>NC_142083.1:86731541-89231541 GCF_054644295.1 Miniopterus natalensis
GACCAGGTGATTCCACTGCCTTACACAATAGGAGGGCGGTGGAATGGTCACTCCCCATTGATTAGCTGGCATTAGCAGGACCCCTGCTGCCCACCAGGCAGTGTCCTAAGCTCTTTACCTGCACGATTATTCTCATGTAATCTTCCCGGCAACCCCATGCAGTCGGAGCTGTCACCAGTGCATGTGGCCACGCAGGCCTGCACTGCATGGCTCCAGGGATCAGATGGCACCCCCTGGCTTTGTGCCCTGCAGTGCCTCTGACTCTTGTCCCATTTACTGATGAGGAAACTGGGACACACACACACTGGTTAAGTCACTTGCCCAGGGTCACACAGGTCCTCTGACACCCCTCACCCCATCCCTGCTCTGCTGCCTTCTTTCTAAAGGGGAGCCAGTGAAGGTAGTGTCTCTTGGTCCCCCATTTTCTCTCTCTTTTAAAATGTGGTAAAGTGGTAAAGTACACACAATGTAAAACCATTTTCACCTTTTTATAGTGAACAATTCGGTGGCATCTAGTACATTCACAATGTTGTGCAACCAACACCACCGTTCAGTTCCAGAATATTTTCACCTCCCCAAAAGGACCCCATGGCCGTTAAGCAGTCAGCCCCCCCCCCCCAGGCCCCCAGAAACCACTAATCTGCTTCCTGTTTGTGGACTTGCCCATGCTAGATATTTCATGTGAGTAAAATCGTACAAGATGCGACCTTCTGTGTCTGGCTTCTTTCGCTTTGCAGAATGGTTTCAAGCTTCCTTCATGCTGTAGCATGCATTCATTCCCTTTTTTTCATATTTTAAAAATTGTGGTTAAATTTGCATAACATAAAATTTACCATTTTAACCATTTTCCAGTGTACTGTTCAGTGGCACTAAGTACATCCACACTGTTGTGTAACCCTCACCACCATCCGTCTCCACAACATTTCTGATCGCCCAAACTGCAACCCCACGTTGCCTTAAGCAATAGCTGCCCATTCCGTCCTCCGCCAGCGCCGGTAGCCCCTATCCCACTTCCCGTCTATAAATCTGCCTCTCCTAGTACTGAAGTCATACACCATCTGTGCTTTGGTTTGACTTCCACTTACCCTAATGCTTTCGGGCTCACCCACGCTGGGGCAGGCATCCGTGCCGATCCCTTTTCATGACTGAATAATATTCCGTGGTGTGGAGAGGCTGCATTTGTTCACCCACTCCTCTGTCAGTGGCCATTTGGGCTGTTTCCACCCTTTGGTGACGCTGAACATGTGTTCAAAAACAAGTTTCTGTTTGCGTCCCGCTTTCAGCTCTTTGGGGCTCCCAGGTTTTGGAAAACTGGGCCTTTAGCTAAGGAATCTGGTCCACGAGCCCAGCAGCAGCAGGAGGGCATGGCCCGGGTGGGAACTGCCACGTGCTCCAGGCAGAGGGCGAGGATTTCCACGCAGGGCCCAGCCTGGGCCACGTGGCCAGGGGCCCATGACTTGCCCCTGGGTGCTCGCTTCGTTTTGCAGGCTGAGCGTATCCGGCTTTGAGGCGGGGGTGCTGTTCAAAGGGATGGAGACAGGAACCAGAGGGACTATGTGGTGACCAGGGGGAAGCCTGTGCTTTGATTTGCTTCCACACTCAAACCGTTGTGCTGAGGACTTAGCCACGGGCTCCCCTCAGACATCCCGAAGTCCGAGAGCCTGCCTGTCCGGGGGTGTCAGGGGAGGGGGGCGCTGGGCTTGCAGCAGGGAGCCAGGGTCTGAAGCACGGCGGTGCTACCATTGGGGGGGCCTCCTAGAGAAGAAAAGTTAGATTCCACCCGGGTGCTTCATCCTCAGTGTGAGCCATCCCACGGGGTTTCTGAAGGGCTTGCAGGGGTCTCTGCTTTTTCAGGCATGGGACCCTTCAATCCCTTTCTGCTTTGTTCCTGGAGCTGAATTTATCTTGAAAATGGAACAGAGGAAGGCTCATCAACTGTAATGAGCATACGGATCACCTGGCGTCTTGTTAAAATGATCTGGGCTCAGGAGGTCTGGGGTGGGGCCACCGAGCCTGCATTCCTAACAAGCTCCAGGGCACGTGGGGAGCTGGCCTATGAAGTGGCTGAGGGGGCAGACCTCATCCTAGCTGTCTCCCTCTCACACTAGAGATCCCCTTCCTCCCACATCTTCACGGTGGCATACTGCTGTTAGCAGAAGAGCCACCTGGCTCTAAGTGGGTGTCAGGGCTGAAGAAATAAATAGTAGCACCCTCCTCATTTTTAACAACAGGGAAAACATGTGTGACAGAGGACATCCCAAAAGAGTGTCACTGATCAAGGCTTTTTCTTACTTCCATTCTCAAAAATCGTGACTGTTAATGAGTCAAACAGGTAGATTACTATTAGCCACAACCACTGCCTGGTCTATCATTGTAGGTATTTTATCTCCTGGAAGCCTCAGACATCTGAGGTAAATGTTCTCCCATTTTACAGATGAGTACACTGAGGCTCTGAGCAGTTTAGTAGCTTGTCCAGGGTGGTACACAGCAAGGATGGGGCTTGAATGTGGATTTAGGCTCTCTGGCTTTCACTGTACCCACTGTCCAGGTGGGGACCAAGGTGGGGGGCCCAGTCGGCATTTGTACTCCATATAATGGTGGTCCTTTCTTTGCAGAGAGGCTGGTAGGCCATGAAGAAATGACCTGCTTTCTGGAATTTTCCTCATGCATACACTGTAATGGCCAATTACCCAATTGGGGAATTTTAGGTCTGGAATTTTTTTTTTTTTTTAACCACATATGGCCCCCAGAATATCAACCCATGGGCTTGGTTTACTCTGAAAGGCATCTTGCCTCAATGCAAAGTTGAGGCGGCCTCTGATGATTTCTTTACTTTTCTACTTTTTAATTCACATTTACATAATAGTACAGAGAACAGTGAACATGGTGTTCCGGTTCTCCAGCTTCATGGTCACACATGGTCATCCTGTTTCATCTTCACCCATCCACTCGCCGCCCCCAAATTAGTCTGAAGCAGATTCTAGACATCTCAGATGTGTTTTTTGTAGTGGAGAAGTAAACCTAGCAGGAAGGACACTGTCTTTCCTTAGATCTTTGTCACAGGGAAAAGCAGAAAGCTTTCCAGGGTTTCTGAAAGATGACGGAGAATTTAAAATAGGATATCTGATGAGGAATGCAAGCTGGAGATAGTCTTAAAAATCAGAGTACAGTTTTCAAATTGAATACAGTTTACTCATCTGTTCAACAACTAAAGGGCAAATTTTAAAGCTACTATTAGATCATTAATCAATTTAGTATTAAATCAAACTTCCCCCAAATCAAACCTGCCTTAGAAGTTTGTGGAAAGGGGTATGTGTACCTCTGGGACATACTGTCTGGGCAGAACACCCCTGCACTGACCAGCACCCATTTTTTTAGAGTGGTTTTAGGTTTACAGAAAAATTGAACAAAAATACAGTTCCCATAAGCCCCACCACAAATTTCCCCTTATTATTAACATCTTGAATTAGTGTTATAACTTGTGACAATTGATGAACCAGTATATCATTATTATTAATTATTATTATTAACTAAAGTCCCTAGTTTCCATCGGGGTTCGCTCTTGGTGTTGTACAAATGTATAAAGACATGCCCACCATTACGATATCATACAGACTAGTTTCTAGGGGCCAACAGTAGCAGTTTCTTTCTTTCTTGGTTTGTTTCGAGTGGTGCCTAATTTCATCACCAAATTGTTCCTGCTGGTCTGGAGCAGGGGTTGGCACACTTGCTGGGTAAATATTTTCAGCTTAGCAGGCCAGCGAATGAGTGAGCGTGTTGTACAAATGTATCATGACATGCCCACCATTACAATGTCATACAGGCTAGTTTCACTGCCCTCTAAATCCTCTGGGCCCCACCTAGTCATCTTCTCTGCGCTCAAACCCCTGGCAAGCACCGACCTTTTCGCTGTCTCCATAGTTTAGTAATTTCCAGAATGTCATATAGTTGGAATCACACGGTATGTAGCCTTTTCAGACTGGCTTCTTTCCCTTAGTCATAGGCGTTTATGATTCCTCCAGGACTTCTCATGGCTTCATAGTGCATTTCTTTTGAGTGCTGAGTAACATTCCACTGTGTAGATGTACCACAGTTCATCCATTCACCTATTGAAGGGCATCTTAGCTGCTTCCTGTTTCGGGCAATAATGAATAAAGGTGCCATAAACATCTGTATGTAGACGTGTTTTCAACTTCTTTGGGTAAATAGGAGTGCAATTGCTGGATTGTATCAATGTAGAATTTTTAGGGTGATTTGCAAAGATTTTTCCTTGGTCAGTGGCTTCAATCAGAAACATTTTTTTATTGAGGTGTGATGTACATACAGTCAAGTACACTAATCTTAAGCGTTCAGCTTGATGAATTTTTATACGTGTGTACACGCGAGATCAAGATGTGGAAAGTCTGCAGCATCCAGAAGGCTCCTTGGTGGCCTTCCCGGTCCCTGCCCACTGAGCCATCCCGAGACAGCGCTGCTCTCCAGCATCACCACTGGCTCTGCTAGTCAGGCAGCTCCCACGCTGCCACTTCTGAAAGCAGATTTTTTAGGGGGAAAGGGGCCAACAGTAGCAGTTTGTTTCTTTCTTGGTTTGTTTTGAGTGGTGCCTAATTTTATCACCAAATTGTTCCCGCTGGTCTGGAGCAGGGGTTGGCACACTTGCTGGATAAATATTTTCAGCTTTGCAGGCCAGCGAATGAGCGAGCATGGCTGCGTTCCAATAAAACTTTATCTGCAGAGACAGGAAGTGAGCCAGATGTGGCACTTGGGCTGGAGTTTGTGAATCCAGGATAGAGCAGGACTTTCCTTTGTGAAATTTCTGTCCAGGCCCTCTCTCAATCTGGGCCCGTGCGTCTTGGGACAGGGGTGCACATGTGAAGGCCTCCTCAGGAGATGTTCATGCGCGTTCCAGGTTGAGAACCTCTGCGTTTCCATCTAAGGAGGAAGACAACAGGTGTCCTGGGGCCCAGGACTCTGAAAATGCATTTTAACTTAAACAAAAGCCCATTGAGACTTTCCACCTTGACAGCACTTTGATTGAGTTGTCTCATTTCCCCCTTTCGCCAGCATTCTTCCCACCTCCTCTCCTGGAGATGACAGGCTTCCCTGGGCCAGGTGGAGGGGGTGTTGGAGACCCGGAGGGAACGCTCCG
Source organism: Miniopterus natalensis (assembly GCF_054644295.1). Lineage (NCBI taxonomy): Eukaryota > Metazoa > Chordata > Mammalia > Chiroptera > Miniopteridae > Miniopterus > Miniopterus natalensis. The sequence continues at coordinate 86,736,691 of NC_142083.1, forward strand.
TGTTAAAGCCGAGCAATGACGGTGGTTCTTCAGTGAAAGCATCGGGGCCGGGGGAATATGGAATCTGGAGTCTTGGGGAATCCCTGAGATGAAAAGCCTGCCCCCGGGGAGTGAGAGAGGGAAAGTTGTGGTTAGAAGGGGAATTTTCCAGTGTGGCTCCTCGAGGTGGGACAGTTTCGAGTGACTGAGGGCTGAGTTAACAACAGCTGTTCACAATTACCACGCCCGGGCTGTTTCTAGCACTTCATACGTGCAGCTTCACTTGATCTTTTCAGTATCCCGGGATGTGGCTGCTGTTGGCATTCCCATTGTACAGAAGCAGAGACTGAGGCCGAGAGGTCACATAACTTAGGGAAGTCTGTGGAGCTACTCAGAGGTTGGAGCCAAGACCGGAGCTCTGGCGTCGGGCACCTCTCAAGGGGCGACCAGGTGGGTCCCTGGGAGGGTAGAGTTGAAAGCCAGAGGCACTGAGAGGTGGAAGTGACTGTCAGTGTGTGTGTTTGCTCTGTAGCTGCGGAGGTGGCAGGAGAGAACACTGGGAGGACAGGAGGAGTGGACAGGCTTAAGCCATGGCCTTCAAAACTCTCACATTAGTGTTAGCTGGGGGCAAAGGCTGGGCAGACTCTGGAGAGACTGCGTGAGGCTTGGAGGGTTGTCCAGAGAGCAACCTGCATAAGACAGGATTAAAACAACGCTGGAAAGTGCAACAGGCATTGTTTTTTACTTGCTTTGGGCTTTGTGTGACTAATAATAATTTGATTGGATGATAATAATAATAATAATAATAATACCTCCCAACTCAACAGAACTTTCCAACAATTGGGATTTTTGTGTGTTTTATTTCAGGAAACCACAGCCTAAAAAGAAAGAAAAGTAGTGGGCAGGGGATTTATTCGAATACAACTTCCAGGTTTTACCCTGGACCACTGCACACTTGTGGTTCTCTGACATTTTTTAAGTCTGTACTGTTCTACACAGAGGACAGATGTCCCAGGGATCCTTAGAGGGCTCGATTACAAGTTTTGACACAACAAATATTTGCCAAGAATTTTAAATGTCATGTACTGTTGGGGATATAAAATGATCTAAAACATGATTTCTGCCTTCAAAGAACTTTCAGTTCTGGCGAGAAGACTCGTTTATCTTCAGCGTGAAGGGGTAAAATTGTATTGAGACAGTTTGTTGAAAATCCTTAATAAAATTTAAGGCGAAAAAGGATATAAGAGATTCCCAACGGTCTTGTCTTCTGGAACAGTCCAGACTTGGAAGTTCCATGTGATCACGTCCCCCTCCCCCCCTTAATCCTTACCTGAGGATCTGTTTTTATTGATTTTAGAGAGAGAGAAACACGAAGTGAGAAACATTAATCAGTTGCCTCCCATATGTGCCCTGACCAGAAATTGAAACCTCAGCCTTTTGGTGTACAGGATGATGCTCCAACCACCTGAGCCACCCGGCCAGGGCATCACGTCTAATTCTGAAATGCCAGGTACCCTCCTCAGGCTGGCTTTTCCCCCAGGCTGCCAGGAGCGCTCAGCGTCTGGAAGGCACAGAGAAGCGTTCTGGCGCATGGCTGGTGCTCGGGCATGGCCCTTCTACCTTTGGAACGCCAGGGGCACGTGCAGAAGTCCTATAAACTCCGCCTCTGAATCTTAGTTCATGTTCCCTTGGGAGTTTGAAACCGTACAGTTCTATAGGAGCCCCTAGTTTGCTTATTCTGATCCCACTTCGTTTTGGGAAGACCCAGCAGGCTCGTCCCCCTGCAGGTCTGCTGGCTGCCTCTCTGTCATCCTAGATGTTGCAAGCTGGCGTCTGGTGGGCCAGGGCGATACTCAGCCTGCATTATTTTATTAACATCATTAGTAGCCATCATTTTAAAATCCTATTTGCCATCACAAGCCTGGATTTCTAGCTTCTTGTGAAATGCTGGATCTGGCAGCACTAGGGCAGGTGTGCAGTACTGGAGGGAGGCCCCTCCCTCCCTAGCAATGGGTGGCACTTTAATTGCCAGCATCCTCAGGCTTGAGCTGTGGCTTTCTTGATGTTGACTGTTTTCCTCTACCTCTGCTCTAACAGAAGTGGATTCCTAAAAAAGAAATAGAAAACTATGAGTGTCTTCTCTTCTATCTGCCCCATGTTACCCATGGCTGTTGCCTGCCTGACCCCTACAGGCATTTGTTATTTATCTGCCTCAGACAAGTGGGTGTACCCTCATTATGGATCACCCTTGGGGCTCTCATCTTTCAGACCCATTTTTTAAAGCATTTGATGTAGGATGAACACATGCCCCTTGGTTCTGTGTCATTCGTGCCTAGAGAGGCCCAGTGAACAAAACCATCTCGCCCCAGATTAAATTTCATCATTCAGGTACCACTCGTTATGAGCAACTGTGAGACCTGCCGTTGGCATGTCATTCTCATTTCCCTCTATCCAGGAACATGCATTCCCCGATGACACGAGACAGCACCCATGGGCTGCACGTGGTCTCACCGCCCCGTTACTGGGTAATAACCCAACCTTTATCTTTAGGGAACTAGTCACTATCGCTGCTAGATGGGAAGGCAGGAGTGATTTCACTTCAAAGGTGGCCCATTTTCAATGAGGGCAAGTGATATTTGCAATCAAATTAGGGGAAAGCACGGGATTCTTTGAGAGAAAGAAAAAGCTAGTGTAACAATGACTGTTACGGGCCTTCTAATTTGGTGATGTCCTTGGAGCTGCAGCCTGATTAAGTTTGGCTTGAAATGTGCCACAGAGAACGTGGACAGTCGGAAACCATGGAGCAAGCTCCGCGACTGCCCTTTCGGCCCTTGGAGTGAGGGGGCCTTCTGGGTTCTTTCCTAGGCACCCCTTGGCCACCTTTTTCCACCTGTTTTTCCGAGTGAGTGCCATCGTCACCTACGTGTGCTGTGACTGGTTCAGCAGAAGCTTTGTGGGCTGTTTTGTCACTGTGCTTCTCCTTCTGTCCTTTGACTTCTGGTCTGTGAAGGTAAGGCCCCCCCCGTGATGCCGTTGCTCCCGAGACACGCAGGCCACGTTTCCGGATGGTGACTTTCCCGATGCAGGTGGCCAATGATTTGAGCCAAGAGTACTCTGGTTGAAACTGCTGATACACACTTAAGAATGCTGAGCCAGAGTCAGAGTTACAGGAAAAAAATAAATCGTTTAGTTTTGAATAAATGGCTTCAGGATATTGGTTGTCACGGCTGCAAATATGTGCCATGTGAGGATGACAACTCTATATGGCTTTGGATTTTTAATAAAATTTACACATAATATACAAACATTTAAATGTTCTATATAATATGAATGTATACATTTGGGGAGCCTGTCACTTTTTAAGGTAAGCTTAATTAAAAATCGGAAGACTTGAAAACACTCCGAGAAACTGCCACAGTTCAATTCCCTTTTTCTCTGCTCCCAGTACAAGTTTAACTTTTATTCACCAACGAATAGGCAAGGACTTTCTCTATACCTATGGCCTGCTGAGAGTCACTCTGTCCCTTTTCCTCAGAACGTAACCGGGAGGCTCATGGTGGGCCTCCGCTGGTGGAACCAGGTGGATGAAGATGGGAAAAGCCACTGGATTTTTGAGGCCAGAAAGGTAATCCTAAGACAAGTCCAACCAGAATGGGGACAAGGCCATGGGAAGTTCCCACAGGTCCTGCTGGGCTCGTGCAGCTCTGATGCCCGCCCTACACCAAGCCCGCTGCTGCCGGTGCCCCGGCGCGTAACAGGAGCACGTGTAAAATCGATGACAGTGGCGGCCTGAATCACTTTCCCGCAGGTGTCTCCGAACAACATCGCTGCCACGGAAGCGGAAGCCCGGATCTTCTGGCTCGGCCTCATTATTTGCCCGATGATCTGGATCGTGTTCTTCTTTAGCACCTTATTTTCCTTGAAGCTCAAGTGGCTGGTAAGGCAACGCCTTGACTCCGACGTTGCTTCGGCATCTGTACAGAACCAGGGGTTCCAGGAGTGGATTATTTTTTATTGATAGATTTATTGAAATGGCTGTATTGAGATAATTCACATACCATACAATTCACTCATTTAATGTGTACAATTCAGTGGCTTCTAGGATACTCAGTTGTGCAGCCATCACTACAATCAAGTTCAGGATGTTTTCATCACCCCCGAAGACAAGCTGTAGCCTTCAGCCATCACCACCTCCCCCATGCCTCTGTTCACACGGCCCTACACCCACTCATCTTTGTTTCTATAGATTTGCCTATTCTGGACATTTCCTGTAAGTGGAATCATAGAACATGTGGTCTTCTGTGACTGACTTCTTTCACTTAATGCAGTATTTTCATGGTTCATCCTTGCTGTAGCATGTATCAATACTTCCTTTTTGTGGCTGAACAATATTCCATTATATGGACAGGCCACATTTTATTTATCCCTTCATACACTGATGGCCATTTTGGTTGTCTCCACCTTTGGCACATACGAATAATGCGAAGAGAGGAGTTTATAGTAAAAGTGTATGACATCCTAAGTAGGAATAAGCTTGCCTCAGAGTTCTGAAGTTTTATTTCAGAGCTACTGTATTTTGTTGCCATGATCTGGCTCATTCCTGAGAAAACGCAATATCCACAGACAGTATAAGCAACAGCGTGGTTAAAGCTGTGGACTCCGGAGTTTGGATCCTGGCTTGGCCAGGCATCAGCTCTTGAACTTTGGGCAACTTTAGTTTCTCTGGGATGATAATGGCACAGACTTCTCGGGTTGTTGATGATTAAAAGGTGTCCATGAGTATTTGTCAATGCCCAGTAAGGTTGGCTGTTACTTTAGGTGAGGGCCAGAGCCACCGCTACTTGGTTTGGGAGGAAAATTTCAATATATGCTCAGAAAGCTGACCTTTGCTTTTTCCGAGCGCAGGCCCTCGTGATAGCTGGGATTTCTCTCCAGGCTGCTAACCTGTATGGCTACATCCTTTGTAAGATGGGAGGCGAGAGTGACATCAGCAAAGTCACAGCCGGTTTTCTGTCCCAGACGGTGTTCCAGACGGTGAGTGACTGAAATCTGGCTCCGGGACCCCTGCTCTCCAGAGGCTCAAGTAGAGGAGGCCTGTTGGCACCTGGAGTTTCTAATGTTTTCCTCATCAGCCAGGCTGCCCGTTAGTTTTTTAAATGTACAGTTCAGTGTCATCTAGTACATTTACACTGTTGTGCAACCATCCACCGCTAACCACCATCCATCTCCATCCAGAACGTTTCCATCTTCCCAAACTGAAACTCTACCCATTCAACAGCGGCTCCCTGTTCCCTGACCCCAGGCGCTAGAAGCCAGTTATACTTTCCGTTCCTATGATTCTGACACCTCCAGGGGCCTTCCATACATGGAATCACACAGTATTTATCCTTCTGTGACTATCATTATTAATTTCAGGTGATTTTAAAAACTAAAATTAAGAACCACAATTTTTTTTAACCTCACATATAGTTCTAGACGTGAGAAATAGATCTTTTAAATTTGACCAGGCTCATCCTGAAGTGGTTTCAACCATATTTAATTTTCATAGAGCCACTTCATGCGCTTGGTACATTTCAGGTTTGCTCTGGCCTTGAGTCAGAATCAGGCCGTGCACAGGTGGCGACTGAACACCGTGGCTGACTTTTCCCCTTGCAGGCCTGCCCAAGTGACTTTGAGAAGCCTGGCCTCGAGGGGCTGGAGATCCACAAGTGTTAGGTGAGAGGCGGGATCAAGGCAGGGGTCTGGATGGTGCAGGGCTGGGGGCTTGTGAGGAGCTCCCCTGGGCTTGGCTGTGCCTGGGGTCTGGGAAGGCTTCCCCCAGTGCTGAGTGGCCAGATGCATAGCCAGGCAAGAACCAGCCGGTGCACTGGGCATCCCTGGGCCTTTGTGATCTCATCGCCCTTTACAGGGGTCCCACCCTCCTCACATTGGACATGTGCAAATTCGACCATATGTGTAGGCATGAAACAGAGCGGGGAGGGAAATGAGCGAATGAGAGGGAAAGAACAAGGGGATTTGCCCACCCTTCCCTCATACCCTGAGTAAGACGGAAAACAGGAATTTCCTCTTCCCTCAGCTGTCTCAGTTCCTGTGCATCACACAGAGTGAGCCTCTCCTGGCAATGTCGATAATTCTAGAGTTCACCTCTGTCTTTCCTGTCAAATGTCTTGCATGGCACTGGAAGTTACTGGGTGTAGTGTAACATGACTACACAGGGCAGACAGACCCCAGTTCTGTTTAAGTGGGTGATCTCAGGCTGCTCAAGGGTGTTCTGACTACATGTAGCTGCATCGTATGCTAACCTCAGAACAAGCCCTGGCTTGAGGCTCCATCGATTTTCCTCAATCTGGAGAGTAACTGTGGACCATGCTGTTTAAAACCGTGACTGTGTCCTTTGCACTGAAGCCACACATCCATCCCTCTGCTTCCTTTTCAGGCTTATTCAGAAGCAGCAGTAGCTGAAGGGAGAGGTTCTGTCATCAAATGAGCTTCCAGCAGAAAATTCCATGACCAACAAGCCATTGGTTTTCAGTGAAGCAGGCCTTGGGGAAGGTTTGAGGAGACGATTTTATTTTTTAAATGGCACATTTATAAACAACGCCCTTTACATGTGTTGTAAAGAAAATGGTACAAGTATTAGATGATTAAAGTGTCTGCTAAAGTGACTTTACACCGCACCAGAGTCTGGTCCCTCTCTGCCTGTGGCCCCACTTTGTGCCCGAGCGGTCAGGACGTGCTGGATGTGCTACTTGTGTCCATGTCCCCCTGTGTTTCAGGAACTAATGAGGCTCTTCTCTTCTTTTGGCTGATGGAGATTACAAAACTCTTGGATTCCTGCAAAACAAGGGGGCAGGCAGAGAAATACCGAGGCTCCTCAGTTCCCTAGGCAGCCCTGCCTGGTGCTGACCAGGCCGCCTCTAGACGGGGGTGGAATCCCCAGATGGCTCAGTTCCCTAAAAAGCCCCATTTCTGTTAATGCCCTGAATCTTCAAAGTGACCTGGATACCACACACTGCCCACCCGCGGTTATCACCACCAGCTGATAACCTTAGTCCCTTCTGCAGATCAAGAAGCCTGGGAATTATGTCTTTACCCTCCACACCATCTTACTAGGCAGAGAACCAGCACAGAACAAGACTTAAGACCTTCGACTACTGACGCCTCTGCTGCACATTCAAGGCCTCTGCTGGCTGCCCATCGCAGAATCATGCCTGCACATGGGTTTGGTTTGACTCACTAGGCTTTGTGGGGCTTTTTTCTTAGTTTTATTTTGCCAGCTTTACTGAGATGTATTTCCTATGCCATCAAATTCACCCTCACTGCGTCTTTTAAACTATGACTTAGTTCACAATATGGACGTACTGAAAGGTTTCTCATAGACTGGCTTCCTGGGCTGAGGGAGCCACTCTATAGGTCATCCCAGACCCTAATGTCCTGATTGTCCCCAGCTGAGGCTGTGTGGCAGTGACCATTTATGATCTTAAGTCACACCTTCTCACACCCAGCCCACTGTGCTCATTTCTGTCACTTCCTAGCCCCACAGCCATCTGGATTCACAAGACTCACAGGCACACTTACTCTGAATTATACTTCTGTAGGCCAATGCGGCTGGTGAATCTGGCGCGTCCATCAAAAAAGACCGTCCTTCGTCACAACTCTTACCTTAAAGAAACAAATGAAAGAATTAAATCCCTAAAGAGAACAAAGTGGCAACATGACATGACCTTGGGCTCTTTCTGTGCCTGTGACATTAGGAAGCTTCTGAACCCACTGCATTCATAATGAATAAAGCTAAGAATGAACATCAGGTGAGGGGATGGTCTGAGAGGATCTCCCCTGCCTCCCTCCATGCAGCAGGGACCCTGGCCAGCGTTTCAACACTGCTGAGCCTCACCTGGCTGAGGGTGTTTACTGTGTGCCTAAAAGTCATCTGGGTGGTGTATGGCAAACACAGGTTCCAGGGCCCCACAAAGGGCAGATTCAGCAACTCCTTCGTGGGCCCAGGAACCTGCATTTTAAAAGATTAATTAGTTCTTTCAGTAAAAAGATAATGAATGTAAATGTAAAAAAGTATGGTATACAAAACGTTGGACCATAAAAGGTGAGTCCAAAAGAGGCTACCAGTGTTTCAGATGTCTTTCTAGAAATAATATGTGCACACAAACCTGCCATATATATGCACATACGCACCCATATACTTAAAAAAAGAATGGCAGCATAATACACATGTTCTGCCTACTGCTTTTTCCATGTATAATTTCATCCTGGAGGTCATTCCACATCAGTATCAACTGTCAATCTTTCACAAGACAGTCCACTCCAGTGCCCTCCTATGGACTTGCAGGTTGTCTCTAGGATGTCAACCCGGTGTCCAGGTGAGCAAGATGCAGAGGCCTGCCCCAGCGGGCGTGTGGCATTCTCGCCTTCTCCATCTGTGTGCCCACCCTCGCTCCGGGGTAGAGCCCTGCGGTCAGCTTCTCCACCCCTTCCCCCAGATGCTGAGCACGGATGGAGAAGCAGAATCAGTGGTTCCACCACCCACAGCTGCTCCCCAACCTTAGTGGACCCTGGTGAGGTCAACTGTGGAACTGTCATTTCCTCAACTTCCCTAGCACACTGCCCCACGGGACAGGGAAACCCAAGTGAGGGAAGGAGCCCCAGGTGAGAGGGGGATGACAGAGATGGAGCTCCCCTGGGAACGTGGTGGAAGCTGTTTGGGAAGCCCAAACTCACAGGAGAGGGACTTGGTCTGGGAAGTACAGGTCCCAGAACAGTCCCCTTAGGGTCACTTTGTTCCTATCCTGGTATCCTCCCTGCACCCTGGCATCTCCCTGAAGTTTGCTGCTCTCTTGGCATCTGCCTGCATGTTTCACTGCTTCTCTCACGGGGAGGGGGAGCTCCTGGAGGTGGGTTCTGGGGCCAATGCCCCAAAGTGTGAAGGCCCCGCTCAGCGACAGAACTGGGGTGTTGAGACTCACCCACCTATGTGTGGGTCCAGAGGCACTTTGCCAAGGAGAGGGATCTTCAGGTCCCGGCACATGACCTCTGCGCCCCCAGTCGTGGGTGGGAATATCTGAGACTCTTTCTGTGAGGCAAAGTAAATGGGGGGAATCATGACTTTGTTTCAGAATCAGAAGGCTGGGCCATATTTTAAACAAACTTTTCAAAAGTGTCCATTTTGAATGTGAAACACTAACTGCCAAAGACTTTTCATTAAATCAGCAGTAGAGAATTGTAATTGTGATCCCATTTCTGGAAACAATGGGGAAGCAGAACCGGCTTCACAGAAACCCCCAGAAGGGGCTGGTCAGACAGAGCCTTACCTTACACTTGGGGCAGACGAAGCTGCTCATGTTCTCCACCACCCCGATGATGGGCAGCTTTACCTTGTGACAGAAGCTGATTTCTTTCCGGACATCCTGGAGGGACACCTCCTATCAAGGTTCAAAAGACCAGTTGTTTCAAAGTCAAAGTACAAGAAACAGAACGTGTGGTTGTGGGATGGTTGCAATGCAGTGGATCATACTCATAAAGCCTTAGGGATGTGCGCCATTTACTCAATGAGTATTTATTTAGTGCTGACCATGTGCTAAGCCCTGTCCTAGGCACTATTTCCCACAAAACCCCAAAAGGATAAACCTGAACAGTCAAATAGCAAACGTACAATGAATCTATAGAAAAGTGACCTTTTTGCATATCTCTGTCTACTTTCTTGTCAACATACTATGCTGAGCCAAAGTGGGCATTCTTTTTTAGGTCAGGGGATGGGAAACTAGGCCTGTGTGCTAATTCTGGCTGGCTGCCTGCTTTTGTAAAATTCTTCTGAAATATAGCCATGCTCATTTCTTTACATACTGTCTCAGGTAGCTTTTACCCTACAATGCTACAGCTGAGTGGCCATGACAGAGACCATATGATCCCCAAAGACTAAAACACTTACTATCTGGGCCTTTACAGGGAACTCTCAATGCACACTTCCCGGTGTGAGTACTGAGTATAATCAGTGCCTAGTACCCTCCCACCCTATTTCCCGTCCAGTGTTATTGCAGACATGTGTATCCTAGCTTGCTGTTGTCAAGCATGGCTACTCCTTAGCACGTGTGACTAATAGTCACTGGCTCCCAAAGGCTCACAGCTTTGAGTCATCTATTCTTCGGAGGCATACATTTGGGTCTAGGCCTTTGAGGCTAGGGTGCAGGCAAGGCATTTAGCTAGAAAGTAAACTGGCCATGACATAGTCTCTGCATCTTACTGTACCTCTGTGGTTCTCTCCTCGGTGTCCTGTAATTAAGTCTGCCAGTGCTGGATGGGAAGGGCTCTGAGGAAGTAGGTGTCCCCAGCCTGAAGTCACATTTTCCAGAGAGGTTCTAAACAAAGCGCATACACGTGGAGCGTGCCCCAGGGCTTCCTGAGGAAGTGCCAGCACCTGCTTGCTCTGTCCCCTCTTCTTGAACCCTATGGGGACTCCATGTCTCTCTTCACAACAAATGTGGTATTGGAGAAGCCATCTTTGGGCCAACTAGAATTTTGTTGTTTCTTAATAGACTTTACTTTTAGAGCAGCTTTATGTTCATAGCAAAATAGGCCCAAACATGGCTTCTCATAGGCCCCTTGCCTCCACACACAGAAAACCTTCCCCACCACCAACGTCCCGAGCGGTACATTCCAGCCAGACTGTTTCCTTTTAGGTAATTTCATTGGGACCAACTCATCTTCCCTCCACTTCCACCCCCGGGCCAGGTGCCCCCTGCCTCTAGCCACCTAAGTGGTATCTTGCTCTGCCACATGCCCCCACATCTCTCTCCACAGGGAACCAGAGTGATCTGACAGACACGATCCTGTCACAACACTCGCTGACCCAGCCACCTTCTCGAGGGCCGCTGTGCCTGTCACACCCTAACATAGCATCACCCATGCGTCCGTGTGTGCAGCACCCACCTTCCTCAGTGAACTGCATAGGCCAGGAGGGAGGACCCGCCTGTTTTATTGCCCTGGTGCCCAGCCCAGGGCCTGCATGTAGTGAATGCTCAGTGAGGGCCTGGTGAAGGAGGGGGGTCATGCTGCCCGACTCAGGCAGACTAAGGTAAGCCCTCTCTATTCTCTTTCTTGGGAGTGGAGAAGAGTATTGTAAAAAGAAAGATAACTGAAGAGAATTGGCTGTTGGCTTCTTGAGACCCTTAAGATCAGGGGCACTAATAATAAAGCATAGCCCAGAGCTGACCACATTTACTGCTGTGGGACTTACCCAGTCTGGGTTCAGCACAGCCCCGTGGCACAGCCTCTACGTGACTGGTACATGAGGAGCTGGCAAGGCCAGCAGCAGCTTACCCAAAAACCCCCATCTAGCCCCAGGCTGGTGCTGTGAAAAACTGGGGACAGTTCCTGGACTGTTTTGAAATGCGATAAAGAAGCCCTGCAGGCCTTAGGGACCCAATGCATGAGTACAAGGTGACCATGGGGTACAATCTGAATTATAACAGCACCAATGGTCTCGGGGAAATTAAAAAGGCAATTCTGAACTATTGGACCAAAAACCCAACTGTGGAATGCTTATTTGCCAACTGGAAGTGCCTGGACCAAAGATAAGCGAGGTTTCTGCAGAGACAAACCAGGCCTGCGTGTTCTGAAGAGCCCCCTGGAGCCCAGGGTCTCAGGGCCCTGTGAGGAAGAAAGCTTCCCAGGGGCACGGTCTGGAGCCGGCTGCCCCCGGCCCTGGCTCACCTGAGGGGTGGTGATGATCACGGCCCCGTCGATGTGCGCCGCAGCCAGGTACTGGACGACTGAGAGGTGCTCGTCCGACGTGCCGGGCGGGGTGTCCACGATGAGGTAGTCAGCCTCTCCCCAGTCCACGTCGCGGAGGAACTGCTTGATCATGCCTGAGAGGAGGACCCAAGCTGATGCAATTCCCCTTCCCTGTGCTGAGCTTGGGGCTCTACAGAAACACAGCCTGTGATCCTCAAGGATGTTCGGTCTAGACCCTCAATCGCTGGCACCGGCAATGTCAGGAGACATTTCTGGTTGCCACGCCGAGGGAGGGGCACCACTGGCATCCAGCACAGAGGCCAGGGCTGCCCCGGGGGTGGAGGCGTAGAGCACAGTCCACCCCTCCCCTAACAAACAATCATCCGGCCCAAAATGCCCACAGTACCGAGCCTGAAGAACCTCACCCTAAATGACATTTTCGCACTGTCACCCCGAGCCTCAGTGCCCAATCAACCTAGTATTGATTTCACTTCAAACACTTCTTTCCCTGACACAAAGAAGCCACTACAAAACCATCATACGAATAATTTCAGGGTTATATAGGTTCTCAGAAGAAAAAAACCCCATAATAGATATTAAAATCTATGGAACAAAAACTGATGTTCCTATTAGCTGTCTTCAACCAGCGAAGGAAGGGACAACTGGATGCTTAAACCTCTGCCCTGCGGAGCCCAGCAGGATGGCTGTGGCACCCCAGCAGGACGGGGTGCAGAGGGAACCCAGGGCAGTTCTGCCCTTGGAAGAGAGTGATGAGAGACAGAAAGCAGAGCGGCAAACCATTTTTCTTTGGTCCTCTCCAGATAACAGCATCATCGGGACTGCTGAGTAAGAAACCCACCGACATCACCCCCAGATTGTCTTCCAGGAACTGGAGAGAATGAAGCAAAAGACATTTTACTTAAAGCCACAGCACAAGGAACTTCCCTATGTCTTCTCTGGCTGAAAAAAACCCATTTTGGGGACAATAGTACTGTGTGATCTATGAGTATATTCACTCTTTGAATCCTCAAATCATTTTTGGAAAAAACAGGTTACCATATGGGGGGAATTGAGAGAGGTGTCCTGTAGCCCTCAGCTGCAACGACAGTCAACCTGGCGGAAATACATGAGCATCACCTCCTCAACTGACTGGCCCTGGGTTGGTGAGGCGAGGCCCCTGGGCCAAGCCTGGCCCACCATCCGTTTTCATACATGAAGTTTTACTGGAATACAGCCATGGCCATTTGTTTACATATTACTACTTTTGAGCTACAGTAATGGGAAGTGTACAGCCCACGAAGTGAAAATATTCACTGCCTGACCCTTTTCAGAAACAGTCTGCCAAGCCCTGGTCCTCAATGGAGGCCCTGTACCTAGAAAGTGCCTCCATAAATATCTGCTGAATGATCCACAGGGGGCCGAGAACAGTGCTGCCAGCCCTCCACCTACCCACCGTGCACAGCTGGACCACACTCACTCCCCTGAAAGTAGGCAAGAGGTGAGCACTCACCACTGGAGACCAGCCCGAGCCACTCTGGTGAACCTGTGTGAACACGGGCATCAAGAGTCGCTTGTAAATCCTGCACCTGGCCACACTTCATGCACAGACACATTTTACGCAGCAAGAAGACAGTTTTACAAAATACAATTCATCTAAAATGCATCCACTAAATCCTTAATGTGGAGTGAACAGTGGGGGGGGGCATTAATGAAAGCTATAATTCCATATTCTTTTTTCCCAACAAATTGGGTTATTTTGAAACTCTGCTTAGACATCTTGTCAGGGAACCAAAGTTACCTGAGTCAAATATAATTTGGGGTCTGAGGTATTTTCAAAGAGTGACAGAAACTGCTTGTGGATTACTGAGAAAATGCAGGTAACTGTGGAGCAGCGAGGTTGCCTCTAAAAGTCGGGGAGTGGAGCAAGGACCGTCAGTGAGCCAGGTGATACAGCACCTGCCCTGCCAGTGGTCAGAGCTTCAGCTCTGGCCTGCTGTCCCCAGGGGACAAGCACTGGGAGAAAGGGTGTCAATGAGAAGCTCCCTGGGACTACTTCAAGATTCAGACTCTTCCTCACGGGTGTTCATCTATAGCCAGGGCTCAGCTTTGCATCCGTTATAAAGCTAGAACTTAAGCACCTTCCAATTACACATCTGTCTTAGAAATGAGAGCAACACAGGAGCCAAAACAGGCTTTCTTAATGAAGCCTTACTTTCTAAAATAGCTCTACTGAGATATAATTTACATACCATACAATTCCCCTATTGAAAGTGTACAAAGACTCAGGATAGTCACACAATTGTACATCAGCCACCACAATCAACTTGAGGACATTTTTATCACTCCAGGGAGACACCCTGCACCTCTTCTTCCCTGTCACCCCCAAGCCCCACACGCCCCTCCAGAAACAGGTGGCCACGGATCTACTCTGTCTCTGCACCTGTGCCTATTGCAGACATTCACAGAAATGCAATCGTGTAACATGTGATCCTGTGTGTCTGGCTTTGAAGTCTCATTAAAAACACACACAAACCATTCATTCCTCCTTATCCTTGTTCTTTAAGGTGCTGGTCTTAAGAGAGGGGTAAACATGATGACCCAACAGTGTAGGAGAAGAAAATAGTGCAGATTCTGTTTTATCTCACTGTTTAAAAATTTCAGTTTTTATAGAACACTTATGTAGTGCACAGTAGGGTATATCTGTATAACAACTTACAAGTAAATAAACATACACCTATACTGTGGGCATGTGCTACAAAGCTTGTGGTATGTGGTCACAGATGTCTGATCCTGCTGCTTGACCTTGACCCTGCAAGGTATCACAGCCTTCCCAGCACCCTCAGAGGCAAAGCCCAACCCCTGAGCAGAGCCCATGCGGACTGGCCCCACTTGTCTCTGGCTACCCTCCAGCTACCCCCAGGCCCCTGCACTCTGCCCCAGCCCCACTGGCCACTCTTCAGAGGAAATGAGGATTCTCCTGTCTCAGGGCTCCTGCACTTACTCCCTCAGCCAAGAAGGCTTCTCCTCGACTTTCTGCAGCAGCTCCCTGTGCCTGCCCTGCTCCACCCGGTCTGTCCCCTCACTCTGCTTCAGTTTTCCATTACCTATCATCTGTCCCTTCCCAAGAGGGCATTGCTCACCACTGGACCCTAGTACCCAGAACAGTGCCAGCACTTAAAAATGAACCAGTTTTGACACCCCTGGAACAGCCCAGCCCTCCAGCCATATTCAATGCACCGCCCCTAGGGGAACCCTTCCTTGGATTGCTTCTTGCCACTCCGAAGGGAGAGACTATGACTTGCACAGACTGCTGTGGCCCTGCTCCCACCCTACATCATTTGCCTGCTTCAAAGTCTCAGTTCCCCAGAAGTGGTCACAGGGCAGAAATATTCCCTTGCGTCCACACTACAAGCCCCCAGCCAACCCTGGTCTAGCTTTCCCAGTCAGGGCTAAGTTTCTGTGTCTTACTTCTGCATTTCACTTGCTGTTTCCCTTCCCCTCTGAGAAGGCATGGAAACCAACACTTCTTTAATGGTTTAGATGAACTTTATATATAATTCCTCCTCCCCTCAATTCAGTTATTGTTAAAGTAGACAGATGGATTAGCAAACATTTACCTGGTTCTATCATGTCAATGTAAAAATGCACCGGCTATGCTAACCCCCAGGTTTAGGTTGAGTAGCTCAGCGCTGTAGTTTGCCGTGAGACCACTTCACTGCATTTTGTAATATGGCTCTTACCTGTTCTCCTTCCAGTCCCATTATCTTGGGAATTGATGGTCCGCATATATCAATGTCTAGAAGAGCAACCTGGGGAACAAGGAGACCAGCGCTGTAACACAACAGAATATACAATCCTTCAGATACACACAGCTGGGAGGGAAGCAGGGTTTGAGGAAAAAGGGAGAGGGGAGAAGATGGAAAGAAACTGGGTCAAACGTGGGCCAAACAGAATCTCCTGAGGAAGAGTTACACTTATCTTCTCAGTCGTGGAGATGTAGTCCAAGGCTCCAAAAGAGAACCTGGCCAAAGTGCATCAATACTGACTCCCTCCCTCTCGCCCCAGACTGACCTGGCTCCAGGTAATCCTGTGGACCTGGGTGTCAGGCCACTTGGAAATTCAGGTCTTGGCACTGTTTACTTGGCCCTTACTATGTACCTGAGGTGGGTACCATTACCTCTCCTTTACAGAAGAGGAAACTAAGGTTCAGAGGGGCCCAGTGATTTGTCCAATGAGCAAGGAGCAGAACTGGGACATAAATAGAGGCCTTTCACTCCAATGCCTGGGCTCTTTCCACTACCCCATGGGGCCTGGCAAGCTGAGCTCTGACCAAACCCTGTTTTCCCGTGATCCTGAAGGTTAGGCTCAACTTCCAGAAAAGAAACTGAAAATAAGAAGGAAATCTAGAAAACCTCTTTGCTAGTGGTGAACATAGCCTTGGATGACTCCTTCCACCCCAAACATCCTGCTTTCCCTTCATAGCCTGACTTCCAAGGCCTTCTTGATCTCTGATACTTGGGGAACGATGTGTGTTAACGATCCACAGACATTCTACATCACAACCTCACGATCTAAGAAATCACACCATCACCACGACCCGAACAGACATTGATGAACACTCTTCGGTTTCTGGCCCAGTCTCCCATGTTCCTGTGGGAACAATTTAACTAGTTTCCTTTTGAGACATTAAACTCCTCACAACCAAGGGAGTGAATCATGAGTGGAGTGATGCAAGGACACAAGAAATGGATTGCCTGCACTCACTCCTGTGGCAGTACCCACATTCCTGCTATCCAGATCTCCAGTGGCCATGTCCTGTCCCTTCCAAACCTCCTGCTGATCCTGTCACTATCCCCAATATCCATCCAATTGATTCACTTTCTGCTCAAGTGAAGCCAGAGAACACTGGCTGAGAGAGACGTGCATGCCATCACCCTCACCAGGGCCTCCGGGGAAGGTGCTAGAAGCCTGAGGGGAAGCAGCAGCCCTGCCCCACCTCTCCCACACACAGTGGTGGAGGGGGCACTGCAATGCTGTCGGGATCCAAACTTCCCCTTAGAGGAGGCTGTCGCCATGTGGCTACTTGGGCCAGGGCGGTGCCAGGTGTGGGGGCTTCTTGTGCCCGTGCTCAGTGCTGCTGAGCCCCAGGAGACACCACCTTAAAGCCCTGTCTCGGCCCACAGGTGTGGCAGAGGCCAGGCTGCCCAGGCGGGCGGGTGAAGCAGCTGGGACACTGGTGGCGGCGTGTGCATGTGTGTGTGTTGCTTTACAAAGTGTACTGAAATGGCACTTCTGTTTCTCTGATGTTTCCTGGAAGCCACAGAACTTAGGGGCTTTAAAAAAAAATTAAGGAAAATGAAATAAACAAAACAGAAAAGGCCATGGAAAGTGGAGTATAGTCCTAACTTGGCAGGTGGAGGCTGTCACCTCACACACATTGCTTTTCTTCCCCCAGCCCCACCTGTCTGAATGCCTGATCTGTGAAACAAGTGTTTTGGGAGATTGTTAGGGCCCTTCCAGCTTTAAAGTCTACAAACCCCAGAGACGGGTCTAAAAAACTGTGAAGTCCTGAAGCACCTAGTGTGGACCTTTTAACGAGAGAGTTCATCTTTTAGATCACAGGGCAAGGTGATGAAGTGGTAATTTATGAAAGCTGGTGACTTGTGGTGGAGAAATAGCGTGCGAGTCCTTGATGTCACAGGCCAGGCTCCTCCGCCTCCCTTCACCACAACTTACACACTTCCCAGCCTGCCTGTGATTAGTCAGGAGCTTCCCAGTTCTGCTGCCTCCTGATGCAAGGCCCTTTGAAAATGAGCTAACAGACATCTGCCTGCCCTGAGTGCTGACATGAACAGCTTTGCTCAGTTAGAAAAGGGACAGAGTGCTTCCCACCGTCCTGCTGAACTCAGGGCAGGGAGGAATGTGTGCGACTTGACTGTAATCTGCAAGACACACTGAGCCATCTACCATACGCCGACACTGTGAACCTTTTGGAGAGAGTGATGTTTTCAGTTATAAGTAGGTCTGCTGGGGAAAATACACCTTTCCGAGTGCTGGCATTTTTTAAAAGTACCGCTGCATGAAGAAATTCAGCTTTATCCAGCCATATTTCCACACTGGATGGTGTGCTTTCCTTCAGTATACTGGAAAGTCTAGACATGTACAGTGGGGACTTCGGAACACAATTATAGGGAAGTGTGATTATATGTAAACAGCTGTTGATTCACAAGCGGTTACTTGCAAATGGCCTGGTGAGAGACCATCTCCAGAGAGCTGTGAAGAATATGCCCGACAGCTTCTAAAAGCAGCGATTACTCTGGGTAACCTGGACAATCTGAGAAAACAGATTTCTTGGTTAGCCAACTGGCCAATACAAATCTGACCCACAAATGGCAAGAGATTGGTGACTAACAGAAGAAAAAATTGACAAGTATATTTTGAACCTGCTCAGCACTGTTTGGGTAGGCTACCAACTCATTATCACTAAAGTGAAAATTTCATCACCCACTCCATATTTCAGTTAGTGGAATGAAGTAATAATGACTGCTATCAAGGACATTTATTGAGCACTTACTATGTCAGGTACCACGTTAAGGACTTTACATTTACGTGCATTGTCTCACACAGTCTGAGACCCATTTTACAGATGGGTAAACCAAGGCACAGTGAGCCTGGTAACCTACCCAAAGCCACAGCGGTGGTGTTGGGGGGCTGTGATGTGAACCTGGGCAGTGTGACCCCAGAGCCTGTGTTCTTGACCACAATAGACTGCACCCCAAATGCTCAACTAGAGTTCTGACTCCTCTCTTCCAAAAGTTGGGAGGTTCTGCTGTTTCTGTCTCTACAACTTTGTCCTCATTTGTTCCCTGCTGTTTGCTCCAGTCACTGCCCTAGTTTGGACCCCTGGGGCCTCTCATGGAAACATGAGCAACGCCTCCTGGCTGGCTTCCCATCACCCTGTAACAACAGCCACACACGGTTGGCTGTCACAGCCGTGCTCCTAAAGCACTGGTCTGTCTCAGTCTCAGCCTTGGCTCCCTTCACTGGAGCAGTCCCCACTGCCTGCCTGTCCATGTCTGCTCTGGCAGTCCACCTCTGTGCCTTTGTCCACCCCTGCCCCCCATTCATCATTCCCATCACAGTCTAGATGTCTCTTTCTCCAAGCCCAGGTGTCCCCCAGTCATCTTTCCCTTTCCCCAAATCCCTAGAGCACACCTTGGATGGCAGATACCAGATTCTAGAGAAGCCCATATCAGTCATGTAGGCCAGTGATAGCAGCTCCACGTATTATAAAAATGATCGGAAAAGGGACATGGCAGAATTCAGAGTCTTACTGATAACAGGAACATCAAGCTTTACAGAGCATCTAGTTCAGCCTCTTCACTGACCCAAGGCTGTGGCCTGCCGAGGTTTCAATCCTCCAAAGATGTGCTCCCCCAGCCAGCACAGGTGGTTCTGGTGTTACAAACCAAACCAGGGCCCAGGAAGCTACAACCCAGGGGCCAAATCCAGCCTGCCACCTGTTTTTGTACAGCCCACAAGCTAAAAATGGTTATTACATTTTTAGAGGGTTGGAAAAATAAAAATCAAAATAATACTTTTATGTCATGTTGTGAAAATTATATGAAATTCAAGTTTCTGTAACAATAAAGTTTTATTAGAATATAGCCATGTTCGTGGTTCACAGGCTGTCTATGGCTCCCTTCATGCTGAAGGGCAGAACTGAATAGTTGCTACAGAATTTGTATGGCCTGCAAAGCCTAAAATATTTACCATCCGGCTCTTTAAATAAAGCCTGCCAACCCCTGAGGCAAACTCTAATACTGTCATCCTATGATTTAAAAAATGTATTTCTGGAGTTCTTGGGTACTGGCGAACTGTCTCGCGCACGCGTGTGTGTGTGTGTTGAGGGCATATCAGAATGGTGGACTTGATTCCCCTTGCTCCCTGTAGCTGGCCTCCTCACTGCCCCAGGAAGAGGGTTTTTTGTGTGTTCTTTCTATGGAGGAAATAGTCTTTATCATAATAAAATCTTAGGGTGTGATTGTACACTGAGGTAGAATGGTTTATTTCACACAAGTAGGAAGTACTGACATTTATCCAGCTTTTAGAGTATTAAAATATAATAGGCAATAGTGACAATTTTAAAATTTCAAAATTAAATGTACCTCTAGCATTATCTTACTTTCTAAAAAAGTAAAAAAAAAGTAAAGGGCCATTTGTCAATCAGTAAGAAAAGAAGTGTCAATGAGTAAGAAGTGAAAGAGTTAGCCCTTGTATATAAAAATAACTTTCCATTTTCAAAATGTTAGAAAAGTAACTTTCAGAAATAAAACAATGCAGGAAAGAAGGCACACATAAAGACATGGAAAGAACGCACTCATATCATAGAAAGAACACGCAAAGGCCATGGAAAGAACTGAAATGGCAGGGAAGGGCTTTAACATAAACAAAACAAGATTGTTTCTACGTCACACAGAGACCTCCTGCAGGCCCCAAAAGTGTTCTGATGGAGAAAACAGCATTTGGCTGGCAGCTGAAACAGCAACTAGCACACACAGCACACACAGTGCCAACTACAAGTCCTCAGTCCTCAGCGAGGTCTCTCACTTCAGGGTCAACATGTGGGCAGCTGGGTTTTACTGGAATTTTGAGCAAAATTTCATTTTGGAAACAACAAAAAGGTAGAATGTGATGTGTATTAAAAAAAAACACCCAAAAACTGAAAAACACAATAGTCATGGTTTTATTAGATATAAAATGATAAAGTGAATATTGGGATCATTTTCTAAAGTTGATAAAAAATTACCATGAGTCCCAATGAATAACCTAGTGTATTTTAAAAATCACAGGTACTGCAAATCTCCATTTGACCTTTTGGTAAAAAGTATTGTTTTCTTCTTTGCCCTAACATACCTTTTATTAAAGCTGAAATCCAGAGAGCAGCCCTGGGTACTTTGAGATTTCCTGCTCATCTGTGTACCTGGGTGTAAGTTAGTGGCCTAGGACAGGGGTCAGCAAATGATTTCTTTAAGGGCCAAACAGAAAACATCTAAGGCTTTGTGGGCAAAATTAAGGATACTATGTAGGTACTTATGTAATAATTTTAAAGTAACCATTTAAAAACAGCCCTAGCCAGGCTGTTGGGCGGTTCAGGTGATCAGCAACTGATCAATGTTTCTCTCCCACATCGATGTTTCTCGACCTCCCCCCCGCACTCTCTCTCTCTCTCTCTCTCTCTCTCTCAAAATCAATTTTAAAAAATCCTTGGGTAAGGATTAAAAAAAATTAATAAAAACAAACCCCAAATAACAAAAATAATAACAATAATAAAAAATAAAAGCTACCATTAATAAGTATAAAAATTATTCTTAGCTCACAGGCCAAAAAAATACAAGAGATGGGCTGGATTTGGCCATGAGGTAGAGTTTGTAGACCCCTGGACTAAGAAAAGGCAGAAAGGGATCAATAACAAGAAAGAAGTCTGAACTTAATGTAATAAATAATCAGCATGCCAAGAGAAATGTACACCTGCTATCCATTTTCACAACTAGAGCACCCAATGAAGTATTTCATTTCGCTGCCTGACTGCCATGTGTTTCCTCATTCTTTCTGCAGGGATCAAAGAGAACAATTCAGCCCTAGCAGGTTTGTTTAGGCCTGAGGATTGAAGGGTCTCGGGTTCAATTCCCATCAAGGGCACGTATCAGTTTCGGGCTTGATCCCTGGCTCAGGTCTGGGCACATCTGGGAGGCAACCAATCAATGTTTCTCTCCCTTCCACTTTTTCTGAAAAACAATGGAAAAAAAGATCCTTGGGTGAGGGTTAAAAAAAAGAAAAGACGCCAATTCAGCTTAGTCTAAGGAACCACCTCCCTACAAGCCATCATGAACCCTCAGAAGGGAGCCTCTCCCAGTTTTTCCCTAGGTCGCACCTGCGTGTTTTCATCCTCTGCTAGGGCGTGTGCAAGGTGGGCGCTGAATGTGCTTTTCCCAACGCCGCCTTTCCCAGACAACACCAAGATTTTGTGTTTCACCGTCTTCATTTTCTCTTTGATTTCCTCTATGGCTGCAAAGAAAACAATTCAGGTGATAACATCCTCCAACTAAATCCTGAATGTCACTCTTCCAATGAGCTAGAAGGAGCTAAGTCCTCGGGGTGCTTTCAAGCGATCGTGTGTGAAATACCACCTAGTCAATGGTAGTAGTAAGCGCTACGAAGAAAATAAGGCTATTATCACATCTGACATTTTCTTACTTATTGGTTTACTTACCTGTCATCCTTTACTGGAATATAAGCTCCATGGGGGTGGGACTCTGCCGTGAAGTGTTCACTACTTTATTCCTGGCTCCAAAACAGAGCTTTGAATATACAAAAACCACTTGACGACAGGGATACATTCTGCAATTAGGCAATTTTGTCCTGCAAACATCATAGAGTGCACTTACACAAACCTAGATGGTAGCACCTGCTACACACCTAGGCTATGCGATAAGGCCTACTGCTCCCAGGCCACAAGTCTATACAGCATGTTACTGTATGAAACAGCACAAGACTAAGTCAAGCACAAGAGAAGATGATGTGATAAAGAGATTAGACATCAGATGTATGAAGCAGCTGTCAATGTAACACAACATACTGTTTTACAGGAAACTTTTTTTATTAAGTAGAAAGAATACATTATAAAATAATGATAAGTATCATGTAGTAAATATATAAATCTGTAACAGTCATTTACTATCATTATCAAATATTATGTACTATACATAATTACATGTGCTACTTTTATATGACTGGCAGTGCATAGGTTTGTTTACACCAGCATCACCACAGACACATGAAAAATGCTTTGCACTATAAAGTCAGGACAGCCACATCACTAGGTGACGGGAATTTTTCAGCTCCCTTGTAATCTCATGTCATATAAGCAGTCCATCATTCACTAAAATATCACTGTTTGGTGCATGACTGTAGTAATGATTCTCAACCTGGGGGAAAAATCCAAGAGGAGACATATGGCAATGCCTGGGGCCATTTTTAGTTGTCACAAGGAAGAGGTCCCCCCTGGCAGGTAGTGGGTGGAGGCCAGGGATGCTGCTAAATGTCTGCCAGGGCTCAGGACAGCCCCACCACACAGAATCACCCAGCTCCAACGTCAGCGGTGCCCAGGCTGAGAAGCCCTGACAGACAGCAGGCCCCTGATAAGTTCCTGTCACTGACGACTGTCGTTTACTACACATTTGCTGTGCTGTCACTATTTCACCTTATTTCAAATCCTTCAAACAACGCTGCGAGGTAACTGTTTTTCTCCCCTGTGACCGACGAGGAAAGAGAGGCTCAGAAAGGTTAAGACTCTTGCGCAAGGCCGATACTGTTTTTGTGG
The DNA here is from genome assembly GCF_054644295.1 of Miniopterus natalensis. Classification (NCBI taxonomy): domain Eukaryota; kingdom Metazoa; phylum Chordata; class Mammalia; order Chiroptera; family Miniopteridae; genus Miniopterus; species Miniopterus natalensis. Next base: position 86,759,795 of record NC_142083.1, read on the forward strand.
GAACCAAAAAAACCAAACTGAAGTCTGTCTGAACTCCTTCCAAGTCCTCCTCCCAGGCTCCTGCTTTTTAAGTTCCTTTTACTAGGTTCCCAGAGGTCTCTCCACCCTCCAGTTGGACCCTCACAGTACTTATCGCTGTGATGACTGCTTGTTTACTGTGGGTCCCTCCTGCTGAACTAGCACCCACTAGAGCAGCGACCTCTATCTTTCACAGCTATACCCCCAGCACAGAGCACTGTGCTAGGAGGCGATTAGCACACATTTCTGTTGAAGGAATGGAAGAATCGCTCCTCAAAAGGAAGAAATGCTGTCCAGAGAAAGTAGCTGAGGGAGCCAGGACTTAAGCCCAAGCTCCCTGACTTCGAAGTTTATACCCTATTCCCTTTGCTGGTGGCCTCCTCCAGACCAGTCAGTCACTGTCACCGAAACCTGTGGCCGAACCCCTCAATGCAGCCGACTTTCTCCCAAGCCCCGCTCTTCTAAAGGCCCCCTTTTGACTTGCAAGTCACTTATCCTCAGGCTCCTCTGCATCCCGGCTGCTTTCCCGGCCCCTAGACTTTTAAAGGCTCCGTCCCTCAGCCCCGCATCTTGTCACTCATTTCTCAAGTCCCGCCCCTCACCACCCGGCCGACTACTCCAAGCTCCGGCTCCTCCTGGACCCGCCCCTTGCCCACCGTCACCGCCCAGTTTCCCCCTACGTCCCGCCTCTTCCGGCCCGCGCCTTTCACTTCCCGTTCAGGCATCGCCCCTTTCTCACCCGGGTCCGGCGTCTTGCCGGCTCCTGAAGCGCACAGCCGCTGGTTGGGACACCCTTGGCACGCGGCCCCTTGGCCGGCCTGGGTGCTGCCGGTTCCCGGACAGTCTGCGCAGAGACAAAATCACAGTTAGAGTAGCTCCTGTCCCTTCAGCCCCGCCACCCATGCCCCTTCCGCGAGCTCACCGTGAGGTGGCTCCTCCATTTTGCCGCCTTAGTCGCCGGAACCTACGCAATCACCGGAACTCACTTTTGCGTATTTCCGCCTCCTGGCACCCAATCGGATGCGCCCCCTCCCCACTCGCTCCTCAGTGTCGGAAAGAGACAGCAGAGCGCGTGCGCGAAACTTGTGCCGGGCGCTAGGGGCTGTTCATTTATTACTGTCCGCTTTAAAACTGCTGCAAATATATATCAAATATACTTAAACGAGTATCACCTAAGAACAGAGGCGTTGTCTTATATGACCTCCATACCATTGATATCTGAGGAACTTAACACCGATGCAAAATTATTAGCCAATGTGTCTCTAGTCTCCTTCACTTCCCCCTACCCCTTCCCTCCCCTGCCACGTTTTTTGACTTTTGGGAGGTTGATACATTTGAATAGTTTAGGCCAATTGTTTTAAAGAATATCCTATAATCTTTATTTGATTGCCTGCCCCCCCCCCCCTTGTGATTAGGTTCAGGTTGAAAGTTTTTGGCAGAAACACTTGAATAACGCACCGCTTGTATGACAGCAGGAGGGACATAATACCAATTGGCCCCATTTGTTGATGTAAAAAACAAAACAAAAAGCAACTGAGTAAACGTTAAAGATCTTATTGCCATTGTCAACCCGTGGTCTTTGGCATCAATTCAACACCAATAGGAACCCCCGACTGGGGGTGTGGCGAAGAAGGTAACTTTATTCAATGCAAAGCAGCTCAATTGTGCTACAGCAGGAAACAGCACACAGGCCTCCTCTCCGGCTAGAGAGCTTCGCTGGGCCGCCAGCTCCCCTGGTTCCGGTCGGTTCCGCTCCAGGGAGACAGCCTCAGTGTCCCAGCAGCACTGAGGACATGCATGGCCAATCTCCCAAGGAAAGTAGCCCCCGGAAGCAGCTGGGAGCTGGCTTATATCTACAGAAGTCCCTGCCCCTGCCCCTGCCCCTGCTCCCTGATTGGTTAGTCCTCATGCAAATGAGGACTCCAAATCCTCACAGTTTGATTGTTCCAAATGGCACTGTCTTGATTGGTCAGAACAGAGCGGCTCTGGTTGGTTGAGCTGCACAGCCCGGTCGGGTGGGGAGAGCGTCGGGGCTGGCGGTGGAATGGATTTCAGGAGCTCGGGCGGCGGGAACGGCGCAGGCGGGCGGCTCGTTGCCAAGGCGGGTAGTTCAGCGCAGGCTTTCCCCAGAAGCGCAGTTTTCGTGAGAGGCCCTTGCGTAGAAATGGCTGCTAGGCTCTGTTTTTAAAAATTTGAGCTCAGTTAACCACCAGGAGCCCTTCTTAGTAGGTGTCTTCTTTCTCAGGGTTCACAGCTTTATTCAATGACTCACTAATCGAGCAGCATCCCACCTAGCAGGCAGGAAGGAGATCTGAGATGTATGAAATGGAAGACGCGGATTTCCGTGGTGGGCATGGGTGAGATGGGTGAGGGCAGATTACACAGGTGTTTACGGAGCTCATGTTCTGAAGTCAGATGACTTGTGTTTAAATTCTGACTCCAACCACCGTTATAAGCTGAAAACACTGGGCAAGTCCCTTCATGTCCCCAGCCTCTTTTTGCTCATCTGTAAAACGGGATAATAAAAACACTTGCCCCGTGAAGTTGCTGTGGAGATAAAATAATTTATCTCCCGCAAAGCGCCAAGCACAGAACATCCAGAGAGCAAAGCTCCAATACAGGCATAGCTCGGAGATACTGCAGGTTCAGTGCCGGAACACTGTGATAAAGCGAGGATTGCAGTAAAATGAGTCGTAATCTTGTTTGCCTTCAATCTGTGAAAAATGTAACAGCTGTGAAGAACAATAAAGCAAAGAGCAATAAAACAAAGGCCTGCCTGTACATTTGTAGCGCTGTAGGTGACAGCTGCAGAGATATTTCCTGCACTCCTATTTACAGATGGGGGGACTGAGCCTGCACGGGGAAAGCTGCCCCAGATCACAGGGCAGATTAGTGGAGGAAACAAGACTAGCACCTGGGTAAAACTAGTTAAAAATTTAAATGCTGATTCAGCAGGGCCAGGAGCATTTTAAAAATGCAGGTGGTGAAAACTAAGTGCCCGAGAAGGACCTGTGGCTTTCTCATTTCACCAATAGATGGCGCCCTTCCCCTATCGATGAGGAAAGTAGTCAGCAAATGGAAAAAAATTAAATTTAGGAATAGAGAATTTTCTACCTCTTCCCCGTATCTAGCAAGAATATCTAACAAAGGGGTATACACACCACAGGCACTTAATATATAATTGAGATGGAAAGTAAGGTTCAGATTTATTTTCATATGGAGGAACAGACTTCTGTGTTGGTTAAGAATGCTGATTCTTAAAAAAAATTTTTTAAAATTGATTTTAGAGAGAGAGGAAGGGAGAGAGAGAAACATCAATCAGCTGCCTCCTACATGCCCCCTACCAGGGGTCAAGCTCACAACTCAGGCATGTGCCCTGACCTGGAATCAAACCAGCAATATTTTGGTGCACAGGACAAGACTCAGCCAATTCAGCCACACCGGCCAGGGCTACAATATGTATTCTTGAATGCCATGTGTCTGCATTCAAGTCCCAGATCCCCATTTACCAGCTTTCCATCTTTTCTTCGTGCCTCAGTTTCCTCCCCTGTAAAATGGCAATAATATTAACTACCTCAAAGGGCTATTATTGGGAGGGTTAAATAAGTTAATGTGAGTAAAACAGTTTTTAAAAAGTGCCTGGCGCATTTGAGCCCTGTGTTTGCAATGATTAGTTTAGCCCTTAAAAAGCTTTGTTGAAACCATCACCACAGTTAAGACAGTGAGCACATGTGTGATCTCCCATAGTTTCCTCATGACCTTTTGCCAACCTCCCCCTGTCCCCATCCTCGGGCAATCACTGATCTGTTTCCTATGTCTATAGCTTAGTCTAGACTTTCTAGAATTTTATAGAAATGGAGTCTTATAGTATGGGCTCTTTCTGGTCTGGCCTCTCACTGAGCTTATTTATTTTAGGTCTGTCTGTCCTGGCTGCCAGGCGGTGTTCCGTTGTCAGATTACACCGTAGCTTGTCTATCCGTTCACCTGGGGATGGGCATTTGGATTCATGCTTCCAGTTTGGGCATGTGACAAATAAAGCTGCTCTGACCATTGCTGTGTAAGTCTTCGTGATGACACTTGGTTTCATCACCCGGGAGTGAATAACTAGGAGTGGACTGGGGGGCGGGGAGCTGCCGGCTGTGGCCAAGCGGCTGCACACTCCCCCCGCAGCGCGCCGAGTTTAGTTGCTCCACGTTGTCACCAAAAGCGGGCATGGCCGGCCCTTTGGTGCACAGCGGCATCTTACCATGGCTCTCATTTGCATTTCCCCAGCGAACATTTACCCTGAACATCTTTCCATGCCTTCATCAGCATGTCTTCTCTGCCGAAGTGTCCCTTCAAATCTTAAGCCCATTAAAACAGTTTTTTTAGTTGTTTGTTTTATCATTGAGTTTTGAAAATGCTATATATATAGTCTGGATACAAGTCCTTCGTCAGTTATATGTTTGGCAAATATAGTCAGATTCTAAGTCTGTGGCTTGTCTTTTCATTCTTTCAAAAATGTGTTTCAAAGAGCTGTTCTTAATTTTGATGAGGTTCAGTTTGTCAGTTTTTTTTTCTTTTATGTATTGTGTTTCTGACATCATATCTAAATCTTTGCCGAGCACAAAGAAATCTTTGCTTAACAAATACTTTTCGCCTATGTTTCCTTTTAGAATGTTTATAGTTTTAGGTCTATGACCCATTTGGAGTTAATTTTTGTATGTAATTTTTTTGTATATAATGCAAGGTATGGGTTCAAGTTCACTTTGTATATGTGGACATTCAATTGTTCCACCACCTTTTGTTGAAAAGACTATCCTTTCTCCACAGAATTAACTTGGTACCTTTGCTGAAAATCAGATGACCACAAATATGTGGATACGTTTCTGGATTTTTATTCTGTTCTGTTGGTCTTTGTCTATTTTTATGCCAGTACTATGCTGTAGCTTTATAATAAGTCTTGAAATCAGAAAGTCTAAATCCTACAACTTTGTTTTTCTCTTCAAAGTTGTTTTTGGCTATTCTAGGTTCTTTGGGTTTTCATATGAATTTTAGAGTTTGTTAATTTCTACAAAAAAAAAAAAAAAGCCTGCTGGGATTTTGACTGGGTTTGCATCGAACCTAACCTTCTATCTGGGAAGAAGTGACACCTTAACAATACTGAGTCTTCTAGTTCACACACAGGATATCTCTCTCTATTTAGGTCCTTTTGAGGCAGGATAGTAAGAAGCCAGGAAAATTCCTTGGCAAGTGGAATGGGGAAACTGAGACAGGTGGCCAATTCAAACTGGCTTCAGCTAGCACCTTAACTCACCTGCCTCCTTCTCCTTGCATGACCCCTCCCTTAAGCATTACGCCCTCAGGACAGTGAAGTTCTGATTAACACAAAATAATCTTAGGAACAAAGTCTGGGGTCTGTTGACCACAGAGAGTTTTGTTCAAACTAGAGATGACATCTAGGCTTCAGTTTTGTTTCCGCTCCAGCTCCAGAAAAAACAGACAAAGAGACACCATGGCTGGCATCAGGACCAGATGCAATGACCAATGACCCTCCATCCTAGTGCCAACCAATCGGTAGAGACCAGGACTCAGACCCTAACACTCATTTTGATGTATCAGCATATTAAAGGACACACTTGGAAAGCTGATGAATATTCTGAGATCCTCCCCTGAGACCTCCCCTAAAATTCCCACCTTCAGAAAACGTATAAAAAGCCTTAAGACAAAGGACCTAGTGTGCACTCTTCCTGGAACACACCTGTGCCTTCCCTCTTCTTTCCTCAGGTGTGTAGCTTTGCTGTCTTTCTCCTAAGCTCTAAATGTCTCCAGGAGACTTGCAACCAGGGGAACAGCAGGCAATGGCAGGCAACTCATCCCAGCTAACCCTCTGAACCTGTCTCTAAGGGCTCTACTTTTGACTCTGTAAATTGTTTACTGATCAATGTAGCGCAGCTGGCTCACTTTTTCTGCCTCTGTGACTTTGTTTCTAAAAGGCCAAGGCTGCTTTCTGAGCAGCCTGCTCAAATCTTCTCTTTGAGTGTACTTTAGCTTTGCAAGCTAAATAAATTTCCTCTTGCTCTGGAGTTCTTGGCACCAAGGGACCCCTCTGCAAACCTCTAGAACTCTCCAGGGTAGCTCTCTCCTCCTCCCTGCTCTGTCTTTCAGACTCTGGCCACATTGGTGTCCCACCCTCCTGGCTCTGTCTCCTTAACTCAAGAAGTGACCCCTCCCTGTGCCAAGGCCCGGAAACTTTGTCAAGGTGGTGAGCTGGAGCAATCGTAGGACTCACTTCATTTGTTTCCCATCTCTCAGGGATGACTGTCCTTCATAACCTGATGTCACTGCTACCGTCAATATGGCAATAAACACGTACACACATACATTTTAGCACATGTACATGTGTGTATCTGCAGAGACATTTCCAGAAATATTGCTGGGTCTTTGGACACCAGCCAGAGCCAGCGCTCTAAGCACCAAAAGGATACCTTCGGAAATTCAAAGTGAAAAAAAAAGCTTTACTGTAAAATACAATTTTTGTTTGTGAATGATACAAACCGACATGGATGCTGAATTCAAAGCAGCTTCTTTCTGGATTTTCTCTGTCTTTCCTGTGTGTGTCCTTATTTTGCTGGTCTTCTAAGCATTGTTCGGAGCCACCTCCAGTTACAGATTTTGGCTGCTAGGCAGGCACCAGTGAAAGATTCCTGCCTACCCACAGGGGGCACCCAAGGAATGCTTGCTGACTTGCTCCGTTGATTCAAGGACTGCAGGAAGCTCTATCAGCCGGCACTGCCCCAGCCGTCGCCTTTCTTCTGCAGACAGATTGGTTTTGCATTAAATTCACGGACATTGAGCTGTTCCTTCACAGACCATGGAAGTCAGGCTGCCAAAACAGCAGATTCCAGACAGAGATTGCAATAAAGTAGAGTCAGGCATGCCGTCCTGGGCCTGGAGTCTCCAAAATTTGGGAGGCGGAGCTGGGTTGGAGGATTGGGAACTCCACTGGGGGGAGGAAGGGGCAGAGTCAGTCAAGTCTCCCATCTCCCATCTGCCCAGCCTCCCCTACTCCACTCCCCACGGCGATTTCAGAGAGAGAATGAGTTTTCTATCTGCGTGGCTTAAGAGAGATTGAAAAAATCTTTTAGTGGGATCTCTGAGCAGTGTTGCACCTGATGACACACAGCGTAATTTTATTAACACCCTCCCCCTCTATACAACAGTATTTCCAGAATAATTGTGTTCCTGCTTAGCTTTTTAGTCTTGATACAATTGACAAATACAAAGATTACGCACTCAAAGGGCCTTATTTTTAGTATTTCCACTTTTAAAATTTTTAGAAGTTGATTTCCTGAGTCTTCTGGACTGAGTTGTCACGTTTCACTATTCTTTTTTGATTGAGCTGTGGCCAACTGTTTTCAATTTATTTTTCTAATTTAATGACATCTGAAGTTCTATTCATTCATTCATTCATTCACTCACTCACTCATCCGTTCACCCACTTATTTACTCATTCATCTGTCCGTCCGTCCGTCCGTCCATCCGTCTAGCCAGCCAGCCATCATCCATCCATTTTTTTCCATTCGTTCAGCAAACCCAAATTGTGCACCTACTATGTTCCAGGTACTCTACTACATGCTGTGGGTACAGTGATGAACACAATCAAACAAGGTCCCTTCTCTCATAAAACTTATTTCAGGCCCTCGATACTCAAGGTATGGCATGGACAGGTCTCACCTGGGAGCTTGTAAGAAATGCAATATCTCTGGGCAGTCCCAGCCCTACTCAATCAGAATTTGCATTTTAGCATGCTCCCCAGGTCATTTGAGGGCATGTTAACATATGAGAGGCACAGATCTGGAGACTAGATGGGAACTTAAGTTTGGGTGAGACAGAGTACTGTTTTTTAAGACTTAAAACAAATGCATCATAAATAAATGAGACCTTGGGAAAAAAAGGTTTAGGAGATGCTCCAATTTGCCCCTCAACCCCCCGAATCTCTTCACATTTTGAACAATCGCCAACATAGTACTTCTGCCTGACTTTTTATCGCCTAGCATTCTTTCATATTGCTTACTGTTAGTGGAAAGAATAATTGTCCCCGAAAGATGTCCATGCCCAGAAGCTGTGGGTATGTTGCCTTCCATGGCAAAGGAGACTTTACGGATGTGATTAAGTTAAGGATCTCCAGACTGGGAGATTATCCTGGATTATCAACATGGGTCTGATGTGATCAGAAGTGCCCTGTAAGAGGGAGACAGGAGGTCAGAGGGGAGAGAAGATTCTACTGCTGAGCTTGAGATGGAGGAAGGGGCCTGGAGCCAAAGGATGTAGGCAGCCCCTGGAAGTCAGAAAGGCAAGGGAATGGATTCAACCCTGGAGCCTCCAGAAGGAACCAGCCCAGCCATCATCTTGATTTAAGCCCCTTAAGGCTCTCTCTTTTTTTATTAATCCTCACCTCAGGATATTTTTCCATTGCTTTTCAGAGAGAGTGGAGGGGAGAGAGAGAGAGAAACATCGGCATGAGAGAGACACATCGATTGACTGCATCTCGCACGCACCCTCACCAGGGCTGGGGATCAAGCCTGCAACTGAGGTACATGCCCTTGACCAGAATCCAACCCCAGACCCTTCAGTTGGGGGGCCGACGCTCTAACCACTGAGCCAACTGGCCAGCGCCCTTAAGGCTCTTTTTGAGAATAAGTTTGTGTTGTTTTAAGTCACAAACTGCGGTGATTTGTGACAGTAGCCATAGGAAACAAATACACCCACACTCACCCACAGCACGATTCCAAATTCAGCAGTGTGCTCTTTGATTCCTATAACAGTCAGATCATTTCTCTGACGATTAGTCTGGCTTCAGAAAACTTGGACATGGAGTCTGGCTTTTCCACCTCTTGGGTAGGTGACCTTCACTTGTGAAATGGGGCAGGGGGTGAGCTAAATCAGGGGCTTCCACTGGGCTCCATGGAGCCCCGGGGACTCACGGGGGAGGCCCCTCACCTCCATTCCCTCGCCAGAGCACCTCAGGGCTCTTTGTGCTACATGCCCCGCTTCTGTGGGAGAGTTAATTTGAAGACAACCTTCCACATCAGGGAATGTGTTTGGAAACCACTGCATTTTTGAAATTGTTTATGTTGGGGATATAGAGGCCTGACTTCACTGAGCTGTTCTCCGAGCTCCCTGCCAGCCCCCTGGAAGCACACCCAGGATTTCTACCTGCTTCGCCTTTCCCCTTGGGAAACAGAGAGGGCGTTACCTGAGCCTTTCCCAAGACTAGCTGTGTGGCCTGGCCTTGGGCAAACAAATTCAACTCTCTGAGCCTGTTTGCCCACTGAAAATGAGGGAGTGAACAATGCCCGATTCCCAGCGTTATCTAAGGATAAAATGAAAGGCTGTGGCAAAGCGTGGTATAATAACAGCAATACCGGTAATCATTGCCCAGCACCTACTGTGTGCTAAGTACCGTGCTGTGCCCTTGCTTGATTCTCACTACTCCGTTCTGGCGGAGCCGGGACTCTGCTGGAGGGAAAGGCCGCCTTGGCCTGAACAGCACTGGCCAGACTTCCCTATGTGCACCCTTCCTGGCCCCGGGAGCCCCTCAACCCATGGCCATTGACCCTGCGACTGATGTTTCTGTAAACAGGCTGAAGTGGAAGAGCAAGTACTTAGCATGTCTAAGAAAACAGATTTGTTTGTATCAAACCTCTTGCCAACTCCCCACCCTACCATGACATATTCTTCCTTCTCTTTACAGCAGGAAAAATGCATGAGTCATATAAATGCATATATAATATGTACGTAAAATATATATATAGTACTGACGAAAAAGGGGCGCTGTAAGAAATCTACCTGAAAGTAAGCTCACAGCATGACCTGATCATAAATTCCTAACTGGGCGGGTCTCAGTGGGTGGCCATGCCCCAGACCTATAACTTTTTAGTGAAAGGTTGATCTTTGCCTTAAGCAAGCCCTGTCCATTGTTCTTGTGCACCTAAGCTATACACCTTTGAGATGCCAGAGTAATCCTCCTTTTCAGACCTTTATGAAGCACAACCACCCTCCAGAGAGCACATAATCCTGTTAACTGTCCTGTAATTGACCCCAGCCTTGCTCTCTTCCCCCTTCAAGTAATCTTCCTTACATTCCTTTCTTAATTCCAAATGCATAAAAGAAACTGCAAAACTGGTTTTCTTCAGAGCATTTGAGATCTTGCTTCCCAGCAATGTTCTTCAGTTTGGCACAAATAAAAACTTATAAAAATTCTCTACAGGTTTAGACATTTCTTATGTCAACAATAGTAAAACATCAGAACTTTGAGATCAGCTTTTCTTCCAGGAGTCCTGCCTTGCTTAGGAAAATCAAGCCAGAGCCCTAAAGCACTGAATGGCAGATGGGTTAGTTTCTCTGGTGGCAGTTTTACTTTGTGGACGGCTGACTTTCCGTGGGATTTGCCCTTGCACATTTCACCAGGTCATTCATGCAGGGGACCTGGAGCCCAGGGAGTGAAGCCACAGATCCTTCCGGCCTGCTTCGAACTCTCCATGTTAGAGGTCACCAAGGGACTTATTTTGCCAGTTTCTGGATTTTTCTAAGACCTTGCTTCCTTCCATGGCAGTCCTGTAACTGATGTGGGCGGGGGGCCTTGGTGTTCATGCCTGAACTGCCCACCCCTACAGCACCGGGCTCCTGGCCAAGGCAAACAGGCAGGAGCAGCCACCCCTGACTAATGCCCCTCAGTGTCTGAATTGGAAGCCATTGCCAGGGTTCAAGGAAAACCCTGGCTGCTTCCCCCAGAGACCAACAGGACAGGAAAGCTTCAGGACAACATACATGCACATAAAAATATATCTAGTAATAAAGTATATATCTAGGGGCCCCCAGGAGGGGGAAACCTTCAAGACAATATATCCAAGTGAAAAATATACATGCGCTTCCATCCGGTAACTTCTTCCAGAAGTTATGCTCAAACTTGCCCAGAAATGTATGTGGAAGGATATGGATTGCATTTAGCATCATGCTAAGGGAGAGAGGCTGGGCTCGAAGGACTGCATACTGCATCATCCCATTTCTATGGCATTCTGTGGGGACAGAGGGGACAAAGGACGCTGATCACATGGTATTTGTCTTTCTCTGACTGGCTTATTTCACTTAGCATAATATTTGACAAAGGAGACAAGAACATACAATGAGGTAAAGACATTCTCTTCAATAAATGGTGTTGGGAAAATTGGACAGCTACATGCAAAAAAATGAAACTAGATCACTGACTTACACCATACACAAAAATAAACTCAAAATGGATAAAAGACTTAAATGTAAGTCTCAAAACCACAAAAACCCTAGAAGAAAACATAGACAGTAAAATCTCAGACATCTCTTGTTAGCAATATTTTTGCTGATATGTCTCCTAGGGCAAGGAAAATAAAGAAAAAAATAAACAAATGGATCTACATCAAACTAAAATGCTTCTGCACAGCAAAAGAAACCATCAACAAAATGAAAGCAGAAGGCAGTTTCTTGATGGGATAAAAATATTGGTGTAGAACTGAGGATTGAATACTTTTTCTGAAATTATAAAACTCTCATTCTTGATGCCCATCCTTTCATTCAGTGGTGTGCTGTGACTTAATAGTGAACCGAACAGACCTGGTCTCTGCTGAGTTGTGAGCTCACAACCTCTCCCCCTCCCCTTATTAAGATCAGGTTTATTGAAGTATAATTTATGTACCATAAAATTCACCCTTTCTAGTGGCAAATTCTACCTGTTTTGACAAATACATTTAGTTTTTGTCAAGATATAGAGCAGTACTATCAACATCCCCAAATTTTCGTGTCCTCCTACCCCCAGCTCCTAGTAACAGATCTGTCTTCTGCCCATATGGATCTGCCTTCTCCAGATTGTCATCTAAACGGAGTCACACAGGATGTGACCTTTTGAGTCTAGCTGCTTCCACTTAGCCGAATATATTTGAGATTTACTCGTGTTGTTCCGTGTACCAAGAGTTCATTCCTTTTGGCTGCTGAGTAGTATTCTGTGCAGTGGACATACCACTTTGGTGCCACCTTGGGGGGAAAAGACAGAAGGAAAAAAGTAACCTTGACCAAACTGGCCCTGACTGAGTGGGTTTACTGGCTCAGACTATGTTAAATTTTCTCCCGCAGGCAGTTAGGTCTGAAAAGGCAGATTCCATTGTTATGGAAAACTAGACAAACGCCTTTTTTTGCAACTCTAACTCTACGGATTGAGAAACTCATTCCCTTGTTGGTTTTGTGTGTGTGTTAGTTGGGACAATATGGCCCCAGCAGGCCTGAAAGTGAGCAAGGGCCCCAGTGAAGCCCTGTCCCCAGGCTTTATGACAACAGTGCCGAGTCATAGAGGTCCTGCCGGTCTCTAGAGAAGCTCCTTCCCCTGCTGTGTGCCTTGGCTCCCGGGCAGAGTTTTGCCCTTGTGGGCTGATGGGAAAGGATGGAGTTTCTTGGAACCACGCAGAACGCCAGTTACTGTGGCCCCAAGAAAGGCTGTGACTTCGCGGAGCAGTCCCTGACAGCGCCGGCCCCGGTCATCCAGGAATGCTACCAGCCCTACTACCTGCCTGGGTACCGCTTCCTCAACTCATGGAGACCCAGCCTCTTCTACAGGGTCTCCAACGCCCAGACCTGCCCGGAAGGGGGCGTCACCACATGCCACAAGGGTCTCAAGCCACCCACCATCCTGCCCGCGCTCCGCTCAGGGCTCTTCTGCCGCTACAGCCCCCACGACTGGGACCGGTCCAACGAGCTGCAGATGCGCGGGGCCGAGGCCTCGCAGCTGTGGGCCGGCCGGCTGATGGGGGACTCGGTGAGGCTCATGCAGGACAAGGACCAGCTGACGCACCAGATGCAGGAGGGGACCTGCCGGAACCTGGGCCAGAGGCTGTCGGACATCGGCTTCTGGAAATCTGAGCTGAGCTACGAGCTGGACAGGCTGCTCAATGAGAACCGGAGCATGGACATGGTCAGGAGGCGGCTGGAGTGCGCGGCCGACGAGGTGAACTGTCCCTTGCAAGTGAGTGCGGGGCCAGTGAGTGCGGGGCCGGAGAGGGGCGTGGTGGCCCCACTGCTTCCCTGCAGTGCAGATCACGTGACAGGCACCTTGCAGGCTGGTTTGCACTGCATCATCCTCTGAAGTCCGTTTTTAAGATAAAAAATACAACCTTGGCCAATTTAGGACAACCCCAGTCAAATCAAGGTTCCTCACACCGAATGGAATTTCTTTCTCCTTGGGGTTACATGAAAACTAAAGTGTTTATCAAGATATGACAAGCCTGTGTGCGATGGTCTTTAGAGGACATACTTAAAATAGCTGCTTTGTTTTTCTCCGAAGCCCTTAACACCTTCTAACAAACTCTATAATATTCACATTTATTTATTTACTGTTTTTCTCCCTGCACTAGAATATAGGTGCCATGTGGGAAGGGCTTTTGTCTGCTTTGTCACCAATGTGTTCAAGGCCAGCACTCAGCTGTGATGCGCCTGGGTGTCTACGCTGGTCCTTAATGAGCAATGTCTATGCCGACTGCCTGTTGACTAGGCCAGGGGCTGGAATCCTTCCCAGCCTAGCACAGTGTGTGGCACATAGTAGGCTCTCAGTAAGTATTGTTGGATCAATGAGTGAGCATCCCACTGCGGACATTCTCAACACTTCCCTGGTCTCCCAGTCTCCCGTCATGGCCTGCATCAGTAAGGGTGGCTTTTGGCTGCATGTAAACAGACAGATGACCACAGCGACTCAACCAAATGGGAATTTCTTTTTCTGTCATAGTGAGAATTCTAGAGAGAAACAGCTCAGGCATCTGCAGCCTCCATTTGGCGCCAGAAGGTGGTCAGGCCCCTGTCTTTCTGCTTGGCCATCCTTAGCATGTCCTGCTATCCTACCGCTCGCAAGGAGGTTTCAGAGCTCACATTGCAAGCTCCTGCCCACAAGGAGCACTGTGAAGTTCCCATCGAGGCAGGAAGGTAGGGGTATGGCGATGTGCCAACTGTGTCTATCCCTTTTTATGGGGAATATCGGGTTTTTCAGAAGGCCCATCATGTGATTCCATTTTTAGCCCATTTGCCGGAACTCACCTGGGTTCCCTAGCTTCAGAGGAGCCTGGGCGAATGTTTTTCTCTGGGTCCTGGAGTGGACATTGAGTAAGGAACCAGCATTATCTGTCTCATGCTGGGGGAGCTCATCTTGGCCACGTGGATGGTGCTCTGGGGCTCCCTGGAGCCTGTGGGGACTCAGAACCTCCTGCCTGGAAATCTCCTGCAGCCCCTTCTGCTCCATGTCAGGTGTGGGGACTTCAGTAGGAGAGGTCCTGCCTCCAGATCCTCCCAGAGATGTGGCACAGGGCCCATCCACTCTGGTGGGATGGGGGAGTCCTACTGTTTCCCTACACCCCTACTTTTCTCCCCTGGGAGGAGAGTGGGCAAGAATGCTGCTCAGAGGCCCAGGATAGCATCCCAAAGCTGTGCTCAACTCTCCCACTCTCTCCTCACTCCCCAGCCTGTCTGGAAAACCCAGTTGTGCCCAACACATGTGGCCTCTTCAGACAGCCACACAGTGGCACAGGGACCAGAGACATCTCAGTTCTATCCACTTCGTCCATCTCCAGGGTTACCGCCTCATTCCAGGGGCCTCTCACTGGACAGTGGTGACTGCCTCCCTCCTGGCCTCCCCACTCCTGCTCCCTCCAACCCATTTTCCAGACAGCAGCCACGGATGATTTTCAGTATTGAACTGAATCTCCCTACTCCCCCAATAAAACCTCCTGAATGGCTTCCTAATGCACCCTTATTAACATCTAAATTCCTGGTCACAGCTGCCAGCGCTGCACAACCCAGCTTCTGCCCAACGCTCCAGCCTCAGTTTCTCCACTCCAGTCCCAGTGGCTTCCTGTCTGCCCCCCCCCCCCGCCCCTTGGCCTTTGCATCTGCTGCTCCCTCTTCCTGGCACAGTATTCCCATTCGTCTCCGTTGCTTCTCATGACTTAGGTCACGGGTTGTCGCCTCGGAGAAGTCCCCCTGACCGCCCTGACACCCTTACTGCACACCCGCCCCACAGCTGTACCGCAGTCAGAAAGGATTGCGTTTCTTTATGTGTTTACTCGAGTGTGCTCTCACCCCTCTGTGAGAGCCCCATTACAGCTGGGCCGCCTCTTTGGTTTACTGCGGTATCCCCAGTGCCCTGACTGAGGGTGACACAGAGAAGGGGCTCAGGGAATTCTGCGGAATCAATGAGCCCCCCTCCTTCCCGAGTTCCCAGGTGCATTGGCAGCCCAACACCAAGATGTCAGGCTCCCCACTCCCTGCCTCCCCCACTGCTCTTTGTGACATCACAGGCTGCTGGCCCATCTCCATTCTTTCTCAGCCTCATTGCAGGGGCTCCCTCCCTTGAGCTGTTGCCTTCCTGTCTTCTATTCCGCTCTGCTTATGTCTCCATGACAGTTGTAAGATCCATTGCTATGTGGCAGGGCTGACTGGGTCTTGGCCCTGGTCACTTTCCAAAGCTCTCCACCCCATCCCCCCACTTAGAGATCTCCAAAAATCACTTTTCATATTCAATCCAATTGACCCCTGGACCATGATGGGTGAGGGACACCGACTGCCCCGGCAGCCAAAAATCCACATATAACTTTTCACTTCCCCAAAACTTAACTGCTGCTAGGGTACTGTTGACTGGAGGCCTTACTGATAACATAAACCATCAATTAACACATATATTGTATATTCTATGTATAATATACTGTATTCTCACAGTAAAGTAAGCTAGAGAAGATAAAATGTTATTAAAATTATAAGGGAGAGAAAATACATTTGCAGTATTTATTTTTAAAATCTGCATATAAGTGGACCCATGTAGCTGAAACCCGTGTTGTTCCAGAGCCAGCTGTATATTCATAGCGATATTGACGGTATTCTGAGTGCCTTACTCTTGTCGAGCTGACTTAACCTGCACAGCAAACCTGTGAGATAAGCACAAATATTGCACCCATCTGCTGTCGTGGCATCTCACAGCCGTGGCGGGGGAGGCAGAAAGCCACTCAGACGCACAATGTGAGGCTATGTGAAGCAGTAGGTTTCCCTTGGGATAAAACAGATCACTGCCAAGATAGATGGGAGTCCCTCCACTCCAGGTCTGCGTAAGACTGCAGGGAGAACACACCATTTCCCACTGCTTCCTACAGGTGGCACTGGAGTGTCTGTACCATCGAGAGAAAAGGATCGGGATTGATTTGGTCCATGACAACGTGGAGAAAAACCTTATCCAGGTAAGGTGCCTCCTGGGTGTGCCCAGGCCCCAAGGGAGGAGGGAGGGACAGCTGGTCAGAGAACTTTCTGAGTTGCCTGCCAGGAGCAGAAGCCATCTGTGCCAGCCCATGCAGAGTTAGAGCTAAGAAAGCCAGGGTGGGGACCTAGGTTGTGGCTTAGGAACAGAGAGAAAGGTCATTTGGCCCTCAGTCTTTTCATCTCTAAAATGGGCACCATCATCATCATACCAGTAAATAATAATAATAAAAGCCAGCATTTATTGAGCACCTACTATATGTCAAGCACTGTACCACTTTGTATGCATTATTTAATTTAATGATAAAGCAATCTACAATTGAGTAGTTGGCACAGAGTAGGTACTAGATTTTTCGTTTAATCTGGAAGTATATAAAAGAAGAAAGCGGGCAAAGAATGTAGAACCTCCTCAATCAACCCTTATCTGTCTGGCAGGGAATCATGTGGATTGAGGCAGGACGTGGGCTCCACCTTGATGTTTCAGTTTGTGGGGTCAAGGGTGGGCAACGAGAGGTGCGGGATGAGACACTGGCCTGGGAGACAGGATGCTGTGAGTTTCCAAGGGCACGGCTCTTTCTGACATTTTCATTGCAGGAGGTAGATTTGCTGAAATGCTGCCAAGAACAAATGAGAAAATTAGCTCAAAGGATTGATACCCAGATGCGGTAAGGGCTGCTTTCTCTCCCTCTTGGAGTTTGTTTGGGTTCCCCAGGTTTTGGGGGGCAAGCCAGATGGACCTCTAGCTCTCGGTGGTTCTTTTGGTCAGGGTTGTACTAGTAAGTGTTTAACAACCAGCTCCTTAGGAAAGAAAGAAAAAAAAATCCTGATTTGGAGCCCTTGCCAATGTCAGGGTGTAGATGCCACCATGACAGGTGATTTCATCCTACCAATAGGGAGCTATGGAGTGTGCACACTGATTTCCATGAGTCAGCACATCGCTGATTATTCCTGTTTGCAATGAGGGCTCAGCAAAGAAATTGCCCTCATGGTGGCCCCTCTTTACCTGTGGCTTCCCCATGGGAGCTCTGAACCTGGAGAAATGGCAGAGAGTGGGCGGCATTAGGCATCAAGGCAAAGGGCTGGGGAATCTCCAGAGGGGAGCTGGTGGACGCCTGAGCCAAGAGTCTTCAAAAGGAATCAGCTTTTAGTTCTTGGAAGATTATGTAATTGGTGTCATGACAAGCCAGGAGGCTCCCCCATAATTAAAGGGAGGCTTGAGTTTTACGGGGCTTGGGGTCCGTAGCTAAGCTCTTGGCACCCAACTCCTCCAGAGGCGGCCTTCCTGCCTGGTTTTGACCCGGGCACTTGCCTTTAACTCACTCAGGGCATGCTGCTCTGCTAGCTTCCCCTCTCCATTTGCTCAAATATAGATAGGAAGAGGCGGCTGGCAACCTTTCCAGGGCACCCTTCCTGCTGTGTGGGGCACATGGGAGGCCAGATGGGATGCTAAAGGGTCAGGCAGTTTGCAAATAGGCTCTGGGGCTTGGTGCCCTGGCTTGCTGTACCCCCGAAACAGCAGTCACCTCCTTACCCCACACCCCACCAGCAGCCCCTCAGTTCCACTGAGGCACTGAGAACTGGGTGGCAGGGATTAGAGAGAAACAGCCAGGACCAAACACATTCAAGGCAGTGTTGAGAGCTACCAGCAGAACTGAGGACTTGGTCAGGGCAGATCCAGGAGGGTGTCATAGGTGGGGTGTCCGAAATGAGGTGCAAGCACAGCAGTGGCTGAAGGGGAGTTGAATGGGTGAAAACAGGGTTAAATTCTGTCATTTGTGTGCCTCTGTTCTGATTTCTGACAATTCCACCAACTTGGACTACTGCTTGCCTAATGTCTAAAATTAATTCACTTTTTAAAAAACTTTAAATCCTTGGATTTAAACAGGAAAGTTTGGGCAGGTAAATGACTTTGTTGTATTTTTATTGCTCTTATTCTTACAATTACATATTTTGGGCAAGAGAGAATGATTTTCCATTTTTTGTTGACAAAGTTGAGATAGCACTCAATATTGGGGTGACAGGAGGGCTGAAGTTTGGGGAACAGGACCTTTTGAGTTGGCAGAGTAAATGAAAGCCCAGACTTGAAATTGGGAATCTGGACCCTGGAAGAGAAATTCTGAGGCTAGGGTGGGGTGCAAGGGCTTCTTGTGCAACCTCAGGCAATGAAGGGCGAGCTGGGAGAGTTGGGAGAACCAGAGAGACAGAGATAAACCAAGGCAGTCCCATCACCTGGGAGACACAGAATGAGGACTGACATGAGAGACAGAGAGAGACAGAAAAAGAAAGACATGAAGTGATAAACAGTGGTGGTGGTGACACAGATGTGTGCAGACAAAGAGAGAAGTCAGGAGGTGAGTTAGAGACAGAGAAAACAGATGGAGAGGGACAGACACAGAGAAAGAGGGGAAAAGCAGGAGATGTTGGAATAGCCGCTGAGAGATGAAGCAGCTGAGGCGGGGCTGGGGCGGGGGGAACGAGAGCAGGTGCGGGAGACATTCCCTCCTGCAGGACCAGAGGCCAGGCCTCCCTGGACAGAGACTGTTGGATCTCGAGGAGCCGCCCAGTTGTCAGAGGATGCCTGGCATCTTGCAGGGAGGCAGCGCGTGTTGTCAGGCAGCCCGATTGACTTAGTATCGGCCAGAGCTTTATTGTCAGTGTGTGCTGGTCGCCTGTGGGGAAGCTCTGCCGCTGACCCACTCAGGTGGCCAACCTGGCACAGGCAGGCCTGGGCTGGCTGTTGACTTGTGGTTTTCTGGGTGAGGCCTGAGGCGCCCATCTGGGCAGGATCACGATCTCAGCTCACCAGGCTCTTCCTGATGGGGCAGGAGCCAAGTTCCTGCTCTTCCTGGTGGACCAACAGCCACGTGAGCCTTGACACGGGCTGGGCGCTCTATCATGGACCAAGGAAGGGAGATAGGGACTGTCCCATCCTTCCCCAGGCCTCATTAGCAAGGGCCAGCCGTCTGGACCAGCTGACCAGGGATTCTGAGGCCCCAGGTGCCCCTCTAATGCTCTGGCAGGTTTCTTTTCTACATTCTGGTCTTTCTTCACATGCCAGCCAGTTCATTAGACTTGATGGAGCTCTATTTCTCCACTGCTCTGCCCATTCAGAAGGCCCCCAGGGCCCCAGGATGGTTCCTTCTACCCAACATCGCCCCTGAGTATCCTGATAGGTGGGAGCCCACCATCAAGATTTAACTTCCTTTTTCTTTTTTTTAAACATGTTAACAATTTTATTTATTTATTTTAAATTGATTTTTAAAGAGAGAGGAAGGGTGAGGGGGAGAGAGAGAGAGAGACATCAATGCGAGAGGGATACGTCGATCAGCTGCCTCCTGCACACCCCCTACCGGGGATCGAGCCAGCAACCTGGGCACAAGCCTTGACAGGGAATCAAACTGGCAATCTTTCAGTGCACGGTATAGCACCCAACCAACTGAGCCACCCTGACCAGAGCCAGGATTTAATTTTCTTGCTCCTGGCCTGTTTGAAACCCTCACCGGCTCCTAGTATCCACAGCAGAAAAAGAAATTTGCAAAAAGATAGACAGAGACAGACAGGGGAGAAGGAGAGAAAGGGAAGAGAGGGGGAGAGAGACCCCTTAAGACAGAGAGAGGCCAAGAAAGGTGAGGCAGAAACAGATAAAGATGTGAGAAGGGGATAGACAGAGGAAGGGAGAGAAAGAGAGAGAGGGCGAGAGGATGCGGAAGGCGAAAGAGAGAGACAATGTCAGATGCACACCAGTCACTTTAGTTGGCGTCTGGACATGAACTCGCTTGGACAGAGTTATTCCTTAATTCTCTTTGTTTTCCTAAGCACTTCAAGGCGAAAGTCGCAGTCGATGCTTAGGTGCTTTTAACACTGATCTCTTTTTTCAATCAAGAAGGAAACAGGAAAAGCCTCAGGCTTGGGGCCTTCCAGAGACAATGGAGTCTAGCTAGGATTCTGCTAGTGCTTGCTTAGTATTTATGTTTGAGGTGACCCATTACAGAAAGAATTATTGGTTTTCCTTTAAAGACAGTGATTGAGGTTTTCCTTTTAGAATACATTTATTGATACTTTAAAAGTTTCTTAGCAAAAAAACAAGTAGCAAGTAAATGATAATATGTACTTTGGGACTATGACAAGAATCATGAAAGTGATTCTCCAGTGTCTAGAGTTTGGCAAACAGTGGCCTTTATGTCTAAACTTCTCAGCCAAGATAGCAGCCCTCGAGGTTCAAGGCCTGGACCCTCCCTATTGTCTTCTCCTTACCTCTGCTCAGTCCCCGACTCTGCCCGGTCCCTGAGTGCCCAGTCGCTGCCTCCTATTAGTCCCTGACTCAGTCCTGGACTGCCCGGTCCCTGATTCTGACAACCTTTCTGAGCCGCTTATAGGTCCCCAAACACCTGGAGGTCTCTAGCTCCTCTGCTTCTGTACACGTGGTGTCCTCAGCTTGGAATTCTCATCCCCCCACCCAACTTTGTCCATAATGCCGACTCCTACAGCCCAGGTACCTCTCTGGGGAGCCTTCCCTGATCACTCCCTCACCCTGAGTTAATGGCTCCCTCCTGTATGTTACTGCTTATCCTTTACAAACCTGCACGGTTGCCCTTACGATGCTGTGCGGTACGTGGTTTTACTGTATTTATTTACACAAATCGGTGAGCAACGTGAAGGTAAGTGACCGGGCCTTATCCATGTCGTTTCCCTCTGCGCTGGGCATAGGGTGAGACACATGATTTAGAGCGATACCAGGCTTTGTCCAAAGTGTAAATTCCTATCTTCTCAATCAGGTCAGCAAACTACAGCTGAAGGGCCTGATCTGGCCCACCACCCAGTTTTGTGAATAAAATTTTATTGCAATGCAGCCATACCCATCGTTTATATATTATCTATGACTGTTTCTACATAGCTGAGTAGTTGCCACAGGGACCATCTGACACACAAAGCCTAAACGGTATTTGACCCTTTACAGTAAATGTTTGCTCACCCCTGTTCTAATGACAATAGGTCTGCTTGGATTGGGGGGAGGTTGGGGGAGCAGGGGGAGGCCCTGGGTATGTGGTGGGGGCATCAAGGTGGGAAGAGGGCTGAGAAGCTGCTGGGGGTGGACAGAACACCCTCCTGGGAGTCCACAGACTTGACTTTCCACCGTGGTTCTGCACTGACCTCCCGTGTGACCTTGGTGAGGGACTCTGGATGAATGCACGGTCCAGGGATAAATCCTTGACCATCTGTCCTCTCCCCCCCTTCCAGGGATAACCGAGATGCTCAGCACGCTCTGGAGAGGGACCTTGAGGACAAAAGCTCAGCCCAGTTTATTGATGAAAAGTGTTTTAACCTGAGGAACACATCAGACTGCATCAGCTTCTTCCACGGCGTGGAGAAGATTGATGGCACGTGAGTACCGGGCTCTTGGTCCCCATCTGGCCCTGCCCATGGGAGTGGGTCTGCTCCTGCCAGGCAGCCTTAAAGGCTCAGCATGCACCAGTCAAGCGAGAAGTGGTGTGGTTGATGGGGATCCTGGGTTGCAACCCGCAGTATCCAATTCTGGCTAAAAACTTAAGACAAGAGAGAATTTACTGGAAGGTTGTGGAGAGCCGCTGACTCACAGGGAAGGCTGGAGGGGAAGGTTCTGGGGGCTTGAATGGGCCAGGACATGCTGGGGCGCCTCGATTGGCAGCCACCAAACAAACCCCGCAGCATAATGGTTGTAGCCAGAGGGAGGAGGAATTCAAGCTCGGCTGGGAGGGCTGATGAACGTCCACCAGCGCTGGTAGTGGTGAAGCGTGGATTCTGCAGCCAGGCTCCCCGGCCTCAGGTCCAGCCTCTACACTAGCATGCGGGGTAAATTACTTCATCCGCTGGGCCCGTTGCTCATCTATAGCACTGGATTAATAATAGTGCCCACCTCCCAGAGTTGCTATGAGCATAAAAGTGTCCGCGTGGGAAGTGCTGAGCACACAGCCTCGTGTAGGGGAATGACAACAGCCAATATTTATTGAGTGCTTGCTGTATGTCTTCACTGACTCAGCACAGCAGCTATGAGGCTGTGCCTTCTGTATGCCAGGCACTGGTGTGGGCATGTCACAGCATCGGGGCACTTCATGCGGGACGAAAGCATGCTTTCCCAATCCCAATTGGTAGCTTGAAGTCTGGGGAGAGAGACACAGTTTGGTACAGGCAAAGGGGGGTGTCTATCTTGGGCCCTTTAAAAAATCTCTAGCACATAGACTTGTGCTTGTCACATAGTAGGTGTGCAATAAATATTTGTTGAGAAAGAATGAATGAAAGGAGGAAAGGAGGGAAAGAACCAAAGGAAGGGAGGGAAGGGAAAAAGAAGGAAGGAGGGAGAGGAGTTTGTTGGCAGTCTTCTGGACCACGCCCAGGGTCACTTTCTGGATCTTGGTAAATATGGAAGGGTTGAGAGGACCCTTTGGAGTTCCTAGCAATGACAACTCCTGGGGACCTTTCTTTTCCTGACAAAGTTGACTACCCCATGGCACTGCCAAGGCCAGCAGGACTTAGGGGTTCAGTGCCCTCATCCACAACTGTCCATAAGGACAGGGAGTCTGGATGCCTCCCTGAAACCTGGGCAGCCAGGCCAGCTGGCGGAGACTCCGACTTCCATGCCCCAGAGGGGCTGCTGTTTAAAGTCTCTCACCCATGCCTGGCTGGCATAGCTCAGTGGTTGAGCATAGACCTAGGATCTAGGACATTGCAGTTTGCTTCCCGGTTGGGGCACATGCCCACGTTTCGGGCTCAAACCCCAGCAGGGGGCTTGCAGGAGGCAGCCAATTGATGACTCTCTCATCATTGATGTTTCTCTCGCTCTCCCTCTCCCTTCCTCTCTCTGAAATCAATAAAGATATATTTAAAGTCTTTCACCCAGCCCCTCCACTGCTGTTTGTGGTGACTAATTGCTCCTCAGGGCTTTTATTTGGGGTTTCTTTTTTTCAATCTCTATTGTTGAGAGTATTACAGATGTCCCCCTTTTTCCCCCATTGCCCCCCTCCACTCAGTTCTTGCCCCGCCCCAGTGCTTCACCAGTCTATTGTCTGTGTCCATGGGCAATGCATATATGCATGTAAGTCCTTTGGTTAAAGCAGGGCCACATCTGGGCAGCCTAAAGGACATTTGGAGACACTGAATTGCAGTTGTCTCTGTTCACCTAAGTCCTCTTTGCTATGAATTAACTGATGATGCTGATGGTGATGATGGTGATGATGATAGTGTGTGCCTTTTACCTGACATTTGCTGTGTCCCAGGCCCCCTGCTGAGATCTTTACACACAGCATCTCATGCATCATAAATATTTATCTAGTGTTGACTATTGTCAGGTGCTGTGATCGGGGCTTCACATTTAGTCACTCGGCAACCATGGGGTTAGGCACCATTATTACCCCCATTTACAATGAGGAAACTAAGGCTCAGAGAGGTGAAGTGACTGGTCCACACTCACACAATAAGGGGCAGAGCCGCGATCTGGGCCCACATTGGATGGACACTGTGCCTGTGTGTGTTATCCAGACGCCTTTCTGCCTCCCCAGCAAAGCCTGCCATCTCTGCTGTCTTTAGTCTTTAGAGGACACAGGCTACAGAAAGCCCGTCCCACCCCTACCGAGGCGCACCACCTGGGAGGAGACAGGCTGCCTCTGGCAAATTCTCCCCAGGGAGAAGTGAATTAGCCAGTTATTTTCTCTGGAGCTCAGCTGCCTGCTCCAGAGGAGGGCGAAGGCTCAGAGGTTGCTACGGGTGACATTGAGGTGCCCCACTCAGCAGCAGGGTAAATCTGCTGGTCTCTCTCTGCTGTCCTCAGAGCCGCCTCCTCATCTCATGGTGAGTAGCTGTGTCACCTTGGAAAAGACACTTCACTTCTCTGAGCCTTGGGTCTTTGTTGGACAAAAGCTCTGGATGAGACACAGTGCCTTCTCCCATCTCCAGAAGCCCGAGACCCCTGTTTATTGATTGTTTTTTTTTAACTTCTTCGAAAGCCAGGCAAAACCACCATGTATTATATACGTTTGAAATTTCTATTCACCACACAGTCTAAGTGCTGTAAAACATCTGAAATGAGACCTCCATTTCAGAAAATTCAGTCTCTTTTTCCCTACTGCCTGAGTATAAAAATCGACTTTACTTGGCAACTGGAGAGACTTCCTGGCTAGAAAAGACCTTGAAAAGAACCTAGTCTGCTTTCCCAGGAACTGAAGCCCCCAAAGAAAAGGCTTCCCAGAGGACAACACCCTCGCTTGTCGGTTGCTTGTCGTGGGGTTTCTATACCTGCAGGAAGAACTTTCTGGTGCCTAAGCTGAATCCCTCATGAGTCATGCCTCTGAAACCCTCCCCCCTTGCCCTTTCTAACGTAGCCTGCGTCTCCATTCAGCCCCTAGATTCGTTCCTGGGCCGCCCACTGTGGAGGGGGCTGCCCTTGGCCGGCTGCCTTTCTGGCTCTTTGCCACCTGGTTTCCAGTTGAGTTCAGCCAATAGGAGGGACACCAGCAGAGGAGAAAGGTGTTGGGGACTTATCTTCCCTGGCTCCCTCTCTCCCTCCTCCCCAGTGATCCCCCAGGTCTCCTCCTCTCTTACCTGTCCCTCTCCTCTTGCCCTTCTCAGCCGGGGTGGCGACAGCCTCGTGCCCTTGCTGATCCACGAGCACTCTCAGAGTGTCAACCCGGCCTTCCCCTTCTCCCTCCCTGGCCCATAACGGCCACACTCCATTTGTGTCTCTTTCATCATCCGGCCCCTAAATTCCTTCATAGCACATAGCACCCTGTGTAAGCATCTTCATTTATTGTCTGCCTCCCTCCGTTACCAATGTACCGCCACGAGGTCAGGGCTGTTGCTGTTCTTGTTTACGGCTCTACCCCAAGTGCCTAGGACAAGGCTTGGCGTGTGCTAGGTACTCAAAGAACATTCGCTGAACAAATAAGTTGGTGCAAGTAGCATGGCCACATGCACACCCCTGAGTGAGAGGGACCCGCAGCCAGCACTGTGCCCCTGTCTCTTGTTTTTGGCGGGGGTGGGGGTGGGGGTGGAGGAAGTGTCCCGGAGAAGAGCCTTTCTGGGGAATCTCTCCTCACCAAGGCTGCAGCTGCCCCCTCTAGGCTGCAGTGACTCCCCTGTAAAATGAGGGCGTTGGATTAGCCTGGGGGGCACGTCTAGAGGCATTTTTGGTTTTCACGTTAGAGAGGCAATGCTATTGGCTCCTGATGGGCAGAGGCCAGGGACACTGCTGGTAAGCATCTTACAGTGCAGGGGACAGCTCTGCCATCGCAGGGTCCCATCCCTGACCACATGTCAAGAGCGCCAAGGCCAAGCAACCCTGGATTCAGAGGTCCCCAAGGCCTGCCCCACCCCCCTGATCCTAACCTGTGTTGAATTCACCCTCGTGCCTCTTGCAGGATCTCGGTGCCTGAGACCTGGGCCAAGTTCAGTAATGACAACATCAGGCACTCCCAGAACATGCGGGCCAACTCCATCCGGCTGCAGGAGGAGGCCAAGAACCTCTTTGAGACCCTGTCAGATCAGATGTGGCAGCAGTTCACCAGCACCAACCTGGCTTTCACCGCCCGCATCTCCGAGGTGATGGACGTGAAGAATAAACTGCAGGTGCAGCTGGCCAAGGTCAGTGAGCGAGTGCGCCTGACGACCGCCGTCCGCTCCGCCACGGCCTCGCCGTCCTCCCGTGCTCAGGGCAGCTTTCGGCCTCTGAAATGGTCCCACCTGATCCACAGTCTGTGAGCGCGTCCGGCCCAAAGGCGGGCAGGGGCTGTGAGCTTGCTAGGATTCCAGCCTCCAGGGGTAAGTCTTCCTTTCTCCTGGATGTTGGAGCTTGGAGCTTGGCCTGGCTGTCACCACAGCACCCAAAGGCTGCCGGTGGCCCCCAGGGCCGAGGGTAGGTGTGGATATGGGAGCCCCAGGAACTGGGTCTGAGCAGATCTACTCTGCTCACATCAGCATCTTTGAAAATGTGTCCTTTTGACCTTCAAAGGCTTTCACAGCATCGGGACCCCGTGCTGAGGAGTGGGGTGTTTTTTGAATTTGGGGAGTAGGTAGGACTGTCTAATTCTGTCACTATCTCCAGTGACTCCCACACTGACATGCCCCTTTCACGACTCCCTTACTCCGGTGCCTCATGCTGTTTCACACCTCTGGGAAGTTATTCTCTCTGCTCCATATAAACTGAGAGTCTGTTGGACGCCAGAGCATCCTCCTGGTTCAACCTTGTACCCCCCACTGCTTAGGGTACTGCCTGGCTTAGTGTCCTACACAGTAGACATGCATTACGTCTGTGCCATGAATGAAAGGAATTACATTTTTTAAAAAATGATGCATCTTTCGTTCTCTTTTTAGTAGGGGAAATTATTTTTATATTATGGTAAAATATACATAAAAATTACCATTGTCTTAATCCATTGGACTAGTATCAGGAAAATACCATCGACTGGGTGGCTTATGAACAACAGAAATTTATTTCTCGCAGTTCTGAAGACTGGGAAGTTCAGGATCACGGCTCCGGCAGACTCAGTGACTGATTCATAGACTTGTCTTGTCTTCTCCTTGTGCCCCTACAGGAAGGGCGCTCTGAGAGGTTTCTTTTATAAGGTCACTTACAAACCTGCCAATGACCTAATCACCCCTCAACAGCCCCATCCTTAGTACTATCACAATGGGGGTTAGGTTTCAACCTGTGAATTTGGGGAGATGCAAACTTTTAGTCCACAGCAGCCACTATTAAGAGTGCAATTCAGTAGTGTGAGGTACCTTCACGTTACTGTGCCACCATCACCACCATCCATCTCCACAAGTTTTTTTCACCTTCCCCAACTAAAAGAACAATAGTCCCCATTCCTCCTTTCCCAGCCCCTGGCAATCAACATCCTACTCTCTGTCTCTATGAACTTGATTACTTTAGGTACTTCATTTAGGTGGAGTCATGCAGTATTTGTCCTTCTGTGGCTGACTTTTTCGATTAGTACAATGTCTTCAAGTGTCACCCATGTTGTGATCTGTGTCAGAATTTTCTCTTTGTAAGGCTGAATAATATTGTCCATTGAATGTAGAGACTATATTTTGTTATTTATTCATCTGTCGATGGATGCTGGGATTGCTTCCACCCTTTGGCTGTCCTGTAAGCATTTTCTTTTAATGAGCATTTCATTGGGTGGGTCAGATACATTTCGTTGTCATGTTTAATGGCACAAAGTCTGAGGCCTGGTGATGACTTGGGAAAGCTCCTTTGGTGGGTCTTGGTGGCCCACCTGTGAAACAGGGAGTAAGAATTCCTATTTGCCCTGCCCGGGTGGCTCAGTTGGTTGGAGAGTCATCCCATAGACCAAAACGTTGTGGGTTCAGTTCCCAGTAAGGGCACAGACCCAGGCTGCAGGTTTGATTTCCGATCAGGGCACAGACGGGAGGCAACCAATCAATGTTTCTCTCTCACTTCAATGTTTCTCTCCTTCTCCCTTCCTCTCTAAAAAATAAATTTAAAAAAACATATCCTTAAGTGAGGGTTAAAAAAAAGATTCCTACTTGATGACATTATTGTGGGGATTAATGAGTGGATCTCTGTGGAGCTTGTAGCACAGTACTTGGCACATGGTAAACACTCAATAAAAAGGTAACAAGTATTATTATTACTATCAGTGGAAAGGAAAAGGGTCCTTTGGGTAGAGGTGGGGAGCAAAACCTTTTCCCTTTTGAAATTTCTCTGGAGCAGTTTTGAATGATTACAAACAGCCTCATCGCTGCTGATCAGAGAGTTTTTGCAATCACATGGATTTTTATTAATAGTTGTTATATAAGCACCAGCTGCTTTGCAAATAAGCCTGCACCCATTTGAGATATACCGAACCCCAACAGGATGCTACTGCCAACACTGCCTGACCAAGGACTTGTCTTTGGCTTTTCTAAGATGGTAAAAGAAGGAGTTGATGTGATGAAGATAAATACATGGCAACCATTTCACCTTTCAGCAGTCGGCTTCTGCTGGAGGACTTGACATGCTCCCTTTAAAATTTTAACTGTTAATTGTTGGGCTTGGCCTGGTTCCCCTTGGCAAGAGGCATTTCTGGAAATTCTAGGCCCCCACCCTCACCTGTGCTGAAGCAATTAAATCATTGCCCGAGTGGTCATGGGAATCCACTTTGAAAGGCCTGGTCTACATAGCATCCCATGCAGACATGGAATCCCCCAGTGGCTTGGGAATGCGCAGACAGCCTTAGCTGTTCACCCTGATCCCGGGGTTCCATCCCCAAGGCCACACCCCAAACCTCACAACTTGTCTTGGGTCCCTGTCCTTTGTCCTTGTGCTTTGGGGTATCTCTTGGTCATATTGACCACCGTTAGAAGAGAGGCTGGTGACTTCTCTGGGCTGAAGCAGTTGACCACTGAGTGGGAGGCTGCCTTTGAGAACCGATCCCTGCTGACAGCCAGGGTCCTGGGGGATCTCCAGATAAGCATAAGTCCCCACCTGCATCCAGTTACCCAGCTGAGTGTGCCTTTTAGGGGGAGGACTCTAAATGTGGGGAAAAGATGCCAGGAGTTATGGGGAGGAGGTCTGGGGACAGGGACACTGCAATAGTGCAGCACTTATTCTAAAGTTGGAGGAACTCGACCCTGGCAGGGGAAATGATAGCAGGCGCATTACGTGGACACAGCGTTAATATCATTGAGTCACACAGTGAGGAAATCGTCCCTTCTTCAGTCCTTCTTCAGTCCTTGTGATGATCGCAAGAGGAAGGTCTTGATCGGAGGCTAGAGTGCCTCCCTCACCGCTTTAACACCCGCTGGCCTCCCTTTTACAGAGGGTGGACCTCAGGCCGGGACTCTGGGCAATCAGCAGTGTCCAGCCGGAGCTGAAACAACATGGTTTTACTTTCCTCTTGTTTCATGCATTTTTATGGTGATTCCCACTTACGGCAAATGTTGCTGATTTCCCACTGAGGATAGTGATATAGAGTGTTATTTTTAAATAAACACATTTAAGACTTTTTAAAATGAATTTATTTGAAGAAAAGATTGTTAACCATGTTACAAGTGGTGTGAAGGGATATGGCAAACATGGTAAGGACGGTCGGTGACACTTAGAAAACAGCAAGGTAGGCCTGTGTGTCTCAAGTATTACCGCATGAGCAGTGATCACCAGTATCACCTGGGGACTGCATCAAAATGCAGATTCTGATTGAGCGGGTCTGGGGTCGGGCCTGAGAACCTGCATTTGAACTGGGTGGTAGGAGGTAGCTGGAGGGTAGGTTGTACAGTGCTTTGGCTTTGACAAACATCTGGGTAAGCAGCCGTCTCCTTCCCTCTCCCTCTATCTCCTTCCTCTTTTCTTTTCCTTCTCCCCTTCCAGACTCAGAATATTAGGAGAACCAAATCCTTCCAAAAGACAAACCTGGTCATCTAATTCTCATCAGATTTTCTCTAATTGCATTTTGCTTCCCAGCTTCCCAGCCAAGTCCAGTCATTCCTCCTGCACGGGATCAGACCAGCTTACCCCATCACACAGATGGTGCCTGATTTGTGCAGATGCAAACGCCCCTCTGGGGTTCCTGCCACCCCTCTGCAGTGTGTGCCTTTGAGTCAAATCTCATTTTCCCAGCTTGGTTGTTAATGTGATTGGAGCAAATGACAGTATTAGCTGTGAAATCAGGATAAGCCAGGAGCACAGCCTTGATCACGTTGTCAGAGTATCAGATAAACTGGATTTCTCTGCGTCTTCTCTGCAGCTCACCCCACGTGCTGCGGGCTCCCTTGTAGTCAGGGGCGGCCAACAGGAGGAGACAGCTTCACCCTCAGACTCTCACCCTCCCACCTGCTCCACTGGGAGCCCTCTCATCTCAGTCCATGGCTCTGACTTCCAGGTGCTTCCAGGTGCTTCCGGGGGCTTCAACTTCCAGGTGCTCAATCCCAAACCTTGGAGTCCACTTAGATGCCTCTCTGTCTCCCAGCCCACATCCACTCCATCAACAGATATAATTGGTTCTACTCTCCGAATGCCATCACTTCTCACTCCCTCCTCTGCCTCCCCCTGGCCTGGGCCTCCACCACCTCTTGCCTGGATTACTGCTGTTGTCTCTTAACTGCTCTGTTTGCTTTTGATGTTGGCAACTGATTAGCTGGCTGCTAGTTACAGGGCATTTGATCCTTGAGTAGGCCAACTAGATTTACAGAGGAAAAAAATTCAATTACTTTAGATTCTTCAGAAAACCTCGAGAGTTTAGCCAGAGAGTGTAAGGCAGCAGGCTCTCTCCGGGCGATGCCCACTGTGTCTGCGGGTGACCATCTTCACCACAGCCAGGCCGCTCTGCACCCCCGTTGTCATGAGAATTTCTCAGCACCGCTCACCTTGGCAACCGCAGGGGCTCTCGAAACACATGGGGCAAGGTGTGTTCCAAGTGAATGTTGACGGAGCGGTTTAAATCAGAGGATAAGCACAAGAAGTCCACATGTTATTTGGTTCCTCACATTTTTCTCTTAACAGCTTTATTTCTACTTGACACATAATTAGATGCATGTATTTCAAGCGTACAATTTGAGGGGTTATGACTTTTTTTGTCATGAGGTCACTACCTCAATCAAGGTAGTGAACAAATGAAATCCTTGTGCCCCTTTGTCACCTTTCCCTCCTGTCCTCCTCCTGATTCCCACACAGCCCCTGATCTGCTGTCACTATAGGTTAGTTTGCGTTTTCTATGAAGGGAGAAACATCCTATGCACTCTTTTTTTATTTGGCATCTTTCACTCAGCATAACTGAGATTCCTAGTTTATTCCTTCTTCTTGCTGAGGAGCATGTATTGTATGGATATTGTATTGTATGGATATACCCTAGTATGTGTGGTGCCCATATTCCACCGTTTGTCTATCCATTTACCTGCTGATGGGCAGTAGGTTGTTTCCAGTTTTGGGCTGCTATGAACATTTGTGTACAGATTTCCAGAATCTCTTGAAAAATTGGTAGCTTTAGCAACTCTTTTTAAAAAAAAATGATTTTAGAGAGAGGAAGGGAAGGAAGGAGAGAGAGAGAGAAACATCAATGTGAGAGAGAAACATTGATTGGTTGCCCCCTGCATGTGCCTTGACCGGCAATCGAACCCGCTACCTTTTGCTGTGCGGGACAATGCTCCAACCAGCTGAGCTACACCAGCCAGGGCTCTAGCAACTCTGAGCCTGCTGTTCTGCAGGGGAACAGCAGGAAACAGTTGAGTAACCACTGCATCTCTTGGGACAGGGCCTGGTCTCTCAGTCTGCCTTAGTCTCCACCACCTCCATCCCGGCCCACTTCACTCACTCGCATCACTTGCCTGGGCCCCGCAGGCTTGTGCATTGGCGTGGTCTGCTCCACGCATCAGAGGAAATGCAGGAAAGCTGATGTATAATAGCGGCCAGGCATGGAAAGAATTGAACAGAACACAGAGGGGCTAGGAGTTTTAACCTTGAAAGGCTTTGCTCTTATGCTGAAGGTTCTTTGGGGTTTGACTTCCAACGGGACATTTACACCAGCAGAACCCTGGGAGGCAATGCCAGGGCAGAAAGGCAATGCCAGGGCAGGAAGGCGTGGGGTCTGAGGGGTGAGGGTCAGCGATCAGAGAGCCCCAGTGCCTGCCGCCAGCCCCTCTGTTTGCCCAAGGATGCCTGGAACCCATTGTGGAGTGGGAAATGCTTTTGTGCTTTGCAAGCAGCCGGATCCTTTCCAGCACCGGTGCCGCAGCCAAGCTACTGACTGGCTCATTTCTAAAGCTGGCTCAGCCCAGGGGAAGTGGAGCCCCTGTGCCCCAGGGGCAGTCTGGTGAGGAAGGGCAGGGGCCACAGTAAACACCATTGCATCTCGGTGAGAAAGTTCTCTTCAGAAGTTTTCCTTCTGAGTGTCCAGGAGCAAGGCTGATGGATCCAATCTGTCAGTTCCTCTCTCTTTCATTTGCCATCTCTGTTTCTAACAGCAAAGCATCAAGCCTCAGGCAGGCTCTGAGACTTTGAAATTCAACAGAATCTAGCGAAAACTAACTTCTTTTTTCCCATTTTCTCTATTGTTATGGGACTTTATTAATGGCAAGGGATACTAGCTCTCCACTTCCATATAAACATTCCATTTCAAATACATTTGTCAAAAGCTGAAAAGGGAGCTGATTTGAAGGAAAACATTAAATAAGTGTACAGATAGCATGTGAGTTTAGCAAGTTAACTCTCAGGGAGAGCGTCAGGGCCACGTGTGGTCGGTCTCTTAGCCTGAGGCTCACTGAGTGCCAAGAGGAATTAAAGGCTCTCCAGTGTCACATGAGCTCAGGTCTCATCACTGTACCAGGGCGACATGTACGTGGGGACGCCCAGCATGAGGGGGTCCACGGGAGCTCAGAGGGGTGTGGTGCATCACCAGAATCTGCCCACAGTGGCACTGTGCCAAACGGGAGAGGACCTGCTGGACTCAGGGAAACAGCCAAGGTCCAGGGGTGGGAAAATAGCCAAAAGATGCAGGAAGTTGGAGGGACTAGACAGGATGGGGCGAGGAAGAGCAAGGGTCAGCACGGCCGGGTGGGAGTGGGGCAGCGCAAACGAGGCTGCAATGAGCGCATTTTGTGTACCCCACTGATACTCAAGCAGGCTCTTCCTGCCCCCTTCCCACTGTGCTCGACAGTTGGGATAGCCCATCATATGCTTTGACTGGATGCCCTGGGTGGGCCGGTCATTGGAATTGGTTCCTGCTGAGACAGGAATATAAGAGGCAGCCTGGAAGAAGCAGAAGGTTGCCTGGGCATCTCCTGGGCATAGGTATGTCCCAGCAGTGTCCTGACTTCTTCCAAGCTGTGACTTGTCCACCTTCGGGGCCTCGGCTGCGTGCCTGCTGGGGACCTGCTGCCCAGCCTTGCCTGCATTCCTGGCCTTTGCGTGTGCTTGCCCCAGCCTGGTCCCAGTTCCCTTCCATCTCGACATTCTTCATGCCCCAGGCTGCAGTGCAGACGGCTGGGTTCAGGTTTGGCTCTAGCGCTTCCTGGCTATGGGACTCAGGTCAGGTTGCCCCACCTCTGTGCCTCAGTTTCCCCTTCTTTCAAATGGGAGTAATGATCATAGGCAAATATTTGTTGTCAGAATAAGGGCAGCAGCCGCAGTCACCTCATAAGTGCTCAGTGAATATTAGCTCTAAAGATGGTAAAAAGCCATGGTCTGATTTATGACCTGCTGAAGGGGAGGGACAAGCAAAGTGATTGAAAAAACATGGCATCTGGAATCAAAAGACCAGGGTTGAATTTTGGTACAGCAAAGGGATCTTGGGAAAGATCTGAATCTCAGTTTCTTAATCTATAAGAAAGAAATATTCCCTACCGGCTGTGAGGTTTGCAAGAGAAGGTAGAGCTGAGCAGGTCTGATGTTCGGCTGCACACTGGAATCACCCAGATGCTGGTGTCCCATCTCTACCGATTCTGATTTCATTGGTTGGGGTGTGGCCTGGGCATCCAACCTTTCAGCTCTCCCCAGCCAAGAGTTGAGAGCCAGAGGTTCAGAGTTCAGACCAGTGGTTCTCAAGCTATGCTGTCCTTGGACCAGCAGCAGTGGTGTCACCTGAGAACTTCTTAGAAAGGCAAATTCTCAGGCTCCATCCCAGACCTGCTGAATCAGAAACTCTGGGGCCCAGCCACCTGAGTTTTAACCAGTCCTCCAAGTGTGTCTCCCAGGTGTAGACATGCAACAGATGCTTGTGAATGTCTTCCCTCCCTCCCTGAAGCAGATATTTACTTAATAAATCTAGTGTACCAGACTCTGAGTTAGGTGCTGGGGATACAGCATGAATAGGACAAGAGCCTCTGCCCTCAGGAGGCTTATGTCTAGTGACAAAGACTGGCTTTTAAAAATTAGTAGATGCACAATTAAAAATTGTGATGTGTAACAAGGAGACCCTCCAAGGCCCAATAGTGGATTACCATGAATTTTCAAAGACTCATACACATGTCATCTCTTATCCAGCATAGAGCCCCCACCCGTTTCTAACCCCCTCCAGGATTTTCAGGACCCCTGACCCGAGATGGCCTCTAAGCAGCTGAGATTTGTATTGGCCTGGCATTGTCTAGAGGCAGCTGGCCACCTGGATAGAAACAGCTGTGAGCAGGGCTTGCCAAACATCTGTCCTCCAGAGTAGTAGTTCTCACCGAGGGTGAATTTACTCCTCAGTGGCATTTGTCAGTGTCTGAGACATTTTGGTTGTCACAACTCAGTGTGTGTGTGTGTGGGGGGGGGGGCAATGTGCTACAGATAGTGGGTAGAGGCCAGGGATGCTGCTAAACACCAGAAGACACAGGACAGCCCCCAAAGAGGGTGTGGCCCAAAAGATCAAGAGTGCCGAGTTTGGGACACCCTGCAGCCTTCCAGTCCTGAACCTTAGGTGAAGTCTCTCCGGAGCACTCCTCTCCCCCTCACTCTCCTTGCTCCTGGGCTTGATTGCACTCGAAAACCTTCCACCATGTGACCAGAAAAGGGACTCCAAGCTGCCTTCCCACTTCCTGAGTTGGGGAAGCTGCGCTGAGCCAGGCATCTCCTTGGAAACTCCTTGGCTCTGTGCAATTTGGAAAACAATAAATTTGCAAGGTTGCACAAAGCATCTAGAAACCGAGACCCGGCTAGAGCTGCTAAATTCACTTTTCCCTCCACATCAAAAATAATTTCCTGGCTTAGAGACTTTCTCTGCTGTCACAAGACAAGACTCAGGCAGATAGTTTTACATGGCAAACAACCCAGCCAAACACCCCCTCCCCCCCCAAAGGCTTTTTGGGTTGGATTTCTATTCTGGCCAGGAACATCGGCACTTTTCTGCTGAGCCGAGCTTGGTTTCATCCGAGGCAGACCTGGCAGTTGCCTTTCACACCCCAGACGTGGCCAGAGTCCATTTCCAGGGCAGATCTCACTCTTTCTCCACACCAGGGCTGGGGTGTACCTTCAGCTGGTCCCCAACAAGGCCTGAGGGTGGAAGGTCATGGTCTAGTTTACCACCTTCTGCAAGTGGAAGGAGAAAGAAGGGAAACATTCCCCATAACCACAGAAGACATATTAACCTTCCTATGTGTAGCCAGAGTTCCAAGTACTTTTGTTAACTCATCTTGCCCTCCTGCAACGCTATGAAGAAGGCGCCATTATTAGCCCCATTTTACAGATGAGGAAACAGAGGACAAGTGACTTGCCTCCAGCATACCCTCTCCCTGCCCCAGCTAGTAAATAGCAAAGCCAGGATTTGAATTGGGTGTCTTGCTTTAGAGTTCATGCTGTAAGTTAATGTGAACACTTCCCCACTCCCACCAGCACAGCCTAATGACAACATACAGGTAACTTCCAGATGGGTGGTTCTCGAATGGGACAATTTTGCACCCCAAGGGACATTTGACAATGTCTAGAGATGTTATAGCTGGGGTATTACTAGCATCTACTGTATAGAGTTCAGGGGTGTACAGGACAGCCCCAGGATAGAGAATTATCAGCCCAAAATGTCAACAGTGCCAAGGTTGAGAAGACCTGGTCTCCTGGCATTAAGGTTTGATTTTTTTTAAATGGAAGAAGAAAGAAAGGAGAAAAGGTAGAAAATAGAAAGATTGATGGGTATGAGGATGAGTGGATGGATGGATGGATGGATGGATGGATGGATGGATGGATGGATGGATGGATGGAAAGTGCTGAGGTTGAGAAACCCAGACCTATGTGTGCTGGCCACAGTGCTAAGCATGGGCACCTAAATCAATCCTCACAGTCACCCTGTGAGGTTGAGACTGTCATTATCTTCATTACACAGGTGGGGAAACTGAGACTCGAGGAGGTGTGGTGGCTCCCAAGCCTGCCTTCTAGGAGCCCCCCCGTTCCAGGGGCTGGGCTGGCTGAAGTCTGTGAAATCTGTCCTCTCCTAACTGAGCTCACTCCTTCGATGACTGGTGCTCCCCATTTTGCCTGTCGTATCTCCTGTGACCTTAATTCCTTGGCATCTCTCTACCCGCCTTGGTGTGAGCCCTTCTGCCTCTCAGTTCTCACTGGCTCCTGCCCTCCGCCTCTGTCCCCTCTGCTTATTCTCCAAACAACGGCCAGAGAGATCTGCCTCAAAGGACAAATCCAACCATGCCCTTCTCCACCCTAAAACTTTAGTGTGTATAAGATCATCATTTAAAATCTTTTAAAATGCAGATTTTGTTGGCAGGTCCAGCTGCGGTGGGGCCTGAGATTCTGCATTTCCGACAAGGGCTCAGAGCCCCATGATGTTGGTCCACGGGCCACAGTTCGAGTAGCAAGGTGCAG
The DNA here is from genome assembly GCF_054644295.1 of Miniopterus natalensis. NCBI lineage: Eukaryota > Metazoa > Chordata > Mammalia > Chiroptera > Miniopteridae > Miniopterus > Miniopterus natalensis. The sequence goes on from NC_142083.1 coordinate 86,796,351, forward strand.
CCTTGGGCTGCTTAAAGGGAGCAGGACTTCCTTTGTGATGGGCTATAGCAGGGCTCTCAAACTACTGGCCCCAGGACCAAATGGCCCCCACTTGTTTTTATAAAATTTCATTGGAACACAGACACTCCCTCCAAACATTTATTTATTGTCTGTGGCTCCTTTTGTACTACAGTGGCCGAGTTGAGTAGTTGGGAGACCATATGGCTCATAAAGCCTAAAGTATCTGCCATTCAGACCTTTACAGAAAATCTTGTCCACTGTGTAGCAGGTCTTCACAGGGCTCTGCAAGGCTGTGTATTGGGACTGCAGCCATTGAAGAGGGTTAACTTGCAGACACACACACACACACACACGCACCCTTGTGCGTGCACAGCCTTACCTGCAGCTGACGGGTCTCAGGCTGATCTCTGAGGATACGGCTCCAGAGGGTGGGGGGACTGATGATTGATCAGAGCAGGTACAGGGCACTTAACCCGATCCAGGAGCACTTGCAACACCCCAGCCAGAGAGGAAGCCCAGGCCTTGAGCCCCCATTTTCTGGATAAGGAAATCGGGGCCGCGCAGCCTAGGACTCTGAGTGGGGCTGAGTTGCACAGCTGGTTTGTGTTAGGGCTTGGATGGGAACCCTGGTCTCCTGACTCCCTGCCCATGGCTTCTACCTCCCAGGCACCCTGTGTGGAGGCCCCTGCGGCTGGGAGTCTGCCTGGAGGGCGATTGGTTAGCAAAGAAAACTTTGGTTGGGGGAAGGGGATGGCCCGCCATAAGGAGGATGTTCCTCCCCCCTTACACGGGCGGCCCCTGCCTTGACCCCTTACCCCCAAATAAGTGGGTTGATGGAGGTTAAGCCGGAGCCCTGGATGGAGGGCTGAGGGACTTCAAGTCTCCTGCAAAGACAAATTCCACCAAATTCATCTGAGTTTCCTATTGTCTTACATTAAAGAAAGAAAATAAGACCAGTGATCCCAAAGGAAAAATCTCCTAACAGACTAAACATTACAGGCTGGGGTTGGCATAGGATGCAGGGCAGCCCCATGGCACTTGCAGGCCCTGGACCCAGCACTTCACACACATCATCTCATTTAACCCCCCAGCAGCCCTGTGGGCGAGCTGTTATTATTATGCCGCTTTACCCGCAAGGGAACAAGTCCCCACACAATGTCTGGCTCCGTGGAAGGGGCTGCTGGTTCACAATTGCGGAGGCACAGAGAAGTCAAGGGACCAGTTCAAGGTCAGCCCGCAGGGAAGAGGGGGAGCTGGAATTGGAACCTAGAGCTGTGTGACTATAGAGAGGCTCAGTCAGCTGAAGTGACCTGCTTCACCCCCACCCCCTCCATAGGCTGCAAGTGGGAGGCTTAGGACCCCCCCTCCCCAGCCTCCCAGCCTTGGCTGGCGGGCAGCCTGCGGCAGACAGGGCGCAGAGAGCTGGCCCGGGAGCCAAGTGAGGTGGGAACTCCACTCCCAAAGGAGTTGCTGCTCCGCCAAGGCTGCGAGACTCCTCCCATGGGGTGACCCCCTGGGCCAATCCCCCAGCGCCCCGCCCTGCAGCCCGGGTGAGCCAGGCTGAGCCCTGCCCCAAGGAGCCTTTCCCCCTAGTTCTTCAGCTTTGTGAGAACAGAAAGGTTCCCTGGGGACCAAGGAGAGGGGGCAGCTTCTGGGGCTCAGGGCAGCCATTCAGAACTCAGGGACTAGGGGGCAGGGGGAGAGAGGGAGGAAGGATGCAAGGGTCACTCTATCTGGGCAAGTGAAGGTAAGGAAAGGGGCATATGACTTTCTTGTGGCATTTTCCAGGGTGTGTTTGTGGGTGAAACATGCACACACAGCATACACACACTTGCTTTTTGTTTTTTAATATGTCTTTATTGTTTTCAGAGAGAGGAAGAGAGAGAGAGATAGAAACATCAATGATGAGAGAGTCATTGATCGGCTGCCTCCTGCACGCCCCCAACTGGGGATTGAGCCTGCAAACCAGGTACGTACCCTGACCAAGAATCGAACCGGGGTCACACTTGCTTTTTAAAGAGCGGACTCCACAGCATTGCTCTGTGTGTGACTACAAAGGATGCTTGCGTCTCTCCAGCCAAGTCCCAGCCCCTAGGGGGTTTATACGCTCGCTGAGGTTTCCTAGAGCTCCTCTCAGGCCCAGCGCTAATCGCCTCCTCTCCACCCTATGGACGGGAGTGATGATTATGATCTCTATTTTACTGTTTGCTGGAAAGGCTCAGAGAGCTTCAGACACTTGCCTAAGGTCACCTGGTGTGGACGTGCTGGGTCTGGGATTTGGATAGATCCAGGTAGTCAGATGCCAGCATCTGTATTCTTGTCTTAACCAAACACCCAGAAACAAGTGTTCATTGAACACCTACTGGTTGGTCAGTTATAAATTATAGTCCCCAGGGACCCTGGGTGAAGACACCCTCCAGTGTGTACCGAGGAGTGGATGTGCTGGAATATGCGGGTCACCCTTTTAGACTTGGGGCTCTTCTCCCAGGGAACATCATGGAATTTGAGGTCCAGGGGCCAGGCTGACTTGGAGCTTAGAGCTTGGTGGGCCTGGCTGGCACTTGGAGCCTGTGTTGGCACCAAGAAAATCCTTAGCTTCCTCCTGAGCATGAAGGTCAAGGCTGCTCTGTCTCCAACCCCTGTCCCTGCTCAGCCCACTCTGTCTCTGCCTTCTGGCCCTCGGGGGTTGAATTCCTCAAATTCTGGAGGCCGAGTCACCACACCTGGGGCTTCTGGAAGGACATGCTGGCAGGACTGGGGGGTACACGGCTGCAGGCTGGCAGGACTGGTTGGGGGGCAGGGGCTGCCCCAGGACAGAGTATGTGTGTGGCTTTTTTTCTTCCTTCTAATGAAGAGGACCCTAGCTGTGAGTGACAGAGGCTGGACAAGAGGTTACAGGGAACATTTTTGGCAGAGTACACACCCCGCCTGGGCAGATTTGCTTTGGATGTGAGTCACTGATTGGTTCTAGAGCAGCCAATTGTGGAAAATCCCTAATGTTCTAGAAAACCCACAGGCAGGCCTACTCAAGAAATGCCAGGGGGCCAGGGGTGGTAGCATGGAGAAACAGGCAGCAGTCGGTTCTAGTCCCCCTACCCCTGACACACAGGGACACGCACACACACATACGCACACACACCACCAGGTGCTGCCCTAAGAAGGAGATGGGAGGCCAGGGACTTCACAGTGGCCCCCCCTCGATGCTCTCACCTGCTGTATCTAAGGACCTAAAGTACCTGGGAGACAGTATGATATGGGGTTTCACAAATTCAGTCACTCCCAGGTCGCATTCCTAATTTTGCCATATCCATGTGCCACCTGGGCTGTTATATTTCTGTTTAAATTGAGTCACTTAAAAATACATTCATTGAAACTGTGTTTATATCGCTTCTATAAATGGAAAACTAACAGCACGTGCCCTAAGTAGAAAGATGCATACAATGCAAACAGCAAACAAGTTAGCACGCAGCTGGAACCTGTTGTCTGCAGAAGCCTCTTGATTCCATAGCATCTCTCTCTGCCGATCGAGGGACATGAGCATGTGTTGGAGAGGTGGTGCTCACTGAAGTTCCATCTGGAAGTGTTCAGCAGGTTTAAAATAATTGCTAAGTTCAGATCTCTGGGGCCTCCCATTCATTGTACCACTGCGTCCCTGTCTGTTCCCTGTGCTCCCGCAGGAGTTCCTGGAGAAGTGAAATGAACTTGGATGTGCCTCACACATGGCCACGTCCCCCAACAATGCCCTGCACACTAAAGGCACCTAAAATGTGTTTTTAACAGAGGGGTTGGAAGGAACTTGAGCTTCTGTAATGCTAAAGAAAGCACTGTCGAAATTGTGGTTAGCGCTTTTCTGAATAATAAATGTTTGTTGCCTAAAGGTGCAAATGAATGCACTTACGCTAGAATGTAAGCTCCACGTGGAAAGGGTTTCCTGTCCTGTCCACTGCTATGTCCACAGATTAGTGCTTGGCACTTAATAGTTGCTCATTTTTTGAGCCAATGAATTAATGAGTCCATAAATTAATGAATGAGTGGATGAAGAAATGACTGAGCACATGAATAACTGTCAGTTTTTTCCCCATGGACTCCAGAGACAGGCCTTTTGTAAAGTTGAAGACCCTGGTGAGGCTGGCCAAGCCTTGAGTTGGGAGCCAGGAGGTGGAGAGAGCAAATAAATAAACCAAGATAAAGGCAGACTCAGGGTTCCTCTAGAAGTATCTGAAGGTTCCCCTAGAAGCATCTGAAGGTTCCCCTGGAAGCAGCGCTTACTGGCAGCTGCTTTTGATGGGCTGGGGCAGGGCTGATGGTAGGACCAGCAGCTAAACTCTCAGAAATGTCCTCCCCCCACCATCTCAGCAATAGCCCTGCCCTACCCCAACTAGGGACATCTAGATGGCAGAGTGAGGGGCTGTTTCCCACACTGGGCAATGTGGTACCAAGGAGCATTTTTCATCTGGAGAAGGCTGGTTTGTCTTCTGTGCTAGGCCGGGTGGTGCTTTCTGAGCTTCGCTTATCTTCAACCTGCTTGCTCCCCTTCCAATGGGCAGGTTTCTGGAGAAACTCTCCCGGTCTTCTAGAGAGGTCCTCCCCACTGGAGTGTTTGCCCAGCAGCTCAGGTGCTGGACCAGAACATTTTTATGGGTAATGTTTAACCAGCGTGTGGTTGCATCGTTCTGGTTCTACGTGGCTCACAGGGGACCCATGGGGGGGTGGCCTTCCTCCTCGTGGTGGCTGTGGTGGCTGAAGGAAGCAGAGCAAGCCCCCTGCCCTCCCATAACTGCCACCCTCGTCTCAGTCCAATAGGAAGGAGGCACCCTTTTGTCCTCATGAAGTAGAGAAATGCTCTCTTTCCAGGCTTTTTTCTTTAATAGGAAAGCCAGGACTTCAATTCTTCGGAAAAAATTCTTTTAAGCAATTTCTTGGTGCCCATAGAATATGAGCCCAACCCAACTGAAATAGTCATCCAGTACCTATTATGACTCGTGAATATTTCATAGCTCACGAGAAAGGGGAAAACAACTGAGATTAATTCAGATTAAAGTGGATTTACAAATCGATTATTATTTGGGGGTTATCCATATTAATCTTAAAAGCCTCCCCCCTCCCTCCCTACCTCCCTCCCTCCCTCTTTCCTTCCCTCCTTCCCCCCCATTACTTTAATTGAACATTAATTAAATGTTCAATTAACATTTGAACATTGAACATTAATGGGCTAACTCCAGTGGATATTGGAGATAGAAAACAAACCCAACCGTGGCATCTGCCTCTCCCCACTGTTCACAGTGGGCTGGGTAATGAGAGGTGCTGAAGCTACTTTCCCAAGACCGTGTTAGGAAGAGAGTGGTCCCTGCCCCCCAAGGTTGGAGAAGGAGTCATTTAAGCACCCGAATGGATGCTGAACTATTAGCCCCACACTCTCCCCATGACACCCGCCATGTCCCCCGCAGACGCTGCAGCAGATCTTTCAGGCAGAGAACACCATCACGCTGCTGGAAAGGTCCATCATGGCCAAGGAGTGCCCGCTGAAGGTGGCGCAGACGAGGCTGGAGTACAGGAGCCGGCGCCCCAACGTGGAGCTGTGCAGGGACAACCCACAGTTCAAGTGAGCAGGGGAGGCTGGACGGGGTGAGGGGAGTCCCAGAAAATCTGGGTCTGAAAAGGGACCGTCCACCAATCAGGGCATCTGGTCTCACAACTCAACAGGGCACTGGGTTGGGGTCTGGAGTTCTGGGGTCCCCTTGAAAACCTCCCATCATGGGGAAGGCCCGACCCTGTGCACTGAAGCCATCCTAACGGCCTAAACCAGGGACGGCTTTATATCCCCACTGTGTTTTGGGAACCCCCTGATTTCCTCTGAAAGCTAAGGAGAGGTGCCCTCCCAGGCAGGGATGTGGCCTTTGGCCCATGGTTGCTTTGCCCTTTCTGCATCCAGGCTCCCATGCAAGAGGCGCCCAGCTCGCATATCATTCATTCTCCATCTCTGTCTTGGTGCAGACCTCACCCGTGAACATTGGGCCAGCTTCCTGCTTAGAGAAGGAAGGGCTGCTTCTGTTGATAAGGGGCCTCCTCATAGTGGGGGGGGTGTGTGTGTGAAAAGCTCACGCAGGCCCAGGAGCAGGGGTTGTGAGCGTGGAGTCGGAGCTTGGAGTATGATGCTGGCCAGGCGAGGAAGGACCATCACGCACCGGGGGCCTTTCCCACGATGCGCTGTGGAGCTGGGGCAGGCCACCTGGCTGCTCTGTTCCCTGGGGACACTGTCTTAGTTCTCCATCGCCATGTAACAAATTCCCCCACAGCTCAGCGGCTTGTCCTCCTGAGCCTCGATGTGGAGAAGAGAGGTGAACTAAAGGGAGGGAGGGAAAATGCTCTGGGAAAGCACTGGTGGCTCCATGTGATGGTGTCTGCACAGCCCCAGTTACTGCCCAGATACACAGGAAACAAAAGCTGGGCGTGTGTGTTGTGGGTGTGGGTGTGGGTGTGGGAAAGCGACCCCTGGCTTTGAACTTGTGGCCTGCTCCTCAGCCTGCTGCTGACTTGGAAGGGTTACACCCCCGGAAATGGGTGCAGTGTGGCCAGGGCCGCACCCTGCTGGGCCAGAAGGGGTCCAGGTCCTCGGGGAGGGGTTGGGGGAGGCTCTCCTGATCCTTCCTCCACCTGGTTCATGCTTCTTAGTCGCTTAGGTTGGGCTCTGGCCCCTCCTGGGACAGAGGGCTCTGAGAATCCACTTGTCCACCCCAAGGGGCTTCCACAGAACAGGTCTTTAGGAGAGTGGCCAGATGTTGTCCTGGAGGACCTACTGCTCTTAGACAAGCTCCCTGCCTCCCCATCCACCACCGGTGTCACCGAGAGGGGTAGATAGGCTGCATGAATGGGATATGTTTGGCTCAGGAGCCCCAGGCAGTGTGCTTGTGTGTGTTTGTATGTATGGTGTGTTTGTGTGTCTGTCTCTGTATATCTCTGTGTTTGTGTGTGTAGTATATATATGTGTATGTGTATATGTGTGTGTGTATGCTATGTGTGTATGTGTATAGGTGGCATGTATACGAATGTGTGTACACGGCGCGTTGGCAGCTGAGCAGATAATGGGACTCGAGCTGTCTGTCTTCTCCAGCAGCTGAGTTGCCCATCTCAGCGTTACCTTCCTTGCCCCACATTCCCCCCCCCACCACCTCTGGGACTTCTTTTTCCTGGTCTTCCTACAGGTGGCCCCTCTGCTGGACTGGAAGGCCCATCCATGCCCAATCCCCAGAATGAATGCCCATTTAAATTTGAATTTAAATTAATTAAAATGAAATAAAATTTAAAATCCAGTTACTTATTCACATGAACAACATGTAAGTAAGTGTGGTTCAAGTGATCAGTGGTCAGTGGCTGAGGGCTGTCTGGGGGATAGCACAGAACAGAACATTTCTGTCCCGTTAGAAATTCTGATGGACAGCACTGATCTAGAGATCCCCAAGGAGAGAAGTGTGTCCAGGTAGCTTCTGCCACCTCTCTAGCTCCGGTCATGGGACAGCTTGCCCTGATACCAGCTCAAGTCCTCCCAGTAGCATGTCCTCCAGTTTCATTGTCCCTTCTGCCCCACAGATGGGGCCATTGGTAGTCACTCCCTATCATCCTCCTTCCAGCCCTTGGTAACCACTAATTTACTTTCTGTCTCTATGGATTTGCCTATGCTGGATATTTCATATAAATGGAATCATACAATATATAACATTTTATGACTGTTTTTTTTCACTGAGCATAATGTCTTCACAGTCCATCCACGTGGTCACATGTATCTTGCTTCACTCCTTTTTATGGCTGAATAATAATATCCCATTGTATGGACAGGAGAGATCACCTTTTGTTTATCCGCTCATCTGTTCATGGACATTTGGGTTGTTTCCACCTTTTGACTCCTGTGATTAGTGCTGCTATGAGCATTAATGTACAAGTGTTTGAGTGTTTGTTTTCAATTCTCCTGGGGAGATGCTCAGGAGCGGAATTGCTGGGTCATGGTAAGTCCACATGTAACTTACTATGCAGCAGCCAGATTGTTTTCCTAAAATCCTGACTATTTCTCCCTCTCTGCTTATTACTCTTGGTAGCTCTCTTGTGCATTCACTTCCCTGCCTGTTCCACCTCTGTCTTCCCTGCCAGCTGACCCTTGCTTGTCTAGCTTACCACAGTCTCCCAGAACCTGGCACAGTTCCTGGCGGCACATAGTAAGTGCGCCTGTGTGGAACAACTGAGTGACCTGTGCCTTCTCCTCTGTCTCACCCCAGGCTCGTGAATGAGGTGTTCACCATCGATGACACGCTGCAGACCCTCAAGCTGAGGTTGCGGGAGACACAGGACACGCTGCAGCTGCTGGTGATGACCAAGTGCCGGCTGGAGCATGAGCTGGCCATCAAGGCCAACACCCTCTGCATTGACAAGGAGAGGTGCTTGGCCATGCGCAAGACCTTCCCCAGCACCCCGCGCTTGGTGGGCTACACGTGAGCTGGCGCCGCTGGATCCTCGGTGCCCTGCTCTGCGCCAGTTCCTCACATGGCATAAAATTTGAAAGGCAAACAAATGAAATAAAAGTGTTGTTTTTCTCCCTTTCCTCTTATCATGAAAAAAATATATATATAGATATATGTCAAAAATAAACGTGCCCAAACCAAAGATCCTGGCATTCATTCCTTGCTGTAGAACCCGCCTCATGGCAGATCCAGGAAGGAGACATTGTGACCCCTGGGATGGAGCAATGTGAGGTTGTCAGCATCCCCAGGAACAGAAGAGGCCATATTTCATAAAACCTGTTTGCCCATTTAGGAGCACAGTATAGACAGACTGTGGTGTCCAGAGACTGGACACTAGAGATGAGAGTCCACAGCCCACCTCTCAGGAGCTGTGGGCCTTGAACAGGCTTCCAACCTGAGTATTCTCATTTATATGAGATCAGTCTACGGTGGAGGTGATTGTCAGCTGTGAAGAGTGCAAAAAGTAGGATTCGGAGTCAGAAGTCCTGGGTTTGAAACTCGGCTTTGCTGGATTGGGTGTTTTAGAGATTGATATGGGGAAAGGAGGCAAAATCAATTTTGTGGATGGGGCAGGAGGTGGCAGGAAAGGGTTAAAAGAAAGCTCTATGAAGAAGTGACATTACTTGAAAAAGTTAAATTAGAATTACTGTAAGACCTAGAAATTCTACTCCTGGGTATATAAGCAAGAGCACTGAAAACAAAGACAAAAAAACTAGCACACGAATGTTCATAGCAGACTAATCACAATAGTCAAAAGGTGGAAACAACCCAAATGTCCATCACTGGATAAATGGGAAAACAAGATGTGGTCTAGCATGCAATGGAATATTATTCAGCCATAAAAAAGGAATGAATGGCTTTGGGTGGTGGGCACACAACGCAATATACAGAACATGTATCACAGAAACACATGTATCACTTCAAACCTACATAATCTTATTAACCAGTCACCCCTCCCCCGAAACAAAAGAAAGAAACAAACAAAAAATAAAGAGAAAAGAAAGGAATGAAGCGCTGATCCATGCTACAACACAGATGAACCTTGAAGATGATGCTAAGTAAAAGAAGCCATACGCAAAAGGTCACATATTGTATGATTCTGTTTATATGAAATGTCCATAATAGGCAAATCCGTAGAAATAGCAGATTGAAGGTTGCCGGGGAGAGAGGCATGGGAAGTAACTGCTTAGTGGGTACAAGGTTTTATTTTGGAGTAGTGAAAATGTTTTGGGACTAGATAGAGGTGGTTGCACAACATTGTAAATGTGCTAAATGCCATTAAGTTCATTTTGTATTATGTGAAATTCACCTCAATTAAACAAGAGGAGAAAGAAGTCCTGTTGCAGCTGAGTTTTGAGTGATGAGGTTGAGGCAGAAGAAGGCGGAGTTTCTGGAGAGGGGAATAGTCTGGAAAAAGGCAGGGAGCTGGATGGAGGAGCTTTTGGAGAGGCCTGTGAACCATCTAGAAGGGTCATGAGGCCAGATCTAGTTTTGACTTTTTTCCTGAGGTCAGTGTTTCCCAAATTTTGTTATTCACATCAGTGCTTACCGGTGTTTAATGTGCATGTGAGAATCACCTGGAGACCTTGTTAAAATTCAGATTCTGAGTCATTAGGTCTGAGGCGGGGCCTGAGATTCTGAATCAAGCTCCCAGATGATGCTGACAGCACATGGACCACACTTTGAGTAGCAAATAACACCTCCTCAATTTTTGCCACAAACAAGAACCACCTTAACAATTATTCACTCCATCTTTTAGATTGTTGCACTTAAAAAAAAGTCCATTTATTTTATTTTTTAAAATATGTTTTTAAATTGATTTTAGAGAAGAAGGGAGGGGGAGAAAAACATGGATGTGAGAGAGAAACATCGATCGGCTGCCCCCCACATGCACCCCTGACCTGAGGACACTCCCTGACCAGGAATCAAACAGTGACCCTTAGGTGCTAGGGGTGACCCTCAACCAACTAAGCCACACCGGCCAGGGCAAAAGTCAATTTATTTAAAAGCAAATTTATAGCATGACTGTAGCAGGAAACCTGCCTTGCCCAATGTTGAACAAAACAAAATATTGTTAATGATGTCTGGTTAGGGAATATTGTCTGTCCAAGGTAACATTACCTAAAATCTTTTCTTTTGTTCAAAAGGGAGAACAGCCAGCAGGTCCTAAAGAAGAGGTAAAGACCGCTTAGCGTTCAGGGGAGACTCTCCTTGAGGCAAATCTGCTTGAAAGAGGAGAGAAAAGTCAATTTTCCTACAAACTAGTAGGGATCCCTAAAGTGGGGATGCAAAATGGACAGATTGGTGTTTTAGCAATAATTCCTTCATGAGGAGCAGAAGAAATTTGGAGGGAGGTGGGGACAAGCTGTTAGAATTGCAGGCACAGGGCAAAGAGGGCCTGGGTTAGCACCGGTGTGTGAGGAATATTCATGGGGTGGGAGCCAGAATCCTCTGAGTGTGGGTTGTCAGGGGCAAGTGGGAGACCAGATGGGGCAAAGATGCCAGGCTAGGGCAGCCGGTGCTTGGGACTGCACCCTAGAGGAGGGGAGGGAGTGGGCAGTAGATAGAGGCAGAGGGAAGTCGATTGACTCTTGCACACGTGGAGTTTGACTCATGGTCCTGAGGAGCGTCCTGGTGTGTCTGAAGGGCAAGTGGCAGTGTGGTCTTAGAGCTCAGGCCAGGGGCTGTGCCTGGGGATGTGGGAGAGATCCAAAGCCTCGGGCACAGGTGGCCTGGAGCACGGAGAGCCTCGAGAGTAAAAGAGAGGTTCACGGGTGGAATGTGATGCTGGGGCGGGCGGGGCCCGAGCGGGGAACAGAGAGAGCACAGCAAGAGGCCAACTGCCCGAAGAAGCCAAGTCAAGGGGCCTCAGGAAGAGCTGCAAGGATGGGGCTGTTCGCAGGAGGAATAGAGAAAGCCCTTTGGAAGCAGACATTCTAAATAGACCAGTGACCTGGACATCCACGGGTGTATACATTTTTGAAAAGCAAATTGGCCTGGCCAGGCTTGGCTCAGTGGCTGAGCTTCGACCTAGGATTCCAGGCGATCGGGGTTTGATTCCCGGTCAGGGCACATGCCTGGGTTGCGGGCTCGATCCCCAGTTGGGGGCGTGTAGGAGGCAGCCGATCAATGACTCTCTCATCATTGATGTTTCTATCTCTGTCTCTCCCTCTCCTTTCCTCTCTCTGAAATCAATAAAGATATATTAAAAAAAAGGAAAAAGAAAAGCAAATTGGAAATACGTGTCAAGAGCCTTAAAAAGATCCATACCATTTGGCTTATGAATGCCTTTCTTAAGACTCTGTCATTAGAAAATTGTCCCAAATGCGTTAAAGATTTATCACAGGCAAGCTTTGAAAGTTATTCAACAGCAGGGAGCAGTTAAGTAAATTATAGCACAACCAAGTCATGAGTATTAAGTAGCCACAGAAGGGATGCGCACCAAATGCTCAAATGCTGGAAGGATAGGCTCGTGAGGCTGAGAGTGCGCAGGAAAAAAGATTGCACTGGAATGTTAACAGAGCCCATGATAAGCAACTGCTGGGCTCTTATTTGTTGATATTGTGAATTATCTAGGGTAAACATGTGTTCCCATACTAATCAGGAGGAAATGCATTTTTAAATAGACTTTTTATTTGGCATTCATTTTTTGATTTATGGAAAAGTTGGGGAGATGACACAGAGAGTTCTCATTTACCCTTCAGCGCCTTCCCCCGACGCTGGCATCTTATATAACTGTTTGCTATGGTGCATTTGTCCAAGCTAAGAAATGAATTAGTGCATTTCAAACTCCAGGATTTGTTTTTCCACCATGTATCCTCCTTCTGTTCCAAGATACAGTTCCAGGTACTGTGCTGCTGTGAGTTCTGAGTCTCCTCTGTCTGGGGCCTGGCCTCAGTCTTTCCTTGCTTTTCATGACCTTGACGGTTTGAAGAGTGCTTGTATTTGTAGGTGTTGGTCAGATGCCCCTGGATTTGTGTTTATCTGATGGTTTTCTCATTAGTCTGGGTTTAGAGGCTTGGAGGGAAGTGCCCTTGTCGTCCCTCGTATCAGGGCGTTCATGTTGTCCGCATGATGTTCCTGGGTCACTTGGTTAAGGTGGTGTCTGCCAGGTGTCTCCACTGTGAAGGGACTACTTTTCCTTTCTATACTCTATTCTTTGGAACTGAGTCATCAAGTTCAGTCCACACTCGAGAGCAGCTGGATTGAGCTTCACCTCTTGGAGGGGGAGCATTTACGTATATTACTTGTAACTTTTCTCTAATAAAAGTACGTCCCTTCACCCTATTTATTCTATCACTTATTTGTATCAATATGCACCCATGGACATGGAGTTAATACTTTGGGTTATAATCCAATACTAATTTAGACAGAGTGGGGCAAAAGTAGGTTTACAATTGCTTGTATGGAAAATAAAACAATAACTAATAAACAATAATATAAAAATAAACTGTGCTTCACGTACTCACAACTGTAAACTTACTTTGGCCCCACCTTGTATGTACTATTTATCGTGTTGTTCAAATTGTTTCATCTCTGGCCATTGAGAACTCTTTCAGGTGGTTCCTGTGTCCTTTGACATGCCCCCATCCTTTCATTTGTTTTTCTGAGCACTTCCTTATTTTCTGGTACGATAAGATGCTCCAGGCTCATCTTGAATTTTTTTTCTGCTTCAGCCTAGAATCAGCCATTTCTCCAAGGAGCTCTGGTTTCTTTTATTGGAAAAATAGTATTTAGAAATCAAGATCTGGGTGCTGGATGTGCTTGTTGTTAAGAAGTTTAAAAAAAAATATTTCTTATTGTGGTAAAAATCCACATAACATAAACTTTATCATCTTAACCATTTTTTTTTTCTTTTTTTTTGTTGTTTAAAATATTACAGATGTCCCTTTTTCTCCCCAATGACCCATTCCACCCTGTTCCTTCCCCCTCCCCAGTCCCTCTCCCCACCATTGTCCATGTCCTTGAGTTGTGCATATATGCATATAAATTCTTTGGTTACTCTCTCCCCCTCCACCCACCAGCCCTTCTCCATCCCTCTGACATTCGTCAGTCTTGGTATTAAATGCATCCACAATGTTGTGCAGCCATTACCACCATCAGTCTCCAAAAGTCTTTTCATCTTGTGAAACTGAGAGTCTATACTCGCTAAACAATAATTCCCCATTCCCTCCTCCCTCCAGCCCCTGATGACCACCATCTACGTTCTGTCTCTACAAGTTTGACTGCTCTCAGTACCTTATATCCACAGAATCATACAGTGTTGTTTTTGTGTTTGGCTTATTTCACTTAGCATAATGTCCTCAAGGTTCATCCATGTTGTGGCATATGTCACAATTTCCTTCTTTTTATAGCTGAATAATATTTCATTGTGTGCATCGGTCACACTTGCTCACCCATTCATCTGTCGATGGACACTGGGGCTGCTTCCACACCATTTTAGCTCTTGCGAATAATGCTCTATGAACGTGGTGTACCAATATCTCTTCGAGGCCCTGCTTTCAATTTCTTGAAGGTATAGGCCCAGAAGGACATTGCTAGATCACATGATAATTCTATTTCTAAGTTTCTGAGGAACCACCATGCTATTCTCACTAACAAAGTTTCCATTTTCTCTACCTCCTCGAAAACACTTGTGATTTTCTAGTCTTTGTTTATTTGTTTTTGATAATAGCCATCTTAATGGGCCTGTGGCGGTATCTCATTGTAGTTTTGACTTACATTTTCCTAATGATTAGTGATGTTGGGTGTGCTCATTGTTAAGAAATTTTTTTAATAAGAAAAGAAGAAAGGCCACCAGGTTTGGTCCCAGGCGGCTTTGTATGAGCTGTAAGAAGTGGTTTTGGCTGAGCAATGGGGGAAGAAGACAAAGTAGAGAAAAAGAGAATGCCCTGAGATCTCAGTCACCTCTGTGCCCTCAGTCCTGGCGCACAGTGGGTGTCCCATAAATACTTCATTAAGAGACTAGTAAATGGCGAAACAAGTATATACAAGGCGTGTGTATCTATCTTGGACCTGTGGGTTATTTCTGAATTTTAGGAGAAAAAGGGTGCGGCTGCCTTTGGATGTGGGAAGGTAAGCCTCCCAACCCATCTGCTGTTTACAAGCGAGGGACCAGTGATGTGGGATCCCACCGTGGCTCTCAGAAGCTGGCGTGCTGACCACAGCCTCCCACGGTGTCTCCCCCACTGTAGCCCAGGCAGGAAATCCTAGAGACAGCTCCAAGTACTGGCTCCCTCCCAAGCCTTAGAGCAAATTGGGAGAACTTGGAGGATCTCCCAGCTGACTTGCTTTCCCTGTTGGCTCAGGAGGGATGCTGTCCAGCTGGCTTCAGGGAACACACCAGTCCCTAAGCAGGGGTGTGTGTGTGTGTGCGTGTGCATGTGTGCATGCATGTAGGCGCTCATACTTCTAGCCTTTTTTGCCTCCATGGCCTAACCCAGCATTTGAGCTTTTTTCAGGAGACCAAATTTGTGCTAGAAATCCAGAGGCTTTGGAGACAAAATGAGAAGCCACAGAAAGGAGATGGAGTTGAAGATGCAGATACTGACAAGGCTGATGGGCACAGACCTGAGTTTCAATTTGCAGGAAGCCTTTTAAAATATATTGAGCCCGGCTGGCTTCGCTCCGTGGTTGAGCGTCGACCTAGGATCCAGGAGATCGAGGTTTGATTCCTGATCAGGGCACATACTCAGGTTGCAGGCTCGGTCCCCAGTAGGGGGCATGCGGGAAGCAGCAGATCAATGGCTCTCTTATCACTGATGTTTCTCTCTCTCCCTCTCCCTTCCTCTCTCTGAGATCAATAAAGATATGTGTGTGTGTTTTTAAAAAAATGTATTGAATTAATGGCCAACATTTAAATAATAAATTCTGTGTCAAGTATATTTTTGGCTTCTCTTAAACATGGGATTATCAGGCTACCCTGTGCCCACATTCCCGTGTAGCTGATATACCGAGCTTGCAGTATTCATTTTGCTACAGTCCCCACCACTCCCTACTGAACGCACTGGTCCTGCTTCACTCACATATGTTACCCGCTGACTCTTTAGGCAGCTGATTTTGTCCCTCCACCTTGTTGAGGCCCCCTGAAAGACCCTGTGATCCAGCCTAGAAAATTGAGGCCCAGGGAGTGGAAACCAGAAGGAATTTCAAGTGGCGCCACACAACTACAGAGGAGGCAGATGCAGAGTAGGCATCCAGTCACCTGGACCCTGTTCTGTTGACTTCTTGTGATACCATGCTTCTGCCTGTTTGAATGGTTCAGAATTTATTATTGTGCCAGATTTTTCTTGACAAGTACTGAAAGCAAGACTCTTCTGTGTGGGGAAATCAGTGTTTAAAAGGGGTGGTGATATAACGTCATGGTTAAAAGCAGGACTTTCAGATTTGACCTGAGTTCTAAATTTCTACTCCCTACCAACCATGTTGCTCTCAGGAGAGCCACTTAACCATTCTGAGCCTCGATTTTCTCATCCTTAAAATGGGGCCAATAATACTAGTTGTTGTTAACCAAACACACCTGTAAAGGGTGATTGTTAAGACTAGTATAACCTTCATATAAAGGATATACATTGTTTTTTAAAAAATAATACCTCACATTTATTGAATACTTACTGTTTGCCAGGCAATTTTCAAAGAGCACTCTCTTTTAATCATCACTCAGCCCCGGCGGACCATGGGTTCTGTTTATCATGCCATTTTTATGGAAGTGGCAATTGAGGCACAGAGAGGTTGAGGAACTTGCCCATTGTCACACAGTGAATAAATGACTGAGGCAGGACTAAAGTCCAGCTGTGTGACTTCAGGGTCTAAATGCTCACCACAGCCTCCCAGATAAAGGAGAAGTTATTGTTTAAGGTGGATCTAGAGTTCAAGAGGGATCTGGCAAGGCCATTGGCAAAGGCCAGCCCCCAGGGTGGTCTAAAGAAACAGAGGAGCCCACATCCTTACAAGTGGCTGATCTGGGGGAACAGCATCTCTCCCTTCTCTGCTAACAAACAGCATTAATAATCATGATAATTGGACTTAACATTTCGAATGCTTGTCAGATGCCAAGTGCTTGACCCTCTATCCCAGGGTCCTTTGAAGTAGCTGCTATGCCCGTCCCCACTTTACAGATGAGGAAACTAAGGCACAGAGAGGCTAGGCCACTTGCCCACAGTGACACAGTATGATGAGCTGGCACTGGCCCCCAGGTGGCTCCCCACTGGTGCTCCCACCCCCACACCCACACACACCAGCCAGCGTCAGATGGCAAGGCACTTAGAGAGAGGCGGCTGCATTTTTTGCCTTGCCCAGAAATGTCAGTGCGTCACCATCACACAAAGTCCTGGCTGTTTGCTCCTGTGGTTCCTGGGGTGCTCTTGACAAGTGTCCCCTCACGCAAGCTGAGGGGGAGGGGGAGGAATGGAGAGCAGGTTCAAAGGACACAATTAAAATTCCTCAAGAACTATGTGGGGTCCTTCTATCCCTCCCCTAAAACACACAGAACATTCTTGGTCTCTATATCAGGCTGGGGGCTGGGCGTTAAGCCTCTCGCTGCACCTTCTCTGGTCCCATGTGACCGCAGAAGGGCTCCCAGCTGGAATTCTCTGTGTCCCAGAAACAGCCGGTCCTTCCCTCCTCCCCACCCAACTATGCTGCTTGGGATTCCTGGCGCTCCTCTGGGGGCAGGCACGGGTGTGGGCACCCACGGGGAGCGGAGCCCAGGATACCCTGAGTGGGGCGCCTCTGAGGGGCTGCCGGCCTGGCCCCTCCCCTGCCACATGCCTGTCGGGTTTGGGCCTGGTAGTGTGTGTGTGCATGTGTGTGTGCGTGTGTGTGTCCTGGGAGGAGGTATCCACAGCTGCCCACAGGGCAGCCCCAGGCTGTTGGTGGTCCCAGATGAGGGAGACCCATCAGCTGAGGATGTGAGTCAGAGAACTGGCCTTCCCAAGGGGTGTGTGGCCTCCTGTCTTGATAAGGGGTCATCCTGATGGGGAGCTGAGAAGCAGGTGGGTGAACCCCCACTTCCTAGCAGGGAAGGACTATAAGGAGGTGCTCCCTCGGAGGTTCCCCTCACTTTTAAGGGTCTGGGGGCAGTTAAGGGATGGGGAGTGATCGCTTAACTGTCTCCTTCAGGGGTGATTAAAATGGTTCAGAACTAGATAAAGGTGATGGTTACACAACATTGCGAATGTACTAAACACCACTGAATTGTACACTTTAAGTGGTTAATTTGTGGATTTCACATGTGAATTTTATTTCAATTTGTAAAAAGGAGAAGAGAATCAGCTATGGCTGGTGTAGCCCAACACATTCTCTCCGTCCTCCAGCCTGTTCTCCTACCTAAGTAAACATCTGTGTGGCCTCTGAAACATTTCCATTGGATACTAGAAAACATATTGATCGAACAATTAGAAAGTATCTTGAAATTTTATGTAATAGATCAAAACACACATGCAAATGTAGGGAGGCCCTTGGGCTTGGGGACCTGTGAGTACAGGGGCCACACAATCACAGGGTCCATGCAGCAGGAACCTGAGGGCGGCATTACATTTTGCTCCCCACTTGCCTTGCCTAGTCCCAGTTCTGCTCCCAGTCACCTGCTGAGGTGCTCTGGGCTTCTGTCTACTGTCACCTTCTGGTCAGGTGACGTGGAGGACTTTCACCTTTGTGGGTCAGCATGAGGGTTGAAACTGCCCACTGCAAGGGGTCTGAAGCTCCTCTGCCTGGGCTTAATCCAGGCACTGCAGCTCACTCTCTGGTGGCTGTGGGGAGCCTCAGTTTCCTCATCTATAAAATGGGAACAATGATAATAGCTTGTGCTCACAGAGGTTTAGCCAGTTTTTGAGATAATGTCTATGAAGAACATGCCACAGAGACTGGCAACAGCAGCGGTTTGCCAGATGGCCGTGATTGTTAGGCTGGGCCTGCTTGCCCGGTATCTCTTAGCGACCCCCACTGCCTAGCGCAGAGCTCCAGGCCAGGGGGACCCTTCAGAGGCCTTGCCAGCTCAGGACTTGCTGAGACACACAGAGTTAGCAAAAAGGCCAAAGGAACTTGGTGACAGAGGTCCTTCCTCCTTGCGTCCCTAGAACCAGAGGAGGGGGAGAGAGTTTGAGGTTCCCAGGAAGGAAATGAAGGAAGCAGGGAGCGAGCCACCCTTGAAACAGAAGGGTGCAGAAACGCTGGTGGGATATGGCACTCTCCCCACCCAGGCCCCCTTCCTCATTTCTCATAAACCCAGAATATTTGGCTTTTCCCAGAAAAGGTTCCAGGGGCGGTTTTCCATCAGTTCACAGGATAGGAGTCTTTCGCCTCTCCCCTCGACTTCCCTGGACCTCAGAAACTGGTCCAGGAGCTTTAAATTTATTCAAAAAAGTGTTAAAAGATGTTGGGGGGTTGTGGGATGGGTGAAGACGCCCCTGGGTTATAGGGGCGTGGGCCTGGCTACTGTGGAAGTGGAGAGATGGCAGATCAAGAATTATGCAGGGCCCGGCCGGGTGTGGCTCAGCGGTTGAGTGTCGGCCTAGGATCCAGAAGATCGGGGTTCAATTCCCGGTCAGGGTACATGCCCGGGTTGCTGGTTTGATCCCGTCAGGGGCATGCAGGAAGCAGCCGATCAATGACTCTCTCATCATTGATGTTTCTATCTCTGTCTCTCCCTCTCCTTTCCTCTCTCTGAAATCAATAAAGAAATATTAAAAAATAATAATTATGCAGGTAGCCCGGCCCCGCCCCTCTTGCCCCGCCCATCATGGTAGGATGCAAATAAGGCACTATTGGAGCCCCGCCCCCATGAGCCCCGCCCCTCTTCCCACTCCCCTGAGTGCAGTTGGGGCACCTGGCCAGCTCCCTGCCAACTGGCTCTTGGCAGTAATGCCCACCTTCCCCCACTGCCTTCTACCCACCAGCCCCTGCGGGACTACGAAGGGGCTGAGGATCCCTCTGCTCTCCATCCGTCAGCCAGGCCGCAGTGCAGCTGGCTGGTGGTGGTGGGAGAAAGGTCTCAGTCAGGTAGAGAGATGAGGGAGTCCCCTGAGGGGCTAAATGTCTGCTCTTCTGCATTCCCCTTGCCCAGTCTGTTGGCATCTTGGCAGGTGACTCCAGAGGGCAGAGGAGGTGGGTGGAATGTGTGTGGGGGGGCGTCCTGGCACTGCTATCTGGGTGCAAGGGAAACAGGATTGGATTTTGGCAAATGGGACTAGAAAACAAGATTGTCTCTGGAGCTGCCCATTGGCTGCTGAGCCTGAGGGGATGGGTGGGGGGACACAGCCAATGGGAGCAGAAACCAAGTCCAGAGCCTCCTGTCTGTCAAGGTGGGCCTCCAGGCTACCTGGGCTCTTGCTCTTCCTCTGCCAAGGCCCCACAGAAGGAGGCAGTTGGGAAAGAAGCCCGATTCTGCCAAAGTCTGGCTCAGGGCTTGTTAGGCTCACTGTGTGTTTCTGCTAATGAAAAATCTTTTCAAAGCACTAATCATGTCAACCTCTCTCCCATAAAAAAAACTTCTAGGGCTCCCCAGTGCTCATAGGGTACCCCCAGCCCCAACTCTAATTCTGATCCACCTCTCCAGGTCCTCCTTCCCCCTGAGCTCCAGCAGCACTGGTCTTCCACCTTCCCACCCCAGGGCCTTTGCATGTACTGATCCTGCTCCAAGAACACAAGTCCCTCCCTCTTCACCCAGTTAACAGGCTTGCGCTTTAGCTCAAAGCTCTGTTTCCCAGGAAAGCCTTGCCTGATCTCTGACAGGTCCTCACAGCTTCCTTTTCATTCCCAGTAAGTAGCTCTTTTTATACATTCCTGTTCCTTGGGGATATGTTTCCAAACTCCCTTGATAATAAGAACTATGAGCCCTGGACAGTGTGCCTCAGTGGTTGGAGCATTGTCCTGTACACAGAAAGGTTTGATTCCTAGTCAGGGCACATATCCAGGTTTCGGGATTGATCCCTGGTCAGGGTGTGTGCAGGAGGCAACCGATCGATGTTTCTCTCTCTCTAACAACAACAACAACAACAAAATTATGTGAAACACTTTTTAAAAATGCAGATTCTTGGGCCCTTTACCAGCCCTAGAATCAGAAACTCCAGGAGAGTGGGCTGGGCACTGTTTAAGAAGCCCCTCGGGTGATTCTCTCCATCGCATGAGTGGTGGCTGATAGATGTTTGTACCCAGCCCCACAACTTGACTCTGAGTGCCAGGGGGCAGGCCCATCTTTTTCATTTTCCTTGCCACCCTATCTCCAACACAGTGCCTGGCACATAACAAGGCTTAAGAAATATTTGTTAAACAAATGCTTGGCTATAGAATAAATAGAATTAGTTCCAGTGACTAACTTTAATTCTATTCTGAGTGTATTTATTACCCTGACTACACAAGGCCAGCAGAATCCAAGATGGATTGCCATGTCCCCGGAACGGAGCTGGGAGAGAGTGAACATGGTACTAATAAAACCCAAGCTGGGATCTGACATAGAGGTGAGTTTGAGAAGGGGACCCTGCCTGCGCTGTGAGCCCAGAGCAGAGGATGAGAGAGTCCTGGAGACCATGCTGAGGTCAATAAGCCCACGTCCTTCTCTGGAGGCGCCTGCCCCCCAAAACAGGTGGAGGCAGAGGAACTGTTTACACTTGTGGGGAACTGAGGACCCAGAGAGAGGGCAGGGAACCAACAACAACAATGGGAATAATAACAATAGTAATTAAGATACTCATTTTTGGCATTCCTGTAGTGCTGGGCCCTGCTCTGAGCTTACACAAGTTAGCTCATGCAATCTACTAGCTCTTTGGGCAGAGACAGTACCTTGATTTCTTGCCCTGCACCCCCTTCCTCTCCCTCCCAGCCCCCTCCACTACCACCAAGTTGTTAAGCAATGAACTGGAACAGCTCTAGCCCTCCTTCCACCCTGCTGTGTCCGGGATTTCAAACAGCCCCATCTTCCTGCCCATCTCTCCATGTGAGCACTGCGTGCCTGCCTGCCTCTCACGCCATGTTCTGGATTTGGCGTTCTGCAAACATTGCCACTGCCCTGGAGTGGGATTGTGGGGTGGTGGGGCCCCCCCTGTTTCGTGCAAGAGTGTAGGGGTGAGGGGAGAAGAGATTGGGGTGCAGCAGAGGGAGCCAGCCCCACCTCAGCTCTCCTCCTCCCTGGCTTCCCACCCTGCTGTGGGCACCCACAAGGCTGCAGCTTGCATTTCAGGATTTTGAACTTGGCCTGTTGCCTGTGAGGTTCATGTCTGAGGAGGCAGAGAATGGAAGAGAGGGTAGGAGGAGCCGGAGGCTTTCCCCAGGCCCTGCCCAGGCTGGGATGGATAGTATCTTTGAGATCAAAACCCAGCAGGCCCACACCCAGGTCCCTCCCCTTTGATGAGGGAGCGGAGGGGTGAAGGTGCAAAATAGGGGTGGGTGGGAGGCGGCAGGAGTTGGGGGTGGGTTGCCCTGCAGTCACTGGGCCCCCAGGGCTTCCTATCAGGCCCCACCCACCAGGAGACAGAAGGGACGTGTTTCAGGGCTGGGTGGGCTGCGCTGACACTGATGGCTTGTTCGCCTGCTGCCCACACTCACTAGGAATCGCCGTGCGGCTGGGCACCCCCGGGCTGCCGCTTACGCCGGCCTCTGCCAGCTGGCTCCCCTCCCCTTCCCTACCAGCACCCGCGTGTCTCTGGGGCAGCCCTGAGAGTGCCCCAAAGGGCAAGGGCTTCCTGGTGAGCCGGAGCCCCTGGACTCTGCCAGGCCCAAGAGGTAAAAAGCTCTGAAGTCTCTCCAGACTCTGCAGGGCCGACTGGGTGACGCAAGGGCGGGGAGTGCAGGACAGGCCGGGACTCGCTCCCGCCCAGAGCTCCCTGGAGCAGGCGTCCCCCTGACACCAGGAGCTCTCAGCCTGCTCTTGAGTGAGGCTCCCAGAAACAGTCTTAGCTCTACCCTGCCCCTTTCCAAACCCGGCCCCCAGCTCCGGTGGGTCCAGAAAGGAAGCCTCCCCGGGAAATTCTGGGTCGGAGATTACAAAAGGAAGGAGGCAGTAAAACATTTCTTTGGCAAGGGGTGTATCGGTGCTGGGGTTCCATGGGTCCAGAAGGGTGAGGTGTGTTCACATCCAGGAGGTCAGGGTGTTTCGGACCCAGGGGGTGTAGAGCAGGCTGGGCAGGGGAGGGGAAGGTGGATTGGCATCCTGGATTCTGGTTTTGCCCTTGTGGTCCATTTATTGCGTTACTCATTTCCTGAATCCTCACGAAGACCTTATGAGGTGGGGCTGTCCTCACCTCATTTTACAGGGGTCTATAAAGGCACAAATGTTTAACGAGCTGCCCAGGTCACAGCCAGCAAGTGGCAGAGCTGAGCTTTGAACACTGCACGGCAAGCAGCCTGCTTTTTTCAGTTGGTCTAGTCTATGTCATCCAATGGAGCAAAGTGTTTTTTTTTTTTTAAAAGACTTTTATTCTTATTTTATATGGTGTTTTCACTTACTAGTGTTCTGGTCAATGCATTATTAAGGGAGGGTGAGATTTGGAGGGACCAACAGGGATGGGGAACCGGCAAAAGAATTTGGGTTCTAGTCTGATCTGTGGACTCCTCTCAAATCACGCCCTGCTCCCCCACAGACTTAGGGTGAGAGGGAGGAGCTTGCAGTGCCTGCCCTGTGGCCTCAAGTACTCAGGGCCGGGGCATCCTATGTAGTAAAACAGACATCTGCTTCCCAAGGTCAACACTCTGGCCTGTATTGCAAAACCTCTCAGCAGAACCTGAAGTCTGGATTCTCAGGCTGGTCCCTGGTGGCCCAAGGGTAGCCCCTTGGTCCTTGGAGAGAGGCCAGAAGAGGCATTCTGGGGACTTTCCCTGCGGGAGCCTGACTTCCTGAGCCAGCTGGGCAGCACCGTCCTCTGTGGTGGACAGGAAGGAGCCACTTTCTGTTTGTAAACAGTGGCCATGCCCTGCTGGTATCGTTTCTTCCTCCCGCCTTCCCTGAGCCCTGCCCTCTTGGCAGGGAGAAGAAACTTGGCCAAGGGTCCTGGGACAAGAGTGGGCAGGACAGCCTTCCTCGAGCTTGTTGGGCTGATTTTCCAGGCAGAGGGGAATCCCCCTAAAAGGGCATCTGGAGTTAGATCTGAATTCCTGGGGCAGACACAACCTTAGCTGATCTTTGAGGGGAAAGCCAGGCTAAAACAGGAAATCTGAGGACCCTCTCACCCCCAAAATGCCTGTGCAGCGGGGCCATGGGGTACCCAGTAACAGGCCAGGAGGGTACACACTATGGTAGGCATCTTTTTGTCTGAACAGCGTCTGTTCTTCCTTCTGTTTCCAGCATCTCAATTTCCCTTTGAGGAACCACCCTTCCCCCCTTTCAGGTGATCTCTCCCCTCTGGTAGATCAAACCTGGCCAGTCCCAGCCACCATGTTAAAGTAGTCCATTGAGTCAGCCCTGATGAGGCTTTTGTTGGGACTACTCAAGAGAGGACCTCTGTTTGCTGAGCTTGCTGAGCTGGTCGGATGCAGACTTGGACCTGCTGGTAGCCGACTTGCCTACCAACAGAAGGAAAACTGAGCTTAAAGATGATGTTTCTGATGGCATTTCAAATTAGTGGAGAAAGAATGAATTATTCACTATGTGGGACAATTGGCTACACATGTGGGGAAAATTAAGTCAGTCCCTCCCTCCTATCACATACAGAAATAGATTCCAGTTGGATGAAAGAAAGGAAGATTAAAAAGTGAATGTAGTGGAAGGAAATGCAGGAAAATACTTTTTGATAAGTTTGGGAGTCGGCACAATAATATCTTCCTTGTCATGACACAAAATACAGAAGCCACAGAAGGAATCTGTTCACAGACTGGCTGCATAAAACAGAACCGTGCAGATTATTGCAATTGACAGATGTAAATACCCCTAATTACAAAGAGGTCTGACAATCAATAGGACAAAAGGAAAACCACTTAAACCCAAATTGGGCAAAGGACAGAATTAGCAAATGACAGAAGAGTCAGCCAGACCTTTGTTCACTCCTTGGAGCGCCCATCAAAAGGTGCGCCTGAGGGAAGGGATTAGGGATGAGGTGATGTAGGAACTGTGGAAGGAATGGAGACTACTTAGCCCAGAAGGAAATAGACCAGAGCAGCACTGTCCCATAAAATACATGCCAGCCACATGCAACTTTATATCTTCTAATAGCCACTTAAAAAAAAAAAGCAAGAAGAAACCGGTGAGATGAATTCTAATAATATATTTTCTTTAACTAAAATGCTGCCATTTCAACATGTAATCAGCATAGAAGTTATTTGTTGGTTTTGGTCTTACCTCTTGGAAATCTGGTGCGGATCTTATACTTAAGGTGCACCTCAGTTTAGCCCAACCCCATTTCAAGGGCTGGATAGTCATACAATTAATTGTTAGTGGCTGTATTGGGCAGCTTGGTGTTAAAGGCCAAGAGAATGGATCGCAGAGCTGGGGCCATGTCCTGGCTTTCCCATTTCTCAATAGTTAAATGACTTTCCCATTTGCTAGCTGTGACCTTTTTAATTTTCCAGGCCTGCATTTGAAGAATGGCACTTTAGGGCTGTGTAGGTTTTCAGCGGAATCCACATAAGGCATTCAGCTTACTGGCTGGCAGAGTTAAGAGCATAACAGTTGTTTATTTGTAGTCACTAATAAGTACCAGATAGCTGATAAGTCTGTAAGCACAGTGGACAGAACAGAGGCCAACATGTAAAACACGGCAGCACATTAGGTTTTAATTCAGCATAAGAAAAAACTCCACCATTGAGAGCTGCACTGTCTAATATTACAGCCGCCAGCCAGCCTCATGTGGCCCCGGAGCACCAGAGTAGCTACTCTGATTGAGAAATGCTGAAATATAAAATGCATACCAGATCTCCAAGACTCAGTGCAAAAAGCAGAATGTGAAACATCTCATTAGAATTGTTAATGGTAATTACATGCTGAAATGATCACATTTTAGACAGACTGGGTTAAAGAAAGTATTAAAATTCATTTCACTTGTTTCTTTTTACTTTAAATAACATTAACTCACTCACATTAAAGTTCGGTTGGATAGCACTGATTGAGAACTCTGAAACAATGGGATAGAATGCTTGGTTGAGTAGTGAGTTCCCCATCCTGAAGGTGCTTCAAGCTGAGGATGGATGATCAGAAAGCAGGGATGGTTCATGGTGACTAGAGTTGGGGATCTGTGGGTTCCTTCGGTCTGGGTCTACTAGCATGCAGGGGCTTCTGGGTTTGCAGCTAAGTGTGTGGCTGGAAGGCAGCTGACCGTCGGCCTGGAGGTAGCCTAGAAACCAGCGCTCACTCGCAGGCAGCAGGGCTCACTCAGCTGTTCCAAACAGCATTCCAGCATGAGGGACCATTGGCCCAGGGGGCAGTGACCTGCCAGAGGGCGGCCCGGGCCCTGCATGCCTTCTATATCTTTGTCTCCTAGGGTCTAGGGGCAGCTTCATGAGTTTTCCATTCTCTCCTGCTCCCAGACAGTGTCTGGAGGGAGGGCCCCCTATTGCTCTCTGCTCAGCCCAGATCCTGGGCAAAGCTTCAAGGGAAGCTCTTGGCTGCCTAGATGTGAGGAGAATCCCTTAGAGTAAGTATTGCAGCAGATGTGAAGCTGGGAGCAGCTGTTCCCTCCGCCCAGACGGCTTCCCAGTCTGTCTCTCATCCAGGAAGCAATCCCCCCCCCCCCCCAGGCGCATGTGGGATGGCCTGATGCAAGCCAGGCAACCAAGAACCGGTGTTAATTTTGCTTAATAATTGAAACCCACAACCAGCAGGATGCTGTGGCTGAGGCTCCAAGTCTGTGTTTCAGCCCTTGTCTCCTCCGCTACCATGGGACCTCAGGCAAGTCCCTTCCCTTCTCCTGGCCTCAGCTTCCTCATTCATCAAACAAGGGAAGATGACACCAAATGGTCCTCCCAGTCTTAAATTCAGGGATCATTTGATTCACCAGTGTCAGCTCCTCACAACTCCTGCCTGTGGCACCCTCTTACTTTTCATTGCTGAGTCTTACTGTGCCAACTCGATGACAACGGCAATGGCAATAATAATAAACCACAGTAGCATTTGTCGGTTTCTGTTTTACATGCATTAAACTCATTCACTCCTCCCAACCACCTTAGGAGGTAGGGACCAGTATTATGTCCATTCTACGAAGGCAGAAACTGGTGGACTGTGAGCCCCTTGTATCAGTCTGCTCAGGCTGCCGTAACAAAGTGCCCCAGATAGGTAACTTAACAGAAATCGATTTTCTCACAGTTCTGGAGGCTAGAAGTCCAAAATCAAGGTGTCAACAGGGTTGGCTCCTTCTGAGGCCTCTCTCCTTGGCTTGCAGATGGCCACCTTCTCCCCGTGTCTTCCCTCTGTGTGTGTCTGTGCCCTAACCTCTCCTCTTCTTACTGGATTAGGGTCCACCCTAAGGATCTCATTTTAAGTTAGTTATCTCTTTAAAGACCCTATCTCCAAATACAGTCACATTCTGAAGTACTGGGGACCTCAACATATGAATTTGGGGGGACACAATTCAGTTCATAACACTCCAAAAGGCAGGAAGAGACTCTTCCCCTGTACCCCTCACAGGCCTGGCCCACAACAGAGATCCTCAGATGGGAAGGAAGAGCTTTCTAGGCAGAGGGAACAGCAGGTGCAAGCTGAGAGTGAGAGTCCGAGAGAGGGTGCTGCGAAGGGGGCTCCAGCAGCATCAAGTTCAAAGCTGGGGGACAAAAAGACAGGAGGGGGCAGCCCAGGAAGGACTTAAGTGCCGAGGAATGTGGACCACCAGGAGTGCTCCAGGAGTTATTAAGTGATGTCAGGGAAGAGAGTGGAGGGATGGTTTCACCACGTTCCCTGCAGCGGCGAGTGGGCTCCTGGCTGAGTCCTCCCTCCCCCCACGACCTCTCTAGCTCCCCAGTCCCTGCCATGCCTCCAACTCACTCACAGCCCTTTCTTCCCCTTCCTCTGGGAAGCCAGGGACCCCCTCTCATCTGTTGTTCAGCAAGGACCCTGTACCATTCATCGTCCCAACATTAGTCTCGAACAATCGCTTTGCAGACTCAGCTTTTGGGCACAGTTTGGGGACAGTGTGCCCTGACCATGCTGAAAGCAGGATGTAACCTCCGTCTTTACAAGGACTGCACGTGCCTTGCTGAGCTCCCCAACTACTGGGTCAGGAGGCAGTGTCTCCAATTGAGCCTCCAGAGGAAGGGAGAGATGCAGGGACTCAGAGTGGCCTAAATTGGGCACATCCTGTGACACAGAGCATCCCCCCTTCAAGCTGCTTTGGCTAATAACAACAATAACAACAATAATAAAAACAGAGCAAATATTTAGCAGGCACTTACTCCATGCACACTTTACAAAATTAATTCATTTAATCTTCACAGCTGCCCTATGAGGTAGAAACACTTTTTATCTCTGTTTTACAGATGAGGAAACTGAGGCACAAAGTGACTAAGTCATTTGCCCAAGGTCACTGGCTCAACTGCTCAAGTAAAGGAGAAAGGGAGTTTTTGCTGAGTATAGATGAGGAAGGCTACCTATGACTTGGAAAGAGTTACAGTCAATTTTTTGCCAAATGCTTCATAAAAATGAGAGGACCCAGCCCAGCTGGCGTGGCTCAGAGGTTGAGCGTCGACCTAGGATCCAGGAGATGGAGGTTTGATTCCTGGTCAGGGCACATGTCCAAGTTGTGGGATCAATCCCCAGTGGGGGGGCATGCAGGAGGCAGCCCACCAATGATTCTCTTATCGTTGATGTTTTTATCTCTCTCTCTCCCTCTCCTTCCTCTCTCTGAAATCAATAAAGACATATTTAAAAAATAATAATAATAATTAGAGGACCCAACCTGGCATCTGCAGTTTTTCCACACAAAGCTGAAACATTTAGAAATTAGATACAATATTTAAATGGAGAGATTTATAGAAACATCTTGCTCTTGGCTCCCTCTTGAGAAATTACAGGTGTTGGCGCCTTAGGCTCCCATGCCCAGCAGTCGTCCAGAGCAGACCTGCTGGCAGGGTGCATCTACGCCACTGGCTGCCCTACCTGGGTTCTGCACTCATGGTGGCTGCCTGCCCCGTGATGGAGGCCTTGAGTTTGCCCTCCACTGGGCAAGTGTAACCATAGAAAATAGTGTAAGAAAGTCCTTTAGAAATTGACTTTGACGCCTTTATTTTACATACATAGAAACTAAGGCCCAGGAAGGCAACTGCAGATTATACAAAGTCTATGTATTTTCGTATGTGAAATGTCATTGTCTCTAAAAATCACTTGGGGGAAGTAGTTAAAATGCAGATTCCTTGGCCCTGGCCCCACAGGTTCCAATTCAATAAGTCTTCTCTGAGGTCCAGCAACTATGTTCGAGGGAACATTCTCCCCCCTGCCCCCAGGGGATTCCCTCACTGGTGGTCCTTGGATTACACATAGAGAAATGTTGTTTTAGACCCTGGAAACTCAATAACTGGATGGCACACTAACAACCAGCCGTGGACCAGAGTCCAAAGGCCCAGGTTGTATCCTTGGTCCTGAATGGCCATGATTAATGCATATTCAGCTGACTCAATGTTAATGTCTTCCAACACCAAGATCATGCATGAGGCTTTTCTTCCTAGAGCATCTAGTCAAGGATCACACACCTGCATTTTGGGCCCTTGAAGCTTTAAGGACTTGTCAGTCCCCGCCAGTCCTCACCCTCTCTGCCTGCCCCACCTCCCACCTACAGCTGAAGGTGCCAGGTCTGGGTGGAACCCGTTTCCCTGCTCGCTGTGCAGGTTTGGGTGAAACAGAACTTGAGGTGGGATGGGTTTTAGAGGAAGGAACCTGGGTCTTACCACTCCAATCCCTTACGACACAGAGGGCTGGTTTATGATCACATATAAAGGCTTTCAGATAAGCAGTTTGACTTACCAGCCTGCTCCACTGGCAGCTGGCTTGTGGCCGCGTAGACAAGCATGGAAAGGGAATTGTTCCATTCACACTGCGTTTACAACGCGGAATCAAATTGGATATGTGAGTGGAGGGATCCCAAATTGCAAGCTCCCTGAGAGGCAGGGCCAGGCTCTCACACATGCTGTGCTCCCTGAAGGTCCAAATCAGCCCTCGATGTCAAATCTCCCACATGTGATCAGCACTGTCACCAGTAGAGAAGACTCTGTTAATGAAGACTGTTCACCTGGGGACAGGCCTTGGCCACCAGCTGGGGAGATATCACAGGGCTGCTCTCTTTAACCTTGCTCTTATTCTGGCTGTGGTTTGTGCTCAGGCATAAGTCCCACTACAAATAAATTGCATTTGTTCTGCTCTCCCAGGCTCACATACCCAAGTCATGGCTAATCCTGATCTTCACAAAAACATCCTGAGAGAGGTACCACAATTAGCCCTATCTCATAGATGAGGAAACGGAGGCTCATTGCTCATGAAGGGCCCTGCAGAGGGTGGCTGCTGGATTTTTAATTAAAAGAATAAAGATTCATAATTTTATGTCTCAGTGAGTTTTTGTTGTTGTTTTGTGTGTGTGTGTGTGTGTGTTTGTTTTTTAAAGACTCATGCTCCTCTTCTGATACCTAGCCTTGGTTAAACCATCCTATATGTCCCAGCAGGTCTGGGATAGCATTGAACCTTAGAGAAAAAGACTTACCTGTCCACGGTGATAGCTGCACTGCCCAATGTGGGGGCCACAAGCCACACAGGTGGCCACCGAGCAGCTGAAATGTGGCTATTGCCAACTGAGACTTGCTCTAAGTGTTAAATACACACTGGGTTTTGAAGACTTAATACAAAAAAAGGGAAGTAAAATATCTTATCGACATTTTTATTTTGATAACATGCTGAAATAATATTTGAGATTAAAGAAAATATATTATTAAAATTAATTTCACCTGTTTCTCCATTTTTAAGTGTACCTACTAGAAAACATAAAATTCTATGTGACTCCCATTTTATTTTTACTTAACAGCATCTCAATCACTTCCTTCCCAGAGGCTCTAAGCTCTTTATACAAAATTTCCTAACATATCCTAGCCGCCTTTAAATTACAAATATCACAGGAAGGAAGAGATAGGAAACTTCATTTGCCTACAGAGCCCACGTTAGAAATATATCATTGGCACTTTCTCCTTTCCCTTGGTTCCTCTTTGTTGTGCATGCCCATATTAATTAAGAAAACAAAACAGAACTGTCTGAGTCTCTTAGAATTGCTGTAACGAGTAGCCACAGTCTAGGTGGCTTAAAACAACAGCAATTGATTCTCCACAGCTCTGGAGGCTACAACGAAATCAAGGTTGGTTCCTTTGGAGGCTCTGAGGGAGAACATGTTCCTCGTTTCTGTGGTGGCCAGCAAGTCTCTGCTTTCCTTGGCTTGCAGCCGCCTCACTCCCATCCCTGCTTTTGTCATCACATGGCCTTCCCCCGTGTGTGTCCAAATTTCTCTTATAAGGACACCAGTTGTTGGATTAGGGCTCACCTTAATCCAGTGAGACCTTGTCTTAATTACTAACTAATTACACTGGCAAAGACCTTATTTCTAAATAAGGTTACATTCTGAGGTTTCAGGTGGACCTGAATGGGGGGGCCACTGTTCATCCCAGTATAGTGGGGCAAAAGAGCTCTTCTTATAGTGACCTGTTTTCATGAATCAAATAGGCAAATGGGGTGAAGCAGCACCAGGGGCCGTGCCCTGATGACCAATCTTGGAATGCCCGGGAGGCCAGAGTAGCTGTGTGGGGGCAGCTCCCCATGAATGGAAAGTTGGGAGACTAAAGGGAGACTTTGGGCTGCGGTGGTAAGGCTGTGGAGTCTAAGGCCAGTCCCCAAAAGCCCCCGCATGGCTTGACCATGGCTGCGGGAACCACGTGTAGGGCTGGCTGAGTCACTGACTAACTGGGACTCGGGACTCCAGACCTACTCTAGTACCGCTAGTCAGCCATCTCGGGGGCCTCTGTCTCCACCATGCTCCCCATTGGGACAGGGGCTGCTTCCAGCTGCAGGAGCTCCTGCAGCAAACGGGTCTTATTTCAATGCCAGACTCAGCAAATGGGCACCCTGGTTTTATCTCTGGGGGATGGGTATAACTAAGGCTGACCCTGGGACCTGATGTGCCCTGGGAGTTTTGGGTCTTCTTAAGGAAGAGGGAAGGCTCAGCCAAAGGCACAGGACACTGTCTTCAAACCATGAAGCTGGATATCCCAGATAAAAGGAGATCTTCAAAAGCTGAACTGGCTTCCCCTTGATTTCCCACCGTGACTGTTGGCAAAGAGAGAGCGCTGGGAGCCTGGGCAGAGCTGCAAGGACCCTTGGAACTCTCGCTGCATGACACCCACCTGGTTACTCAATTCCAGTGCCCAGAATGGCCATGTGCCTGGGTTGAGGTCTCCAACATAGCGAATTGTGAAGGGGGCTGGGGGCTGGGGCTCCGTGGATGGCCTGCTCCCATCACTCAGCTCTGGAAGCTGGAGGTTCCCTGGTCAGGTTGACATTGATGGGAAACAGAGACATTCCAAACCTGCAGGAATTGGAACAATGCAGCCACCTCCGACTGAGGGCTGGGGAGGCGATGGCTGGCAGGGCGGGGCAGGGCGGGGCAGGGTTCCATCC
The DNA here is from genome assembly GCF_054644295.1 of Miniopterus natalensis. NCBI lineage: Eukaryota > Metazoa > Chordata > Mammalia > Chiroptera > Miniopteridae > Miniopterus > Miniopterus natalensis. The sequence continues at coordinate 86,828,415 of NC_142083.1, forward strand.
AAGCCCAGCTGCAGACCAGGCACGGCCTCAGCAAATACTCGGAGTGCCTACTGTGTGCAAGACGCGGAGGGAGAGGCATTCCTGAGCTCCCTGCCCAGAAACTGTGGCAGCCAGCCCATGGGGTGCAGGGTCAACCCCCTCTTGAAGGAGTGGGAGAGTTTCGATCTTGCCTCTCTTCTGTATCTCAGGCTCCTTGAGAGCTCAGGGTGGGGCAGGGCGGGGCAATCTGAGCTGCCATCTCGGAGAACACTGGGCAGGGACAGTATCATCAGGGCCTGCCACCCAGAGGACTGAAGCCAGCTGTCCCCAGGCTGGGCCTGGAGCCTCGAGGTCCTGTGACCCTGCCTCCATATCATTAGTACAAAAATTCCTCTTGGACTGGAACCTGAGCCAGAAGATATAAGACAAACATCTCGAGAGAAGTTTAGGATCTCCAAGCCAGAGTGGCGTGGGTGGTGACAAGCACAGAGTAGGGCAAAACTGCTTCCTAAGGGGGTTTCCTCTGAATTGTGGGAGGGTCCAGGAGATAGATTCTGGGCTAGAGGAGTCCACCCCCAGGCCCGCCCCACCTGCCTGACTCTTACTGTTTTCTCCCGACCCCCCCCTTCCCTCCCTTATCTCTCCTGTTTGCCGGGGGGCACACGACCTGAGTACATCAAGCTCTTACCCCATCTCTCTAGCACCCAGCCTCTGGGTGGGTATCTGGGGCCTGGTGGCAGCCAGTACCCACCCACCCTCCCATCAGGTGTATCGCTCGAAGTGTGGTTCACAAACGGCGCACCAGCTGCCGCCAGCCCATGAAGAGCTGAGCAGGGCACAGGAGGTAGGGCTGGAAATCTTTGTGGCAGCTAGTCATTGCTGCAGTGTGCAGGCACACGACGCTTTCTGCCGTTCCTTATGGAAGTGTGGGCTCCTGATGAACCGGCAGCCCAAACAGGCAAACAGACGGGTCCTTTACCACGAACGCTTTGACGAGCACTGAGCTCTGCGGATTGCAGAGCAGGATGCTGCCAGGATCACGCCTTCCCTTTGTCTCTCTGAGCTCAGATCCCTGGGAGCATCTGGGACCCTTCAGAGCTCCCCAGGGCAGGGAGTGGGCATGGCCTGGCTGAACTCTGGGGGATCCTGTCAGAGGAGTCCCCTGGGCCCTGGGGTGCCACTCAGAGGGGACATCCAGAAAGTCAGCCCCTCTTTACCAGTAGCCACTGCCGCTCCCTCTGGAGCCTTCTGGGTGCTCTCCCTGTGACTTTCATTCCTTCCCATGGGTTTGCCTCAGTTGGTGCTTTAGGCATCAGATTAACACGGCTTCTGACCTCCCGGAGCTTATGTTCTGAAGGCTGGGGGAGGTGTTGATCCTGCAGAAGACGAACAAATGAGTCAGGTGATTTCAGGTGGTGAGCAGATGGGGGGGGGGCTCGGAAGTAAGGTATATTAAGTGGGGACAATATGCCACCCAGTGGAAATGGTGGTGGGATCTTAGGCAGTTTAACAAGGCACAGGGGGGCTTTCCAGAAACCCTCAGGAGAAGAAAGGACAAATAGGAGAGAAAGGAGAAGAAACTGTGCAGGGGACTCAGCCCTGCCCAAGTTCAAGATCGGCCGAGCCTCTGCTTGCTCACACCCTGGAGGGGCCCAGCCACCTCTGTGAGGGAGCAACAGGCAGGGGGAAGATGTCCCCCTCTGACCAGATCCTGCCTTCAGAGGGCTTCCATCCCAGGGGCCCCCAAACCTCACCCCAGTATTGGTTGAGGTCTATGGAATGGTATTGGTCTGTGTCAAGTGTCCCAAACTCCTGCCCTTGACATCCTCTTCTGCCTGCAGACCACGGCATTCGTGACGTCCTCTCCATGTCCCCTGCCCATGTGAGTCCTGAGAAGCCCTGAGAAGGGGGTGCTGGCTCCCTGCTCACCAGCTTGCACCCACCCCCTTGGCTGGTCTGTCTGCCTGGCCTCTTTGGCAACACCAACCTCACTTCATTCCCTCTTCTTGGAATGTCCCTCCATTCCTCGGTGCTTTGGGAAAAGCCTGGTTCTGTGGACTGAGGGTCAGGAATCCACAGCTCCGTCTTCAGCTAAAGCAAGTATATTGATTGGTTTTCTATGGTGCAAAACAAATTCCCACAAACTTCGCCGCATAAAAGAACACGCATCTATAGCTCCCAGATGCTGTGGGCTGGGTTCTCTGCTCTGGGCCTCATGAGGCTGAAATCAGGTGTCTGCTTTTAACTGGAGGCTCTGGGGAGAATCTATTTCTGGGCTCACTTGGTTTGGTGGCAGAATTCAGTTCCTTTTGGCTGCTGTTTGAGGTCCCCATTCCTAGTGGCCGCTGCATTCCTTCTCACATGGCTCCTCCGTGTTCAAAGCCAGCAACAGCGCACTGAGTCCTCAATGTCACCAGCCGGAGAAAACTCCCTCCATTTAGTGGCTTGGGTTAGACTAGGCCCACCTGGATAATTGCTCTTTAGAGGGACTCAAGGACAAATGATAAGTTAAATTCCTTTTGCAGTGTAAGGTGCAGAACCCTAGGAGTGACAGCTCATACATTCACAGGCTCCCCCATACCTAAGGGGGGATCATACAAGGGCGAGGGTTAGCAGGAGCTATTCTTTCAATCCTGCCTCCCTCGCAAGTAGGTGGTCTCAGATGGGGCCCCATCTGAGACCTCCCCCATCAGGTGTGCAGAGCTTGCCTGGGAATCTGGAGGCTTGGTTTATAAGCTCTACTTTTGCCACTAGCTGGCTATGTAACCTTGAGCCAGTCACCTTTCTCTGGGCTCCCATCTCCCTACCTGTACACCGAGGAGATTGGACTATCAGAGGTTCTCCACATGGCTGCCTTTTGGACTCACCTGGGGGAGCTTTTAAAAACTATGGTGCCTGCACCCCACCCTCAGCGATCCTGGCTTACTGGTTCCAGATATGGATTTATTAAAAACCTGCCCAGGAGAGTCAGACAATGAGTCAGGGCTGAGAAACACAGAATAGGAAAATTCCTAAAGCTGAGATTCTCAGCCTGGCCGACATTCGGATCCCCTGGGGAGATTTTTTAAAAAGACCAGTTCCTGGCTCCACCCTAGAGCCTGACTGAATTGGGTGGAGGTGAGGTCCTGGCAGCAGCAACTTTTTAAAGCTCACCAGGGGTTGCCGGTGTCCAGTCAGGTGTTGCAGTTCTGACATCTTGTCCTTCCCATGACACTGGGTGGGATGGGAACCAAGAAAATGCTAGATTGAAGGAGGCAGCCGGGACTGGGTCAGCCCTGAAGACCCTTTTGTGGCATCGTGACCTTCCTCCCGAGCCCACCTCACAGGACTGGGGATGGAAAGCCATAATGTCCCCGACAGCTTAGCGCAGGGCTTAGCACAGCTTAGCAAAATGCCATTAAACCCAGGCTCTTGGAAGTTCCCCGGGGCAAGGTGGAGGTGGTGCAAACTGAACCAGGCCTCCACAGCCCCGAAAAGGCCTCTGATTCCGCAGCCACTGGGATCTCAGCCCTGGACACAGGTCCTATTTTCAGCATGGGCACTGCTTCCTTCTGCACATTTCCTTCCAAACAAGTGGCTTCCCCTTTGGGGAGGTTATCAGTGCACAGCCCAGGGCAGGCAGGGCTGGATTTCTGCCCTGGGCCGCCCAGGAGGTGAGAAGGACCAGAGGACGAGGCTCTGGCAGGGCTGACCGACCCCAGGCTGATTTTGGACAGAGTTCCAGGCGGGGATGCTCAGCTCTAGCAGTCTGCCCAGGGCATCGGCTACAGGGAGTCCGCTTCTTTCCCTCCTGGAATAATGCAGCTTTGCAAACAAGGACCGGCCTGCTGGCCAGTGAGCCACGCTGGGTGACTGGGGTTGCCCAGGCACCCCCTACATGCTCTGTAGGGACCTAAGGACGGGGCTCTCCATTCTCATCATTTCTCAAGAGCCTCACAACTGACCTCTCGCCTTCCATCTTTGTCCCGTTCAACTTGTTTTCCTCAGAGTAGCGGGTGACTTTCGGGGAAACAGGAGTTAAGTCAATTACTCTCCCTGCTTAAACTGTTCAAAGGCTTCCTGTTGCCCTGAAGATCAAATTCAAAATCCTGCCACTGCCTGTGAGAGCTGCTTAATGCGGCCTCTGCCTGCCTCTCAGATTTCTCCCCTCCTGCTTGCTCATTCCAGTCACAACGGCTTCCTCCTTTTCCTCAAGCACACTGAGGTCCCTTCTACCCCAGGGCCTTTGCATTTCCTATTAATTCCCCTACATGAAATACTCTTCCCATGGTCGATAATTCTCCTAGTCTACCTGCCACCCTTCATAGAGACCTTCCTAGATCTGCCTAAAATAGTTCCCCATCTATTTCTGTCACCCTGTTATTTCTTCCCAATACTTATCACTATTAAGAGTGTCTTGTTTTTTATTTTATTTTATTTTTAATTTAATTTAATTATTTTATTTTATTTTTGAGAGAAAGGAAAGAAGAGGGAGAGAGAAACATCGATCGGTTGCCTCCAGTACACCCCTTGACTAAGGATCTAACCAGCAACCTGGGTATGTGCCCTGACTGGGAATGGAACCCTTGACTTTTCAGTGCCCGGAACAAGGCTCAACCAACTGAGCCACATTGGCCAGAGCAAAAGTGTTTTGTTCATTGATTTTTTTTTTCCCTTCCCGGTCTATCTCTATCCCAAGCAAGTAAACTCCTCAAGGGCAGGGACCTTGTCTGGCCTGTTCGCTGTGAGTTTCTGGGCCTGAGAAATGCTCAGTAAGAGTTGGCTGAATAAATGAACAAGAGAAATCAACACAGTGTTTCAAAGCATCTAGTGTGTGCGAGGCACCGTAGGGCGTTAGGAATGCGAACATCACCATCTCAAACGGAATGCGTGCCAGTGATTGTTCTAAGGGCTCCAAGTATATGAACTGGATCTTCAACAACCCTGTGAGGGGAGCAGTAGTGGTATTGTTCACATTTTAGAGATGAGAACATGGAGGCACAGAGAGGTTTAAGTGACCTGGCCAAGGCCACACAGCTGGTCCAACCTACGCACAGGAGGCTCCCTATGCTATGCTGTCTATGGGGAAAACACGAGGTGTGATGCAGACTGCTTAGCTGGATTGCACAAGCAGAGGAAATCCACTCCATTACACTGCCATATGGGTGTGATGGGCTGCAGAGGGCAGGGGGCAGGGAGCCGGGGGACAAGGTATATCCCTAAAAACCCTAAAAGACGCAGCAGAATCCCACAGTGGGGTAAATTAGGAGCCCCAATGCTGCTTACTACCCCAGTCTCAGTTTCCCCATTTTCAAAGCGCAAAGGGGATGGGATGGTCTTGGGCATCTCTCCCTAATTTATGATTCTCTTAAGTGACAAATGAGTGTCACCAACAAATGTGACACAAACTCCAGGTGGGGGGCAGGGGAGATGACAGTGAGTGGGGCTCAGACAGCAGGGAAAGGCATGTGGATCTAAGTCAGCAGGTGGGAGATGGAGTGGAGTGGCGTGGCGTGGCGTGGCGTGGAGTGGAGTGGCGTGGCGTGGCGTGGAGTGGAGTGGCGTGGAGTGGAGTGGCGTTGCGTGGAGTGGAGTGGCGTGGCGTGGCGTGGAGTGGCGTGGCGTGGCGTGGCGTGGCGTGGAGTGGAGTGGCGTGGCGTGGCGTGGAATGGAGTGGAGGAGTGGAATGGCGTGCACAGACAGCCATAGTTTCTGCTTGCAGCACCCAGGCCCTGTCCTCTGACAGCAGCAACCCATTCTGCTGTGGCAACTACCCCATGGTCATCTCATGTAGAACTGGGGGTTGGGAGGGAGGGGACTATTCAACAAGGTGCTCTGCATCCCCCGGCCCCAGGGGTACCTGACCCAACCCAAACCAATCAATCCCCTCTCCAAATCTGAGTCCCAGCTCCGGGAAGCAAGAAGGAAGGTGACAGGCGATGCCCACTTCCAGACTTCTCCCAAGGCTTGTAATGTCCAATGGCTCCCATGGCTGGGAGGGAGTGGGGCCACCGCACTCACAATCCTCAGAAATCCTTGCCTTTCCCTCTGACTTCATTTCCTACCACCTTCCCAGTCACCATGTTCCGGCAACACTGTCCCTTTTTCATTGCTTACACCAGGCCAACTCCTCCTCACCCCAGGGCATTTGAACTTGCTGTTCCCTCTGCTCGCAAGCTTTGGCCCCAGTCCTTATTTCACAAGATCGGCTTCTTCTCATCCTTCCAGCCTTCTGTCAAGAGAGGCCTCCCCAAATCGCCTGGTGACCCCCGACCCATCCTTAGGCCAGTGTCCGTCACATCCTTCAGCTGTGTTTTCTGCACGGCACACATCCACAGCTCGGTTATTTTGCAGACATGCTTGTTAGCGTGTTTCTGTCGCCTCCCTGGCCCTTCTCTGAGGCCTGGCAGAGTCCCGGCACTGGCCGGTGTCAGTAAATAATATTTGAATAAATGGATGAGTGAGTGGCATAGTGGACCAAGTCTAGGCCCAGAGGATTCTCACAGGGGATACTTCAAAGGGACAGGATTCCTTGTTGTATTTCACATGGGAAAACTGAGGCCCAGTGAGAGGACAGGAGGCCATAACAGAACCCACTCAACCTGGTCTTCCTTCCCGTGGGAGCAGAGCTTTTCCAACTCCCACTTCCCACGACTGTGAGCCAAGCCACCCCAAAGCCAAGGAATCCCACCCAGGGCCTCCCGTCCTCCTCTCCCGGGCTTCCAGGAAGGAGCGTCTGCAGCTCTTCTTTGTCAGATGCAAAGCTCTCTCACGCGGGGATGGAGGAGCCTTTGAACACCTGGACCTAAGGCACCTGGGAGGTGGGAGGCAGACGAGCTGGGTCCTGCTGTGCCTGTCCAAACGGATCCGGCTGGCATGTGGGTGGTGTGGTCCAACTGGTTGGGTGAGTATAGGGTGTTGGCTGGCAAGGGTGCCAGCCAGCAAGCTGTGACACCCCCACCCTGGAGACTGGGAGGCACTCTAAGGAGACAGCTGGTCTTTCAATGTCAGCACTGACTCTGGGTTTGGGACCCTCAACTCAAGAGACCCAAAGATTCCCTGGCACCCTTCCAGGGCTTCCCAAGAGCATCTCACCTCATGGTGCAGGGCAAGGAGGAAGAATTCTGGGGCTAGCATGGAGTGGCTGGGAGCACAGAGAAGGGACAAAGGAAGAGGCCAGTGAGGAGAGAAGCCTTAATGGGGACAGCAAGAGAGTTGAGTGTGGTTCAAAGTTTCGAGCCACAAAGGCCTGTGAGTCTTGGCTCTTCTACCTACTTAATTAGCCTGTCTGAGCCTCAGTTTCTTCATCTGTAAAGTGGGGGTCGTAGTACCTACTTCCTCATGTTGTGAGGATTAAATGAGCTAGGGCATGTAAGGTGCTTAGCACTTAGTACATGCTCGATAAAATCAGCATAAGGAGGAGGAGCTTAGAGGGGAAATACTAAGCACAGTCTTGCTTTTTGTCCTAGCTAAATTTCACTTTCCTTGCCTAGGGAATGCAGAGATGAGCCCCACCCCTCTGGGCCCTTTCCATTTTATAATCTATCCTGTCACTTTCTAAAGCTGGTTGACAATGGCTCTAGCTAAAGGGTTAATGGCTGATTGTAGCTAATGACTAATAATGGCTTATTGAGATTGCCCAAATAAGAATATTTACATTTTAATCAATGACAACTTGAGAAGCCAAAAAAACATTCTCTGCAGAGCCCAGGGTGGGATTGGATGTAGAAGAGGGGTATTTTGGCTCAAGGGGGCTTCCTGGGTTCTCCTATGTCTCCTGGGGGCATTTGTATCCAACCCTGAGGGCATTAGATGGGTGGGCACTGGACAGACTGGAAAGATGAAAGACAGGAGACATTAAAGCTGCCTTGGGGACACTGTGGCTTCCTCTGCGGGGGCTGCAAAGGGGCAAGATCAGCAGATGCACCAGGAAAAAATCTCGGGGCCACACTTGGGAAGAGGTTCCAAGATTCACTCTCTTCCTCTGTGTAGTTGCTCTTGATCACCTAGATTTGTTCTAGAACAAGGCTTCCTGAATTTGGACATCTCAGTACCGCCTTCAGCAGACCTCAGCACCATCTACTCAGACCCATATATGGCAGGACAGACTTTTATTTACTAAACATCTGCTTTTATCGTTCTGCAGTGACCCTTTGAAGCGCCCAAGGCACCTCACCTCCTCCCTAGCTCAGGATGGCTTACATACCCCAATCCCCCTTGCAGCCTCTGAACCCCTCCTGCAGGTGGGGTCTCTGACTCTCTCATATATGTAGGGTTCCAATACATATGTTTGTATTAAATTTGGTTATTTACCCTTGCCATCTGTCTCCTTTCTGTCTGATTGTTAGACCAGCCAGAACAACCTTGAGGGTACAGGAAACTTTGTTCCTTCCACACAAAAGCAAAGCAATGTTTTTCAATTCTACCCCAATGCTCTTGCCCAACCAGACTTATGAAGTGAGGCCTGAACACTCTTTTTTTAAAATGGATATTATTCTTTTATTCATGCAACAGATCACTGAGCACCTACTATGTGCCACACATTATAATGACTGTTGCCCTGATGGAGCCTACTGGGTGCCAAGTACTGTTCTAAGCATTTCATGTGTGCTAACTTATTAAACCCTATAGCTCTATGAGGTGGATGCCCTCATCCGCTTTTATCAGAGGGGCAAACTGAGACACAAAGAGGTTGGCAAATGTATGAATGTTTGCACAACTAGGGAGATTGTTATGGACTAAATTGTATTCCACTCCCCAAATTCATATTTTGGAGCCCTAACCCCTAGTATCTCAGAATGTGACTGAATTTGGAGATGGGGGGGTCTTTTTGTTTTGTTTTGTTAATCCTGAGGATATCTCTTTCATTGATTTTTAGAGAGAGTGGAAGGGAGGGAGGAAGGTAGAGAGAGAGAGAGAGAGAGAGACATTGATGTGAGAGAGACACATTGATTGGTTGCCTTCCGCACCCGTCCCATCTGGGGCCAGGGTCGAACCTGCAACCAAAGTATGTGCCCTGGTCTGGGTGGGAATTGAACCCTCAACCTTTCCGTGTGCAGGCCGACGCTCCAACCACTGAGCCACACAGGCCAGGGCTGGAGAGGGGGGGCGTCTTTAGAAAGGAAATTAAAGTTAAAATGAAGCCATTAGGGTGGGCTCTAATCCAATATGACTGTGTCCTAATAAGAAGAGATTAGGGCACAGTCATGTACAGAGGGAAGATGCTGTGCAGACACAGGGAGGAGGTGGCCATCTACAAGCCAAGAAAAGATGCCTCAGAAGAACCTAACCCTGCCAACATCTTGATCTTGGACTTCTAGCTCCAGAATTGTGAGAAATTACCTTTCTGTTGTTTAAGGCTTCAGTCTGTGTTCCTTTGTTGTGGAAGCCCGAGCAGACTAGCACCAAGGTGCAGAGCCTGGAGTCCCTGTCATAACCACCAAGCTTCATCTGCAGGTGCTGAAGGCATCTTAAAGCACCCAACAGAGACTTTCTCCTTATGGTCATCAGCGAATAGCATTATTACTCCATAATTCAATATAATTAGTTCCACAGCCTGTATTTAGTTCCAAGAAGTAATCTCTAGGACTGCCAGGGTGTAGGTCCCTCACTTTGGGAAATATAAACCTGACTGCTTAGAACCAGCCTAAGTCCATGACAACCTTCCAAGCTTAAAAGACACCTCTTCGGAGAAACCTTCCCCCTTTGGTCCCTGTGACCATTCTGTCTACAACAACTCCCTCTCCAAGTCTTGCCTTATAACTTTTAAAAATTAAATTCATGACCACTGATATTTTTCACTTGTAATTATATGTTTGTTTGTTTCTTTACTTATTTATCTCATGACTAATTGTACCCTCCCCTGGGTGGGGGACCATGTCATTTTCATTCATCTCCCAGCACCTAGTATGGAGCCTGGCCCTTGGGGGCCCTTGATAAATAGTCGTTGGAAGAAGAAATAGGGACAGCAGCCCTTCTAAACTCTAACACGCATGTGATCCATCTGACAATTTTGTTAAAATGCAGATTATGATTCAATAAATCTGGCCTGAGAGCAAGGAAGGGTGCTACTGAAACCCAAGACAGGATGAATAAAGAAGTAGGACAGCCCAGCTGGGCGTGGCTCAGCGGTTGAGCATTGACCCAGGATCCAGGAGATCGCGGTTCGATTCCCGGTCAGGGCACATGCCCGGGTTGCAGGCTCAGTCCCCAGTTGGGGGAGTGCAGGAGGTAGCCAATCAATGACAACTCTCTGATCATTGATGTTTCTCTCTCTCTCTCTGAAATCAATAAAGATGTATTTAAAAAAAAGAAATAGGACAATTGCAAGGAGCGCAGAACTAATGAAGCTCCAGAAACTGAGCTGAGCTGAGCTGAGCTGAGCTGAGCACACTGGGCTTTCAGAGGTCCCACAGACTACATGACCTGGCTTCTCTAGACCTCAGGGGGCTGAACAAAGATGATCCCACCATGCCTGCCCGGGATCTCTCCCAGCAAGAAGATGGGCTCTCCCAGGAAGAGTTAACCCTTGCCTCACAAGCTTGTCTCCATTCTCAATGGGAAGTTCGCCACACACATCCCAGCAGTTTAACACACCTGGACTGGCTCTCCCAATGACGGGTGCTCTACATTGCCTAGGTGACAACATCTGTCCCTAAGCCCACCCAAGGAGTCTCACAAAGCCCTCTCTAACAGCAGAAAGCTGCAACTGCAGGACAAGGTAGTTTAGCTGAGCTGATGGTTCTCTCCATGGGCCCACCTCTGTGGGAAAGTAAGGTGGCCTTCCATCAGCCAAGGTGTCAACTCACCATGTGCTGACGGTGTCAGGAAATGAAATGTTAAATGTGATGCTCAATGACTATGACCACATTTAGTCAAAGGACTAATGCAATATTTTTCAAAGGGTGGTCCACACACCACAGGCATAAGAATCACTTTGCAGTTGGGGATGGCGAAAGAACTTATTAAACATGCAAAGCCCAGGCCTACAGTTCCAACACCTTTGGAAGCAGGCCCCAGAAATTTGCATGATTCTTAGGTTCATTCCCCAGATGATTCATATATGCTTTCACCTTTCAAAATCTCCGGGCTCATATATTTGCTTCCTCCTCAGTCTGCATAGTTTTTATTTCCTTTTGTGTCAGCTCTATTGTGTGAGTGTGTTTGATCATCAGCTGCCTGAAAGCCCTTTGGGAGCCAGATAGCATAGATACAGGAGGCTTCATACATGACCAGGTGCCCCAGGGAACCACTCCTGCCCCTTTGATGCTCTTCTTGCCAACAATACCGCCACAAAGTGCAGCCCACAAAGAAGCTGCCCAATGACCCTTCCTTATGACCTGAATCGAGCCAACTGGTCCCCAAGTCCAGGCTCTTTAGGAAACATCTGCACTTTTGGACCCTCGAATGGACCATTTCTTCTGAGCCCCAGACTCTCCAGACCTCTATGCAACACTATTTTCCTTCTACATATCCCTGAAGGGACTTCTGAGCCACCTTTGGAACTTTTTTCTCCAAGGTCCAGTGTCATTCGAAAGTGTGAGTGGAATCTTGGATCCCAAGTTACTGTCCTTTCGCACCTCCTTTCTCTGCCTGAGCCCATCCCAGCCCTCCTTAATCTTCCCACACAGCAGGAAGTCAGGCCATGTTGCTAGTTTTTTATTCGTTTGTTTATGCAACTTTATTGAAAAAAAATAAATCACTTACTAGCAGAGCTATTAGTTGATCTTCCATCCATTGGCAATGTGCATCATTTATTCAGTGCTATGCTATACAGCGTATTGGAAGATAGATTAACTAATAGCTCCAAGCTTCCTAACAATTTAAATGAAAATGACAAAACATTTGAGACCCTATTTTAGAATGCAAAGGGTGTTTGACTTCCAATTTCCGTTCTCTGTGGAACAAGCACTGGTCATTCCTTCATTGACATGCATAAAATACATCAAATGTTCTGTTCTGCTGATACTTAATGTAATATCAGTTCTACAGCAACATCAGGTCATGAGCATAAGGCATGTCATGTAACCTCAAACCTCTAACAGTGGAAGGCTTAAACAAGAATGGCTGCTGCTAATGCTGCTTTCTTTGATGTGACAAGGGAGCATCCATCTCCCTCTTCCTCAGATGATGTCTTCAGCATGTTACAGCAGAAAGGAATGGTGCTTCTACAGTGCTCCATCGCCTAGAATGAAGCCCCCAACCCTACCCAGCCCAACTGCCTTCCCCAACCTCATCTTGGCTCTCCCCTTTCTAGCCACATTGGCTCCTTTCAGACCCTCCTACCCACAACGTTCCCATCCAGAAGGCCTTTAACCAGGTGCCGCTTCCTCCACCTGAGGCCCCCTCCTTTCCCTCTTGCCAAGCCAATTCCTACTTATCCTTTAGGTCTAAGGCTTAAACTCCAGCACCAGTTCCTCAGGGAAGCCCTCCCTGATGTATCTGCCTGGGTCAAATCCCCTTTATTTTGGGCTCACAGAGCACCGGCTTCCCTTTTCTTCATAGCATGATTGTTACGGTGGCGTGTTCACATTGAATTGAGGGATTACTTAATTCATCAATTCATTCTAGCAAAGGTGATGCCATTGTGCGTCTGTTTCCCTGGGACAGTTCCTACTGATGATTTTTGTCCCGCTGCAATTATGAATAGTATACCTTTCACTCTCAAAAGTGTCGGACTTTGGATGGTAAACTACCATCCCAATGATAGTCCACCCACCAGACTGCAAACTCCATGAGGACACCAGCTGTGTCTGCTTCTGCTAGTCACTGTCTTCAGATCACTGGCTGCAGAGAACCAGGCAGATGCAGCCAGGCTACTTACAGCCCAGCCTTGGAAATCATAAAGCCTCAATTCCACCATATTCTCTTGGTCTACTAGACACCAGTTGAGGAGCCTAAGCTCTCAATAGGCTGAGTGTCAAAGAATTTGCAGGCGTGTTTTAAAACCATCACACATCCCCAAGGAGTTGCATTTCATTCATTCATTCATTCATTCATTCATTCATTCATTCATTCATCAAATAGTATGATCCAGTGCTCCTCTTTCTTGTCACATAGTTTGTAGATGGCACAGAATTCCTGAGAGCCAAGGGGGTGTTACCTACAGACTGTTCACCAGGCCATATGCCGGGCTTGGGATTGTATTTGCCTGGAGGAAGGGACACGTTTTCCCTTTACACGAAGGCTCCATCTTTACGCCAAGCTGTGTGCACTGAGGGGGCACCTATTCCTAAATCATCAGTTCTGAAGGGGCACCTTTTTCTAACCTTCACAAAGGCATTGTGAAGACTAGCAGAAGCCCTGACTGATCACCCACTACGTGCCAGACATAGGTGACAAAGCCAAGGGCAAGACAGGTCTGGCCCCTGCTCTCAGGGAGTGTGAAGACAGGGGGTAAGAAAGCACATGAATCAAACATTTAAAATGTAATTACAGGCTGTGGACAGTGTTATGGGAGAAAATTCCCTCTGCTGGCACCTCTTCTGTGCTGGCTGCTGGAGGCAGAGGCCAGATCCCGGAGGGTGAGGCTGCCTTATCCAGGGCCACTGTCTCTCAAGGGATGTCATGCAGGGGAGCAATAAACAAGGGCAAACAGAAACTGGTTGTGTCCAGAAGGACTTGAATCCCACATAAGGAGGGAATTCCAGACTGTTCAGGTACAAGGACTTCAAGATCAAGAGTCTCATTCGCCCAGAATGCTTCGAATACCTGCCTGCCTGGAAGCGTAGGCACGGATGAGAATTTCTAAGTTTCCCCACCTCCTACCTGCCCTGTCATTCTTTGAATTTTGAACTGTGAGATCATGAGAGAACGAGAGAGAGAGAGCATGTCTTCCAGTGGAAAGGGAAGACGTCCTTCCTTCCCCATCCCCAAAGATCCATGAGGATTTGTGAGTCTGGCCTGAGTCCCGAGGCTGGGTTTGTCTGGCTGGGCCAAGGGTCACTCAGCTTAGGGGATGTTTCCATAGTCTTACAACCTAAGAGACAACTCCCACACACAAAGATACTCAAGAATATCAGAAAAGAAATCAAACCAAACCAAAGCAGTATCAGTGTCAGGCACAATAGTGAGGAGAACTGACCAGTGTTGGGAGCCAGTTCCATGAGATCTAGGGGTTTTTGACAAGTTTTTTCACTGCCCCATCCCTAGTGCCTTGAGCAGTGTCAGGCACATGGGAGAGTCACACTAAGTATATGTCAAATACATAATTGGGGAATTTTATTCCCCTGAGCAATCGTTTGACAGAAAGGATGGAGGAAAGGACTTGAGGTGGGGCATTAAAAAATATATAGAAAAGTAGAGAGGACGTTTTCCGACTGATGGAATGGTATTCATGATTGTACTTCAGACCCCGGGAAAGTGAGAGAGACGTGATTCCTAACAGGAGCTTCTTTTCCTTCTTTTCCTGTTCAGTGTTAAATTGTGCTCCATTCTTTTCAGAAGATGAATCCAGAGCACTGGCCTCTGCTTGCCTTCCACACTGAGAAACACGTTCTTCCATGATTCGATGTCCCATGGGCCATCCTGGGCTCCAGATGTTTGGTGGTAATGACGCCGGTGGGAGCGTCCTGCTTCCTGTCACTCTTTCTGACTGTATTTCAGGAAATTCAAATCTGGGAGAGCTGTGAAGCTCTGGCCCCACAATGCCAAACCTCCTGAAGAAAATGGAACTGCAGTCAAGCAGCCAGATGTTGGGGGTCACTATGCCAAACCTTTCTGCAATGGGAAAAACGCAGGCAGCACCCCTTAGGTTTCTTCTGCTCACAGTACGCTTGGTGCTTTACGTGTGTTATCTTTTTTTTTAAATCCTCACCTGAGGATATTGTTTTTCATTGCTTTTCAGAGTGATTGGAAATGGGGGGGGCACATCAGTGTGAGAGAGACACATCAACTGGTTGCCTCCCGCACTTGCCCTGACAGGGGCCGGGGGTGGAGCCTGCAACCGAGGTGCGTGCCCTTGGCTGGCATAGAACCTGGGACCCTTCAGTCCTCCGGCTGATGCTCTAACCGCTGAGCCCAACCCGGTAGGGACATACATGTGTTACTTTAAAATACATGAGCCCGGCCAGGCGTGGCTCAGCGGTTGAGTGTAGACCTAGAATCCAGGCGATCGGGGTTCGATTCCCGGTCAGGGCACATGCCTGGGTTGTGGGCTCGAGGCAGCTGATCAGTGACTCTCTCATCATTGATGTTTCTATCTCTCCCTCTCCTTTCCTCTCTCTGAAATCAATAAAGATATATTAAAAAACACACACACACAAAAAAAAAACATTTTAAAATACATGAGAGCCAGCCCAGCCAGGTGTGGCTCAGAGGTTGAGCATCGGCCTAGGATCCAGGAGATTGGGGTTCGATACCTGGTCAGGGCACATGCCTGAGGTGCAGGCTACAGCTGATCAATGACTCTCTCATCATTGATGTTTCTATTTCTCTCTCTCCCTCTCACTTCCTCCCTGAAATCAATAAAGATATATTAAAAAAATAAATAAATAAATAATAAATAAAATACATGAGAGCCTAATGAGGCCCTTCTTGTACTTGCAGGAAGTTCTATGACAGGGAGCAGCAATGAGACCCAGAGCTCCCAGCTTTGAATGAGAAGACACCAGGGCCTTTGTGGCAGCTGGAAACCATTGTGTCCATCCTGCTCCCAGCCCAGCCTGCGGAGGTGGGTGACAAGGAGGAAATGGTCTCAAGAGGGCATACTTCTCAGACCCCGCTCTAGGAATTCAGCAGGCACGAGGGGCTTTCCCAGCTGCCTCTCGTAGGGCGGGGGGGGGGGGGGGGGGGGGCAGCCAGCAGAGCCATGCCTAGACGTGCTGGTGGCAGGGCCTTTGGTTCGGAGAATCCTGCTTATTTGCAAGAGTAGCCAAGAGAATATGTTGCTTTGAGTGTGCTTGCTGTTTTCCTACATCCAGAAGCATTTAGAGCTAAGTCAAATTCAAAGATAGAGATGAAGTGACTTGCCAAGTGGCTAGTGGGAGATCTTTTGCTGCTTGGCTTTATGACTTGCCTTGCCGATGAAATGTGAGCATGTGGAAGCTTTTAATAGCCATGTGTGGTTCATCCTTTAACCTGCCACTTCCCTGAGCCCAGCAATGCTCCATCTGCCCATGTCCTAAAGTAAAGATGATACGGACACATAGTCACAATCAACCCATAATGGATGTGTAATATGAGCAAGATATGTCAACATTTGTGTTGTAAGCCAGAGAGATTTGGGAATCGTTTGTTATCATGGCATAACCTAGTGTGTTGTGACTGATGCAAAGGCTACAACTAGAACCCAGCCTCCCCAATCTCAGTCAATGGAGATTAAATTATTATTATTTGTTTATGTATTAGTCATCTATTACTGGGTAACAAATTATTCCAAAATTTAGCAGCTTAAAGCAACATACATTTGTTAACTCACATTTTTTGTGGGTCAGGAATCTGGCTTAACTGAATTCTCACTTACCTTCTCTCCCCATCCCTGAAACACTGGCCTTCTCATGGCCTTCCACACCTTCAGATGCCTTTCTTTTAGTTCTCTCTTTCTCCACAAGAGGTGGTCCTTTTATCAACCAGCTTCTGCTGTGAAACAAACACCCATGAGGCCTCAGTGACACGCAACAATAGACATACCTTTCTCAGTCACGTGTCTGCAGCTTGGCTGGAGCAGCTCTGTCCCAGATGAAAGTGCTGCCGCTCACCTAGGGTAGCTCCGTTCCCCTTCTGTTATTTTTTTGGGGCCAATGGGCTACAAGAGGTACATTCAGCTTATGGAAATGGCAAAAGCACAAGAGGGCAAACCCCACCGCCCAAGCTCATTCCCAGCCCTTGAGAATGTAGTCTGCTAATAACTCATTGGCCAAAGCCAGTCACCTGGCCTAGCTCAAGGTTAAGGGGGGGAAGGGTGCTCCAATTGCCAGGAGGCTATGTCTGGGGTGTGAATATATACATTACTATAGAGGGATGAAGAATTGGGACCCAAAATTCAATCGAACAGTCTTACTTTTCCCTCACACCATGTTGAGGTTTCACATTTATTACTGAAACACTAGGAGTGAGGCTACAAGTGGTTAGGAGGCAGATTTTGGCCTCCAATCGTATTGGAGAGAGGCTTATATTTAAAGAGGCACAACTAGCCAGTGAATAGGACAGGGAAGTGGAGCTCTGGAGAGGGTTTTGAAACCAGAGAGAGGAGCAATCCACCCATTCCTTTCTCTGGGTCCTGGAGAGGCAACCTGGTGTCTGGCCAGGTTCTTCCCAGGGTGGGGCACACCCCACCAGCAGGCACATGGGAGGTACTTTTAGGTGACAGAGGGCGGAGGCATCACATAGCTTTGAATCAGGGACTGAGAATGCAATTCCCTTTTCAATGATCTCATGATAGTTCTGATTACAAGGAGAAAGTCTCCTTCTGGACTAGTGTGTGTCTAACGCCTCTCTTATACCTGCTGATCTCCCTTTGCAATAGCTCCTAAACCTCAGGTTTACGGGCTCTTTCAAGCAACAGTATCTGGCTAGAATGGACTAACACTATTTTCTTTGGGTAGTGTTTAGATTAGTATGTTTGTCTTTTATTTCTGGTGATGGCACTGGTTTCCTGTTTACCATGATGATACAGAAGTTCCTTTTAAAATAAATATAGTTACCCTGGCTGGCATGGCTCAGTTGGTTGATCGTAGTCCTGTTTGTCCAAAGGTCACCAGTTTGACTCCTGGTCAGGGCACATGACCAGGTTGTGGGTTTAGTCTTGGGGTGCATACTGGAAGTGACCGATCAATGTTTCTCTCTCACATCAATGTTTCTCTCTCCCTTCCTCTCTCTCTAAAAGCAATTAATTTTTTTTAATAAAATATAGTTAAATAAACAGTTGATTTAAAGGAAAATGGTAAGTGAAGATTAGTTCAGGTGGCATAAGGAAATGGCAGAAATAATGGCTTGGCCATGGTTAGCATTTGGTAAGTAGCTATATAATAAGAAGAGGGTGGGGTTTGCTGCAGTGGATCCAAGTTTAAATCCACACTCCATCCCTCACATAGGGCCTTTGGGCAAGTTTCTTAGGTAGCTTCTCAGAGCCTCAGTTTTTTCATGGGCTGTTGTGTTATATTGAAAGTAATGTTTATAAAGTAACTGGTACAGAGTAAGTGTTCAGCAAATGGTAAGACTGCTCCAGCCCCACCTAGATTGTGCATTCTGGGAGAGCCTTCTGGGTTTTCTTTGTCCTCTCTGTGGCTGTGAGACAGGTAGGGACCACTGTCCCTGCTGGTGGGTGGGCCCCTCCTGACCCTCCTCTGCAGAAGCCATTCTCATTCCCTTTTATACTGGACCTGAGTTCAAATCAGCACCTTCCTGTCTCCTCTGCAGCCCCAAGAAGAATCTCTTGCTTGGCAGATGAGTCTTGAGGAGCCATAGAATTTCAGAATTAAAAGACATGTGACAGGTCAGACACTGGACCTACTGGGAAACCTCAGGACCTGGGGCAGGGGGGATCCCTTTGGAGGGGGCCTCAAATCTTCTAAGGACCTCTAATTTAGACCCAGGAGGCTGTCCCCTTGGAGAGCTCCCCAACAGGATTGAGAAAGGGAATGAGAAAATATAAACACGGCCTTCCAGCTGGTCTAACAATTGAGCAACAAATTAGCATTTCTTAAAAGTGCTTCTAATTCTCATGTTAGTGGCAAAAGTCTATTGCCTTGTATTTTGGGTGTGAGCAAGTAACATTAAACTGTTCAATTAAAAGCTTGAAAACATACTGTAATGTGTTGTGACCCTGTTTTGCAATTTCTTCAGTTTTTTAGTACAGAGAATCTTTCTCTTCTTCCCCGCCCCTTCTCACCCCCCCCCACAGATGGGGAAACTGAGGCTGGAAAGAACGGTAGTTCCTTCTTTTTTGTCATTTCCAGAGACAATAAATTTCAGGACTGTGGGTTCAAAGGTAGTGGTTTGTGTGAGGGTAGGTGAGTGGGGGGGGGAGGGGACAGTGAATGGGGGACTCTGGAGGATCCCTAGGACTAGGTTCCCTGTTGCTCTTCCACCTCCCACCAAGGTCAGGACTACGTCAGATAATAACACCAGAGCTAACATTTATTGAGCACTTTCTATGCGCCTGTGTTCTCACGTTCAGGTCTTACAACAACCCAAGGAAAGCGGTCCTAAGTGGAAGGGAGAGGAAACCGAGGTCCTAAGTGGAAGGGAGAGGAAACCGAGGCAGTTAAGATTACAGGCAAGATCAGAAAGTTAAGGGAAGTGCCAGAGAAGGGGTCCTAAAGCCGGGGGTCGAATTCCAGAGCCTGTCCTTCACCCTTACCCGAAGGGAAGAGAGGAGAGGAGAGGCGCGGCGCGGCGCGGCGCGGCGGCTGGGAACCCGCAGGGGCGAGCGCGGCGAAGGCGGGCTTCCAGCTCCGGGCGTCCCGGCCCGATCCTCCAGCTTCCCGCAGCTGCGCTAGCGACCCCGCCCTAAACTGCGCCGCGCCGCGCAGGAAGCGGGCTCTGGGGGTGCGGACGCCCTCCCGGGGCTCCGGCCTTTCTCTGCGGGGTCCCCCACCCGCCTCCTGCGGGCCCCTCCCATTCCGCGCTCCCGGCTCCTGACATCACGCCCCGGGAGGCGGGATCGGGGAAAGAGGGGGACGTGGGGAGGAGGCTCCGCGCCATCGAGAGGGAGGAGGGCGGAGGCAGGGCGCGCAGTCCCAGCTCAGAGCTTCAAAACAGCCCGGCTGCTCCGCCTCGCGCCCCAGCCCGTCGCTCGGTCCCGCAGCCAGCGCCCGGTGAGTTGGGTTTGCGCCCGGGGGGCGAGCGCAGGTCGTGGGGCCGTGCATGCAGTGGCCCCGGGGGGAGGGGTGTCCCTGCTGGTGGGGGGGTGGGGGGAGAGGCCCCTCCTTGCCGAAAATCCACCCTTCCTCCGCCAGATTACGAGGGTGCAGACTTCCCGCCGGTTCCTCTCACTCGCTAGCTCGCGGGGGACCGGAATTCCACCTCCCCGGCCCAGGACAGCTTCTTTCTTCGGGAGCGCCGGGCCGGCGGGAAAAGTTTGGGGAGGAGTCCAGGGCTGCCCCCTCCTTGCTTGAGGGTCCACAGCGCCTCGCAGCCCTGCCCCCGCCTCACCGGGCGCGTGGGACTGCTGCGCCCAGGCCCCGCCAGTGGGTCGTGTGGAGTAGCGCACCCTTCTTTGCCCCGGTGGCTGCTCCGTTGCGCCCCCCAACGGCGTGGAGCTACTTTTCTTAGGTCTGGGGTGGTGGAGGAGTCTCAAAGCTCTCCACCTTAGCCTTCATGGGGCCTTCAGGGCTTTGAGGGCCCCACCCATGGGTTCCAGAAAAAGAGGGAGCTAGAGTTAAGGTGTGGACTATACAGGGTGCTTAATACACTCCGGGGAGGTCCTCCTTTGGGGCCTACATAGGGACCTCATAAATGGAGGTTAGTCTGGGGCACTTGGACTGGAGGGAGACCCCACAGAGAGAGCCCTACCTCCAGGCCACAGAACCCACCCCTTACTTTGGAACAAAGCCATAGCCTAGTTTCAGGTTTGGAGAAAGGGGTACTGCTCCCTCCCAGGTTACAAAGATGTGTATGTGGGATTGGTGGTGGTGGTGGTAGAGGGGTGATCTTTTAACTTATCTGCGTCCAAAATGCAGAGATCAGCCTGAAAAGTGACAGGCAGAGGGAAGGTAATGGCCTTGGAGAGGGCGTTAAGAAACAAGCAGCCCCAATACTGGGTGAATCCACTTACAAGGGGTACCTAGTGTAGGCAAATTCCAAGGCACAGAAAGTAGAGTAGAGGTTACCGGGAGCTGGGGAAAGGGGAGTGGGGATTATGGCTTAGTGGGTGCAGAGATTTTGTTGGGGAGGGTGAAAACATTTTGGGCATAGATTGTGGTGATGGTTATCCAACGACATGGTGAATGAATTTAATGCCACTGAATTGTACACTTACAGATAGTTAAAATATACTATGTGTATTTCACCATAATTTTTAAAAAGTCTTCAGCCACCTCTGCACTGGATCAGTTAGAAATCCCAGAGGCCGCTCACTGTTGCTGGCCACTTCTCCTTGGAATTTGGCCTTGGGATGAGGAAGTGGAAGGATGAGGAAGGGACAGGAGCCTGGTTTCCCCAGGAGTCCTCAAGGGACAAAGATGGAAACCAAAGCCGGCGGAGCCTTTGCAGTGTGCGAGGGCGCCCACGCTCTGCAGTGCTCCCGGTTCTCCAGGAGCCTCTTGCTCTTAGGTGGGCAGAGCCCGGCCAGAGACGGCAAGTCAGTATCTCAGGTCGCTGGACTAGTGATGCCAAGAGCCAGGCTCTGAACCTCCACCTGCCTCCCCCCGCAAGACCCCCCTCTTCTCCACCTGGAGATGCCCATGTGGGTTGTGGGGAATGGGGGAGACCCTTCTGGAGAAATCAGGGCCCAGATGCCAAGCCCACAGCCTAGGGAGGGGTGTGGGGGTGGCAGGAAGGTGCAGAACCTGTTTTCCCACTGAAGGTTTTTGGATCTGGCATCTCTACCCTCGCCTGGAATTGGGGGGGGGGGGGCAGAGAGCAGGCCACACAGCCTGGAGCTGCGTCTGTCTGTCAGTGGGGAAATTCTGATTCGCCTGAAACCCAGGGACAGGTGTTTGTGTTGGAAGCCACAGAGGTGGCCAGCAGGGTGGGTGAGGGCAGAACCAGGCAGGGAGGTTGGGAGCTGACAATGCACTGCCCCACCCAGAGGGGAGGGACCGTGCCCTCTCTGGCAGGCAGGGCCCCAGATCAGGACACAGCTCTTGAGGGGCAAGCAGGACTCCATGGCATCTAGTTGTAAATATAGGGCACATCCAGTCAGTCCTCTCCACCCCCCACCCCCTTCACACTATACACTACACAAGTTAATTTATAAGGCCTTTTCTTCCCAGGATGTTTCACCTACATTTCCTTTCTCTGCCTTTCACATGATATCTTTTTTCACAGGAGCTAAAACCGCGTGCATGTGTGCACACTATCAATTTTCTAGCTACAGGTGATTGATTCACAAGGAGGCTCAACTGGCCAATATTTCATCCCAGGCACATGCCGCCGCCCCTGTCCTCTGCGGCCTTCCTGGTGGACGGGGTCAGAGTGAAGGCCTTTCTTTGTCACAGTCAACCCCGCCAGACATGACCAGGAAGGGAAGTCTGTCGAGACAAAAACATATGAATGCCTTTCCAGGCCAGATGGGATGGCAGTGGATTGCTAGCTGCTTGGCGGGATTTGTCTGGGAGGCTGGAGTCCAGCCACCTTCTGGGGGGCAGAAAATTGTGTGTGTTGCAACATGTGGCTACTGCCCAGCTCTGTGGACAAGTGGGGCCTCTGACACAGGCTCCAGGGGATAAATCAGGGTAAGGATGGGCTCCCCAGAGTGTGTGGGGGGTGGCAGCCATTGCCCAAAGGTGCAGTGGGGTCCCAGGCATTGGAACTGGGGAGCAGAATCCTTCCGGAAGAGGCAGTCGGTGACCTGACTCCTGTGTGGGAGGAGGGACTCAGGGACGTCTTGCTGGGTTTGGAAAAGTGGGCGATTGGCAGAAGCAGCTGGAATGGGGAAAAAGGACAGCTGGCACCATAGACAGGACTAGGGGCCTGACTCTTGGTTGTTGGCTTCAGCTTGTCCAGGGAAGGAATGGGACGGGGGGGTGGGGGGGTGGGGGGGGTGGGAAGAGGAGCCTCCCCTCCTGGCCCCAGGAGTGGTAGAGCCTGGCTTCCTGCAGGAGTTACTTAAAGACTGCAATTTCGACAACCAACTTTGGCGGGAATCATCTGATGCATCTGGCTCTTGTTAGGGACAGGCTGGTGGGGGTGGGGTGGGGGGTGTCTAAAAATATCAGAGGCAGAGCTGCCACCCAGCATGATCCCCCGGGTTGGTAACCTGATACCCACAGTGGGGCTGCTGGTGGTGACTGTGTGACGTTGTTCTGTACCAGTCACTTGGGCTCTCCCAGGCAGCAGAGCCTTAGGTGGATGCCTGGGAGGGGTAAGAGCTGTCTGCATTCAGGGCAGCCGTGGGGTGATATCGGAGAATTTCAGGGACATTGCATTGTGACAGCTAGGGCCACTCATAGAGGTGGAGTGACTTGCCTGAAGTCACCCAGCACTTGGCTGCAGGTTCATCTCTGTGTACCAATATAGAAAGATCTTTAAGACATGGTTGAATTAAAAAAAAAAAAAGTAGCAAAGCAATATGTGGGAAAACATGCTATTTATAAATAGTAGCTGTATTTCGTCTGTACTCCTGTAATTCATATGTATTACATGTATACAAAGAAAAATGTCTGGAAGGATATATCAAAATAGATTGATGTGGTTGCCTCTGGTGAGAGGGGAGAGGAGGAAACGGGTGTGGAAACAGTGGGCCCAGGGACTCCAGTCTTATCTGTAACAGAGAATATATTTACAAGTTACTTGTGTACCTGAAGTTTAGTAATAATAAGGGGCATTTTGCAGGTTTGGGGGTGAAGAGCTTTGCATGGTGGAGTGTCTGTGGACAGAGAATCTAGATAAGGCTGTGCAGCAATCCAGGGACAAGTAATGGGGCTTGAATGCGGAGGTGCCGTCAGTCCCCATGGAGCGTTCCCCTCGGAATATCACATTGTGGACGCCTCGTGGGTGTGATGGGTTCCCCGTCCAGGTGCTGTTAATAGACAAGTGTCGATTAGGGAAAGAGGGGGCAACAGTGAGTACACTTGGGGTGTGTTAGCGCCATCACGAGATCCCAGCAGGGTGACCAGCAGACCACTGGGAATGGGAGTCTGGGCTTTGAAGAGAATCCGGAGAGACAAGACCTGCGTGTGGTTGGTATTTGAGAGTAGAAAAGAATGACTTAGGCTTTGCTGGTGTCATCGGCGCAGTGAAAATGATGACCGTTGCTGTTATTACAGCATTTACTGGGCACGTGCCTTACATCCTTCATCTTATTTAAAATGAGTAACAACCTCCTGAGGTGAAGACCCCTATTATCCCTGTTCTATGGATGCAAAAACAGAGTCTTAAAAATGTTGCTTAAACACACACAGCAACTGTCAGGCCTTGAGTCCAAGTCTGTGGACCCCACAGACCCAGCTCCGTCTGATGTATTGCGGTCACATCCGTCTCTTTAAAGGCAGACGTCTGTGCTTTCCCCTGGAAGCAATCCTGGTCCTTTGGGCCAAGAAAACTCCTTTGCTACAGATGTTCTGGTGAGTGTCCTGGAGACGAGCGTTCTTTGTCCAGAGTCCCCCATCGCAGCCCCGAAGATCCCCTCAACTGTCTGGCCACAGGGAACAGGCCCACACGCCTACCCTACCCTGGCCAAAGCCACCTTGTTTCTCTTCTGTTTGGGGGGCGTGCGGAATGGAGAAAGGCGTGCTGGGGATCCTGCTTTGGATGGGAACCCCCTACCCAAATAGTGTTCAGTCCCATTGTTTCTGATGGTCTTGGCATAAGAGAGGCAAGAGCTGCTGGGTGCAGGGACCCATCTGTTGAGTTCACAGGGTATTTCCAGCACCCAGCACAGAGCTGAGCATGCAGTGAGTGCTCAGTAGATCTCTGCCACATGACTAACTGAGAGAAGGAGTCACCCTGGGGTCCTAGGCAGCTTCCTGCTTTTCAGCCCACCCCATGAGGAGCCAGCTGGAGGCTGCAGGGAGGGATCTAGGGAGGGGGTTTGGGAAGGGTTTCTGGACCGTGAGAGATAATTGGGATCGAGCAGCTCCTCCTTTTCCCTCCTGCCATTGGCTCTGCCTGGAGCCACGTCAGGCCCAAGTGGTATGGTCAGCGTCCATTTATATCAACATGACACAGGGTCACATTCTTCTAGGACCAGAGCCCAACAGAAGCTTAATCTCCAACACGCCCAGAGTATGGTCTGCACACCCAGGCATTTGGAGATGATTTCTCTAACATACAGGCAATGCTAAAAATGGTAATACACTCATATTTATTTTAAAATATATTACTAAAACATCAATCACTTGGCAAGTAATACCGATTTTCCATTTATTGCATAATACACATTTTAAAATTAACTTATTTAAGCTAATGTGTTTTAAAGACAATTCTGGGTAATGGATAGTACAGTTGGTACGTAGACAGGCAGAAATGATAATGGTGGTGGTGTTGACAGGATTGGCGTCCCACCCAGGTCCCCTTTCCTGGATGACGAGCCCACCCGCAGCTGCAGTGACTGTTGGCTGCAGAATTATGCTTCCCCTCCCCGAGAGTGAAAGGAGGACGCTGAGCCTTCTCAGGCCCGCTCACTGGAGATTCTTCCACTTTCACCGCTTGCCTGCCCTGGGCCTTCCTGGGGAGGCCTGGAGTGGGGAGGTTGCCACTGGGTGCCAGGCACTGTGCTGGGCATCAGGGACACAGTAGTGACCAAACAGACATAAATCCCTGCCCACAGGGAGCTTCCAGTCCAAAGGGACAAGACAAAAAAGTGAATAGAGGACAGTAAGAAAATAGCAGATGATGTCCAGTGACTTGAAGAAAATAAAACGGGAGTCACTTAGATTGGATGGTCTGGGAAAGCTTTTCTAAGGAGGGGACTTTGGAGTTGAGGCAGATACCCCAAGATCCACGAGCTTTCCAGAAAGGGGGAATGGCTCATGCAGACATCCTGCTGTCCTGAGTGGGAAGCAAGCTGGGTCCCTTGGGGAGGAGGAAGGGGCACTAACTGAGGTTTGGGGTGCTAACCCATCCCTGAGTTCTTTTGGGCACTCTGTGAGGGCCTGGACTGGGTGGTCCATGTCCTCGAGTAGCACCTACTGTATACTCTGTGTACTCAGAACAGATGGCTGGGGAATGGGGCCACCCACTCTCCCCTCTTCTGACATCCTGGAAAGTGAGGCGCTGGCTCAGTCCCAGGCCTTGGGCCTGGGTGGTTGGTTGAAAGTGTGGGATGAGGGTGTCTGGCCTCTGGGCCCTGTGGGGGCTGGGAAGGCTCCTTCCTCAGATCAGTTCAAGGCCAGGCCTCCTGACCTGCAGTTTCTACCCTCCCTTTCCCACCAGAGGCTGCGAAGGACTCTTAGGCGTCCTTGTGGTGTCAGATCCAAGGGGATGGAGGTGTGGAAATACCAGCCCCCAGGAAACTCAGAGATCCCCCATTTCATTCTTTGAAATCTCTTTTTAAATGAGTCTTTAAAGTGTACAATTCAGTGTATCTTAGTATAGCCACAGATAGGTGTGACCATCACCACAGTTGGTTTGGGAACATTTTCCTCACTTCACAAAGAAGCCCTGTGCCCTTTAGATATCATCTCCCTTTCCCCATCCCCCTCAGCCCTAGTCAGCCACTGATCTTTTTGCCTGTTCTGGACATTTTATATAAATAATGTAGAATCATACACTATGTGGCCTTTTGAGTCTAGCTTATTTCACTTCGAGTAATATCGTCACAGCTCATCTATGTTGTAACATATCAGTACTTTATTCCTTTTTATGACCTAATCTTACTCTGTTGTATGGATGTGACACATTTTGTTTATCCATTTATGAGTTGATGGACGTATGGGTTGTTTCTACCTTTTGACCATTGTAAATAATGCTGCTTATAAACATTCATGCAAATTTTTGTTAGACATGCGTTTTCATTTCTCTTGGGTAAATTCCTAGGAGTGGAATTGCTGGGTCATGTGGTAACTCTATGTTTAATTGTTTGAGGAACAGCCAGACTGCTCTCCACAGTGGCTGTGCCATTTCACCTTCCTACCAGCAGTGTCTGAGCGTTCCAGTGTCTTCATTTTGATTCAATGCCCAGTCCTGTCCTGGTTTCCTAAGAAGCTTCCACTGGTGGAATTCCTGTAGGTCTAGAGCAGCTACTGGGTTCAGGGCTCCTGGGTCTAAGTGAGGCCACACTAAAGGTCCTGGGACAGGCAGGGGGTGGAAGGCACTGTGGTTCCCTGGGTGGGGGCCACCAGAGACAGAATTGGAATCACTGGGTTGATTACTGCAGGGTGCGAGCCACAATGCTGGAGTGATTTTAGGTGATTACATGAAATCACCCAGGGAGAACGTCGTTCCCTTTTTCATTGTCTTTAAACTTTGATTCCATCAAAGGGAAACTCTTAGTTGCTGCTAAACTTTGATGCTTCTTTGCCTCTAGTTTGCTTTCTTTCACCAGACAGAGCAGGCCTTCAGCTCAACTCTTCCGCAGACGACAGCATTGAATCTGACCTTGTAAACTTTTGGAGGGGGTTAGGGGAGGGGCTGTTTTACAGTCAATCTCTATTTGTGGCAAGTGGTGCGGAGTTTCCATTTCCAGGGAGCCAGATTTCTTTTTAAAACACATGTATTTCTGTTAGAGAGTGGGTTTATTTAAAGACAACGATGACGTGAAATCCTATAGTGGTATCTCGAGAAGGCGGTAGGCAAATGACTGAAGTTTGGAAAACCTTGCTCTAAAGTTTAGGGCCCCCAAACCAGAGGCAGTGTCTGGAAGTGGCGAGGTCCCCAGTCTCAGGGCACATACAGATAGAGATTGGATGCTATAAAAAGGACCCAGGCAGAGGCTGTGGGCAGGGGTGGTTCTGCTTGATCACACAGTGCCTTTCAGCTGAAGCTGCCTGAGTTCACAGTTCTCATTGTATGGGTTCAGTTTGCCAATTCGACGGCTGGACAGTGTCATAGTTGCAGACACAATGTCATCAGAGTTGCCCCAGTTGGAAAGGGGAGGTGTTAGGACTGCCTTTCTTTCTAGTAGGGTGACCTCACCGGCCTCCGGGCATGCCAGTGGGGAAATGCTACAGTGTGATTTCAAGTTCATGGGGATGGTTCCCCAGTTGGCTCAGCATCTGTCCTGGTCTTGAGTGTTTCTCGGAAGGAATCCCTTCCTATCTATCAGTTTCTCCAAGCCCCCAGTTAAGGGGCATGACCTACCTGCTCTCAGGTTACTGAGTTTGTATGAGCTGGAGAGGTGCTATGGTAGGCAGGGTTCTCTAAGAAACAGAACCAATAGGATGTGTATTATAAAGAGAGATTTATTGTAAGGAATTGGCTCACACAATTATGGAGGCTGGCAAGTCCAAAATCTGCCAGGTAGGCTGGCAGGACCTAAGGAAGAGCTGATGCTGCAGTTCGAGTAGAAAGGTCAGCCTTTTTGTTCTTTTCAGGCCTTCAGCTGATTGAAGGAGGCCCACCATGCGATGGTGAGCAATCTGCTTTCCTCAAAGCCCACCGATTTAAATGTTAATCTCATCCAAGAAACACCTTCACAGAAACATGGTGGCCCAGCCAAGTTTACACATAAAATTAATGATCACAAATGCTTTAGGTGGACTGGACACACAGCATTAAATAAAATAGAATCCTTTAAATATTCCTTTTTAAATTCCCTTCTAACTCTCCAAGGAGAAAATCTCAGTTTTGTGCAAATATGTCTTTAAAACTCCTCAAACATGTGCGACATCCTTTTTCAGCAAAGAGAGAAAAAAGCTGGCTTGGACTCAGCTTTCAGCAGCAACAGTTTCTAGCTGGAATCTAATGACATTGTTTTGTTTTCATTGTATTTCTCTTCCCCAGCACCACCTACTTATGGCAGGCAACGCTGCCTTTCCATTTCAGCCATGATATAAGGTTTCCTTTTATGAAGATGTGAGTTTAAAAAGTCAGTTACTGGTAACACGGTGGTACACAGATAGTCCTGACATTCTGAAGGCGGTGCAGGAATGACTGATTTGGAAAACACTGACATAAGCATAGTGGGGACCATGCCTGAAATATCCCCTAATTGTCCGCATACCTTGAGCTTCATGTTTTCTGTTTGCACTTCTTTCCCCCCACCCTGGAGACAGCTCTAGTGGTTCATTTCCACTTGGTGGCGGCCACCCGAGAGTGGTGGTGGTGGACAGGAGGAGAGAACGCTGACCCTTGGGGAGGAGAAGGGACTGGGGTGGCAGTTCTAAGAAACCCCTTTGCTGTGATTCTGGTCGTGACTGGTGCACGTACACAGCACTTGTTATATACAGAAGCTGTTCTAAGCACAGTCACTCTGTTATCACCCAACAGTCCTAAGAGGTAGGTGTGCTGTTGTCATCCCCATTTTACAGATGAGGAAACCGAGGCAATGAGTGGTGAAGCTGCTAGACCACAGTCCAGCCTGGCTCCGTCTGGGCTCTCAGCGTGTTTTGTGCACATTACCTCCTGTCGGCCTTCCCCCCTCCGTTCCCTTCCTGTGTTCATCTACATGGCGGCGGAGGCCTGGCTTCCTGGTCTCGAGGCTCCTTAGGCCTGGCCGAGTTGTAGGCGGTGATCCCTGGTCTCTAACTTGCTGGCAAAATCCATCTAGAGAAAGGACAGCTCTTGTCACTTAGGTTGTAAAAGTGAGTGCCACTGATCTCCTGCCAATTACCTGCAAGTCACTAATCCAAGGTGCTCTGTGAAGGAAAGAATATTCCTCACCCAGTGGCTGTGAGGATGGGAACACCCCGAGTCTGACACCTGCCTCACCCCTAGCCGCCTAATCCGAATCCTCCTCACCCCGACACTGACATGTGCGCTCGCAGGTACAGTACCAACCCTCTGGGCCGGGGTGTGGGTTTGCCAGGTGGCATAATTACAGGGAGCTCCTTGGATGGCAGCAGCCAGCAGGGAGCTCTTTAATTGAGGGGTCAGGCAGCAGTCATTGGCAGAACGGTAGTTATTAGCTCCCTTAAGAGCTGCCTAAACTAGCAGACATTCAACAAGTATGTGCTGAGTAACCTTGGGCACCGGGGATATAGGGATGAGTAAGATGTGGCTTCTGACCTTGAGGAACCCTGAGTCTCATAAAGCACTGTTTCCCTCGTATCGGTTCGCACGCGCTGTGTAACAAACCATCCTGAAATGCAACGGCTTAAAACAGAAAACATTTATTTAGTTCATGATTCTGCAGGTGGGCAGTGTGGGTGTGGGTCGGCTGGGGGCTGGCTGGGGTAGGGTGGCCTTTGCTGGAAAAGCTCATCTCTCTGCTCATGGAGTCTCCTGCCCTTCAGGAGCAGCCAGGATCAGTGGGTGGGGAAATGCATTCCACCCCTTACTAGGAAGATCCGATTTGTTAAAACTGTATTAAGACCTTTTGTGCTTATGAACATAGGGGATGTTGGTCTGTATTTTTCTTACAGTGTCTTGCCTGCTTTTGAGGTGAGGGTATTGCAGGCCTCATAGAATGAGCTGGGAGGTGTTCCCGCCTCCTCAATTTTCTGGAAGAGTTTATGGGAGTTGGTATTACCCTTCCTTACATGTGTGGCAACTTCACCAGCAAAGCCGTCTGGGAAGGGACTCCAGGCGCCTGATAAATATTTCTTCCTTCTTTCACTGCCAGCCTTGAAAGAAAAATCTAACTCCACTTCTTGACTTCTTAACTCTGTAGCTCCTTGAAACCTGGCTCCTTCAGCCATTCATTCAACACATATGTATTGAGCACCATCTATAAACTAGGCTCTGTCCCATCCTCTCAAAACATGCCAGGCCCCTGACACCAGCAGGAGAGATAGTAATAGATACCCAAGTAAACAGCTGCAATGTAACCATCAGCTGCAAGGAGGGAAATAAAGAAGGGCTGTAGTTTACTGCACCAAAATTATTACTGAGTTTACTAGTGAGCTAATTTTCCATCATGATGTTTTTTCCCTAGTCTCTCCTCTCGCTTTCTGGGTCCCCCCACCCGCTCTTGGCTTTCTCCCCATGCTGTGCCCACATCTCCATCTCCTTTGTTGGCCTTTTCTCAAAACTCTTCTCCTCTCTTCCAGCACTTTCTCCTCAGGTAATATTTCTTGCCTACCAGTGGCTTTGTCTCCCATCCACACATTTATGATGCTGGATTTCTGTTCCCAGCGTCACGGGTGTGTGGGTAGGAGACAAGGTGACAGCCCCACCCATATTTCCACCTGCCTGACACTTTTCCTCCATTGTTAACCAGACATTTCTAAAACCAAACAAACTCTGTCCCTCGTCCTGTAAATGCTCCTCCTGCTCCAACCCAAGTGCATTAGTGGAACCGGCGTCCACTCTGGCCCAACCTGACGGCCCAGAGCCCGCTGCCCGGTCCCTCAGCCACGGCCAGGCCCTGCTGATTTTGCCAGCTGCAGAGCTCTCGGCTCTCCCTTCTGCCCACATCCCTGCTCCTGACTCCATCCAGACCCTCACCATTTCTCACCGGGGCTGCCCCAGCAGCTCCCCCAATTCGCCTCCTTCGAATCCGTCCGCCTGACTCAGAAATGTTTTTCTTGTAGAGGTGGATCTTGTTCCTTTCCTGCCTGAAAAACCTTCCCCATCTCCCGCTGCGTCCAGGATAACACTCAGACTTCCAAGGCCCGTTAAGCTCCGGCGCAGCGGAGATCTGGCTCAGCCCCGGGCCCTGCCCAGCACACACCCAACCCACACGGGTGCCTCGGAGCATTCTGCTCCATTTGCCTGCAACACCCTGTCCCCACAGCCCTGCCTGGCCTATTCTTGACACCCAGCTCAGATGTCACTTCCTCTGGGAAGGCCCTAATGCTGCACCCCCTCCCCCGCCCAACACAGGGCCAGTCACATCTCCCTCTGTGTTCTCACAGCACACATGTCATCACATCGTATTTATTTATTGGTACATGCTTGTTCTTCTTGCACCCGGGAGCTCCCAGGGGACATGGAGCCTGCCTCAGTCATCCGTGTGTCACCAGAGCCTGGTACATGGTCAGGCTCGATGAGTGTTCACTGTGAGAATAATTACTCCATTGAAAACAGTTAGTGATCATCAGAAGGCTGGGGTCTGAGCCCTGGTTCCTAGTTCCCCTCCTGCTAACTGAGTGATGTGGCCAAATCCCTTAATTTTAATTTGTCACCTGAAATGTGCATCATAGCCCTTGCCCATCCTTAGGACAGGGCTGCCGCTCCCTGACAGGTGTTTACCCTGCGCTCAGTGAAGGGAGGCACTTTCAGGACTCATGGGTGACTTTGTGTTCTCTGCTTCCCTTGTCCCCAGCCTGCTTCGCAAAGAGCGTCCTACTTTGTGAAGTAATGGCCCCAGCACTTTGGACCAATCTCCTCATTAGGCCTTAAAGTGACAGCACCCAAAAGGGAAGAGAAACTGATATGTAGGCTGGGCAAGATGGTGGTTTCTCTGGTGCCTGATTGCCTAGGTACAAATCCCAGCTCTAGCCTTTACTAGCTGTGCAGCCTTGGGGAAGTTGCTTAACCTCTCTGAACCTTATTTTTTTTACCTGTAAAATGAGGCTAATTATAACGGCTACATCATAATGTTTTTCTGAGGAATGAATAAGTTAATGCAGGTAGAGAGCTTAGAACAGTGCCTGATGTTGATGTTGTGGTTATTATTATTTCAGTGGACTGAAAGCCCCGGGCTGAGCAGGCAGAACCATTCTGTGGCTTCTGCCTGAAGCACTGCCAAATTCCAGTGTCCTACCTCTTGTCATTTCTGGACGGAGCCAAGTGTTGTCTTTGTGCCCAGTAGTCCCAGCCACAGTGAGCACAAAGCTGGCCAACCCAGGGCAAAGGGGCTTCCACCATTCCCAGGGCATCTTGGACATCTGGATATTTCTGGCTGGCTGCTGTCTAGATACCAGGGCAGGAGGCTGAGCTGACCTCTGCCTTGCTGAAAACAGAGGTCAGAGCCACTGTCCCTTCCGAGTGCTGTGGGCAGTGGGAGGGGCCTAGGTTCCAGCCAGCCTGGGGTTGAACTGCCAGCTCCAGAGTGGGCCTGGGAGGCTCTTTGGCAGTGTGGCTGGGCAGGGGCTTACCAGCCTGCTTTCCCCAGGATCCAGAAGCGGGGCCCAGAGCTTCCCTGGTCTTTTGAGCCACGGAGTTGTATGTGGAGCACTTCTGGGTTGAGGGAAATGACCCAGACCTCCAGATGCCTAACCTCTCAGGCCTGTTTTGAAAGGCTCCACACCTCAGGGTTGTCCTTTTGCCTACAATTCCAGGAAGGGGCTCCGACTCAGGCAGAGAATGGGCCATGGTGTAAATTGTAGGCAGAACTCCCGAGGGTGGGAATAGAATCAGGTGGGTCGAGTGGTCATCTTAACAGTGTATTCTCTCCCCTGGGGAAGGCAGCTGGCTAAAAGGAAGGTGCCAGAGCAGTAAGGGCAGGTCCATGGCCTTCTCCCCACCTATAAGATCCTGATGGTGACCTTTCACCATCAATGGTAAATCAGATGTTGCTTCTGTCGGATGGAGGCCCAGTGAGACCCTAGCAGGACTTTCTCCACACCCAGGGCTGGATGTGCAGCACACACACACACACACACACACACACACACACACACACATTTTAAGCAAACATTGCACCAAGACATAGCAGGACAGCACCTCTACTTAGGAGGCAGCAAGGAGATGACAATTCTTGGTATATCCTGTTTGCTACCTGAGGTCTAGATGGACATTTCTGGGGACTACCATCCCTCATCCTGTCAACCATCACTTTAGAACTTGAAATTCACTGAGCCACAAATACTCCATTCTGTGTGTGGAGTTTCTGTGGCCCCATATACACCTCCCAATGCCTCTCTCCCTCCTCCTCCTCTCTCCTTCCGCCCCTTACCCCCCGCCCCCCCTCCCGCTTTTCCAGTTCCCATGCCCAGAGGAAGTGGAAGCCCATTTGCTGCTCCTATTCTGGTTACTGATTCTTTCTCATTTTAAGAAACAATTTAAATCATGAGCTCTAACATCCTGTGTTCTGTACTATTTTCTGTGATTCTTTAATGGGTAGTGTATAAAATGGAGAGTTTTAGGCTTTCAGTCTGAAGATACTTTTCCATGGCTCCTACAATGCACCTAAACCGAGGCTGGGGAGTCCAGGTAGAGTGCTCCGCCAGATCCACCTGAGTCTCTGGGTGGAAAGGGGGTGTGTTGTAATAAATTTAGGAAACAGACCGTAGTCCATTCTACATGTCAGGATGAATCCTTTTAGTGATTAGGGATCCAAGATCCAAACCAATCTCAGAGTAGATTAACAAAGACAACACATGCTTCAGGTTCCCCAGTGAGCCCATAGGTTTAAAAAGGCAGGAAACTCCAAATGAAGACTAAGGCACCCTGCTTCATCAAGCCCTCTCTTAATTAGCCCTGCCATAGCTCAGCTTTAGCTAACAGGCCAATGCAGAGAGACTCTGCCTTCCCAGATCTCTCCTGCCCGGTGCTAAGCTTGAGGAAAATCCAGCCAAAGGAAGGGAAACAAAAATGGTGTGGCCTGTGCCCTCTCTCCTGATTTTAATTAGGCCACCATGTGACTTTCATCAGGCCTAAGCATGTGAGCAGGGAAGAGGGTTGTAGAAATGTGTCCTGTATTTGGAGTTGGAAAACCATGGATTGGTGTCCCAGCCCTGCGAACTTTGGCAAGACACCTGAAGCCTTTGTCAGCCTCAGCCTGCCATCTGTAAAATGGGGGTAGTGATACCTCTTTCTGCCAGCTTCAGAGAGTTGACTTGAAGATCCAACACAAGACAGGCTGTGTAAACTGGAGCTCGACCTTTCATCAGAAGGAGCCTTGTTTTGTGTGGGATGACGCCTCTGGGCATCCCGTCCCCAGGGATCTGCCTTATCTCCTTTATCTCTTGGGGTTATGCCAGCATCATGTGCCCCGGCCACCTTTATGAGCCAGTCTGCTAGCCTCCCCTGGAGAATGCTTGTCTTACTCATTCTGGGCCAGCAGCAGCTGCCGAGGTTGCACATGGCAGACAGCAGAGGGGGACAGAGCTAGAGAGGGACTGGCTGGGTCAAGTACGTTGCCAAAGATGAGTCTAACTGCAGGCTTGCAGGTGAAACCGTGCATTTGCTTTGCGTCTGGGGTTCTATGGAAAGAACTGAAGAAATGTGGGCAATAGATGGGGCCACGGAGAGACGGAGAACAGGGAACTAGCTAGAGAAGAGATTTTTAAGAAAAAGAATGCAATCATAGTACACTGTTTGGCTCTGCAGTCTACAGCTGGCATGGTCGTAATGCAGATGACACTTACTGATGTGAGTATGACAAGATGGCATTGGGATGACGGGTGAGGAAACTCTCCCCTCCGCAGGAAGTCAGTAATGTTTACAGTAGATGAGTCGGGAAATGGAAGTGCATGAATATTGTTTGGAAATACGGAACTGTGGAGGAAAAAAGACAGCTGGAAGGGTGACAAGTGTTTCCAGAATCAGGACTGGGGCAGGGCAGAGGGCTGTGGTTTTTTCATCATATGCCTTTTGGTTCCATTAGCCTTCCTTTCTTAATCATCCCACGTATTATGTAGATCAAAACATTTTTTTAAAAGAGAAGTTCTGCCAGTCGTAACACTTAGATTTCTGGACAGGAACTGGGAAAGCTCATCTAGTGCAGCCCGCCACCTTTGCACAGGTGAACGCCCAAACCCAGGTGGCCTGTTACAATAGCCTGCTGAGGAAATCGCCAAAAGGAAAACAGCCGCGGCTTGAACTGCCTGGGGAAAGTTGTACTTGAAAACAACAGAGACTTTTGGGAAATGGTCATTGACTGTTGAAAGATTGTCATGTGCCCTTGCGGGGTCTCCCATTGAGGTTGAAAGGGACACTGGAGTGAGGGCCAGGGGACTGTGCAGTCCTGGCCTTGTTACTGCTTCACGGTGGGACTGGAGTGAGTCGTGGCCTCCCAGTTCCCATCTTTGGACAATCCGAGCTTTGAGTTTTCCAAGGGCCTTTACAGTTCTATATTCCTGAACTGGAAAATGACTGCAGATAGCTTCAGTGCACTGGGCACAGTGGGGAACAGAGGGAGAGACAGATAATAGACCAGTGAACAAATAAGATTCTTTCAGACAGTGACAGTGTTCCAAAGAAACTAAACCAGGGGGATGGTATAGATGATGCTGGGATAGGGTAGATAATGATGGGATGGACATTGCTGGAAGGGGCTTGGGTACTGTTCTCTGAGGAGGGGATGTTTGAGACCTAGACAGTGTGAGAGAAAGCCAGCTGGCGGTGGCAGGGAGAGAGTGCTCCAGGGAACTCTGCTCCAGGGCACTGAGGCCAGGCCGGTCCTTTGCAAGGACAAAGGAGGGACAAGGGGTGAGCAATCAGTATGACTTTTTTTTTTTTTTTAAGGAAAAATAACTTTCTGTGCATGGCAAGGGTAAATTGGATGCCACCCTGGGTTCGATGGGCCCGCCTTCATCCAGTACCCAGCCCAGGGACTTGTCTCTTCTTTAGTATCTCCGGAGAGGGCCCACCACGTCCCTGCGCAGAAGTAAAACATGGGTGTGTATTGTGGGAAGGATTGAGCACTGCTGGGAAGAACCATGGGGATGGCAGAGGCTGGATTATAGTGGCCAGAATTATACTTCTGGGGAAATAAGGGATGTTAATAAGTCAAAGATATGACATCAAGGCTTGTCCGCCCATCCAGGCCACGCATAAGAGTTAGTCCAATACTTTCTACCCCCTGAAGATGCTCTGAATATCAAGGCTGACACAGCACTAACAGTTTCCAGTATGCTTTGTAGTAAATCAAATTTGAATTTAATAAAAGTTAAAATGTAATAAATTAAATGTTCATGTCCTTTGACCCAGCACCTCCACTTTTAGGATTCTGACCACACAAAGAAGTCAGTTCAGGGATGCTCACTGGCGGTATAGTTTGGAGTAGCAAAAGCCTGGAAATGACCGAAATGGGCATGGACAGGGAGCTAGTTGAGTACATTGTGGCTTAGCACCAGGGAACACCAGGCAGCCACTCCTAGAGTGAGGGGGATCCATATGGAAAAGAATGATCTCTGAGGAATATTATTCGATGAGAAAGGCTAGGCTGACTTAGCTTAGACTGTGGCCAAATGCTCTTCTTGTAGCTCTCAGCTTCACTAGCACTGGGGCCTCTCCAGCCAAGGGAAATTGGGACTCTGGAAGAGCAGACACACCTACTCCCTAGTCCAGAAGGAGGACCTGGGAAGGACAAGGCGCTGCACAGTTGCCCCATGGTGGCTGAGCTCCACTAATCCAAAAAGTGAGCACTGGATGTCTCCCTGTCAGGAGCGAAGGAGTGAGTGAAGGACGGGGCATGAAGCCCCAGGTGTTACTCTGGTGCAGCCCCCTCTCGAGGGGAACATGAGGGGTGGGGAGTAAGTGTCCCCACTTAACAAATCTCTCTGGAAGGGGTCATAGGAAACTGGGGAGAGTGGTTGCCTGTAGGAAAGGAACAGGGAGACTTACTTTGATTTAGAGATGCAGGAGTAAAGGGTCATTTCTAATCCTTCTTAAAGATTCAAGGGATTTCCTCTATTTATGAATAATTTCCTCCAAAGCTCTGATGTGGTCACTAGATCTGAATTCCAGATGTCATCATGGGAGAGTACTTCTCTTTTCCCCAATTTTCCTGGATGCCGAGCATTTCAAAGCAAACTCTAGTCCCCCTTATGTTCCCCAAGGCCTTCCTCTTACACTGGGCTCAAGACCTTACTTGACCCCTTGTAAAAACTTACCCTTTTCTGTGCAGGAGCTTACTCCTAGTGTCTGGTATTCCAGCTGAAATCACTCTCAGGTGTTAAAGCAATGTGTCTCAGACGTTAGGCATTTGAGAACCTCCCCCAGGGTTTTTGCTAACACTGAAGACCACCTGTCCTTTTATTTATATAATATTTTTCTTAAATGACTCAACTCTTTTAAAATTTCAATAAATTTGTTTTGAGGAGACTTTATATCTCTACTATAAATGATATTTCTATAAAAAGAGAGACCCTTAGCCCTGGCCTGGTAGCTCAGTTGGTTAAAGCATGGTCCCGATACACTAAGGTTGCCTGTTCAATCCCCTGTCAGGGCACATACAAGAATCAACCAGTGAATGCATAAATAAGAGGAACAGCAAATCGATGCCTGTCTCTCCCCTTCCTCTCTCTCTCAAATCGATCAATAAGTTGAAAAATTAAAAGGAGAGAACCTTAAAATAAACATTATAATATCAAAACAACATTGTTAAATTCTAGCTACACACTATGGCCAGCCCCAAAGTTCTGCTTACTACTGTTATTTTAAAAAATGGCACATGTTAGAGACGGACTAGCACCAAACTGGATCTTTTCTCCTTGGCGGGCTCAGAAAATTTAGAATTTATGACAACTTTCTCCCTACATGGTTCAGTGTTATTTGATGCCTATCGATGCCCCATCCAACATCATGCCTTGTAACATGAATTCCACACTTGGGGGAAGACTGAGTTAAAGCCTTTTTTTTCCTTTCCCAGAAAGTCTTAATTATGTGTCCCTAGGCATTTGTGTCCTCTGAGCTGGACAATATAAGGCCATTATTACCCTGAAGTTGATGGCCCTGCCTGATGTGGTTGGCATTTTGGCTTTCCAGCTGGTGTTCAAGTAACGTCAGTGTGGTGCATGCGCCTTTTTCTCTCTCCTTTTTTACGAGGGTCAGAAACGCATGTCTTTGGAGGCAGCATACGATGGCAGCTAAGAATGACGCAGGCCTAAACAAAGGGGGATTTGTTCTTTTTAAAAGAATTGGAAGAATCTCTGAGCTGGTTCACTGGGTTCTTCCAAATGGTGATGCACAGCATTGCAGCTGGGACCGCCCAGACTGAGCTCTGCAGCCACACAGCTCCTGGCTCGTCACTGTTCAGGAGTCCTGGGTCTCAGAGAGTGGCCTTGTCGGGGAATAAGGGAGGGAGGGTGAGCATGGTCGGAGGGGAGAGGCGACAGAGAAAGGGTGGAGGGTTTTGTACGGTGCAACTCTCTAGGTGGGAGAGTTGCTATCAGGAAAAGGCTTTTTTAATGATTCTATTTCAACATGTTGTGGCTCCACCATCCCAGCTACTTCATCGGGGGGGAGGGAAGCATGGAAAACTCACATCTGCTTCTCAAGGAGGAAATGCTTCAGACCAGAAACGACACCCGCCAGTGCTGCTTACAGCCCATGGGCCAGGATTCGTCACAAGGCCCAACCTAACTGCAAGGGGGGCTGGGAGATGCAGTCTTCCAGTGCCCAGAGGGAGGAAAGATGAATGGCAGCTGGGTGCCATATACTGTATTCGCATTTTGTGCTACGATGTTGTTCAGATGAGAATCGATATTAAGAGGAAGGTTGTTTGAGTGGGGATTAATTTTATAAATGGTCAGATCACTAGGAGATATTTATGTATCATGATCACTTTTGCTTTGTTACGCAGCAGGGACTGTGATAACGAATACACCACTCAGAGGGTGAGTTTCCTCTGGTGCCGAGACATGCCCACAGCATTGCCAGGTGGGAGGCAGATCCAGACAGCAGTTTAGCCCCCACACAGCTCCCCCTTCCTGCCTCAGCGCCCCTGGCAGGCCGGAGAGGTTCGATGCTTTTCTGAATTAGGGATTCTAATTGGCCCTTACCCCAAGTCCTCCACAAGGAATATTTGGTGTCTGGATGCAACAAAGAACAGCTTTGGAAAGAAAGCTAGACTTTGTCTGATAAAATCTGGAAGTGAGGAAAGGCGGGGAGTGCGGTTTTGGATTTTCTAAAACCCCATTAAAAGTTGCTTGATTTTCATTTTCATTTTGTCATTGACAAATTCTAATTTCGTACACCGTCTTTAGCACATCTCTTGCTCTCTCGGCTTTCAACGAAACCCGTCCTTGCCCTGCGGCGCGCTGTGAAAATGCTGGTGCTTCTGGCTTTCATCATCATCTTCCACATCACCTCCGCCGCCTTGCTCTTCATCGCCACCATCGACAATGTAAGTTCCCGTTCCTTCCGGCCTTCCCAGAGCCCCTGATCCCACAGTCAGTAGCAGGATTAAGAACTCCCCCAAGGTGATTACAGTTTGGGGTCGTCCTGCCTACCAAGGCATGCCCGCCTCCTCAGCCTGGGCCTGAGGGCTCTGGCCTAAGTGTTGGGGTTTGGGGTTTGGAGCATCCACATTTAGGTGGGCAGGAACCTTGGTCCTCTCATCCCTGATTCCCCCACAGAGCCTGGCGCGATGCCTTGGTTGTAGGAA
Source organism: Miniopterus natalensis (assembly GCF_054644295.1). Classification (NCBI taxonomy): domain Eukaryota; kingdom Metazoa; phylum Chordata; class Mammalia; order Chiroptera; family Miniopteridae; genus Miniopterus; species Miniopterus natalensis. The sequence continues at coordinate 86,868,235 of NC_142083.1, forward strand.
GCTCTTTGAGGACTTGGCTTAAATTCAGCCCTCCAGAGGTCAATGACTCAGCCTTGACACTGGTGTCATTTGGGCTGGATCATTTTTTGTTGCGGGAGCCATTCTGTGCACTGTAGGAGGTTTAGCCACATCCCTGGTGTCTACCCACCAGATGCCAGCAGCACTCCCACCCCTATTTGTGACAACCAGAAAAGACTTCAGATATTGCCCAATGTCCCTTGGGGGGCAAAATCATCCTTGGTTGAGGACTACTGCCCTAGATACCCCAGGTGACCTATCCCAGGTGATCTCTGCCCCTCCTGCCTCTGACATCTCCTGACTGACAGGAGCCCTTGTTGCTGGCCTGCCTGGCCAGGCCTCCCCAGCAGAGCCTATGCTTGGGTTTTTCCTGACTCTGTCCGTGCTCCCATGAAAAACTTAACTCTTTTCCTTTAGTTTCCAACTCTCAGCCAGATGGCAGGAATGTATTTGGTAAATAACCTATTGGCATAGATTAATATCCCTCCCAGCAGGAAATGAAGCTTTTTACCAAAGATCCTCTAAGGCCCACCCCATGACCCAAAGGCCTGGCTTCAATCCTGATCATTTCAGACTGCAGAGACATTTAGAGTCAGAAACACTGCTCAAAGGGCTAAAAAATGCACCCGGCTGGCATGGCTCAGTGGTTGAGCATCAACCCATGGACTAGGCAGTCATGGTTCAATTCCCAGTCAGGGTACATGCCCCGGTTGCTGGCTTGCTCCTCAGTAAGGGACGTGCAGAAGGCAGCTGGTCAATGACTCTCATCATTGATGTTTCTATCTCTCTCTTCCTCTCCCTTCTTCTCTCTGAAATCAATAAAAACGTATTTTTAAAAAATGCACCTTACAAGTGGCCATCAGCTCTGCCTACATGTAGACTTCTGGTGATTAATCATAACGATAGTAACATAGACCATCACACCACCTGTCACTTGGCGAGCTGGAGAGTGCTTACTCTGGCCAGGTCTTGGGCTAGGCCCTTTTCTGTGCATCATCTCAGTTGATCTTCACCTGAAGTTTATAAGATAGGTCCTCTCCTAACACTGTTTTGTGATGAGGTAACTGGGCTTAGGGCAGTTAGGGAACCTGCTGGAGTTTACACTGCAGTAAGTGGCAGAGCCGGGATTTGAACCATTGCTGAAAGGACAGATAAGTGCAGTAATCAGGCTTGGATTCCTGCAGGCTCTCAAAGAACTGCCGTGAGTGGGTAGGGCAGGGATCACACTGAGGCCGTGGGTTAAAGTATTTGTACCTTGCCATTATCTGAAGGGCCCACGCTTGGTGTAATAAACGGTATTAAATGTTCTTTTAGAGTCTCCTTTTTCTGTTTCTTGCATCTGGTCCTTTGGGGTTCTGAAATGGTCACAGACGTAATGAACAGGATAGATATTAGGGGCAGAAAAGCCATCAGCCACAGCTCCACTTAATCCTATGGACCTTTTCTGCGTAGTCATATTACTATGGCACTCACTGGGGAGACACAGATGGGCATTCTTGCCAGTCAGTGACTCACGGGTGTTCATGAGTTAGGAACTGTGTTTGGCACTGTGGCAGGGCACGTAGTGGGAGCTCAGTGAACGTCTATGGACTGGATGAATGGGTGGGGGAGATTCCAGTCTGGGTGGGGGAGATTCCAGTCTGGGTGAGGGAGATTCCAGTCTTCGGGGGAACAAAAAGCAGAAGGACCGCCTTCTGGGAGTCGAGACAGCACAAGAACAGACAGAAATGAAAGCATTTGGAATAAAGGCAGGAAAGTCTCATCTGATCATCTCATCCAGAACAGGCTCCCCGCCACCACCGACCTCATCCCTTTAGCACCCCCTCTGCCGTCAGCCCTATAGCTCTTGTGGAATTTATCAGTCTATTTATTCCACCAACCGGCCCTCATCCCTTCCCGTCCACCCAGTGAAGGCCTGGACCATCCCGACTTCACTCAGACCGGCATTATGGCCATCACCTGGGTGCTTGTTAAAAACGCAACATCTCAGGCCCCACTGCAGGCCTCTCCAATCAGAATCTGCGTTTTAATCAGATCCCCACGTGGCTCGCAAGCGTGCGCACTGCAGACTGAGAAACGGTCCCCAATATTCATTTACCCTGTGCCTCACCTAATTAGGAGTCAGTGTTTTCATAATTAACAATCAGCCTTTCCCGGTGTTTCCATTTTGTGTTACAGGCCTGGTGGGTAGGAGAAGGATTTTTTGCAGGTGTCTGGAAAATCTGTGACACGATCAACAGCACGAATTGTACAGAAATCGACGACAGATTTAACTGTGAGTGTGAAGCTGATTGAGAAGTATTGATGAAAAAGAGACCACTCAGGAGAAAGGCTTCCCTGTCCTCTGACGCCTCCCCCTCTCCTTCACCCAGCATCCTAGAGGCTGGGGCTCAGCCGCTGCAGCAGGGACAATAGCAGCTGGAGACAGGAGGGGTGTGGAGGAGCCAGAGGCTGGAGGGGGCACCAACCCCACCTACGTTGGGCCCACCCTTCTCTGTTTTTTGGCCAAGCAGAGCTTCCCTTTCTCATACTTTCTCAGCTTCAGCCCCCATCTAGAATCTTCTTCTTCTTCTCATTTATCCAAGCCTCCCCTCTCCATAGACTCAGAGACTCTATTGGCATTTATGTCACTTCCCTGAATCTCAATAGCTGGCTCCTTTGTGAGCTGTGTGACCTTCCCTTGGGGAGGTCATTTGAGGGCTCAGAATATCAGTATCTTCAGCTGCACCTGCCCTGCCTGCCTCTGCATGTGAGCCAAAGTACCAAAGGGCTTTGCAAATGCAGAGCATCCCACTTAATGTGCCAATTACTCTCCTCCACTCCAGAAAGGGTGGCTCTGTTTTAAGTTGTGGAACTGATGCAAGAGGCACTGTGGGTCCTGGTGCCTGATAAAATACTGGATGCCCAGTTAAATTTGATATCTCAGATCAACCATAAATAACTTAGTTTAAGTATGTCCCAAATATTAACACGGGACATACTTGTACTAAAAAAATTATTTGTCATTTATCTGATATTCAAATTTAATGGGCATCTTGCTTTTGTGTGTTTGTCAGATCTGGCAGTCCTTTTAGGAACAAGGGACCCTGCTCACTGGCTCCTAAAGTCTCACCATTCTGTCAATAAAAATATCAACATTCATAACACAAGCAGAAAAGTACCAGTAGAAAGCATCCTTTGCTGAAGCTTTACTGCGCGAGGCATGGGGCTAAGTCCTTTACATAAGTGATCTCATAGCCCTATCTGGCAGGGACCATTGGCCTGTTTTAAGATGAGGAAACTGAGGCACAGAGCGGAAACCCAAGGTTACACATCTAGGACTAAATGATGAAGCCAAGATTCTAATCTAGATGTGATGGACTCTGAAGCCTGCGCTCTAAACCACATCAAGTGGTCCCTGCCACACACCCCTCAGTGTGTTTATCCACCATGCTAACCCCTGACCCTGGAAACAATCATTCTTCTCTGTGCTCTGTGAGCTGGGGCTGTCGCCACTGTGCGTGGACAGCTGGGAGAGCTGGCTGTGCCCCGTGGCGATGTTTCCAAGCCTCTACTATTTGCATTCCATATCTTCTATGTGGAATTATTTAATTCCCTGTTACTTTTCCTTAAAATAACAGGGGTTGGCAAACTACCAGCCAAATTAAGTCCAATGAGCTAAGAATGTGTTTTACATTTTTAAAGAGTTGTTAAAACAAAAAACCCCAAAATATAACAAGGGACCGTATGGTCACAAAGCCTATTACTCTATGGCCTTTACAGAAAATACATGCTGACCCCTACTTCAAAATAGTCCACTTTTCCCTTACATCCGTTTATTTTAAAAGGAACTTTACATCCCGACATAAATGATAATCTGGAATCATTTGCCATAAAAGGAAATTTATTAAAAATGCTACATTGAAAATCAAATGTTATTAAATCCTCGCCAGATGCATTTGCCTCTTGAAAGTCCTGACTGTTTCTGGTTCTTTCCTTGTTAAAAACAAAACAACCCGCAAACCCAGATATTAGCAGGTGTTATAAAATTGCTAAAGTACCAAGTGGAGAACTCCTGGAGGTCCTCAGACACATTTAAACAAGAGCCAAGCGAGCATCCCTCTCCCCAGGTGAGTTTCGTTGGTTGGTGCGCTGAGCTCGTCAGCTACCAGTGGTACATTCCGCATCCACCCTCCAACTTTGAGGAGCCCTGTTCTGAAAACGTGTCCTTTCTTCCTAAAGCCATTGTCATAATATGCCTGGGGAGTCTATAACCATAGACTGGGTGGCTTAAACGACAGCCATTTATTTCTATCTTACAAAGTGCGGGCAGACCTGGAGTCTGATGAGAACAGATGCGCTCCCTGGTTTGCAAACAGCCTGGTTCTCCTGTCCTCACGTGGCAAAGAGCAGAAAGAGGAAGCCAGTGATTGTGCCTCGTCTTACAAGGGCACTAATCTCATTCCTGAGGGCTCCACCCTCATTACCTACTCACCCCCCAAACGCCCCACCTTCTAACACCATCGCATTGGGGGTGACACATTCATTCCACAGCAGCCGTGTTTTCCATATTTGCCCTGTCACTTGGGGTACTTGCTGAACACACAGACTCCTGGTGCCCACCCCAGGACGACTGTTAGCAGAATCTCAGGGAGAGAGGCCCAGGAGTCTGTAGTTTTAACAAACCCCAGGTGGGTCCTGGAATTGGGCAAATTTAGGAAGCACTGCTCAAAGCCAGAGGGTCACAATCTTGGCCCTACATTGAACGTGAGACCCCCCTCCATGCCCGATCCCAAACACCACCAGAGGTTCCGATATTATTTCATCTCGGTGTAGCCTCCCGGATGTTTTTATAAAGGAGCTGTAATTTACAAGCAAGAAAAGGCAGACTTCTTAAGGTCTCAGTTCAAAGAGTTTTGACAATTATGTATACACCCATGTAACCACCATCCAAGGCAAGATAAAGAACATTCCAACACCCTAGGAAGTTCCCTCCGGCCCCGTTCAACTCAGCTCCTACCACCCGCTGCCCGGAGTGGAGCCACTTCTGACTTCTGTCACTATAGTTCCCTTTCGCCTGTTCTTGGTCTTCATAAGATGGGGTCACGTGGTGTGTTGGGGGCGCGGGTGTGTGTCTGGCTGCATTCCCCTCAGTAAGCAATGGGGGGCTCCATGCTCCCCAGCTGATCCTAATGTGCAGCCAGAACGCACTAAGAGCCACTGCTGTAAACATTTCATTAAGTACTTAACATTAGGCCTCCCTCTAGTCACTTTTTAGGCAAGATTGCAAACAAAAAATAGAAAAAAAGGAAGGCTTTCCTTAGATTTCCTTCTGCAACTCTGGGCACTGCCCCCCGCCCATCTTACCTATGTCCTGGTGATAACATTCAGCCCTCACACAGGGCTCCCTTTGAGGAGCACCCCCTAAAATCCTTCCATGGGTGAGTTCACCCCACTCTCCTAGCCTGCTGAGACGGGAGCTATTACTATCCCCATTTTGCAGGTGAGGAAACTGAGGCCCACGCAGGTGGCTCCAGTCTCTGCACGTGACCCCTCTGTACATCTTCAGTGCATGGCTCCATCCGTGTCCTTCCCCATGCAGCACCCTCCCCCAAGACTGTCTCCTTTCTCTGCTCAAACTCCTCTGCACCAAATCCTAACCACTCACGCCCCACACTCTAAGGCCAATCTGAAAAAACCCTTGCTTTTCTTTTCCTAAGGAGCCAGCACAAGGTTCACTCTCTCAAATGCACTGTCAGAAGGGCACTCAGTCCTGTGAGCCCCAAGTCCCCGAGAATCCCTCCTGAGGTCTCTCTAAAGCCCAGACACACAGTCCTCACCAACCCCTCCTTAGCTCTTAAACTGGAATCTGCCAGATTAGAACCCGAGGATTTGTGCTTTTAAAAAATCCCCCATCTGAGAGCCAAGCATGTGGGAGCAGTGACCCAGGCCAGGAAGAATGCCGAGCAGGTGGCTCTTGCCCTCTTTTCCAGATAAGGACACGGGACGGTTGGGCCAAGTGCACAAGTGGATACTAAGGGAGGGGGGTTGGGAGGACTCCGTGGCCGCTCTGTGCTCATGCTGTGCAGATGACACCCTGACACCCTGCAGTTTAATCTCGTCATCCCCACTCTGGAGCTGTCACTGTCACTGCACCCAGGGGCCCTGCGGTCCTCAGTCGTGTGCTCTTGTCCTTCCCCACAGATTACTCCACGATGCAGGCAGTCCAGGCCACCATGATCCTGTCCACCATCCTCTGCTGCATCGCCTTCCTGATCTTCCTGCTCCAGCTTTTCCGCCTCAAGCAGGGAGAGAGATTTGTGTTAACCTCCATCATCCAGCTCATGTCATGTAAGTAAAACCACAGGTACTCCCTTCCCAGCCACCGCGAGTGGAAGCCAGGAGGAGTGAGGCAGGTAAAGACTTGGAAGGAGAAGCTGGCTGCTGTGCCACGGTGCCGCTGTGGGACATTTTTCATTTTGGAGTTTGGATTTAGTTAGGGGTCAGGGAAGGCGTCCTTCCTGAGCTTGTGCAGAGAGGAAGGAACAGTGTGTCAGGCAGAGGGAACAGCGTGACCAAAGGCCTGTGATAGGAGAGACTTCGCTGGCCAGTGGGGCCGGAGTGTAGAGATGGGGGTGGCATGGTGCGAGCTGCGCCAGAAAGGCAGCTGGGGCCGGACTTCATGGGTGTTGTAAGCGCTCTAGGATATGGGGGTCTTTGTCCCACGCTGGTGGGAAGCCATCAACAGGTTTTTTTGGGGCTGGTTGGTGTTAGAGGTGCCCACTTTGGACCAGGTTTGGAGGCTGCTGGAGATACAGAGATGAGCAAGACCCAGCCTTAATCCAGGAGGGACTTACAGAGAAAAGGCATCTGGGAGCACTTTTCTCTCCTTAGGAATTTTAGTGGGACTGAACTCAGATGAAGAAGCCTTGTGCACAACATGATCAGTAGTTGTTTCTCAGTAGAGAGTTAAAGCTTTCTGAGGACAAAAACTGGAAGCCCCTTCCTTCCATTGTACTTTCCAAGCTGGAGTCAATGGGAAGCTTGAGGAGGGAAAATCTGTATTTCAGAGACCACTTGCTGCTTGGTTCTAATTACCACCTCCTTCCAGCCAGCTGTCTATCGCCCAGACTTCATTCCCTGCAGCCCAGAGTCAGGTCCAGACCTGCCAGGCCTTGGCATGGCCCCAAGGCATCTTACCAGACACTAGGGTGATCTGTGTGCCTGGGACTGTCTCAGTTTTACTATTTTTTAAAAAATTCTCACCCGAAGAGATGCTGGGGAGGGGGGAACAGCGACGTGAGAGAGACATATTGATCGGATGCCTTCCATTTTCTCCCCGACGGGATCAAACCCGCAACCCAGGCATGTGCCCTGACCTGGAATCGAATTGGCAAACTCCAGCCGGGCTGTCTTTTTTAAACCTGAGTCCTGCATCCCCAAAAGCCCCTCAGTCCTGGGCATAGCTGGATGGTCGGTCACATACAGCATCCTCTTGGGGCACGTTAACTGACCATCCAGGACACAGGCAGAAGATTAAAGCATTTCGACTATAAAAGACCCTGGAAGGTCACTTGATCCCCGAGCCCCAAGTCCATGAGGATCCCTCTGGGGACCTGTCTAAAGTGCAGACCCCAGAGCCCCGTCCTGACATCTTAAATCAGACTCTGCCAGCTTAGAACCTGGGGACTTGTGTTCTCCCCCATGAGCCCAGCACCTGGAGCGGTGACCAGACCCAGCGAGGCCGAGAGAAGTGAAATGACTTGCCCAAGGCCACCAGTGAGGGGCCTCTGCTCTGCCTCTTCCTTTTCTTTCTTTGTATCTCCCAGTAAGAGGTATGGACACCTCACTACTCACACCATTAAAGGCAATTGAATATCGTCACTTAACATCCAGAGGAGAGGAGTTGGGGAGTTTCCCCTTCAAGTTTACTTTCTATCATTGTCTCCGTTTGTCTGTTTATCTCTAAGCCGTTTAGTCAACACAGATTACTTTGATAATATACATAGGAAAATTCCCCTGATACAGAAGTCACACGCACACATCCCCTTTCCCATCCACAATAACTCCTTCGATCATTTTCTGGTCCGAGGACCTGCCCCCTCCCCTCCCCCCGGACCCAAGCCTGCAGTGTTTAGATGCCATACCAGTCAGTGATGTTCAGGTGCGAGCGACAGGTGCTCTAACGTAAGAGACAGGATGCTGGGGCAGCTCTCAAGAATGAGAGGAAAAGCTGGAAACTAGGTCTTGGATAGAGGATCCAGGCAGCAGGAACTGATGAGCAGTTGTTTTGGGGAGAAGCTGGCAGAATCTGTGTGACTCAGATCACAGTGTCACTCAGATCACAGTGTGACTTTGCTCTAGATCAAGTCTCCAGAAACAGTCTGATCAGCAGAGATTATCATACACTCACCCCCCAGGTAGACAAGGGCTGAGCACCCTGAGGGACAGTCCTACCTGGCCAGGAGAGGCAATAGGTCCCCCAAGGAAAACCAGGTTATTTAACCTCACCCTAGCATTAATGTCTGTGAGTCACTGAAGATGGTCTTGGCTGCAAGTAAGAGAAAATTCCAGTTAACAATGACTTAGGCCACAAAGACCTTTACTTTTTTTATGTAACAAGTAGCCTGGAGGTGGAAGGTGCCAGAGTTGGTTTGGCAGCTCAGCAGCAGTACCACAAGCTCCCACTCTTTTCGCCCTTCTATGCCATCATCTTCAGAGTGTCAGTGATAACCCTCTCGTGGCTCCCAAACGGCTTCCACAGCTCCAGACATTCCATCCTGACCTAGCAGTATCTAAAGTAATATGCAAGGGAAAGTATAGAGTTGAGTAGTTGGGGACAGCAATTGTATAGGGCCTGCAAAACCTAAACTACTGTCAGGCTGACTCCTGGCATAGATCAGTTGTGACTTATCCTCTGGGCTGGACACATGGCTGCCCAAATAAAATTGAGTTCAGCTAGCAAGAGTGGAAGCACCATTTGACCCAGTGATCCTATTTCTAGTAATATATCCTAAGGAACCCCAAACACCAATCACAAAGAACTTATGCGCCCCTAAGTTCATAGCAGCACAATTTGCAAGAGCTAAGATCTGGAAACAGCCCAAGTGCCCATCAGTAGATGAGTGGATAAAAAGCTGTGGGACATTTACACCATGAAATACTACGCAGCTGTAAAGGGGAAGGACCTTTTAGCCTTTGGCACAGCATGGAGGGAACTAGAAAGTATTATGCTAAGTGAAGTAAGCCAGTCAGAGAAAGACAAGTACCACATGAGCTCACTTATATGTGGAATATAATAAACAAAATAAACTGATGAACAAAGTGGATCCAGAGACTTAGAAGCATGGAACAGACTGAGGGATCTCAGAGGGAAGGCGGGGAGGGGGTGTGGGTGGGGAGAGAGTAATCAGGGAACTTGTATGTTTATGGGCACAGCCCATGGACACGGACATTGGTGTGGGGAGGGCCTGGGGTGGGATGGATGTGGGGTGGAGGGGATCAGTGGGGGTAAAAAGGGGACATCTGTAATGGTCTCAACAATAAAGATAAGAAACACTAAAAATAAAATCTGTACAAAATGGCGAAGTTTTTAAAAAATTTCTGTCAATTTAGAATCAGTCATAAGTATGAATCACAGTGCTTTTTCATGACTTTGGGGAGAAACCTTTTAAGTAATAAAAATAAAATCAGAGTAAAAATCTAAAAAAAAAAAGAATGGAAGCAAAATGACAGGGGAGGCAGTGATATTCTACCACAAAATACTAGTTATCATCTTCCAATAGACTAAAATAAATCCCTGTGGTAATAAAAGCTTAAGTTGGTCTCTAATAGCCCCCTCAGGTACCGGGGAAGCTCTGTGGCCCGTGATTTACCGCTGTCTTCACTTTCTTCCCCCAGGCCTGTGTGTCATGATCGCAGCTTCCATTTACACAGACCGGCTCCAGGATACTCACAGCCAGAACGAGGAGCACTTCATCCAGACCAGGGACGGCACGTACGGCTACTCCTTCATCCTGGCATGGGTGGCCTTCGCCTTCACCTTCATCAGCGGCCTCATGTACCTGATACTGAGGAAGCGCAAATAGGCGTCAGGAGCTCGGCAGCTTTCACCCAGTACAGAATCTACATTCAGATAACCGTTTTGTATATAATCAGGTTTTTTTGTTTTGTTTTGTTGTGGTTTTTCTAGCAAACATATTGTTTCCTTTAAAAGCCAAAAAAAAGAGACGAGTTTTTGCATTCTTGAGATCAGAGAATAGACTGTGAAGGCTGGAATTCAGAACTCCCGCCTGTCTGCAAGTCTCAACAGGACAAAGCCAAACGCCAGCAATGCTCAAATCCAAAAATGTTCAGCAGGGTGTTTCTTAACCATGGGTGTGTGATGTGATGACAAGAGACCGAGAGAGCCAGGTCTGGGGGGACATCTCCCCTTAGGCTTGGGCCACACCAAGCCCCCCTCACCTCAGCTTTCCCAAATCTCTCGGTGGTGGTGGTGGAAGGTGGGGCGAGGGGCGGCCAGGTGAGGGAGGAAACCTCAGGTGTTTAGCCAAGTTCCATGTGAGAAATAGGTATGGACCCCGGTGTTCTGCCTATATCCAGACCATAGCCCCTAACTGACTGTAAGGGGCTAGGTCCAGAAAGTGCCTCCCAAATTTGCAGACAATGTCACCTGCTTGCCTTAGGGAAGGGGGTCAGATGTGGGCTCACCCTGAAACAGAGACTTTCATCTTATGATCCCTAGTACACCTTGTAAAATGCAGACTGTTGGGTTCCCCACCCCCCACCTACATAGTCTTCAGGGATGGGGCCCAGGAGCCTGCATTTCTAACAAGCTCCTCTCTGATGCTTACAATGCTATGGGCCTTAAAGTTGAGGACCAGTCCCAGAGCCGGAGGAGCAGAACTGCCTCACAAATGTTAAACATCACATCATATCAAGCTGGGGAGATGGGTCTAGACCCCACTGCAGACCAAAGCCCTGGCCTCCAGCAGCTCTTTACTCTTCCCTGTCTTCCACAGCTGCTTTCACCTGGGCCACCCAAACTCCCATCCCAGGCCGTGCATCCCAATAGTCAGCCCCCCGGGGGGCGCAGCCTCCTTATAGCCCTAAGACCTCTCCCTTCTCTTCCTGACCTGCCTTCTAAGCTGGCTGGCCTCTACTAATCCCATTTCTAGAGCCTCAGAAGACCCATCCCCCATTCGTCCATCCATTCATTCATTCATCAGTTTAAGGCTTGCATGTGCCAGGCATGGGGACACCATGTCAAGATAATCCCTCCTTATGGGGCTCATCGTCTAATGGAGGAGATGGGTTAAAAACCAATTAGGAAAACTAATTAAAAACAGTGATGAAGGCTGCAAAGACCACAACCCAGGATTGAAAAGCAAGGCCGGTGGGGTGGGAGGGAACCTGCTGCATGCCTGCCTATCTTTAAATGCTCCTGGAGGCATGGAGATCAGTCTAAATATCGCTCACTCAGCTGTGCAGATGGTATTTATTGGGCAGCATCTATGTAGCTCTGTGGAGCGTCCCAGGGTCCTGATAGCCAGTGAGGCAGTGAGAGCAACCCAGATTGCTCTGGGTCTCAGACTCTAGTGGGCACAAGAGCCACTCGGGGGAGCCTGCCTTGCTAGGTCTGGGTGGGCGAGCGAGTGCTCCCGACAATTCCCAGACAGCTTTGGGGAGTTTGTCTTTAGGTGTGAAAGCACTGTGAGGTGTGTGGCAATGTGCTGAGCCTGGGAAGCGCCCCACTGAAGAAGCCCTTTGCGCCTCACTCTTTCCTCTGGTGTTTTGAGGTATGCCTGGGTCGGCATGCCGCCTGTTTGCCACATCAGCTCTGGTGCTACTTAAGTGCTTCTGCACCTGACCTGCTCAGAGGCACGGTGATTTGCCATCAGCCCAGTTCCAGTGGAGCTGGGGAGGCATCTGTTTTGAGTAGTGTTAGGGCCCTGTGGACTCCTTTTCAGTGCAGGATTGGGTTTTTCTGTTCATTCATTCATTCATTCGTTTTCAACAGAGTACTCCATGCTCACTGTGTTCCAGGCACTCTGTGAGGCTCTGAAAACACAGGGGTGAGCAAATCCAGACATCCTACCTGAGACAGGACACTTTCCCCCCAGAGAGGCCACCAGCACAGTACAGGGTAACATCGGGCCAGTGACAGGACAGATGGCCACCTCCTGGGAAACTCATTAGGCATATGGTGGGTCTGAGCGGGTCACACCCTTGGGGTTTGGAGGATGCTATAGAAGCCTCTGGAGGAAGGTGGGTCTAAAGGTGTCGTTTCCTGGTAGCCACAATGGAAACCTCCAACCCTCTGGTAAGCCTCATGCCCAGGCAATGCATGGATTTCCTTCTCCAGAACTTCAGGGTTGCGTGAGAATCTGAAATGACCCCATGGATTTCCCTGGCTGGTTGCCACTACTGTATAGCATCCAGTATCCACGTCCATCGCGGTGCCAAGGTTTTGTGAATCATGAGAGCTGCCTCCCCCACACTGGGAAGTTGGGAAAGAGGTGATGGCGTCAGGGAGAACATACCCAAATTTCTTACCTGTAGGCAGAATCAGCCCTCTCACTCGGTGCTTATTATCAGTTATTCAGTAACAACAAAGAACAGTAACCGAGGCATCCAAGAAGCAAATATTAGGACCAAATATATTACTGGTAACAACTGTATTTGAAGGAACTTGTTTGCGCATGTTAGGACATTTTTTATACAGTACTGTAATTCTTTCACTGAGGGGCTGTGGATGGAGACAGACTAACTCGTTTTGTTATTTGCATTAAAATTACTTTGGGTCTCTGTCAAGTGAGTTTGGAAAACAGATTTGTTGCTCTGAGTGAATGTATATATTTATTCCTGAACACAGGAAAATTGGAGACCTCCCCGCACTCCGCCATACTCTGCGACAGGTTATTTGCCTGTGCGCGTCCCTAACCAGCGGGCCGAGGTCTGGGGACTCTGCTCTAACGGGTGCCGAGGACACCTGGCCCCCCCGCCTGTGTGCAAACACACTAAACAGTAGCTTAGATAGAAGCGCAGCATCACTTAAAGTCTGCCTGGGTGGGGAATTACTAAACTCGCTACTAGTGGAAAGGCTACTTACGTTGCAGCACATGGGACAGCTTTGTATATTGGGGGAGTGGCGGTGATGAGGTGATGCAGGGAAGGGCCTAGAGGTGAATCTTGGTTTGTGGACAAATGTGATTTCAGGGTAGTTAGACACTTTCTACTTAATGCGCCTTTAAAATAGTGCATTTCCTATGTTTTGTATAATCTGAAACTGTACATGAAAAATAAACTTGAAAACCAAATCGCCCAGAGCGACAGACTCTAATGTGCCCGACTGTGCCAGTGTCAGGTTAAAATGCTGCCATTTTGCGTGGCAGGGGGGTCATCTGATCTCTCAGTAGGCTGATGTGGTTTTTATGGTGAGCAGTTGATGCCTGACAGTCCGTCACAGGACAGCCTCCCGCTCCCTTGGCCTTTTGACTGGAGCAGCTTCCTGGGTGAACGACCTGCAGCTGCACAGGGCCTGTGCTTCGAAAGGCCCCACACTTGGTTAATGATCTGCCAACACCTTGTTCAAGTTCTTAATGGCATTTCAGCAAACAGCCCCACATTCTCATTTTGCAATGGTCCCCACATATTATGTAGTCAGGCCTGTTCTTTATTTTTTCTTTTTCAGTTACAATTTACATTGAACATTACTTTGTAATAGTTTTGTTATTGTATGGGCTCTGGGCCCCAAAAGGGTCCGCCCTTGGGTCGGCTGGTAGTGTTTGGGTTCTTGACTTCGTGCAGGAAAGATTTCACAGAATGAGTCTGGGCCATTTTGAGAGTATGTTTATTAAAGCTGGGGACAGTGAAACGAAGGAAGGGCTTAAGGCAGGAAGAAGCAACAGGAGAGAGCCTAGGCTGGGCTGCTTTGGCTCACTGAGAACTAAAAGTCACAATAAAAGAAGTGAGCCAAGGTGGGGCTGCTGTTAGCTCACTGGATAGTCAGAGGAAAAGGGGGCCTTGGAGAGAGGTTCAGGAGGTTACCCTGGGATGAGGTGCTGTTACCTGCTGCTCCCCTGGTTGCAAGTCTCATGGGGACCCTTAGGAGAAAAAGAGCAGAGATACAAGGCATGGGCGTGCTCTATTGCGAGCACACCTTGGGTCCTTTATCTTGAGGCTTTTTATCTTTGGCCCGCAGGAATCCTAGGGAAGGTCTCAAGGGAGGGTCATAACAGAATATTCATTAGCTTTCCAGGTATGTCCAATATGTTGATTCATCAAAATGTGGGTATAGAGGGGTCAGGGTTATTTTCTCATTAGTTTCATTTTTAAAAAACATTGAAGAGGGACAGACCAAGGCCAGTCTGCCCCAGGACATTCTGGAATGTGTAAACTATTTCTCTTAAGTGTCCTTGATTCAGGAAGATAAGACCTTGTGATTCATCAGTTGGCTGTAAATTGCTCAATTTTTTTGGCCTTGTTTATTTTGTCTCACTTTCCCTTATTCCACTTGTCAAGGAATCTCTCTAGTTTTTTACTATCCTACCATAGTTTCAGGTGCGCAGAATAGTGGTTAGACAGTTATATACTGTACAAAGTGCTTCCCCTGTTCTTTAGTTTGTATTTAATAAAGACTTCTGCTTTAAAGGGTTGGGTGATGGTGAAAATAAGACTATCTGTATAGCAGACTTCACTGAAAAAAGAATCAAGAGATCTTTAATTTTTATCTAAGAATGTCAAAAGTAGTAAAAGCTATCTATCTAGGGAATCCACATTTCCTTGTTTCCATACAGGGGTTGCAAACTAAACTTCCAGGGGCCACTGTCCATATTCTTTGTTTCTGTGTTTTGGTTTTTGTCCATGTGACAGGTGGATGTGGTCACTCCAGAGCACTGTTTTATATTTCTTCCATTTGGGAAATTATTTTTTTCATTCACAAAATATTTGTGGCCTAGCATGATTTGTCCTGGAGTATGAAATTCTACCTCTGGTTTACAACTTGCCT
The DNA here is from genome assembly GCF_054644295.1 of Miniopterus natalensis. NCBI lineage: Eukaryota > Metazoa > Chordata > Mammalia > Chiroptera > Miniopteridae > Miniopterus > Miniopterus natalensis. The sequence continues at coordinate 86,883,242 of NC_142083.1, forward strand.
TGCCCATCCCTGCAAATCTCCAAATTCTTGAATTCTCCATCAATTTAAATTGTAGGTGTCAGGCAAAAAGAATCTCAGTAAAGCCATCTTTTCTTCCATTTTGCCATTAGATGGACCATGTTTGCCCCAACATTGACTTTTTGTTATAGGAGTGTGCTGAAGCCTCTAAGAAGATGAACATGGCAATATCCCAATGTGTTTCTACAACTTCTTCTGATACTATAACATCCACAGGTATGTGGTTGGTGTAAAATAGGTGGCAATTTATTTTGTATTTTATTTCATTTTTTAAAGATTTTTTATTGGATTTTAGAGAGAGAGGAAGGGAGAGGGAAGGAGAGACACTCATGTGAGAGCAAAACATCAATTGGCTGCCTCCTGCTCACCCCCTACAGGGAATCCAGCCCACAATCTGGGCATGTGCCTTGACCCAGAACCGAACCGGCAACCTTTTGGTGCACAGGACGATGCCCAACCAACTGAGCCACACTGGCCAGGGAAAAATAAGTGGCAATTGTAACCAAGGTTAAACTATGACCTGTGGGCCATATCAGCCCACCACCTGTTTTTGTATAGTTTTATTGGCACACAGCCACACCCACTAATTTACATATTGTTCCTTGCCACTTTCCAAGACAGAGTTGAGTAGTTGCAAAAGAAACCATATGGACCATTAAGCCTAAAATGTTTACTATTTGGCTCTTTACAGAAGAAGTTTGCCAAACCTTGGTGTAAACCAAATGCTTTACAGTAGCAATGCAAGGGCCACTGCTTCCCAGCCTGGAATGCGGGTCCTCCCTGCTTTCTTCTCTGCCACCTCCCCTTGGCCAATTCTACATTAGAGTGTCTGTTGCTTGTAGCACCCAAATTTAGGATTAGGGTTCTTAGTTGTAAGCAACAGTGACTGGAGCTGATTTAGACAGGGAAGGAATTTATTAAAAGAAAACCAGGTAGCATACGGGCTTGGAAGTATGCAGCCAACCCTGCCCTGATTGCCTCAGATTCTTCCACAGAACAGTTTGGTAAGGAGACGACTGCCACTACAAGACGGTAGCACATGCACCAGGAACTCGATTTACACAGCCGGTACCTCCGACAGAAATCATCCCTGCTAGCCCTCCTTTTTTTGGATTCAGAGTCTGGCAAAGTCGCATGACCATGCCCCCAATGCAAGGGAGGCTGGAAGATGACTACTAGGCATTTTTAGTTTAGTTTTTAGTTTAGTTTATGTAGTTAAGTTCCAAAATCCACTAAGTCTCAGAAGGAAGGGAATTTTCCAACAAAAGAAGTTCAGGTGCTGGTCAGTCCAACAGAATGGTGAATGCCTGTGAATCCCATCCGAAACTAGTTCCCTATTTACCCACAGCTAAGCTAGTGCTTCCCAAACTCTATCCATATCCTACCTATATGCTCTTTGATTTAGGTGTGGAAAGCCTGCATTATTATTTACTGAACATTTTTCTTTAAATCAACTTTTTCATATAAGTTTATTTATTCAAAAAGAAACTATAAAGTGAGTTGAAAATCAGCACCAGGGTGGCATAGATAAATGCAGTACTCAAATCCTCCCACAACCACATCAAAATTACAACTAAACTATGGAACAACTGTCATTCAGAACTGCCTGAAATCTAGCTGAACAGAAGTCCTACAACTAAGGATATATAGAAGCAGCCACATTGAGACTGGTAGGAGGGGTAGAGATGCAGAATGAGCTGGCGACACACCCACGTGTGGCAGATAAAAATCTGGAGGAATATCTCAGAAGAGGTCCCACTTGAAGAGTGAGGAGTTTTGGGGTGCAGTACCAGAAAAATAAGTCCCCATGACTTTCAGCTGTTAAAACCAGTGGGGATTGTGGCTGAGTGAGATGGAGAGCCACTGGAGTCCCAGGCGCTCCTCTTAAAGGGCCAGCTCAGACTTGCTTGGGCTCGCTCTCTCTGAGTTCCAGCACTGGGGCACCAGGAACATATAAGGAAGAACTGAGTTGTCTGGCATCAAGGCAAGAGCTGGAGGGGCAACTTTCTCCCAGACAGAAGTGCTGACAGAGGCTGTTGTTCTTTTGCTGAACCTTCCCGTGACAGAGCCAGCAGGCAAGCACTATATCTGAGTCTCCATCAATCTGGCTAACACCATTCACCATGCCCTGGTGATTCCCTGAGATCCTGCACCACCCAACTTGTGGGCCCAACCCAAGCCATTTCCAGTGGCTTTTCCATACAAACAGCCTTTCTTGGCTCTTGCTTTGGACTTTCCTAAACTCTCTCAAACAAGCAGTATCTGGTCTCCGCATGCCATGTACATCTCACTAAGTGGCCTCAGGCCCAGCACTAGCAGCAGTTGGCTTTTGTTTGCAGCTTGGCCTCTGCTAGGCACCTTGAAACCCAGCACAAGTAGCAGTCATCTTCAGATCACTTTGTAGTTCATGCTGGGTGGCCCAGTGCAGGGCACAGGTGGCAACTGACCTCCTGGGAGGCGTCAGAGTGAGTTCAACCAGTGGACAGCTTCAGACCATGTTAAAGCACCACCTAACCACCTTCATAAGGGACACGTTCAAGGGACATACTCAGCAAGCACATGAGCCCTGCTGAAGTAAGTCCTGCTCCATGGGGTTGACCCCTGCACAGCTGATCTGCCATGGTGGTCACAGCCAGTCCTCACAGCCAATTGACTTGGGGGTAAATCCCTTCCATTGAGGTGCCAACAGCAATCAAGTCTCAACTACAACAGGAGGGTGTACAAAGCCCACATGGGGATATGGGCCCAGCTCAGGTCAGTGGGGATGCTGTGCCACTGGACCCTACAGGACACCTACTACATTAGGGAGACAGCCAAAATGAGGAGGCAAAGAAATGTGTCCCAAATAAAACAACAGAACAAAACTTCAGAGAAAGAACTAAACAAAATGGAGATAAGCAATCTACTAGATGCAAGTTCAGAACACTGGTTATAATGATGATGCTCCATGAACTTAGGGGAAGAGTAGATGAACTTAATGAGAACTTCAACAAGGAGATAGAAAACATAAAAAAGTGCTAGTCAGAAATGGAGACTACATTACCAGAAATGAAGAATACATTACAGGGAATCAGAGTAGATGAAGAAGAGGATCATATCAGAGATTCGGAAGATAAGAAAGCAGAAAACACCCAATTAGAATAGTAAAAAAGAAAAAGAAAAAAATCCAAAAAAGTGAGGATAGTATAAAGATCCACTGAGACAACTTGAAGTATACCAGCATTTGCATCATGGGGGATGCCAGCAGGAGAAAAGAGAGAGAGAGCAAGGAATTTAAAACCTATGTGAAAAAATGACAGAAAACTTCCCTAACCTGGTGAAGGAAATAGACATGTAAGTCCAAGAAGTGCAAAGAATCCTAAACAAGATGAACCCAAAGAGGCCCACACCAAGACACATCATAATTAAAATGCCAAAGGTTAAAGACAAATAGAGAATATTAAAAACAGCAAGAGAAAAGCAATTAGTTATCTATAAGGGAGCTCCCATAGGACTGCTAGCTGATTTCTCAACAGAAACTTTGCAGGTCAGAAGAGATTGGCAAGAAACAGTCAAAGTGATTAAAAGCAGTGATCTACAACCAAGATTACTCTACTCAGCAAAGCTATCATTTAGAAGCAAAGAACAGATAGAGTTTCCCAGACAGGAAAAAGCTAATGGAGTTCATCACCACCAAACCAATATTACAAGAAATGTTAAAGGGTCTTCTTTGAGAAGAAGAAAAAAAGGATAACAAATATGAATATTAAAATTGCAATAAATACATATCTATCAACAATGACTTTAAATGCAAATGGATTAAATGTTCCAATCAAAAGATATATGGAGGCTAAATGGATAACAAAACAACACTCTTACATACGTTGTCTACAAGAGACTCACTTCAGATTGAAAGATACACACAGACTGAAAGTAAAGGGATGGGAAAAGATATTTCATAAAAATGGAAACAGAGAAACAAACAAAAGCTGGGGTAGCAATACTTACACCAGACAACATAGATCTAAAAAACAAAAAAAATGAACAAGTAGAACAGAAACAGTTTCATAGATACAGAGTGAATGAGCAAGTAAAGCTACCACCTCCTAGTGGTGATGTGTGGTCACACAACAGAATAAAATACTGTAGCAAAGATTTACATCCTTTCACATCCAATTTAGCCAAATCCAACACAGCTGACAAAAGCTAATGTGAGTTTGGTACCTTCCTTGTTACTTTCCATTTAAATATATTATGACTAGGACATTGCTAGGTACCTGTTTTCATTGAGCTCAATTTATTAATTTTTAGCCATGTGATTTTTGTGATCTTGCTTTTAGTTACTATAATATTACTACATTGAGACAGATTTACAGTTTGCAACCGGATGTCAGTGTAGAATTTACCATTTCTCAATGTTAGCCCAATTGACATTTGGGGCCAATAGTTATGGGCTTTTCTGTGTGTGTCAGATTTTTAGCAGCATTTCTGGCTTTCACCCCCTAGATGCCAGTAGCACACACACACCCAGAACTGTGACAACCAAAAATGTCTCCAGACATTGCCAGATGTCCCCTGGAGAGGGGAGGCTAATTGTTCTCATTTGGGGACCACTGCTATAGGGTTTTATACACCAGGAAATACGATGATTGGCAACCATAAGGTGGCTAGGAGGGTGCTGCTGGAAATTGCTAGTGAAGCTGACTGGCCCAAACCATCTCACACCAACAGAAGCAGGGCAAAGCCAATGACGGCCTACCTCTTGTGGCCCCCAGCATATCTCTGAATACCCAGGAGAACGGCATGGATGGTCCTGGTTCCCAGACTTAAACTGCACATTTGATCAATGTTTGCTATCAACTAAAACAAATAGACCAGAGCAACCAAAAAGAAATTCTCCCCTTAGAGTAGTGTTGGCCGCAAAACGGCACCAGGTGTTAGACCGGACCTGGGTTCAGCAGCCTCGGTTCTTGAGTTCTGGCTAGGAAAGGATTCAGGGCCAAGACTCAAAGTATAAGAAAAAGATTTTTTTTAGAAAGTCACAGCAGAGGTAGAAAAAGTGAGTTATAGAAGAAATGGGCTCAGGAAACAAGTTTCAGAGGCAAAAGTATGGGCCCTTGGAGCTTAGGAGAGAGAAAGTAAAGGAAACGAGCCTGGAGGGAAGAAGAGGGAAAGGGAAGTGAAAGGCTCAGCTTTGCCCCTCGGGGAGGGAGAGCCACCAGGGCCTCTGTCCTAAGGGCTTTTAAGGGTGACGATTTTAAGGGAGGTTCCAAGGGAGGGTCTCAATAGAATGTCCATCAGCTTTCCAGGTCCTGGCCCCCACTGACTGGCCGGCACCAGGGCAGGGGGCCATCCGTCACTGCAGCTGGTCCTGAGGCAGCCACAGCATCGCCCGTCTGATTCTGCTGCTTCTCGGCGCCTGGGGCTGAAACACAGCTGAGGCCTGGTGATACCCTTAGGGGTTAATGCCCACGGGAGTGGTCGTGCAAGGCCCATGTGGGAGTGACAGCGAGGCCACTCTTAGGCCCCTTGTTCCTCCTTCAACGGGCTCTACCGTAGGACTAGCGACAGGCCAGGGGAGGGTCTGAACTGCACGGCCAACGATGTGCTGGGGGAGGAAAGGTCATCCTGGAGCAAGGTCCTTGTTTTCCAAGTTTTGCCCCTTGCTAGGCACCTGGGGCTTTCTGTCCTGGTGACCTTCTGTATCTGGCCCATTGTTTTTGCTCTGCTCATGTCTGCCTGACTACCACAGAAGAACAACAGTGCCATTTCACCAGTGGCATGCACACATTCGAGGAAAGGGACGTGTGATGTGACCTTAACACAGGGTTACCTTAAACACAGGGGCTTTTCTTTTTGCCAGGAGGGGAAGTTAAACTGCTCTGACATGCTGCCGCCTCACCCGGAAAGGAATGGTGGGTAAGGGTGCCGATGGAGAGATGAGATGCCAGCCAGAAGGGCATTTACATTCCCAGCCAGACCCTGAATTGGTGTTGGGGGACTGGGTATTACAAGGCCACCACTTCACCTCTGTCCTCTGAGTCGTTTGGGGTGTGTTCTCCTGGAGCTTGCCTTTCCTCTTTGTCACCCACAGCAGCCTTTGTCCTGAAAAAAGACCCTGAAATCCCCCCAGACCTTCTCAGAATAAATATGGTGTGACATTCGGATGGTGAGGAAACATTGACCCGGCTGAGCTGGCTGCCTACATTTAAATCTAATCCAGCAGTTCCCTGCTGTGTGATTTTGGGCAAACTGCTCAATGTCTCTGGGCCTCTGCTTCCTGGAAAATGGGAATAGCCCTGGCAGAAATGGCAGGGGGCATGCAGTCAGTGCTCAGTGGAGGCTATTAATTTCTTGTTACTGTCAAGTCATTGGGCCACGGCGACCTACCAAGTAGATTCAAGGCTTGAAATTAGGTTTTCTGACTCCAAATCCTGGGTTCTCGACCTCACATGCCGGAACCACTTGGGAAGCTTCTGAAGCCTGGATCCCAATGAGGTTGCCCTTTAATTGGTCTGGGGAACAGCCTGGGTGTGGAAGTTGTTAAGATTCTCCAGGTGATCCTAACGTGCACCTGGGCGGAGAACCTGTCTCTGATCCACATTATGACTCAAGTGGAATCAAATGATACTCAGAACTGTGCAGTATTTAGCCTCCTGTGTCTGGATTATTTTACTTAGCATCATGTCCTCCAGGTTTGCCCATGTTGTAGCATATGATGGATTTCCTGTTTTATGCCTGAATAATATCCCATTGTATATACATCCCACATTTTCTTCATCCATCCTTCTGTCAGTGGACATTAGATTGTTTCCATCTCTTGATTCCACTACCTGAGGTCCCTGGAATAGTCAACGGCACAGAAACAGAAGGTAGATGGTGAGTGTCAGGGGCAGGGAAGGGATAATGGGGACTTGCTGCTCAAAGAGTACAGAGTTTCAGTTTTGCAAGATGAGAAAGTTCTAGAGAGCTCCTGTAAAACATCTTGCCAATAGTTAACACTACACCCTGCACTTCACTTTCTTAGGAGCGGAGATTTCACCTTATGCGGTTTATTTTTTACCATCCTAATTTTAAAAAGTCAGGGTCATATGGGTGGTTCAGGGAAGTGCTTAAGGATCCAGAGGTGGCAGAGGTCATGAACAGTGGAACTAAATCAGAAGGGGCTTCCTGGAGGAGGTGGTGGCGGCTGAGCTCACCTGAGTAAGGATTTTCTGGGAGGAGAGACACTGGCAGAGCAGAAAAGGGTAGAGCCAGCTCGTGGAGCAGCTGCCTGGGCTTTCCCAGGGGACGGATGGGAGAGGCAGGTTGTGGGGAGTTCAAGCTGTGGTGCCCCTTTTAGCGTGAGCTGCAGACAGGGAACCTCCCAGAGTTCCCTCCGCTGGTTAGAAGGCCTGACCTGCCGACTCCAGCCTCCCTGCTTCTGGGTGAGTTGACACAGTAACCAGAGTACCTGTTAAAGGGAGGGTAACTCAGCCTCCAGTTCTGGTCTCGGTCTTGCCTGGCTTGTTGTCTGGCAAAAGAGGCGAGAGAGCCAGTGGGCAAAAATGGGGCAAAATGCATCAACTTGTCACATTTCACCTGCAGCTCAACTGGTTTCAAGTTTAGCCTAGATTTCTGTCTCATGTATGTGAAAAACTCTTTATAATGTGCTGGTGGGAGAAAAGTAGTTTCTTAAAGTGTGGTCCATGGATTCCCTGCCTTGGAATTTCCTGGGGAATATGCTGAGAATAAAATTTAAAAAAAAAATTTATTTTAATTGTTGAAAGTATTACAGATGTCCCATTCCCCCCTACGGGACCCTCCCCCACGCCCCTGCCCATTCCCCAGGCCTTCACTGAACTATTGTCCACCAGTTATGCATTTATGCATATGCAGTCTGGTTAACCTCTTCTCACCCCACCCACTTCCCTCTGAGATCCCTCAGTCTGTTCCATGCTTCAGTGTCTCTGGGTATATTTTGTTCGTCAGTTTATTTTGTTCATTAGATTCACATATGAGTGAGAGCATGTGATGCTTGTCTTTCGCTGCCTGGCTTATTTCACTTACTGTAATACTCTCCAGGTCCCTCCATGCCGTCTCAAAGGGTACGAGATCCTTCTCTTTACAGCTGCGTAGTATTCCATGGTATGAATGTCCCACAGCTTTTTTATCCACTCATCTACTGAGGGACACCTGGGCTGTTTCCAGATCTTAGCTCTTGTAAATTGTGCTGCTATGAACATAGGGGTGCATATGTTCTTTCTGATTAGTGTTTCAGGATTCTTAGGAGATATTCCTAGAAGTGGGATGACTGGGTCAAATGGCGGTTGCATTTTTAATTTTTTGAGGAAACTCCACACTGTGTTCCATAGTGACTACACCAGTCTGCATTCCCACCAGCAGTGCACTAGGGCTCCCTTTTCTTCGCATCCTGGCCGGCAAATGTCATGTGTTGAGTTTTTGATGGCAGACATTCTGACAGGTGTGAGGTGATACCTCAATGTCATTTTAATTTGCATCTCTCTGATGATTAGTGACCTCGAGCATTTTTTCATACGACTCTTGGTCATTTTTATGTCCAGAGAATACAGATTTCTGGACCATATCCCAGACTCATTAAATGAGACCTAAGGGGTGGGGACCAGGAATCTGCCGTTTTCACAAGCTCTCCAGGAATATGAGCTGAAGGACGTCAGTAGATCAAAATTGGGAAGATTTCACAGAATGCTCCCCCTGTAAACTAGGCCAGGCAGCCCAAATTAAGAGGCAGTGATGACCCAACCTGCCTGAACGTCCTTTCTTCTCTGCTGGTTCTCATTTTTGTCTCAGCGAGTATGATAGACACAGGGTGGACCTCAGAGGAGGTTTGGAAATGCAATGACCTGACTTCACTTAGTTCAACCAAAAATGATAAATTTTAAAAAGGGAATTCTCATCTCCTACTTATGGCCCGCAGACTTTCAAAATACCTGTTAATCACGTTGACGTGGGTGCTTATTGCTTTCTTTGGCCATCTAATATGCAGTGCCCTTCCTTTGGTAACAACACCTGAAATTCTTTTTGGAAAGTCACCTCTCTCTCCCTGGGGGCAAGCTGGTGGGCAGGTCAATCAAGGTGTCCCGCGGCCTGTGACCTAAGCCAGACCAGTCAGTGTTTCTCTCCTAGACTCTCTCCTTAGGCAGTGAGGATGGAGAACTCTTTAATGATTACAGTCACCATGGAACTCTGCCCTTCTTGCCCACTCTTGCAGCCCCTGGTCTCTGAAGGCCATCTGGCCTGCAGGTCTCTGTAGCATTTTCTGTATGCTCAGAAGCTAACCAGAGCCAACAAAGCCCAACAGAATGTCAAAGATAGGGTCTATTTCCCAATACCCTGTATCCTATTTGTGGTCTCTCTTTGAAACAGGCATACAAAGTTTTTGAAAATGACACAGAAAGCCAAGAACGTCTCCTGTGTTGTGGCTGAGCCCCTGGAGGGCACCCGGTGATCACAGGGCAGTGGAGGCATTAGGAGCGCATGCCCAGGTGGACATGTGACTGTCTAGTAGAGACTCCCCACTCTTCCGCCTCTTTAAGGAGTCCTTACACCCCATACACCCCACACAGTGTTGAGGTTCGATAACAGAATATCTTGAAAGATTTTTGCTTCTGCTTTCTTACATGGAGGCAAAGATGCAAGTGGAATTGCTACAGTGTTGGTGGTTAGGGTCCTTCCAGCTCTTTAGCCAGGAGTGGGTCATTTACCACACGTGTGATTTTTAAAAAAATATATCTTTATTGATTTCAGAGAGGGAGAGAGAGGGAGAGATATATAAACATCAATGCTGAGAATTATTAATCGGCTGCCTCCTGCACGTCCCCTACTAGGGATTGAGCCCACAACCCAAGCATGTGCCCTGACCAGGAGCCGAACCTTGATCTCCTGGGTCATAATTCGATGTACAACTGCTGAGCCTACAGGATTACTCTACCCAGGAAAGCTGTCATTTAGAACTGAAGGTCAGATAAAGAGCTTCCCAGACAAGAAAAAGCTAAAGGAGTTCATCACCACCAGACCAGCACTACAGGAAATGTTGAAGGGTCTTCTTTAAGGAGAAGAAAAAAGATCCAAAGTATGAACAATAAAATGGCAATAAATACATATCTATCAACAAATGAATCTAAAAATCAAAATAAGTGAACAAGGAATCTAATGAACAAAATAAACTGATGAATAAAATAGAACCCTAGGCATGGAAACATGGAACAGACAGGAATCTCAGAGAGAAGGGGGAGAGGGGCCGGGAAGAGATTAACCAAAGTACTTATATGCACACATGCATTACCCCTGGTCACAGACAGCAGGGTGCTGAAGGCCTGGGGCAGGGTGGGATCCGGGTGGAGGGGCACAGTGGGGGGGAAAAAGGAGGGGACATCTGTTCTACTCTCAACAATAAAGATTGAACTTAAAACAGAATGGATATACAGGGCAGTTAAGAGAATCCTCACAGTGGTTTCTAGATCTGTAGGTAAAAGCTATCACTGTAGGAAAAACAAACGATGCTTAGTGAAGACTTCTCAATCACTCTCTCTCCTCCACTAACAATTCAGTAAAAGAAAAACATATCGCGTCCCAGGGCAAATGAGAGAGATTAGAGCCATCATCCAAATGAAGGATACAGGGGTCACGGTTCCCGGCATACCCCCATTTAATTCATTAGTATCTCCAAAACCCAGATGGGTAATGGCAGATAACACTGCATTACCACAAACACAACCTAGTTTAAACAAAACTTGTCATTTTTGTGACAAATGTTGTATGATAACTAGAGCAGCTAACCATTCACATACATGCTAGGCAGCTGTTGATCTGAAAACAGTCTTTCCAAAACTCACCAGGAAGTGGTTCAGCAACAGTGTGCGTTTACAAGGCACCAAAACTACCCATTCATGGTCTCTCACTCTCCACCTGCGTAGCCCACAGGATTCTGGGCAATTTCAGGACATCACATTGGTCCATTACAGCGATTTTCAACCTTTCTCATCTCATAGCTCACATAAACTAATTACTAAAATTCTGAGGCACAACAAAAAATTTATTTGTTGCTGATCTGACAAAAAAATAGGTATAATTTTGATTCCTTCACACCACATGGCTATTGTGTTGGCTGTTGCATTTTTTTATTTGACAATCTAAAGGAAAATAAGTCAGTCGCCCTGACTAAATAGTTAGGTAGTGCATGCTTTAAAAATCCTTGCAGCCCACTGGTTGAAAATCGCTGGTCCATTATATTGATGACACACGATGAGCAGACTATCTGAACCAGAAATTGCAAGTATTCGGAATGCCTGAGGAAGACCCGGGGCCTTATCTTCCTTGATGGTCAATGACAACAGCCAAGGCAATCAGATCCACTGACAAGAATGATGCCACTGACAGAATCAGCTCCAGCGATCAGCAATTGAAGCAAAGTGTGAGAGATCCATGAGCTATAGGTATAATAGGCAGCTAGACAGACACGAGCAGAGCAAGGATGATGGGCCAGGTAGAGAAGCTCATCAGGGCACAAAGCCCTGGGTGCCTAGCAAGGGGCAAAACTGGGGAAAAGGACCTCACCCCCAGGGTCACCTTTCCTCCCCCAGCACATTGCTAGTCATGTGGTTTGGACTCCTGACCTTTTATATTGATGGTCCTGCGGTTTACACCCCCTGGCATTTCCTCCCTAAAGGTAACATCTAGTCCTAAGTTGTATTTTAGCTCCCAAAACCAGAAAAGCAGCAAAATTAGTCAAGTGACACCACGGCTGCCCCACGACCAGTTCTATTGCCTAATGACCCCCCTGCCCAAGTGCTGGCCAACCAGTGGGGACCAGGACCCTGAAAGAGCACATCTGGAAAGCTGATATTCTATTGAGATCCTACCCTGAGACACCCCCCCCCAAGATTTCCACTTGCAAGAGAGATAAATACCCTCAATGCAAAAGACCCAGGGTGCCCTCTCCCACCAGGGAGCATGCCCATGCCATTCCCTTTCCCTTCTCCTTCCCCCACAGGCACGTATCTCCTAAACTCCAACGGACCCCATGAGACTTGCAACAAGGGGAGCAATGGGCAATGGCAGCTTGTCCCTGGCTCACCCCCTGAACCTGTCTCCGAGGCCCCATTTTCTCTGACTTCCCAGTGAGCCAAAGCCGCCCCACCTGGGCTCTCCTGTTGCTCCTTCTAGGCCCTTCCTTGGTTCACTGCCCTGAGTTGTTTTTGCTGCAGCCAATAAATTCTTGCTTGCTTTGATGCACTTTGTCTCTTGAATAGAATCTTTCATTCAAGGAGAAAAGAACTGAGGTCCCTCCTCTTGCCGATAACACAGGGACATGCACATCTGTGACCATTCAGGGATCCACTACATCTATGAGGCTTTTAGGGCTCCATTAGTCTGGGACATGCTGGACATACCCTCCAGAATAAAGGACCCGTTGCCGCACTTGAACCTCTATCTAATCCATGTTAGAAGGATGAAAGGCCAGTTTTGAAGCCACTGGTGGGACCTAATAAGAGAATAACATGCAGATGCCCAGGGTTTGGAGCAAGGCCATGTTTCTACAGCAATAGAACAACATTCCTGACCTGCTTCTAGCTTCAGGAGACATGGAGGATGAACATGCCCGGTAGCAAGAACTGCTGATCATGGCCTGGGTTCTATCCTACCCACCAACCTAAGGACAGGTGGGAGAGCAGCATCCACAACAAGTGGAAGTGTTACAGCCTGGATTAGACAAGGACAGGTGGCCAAGACAATTGGCACCTACCGGTTCAGCACTGCGACCTGTCACACATCTCTCCCCTGCAGACTCACAGAAGTTCACTCTGACAAATCAACGAAGAAGGGAAAGGGGACACATGCTCCAAAATGATGCTTTGCCTCGATCCCTGACGCAGTCATAGTTTCCCCACCTGTCCAAACTCCTGTTCAGCCTTACACACTCACGTACAAATGCTTGGGATGTGGTTAGCTTGTTTATTGGAATAAAGGAGGACTTTGAAAAGAGGGCAACATTTTGCTTTTCTGTAGCCCACCCATCACCTTCCCCAGACTGCCATCCCGGTTCCTTTTCGAGTCTGAGTACCTCACACTCAAACTCCCTTCCTGACTCAAGTCCCCAAACACCCTCAGCTCATCTTCTGTGTTCATGGCCTCCTCAGTCCGCCAATCCCTCATCGCTCTCCAGACCCATAGAACACCCCCCCCACACACACACATTGGATGCCCCTGTCCCTCTCCCACTTGGCTTTTCTCTCATGGCCCCTGTTGGCCTGTACATCTGGGGCTCCCTCTTGTCCCCAACGTCAGGGCACTAATATGAGTTTTCTTCCTTTCTTTCTTTTTTAATATGTCTTTATTTATTTTAGAGAGAGGAAGGGAGAGGGGAAGAGAGAGAGAGCAACATCAATGATGAGTCATTGATCGGCTGCCTCCTGCATGCCCCCTACTGGGAATCGAGCCCGCAGCCCAGACATGTGCCCTGACCACTATTCAAACTGTGATCACCTGGATCATAGGTTGATTCTCAACTGCTGAGCCACGCTGGCCGGGTTCATGTGAGTTTTCAAGTCCTTGCCCATTCCTCCATTCTCCATATTGCACCCCTAAATCCACCCCAATCTAGAAGAGCAATACCTTGGACTTCAAGGAGGAAATTTCAATAGTTTCCCCCCCGCAAAATGGTAGGTCCACCTCCTATTCAGGGTTCTCATCTTCACCCTTAAGCCCCTTCTCCAAAAGGCCCTCCTCCCTGGCACTGGACCACTCACCTAATCCCAAATCTATCCAACATCCCAAACCCCACCCAGGCTTTACAATTGGCTTATCCCGACTACACAGGAGCCCATCCCTCCATGCCATTCCTTGCTGCCCATCTCTGGTCTCAACTCACCACCTCTGGGTCAGATCCTCTAGGATTCAACCCAATGCTCGCTGGCCATCAGGAGGGACAAGCAAGACAACTCACAGGGCAGAAGCTCTTTCTCAGCTTCTGAGTGGTTTTTGCACTGTTTCAGATAGGCACCGCGAATCTGTGAAACGAACGGAGACCAGTGATGCCAGAGCAGGAGGGTCTTGCAGGCCAGGGGTTCTCACCGATTTTCCTGTGCAGTTTTGACGCCTGCTTTTGGAGCAGGCACTCCCTCCGGGCCTCCACATCACAGAAAGAGTCAGTCAGGAACTTGAGCAACTTTCTCCCCTTCCTCTTATGGCCCTGCGGCCACTGCACTGCTCAGGCCATGGGTGCCCCTGGTACCCCTGTTCCAAGTGTGGCCGCCAGATGGTGGGACTGGGGAGGAAGGAGAGGCTGAGCCTGGAGAGCCTCCTTTGAGGCCGAGCTGGCTGGGCCGCTCTGTTCTGTCCTTGGTCTGTGATCACCCCTCCCTCCCTACCCCACCAATGCTTCTTGATTCACTAAATTCTCCTTTCAGAACTTCCAAATTCTGCATTTGGGATTCGCAGATTTCCCTCCTTGTTTTTCCCAAGTTCTTCCTCCTAATCAACCCTAAATTGTCTCTTTGGTTTAGCGAAACATTCTTGGTTTCCCCAAATTCTCCCCCTATTTCCCCCCACCAATGCTTATTTTCTTTCAAAATCTCTATTATCTGACCCCTTCATTTTCCACAAATGTCCCCAAATTCTCCCTGGAGTCTTCCTGAACAACTGATTTATTTCCCTAAAATATAACCTTAATTTGTTTAATTTGTTTTCACACCGCCCTTAAATTCTTTCTTCAATTTCTCATTTTCCCCCAGAACTTGGCCCAAACCCTTATTTTCCCTAAAAATTCTTCATAAGCTCCCAACCTCTTATTTTACCCATTTCTTTCTAAATTCCTCTCCACAATACTGCAAATTCTCCCCTTAATTCCTTGGAACTCCCATACTTCTTGGTTCCCCGACCCGACGACCATGCCTTTGGTTTTCCATCAGAATTCCTAACTCTCCCATGAGTCTCCCTCGCCTGCATTCCTTGGAGTCCTCTTTCCCTTGCAGGTCCCACTCCCACTCTCTTTCTTCGGGTTGTTTCGGGGGTTTTGGTTAATCCTTACCCGAGGATATTTTACCCCCGTTGCTTTTTTAGAGGAGAGATTGGTTGGCTGCCTCCAACAGGGGATGGAAGCAGCAACCCAGGTACGTGCCCCACCGGGAATCGAACCTGCGACCCGTTGGGGCGGGGACAGGGGGGCGATGCGTTAACCCCGGAGCCGCACTGGCCAGAACGCAGGGTCCGCTCCACGGCTCGTCGACTCCCTTATCCCTCCCTCTGATTGGCCGGGTGTGCCATTTCCGGAAGACATCTCCTGCTTCTGCATTGGTTTCTCTCTGCCAAACGCCCGCCCCCCCTCTTCCTCCCGGAAGCTCCTCAGCAGCCTGCAACCTGCGCTCTTCCTCCCGGGCTCCCAAGAGCCGCGTGTCTACACTGGCAGCGCGAGGCCTAGCCGGGAGGCCTCCTGCTGCCCCACGCTCCTTGCTTCCCGGGCGCCGACACTGGCCCTGAAGGCGGAGGCAGCTGAATGGACTTCCATTTCGGGGCTCTAGGAACTCCGATCACGTACCGCGCTGGGCGCCGCCATCTTGCTGGGATTAGGTCACTGGAAGGGGCCGGTCCCTTTTACCAGCCCGCCTGGCTCCCTGTTTGACCTCTTTTTGGGTCACGCTCTCCTCGTGAAGGCGCTTGCATTTTTTACTCTTTTTTGGGTTCAGGGATTTCTCTGAGTGCCCTCTCTGTAGGCTTTGTAGTGGGACTCTAGCCTTTCCCTAGGAGAGGGTGGGCAGTCCTTCCAGTGAGAGCACCTTCCCTTCCTCTGACTGAAGTCAGGGTTCCCCTGAGCCTCCCTGTTCTCCAGCTCTTGCTCACTCCCTCCTTGCAATAGGGAATTCAGTGCCCCCCAAATTGCCCAGCATTATTTTCCCCTGGGAAAAAGATCGAGCGGGTGTCGAGGTTAGACTTCAGGGTAAGGGATGGAGAGGAGATCTCAAGATTAGTGCTGTGAGCCTTTTCGCAACGGGTTTGCCGCCAGAACACAGGTGTCTTGAAAACCACCACTAACAAACCCAAAATGGGAAAGGAAAAGACTCATATCAACATTGTCGTCATTGGACACGTAGATTCCGGCAAGTCTACCACTACTGGCCGTCTGATCTACAAATGTGGTGGGATCGACAAAAGAACCATCGAAAAACTTGAGAAGGAGGCAGCTGAGATGGGGAAGGGCTCCTTCAAGTATGCCTGGGACTTGGATAAACTGAAAGCTGAACGTGAGCGTGGTATCACCGTTGCTATCTCCCTGTGGAAATTCGAGACCAGCAAGTATTATGTGACCATCATTGATGCCCCGGGACACAGAGCTGTCATCAAAAACATGATTACAGGCACATCTCAGGCTGACTGTGCTGTCCCGATTGTTGCTGCTGGTGTTGGTGAATTTGAAGCAGGTATCTCCAAGAATGGGCAGACCCGTGAACAAGCCCTTCTGGCTTACACACTGGGTGTGAAACAACTGATTGTTGGTGTTAACAAAATGGATTCCACTGAGCCACCCCACAGCCAGAAGAGATACGAGGAACTTGTTAAAGAAGTCAGCACCTATATTAAGAAAATTGGCTACAACCCTGACACAGTAGCATTTATGCCAATTTCTGGTTGGAATGGTGACAACGTGCTTGAGCCAAGTACTAATATGCCTTGGTTCAAGGGATGGAAAGTCACCCGTAAAGATGGCAATGCCAGTGGAACCGCACTGCTTGAAGCTCTGGATTGCATCTTACCACCAACTCGTCCAACTGACAAGCCCCTGCGTCTACCCCTCCAGGATGTCTACAAAATTGGTGGTATTGGTACTGTCCCTGTGGGCTGAGTGGAGACTGGTGTTCTAAAGCCCGGCATGGTGGTCACCTTTGCTCCAGTCAATGTTACAACTGAAGTAAAGTCTGTTGAAATGCACCATGAAGCTTTGAGTGAAGCTCTTCCTGGGGACAATGTGGGCTTCAATGTCAAGAATGTGTCTGTCAAAGATGTTCGTCGTGGCAATGTGGCTGGTGACAGCAAAAATGACCCACCAATGGAAGCAGCTGGCTTCACAGCTCAGGTGATTATCCTGAACCATCCAGGCCAAATCAGTGCTGGGTATGCACCTGTGCTGGACTATCACACAGCTCATATCGCTTGCAAATTTGCTGAGCTGAAGGAGAAGATTGATTGTCATTCTGGGAAAAAGCTGGAAGATGGCCCTAAGTTTTTGAAATCTGGTGATGCTGCCATCGGTGATATGGTGCCTGGCAAGCCCATGTGTGTTGAGAGCTTCTCTGAGTACCCTCCTCTGGGCCGTTTTGCTGTTCGTGACATGAGACAGTTGCTGTTGGTGTCATCAAAGCAGTGGACAAGAAGGCAGCTGGAGCTGGCAAAGTCACCAAGTCTGCCCAGAAAGCTCAGAAGGCTAAATGAATATTATCCCCAATACCTGCCACCCCAGTCTTAATCAGTGGTGGGAGAACAGTCTCAGAACTGTTTGTCTCAATTGGCCATTTAAGTTTAATAGTAAAGGACTGGTTAATAATTACAATGCATTGTAAAACCTTCAGAAGGAAAGGAGAATGTTTTGTGGACCATTTGTGTGTGTGTGTGTGGCAGTTTTTAAGTTATTAGTTTTTAAAATCAGTTATTAGTTTTAGTTAGTTACTAGTTTTTAGTTATTAGTTTTTAATGGAAACAACTTGACCAAAAATCTGTCACAGAATGTTGAGACCCATTAAAACAAAGTTTAATGAGAGGGAAAAAAAAAGATTAGTACTGTGATGTGTGTGTGACTTCAGTTTGGAGCTCAGAGTGAAGAGTCGATGTGAAGTCTTGAGGATGGAATCATTCATTCATTCACTCATTCATTCACTCCACAAATATTTACTGAGCAGGTACCATGGCGCAGGCACTGCTCTGGGTGCTGAGGTTACCATGGTGAACAGGACCGACCCAGCCCCATCTCCGGGAGTCAGCATTCCAGGCAGGGAGAGGATGGATAGGAAACACCAGAAGAAGCAAGGTAACTTCAGATAGTATTTGATAAGAGGCAAATACGAACAGGTAATATGATAGGGAGTGACAGCGGTACAGGGCCATTGGCAAAAGCCTCTCTGAAGACATGACATTTAAGTGGAGGATAAGAAGGAAACAGCCATTCAAACATCTGGGAGGAAAGTGTTCCAGGCAGAGTAGCAGCCAGTGCAAAGGCCCAGAGGTGAGAACCGTCTTGAAGACAGAGGTGGAAGACCAGGTCAGGCAGGTGGGCCGGGAGCTGACTGTGCAGGCCTGGTAGGATTTTATTCCCTTCTCAGGACAGTGTCATCTAATTTACATTTTGTAAAGATCAATTCTGCCAGGCGGGAAACAGATCTTAGAGGGCGGGGGGGGGGGGGGGCCGCAAAGAGGCTACTATACTCATCCAAACCAGAGATGAATGGAGACAGGAGCAGAGATGGGACAACGGAAATGGTGAGAAGTACTCAGATTATGAATCTCTTTTGGAGTTTGAGCCAGCACCTCGAGAAACTACAAGGACAGTGCTGCCACTCAGAGAGATGGGGAAACTGGGGAGTAGCAGGTGCTTGGAAGGACAGGTGTGGTAGGCTGAGATGACCCCCCCTCAAATATCCACGTTCTGATCCCTGGAACCCGTGAGTATGTCACTATCAGTGATATGCAAAAGATGTGGTTAAGTTAGAAATCTTGAGATGGGGAGATTATCCTGGGTAATTGAGGTGGGCCCAATGTAATCATGAGGATATTATAAAATGGAGGCAGGAAAGTCCTGATGATAGATGGAAGAGCTTGGAGTGATACAAGGAAAGGGCTATGAGCCCGGAAATGTGGGTGGCTCCTAGAAGCTGTTAAAGTTAGAAAATTGATTCTCCCCTAGAGTCTCCAGAAAGAACCCAGCCCTGTGCACCCACTTTAGACTTGTGACCTCTGGAACTGTAAGAGAATAACATTGTGCTGTTTTAAGCCACTAAGTTTGTGGTAATTTGTTAAAGCAGCACCGGGAAACTAATACGGTGGGGTAGGTCCCAATTGAGAGTTCTGTTTTGACCATATGCATCTTGAGACATCCAGGTGGAGATGCTGAGTAGGGGTCTGAAGCTCAGGAGGGAGGTCAGACTGGAGTCAGGGACTTTGAAGCCATTGACACATCAAAGGAATTTGAACGTCCTGGGCCTGACAGAGGGGCTCTAGCAGAGGGAGGCCTGCAGTGTGTTCCAACCTTTTCCCTGGCAGGGCCCAGTGCTGAAAGTGATACCATCTGTGGGCAAGTCTAGAGTCAGCAGAGTTGGCTGCTCAGTGAAATACCAGCAGCCCGGACATTGAGGCAGCCCAGCCGAGGGATCATTCTCTTGGAAGCCATTCCTGGCTCCTCAGGCACACTGATTGGGAAGCCCTGGATGGCTTGAGTGGAGAAAGGCAAGGACCAAGTTGGGGTTTGAGGATGAGTGTTGGGACCTGAGACCCAGGAGAGGGCTACACAGGATGAGGCCAGGCATCAATAGACATCAAAGACAGGGAGGGGTTATTCCTGGGAAGAGACATGGAGGGGTGGAGTTGGATGCTTGTAAGCGGAGTTGAGATTAGGCTTCAGAAAGAAAAAAATGCTAATTCTCACTGAAGAACAGGCTTTGGGATGCCATGTCAGACCCTTCCACTGCCCTTTATTTTCCCCACCCCCCAGGCCTCCAGGGGGCTGGGTCATTCTGGGCCTTGCTACTTCCTGTTCTGTACAGCCACTGCTCAGAGACTATGGAGCTGTGGAGGCAGCTGAGGCAGGCTGGACTGGTGCCTCCAGGGCTGGGTCCAACCCCCAGGGCCCTGAGAGGTGCCCCCCATCAGGGAGAGCTGACCAGACCCTCATGTCCCCAGGGGCAGACACTGAAGGTGCCAGGGAGAGTCTGCTGTGGATCTGGGAGGAGTTGGTGAGTGAGGAATTTGGAGGGGCAAGAGATAGAGTAGGGGTGGGGGAGAATGAATGAATGAATGAATGAATGAATGAATGAATGAATGAATGAATGAAAGGCAATGTGTGAAAATAGAAAGGGCCAGAGATTGAAAGACAGAAATTGAGAGACGGAAATCAAGAAATAAAGCCAGAGAGAGAGAGAGAGAGAGAGCTAGAGAGAGACCCAAAGAGAGGTAGACACATAGACCCAAAGAGTGAGAGGCTGGAATAGAGACAGACACAAAGAGAGACCCAGAAAGAGATGGAGATGGAGATGGAAAGCAGAGACAGAGACTCAGATTAAATCTAAGAGACAGAGAGATGGAGACAAAGGCAGAGAAATACAGGCAGACAGAAAGACGGGGTATGGAAAGACATAGAAACAGACAGACAGGTGGAGACAGGGAGATGGATACCAAGAGAGGGAAACGAGAGACCAAGAGATTAAGAGTCAGACACACACAGAGAGAGGTAGAGACAGGGAGAGACAAATGGAGAGAGAGCGACAGATCAAGAGACACCGTGAGAAGCAGGATGGCAGATAAGGTCCCGGGACACAGCAAGGACCTGCCCAAGAACATGGTATAGGTAGTAAGGTGATGGGAACAGGGACCACTGTGATGGGATTTTACAGTGGACGAGAAAGATTGGGCTCAACTCCAAGTACAGCATGGGCAAGTGGAAATTTACGGCGCAGGAGCCGCTGGGGGACAGTGGATAGAAAATTACATCAGCAGGAAGGGGGCATTTTGGGTCAAGTGACTCAGCAGGATTCCTGCTGAAGACCGGCCAGAGTGATCAGACATCAGCTGGGAGATGTGGGAGGTGAAGAACCAGACTAGACAAGCTATGGAGAGCGTTCAGGGATGGAGGATGGGGATTATTGCTAAGACTGCATTTTACGAGGCGGTGCACAGGTGGGCCTACGGGAAGTTTCAGGAGCCTGACTAAAGTTAGGTCAAGCAAAGACTCTGTCAGGTCCTGAGCTGGGACCTGCTTCCACCCAGGTTGGGGGGCATGCTCTCTGGGGTGGAATGCCCATGACTCTCCCTTCCCTCCAGCAGGAGAAACTTCGCAGAGCGATGTCCAGCTGCTGGGCCAGCTGTGTAGCCTGGGGCTGGAGACCCGGTGCTGCGGGAGGAGCTGGTTGCCTTCCTAGAAGAGGCCCAGGATGAAGAGCCTGAGGGGAAGCAAGAGGAAGGACACCTGGGGTCTCCTTTCTGGCCTCAGGCCCCGCCCCCCCCCGGACTTGGAGAGGACTATGTGGGGCCCTGCCAGAGTGTTTCCCATGGGCATATGGCATTTTACACTAAGAAGAGGGGTGCTTTGCAGGCCAGATCAACCTGCAGAGGTTCTGAAGCTGCCCGCAGTGAGATTCAGGGATCGGCCTGTGAGCTGTGGGCGTGTTTGAAGATGATGTGGGAAGTTTGCAGAAAACCTGTAGGCGGATTTGCAGAGGTGCTGCAGGAGTGTTGCAGGGAACATGTGGGTCTTTGCAAGTAGAATGGAGATGCTTGCAGATGAGGTTTTAGATGAAGGCTGTCCACTGGCTCCATGAGGCTATTGAGCACTTGAAATTGGCTAGCCCTCACTGGGGTGCCCTGTAAGTGTAGCATACACGCTGAATGCTAACTTTTCAAAGGCTTTAGTATGATAACAAGAATATAAAACATTTCAATCTTAAAAATTAGTTACATATTGAAATGAAAATATTTTGACTATATTGTGATACATAAAATATTACTAAAACAAATTTCACCTGTTTAAGGTTTTTTTATTGTGGTGAAATATACATTAAAATTCATGATTTTAACTTTTTTTTAACCGTTACCAGAGGATATTTTTTCCATTGCTTTTCAGAGAGAGTGGAAGGGAGAGAGAGAAACATCGATGTGAGAGAGACATATCGATGGGTTGCCTCCCGCACGTGCTCTCGGAGTATCAGTGATTGAGCCGTCAACCCAGGTACATGCCCTTGAGTGGAACTGAACCCGAGACCCTCTAGTCTGTGGGCTAATGCTCTAACCACTGAGCCAATCTGGCTAGGGCGCTCATGAATTTGGAAGGCTACAGTTTGGGAGAGATGCAAATGTCTAGGTCAAGAAAAGTTCCAGATGCCAAGCTCTGTTGCCTTCTCCTTGCGGAGTGAGGCTGCTGCCCACTTCTGGCACATCGATGTGTTCACCACCCAGGACCCTCACCCTGTCCTCAGTGTCTAGAGTTTTTCCTGGGGTTACCTCATGTAGACATGATTTTTTTCATTCTCAACCATGTGATAGAACCCAGTCTGCAGCTTCCCCTACCCTCTGTGGAGGTCAGGCTGACCCCAAGCCCCAACCTTCTTGTCACTTCATTAGTCTTTCTGGTGATCCACTCCCTTCAGGATCTTGTTGGTATGAACTCAGGTGTAATCTAAGTGGTTCACACATGACAAAGACACTACTATTATGAGAAAATGCCAAGAGTTTTAGAAGTTACCTCTCAGGGAGCCAGGGAGAAAGACCAGATAAATCATTGTACAGAGCCCAAGTCTGTACTTTTGGAATTCATTTGGCATTCATTTGCTCCAAGCTTCCAAGGGCTATCTCAGGGTGCCTACACCCTGGGGCCATTGCCATTGGGTTAAATCATGCGTGATAGGAGTTTGTCCCTTATTGACAAACTCTGTATTCAAGTTTATAGTTTCTCATCCTCAGAATCCTCCAAGTCCTGAGGATTCTGACCCTTCTCGTGCATGGTAGTCTGATTCTGTAATTCCTTTGTCGTATAGTCCTTCCCCTCCTATTAGCCAGTGCAACAGTTCCTTCTGGTTATGCTGAGATTTGGCCCTAGTTGGTTGGTGACCAGAAGGGCTGGTGGGTCCAGCTTGTGATGGGCCCTGCATTGTCTTATAAGGCAACCTTGTCTTGCCTCATTGGAGGCATCAGCATAGTCTTTCAGAAGGCAGGGTGTGTTAGTTTTCTATTGTTGATGTAACAAGTTACCACAAACGTAATGATTAAAATAACACAAACTTATGAGCTTGCAGTTTTGGAGGTCAGAAGTCAGAAATGAATCTTAGATGGTCATAATAAAGGTGCTGGCAGGTCTGATTTTTTTTTTTTTTTTGGAGGCTTTAAGGGCAGATTCTTCACTTGCATTCATTGGCTCATGGCCCCTTCTTCCATATTCAAAATACAAAAGCCAACCTCTGCCTCCACCACATCCCCTTCTGACACTGCCCCTCCTGCCTCCGTCTTGTATAGTCCCTTGTAATTATATGGGGCCTATATCCCAGTTTCTCTGGAGACGTAAATGCAGGTGGTCTAACTCCCAATACGTGGCTATACCACCGTGAGGGTCGAGAGACACTTTAGTTCAATGAGACCGAGCCAATAATTCAAGTTTCAAGAAGGGAGACAGGGACTAACATAAAGCAAATCACACAGGGTTTCTTTACCAGTTCCCGATGGTTCTCGGCACCAGCAGGCCACCCGGAGGATCCGCAGAAAGACACACACACACGGGGATACGGCCGCGATGGCGTCTGTCACTGCAGCCGTCTGGAAGCTCCCGCAGAGAGGTGCAGGGAGAGCAAGGCAGGGTCAGCTTTCCCGGAGCTGGGCACGAAGCCTGTGGAGGGCAGACAAGCGTCCAAGGATGTGGCCGAAAAGCCCCTGCTTTTAACAGGTCAGTTGAAGGTGTGGTGCGTCTTCGGTGTGTCTTGTCAGGGTCCTACAGAGCTCGGGGCCTGCTTGGAGGCCAGGGCTACAAAGTGTTACTCTTATCATGCCACGCAGGCCTCACAGCTACACTCAGTCACACAAAATGGAGTTACTTATGTCAAGTCTAATACACACATCAAACTTAGATTCCTGACTCTAATACACACACAAATCTATTTCTATAACAGTCCACCCGGGGATTCCCATGGATTTAGTCCAAGGGAATCAGACTAAAAAGGTTTCTCCTTCTGGGGAAGAAGAGTAAAAATCATCTTAAGAAAGAGATGAAGCAAAAAGAAACAAGCAAAACCAAGAGCAATTTCCTTAATCAGAGTCCAAGTATTTTGTAAAGAAGAAAATCCATGTTGAATGAGGGTCACGGGGTTCAGCGCGTTCCAGTTGGGAGTGCAAGGTACCATTCTCCAAAGTGAGAGGAGGGTATCTCCGAGATGGCAGGCGCTGTGTAGTTTCCTGACGTCCTCCTTGGTCGCGATGATCCCAGCATTTGGTACGTAAGCGATGTGATGTAGTTTGTCTATTGGCTTCTTGAGTTGTTGAAGCGTCTTCTTAGTGAGACCCTCAAGTTGTGCTAACTTAGTAGAAGATTTGTTAAGGGTAGGCGGGGCGGTATAATGCTTGGTAGTTAGAGTAGGGACAAGGGGCACAGAAGGGTGCCAAAAGATAGTTGAAGATTCTGTATAAGTAGTATAATGTGTGACATTATTTATAGAAATGTTCATACCATTAGTAAGGAGAGAGCAATTA
The DNA here is from genome assembly GCF_054644295.1 of Miniopterus natalensis. Lineage (NCBI taxonomy): Eukaryota > Metazoa > Chordata > Mammalia > Chiroptera > Miniopteridae > Miniopterus > Miniopterus natalensis. The sequence goes on from NC_142083.1 coordinate 86,907,686, forward strand.
TTCATGCCTTGAATGTTGACATCCCAAAAGGTTTTATGGTCAAAGTAGGAAAAGTTAGAGAAACAAATTACCCAATTATGTCTTCCTAAAGAGTAGAAAGTGGGTCTAGGCTGATGTGGGATTAAAGCAACAGGAAAAGAGTCTGCATAAAGTGCATTATGAGCAATATAGACAGTGGGCGAGAATTCAGTAAGATCTGATTTTTTGAAGAAGTAGGGATCAACGAACAAAAGATCGCCTACAGGTAAGACATAATCTTCCCCTATTTTGGTAGGGATGTCAATAGTGGAGTAGGCTAGGAGATTTTCTCCGCCAATAGTTGTTAGAATAGATATTTTGCAGTCTGCCGTGTCACAACCAACAGGTTTAGAGAAGTCAACTCTTGCAGTAGCATCGCTCCATAAGGGATTAAATCCGGTACCTAACTGCATTAAGTTAAGCATGTCTCTGTGGGCCTGAGTCAAATGGTCTTGAATTTTTATGCATTGCCATTTGAATTGATACATTTGGAATCGAGTATTGAGGTCCTCTAGGTCCATGTGAAGCTTTTGGATAGCTTCATTCTGTTGTTTAGTTGCTTCAGATAATAATCTGATTTGTTGTTGAGTCTGTGCAGCTAGTGCGTAGGCCGAATCGAAAGAAGATGAGACTAACCTCATGATTTTTGCCTGTTCCATGGCCGTTTCTGACATGAAGACATTTAAGTCACGTGTCAGTTTGTTGATCTTAATAGAATTAGCTATAGATACAGTTAGAGAGAGAGATGCCATTGCAAATGCGGCTGCATCAAGTTGTAGGAGTTTCCTAACATTAGAATGAAAACGTTGGGGAAAGGGTGGTAATTGTAAGTTAAGTTGTTGTGAAGTGCATGCAGGTATAAGAGAGGTTACAAGAAAGTCGGAAGGTGAAAAGTACAGAGTGGTGCATTGAATTTGTGGTTTGTAAATAATTCGAATTGGATTATCAGAGTGGGTCATGACAGGAGGTGGTGTTAAAATGGTAGGTGCAGGCTTAATAATACCATATGAATAGATGGAAGGAAAATGTAAAGTCCTTAAACATATGGTGCTATTATAACATCCTCTATAGATAATGCAGGGGTCTAGAGGTGTCTTGGTGAAGCATTGATCTCTCGGGTTTGGTACATGGAAGAAATCAGAATTAGGTAATACTGTGTGGTTAGTAATAGGTGAGAGATGGTGTAGGAAAGCTTTTTTCCACCCTCCTTCGAGGTACATTATCATGTATGATTGATAACCTAGTGATAAACTTCCTGCGATTCTAAAGGTGTTGTGAGTGTTAATCTTTGCACCAAAAGTAGAAAACCAAGAGGTTGGTTTCATTCCATAAGAGACATTTTAAGTAAGATTAATCCTAGGGTCTAATACCTGAGAACAAAGATCCCAATGAGTTTTGTCTAAAGGGAATGGTGTTGGTCAGGTAACATTTTCAGGAAACTTGTACCATTTCTGCATAGTGTGAGGTGCTGCACACTAATCAAATTTTACTGATATATTCCTATACTTTGTGATAGGAAAAGGGCCATAAGAGTAAGGATGATATCTAAAGGGTGCAGCTTTAGTGTTAATGGAATGTACTGGAATAACACCATATGGTAGGTTAGGATGTAAAATCATGAATTTGTGAATGGAACAGTCATGGTATGTCTGACTTTCCCTTGTTAAATTGATACTAGAGGTGTTACTTCTGAATAAAAATATAGGAAATGTTGTTTGTTGAAATTGGATAGACAAAAATTGGAGTGTGATATTGCCAATAAGTGAGGCATTTAGATTATCGGGTTCTTCCCTTATTAAGATACGAGTAGAGTGAAGCCAATTGTGTAAGATTGTGTCTATTTTTGATGTAAATGTCATTGTACTTGTTGTGATGTTAGAGCAGTCCTGTGGTGAGTATTCAAGAGCTTTTATAGGTGTTTTTACGCCTGCAATCATAGTACTTAATAGTTGTTTGTATAATATTTCCTCTGCCTCAGCATAAGTGAGTACTATTAAGCATGCCCCTCTGTTTTGGTAAGTTCTATGTGTTTTGGGTAAATCCTAGAGCCGATGGCGTTCTGAGCTTAGATGCTAATGTGATTGTTTTTTGATAGGTATGTTTCTGTAAGAGTTCCTTCACCGGTTTTGGTAGGAAAGAAGGGTCTCTACAATAAATTGCCTTTTCTATGAATGTAAAGCTTTGATCGAAAGGGTCGGTATTATTGAGAGGAAAAGAATTATTCACTATGCCTGCCACAAAACAGATTTGATAGATGGGACCAAATCGAGGTGCTTCCCATAATTTGGGTTCTATGGTGAAATCATCATAAGTGACAGGGGAAATTAGATCAGTCAGCACCTGAGGTATATGTCTAAAAGGCCCAAAATTATTGTCCTTCTCTAGGTATTCTTCAGGTGTGATTGTATCATCTAATGGTGTCCTCATATGAGAGGCAAGTGCAGCGCCTTCAGAGGCACCCATAGTGCACTCTATTCCAATGCAAAAATTGCCAAAGGTTGGAAATTTTGGAAACTCTGTAAGATAATATTGATAATATGTTATGTCACCTTCCTTTACGGTATGATTAATAGGATGTCCTTCAGGGAAGCCTTCTGGTAATGTGGGATTCAAAATTGGTGGTGATAAAAAGGGTTTGGGATTCATGAAAGTTGGAGTGGTTGGTGAGGTTTCAGGAGCAGTGGTCTCTATGGTTGAGGATGTTTCTGTTGTTTGTTGAGGCGGCTAGATTCGAACTAGTATTGTCCTCACCATCATACTCATAGTCCTCTATATCTGTGTCATCTAGTTCTCCTGTGTTCTAAAAACTCATTAAGTGTTCCACGAAGGGTACTACATTAAAAGTTGCTCTTTGTATACAAGTATTGTTTTCTTCAGTGCTATAAGGGTTTATTGACTGTATCGGCATTATGATGGATCCTCTCCATTGTAAAAGGGTATCATTAGAGACATGATAAGTTATTCCCTGTGGTTCCCGAGATTGAGTGTCAACAATTGATACAGATCTAGTATGTAATGCATCCTGAAACCATTGAAGTTTCACACAGTCTTTAAGTTGTGTGTGATGGTATGCTCTTAGAGTAGTCTGATCTTCATTTAAAGCTTGTAGCTGACAATACTTCTGTGTATAATAACTGGGACATAGTTTATGTGTAGCAGTGTAATATAGAGAAGTGTTGAAATCAAAGTGTCCTATAGTTAGAGAAAAAAGAGTATTGTTAGTGAAGATATAAGGAGGGTGAAAAATGTAATGTTGTGGAAGTTGTTCTAAAGTCATGTTATGAAGAGGTGGTTCCATAGTCATAGCTGCTGCTATAGTATTTGGTTTTATAGTAGTAGAAGTAGAAGTTTCAGAAGAAGTTTCAAAAGAAGTAGCTATAGTAGGAGAAATAGTTGTGCCACTGCAGATTTTGAAGAGTATTACAGAAGCTAGAGTTATATAAATGACTCCTCTTCCTCTATCATTTGCATAAGTTCCTCCGATTCTTTTTCTCGTTGGGTAATAGCTGGGCGGAAATGCCATTCTGAGGTTGATTCAGGAGCTCCTAGGCTTCCTAAACAAAGTTGAGTAAGAAATTCTGTTGGTGTGGACAATGAGAGTATCTGAGGTGAATTTCTATCTTCTGCATAAATTGCTTGTTCGGCTATTGTTATATAATCTTTCAGCATAGAACTCAATCAATTGCAGCCTGACCTGGTAAATATTCAGAAAGGCTTTGAATATCATTAAGGGTTCCTTGAACTATTTCTATAATTCCACCGAGAGAGCAGAGCAAATAGGTTGTGGGTTAAGCAATCGCATCTAGTAAAGCAATCCTAGTGTACCATGAGGGGTTGATAAGATCAGGATAGAGTCTGTGGTAATGTCTCTGTTGTGGCGGTGGGTTCAGGTGTGAAAGTGGGTAAAGAGGAGTAGAAGGTTGTAAAGGTTGGGTTGCAGTAGGTGCTGAAGGGGTATGAGTAGGAGGTTGTGGTAAAGCCACAATATCAGCAATATCTGGCGATGGAGGAGGAGTAGGATTAGAAAGTTGAATAGTATCAGGTGATGGGGTAACTATATTTCCTTTGACATTCCGAAGGAATTAGGTTATGTTGAGCTCCCATCGCTCCAGGATAGACCTGTCAGGATACAGACAGTGTGATTATAGAACCAAGATGTGGGGGTAGTGAGGTTGGAAATGATACCATGAATTATTCCTTGAAGATGTTCGGTATCATTAGGTGTGATGGGTGGAGTGTATGTTCTCCATTGGCACCACATAAGAGTCAGGGTGCCCATCGCTATGGCGAGGAGTAGAGTAAGAGTAAGAAGGAAAGTAACGATTTTCACAACGGTCCCTAAACGCATCCTGTGAGATAAAGACTATAAGGATTTGTAAGAGAAAGAAAGAAGGTATGGCTGATAGAAGTGCGTAAAGCAATATGATAAGTGTAGGCCTCAAGTAAAGGGTTGAGAATGGCATATCTTGGTCTGTTGTAAATGTCCCTTGTTATTTACAGTCCAATATAGCGAGGCTCCACTGTGTGCAATTATTTCCTGTGGGGATAAGGAGCCATCTTTAGGATTTTTGGTTAAGATTTTATAAGGTAAATTTCTATGAATTTTAGGTGTAGGTGGAACAAATTCATAATCTGGGATTTTTTCAAGATGAGGAGCATAAAGTTCTTCAAATGGTGATAACCTCTGTGGTCTAGGTCTGCTATTTAGTAAAAGGGTAGCTCTATCTAACAGCTCTTGTAGAGACGTGAAGTGTCTGTCCATCATCAAAGTTTGAATCTTATGTTTAAGAAGACCATTATGTCTTTCAATTGTACCTGCTGCTGTAGGGTTATAAGGTAAATGAAAATTCCAATCAATATCACATTCCTGTGCTAATTTCTGAACTTTTGCGGCTGTAAAGTGTGAACCTTGATCTGATTCAATGCATTGTGGAGGACCAAAATGGGTCATCCAACTTTGGATTGTTTTAAGAGTAGTATTGGCATCTGGGTGATTAGAACCAATTGCAGTTAGAATTCCAGTGCATACATCTACTAAGGTACAAGCATATTTTTGGGTAAAATGTACTGATAATGGACCAATAAAGTCAATTTGTAGAAGTTGATTAGGAAATAAGGGTTTACTAATTCTAGGTGGTTGTAAAGCCCTAAACATCTGAGTTCCTTTACAAGTTTCACAAGAATTTACAGCTGATTTAATATCTTTAATGGGGGTCTTAATATTTCTTTTATAGAACCAATTTATGAGTGAAGAGTGTCCAATGTGTCCTAAATTAGCATGAATCTGTTTAATGAATTGGATTGGTAGAATAAGTTCTTCCTTAGGTTTGTCAGCCATGTATTTGCCATCTCCCTTTTTTAACTTGATAGTTGGAATTGGAGGTATAAAATAGTTACCATCCTTGTCTTTCTTAATGGATAATTTGATGGGTAATGATTTAGTTCTATCAAGGATTGTGACTTCTTGATCGGGTGTGAGCCCTTTAGCTAATTGATCTGCTACTTGATTGTGTAATGTAGTAGGTGAGTTGTCTGTAGCGTGTGCACTAACATGTGTGACATATATCTTAATCTTTTCTGAAAATTCATCTAACTTAACCCAGTAAGGTTTGGACCAAATTTCCTTTCCATTAATACTCCGATCAGTTTCTTTCCATTTCCTAGACCATAATATAACACCATTATATATGGCCCAAGAGTCGGTGTAAATATACACCTTAGCTCTATGTTGTTCTACAGAGTCTCACTGCTAGGTATGCTGCAATGAGTTCTGCATGCTGAGCAGATTTGGACTCACCCTTTGCTGTCAGGGCTTGACATGTCGCGGGATTGAAAGCCGCAGCTCTCCAAGTATGTCGGTCGCCGGACACGGAGGCTGATCCATCTGTAAACCAGGCATTTTTCAAGGTGGGTGAGTATTTCGGTCCGTGCCCTCCAATGGGTTTTGCCATTGGGGCAAGCTTGTTGGCACGGGTAGGTGGCTCTACCTCAAGCTTGCAAACCTCCTCGGTGAGGAGGGCTGGTTCTCCAGCTCCGCTGGTACTACGCGAATTGATATACCACTTCCATGCGAGTACCTTCTCCTCAGTTTGGCTACCTGCCAATTCTTCCGCTGACATATCTAACCATGCCTTGAGTGGCAAGGTACTCCTGACCTTAATGGGTTGAAGTCCCGTCAAAGGCTCAGGATGCAATAATGCAGCATACAAAGTCCAAGTTAACTTTTCATAAGGGGAGTATTTAAAATGAGAATATGGAAATTTTTTTGGACCAAAATCCCACTGGAATTAATCTAGGCTCATCTGGTGACTTTTTGTAAAGCCCCCAGTGACCATGATCCTGTAGGAAAGCTATGTCTAATACTATCTTATCTCCCGGTCTTATAGACTGGAGGGTAGAAAAGAGGTGTATGTACTCCTTAAGTTGTTGAAAAGCCTCCTCCTGTTCCTCATTCCAAACAAAATCGATTGCTTTCCTGGTGACTTTGTAAATTGGTTTAGCTATGTCTGCTAAATATGGTATGTGTTGCCTCCAGAACATAAATAATCCCATAAGTTGTTGTGCTTTCTTCTTGTTAGTAGGTGATTTTAGAGAATCTAATTTATTAATAACCTTCTCTGGAACAGATCTGCCTTGAGAGCTCCAGTTAATGCCTAAGACGGTAACTTGTGTGCCAGGCTTTTGTATTTTGTCTGGGTTAATTGTCCACCCATTTTGCTGCAAATAAGATACTAAGGAGTCTAAGTCTTTTCTCAAGACTTCTAAATTGTTGTTGTATAGCATGATATCATCTATGTACTGTATGATTTTTGAGGTGTATTTTGTGGGAATCAATGTGAGAAGCTGGAAGATTGTGAGCTATGGTGGGTGAATTTTTGTAACCTTGTGGTAATCTTTTAAATTGATATTGCTTTCCTTGCCATGTAAAAGTAGTAAACTGTCTAGAGTCCTCATGAAGTGGGATGGAAAAAACATGTCTGACAAATCCACTGCTGCCATATATTTGGGCAGGTCAGATTGGATAATATTAATAACTTCAGTTGCATTAGGTAATGTTCCTGGAAGAGTGGGTGAGACCTTATTCAAATTTCTGTAATCAATGGTAATTCTGTATGTTCCATTAGGTTTTTTAACTGGCCAAATTGGACTATTATAAGTGTGAGATCTACCTATTTCAATAATATCTTCTTTCAGTAATTTCTCCAATGCTGCTGTGACATCAGCATGGCCACCCTTGAGTGGATATTGGGGAGTAAAGGAAGCTTGTGTCGGAGTAGGTGAAGTAACTGGCTCTATATTGATGGCTGCTAGATTGGTATGAAACTTCGTAATTGCCAAACTCTTGATTGAGGAACAGAATATATTAGAAATGACATCCATGTCAATTAGGTTAGCTACGTTAGGTGCTGTATATAAGGTGCAGGGAATTTTCCTATCTCTACAGAGAATAGTGCATTTAAGTGAGTTAGCAATAATGGTATTTCCTGTAACTCCTTCAATAACAATAGATTTTTCCATTTGAATTAGAGAAGTTAGAATTGTATAAAGAAATCTGTGATCCAGTATCTACAAGAAAGGTGGTAGGGATAGTGTTGGAATTTATGACTATATTAAGTGTAATATAAGGTCTATTATCGGTATGTATATAGTGTATACCTGAGAAATCAAATTGCTTACACTCATTTAGATCATAATTCCTTTGATAATCTATCGGCCCCCTTCCCTCAAATACTGTGGTCGGGGGCCCTTCCAGTTTCCCTGTTGACTGAAAGTGTTTCCCTGTTGCTGCCTACGGGTTTCGATTTGGGGAAGAAATTTGATTCTGATTCTGATAATTTTGTCTATTAATGTTGTTGTTATTGTTGGACCTAAAAGGGTTGTGATTTCTAAAAAGATTGTTAAGAGTTGTTTGTTCGTGGGTAAGAAGGTTTTTTGAAAAAAGGATTGTTAGATTTCCAGTATCCTCCTTGTTTCTGTAGATATTGAGGCCTATTATTGTTGCCTGAAAATTGTTTTCTGGGCTTAAATGACATGTTCTGTTGACCTCTAATGTTAGTTAGGAAAGCAAAGGTAGATTCTATGGGTGGTTCCTTGCCTTTTTCCCTTGTTGAAAAGGTGAATTTCTTATCCTGAATTAAGTTCTCATGAAGAGTAATCTTAGTTTTAACTTCATTAGCAGTGGTGGCACCAGAAATTAAATTCTGGAGTTGAATTTTGTATCCTTCTGGTGCATTTCTAATTAATGCTCTTATAATGCCTTGTATATTCTGGCATTCCCAAGGGCTGTCGTTTTCTGGATGGGAGACACCATTCAGAATGACTAATTTTCTGAGCTGTTTCTGTAATTCTCCTAATGATCTCCACTCTCGAGAGAATTGTGAGGAAGTAAAATCTACAGTTGGAAATGCTCTCCTCCAAGCTTCAGAAATCCACTGCCATAAAGATTGAACTAAATCTCTGTTACTTTCCATAGCTCTCTTTACCTCATCCTTTACTTTAGAAAGTTCGATTGCATCCACTACCTGTGCCAATTCGTCTGCACTAAGCGTGGTGGTATGTCCTCCCTTTTCAAAGATAGAAACTAACCAATCTACATCTGTCTTGTCTCCTTTAATAATAATTTGTCTAAGTTCTGATAATTCCTTTCTGTCAAAAGATGTAAATTCTACAACCTCTTCAGGTTGATTCTCTCCTTGTTCTCTCTTAATAATCTTCTTTCTGACTATGCGGGTTTGGCTGAGTATTTGTTAACTACCTTTTTTGCCAATTCTTTCCCTCTGTCATTATCTTCCTGCAAATTGTGGATAGTATGTAGCAATATAGGTACTATCTCCTGAGGTGGTGCTCTCTCTATCACTGGTATGAATGTAGCTGGATTATGGGTTACGTCAGCATTAAGCCTGGGTGTATGAGCTACAGTATGTTTCTTTCTCAGCGCGTCCTCTAGGGTGCGCCACTTACTCTCTCCTGGGATGTTTGCCAAGGGAGGTTGTTTACGCGTTAGTCTCCTCCAACAGGCCCTGAGTTTCTCCATCTTATTTTCTAACTGTGAATCTAATTACTGGCCCATTCCTACCAAAGGGATAGATGGAATTAGGTGTGGGAGCCCTTTGGACTACAGAAGTACAAATATCAGTGAGAAAAAGAAAAGAATGTAGTTTGGAAAGTAATTGAAGGATCCTTCTTGAAATTTTAGTCATTAGCTCTGCCATAAAATATTTTCATAACTCGTCCACCTGGACGGTTTAGAAATTCCACTTTCTTTTTCTCAAAATTTAGTTTGAAAACATATACACCTTATTTCAAAGACCAAGATCGTTTATGCCACGACTGAGTCCTACACGTAATCACGCGGTTGGTACAATCCGCCAACACGGGTCCGAAAGGAACCAGGCACACGATTTACACACCAGGGATACGCTTGCCTGTTTAAGCTTATTGAGATACTTGGCATCGATTGTCCACTGACAGTTCTACGGCCCGAACTTCCTCCACAGTCCGGTTTTATCTCCCACGCAAGCCGCCGGGTAGTACAATCCGCTACCTCGGGCCCCTTGGGACAGAGAAACCCCTTTTGCCCTCCGGCCGAGCCTTTGGGAGTAGGTCTCTCCTGGGTGCGTCCCGCAGGTGAACGGCGTTAAAGCTTGTAATAGTGGGCAGAGATCCGAGAAACTGAAAGCAACGCACGATCCTTTCTCAAAATATCCTAAGTTCCAAACGGTGAACGCGCATAGATTATAGTGCACTGAACTCACTTGGTCAGAGAGCAGGTGTATTTCCCACAGTTTTCAAAGTTTCAAACTGATACAGCTAATTCCGGGTATATCCAATTAAAAACTTTTTAAGCTGACATAAAATTCAAAGTCTAGAATTAATTTAGAATGTGTGTATTCATCTGTAATACACACCAACAGGTTATATCCTGCTGTAAAATAAAATCCTGCGTATACTGCCAATTCTTTGGCACAGTCCTGCCGACTACGCCAATTGTCCCAGTTTCTCTGGAGACGTAAGCGCAGGTGGTCTAACTCCCAACACGTGGCTATACCACCGTGAGGGTCGAGAGACACTTTGGTTCAATGAGACCGAGCCAATAACTCAAGTTTCAAGAAGGGAGACAGAGACAAACATAAAGCAAATCACACAGGGTTTCTTTACCAGTTCCCGATGGTTCTCGGCACCAGCAGGCCACCAGGAGGATCCGCAGAAAGACACACTCATGGGGTTCGGGGATGCGGCCGCGATGGCGTCTGTCACTGCAGCCGTCTGGAAGCTCCCGCAGAGAGGTGCAGGGAGAGCAAGGCAGAGTCAGCTTTCCTGGAGCTGGGCACGAAGCCTGTGGAGGGCAGACAAGCATCCAAGGATGTGGCCGAAAAGCCCCTGCTTTTAACAGGTCAGTTGAAGGTGTGGTGCGTCTTCAGTGTGTCTTGTCAGGGTCCTACAGAGCGCGGGCCTGCTTGGAGGCCGGGGCTACAAAGTGTTCATCTTATCACGGCACGCCGGCCTCACAGCTACACTCAGTCACACAAAATGGACTTACTGATGTCAAGTCTAATACACACATCAAACTTATATTCCTGACTCTAATACACACTATATACAAATCTATTTCTATAACAGCCCACCAGGATAATCCAGAATTATCTCCACATCTCAAGAGCCTTAATTTAATCGTACCTGCTGTTGGGGGGAAAGCTCCAAAGTCTAAATTCAGGATTGACTCTGAAGAAGTGACACATAGCCTCATTCAAATTCATAAGAACTTTAATAGGAGAAACTTAAATGCACGGCAAAGCAGTGGTTCCCAGTGGGCTGGTGGGAAAAATCCGTATCCCTCCCAGGACAGGATCCCTTTTCACGGGGGGTGAAGTCAAATCAGATGCTGGGTAGTCATAGACCACAAAAAAGAACAATGCATTTCTAAGTTAACAGATAACATCAGGCAGTTGTCACATTCTATACATTCATTAACTCCTTCCTGGAGGCATGATGTTTGTCTTGAGTACATTGTGGTTTTCTGAGTAATCAGCCCAGCCTGAGGCTACAGAGAGTTAGATAATCACAGAGAGTTGGACATTTGCCAGTGGCTTGCTGCTGGAGCCATATTGCATCTCTAAAGTGAGCTCCGCTACACTCCACCCCAGAGGTAATATGGGTGCTTCCATTCCATGTGACAATCTTCCATGAATTGCCTTGCACACTTTGTACCACAATGGCTTAGAGTCTGAGGGGAAACAGCAGTACACTCCACAGAAACCTAGCATAATCAACAAGCAGGTGACAGCTCCTATTAGAACCCCCTTGCCGGGTATGATAAAGACTGAACCAAGTGGACAGAGGGTCAGTCCCTAACTGCTGGATGGTAGAGACTTGGCTCTTCCATGGGAGTCTGTTGGCGGCAGAAGAAAGCATTTCCCCTGGACCCGGTAGTTCTTACTATGGTGTAGGGCCAATGTGTGAGCCCAGTTGGCAAGTAGGTTACCGTGCATGCTATGGCAGGAAAGACTAAGAAGCTGCAGGCACGAGCAATGGTGAACTATAAGCTTCAGGCAAAATACAGGCTACTTTGTCAACTGTACTGAGAGCTGTGGCTGGGAGTGGTTCTGCTCTGGTTTACAATACCACATGGAGTTCCTGGCTGGGGATGGGGCAATTGGGATGCTAACATAAGGAGAGAAATCATAATACAGTAAACCCTTAGTTTTATGGACCTCAATTTAACAGACTTTGGATTTAACAAACTTTGGATTTAATGGACAAAGTTTCCGGTCCATATGTCATACGTGGAAATTAACACTGTTAATTTTAACATGCTTTTAACCGAGATTTGCTTACAATTAAATCAACAGGTGTTTTTTTTTGTTTTGTTACTTCACTGTTATTTTTAACAAATTTTATCAAGTAGACCATATGTTGGTCAAAACACTGTAGTAATTTTGCCAACATAAGTAAATGTCACATATCTACGACTCACCCACATATTTAAATCCAAGAGTCACTGCTCTTAAACAATGTTCGGGGGAATGATTAACACATGATCACACAGAGTCGCATGTGGTAATTGGTTCCGCTGTCCCGGGGCATGATGTTCTGCAGCAGTTTGGCACACGCCAGCCGATGTTCCAAAGTGCACTAAGCCACGCCCCAGTCATGTGCACTTGCTTGTTCACAGTGACTGGTGAATGTGTACATATACTAGGCCTGTTCAGTATAAATTTAAAATGATGTATGTAATGCCCGGCTGGTGCAGCTCAGTGGTTGAGTGTCGACCTATGAGTCAGGAGATCACAGTTGGATTCCCTGTCAGGGCACATGCCCCTGTTTTCAGCTCAATCCCCAGTAGAAGGCGTGCAGGTGGCAGCTGATGGATGATTCGCTCTCATGATTGATGTTTCTCTCTCCCTCTCCCTCCCTCTCTCTCAGAACAATAAAAACATACTTTAAAATAAAATTATGTATGTATGGTAAAACACATCATTGTAACGCTAACCTTAAAGTATGTACAAACAGAAAAGAGTCAGTTTAATGCTAAATCAAAAATTAGAAGTCAGGCAAAACTTGGAGTCAGAAGTGTCTGTGTCTCATATATGTGAACAATATGGCATTAAAAAGCAAACTGTATCAGCCATTAAAAAAAGACAGAATTTAAAAACTGTGTTAATATGTGATGTAGGGGCAAACACCAAGCTCAGAAAACATGAAATTGGCATGTGAAACCTGCTGAAGAAGCACTGTTGGGGTGGGAAGTGCAACAGCATTCTTGTGGGGCTCCAGTTTGGGAGGTTGAATTGAAATCTGCAGCAATGAAGTCGGCAAATCCTATGCAAAGCAACGATGGATGGATGGCTTTGGCGCTTTCGCAAAAGGCACAGAAATATGAACAAACGATTTTACGGTGAAGCTTCAAGTGCTCCAACAGAACATATTGAACAATTTAGACAACAATTAATAGAGTGTGTAAATCACAAAATGCGATTACAGCCTCACATTTACAATGCTGATGAAACTGGCTTGTTCTGACCTTCTGTGCTTGAAAACACACAAGCCTCCAAATATGAAAAGTCAACACCTGGGAGAAAAATCAGCACAGCTTTGTACCAGCACCAGTGGATTGCATAAACTGACACCTGTAACTGTTGGCAAATCTCGTAAACCTAGAGTTTTAAAAAATAGAATGAATCGTCATTACCTTCCAGGTGTGTGAGGTCCTGTCCTGTGGTGAGTGATAGAAACCAGAAACGATCCTTGGGGCCAGCTTCTGAGGATCGCTGCTGATGTGGATGATCTCAGGTCACACTTCCTAGAGGAACGGGAGACAGGATTTAGAAGGTTAATGGAGGAGGTGCTGAAGGGAATCAAGGCGGCACACAGCCAGGCAGCTAGCAGGGGTCAGGTCTGACTGGGGACCTACTGCAGCCTGAACACAGGGGCTCTGGAGCACACACTGTGGCCAAGTCACCTCACTTTGGGCTCCAGAGCCCTGTGCCAGGCTGTCCCTGGCTGCTGCCTGCTCTCAGGAGTAGATGTGGGGAAAAGACTTTGGTTCAGCTGAGGGAAATCTATACTGCAGAAGTATCTGCGGGATGAAGGAGGAGCTTGGAGTATAGGAACTGAGCAGGAAACCAAAACCATTCCCTCTATTGTGTAACTGCTTTGAAGAAAACTATCAGGTACTTTGGCGGGGGGGGGGGGGGGGGGTCAGCTGCTTTGGAAATTACAAGTGGCAATGAGTGGTGACAAGGCAGGGTGGGATTCTGGGCAAAGGTAAGATGGGAGATTGTGAAGGGACCAGAACATAAGTCAGGGTTAAAGGGAGTAAGAAAAGGGAGGAAACTCCACACCTAGAGGGAAATGGCTTTGAAGAAAGGGATTGAGAGCTTAGGGGGAGAGCCCTCTGGGCTGTGTGTGTGTGTGTGTGTGTGTGTGTGTGTGTGTGAGAGAGAGAGAGAGAGAGAGAGAGAGAGAGAGAGAGAGAGAGAGAGAGAGAGAGAGAGAGAGAGAGAATTATGTCGGTGGTGAAACAGCACCAGGTTTTAGACCAGTGGAGTCAGACAGGACCTGGGTTCAGCAACCTTGGTACTTGAGTTCTGGCTAAGAAAGAATTCAGAGCCAAGACTCAAACTATAAAAGAAAGTTTATTTAGAAGGTCACAGAGGTAGAAGAAGTGATCCTGATCCATAGAAGAAATGGGCTTAGGAAACAAGTTACAGAGGCAAAGAAAGGCCCTTGGAACTTGGGAGAAAGAGAGAGGCAAGGAAAACATGCCTGGGGGAAGGGGAAAGGCATGGGCTTGCTCCATAGAGAGATCTGTGCTAGGTCCTCCATTCTCAGGGCTTTTAAGGATGGGGATTTTAGGGGCAGTCCCATGGGAGGATCTCAATAGAATATTAATCAGCTTTCCAGGAGTGCCCTTTCAGGGCTGTGGTCTCCACTGATTGGTCGGTGCCAGGATAGGGGGTCATTTGAGTCAATGCCAGCCATGGCATCGCTTGTCTGCTTTTGCTGCTTGTCTGGGCCTGAAGCTGAAACACAACTGAGGCCCAGATGTATCTGACGCAGACCAGAACCTCATCGTTCTGGGGGCTTAATGCTTTAGGGCTATTCTCCGGCCCTTTGTTCATTCCCCCTCAAAGGGGGGTCTATAGCACGACTAGCCACATGCCAGGAGAGGAAAGGTCAGGGCAGGGTCTAAACTGCATGACCAGAGATATGCTAGGGGAGGAAGGGTCACCCTGTGGGCGAGGTCCTTGTTTCCTAGTTTTTCTCATTGCTGGGCACCCAGGGATTTCTACCCTGGTGACCTTCTGTACCTGGCCTATGGTCCTTGCTCTGCTCATGTCTGCCTAACTGACAACCAGTTATATATATATATGTGTAATTGTGTGTGTCTGTATCTATATCTGTGTATATGTGTGTCTATGTACATGTGTATGAGCACGATTATGCGTATGTATGTGTAACTGTGTGTATGTGTGTCTGCACGTGTTGAGTTACACTAAGGGACACAGAGCGGCAAACTCCAGGGGTGCAGGAGCTGCCAGGTTGAGGAGTAAGGCTCACTGGACAGACCGACAAGGGAGAGGAGACAGGGACAAAGGTGAAGAGGGAGATTCAATTTCACATGGGGCTAGAAATCCAGAGAATGGGCAGGGACTGGAAAATTACATCAGGACCCTGTGGAAACAGAAGGTTGAGGGTGTTGGTCACTTCAAAACAGGATATGGTGTATTTCTGGCCAGTGACTGGGACAGGAAAGTACCTGTTTCCGGAGTGGGGCAGCTTCCAGTTAGAGCTCAGACCAGGCTGTGATGCAGTTGGTTTCAAAGGCATCCACGGGTGGGGTGGTTGTGGCGTCTCTGGTTGTGGATAGGAAAGCTAATATCAACCTCTGAGCTTCAAGACGTCCTTCAGCCAAGCTTTCCAGTTAGCAAGATGCCAAGATCTGTATGTGAAACTAACCGAGGCCCCATATGGAGGCTGAAAAGGAGCCTGTGAGAGGTAAGCGGGCAGGGTGAGGGCGGGAAGACCTTGGAGTTCTGAAGGCAGAAGAATGTAGAAAGCAGGGAAGGCTGTGGTGGAGGGGAATAGAGGACCAGGGAGACCTGGAGTGTAGGGAGCCCAGGAAAATCTGGAAAATGGAGACGGAGGGCTGTGGCCTGGAGGGCCAGGATGGGCAGAGCCCAGAGGAATATAGAAAAGAGAGGGAGGGGGAGAGGGCAAGAAGAAAGGGGTGAGGGAAGGATGAAGAAAGGCCATTCCCTGGAGCAGGGGGGTCAATCTCGGGGTGAGAGATTATCCTACAGGGCTTGGACTACTTGCCCAGAGGCCTCAGTCATATCCTAGGCTGTTTAAGCTGTAGGTCTAAGCGCGCCCTTGTTCAAGTCCACACGCTGCCCAGCCAAGGTCTGTCTCTAAACTTCTGGGGGATCCTATGCAGCACGGAGCTTCATCTTCCCTCCGTCCCTACTGTCACTTGTCCCTTCTTATTGTTGTTAATCCTCACCTGAGGATATTTCTTCCATTGTGTTTTTTGTTTTTTTAAAATATATCTTTACTGATTTCAGAGAGAGGAAAGGAGAGGGAGGGAAAAAGAAACATCAGTGATGAGAGTCATTGATCGGCTGCCTCTTGCAAGCCCCCCACTGGGGCTGGAGCGGGAAACCCAGGCATGTGCCCCGGCCGGGAATGGAACCCCGATAGCCTGGATTCTAGGTCGAAGCCCAACCGCTGAGCCCCGCCCGGCCCGGCTCCACTGTGTTCTCAGAGAGGGGGAAGGGAGGGAGGGAGGAGGAGAGAGAGACGGATGTGAGACACACTGGCTGGTTGTCTCACCCGCCCGCCCCGAGGAGGCGGGCGAATCTGCAGCCCGGGTACCAGCCTGTGACCCATGGGTGCGCAGGCCCGCTGGCGGCAGCCAGGACCTTGAAGGCCTCCTGCCCAAGACCCGCTGGGGGCCCTCTTCCCAGCACCCACTGCGTTACCGAGAGTGTTCTCTGCGCCGACATCCTGTCCACGTCTCCCCGCCAACCCGGAAGTGGCCTCCCCTCTCCCTCCCCCTCCCCTCCCCTCCCCCCCTCCCCTCCGCTCCCGTCCTCTCCCCCCTCCCCTCCGCTCCCGTCCTCTCCCCCCTCCCCTCCGCTCCCGTCCTCTCCCCCCTCCCCTCCGCTCCCGTCCTCTCCCCTGCCTTCGTGGCAGCCACGCCTTCATGTCTTCTTCCGGGTGGCGCCTTCATGTCTTCCGGCTGACTCACTAGGTTTTCAGGGCTGGTGACTCCATTACAGAATTCCCTATCCCCCTAAAATCTCCCTATCCCCCAGGCCCCACGCAGGCTCACAGCTGGTACCTCCTGCCCCCTGGGTATGTCCTCCTGCCCCATGTTCGTCTCCCGGTTCCCTCCAGCCCCTCGCGGCGGTTCCCTCCCGACCTTGACCTCCTGCCCAAGACCCGCTGGGGGCCTCTTCCCAGCACCCACTGCATTACCGAGAGTGTTCTCTGCGCCGCCGTTCTGTCCACGTCTCCCCGCTAACCTGGAATTGGACTCCCCTTCCCCCCTCCGCTGCCTTCGTGGCAGCCGCGCCTTCACGTCTTCCAGCTGACGCCATGTTTTCAAAGGCTGGTGACTCCATTACAGAATTCCACCCCTAAAATCTCCCTATCCCCCAGGCCCCACGCAGGCTCACAGCTGGCACCTCCTGCCCCCTGGGTATGTCCTCCTGCCCCATGTTCGTCTCCCGGTTCCCTCCGGCCCCTCGCGGCGGTTCCCTCCGGACCCCCCACCCCTTCCCTGTTCAGCGCCCGGGCCAGAGACTCACCTCACAAGGAGAAGAAAGTCACCGGACAACCCGCCCTGACCCCACACTCTTGTCGGGCCTCCTTTGTCCTGTCAGGCTCAAGGTGCTGGTGGTAGGACGGCGACGACCAACTTCAGAAGGGCACATCCCTGCCGGCGCTTCCGCAGCCTCCGGAGGACGCCCCCCGGGAATCTCATACAAATGTCAGTTTCTCTTTTAAGATTTCACAAGGATTGTGTAGACGCAAGCAGGATTCATAAGCCGAAATTAAAGCACAGTCACTTCTTCTAGTTGGAGAAGTATTATCTTTCTAGAGTAACGTAAAGTATTATCTTTCTAGAGTAACGTAAAGTATTATCTTTCTAAAGTAACGTAAAGTATTATCTTTCTAGAGTAACATAAAGTATTATCTTTCTAAAGTAACGTAAAGTATTATCTTTCTAAAGTAACGTAAAGTATTATCTTTCTAAAGTAACGTAAAATATTATCTTTCTAAAGTGAACATTTCATGTCCTATCAGTTATACGCCTCTAAAATCGCTCTGGCTAAAAGGAGCATAGAAACCTCGATAGCGACCGGAGCGTATGGGTCTAAAAGCCTGGCTCGCTCAAATCCCAGGGCTGTCAGTCTATTTCTTAAGAAAGTCCATAAGTACTTAGAGAAAGCAGAAAACAGGGAAGCCCAAACCTCCTCTCTGCGCCTATTGAAAATAGCCCCAACTTCTTCTACGCGCCTCCGGAGAAGGGTCTCTACAACTTCTAGCATGGAAGCCATTTCCTTGTTGTTGTCCTGGTATTTCTTTTGGCCCTGACTCACCAGATTCCCAAACTCTTCCTGCGCAGCTGATTGGGGCGCCATAACGTCAGTCAATTTGGAGGTAGCGACGGGATGTCACATCCGGCCACATCACACACAATGCGGGGGAGCATATAGTCCTCCTACAGGACCAGCATTGTTTGCATAGGAAGATTGACTATGGAAGTTCTTCTAATGCTGTGGCGGGCTAAACAGGGTCCCCAAGAGCCAGCCTCTGTCCCCACCAGCTGAAGCCCGCTGACCTGGTAGAGGCCGGGAAGGGTGCAGCCCTGCAGCAGCCCTAAGTGCCAACATTGTTGTAATTCCACGTATTCATTTTCTTTGAGAAATAGGATCACACAGATGTTAACAGCTATTTTGTCATAACGATGACAGCCTGCTTATTGTAATGACCCCTTACAAAGCCATCGGCCGTCCCCCTCTGGTGGAATAGGGTCCCGGCTGCTGTCAGCTGCCCATGGCCTCACCGCAGGCTCTCTCCCCAGTGCCCACCTGGGTTTCCACCTCAGGGCTGACATTTGGGTTCTCAAGTGTGGGCTCTCTCCGTTCATTTCACAGTTTCGCCGTGCCTATCTGAAACAGTGCAAAAACCACTCAGAAGCTGAGAAAGAGCTTCTACCCTGTGAGTTGTCTTGCATGTCCCTCCTGATGGCCAGCGAGCATTGGGTTGAATCCTAGAGGATCTGACCCAGAGGTGGGGAGTTGAGACCAGAGATGGGCAGCAGAGAATAGCATGAAGGGATGGGCTCCTGTGCAGTTGGGATAAGCCAATTGTAAAGCCTGGGTGGGGTTTGGGATGTTGGATATATTGGGGATTAGGTGAGTGGAGTGGTGCCAGAGAGGAGGGCTTTTTGGAGGAGGGGCTTAAGGGTGAAGATGAGGACCCTGGATAAGGGGTGGACCTACCATCTGAGGGGGAACAACTGAAATTTCCTCCTTGAAGTCCAGGGTATTGCTCTTCTAGATTGGGGTGGATTTAGGGGTGCAATATGGACAATGGAGGAATGGACAAGGACTTGAAAACTCACAAGAGCCTGGCCCGCATGGCTCAGCGGTTGAGAATCAACCTATGACCCAGGTGATCACAGTTCGAATAGTGGTCAGGGCACATGTCTGGGTTGCGGGCTCAATTCCCAGTAGGGGGCATGCAGCAAAAGCAAAATGTTGCCCTCTTTTCAAAGTCCTCCTTTATTTCAATAAACAAGCTAACCACGTCCCAAGCATTTGTACGTGAGTGTGTAAGGCTGAACAGGAGTTTGGACAGGTGGGGAAACTATGACTGCGTCAGGGATCGAGGCAAAGCATCATTTTGGAGCATGTGTCCCCTTTCCCTTCTTTGTTGACTTGTCAGAGTGAACTTCTGTGAGTCTGCAGGAGAGAGATGTGTGACAGGTCACAGTGCTGAACCGGTAGGTGCCAATTGTCTTGGCCACCTGTCCTTGTCTAATCCAGGCTGTAACACTTCCACTTGTTGTGGATGCTGCTCTCCCACCTGTCCTTAGGTTGGTGGGTAGGATAGAACCCAGGCCATGATCAGCAGTTCTTGCTACCGGGCATGTTCATCCTCCATGTCTCCTGAAGCAAGAAGCAGGTCAGGAATGTTGTTCTATTGCTGTAGAAACATGGCCTTGCTCCAAACCCTGGGCATCTGCATGTTATTCTCTTATTAGGTCCCACCAGAGGCTTCAAAACTCGCCTTTCATCCTTCTAACATGGATTAGATAGAGGTTCAAGTGCGGCAACGGGTCCTTTACTCTGGAGGGTACGTCCAGCATGGCCCAGACTAATGGAGTCCTAAAAGCCTCGTAGATGTAGCAGATCCCTGAATGGTCGCAGATGTGCACGTCCCTGTGTTATCGGCAAGAGGAGGGACCTCAGTTCTTTTCTCCTTGAATGAAAGATTCTATTCAAGAGACAAAGTGCATCAAACCAAGCAGAATTTATTGGCTGCAGCAAAAACAACTCAGGGCAGTGAACCAAGGAAGGGCCTAGAAGGAGCAACAGGAGAGCCCAGGCGGGGCGGCTTTGGCCCACTGGGAAGTCAGAGAAAATGGGGCCTCGGAGACAGGTTCAGGGGGTGAGCCAGGGACAAGCTGCCATTGCCCATTGCTCCCCTTGTTGCAAGTCTCATGAGGTCCCTTGGAGTATAGGAGATACGTGCCTGTGGGGGAAGGAGAAGGGAAAAGGAATGGCATGGGCGTGCTCCCTGGTGGGAGAGGGCACCCTGGGTCTTTTGCATTGAGGGTATTTATCTCTCTTTTGCAAGTGGAAATCTTAGGGGGCACCTCAGGGGAGGATCTCAATAGAATATTCATCAGCTTTCCAGATGTGCTCTTTTAGGGTCAGGACCCACTGGTTGGCCAGCGCTTGGGCAGGGGGTCATTAGGCAATAGAACTGGTCGTGGGGCAGCCATGGTGTCCCTTGACTAATTTTGCTGCTTTTCTGGTTTTGGGAGCTGAAATACAACTTAGGACTAGATGTTACCTTCAGGGAGGAAGGGCCAGGGGGTCTAAACCGCATGACCATCAATATAAAAGGTCAGGAGTCCAAACCACAAGACTAGCAATGTGCTGGGGAGGAAAGGTGACCCTGGGGGTGAGGTCCTTTTCCCCAGTTTTGCCCCTTGCTAGGCACCCAGGGCTTTGTGCCCTGGTGAGCTTCTCTACCTGGCCCATCATCCTTGCTCTGCTCGTGTCTGTCTAGCTGCCTATTATACCTATAGCTCATGGATCTCTCACACTTTGCTTAAATTGCTGATTGCTGGAGCTGATTCTGTCTGGCATCATATCAGTGGATCTGACTGCCTTGGCTGTTGTCATTGACCATCAAGGAAGATAAGGCCCCGGGTCTTCCTCAGGCATTCCGAATACTTGCAATTTCTGGTTCAGATAGTCTGCTCATCATGTGTCATCAATATAATGGACCAGCGATTTTCAACCAGTGGGCTGCAAGGATTTTTAAAGCATGCACTACCTAACTATTTAGTCAGGGCGACTGACTTCTTTTCCTTTAGATTGTCAAATAAAAAAATGCACCAGCCAACACGACAATAGCCATGTGGTGTGAAGGAATCAAAATTATACCTATTTTTTTGTCAGATCAGCAACAAATAAATTTTTTGTTGTGCCTCAGAATTTTAGTAATTAGTTTATGTGAGCCATGAGATGAGAAAGGTTGAAAATCACTGTAATGGACTAATGTGATGTCCTGAAATTGCCCAGAATCCTGTGGGCTACGCAGGTGGAGAGTGAGAGACCATGAATGTGTAGTTTTGGTGCCTTATAAACGCACACTGTTGCTGAACCACTTCCTGGTGAGTTTTGGAAAGACTGTTTTCAGATCAACAGCTGCCTAGCACGTATGTGAATGGTTAGCTGCTCTAGTTATCATACAACATTTGTCACAAAAACCACAAGTTTTGTTTAAATTAGGTTGTGTTTGTGGTAATGCAGTGTTATCTGCCATTATCCATCTGGGTTTTGGAGATACTAATGAATTAAATGGGGGTATGCCGGGAACCGTGACCCCTGTATCCTTCATTTGGATGACGGCTCTAATCTCTCTCATTTGCCCTGGGATGCGATATGTTTTTCTTTTACTGAATTGTTAGTGGAGGAGAGAGAGTGATTGAGAAGTCTTCACTAAGCATCATTTGTTTTTCCTACAGTGATAGCTTTTACCTACAGATCTAGAAACCACTGTGAGGATTCTCTTAACTGCTCTGTATATCCATTCTGTTTTAAGTTCAATCTTTATTGTTGAGAGTAGAACAGATGTCCCCTCCTTTTTCCCCCCCACTGTGCCCCTCCACCCGGATCCCACCCTGCCCCAGGCCTTCAGCACCCTGCTGTCTGTGACCAGGGGTAATGCATGTGTGCATATAAGTACTTTGGTTAATCTCTTCCCGGCCCCTCTTCCCCTTCTCTCTGAGATTCCTGTCTGTTCCATGTTTCCATGCCTAGGGTTCTATTTTATTCATCAGTTTATTTTGTTCATTAGATTCCTTGTTCACTTATTTTGATTTTTAGATTCATTTGTTGATAGATATGTATTTATTGCCATTTTATTGTTCATACTTTGGATCTTTTTTCTTCTTCTCCTTAAAGAAGACCCTTCAACATTTCCTGTAGTGCTGGTCTGGTGGTGATGAACTCCTTTAGCTTTTTCTTGTCTGGGAAGCTCTTTATCTGACCTTCAGTTCTAAATGACAGCTTTCCTGGGTAGAGTAATCCTGTAGGCTCAGCAGTTGTACATCGAATTATGACCCAGGAGATCGAGGTTCGGTTCCTGGTCAGGGCACATGCTTGGGTTGTGGGCTCGATCCCTAGTAGGGGACGTGCAGGAGGCAGCCGATTAATAATTCTCAGCATTGATGTTTATATATCTCTCCCTCTCCCTCCCTCTCTGAAATCAATAAAGATATATTTTTTTTAAAAATCACATGTGTTGTGAATGACCCACTCCTGGCTAAAGAGCTGGAAGGACCCTAACCACCAACACTGTAGCAATTCCACTTGCATCTTTGCCTCCATGTAAGAAAGCAGAAGCAAAAATCTTTCAAGATATTCTGTTATCGAACCTCAACACTGTGTGGGGTGTATGGGGTGTAAGGACTCCTTAAAGAGGCAGAAGAGTGGGGAGTCTCTACTAGACAGTCACATGTCCACCTGGGCATGCGCTCCTAATGCCTCCACTGCCCTGTGATCACCGGGTGCCCTCCAGGGGCTCAGCCACAACACAGGAGACCTTCTTGGCTTTCTATGTCATTTTCAAAAACTTTGTATGCCTGTTTCAAAGAGAGACCACAAACAGGATACAGGGTATTGGGAAATAGACCCTATCTTTGACATTCTGTTGGGCTTTGTTGGCTCTGGTTAGCTTCTGAGCATAGAGAAAATGCTACAGAGACCTGCAGGCCAGATGGCCTTCAGAGACCAGGGGGCTGCAAGAGTGGGCAAGAAGGGCAGAGTTCCATGGTGACTGTAATCATTAAAGAGGAAGAGAGGAAAGGAGGGGCAGAGTTTGTTACTCTGGTGTCGGTGAAGGGCATGTAGAAGTTATTAGGAGGGGAGGTAGTGTGCAGGGGAAGCGGAGGACTCCAAATTGGGGTGGGGTTTGAATGGTGGGCCCACCCTCAGAGGAGTCCCTGGAGCTGGAGGAGGGGTTGGGAGAAAGAGGGAGCCATTCTTCCAGACCCGGGTGTGGTCTTGAGAGGCAGGGTGGCTTTTTGGAAGAAAGAGTTAGATTCTTGAAGACTCAGATGGGTGCCTTTGATCCTGGGCCCAAAGAAGTGATTTGGGGAACACATGGTGGGGTGTGCACGCCTGTAGGTGGGGGGAAACACAGGAAAACATTTAGGAAAAAAAGGAAGGAAAAAGTACAGGGGCATGGGTGGGGGTTGAGGGGTGTGAGTCCTTAAAAACAGGTAGAGGAAGAAAGGCGGGACGCTTATGACTAGAGGCCCACAGTTTAGGACTTGGCAGTCCCAGGGGAAGGGGCATCGGACCCTGGGAGAGCTGGGAGAGGGAGACTGGCGGCCACTGGGGGACCGGGAGCCTAGAGAGCAAGGAGGGATGGGAGGGCTTGAGGGACACGCAGGTGCAGGTGGGCTAGAAAAAGGCGGGTAGAGACTCTAAGGAGGGAGGAGTGGGGGAAAGGGGGAGTGCAGGGGAGGGGTCTGCGCTTGGTGTCGGAGCTGAGCAGGGTTCCCAAACTCCTTCCTGGGGGAAGGGTGGGAAAGGAGGGCAGCAGGTGTTGGAGGGAGCACAGGAGAGAGACCAGGGCTCCGGGTTTCCAGGTTGAGAGCCAGGGTTTTCAATGTCTGGCTCCCGACCAGGGCGAGACTGGTGCTGCTCCTTCCCCAAGGTGGGTCTGGGTCGTGTAATTTCAGCTTCTCCTGGAAGTGCCCTCGAAACACAAACTGTCATCTCCCCAGTACCCCAAGACCTCTGACCCCCAGGCTGCAATTGGGAGTCAGTGCACAGGAAGGAGGCAGCGAGTGGAGGCTGAGCAGCAGCCTGGTGGTGGGTGTTGGGCTGCCTGACGGAAGGGGGGAGAGGCAGGTGTCCAAGGTGTCCTTGGAGCTGGCTGGGCCCAAGGGAGTGAGGAAAGCGGTGAGGAGGGTTGGGGACCCAGGACCTCAGATGCCTGCGGTCAACTTGAGGCAGGGTCCTCTGCAGGGGTCAGAGCTGTCTGCTCATATATAGTTCATGGTACCTGAAGGACCTCTGCAGTATAATGTGCCCTCCCTGTCCTCTGAGCATGCCCGTCACTGCACTGTTTTCCCGAGAGGGCTGGTTGGATGCTGAGCCAACTAGTTTTCCACAGTTGTGTATTCAGGGGAACGCGCAGGGATCAGTCCCGGTCTCAAGGCTTCCCACCAGGAGCGCCTCCAGCCACCCAGGGGGTGCGGACAGAACCCTGAGAAGGGGTGCATCTGCCTGGCCGGCGTGGCTCAGCGGCTGAGCATCGACCTGGGATCCAGGAGATCCCTCTCCCTTCCTCTCTCCAAAATCAATAAAGATACATTAAAATATATACATATATTCTCTCATAGGAGTCTCTCTTTATCTTCAGAATCATAAACCATGGCTTTGTTTCTTAAGTATGGATCTACTCCCACCGAAATGGACTGGTTGGGGACTGGACAGTGCCCGGCCTCCTCCTGGCACCTGTGGGCTGACAGCACCCTGTCCCCGCCCCTGGGTCCCTCTCTGAACCACACGCACCTTTGAGGCGCCCTCATTAAGGGAACAAGGGTTCTTTGTAGTGTCCTCACTGTTTGTCCCTCCAAACCTCAGACTCTGGGGCACAATTTGCTGTCCACTCTTGGGGGTGATACTTAAATTACCAGCTTCCAATGACTTTCATCCATCCTCACATGTGACAGACCCGGGAAGCGCCTTCTGCAGGTGATTTTGAGGGAAAAGTTCTCAAAAACAGTTGCCTTTGCCCACATAGCCGCATTTGAACACTTTTAGGGGTTTTGGTGGTCAGATGCTTTCCAGCTCTAGGGGAACATGCGACTCTCTGTGTACCGGGATGAGGAGCCAGAATGGACAGAGACACCGTGTTAGCGTTCACAGAAGGTGCTCCCTGTGAACCCTCGAGAGCTTAAAATCATGGGTGAGTCCACATAAAACCCCCATTCCAGTGCTAAAAGCATGGATGGGGCAGCTTTCACCGTTTCCTAAGAGCTAAGCCTCAAAAAGTGGCGTTAACAATGAACGAGAAAAGTAAAACATGAAGTCTCCGAGAGGCCGAAGCCGGTGTGGCTGCCCGGCGGCAGGGCGGGTCCAGAGCTCGGGGCGGACCAGGGCTCCGGGTTGTAGGCAAGGGTGCGGGGCAGCCGCTCCCGGCGCAGGCGCGGTTGGCGTGTCCTCGGCGGCGGGCGTCTGGGTCTACGTCTTACGGGAGGCAGGGCCTCATCCAGGCGCTTGGATTCGTCGGCGGCCGCAGGAAGCCAGCGCGCCTGCGCGAGCCGGACCAACCACCGGCGGGGGGGGGGCCGGCCGGGGCGGGGCCGGGCGGGCGGCCGCTGCGGGATGGAAAACAGCTCAGGAGGCGACAGCCCGCGTGTCTGGGTTTACGCAGCCCGTCTTCCGAGCCGCCGCTCAATCCGAATAAAAGCGTCCTTATACTGTGGGGGTGCGGGTGCGGGTGCGGGTGCGGGTGCGGGTGCGGGTGCGGGGGGGGGGGAGTGAAAGGATTGTTTGCTTCCCTTTAGAGAACATCCAGGGCATCATTTTCATTGTGCAGTGATGGGAGAGCGCCCTCTGAGAATAGGCTACCTATTCTAAGCTAACTTAAAAAGACCTTTCAAAGTGAGAGGCCACAGCATTTATTTGAGATCAGTGAGAATAACTATTCCAGAATCCTTAATTCAGGCAGAAGCCCAAATAGTGTTCCTGTTAAGAGACAAAGGCGATGGGTATTTATGAGAAGGGGAAGGGGAACAATTACTTCAATGGGAGGAAGGGGTTTCTATTGGTGCCAATAACATAACAGTGATGGTAACGCTAAACAATGTTTTAATTTTCAGTCCAGGGGTCACCAGTGCAGGAGACATAATGACTGCTTTCTTGTCTTTGCAACACAGTGCTGCCTTAGGTTATTTTGCCCTGTGTTTAATACTCTAAGGTTTGAGGTATAAGACATGCAAAGCATTTCCTCTGGCATGGCAGCTCCAGCTCCATTGTCATGTGGGTTCATTTATATTAGGTACAGTTAGAGCATCCGGTTTACCGTTACAGCATCCAACACACCGCTCACTCCCTGGCTAATACCTCCTTGCTCTTCACACCTCAATATAAACACCCTTTTCAGAGAAGTCTAACATCTCCTTACCTAAAATTGGTCCCCTTCATGCCCATGCCTTCATCTAATGTGCTAAATGTTTTATACGTACTGTACCTTTACATTATCTCAGTGATCCGAGGAAGTGGATCCTTATTAATCCCATTTTACAGACCACACAGTGGAGCCACAGTGAGATGGGCTCCTAGGCTCGTCTGCTTCCAGGGCCCATTGCTACAATACAGGCCACAAATGCGCTGTGCAAAATGCTCACTCCCTGTCTTCTAGAGCTCAGGTTCCTCCAAACCTGCGTCCTTCCTGGGACACCTGCCCCTCTCTCTCCATGTCTGTGCTGTGGTCCTGGAGCCTTGCAGGTGCCAAAGTGTCCCCTCTGTCACTGACCCACATGGTTGCCATGGGTCCACCATCTGGGTTACGTGGCCTCTGAGGCTCTGGAATCCTCTGCTGCTTCTGTCCTGCTCGGGGCTCCAGGAAGCCTGGGTTCAGCCTTAGCTCTGCCATTTGCAAGTCCCTTCACCTCTCCTGCCTTTGCTTCCTCGCCTGTGAAGCGGGGATGGGAGATTCTGTGGTGTGTTTTGTCCGGATGCAGCCCCCGCAGGTCCCTCTCGTCCATCGTCCATCCTGCGCCCTCACTCAGCCCCAGGTGGAGGCCTCGGCTCCGATACGCAGGGACCACAGCCGCCGTCACCTGTCTCTCCCCTGTCCTCAGTCCAAAATGGTCCTTTTCTGCTCTGTGGATCGAAGCACCACCCTTCTTTCTGCTCCTGCCCCAGGCATTCTGACTTACCTTTAATCCATTTTTTTAGATCAAACATGTGTATGCTTAACAGACATAAAGAAGAAATAGAGAAAAGGCTCCCTCCTTCACCTGTCTCTCTCCCCACAATTCTCACCCCACATGTCAACATTGTCAGCAACTCCTTTGTCCTTCCAGGGATGGTCTGCATATCCTAGCAACTAGTTTTACACATCCTCTCCCTTCCCACATACACACTGTTTTTAAATTTTCTTGAGAAAAATTTCAAACATATGCCAAAGTAGAACAGTATAATGACCCCACCCTGTGCCCAGTACCCAGCTTCACCCACTCTCAGCTCACGGCCAGCCTAGTGTCATCTCCACCCCACCCACCCACTTCTTGCTCCCAAAAGATTACTTTGGCACTTCATTATTTCATTCATAAATATTTCAGAATGGACCTCAAACATATAAGGACTCTTTCTAAAGATCATAGTCACGATACCATCATCACATGTAACAATTTCAACAGGAATTTCTTAATGCAATAAACTATTCAGTCATGTTCAAATTTCTCAGGTTGTTTTACTGTTTGTTTGGATCAATATACAAATAAGGTCCATTCAGTGGATTGACGTGGCTAAGTCCCTTTTAGTATTGGTTCCGCCCGTCTCTCTCTTTTTCATTGTAAGGTTTTGCTGATTGCATCCATGGCTATGTCACTTATGTGTCCCTCTGTTCTCTGTACTTCCATTAAATTGGCACTTAAGATCAATCCCTTTGACAAAGCTCATAGTAATGCGATCCGTGCCAGGCTCTCCCACAATCTATAGATCCAATGGCTTGATCAGAATCAGATTCCATGTTTTGGCAGACTACTTCATCAGGATGGCAAGCATATTTCTTTCTGGAAGCACACCATCTCCTGTTGTCTCTCTTTTTGTCATGTTGGATGCCATTCATTGCCTCAGCCTACTAATTCATGAAAAGTTGCAAAAATGGTGACAATCGGAATCAATGATTCCTTCTTCTTATATCAGATGGGATCTTCCATTAATCCACTTTGGTTATCTCGAGGTGCCATTCAGAGAAGAAATGCAGAACAGATGCTTGTTTCTTGCCCTTGATGTACCAGTTTTCAAAATAATGAGTTGGTTAGTTAGCAACCTCCAAGGTGAGGCTTTTTAAACAAAGTATGATTGCCTAGCCGGCCGTGGCTCAGCAGTTGAGCATCGACCTAGGATCCAGGCGATCAGGGTTCAATTCCCGGTCGGGGCACGTGCCCGGGTTGCGGGTTCAATGCCCAGTCAGGGGTGTGCAGGAGGCAGCTGATCAATGACTCTCTCATCATTGATGTTTCTGTCTCTCTCTCCCTCTCCTTTCCTCTCTCTGAAATCAATAAAGATATATTAAAAAATAAATAAATAAAAGTATGATTATGAATTTATGGATTTAAATATATTTGCTATGTTTCAATCCATCTCAGTTATCCTTATTGATACGTAAATGATACCCTCTTTGGCCTGTGGAGGATTCTATTTAAAAAAAATATCTTTATTGATTTCAGAGAGAAGAGAGAGGGTGACAGAGATAGAAACATCAATGATGAGAGAGTCATTGATGGGCTGCCTCCTGCACGCCCCCTGGTGGAGATTGAGCCTGCAACCCGGGCATGTGCCCCGACCAGGAATCGAACCATGATCTCTAGGATCCTAGGTTGATGCTCAACTGCTGAGCCATGCCGGCTTTACCATGGCACCTGAGACCACTGATATGACCCCAGCAGTCCTTTACAGCTGCCGTGCTAACTTTCTATATTTCCTACTCCAGATCTAAACAGCCATTTGTCCCAGGGGCCATCTGGGCACGAGGGCTACACAGCTTTCTTTTTCCTCCCAAAACGAACTTCAGGGAGTGAGTCAAGGCATTCTGCATCTTCTCCACATCATGGTATATCTTGGATTTCATTGCGCATAATGTGCTTTGGACTTTTGAAAACAAAAGCCCCCAAATGCACAGAACACATTGACTGGGTGATCAGACAGGTCATTAACCTAATCTTTCTTACTTCCCCTTCCCCCCATCTTAAAAGAAACCCTTTCAATTCAATAATTCTTATTAACATACTACTTCTTACAAAGGAGGCCCAGTCCTTTTTTTTTCTTTCTCATTATTGATTTTTAGAGAGAGAGAAAGAGAGAGAGAAACATCGATGTGAGAGAGAAACACCGATGGGTTGCCTCCCGCACATGCCCCAGCTGGGGATTGAACCCGCAACCTGGCCATGTGCCTGACTGGGAATCGAACCCGCAACCTTTCAGTGCACAGGACAGCACTCAACCAACTGAGTCACTCTGACCGGACAACACACTGCTTATTGGAGCGGGAAGCTGCGCTGCACCCAGCAGTTGCGTTTTAATGCGCGTGGCTGACGAGGTCCCCTGGCCCAAGACTCGCTGCACCGCCCGGAATGCGGGCCCTGTGCGGGAGCCTGAGGGAAGGGGCAGTTTGTCCATCGCCTGTCCCTCGGAGCCTCCCGGGCTCTTCCGTTCCCCACCAGCTGAGACTGTAGCGATGGAGCCAACTGGGCCCTGGGAGCGCCTGTGCTCTCCCTTCTCCCCCCACCCAGCCCCTCCCTCCTCGTCTCGTCAGCTTCTGCCAAGTGTCCGCAAGAATCTCAAGTTCAGAAAGGTAAGTTCGGGGAACTAAATGCCAGGGAGGCTGAGTAATCTTTCTTTGCATAACTCAGCACTTAGGGTACTTTTCCAATGCCAAACAGCCCCGCTGCCTAACTTTCTTTCCCATGTTTGATAGAGAAACGGGCACTGAGAAATATCGCTCGGCCAAGGGAAAACCAGCATCTGGTGTTCAAATAATAATTGGCTTTGGGTTTCAGCCTCAGTGTGGGGGGCAGTAGGGAGCAGTGGGGACTGTGGAGAACTGCAGTCTCTCTCTAAAGGGGCAGCTACCACTGAATTCCAGGGGCTTGTTGCTGGGAAAATGTGGGCAGTGCTGCCGCATCTTAGGAATTTTTCAGCGAAACTGGAAATGTGGGCTTTGATGTCAAAACAACTTTCCTTTCTCCCTTCCTTCCTTCCTTCCTTCCTTCCTTCCTTCCTTCCTTCCTTCCTTCCTTCCTTCCTTCCTTCCTTCCTTCCTTTTTTATTTATTTATTTATTTATTTATTTATTTATTTTTATTTATTTTTAATATATCTGTGTTGATTTCAGAGAGAGGAAAGGAGAGGGAGAGGGAGAGGGAGAGAGAGAGATAGAAGCATCAATGATGAGAGAGTCATTGATCAGCTGCCTCCTGCACGCCCCCGACCGGGGACTGAGCCCGTAACCCGGGCATGTGCCCTGACTAGGAATCAAACCTCGATCTCCTGGATTCTAGGTCGATGTTCAACCACTGAGCCACCCCCCACCAGGCTCTGTTTTCCTTTTTTAGAGAAAGAGATCGATCCATCTTGTGGTGCCATTTATTTATGTATTTATTGGTTGCTTCTTGTATGTGCCCTGACTGGGGGTCGAACCCCCATCCTTGGTGTATTGGGATGACACTCTGACCAACTGAGCTACCTGGTCAGGGGTCAAAACAATTTCTTGAGTTGTACATGGTGACTTGATTTTTAAAAAAATATATCTATTGATTTCAGAGAGGGGAAGGGAGAAGGAGAGAGAGAGATAGAAACATCAAGGATGAAAGAGTCATTGATCAGCTGCCTCCTGCACGCCCCTGACTGGGGATCGAGCCTGCAACCTGGGCATGTGCCCTCACTGGTAATCGAACTATGATCTCGAGGTTCAAGGGTCGATGCTCAACTGCTGAGCCACACTGGTCATCTCCCCTCAAGACATTCTGATGGCCCTTGTCACTCTGCCACTGTCCCAGGGGGCGCTATTAGTCTGTGGTCTCTGTGCATGTGTGTACATTGTTTATTTACAGACATAAACCAACACTTATATAAGGCCCTATGCTAAGCTCTCATATACATTATTAAATTGAATCTTCACAAAACTATGAGGTAGGCACAAGTATTAGCTGTGTAACAAATAACCCCAGATTCAGTGGCTCTAAGCAATAGTCATTTATTATCTCACAGTTTCTGTCAGTCAGGAATGTAAAAGCGGCTGAGCTGGATGGTTCCAGCGCAGGGTCTCTCGTGAAGTTGTAGTCAAGATGTTGGCTACAGTCGCCGTCATCTGAAGACTTGACTTGGGCTGGTGGGTCCTTTGCCAAGGCTGGGTTGGCTCACGTGCCTGGAACTTAGTGGCGGCTGCTGGCAGGAGGCAGCAGCTCACCACATGGACCCCTCCATCGGCTGCTCGCATGTCCTCGCCACATGGCAGATGGCTTCCCCTCGGAGTAGGTGACTCAAAAGGCAGCAAGACAGAGCTGTCTCTTATGAAGTCACACACTGTAACTCCCTTAATATCCTGCTAGTCACGCAGGTCAGCTCTTTCCATTGCGAAAGGGGATTCTCCCAAGGTGTGACTATCAGGAGGTGAGAATCACTGGGAGCCATCTCAGAGGCTGGCTACTCCGGCACTCTTGTTATATGTTACAGTGTCTGTGTGAACCGGTTAGGTTACAGCATCTTTATTAGAATTGGGGTGGATTCCAGTAACTTCTCTGTGTGCCTTTGCCCCCACTGGGAATAGTTTCCCTCTCCTATGGCCTCTAGTCCATCCATAGCTCAGAAGCCAGGACTTTAGCTCCTCTGGAGGCAGGAATCCTCAGGTATTAAGGATGGCTGCACCAGGTGTGGCGAGCAAGAGTGTGGGTCAGTGACAAAACCATGTCTAGATCCCAGGATCTGAAATGACTCTCTGGCTTCTCAGAAAGTTTCATTGGTCTCCCAAGCTCTTGAAGACCAAGATACTAGACAGGTGCCCTCTGGTGGTGAAAGGGAGCCTGGGGATCTCTCAAGTGGCTCTTTTTCAGAATATTGTGGAGCAAGGATGTCTTCTGAGACCAAATGGAGCTAATGTGCCTCCAGGGTTGAGAATCCTGGTCTTGGAAGGTTGCTTTTCTGCTGGAGGCTCTGATCCTGGATGAATCTATGTACATCTTAGGTCTGGAGAAAAGATGCTGTCCCAGTATCCAGCTTCTGTGTTGCTTATTTATTTATTTTTAAAATATATCTTTCTTTTTTAAATGAAAGTAAAGGTTTTTTTTTTTACATTTTTTAAAATTTTATTTTTGTTTAAAATATTACAGATGTCCCCTTTTCTCCCCAATGACCCATTCCACCACGTCCCATCCCCCTCCCCAGTCCCTCTCCCCACCATTGTCCATGTCCTTGGGCTGTGCATATATGCATGTAAATTCTTTGGTTACTCTCTCCCCCTCCACCCACCCGCCCTCCTCCATCCCTCTACATTCATCAGTCTGATCCATGCTTCCATGTCATTGAATCTATTCTATTCATCAGTTTATCAAGTTCATTAGATTCCACATGTAAGTAAGATCATGTGATGTTTGTCTTTCGCTGCCTGGCTTATTTCACTCAGCATAATATTCTCCAGGTCCATCCACACTGTCCCAAAGGGTACGAGATTCTTCTTCTTTACAGCTGCGTAGTATTCCATGGTGTAAATGTCCCACAGCTTTTTTATCCACTCATCTACTGATGGGCACTTGGGCTGTTTCCAGATCTTAGCTATTGTAAACTGTTAAAATATATCTTTATTGATTTCAGAGAGAGGAAAGGAGAGGGAGAGAGAGAGAAACATCAATGATGAGAGAGTCATTGATCGGCTGCCTCCTGCACACCCCTGACTGGGCATTGAACCCGCAACCCGGGCACGTGCCCTGACCGGGAATCGAACTGCAATCGCCTGGATCCTAGGTCGATGCTCAACCGCTGAGCCACGCCCGGCCTGGCTGTGTTGCTTATTTAAATAATGTTTGTTTATAAGAGCATGCATTTTTATTATAAAAGTAACATCATGCATCATTTAAAAACAAAAGTTATGACAAGATGACATATTCCACCTGTTTGATTGGTAAGGATGAGAAAGTTTATAACCATGTTCCAGAGTGGGAGGGCTACAGGGAAAAGGACATTTCCACTTTGTGTTGGAAGGAAGAGTGTCACTGGGCACAGTCTTTTTGCAGAGCAAACTGGAAATATCTGTCAACGGTAAAAACATGTCTCCTGTGATTCAGTTAGTTCAGTTCTCATATTCACCCTGGTCCAACAGTTGCTTCAATGTGCCCGAGCCAATGTCATATTGAAAAACTGAAGATAATGTACAACTCTATGGGTAGGGGACTTGCTAACGAAGTGAAAAGACACCCATACTATGGCTGGGTTGCCATACTGACTTTATAAACAATGAAGCAGCCCTGGCCCGTTTGGTTCAGTGGTTAGAGCGTTGGCCTGTAGACTGAAGGGTCTCAGGTTCAATTCCCGCCAAGGGCATGTACCTCGGTTGCAGGCTCGATCCCCGGCCCTGGTCGGGGCATGTGTGGGAGGCAGCCAATCGATGTGTTTCTCTCACATCGATGTTTCTCTCTCTCTCCCCCCCCCCACTCCCTTCCACTCTCTCTGAAAAAACAAGGGAGCCCAGCCAGGTGTGGCTCAGCAGTTGAGCGTGGACCTAGGATCCAGGCGATCGTGGTTCGATTCCCGGTCAGGGCACATGCCCGGGTTGCGGGCTCGATCCCCAGTGACTCTCTCATCATTGATGTTTCTGTCTGTCTTTCTCTCTCTCCTTTCCTCTCTCTGAAATCAATAAAGATATATTTAAAAAATAATAATAAAAAGATAAAAAACAAATAAAAACTTGCAAAGATCTCTGATGTTTGTGAAAAATTCCTTTAAAAAAAACAAAACAAACAAACAAAAACAATGGAAAAAATATCCTCTGGTGATGATTAAAAAAAAAAGAATGAAGCAGAGAATGTTTCCAAATAGAGCCATCTCCCAGAATGATCAGGTCAGAATACCATGTTGCATAGAATGATCTAACGCCTATGATATTTTAAAAGAACATTAATTTGTTTATGCCTGTAGAGGCAAAGCAAATTTCTAGAAGGATGCATTAGAACTCTGCCCCTCTAGGAGGCTGGCTACTATGCCCCCATCTGTGCTCCCACTGGCCCCTGTGCTCCCTTATGTAGTAGCAACGGCCACACTGAGAACTCCTTGGGGAAGAGGCCTCTGTGTTCCAGCACCTGGCATCCGCAGCCTTATATACAGTGGGTGCTCCGTAAGTGGTCCTTGAATTCACATGGCAGCACATGCCTTCTAGTCACCCAAGCTTGACAGTTAAGTCGCCTTTGACCTATCTTCCTTCCACGTTCCTTCATCCGTTGTCAAATCGGATCAGTGTGCACCTGGAGTCTCTCATACACGTGTCTCCTCTCCTCCATTTCCTGGATCGATGTTCCCACTGGGGCTGTTTTTATATTTAATTTGAACAGAGCGCTGCAACCTCTCTGTTCAATTAAAATTATAAAATATCATAAAAGTAACATCATGCAAGCAGAATACCACTTTTCCCCACTCTCTCCCACCAACCCAACCTCAACTCTGCAGCCAGAGTGGCCTTTCTACTACACATATCCAATCACGTCACTCCTCTGCTCTCAACCTGTCACGGCATTCCAGGGCTGGGGAGAGAAACACAAGAGGAGTCTGGAGCACCTTGTGCTGCCGAAAAGTAAGAAAGTGCTCAGAAAAGGATGGGCAAGGGTGCCAATCTGAAAGGGCTCCCAATGGCCCGCACTGGAACAGTCTGGGCAATGATCACAGTCTTGGATTGTAATCCACGGGCTAGAATAAACATCCAGGATGTCATACATATACATAAAAAATGCTCTTTCGTACTGAAGAGTTCCAGTTAATACACTGAGAAGGAATGAGGGTGTCCAACGGCGGGGCAAAGCTGTAATGGCCACGGTAACAAGAAGGCGTCTTCAGGCCAAAAGGTGAAGCAGGCAACTTCGTAGAATGTAAGAGAATTCATTACAGAGGGATTTACTTACCGGAGGATTGGGCCGAAGCAGACACATGGCCCAGCAGCTTTGCACATATTATTGTCTGCGGAAGACCCCATTACTGTACTTTTAAAAAAATAGTATAACTCAGCCTGGTGGGGGTGGGTAGGTGGTGGTGGTGGTGGTGCAGGGTGGGGGGTGTCAATGGGGGGAAAGAGGACATTTGTAATACTTTCAACAATAAAGATAAATTAAAACATTAAAAAAAATAGAAATGGAAAAAAATAGTATAACTCAGGCTCTGACCAGTGTGGCTCCATTGGTTGGAGCATCACCCTGTGCACAGAAGGGTCATGGGTTCGATTCCCAGTCAGGGCACATACCCAGATTGGGGGTTCAATCCCCAGTCGGGGTTGTCTCTTGTAAGGGTGACAACCAATTGATGTTTCTCACATCGATGTTTCTCTCTCCCTCTCCCTCTCCCTCTCCCTCTCCGTCTCCCTCTCCCTCTCCCTCTCCCTCTCCCTCTCCCTCTCCCTCTCCCTCTCCCTCTCCCTCTCCCTCTCCCTCTCCCTCTCCCTCTCCCTCTCCCTCTCCCTCTCCCCTCTCCTTCTCCCTTCCTCTCTCCCTCTAAAATCAGTAAAAAATATATATATCCTCTGGTGAAGATTAAAAAAAATGCTATAACTCAGATACTAATGATTGACAAGACAAAGAGAAAAAGTGCAGTCAAACCAAGGACCATGACTCTTGGTGGTCGATGCTGTTACCAGTTCATCTCACTTGTCACCCTGGCCACTACTAACAAAAGTATTTATGGTTACGTTTTAAGGAACATGGAAAATCATTAACTAGAAGACTTTGGTATGCTTACTAAGGAGAGGTTGGTCATAGGTCACGGTATGAAAGGACACAAAGATGGAGACATTTTTGTTCACATCTACATCTGTACAGAGGGAAAGAGAAATAGTTTCTGTAGGCAAGATCCACTGAAGGATGCTAAGCCTGGTGGGCAGAAGATAGAGGAGAACAGGATAGTCTTTTTTTTTAGAATTAAATGACAAAGCTTTATTCAAGGGTCTTTAGATTTGCAAATCGGAAAAAAAGCAAAAAAACAACAACCCACTACCAGGTAACACCCAGAGTAGAGAACAGGATAGTCTTAGAGTCTCTCCTCCAAGATATTTATTAATTGCAAAGGGGAAAATGGTAACTTCACAGTAGAGAAACTTAGCAGACACCAACCTAACTAAGTGATCAGGGTTTGCATCATCGGTAAAAGATATATTGACATCATGCACCCCGATACAATACATTGAGAAGGACAGAGTGCTACTTCTGTGATGTTCATGTCCCAAAAGCATAACCTCAGTCTAACCATGAGACTGAGAAATACCCTACAAAATACCTGACCAGTATTCTCCAAAGTGTCAAGGAAAGTGACAAGGAGAGACTGAGAAACCATCGTCTCCAAGAAGAGACTAAGGAGACGGGATGACTAAAGCAATGTGGGACCCCGGATTGGATCCTGGAATAGAAAAAAAAAACGATAGAAAAACTGGTGGAATCCAAACAAACCTTGTAGTTTAGGTAATAGTATTGTACCAATGTTAATTTCCCCTTTGGGTCATCATTGCCCTGCGATCACACAAGGTGTTAACCTTAAAGGAAGCAAGTGAGGGGTAAACAGGAACTCTGGACTATTTTTACAAGCTCTCTATAAATCTAAAATCATCTCAAAATTAAAAGTAAGAAAATACACTGATGCCTGGGTCTTATCCCAAAAGATTTCATTTCATTGGTCCAAATTAGGGCCTAGACATAAGGATTTTAAAAAAGAAGAATCTTTTCAGTGTTGTGTTTCTAATGTTCAGTCAAGATTGAGATTCGCTGCTCTAGGTACTGAAACATCATCAAAATTATTTCACAAATTATTCTTATGATTCCTTTTTAAAAAGATACAGCAAGGGGATATGTCATGCCATGTCCCATAATTTGGTTTCTAGTTTGAAGTCTTTTAATAAAGACAAGGAACTTTGATGGAAACAGGGTATTATTACTGAGCAGTGAATGGAATATTAGATAAAAAAAAAAAAAAGTGAAAGCAATGCTCTTAATCCTTTAAAAATACATCTGACCAACATTTCAGTTAAAAGGAAATAAGAGGGTCCCTGGCTGGTTTGGCTCGGTGGTTAGAGTGCTGGCCTGCGGACTGAAAGGTCCCGGACTCGATTCCGGCCAAGGGCACGTACCTCGGTGGCAGGCTCCATCCTTGGCACAGTCGGGGTGCACGATGGAGGCTCCCAATTGATGTGTCTCTCTCACATCGATGTCTCTCTCTCTCTCTCCCCCTTCCACTCTCTCTGAAAAGCAATGGAAAAAATATCCTTGGGTGAGAATTTAAAAAAATTAAATGTGTAATCTAAATAATGACCCACTGGGAATACCTCCCAGGTAATGCACAATTATCTTTACATAAGTAAAGTTCACAATTGTTAAAAACAAACATACTTTGTAATGATGGGACAGTTATGTATCCTGATTGTGGTGGCAGTTACATGACTCTATACACCTGTGATAAAATTTCATAGCATTACGCACACACAAAATGCATGTAAAAACTGGTAAAAGTGAATGAGGTTTGTAATTTAGTGAACAGCATGATACCAATGTTAATTTCCTGGTTTTGATAATGGGCTGTGTTTATTTATGTATGTAAGATGTTATAATTAGGGGAAGCTGAGTAAAAGGTATATGGGAACTCTCTGGTATATATTATTTTTATTTTTTTATTTATTTTAAATGTTTTTATTGATTTTTAAGATTTTTTTTTAAACATGTCTTTATTGATTTCAGAGAGAGGAAAGGAGAGGGAGAGAGATAGAAACATCAATAATGAGAGAGTCATCGATCGGCTGCCTCCTGCACATCCCCACGGGGGATCGAGCCCACAACCCGGGCCTGTGGCCTGACCGGGAATCGAACTGCAATCTCCTGGATCCTAGGTCGATGCTCAACCACTGAGCCATGCCCAGCTGGGCTATTTTTATTTATTTTTTATTATTTCTTTTCTGTTTTTCTCTCCAGTATATTGTAACGGTATATATATATCATATATATATATTAAATATATATATATATATTATTGATTTCAGAGAGAAGAAAGGAGAGGGAGGAAGAGAGGTAGAAACATCAATGATGAGAGAGTCATTGATCGGCTGCCTAGCCCACAACCCGGGCATGTGCCCTGACCGGGAATCGAACCCCGATCGCCTGGATCCTAGGTCGAAGCTCAACCGCTGAGCCACGCCCGGCCGGACTAAAGGTATATTTTTGCAACCTCTTCTAAGTCCAAAATTATTTTAAAATAACGACTTTATTGAAAATGGGAAAAATTGTAAAGCTACTTTGAGTGTGGTAGTTTTGAAATTAAGAAAGAACAAACGACAATCCTTTAATGGCTTCCTGTTGCATTTGGGATTAAGTTCAAAGCCCTTAGGATGGCATTCAAGGCCCTTCCTGGCCTAATTCTGACAAGTTTTCCCAGATCATTTAGGGTTTGGGACATACAATCAAAGTGTGCCATCAGTAGATGCCCTAGAAAACCCAGGTGGTGAAAAGACAGTTAGTAGTCGAATCCCTCAAGGCCAACACAAGAGCTGGGCTGGGTCAGAGCCTGTATCATGTAGACAACTTGTCAGACCCAAAGCTCCCTTTTAATACAAATACTTCATAACCTTACTTTACTATACTGGATGAAAATTCATGGGCAATGTAGTCTCTCTCCATACATAATTTACAAAAATGAATACAATGCCCCCAACCGTATTTTTAAAAGAAAAATTTAAAAGAAGCCATTTATAATAAAAACAACAACATGCATTTCCATAAGTAAATGCTTTAACACAATTGCAGTTGCCCTTGAACAATAATTTGTGGGTTGGGGCCATGAAGTCAAAAATCTGAGTGTAAATTTTGACTCCCCCCCCAAACTTAACTACTACTCTAGAAGACTTAGAGAAGCAGCCAGATGCTAGGCATGCAAATTAATAGGGATGTACCGTGTAGCCACTCAAATATCACATTTGGGGACGTGAATTTTTAAGAGGGTAGGTGACTCTTGGTAAAATTCCAAACAAAATAAAGCATGATCTTCCCAGGATTGACACGGTAGCTAACTTCCTGGAGTATTCAGTATATAACAAAATAGTATAAGATATACTTTGTGATTATACATAAAATAGAATTAAGTTCAAAGCTTATCTTTTTTACCACCTCATGAAGGTTCAATGGGAGATTCAGCAGTTGCTTGGGGACATGGGACAATTCTTCATTTTGTAGCATTGTCCTATGCACTGCAGGACACTTAACATCCCGGGCCATGGCCCACTCAATGCCAGTAGCTCTCCACTAATTGTGAAAACAAAGGGCCAGTCAAGTTACTCAAATGTTCCCCTGGGGGGGCAACTTCCTGTTGAGAACTAGTGTTCTGGAGCTGTGCTATCCCATATGGCAGCCACCAGCCACATGAGGCGAATGTGCCCTTAAAATGTGGGGAGTCTCCGAACTGAGATGTGCTGATGGTGTAAAATACACAAAGGATTTCAAGACTTGATATGAAAAAGAGAATGTAAACTATGTCATTAATAATTTTAAAAATACTGAGTATATGTTGAAATGATAGCATTTTGGATATTTGGGTTAGATAAAATATTAACATTAACTTCACCTCTTTCTTCTTTCTTTTTAAAAATATGGCTATTACCCTGGTTGGTGTTGCTAAGTGGTTAGAGCATTGGTCATGCACCAAAGGGTCTCAGGTTCGATTTCCAGTCAAGGGCCGCAGGTTCAATCCCTGGGCCGCAGGTTCAATCCCCATCCTGGGTGCTTGCAGGAGGCAACCAATCAATGCGTCTCTCTCATATCGATGTTTCTCTCTCTCTCCCTGCCCCTCCCTCCCACTCTCTCTAAAAAACCAATGGAAAAATACCCTTGGCTACTAATATGGCTACTAATTTACTCTTACATGTGCGGTAAGTGTCCTATTCCCACTGGGCAGTGCCAATCTGGATTTGACTGTGAGTGCAGAGAGCTGATGTGCAGGTGGGGCCGGCGGAAGGGGTTTGCCCTATCCCGAGGCCCAAGGTTAACTGCACTTATAACCACAGCTCTCTCTCTTTTTGTTTTTATTGAGGTGAAATTCACATAACATAAAATTAGCCGTTTGAAAGTGAATGATTCAATGGTATTTAGTGCATTCTCTCTGGATGTTGTGCAACCACGGCCTCTATTTAATTCCAAAACATATTAATACCCCAAAAAGAAACCTGTACCCATTAAGCAGTTCCTCCCCATCCCCCCTGATCCCTAACTTCTGGCAACCACAAATGTGCATTCTCTGTCTATGGCTTTAGCTATTCTGAATATTTCATATAAGTAGAATCACACAATTCCTGACCTTTTGTGTCAGGCTTCCTTCATTTAGCCGAAGGTTTTCAGGGCCATCCACATTGTAGAAGGTATCAGAACTTCATTTCTTTTTATGGCAGAATAATATTTCATTGTGGGGATACAACGGGCTTTATTTTTTATGTATTTATTTATTTTTTTAAATCCTTACCCGGGGATATTTTTCCCATTGCCTTTTCAGAGAGTGGGGGGGAGAGAGAGAGAGAAACATCGATGTGAGAGAGACACATGGATTGGCTGCGTCCCACACGAGCCCCCACTGGGCGGGGGATGAGCCTGCAACTGAAGTGCGTGCCCTTGACCGGAATGGAGCCCGGGACCCTTCAGTCCGTGGGCTGACGCTCTAACCACTGAGCCCACCAGCTAGGGCGTGTTAATGCCTTCGTCCATTCGTGGCCATTTGGTCTGCTTCCATCTTTTGTGAATAACGATGCTCTAAACGGGCAAGCACACGGTGTTCAGTTACTTTGGGGTCACACCTGGGAGCGGAATTCCTGGGCCACGTGGTAATTCCATTTAGCGGTCTGAGGAGCCTCCAGGCTGGTTCCACAGCTGCTGTGCCATTTTACATTCCCACCAGCGACCCGGGAGGAGTCCAATTTCTCCCCACCCTCACCAGTGTTTGCTTGTCTTCCTTTTTAAGAATATACACCCAGTGGGTGGCTTGGTGCGGTTTCGATGTGCTGTTCCCTAGTGATGCGGAGCAATGTGCGTTCCTCTTCGACAGCAAAGTTGCACAAATCCCAAATCCCTTCAGGAAACCAGGCCTACGTCTTCCACAAGGACCCAAGCCTCTTCAAGGTGCCTGTGAGGAACTGAGCGTTTGTGTGTCCCCCACCCACATTTCGTATGTTGAATTCCTACACCCCCCATGTGACAGCATTAGGAGGTGGGCCTTTAGGAGGTGTTTAGTCCTGAGGGTGGAGCTCCCTTCCCACACCTGAGGTCACAGCTAGAAAATGGCCATCTGCCAACCAGGAAGCAGGGTGGTTTTTGTTTTTTTTAATTTTTAAAATTTTCTTATTGATTTTAGAGAAAGGAAGGGGGAGAGAGGAGAGAGAAACATCGATTAGCTGCCTCCTGCACCACCCCCGACCAGGGGTCAAACGGCAACCTGGGTATGTGCCCTGACCAGGAATTGAGCCCACCACTGGGTGATGCCCCTACCAACTGAGCCGCATTGGTCAGGGCAGGAAGCCGCTTCTTATCAGGCACCAGATCTACCAGCGCCTTTTTTCTTGTTGTTTTGTTTTACTTTATTATTTTTTATTTTATTTTATTTATTTTTTTAAATATATCTTTATTGATCTCAGAGAGAGGAAAGGCAAGGGAGAGAGAGAGAAACATCATTGATGAGAGAGTCACTGATCGGTTGCCTCCTGCATGTCCTCTACTGGGGATTGAGCCCCCACCCTGGGCATGTGCCCTGACCAGGAATACCCTGATCCCCTGGTTCATGGGTGGACGCTCAACCACTGAGCCATGCCGGCTGGGCAGATCTACCAGCACCTTGATTTTGGACTTCTCAACCTCCAGAATCGAGAAATCAATGTTTGTTGCTGAAGCCATCCAATCTGTGGTATTTTTGTTATAGGAACCCAAAGGGACAAAGTGCATAGGGTCATGATTCCGTGCCCCGCCTTGTTTTCATGCTTAGGTAGGGGAGGGCTGACAGTGGCTATGGTTCTGTCCACCTTGCAACTTGGGCTCAGCTCTTCACAGCCAGTTTGCAGGCCCTGACTGAGAGCCTGGGGTCTCTGAGGATTCAGTTTATCTGTAGGAACGGGTTGGGGGAAGAAAAAGGAAGGGTCGACGGGAGATTGGGGTGTCCAGAGCCCCGAGGCCTCCCAGCTCTGCCAGAGGAAGCATAGCTGTGTTTCAGAGCCGCCCCGGGATGATTTGCAGCTGTGGGAAGGCATCGAGCACAGGGTAATGTGCTGACACAATTGATGGGGATGGTGAAAATGACAAGGGTCCTCCATGGGATTAGCTGGGAGGCCTGCCACGAGCCGCAGAAAGCAGACCTCTTTCCTGTGGAGACCGCCTCCCTCTCGGGATCAGCTGGCTGGACCTGGCCGGCCGTGGTGGGGTGGGAGTGCCCACAGCAGGTTGGCATCACCACACTGTAAAGCGCATGCTGTGAGAGCAAAAGAGGGAGCTGCAGTGGTAAGGGGAGCCTGAAAACCAGGCAGTAGGGGAGGGGTTTGACTGCACCCCAAGAACCGTAGGTAGGTGAACACGGAAGGGGTGTCTGAGAGGGTCAGATGTGTGCTTCTTTAAGATGACCTGGGCTGTAGTATGCAAAGCAGACAGCAGGGGGCGACAGGAAGACAGCGGAGGTCCCCTCCGGCAGTAAACCAGCCAGGCCATGGACGCCCCTGACACCTGTTCTAGATGCTTCCACAGGCACAAAGTTGAACAAATCCTAAATACGAGATATGGCCGTGGCCCTCAAGGACCTATAGCCACATCAGGCCAGGGGACATGTGTTTAATGTTCCTGTGCTGCAGTGAGTAGAAGGCGAGCGAGTTTCACATCAGTTTCTTATTGTGGCGTGAATAAATAAGTAGCTGAACAGCAAGGCAAATCTGTGGTGAGGGTGTCTTAGCCCCCAAGGCCAGCTGACTGAATGTAATACCGGGTCACAGGCATTTGTTGCCTAAATACCACGTTTGGAGTTCTCCCTTGATCGGCGATATGTGTACTTATAAAGTCATGACCATCCCTGTTGATTCACCTCCCTGAGCCTCTGTTTTTTCATCTGTGAAATAGGATTATAAGATTATCTCCGTCACAGTGTGGTTATGAGGATTAACTGGGATAAGGCGTGGGAAGTGCTTACTTAGCACAGTGCACACAATAAATGTTAGTGATCATTGTTATTGCTATTATTTTTTCTTGAATAAGAATGTAATCTGCATTCATGATTAAGTTATTACTCAACTGCATAGCTCTCTCTCCCATGACTGTGAGCGTCCTGAGGGCAATCTATATGTCCGTCATCTTCATAGCTACCATGCACATAACTAAGGACTAGGAATGGGAGTTGGGGGGAAGGCAGGAGAAGAGCCACGTCCCTGTCCACAGTGCTGAGTCTGCATAGGCTGGGTGCTTCTTGGGATGCTTTCTCTGCAGCCTGTTCACACTGTGTTCTTTACGTAGATGCCCTCTGGAGCTCTGCAGCACAGTGGCCCTAGCACCAGCGCTCATCTGATCTTCCAGATATATGACTGAAATAAGGCAGTAGTAAAAGTGTATACAGAGTGGGCTCGCTGTTGAAAAACATACTGTGCGCACATCCATTTTTATAGAACACATACTGTGTACATACAAATTATCAAACATGTTTAGAGAAATATATAGAAGAATCTACACCAAAGTGTTAATGGTGTTTATTACATTAGAGTGGGATTGGTGACTGCAGGAGGACTGTACTTTTATACTTATACTCTTTGATATTTTTAAAGTTTGTTTTAAATATAGCTCCTATATTACTTTTGTCATAATGATTTGAAAATAATGTTTTTAAACTAGAAAACAAAGTTATTTGGGAGAAACTGTGAATAAGGGTTGGGGCCCACCTTCAGGGTCCAAAGGTGAAAAGATCAGCTTCATAATTGAAAGGTTAAGGTTGGTGGTGCTCAGGAAGGCTAAATAGCCATCTCAGACAGTGAATAAAGAAAAATTGAATTTATTTCAGGAAAAGGGAACATCCAGAGGGAAGTGCTACACAGCACTGAGTCAAAGGGCATTGGGTCCATGATAGCA
Source organism: Miniopterus natalensis (assembly GCF_054644295.1). NCBI lineage: Eukaryota > Metazoa > Chordata > Mammalia > Chiroptera > Miniopteridae > Miniopterus > Miniopterus natalensis. The sequence goes on from NC_142083.1 coordinate 86,952,053, forward strand.
GCAAAATATACTTAGGATGGTGAAACAAGGAAGGGCCTAGAAGAAGCAACAGGGGAGCCGAGGATGGGCTGCTCTGGCTCACTGGGAAGTCAGAGAAAAGGGGAAAAGGGGGCCTTGGAGACAGGTTCAGGGGGTTAACCTGGGGTGAGTTGCCACTGCCCACTGCTTCCCTGCTTGCAAGTCTCGTGGGGCCCCCTCAGAGGGATGGAGATTGTGCTGGCATGCCCTCCCACCCCCCTTGGGGAGCATATGCTGTGTCCTTTGTCCTGAGGGTATTCATCTCTCTTTCAGGGGGGAATCTTAGGGGAAGAATCAGGGGAGGGTCTCAATAGAATATTCATCAGCTCTCCAGGTGGCTCCTTCAGGTTCGTGGTCCCCACTGATTGGTCAGCACCAGGGGTCATTAGTCAATGCAGCTGGTTCTGAGGCAGCCACAGCATCTCTTGTCTGTTTTTGCTGCTTTTCGGGGCCTGGAGCTGAAACACAACTGAGGCTTAGATGTTGTCTTTAGGGAGGAAAAGGTCAGGGGTCCAAACCACTTCCCCAGCAGTAAGCTGGGGGAGGAGAGGTTACCCTGGGGGCGAGGTTCTTGCTTTCCCAGTTTGCCCCATGTTAGGTACCCAGGGCTTCCTGCCCTGGTGCGTTTCTGTGCCTGGCCCTTCGTCCTTGCTCTGCTCATGTCTGTCTAACTACCTATAACACCTGGACATCATTTCCACCACCCTGGTCCCGGCTGCTGTCACCTTGTCCTAACCATTGCAATAGACTTGTAACTTGTCACCCTGGTATCCCCCCACCCCCCACCCCACCACCCTGAGCCCATTCACCAGTCAGTTTTTTACAAGGCAACCAGGTGATCTCTACCCTGCAGCCTGGTCCTGTCACCCATCTGGATTGAAACCTCCAATGGGTTTCCATTACTCTCAATATGACCAACTTCTCCACATATGTAACAGTCTTGCAGTTTCCCAGGTGCTGTTGCTGCCTCATAAATGAGCCACGAGTTTAGTGGCTTAGAGAACTTCGCTCAACCCGCTGAGCCCCTCCTGCCAGGCAGAAAGGTAGCCAAACGACAGGAAGAAAGCTCAGATCTGTCTCCCCGAGGGGGAAAATATGAGGGGTCTTGCCCTGGGTAGCTCAGTTGGTTTAGAAAGTCATCCCGATACACCTAGGTTTCAGGTTCGATCCCCGGTCAGGGCACATCAAGGAGCAACCAATGATGCATTAATAAGCGGAACAACAACAACAAATCTATGTTTCTCTCTAAAGTGACAAAAAAATTTTTAAAGATGTCGGATTTTCAGTCTCCTCAACTAAGGTGTTTGAAACATCTGTTCTTAGGCATCTTTGGTTAGGGAGGATAGTCTTGTAATTTATCACCTGCCTGTTAATTGCTCAGCGGGCCCTGCTGTTTGATCGGCCATTTCCTCATTCCACTCACCCAGCAATTTTCCTAGTTTCTTACCAACCTGCCTCAGTGGTAAGTTTGAATTTTAACAAATTTTTGCCCTTTTCACGTCTAAATAGCTAACCTGTTAAAATCTCCCACCGTCCATTGTAATGCATGTGAGTCCGGATGCTTGGATCCCCGCAGGGAGGGCTATTCACTTCCACAGAGTCCCACCCTCTCGGTTCCCCTGTAGGCAGGAAAAGCTTTTCCCTCTTAGGGTTTGTGAATGAATGGAGCCTGGGAATTTGACAAAAGACTGATTAGCAGGAGAAAAGGAATACAAATTTTCTCATTTTTGCCACCACAGGGGTTTCAGAGAAATAAGTGAAACCCCAAAGAAAGGAGACTTGATGGCTTAAACTTAAAGGGCAATGAATTATGGAGAAGTGACCAGACACGGGGAAGGGGTTTGGGGCTTGTAGAGGGGATTCATGATGGAAGGCAACTACGAAAAGCACAGCCAGTAAAGTTGTTTAGCGGGGTTTGTTATGCAGACTCATCTCTGTGTCATCTCGGATCTTCCTGGTACTGAGAGGGCAACACCTTTACAGATGGAAATTTGTCACCTTTTCTTTACACATTCACATCAATTTTGCTTTATGCTCTGATTTTAGGCGGGGGGGGGGGGGCGGGGGGGGGGCGGGGAGCTCTTCCTGGGTCTTCTGTTTCTCTGTTGCCTTCAGCTCAACATAGATCGTCCTTATGCCAAAGTGACCTATTTTGGGGTGGCATATCCTGAACCCCCCTGTAGTGTAAAATGAGCAGATAGCCCAATTCCCCCTCCCAGTCAGCGGAAAGACGTCTGCCTGGTCAGCAGCCACAAGGAGCAGAGAAGCTCAGACCCGAGTGTCCCCCACATTCTTGCCGGCTGGCAAGCTTCACCACACCCTCTGTTTGGCCTTGGCACGCAGGCCATCCCCAGCACGGCTCCCTCTTCCTCCCCTCTGCCAGCTGCTGGGTAGACCTGGCTCAGCCCTGCCTGGGTGCGGAGACTCACCCACCGGCTGCCATTGGGGCTTCCCCAGATGTAACGAATAAAGGCTGTGTCTTTTCCCTCTGGTCCCCTGAGTGGTTTTTTTGAACTAGCAAAGAACAGCTTGGTGCTCCCTGGGTTGGAGCTCCTACAGTATAACCCCCTCAAAACCAAGGAGCTGCACCCCACCCCCTCCTCTACCCTGTAATCTCTTGAGACTGAAAGGAAGGAACGGACTGGCTCGGTCTAGGTTATAGTGAAGCATAGCACTCCCATTTTAGCACTCCCACTTTCTACCCTTCCAGCCACTACTTTGAAGATACGCAAGAGCAACAAAATTTGGTAAACAATGACCTCTTCCCCTCCCCCAGCTCTTTGTAAACTTTGTCAAAGGTTTCCGCCCATAAAAATTCCAAGGAGTAGTTAACCGGGAAGGTTAATGGACGCTTATCTTAGCTTCTGCCTGACGCTTCAGCCAAATAGAATGTGGGTTTTGCCTTTATAGCCTCCCTGCGAAGACTGTTCGGGACCACGAGTTTTGTTTTGGGCAGGAGTCCGCTCGTAGTTGCTGGCTAATAATCTCCAAATGGTTAACTTGGTCTCTGTGTGAATTAGTCTCGAGAAGGTCGGGTACAACAGCTGTATGCATAATAAACTTAGATTTGGGTGGGGTGATTGGTGGAAATTTACTGTGGGTTAAGTAAAAGGTTGTTAACGTAAGAAACATTCAAAGCTGTGAAGAATTTTTTGAGTTTATTTGAGCCAAACTGTCGACATGTGCAGAGGAGCCAAAATCTCAATGGACTGAAATAATGCTCCCGAGAATGGCAGTGTTGCACCTTGCTTGATAGATTACAGTCAAAGGAGGGGACATAAGTGGGTTTCATGAAATCCACTGGGGATAGATTAGGGAGGTGGGAGAAAGCAAAGCAGGGAAACCTCTGGGATTGATAAAAAGTAAAATGAGCCCGGCTGGTGTGGCTCAGTGATGGAGCATCGACCTAGGATCCAGGAGATTGTAGTTCAATTCCTGGTCAGGGCACTTGCCCGGTTGCAGGCTCGAACCCCAGGGGGTTGTGCAGGAGGCAGCCGATCAATGACTTTCTCTCATCATTGATGTTTCCATCTCCCTCTCCCTTCCTCTCTCTGAAATAAAAAAAATATTAAAAAAAAAAGCAGAATGATACTTCTTTTACATAGGTGGGTGCAGGATAGTTAACAGTCAACAGTTAACAAGGTATCAATAACAACAAGAGGATTTCTGGTCTCTGTCCTGGTGCATTGAGGGCCTGGCGAAAGGGGAAATTATTTTGTTTTGCAAAGGCGTGTGTTAATCAGGTATGTTATCTCAGATGCAAAAGACATCTGACAGGCTTAGTTAAGGTGAAACTTAACATTTGTGAAAGAAAAATACTGCCTTAGGGCCTGACTACCGACCATAAACTGCTTATGTTTAAAAAGTTTTAATTTCTGCCCGGTTGGGCATGGCTTAGACGTAGGATCCAGGCAATCAGGGTTCAATTCCCGGTCAGGGCACATGCCTGGGTTGCGGGCTCGATCAATGACTCTCTCATCATTGATGTTTCTCTCTCTCTCTCTCTCTCCCTTCCTCTCTCTGAAATCAATAAAGATATAAAAAAATTTTTAAAAAAAGTTTTAATTTCAGACCTTCCTTGGTGGTTATTTTAGGTCTCTTAGTTTGCAAGGTCGCCACACAGGCCTGCCCTGAATTTTTCAGGTTTAGTATGTGGCTGCTTTTCGTCCACAAGGTCTATGGTCTTAGAAGGGTCATGGGTCAAGGGCCTGTCATGTGTCTGTTAATTTGATTATTGGCCCAGCTAGAAGAACTTAGAAGGTTGGAGGAAAAGTATTATTATTATTATTATTATTATTGGCCCCCATAGTGAGTAAAGCTGTTGGAGGCAGCAGGAATGGCATCAGGTGTTAGACCAATGAGGTCAGACCGGACCCGGGTTCAGCAACCTTGGTACTTGAGTTCTGGCTAGGAAAGAATTCAGACTGAAGACTCAAACTATAAGAGAAAGTTTACTTATAAAATCACAGAGGAAGAAGAAATAATTCATAGAGAAATGGGCTTAGGAAACAAGTTATAGAGGCAAAGGACGGGCCCTTAGAGCTTATAAGTGAGGAAGGTAAAGGTGATACGCCTGAGGGGAGGGGGGAGGGAAAGGTGAGGGTGTACTCCCCAGAGGGAGAGTACCCTGAGTCTGTCTAAAGTTTTTAAGGGTGGAGAGTTTAAGGGAGGTCCCAGGGGAAGATCTCAATAGAACATTCAGCAGCTTCCCAGGTGTGCCCTTTCAGGATCAGGGTCTCCACTGATTGGGCGGTGCCATAGCAGGGGGTCATTATTCAATGCAGTTGGTCCTGCAGTCAGCCAAGGCATTGCTTGTCCAGTTTTGCTGCTATTTCTGGGCCTGAAGCTGAAATACTACTGAGGCCTAGATGCTATCTCTAGGGAGGAAAGGTCAGGGGGTCCATACCTTATGACCAGTGATATGCTAGGGGAAGAAAAGTCACCCTGGGGATGAGGTCCCACCCTACAATTGTCCTTTGCTAGGTACCCAGGGCTTTCCACCCTGGTGACCTTCTGTACCTGTCCCATCGTTCTTGCTCTGCTCATGACTGTCTAACTGCTACCACAAAGCCACCTCCCAGCCAATGTGTCAAGGAGCACCTAGGAGGACCCACTTCCATGTCAAACTGGGTAAGGGCCCAGTGTCAGTGTTCGGAACAAATCACCACCCCCAGTTACTGTATTCATTTTTTTATGGCTGTCATAACAAATTACCACAAACTTGGAGGCTTAAAACAACAGTCCTACAGGCTTGTAGTCCAGCCTCAAGATTTTGGCAAGGCTGAATTTCCTCCAAAGGCTCTATAGGAGGATTCTTACCTCTTCTAGCTTCTGGTGGCTCCTGTGTTCCTTGGCTTGTGGCTGCTTCTCTCCAATATCTGCCTCTATCTTCGTACTGGGAATGTGGTCACATGTGGGGATTTAAAAAATAATTTTCTTCTATGTCCATCTCTTGCTGGCCCCTCTTGCTCCAGTAAATTAGCAGTTACTCAGGAAACAAGGTATTTCTAATTCCCCTTTCCCTTAGCAAAGGTTTTACTATTATTATTTGCTTTCTACCATTTACTAATAAGGACTTGTTTTGTCCTCAGTATATTATCTTGTTAATTCCTTACAGTGGCTCTATTGGCAGTGAAATGGCACCAGAATGTTATGAGCAATTGGACCTGGGTTCAGCAACCTTGGTACTTGAGTTTTGGCTAAGAAAGAATTCAGAGCCAAGACTCAAACTATAAGAGGAAATTTATTTAGAAAATCAGAGAGGTAGAAGTGAGCCATAAAACAAGTGAGCCAGCTGAGCTGCAGACTCAGAGAACAAGTTATAGAGGCAAAAGAAGGGCCCTTGGTGCTTAGGAGAGAGAGGCAAGTAAAACACACCTGGGGAAGAAGGTGGGGACAAGTGCAGCCATGCTCCACAGAGAGAGCTGTGCTGGGTCCTGCATCCTAAGGGTGGGGATTTTTAGGGGAGTCCCAGGGGAGGATCTCAATAGAATATTCATCAGATTTCCAGGTGTGTCTTTTTAGTTTCATTGTCTTCACTGATTGGTCTGTGCGTGGGCTCCTTTTAACCCCGTGGAGGGGGCTAACTGCTTTCTTCTAGCTGACCTATTGTGCCGTGTCCTGTTCTCTCCTGTCCTTGTATGGAAGTCAGATGGGGCTTTTCTCCAGCGCCCTTGTTTTCCTCTAAGGTGGTGGTGGTGGTGGTGGGGGGGGGGGGTCTACTGCGTGACTAGCTACATGCCAGGGGAGAAAAGGCCAGTGGGAGGATCTGACCTGCATGACAGAGCAGATCTAGGGGAGGAAAGGGTGCCTCAGAGGTGAGGTTCTAATTAACAATAATTATTTCTAATACTTGCTCTCTCAGTTCTGCTTGTTGCTATGTATCCATTGCTAGGTGCTTGGGACTCTCTGCCCTGGAGACTGCGTGCCATCGCCCTATATCTATCAGGGTTCTTGGTCTCATGCAGCAGAACCAGTTAAGTAAGGAAAGAAACAGAGAGAGGGAAGGGGGGGGAGGTAGCCTATTACCAAATGTAACAGGGGGGACTCAAGCACAGAACCAAGAGGGTTCTTGACTTCATGCAAGAAAGAATTCAAGAGTGAGCCTTGGAGTGAAGTGATGCAGCAAGTTTATTGAGCAAAGAGGACAAGCAAGAAAAGCCACTCCACAAAGTCATGGTCTTCCCTCACCAGTAAAGTAAGAGAGAGGGAGAGACCCCAACCTTCTCTAGAGGTTGAGCTTATATCTGTTTGTAGTTTCTATGAAAAATTACTGGTATGGGAAAAGAGTGGAAAAAATAGTTGGTTTTACCTTTTAAAATGTATATTTTGTGGCCTATTTTCTTTTATGGTCTGAGTAGTTTGTGGTATGAGCAAGATATTGATAGTAATCTTTACAAGAATTTTCTTTGTTTTGTAAGCTCCTTGTGACTTGATCTCATGACCAATTAACCAAGTTTCATATCTGGTGGCACACAGCAGGCTCTAGTGTGGCTTTACGTTGGTCTATTTATTTAGTTCTTGTGCCCATTCCCAATAGGAACAATGTATGAAACATGTCACTTTGTAGACAGTTGAACAGCTAGGGCCCTACTCAAATATCCAGAGTGAAGATGCTCTTCCTGTGCCTGAGGACACCCCGCAGTCTCAGTGAGGGAGCCATTGAAGCTATAGAACAAGGAATTTATTATAGGGCTATACTTGACCCAATGTGGCACAACTGGTGGGGAAGCCTAGGCGGACTGTACTCTCTGAGCCTAGTATTGAGCCTGGAATCACTTAGAGGTCAGCTAGGTGGCAGTGGTGAAGGAAGAATGGTTGTGGATAAGAGCAAGAACTGGAAGTGAACCTGTGTGTCATGATATCCACCCTGAAAGCTGCAGGAATCATGGGCCTGGAAAAGCACAGAGCAACACATGTAAGTGCCCTGTACTTGGACAGGCAGAAGGCAGCTCTGGGCGAAGCTGTAGGAGCTACAGGTCCATGAGCTAGCAGTTCAAGGGCGCACAAGCCGCTGGGTTCTGACGCCCTGTATCCACCGTCAGAACATAAAGCATGACTGCTGTTCCACTTCGGCTTCTGAATCACATGCAGTGTCTCTTGACCAATGCTAATCTTGAACTAGGCTAGGAAGGATCTCTTGTGAAAGGCAGTTTCAGCCTAGCGACATGGACACAATGCAAAGCTACACCTGCCTTGTGTGTGTCAGGGGCAGCAGAATGCACCCCTCATTGACCAAAAATGCCAGAGGTTTGCTTTCCTGTTCACCTTGCAGCTTCCACACCTGCCTTGCGTCCGGTTTTGATTCTGCGGCCACATGGCAGCAAGGACAGTCATGAATTCTTCTTGTTGCACCTGTGCAGTCTCCATGAGGCAATGCAGTGTGGTGGATACAGTGGGAATCCAGGACCATGGTCCTGGGTTTGAACGGGCTGGGTCTGTGACTTGGGCAAGCCATCTAAGCTCCTTGGGCCTATTTCCCCATCTTTAAAATGGACAAATGTCTTAACATATTATGTGGTAGAATATAAATTGCATAAACTCTCAGGTTTGAAACTTCATTTGTTGCAAACTATTTTTTTCCTATTTCCCAAGCCCGAGTCTCTCAGCTCCCTGGTGATTCCATAAACTACCCCACAGACTTTTCTCAACTTTCTCAATTTAATCAGTTTGATCCTGTTGCTTAAAGGGGGCATAACATTTTCCCACCAAAAGTACATAAAGCGTTTCACAGGGTGGGGCGAGGTGTTTGCTCTCTCTACTATGCACTGGATCTTTCTTGTCCTTAGGCTGGCTCTCTTCTGGTGTCACTAATATGTAAGTGCAGAATCTTGCTCCTCCAAAAGGCAAGAAACATTGTCTTTTGAGCTACCAGCTCTAAGATGCTTGCAGTCAGCTTTCCTCCTTCGACCTATTACTGTGAAAGTTCTTTTGCTTAAGACTGTGCCTAACATGCAGATTCGCTGGTTGGAAACAGCTTCACTTCGGTGATGCACACCAAGACATTGTTATTCTCAGCGAGTGAACATTAGTCTTCGTCAACCCAAGGGGACAATCCTCTTCAAAGTGAAGCTGTTGCCCTGTGCTGCAGGATGCCCTCCATTGCTCTGAGCCCGAAATGGGACCTCACGGGGGGCAGCTCATCTCATCAAACTCAGTTCAGGACCTGGCTCCTGTCAATTGTAATGTTTTAGAAGGGAAAGACACAGGAGACTTTAAAGTAACAACTTTATTTATGACTGAAGATGTAAAGGCATTCACAGAATGCCAAGGAAAACTAGTTCCTGTTCATTTTTAAAAATCTCAGCACCTCTGAGGCCTGAACTTTATGTACCAGGCAGGAGTGCCTCCTGAACAGATCACCTTTTGCACTAACAGTTCGGTTTCCTCAGCATCCCAGGGTTTGTCCATTGGGCCCTTACTTACACTTATCCTGTTCACTTGGTGAGTTCACTGGACTACTTATGCTGGCCTCAGCTTCACCTCAGTGCTCCCTCAGGTAGAGGTATGCACGGACACATATATTGGAGCCCCTTAGTGTTATGTCCTTTCTTCAAGTAATAATGGCAGCTAGGAAATGAGCAAATACGGGTAGCAATAGGGAATCAGCAAATTAAAGCCTTAACTCTAAGGCTGACAATTCCATTTCCTCAACTGAAACAGTGGGTTGGATAATGCTTTTATAAAAGATACTCTATGTCTTGTGTACACAGCACACAATGCTTATCTAATTTTATTACATGTATAAGTATACAAACAGATTTAGGGAAAATCTCCAGACTACTTCCCCAAATGATTGATATAACAAAAGAGAAGGAGGGGCACAAATTAATAGCCCTTAGAATTTCAAAAGAATGGACAGACTTTTATTTTCATAAAATCGTGGTGGAGATGCACCCCAGGGATGATCTGTCCTCAGTAAAGAGCTGATTTTCCCTGTACCTATACTGACCACAAGCAGGTCACCAAAAGCTGGTTAACAGAGGAAATGGTGGCTGCTTGTATCCTAAGGCTTCTGATAGCAGCAGCAGCTCTGTAGTCACTGAAAGTACTGTACACAGCACAGCTTAGTGATGAGGATCCATGATAGTGTATGTTTTGGAACATATCCATTAGAAGTACTTATTGAATCAGAAATTCATGAAACTAGAGGCCATTACAACATAGGGAAGAGGACTGTCCCTATACAAAGGGCTCACAATCTTAACCGGCAAATAGTGTTAGAAGAACATTGTAAACAAACAACTTAAATATGAAAAAAACAAAAAATGTAGTACAATATATAATTATTGAAGTCTTTTCTTTTACTTACGAATTTCAGAAAACCCAGGGATAGATTTTATATCACAAAATGGTCCATATCGCCCAAAAATGTCTTTTGATTGGAGAGCAAAATAATATTTGTTGGAAGCTAAAAATTGTGATAAAGTGCATGCCATTGGGAGTGGTAAGGCTTTAATTTCTCCAATTTTCTTCCAAATTAACTTTATACCAGGGTTCTCATGGCACAGGAAGAGATGGTAGCTTTCCACAGGAGCACACTTGGGATTGATTTTGGTGATGTTCCAAGTTAGGGCAATGCCCCTGGGTCTCAGCACCCGTTTCACTTTGAGCTCAGTCTTCTGGGGAGGAAGTGTATCTCGGACTTTGTCTACCAGTTCAGGCAATGGTGGTGGCGGTGCTGGGAGAGGTGGCAGATGCTCAAAGGACTCAAGAACCTGAAACACATTTATAAAAAGTTCAGCAAGCTGAATTGGTGGGTTCTAATTATTTTAAAGTGGTCAACTGCAGTTCTACAATATATTATTTCCCATTCTTCAATCCATTTATCAGAATCATAAGAACAAAAGGATGCTTCAAGAATATGTAAGGCTGGATCCAGTCTATTTAGGCTTAAGCTTCTTTTGGAGTTAAGATTTCTACACTCTGGAATATCACACTAATCCAGAATGGGTTACGTCCCAGACATTCTGGGTAATATTCCATTTCATTTCCAAATTGTGTTCCCAAACACTGTGCTAATTTACATGAAAAGTGTGTGTACAAGAACACCCATTTTCCTCCACTCTCATCAACAATGGCTGCTACTCTTAAAAATCTTTTCTAATTTGTTGAGTAAAATAATGTATTTGTTTTAATTTCTGTACCTTCTGGAAAATTCAATTAAGTTATTTTAATTGTGTAAGTAGAGTTAAAATAACACATTTTTTAAAAGCACATTAAAATGCTTTCTAAGCTAAAACGTGACCCAAATATTTCTTCATGAGTAAAATGGGCAATTCCATGTCCACTCAATTTGGAATGACTATCCCTTACAGAGCATTTCATATCAGTACCTCGGTTGCATTTTGCACCACTGGGATTGTCTCTCTTGAGATTGAAAAAGATTTCATAGATGATTCCAGCAAGGATACTGAATTTTCTGTGAACAACACAAGGTTTAAGAAGTTAAATTTATCTGCAACAATCAATCCCTTAGCCTTTAAGGAAAGAATAGTTTACATTGTGGGTGGAATTAAATGTGAACTAAAATTATAAAACTGAAGGTAACTTTTGATAAACGTTCAAGATCCAAAGTTACCAAATACAGAGAGTTTTCCTTTAATGTGACAGGAATTCTCCACTTAAGGTAAACAGTTCAGTTATCGTATAACTGAGAACCAGGAAAAAATTACACATAGGAAAGGGCTCCCGGCTCAGTGGTCCTAGAGGTGGATTCTGTTCTGTTAGGTCAATAAGGATGTCTGCAAACACAAAGCTATTTACAATCTTGTTTGAATATGTGCAACACACAGTCCTGGAAAAAATCATGCAGGCTGGAGGAATCTATTGCTGAGGTCTGTGTTAGCCTGGAGGGAATTAGCTCGATAGGAATTGTGGACTGTGGAAAGGGAAGGGGAAGGGGAAGGAGGAGGGACAGAAGGGAGAGTGGACGGGGGATGGTGAGAGGAAGAAAGAAAAGGGGGAAAATAGGAAAAATGTGGGTGTGAGGGAGAGAAAGAGGGTTTAGTGGGCTTGAGAATGGTTTGAAAACAACTAGGGAGAGTATATATATATGGCGATGGTACGAAAGGGGCTTCATGTGGGAAAGTTGTAGGGCTGGGCAAAAGCTAACTTTCAAACATTTCAGAAATAACTTCCGAACATATCTAATAAGCAGTAAAACCATTTTAGATCCATTATGTATGCAATGATATAACTGTTTAGTATACTTTTTGAATTTCCCCAAGTGAAATATTTTATTTGTATTTTAATTTTGATGGACAAGGATAATTAAAAGTCTGCATTGTGTTTCAAATTTAATTAGTCACTTTATTTACTGGTGCTAAAAAACCTTTTTGGAAGAGGAAATGACTTTATGATTATAATTATAGGAGTCTGTACAACCTTTTTAAGCTGTTTAATTAATTAGAACTAGATTTGTAAAATCATAATCTGTATGTTAATCATCACACAAGCGCTGACACAAATAACCTTTAAATTTTCAAGTGTACAGTTTCATACAAAAAATTTTTTAAACAAATATGGCTGTCCATAACTAACATTCCTTCTTTCAACAGTTTGTAGAAATAAAGCTAGAAAGTTTTCATGGTCTAAGTCATTAAGGATTTATATATCTTAAGTTCAGATTTTATCCTAAAGATAAAAACACAACTAGATTTGTATATAAGAAACAATATTTAGTTTGTTGCTTGGAAGTCTCATTAAAAGCAATAAGTAGGGTGAAAATATTAGTTACTAAGTTATGGCAATACACCAGGCTAAAGGTGATAGAATTCTGAAATAAGTAAATATATAAACCAGATCTGTTCGCTTTTCAGGAGGCAGTACTGATGGGCTTGAAAACTGACTAGATAGTGGAATGAAGCAGATCTTCTTAGATCTGTTAAAAAAAAAAAGTCAAAAGTGACTTTTACTTCTGGCTTGGGAAACTGGGTGAGCTGGTGATAATATTAACCAAGCTTGGGAATGTGGGATTGTGAGGACCCACCAAGACAGAGGCAGGCCCCTAGGCCCCGGGGCAGGACAAAAGGCATACATGAGTGACTCAGTAAACTGCAGAGGGTGGAGGCAGTTCCAGGAATTAACTTAAATCGGTGGGTTTGACGAATACCAGGTGCACTCCAGCTTCAGGCACCTGTGGTTGAGAAACATCCTGAGCCCACCCTTCCTAAAGAATTTATAACCCATGTAACTTTGTAACTGACAATGACTGCTTGCTCACTGTAGCCCTATATAAGCTGGTGGTAAATTTAGATCGGGGTTCGAGTCAGAATTCCACTGCATTGGATACGACCGAACCCCAGCTAGCTGGAATAAAAGTCCCTTTTGCTGTTACATTATCAGCTCTGGAGTGATTGTTCTTCCGCCGCATAGGGGATCTGATTCTCAGACATAACATTTGGGGGCTCGCCTGGGATCCCCAGGCGGAGGATTAGGCAACCCTCCACTGCTGATATAGGGACATACTCTGTAGGGAGCCACGGTTACTTGGGGGCGACTCTTAGGGGTCGAGAGGCCCGAGTGGATCGATAGAGCGATCCGTGTGACCCTAGGCAAGGGAGCCTAGGAAGGTCCCGTAAATCCTGGCAGTGTGCCTGTGCGGACGCGCGGAAGGCCGCCGGGGGAGCCGGGGAGACGTCCCCGAGGCTCCAGAACCCGCTAGAGAACGGTGGGCGCCGTTCGGTAAGAGTGGGTCAGAGAGAGAAATTACGGGAATGCGCTGGCATTTTGTTTTCTGTTCACTGTCGTCTACGTCGTGTCGAATTTTTGTTGTAGCCTTTGTTACAAGTTTGCTCTGTTTAGGTATCTTTGGACCCTTCATCTGGGACCTGGCTATGGGACAGACCCAGCCCACCCCACTCTCTGTCTTTGTTGACCATTTTTCCGAGTTTAGGTCCCGAGGACGAAATTATGGCGTGAAAGTCCATAAGAGAAAACTGCAGACCTTCTGTTCGGTAGAATGGCCGACGTTTGGGGTAGGGTGGCCACCCGAGGGGACACTGTATCTCCCCACAATTAAGAAGGTCCGGGAAATTGTAAACCGAGGTGGACCCCACGGATATCCTGACCAATTCCCATATATTCTCATATGGCAGGTGATGGTTGAAAGCCCCCCTTCCTGGTTAAAACCTTTTTTGCCTCCCGAACCAACAGGAGCCCAGGTGCTGGCAGTGACCGTGAAGACTCAGCCTACGGACTCCCATGGCCCGGTGCCAGCGCCATCAGCTCCTCCTAAACCTACTCTCTCCGATGACGGCATTTATCCTTCCCTCGTAGATCTAGATGTAGAGGAGGTTCCCCCCCTTATGCTCCTCCACCGGCAGGACCAGAAGCTGTAGTCTCCAGTTCAGGGCCCCGGGGGGACAGCATTGCCAAACAACTGCGGAGACCACGGCGCCAGGAGAGGGAGAGGGCCCTTCCTCCACAGTTGCTCTCCTCTCCGAGCCATTGGTCCTGTAGGGGCTAACGGCCAGCGAGCCTACCAATACTGGCCTTTCTCCTCCAGTGACCTCTACAATTGGAAATCTCAGAATGCGCCTTTCTCTGAGAACCCCAAGGAATTAATTGCTGTCATTTTTACTCATAATCCCACTTGGGATGACTGTCAACAGCTTTTAAAGGTTCTTTTCACAACCGAAGAGAGAGAAAGGATCCTGGCGGAGGCTCGGAAGCTAGTCCCGGGCATTGATGGGCGGCCCACCACTCAACCTAACCTCATTAATGAAGGCTTTCCCCTGGACCGTCCCACTTGAGATTTCGACCAAGATCAAGGTAGGGAGCGTCTTCGAGTGTACCGCCAGGTTCTAATGGCCGGTCTCCGTGCTGCGGCTTGAAAGTCCACTAATTTGGCAAAGGTAAATGCAGTCAGGCAGGAAGCCAATGAGACTCAGGGAGCTTTTCTTGAGAGACTCTATGAGGCCTTCAGGCAATATACTCCTATGTACCCCTTAGCCGCAGAATCCAAGGCCGCGGTAGTCTTAGCTTTTGTGAACCAAGCAGCCCCTGACATTAGGAAGAAATTACAAAAGATAGAGGGGCTCGGGGAACAGTCAGTGCAGGACTTACTAAAAGTAGCAGAGAAAGTGTATAACAACCGGGAGACACCAGAAGAACGAGCAGACAGGCTCAGGAGGGAAGATCAGGAGAGAATGGAGAAAATTAGACAAGAAGATAGGGAATTTCAAGTTAAGGAAAATTGAAGACACCAGAAAGAACTAGCCAAGATATTTTTTGCAGGCGCCAGGGAGGGACTGGAAAAGATTAGGCAGGAGAAACCCTGGCAGGCTGGCCGAGGCCCACGACAGTCCAGACTAGGGAGAGATCAATGCGCCCTCTGCAAGAAAAAAGGACATTGGAAGTCAGAGTGCCCATCCCGCGGAGGGCCAGGCAAAGGGGGCACAGAGTTTAAGCCCAGAGAGGCTGCTCGGGTACTTGTGGCCGGGGAAGACAGTGACTAGGGCCCTACTGGAAGCACCGGCCTTAACGCTACCTGATCCGACCAAGGCTTTCCAGCTATTTGTAGATGAAAGAAAGGGGGTAGCTAAGGGGGTATTGCTCCAGATTCTGGGACCCTGGAGAAAGCCGGTTGCTTACTTGTCAAAGAAATTGGACCCCGTCACAGCAAGATGGCCTCCATGCTTATGGATCATAGCTGCCACTGCGACACTAGTACATGACGCTGACAAACTGACTTTCGGACAGCAACTGTCGATCACCACCCCCCATGCAATAGAGGGAATATTAAGGCAACCCCCCCGGTAAGTGACTATCCAATGCCGGCTGACTCACTACCAAGGCCTCCTATTAGATCCGCCCCGGGTCACGTTTGAAGCCCTGGCTGCCCTGAACCCCGCCCCCTACTCCCTGATCTGGAAGCCCCGCTACATGACTGCTCAGAAATCCTAGCCGAGGTGACGGCGGTTCCAAGAGACTTACGGGACCGGCCGTTAAACAATTCTGACCTGACTTGGTATACAGACGGGAGCAGCTACGTAGAGCGAGGGAAGCGATACGTGGGAGAGGCAGTGGTAGATCAGAAAGGGGAAATAGTCTGGGCCCAGGCGCTACCGAGAGGCACATCGGCCCAGCGAGCAGAACTGATAGCCCTTGCCGAAGCCCTCGAGCGGGCAGAGGGACGGAGACTCACTGTTCACACAGACAGCCGATACACCTTTGGGACTGCACATCTCCACGGGGCAATCTATCGGGAGCGAGGTTTCCTCACTGCTGAAGGAAAGGAGATTAAAAACAAGGAGGACATTTTACGGCTGCTATCGGCGGTACAGAAACTGAAAGCCATTGCCATCGTACGTGTCCCCGGCCATCAGAAGGGAGGAGCTCCGGAGGCAGCAGGAAACCAGGCGGCCGATACTGCGGTGTGTGAGGTGGCGAAAAGCGGTACAACTACCATTCTGAGTCTGCAGCTCCCACCACCAGGCATGGGTAAGCCACCCCCCACCCCATTGTATTCCAAGGACAATATCCAGTGGGTCACTCAGAAGGCAGGCACCGAGGCTGGGTTGGACCTCTGGTATCAAGACCCTGAAGGGAAACTGCTGCTGCCAGAGGACCTGGGAAAACATCTAATCCTACATCTGCACCAGACTACACATCTAGGAGAAAAGAAAATGGGCTACCTCTTAGAGACCGCCAAGCTCCGGTTTCACCATCAAAGAAGGACTCTCAGAGAAACGATCGACCAGTGTCGTGCCTGCCAGGTCATGAAGTCTAGAAAAGTAACCCATCAACATTCAGGTAGGAGGGGGAGAGGGTGGAAGCTGGGGGTAAGCTGGGAGATAGACTTTACAGAGGTAAGGCCAGGAAGGTACGGATATAAATATCTATTAGTTGACACCTTTTCTGGGTGGGCTGAGGCATTCCCCACAAAGAGAGAAACTGCCTCCATAGTAGCAAAGAAAATTTTAGAAGATATCGTCCCACGATACGGGGTGCCTGAGAAAATAGCTTCAGACAACGGCCCTGCTTTTGTCAGCAAAATCATACAGGGTCTGTCCCGGATCTTGGGGACTGATTGGAAACTACATTGTGAATATAATCCCCAAAGTTCCGGGCAAGTAGAAAGGATGAATAGATCAATCAAGGAGACTTTATCTAAATTGGCAATAGAAACTGGCGGGGACTGGGTCACGCTCCTACCTTATGCCCTGTTCCGGGTTAGAAATACCCCATATGTGCTTAACCTCACGCCATTTGAAATCCTTTACGGTAGGGCCCCCCCCGCCCCGGTGTACCCCACCGGACCAGAACCCAAGGGGGAGGTTCTGTCAGAACTGGCTGAACTTACAAAGGCCATCAAGGCACTACAAGCTATCCAGAAGGAGATCTGGCCTGCCGTCGCGGCAGCACATAGGGATTTGGAGCCGACTTCCGACCCAAAACATGGGATTGAGCCCGGAGACTGGGTATGGGTGCAGAGACATCAGACAAAAACCCTAGAACCTCACTGGAAAGGGCCTTATGTTGTGCTTCTTGTGACCCCCACTGCCCTCAAGGTTGACAGTATAGGTTCCTGGATCCACCACTCCCACATCAGGAAGGCCAGCGCCAGGGAACAGGAGACCGCCCGAACCAGCTGGAGAGTTGAGCCCCATCAAGAGGACCCACTGAAGCTTAAGATAAGCAGAAAGAATGTATAAGTTTACTTCCACCCCCACCACCACCCCGGGGGAAAGAAACGAGCCCCTTTGGGAGCTCCTAACAACTGCTTATGCCGCTCTGAATACCTCCAACCCAAATGTAACTACCTCCTGCTGGCTTTGCTATGATATCCGGCCCCCTTTCTATGAAGCTGTTGGTCTAAATTCTACATTTAACACCTTGGAGGACGCATCTCCTACCGAGTGTAACTGGGGGGACAGGAGGGTTGGATTAACCCTCCAGGAGGTGTCCTGACGAGGAATGTGTGTAGGAACCGTACCCTCAGCTAAGCAAGTTATGTAGCTCAATCAATGCCACTCTAACAGCTAAGTGGACCATACCAGCGACTGGGGGATGGTGGATTTGTTCTAAAACAGGGCTGACCCCATGTTTAAGCAAGAATGTTTTTGATGCCAGTAGTGAGTATTGCGTAATGGTTGCGGTACTCCCCAAAGTACTGTATCACCCAGAAGAAATGTTCTCTTACTGGGGGCCCCAACCCCCTGCCTCTCCAAGGAGGCGCCACGAACCAATTACTGCCATCACCATAGCCACCCTATTTGGGTTAGGGCTAGCGGGAGCAGGAACGGGCATTGCTTCTCTAGCCACTCACCATCAGGGACTAAGCTCCCTAAGGGCCGCCGTAGATGAAGATATAGACAGAATAGGGAAAACCATCTCCCACCTTACCGCGTCTCTGAACTCCCTATCCGAGGTGGTTTTACAGAATCAGTGGGCCCTCGACTTAGTATTTCTCCAACAAGGGGGCCTATGTGCGGCATTAGGAGAAGAATGCTGCTTCTACGCCGACCACACCGGCGCAGTGAAAGAGTCAATGGCCAAGGTGAGAGAGGGGCTTGAAAAGAGAAAACGGGAATGGGAAGCCCAGGAGAGCTGGTTTGAGTCTTGGTTCAATAAATCTCCCTGGCTAACCATCCTTATCTCAACCTTAGCAGGACCATTAATAATCCTGCTCCTATTACTTACTGTCGGTCCTTGCATTTTTAACAAACTCATATCTTTTGTCAAAGACAGGGTTAATACCATCCAGTTAATGGTACTGCAGCAACAGTACCACTCCCTACCCTCTCATACGAATGAGGACGATTCCTCATTATGAGGAAAAAGAAAAGGGGGGAATGTGAGGACCCACCAAGACAGAGGCAGGCCCCTAGGCCCCAGGGCAGGACAAAAGGCATACATGAGTGACTCAGTAAACTGCAGAGGGTGGAGGCAGTTCCAGGAATTAATTTAAATCGGTGGGTTTGACGAATACCAGGTGCACTCCAGCTTCAGGCACCTGTGGTTGAGAAACATCCTGAGCCCACCCTTCCTAAAGAATTTATAACCCATGTAACTTTGTAACTGACAATGATTGCTTGCTCACTGTAGCCCTATATAAGCTTGTGGTAAATTTAGATCGGGGTTCGAGTCAGAATTCCACTGTGTTGGATACGACTGAACCCCAGCTAGCTGGAATAAAAGTCCCTTTTGCTGTTACATTATCAGCTCTGGAGTGATTGTTCTTCCGCCGCATAGGGGATCTGATTCTCAGACAAAACAGGATATGGTCTAAGTTTGACCTGACTCTTAGTCAGAATTGGACATTCTAAAAGATAAACTGACATTACCATGAGTTGGCATCATGAATTAGCATGATTTCTCTTTCTAATTGCTAGATTTCAAACTGAAGTACCCAAATTAGAAGTATGATATACTTCGTTAGGCACTGAATTAATCTGCATTCTTACTTTTTATTTTACTGTATCTCAAAATCCTATATTATGTTGTTTAGAAACAACTTAGTAATAGTAATCATTAAAAAGTAACTGACTACTCCAATTTATTTTTCAAATCTTCATCTTGAAACTGGAAATTGAAGGGTTTTAAAATTCTATTATGAGGTACCTGGAGATTCCAATGGTTCCAACTTTTGTTGGATCCACAGTTGAAAAAGGAGAAGGAACTGGATTATATGCTTCCTATACTAATCTCCATTTAAAAATATTACATAATTTACTAATGCTAATGAGTGGAATTCAAATATTTCATCAAAAAAGTACCACAGCCCTGGCAGGCATGGCTCAGTTGGTAGAGCGTTGTCCGGCGCATCAAAAGGTTGCTGGTACGATTCCCAGTCAGGGCACATGCCCAGGTTGCTGTTTAATTCCCAGTAGGGGGCATGCAGAAGGCAGCTGATCAATGTTTCTCTCACATTGATGTTTCTCTCTCTCCCTCTCCCTCTCCCTTTCTCTCTCTCTAAAATCAATAAAAACATTAAAAAGAGTCATTCAAGTACAGTTATAAAGAGATGATACCTTATAATTGATTTCCAGCCCCAGGGGATTATATTTTATTTCTCTGTGTTTAAATCTGAGAAACAGGGCACTGCTGTCACTCTTCCTCTACATTTTCATGTTATACCTGTGAACCCCAAGAAGGAATTCATCTACTCAGATGGACTTGGACTCTCCATGGTTTACTGGGCCTAAAGTCAAAATTAAGAATCTAGTTGTTTACTGACAGGGGCCTCTGAAGTAGAGGAAGAACCACAAGCTGAATTCTGCTTCCCCACACTATGACCTGTGTGTTTACGCTGTTGCCTGAGTTAATTACTGCAGAGAAGTTCTTTATTCTGTTATTGCCATGTTATCCAACCAATAGACTATGACCTGCCCCTGATCAATCAGAACTGTACAAAATGTACCCGTATTTGAATTTATACTGACCAATCCAAACTGTACAATTTGGAAACTTCACTTACATGAGGCAGGCTAAAAAGGGAACCACGGGTGGGAAATTTTCCATAAAAAATGGCCTCTCCTTTGTTTTGGGAGAGCACTTTTGGTTTCTTCTACCTGAGGCCTTGTCTTCAAAGGTTTGCAAACTGTTATTTGAATAAAGTCTCTCCTTTTTTGCCCCACTGCCTTTTGTTGGATTTGTTTATGCCCTAGCATCCTCTCACAACTGCTATTGTTATAGTTAAGGAAACGAACGTGTGTGCCATAGGTAAAAAAAAATTCATAAAAGCACTAAACAACCCAGATATCTTTCACTGAGTGAATGGATAAACTATTATACATAAACTACTATACATCCGTAACATGGAATACTACTCAGCAATAAAAAGTAATACCACTGCCCGGCTGGGCCTGACTCAGCAGTTGAGCACCGACCTAGGATCCAGGAGACTGAGTTTTGATTCCCTGTCAGGGCACATGCCCGGGTTGTGGGCTGCACCCCCAGTTAGGGGTGTGCAGGAGGCAGCCAATTAATGACTCTCTCATCACTGATGTTTCTCTTTCCCTCTCCTTTTCTTTCTTTGAAATCAAAAAAGATATATATATATATATATTTTAAAATTTAATACCACTAGAACACCCAACAACTTAGATAACCTTCATGGGGAATCATGCTACATGAAAGAAGCCAATCTCATAAGGATACACATTGCATCTTCACATTTATATAACATCCATGAAATAACCTAATCATAAAGGTAGAAACAGATTCATGGCTGTCTGGGTTTAGGCACTGGGGGCAGGAAGTGGGTGCCTATAAAAGGGTTAAGCATGAGGGAATCTTGTAGTGATAGAACAGTTGTGTAATTTGTGGTAGCAGTGACATGAATCTATACATGTGAAAAAATTGTGTCGAGCTATAAGCACACACACTAAAACAAACTTCATAAACAGGTCAAATGCATTTTTTGTCACCCTTCCTTCTTTTTTAAAAAAGAAAGACAAATCCTTTACCTGTGCTGCAGTTTGATAGGCCTTCTTTCGTCAGGTCAATCACAGAATCAAGGTTCTTTTTTAATATAGTCTAAAAAGTTAGGTTAAAAAAGTAAAAATTTTTGCCTCAATAGCAGAAAAACGTTTTTAAAAAAATAAAGTTCATCATTTTAAATTACCATATAGAAGCTAGAGACTGAACATTCTATAAGTCTTTATGGTTTAACTATCCTGTGAAAAAGAACCTCATAAAATACTGTACAGTTTCTGAGAATATGACTAGGCAGAGTCCAAATAAGTTAATTTGGTAAGTACGACTGTAAAATATGCTTATCATTAGCTGTTTGGTTTTAATGTAAGCTAGACTAGAACCTGATTATGCTAACTACTAGAACTAACATATTCAAATAAACAACATTTAAAGGCAATATTTATTACCTACCATAACTTCAGTATCAGCATTAGGTGAATTGTTAGAATTTCCTGATGTAATTTTTCCAGTATCTGAAAGAAAATTATTAAAATATGAACACTTGACAAGTTTATTAAACTATTAAATATTTATGAACTTTAATATATGACTGCTGAACACAGTAATAACGGAATGTTAATTAGCCGTTTCTTATACAATCATGGAGTAACTCAATCGGTTTTACCTATTCCAATGACTGAGGAGCAAGTTAAAAATAAATCTAATTTTGGTTCAAAAGATTTTGTCCTTCTGTAACTTTACAACTATATTAGTAATTCTTGAAAATCTATCTGTAATAGCATTTGAGGAAATAAACTTGGAAATGTACACATTTTTTAGTCAGTATATTTTCACTACCTGAGATGGCTGAGCATTCTTCATAGAACCAGTAAGAAAGCCTCAGAAATAACTTAAACTATTTTATTCACAATCTTAACACCAGAAGGGCAATTAAGTAGCTGTATAAGTGGAGGCAAAACTTTCTGAAATTAAGATGCAAATACTCTAATATATCATAAAAAATGAAAAGGAAATGGAGAATTCTGAATGGGAAATTATGGGCCAACAAGAGAGCTATTTTGAAGGAAATTTATTGGAAATTTAAGGTTAAAGTGTAATAAGTATACATAAGTATGAACATTGTCCCGATACGCTAAGGTTGCAGGTTCCATCCCGGGTCAGGGCACATACAAGAATCAACCAATCAATGCATAAGTAAGTGGAACAACAAATCGATGTTTCTTCTTCCCCTGTCTCTCTCTCTAAATCAATTAAAAAAAAAAAAAAAAAAAAAAAAGAATAGCCAAACTCTAAATTTTAAGTAGACTGTAAAAGATAACTTAATAGATAAACAAACCACCAGCCCTGGCCGGGTAGCTCAGCTGGTTAGAGCATCATCCCAATACTCCAATATTGTGGGTTGGATCTCTGGTCAGGGCACATATAGGAAGCAACAATGGATGCATAAATAAGTGAAACAACAAATCAATGTCTCTCTCTCTTGAAAATCAATAAAATAAAAATTAAAAAACAAAAGCACCAACACAGGCCAGAACAAACAAGTGAAAATAATGTATATGAAAGGGAAGTAGTTTTATAACTTATAAAGCCATTAAACAAACAGTAAAGAAACAAAAGGCCATAAATTGATAAACAGGGTTAAAAAGAAACTTCAATTATATTGAGAAGTCATTTATTTATTTAGGTAATATAAATAAAAAATAAAACATTTTTGAGAGTAGAATTTTATCTTATTAAAAGATAATATTCAATTCTCTAAACAAGTACTGATTTGAAGCTTTCTGATTTGATAGATCACATTTTTATCAACTTAAGATACCTGTTAGATTTGATGTAATTGGTGTTATCAAACTAGGGCTTTCCACAGAAATCAGCATAACATCATCGTTACTAAAATGATAAAAGAAATTAAAAACAAAAATGAACTAAGCATGCATTATTAGGCTTAAACATACAATCAATGGTTAGAATTCTTCTAACTTAACATTTCACACATGACATATTTTAATCTAATAATTTGTGGGGGGTGGAGGCTGTGGGGGTGGGGGGGGGAAGAAGGAATGGAAATAATAAAACCAAATACCCAAGAAACTCCATGTATTACCAAGTATATGACCAAAAGTCAAGGACATACAATAATGATAGGCCCTTAACACTCAGTAGAGATCTACTTACAATGAATCCAAACACATTATATCTAAGTATACAATATACATAAGTGTGTGAAATATAAAAAGTCACTCTAGCACATATACTTGCCTTCATGAAAACGAAACAACATATAAATCAAAGAAACCCATTAAGATACTTTGACTCTTATACAGAACTAGAACAAAGCTATTAAAAATTAATTCTGCAACTACATTATATCACTATAGTAGCAATATTTACCAGACATTTACTAAACTGAGGCATTGATGGTAAATGATACTGATTATGGTTATGAAATACCCTGAGTTAGAAGACTGTCTTCTGCTCCCATTTGACCCTGATACCACTTTTATGAGTTGACATTTAAATCAAAATTTTTGTTAAGAAAATCTTGACACAAACTTCATTAAGCCCATAAAATTGCTAGATAAATTTTCTATACCATTTTCTTATAGATGTTTTTAATTTTTAGGTTTTGTATTTAGATCTATAATCCATTTCAAGCTATTTTTACATATGGTGTGAGATAAGAGTTGAGGTTCACTTTACTCCTCTGGTTATTTCAATATTTGTTGAAAAGACTCTCTTTTCACCATTAAATTACTTTGGCATCTTTGTTGAAAACCAATGGGCTATAAGTATATTTTCTAATCTGTCCATTGATTTATGTGTCTATACTTATGCTAACACCACTGTCTTCATTACTATAGCTTGAAAGTAAGTCTTGAACTCATGTAGTTTATGTCTTCTAACTTGTTTTTCTTTTACAACATTGTTTTCATCTTCTAGGTCTTCATTTCACGTAAGTTTTCAACCAGATTGTTACTTTCTACAAAAAATGCTGCCAGGATTTTGATTGAGATTGCATTAAATTTACAGAACAATTTTGGTGAAGTTACATAAATAATTCTCTGATTTGTAAATATGGCATATCTCACTATATAGTTTTAGGTCTCCTTTAATGTCTCTCAGCAATATTTTGTACTTTAAAAAAATTAATAAACTTTTTAAAAGCAGTTTTAGGTTTATAGCAAAACTGAGTGGAAAGTACAGAAAGTTCTCCTTATGCCCCGGCTCCCCACCCTCCCTATCAAAATCCTGTACCAAAGTGGTACGCTTGTTACAACTGATGCACCTACACTCACACATCATTATCACCCAAAGTCCATAGTTTACAATAAGGTTCACTCTTAATGTACATTCTACGGGTTTTGACAAATGTATAGAAACTGTAAAAGATAAACTTAATAGATAAACCACCAGCCCTGGCTGGGTAGCTCAACGGGTTAGAGCATCATCCCAATGACATGAATCCACCATTAAAGTACCATACAGAGTAGTTTCTCTGACCTAAAAATCCCATGCTCTGCCTATTCATCTCTCCCGTAACCCTGGCAACATTTGATCTTTTTATTGTCTCCAGTTTTGTCTTTTCTAGAATGCCATATGTTGGAATCATATAGTGCGTAGCCTTCTCAGCTTGGCTTCTTTCACTTAGTCATATGCATCTAAGTTTCCTCCATGTCTTTTCACAGCTTGATAGCTGCTGCTGCTTCTTTAGCACTGTTAATATTCCACTGTCTGAAGGAACCAGTTATTTATCCAGTCACCTACTGGAGGACATCTTGGTTGCCACCAAGTTTTGGGAATTATAAATAAAACTGCATTTTGTATGATCCATTTGCTTTTTCTTAGCATTATCAATCATACTTCTTTTTTTAGTGGCTGCCCTAGAGTTTGCAAAACACATTTACAACTAATTCGAGTCCACTTTCATATATAACATTATACTGCTTCAGAAACAGGCCTTTAGTAATGTAGTGGTAAGATGTGGAAGAGGGGAAGCATTCTACTAGTCCATAATTAGGTTTCAGTCTCTTAGGGAGTCTGTGCCCCTGGAACGTGAACTTCAGTACCCTCCCTGTCCTCCCCTCCCCTCCTTAGATGAGACAGTTTGGCTAGAGGGGCTCAGAATTGGGTATTTTCCTTCTTCCATGTGGAAGGCCACAGGAGCAGGAGTTGGGTATTTCCTTTCCCCTAGGTAAGTCAAGCTCTGATAATAGATTCTCCTGAAGGCAGGCTGTGTTAAGAGAGAGCTCTGGCTGGGGTATTTCAAAAGGTTCCTTTTACCTTCCACCTGCTGGAAACATGAGGGGATTTTTTTCTCCAATATTCACTGTGAGGAGCTTCTGGAGGTAAAACTCACAAAACTGTGGGGTCCCCCTATAACTGTCCTCCTACTCCCAGGGTTTTAGATTTTCATACAAGCAGAAACCTCCACTAGTTCTTGTGGAGCTTTCTGCTTATGGGTTTCTGTTCCAATTCCAGTAGGTTGTGATTCTCAGTTTCTGCCTGTTTGTCTTTCCAATTTGGGGGGCAGAAGTTTGCTCTGTGACTCTAGTTCTCTGATGGATCTAAGAAGAGTTGTTGATATTTTTAGTTTGTTCAGCTTTTCAATTGTTGTTAGAATAAAGGGATGACTCCTTACATGCTGGACCGGAAATCTGAAGCCTACTTTGTTGTTTTAAAGTTATGTCTTACAGATATTTTAGGAATTTTATCCCTGTGTGTACCATTCTTTGATATTATTGTAAATGGTACTGATTTTAAATATCAAATTCCAACTGCTTATTGCTTGTACATAAAAATAGAGAAATAGTATGACATATTTTTACATATATATATAAAAACATATATATATATGTTTATATATATATATATATATATATATATATATATATATAAACACCACATATTATAGAGGTAGTATAATATACACACACACATATATATCCTATATAGACACAGAAAATTTTGTATTTATCCTATATATTTAATTTCCAGCACTTTTCATTACTTTACCTTTGCATAGATCTAAATTTCCATCTGGTATTATTTTTCTTCTGCCTGAAGAACTTCCTTTAACATTTCTTGTAGTGCAGGTCTGCTGCTCATGTATTCTTTTCACTTTTTAGTGTGAAAAATCCTTTTTTCCTCTACACATCTGAAATATATTTTCACCGAGTGTAGAAATTTGAATGAACAGTTTTTCTTTCAATGTTTTAGAGATGTCTCTCCATTTCAATACTTTAGAGATGTCTTCTAGTTTGCATATAGTTACAGTGAGAAGTCTCCTGATCTTATGGCTCCTTTTAAGATTTTCTTGTTACCACTGACTCTCAGCAATCTGATTATGGTATGTTTTATCTTTACTCTTCTTCTGCTTAAGTTTGTTAATTAATTTATTTTTTTACATTTATGGGTTTAGAGTTTTCACCAAATTAGGAACAATCTTTCCGATTCCCTCACCCCCTGCCTAGAGATACTCCAATGATACACATATTAGACTGCTTGACAGTGTTTCATAGGTCTCTAATGCTATGTTCATTTTTTTATTAGTCTTTTTCTTCTCATGCTTTTGTTTAAAGTTTCTATTGCTATTTCACTGATTTAAAAAATCAATAATTATCTGTTCTGTTGTTAGTCTTATCCAATGTACTTTTCACTTTATGGACTTTTTCATCTCTGGAAGTTCAATTTGGGTATTTGGGTCTTTTAAAAAAAATCTCTCTCTCATCATGTTCACACTTTCCACTACATTGATAATAGCAGTTTCATGCTGTCTGCTATGTCCATCAACCATATTATTTCTATGTCTGTTTTCATCATTTCAGTTTTCTCCTTGTTACAGTTTATTTGTTACTTTGCATGACTATAAAGTAATTTTTGATTAGATGTCAGACACTGTAAAATTTACAGTTGGATGATGTTTCATCCCTTCAAAGAGTGTTGGACTTTTGTTTTCTGCTGATGAATTGTTCAGAATTCATTTGATTCCTTGAGACATTTTAGTTTTTTTTTTTTTGGTAGGTCCACTGCAGTCTTTAGTCCAAGACTAATTTAGCTCCCCTATAGCTACACCCATCTAATACGGACTCTACCTGTTTTTCCATGATATTGTAAGTCTCTTCATTATAGTCAGTTGGAGAGCAAAATGTCTGACCCGTGTAAAACTGCCAAGACATGTTTGGCATCCTTTTCAATGGTTTTCTCTAGCCTCTTGTAGTTTCATACTTTGCTAGAATCCACAGAGGGCTATGTCTTAAGAACCAGAATGAACAAGAGTAGGAGGAGCATCACCAAAATGAAAACAAGTCTCAATTTACAGTTCCCTGAGTAGATTAGGTATCAGGCCTTGCTCTATCTGCCAGAGGAGAGAAAAATCTTGTCTATAAGAAGATGCTATATTCAGAACCTCACCAATTTTTTAGAAATCGCCAAGTATGCCAACAGACAGAAACCAATGATCAGAAACTGACAGAACACCAATAGAAACATATATAGATGATCCAGATACTGGAGTTATAAAACAATGGCATTAAACTACGATTAACAGTTTTAAGAATACTGAGGAAAGATAGAGAATATAGTTAAAACAAAAAGAACATCAGAAAAGTAGAATCTATGAAAATGACTACAATGAAATTAAGAAGAGTCAATTTATATTAAGACACTCTTGTGAAAGCGGGAAGATCTGGGGTGGGAAAAGATACTTATAGTAAACATATCTGACAAAAGAATGGAAAAAGAAAGGCAACTCAAAAGAAAAACATGCAGAAGATGTCCAAATGGCCAACAAACATAAAAATGTGCTTAACTTCTTTATTAGAAGGAAATACAAATTAAAACTAATATGTGATGCTATAAACGCACCAGTGTGGCTAAAATAAATAGGCAGACAGATAATACCAAGTATCGGCAAAAATATGGAGTAAAAATCTTATGTACTTTCAGTGGGAGGGTAACAAACATGGTACAACTACTTTGGTAAAGTGTTTGGTAGTATCTATTAAACCTGAAAATACACATACCCTATGGCCTACCAATTCCATTTATAGGCAAATGCCCAACAGAAATGTAAGTAAGTACATTCACCAAAAGACATGTAAAACAATGTTTGTAGTAAAATTAGTGGTCATCATTTATTCCATCTGCAAATCCAGATGCCTATCAAGAGTTGTGAATGGGTAAATTGTGTTGTATTCATATGATGGACATTATATAGCAATGATGATAGACATTATATAGCAATAAATTATTGCTGCTAAGCAACAGCCTGGATGAATCTCACAACACATACTGGGCTAAAGAGGCAAGAAAGGGTTCACTGAGTGTGATTCCTTTTATATTAAGGTGAAAAGCAAACATAAACAACTTATGGTGTTAGCGGCGGTTGCTTAGTTTGGTTTAAGTAAGGGTGGGATTGGTGACTGGGAATGTGGCATAAACCAGACTGGATGCCATTGGTAATGTTTTTGATCTGGGTGGATAGTTCACAATGTATTTGGCTTTGTCAAAATTCATCAAGCTATACACTTATTGTGTAGTCAGTAGGTATCCTACATTAACTCTGTTAATAACTCTGTGTGTGTGTGTGTGTGTTTGTGTGTGTATGTGTGTGTTAATCTTTATCTGGAGGAATCCGTCTATAAATCTGGAATCTAATTAGAATTCCATGTGCAGTTAAAGATATGTAACTTTCATGAAACTATACCACTGACTACTGTCAATGATGATGGCTCTTTTTTAAATGAACCACATCTGGGAGGAAAGCTAAGGATACTGATGATTTTCATGGTCCTCTGGATGCACTTAACATGTTTTCTACTTGCATTTTGCCTTGGAGAAAAAATTTTGTCTAAAATTAGTAATTAAAATTCTCCAGGTAAAATTATAATTTAGTAGTTTAAGACTATGGGTTTTGGAGACAGAATTGACTAGGTTTAAATCCTAACTCTTCCTTTTACTAGCTGACTGTTTGGGGGCTAGAAATCTGCCTCAGTTTGCTCATCTATAAAAGAGGGACAAGTTTATTATTAAGGTTAAATAAATGTTATTAAAGAATAAAGAGGAAAAACATATGTAAAACAGTAGGAAATTTCTTAAAATATGATAGCTGGTAACTTTTTTCTCCTTTGTATCTTTGTAAACATTTCTTCATGAGAAATTCAATGCAAGACTTATTTTTTTAGACAATACTAATGTTTCATTAAATCAACATTGGTGAAGTGGTCTGTTCTTGGGTGTCTTAGACCCTGACGTTTACTTTTTGTCTTTGGAAATGACTGTACATAAAGATATTTTCTTCCCATTTAAGCAAGTTCCTTCTTTATCAAATATGTGTTCTGGTCCATAAGCTTTCTCTTCTGTGAGCTTCTTCAGCTCAGCTGTTACTGCTTTTCACATTTTAAAAAGAAAAATCCTTAAACTTCTAAATGCAACCATTATAATACATACATAGTTAATAATGGCACTAATTCCTTCAATACTTGAGCCATCAGACAAAACAATTAAACTTGGCTTTCTCTAGATTTATAATGAGGGGAACAAAATTTTTCTTTTTTATAAGTTCCTCTATTTCTTAAATATTTTCTAAAATTTTAAAATAAATTTTATGTATAGAAAAGTACATACAGTGCTATGTAGTGTAGCCTCCCTGTCCCCGACACAAACAATTTGAGAAGCTATATTAAAATTTTTCTTTAGGAAAAAGGAAACTTAAATATCTGTTTGAAGAGATCAGAAAGCTGTGGTGGAAGCCAGGACCTGAGGAACTAAGATCCCAGAGAGGAGGAGGGTATAGAGAAGTAAACTAGAAACTTGCCACTGGTGTTCCTCTTCAGGCACTTGTGAAGGGATGCTAAGAAGCCAACCAGGAAGTGGTTGAGATCACAGTGAACTATCCTGGGGGAAAAAACAGGAATACAAGACCAGCAACAGAGGGGAAGCCACAGGAAACACCCCAGGCTTCTCAGTGGAACTCTTGAAGGGTTATACCATAGGAATGGGGGAAAATCAGAATAGACTATCTTATAAAGACTGCAAATCAGCCTCAGTTCTGCTCCATTTCCTACTAGGCTGAAATGATGTATGATTTATCTATTGCTTAATAACAATTTATGCCAAAACATATGGCTTAAAGAAATAGACATTTATTGCCTCATGGTTTCTGTGGGTAAAGAAGTAGGGAGCAGTATAGTTGGGAGGTGTTGGCTTAGAATCTCATGGGTTGCGGTCAGGGTGTTGACTTGGCAGGGGCTGTAGTCATGTGAAGGCATGACTGGGGCTGGAGGTTCTGCTTCCAAAATGGCTTACTCACATGGCTGTTGGCAGGGTGCCTCACCATGTGGGACTCTGCATAGGGTGCTTGATTTCCTCAAGTAACCTATGCTTATTGCCATGCTATCATGGCAATTACCTTGCCCGGGAGTAACTGATCCAAGAAAAATCAAGAAAGCTATGTCTTTTATGATCTAATTACACACTGTCACTTTTGTTATATTCTATCTGCTGTCTCTAAGTATAATCCAAGATGTGGAATTAGGCTCCACCTTTTTAAAGGGACGAGTATCAAAGAATATGTAGGCATATATATATTTTTTAAAAGAACAGCAATTTCATTTCATTTTATTATTATTTTTTAAATATATCTGTATTGATTTCAGAGAGAGGAAGGGAGAGGGAGAGAGAGAGGTAGAAACATCAATGATGGGAGAGTCACTGATTGGCTGCAGCCCGCAACCTGGGCATGTGCCCTGACCCGGAATTGAACCCTGATCTCCTGGATCCTAGGTCGATGCTCAACCACTGAGCCATGCCCGACTGGGTGTGTAGGCATATTTTAAAAGCATCGATAGAGGCTGTGTCCCTCTCTCTGCTGAGAGCAGGAGTATAGGGTGAATCCACTCTGATGAAAGATAACATCACTTAGAGCCTTTACAATTTTCAATACATAATGTCCAAGATTCAAATAAAAAATTGGCAGGTGTAATAAGAAACAGGACAAAGGTAAAAAATGGCAAATAGGAATAGAATTCAAAGTAACCCAGATACAAGAGTCCTGAGAAATGCATCAGAAAATAGTAATGATAAAATGTTTAACATATGGATGACAAAATGAAGAATTTCACTAGAGAACTTGAACCTATAAAAAAGAATCCAATGGCTTTGGCCGGTGTGGCTCAGTTGGTTAGAGAGTCACCCCATACACTAAAAGGTGGCAGGTTCGATTCCCAGTTGGGGTGTGTGTGGAAGGCAACCGATGGATGTTGATTGATGTTTCTTTCTCTCAAATTAATTTTAAAAAAAGAATCCAAAGGAAAGGGGAGAACGGGAAATTAAACAAACTGAAATTAGAACTCATTACATAGACTTAAGAGCCACTTGGATCTAGCTGAAGAGAGGATTAATAAACTAGAAAAGAGGTTAGTACAAAATATCCAGACACCAGCATGGAGAACAGAAAAGGTGGAGTATACAGAGAAGTATGTAATTCGACTATCACAAGGGGAGAAAAAATAGAATGGTGAAGAAGCAATATCTGAAGAGATAATGGCTAAGAATTTTCCAAGGATGATGAAAGATATCAAGCCACAAAATCAAGGATTATGAGCCCAAATCAGGATAAATTAAAAAGCAAAACAAAATATCCCACAACTATCATCACACTGATAAAAATCAAAGATAAGTACAATATCTTAAAAGCAGCTAGAGAAATACAGACATGACCTTCAAAGAAGCAACTATAAGACTGCTGCCTAACTTTTCAACAGAAATTATAGAAGTCAACATACTGACATCTTTAAAGTGATGAAAGAAAATAACTGTCAACCTACAATTCAATACCTATGTTAAAATATCCTGAAAAAATAAAGACAAAATGAAGGTATTTCCAGATAAATAATTGAGAGAACTTATCCTGAGAAGAAATAAAAAATAAGTAAATAAATAAATGGAGTTCTTCAGGCAGAAGCAAAATTATCCCAGATGCAAAGATAAAAATACAGGAAGAAATGAAGAGCAAAAGAAAGAGTAAATATTTGAGTAATGCTAAATGAATGATTACTGTACCAGATAGACTTCCTGTCTTCTCACTATCCTTATTGTGCTTTTGGAGAAAAGAAGTTTCTAATTTTAATGTGGTAAAATTGATCTTTTCTTTTATACAGCAAGGGTATTTGTGTCTTAAGAAATCTTTTCTTATCTGAAGTTCATGAAGACGTTCTATATTACCATCTAAAAGCTTCATAATTTTCCTTAGATAGTTCTTTAATCCATGAGATTGATTTTTACGTATAGCCTGACAAAGGGATCCATTTTTTTTCATATTTCACCCAACATAAATAGCAAATTAAAACCACCATTTACTGAAAGTCAGTCACTTCCCAAATGATCTGCCAAACAATCTCCATCACATATCACACACATATATGTCTATGTATATATAGATGTATAGGTTTCTGGACTCTGCTATACTGCTCTACTTGGCAGTATCACATTATCCTATACTTACCAATATAACATTAATTACTGCAGTTTTGTAACGTTTTGACATCTCACAACAACCCCCTTCATTTTGTTTCTCTACTTAAACATCTTGGCCTCAACCTATTGCATTTACATATACATTTTAGAATCAAATCAGCTTGTCAAGTTCCATAAAATTATACACTGAAAAACTGATTGAAATGGTACTCTATAAATTAAACAAAAGTAAAAACATTTTATACTTCATTGTCCAAACCATAAACACACTAAATTTCTCCATTTTCTTCTTTAATATCTTTCAAAGTTTTCTAATTTTCCTGTTACTACATGTCTTGTTAAATGTATTCCCAGGTACCTTATATGTTTGGTGCTACTGGAATTCTTAAAAATTTCATTTCTTAATTGTTTATATATGATATATAGGAACACAATAGATTTCTTATATATTTGAGTTTGGCAATCTTGCTAAAATCTTATTTTTTTTTAATCCTCATCCGAGGATATTTTTTTCATTGCCTTTCATAGAGAGTGGAGGGGAGGGGGGGAAGGAGAGAGGGAGGGAGGGAAGGAAGGAGGGAGAGAGAGAGAGAGAGAGAGAATGAATGTGCCCCAACAACCAGGACGGAGCCTGCAACCAAGGTACGTGCCCTTGACTGGAATCAAACCTGAGACCCTTCAGTCCATGGGCTGACATTCTAACCACTGAGCCAAACCGGCTAGGATGCTAAAATCGTATTAATCCTAATAATTTGTCTGTATATTCCTTTGGATTTCCTACATACATGCTCTGAATCATCCCAGAATAGTAATATTTATTGTTCCTTCTTTTTGAATTCTTTATATATATTTAGTTTTCTCTATTTATTTTTATTTTTTTTGCATTAGGCAAGATACCTGGTATAATGTTAAATTGGTGATAGCAGGCATCCTTTTATTTTGTATCCCAAGTGGAATATTTACAATATTTCACCATCAAATTTGTTTTAGTGTTTTTGTAGAAGCTCTTCTTCCTACATTTATTGTAAGCTGATGACTCTTCTCCTGGCAAATTACATTAATTTTTTGTTGTTGGACCAAACTTACAGCATTCCTGGGACAAACTCAACTTTTACAAATTGCTAATCTTGGTTTACTAGTATCTTGTTAAGCATATTTGAATTTATTTTATGGACAAAAGTGGACTGTAATTTTCCATTTCTGTAAAATTTTTAAATTTTGTATTTTTAAATTTTCATATTGGAGTATCACAGTTATACTAGATTTTACTATCTAGTTTCAAAATGAACTGAAGAATATTCCCTCTTTTTTTATTCTTTGGAATACACTAAGTCCTCGAAACATTGTCAATAGGTTCTGTGACTTTAAGCAAAAAAAAACAACAAAAAACTATAACGAAACCAATTTTACAACAGAGTATAAACAATTAAATTCTAACAGCATTTCATCAACATAAGAAAACAAGGTTAAATGAAATGGTGTTATTTGAGAACCTGCTGTAGTTTGTTTAAAACTGGTGGTGTTTCTTCCTTAAATATTTTATAAAACTCACCACTGAACTCATCCATCAGGGTCAAGTTGTACATTTGTGTCACCTATTCGCACACTCACCATGGGCTGTGTGTGCTGCCTGAAACAGTTTCAAAACTGTAGGTTCTTTATTCGTTATGGTGGGGTTAAGGTGGATTGTTCCTATCATAGATAGAAGCCATTGCTAAATTTGACGTATCAGTCAATAAATGGTATTTTTTAATGGTGTCTTGTCTTCACTTTTTCACTTGTAATCAGTATTTTTCTTTTTTGCCACTTTATGAGTTTTAGCACATGCATTAACAAGTGGAAACAAGAAAGGCTCAATGAAATGTGACTCTTGCCTTCACCAACTAAATAAATGCCTTCTTCATAGCAGCTTCCTGACTTAAAACTAAAATGTGGGCCTCAATATCATGGAATATTAGTTTTTCCCCCCGAAGAGTCAAAACTGCACATGTATCTCGAAACATCAAGCATCTACTGCAAACGGTGTAGATCTTCGCCTTTGTTTTATAGTATACTTGAGTATGCAGAGTTATTTGGAAGAAAGGGTGGGTTCTTTAAACAATGGCCATCATTTAATTCACTTATTTGGTTATGTATTTCCCTCTTTTTAAAAGCTGAGATGTAATTTGACATATAAAGCACAAAACCATAGCACATTTAAGGAGTAAATGTTAAGTATAAATAAATAACATTATAAAGCTCCAAACAGTTGAGAATTACTAATAAAGAGAAAATAATTCATTAAAATGCACCCTCACCTCCTTGAAAATTAATCCAGGCCAGAATCACCAATCACATTTCTTTGTTAAACTAAAGTACTTCTTCCTTACAAACCCCAAATCTTTTAGACTAGATTGGAGATAAGGTGTCTCTGTTCCTTTGTGACCCAATTATGCCAATAATTTAACCTGTTCACTCTAATTTGAAGTTATCATGATACTACTTTCAACATGTGTAATTTTAGGCACCTTTTCTCTATTCTTATTTACTTCTCTGTGTAATTTTTTTAAACCACTGTTTTATAGGGCCTTAATTTTCCCATGTATAGAATTGGAAACTACTGGAGTGCTCCAGTTGATCACTTCAGTCATCCACCATACTGAAGATGGAAAGCATCTTCCATTTCATAATAATAATAATAATAATAAAAGTGTTCTTATAAATATGAAGCTTTAAGCTATTTTATGCTTAATTCACAAAAGGGTATATGTTTACAAGCATATATTTAGATAAATAAGTTTATGTATTTTTGTGGAAATCCCTACCTTTCAGAAACAGCCTCATCAAGATCCTGTGACAAATCAATCTTTAAACTTGTTTTTTCTGAAGGGTTAGAAGGTTCAGAGTTCACAGAAGTCTTTCTTTCATCTGGACTATTATTTGACTCTGGGTTCTTATTCAAATTCAGAATCTCTGAATCTGCAACCTGTTAAGTGGGTAAGGAAAAGCAGTTGAGGGGAGGGTTACCAATTGTGTTCTTCTACACAAAACAGACAATAGGGAAAATTTAACTTAGAAACTGTTCTCAAAATAGTCTCACATACAGATGGCAAAACATATATTAAATTATATGTATTTCAATAGATGATGACGATGACAGCTGTTTCTGTCAAAATGAATTAAAAAAAATACTTCAAAGACATTAAAATAATGATGGTACAAATGAATTTCCTAGCTTGAATGGAAGGAAGGAAAAGCAAACACCTAAGTCAGTGATTTTCAATCGGTGTGCCAGAAGAATTTTTAAGACATTCAGTATACCTCACTATTTAGTCAGGAGCACTGATAAAATTTCAACTTGCTCTTCTAGTCAATGGGTTTTGTTTAAAACTTGGAGCTGTAACATTTAGTCCATGCTTTAGTTGAGAACTTTCAGTATTTAAAATATCTGTGTATATTAATCAATACAAAAGGATCAATTGATTTCCCAACTCATGGGCTTTTCTGATGGATAACATGAACAAAAATGCAGGTACACAAAGGAAGAATTCTGAAATGTTATATTACATGTACAGATTTTATATGTAGAAACAAGTTCAAACATTGGAAAACAAAAGCAAAAAATATTGGTATTCTTTTAATTCCAGGACAAGGTGGCACAGGCTCACTTTTCCCTTCTCCCCTCTTCTAGGCACAACTAAATGCCTTGGAAGTAATTCAACAGATAATCAAAAATGCCTCTGAAAGGTGGAAAGGAAGGTAGATCCCTGGGGACCTCAAGATTGAGGACCACCACCAGAGTGAGTTCCCTGAGTTTTCATTTTATCTATATATCCTGCACTGGGTGCCAGAAAGGCCAGGGACCTGTCTTCTCCCAAAACCTAAAGCAGGGTTGGCTAGTCCCCCACCCCATACCTGCAGAATCAGCAGCCAAAACGACTGCAGCAACAGTGTCAGATGGGTCCCCTACCTGACACCTGGGGCAGTAGTGACCCTAAGTAGCTGCAGTAGCAATGTTAACAAAAGCCAGCCAGGAACCAATCCCCAGACTCCACACCTGGAAGAGCAGTGGGCCAAATCCACTGTAGTGTCAGTGGAGCCATCATCCCATACTTGGTACAGCAGTGGGTGTATATTACTGAAGCATCAGCAGTGTCGCTGCTCCACATCTGGGTTAGCTGCAGGCCCAATCTACTGCAGTGGCAGTGACCATAGGCCAACATTTCCTGAATTTCCCACCCAACATCACTGGGAAGTCCAGACAGCACCTGCAGGGATTGAACAGGAGGATCCAGTGGAGCCAGAATAATAAAGCCAAACGGAACAGCACTACAAGGATTTTGAAAAGTAAATTGTCGGATTTGTTTTTGGACCCAGGCCTTAGAAAAGCAAACATTGGTGCGCATCTTGGTCCTGTCCAAGCACACCCAGCCCCAGCAGAGGGAACCATAAGCTGTGGAGTGCAGAAAATTTCAAACAGGGAACTCAAGGCCAGTCACAAACAGCGTCTGACATTGGCCTGCACTAGAGACCATCCAGAAAGACTGAGAGTCCTAACAGATCTAACTAATACATAGACACAAATCCATACAAGCAGCCAAAATGGGGAGACAAAAAACAAGCCCCAAAAGAAAGAACAAAAGAATTCTCCAGAAGATAAGCTAAATGAAATGGAGATAAGCAATCTATTAGATATAGAGTTCAGAATACTGATCATAAGGATGCTCAGCAGCATGAGAAAAGAAATGGAAACTATGAAGGAATTAAGACTGACATAGCAGAAATAAAAAACATTGGAAGGAATAAACCACAGATTAGAGGAAGCTGAGGATCAGATCAGCAAATTAAAAGACAGGATAGAAAAGATCACTCAATCAGAGATCCAAAAAGAAAAAAACAATTGAAAAAGAGGACAGTTTAAGAGAGCTGTGGGACAACATGAAATGTAACCATATTCACATCATAGGACTGCCAGAAGATCTAGAAAGTAAGCAAAGGTTAGAGAAACTGTTTGAAGAAATAATGGCAGAAAACTTCCCTAACCTGGTCAAGGAATAAGTCACACAAGTTCAGGAGGAAGAGAGAGTCCCAAGCAAGAAGAACCCAAAGAAGCCCATGCCCAGGCACATCATAATTAAAATGCCAAAAATTCAAGACAAAGAGAGAATATTAAAGGAAGCAAAAGAAAATCAATCTGTTACCTACAAAGGAGCTCCCATAAGGCTGTCAGCTGATTTCTCATCAGAAACTCTACAGGCAAGAAGGGAATGGCATGAAGTATTCAAGGTAATGCAAAACAAGGATCTGAAACCAAGACTACTCTATCCAGCAAGGCTATCATTTAAAATAGATAGTGAAATAAAGAGCTCTCCAGACAAAAAAAGGCTAAAGGATTTATCACCACCAAACCAACATTGCAAGAAATGTTAAAGGGACTGATGTAATAAGTTGAAATAGAAAGAAAATGGCAATAGATAAGTACCTATCAATAATAACCTTAAATATCAATGGATTAAATGCTCCAATTTCAGGACACAGGGTATCTGAATGGACAAGAAAACAAGACCCAAACATATGCTCTCTACAAGAAACCCACCTCAGAACAAAAGACACACATAGGCTGAAAAAAACACACACTTCTGGAGGACTTTAAAGGAGAGATCGATAGCAATACAGTCATAGTAGGGGAATTTAACACTCCACTGACTTTACTGGATAGATCTTCCAGACAAAAAAATCAACAAGGAAACGGTGATTCTAAATGACACACTAGGTCAGATGGATTTAATTGACATTTACAGAACATTTAACACCAAAGCTGCAGACTATGCATTCTCAAGTGCACATGGGACATTCTCAAAGACAGACCACATGTTAGGACACAAAACAAATGTCTACAAGTTGAAGGAGACTGAAATCACATCAAGTATCTCCTCGGACATTTACACCATGGAATACTGTGCAGCTACAAAAAAGAAGGATCCCTTACCCTATGAGACAGCATGGTGGGATCTGGAGAGCATTATGCTAAGTGAAATAAGCTAGTCAGAGAAAGACAAGTGTCACATGATCTTACTCATATGTGGAATCTAATGAACAAAATAAACTGAACAAAACAGAGCCAGAGACATAAAAGCATGGAACAGACTGATGAATCTCAGAGGGAAGGCAGAGGTGGGTGGGGAGAGATTAACCTAAGAACTTACATGCATATATGCATAACCCATGGATATAGACAATAGTGTGGTAAAGGCCTGGGAGGAGGGGTGCAGAGTGGAGAGGATCAATGGGTGAAAAAAGGGGACATTTGTAATACTTTCAACAATAAAGATAAATTTAAAAAAAAGAAAAGTAAATTGTCATTGAACTATAGCTCACACAGAGTCCAGGACCTAAACACTAAATCTAAACAGGGCACCTGCCTGCTGAGAGTCAAATGCCTAATCTCTTCAAAGAACTCTCTGCGTGACTAAATACTCTGTCTGACCTTTTTGATCTTTCCAAAGCACTTGCAAAAGCTTGTCCTGACACACCATTGGCTTTCTCTCCAGACCATGCTTTTCTGACAGAGAATCTCCTAATTTTAGAGTCTTTTGCAATGTGGATAGGCTCAGAATTTTTCAAATCAAGTCCTCCTAGTTTTGTTTTGCTAAACAGTTCCACCTTCAATTTGTCTCTTCCCTTTCACATTTTACTATAAAAAGTAAAAAATCAAGCCAAACTTGCCACACTTTGCTAAAAAATCTTGCTAGCCTAATAAAAATCCAAGTTCATCACTTACAAGTTCTGTTTTCCTTATCACTGTAGGATACAATTCAGCTAAGCTTCCTGCTACTACGTAGCAAGAATCCCTTTCCTCATTTCCTTTTGAGTTCTCACCAACTGTGGCTATCATTTTTTTAAAAAATATATCTTTATTGATTTCAGAGAGAGGAAAGGAGCAGGAGAGAGAGACAGAAACATCAATGATGAGCAAGTCATTGACTGGTTGCCTCCTGCATGCCCCCTACTTGGGTTCAAGCCCACAACCTGGGCATGTGCCCTGACCGGGAATTGAACCTAGATCTCCTAGATGGATCACAGGTTGATGCTCAACAGCTGAGGCACGCTGGCCGGGGGCCAACTGTGCTTTTTAAATGTCCATATTTCTACCAAGTCTTTTTATGAAGATTTAAATATTCTCTAAGACTACATACAGGTTTCCTCTAAGGTGTTCCTCATTTCCTTTCTGAGCCCTCACTTGCAGTCTTTAACAAAGAGTCTGTTCAAGCAACCCAGGATTTTAAAAAATCATGTTCCTCAATATTCTTCCAGCTTTTACCCATTATCCCATTCCAAATCCACTTCCATATTTTTAGTTATTTGTTAGAGCATCATCCCACACACCCTGGTAGCACATTCTGTATTAATTTACTGAGGCTACTATACCAAATTACCACACTGGGTAGTTTAAATCAACAGAAATTTGTCCTGCAGGCCAGAAATTTGAAGTTTCACTAAGCCAAGATCAAGTTGTTTGCAGGGCTGCATCCCTTCTGGAGACTTTAGGAGAGAATCTGTTTTCATTTTCCCAGGTTCTAGGAGCTGCCAGGATTCCTTGGCTCATACCCCCTTCCTCCATTTTCAGTGCATTCATTCTAACCTCTGCTTCCATCTTCTTTTCTGATGTGACCTTCTTGACTCGTTTTTATAAGGACCCTAGGACTACTGAACTCCCAGGATAATCTCTCCATCTCTAAGATCCTTTTACCAAGTAAAGTAAGATATTCATAGGTTCTGAGGATTAGGTCCTGGACATCTTTTGGGGGCCATTATTTATCACTATCAATCACCTCTGCACAAGTAACACAAAAGTGACATAGAACATTACACCCAACATGCTTTTCAAGTATACATGGAACATGCACCAAGGGAAACTATATGTTGGGCTACAAAATAAGTGTCAATTAACTGTCAAGATTGAAATTTTACAAAGTATGTTCTCTGATCCAAGTGAAATTAGATATCAGTAAAAATAACATACCTAGAAATGTACCAAATATTTGGAAACTAAACACACACTTCTAAATAACCTATGAGTCAAAAGGGAAATTAGAAATTATTTTTGAACTGATAGAAAACAAAAATACAATATATCAAATATGATATTATAATGTCTGCACTGAGATGCTTAGAAGGTGCTAAGGAAAAGCAGTGCTTAGAAGGAAATATATAGCTTTAAATATTTTCCAGTAGAAAAGAAGGTTAAAAATAAATGCTCTTTCTCTCCTAAGAAGCTGGAAAAAAGAAGAACAAATTATATCCAAAGTAAGGAAGTGGAAGAGAATAATAAAAAACAGAAAAGATACAAGTGATAGAGAATTAATAAGGTTTTTAAAACTCTAGCAAGACTGATTAAGGTAAAAACATAGTTTACCAGTATCAGAAATGAAATAGAGTATATCATTACAGCTCTACAAATATTTAAAAAAGGAATTTAATTTTATCAATAATTTTATGTTAACAAATTCAACAACTTAGATAAAATGGACAAATTCCTTGCAAAGAACAGCTTACAAAGTTGATAAAAGATGAAAGAAAAAAAATCTGAATTGCCCTATACCTATTAACTGAATTTTCAAGAAAAAGTCTTCCTACAAAGAAAGCTCCTTGCCCAGATAAGTTTTCAGAGGTGGATACTATCAAACATTTAAGGAAGTAATAAAAATCTTACACACACTTTCATAAAACAGGGGAGGAAATACTTCCCAATTCATTCATTGAGGCTAGCATAAAAATGATAACAAAGTAAATAGAGATACAAGAAAAAAAATCCAGTGAATGTATACTAAAGATTATATTTGAATTTTATATAAAAATATAAACAGATACTAAACCTTACTTAAATATTTTATGTGGCCCTGGCTGGTGGGGCTCACTTGGTTGGAGTGTGGTCCCATGCACCAAAGGCTTGCAGGTTCTGTTCCCAGTCAGGATGAGTGCGGGAGGCAACCAGCCAATGTTTGTCTCTCACATTGATGTTTCTCTCTAAAATCAATTTTATATTATATATATACACACACATATATATACACACACACATACATATATATTTTGTGTACGTGGCAAAGTGTATTTTCATACAAAATACATTTGTACTAATGAATGTACCAAATATAAAGATAGTTCAGGGGATAATAGATTGACAGATAAGAAAAATAAATATATTAAAATAGTAAAGGTAGAATTTAGGTGTTGAGTATACATGGGTTCACTGTAAAATTATCTCAACTTTGCTGTATATATTTCATCATGATAGAATGGTGAGGAGGGGGATAATTCAGGCAATCACAAATCACCTCTCTACTCACTTTTATGAAAGTAATACAAGTAGCACTTACTTTTGGCTACCTAAGGGTGTCTTCCCCAGAGATAAACTCACAGAAACATTCTAAGTATCAATTTATTGTCTTTTAATCCTTTTGTCTTAGTTTGGAAATTTCTTTCTTTCTTATAATCCAACTACTATAATGTGGATCAATAAGTTATTAAAATTCCTATATGTTTATACCAACCTTACAGGCTGTATTACTGGATAACATGTTTGGTTCCAAACAATTTCTTTGAGATAATAATACTTTTTTAATACGTCTTTGAAGTTGTGCTATTTTTGCCTGGAAGAAAATGAGAAAAACAAGTATGAAACCAGAGTGCTAAATAATATATCATAGAGATGGAGGGAAGACTATTTGCCAAAGTACTTTTGTGAGACTTAATTATCTACCCAAATAAGTGAGAAATTCTTATATAAGCCAAAGATTTAAATTACATCTGACGCACCCTCTGACTAATGAATGGATAAAGATGTGGTATATATACAATGGAATACTACTCAGCCATTAAAAAAGAAGAAATATTGCCATTTGTGACAACATGGATGAACACTCAGGGTGTTATGCTAAGTGAAGTCAGACAGAAAAGGGCAAAATTGTATTAATTTCACTCAAACAAATAAAACAAAAACAAACTCATAAATATGAACAACAGATTGGGTTATCAGAGGGGAAGGGGAGTTAGAGAGAGTGAAATGGGTAAAGGGGGTCAAATGTATAATGATGGATGGAAACTAAACTTTTGGTGGTGAGCTACAATGTACACAGATACTGGATTATAATGTTGTATACCTGAAACTTATATAATGTTATAAACCAATGTTAACTCAATTAAAAAAATCATGTTTGATGCTAGTATGACATTCTATAATGGAAGATAAAAACACCAAACTTCTAATTGGTCCACAATAAAATTAATGTTGGTAGAAACACCAATCAGCAAGTAACCCTAGAAGAGTAAACACGTCTCCCCCAAACGTTGAAACTGGTTGTACAAGCTCTAATACAGAATATATAGGGTATCCCAACAAAATGTATACATATTTT
This sequence comes from Miniopterus natalensis, assembly GCF_054644295.1. Taxonomy (NCBI): domain Eukaryota; kingdom Metazoa; phylum Chordata; class Mammalia; order Chiroptera; family Miniopteridae; genus Miniopterus; species Miniopterus natalensis. Next base: position 86,994,829 of record NC_142083.1, read on the forward strand.
AACAGTTGAAAGCTATAGATTCTATTACATTTTGAAAATAAAATATATTTTAATAAACACTGATTTTATAGTGTGTACACATCTTTTTGGGACACCTGTATTTTGAATGAACAGAAATTGCCTATGTATTAAGCCTGTCAATATCAGAATAGCTGATATTTCTAAAAGTATTTGTGAAGGGCCAGATATAATGAATTCTCTACCTACAGAAATCTAGTACATCAGGGTTGGGGCCAGGGATCATATTTTGGTCTGACTTTATTGTTTGCCTTTCCTAACATATAAAATATCACCAAATTCTACTTTTTAAAAGGATTCAAACAAAATCAAATGAAATTAGAAACTTACGAAGAGTTCATCAGCTATTGCTTCATGTTTTTTCCTGCACTGTGTCTTCCCAATGCGTTCGGTCAATTCTTTCAGTTTGTTATCAAATAGTTTGTAATTTATACTACAGATCTCCTGTCGAATCAAATGTTTGACCTAGAATTTTAAAATAAAAACCCAAACACTCCATATTTCAAATTAAAAAGTAATTTTATTTTTTTACTTCTTAAAAATAGCTTTGCTCTTTCCTGGATTTTCTGTAACCAATAAAATATACTTTATATTTTTATGTTTATATTTATGTTAATACACCAGTAAGTTTTATAAAAGTTGAATATCAAATTCAGAACACACCTTATACATTTATTCTCCTATTGCTAATTTTAGTTTCCTATAGTTCAGCAGAATTCCATAATACGTATTAAAGGAACAATAAAAGCCTACATCCCATTTATATTTTTTAATGACCGTAACTTAAATCTATTCTATAAAAAGGAACTCCACTTATCTGAAAATCAGTGCCCAGTGAAAATGGTTGGTTGGTCTGTAGTAGAGATGGAGCAAGTTATGAAAGTTTGACCATTGATCCTGCCATTAACAGCTATATGACCTTTGGGAAGTCACAACATCTGAGCTTCATTTTCTTTGTCCACAAATGGGTAGATGATACAATACTGAATGAGTGGTTCTCACAAGATTTTAATAAGAACATAAAAAGACAACACGTGAAAGAGCTCCATAAGATAGAAAACACTGAATGATATGAAGGAAATAAATACACAAGGCAATCTCCCTTATTTGCATAGTTTTTAAGGGGGTGACTTTCTTATTATTAAAATCAAAAAAAGCCAGGGGCAATTATGTGGTAACTAATGTTATCTGGCATAATGCATGCTACTCTAACAGATCATAGTAGCTATAGCATAATACACTGATGCATTTGATTATCTGACTTTTTTTAAAGAAAACAAACTGGCCTATTTTCAAGAAGCATAATTAATCTCAGTGCCCACTGATATAAACAGCTTTAATTAGCCATACATTCAGAAATACCCACTTTAGTTATTTGTTCAATGTGTATGGTTTGTAAGCAACTTTGATAAGAATTAGTCAGTCTCTCTTAATAACAAAACCTGTCATAATACATTTAGGTATTCAATAGTGATATTTACAACTTTACCCTAATATCTTGCTTCTTGGTGCTCAAAATTGGAACATAAAGTTTGTATGTTAAATTCTTTTATACTGATAGCACCTGGATGATTAGTCATATTCAGTAATTTTATGATTATTCCTAACGTTTTTCCTTTTCCTTTTTAATTGTTCTTGTTCTTCAACACTACTTTCTACGTGATTTCTTCTGTAATGCTTCATTAACATTTCTTTAATAGTTTTTCAACATTAGACATGACTGTGATTATTACTTTCACAACTTTTAAATATCTGATTAAATTAATAAGTGCTTAAAATATGTGTTATGTAAAATGCTCAGAAACACATACTATTTTTACTGACAGCTATTACCTGTCTCCCATGTGTGGATTACTGCATACCTGCAAATTCACTGGCTGGGGTCAGTATATGAAGTTCATACCCAGGTGAACCTTAGAGAAATATCTATGTGTTTTGTATATGGGAATACCGTTTTGCTAACAAGCAAAGGCCACACACTATTTGTCAAACTTCCCTGGTGAGGAAGAATTACATGGGATACTTATTAAAAGTCACGACTTCCTGCCCTAGCCAGGTGGCTGGCTCAGTTGGTTGGAGCACTGTCCTGCACACCAAAAAAAGGTTTCTGGTTCGATTCCCGGTTGGGGCACTTATGGGAGGCAATCGATCGATGTTTCTCTCTTATGTCCACGTTTCTCTCTCTCTCTCAAAATTAACGAGAAACATATCCTTGGGCGAGGATTAAAAAAAAATAAATCACAAATTCCTAGGCCCTCCCCTGGATTCACCAAATAGAATTTCCTGGATGGGGGGGGTGGGGGCTGGAAAGTTGTATAATTAATAGGCATCACTAATGATTTTTATCAGTTAAGTTTGAGAAAAGAGTAGCCTAAAATAACAGTCTTTGCCTGGTCAGGTGTGGCTCAGCGGCTGAGCATCAACCTGGGATCCAGGTGATTGGGGTTCGATTCCCGTCAGGGCACATGCCTGGGTTGCGGGCTCTTATCAATGACTGTTTTGTCATTGATGTTTCTCTCTCTCCCTCCCTCCCTCTCTTTGCCTGTGTCTGAAATCAATAAAGATATATGAAAAAATAAAACAATAAAACAACAGACTTCAACTACCAGTGAGCTAAAGAAACCACAATTTAAACAAGTACTACTGGTGATTCAGATGGAAACAGACTGTTAACTTGGTTATTTTGGACTAAATGCCCACCAAGGGTAGATTCCTCTTGGTCAGACTGGACATTTGTTCTCATTTAGTGGTGGTGTTCCTCAGAAGACACAATAATCTCCAACAAATACCTCATGAATGTCATCTGCCAATGGTAATGTGTTCAAATTACAAAATCAGATGGAAGTCCTAGATACAATCTGCAGGTGGCAAAGTGGTCTAAAGATTGGAGAAAGATGCAGTTATATATCCCTAATGTACCTCAATTATCTAAGATGGTGGGTGGAGTGACTAACTTGGACTTTAGAAGAAAAAACCCTCTATTTCAGTAATTCAATTGGAACCGATTAGGCCAAAATCCTTATGAAACCGCAAAAGGAGAGTCAACTGCTCCAGGACTCTCTCAGTAGGAAAGAACAATGTCAGAATGGGAGGCCCTATTCCACTGGGATTCAAACAGGAAAAACAAACAGATGTGGTTTAGAAAGTTTACTGTTTGGACAGGAACCAAAACATAAAGTGAGACTAAGCTAGCCTACTTATTTAGAAGTAGGTAAAAAGATAGGAATCAGCTAAAACCCAAGTTGTCTCTGGAGAATGTGCAAGAAGTTTCCAGGGAGAGGGTGGGTGGGAAAATAAACTGCATTCCCTAAACATCCCTGGCAAGGACTATTTTCTGTGTCAACTTAGATCAACTATTTTATGAGGCAGATAACAGTGAATGAAAACTCTGATTTTTTCATGCCAGTGAAATTAAAACTTTGAAAGATTAGACTTTGTGTTTATATGCCCCTATCAGACCTTATTTCTGAATTCGGCTACTAATCACTGGGAATAAGGAACAGCTATGATCTCCACCATTTTTTAAAAACTAAATCCAGCCCAGCCGGGCGTGGCTCAGCGGTTGAGCATCGACCTAGGATCCAGGCGATCGGGGTTTGATTCCTGGTCAGGGCACATGCCCGGGTTGCGGGCTGCAGCCAATAAATGACTCTCATCATTGATGTTGCCATCTCTCTCCCTCTCCCCTCCTCTCTCTGAAATCAATACAGATATATTAAAAAACTAAAACTAAATCTATGCTTATCATAATTCTGCTACCCCTTCCCTGCAAACAATAGAACATTTACATATTTTTTATTAGTGTCTCTCTTGGTCTTCCTGGAACAAAACTAGAAGTAGAAAGGGAAAAGCTGTTGACTCATCTGTTAAGCTGGTTCTGCATCCATCTTTCAAAAAGACTTTTAAGTATTATGTGACTACACATTCTTATAATATGTAACTATATAATTGTAATGGTCTGTTTAAAAAACCAGTAGTGATTTTGTTTCTGATATAGTTAGCAGGATAGTTTGAATTGGGACATTTTTGTTTCATTACAGCTAACAGGCATTAATTTACTGCTTAATGACTTTCAGTTGTGGTATTCTAGTGGTAAATACAATAAAATAACAAAACATGGTGCTCAAAACAGGACCTACTAAAATTGAAGCTCGTTACACTTAAACTCAGAGCTGATCAGACATGTATGGAAACTGTAATACAATGTTGAAATGGGGCAAAATGAAAGCAAAACATGCATTTAATGATACTATAAAGCAAAATATCAGATAATACAGCATATTTGTGTAAACTTGGAAATTAGAGCAAGTAAACCTGAATGTTAACAGGACTTTGCAATGAACTTCTGGGTTGTCTAAGTCTATGAAATAGTGATCAATTGTGATGTCTACAAAGAGCTATAAATGCAGACCAAAGAACCTCATGGCCAGTACAAAATAGATTTTTCAGCAAAGCTCAAGGCCATGCAGTATCCAACTCACAAAGAGATTTGAATGTAGTATTAACTGAAAAGCCCATTCTCTTTCTACCAGAGCACTCTACTCTGCACAGGATCATTCTCAAAAAACTAGATATATTTTGGTAATGTAAATAATTATCTTTTCCTAATACCTCCATTGGCTAATTCAGTTTTCATATACCAGCTTTGCATCAAATGAAAGTCACCTGTACTAAGTCATTGTGAAGATCAATGAAATTTTACCATTTTTTTGGTTAATTCTCAACCGAGGATATTTTTTCCATTGATTTTTTTAGTGAGAGTGGAAAGGAGGGAGGGAGGGGGTAGACAGAGAAACACTGATGTGAGAGACACATCGATTGGTTACCTCCTGCACTCAACGCAACTGGGGTTGAGGATCAAACCCACAACCCACGTACATGCCCTTGACAGGGAATCGAACCTGCAACCCTTCAGTGTGTGGGCCGATGCTCTAACCATTGAGCAACACAAGCCAGGGCAACTTTTACTTTTTTTTTTTAAAATGTTTTGATTGATTTGAGAGAGAGAGAAAGGGAGGGAAAGAGGGAGAGGGGGAGAGAGATGGAGACATTGGCTGCCTCCGGTACGCATCCCTACTAGGGATCAAACCTGAAACCTGTGCATGTGCCCAGAACGGCAATCAAACCAGTGACCTTTTGATGCACAGGATGACGCTCACCCAACTGAACCACACTGGCCAAGGCAACTTTCACTACTTTTTACTAATCAGAAGTAAAAGTTTCTGAAGCAAATATTTAAGTCCCAATATTTTACCTGTTCCAGCAATTCTGTTTGCTTTTCCAGAGCTACACAAATATTTTCATTAATTTGCTCTGAAGTTTTCATGCGCTTAACATTTTCTTTGTTTTCTGAAAACATCCTCTTCTTTTGATTATGGCCTTGGGGAGATGGAAAGATCAGAGATAAAAAATATTCCTTCTAATGAAGGAAACAGGGCAATTCTCTAATTTAGGGACCCTCTAAGCAAATGGAAAAACTAAAATGTGACCACTGGCAGCATTTTTTAGAAAATGCAATTCTATAAAAAACTGCAACAACCTAATTAAAAATAAAAAGAATATCCTAGGTAGGTTTCTGGTCTCAGATATACTTGCCCTTCAGCCCTATTTAATACACATTTAATATATACTTAATACTGGGGGGGGGGAAATTTCTTAAATAAACTATAGCATTTAATTCTCTATTTACAGTTACTTAAGTGGTCACAATATTTTTATAACGAGTTACTTAGACAGTCCTACATATTTTTAATAGATTATCCTATTTTTAAGCAATTTTAAATTCATCTTGTTAAAAATGATCCCTCTGTAGCCTAGACAAGAACACAAAATTTATTCTATAAAATCAGTTTTTTCTTATATTTCATTAATCTACAAAAACATCCTACTTCCAATGAAATATACTTTAGCTATTTTAATGATTTTATAACCCTAGAATTTCATTGGTTAATTATTTGATGCATTTCTGTGTCACTCCACACATACACACATACACACTCAACACATGTATGTATGTATATGTGCATATATTCTTATTATCTATCAGCTCATACTTAGCAAATGACTTACAGGTCAATGAAAAACAAAAAAAAGGGTTCACCAACAATTTAAAAATCCACTCTCTCTTTCAACTAGCCTCCTATTAATCTAATAAAACTTCAGAAGAAAACATGTAGATGAAATAAACCAAACAAATGTTATAAACCACCTTTTGATGTTTTGTACTTTCAAAAAAAAGTGACTGATTTCTTGACAGAATTTACTACCTTTTGGATATAGAGGATACCATTTCCCTCCCCACCAAGAATGGTTCAGAAACAAGATACTCTGAAATAATTATTGTCATTTTTTCCTGTCTATACAGGGTGGGGCAAAAGTTTATAGTTGTGAGTACACGAAACAGTTTATTCCTGTATAATTATTTATTTATTACTATATTAGTTTCCCTAACTGTAAACCTACTTTTGCCCCACCCTGTATGTACTCTACTGTTTCTATACCTGAGACTATAAAACCCAAAAGAGATTATTTTGATTTCCCCAAAAGGTGTACAAGTATACACTTACTGTTATTACTATCTGTGTCAAGTGATGACAGCCATGTTGAGCCTGTACTTTCACCATTTGAAATGCTGGAAAGACAGGTTCTACAGGATTCTTCATCTTTCAAACTGTCAGCAGTATAGTTACTAGAAATGACTGAATTCACTGCTGTAGATATTTTATCAACAGGAACGAAATAGGTGTCTGAACTTAAAATCAAAATGTCATTTTGCCTTTTATCATGTGATGCAGAATTGGAGTTTGTTTCTAAATGGGAAACCATCTTGTCAATTCTCTTATCATCCAAGGTATTGATTACTGTAGAATTTGACATTTGAACTATACCACTCAATACACTGCGTGGATTACTAATGGATTTCCGGTTACAATCCTCTTTGTGCTGTTCAAAAAAGGATCTTGTTACATTTGCCTTGTTACGGTTTTCAGAAGTGTTTTGTGAATCTTTCGCCTCTTGTGTCGACAGTTTCCTGGGAAGTTCTACTCCTTTACTTGGCTTTTGGTAAGGGCATACAACTTGTTCTTCAGTGTACTGCAGTCTTGTTTCCAAACCAATTTCTAGTGGTTTCATTAAATTCTGAGAAAACACTTTACTTTTTTGTGAGCACGCTGAATTTTTGTTAGAGTCCAATGAGGAAACATCATAGTCAGATTGTCTACATTTGTTATTTATGACACCAACACTTGAATTCTGATTGTTACTTGACACGTTATTCCCAATTGCTGTTGTTTTCAGTGCTTCAACATTCTTTGACTTACTGAGGATCTCTATTTGTTTCCGGCAACTGGCAGGCATTGTTTTTTTGGCTTTTAATATCTTCCGTTTACTTCTGTCTGGACTTGCCATCTTTCATATCCTAGAATTTAAGATACCATATTTAAATGCATTTCTCCAGCAGACAAAAGCTAACATTTATTTACAATATTAAAGCAATTTTGAGACTCTCTTCATTTGGATAATTATTTTTATTGAAAACCCACGTTACTAAAATGAACAAATAATTTAAATTTCTTTCTAAAAATCTGAACTGTATAAATTCAAAATTTATATTGCCAGTAAGCCTCTACTTGTTACTAAACCTGATAATTTATCTGGACACTTTTTATGATGCCACTTTACTGCTATAACCATTAATTTCTGGTTTAAATAATCTAAGCAGGTTATACTTCAGATAATCTAAGATTAGATGCATTTGTGCATAAAAACAAAAGACAATGGTTTATATAGAACACTCCATTTTTACACATAGTGGCACTTTTTAAAAGCTTTCCTAACATTCAAATTTTCAAAATAAATGGTACTACAGGAATAATTCCCAATAGTCATGAATATAAAATGGGCACTAAGATACACAACATGATGCCAATTAAAATAAGAAAACCAATTTAGGTTTTATAATACTTAATTCTTGATTTTTTTCTCATAATTTAAGAAAAATCTACTACACAGCAGAGAAATATTTTAGTATATCCACATCAACTTTGATCTGAACCGTGGGTAGGTTTAAAAGAAAGGAATATTGCTCTTTTTTTGCTGCTTGTCTACTACTATCATGGGTCCCATGCAAGCTCCCAAGAAAGGGCCTGTCCTAGTCAGCTTTGCCCTGCCGCTGCAGCATCCCCACCTGGCTGAAGTTGACCAGTGACAATGTGAAATAGCAGATCTACAAACTGGCAAAAAAGGGGCTGACTCCATCACAAATCAGTATAATCCTGAGAGACTCAAATAGTGTTGTACAAATAACAGGCAATACAATCTTGAGAATTCTTAAGTCAAAAGAATTTGCTCCTGATCTTCCTGAGTATCTCCACTATTTAATTAAGAAAGCTAATGCTGTTCAAAAGCATCATGAGAGGAAGATGAAAAAGGATGCTAAATTTCATCTAATTTTGATCAAGACCTATATTCACTGGTTGGCTCGATATTATGAGACCAAACGCCTCCCTTGCAACTGGACATATGAAACATCCACAAACTCTGTCCTACTTGCATAAATCTGTCTATGTACTCAAGCAATAAAATCATTGTTTGATTAGGAAAAAAAAAAAATGAATACTGCAATACTTCTACTTAAGATGGCGAAATAGCTAAATGCTGTATTTGCCTACTCCCATTACCACATCAAAATTACAACTAACTTATTCAACAACCATTGAGGACCACCTGAAGGCTAGCTGAACAGAAGTCCTAGAAGTAAAAATATAAAGAAGCCACAATGAGACTGGCAGAAGGGGCAGGGATGTGGTATGGGCAGGTCCCACACTCATGGTGTAGGTATTAAGAATCAGAGGGATATCTCAGCTGTGGGGTTCCTCCTGAGGAGTGAGGGGTGCCAGCCCCACACCTGGCTCACCAGCCCAGGGCAAAAGTGATGGGAAGAGCAGTGCCCATAACGAGTCCCAGGAGTTCCTCTTGAGTGATCCTGCCCCCACCGCATGAACTCACTAGACTTAAATGTAAGATCCAAAACCATAAAACTCCTAGAAAGAAAACATAGGCAGTAAAGTCTTTGACATTGCTCTTAGTAATATTTTTTGGCTATGTCTCCGAAGGCAAGGGAAACAAAGGAAAAAATTAACCAATGGGACTCCATCAAACCGAAAAGGTTTTGCATAGTGAATGAAACTATCAACAAAACTAAAAGACAACCTACTAAATAGAAGATATATTCAATAAGGGGCTGATATCCAAAATATATAAGGAACTCATATAACTTAGCACTAAGAAAACCAAACACTGCAATTAAAAATGGCCAAGCACCTAAAGAGAGGTTTCTCCAAAGAGGACATATAGACAGTCAATAGACATATGAAAAATGCTCAACTTCCTTAATTCAAGAACACTAATTCTAAAAGACATATGCACCCGTATGTTCACTGAAGCACTGTTTACAACAACCAAGATATGGAAGTAACCTAAGCGTCCATCAATAGACAAATGGATAAAGAAGATGTGGTACATATATACAATGGAATATTACTCAGCCATAAAAAAGAAGGAAGTCTTGCCATTTTTGACAAAGTGAATGGACTTAAAAGGTATTATGCTAAGTGAAATAAGTCAGATAGGCAACGACAAACACTGTATGATTTCACTTATATGTGGAATCTGTAAAACAAAATACATGAACAAACAAAACAAACAAACTCATTGATACAAAGAACAAATTGACGGTTGCCAAATGGTGTTGGGAGGATAGGTGAAAAAGATGAAGGTATAAAAAAGTACAAATTGCCAGTTAAAAAACAGTCAAGAGGATGTACTGTACAGCATAGGGGATATAGTCAATAATATTGTGCCTGGCCGGGCATGGCTCAGCGGTTGAGCACTGACTTAGGATCCAGGAGATTGAGATTCAATTCCCGGTTAGGGCACATGCCCGGGTTGCGGGCTCGATCCCCAGTGACTCTCTCATCATTCATGTTTCTGTCTGTCTCTCTCTCCCTCTCCTTTCCTCTCTCTGAAATCAATGAAGATATATTAAAAAAGAAAAAAAAAATCTTAAAAAAAATATTGTAATTAACAGTGTATGAAATCAGATGGGTACTGGGATTTATCGGAGTGATCACTTCGTAAGTTATATAACTGTCTAATACCTATGTTGTGTACCTGAAATAAACATAGTGTATGTCAACTGTAATTGAAAAAAAAAATTTAAGAAAACAAAGGAGTACTGCCAAATTAAAAGGCATTCAAAGGAATAATATAAACAAAACAAAAAGAATTATAACATGAGAGATCAGTTATTTAACAAAGTACACAGCACTTATTAACTCAAAGTCAAAGGCAGAATCTAGGATCTTTTAAAACACAAATAACAATATCAAAACTAATTAATTTTTTCATTTATTATTACCTATTTTCTTACTTGAAGCTTCTACTATATTCTATTTAATATATCATTTGATCAGGAACAGTTTCAGGAGACCTGAAGATTGAGGTGAATATTTATTTAGAACAAGAAATCACAACAAACTCAAATTTTAAAAATCTTTCATGTATGCATAAACATCACAAAATCCAGAAAAATAGCATACTTTCATTAAGATCTTGATACAATATCCAATTCTATTTTTCCTATATCACTGCACATTTGATGGCCTCTTCATGAATACAATTTTTGTAATATTTACCAGAGACAATGAATAAGCCAAGTCTTTCCTCTAGCATAGATGATTTTTTTTTTTTAAAGGAGTTTATTTTTCTTTTTCTTATATGTTGACAAATACAGCACAATGAACAGTGGTTGTAAGACCTTCTTAACAAACTGAAGGCAGCTATGAATGTAGCTGTCAGCCAGCATTCACACTAAGGTCCGACCAGAGGTCATGCAGTGATAAGCAGGCTTTAGCTTCCTGTAAAATCTCTCAATAAGAGGTCCCTACATAAAGTGGTTCAGGGCCCGCCCTTTGAAGTCAGACAGTCCTGAGTTCAAATCTTTGCTTTGTCATGTTTAGCTGTGTGTCCTTGATAGGATCCTTGGCATTAGATTCCTTATCTACAGATGGGATTTGGATTGCCTGGAGAGTACAGTGCTTGTGTTATGATGGATTCATAGCATCTGAAAACATGAGGACTTGTATGGGTAAGCACAGAACACACAACTTTCCACTTTGGGTATTCACAAGCGCTAGTCCGTTTCCTTTCTCGCAGAGATCACTGTCTTGGGTCGCCTATGTTGTCCCTTTTTAGTTGTTTCAGGTGGGAAGGTAAATTCGTTTCCTGTAACTCCATCTTGACCAGAAGCCAGAGTCTATGAGTTCTTCTTAATGAAAAAGTCGATTATGAAGTAAAGGGCCTGTCTTTCGTTATATAATGGATTAATTTTGGGAAATAAGATTCTGATACCAATTCAAATTCTGATCACCAACTGGATGTCTTACAATTCCACTCAATTCTGACACTATCTACCTGGAGACAGTAACTCAGGAATAGCCAGGTGGAAGTGACGCATGGGTAAGGTATGGGGAAGGGGCACAGAGCTTCCATAGCTTCTCGGAGCTTGTCACTCTCCCAAATATCTCCATGTTTGCCAACCCAGAAGCTCCTGTACAGACCGTATTAGGAAGCAATCATAAGGGGGCTATTTAAAAGCAAGCCAGAAAAATGAATAGCCCCAAGTTTTCAAATAAGTAATTTGTCTAGTTTATTTTGCATAAATCTGCTTATGAAACCCCAAAACGGTATAGGCTTCCACCAACATCAGTCAGGTGCTGACTTGTGTTTGTGAGCAGGCAATCTGGCCTTGGGAACACTTGTCCCTTTTGAACAAATACTTCTAAATAATGAGACCATTTAAAGTTACCACTATGATATTTTAGCAGATGGTATAAAATAGAAATGAAATTTCCTACCCTCCCGAACTAATATAAACCATACTTCTTAAACTCAAATCTGGACCTAATTACTTGCCACTGTTAGACAAGATCCCAGAACATTCCCTCTCCTTCTCAAGACACTCATCTCTTTCTGTTTCCAGAACAACAGAACCTATTCTCTTTACATGGCTGGTTTCTCACCTCAGATCTTTGGTCAACCATCTCCTACAGGAGAGACTGTCCCTGATCTAGCCGATCTAAAGTTGAGATCCACCTCCCCCCAACTTCGTCCTATATCTCAGCATCCTGCTTTTCTCTCACAGCACTTAGAATAATTCACATTTTTTTCTTTCTCTCCCTTCCAAATCAGACTGTTAAGTGACAAGAGTACAGGAACTGAGCCTGTCATGTGTCCTACTATATCCCAGCACCTGGGATAGTGACTGGCACCAGAGTAAACATTCAATACATACTTGATGATTAAATGCTAGTGTCAAAAGGGCCAAAACAGTGCCAAATGTTCTATATCAATCAGTCTGGAAAGAGCAACAGGCCTTGAAAGCATTTGAAATTTAACGTGGAGTAACTCTTCTGAATCTTACCAACTGGGTCATAATGCAGTAAAGTCAGTTTCTCCCATAGTCGGCTTCTTTAAGTGTTGAAGGAGAAACCTGTCCCAGCTTGGCTTACATTCTCACCAGAATGGTCTTTGACTTGCTCTTGGCAACGTCACGGAGTATGTCACGGGTTGTCTGTCACTCAAGTAACTACTGCCTAGCTATTAGGGATCTTGTTAGGGTTTTACATTAGGAAGATAAAAAGATCCAATCAGACCAACAAGATTCTGGATGTAACACTTTGCACAATCTCTTTTCAGTTGGAGTACCTTTTAAATCTTTCTAGAGTGGTATCTTCTCCATTTGTTCCCTTTCTAAGGTGCAAATATTTGCACTGGAACAGGCTTTTGTTTGACAAGTTAACCAGGTGGAGGAGGGAAGAGCACCGTCTTGGGAGTTACAGCACTTCTCTCACTGCCCAGCTCCATAACCTGAGACCTAGGGTAAAGCACTGCCCCTCTGGGAAGCTGTTTCCTTATCTCTAGAGTTCGAAACAAGTGGACTAGAAGTTCTGAGACTGTTTCCAGTCTGGACGTCACACATCCCTACTGAGGGCGGGAAAGCGCCCCATTCCTGCTGTGCCTGCGAACCACAACCAGATCTAGATGATTTTTTAAAATTAATAATCTGGATGTATTAAAAAATTAGTTTCACCTAAAGACATACTTCTTGTTGGTACTGCTACAGCCTTGTGCCCTATAAACATAAAAATTATTTTAGTTTGAAGGCAGAGTTCCTAACAAAAAGAAAAACACATGGTGAAATTTTAATTGAATATGCTGTTATCGAGTATGTTTCTAACAAAAGTTCTCTTTTCACTGTAATCTATGAGAACTAAATCCTCTACTTACAATTTTAAGTATCAGATAATTGGATTTCCCCCCTTATTTTCTGGCTTCATAAACCTCAATCCTTCTTCACTACTCACGTATTTCTGGTGTCGGGCACTGTAAACTACACTCCTATCACAATCCGGTTGATAGACAATAATCACCTGTGACTGAGCCACCAATGCATCCTATTAAACCTACATTAAGTGTATCTCCAATCACAAAATGCCTGAAGTCATTGTGCTGCCAGGTGACAATAAAGTAAGGAGAAATCAAGATGAAGAGAGACGGCAATCTTAAATGACTACAGTTAAAATATCTTACTTTTATAAATTTTACAGAAATATCTAACCATGTGAACACACTGCTCTGGTTCTTCTCAGAGCCTTTGGGAAAAAACCCAAACTAGTGAAAATCCCTAAAACACTAGAGAAAATACGCCTTTACATTTGATGCATACAAAAAATAGGCAAAATCCATTAATCATAAAGTATAATAACTTAATAAAAATACCAGTGTCTTTGAACCACCTACCATTCAACCAAATACTACCAGTAATTTCCATTTATGTGTTTCTCCATTCCATGCCCCCATCCCCTTCCTCCCCATCCTGAGGTTATCTGTATTTTAAAATTTTGAATTTATATTTCTATTGCTGTTTGTAAATTCTAGTTTAATTATAAATGCCACATGTAAACTATACACAGCTTAACTTTACTTGTTTTTGAGCAAAGTATACAGTTTTATAATACTATACAGCAATAATTTATACATTTTCATGGCATAATAATCCAATGAGTCAATATAACAAAATCTGTTTATCCAGTTATCTATGAAATATATTTGGGTCATTTCCAGTTTTCAACTTCTCTTTTGTTTTTCTTACTAACATCACTGCTGTGAACATTTTTATTTCACATAACTATTTTTAAATTAAATTTACTGGGATAACATCGGCAAATACTATATACATTTCAGGTGTACAACCTAATAACACATCTAGTCTATTGCGTGCTCACCACCCAAAACCTCATCTCCTTGTCACCATGTACTGGGCCCCCTTTACCCTCTTCCCCTCTGGTAACCACCATTCTGCTGTCTGTATCTATGGGTTTTAATGGTTTGTTCGTTTGTCGCTTGATCCCCATCAGCTTCTTCTTGATGGCATCCTTAAACCTGGCATAGATCATTTTGCTTTTAAGGGATGCAGACTCAGGGGCGCAGAAGATAACCACCAGGTCCTCCTCCTTGCTCTCCTTGGTCTCATAAATTGCATCATACAGGGTGTAGGGGCAGTCTGTCCAGCAGCATCTTGACAAAGGTGGCATAGGGGCTGCCTACAGTCTGGCCCACATCACCTACCAAGATCTCCTTGCCCTCTTCCAGAATGGTGTTCTTCTTGTCGTCACTCAGGCAGAAGAGCACCACCTTCCTGTACTTCTTCAGCTCCTTGGGTGTGGAGGACTTACACATCTTCATGTCACTGAATACTTTGATGACTCCATCAGAGACAGCCACACCAGAGGCCATGTTTCTGGATGCAAAAAGGAGACAAGTAGAGCCCGAGAAGATGAGAGCCGCTGCAGCTGCTGCTGGGATCTGCCTGCCTGTGTCGTTGCCAGTGGCAACAGTTCATCCTCTCTGTGGCTGAGTAATATTTCATTGTACGTATGTACCACATCTTATTTATCCAATCATCCATAAAGGGACATCCAGGTTCTTTCTTTCCATATCTTGGCTATTGTGAATAATGCTGCAATGAACATAGGGCTACTTATATCTTTATGAATAAGTGTTTTCAAATTTTTCGAGTAGACACCCAGAAAAGGGATAACTGGGTCATACGGTAGCTCTAGTGCTAATTTTTTTAAGAACCTCCAAACTATTTTCCATGGTGGCTGCCCCAATTCACATTTTCACCAGCAGTGTGCAAGGGTTCCCTCTTCTCCACATAGTCTCTAATGCTTATTTCCTGTCTTACTGATAACAGCCATTCTATCAGATGTGAGGAGGTATCTCACTGTGGTTTTGATGCACATTTCCCTTACAACTAGTGATGTTAAACATCCTTTAATATCTCTGTTGGCTATCTGTATGTCTTCTTTGGAAAAGCGTCTATTCGGAGCCTCTATTTTTAAATCAGACTCTGTATTTTGGTTGAGTTGTAAGAGTTCTTTATATATTTTGAAATATTAACCCCTTGTCAGAGGTATCACTTGAAAACATCTTCTCCAATTAGGTTGGTTGTCTTTTTGTTTTGTTGGTGGTTTCTTTTCCTGTGCAGAAGCTTTTTAGTTTTGATGCAGTCCCATTTATTTACTTTTTCTTTTAGTTCACTTGCCTTTGGGGTCAAGTTCACAAAAGTCACTGTGAAACCAAAGTCTGTAAGTTTAGTGCCTAGGTTTTCTTCTATGTACAGTGGAACCTCGGTTCTCAAACTTAATTCATTCTGGAAGGCTGTTGGAGAAGCCATTTCCTCAAAAACAGAATCATTTTTCTCCGTTACAAGTAATGTAGATTGAAGTAATTCATTCTGTACCCCCAAATAATTCCCTGACTTAACCTTTCTTATGTACAGTACCTGTCTAATGTACTGTTTAATTTATAAATACTTAAAAAACAAAAAGGACATGAAATATGTGAAAATTTAACACAAAGGAAATGAAATGTATAGTAAACAATGAAAATTTATGCATCTACTAGAACTTATCTTTAATGTAGAGAGCTATTCATGACTGACTATGGAGAGGAAGGATGGGGAGATTTTATTGTTTGGGAGCCCCTTCCATAAAACGTCAGGTAGCTCTTCTCTTGGATTCTTTCTTTGTCTCTTTGCTCCACTGGAACTTGCTTCAGGCTCACTCGGCCTCTGTCTCACTAAAAACCTATCTAAATGCGTTTGTTTTTGCCTGTGAAATGAAACACTGCACTGTCATGAACAAGTATATCACATGGTTTGCTACTTCTTTTGTCAGGGTGATAGTTCTCAATAAACCTTTGCATTTCTCCTGATTTCCCAAGCATTTCCTAGATTAGTGAAGTAGGAATATCCTCCTTCCTTCCCTCCTCACTCCTCTGAACAGAGCTCCTCAGCTGTCGTCTGTTGCTGCTCCCTCTCAAGGTCCTGGAGCTCCTTGGTGGTCAGCTCAGTGCTGCAGTCCTCCCCCAACTCCCCCAGGTCATCATCATCCACCTCCAAGCCCATGGACTTGCCCAGAGATGCAATATCCTCCATAGCAGAGACAGGCTCATTCTCACAGCCCTCAAAGTCTCCTTCAGCAACACTCAGGTCACAATTTCTTCCAGGCTGATTGCATGGTCTTGGAAGACACTGCCCCCCATGCTTTGTCTATGAGCCTCAAGCAGGTGAAAATCTTAAACTGTTCCTTCCAGAACTCCCTGAGGATTAAATTAGTTTGAGGTCACCTCAAAATACCTCTGAAATAGTAAATCTGCGTAGTTTCTTAAAATCAGAAATGACCTGCTGGTCCATGGGCTGGATGAGAAGAGTTGTGTTAGGTGGCAAGAACCTAACAGTGATGAAGCTGTATTCCTGCACCCACTTGGTCACCAAACAGGAGCACTGTCCATTACAAGAAGTGCTCTGAGTGGCAGTTCTATTTCCCGGAGGTATTTCTTTATACTTGAGGCAAACACTTCATGAATCCACTCAATTAAAAATTGCCTGGCTACCCAAATTTTGCTATTAGCCCTCCACATCACATTCAACTTGTTTTTCATGACTATTTTTCTTGAAAACTCACAGGTTTTCACAATGGTAGATGAGTAGAGGCTTCAATTTAAAGTCCCCACTCACATTACCACGCAACAATAAGGTCAGCCTGACACTGGCTTGTGTTCTGGCAATGACTTCTCCTCCTGTGTGATGTAGGTCCTCTGGCATTTTCTTCCAGAAGAGACCTGTCTCATCACAATTAAACACCTGTTGGGAAACAAAATCTCCGGCACCTAGTATTCTTGAAACTCTGTCACAAAATTATCAGCACCTACTCTATTAGAACTGTCAGCCTCCCCATGCCTCACTACACTATGAATGCTACTTCTTTCCTTAAATTTATCAAACCACTCCTACTTGCCTTTAATGAATCACTTTCAGCACCTGTTCCAGGGGTGTCTTTCAGTAGGTCAGCATGAAGCATCTTTCCTTTTTCACACATTGTCTCCGAAGTGCTATCACTGGCTGTTTTTCGTTTATCTAAATCAACAATTTTTCTACCTCTTTAGTTGCCTGTGATCATTATTTCCAGAGCAATTTCACACCCTTAGCAACATCAACACTCTTGATGGTCTCTTTATATTTTAAAATTATGCTAATCATCAATTTCACCAAGCCATACTCCACGGCCAGATCAGACACGTGAACACCTCTATCACACTTTGCAATTACTTCTTTTTTTAAGCTCTATTGTTGTTTTCATAACTTTTCATTTTGTTGCTAGCAACAACCTTCTTAGGACCCACGGTGACTTAGTATATGTATTTAATAATAAACAGCAACAAAAGCTAAAAAACATGAAAATATTCACAGCAATTTCCTGAAATGTTAACAATGCGAGGTTTAGCAGTAAACTGACACATACTCCTGCATTTGCTCCTTTGTCACCTGAGAGATGTGTAACTGATCATACAGGTATCAGCATGAAAGGGTTGTCAGGTCAAGAACTGAAGTTTTGTTCACTAACTGAGACATTTTTTTCCATGAACAACTTGGTTGAGAACCAAACTGTTTGAGATGGAAGACATTTGAGAACCAAGGTTTGACTGTATTTTATTGTTTCAGGTCTTACACCCAAGTCTTTAATCCATTTTGAGTTAATACTTTTGTATGGTGTCAGATAGCAGTCTAGTTTCATTCTTTTGCATGTGGCTTTCTAGATTTCCCAATGCCATTTATTGAAGAGACTTTCCTTTCTCCATTTTTTTGGGCTCCTGTGTCAAAAAATAGCTGCCCATTTATTTGGGGGCTCTAGTTCTGTTCTATTGGTGTATTTTCTACCAATACCATACTGTTTCATTGTAGCTTTGTAACATAGTTTGAAGTCAGGGATGTGATACTTCTGACTTTGTTCTTTTTTTGGTCAGGATTGCTTTGACTATTTGGATTCCTTGTCATTCCCTGCAAACTTGAGGATTTTTTTGTTCTATTTCTATAAAAATGTCATTGGGATTTTGATGGAGGCTGCATTAAATCTGTATATTATTTTAGGTAATATGGCCACTTCACAATGTGATTTCTTCCAATCCATGAGCATAAAATATCTTTGCATTTCTTTGTGTCTTCTTCAATTGCTTTCAATCATGTCTTATAGTTTTCAGTGTACAGGTCCTTCACCTACTTTAAGTTTATTTCTAGGTATTTTATCCATTTTGTTGCAATTGTAAATGGGGTTGTTTTCTTCATTTCACTTCTGATATCTCATTGTTAGTGTTAGGAACATAATGGATGGATTTTTGTATATTGGTTTTGTACCATGAAACTTTAATGTATCTTTTTATTGTTTCTAAGTCTTTTGGTGGAGTCTTTTGAGTTTTCTACATATAGTCATATCACCTGCAAATAGTTTTACTTCATTTACAATATGGATGCCTCTCATTTCCTTTTTTGCCTGATTGCTCTGACTAGGATGTCCATACTACTGTGAATAACAGTACCAA
Organism: Miniopterus natalensis; assembly: GCF_054644295.1. Taxonomy (NCBI): domain Eukaryota; kingdom Metazoa; phylum Chordata; class Mammalia; order Chiroptera; family Miniopteridae; genus Miniopterus; species Miniopterus natalensis. The sequence goes on from NC_142083.1 coordinate 87,013,849, forward strand.
TAGTAGGCATCCCAGTCTTGCTCCTGATTGTAAGCATTTCTTGATTGGATTTGTTGGGTAGCAATAAGGTATACAAATATTCAAATTTTGGGGATAGCCAATTATTTTCCAAAACAGTTGTACCAATTTACAATCCTATGGACAATGTGTAAGAGTTACCACTATCCTATTTACATCCTCTTGAGTCGTTGGTATTGCCAGAGTTAACTTTTACCAATGTACTTGGATATAGATGTTTATCTCACTGTTATAATTTGCATTCCCCTAATTACTATCATCTTTGTTTCTTTTTCATGTTTTAGTACTATTTTTATTTCTCCTCTGATAAGTCCTGTGCTTACATTCTTGAGCCAGTTATCAGGTAGGATATTACTACCATCTTTTAATATTTATTGGTGATACATGTTTCCTCGTCTGAAAAATTCCTGGTTATGGGTTGCTCATTTTTTTCTATTGGGTGGTCTTCTCTCATTTAATTTTTTTATAGAACTTACTAGATTATATCTAACAATCCTTAGTCAATCCTTTGTTATACTGAGTTACAGGTATCTCCTTTGTTATGTGGCTTGACCTTGTTCCTCCTAACTTTAATATAAACAAATTTACCTATTTTTTTTTTTCCTTTTATGGCTAAAGCTTAATCTCTCTTCTTTGAGAAATCCTTCCCAACCCCATGGTAAAGTGTGAAATAGTGAGGTCTACTGGTGGTAGAGAAACCTTCTTCTGGTCCAGGCTATCTGAGGGCCTAGAGCTGTACCACAGCAGTACAATAATAAAAATATATAATAGGAATGAAAATCTCAGAGGGAATATACATACAGACTTATCATGAACATATTTAAAGTTTGGTTCCAGACAACCACAATAAAACAAATATCACAATAATTAGTCACATGAATTTTTTGTTTTCCCAGTGCATATAAAAGTTCTGTTTACTCTATAATGTAGTGTAGTAAGCATGCATATGATAGCATTATGTTAAAAAAGTGTACATATCTAAGAAATACCTTGTTGCAAAAAATTGCTAACCATTACTTGAGCCTTCAGTGGGTTGTAAACCTTTTGCTGGTGTAGGGTCTTGCCCCAAAATTGACAGCTGCTGACTTATCAGGGTGGTGACTGCTGAAGGATGATGTGACTGTGGCAATTTCTTAAAATAGAACAACAATTAGGTTTGCTGCATTGATTGACTTATCCTTTTATCAATGATTTCTCTGTAGCATGTGATGCTGTTTCATACCATTTTACCCATAGAACTTCTTTCAAAATTGGAGTAAATCCTCTGAAACCCAGCACCAACTAATTTTATGTACTATTCTAAATCCTTTGTTGTCATTTCAACATCTTTACAGCATACTCAGCAGGAGTAGATTCCATCTCAAGAAACCACTTTCTTTGCTAATCCAAAAGAAACAACTCATCCATTAAAGTTTTATCATGAGATTGAAGCAATCCAGCCACATCTTCACGTTCCATTTTTAATCCTAGTTCCCTTGCTATTCCCTCAACTGAAGTCTTGAACCCCTGAAAGTTATCCATGAGGGTTGGAATCAACTATTCCAAATTTCTGTTAATAAAATATATTAAAAATATATATATATTTTAATCCTCACCTGATAATGTTTTGATTTTAGAGAGGGAGAAAGTAAGAAACATCAATGTGAGAAAGAAAACATCAATTGGTTGCCTCCCGTAAACACCCGGACCAGGGTTTGAACCCACAACCTGGGTATCTGTCCTGACTGGGAATCAAACCCATGACCCTTTGGTGCACGAGACAATGCTCCAACTGAGCCACACCGGCCAGGGTTAATGTTTATATTTTGATCTCTTCCCATGAATCATAAATATTCTTAATGGCATTTTAAATGGTGAACCCTTTCCAGAAAATTTTCAATTGAAGTCCAGATCCATTAGAGGAGTCTATCTATTGCAGCTATAGCCTTATGAAATGTATTTCTTACATAATAAGACCTGAAAGTAGAAATTACTCCTTAATCCCTGGACTAAAGAATAGATGCCGTATTCGCAGGCATGAAAATAACATTAATCTCATTGTACATGTCCATCAGAGGTCTTGGGTGACCAAGCAGGTGCATTGTCAATTAGTAGTAATATTTTTGAAAGGAATTCTTTTTTTGAGCAATCCTCAACAGTGGGCTTAAAATATTCAGTAAACTATGTCATAAGGAGATGTGTTGTCATCCAGGCGTTATTGTTCCACTTATAGAGCACATGCAGAGTAGATTTAGCATAATTCTTAAGGTCAGTAGCATTTCCAAAATGGTAAATAAGCACTGGCTTCAATTTCAAGCCACCAGCTGCATTAGCCCCTGACAAGAGAATAAGCCTGTCCTTTGAAGCCTTGAAATCAGGCATTGACTTCTCTCTAGCTATAAAAGTCCTAGATGGCATCTTCTTCCAATATAAGACTGCTACATATACATGGAATATTTGTTGTTTAGTGTAGTAACCTTTATTAATTCTCATAGCTATATCTTCTGGATGAATTGCTGCAGCTTTGACATCAGTACTTGCTGCTTCACCTTGCACTTTTATGTTATGGACCTGGCTTCTTTCCTTATATCTCATGAACCAACCTCTGCTAGCTTCAAACTTTTCTTCTGCAGCCTCCTTGCCTTTCTCAGCCTTCACAGAATTGAAGAGAGTTAGGGCAATGCTCTGAATTACTCTTTATCTTAAGGGAATGTTGTGGCTGGTTTGATCTTCTATCCAGATCACTAAAACTTTGTCCATACCAGCAATAATGCTGCACTGCTTTCTTATCACTCATGTGTTCACTAGAATTGGACTTTTAATTTCCTTCAAGATTTTTTCCTTTGCATTCACAACTTGGGTAACTATTTGGCACAGGAGGCCTAGCTTTCAGCCTGTCTTGGCTTTTGATATGCTTTCTTCAGTAAGCTTAATCATTTCTTGGTTTTGATTTAAAGTGAGAGGCATGTAACTTTTCCTTTCACTTGAACACTTCAAGGCCACTGCAGTGTTAACTGGCCTAATTCCAATATCGCTGTGTCTCAGAAAATAGGGAGGACCAATAAGAGAGAGACAGAAAAGCTGGTCAATGGAGCAACCAGAATGCACGTTTATCGATTAAGTTTTCCATCTTACATGGGTGCAGTTCATGGTGCCCCCAAAACAATTACAATAGAAACATCAAAGATCACAAATCACTATAACATATACAATAATGAAAAAGTTCGAAATATCATGAGAATTACTAAAATGTGACAGAGATGCAAAGTGCAAATGCTGATGGGAAATCATTTTGACAGAGTTCCTTGATGCAGAGTTTCCACAAACCTTCACAATAAAGCAAAGCAAAGCAAAACAAAACGAGGTATGCCTGTAACAGCAATGCCTGCTCAGAGTGAATTACTCTTAAAATTTATAAACAACATGAAATAATTGGTCCTAACAGTTTGCAGCCTGAGTAGAGGTACTTTACCTGGAAAACCTCTGTATTAAAATATTTAGTGAAAGTAAAACTACCAGTAAAAGGCTCTGGGAAGTTAAGAAACTGCCTAAAAGGTAAAGGAACAGTCTACATGTTGTAGAGAGATTGAAAGTTAATTAAATACTAAGAGGGAAAAAAAAAAGCAACAACTTAGTCTAATTGGGGGATCCCTGGCATCACCAGAACTACTCTTCTCAACCAGCTTAAATCCTTTGCTGTCAAATAAGACACATTTCACAGAAATCATATGAATCATAGTACTGTCCTGTAGCAGAAGGCTGGTAAGATAAGTCATCTATATTTTCTCAAATTTTAAAGATTTGTCTTTTATAATTTAAGTGCTTAATCCATCTAGAGTTGATTTTAACATATAGGGAAAGGCATCAAGTTTCATTTTTCCTTCAGATGTATAATATTCTGTTAATATTAAACTTTAAAACTAAAATCTAACCTATCACTTTCATTGTATTTTACTTAATGATATAACTGCTGTTGAATATAGTATTGCCCATCCCAGCAATTTGTTTTAGATGTCTCTCTTAAAACTTTTGGAAAATAACCTAATGAATCTTTTAATAAAATTTAATCCAATTACATTTATTGTAAATTGCATATTAAAGCTTTAATTGACTTTTTTTTTTCATTAATCCTCACCTGAGGATATTTTTTCCATTGATTTTTCAGAGAGTGGAAAGGAGGAGGACAGAGAGACACATCAATTGGCTGCCTCTTGCACAAGCCCTGACCAGGGCAGGGATCGGAGCCTGCAACCAAAGTTCCCTTGACCAGAATTGAACCCGTGACCCTTTAGGCCACAGGCTGAAGCTCTATCCACTGGGCAAAACCAGCTAGTGTGACATTTGTTTTTATGCCTTTTGACTTTTACACTTTGTTGCTGTTTTATTTTTTATGTTAGCTCAATATTATTTAAAATTTTTAAAAATGTCTTTATTGGCTTCAGAGAAAGGAAGGGGGAAAGAGATAGAAACATCAATGATAACAGAGTCATTGATCAGCTGCCTCCTGCACACCCCCTACTGGGGATTGAGCCTACAACCTGGGCATGTGCCCTGACCAGGAATTGAACCAGCAATCTTCTGTATCATAGGTCGATGTTCAACCACTGAGCAACACTGGCCAGGCCTCAATATTACTTTAATATGAAAATGTCCTTTTTATTTTTTAAGGTCTACATATGCTTTACAATTCCATGGACTCTAGTATATTTAAAGATTTTTCTAAAAGTATTCTTCAGCCAACATTTCATTAACCATTGAGGTCAAGAGTGAAACAATATTATTTGAGTATACTTTATACCTAAAAATTTTTTCCTTCCTCTTGTTACCCCTTTTTGTGTCTTTTTTCATTGAATTTAGAATTTTATATCCCAGATTTTAGCTTACTTTTACATTATATATACATTCAAGAATAACTTTGGGATTAACATTCTGCTATAAAAACAAATATAGCTATTATGAATAATGCCGCTATAAACATTGACATACATATTTTTGAGCAAACATATGCTTTAATTTCCCTTGGGTATATTCCTAAGGATCGAATTGCTGAGTCATACAATAACCCTATATTTAACCTTTTGAGGAACAGTCAGATTGTTTTCTAAAGGGTCTAGACCAATTTATATTCACATCAGAAGTATATAAGGAATCCAATTTTAATACCTCTTCATCAATACTCATTATCTTTTTCAGTACAACCACCTTGGTATGAGTGCTATGGCACCTCATTGTCATTTTGATTTGCAGGTCCCTCTTGGCTAATGATGTTGAGTATCTATGCTTATTGGCCACTTGTATATCTTCTTTGGAGAAATATCTATACAAATCATTTGCCCACTTTAAAATTAGGTTATATATCTTTTCATATTCTAGATTTAAGACCCTTATCTGATATGATTTGCACACTTTTAATCACATTCGGTGGGTGTCTTTTCAATTTATATTTTAAAAATTCAGTTTTAGAGAGGAAGGGAGATGGAGAAGGGAGGGGAAGGAGGGATAGAGAGAGGGAAAGAGAAACACTGATTTGTTGTTCCACTTATGCATTCATTGGTTGCTTCTTGTATGTACCATGACTGGAGATTGAACCTGCAACTTTGGCTTATCAGGATGATGCTTTAACCAACTGAGCTACCCGGCCATGGTTTCAATTTCCTTGTTTTAAATTTACTTTATTGTATTACACTTATCTCCCATTTTCCCCCCCTTTGGCCCCCTCCACCCATCTCCCACCTCACCCCAGGCCTTCACCTATCGTCTCTGTCCGTGGGCATTTCATACATGCTTATAAATTCTTTGGTTAATTTCTTTCTGCCCTCCTGCCTTCCCTCTGAGATCTGTCAGTCTGTTTAATGCTTCCATGTATGTGGCCCTATCTTGTTCATCCATTTATTTTGTTCTTTAGATTCCACATATAAGTGAGGTCATGTGATACTTGTCTTTCTCTGCCTGGCTTATTTCGGTTAGCATAACAATCTTCAGGCCTTCCATGCTGTCCCAAAGAGTAAGAGATCCTTCTTTACAGCCACATAGTATTCCATGGTGTAAATGTCCCACAGCTTTTTTATCCACTCATCTACTGATGGACATTTGGGCTGTTTCCAGATCTTAGCTAATGTAAATAATGCTGCTATGAACATAGGGATGCATATATTCTTTCTGATTGGTGTTTCGGGATTCTTAGTATATATTCCTTGAAGTGGGATCACTGGGTCAAATGGCAGTTTCATTTTTAAATTTTTGAGGACACTCCACAGTTTTCCATAGTGGCTGCACCAGTCTGCATTCCCACCAGCAGTGTATTAGGGTTCCCCTTTCTCCACACCCTTGCCAGCACTTGTCATTTGTTGATGGTAGCCATTCTGATAGGTGTGAAGTGATACCTCATTGTGGTTTTAATTTGCCTCTCTGATTAGTGACATTGAGCATTTTTTCATATGTCTCTTGGCCTTCTGTATGTCCCCTTTGGAGAAGTGTCTAAGGTCCTTTGCCCATTTTTTAATTGCATTGTCTTCCTCTTGTTGAGTTGTATGAGTTCTTTGTATATTTTGGAAATTAACCCCACATAACATGTATATTCTTGGCAAATATGTTCTCCCATATCGTGGAGTCCCATTGTATTTTGAGGATGATTTCTTTTGCTCTACAGCAGCTTTTTAGTTTGATGTAATTCCACTTGTTTACTTTTTCAGGGCCTCAATTTCTTGATGGTATTCTTTTGCACAGATATATAATTGTTCCAGCACCAATTGAAAAGGCCATTCCCTCTCCCACTGAATTGTTTTGGAAATCTTGTAAAAAGCCAATTGACTAAAAATGTGAAGGTTCATTTCTGGATTCTCAATTTCATCCCACTGATGTATAAGGTCTAGCCTTATGCCAGTACCACATTCTTGATTATTGTAGCTTTCTGCTAAGTTTTGAATTCAGGATGTTTGAGTCCTCTAGTTCTTCATCTTGAAGATTGTTCTGGCAATTTTGATTTTCTTGAACATCTATTTAAATTTTAGGATTAGATTAACAATTTCTGCAAAGAAGCCAGGTGGGAGTTTGAAGGGATTGTGTTGAATCTATAGATCAATTTAGGGAGCACTGCTACCTTAATTCAATCAAGTATTCTGATCCATGAACATGGGATGTCTTTCCATTTATTTAGATCTTTAATTTCTTTCAATAATATTTTGTAGTTTTTAGAATTTAAGCTTTGCACTTCTATTTGATACTATTGTGAATCAAACTTCATTTCATTTTTGGATTGTTCATTACAACGATATGAAAATACAGTAGCATTCTGAATATTGATCTTTTGTCATGCAACATTGCTGACCTTATTTTTAATCTCTAAATAGTTTTTGTAGATTCATGATTTTCTAGACATGAAATAATTTCATCTGTCAAATCTTATTTCTTCCTTTCCAATGTTAGTGCCTTCTATTTCATGTTTGTATAACTGTCCTATTCAATGTAGAATATAAGTGGGAAGAGTGGGCAAACTTTGTCTAGTTCTTGATTTAGGGGGAAAACCTTCAGTCTTTAACTATTATGTATGATGTTAGCTATGAAATTTTTACTGATGACCTTTATCATCTTAAGTAATTTCCAAGTGATATCTGCTTTGTTGAATGGTTTTTTTCATGGAGGAATATTGAATTTTAACAGAAAATGCTTTTTCGGCATCTAGTAACATGACCATATGTCTTTCTTTGCTCTCTATTCTATTGATATGGTACATTACAATAACGTATTTCTGGATGTAAAACCAACCTTGCATTCCTCAGATAAATCCCACTAGGCCATGATGTATAATCCTTTCTGTTGCTGGACTGGATTTGCTAATATTTTGTTGATTTTTTTTTTTTGTATCTATACGAATGAGATATTATACTGTAGTTTCCTTTTCTTGTGATGTCACTGACTTTATCAAGATAATACTGACCTCACAGAATGATTAGAGAAGTGTTCCTTCCTTTTCTTCAACTTCCTGAAAGAATCTGTAAAGGATTCATGCTTTTAAATGTATGGGAGAATTCGACAATAAAGCCATCTGATACTGGGCTTTTGTTTTCTAATTCAATCTGTTTACTTGTTATGGGACTGTTTAGATTTTCTCTTTTATCTCTATATCATCTATTTAATTTATTGATATACAAGTGAATTGTTCTATAGTATTCTCTTATAATCCTTTTAGCTTTTGGAAAGTCAGTAATAATGCTCCCTCTTTCATTCCTGATTTCACTAATATAAGTCTTTTTAATGGTCAGCCTAAGTAAAGGTTTCTCAATTTTGTTGATCATTTTGAAAAACATTTTGGTTCCCTTGATTTTTGTTATTTTTTTCTTTCTTGATTTTATTAATTTCCACTCTAATCTTTACTATTTCTCTCATTCTGCTGAGTTAGGCTTAGTTTGCTCTTCTTTGTATTAGGTTAAAAGTTTGGTTATTGATTTGAGATCTCTTTTTAAAAAGGTTTTTTTAATTGACTTTTAGAGAGAGAGGAAGAGAGGAACAGGAAGAAACATCAATGTGTGAGCGAAACATCAATCGGCTGCGCCCTGCACGCCTCCTACAGGGATTGAGCACACAACCTGGGCATGTGCCCTGACTGGCAATCCAACTGGCAACCTTTCAGTGCATGGGATGCCACCCAACTGAGCCACACCGGCCAGGGCAGATCTTTTTTAATATATAGGACTTATAACTACAAATTTCCTTCTAAAAACTTTTAACTGCATCCCAAAATTTTGCTATGCCTTCATTTTCATTCATTCATCTCGAAGTATTTTGTAACTTCCCTTGTGGTTTCTTCTTTGAATAATTCATTATTTGTGTTTAATTTCCACATAGTTGTAAATTTCTTACAATTTATGCTGGTATTGAACTCTAATTTCATTCCACTGTGGTCAGAGAATGCATTTTGTTATATTTAAATCCTTTTAAATTTGTTGGTTTCTTTTATGACCTCACATATGGCCTATATTACAGATTGTTCTATACATTTGAGAAGAATGTATTCCGCCGTTTGGTTGAGTGTTCAGAAGATGTCTCCGTGGTCTAATTGGTTCATAGTGTTATTCAAGTATTTTCTTACTGATCTTCTACCTAGTTCCCAATTTATTATGAAAATGAGTGAACCTGTATTGAAGTCTCCAACTATTATTAAAATGTTTATTTCTCCCTTCAATTCTTGCCAATACTATTTGCTTCATATATCTTGGTGATGTTATTAGGTGTACATATGTATTTAATTGTTATAACTTGACACTTTTATTATAAAATGTACCTCTTTATCTCTAGGAATATTTTCTCTTATTTTAAAATATGAAATCTACCATATTCCTGGAATAAACATCACTTAGTCATGATAATCCTTTTCTTATTTTCCATGTTCCTGCATTCAATTTTCTAACATTTTGCTTAGGGCTTTTGTATTGATGTTACGAGAAAGACGAGTCTGTAAAATTCCTTTACGAAGTTTTGGTATCAAGGCTATGCTGGCCTCATAAAACAAACTGGGAAGTCTTTTTTCTATCATCTAAAGAGTATGTGTTTGCAAATGGTATAATTCTTCCTTAAGTGTTAGAAATAATTCACCATAATGCCATCTGGGTTTGGAGTTAACTTAGTGATAAAGGTCTTCAAATTATGATTAAATTTTAAAAAATAGATACAGGACCATTTGTATTTTCCATATTGTTTTCTTCTGTTAATTTTAGTTGTTTTTACATTTCAGCACAATAGCAAATTTTCCAACAGGATTTCAAATTTATAAAGGTTTTCAAATATTCTTTATAAAGATTTTCAAATATTATTGTAATATATGCAAGATCCATAATGCTTTTTTATTCTTGATGAGCTTTTCTTTTTCTTGATTATTACTACTATAAATTTACCCATTTAATCAAATACTTTCAAAGCACTGACTTTTGGCTTTGCTTACTTTATACTGTATGTAGTGTTCCCTTTCATCATTCCATAATAATTCCATTTTCATTGGGCTTGAGATGAAAACTCATGTCTAATTTTCAGTCCTTTTTCTAATTTTGCACTTAAAGCTATAAATTTTCCTCTGTAGTTGAACCCCACATATTTTGATAAACTCTATTGTAATTACCAATATTTTCTAATTTCCATTGTGATTTCTTCTTTCATCTGTAGATTATTTAGAAATATATTAATTTCTAAGTAACTGTAGATTTCCTATATTTTTGTTGTTGAAAATTAGCTTAATTCCACTGTAATCAGAATATCCTCTGAATGATTTCAATCCTGTAATATTTGAGGCTAGCTTCATGGTCAGTTTTTCCAAAAGCTCTATATACTTGAACAGAACATGTATTCTAATATGGATACAGTGTATGTCAATGACAAGTTCAAATTTCTTAGCTGTGCTGTTCACAGTCTTCCAGCTATTAAACAGCAATGTTATGGCTGGCCCACTATGACCATAGATATGTCTAGTTCTTTTGATTCAATCACTGGGTTTGATTGAGTCTATTCTATTCCTGGTGGTGGATGGGTTTTCCTCATTAATGAAATATCTCCATCTCTAATAATGCTTCCTGCTCAGATAGTATTTAATACATTATAAACATGAAATAAAGGGCAATTCTTGTTATATTTTTCTAAAATCCACTGAACCAAATTTTTTATGGTTACTTTTTCTAAAAAGTAAAAACTTAAGAAAACTTGAGCCCTAGCCGGTTTTGCTCAGTGGTTAGGGCATCAGTCTGTGGACTGAAGGGTCCCAGGTTTGATTCTAGCCAAGGGCATGTACCTTGGTTGCAGGCTTGATCCCTGACCCCAGTCAGGAGGGCATTCGAGAGGCAACCAATCAATGTCTCTCTCTCACATCTATGTTTCTCTCTGTCTTCCACTCTCTCTGAAAAGCAATGGAAAAAATATTCTCAGATGAGGATTAAAAAAGAAAACTTGATCTAAGGTAGGTTATATTAACTTATTCAAGGAAACAGATCAGAGCCAGTATTTGAACTCATGATCTTAAGACTCAAAGAAATATATTAATACAAGTACAAATCTGATAAGGTATTAAGAGACAGGGTTTACCTTAAGGGATATATAATGGTCAACAAAGTGACCTTTGGTGTACGGACAACACTCCAACTAATTAAGCCACTGGCCAGGGCTAAATCTCAATATTTTAAACTAATGTTCACAGCCATATTTCTTGAATTACAAATCAGTCATTATCAAGGATTTAGCTCTTTTCTGCACCTTATACTCCTTTTCCATCACATCTGTAGTTAAATCAATACTTTTGTTATAGGCAAATATTCTCTATATAACCAGAAGGATTATCATGATTGTATTATTTTTCTTATATTTTGTTTCTTCTGAAGCCATCAAATTTTATCTAATTTCCTATAAACCTAGCCTTCACTTTTCAAGTTCATCAAACTGCCATGTATCAACATTTTTCCCTTTTTCTCCAATCCTTCAAAGTCAGGTTTAAAGATGGCCTCTTCAAGAAAGCCTTCCTCCAAGAAAACTACTTATCTGAATTTCACATTAAGTGCTGCTTAAATGAATACTCAACTTAAAAAGAAACCCCTGCAAAGCCACCCAAGGTTATTCTTTCCTTAACAAAAAGCATCACCAACTTTTGCCATAGCCATCCCATAAGCTATTTCATATCGGCAGCACTACACACTGTAGAGCCTCAAAAGTACCACATTTAGTAGATACATACAGTGTCTCTGTTAGAGTAGGCAGCCAGATAGACATGGGCTAGAAGAGGTAGTTAGGGCCTGGAGGGGATAGTGAGAGACCTGACAAACCAGAACTAACCAACCCCCCACCCAAACCACCACCACAAAAACAGCAGACCCAAGAACGACAGAGGGGCAGATTTAAAACCTCCTCTAGGATGTGGTCTGATAGCACAGCACAGTATCCAGGTAAGGCAGTCTTGAAGCTTAAGTAGATACATATTTTTTGCCTAGTATTTCTTGCTTAGGGGTATCAACCTAAGGGGTATAAATTCTCTGAACTCCCAAGTGAGCAGGGCACTTGGTTCAGTTTTGTCCAACTGAGATGCCCGCTCAGGCCATCTGAGTGTACTCCTTTTCTGCAAATAAAACTCTTTTCTGCAAATAAAACTCTTGCCTGCTTTCGCTATTTGTTATCTCTTGTTTGAACTCTTTCCTACAAGCAAGACAAGAGCCCAGGGCACAGAGACCACCTCTAACATCTCAATATAATTAATGATTAAGTTTAGAAAGACCTTCATATATAGATCCCTTAATCTTCTGCAATTTAAGTAGGAGTTCAAAAATTCAAATTATATCTGCCCTACCCAGAGAATGGTGGTGATTTCTCCTCATTATTGCCTGACTACAATCTTTCTGTCCTACTTACTGGTTAAGCTGAAGAGAGGTAAGTAATGCACTTTAAAAGTAGGGGCTGAAGTTTAATAAAGCCTCAGAGAACAGAGTATTTAAATAATGTAAGAATATGAGACAGAATTAGAAGAATATGGCTCTTTGTATTTTATATTTAATATAATCTCACTCAATTTAATGAGAACTAATACGCTTGTGCATTTAACGTTATAAAGTTTATTTTCATTTTTAACAACTACCCAATGTTACTTAAAATTTGATTACATCAAATGAAATACATCTATACACACACTAAAAGAGAACTACATGATATACATGATATGCACAGGCAAAGATGAAGGGATGGTGCAATATTTTCATGCCAGAATTAAAGATATTAAGTAGCAGGAAGTACAGTGAAATTGATGAGGTAAAATACAAGGGTCAATACTGGTGTATCTAAGTACACCAGTTTTTAAAAGACTCAAAGCATTTCCAAAAGGACACTGTTCATGCATTTCTGTTGAGGCAGAAGTCAATCTTAGGATGTGGTCTGTATAAATCTGCAGATTAAGACTGAGAGTGAAGTAGACTAATTTGAGTAGGGTCAGATTCAACATTTGTAAAAAATCAATTGAAGGGTAAACTAAGGCTGCATAAATCACAAAAGCTTAATTCAGTGTAATTAGTCCTTCATTCATATGCTTAATTTTTACATTTTAAATAGCTTTCCTGAGATATAAATTATCTATCTTGAATGTTCTTCCCCAGTTGTTCTGCAAATAGTTATGTTGCAGGTCATTTCCAAGTGCATATATGACAATATATTCATAATGAAAAGAGTATTAAGTCCCAGTCTAGAAAATCAGTCTGTTTAAGTGGGTATGATGTAATTCTTCTAGATCTTAACCACTCCTAAGATTTCAGAGCAATGAAAACTAGCTGGTCATGTATTAGAAAGCAGGCTCTCACCAGACACCAAATCTGCTGGCGCCTTGATCTTGGTACTTCGAGCCTCCAGAACGGTGAGAAATAAACCTCTGCTGGGTATAAGCCAAAAACAAGCAAGCAAGCAAGCAAACACCTGGTTTGTCATAAAACAAGCAACCTGTGCCGGCTTATGTTAGAAACGTCATCCTCAACAGAGCAACATGGAAAAGTAGAAGTCAGTTTTCAAGTATAGCAAGGTTTTCGAGAGACAAAGCAAAAGAATGGCTTCCTCTGTACTGGGCACATTCTTGAACTTGTGGAAACTGGGGAAAGGAGATGGGGAAGGGATGATAAGGAAACGGTCTTTTTTATCCTCCCTCCCCACGCCCCCAATTTACAAATATGAACTTCTCTGTTAAAGATCATCTTTGTACCCAGCTTTCAACGTTAAATTATAGCATCCCTAGCCTGGGCAGCTCAACAGGTGCACATTACACGGTTGTGCTCCAGGTTCCTTCATTAACAAAGGCATCTTGCATATTGCTCAGAATTTTATATTATTCCCGATGTTCTATTGCCTAGTCCCTAACTACATGTATGAAGCAACGCTTCCTCGCCGACTGGTGAAATCCAGCTAACTGTCCTGGCACCAGATCCTTCAACTATTATTAAAACTCAAGGAAACTGGGTAACCAATTACAAAAACTCGGGCTGGGGACTACATTTCATCCACTAGCGCCTAAAAGTAGTCAGGTACAGCCCAAAGCTTTACTTACTGGACAAGTAGAAAACCCCGGGGCGATGTCCCTCCGCGGTTCCGACTCCCACGCCGGACCGCTACACCTGGAGCCACACACAACTCCCACTTAACCCGCGGCCGGCTCGGAAACCGGGTGAAGACGCATCCTTTCGCCCTCCGCGGCGTCTTCCCGGCCAGCTCGGAGCCCCAGCGCGTCCGGGGGCGCCTCTCAGCTAGCCCAGCCGCAACCGCCCTCTGCTCGCGCGGCGCGCCGAGGACTCCTCGGCGGGCCCTCAGAGATGCTCGCGGTCCCCGGAAAACAGGCACCGCGGCCAACCGCCGCTCACCCGGGGCTCGCGTCCGGCCCCAACGTACCTACAGCGGCGCCACGCCGCCCCTACCGTTTCTCTCCTCACAACCGCGTCCAACCGCCACCGCCGCGCACAGTAACGCTCCCGAGGGGGCTGGGCAGAGGTTAAGCCTTCCTGGGTCCACCCCTATGGAGTCTGGGCCAATGGCAGCACGACCGTGCGGACAGCCCAGCCAATCAGAGACGACCGGGTGGAGTGGGTGGGGCGAAGGGCGGTGTGGAGATGGAAGTTGTCTGAGGGGCGCGGAGAGTTCTGGTACCTGAGCGCTTTTTCCCGTCAGCCCTTCGGGCCTAACGGTCAAGTGGAGCGACCGAGCGCGGGAATTAAGTCTTTCGAGGGATTCGAGCGAGGGTTGGGACGTCTTCCGAAAATCCCTGATAAACTTTATTTACAAAAGTAACCGCCGGCAGGCCGCAGCGTACCAATTCAGATATTTTAAGTATTGCATTTATATATCACTTAGATTGATGACAGAGTTTTCGATAGCTCCTTAAACTTTGCGACTGAGGGGAGCGGCGCAGGCCCGGTTGTGTTTCCGTGAGTTTCCTCAGGCGCCCCAGGGCCCTGCCACCCTAGGGCTCCTCAGAGTTCTTGAGACCCGCCCTGCCGCCAGGCCGTCGTCCTGTTGGTGATTCCGGGGCCCTAAGGAGTAGCGGAGTTCTCTCTGTGCTACGGGCAGGAATTATAACCGGCAGCTACTGCGATAAAGCCCTCATGGCGGAGGGCACCGCGGCCTCTACCGGCTGGGAGATGAAGGAGACAAGGCCCCGCAATGGAGGAGTCTAGGTCGTTAACCGAGTTAACACACTGTGGCTCGGCGGGGTGCCAAAATACTGTCGGGGGGCTCTGCAAGGTCAGTGCTCCCTCCCTAGTTGCAGGAAGATATTTGCCTTTTTCATTCTCCTAGTCTCAGGAGGGTTCCATAGAAATTTTCCAGAATGTGAGAATCTAGGTGTCGTCTGTCAAACGCTAAGGAAACTGGCAAAAATGTCAAACAGTGTCAGTCTTCGCACAATTTTTTCTTTCGGAAAATAATGTCGGATATAATTGAAAAGCCTACAGGGGGTTGTTGAGAGCGAGCGGAGGACGGCTGCCTTGGACCCCTGAGCCACGGGTCTGAAGGGCCTGGGTCCACTGACGTGCAGGTTTTTTGTTTTGTTTTTTTCAATTGACCAGAGTCCAGTTGACCCAGCAGTTCAAACCCAAGTTGTTCAAGGGTCAGCTGTGAGTGAACTGGAGCCAGATAAGGACTTTGGACTTTATTCAGTCAATAGTAAGCAGCCTCTTGAAACCTCGTGTCTCTTTAGGGTAACAGGATATCTTGTGTGGCGTTTAAATAACAGGAATAATTAGAATTGACTGGGAAGTATGTAAACCAAGCTCACTGCATGCAGTGTGTTAAATGTATGTCCACATTTGAAGTTGGGCAATCGCCACCGGAAGCCATGCTAGGTCACTTAGCCATGACCTGGGCAAATTAGGTCACCTTTCAGAACCACAATGACTTACCTTTGAAATGGGAGTAACAACAATATGTGATTTATTGAGTTCTTGGCGCTGAACTAAGCACTTGTCCAGTTTATTTAAATGAATTCCATAACACACCACATGAAGTACTATGAAGTCTCTCAATTTGCTATTTGATTTTTTTTTTTTTTTTTTTTAAGAAATACATGGGTAACAGAGACTTAGACACTTGGTATTATTAGTAAAATTGATAAAGCCAAGTAACATGAGCGGTCTTGAGCAAATCCCCTAGCCTTTCCCGTTGGAATGCTTCCTGTTGGTTGTTTCCTTCCAGTGAGGACTGTGCTAGGCAGAATTTTGACTCCCGTGAACTTTGTTCCCTGGCATTAGTCTTAGGGTCATATTGCATTACATGGCAAAAGGGGCTTTGTAGATGTGACGAAGGTCACTCATTAGCTGACTTCAAGACAGAGGAATTAGTCTGGATTTTCCAGGTGAGCCCAATGTAATCACATGAACCACTCACTAAAGGCAAAATAGTAACCCATAGAGATGCAGCAGAAAGGAATTTCCTAGAGATCTGAAGCATGAGAAGGAATCCACCTGTGCGTGCTGGCTTGAGAATAAAAGTACCCGCATATAAACCACACTAAACACATTGTATGCGGGAAACGTATTTATACGTTTTACGTTGACTGGTAGTAGAGCGCTCGATAAAAACTACCCGCAAACGATGTGTAAAGAAATGAATTCTGCCTACAGAGCAAGCCTGGAAGCCGATTCTTCCCCAGCTTGTGAGACCCTAAACAAAGTCCACAGCTGAGTCCGCTGGGCTTCTGGTTGATAGAACTGTGAGATAATAAGTGGGTGTTGTTTTAAGCCACTTTGTTGTTAATTGGTTACAGCAACAACAGAAAACTAACACTAATGTTAGTTCTCATACCCTTCTCAGCTCTCCCTAAGGCAGTGGTGGAATCCAGGGGACTACATTCCTCGGGGGCCCTTATGGCCCCTGCTCTGGATTTGTTTATATTTTGTTGAGTGGGATGCACTTCCTGAGATTTGGAAAGTGGAAGAATGACACAAATTATTGTCCTGTGTGGTTTTTTTGGATTGGGCTTTGGTTCTCTTCCCTGCTAGTCCCTGCCTCTCTGATAGAAGGCAGCTGTGATAGAAGACCATCGACAGTGGCTTTCTGAACTTTTCTGGCCTCTGAGTGGCAGTAGTAGCAGCAGCAACAGCAACTTCCCTATTCTCTGGAGCACAGGAGCAGTGGCACAAATGAGAACTAATGTGACAGTGGCTCCTCCAGTCCTGCCAAAGACTTTTAAGCACCTAATTCTCTGTACTAAATACCATTAATGCTCGAAATATCTGGAGTGGTTTCTACTTTCATGATTGTACCCTAAGTGATAGACGTCTCCATGCTTCAGTTTCCCCATCTGTAAAGTGAAATTACCAATAATGCATGACACACATGCTACCAAACAGAGAACAGCTAAGCCTCTTGGTGAGTCAAAGATTGGACGGCCCAGCTGGCATGGCTCAGCGGTTAAGCATGAACCTATGATCCAGGAGATCGAGGTTGGATTCCTGGTCAGGGGACATTCCCTAGGCTGTGGGCTCTATCCCTAATAGGGGGCATGCAGCAGGTAGCCAATCGATGACTCATCAGTGATGTTTCTCGCTTGCTCCCTCTCCCTTCCTCTCTCTGAAATCAATAAAGATATATTTTAAAAGTTTTGGGACAGTACACCAAGGGTAGTTACCACTGTCAACTGATGGTCATTGGTGCCAATTTAACACCAACAGGAATCCCCAATTTTGGGTGCAGTCAAGAATGAAACTTTATTCAGTACAAACAATCATGATACAGCACAGCTGGGGAACACAGCTCAAGAGTGTTCTGGCTCAATTATGAAGCAGCACAGCTGTGGAACAGCATGGTCGTGAGGCAGCCCCAGGGTGAGGCCCCTCTCAGCTTTGCTCTGCCTGCTCTGGAAGGACGCCTTTGGTTTTTCCACTCCACTTGGGGAAACCGGCCACCAGAAGAAAAGAAAAGCGCACTCTCCAAAGGGGGGGGGGGGGGCTAACGTATATAGAGATAAGTCCCCACCCCTGGCCCCTGATTGGTGTGTCTTCATGCAAATGAGGACTCCAAACCTTCACAGTTTGATTGGTCCAAAAAGAACTGTCCTGATTGGCTAGAGTGGAGACACTCTGATTGGTTGGTGAAGCTCCAGTTGGATGGGGAGAGCCTCAGTCCTATTGGTTGAATACAATTCCAGGAGCTCCTTTGTAAGGACTGGCTCACAGGGCACGAGCACAGTGGGGAAAGCAGTTCAGCTTAGTAGGAGCTTCTCCCTGAAGCACAGCTTAGGGGGGAGGCCCCTATTTAGAAATGGCTATTAAGGTCTATTGTCCAATTCGAGCCCCTTAGCCACCAGGAGCCCTTTTTCAGGTATCTTCTTTCTCGGGGTCTACACCACACAAAGCAAGATTTGTTTGTAGCAAATAAGGAGCCCACTGGTGATCATTTCCAAAGCCATGGCTCCCAAACTGGGGAGGCTCTGTGCTTTTATCCTGTCAAATTAATACATATTCATGATGGAAATTTTTGTCACAGTATGTGTAGTATGTAAGGGGTGGTGTCAGGTTGGTGCAGGTGCAGCAGCAGGTCCTGCTTCTAAATGTCTGCCATGTACAGAAAATAGCGTCGAAACTACTCTCAGAGGCGGGAATTCTACTGTTACAATGAATTCTCAGTCACCTTAAGTTCATAATGGCTGTCTTAACCAGTTTGAGCCTGTTTTCTTTTTGGTTTGCTTTAGTGGTTTCTGCAGGAGTTCTCTAGGGGCCCAATCATTTCCTGGAAAATATGCTAATAGAGCAATTAACAGAACATTTAGTGACTTTCTTAAACTTAGTTTGGGGTGACATACATAGTAAAAAGTAATCTTTTAGAATTATTGTGTGGATTAAATTACATGGATAAAAGCCATGGAAAGTGCTTAATAGAGTATATAACACACAGTAAGCACTCAGTAAGTGTTTGTTACTATTTTTTTCTAAAGGCTATTTATGTGATTACTGAATTGGCACTACCAAATGCCATTTGATTCTACCTTACCCTAACCTGTCGTCAATATTCCTGCTTTGAAAACATGTACACACTGTCACTACTTCATTAGGGAATTTTAGCAGCCACAAAGTACTTTATAACATAAGAATTCAGTGTCATATGCTTATTTTATACCAGTTGTTACTGGATCTTTTTCAGAAGCCATATGAGAAATTTGGAAGTACAGCAAATGCAAAAACACTTTTGTGATAACTTTCTGGAAAAGTAACCCCTGCTTAGCTTACTATTCTCACTTGTAGTCCTTTGATCTCCAGCCTCTCCAGAGGCTATATTATTATTGACTTAATAATATCATTATATCAAGATTTGGGAATTACATTTGTTGCTCCAGCTATGTGGAAAAATATTCTTTCCTCTTCTTCATGTGGCTAATATCTATTCACATTTCAAGCCAAGTGGTTTCACCTTTACCCATAGCATAGTACTTATTACACCATGTTGTCTCTGTTCCCATTTGTCTTTTCCCACTAATTATGAACATCTTGAGAGTAGTGACTTATCTTTTATATATTATATGAAGTAAGGTGCGCCTGACTCTTATAAGTGCTTAATAAAAGTTTATAATTACTATTACTAATAAAATCATCATTGCCACTCTTTTTCATTATCATTATATAATGCTATTTCCATTATCTGGTATAAAATAGGTACTCAATAAAAGTTCATAAAATGAAAGTGAATGGATTCATTTATTCAGAAAAAGTTTTTCAACATATTTATTTTATCATTTCCACAAGTATGCATCAAAATAGGGCTAGATTTTACTTAAGGGATAATTATAGATAACATAATTACTGATTATGAATGCAACATTAAATTATAGAAGAAAAATATTATCTTGAAGAAATTTTTTGGGTATGATTATTGTGATGGTTAAATTTTATGTGCCAATTTGTCAAGGCTATGGTGTCCAGCTGTTTGGTCAGACGCTATTGTAGATGTTACTGCGAAGGTTTTGTAGATGTGATTAACAGTTACAAATCAGTTGACTTTATTTTTTAAATTTTTTTATTTTTTATTTTTTCAGTTGACTTTAAATAAAGTAAAGGCAATGTGTAAAGATAAAATTTATGCATACAGAGGGAGGGAAGGAGCTATATAAGAGAAGTTTCTGTATACTACTGAAGTTAATGTGGGATTAATACGAAGTAGATTGTTATAAGCTTAAGAGTCTAATTATAATCCCCTAGGGTAACCACTAAGAAAATAACTTCTAAATTCTTCACAGAAGAGGAATGATATAGAAATAAAAATGGTGCATATTAAATACCATGTAAACACAAAAGAAAGAAGTAATGGAAAATTGAGGAATAAGGAATAAAAAAGAGAAAAAATAAATAGCAAAATAACAAAAATAAGGCCTATCTTATCAGTAACTACTTTAAATGTAAATGGACTAAACTCTGCTATTAGAAACAGAGAGAAAGTGACAGATTTAAAAAATGATCCTACCATGTTATAAGAGACATTAGATCCAAAGACACTTTAGATCCAAAGACATAAGTAGGTTGAAAATAAACAGATAAAAATAGATATTCCATGCAAATAGTGACAAAAAAAGAGGTAAGGTGGCTATACTAATACTAATATCAGACAAAATAGATTTTTAATAAAAAATGGTTACATGAGACAAGGACATTATATGTTGATTAAAGGTCAATCCATTAAAAAGATATAATGATTATAAACATATTCACACCTAACAACAGGGCTAAAAAGTACACAAAGAAAAAATGGACAGTATTGAAAGGAAGAATAGGCAATCCTACAACAATCATTGGAAACTTGAATACCCCATTTTCAACAATAGATAGAACAACTAAAGAGAAAAATCAATAAAGAAATAGAGGACTTGAACAACAGTATAAATCATACAGGCCTAATAGACATATACAGGACATTCCATACCAAAACAGCAGAAAGAGACATTTTTCTCAAGTGCACATGGAATAATTCTCCAGAATAGACCATATTTTAAGCCATAATACAAGTCTCAAAACATTTTAAAAGATTGCAATCAGCCCTAGCCAGTGTTGCTCAGTTGGCTGGAGCGTCATCCCCTATACCAAAGGGTGGCAGGTTTAATGCCTGGTCAGAGCATATACCTAGGTTGCTCGTTCAATCCCGGGCTGGGGCACTGAAGCAGGAGGCAACCGATCGATGTTTCTCTCTCACATCTCTCTTTCCACCCCACTGCCTCTTCTTCCCTTCTCTCTCTAGAATAATAATAAAAATTAAAAAATAAGATTGAAATCATGAAGTATCTACTCTGGCCACAATGTAATGAAATTAGAAATCAGTAACAGAAAGAGAACTGGAAAATTCATGCATATGTGAACTTAAACAACATGTTCTAAACCAGTCAGTGGGCCAAAGAAGAAATCACAAGGGAAAGGATAAAATACTTTGAGACAAATGGAAATGAAAACAATATACCAAAACTTATGGGCTGTAGCAAAAACAGTGCTCTGAGAGAAATCTGTAGCTGTAATGCCTACATTGAAAGAAAAGAAAGATCTCAAATAAATAACGAAACAAACATTATACCTTAGGAACTAGAGAAAGTTCCCAAAACAAACCAAAAGACAAAAGAAGGAAGAAAATAATAAAAATTGGAACAGAGATAGATGAAATAGAGAACAAGAAACAGAGAAAATCAACAGAACAAAAAAATTAGCTCTTTGGAAAGATCAACAGCATTCACAAATCTTTAGCTACATTGACCAAAGGAATAATAGAGAAGACTGAAATTACTAAAATTGGGAAAGATTGTGGGGACATTACTATTGTTCTTACAGAAACAAAAAGGATTATTAGAGGACACTATGAAAAATTGGACACCAACAAATTACATAACCTAGATGAAATGGACTTCAGAGAGGCCCATAAACTACCAACACTGACTCATGAAGAAATAGAAAATTTGAACAGGCCTATAAGAACTAAAAAAGAAATTAGTCAGTAATCAAAAATCTCTCAACAAAGAAAAGACCAGGGCCAGATAACTTCAATGACAAATTCTATCAGTTATTTAAAGAAGAATTAACACCAATTCTTATTTTTAAAATTATTTATTTATTTTTTAGAGAGAGAGGAAGGGAGGAGAGAGATTGATGTGAGAGAGAAACATTGATCAGTTGCCTCCTGTATGTGCCCCAACTGGGGATCGAACATGCAACCTGGTTATGTGCCCTGAGTGGAAATTGAAACCCCACACTTTTGGTGTAAGGGAACATGTTCCAACCAACTGAGCCACCTGGCCAGGGTTTCCTCTATTGCTTTCTTCAATGTCATACAGTTTTCCCAGTGCAGGTCTTTTACCAATTTGGTTATGTTTATTCCTCGGTACCTTATTTTTTTGTTGCAATGGCAAATGGGATTGTTTTCTTAGTTTTCTTTCTGAAAGTTCATTATTAGTGTATAAAAATGCCATCAATTTCTGGATATTAATTTTGTATCCTGCTACTTCTGCCAAATTCATTTATTAGATCTAGTAGTTTTTTGGTGGAGCCTTTAGGGTTTACTATGTACAATATCATGTCATCTGCAAATAATGACAGTTTTACTTCTGCCTATCCAATTTGGATGCCTTTTGCTTTTTCTTCTTGTCTGATGGCTGTGGCTAGGACTTCCAGTACTATGTTGAATAAGAGTGGTGAAAGCTGACATCTCTGTCTTGTTCCTGACCTGAAAGGAAACACTTTTAGTTTTTGTTGATTGAGTATGATGTTGGCTGTAGGTTTGTCATATATGGCCTTTGTTATGTTGCGCTATGGTCCCTCTATTCCCACTTTGCTGAGAGTTTTTATCAAAAATGGGTGCTGGACTTTATAGAATGCTTTTTCTGCGTCTATTGATATGACCATGTGATTTTTATCCTTCATCTGTTTATGTGATGTATCACATTTATTGATTTGCAAATATTATACCAGCCTTGGATCCCTGGAATAAATCCCACTTGGTAGTGGTGTATGACCTTTTTAATGTATTGCTGGTTCCGATTTGCTAATATTTTGTTGAGGATTTTAGCATCTATGTTCATCAGAGATATTGACCTATAATTTTCTTTCTTTCTAGTGTCTTTATCTGTTTCTGGAGTTAGGATAATACTGGCCTTGTAAAAAGAGCTTGGAAATCCTCTTTTCTCTTTAATTTTTTTGAATAGTTTGAGGAGGATAGGTGGTATGTTCTTTGACTGTTTGGTAAAATTTGCCTATGAAGCCATCCAGTCCAGGACTTTTGTTTGCTGGGAGTTTTTAATTACTGCTTCAATTTCATTAGATGTTACTGGTCTATTTATGTTTTCTGATTCTTTCTGATTGAGTTTTGGAATGTTGTATGTTTCTAGAAATTTGTCCATTTAGCACAGGTTGTCCAATTTGTTGGCATATAGTTGTTCATAGTATTTTCTTACAATCCTCTATATTTCTATGATGTCAGTTGTTACTTCTCTTTCATTTTTTATTTTATTTGGGTCCTCTCTCTCGTTTCTTGATGAGTCTGGCTAAAGGTACATCAATCTTCTTTATCTTTTCAGAGAACTAGCTGTTGGTTTCATTGATCTTTTGTTTGTTTGATTTTTAGACTCTTATGTCATTTATTTCTACGCTGATCTTTATTATTTCCTTTCTTCTACTTACTCTGGGCTTTTCTTGTTCTTTTTCTAGTTCTTTTAGTTTTAGGGTTAGGTTGTTTGTTTAAAATTTTTCTTGCTTCTTGAGGTAGGTCTGTAATGTTATGAACTTCCCTCTCAGGACTCCTTTTACTGTGTTCCATAGATTTGGGGTTGTTGTGTGTTTATTTTCATTTGTTTTCAGGAAAATTTTGATTTCTTTCTTCATCTCATTAGTAACCCATTTATTGTTTAATAACATACTACTTAGCCTCCATGTGTTTGAATATTCTTGAGGGGTTTTTTTTGTTTTGCTTTGTTTTTTAATCCTCACCTGAGTATGTACTTTACTGATGTTTTAGAGATAAGGGGTATGTGTGTGTATGTGTGTGTGAGAGAGAGAGAGAGAGAGAGAGAAAGAGAAACATCGATGTATGAGAGAAACATTGATCAGTTGCCTCCTGTACATGCCCACTCAGAGTACAAACTCGCAAACTGTGTATGTGCCCTGACCAGGATTTGAACTGGCAACTTTTCGGTGTACAGGACGAGCCTCCAACCAACTGAGCCACACTGGCCAGTGCTTTGAGTTTTATTACTGTAGTTGATTTCTAGTTTCATGGCATTGTGATCCAAGAAGATGCTTGATAATTCAATCTTTTTGAATTTGTCAAAACGTATTTTGCAGACTAACATGTGCTCTATCTTTGAGAATGTTTCATGTGTACTTGAGAAGAATGTTTACTCTGCTGCTTTGGGATAAAATGTTCTGTAAATATCAATTCATTTAATCTGATCTAGTATGTCATTTAAGGTCACTGTTTTTTGTTTGGATTTTGTCTGGAAGATATATCCAGTGATGTTAGTTGGATGTTAAAATCCCATACTATAACTGTATTGCTATAAATCTCTTCCTTAAAGTCCACCAAGAGTTTTAAAAATATATTTAGGTTCTCTTATTTTGAGTGCATATATGTTTACCAGGGTTATATCTTTTTGTTGGATCAATCCCTTTAGTATTATGTAGTGAAAGTCTTTGTCTCTTTTTATGGTCTTTGTTTTCAAGTCTATTTTGTCAG
Source organism: Miniopterus natalensis (assembly GCF_054644295.1). NCBI lineage: Eukaryota > Metazoa > Chordata > Mammalia > Chiroptera > Miniopteridae > Miniopterus > Miniopterus natalensis. Next base: position 87,038,524 of record NC_142083.1, read on the forward strand.
ATATTTTGCTCCCCCAGGGTTTTTTTTATTTGTTTGTTTCCATTGGCATGCAATATTTTTTGTATCTCTTCACTTTCATTCTTTGTGAGTCTTTTGTTCTGAGGTGAATCTCTTGTAGACTGCGTTTATATGGGTCATGTTTTCTTATCTGTTCAACTCCCCTATGTCTTTTGATTGGAGCATTTAACCCCTTTACATTTAAGGTTATTATTGATAGGATAATTACTTATTGCCATTTTTCTTCTTTATGCCTATGTTCCTTTCTGTTATTTCTTCTTCTTCTTCTTCTAGCAGTTGCTTTAATATTTCTTACAGTGCTGGTTTGATGGTAATAAACTCCTTTAGCCTTCTTTTTGTGTGTGTCTGGGAAGCTCTTTATTTTACCTTCAACTTTAAATGATAGCCTTGCTGGATAGAGTAGTCTTGGTTTCAGATCCCTGCTTTTCTTACTTTGAATACTTCATGCCATTTCTTTCTGGCCTGTAGTTTTTCTGTTGAGAAATCAGCTGACAGCTTTATGGGAAGTTCCTTATAGGAAACTGACTGTTTCTCTCTTGCTGCCTTTAAGATTCTCTCTTTGTCTTTAACATTTGCCATTTTAATTATGATGTGTCTTGGTGTGGGTCGCTTCAGGTTCATCTTGATTAGGACTCTGTGCTTCCTGAACTTGTATGACTTTTTCCTTCACCAAGTTAAGGAAGTTTTTTGTCATTATTTTTTCAAACAGGTCCGTATCCCTTGCTCATTTTCTTCTCCCTTTGGTACTCCTATGATGTGGATATTATTACATTTCATATTGTCCCAAAATTCCCTTAAACTGTCCTCATGCTTTTTAATTAGTTTTTCTTTTTGTTGTTTTTCTGTTTCTTTGTGTTTGTTTCAATTAATTTGATAGATTTGCTATGACTCCCAGTCTTGGTGCCCTTCTCTAGTGAGTGTCTTGTTGGACCCAGCAGTGTAGTCCACTTTATCTTTTGAGCTGGTTGCTCTAGGAGTGTCTCCTGTGTGGCCCTCCTATTGTGATTTGGTCCTGATTGCTGTTGTCCTATTCATGGGTGTGCTTGACCCTCAGGCTGGCTCACTGTGAGGTTCAACCTCAACCACATCGTGCCAACTGTTATACAGGTGCTGACAGAAGAAAACAAAACAAAACAAGACCACATCGAAAACAACACACAAAAAAAGCAAACGAACAAACAACAAGAAAAGGATAAGTATAGAAAGAGGCAAAAAATAATAATAAAAGACAAGAGACCAAAAGTATTAGAGAAGAAAAGAAACTAAAAGAGAATATGAAAGAAAAGAAGGAAGAGAAAAGAAAAAAGTAATTTAAAAAAAAAGAAATGAAATAATAATAATTTAAAAGGTAATAATAATGAATAAAATAGAAGATAAAATAGGAAAAGAAATATGGAAAAAGAAACCAGAATAAAAAAAAGAAACACAATAAAAAAGCAAAGAGAAATAAGAGATATGAAAGAAAAAAGAGAAGAAAAAAATAAAATATAAAAGAAAAATTACCGAACAGATTAAAAAAATAAGAAGTAGAGTTTGCCTCCATATATTTTGGTGCCTACTGCATTCAACTTTTGGATTTGCTGATTGTGGTGCTTGCTGGATTTTGCTCTGATGTTGTCTGAAGCTGGCCTCTTGGTGTGTACCTCCTGGGCCTCCCAGGAGGTTTTCTGGTGCAAGCCAGTGTCAGTCACTGTCTCTGCCTGGCCTTCAGCAATCTGCCTGAAGCCCCCATGTAGTCCAGCAGGTGAGGCATCTGGAGCCCAGAGGCTGGGTCTGCCTCAGGTCTTGCACCTAGAATGTCCCTGCTCTGAGCTGTTCTCCCTCCCCCCATGGAACTGTGTTCTACAGGGATATCTGGGACCTGGCTGGGGTGATTTAAACAGGCTGGCATTGGGGGTGGTGCTCATAACTTATAAGAGGGTGGATAGGTACTTCTCCTTCCTAGGGCTGTGCTGGCTGAACTTGCTGGGGAGCTCTGATCTGCTTCCCTGTAATGCAGTCTCAGGACCCAACACACACCATGTGTCTCCAGGACAGAAATCTACCTGGGAGACACAGTCGCAATAATTCAGCTCTGCCTGTCTCCCTGGCCCTGACTCCCCACCATACCAAATAAGAGGGGATCAAAAAAAATCAGGCCCACTTGGCACTCCAATTTTTGTGCTCGGCTGGTCCCAGCTGGGTGGGACCTCCATCCAGGCTTCCACCAGGCCAAATGTCCGAGTCCCGTGCACTGTCAGACTGAGCAGTGTGGAACCAGATTTCCAACCCAGTGCCTTTCCTCTTTGCCTCAGATCACAGCAGGATGGGGCAGATCTGGCAGTTCCACAGATGGGGGGAGTTGCACTGCTCCTGTGCTTGAAGTGGGCAAGACCAGTCCTCTTTTCCAAGCCACACAGTCCAGCCCCCATCTGACTCTTTACCCAAAGTCTTTCCAGAGAATAGAGGGGCCCTCAATGTCACAGCTGGATGTACCGAGCAGACCCTTCTGCTTGCCCCTAGTTCTGATACATGGCCTTGTCAGTAGTCACAGATGGGAGTGAACTTCCCAGGCTGGTCTAATCACAAAGAAATCACCCTTTGCCTTGGATGGTGTGCTCTCCCCCAGGTGATCAATTTCCACTGATTCCCACTGCTTGATGCTATGTGGGCTGCCCTTTTCTTCTCTGTTGTTCTGAATTGAGGATCCCTGTGTGGGGCTGAGATCCCTTGTACCCAAGGGGAAGGGGCTCTGCTGCCACAATATCCTTCCAGCTTCCCAGCTGCACTCCTGTGTGAGTCTCTCCGAGCCTCTTCTTGTTCTTCGTCTGTGTTCCCTGCTCTCAATATTTCAGACCAGCTATACTTCAACTGGTTTTTCAAGCTGATTGCTCTGCAGTTTAGCTGCAAGTTCAGTCCGGGGTTGAGAGCAAGTGGATGGAGCTTCCAGCTACACTGCAGCCATCTTGGAGTACTCCAAAATCCTTTCTCTCTCTTTGCTTTTAAGAGTCTCTCTTTGTCTTTAACCTTTTGCATTGTAATTATGGTGTGTCTTGGTGTGGACCTTTTTGGGTTCATCTTGTTTGGGACTCTGTGCTTCCTGGACTTGTATGTCTATTTTCTTCACCAGGTTAGGAAAGTTGTCATTATTTTTCCAAATGGGTTTTCATGTTCTTGCTCTCTCTCTTCTTCTTCCCTCACCCCCATGATGTGGATGTTAGTACACTTGAAGTTGTTCTTGAGAATCTTTACACTATCTTCATTGGGGGGGATTCTTTTTTTTTTTTTTTTTTGCTGTTCTGATTGGGTGTTGTATGCTTCCTTACATTCCAAATTGCTGATCTGAGTCTGAGCTTCATCTATTCTACTGTTGATATCATGTAAATTCTTTTTCATTTCAGTTAGAGTATCATTCATTTCTGACGGGCTCTTTGTTATGGTTTCCATGTCTTCTTTTTTATATTGTTGAAGTTCTCATTAAGTTCATCTGTTCTTCTCCTAAGTTCATCGAGGATCCTTATAATCAGTGTTTTCAACTCTGCATCTAGTAGATTGTTTGTCTCCATTTTGTTTATTTCTTTTTCTGGAGTTTCGTTCTGTTCTTTTATTTGGGACTTATTTCTTTGTCTCCTCATTTTGGCAGCCTCCCTGTGTTTGTTTCTATGTATTAAGTAGAGCTGCTATGTCCTCAGGGATTGGTAGAGTGGCCTAATGTAGTAGGTGTTCTGTACAGTCCAGTAGCACAACCTCCCCATTCATCTGAGCTGGACACTCTAGGTGTACCCTCCCATCCCTGTGTGGGCTGTGTGCACCCTCCTGTTGTGGTTGTGCCTTAATTGCTGTTGACATGTCAATGGGAGGAATTTACACCCAGGGTGATCAGCTGCAAGGACTGGCTGCAACCACAGTAGAAGTTCAGCTGTGCAGTCGCTGACCCCATGAAGCAGGACTTACTTTGGTGGGCTCTGGTCCCTGCTGAATCTGTCCTTTGGGTGTGTCCCTTGTGGAGGTAGTTGGGTGGTGCTTTGACATGGTCTGAAGCTGTCCACCACCCGTGCTGGCTCTGGGGCCTCCTGGGAGGTGCAGGCCAAAGTCAGCCACCACCTGTGTTCTGCCTGGGGCCACCCAGAATGAGCTAAAAAATGATCTGCAGATGACTGCTACTTGTGCTGGGCTTGGAGGTGCCCAGGAGAGGCCAAGCTGAGAACCAAGCCTGACTGCCTCCAGTGCCAAGCCTGTGGTCACTTAGCAAGATGTACATGGCACATGGAAGCCAGATACTGCTTGTTTGAAAGATTTTAGGAAAGTCTGAAGCATGAGCCCAGATGTGCTGTTTGCATGGAAAAGCTACTGGAAATGGCTTGGGTTGGGCCCACAATTTGAGTGGGTGGCATCTCAGGAAATCATCAGGATGGAGCAAACAGCATTAGCCAGGTTTATGGAGACTCAGATGTGGTGCCCACCTACTGGCTCTGTGTGTGTGTGGGGGGGGAGCGGGGTGCTCAGCAAAGGAACAGTGGCCTCAGTCAGCACTTCTGTCTGGAAAAAATCTGCCTCTCCAGCTCTCTCCCCAATGCCAGACAACTCAGTTCCTCCTCATATATCCTTGGTGCCCCAGTGCTGGAACTCAGAGTGAGTGGGTCCAAGTAAGTCCATGCACAGGTGCTTCAGACCATGTCAAAGCACCACCCAACTACCTCCACAAGGGACACACTCAAAGGACCTATGAGGAACTGCCTAGGACTCTAGCAGCTCTCTGTCTCACTCAGCCAAAATCCTTGCTGGTTTTTATAGCAAGAATTAATGGGGACTTCTCTTCCTGGCACTGGAGCCCTGGGCTGAGACCCCTTGCTCCTCAAAGGGGACCTCCATAGTTGAGATATCCCTCCCAATTTTTATCTACCACATGTGGGTGTGGGACCAGACCTTTCCGTGACTCTGCCCCTCCTACCAGTTTCAATGTCGCTTCCTCTTTATATCATTAGTTTTATGACTTCTGTTCAGCTAGATTTCAGGCAGTTCTGAATTATGGTTGTTCTGTAGTGTAGTTGTAATTTTCATTTGGTTGTGGGAGGATGCGAGTATTACACTTACCTACACTGCCATCTTGACTGGAAGGTCCTATATTGTTATCTTGATGGTCAAAATTGCATAGTCATTTCTAAGAATTGGGGAAACAAGAAGGGATTTACCACTTTAGGAAGTGGACAAGGCTATCCAATAGAGGTATGTGGATGCCAAACCCATTGATTAGAGTTTTGGGGGTACAAGTTGGAAGTTTGTGTTCTCTTGTGGCTTTTTTGTTTGTTTTTCACCTTTGATTTAAAGTTAAATTGTTCTACCTCACCTAGGAATGACCTATAAACACTTGAAAAGATATTCAGCATAGTTGGTCATTAGGGAAATGCCATATAAAACCATGACAAGATGGCATTATATGCTGTCAAGAATGGCAAAAATTAAGAAGTCAATTCCTGTCCTGGCCCATGTGGCTGAGTTGATTGGGTGTTGTCTTGTGCACTGAAAGGTTGCTGGCTTGATTCCCAGTCAGGGTGCATGCCTGAGTTGTAGGCTCTATCCCACATCAATGTTTCTCTCTCTGTCTTTCAAAATATTAATAAACATATTTTTTTAAGATAAAAATAAATAAATAAAAAGACAATTCAAGCATTGGTGAGGATGTGTAGCAACTGGATTCTTATACACTGCTAGTGGGAATGTAAAATGTTACAACCACTTCACAAAACAGTTTGGCAGTATTTTTTATATATATAAAAATTAAACATATGTCTATCATACCACTCAACAATTCCACTTCTAGATATCTGGCCTAGGAGCCAAAAATTGGTTATTAGGAGACAAAAAAAAAAAAAAATCTTACCAGCATCTGGGCATCTTTTAGCTCAGTCAGACTTATACATAAAATTAATCATCACATGTAGCAACTAGAGTAACAGGCCAGAAAAGGAACTATATGGATTCTTTTTAGGATGTAACTCAAAGTCTCAACCAGTGATAGAAGCTTCTTATACTGTATTGGTAAGTTTTAGAATGATAAGTTTTCCACTCATTTATTCCTTCACTCATGCAACACATTTAATGAGCATCTGTGGTGTGCCAGGGTCATGGTGAATGAAGAATAGTCCATTTCCTCAAGAGATTTATCATTTGAAATCAAGGTGGACAAGTAAATCAGTAATTTTAATATGATGTGATCAATACTACAATCATATGATGTGTCACAGGTTTGAATTCACTAGTAGAGTGCCACCAGGGATTCTTAGCCTTAAGAAATAGTACCCACTGCCAAAATTCACAGAGGAGAATGCTATAGTTAGACGGCATGAGATCCAAATCTTTTTATGTTCCCTGTTCAGAGTTAGAATCTTTGGTTTAATATTGATAGCTTGATATGCAAGGGACTGTATTTGGATCAGGAATTCAGGGACAGGCTCTCTGAGAAGGTGACATTCAAAGAGGTATTTGATTGGCAAGAAGGGAGAACAGCTAGTGGAAAGGCCCTGAGGTAGGACCGCACTGAGTGTTAAAGGAACCAAAGGAAGGCCATGTGACTATAGCAGAGTGGTCTTCAGAGGCCAGATCACAGTGGGCCTTGTAATTTGGGCTAAGGGGTTAGATTCTATTCTAAGAGCATTGGAAGCCATTGGAGTAACTTAAGCATAGATTAAATCTGATTTGCATTGTACCCACAAAGGTGGGGACTCACTTGTCATTGTCCTCTTTACTCAACTTCCTTAGTGAGGCAAATTATAGCAATACTTGGAACTACCAAACCTTTGTGGTCAGCAGAAGAGTGGACTCTAATTAGTTTTTCTTAACTCTCATTTCCCCCTTTCCTAGCCAAAAACAAACAAAAAAACAAAAGAACAAAAAACCCCAGCAACAACAACAATAACAATAAAACTCTCAACAGAGATCTTTAAGAAATCTATAGGGCCCAAGGGAACTTTTTGAAGCAATGGAAATATTTTATATCTTGATTCTAGTGGTGACTACACAAGTGTGTACATTTGTTAAAACCTATCAAATTGTACACTCACAATAGGGAAGTTTTATTGTATGTAAATTATACCTCATTAAAGTTGATTTTAAAGAGGAAGTTATATATTCTAGGTAAATACAAAGGAGGGGCACTTTGCACTGTTTCAAGAGTGTAGGAAACTTCTCAAAAAGGATGATGTTGGCCCAGCCTTCGTGGCTCAGCGGTTGAGCACTGACCCATGAACTAGGTGATCTGAACCAGGGTTAGATTCCCGGTCAGGGTGCATGCCTGGATTGTGAGCTCGATCCCCAGAAGGGAGTGTGCAGGAGGCAGCTAATCAATGACTCTCTCATCATTGACGTTTCTCTCTCTCTCCTCTCCCTCCCTCTCTCTGAAATCAATAAACACACACACACACACACATACACACACACATTATTTTAAAGGGATGATGTTGGAGTTGCTACTTGAAGAATGAGTAGTGGTAGTATGGTAGTTCAAAACCTTTTCAAACAAGGTTTTGAAATTCTATGGCACTCTTCCCATCAAGATTGGTGATTGGTGACCTGTCGCTACTGAATCACCAGAATAATGTGGAAGTAATACTGTGCCAGTTTCTAGGCCCAGCTTTAGAAGTGGGCAACTTCCACTTCCTATCCTTTGAATGCTCTTTCTCGGAGCCCAGCTGCCATGCTGTGAGGAAGCCTGTGTAGTTTGGGGAGAGGGCCAGAGGAGAGGCTCATGTGGAAAGGAACTGAGGTCCCCATTTTCAGCTTTGGCTGAATTCCCAGCTGACAGCGAGCCCCAACTTGCCAGCTGTGTGAGTGAACCCACACACACAGTGTGTGGAAATGGATCCTTCAGTTGAATCACCCCAGCTGATGCCTTGTGGAGCAGAGACAAGCTCTGCCTGCTAAATGCTGACCAAACTGCAGATGTGTGAGCTAAATAAATGATTGTTGCTTTATCCCACTAAGTTTTGCGGTAGTTTGTTATGCATCAATAACTGGATCAGTTAGCCAGATAAAAAGGCCAAAAACAATTGCAATATATGCAATAGGCACACCCTCAATTATTCCAAATCCTTAAATCGAGTTCTATTTCAGAATTCAGAATTTTTGATTATAGAATAATACAGTACCTATGTAACCATGATTTAATATTATAACCATGATTTAAATTACTAATATAGTGATCAAAGTTATGTAGTCTGTAACAAATCAAAGTATATAATCAACCCTGTGCTTTCAACTCTGGTCAAGTTCTCATTACAGTTGAATAGCCTGTTCCGGGAGTAAGGAACACTGACACCAGCAGCAAAACTGCAGATGTCTGGTTGACATACATTGAAAGATAACATCAGAAAGGAAAGAATGATCCTGATCAGGAACTGCACATCCCCAGAAATTCCACAGCACCCCTTTTCCCACGATTCCCCTATATAATCTGGCCAAGGCTTCTGAGGTGTTAATATGTTTTGTATTTTTTTAATCCTCACCCAAGGATATTTTTTCCATTGCTTTTCAGAGAGAGTGGAAGGGAGAGAGAGATAGAGAAACATTTATGTAAGAGACTTGTTGATTGCCTCTTGCACGTGCCCCAACAGGGGCCAGGGATTGTGCCTGCAACCAAGGTATGTGCCCTTGGCCGGAATCGAACCTGAGACCCTTTTGTCCGTGGGCTGATGCTCTAACCACTGAGAAAAACTGGCTAAGCAAGATGGTTTTTAAGGACAGTAGTCTGCCATCTTCTCAGGTCACTGGCACCTAAATAAACCTCTTTTCTTATTCACCACATCTGTCTCACAAGTATTGGCTTTTGTGGCAGCAGGCAGCTTGGGCCTGTGGATATCAGGGAAACCAGGAAGTGTGTGGTCAGGGGAAGATGTTGCCTTCAATGTGAAGCATGAAGTGGACTGGCAGGCCTGAAGCAGAGATGTTGCATGGTGTGGACCACAGTCAGGGTGACAGTGGTGTTGGATAAGAGAGGGCATGTCTTTCTAAGTAACAGAACACTTAGAAAAATGATAAGGTTCATACTTCCCAGCTGTCCTATACATTGGGGTATTTGGAGGACACTGCTCACAGATTGAAATCACTGGCCCTGGGAGATCTGCCCTTCACCCCTTCTAGTTGCCCCATTGGTAACTCAGCCCACCCTAATCAGGTCCCGGGCACACCAGTCTGCAGGGCCCACTGGTTTTAAGAGCTATCCAGGAAGTAGAAGACACCATACTTGGCAATTGATTTGCTGTGGGAGACAAAGAAAAGGGCAAATGAGGGGTGATACTCAGGTTTCTGTTTGGACAGTAGGGTGGATGGTGGTGCCACTCTTGCTAAGGCACATCAGGATGCTCTTGGCTATAGTGTGGAATCCTAAGTGAGAGCTTCAAATCCCAGGTGAGAGCTTCATGTGGTTATCATGAAGGTGATCATTGAAGCCTTGGAATGTGCGAGATTGGTCAGGAAGAATGTTTCCAGGAAGGGAGGCACAGGGAGAGAAGTGTGGGGGAGGTAAAGAAGGGGAGAAGAGGCACCCTTAGTACCTTTTAATTTGTCAGAATCTATTCAAGCCCAGAAATCTTAATAAGACCTGCCTTCATCACGGACCTTCTCCATCCATTGATCAAGCTGTTGAGGTTTGTAAACTTTTACTTTCAGATAAAGTTTCTTATAAATAAATTAAAATCCTTATACAGTTCCTGCCTTCAATGCTCACAGGCTTTGATTTGAGGGCTACAACCACCTTTGAGGTGCAAAAGACCCAGGAAACCAGAGGAATCTACCCAACCTGTCAGACCACTTCTGTCTTTAGTTTTGGAGGTGCATAAAAAAACGGGTCAGAGTCACTTTCTTAGGGAGAAATGGGAGTGGGGCAGGCTCTAGGTGGAGGAAGAGGTGAAAAGCAGGAAATTTTATCTTTTAATTCTATGTACTTACATTGTGGGTAGAAATTAGGCCCTTCCTTGGGGTCACAAGAAAAGCATTTCAAGGATCCATGCATGGGAAATCATGGTGTGGCTGGGTTTATTTGTGATGAAAAATGAAAGGAGTTCCCCTTGGTTTCTCCCTCCGCCTCCCATGGAAAAAGTCCAGCCGTGTTTTCAAGGCCAAGACAAAGGCCACTGTCCAGATTTTCTGCTTTATGTTCCTTTGGAGCCTGCACAGTTATCTGAGGGCCTTAGGTGGCCACTAGACCCCGCATGGTCCTGTGTTGTCGGGAGAGAGAAAAACACTAAGGAACTGGGCAAGTGTGTGTCAGAGAGAGAGAGAGAGAGCATTAGCAAGAGCACTCTTTGCCTCCTGGGACTATAACCAGGAGCTTTTTCAAAATAAGCAATCAGCTTCCCAAGCTTTTGTGGGCTTCTGATGGGTCCACTCCCTCTAGCCAACAAACCCATTTCTCAGGTTAGACTGACAGGCCTCTATGGTAAAGCACCCACTACTGTGCCATTTTGACTTCTATTGCAAATGCCTTTATCTCCCCCTGTTTGCCCCAGGCCCACAATCCCATACTGGAGGGGATAGCAAGGGGTGTTAATCCCCTTAGAGGGACAATGCTGTGATTCTTTAGGGTGTGAAGCTGTAGCTTCATGGTGAAGCAGACAGGTTCATGCTTCCCAGCTGACCATGCTTAACAATGTCTGACTTCCCTTGCTCTCTTCCTGTTAATATTTAGCTATTTAATTTTTGAAAAACTTTACAGGAATGTATTGGTGTATTACATCTGTAAATACATAAAAATATATACATGGATAATAGATTCTGGCAATTTTCTTATGATTTACTCTACAACATGATTAATGACAGTCTCTGTGACAATAATTGTTGCCATATTTTTACTCATGGTGCATTGATGAAATGGACAGTCGTGCCTCAGTTTCCCTTTCAGTAAACTTTTCTACCTGTACAATTGCCTCAGGTGAATTTTTGGTTTAGGGGATAGGAAATAAGGAAAGGGTCCTAGGTGAGAAAAGAGCAGGACAGGCAGCAGCAGGCCAGAGGCAGGGTAAAACGATTAAGCTTTCTTTTGGCACCTTGCCATATTGACCATTTTAAGCTGAAGGAATTTGAGAAAAGATTAGAAGCGGGAAGGTCACTCTGATCTACTTAGCCCTACACTCTTCTTCCATGAAACAGGCCATAAAGCTCTCTTCTGAGAGATGCATGCCCTCCCTATACCTGGAGGAAAGGAGCATCCTTTTCTCTGAAGACAAAAGGACTTGGAGAAGAATCCTTACAAACAGGCCTTGCTAAGTTTTCCCATTTACTACAATTACCTCATGTTTCTTAACCTGCCATATTCTTCATCAAACCTAGCATAGAAGTATACACAGGTCTGTTTTTTTTGGTCTTCTTTTCCTTATGAAGGTGTTCGTGTCACATAAAATTTATATTAAATGAAATTCTTTTCTCTTGTTAACCTGTCTTTGTTGGTTAAATGTTTAGACCTAGCCAAGGACTGACTCTTAAAAGGGTTGAGGAAAACTCTTGCCTCCCCTACACCTCCTTCCCTCTCCTCTTTATGATGTCTCCTTTAAAACATAACACAAGAAGGCCAATTTTTTTATTTTGCAGTACAAAACTGTGGGGTTTCTGATCCTTGGAGCCTCCAGGGCTAACTTAGAAATCTCTCACAAGTTATATGGAGGTAGTCACAAAGATGAGTAGTTTTAAATATTCTCTCTTCCACTTTTCTGTATACATTTGTGTGAAATTCTGCTCAGAGTTTATGATCACTTTCATGCTACCTTACATGCATATAAATACTATCATGCTTACTTGATATTACATTGTGTTCTCATATTGGTGCGGAAGTCTTTGGTTGGCAGGATTGTTTTGTTTTCCCCAAATTTGATAGACAAACTGTAAAATAAGCTAATTAAGTAAAAGCTAGACTGTCAGGAAAAGTCCCACAATAGATAATCAATTTAAGTGAATAGACCTTAGGGTAGAGAGAGAGTCCCAGGAAGAATACTGTAACTATTGCCCACGATTCTGCCCTACTTTCCACTCAATGACCTGTGTTTAGTCCAGATTGAGCTTGAATAAGAGTGTAGGGGAGCAAAATTTACCACCCCAAAAATGTGTCTCTTTGGCATGAGTAAAAATTTAAGAAGCAGAAGACTTAGGAAGCTTTTCCTTTTATCTCCCCCTTAACTGCCTAAAGATAATTTAGATAAAGCGCCTATTCCAGGAAGCGAGCTATTATCAGAGATAACTACAGTGAATGTGGGCCTGGTGTGGTGAGCTGAGGGGAGCTAGGCAGGTCTTGGAGTTCAAAATCCTTTTTGTGTTCATTGTCTCTGCATGACAAAGCCAACATTTGTTTACCAAACATGTGTTCTTCCCATCTTCCTATGAATTACTTTTATCTCCTTTGAAGTCCTAGGTCTCCCCACCTGATTCTTCTTAGCTCAGGATGTTATATAAGCTTCAGTTACCTGGGTGACCTTTGGGCCTCACTCTTACTGAGCCTCCATACATATAAAATTAAATTCATTTTTTTCTCTCTTGTTAATGTGTCCTATGTTAATTTGATTATCAGACTATCCAAAGAACCTAGAAGGGTAGAAGAAAAAAAACTTTCCTCCCCAGCAGGAGACAGGAATCTGCTGTTCTCCCAGGCCTCACTTCTGAACTGGTACTTGTCACAGCCATCCTAGGGCCTGGAAGTGGTTGTTGTGCATGGTACATGTCACTACAACTTCATGTGGGGCTTCATTTCTAGGTTGGGGAATCAATGAATTGGTGAGTTCCATATGGGATCTCTCACCTTGCTAAACCAAATAGCTAGTGAAGCAGCTCAAGTCTTAGGGTATAAGCAAACTAGACTGGATGTGTTGGTCAGAATGGCCTTAAGCAACACAATTGTTTTTTACTATCTGTTAGCCAGCCAAGGGGTGAATTATACCCTGGCCAAACTTTTGTGTTTATATTAACACTGGAGGCAAGGTAGAATAATCAGACTCCTATGTACAGAAAGAGGTAGGATGGCTGACTAAGGTGCCCTGATCAGCAGCCTGGACCTCTTATCTGCTCTGGAATCCCTTGGTCTGTGGTTTTGGAGAGGACTTCAGGTGTAATTCATGACCTTCCTTTTCTGACTTGCTGTTCTAACCATCCTTCAGTGTCTCCTCCAGCAAAGCCAGACACCAGCATTACAGTCCTTATGGGTTCAACGAAGGCGGGTACAAGCTTACTAGTGGAGTGGAATATGACAATAGAAGCTCTCCTTTGAAATCAGGGGGTGGACTGAGAGACAAGGGTTAACTTGTCTGGAGATGGCTCCCCTGTTGACTGGCCTCCTAGGGAAGAAGTTGGTTTCCTGTGGAAAGAGTTTGTTTGGGTTACAGAAAGCGGTTAAAGCTGAGAGCAAAACGAATAAACATTCTGGCAGAATGTTGATAGGGTAGATCAGGGCTGAGGCAGTATGTCTATATCCACAATACTTGGACCACAGCCCAAGATGACATCAAGGAGAGGCTGATGCATCCTCAAACACAGAGCTGGTAAGTCCAGAGGCTAGGATTCATCTCCTGGACTCTTATCTGGGTCTTCTAAGCCTGTGTTCTGTCTCATATGGCAATGGGCATTGGAAGGGAGAGGGGTCACACAACTGCCACTGCCCCACTATTATTTCCTGCAATAAACACTGTTCCAGGCTTGGTGCATGTACTGTTAGCCGTCTGCCCCATTTACTCAATAACGGCCATAAAATCATTTTTCACCTTCACCCTGTATTCCTGGCATTCCAGGACCAGCCAGGACCCACCTAAGCTTTCTTATGAATGAGAAATGCTCTGAGATATTTCCTCAAAATAAATTAAATAGTAAAACAGTGGAAAGAGCATTGATCACTTGATATCAAAAAAAGATTTAACAAAAGAAAAGGGCACAGGACTGGCTGGGTCATTTGACGACTTAATAGAAAAAATTTTTGTCTTTATTACCTGCATATTCTAAGAGGAAATGAGAGGCAATGTATGGTAAATACCCCCTCATTCACATGTTGTATGAACAAAGGCACTTTTACAAAGCTTCCCACCAATGTTTAATTTTTTTTGTCCCAATGTGTTTTAGGAGGCAGAGATATAGTCTATAGAATTCCACAGTTAAAAATTAAACCATTATAGAATTGAAACTTATTGTTTGCTGCCTAGCACCTATTTCTTCCCATTGGCGTCAGTCCACTGGATTTCCTTGAACAAAATTAGCCAAACAGTTTAGGGTGGACTAATCCCACCTGCAGATCTGGGGTAGTAACTGCTCAGCTAAAACAGTTTTCTTCCCCAGGACTTGTGGTCGTCTTAAGATGTGACCAGATTTGGACCTACAAGAGGCAATGAGATCTTGGCAGCCATCTTCTGACCACATTGGAAGGCAGATGTAGGGAGGAAAAACTTCCTTCCACCCTCTTAGGACCTGTAGCTGAGCCTAATTATTAAATTCACGTAAGACAGATGAACAGGAGAAAAGCATATAAATTTTAAGTAAAATTTGTATGTTAGACTTCGGAAGGAAAATGAAGATCCAAAGAAGTCGTTAGACTCAAAAGCTAACAAAGAACAATAAATTGTGGGGATGTAACCAGAAACAAAGGGGCTTGGGCTAGGGGTAGTAAGTTGTGGAACCGTTACTAGGAAATATATGGGGGAAACTAATGTTATCAGGTTGGTTTGGACAGATCCATTTCATTGTTGACACCCAGTCTTTGGTGATAAGAATGTTCTTCTATTCATAGTGCAGAGAGGACCCCTTTCTCATGGGAAATTTTATGAGTTGTTTTTAGGTAGAAAGGCGAGGTCAGAGAGCCCTCCCTGCAGTCGCTGCTTCTCAAGTGCCTTTAGCTCAAGGTAATCAACATGCCAAAGTGGCATATTTTTTGAGTGGTATATTCTAAACCCCTTAACAGCCTTAGTTTGAAGCCAACTTTAGAGAAGGCAAAGAGAGTCTGAAAGAAATCAGGTCATTGGTGACATGGCTGAGCTGCTTTATGAGGTCTCAGCTGAAGTCTGGTCTATCGTTTGGCTTATTAATTTTGTGGGGCAATACATTCTCATTGTGTAAGATGGTGAATGTGGATCTCCATTGCTTGTTACTCAGAGGATCCGAACAGATGTACCCATTATGTTTGATATAATGACAGGAGAACCACTATAAAAACAGACCCATTGCACTATTGGCCGTATATATAGCACATACAGTTGTTTACAGGACATACTTTTTGATAATGATAATAAATGGCTGTGTCACTGCTTTATGTTTTACTAGACTATACTTTTATTGTTATTTTAGAATGTACTCTTTTTACTTATAAAAAAGCCTGTTGTAAAACAATATGCTGTGTTGCACTGGCTGCAGCCTCACACATCTCATGTTTATCTCTTGATTACATCATCTTCTCCTGTGCTTGACTCAGTCTTGTGCTGTATGTTACACATGTTGGACAGGCTTGTAGCCTAGGAGCAATAGGCTATACCATATAGTCTAGGTGTGTAGTAGGTGTTACCATCTAAGGTTTGTGTAAGTGCCCTCTGTGATGTTTGCGCAAAGACAAAATCGCCTAACAATGCATTGCTCAGAATGTAGCCCCATCACTGAGCTGCACAGGACTGTACATACATCCTCTATACTTAAAGGAAGCACTTTTCAGCTTCTCTTTGGCATATTCGAATTGCCAGCATCATCACTCTTAAGGGCTGGGGCCCTTATTAAGTAAAATAAGGGTCACTTGAACACAAGCACTGGGATTCCTCCATAGTCGATCTGATAACTGAGATGGCTAAGACACAGCTAAAGGGCGGGCGGTGCATGTTCAGCATGAATATGCTGGTCAAAGGGATGATTCGCATCCTGGATGGGACAGAATGGGATGGCATGAGATTTCACCATGCTACTCAGAACACAGCACGATTTAAAACTCTGGAATTTTCCATTTAATGATTTCAGACCTTGGTTGACCACCGGTAACTGAAACCACAAAAGCCAAACTGTGTGTAAGGGAGAACTACTGTACTTGTTGCTTCATTGTGCAAAAAAGACTGGGTAGGTTTTCACCAAATGTGAAGGGTGTTTTTAAGATTGACTATAGTAGGGGAGGAAAAATATCTTTCCCCTCTATCCATCTCAGATTCTCCAACTGAGGCCCTTTAAATTAGACTGACAAAAAACATGAAAGTATCCAGAGATGTATAGCTTAAAGGGTGGTTAGAACTTAGGGTCTATATTCCTAACTTAGTAGGGGAAAGAGAAGGGGGAGAAAGAGTATTTATGGAAAAGCAAATGACTTTTTGGAAAGATAAATGGGCTCTTAGGAGACTAGATGGGAGATAGGCTAGTCTTGTAACAATTTCTGTTTGAGTGTGGTGGCCAAGTCTCATCTCAGGAGATTAGAGTGGTTCCTGGAGGGCAGATTAGGACAATTGAGGTTTTCTTTATTCCTCTGCTTTTAAGTAGATAAGGGATTTCAAGAATGCAAATAACGTCAGCTGAAAATAATTCTCATGCCAAAGTGGCATATTTTGAAATGGCATATCCTGATCCCCTTCATTTGAAAAATAGGCTTTAAGGGGAAAAAATAGGATTTCAGTTTTGGAGGCCGTGGAGGTACCTCAGACTTGGTTAATTATCCTTCAAATAGCTGAAACAGGTACAAGGAGAGGGTCACGTGATGACTGATTGGCAAAAAGTGGCCACATGCACAACAGATTAGTGTCTGCCTAGCATTTCTGCAAAGTGCACTGCCCAAGCATGGAATGCTGATCCACGGCTAGCAGGCCTCTCTGCACCTCAGTGTTCTCATCGGTAAGATGAAACACTACATCTATCTCATAGAGGTATCTCAAAGTTTGACAAAGACACCCTCTTTGGCCGAACTTTAGTCGGGCTCCTGTTGAGGAAGGAGAGTTAGAATAGGGAACAAAGGCCTCAAGCTCTACTCCCCCCTTTTCTGTCTTGGCTGGAACAATGCAGATGTGACCTTCACTGACCACCTGTTCCCCCTTCCCCATCCCCAATTTTCTGTAATTGAGAGGACAAAGAAAAGAAAAAAGAAATTGCTATCTGGAGAGGAGGGACAAGGACAAGCCTCGTTGGGAGCCACCCCACCAGCGTCAGAAGCCAAGGACCACCCTATCCCCACCCTCTTGCCCACATCTAATAAAAACCTTCCACCCAGATCCCATCAGGACACCTCATTGTCCAAGGTCACCGCTCTCACGTCTCTAGTGCATACTATTGCTTTAATAAATTTACTGTGCTTTGCTAAATCTTTCTGTCACACCCTCGAATTCTTCCTTGTGCGGTGACAAGAACCTGGACTCCGGAGGTTGCTGGTAAATTTTCCCACGTGGACTTGCCTTGTTTCATCTTTGCCTTTCCTAAACACGTCTTTTTTCTCAAATTCCTCTCTCTTTTTCTGGGGACCAGATGTCCATGACATAGTCTGTCGTTTAGCTTCTGGACTGAACATGGCCACAGAATGCCACATTTTTTACTTTATAATCCAGACTTGGTATTACTCATGATTCCACCGCTCTTGTACTACTTTTGAGATGTTTATCCTTGTTTTCAATCATCACATTTCCTGCTACTCTATCGACGCCTGCACTTTCTTCAGAATCACCATGTTTTACCTGGTCCAAGTGCAAACTGGAACTCTTACAGGCTATTCTATGGTCCCATGACCATTGTGGCCTTCTCCAGGCCGATCTCTGACTGTGTTGGATTCCTGGGTTGTTTTCTCCTTTCTTGCTGACCATGGTGGAAATCACCAGCATGGGTCCTTTAACTGGAAGGATGCTACCTCAAGGGTCTTATAAAGTTTAGACCCTCTAAGCCTGCCCTCAAAGAGCAGGCGGATTCTCAGTCCATCCTCTAGTGGAAGGCCTGGTTGGGATGCCTAGCCCTCACTAGTACACCCCTTTTCTTTCTCAAGGCAATAGGGGAAATCTTTCGTCTATTTGTCAGCAGTGGTTAAGGTGGTCTTTGGCGGGAGACAGCCTCTGGCAGAGACAGTACTCAGTTCTTGTCTTCTTATAGGAACAAATTCAAATAAGAGACAACAAATAGCAGCACCAGCAGGTGAGAATTTATTTGCAGAAAAAGGAATACACTCAGACAGAACCTGAGTGGGTGGCTCAGCTGGCTGAAACCAAACCAAGTGCCAGCTTAGGTGGGGTTCGGGATATTTATACACTTAGGCTGGAGTGCCCCTGAATAAGTCTCCCCCTCCCTTATTTCTTAAAAAAAATCTGTATATCTTTAAGCTATAAGGTTCCTTCACCTAGGTGTTATGTCACTGGTTAGATCACATCCTGGAGGGGATCTAAATCTTCCCTCCTCTATAGGGGTCTGTGGCCTCTATTGTTTATGTTTGGATTGTCATGTCTCTCACATATCCCTTCCAAGCCCCAACTACTTTTCCCAGCTCATATCTTCCTAAATGCCTACTCTAACATATTCCTGAGGAATCACCACTAGACTGCATTCTAGGCAACTGAAAGGACTTCAAATTAGATGGTTTAACAACAACAACTCATTTTCTTCTGCAATACAGCATGGTCCTAATACAAGTTAGGGAATGAGGAAACATAGCCTATAATTGGAACCTTAAATTACAATGCTATCCCTCAATTAGATCTCTTCTGCAAATGCCAGGAAAAATAAACAGAAATCCCTTACATACAAGCCCTCATGCCTGATATCAAGACCAGACAAAAGAGGCCCATATAAGATCTGCTGTGTCCATGCTCCTTTTTCTAGCCCTCTCCAGGGGAGTACAAACATCCTAGATGATCCTCTTCTGTTGGTGTCTCCATCATGCCCAACAGATAATCCAGAGGAACACGAAGGCCAGAGACCAGGCCCCTCCCCATCCCAAGATTCTCAGAGAAATGGCCACTTTATATTTCCCTTGGTCTCTAACCAAGACTCAGTGCACCCTCAGTTAGACTCCATCTCAGCTCATATACAGCTTTCTGTTAACCCAATAGTCTAGGACTACCTGCAGGAGCCACCCAGGTACACCCTGTACAAATTTAGCTAAACTGGCTGGATACACCCATAAATGGCAGTACCCTCTAAGACAGGCCCATAGGGGGACTAATATCCCTCATTGACAAGTTCTTTCAGCATGGACTCATAATTCCTTGTCAATCCCCTTATAACACTCCTATATTGCCTGTAAAAAAATAAGTGGGGAGTATTGTATGGTTCAGGACTTATGAGCCATAACAAGGCTATGATTTCCATTTACCCCATTGTACCCAATCCATATACTTTCTTATCCAAAGTTTCTCATGAGGGCAAATAGCTCACAGTGCTAGATCTCAAGGATGCTTTTTTTTGCATCCCACCTCACCCAGATAGCCAGCCTCTGTTTGCCTTTGAATGGATAGATCCTGACATTGATAAAACAGCTCAATATACTTGGACCTTTTGAGATAGTCCTCATATCTTTGGAAAAATGCTTGGAAAAAGTTTCTGGGAACTAAAACTACCACATGGAACCATAATTCAATATGTTGATGATACTCTAATCTGTAGCCCCACTGAACAGGACTCTGACCACAACACTATTTTAGTCCTTAATTTTTGGAGGGAAAGGGATATCGAGTATCTCCCAATAAGGCCCAGATTTCCTCCTCAGTGGTCAAATATTTAGGTTACTACCTAACCCTGGGATCTCACTCTCTATAGAACAAAAGGAGGCTATTCTAAATCTTGCAATCCCCCAGATAAAAAAACAGCAACAAAAACAATTAAGAATCTTTTTTGGAATGTCAGGTTTATGCCAAATCTGGATCCCCGGGTTTGAGTGAATAGCTAAGTCCCTTCATGAGGCAATCAAAGGACCTGATTCTGAGCCATTAAAATGGAACCAGGGCTTAAACTGAGCATTCAAGGCCCTCAAATTGGTCCTAACTGAGGCCCCAGCCTTGGGCCTCCATGACCCAGAAAAGCCATTTATTCTATATATAGCAACCCCCCCCCAAGGAATCGCCCCCCCCCCCCCCCAAGGAATCACCTTAGAAATCCTAACCCCAAAGCTAGGCAACATCCCTAGACCAGTGGCTTACTTCAACCACCTTGTCAACAGAGGAAGCCACTAAGCTGATCCTAGGCCAAACTTTAGAAGTTCAAACTCCACATCAGATTCAAACTGTCCTTGAGGAAGGACAGTTTGAGAGTAAGGGAGGAAGACTTACTAAACACCAGGCACTTAGATTCTCGTGAGCTCACTCTAAAAATATGCCAAACCCTAAAAACCCTTCTACCTTGATTCCTGAAGTGGGCCCTGAAAACCAGGACATCTTGCATTTCTCTGTTGAAACTATTGAAGAGGTATTTCCCAGAAGACCTGACTTAAAGAACTCAGCCCTTGACAAAACCCGATGTAGGGCAGTTTACTGATGGAAGCCGTTCTGCTGACCAGGGAAGGAGGAGGGCAGGCTATGCAATTGTGAGTCTCCAGGGGACCATAGAATCCAAGCCTCTCCCCTCGGGAACTTAGGCCCAAAAAGCTGAACTCATAGCTTTGACCTGAGCTCTTGAACTAGAAAAAGGCAAAAGGGTCAACATTTACACAGACTCCAAATATGCCTTCCTTGTTTTACATGCTCATGCTGCCATCTGGAAAGAGAGGGGATTATTAACAACAAAACTCCCTATTAAACATGCCCTGGAGATTCCAGTTAACTTCCCCCCAAAATAGCCATGCTCCACTGTAAGGGACATCGAAGGGACCCAACTGAAATATCTAAAAATAGCTCCCTTGCCTACAGGGCTGCAAAGGAGGCTGCAGGGTCAGATATCTCTATTATGGCCCTAATTCCATATACCCTTCCTCTGCCTGTCAAACCAGGTTATCCCTCTAATGAAAACACCTGGGCAAAAAGGCAAGGTTTTTCCCAAAACAAAAGGATGGTGATGAGAGGTCAGAGATTCCTGCCCCCAACTAAGGATCAATGAAGAATGGTAAAATCTTTTCATGACTCTATCCAGGTCAAGATGCCACCTATTCTTCAATATCAACAGTCTTCCTTGGGAGAGGCCTATCTTGAGCCATAAAAATGTCACCCTCTGCTCAGGTAATGAGCCAGGGGAAAAAATAAAGCCCCCTCCCCCCTTTTCTCAAGCTCATCCAGAGAAGGGGTACCTTCCCAGGAGAAGACTGGCAAATAGACTTTACACAAATGCCTCCCTCCCAGGGTTCCCACTACATCTTGGTATTATTCATAGACACTTACTGGATGGGGAGAGGAGTAGAGGTCCCTACCCAGACTGAAAAGACAGCCGAGGTGACTAAAGCCCTCCTTAAGAAGATCACTCCAAGGTGTAGACTGCCTCGAAGCATCCAAAGTGACAATGGCCCTTCCTTCATGGCCAAAATGACCCAACAAATAGACCAGACCCTAGACATTAACTGTCATTTAAATAGTTCATGGAGGCCTCAGTCTTCAGAAAAGGTAAAAAAAGAGTAATCATACCTTAAAAAAAAAATCGTAACAACATTATGCCAGGAGATCTCAGAGACATAGCTCTGGCTCCTGCCCACAGCCCTCCTAAGGTACAAAAGGGCTCCCAAGTCAAACTTCAAACTGAGCCCTTTTAAAATGGTATACAGGAGGCTCTTTCTAACCTCTGCATATATTTTGACCCAGCGGTCCAGGAACAACTTAAATACATCGTCAATTTAAAACAGGTACAACAGGCTCTCTAAAACTATGGCAATCAAATTCTTCTGTCCCCAGGCACATCCTCTCACAGGTCCAGTATATCTCTTGGGGACTGGGTTCTCTTCGAGACTTGGAAGGAAGGCTCCCCAGAGGACCAGTTTAACCCGCAAGTGAACAAGACCCTGCCAAGTCTTGCTTGCCACCCCCACAGCAGTCAAGCTACCTGGTACACAATCCCAGATCATTTATCTAGAATAAAGCCTTTCTCTCCTGAGCCTCCGCATAAATGCCAGGAGGCCAAGAGCCCCTGTGAGCCCCTGAAGTACTTAAAGTTACTCTTTAAGAAATAACCCCCAAAAGACTCCTCTACCGATAAGCACGTGACCCACCATGTGGCCGCTGGTCACTGAGATTTTAGGTCTTTTTCTTTGCCCAGGGTTTCTCGTAGCCCTAATTCTGCTCTTCGTTTATGCACCGCCAGCCACCCCACTTAGCAACTGTCTCCCTTACTTTTAAAATGGTAATTCTAGCTCTACTTGTTTTACTTTCCCCCACTACCTATGGGGATTTGCAACAAAACTCTCTTATCAACCTTTCAAATATCATCACTTTAAGAAACAGTCTTTCTGTCTGTTGGGTCTGCCATCCCCACCTTCAGGTCAACACAATAAACCTCGAGTATATCCCCATAGCGACAAGCCCAGACCCTGTTCTACCCTTTTCAACTCCCCAAAGCACTTTGGAAAGCCTCGCCCTCTGGAGGTTCATCTCGCACCATGGAGATGCCCTTTGGCTGTGTTTATCTCCCTCTGCCCTGTAATCACACCCAGAGGAAATGGCAATACACTTTTATATGTTCTTCCCTCAATGACACTTGCATCCCCTGTGATGCGTGCACAAATAAGCCCGCACCAAATCGAACGCTTGTTGGAGGTTTCACGGCCCCTACTCTCTTTTCTAAGACCTTTGACACCTTACAAACCTGTCATCCTAACGTTACCCCTTGGTGCCCTGCCTCCCACAAAGTTTTTGATAGAAAAACAACCTCCCTCTGAAAGATGCACTTATTGGGAGGGATTTAAATCCCAGGCTTGGAAACTAATTTATCACACTCTTCAAGCTTGGAGGGCCTTTATGAGCCCAGAAATACCAAATTAACAAAAAGACCACTTTTGCTGCCACCTTACTACTTGGCTAAACTACACATCGCCCATGGCCTAGGAGAGCTTATGTATTCCCAAGAAATGTCTTTCTTTGTGGAGGTTTTAAACAGCAACTCTCCTATGCTGAACGGTCCCCAAAAAACTTTTACCTCTCTACTCTGGGCCTTGGCCTATGCCTACATAGACCACTCCCAATTCAAGGGAAAATACATGCTTGGTCTATTAGGGCCCACAGGAGTGGAAATAACTGTCCACAATATAACCTCCCCGACAAGTCCAAAAAATCCATAGTTCTAATCCTAACAGATTTAGGAGCAGCAATTGGCATAGCTGCCCACCCCTTGGATAGGATTCCCCTATCACAAGACAACCTCACGCAATCTAACTCAGACCCTGGAAGTTCTTGCTACCAACACAGGGAGGCCCTACAGAGAATTCGAAAACCCCTAAATTCTCTAGCTAATGTAGTTCTAGACAGTAGACTTGCCCTAGACTACCTCCTAGCCAAACAGGGAGGCGCCTGTGCAGTCATTAAGAAAGCCTGCTACACATATGCAATCAAATCAGGTCAGATTAAACTTAGTATAAAAAAAAATCTACAAGCAGGTGACCTGGCTTCACAGGTATAACCAAAAAATAGATCCCAGTGTCATTTGGAACAGGATTAAAAGGACTCCCTTTTTTCACCTGGCTTTTTCCATTCCTTGGTCCATTAATAACTGTTGTCCTTTTATTATTTGGTCCATGCCTTTTTCATCTCCTTAAGTTTGTATCTCGTAGGTTACAACTGTTTCACGTAAAGATGATGATACTCCAAGGATTCCAGCCCATACCTCAACATCCAGGGAATGTAGAGCTCTGCCCTTAGATCAGGCAGGAAGAGATCTTCCATTCCAGGCTGCCAGCGTCCACACCCAGTGTCAGCCTGAAGCAACTACAAGGCTGACCCCCAACTTTTCATCTTCCCATAGGATATGGAATTGAAATCTCGGGGGGGGGGGATTTATGAGGCAGGAGAGTTAGAATAGAGAGCAAGGCCTCGAGCTCTACCCCTCCCCTTCTCGGTCTTGCTTGGAACATTGCAGACGTGACCTTCACTGACCACTTGTTCCCCCGCTTCCCCTCCCCAATTTCCTATAACTGAGAGGACCAAAAAAGTAAAAAATAAAAAATTGCTATCTGGAGAGCAGGGTCAAGGACTAGCATTGTTGGCAGTCGCCCCACCAGCATCAGAAGCCGAGGACCACCCTATCCCCACGCCCTTGCCCATGTTTAATAGAACCTTCTGCCCAGACCCCATCGGATGTCTCATTCTCTGAGGTTGCCCTCTCACTTCTCGAGTGCGTACTATTACTTTAATAAGTTTACTGTGCTTTGCTAAATCTTTCGGTCATGCTCTCTAATTTTTCTTGTTCCATAACAAAAACCTAGGCCCCGGTAGCCGGTCGAGGCCTCCCTGGGGGCTGCCCTGCGTCAAGGAACTCTCTTCCCAGCTACACCTTCGCTGAACTTCTGTGTTTTTGGAATCCCCCAGTTTTATCAAGAATCCTGTCAAGTCAGTTTAGCCAGAATCTCCCACCCTCAATATCTGATTACTATTGGCATCTGACCAAATTCTTCACCCCCCAATCCCCACCTTAGCCTGCCTTCAGCAAGAATCCTGTTAGGTTGGTTTAGCCAGAATCCCCCCGACCCCTAATGTTTCTGCTTAGTAATTTTCCATCCACTGACCCCACCCTGCTCCTGGGCTATGCATGTCCCTGCTAAATTTGGAATTGAGTCCCGGTTTCTACATTAAGGTCCCTTTTCCCCTGTTGCAATAGTTCTTGAGTAAAATCTGTTTTTGCTACTTTACTGTCTAGCTCTAGGTCTTCTTTGACAAGTTTAAATGGGTTAATGTACGAAAAGCACTTACAACAGCACCTGGCACATAGTGAGCCCTATAAACCTTAGCTTTATAATTAATTTTGAAGACTTTTATATCAGTTTCCCAACCAATGGACGTAAAGACACATCCTTGTTACTGAGATCCAAGAAGCAGCTATAGACTTGGCTTATGGATCCCTTACCTACCCCTCGCCCCCACCCCTTCTTCCTCTAAGTTGCTTTTCTCCTGGCCCTGCAGACATGTCCCACCATCTCCTCTGCTCCCTGCTCAAAGGGCGGGGGTCCTGTTTTCTATCCCAACCCAGACTCTGAGTGTTCACTTGTACTGTTATGATCTTTCTCTTTCCCAAAGGCATGAGATATTTTTCAGCTGCTTCTTTCTGTTTCCAGGAAATTTATCTGCTCCACTCCCTTCTACTCAAGGCCGACCACACTTGTTATCCTCAGAGACATGCATGTTATCTTTTTCCCAGTGCATAGCAGCTGGCCCCTAAGTGGAATAACTAAATTCTCATGCAGCTTTAAGGAAAGTGGCTCGAAAGAAATGGGGACTGAGAAGGTGTAAAATTGGGGACTCCTTCTAATAAGTCTTTGAAGTCTGGGGTCACATGGAAAGCTAAGGGCTTTATAACAATTCTATGTTCCTTTTTGGGTTTTCATGGCTGACAGAGTCACAGGTTTCTCTCCCCTCCTCAGTCCCACCCCCCGCCCCACCTATTTTTGACTACAGGTGCATTTTAAGATTGACAAAAATTTATAGTATGAAATAACCATTTCTGGGGAATCTCTGTAGAAAGACCCTCTAACTAGACAAAAAACTTGCCTGCACATAGGAATTCAATAATGGCCATTTCAAAAGCAAAGTCTATAGAAAGATATTAAAATTGAAGAATATACACCACTACCACAACAGCAAGAAAATAAAGTGAGCCCTGGCAGGTTTGGCTCAGTGGTTAGAGTGTTGACCAGAGCACTAAAGGGTCCTAGGTCCAATTCTGGCCAAGGGCATGTACCTTGGTTGCAGGCACGATCCCCGGCCCTGGTCGGGGTGCTTGGGGGTGGCAGCCAATCAATGTGTCTCTCTCACATTGATGTTTCTCCCCCCCCCCCCTTCCACTCTCTCTGAAAAATATCCTCTGGTGAGGATTCAAAAAGAAGAAGAAAAGAAAGTGATTTTTTTAAATGGCAAAGGACAGAAACACAAGTCAGACTGGCTTAAGCAATAAGTATAGGATTCTGGACTCACATAACTGGCAAATCTGGAGGCACTGTATTCAGGCACAGCTGGATCTAGGTACTCAGATGATGTGCTCATACAACCTTTTTGCTGTCCTTCCTTCCTCCTTTCTCTATTTACTTCTTTGCTGACTAGACATTTATCATTAATTTTATTCAACAAATATCTCTTGAGTTTAGATGTGACAGGCACTGGGGATATTTCAGTGGACAAGACTGATAGTGTTTCCATTCTCATGGGAGTCATGTCCTATTGGGAAAGAAGGACCATAAATTACTGAACATAATATACTTATAATTTAGGGTAATTATCATGTAGCTGAGATTTGAAAGGTGCAAGGGCTGAGGAAGATTTGTAGTATCCAGAATGGCAGGGAAGACCTTTCTGTAGAGGTGAGATTGCTTGCAACCTGACAGAGGAGTAGGAGTCAGCCATGCAAGTTTCTTGGAGGAGAGCATTCCAAGCAGAAGGAACAGCTAGGCAGACAAAACCTTCCAATGATGAGAAACCGGTTTGGGGGAGACTGGCACAAAGCAATATTGGCAATGAAGCATGTAATCCTCATTTGTAACCATGAAGCATGTAACCCTCATTTTTAATCTAACTGCCCACCCTGTTCTATATCCCTGAACAAAAAGTTGCAAGCTAGTGCCAGAAAATAGCCAACTGTAACAGTTAAACAATGCTTGCTTTAGCTTCTGTTCATTGCTTCGTTTGGTTCCCACCCCTCTCCATGTCAACCAAGATATAGTTTTTGCCTTTATATTTGATCTGTTGAGACTGTTTGGGGCCACGAGTTTGTTTAAGGCAGGAGCCCACTCGCAGTCGTCAGCTAATAAATCTCCAAATGGTCAATTCGGTCTCGGTGTGAATTAGTCTTGGGTAAGTTGGATATAACATTTGGAGGCCCCAGCGAGATCTAATTCTAATTTCTCCAGGCTGCCAGGCCTCCACGACTGGCCCACTGGGAAACTTCCCATCGCAGGGGAGGTACCCCGGGAAGAAGTCCCAGGGCCCCGTGAAGAGGACGTCTCCCCTGCAGGTCGAGAGCTAACTCCCTGTGGCCATCTATCTGTTTGGAGTCCCTCAGAACACATCCAGAGGAAAGAAATAATTTTAAACTATTTCCTGACTAGACTAGTCTCTGAGTTCTTGCCAACTGGGGCCAGATGTGGCCGGTCCAGTTGTGCGAGATCCTTCCTTGAGTTGGGACACCAACGGAGGGATTTACCTGGCTCTGAAAATCTGTTTGAGGGGGAGACTGATCACCTCTCCGGACCTATAGAAGTCCCAGTCAGGTTTTGTCGGGTGGGAATGTCATAACCTCTGAATGAGTGTCGTGTGAGTGTGTCTCTAGTCCCACGGCTTTTGCTGCGGGATGTAAGTGGGCCCGGATCCGCTTCCGTAGTCGGCCGCAATGACATAACGGTGACTCAGCTTTAGCTGACCAGGCCCAGGGTTTATATGGGTGCACCTTAGTCAAGGCCAAACTAAGTCGCCACGAGGTAGCAGACCGATGGCATCTGGTAGGGTCCCTTTGGGGGGCCTCCCCTCCCCTTTGTCTGTCTCCGAGACTGAGCCCAGAAATGCACAGAAGTAAGGGATAAAATTTATTCTGGCTCCATTACTCTACTTGGTCTAAATGTATCGTTTCCCATTTCAGGGTATTCTGTTTTGTTTCGTGTCCTTTGTCTCAGATATATTAGAGGATGTTTCTTGGCTTGGTCCTACTTTGTTCCCTGTTGAATCTATCTTCTCCTGGATCACGGACTTAGTGTTCCAGGGCTGCCTCTGTCTCTACTCTCTGTTTGAGACTCAACTCTTTCCCTTCCTCCTAATCCTCTGTTTTACACTCCCTCCCTCCTAATCTGTTCTTCCATTCACAGGACGACAAGACTCGGCCTTTGCCTCCTTCTGGGCTGCCTCAAGAATCCTTCCCATTCTCTTTCCCTGGGCCGCACTAATTGTTTCACTCAGTTTCGTCGCCATGCGTGGAGGTGGCTCAAAGACTAACAGTCCTCTCCAATGCATGTTAGATCATTGGGACGAAGCCGGATTTGGCACTAAGGATATGGGGAGCCCCTCTCAAAGGTGTTCTCAGAACACTCTGTGAGTTAGAATGGCCAACCTTGGAGCAGGGTGGCCTGACATTGGCTCCTTTGACCCTAGGACGACAAAACAGGTTTGGGATGTCGTGACAGGTCACCCAGGCCACCCGGACCAGTTTCCATATATTGACATTTGGCTATATCTAACCCAGAACCCACCTCCTTGGTTCAGAAAGTATGACAAGGACATGGGCATAAAAATTCTAGTCACACAAACTCCTTTTCAAAAGACAAAATCAAAGAAAGAAAAGTCTCCCCCTATCTTCCAAAACCCCCAGCCAGGAGACCCTCCGCCCTATAACCCACCGCACCCCTCCCTCCGGCCTCTACCTTCCTCCTCAACCGACCCCTCGGTGCTACCATCGCCTTTCTTGCTTTCCCAGACCCGTAGCTTCACATTAAGGGCCATGCAGGGGGCACCTTCTTCCTCCAGCACTGTTCTCCCCTTAAGGGAAGCCCCTCCAGCTAATGGGGATGCAAGAGGGAGGCCTCCTTTCCTAGTCTATGCCCCTTTCTCATCTAATGATTTATACAACTGGAAAGCCCAGAATCCCCCATTTTCAGAGAAACCACAGGCCCTCACTGGACTCCTAGAGTCCATTTTCCATACCCACAGTCCCACATGGGATGACCACCAGCAGCTTATGGTTACCCTCTT
Organism: Miniopterus natalensis; assembly: GCF_054644295.1. Lineage (NCBI taxonomy): Eukaryota > Metazoa > Chordata > Mammalia > Chiroptera > Miniopteridae > Miniopterus > Miniopterus natalensis. Next base: position 87,067,257 of record NC_142083.1, read on the forward strand.
CACCTCAGAGGAACACGAAAGAATTAAGCATGAGGCCTGGAAGCCCGTCCTAGGTCCTGGGGGAGGTTCCCTAGAAGAAAATAGGGACTGAATAGAACAATCTTTTCCCACAAATCGGCCAGAGTGGGACCCCAACACCTCCGCAGGAAGGGGTGCATTGAACAATTTTCACCGGTACCTCCTAGCAGGCCTGAAAAGGGCCGCCAGAAAACCGATCGATCTGTCCAAAGTAACTGCAGTTTCCCAAGGCCCTCAGGAATCGCCCAGAGCTTTCCTAGAGAGGTTACAGGAAGCCTATCGAGTCTATACTCCCATAGACCCAGCTGCCCCGGAAAATAGCAGGGCGATCCACCTAGCCTTTGTCGCTCAATCAGCCCTTGACATTAGAAGGAAGCTACAAAAATTAGAAGGGTTCCAAGGGATGAACTTATCCCAACTAGTAGAAGTAGCTCAAAAGGTTTTTGACAACTGAGATAGTCCCTCTGAAAAACAAGAAAAAAGGCTGGCAAGAGTAGTAGTAGCAGCCATAAAGGAATCAGTAGTCAGCAACCAAGAGGAACCAGGGGTAAGGGAAGACAAGGGCCCTCAAGCCAGGAGAAAGCGACCGGCAGGCAGCCAGGGGAGACTGCCCCTAGGAAAGAATCAAAGCGCATACTGCAAGCAGGAGGGACACTGGAAGAATGAGTGCCCAACAAGCCGGAAAGAAATCAGAAACCGGCAGAAATACTGAACCTGGACACTGACTGACGGGGCCAGGGCTCCATTCCACTTAGCCTCCAGGAGCCCATGGTGACTCTTAATTTAGGGGGCAACCCAATAGAGTTCCTAGTAGATACTGGGGCTACCCACTCTGTCCTCACCACTCCCCTAGGACCCCTTTCCACTAAAAGAACAGTCCAAAGGGCCACTGGAAACTCTATGCAATACCCTTGGACCTACCGGCGGACTGTTGACCTAGGAAAAAGTACCGTTACCCACTCTTTTCTTGTAATCCCGGACTGTCCCTATCTGCTCCTAGGGAGAACCCTCCTCCAAAAACTCCAGGCCGCTGTATCCTTCACAGAGGAGTCACCACCTTCAACCTCCCAGAAAAACAGGCTACCAGAATCATGGTTACTCTTCCCCTTTCTGAGGAGTATCAGCTACAGGTAATTCCCCTACTCAGGCTGACCCTGACCCCTATCTGTTGGAGCTGCAGCAGCACTACCCCTAAGATCTGGGCCGAGACAACCTCCCGAGATTAGCTGCGCATCAACACCCAGTAGTCGTTCAGTTCCAGGCAATCGTTACACCAGTCAGGATACGTCAGTATCCTGAGTCAGGAGACAAGGCAGGGAATAACCTCACACAGCAACCGCCTGAGGCTGGCTGGCATCCTAGTTCCCTGCCAGTCCCCTTGGAACACTCCATTCCTACCGATACGCAAACCTGGGATGAATGACTATCGGCCGGTACAGGACTTGGGGGGGTAAATCTGTGGGTTGAAACCATACATCCCACTGTACCCAACCCATACACCCTCCTCAGCCTCCTATCGCCCAACCAGCATCATTATTCTGTCCTTGACCTCAAGGACTCCTTCTTTGCTATCCCACTTGCTCCTGTCAGCCAGCCCATCTTTGCTTTTGCATGGTTAGGCCCTGTTACTGGGTTCCCTGGCTAGCTTACTTGGACACGGCTGCCCCAGGGGTTCAAAAATTCCTCTACATTATTTGAAGAGGCGCTGAGCCGGGACCTCACTGACTTCCGGCAGAACCATTCCTCCTATACCCTATACCCTATACGCTATGTAGATGATCTACCCTATTGTGGATTCGGAGAGAGAGTGCAAAACAGCCACGGAGCATCTGCTACAGCACCTACAGACTCTCGGATAGCACGTCTCGGCCAAGAAGGCCCAACTCTGCACCACGTCGGTAACATACCTTGGCTACCAGCTCCAGGGAGGTAAGCGAACTCTTTCGGACAGCCGAAAACAAGCCATCCTCCGAATTCCTACCCCCACCACCAAGCGACAGGTATGGGGATTCTTAGGAGCTGTTGGGTATTGCCGACTCTGGACTCCTGGGCTTGCAGAGTTAGCAAAACCCCTTTATACCCTAACTGGAGGGGGAAAGCCCCTAGACTGGACTGAGACTGAATAAAAGGCTTTCGAAAACCTAAAGCAGGCCCTTGTATTGGCACCAGCCTTAGCCCTACCAGATTTATCTAAGCCATTCCACTTGTTCATTCATGAGTCAAAAGGAATTGCTAACGGGGTCCTAACGCAGACTCTAGGACCATGGAGAAGGCCTGTTGCTTCCTGTCAAAGAGACTCGATCCTGTAGCATCAGGACGGGCGGCTTGCTTAAGGGCAATAGCGGCTACAGCTGTTCTAGTTAAGGAGGCTGATAAACTGACACCTGGGCAACAACTCACCCTCACTGCCCCACATGAGGTTGAAACTCTTCTAAGAGGAAACCCCGAGAAATGGATGTCCAACTTACGGGTAGCCCAGTACCAGACTCTCCTTGATCAGCTGTGCATCACCTTTAGTAAGATGCAGGCCCTGCACCCAGCGACCCTGATGCCGGATGATGCGATGATGATCCGGCCCTCCCGAGACATAACTGCGAGGACCTCCTAGATTTCACTCGGCTGCCAGCCTGGATCTGACAGACGCACCACTCACCAGTCCCGACAGAGAATCGTGTACAGATGGAAGCAGTTTTATGGAAAAGGGAATTCGGTATGCCTGGGCCCCTGTGGTCACACAGGAAGAAACCATCTGGGCCCAGGCCCTACCTCATGGCACCTCGGCTCAAAAAGCCGAATTAATTGCCCTAATGCAGGTGCTCAGGTGGACAAAGGACAAAACTGTCAATATCTACACAGACAGTCAGTATGCCTTTGCTACAGCCCACGTCCATGCTCATATTTACAAGGAAAGAGGGCTATTAACTTCAGGGGGAAAGGAAATTAAAAACAAGACTGAAATTCTACCCCTCCTAGAAGCTATATGGCTCCCTAAAAGAGTAGCCTTACCACACTGCCCGGGGCGTCAGGAAGGACGATCCAAAGAAGCAAGGGGAAATAGAGCCGCCCACCTGGCAGCAAAAGAAGCTGCAAAACTCCCCATCCGGTCCCTAGACATCCTTCTAACCTTGCCAGACCCGGTCCTACCCGAGTCCCCCCACTATTCTCTAGAGGAAATAAAATTAGCTGCAACTAGACAGGCAACCTGTCTGGCCAGGTATTTCAGGCCAGGTATTTCTACCAGAAGCTCTAGGAAAAACACTTGTACCCCTCTAGGAAAAACACTTGTACCCCTTCAGGCCAGGTATTTCTACCAGAAGCTCTAGGAAAAACACTTGTATCCCAGTTACACCAGAGCTCTCACCCAGGGCAGTCCAGGCTATCGGAGCTCCTCAGAGAGATGCACTTCTTTACTAGCCAGAAGTCCACCACTGAGTCTACACTTCTAGGTGCCTAGGCACTAAGTGAACGCTAGGCAAGGAAAGCTTCCCCAGTTAGGAGGAGGGGCATGAGGATCCGCACCAGGAGGACACCGGGAGCTTGACTTCCCCGAAGTCACACCCCCGCCAGCCAGGAAGAAGTACCTCCTAGGACTCGTAGACACCTTTTCAGGCTGGGTCGAGGCTTTCCCCACCCAGAATGAAACCGCCCGCACAGTAGTCTGGAAACTCCTATCCGAAGCAATTCCTAGATTTGGCTTACCCTTTTCCCTCGGGTCAGACAAGGGACCGGCCTTCACGGCCCAAATATCCCAACTCATAACAAAGGCCTTACACATTAATTGGAAACTCCACTGCTCCTACTGACCTCAGAGCTCAGTGCAGGTTGAATGTTTGAACAGAACGCTAAAAGAAACCTTACCTAAACTTATTCTAGAAACCGGTGAAAATTGGACCAATCTGTTACCCCTGCCTCTCCTACGGGTTAAATGCACTCCCTACAAGGCGGGCTTCGCCCCCTTTGAAATACGTTTGGGAGACTGCCCCCTCTTCTCCCTCGGCTACAGGCAGAGCCATTAGCAGAAATCCAGAACACCTCTCTACTTAAGTTTCTCCAAACCCGACAGGATACCCAGGCTAAAGTTCACCGATAAGTTCGTTAGGTTCTCCCTCTATCCTCCTCGGACCCTATACACCAGTTCCAACCTGGGGGCTCCATGTGGGTTAAAACTCACCTGAAGGATGGACTGCAGCCTACCTGGGAAGGGCCTTTCCTTGTCATTTTAACCACACCTACAGCAGGCAAGGTTGACCGCCTCTCCACCTGGATCCATCACTCCCGCCTCAAGGCAGCAGACTCCAGATGGACGTCCCAGCCGACTGGCAACCCGCTCAAGATAAGACTAAAGAAGGGGAGTTCTCCTTCTTAATATCCATAACCCTTATTTGTCTCATTTGGTCTCCAGTATTTGTATCTAGTGCATCCTATTATTGGGAAGTCTGAAATGGCATCTAAAGGGCTGTTTTAGCAAATTACACAGACCCCGGCTACAGCTGGAATCTAAACCAGTGCGCTATCCAAATCGATCTGTGTACCCTTTTTAGGGATTCCCTATGCACAACACCCCAACAATCCAAACCAGGATATGAGAATTGGTGCCCAGAGAGTAATCTACAATCTAGTGACTTTTACCTATGTCCAGGAACAGGCCCTGTCAATCCCCAATGTTTATATTCCTCTCATTACTTCTGTCCTAGCTGGGGTTGCGAAACCCTTGTCACTTGGGGAAGAGATGGGCACAGATTCCTAAAACTTTGGAGGACAGAGAGACCCACCACCAGCACAGAATGACAGTGTAACCCTCTTTCCCTCCAACCCCAGGTAGAGACCATTCCTCATGGCTCACTGGCTGGACTTGGGGAATCCGGTTCTATCTAACTGGTTATGATACTGGGACCCTCCTCACCATCCAGAAGAGACCCAGCCCCCGGCAAAAACGGCCCATAGAGCCCATAGCTGAGCTCAAACTCCCTGTCCCTATAGCACAACCAAAACCTACCCTAGACCATCTAGGTCAACAGTATAAGGCTACTAATCCAGCACCTGCAGAGGTGCCCCTACTCTCCCTCTTAACTGCCATGCTCCACCTAATCAATTCAACCCACCCCGACCTAGGTCTGACTGCTGGCTGTGCCTAGCCTCTAAGCCTCCTTACTACTCAGGCATAGGAGCATCTTTTCCCCCACCCCGACCTCGGACCAGTCTAATTGCCATCAAGGACCTCACCGCCTCACGCTGGGAGATATGCGAGGCCCAGGCTTATGCCTCCTCACTAAAGACAGTTCCAGTATCCCCAACCTGTATTCAGACCTCTGTAACACCACTTTATATTTTAATGCGTCTTTCCCCTCCACTAGACAGTATTTTCTGGCCCCAAACAATACATGGTTTGCATGCACCACGGGCCTAACTCGCTGTCTCAGTTCTGAGGAACTACAAGCCCCCCGTAATCCTGTTTTCTGTCTCCTTGTATATGTCCTACCACAGGCCTCTATTTACAGTGGGTTGGAAGGGGACACTCTTATTTTCCCCGCTGAAGGTTTAACTTGTTGGAAGCGAGCAGCTCTCCTCCTCCCAGTCCTAGTGGGCCTTGGCATGGCTGGGTCCGCGGCTGTAATTTCTGATGCGCTAATCACCTCAGATCTCCACAGTTGAGAGCTTACTGAACAGGTTAATACAGATCTTAGCCACTTAGAGGCCTCAATATCTGCCCTTAATGAACAGGTAGATTCCCTGGCAGAAGCAGTCCTCCAAAACCGCAGGGGGGCCTCTGTGCTGCCCTGGGGGAAACCTGTTGCTTCTGCTCTAATAACACTGGTATCATGCAGGAATCTCTATCCCTTGTAGGAAAAATACTGAGGAACGCAGAAGGCAGCTCAAGAGCTCACAGTCTTGGTACCACTGTATATTCAACCGGTCCCCTTGGCTCACAACCCTCTTATCTGCAATAGCTGGACCCCTCCTCCTCCTCAGACTCGCCCTTATCACAGGTCCCTGCCTCCTTAACCGCCTGACCTCTTTCGCTAGAGATAGAACCAACTCCGTAAAATTAATGGTTCTTAGAACCGAGTATAATTCTCTACCCTCTGAAGGAGAATCAAGGATTTAATTCTCATCATAATTTACAAACAGGAGTGGGGAATGAAGCATGCAACCCTCATTTTTAATCACGAAGCATGTAACCCTCGTTTTTAATCTAACTGCCAGCCCTGTTCTATATCCCTGAACAAACAGTTACAAGCTAGTGCCAGGAAATAGCCAACCGTAGCGGTTAAACAATGCTCACTTCGGCTTCTGTACATTGCTTTGCTAGGTTCCCACCCATCTCCATGCCAACCAGGGTGCAGTTTTTGCCTTTATATTTGATCTGTTGAGACTGTTCGGGGCTGCGAGTCCGTTTAGGGCAGGAGCCCCCTGGCAGTAGCCAGCTAATAAATCTCCAATTTATTAGAGGTCAGTTGGGTCTTAGTGTGAATTAGTCTCATGTAAGTCAGTTATAACAGCAAGAGAGCCATAGGCCAGGTTATGGAGTTAGGGTAATATGGGGTGACAGCTAATAAAAGGGGAGTGCCTTATGTAGGCAATGATTTAGCTTGTTGAAGATGATGCTTGTTGCTGCATGAAGAATGGAATGGAGCAGGGTGGAAATAGACCTTCCTGATTATATCAGCAAAATGATGTCATCAGGATTTCCACCTACCTTAGCTTGTTACAGCATTGGCTGAACTCACCATATTATGATGCATTTGTCTATCCTACAGAGCGAAATGATCATCATAGCAACAAAGAAAACACTCAGAGTCCATCATCCTACCCCTGTCAATAGGCAACGTAAATATGTCACATTATAATTTTCTGCTCACAGAGTGCGCCTTTTCACTTTTATTGACTTCATACAATACAGCCATTTTTTAAAATGTCAGAGGCCATTATCTTAAACATTCAGGGTCCTAGGAAAACTACTTGTTCTTGGAAGCAGTGCATGAAGTTTCTTTCTAATTATAGCCCTTCTGAATTCCTTGTCCTTTCTTTTAAATAAAGTGTCTGGCCATATGTTCAAATGAGTAGTATTCTAAGTTTTATATCTTGCCTCATTTTCTTTGGAATCTGTCATTGTCAGAGCTTTTTACAGTGTTACTGTAAAAATATACTGAATCTTGGTAGAGAAAACTGGCTTCTCTGAAGTTAAAGAGGTTTTTAAAAGCGGTTGTGTGGGAGTCTGTGTCCTGCTTGCAAAAATAGTGAAATCGGGCCTTTCAACTAATTCTCTACTTAGAATTGAGTTATCTTTTTCAATATTGTGGTGATTGTTTTGCTTGGATTTAAATCCACTTTGTTTATAGTGCAAAATCATCTCATGCTTTTAAGAAGTAAGGCCACAGAATATTTCACCCAGAGACAGCCAGGGTTGGAGAGAAGTATGGGCTAAGTAAGACACGTTGAATATATATGAGAACAGAAACTGACATAACTTTCTGTCCATGAATTAAACCATACTGGGACCAGGAATACTTCTCCATGCTTATATAAACAATACAGAGACCAGGCATAAAACATGTAGCTATTGATTCCAGGAAATACTTGCTCTTGGAAGATAAGGCTGTGAACTAGAGAAACTAGGTTGCTCATCAAGATTTGCATCAAGACTTTAGAATCACCGGGCCCACCTACCCAGAGCTATTAGGTTGTAAACTATGATCAATCCTAGATGGTTCCCTACCTTGCAAAATCTACAGTAAAACCACCCAGCCCAAGCCCTAAACTTTTACAAATACTCTTTGCAATAAAGAGCCTAAGAATGTGCCACCCCAAAAAAGGCACTTTGGCTTAGGGATACTTTTGCACTGAAGTCAATTAAGAATCAACAAATGCAGGAAGAGTTCCCTCGCTCTTCACTTATCTGTCTTGAAAGCAGGACATAAATTTCCCTTAGAGGAAGTTGCCCTTCCCATCCCCCCATGCTTGTATTAGGGAGATAAAATTGCCTCATCATTATAGATGGTGAGTCTACACCAAAATGAATTAGCAAAAACAGACCTTATTAAAATAACTCTTTTCTCCATTAGTTTTCTCCAGATGTGTCCTAGTCATTCCCCCATAATTTTTTTGTCCCTTGAAGCCCAAGCCCTCTTTCCTTTGTTAAAAGGATATACATGCCCCCAAGTCTGCTTCTTTGAGTTTTTATCTTTTCTGTGAACTCCCATGCATGGACATATTAATAAAAAATGTGACTTTTTTCCTCTTAATCTGTCTTTTGCTAGTTTAATTCACAGGCCCCTCAATTAAGAACATAAAAGTGTAGAGGAAAAGTTTTTTCTCCCCAACACTGATTTCCCCATTTTGAAATACTACCAAGACCCTGTCAAGATGATGTTCAGTCTTGCTGCAGTGAATCCAATAAACTTAGATTTGCTTAATCAACAGGTTTTACTGGAGGTCCTTGGAGAATTGATAGCCAACTTTTATATACTCTGTGTGTGTAAATGCAGTAAAATGCCAACCAAAATGCAGTGGGCCAAATGACATAAAGGCATAAAATGTGAGGATGCAGGATTATGAGGATAATGAAATTTCCTTTTGCATGATAGTGATATGGAATAAAATTAAAACCCTCCCTTTTGCTTTGTTTATGAGAAGCACCTGGCTGCTGGCTTCTCTGCTTAAAGAGGGGGATGAGGTAATAATGCATTCCTGCTTCCCCCTCCTTCCTCCTCCTGTCGTCTTTTAGTTGGTTTCAGGGTGATTTAAGCTATGAATCCCTTTTGCCTCCTGCCCGCTCTCATCCTGTCACTCCCTGTGCACCAGCCCCATCCCGTGTGCTCAGCATGCTCAACTGGGAGTATCCGAGTAGAGATAAGACTAGACTGTGACTAAGTTTAGAAAGCCCCTTTGTTCTGTTTTAAACTCTGAACCTTTATAAACTATAAACTTTCCTGTAGAAGGGGCTCAGACTTTGGAGTTGGACTCCTCTTGTGAGGACCCACCAAGACAGAGGAAGGCCCCTAGGCCCCGGGGCAGGACAAAAGGCATACATGAGTGACTCAGTAAACTGCAGAGGGTGGAGGCAGTTCCAGGAATTAACTTAAATCGGTGGGTTTGACGAATACCAGGTGTACTCAAGCTTCAGGCGCCTGTGGTTGAGAAACATCCTGAGCCCACCCTTCCTAAAGAATTTACAACCCTTGCAAGGACAATGATTGCTTGCTCACTGTAACCCTATATAAGCCTGTTGTAAATTTGGATCAGGGTTCGAGTCAGAATTCCACTGCGTTGGATACGACCGAACCCCAGCTAGCTGGAATAAAAGTCCCTTTTGCTGTTACATTATCAGCTCTGGAGTGATTGTCTTTCCGCCACATAGGGGATCTGATTCTCGGACATAACACTCTGGGCCTGCCGGCGTAAAATAAACCTCCTGAAACCCCAGCCTCCGAGTGCCACTTGGTCTTTCCGTAAGGTAAATGTCTCTGGTTCTGCAACAATAGCTCATTCAATCTCAGTTGTGATCCATCTACACTTATAAATATGATCTCTCACCTTACAAACATTCTCAAAGTTTACTCTATACGGAAAACATGTGGTAGGTTTGATTGCAAAACCAATCATAATTCTTTATCTCTTCATCTAAAACTCCCTTTACAGTGTAACTTTGCAGTTCCTCCCATCAAGAGCTAAAGTCCATTTCCCCAACCCTTTAATCTGGGCTGGCCTAATGACTTGTTTTGGTCAATTGAATGCAGCAGAGTTGAGGTTATGCCAGTTTTGGACCTAAGCCTAGAGGGCCTTTCAGCTTTTGCTTTCCCTTGGAACCCTTACTCTGTCACATGAACAAGCCCAAGTTAGCCTTCTGGAGAATGAGAGATCATGTTGGGGATTGAGTCAAGGGACCTCAGCCTATAGCTAGCCTACTTCCCATCATGTGAGAGCTTAGCCTAGATAAGTAAAGCCACCTACTCAACTCACACCAAACACAAATGTATATGTGAGACCAGCAGAACCATCCAGCTGACCTATATAGACTATAATTGTTTTAAATCATTGAGTTTTGGGATAGTTTGTTATGCAGCAATAGCTAACTGATACACGTAGCATGGCAGACATTATTGCCCCAAAATATCTATGTCTCTCTCTCTTTTTCCCAGCTAACAGAATATAAATTTTGTTCAGATTCCTTGACCTCAGAGAAGGTAAGCAGTGGCCAATCACATTATCTCACATTGCTGGCTACACCTAGGCATGAGAACATGAACCATTCTGGCTCCTCATGAGACCATCCTTACAGTCACTGTGATGAGCAAAGGTGAGCATGTGAATAAAACATGTGTCTTAGTCCACTTAGTTTTCTAGAATACAATACCATTGACTGGATGGCTTAAAAAACATTTATTTCTCATAGTTTGGAGGGTGGGAAGTTCAATATCAGGTGCTGGCAGATTTGGTTGGCAGAAGAAAGAAAGGAACTTTCTGGGGCCTCTTTTATAAGGGAACTAATCCCATTCATGAGGGCTCCACCTTCATGACCAAATCACCACCAAAAAGTCCCACTTCCTTATACCATCCCATTTGGGTTAGGCTTTCAACATCTGAATTTTGAAGGGACATAAACATTCAGTCCACAACAGTATGCCAATCAGAATTCTCCCCTAGGATTTTATATATGGAGTCTAGAAATGAGATATATATGACTGATATGGGGGATAAGTCAGACTGCTCTGTTTTAGAATAATGAGAAATGAATTTTTACATCTGAATATTTTGGAGAAAACTTGCATCTGTGTAATAAATTTACCAGAACAGTGAATGCCACCTCCTTCAAAATACAGACTGCACACCAAGTTAATAGTAAGCCTTCAAATTTCTGGGAAGAAAAATGCCATATTAAAAACAAGATGATACATAATCAGTTTTATGATTCACTGCAATTTTCTTTTTCACCTGGATAAAAACAGTTGACGCGATGGAAGTTTATAATGGGTGGGAGAAACAGGTCAAAAGAACTAATCTCCAAGGAGATTTGAAATGCTTTTGAAATCCTCCTTGCTATAGACCACATTTTGAACTGTTGGCATTCTGGGCCCTGTTTGCCACTTGTCTCACATCCATATTTTAGACTAAAGCTCCACCTTCTGGAGAAGAAATGACATATAACAACTGCTCCACATATTGACGAACAGTCAAACTTGATTTGGAAGTCCCTGAGCTGTCTTTCTTAGTCATCCAAATGATTTCTTGTTGGCAGCTCATTCTTTCCTTTTTGGAAAGAGTGTCATCTCAGTGGGGTAGTGAAACTAGATGTAAGCTATTGATCACCTCCCCTTTCTCAAAGAGAAATTCATAGCATAGTTTCATCTTTATATTGATGGGTTCTGCCGTAGGAGACTGATTGGAATGATTACTCTTTCCTCTGCACGTTCTTCCTTTGATCCTTGTATCATTGAAAAGGTACTGGGTTTTATTTCCTTACTCTCAAGAGAAATCAATTTCTCTGCAGCTTTTCCTATATTTTATTCTACTCGGAAGCTTCTTCTTGAATGCAAATATTTTAAGAAATATTTTACATTGATGCCATTTTTTGAGAGATTAAAAATGGTCAATTTATTGTTTTTTTAAATAACTTAATATTTTAAGAATAGTTTTAGATTATTAAAGAAAAATTGGAAGATAGTACAGGCAGTTCCCATATACCATGCACTCAGTTTCCCCTATTGTTATCTTACATTAGCATGGCACATTAATGGACAAATATTGATATGTCATTATTAATCGAAGTCCATACTTGGTTCAGATCGCCTTAGTTTTTACTTAGTATCCTATTTCTGTTCCAGGATCCCATCCAGGACATCACATTACATTTAATTGTCATGTCTCCTTAGGCTCCTCTTAGCTGTGACAGTTTCTCAGACTTTGTTTTTGATGACAGTTTTGAGAAGTACTGGTCAGATATTTTGTAGAATGTCTATTAGGATTTGTCTTGTTTTTCACATGATTGGACTTGGGTTATGGCTTTTGGGGAGGAAGACCCTAAAGTGCCGTTTTTATCACATCATCACTTATCACTGTTGATGCTGACCCTGAAGTAGTGTCTGTCAGTTTTCTCACTGTAAAGTCACTCTTGTAACTTTTAAGTCACTGTAAAGTCTCTCCATGGCCTTGGGTGGCTCTTTTTTGGGGGGAGAAGCATAGTGCCCTGACTCTGTCTCTCTTCCTCTGGCACTGCGTTGCCAGGCTTCTCCTGGCCCCAGTGGAGAGAAGCAGTGAGTATGATGGGATCCACTTGATTTCATCTCTTTTATGCAGCCATGGGGAAAGGATGACAATATGAAAAAGGTAGCCAGGAAACCAGATTTGGGCTTTGTTTCTAGGCTTGGAAATTCTTTTGTCTCAGTCACCAATACCCTAAAAGATTCTTTGGGTATCTTTGAGGATGAAATAGAAAGAACATTCAAGAGTCAGTAAATCTAAGTTCTATCCTAAAGGTTTAGGGTGCGTTGGCCAAGACAGTAGTGTAGAAGTAAAACAGGAAAATGGAGTTGATACTGCCAATAGAGCAATCTAAAATAGAGCCGAGAGGCCTCCAGGAAGCTGAGCTAATACACCCCCTCCATGTGAAACTGAACTTTTGCACTTAGCAGAACCACAATGGCTGCATCCTAATACAGTTCCTGGAACTGGCTCTGCACCACTGGACTCTATTAAAAGATAACAATTTTCACCTAGCAATAGACATGAGCAGTTACTCATGTATAGTATAATATAAATCTACTTGCCAGCACCAATCACAGCTCTTTCAAAACAACTTGTGTAAACCCCATGGAAGCCCCCCTTTTTATGTCTTTATAAACTCTGTACCTTTCTTTCCCCCTCAGAATACAACTGGGGTTTTACCCAAATTTCTACCTCCAGAATTTCAGTTCCTAAAAAAAACCCCAAATAGCTTTTGTTTTCCTTACAGTTCTTGGTCAAAATTGACAGTAGCCTTCTCTGGACTTTGGTAGAGAGGATACCAAAAAATATCCATTAAATCACCTACTAAGTGACATCACATAGCTCATGTCACTGAATGAGCTAGGTAACTCTCTGAAGTAGACCTTATACCACTAATAAAACAACGACCATAATGGTAAGATTAATACAACCAGCAATTGTGTATTGACTCTTACTATGTGCCTAGCAGTGGGAATTCATCAAAGTAATGAGGCCCATACAATATGGTACAATATTATATGAGTTTCTGGTGTACAACATAGTGATTAGACATTTATATAGCTTACAAAGTGATCACCCTAAGTCTATTACCCATCTGACATCATACATAGTTATTACAATATTGACTATATTTTCTATGCTACTCTTTACATCCCTGTGACTGTTTTTATAACTGGCAATTAGTACGTCTTAATCCCTTCCCCTTTTTCACCCATCTATATAACCCAGCTCCCATCTGGCAACCACCAAAATGTTCTCTATCAGTTTGTTTCTGTTTTGTTTGTTATTTTGTTTTCTTAGATTCCATATATTAGTGAAACCATAGGGTATTTGTCTTTCTCTGCCTGACTTGTTTCACTTAGCGTAAGACCTTCTAGGTCCATCCATGTTGTTGCAAATGGCAAGATTCCCTTCTTTTTTATGGCCGAATAATATTCCATTGTATATAGGTACCGCCTCTTCTTTATCTATTTGTCCGTACATGGACACTTAGGTTGCTTTCATTCTTGGCTATTGTAATGCTGCAATGAACATAGGGAAGCATATGTCTTTTTGAATTAGTGTTTTGGATTTCTTTGAACACATACCCAGAAGTGGAATGGCTGGGTAGTTCTATTTTTAATTTTTTGAGAAACCTCCATACTGTTTTCCACAGCGGCTACACCAATTTACAATGCCACCAACAGTGCACGAGAGTTCCCCTTTCTCCGCATTCTCACCAACAATTGTTGCTTGTTGATTTATTGATGATCGCCATTCTGACAGGTGTGAGGTGACATCTCACTGGGTTTTGAATTGCATTTCCCTAATGATTAGTGATGTTGAGCATATTTTCATGCCCATTGGCCATATGTATGTCCTCTTTGGAAAAATGTCTATTCAGGTCCTCTGCCCATTTTTAAATTAGATTGTTTGAGGGGGTTTTTGGTATTAAGTTGTATGAGGTTTTTAAAAATATTTTGAATATTAATCCCTTAAAAGATGTATCATTGATGATTACTGTCTCCCATTTGGTAGTTTTTTTTTTTTCTTTCTTTCTTTTTTTTACTGTTGACACTGTTACAGATGTTCCCCCATTTCTCCCCCCTTTACACACCTTCACCCAGTCCCTGTACCCTCTGCCTCTGGCCATCACTACACTGTTGTCTGTGTCCGTAGGTTATGCATATATGTTCTTTGGCTGATCTCTTCACCTTCTTTCATCCAGTGCCCCAAACCCCCCTCCTCGAAAGCTGCCAGTCTGTTCCATGTATCCATGCCTCTGGTTCTGTTTTGTTCCTCAGTTTATTTCATTCATTAGATTTCACATACAAGTGAGATCATACGGCATCTGTCTTTCTCCATCTGGCTTATTTTGCTTAGCATAATAATCTGCAGGTCCATCCATGCTGTTACAAAAGGTAAAATCCTTCTTTTTTACAGCCACGTACTATTCCATTGTGTAACTATACCACAGCCTTTTTATCCACGCCTCTACTGATGGACATCTGGGTTGTTTTCTGATCTTGGTTATTGTAAATAACACTGCCATAAACATAGCAGTGTGCATATTCTTTCTGATTGATGTTTCATGATTCTTAGGAAATATTCCCAAAAGTGGAATTTCTGGGTCAAAAGACAGTTCCATTTTTAATTTTTGAGGCTATCCCATAGTGTTTTCCACAGTGGCTGCACCAGCCTGCATTCCCACGAACAGTGCACAAGGGCTCCCTTTCTCCACACCCTCACCAGCACTTATTGTTTGTTGATTTATTGATGGCAGCCATTCTGACAGGTGTGAGGTGACATCTCATTGTTTGTCTTCCTGGTGTTGAGCTGTTTAAGTTCTTTATATATTTTGGAAATTAACCCCTTATTAGTTGTATCATTGGCTAATATTTTCTCCTATACAGTGGGTTCCCTTTTCATTTTGTTGAGAATTTCCTTTGCTGTGCAGAAGCTTTTTAGTTTGATGTAGTCCCATTTATTTATTTTTTTCCTTTGTTTCACTTGTCCTAGGAGATATATCAGCAAAAATATTGCTACAAGAGATGCCTGAGATTTTACTGCCTATATTTTTTTCTAGAATTTTTATGGTTTTCAATTTTTTAAAAATATCTTATAGTTTTCAAAGTGCAGGTCTTTTACCTCCTTGGTTAAATATATTCCTGAGTTGTGTTGTTTTGTTTTTGATGAAATTGTAAATGGAATTTTTTAAAATTTCTCTTTTGATAGTTCTTTATTGATGTATAAAAATGCAACTGATTTCTGAATATTAATTTTGTATCCTGCTACTTTAATGAATTCATTTATCAGTTCTAGCAGGTTTTTTTTTGGTGGAGTCTTTAGGGTTCTCTCTATCATGTCCTCTGCAAATAATGACAGTTTTACTTCTTTCTTTCCAATTTGGATGCCTTTTATTTATTTTTTCTTGTCTGATTGCTATGGTTAGGACTTCCAGACAGGAGTGTTTTTCGTTGTTCATAATGAGCTCCTTCCCATTACACCCAAGTTTATGCCAACGAGGTGACTTGGGATAGGGCTCCTAGATAGCCTTAGGATGGGGCTAGTCACCAGAAAGATCAAGTGATTAGAAGGTTGGAACTTTCACCCCCACCCACTAAACTCTGGGGAGGGTAGGCAGAGCAGGAGACTGAACTCTATAAAAACTCTTGAACAGTGAGGTTCAGGAAGCTTCCAGGCTGGTAAACAAATTGAGGTCCTGTGAAGGTGACACACCCACAGAGGGCAGGGAAGCAAAATGTACCTCTCTCCTATAACTTGCCCTATACATCTCTTTCATTTGGCTGTTTCTGAGTTGTATCCTTTATAATAAACTGTTAAACATAAGTAAAGTATTTTCTTGAGTTTTGTGAGCCATTCCAGCAAATTATCAAATCTGCGGAAGGGGTTGTGGGAACTTCTGATAAATAGCCAATTGGTTAGAAGTACAGGGGGCTCAGGACTTGTGACTGGCATCAGAAATGGGGGCAGTCTTGTGGATTGAGGTCCTTTAACTAGTTAGTGTCAGAATTGAATTGTCGAACACACAGTTGATGTCAGAGAGTTGGTTGGTGTCAGAAAGAATCTTGCACAAGTGCAGTGGGGAAGAAAGAGTTGTGAGAGGGCAAGTCTGGGAGGCCAGAAGAACTCAGAGGATTTGAAACTTAAAGGGCAATTAATGAATTACTATTCCACTCAAAAATGTGGAAGGAAGGTATTGCAGGGACAGAAAGCAGTAGGCAATACTTGTAGACAATATTGTTACTATTAATAATAATTTCAACATAATAACAGCAGCTTCATTTATCACTTACTATGTTCCAGGTAATGACATTAATGTATTAGAGCCATTATCTCATTTAGTCCCCAAAGGAACCCTGTGAAGTTTATAATATTTGTTATCTGGGTTTTTTTTAGATGCCAAAGTTGAATCTCAAAGAAGTCAAATATATTCGATAGTGAGTAAGTGGCACTACTGTTATTTGAAACCATAATGAAAAGGGCAGTAGCTTTGGAGTCAGATAAACCTGGGTTTATTTCCTGCTCCTTCAAGCCTCTTGGAAACATCTGAACCTCACTCAGCTCTCAGTTTTCTGATTTATAAAATGGGGAAATAATAATGCTCATCTCCTGAAGTGAGGATTAAATAAAATAAAGCAATCTATGTGGTGCCTTATAATAGAACCAATGCATGGCAGAGATAATATTTTAAGAAATGATGATGTTACTGTATCAGTCAGCAATTGTTGAATAACCTCAGCAGCAGTCTCAGCGAGCATACAATTGTAAACATTTGTTTCTCAGGCATCTGCAGTTTGGGCTGAGGTTTGATGAACTTGGCAGCTCTGCTTCAGGCTCTGGGTCTGGTCTATCAGGATCTGGCTCCTTGCTGAGTTCTGGGCATAGATCTGCTTAATGTGTGTTCATTCTGGGGCTTAGGCTGAAGTGGCAGCAGCTACCCACGAGGAGCCCTCTGAGGTGATGGCAGAACTGCAAGAGGTGAACACAACTGTACAAGATCCTTTCAAACTTTTCTGATGTGTTTTTTCAAAACCGCCAGGCAATTCTCCAGTTTCCAACGGACACTAACTGGGTGTCCTAAAATTTAACTCAATTCTGACACGTATCTGTCTGGAGATAGCATCAGATTCCATATGTTAGGGGTTCAGTCCAAGACTTCTCCTCCCATCCCAATCATAAACACAGGTTTTTGTTACCTATGCCTACTGGCTGTTCTGACTGATCATTCAGTAGAGACCATGGCCCTGACCACAATCCTAACTCCCTTAGTTACCATGATTCATGATTTTCCCCCTATACAACCCATCCCCTGGAAGCCACTGGAGAACCAGATCTTTGAGCATTAGCTAACCTGTCTCAGGGCATGGGGGCTTCATAAAAATAACCCCTTACTTTCTTTGCTGCAAGCTCCTGTTCATGTCTTATTGGGCTTTGATGCTCGCCGGCAAATGGACCCCTTTAATCCAGTAACCATTTCTCTCAAATTCTCTTGGCGTTGTGGGGATTCAGAACAACCCACCCTCAGTGGTGTATAGATTGTTTTGAGCTAAAGGCAATTTCATCTTCATGCTTCAGTGAGACTTCTGCCCCCCCCCCCCCCCCCTCCTTTTTTTAACTATCTAGAAGAGCTGGAATGAGGGGCCTTGGCCATAATAAGAGATTATCAGAGATAACTTCTTTTGACCTATTTACTAACTGTCATCCTGCAGTGACCCTTTGAAACCCCCAAGGTGTATTACCTTGTCCTTAGCTCAGGGTGTCTTATACACCTAATCTTCCTGCTGGGGCTAAAAAAATATTAATACTTTTCCTCGCACCTTCTGAGTTCTTCTGGCTGGGCTAATAACTAAATTAATAGAGACCAATTAACAGAAGAGAATCATAGTTAAATACATGTGCATGGGGAATTCACACAGGCATGATAAGCCCATGAAAATCCCAAAGACAGCGAATGAGGCAACATTGGGTGTATAAGACAAAGGAGAAGTGGGGAAGGCAAGGTGTTAGATTTCAGAAGTGAGAGTGGACGATTTACAGGGACTTGAGGGAGAGTGGAATACGCATGGCAGGAAAATTCCTGCTGGGTGACAATGGGACACAGGCGGTATCTAGCTAATAGGAACCTGCTTAAAGCTCTCTTGCTTACCATGTGAAATTCAAATTAGGCCAAGGTAGCATCCTAAGATCTCCTTCCTGAAGCAGGTTTCTCTGTCTGAATCTCTTGGGCAGGAAAGGATTTTTTGTTTCTTAATAAACAGCTTAAAATCAATATCCCCAAAAGGCAGCATCAGGGTAGCTAAACTTTGGTTCTTTCGCCGCTCTATACCTCTGAACCTCTCGTGGGGTCTCTGACTCTCTCATGTATGTGAGATTTCCATATATATATGTATATATACACATATATATATTACACACACACACACACACACATATAATTTGGTTATTTTTTCTTGTCTATTTGATTATTAGACCAGCCAGAACAACCTTGAGGGTAGAGGAAAGTTTGTTCCTTCCCCACGGCGTATAGAGTGTGACCAGCTGAGACATCCTAGCTAACATAGTTATTAATAGCTCTAGAAGCTCTATTTTATTGGCTAGATCGGTTGATCTAGGAATCATCATATTTAACTCCTATAACTATACTGTAAGTCAAGGATAGAAGACAAAAATTAAATATATATATGGGTTTTTTTTATCCAACCATCCAATGATATTATTATGGTATATAACAACCAGGTACTGTATATAAGGGCTGCATGCATCTTTATTGTCTTCAGCTTTCAAAATTAGACCCTGAGATGGTCTGATACTCCTTCTTAGCATATGACCATGGAAACAATCCTTTTACAGGAAACCCAGATATCTTTTCTTCATTATCTTTTGGGTTAGTCGATACACTTTGGGGTGAAAGAGACTAAGAGACAAAGTAAGGATGGTAAGGGCAGAGCTGGCCTCAGGAGCTGGAAAGTGTTTTTATCCTCTCTTACACTTCAGTGTAATGCGAAGGACGTTTTGAATACAAATGTTTGGATCAGAATGATATCAACACAGATGAAATATCAAGAAGAAAGCATTATTTAAAGTGAATACTATCAAGCCAATGTAATTCCATGATCAATGATACTATTTGGGTCAATTATACTATTCTAGTTTTTCTTGAATCATTTCATTTTTTATTAGTGGCGTGGGAATCAATTGTTTTCCTCCTAAATTTTGGAACAAATTTTATTTAATCTGTTATTTTTTCCCTATTGCATATACTGATTATAATTTACTATTGATTTCATAGTATATGAATTTACTGTTGATTTACTATTTCTGCCAACTCCTATTTTCCTGGGATAAATTTAGCAAAGATACACATTTTGTGGAGAAAATTTTATTCTTTTGTCAATGTTTAACCAGAAGTAAATTTGACCCTCTATGATGTTTAGTTGTTCTCAGTGTAATTTGCATTGATAATTTATAGCTCCAATATTCATTATTAACTGAATAAAACAATAGTTTGCATTTATTTCTTAGATGCTCCATGAGGAAATTTTAAGATATTTTTGTAAAGCAGAGAGATAGAAATGAGGGGTGATGGGGACTGGGGAAGAAAAGTTGTCCTCTACCTTTCTATGTTCTTTTGATTGGTCTAATAATTAAACTGAGATGAGACAGATTAACAAGAGAAAATAACCAAATTTAATTACAGGTGTACGTATGGGAACCCCACATATATGAGAGGTTCAGAAACAGAAAGGTAAAATGAGGTTAATGTGACATACTGAGCTAAGGAATAGGTAAGGCTTTAGAGGGGAGCCGGGTAATTTAGAGGATGGTAAGAGCAGATGTTCAGTAATTAGAAGTTTGCCCTGACCTATGGATAGGCCACAAAAAGTTATTTCTGGTATTAACTCTTACTATGGGGAAGACACCAATTTGAATTCTTTAAGGGAGAGGTAAAAGTTTACCTTGAGCCCACAGGGTCTGGATTGTGTTTAGCTCAAAATAATCCACATGCCACAGTGGCACATCTTGGGGAGGCCTGTTATCAACCTCTTGGTGGGGAAGGAAAGACACAGAGTGGTGAGAGAGGTGAGGAGGACAAGTCGAAGGCTCTAGAATTAATCTTGTCTCTCATTAAAGGAGACTTAGATCAGTTTTTAAGATGCCTCAGGATGAAGTCAGCCTTGGTGGTTCTGATTCTCTTTAGAAGAGAAAGAACAGAACTTCAGGCAGACAGACTTGGGCTGCAATTCTGTAATCTGCTGCTTACTCCACACTTTGCCCTTAACAAGTCACTTAACCTATTTGAACCTCAGTCTCCTCATCTGCGAAGTAGGAGATATATTTAGGGTATCAATCTCATTAGCATTGCTGTTAGGATTAAAAGAGTCTCCAGCCCTGGCGGGGTAGCTTAGTTGGTTAGAGTGTTGTTCTAATATGCCAAGGTTACGGGCTCAATCCCCGGTCAGGCCACTTACAGGAATCAACCAATGGGTGCATGGATAAGTGGAACAGCAAATTGATGTCTCTCTCTCTCTCTCTCCCCCATCCTCTCTCTCTAAAATAAAAAATAATTTAAAAGAGAGACTCCACGTTGAACAATGAACACAATATTTGCACATAACAAGAGCTTGGCAAATGTTTGGTAGTTGGATATCATAATTCATAATAATAATAAACTTGTTCCTAGTAAATAGACCCCTAAATTGATCTTCTGTTTTGAGAACTTGCAGAATCCCTAGTTGCTGTTTTACTCTTGTGGCAAACCTATATAACCTGTGGTGTGCCAGTAAATGTTTAACAGCTTGCTCTCTAGGGAAAATAAAACCTTGATTTGGATTATTTGCCAGTTTCTGTGGTTTAAACATTTCACCACAGCCAATTTCAAGCTGCCAGTGTGACATCATGGACCACAGAGTTGGGAAGAAATTGGCAATTGCAACCCATTCTACAGTATTTCTGCCACGTAGATACAATAGACATATATAATCTCAAGAGCATAGGTAATAGTAAAATGTAGTGAAGTAACTAGAAAGTGATAAATTTTGAGTATTACCTTTGTTTTTAAATATGGTATATAATGTTTATAATTTTAAAATTTTCAGTAGTGACTGTGTTTAATAATCAGCATGCAAAATTTCTGAAAATTTAACCATCAGCTCTTGTGAGCCAGTTGGAATCAGACCCAGTAAATCATTGTTTATGATACTTCCCTCTCCTTCATTGCCATAGACAATCCATCACCCAGTCCTATTGATTTTATCTCTTAAATAGCTCTTTTAATCAATTCTCTTCTCTCCATCCTCATTGCCGCTTTCCTGGCCCTCTCCTACCTGGGCTGCTGTAGATACTCTTCTAACTTTCATTTTGCACATGCATCCCTCCTTCCCACATCCATTCTTTTTGTTGAAGCTGGAGATATCATTTTAAAGAAAGCAAAACTTCATTTTTAGAGCAGCTTTAGGTTCACACCAAAACTTAATGGAAGGCACAGACATTTCCTATATATTCCCTCCCCCCGACAACTGCACAGCCTCCCCCATTATCAGTATCCCTCACCAGAGCGGTACATATGTTGCAATCAATGAATCTACACTGACATAATTACCCAAGGCCCACAGTTTACATGATAGTTCACTCTTGGTGTTGTACATTCAATGGATTTGGACAAATGTATAATGACATATATTCGACATTATGGCATCATAAATCAGAAATTACAGAAAAATTTTACTGCCCTCCAGCCATGACTTTTGCACATGCCAATTCATTATTCCTAATCACCCTTCTTCCCTCTTTGCACCTGGCTAAATTCCATCACTCCCTCACAGGCACCACCTCTGCTCTCTCTGTTTCCAAATAGACCCGTGATCTTTTCATTCAATACATAGAAGATGAGACACTTGTTTGTTTGTCTGATAAATATCTGTCTCCCTTAGTTGACAAATTTTTTGAGGACAGGGACCATGTTGGTTTTGGCTCCAGCACCAAGCATATAATACATGCTCAATAAATATTTGTTGAGTGCATGAATGTTGGCTAAAGCTAATTAATTCTGAATCTTATAGACCTGGTATTTTTATTTTTTTTTTACATTATTCCAAATAGTACTGTCCAGTGACATCTGAGGCCTGATGGTCCCTGTTCCAGAACACCTCTGAATCTTCCTCTTTTGTTAAGAAGCATTGAAACCAGGCCATATGACCCTCAGGTTCTTTTGCCAGCTTCCGTGAAGCCAAACACATGACACAGGTACAGATGGAAGGAAAGTGATTTATTTAGGTGCCAACAACCCGAGAACATGGCAGGCTCATGCCTTAATAAGCATCTTAATATCCCAGGTTAGGCAAAAGGCTTTTATAGGGGGATCATGAGAAGAGGGAAATTGAGGAATTCTAGTGGCATGCAGTTTCACATTCTAGCTCTCAGGTGGTTTCAATGTTGTCTTTCATGTGTCAAAATCTGGCACTGTTTTCTCTTTGTGGGTTTTATTGCTGATATGTAGGGACAGGATGTTGCAAGCCTGGCCAGCCATTGGCATCTGCTACACTCCTGTGGTTGAGGCCACATGTTTAAATACGAAACTATTAATATTCTAAACTATAAATTTTATTAGTATATTCTTATTTTTAATTCTTGGTTAGTTAATTAAATGTGAGGTTTTTTATATCCTCCTTATATCCTATTATAGCATCTTTAATTTTTCCAAATAAAAAATACTCTTTATTATATTTTTAAATCACAGAACTCCAAGCTGAATATCATTAGACATAAACATATACATACACAATTACTAATTTCTAGAGTTGTCTCCCATACTCTTTCTCAAAATTTGGCTGAGTTATGCCTCATGAAATTTTCCAGTTCAACCCCATACACCAATTTGAGATAAATAGAAACACTGAAGTCTTTCCATTTTAGCCACTGCTCCAAAATGCTATTACAGATAGAAAATTTGTTGGGGGTCAGTCATTGTTGCTAGATTCGAACAGGAATAAGAATGCTCCATGTACAGTTTCAGATGTAGTTAAAACATGAGTTTATATGCTTCCTAACCTGTAGGCTTTGTTCTCTTTCTCTTTCACTGTTTTGTTTTGTTTCTTTCTACAGGGGTTGTCTTATATGCTTTGATAAAAATATATTCTATTCAGAATCACACTGGGGGGCAGGTGGTTTGGATAAGTAGTACTGTTACATATTAAGTTACTGAGTCTACAATTGAGAAATCTGAACTCTGGGGTTACAAATCAAAATAAATATTATTTCAAGGTAAATAAACACATTACTTGGCTGGCTAGTGAAATGCTTAATTCTTTTAAAAATCATAATTACAACATGGAATTTTGCTTTATGCTGTATTCCAAGACAAAAATCAGGTAACCTACATCTTCACAACGATTCACAAAGCATCCCTTTCTATGTCTCCCCTCAGTGCTGAGAAATGGGCAGGGCATGGAAGTTGTATTCTATGTGGCTTGGGTTATTTGATGCTCACGGAAAAACTGCCACAAGGCCCAACCTTGATTAACACGGACTATTTCTTTAAGTCTGATGGTACCACACCCAGAGATAATAAGGATGTAGAATGTAGAAGCTAGGGCAAGCCGAAGACAACTCTGCTAATCAACTCAGAGGACACAGTGAAAAGTGAATATTGCAGCCAGCAATCTTAAGAAACATCTTATCTCTCTCTTTATATTGGAGTTTATTCCTTTTGCTAACTTATACTCTTTATTTACAAGGACCATTCAACTGAGATAAGAGACAAGAAATTAAGAAATTTTGGGTTTATTTGTTTTTTTGTATTTATATTTCTCCTAGATTGAATTTTCCAGAAACATGATGAATATTTATAAGAGCATTAACCAGCACACTTATCACCAAGTGCCAACTTTGCAGGGACCACCCTTCACTCTTTCTTTCTGAGTTGTTTGGCCAATAACTACTGTCTAGAGTTTTGGACATGGAAGTAAATTCACCGTCTTATTTGGCGTAAAGCCCTCATTTGCCCAGTGTATTATCCAGAGTAGGAGGATTCATTAGGGTTGTTAAATACTCCAAGGCATACTTTTTGCACCAGTTGTCCAAGGTGCTTTGGGGCAGACATTAATCACATTCTTGGAAGAGGTTTGTAGGATATTAATGTTGGTCAAGGATTTGACCTGTTGTCTCCTTGAAGTGGGAGGAAAAGATATCAGACATACTACCCAGCTAAGTCTGAACGAATCTCATGGTAATTTAAACGAAAAGGATTTTATAGAGGGTGAAATTGAAGACTTTTGAGGGGCAATCCCTGAGTGTTTTTTCCCCACTGCTCATCAGTGGTTGAGCTGAGACTACAATTTAGGACCCCTGGTTCCCAGTTCAGAGTTACAAAATCCCAGAGGCAGGACTTCCCTGGCTTTACCTGAGGGATCCAGCCTTTAGATACAAAGTGGAGAATCCCATCCCTCTCCAGATGGCACTGAGTAAATGGGAGTGTGACAGTGTACCAAGGGACTGAAGACTCCTTTTATTCGGATAGATGGTGAAGACACTGGTCTTCCATGCCTGAGTGGGTTGAAAAGTTATGGTAAAACTTCTCTTCCTTCCCCTGCTAGCTCAGAGGAAGACGCCCACAATGACAGGGAGACAGGAGGATTCATTAGAGTATTATCTTCTCAGAAGTTTACTTTTCAAAAGGGATGAATCCCAGACTTTTGAAAAACATTTCTGGGATATAAAACTGTCGAGAGGCTACCTAACCTCTAAGAGATTTAAAGTCACATCAAAAGGTTAGAGAAAGGATTTGCAACCATGAGGTTTCCCATGGAAAAGTTTTGACAAGGGGAGGTGGGAAATGGCCTGTTTTACATTTCAGCAGCCTGGAATTCCTCCCCCTCAGCCCCTTATAGGTGATACTAAATGCCTCCAAGACTTGGGGATGATTTGAACAGAAGAAATAAAATTTATGGGTTTTTTCCCCCCGAGTTTTCATGGTTTTCAAAGGCAGTATTATTATAAAGGTAACAATTTCCCTGTAAAGAAATTGCGTAAGTAAAGAAAATTATAAGGCAACTCAAAATCACCCTTTGCGGTTCACTGTAAGAGGATGAACTAAATCTGTGACTGCTTGGAAATTATGTAAATATCCTATTATAATTAACAATGAATTCTTTTGCACTTTTCCATCATCAAAGACAGCTCAGTATAATTGAACCAATTACATACCAAACGAAATATCATACCTAGACTAATTTGCCAGAGAACTAAAGGAAGTGATTATAATTATCCTAACTTTCTACTCACCACATCAGCATAACACTGTTATTTACACAGCAAAATAGCAATGGAAGGCACAAAGAGGGAGATGTCACAGAAGAAAAGGCAGCCTCAGAAAGAGGGGTTACTTAGCCCGCTCAGATCGCCCATTTTTCCCGGCAGAGACTCAGTCCTGCGTTCCTCAGCCCCCGCCCCATCAGCCATCATGCTAGCGAGTTTATCTTCTTTCTGATCCTTCCTTCCTTTGCTAGTGGGATGAGCATTCCATCTGGCAAATCAGGTTATTCGTCATTTCTTGCTCCTCTGCTACTCATTTGTCCAACAAATATTTACTGAGAACCTACTATGTGCCAGCCCCGGCCTAGGAGTTGGGGACACAACCACGAGTAAGACAGGTGTGATCCATCCTGACAGGGCTCCCTCTTCGGGCTCTTACTCCTTGTCCCTCCCCTCCCCTCTGTCCCAGTTTCTCTGGAGACGTAAGCGCAGGTGGTCTAACTCCCACCACGTGGCTATACCACCGTGAGGGTCGAGAGACACTTTGGTTCCGTGAGACCGAGCCAATAACTCAAGTTTCAAGAAGGGAGACAGAGACAAACATAAAGCAAATCACTCAGGGTTTCTTTACCAGTTCCCGATGGTTCTCGGCACCAGCAGGCCACCAGGAGGATCCGCAGAAAGACACACTCATGGGGTTCGGGGATGTGGCCGCGATGGCGTCGGTCTCTGCAGCCCTCTGGAAGCTCTGGCAGAGAGGTGCAGGGCAGAGCAAGGCAGAGTCAGCTTTCCTGGAGCTGGGCACGAAGCCTGTGGAGGGCAGACAAGCGTCCAAGGATGTGGCCGAAAAGCCCCTGCTTTTAACAGGTCAGCTGAAGGTGTGGTGCGTCTTCGGTGTGTCTTATCGGGGTCCCACAGAGCGCGGGCCTGCTTGGAGGCCGGGGCTACAAAGTGTTCATCTTATCGCGGCACGCAGGCCTCACAGTTACACTCAGTCACACAAAATGGACTTACTTATTTCGAGTCTAATACACACATCAAACTTATATTCCTGACTCTAATACACACTATATACAAATTTATTTCTATAACACACCCTCCCTTCCTTTCATGACTTGGGGCTCCACTACAACCCCCATTTTGGATTTATTTCACTTTTGTATCCCCGGGGCCGCATTTCATACATCCTTTTGCAATGAATGAATGAATTCTCCTTTATTGAGATGACTTAATCGGAACTGTTGCAAAGGAATTAAAAACTGCTTGCAATCTTACCATTTTTATCCATGTTGTTTTTTTCCTGATTATTAAGATATGAGTCAATATAACAATAAAGTCATTGCAGAAATACACAAAATAGGAAGTGAAACTCCTACACATCCCTAATCTGGAGATAAGTGCAGTTCGCAGTTTGATGTGTACCTCTGCAATTTTTTCTCTTTTTATGAAGTTATGTCTATGTATATACACACCTACATATGTATATTTATATCCTAGATATAATTAAGAAACCCAAATAGAATCATAGTAGGCAAATGAATCTTCAACTGCTCCCCACTCCCCCATTTGATAGTATATCTTGACTTGAATTTCCTCTAATCCCGTTCCAACTTTGAATTGTATGGTTCTCTATCAAAGCCAAAAGCTCACTTGTTTTTATTAGCTAGTTGTCATTATTACAAAGGACACACGTATACATGGTAAGTATATTTAACAGTATAGACGGGAATAAAATTAAATCTAAAACCTCTCTCCTTTTCACAGCCTGTTGCATTCTCCAAAGTTAACCATTTTTAACAGGTTCTGAGTATCCTTTCAGAAATTTCTAAGGCAAGTAAATATATATATTTAAATAGATAAATATATAAGTACACATGTTACAGGCAGTTAGACAGACATGAGCAGAGCAAGGACAATGGGCCAGGTACAGAAGGTCACCATGACAGAAAGCCCCCAGATATCTAGTTAGGAGCAATACTTTGAAAACAAGGACCTCACCCCCAGGCTAATCTTTCCTCCCTTAGCATATCAATGGTCATGTGGTTTGGACCCCCTGACCTTTTCCTCGATAAAGATAACATCTAGGCCTCAGAAGTATTTCAGCCCCAGGCTCAGAAAAGCAGCAAAACCAGACAAGTGACACCATGGCTGCCTCAGGACCAGCTGCATTGACTAATGACCCCCTGCCCTGGTGCCAATCACTGGAGACCACGAGCCCGAAAGAACACACCTGGAATATTCTACTGAGACCCTCCCGTGAGACCGCCCCTAAGATTCTTACCTTTAAGAGAGAGATAAATACCCCAAACACAAAGGACCCAGTGCACGCTCTCCCCCAGGGGAGTGCGACGGCATCATTTTCTTTCCCCTTCTTCTCTCTAAGGGACCCCATGAGACTAGTGACCAGGGAGGCAATCGGCAGCAGCAGCTCTTCCTGGGCTAACCTCCTGAACTTGTCTCTAAGGCCCCCTTGTCTCTGACTCCCAAGTGAGCCAAAGCAGCCCCGCCTGGGCTCTCCTGTTGCTTCTTCTAGGCCCCTCCTTGTTTCACTGTCCCGAGTGTGTTTTGCTGTGGCCAATAAATTCTTGCTTTGCTGCACTTCGTCTTTTGATTGAAATCTTCCCTTCAAGAAGACAAGAACCGAGTTCTCATCATCTCACCAGTGACATACACACATTTATGCACAAAAGGAACTCACCTTTTTCACTTGTTAAATAATTCATTGGAAAGAATGCCAAGTATTTAACAGCTTTTTCTTAGATAAATTTCTCTTACAGAAGATCCTGGCAAATCAATAAAATCACCAATCAGGCCTGGATATTGTCAAATACTACCTACCCATGGCACAGGCTGCTTGCCATTTTCTCAGAGCCATCTCTTCTTCCCTATTAAGAAGTCCATCAGTTTTTTGCTAGACAGGCTGCTCAGAAAGAAAACTGCATTTCCCAGCCTCCTTTGATGTGTTCATGTGACTATATTTTGTCCAACAGGCTCTGAGAAGAAGAGCTGTGGATAGCTTCTAGGTTATGCCTTATAAAGTAAACCGTATTCCTTCCTTTTGTCATTTTCCCTTTTCTACTTGTTGGAATGTGGAGCTTGGATGGAAATAGGTAAAATAAAATATTTCCAAAAATTGTTCCATAGAATCAAGCCCTGCAAGAACTATGGCAGTTATCAATCGATAGCTATAAAACAATGGTCCAGGGACTAACCTGACTTCTTTTAAGTTTGTTTTTCAGATCTAAAGCCAAGCCACAAAGCACAGAGACAAACTCAATACCTGGTTGGGAAAGTCCCTTCCTACATCCCATAATAAGTGCTGCACAATCCCAGATGCCTTGCTCTGTTAATATCAGCCACACACAAAAATGAAATAAAATACATGTATTCAACTCAGCCACTCATTAGCTCCTTATCTCAGTTTCCACATTCTGACCCCATGTGTTCCAAGTACCTTACCCTCTTGGCACAGAACCTGGGACCTTATCTCAGTATTATTGCCCTCTGCAGAGTTTCAACAAATCTGCCTTCACTTTACCAGTGTCCCTGGTCTAAATTCTTTTACATCAGAAGACAAGAACCCAAATTCATCGGTAATAGGACCATGGGAACAAGGATAACACTTTTGAGATGAAAACATAATAAAATAAAAGGCTCCTGGACTTCTGACAGCTTTGCTAAGCAGAGCCACCAAAACTGCTTGCATTTTTGGGAAAAGAAATATGCTTTTCTTTGCTCCTACAAGCCACTGTTATTTGGAGTTTCTTCCACACACAGGTGAGTGTCTGTACTTACTGTGGGCATTATTACAAGATACAATTTTCCATGTACAGAGGCCCATTTTATGAATAAAAGGGAAACACCAGTATTACATTCTGAATGTTCTACCATGATGGTTAAAATTATTCTGGGGAAATCAATTCCATGGGGAAAAAATGTGAATATCAACAAGGGAAGAAATGGAGACATATAAGCAACTTCTTCCCACCCAGCTGTCATGGCTCAGCAGTTGAACATTGACCTAGGATCCAGGAGATCGTGGTTCGATTCCGGGTCAGGGCGCATGCCCGGGTTATGGGCTCGATCCCCAGTTGGGGGGGTGCAGGAGGCAGCTGATCAATGACTCTCATCATTGATATTTCTATCTTTCTCTCTCCCTCTCCTTTCCTCTCTCTGAAATCAATAAAGATTTATTTTAAAAAAATTTTTCTTCCCCTAACATGGTCTGTAGTTTCTTCCCTGGAAAACAAAGGTGGGACCATAGGGGGATCTTTGAACAGAAGATTTTTTGCTCATGGTACATTTCCCAGTTAGCCAGTAGTACATTTTCTGTTCCTCTGCCTCTGAACATGATGACTTTCTTTGGAGGCATTTGACTTTCCAACAGAAACTGAGGTTGATAGAGGAAGGCAGTGAGAAGACATTTTAAATACAAGAATGCCCAAAGCAGAAGGGGTGAAGATACATGGTACGTAAGTTTCCCTGTTACATATTTGCATTGTGGGTCACATCCTTGAAAGCTGGAAGGAAACTTATGTTCTTGGCTCAAGACCATCGGACTTGATTATTACCTGGTGAGATGGTTCTACATCTTGGTCCTCAACAGACTTAGGAGCAATAGGGCAAAAGGATCACAGGAAAGTCCCTGGATAGGGATAGCTGGGGATTCCTTGAGAGGACCAAGGAGCAGGGCCTCATTATCATCTCTAACAACAACAATATGGAGGTTGTTGACTTGCAACAAAAAGTCAGCCAGGTATTTCTCGAGCAAAAATGGGTTTATTTGGCAACAACAAGGAATTGTAATTTGGTACATGTAATCATACAAGTTCCCTAAAAAAAGTGTGGCAGGATAATAAGAAGCTAGGAAAATTCCTGGGCAAGTGGAATGGGGAAACTGAGATAAGAAAATTAAACAAGGCCAAACAGTTTGGGCAGCTTGCAGCAGCTTGTGAATTGCAGCACCTTATCTTCCCCAACTAAGGAAACTTGAGAGCAAATGGTTTATACCTCTCTTCCCTAACCAGAGAATACATAGCTTAAATCACCCTGGCCTGGGAAAATAGAGGAAAAGACCCAATTAATGTTATATGTGCCAGCTAAACCCAAGGACAGGGGAAGTATGGGGGAAAAGAACAAAAGCCCCAAAAGCATTTGGATGGTATCACTTGATGGGGGGATGTTGGGCAGGAAAGATAGCTGCTAAGGCAGGAGGAGGGGAAGGGCAAAAAAAGGAGAATTTAACTCACCCACTGAACAAAGAAGTCAGCAGTCTTGTTACTTGCCAAGATAAAATCATCAGATAGTCTCATAAATCCTGGGAAAAGCTGCAGTAATGTAAAAGGGCATCCTTGAAACCTATAGGAGGGAAAAGTATAAAACTCTTGGACCCCCACTAGGCAGGGCACTCAGACTAGCTGAGTTGCCTGCTTGTGCTTTATGCCATGTGTGTGTATATATATATATATATATATATATATATATTTTTTTTTTTTTTTAATTTTTAATTTTTTTAAAAATATTACAGATGTCCCTTTTTCTCCCCAATAACCCATTCCACCCTGCCTCCCTCCCAGTCTTTCTCCCCACCATTGTCTGTGTCCTTGGGTTGTGCATATATGCATATAAATTCTTTGGTCACTCTCTCCCCCTCCACCCACCCACCCTCCTCCATCCCTCTGACATTCCTAAGTCTCATCTATGCTTCCATGTCATTGAATCTATTCTGTTCATCAGTTTATTAAGTTCTTTAGATTCCACGTATAAGCAAGATCATGTGATATTTGTCTTTCCCTGCCTGGCTTATTTCACTTCACATAATTTTCTCCAGGTCCATCCATACTGCCCCAAAGGTTAGGAGATTCTTCTTCTTTACAGCTGTATAGTATTCCATGGTGTAAATGTCCCACAGCTTTTTTATCCACTCACCAACTGATGGGCACTTGGGCTGTTTCCAGATCTTAGCTACTGTAAACTGTGCTGCTATGAACATCAGGGTACATATATTCTTTCTGATGAATGTTTCAGGATTCTTAGGATACATTCCTAGGAGTGGAATCACTGGGTCAAAAGGCAGCTCCATTTTTAATTTTTTGAGGAAACTCCACACTGTTTTCCATAGTGGTTACACCAGTCTGCATTCCCACCAGCAGTGTGCTAGGGTTCCCCTTTCTCCACACCATCCCCAGCATATATTATTTATTGATTTGTTGATGACAGCCATTCTGACAAATGTGAACTGATACCTCATTGTGGTTTGAATTTGCATCTCTCTGATTAGCAATGTTGAGCATTTTCTCATGTGTCTCTTGGCTGTCCGTATGTCCTCTTTGGAGAAGTGTCTATTCAAGTCCTTTGCCCATTTCTTAATTGGGTAGTTTTTGCCCATTGAGTATGATGTTGGCTGTAGGTCTGTCATATATGGCCTCTATTATGTTGAGGTATGATCCCTCTATTCTCACTTTGCTGAGAGTTTTTATCAAAAATGGGTGCTGGATTTTTGTCGAATGCTTTTTCTGCATCTAGTGATATGATCATATGATTTTTGTCCTTCATTTTGTTTTTTTGATGTATCACATTTATTGATTTGCGGATGTTGTACCAGCCTTGCATCCCTGGGATAAATCCCACTTGGTCATGATGTATGATCTTTTTAATGTATTGCTGGATCTGGTTTGCTGGTATTTTAGTGAGGATTTTAGCATCCATGTTCATCAGGGATATTGGCCTGTAATTTTCTTTCTTTGTAGTATCTTTATCTGGTTTTGGGATTAGGATGATGCTGGCCTCATAAAAAGAGTTTGAGAGTTTTCCGTCCTCTTGAATTTTCTGGAATAGTTTGAATAGAAAGGTGTTATTTCTTCTTTGAATGTTTGGTAAAACTGTCCTGTAAATCCATCTGGTCCAGGACTTTTGTTTGCTGGGAGTTTTTTGATTACTGCTTCAATTTCATTAGTTGTTACCGGCATATTCAAGTTTTCTGCCTCTTCTTGATTCAGCTTTGGAAGGTTGTATGCTTCTAGGAATTTGTCCATTTCCCCCATGTTGTCCAATTTGCTGGCATATAGTTGCTCATAATATTTTCTTACAATCCTTTGTATTTCTGTTGGGTGAGTTGTTATATCTCCTCTTTCATTTCTGATTTTATTTATTTGGGTCCTCTCTCTTTGTTTCTTAGTGAGTCTGGCTAAAGGTGCATCAATCTTATTTACCTTTTCAAAGAACCAGCTCTTGGTTTCATTGATTTTTTAAATTTTTTTTAGTCTCTATGTCATTAATTTCTGCTCTGATTTTTATTATTTCCTTCCTTCTACTTCCTAGGGGCTTTGCTTGCTGTTCTCGTTCTAGTTCTTTTAATTGTTGTGTTAGATGGTGCATTAGACCTTTTTCTTGTTTCTTGAGATAGGCCTGTAATGCTATGAATTTTCCTCTCAGGACTGCTTTTGCCGTGTCCCATAGATTTTGGGTTGTTGTCTGTTCATTTTCGTTACTTTCCATGAAGTGTTTGATTTCCTCCTTGATCTCCTTGGTAACCCATTCATTGTTTAATAACATGCTATTTAGCCTCCATGTGTTTGAATATTTTTGAGTTTTTTTATAGTGGTTGATTTCTAGTTTCATGGCATTCTGATCCAAGAAGATGCTTGATATGATTTCAGTCTTCTTATATTTGTAGAGGCTTGCCTTGTGCCCTAACATGTGGTCTATTTTTGACAATGTTCCATGTGCACTTGAGAAGAATGTGTATTTTGCTGCTTTGGGGTGAAATGTTCTGTAAATGTCAATTAAATTCATTAGGTCTAGTGAGTCATTTAAGGTCTGGGTTTCCCTGTTGATTTTTTGTCTTGATGACCTGTCGAATGCTGACAGTGGGGTGTTAAAGTCCCCACTACGATTGTGTTGCTGTCAATCTTTCCCTTAAAGTCCCCCAAGACATTTTTTATATATTTAGGTGCTCCTATATTGGGTGCATAAATGTTTATAAGGGTTATTTCTTCCTGTTGGATTGGTCCCTTTAGTATTATGTAGTGACCATCTTTGTCTCTTGTTATGGTCTTTATTTTGAAGTCTGTTTTGTCAGAAATAAGAATTGCTACTCCAGCTTTCTTTTCCTTTCCATTTGCATGGAATATTTTACTCCATCCCTTCACTTTTAGCCTGTGTGAGTCTTTTGCTCTCAGGTGGGTCTCTTGTAGACAGCATATATTTGGATCCTGTTTTCTTACCCATTCAGCTACCCTATGTCTTTTGATTGGACCATTTATTCCATTTACATTTAAGGTTACTATTGATATAAACTTATTTAATGCCATTTTTCCTCTTTATGCTGATGTGCCTTTCTCTCACTATAACTTCTTTTTCTTAAAGCAGTCCTTTTAGCATTTCTTGCAATGCTGGTTTGGTAGTACTGAACTCTTTTAGCCTTTTTTTGTCTGGGAAGCTCTTTATTTCACCTTCCATTTTAAATGATAACCTTTCTGGATAAAGCAATCTTGGTTGCATGTTCTTGCTTTTCATTATTTGGAGGATTTTATGCCACTCCCTTCTGGTCTGAAGAATTTCTGTTGAGAAATCAGCTGTCAACCTTATGGGGGTTCCCTTGTAGGTCACTGCTTGTCTCTCTCTTGCAGCCCTTAATATTTTCTCTGTCTTTGACATTTGCCATTTTAATTATGATGTGTCTTGGAGTGGGTCTCTTTGGGTCCCTCTTGTTTGGAACCCTCTGTGGTTCCAGAACTTGTGTGGCTTTCTCCTTCGCCAGCCTAGGGAAGTTTTCTATCATTATTTCCTCCACCAAGTTTTCTATCCCTTGCTCTCTTTCCTCCTCCTCTGGCACTCCTATAATGCCAATGTTGTTTCGCTTCATGTTGTCCCAAAGCTCCCTTAGACTGTCCTCATGCTTTGTAAGTGTTTTTTCTTTTTGCTGCTCTGATTGATTTTTTCTACCTTGTCTTCCTCTGCTTCATTGAGCCTGCTTTTAATTCCTTCCAGTGCATTCTTGATATCAGATACAGCATTCTTTGTCTCTGTCTGAGATTTGTTTATGGTATGTATCTCTTTTTTCATGTTTTCACTAAGGTCCTCGATCTTATCATCTAGTGTCTTCTTAAGTTCCTTGAACATCTTCATAATCAATACTCTGAACTCCGTTTCTGATAACTTGCTTAACTCCACCTCATCAATGTCCTTTTCTGGCAATTTTTTCTTTCCTTTAACTTGGGGGTTGTTTCTTTGTCTCCCCATTTTGGTAGGTCTTAGTGTTTGTATCTATATATTAGATATATTTGCTGTCTCCCAGTCTTGTGGGATGGGATATTGTCTTGTGGGTCCAGTGGAGCCCAGAGGTGTGTTTTCCTTATACTTCTGAGCTCTTTGCTCTAAGCTTGTCCCTTTTGTGGGTGTCCCTTTGTGGCTTCTTTATGTTCTCCTGTTGTGGTTGGGTCTAGATTGCTGTTGATCAGTCCTTGGGAGGGCCCTCCTCTCAGATTGGCTAACTTGTCTCAGCCCCAACCTCGCCATGTAAGCTATTGTACGGGTGCTGGCAAAGCAGGACAATACACAACTTCCAGGAAACAAGAGTTATCTTACAAAATATCTTGACAGTCACAATGAAAACAACCCACATGGAAATAGAACTGGGAGAGTGAAGGGAGAACACACACACACACAAAAATGCTTAAAAAAAAGAAAGAGAGAAAGAAAAGTAACGCTTAGAGAGAGAGAGATGTATATTGTTGTTAATACTGGTGAAAATTTAGAAAATAATAATAAACTAAAATGTAAAAATAGAGATGCTACTGGGAGATAACAGAAGCAGAGAAAAGATTCTAAAAGAAGGTTCAGCAAAAAATTAAGGGAGAGATTAGGAATAGGATAATAGTTGAAAATGAGAAAACAAAAATACAATAAAGAGAATAAGAGAAACTAACAATCGAACAAAAAGACAGGAAGACAGAAGGGAGGATAACAAAAGAATGAAAGAAAAGTAGAAAAAGACAAAAGAAAAAAAGTTATGCCAATGAGTCGAGAGGAGAGAGAGAGATATAGCTCAGGCAGGGAGGGCGTCCAGTAAGAGATTTGGTGGAAACTGTAGAGGAAAGCAATAAACTTGGTTATAATGATAAAGTCCTAGTCATTAAGCAGGGAATATCAAGAAAGTCTTGATAGTAGAAGCAAGGATAAAACAAAACAAAGCAAATAACCAAAACAAAACTAAAAACAAGCTAAGCAAGACAAAATTTTTTATAATAAAGAGAAAAAAATTTAGTTAAAAAATGTTTTTAAAAAAATTTAAAAAAATTATTATAAAATTTAAAAAAGAAGAAAAAACAAATTTTCTCCCTTTTCTCTTTTTCCTAAGGAAAAAAGGGGAAAAACAAACAAACACACAAACAAAAAACAAACAAACAAAAATAAAAATAAACAAAAAAACCACACACCAAAAAAAACAAACCAAACCAAACTAAAAAAAAAAACAGAAGAAAAAAAGACTGTCAATCAGGTGAGTTTCTTCTGGGCTGCTTATGCTATCTGAGGCTCACTGTTTTGTGTGCTGATTTCAGTTCTCCTGGGAGGTGCTTGTGTATCAGCCAATGTGAGGAGCCGTCTAGGTTTGGCTCTGGTGTCCTTAGGTAGATGGTTGATCTGAGCCTCTCCATGGACCACCTCCTTTTGTTAGCTATTTTGCACCCTTGTAGTTGCCTGGTCTTACTCTAGAGTCTTCTGTAGAGCCTTTAGGGTGCAGGGTGGCTAGTGTAGCTCAGGGTATCACTCCCCTTAGAGGTGTCGCTGTCAGGCGCTCACTCTGCGGGAGTTAGTCTCTGCTCCACCACCAGCTCCTCAGTGCCTACCCTGTCCTAGCTCCCCAGGGTCTGTCTTGCTGCAGCTTCAGATTGATTTCAGCCCGTTACCTTTTCTGTTTGGGCCGATTCAGCAGCCTGGGCTCAGTGGGTTAGATTAAAAAAACATTCCAGTGAGTCCTTTGCCTGCCTTGCCCCCAGCAGGGGTTTTCAGCCTTTCCTCCAGTTCCCAAACAACAGTCCCCAAGAGTCTTATTCTTATAATGTCCTCCTGTGAGTTGCTCTCCCTTCCCCCTCAGGACTGTGCCCTGCGGGGTGTCTGGGGCCTCAGTGAGCGGGATGCGCCCCTTTCCTGTTGGGGGCGGTGCTCCTGGCTCAGGGGAGGCCGGCGGGCTCCGCCCCTCCCTGCTCAGCTCTGGTTGGCTGGTCGCACCAGGCCCACCCCTCAGACCATCTACTGTGCAGACCCCAATCCCAGCCTCCGCTGGTCTGTCCGAGCAGTGCACGCCGGGAAGGCGGGAGCCAGTTCCGTGATCAAACTCGCAAATGCACAAAGCAACACACAGGAAGGGTCCGCCCTACAAGGTTCCGACGCCCACGCACCAAGGCCCCCAGCGGGAGGGGACCCAAAGTCAGCTCCACGCAGCTCCCCACACCGCTGGTTGAGCAAAGCTGGAGCGGCTTCACATGCCACCACGGGGCCCCTCAGGGCTGGTCACAGATCCCAGAGTCTGCACCCGGAGCTCAGGGTGGGGGCTCCTCCCCTCCCCCACACCACGCAGATTCAGTGCTTTCTGGGGCTCAGCACAGTGCCCCACAGGGAGGCAGAGGGTCCCCGTGTGCGGCCACTCAGCGCAGTCCTCTGGTCCCTTACCACTCGAGTGCCACACACTTTGGGACAGCCTTCCCTATGCTCGGCACCCTGAGCACTAGACGCCGGTCGCAGCCGCCACTGGAAGCTTTGTTTCCTAGGAAGACACCGTCCGCCATTAGAGGCTTCGTTTCCTAGGAAGGCGCCGTCCCCTCCTCACGGACTCACCGCTTCCCGGGGCCCCTCTGCCCTGTCTGCGGGGTGCTCCTTCCCCTCCTTGCTCCGGGTGTGGGGTCCCCGCTTTTGGAGGCCGTCTGCACTCCCGACGGGAGGGGGCTTCGCAGCCTCCAAGCCTCGGGGCCTGGAGCCCAGCACAGGCTTCAGGGGGGCTCCCCGTTCCTACGCCCCCTCTCTTACCGGACTCCGTGATGTGTCTTCAGTGCTCCCCACTCGCACTCCGTCCACTCAGGTATGTTTCTCTGGTTTTTCCAAGCTGGCTCCGTAGGATTTTAGGAGGAAATCGAGTCCGTGGCTGGGAGCGGGGGCGCTGCTGCTTCTCACAGGGCCGCCATCTTCCCCGCCAAGTATATTCTTAATAAGTTCACTTGCTTTGCTCCAACACTGCTTTCTGTCCCTCGTCTGAATTCTTTCTCGATAGCATGAAGAGAGCCGAGTAGGGGAGGGACAGCCCCTTTGACTTGGGCAGCTCTGTGGTAACTAAAGGACACAAAACTCTTTAGAGAGGAGAAGAGGAAGTTGGGAGGCTATTACAAGGCATTCCTTCTGTTGTGCTTTGCAATAACCATAGGGCATGAGCGCTCCTTCTGGCCTTTGTTCTTCATTTTAAATGAGGTTTCTGTTCTTTTTTTTACAAGGTTAAGACTTGCTAAGGATTTAAAACCATCTAAAACTTGGAAATAAGGCAAAAAGTTGATTACAACTTACTAGAACATTTTTTAAAATAAGCCCAACCAAAGCTTATTTGACTCTAGGGGAATGCAACTCTATTTGCACAATTGATAGGGGCCTAGACATCTTACAATTCTATAAAGCTAATAAGGTGTGATGTCATAGCCTAATCATTATTTTGCTTCTCTCATACATGAGTTCAGACTTGGACACATGCATAATGTCTAGTTGCAGTATAGGAGAGGGGCCTGAGAACTATATAAATTAACTGAAGTCAAACAGAGTTAAGTCAGGGGTCTGCTATGTGCTGCCTGACATGGAATTCTGCTGACCTGAGATGTAAGCAGACCATGAAGGCCTCCAGAACAAAGAAAATTCCTGCAAAGATTGATTAATAGCTACTCACCCAGACCTTATTCTTTACCCATACCATAAAAGGAAAACAGGCCAAAAAACGTACTTTGTAAAGGCTAGAGTTAATCCCAGCCTTTTTCCCCACTCTGTATTTCCCCATACCAACAATTTTCCATAGAGATGTGAATCAAAAAGGGCCACAAGCTCCCTGCATGATGGGTCTTAGAAACTCAGAGACCCCAAGTAACCACATAGGATGATCTGAAATGAAAACTTTCTAGCTAAAAGCAAGTCATGGCAGACAGTTATGTCGCAGGCTGACATCTTCCCTGACAAAGGTCAATCTCTACTTTCACTGAGCCTGTCTATTGTCTTTTTGCATCTACGTAACATACCCTTGAAATGTCAGGGTTCTTTTTCCAGACCCCTCAGGGCACAATCACTGCACCAGAGTAGAGACCACAAAGACCCCAGTGTTACTGTTGTCATATTAATTGTTGACTGGTAACTGTCCTGCACCC
This sequence comes from Miniopterus natalensis, assembly GCF_054644295.1. Taxonomy (NCBI): domain Eukaryota; kingdom Metazoa; phylum Chordata; class Mammalia; order Chiroptera; family Miniopteridae; genus Miniopterus; species Miniopterus natalensis. Next base: position 87,106,124 of record NC_142083.1, read on the forward strand.
ACTTATGTAAAAGAAGCGTGTGTCTATCATTTTACTTTTTATCCAGTCCCAGAGATTCCCCCTCCCACTTTACTTTCTCTGCCTCCCTAATCTATCACCAATGAATTTAATTTTACCCCTTTACATCATCCCTTTTGATTCTGATGTATAAAATAAGTGGTAAAACTGCCATTTTCTGGAGCATTTTCTCATCCTGTTGAGATTTTGCCTTCTGGCAATTGTTGTCGGTTTGGCTTAAATAAACTCATAAAAATTCTTATAGGTTTGGATGTTTCTTACCTCAACCGAAACTGCAAACAGATATAAGCTCAAGCTCTAGAGATGGTTGGGGTCCCCCTTCTCTTGTGAGGAGAGTCTGTGACTCTGTCTGTGAAGTGGCTTTTCTTGTTTATCCTCTCTGCTCAGTAAACTTGCTTTCGCTTTAACCTCTTGTCTGCTTTGCATCTTGAAATCTTTTATTAAAGGACCCAAGAACCCTCTTGGCTCTGGGCTCAAGTCTCTCCTAGGGACATGCCTCTCCAGCATCAGTTGAATGAGAATTAAAAAAAAATTTTTTTTTTTTGGAGAATTATGCTTTAATGGAATATAAGCTTTTGGCCTTAGGCAGTCTGGTTTTGCGAACTGGCTGTGGCACATGCTCTGTGATCAGAAGTGTGTCACTTAACCACTCTGAGCCTCACTTGCCTCCTTCATAAGAAAAGTGTAAGAATAGAATCAATTCAAAGCAGGACCGGGATGCCTGACCACTCGGAGTTTCTTAGTATGATGACTGGCTCAAAGTACAAATCTGTTCAAGGCAGCCACTGCTGTATGTGCCAGGAACTGTGTGAAAGAGGAGGCAGAAGGCTCCACATTTCTTCTCCATCCACAGCCCTCTCCCTGTTTCTTGAGTGGGCATCTACCAAGTCATGGTGTTACTGGACAGGGGACCTGGCCTTGAGCAGCCTGCCTAGGGCCAGCCACTAGTGTGTGGATTCTTGACTTTGTGCAGGAAAGATTTCACAGCACAAGTTCAAGTGACTATTAGGGTACGTTTATTAAAGCTGGGGACAGTGAACCAGGGAAGGGCCTAGCATGGTGTGCCTGTGGGGAAAGGGGAGAGGGAAGAAGAGAGGAAAGGGAGTGGCGCAGGCTGCTCTTCAGAGGGAGAAACAAGCTGGGTCCTTTGTCTTGATGCTTCTTTCTCTCTTTAGGCAGGAATCTTAGTGGAGGCCCCGGGGGAGGGTCTCAGCAGAATATTCATCAGTTTTCCAGATGTGCTCTTTCAGTTGTCATGGTCTCTACTGACTGGTCAGTGCCAGGGCAGGCGGTCATTAGGCATGGCAGATGGTCCTGGTGTTGCTGCTTTCTGGGCCTGGAGCTGAAATACAACCGAGGCCTAGGTATTATCTCTAAGCAGGTGACTTTCTGTATTTGCTGTAAATTGCTGTGCTGGTTTGTTCAGCTATCTGTCTCAGTCTCCCCATTCCACTTGTTCTGGCTTACTGGCCAGCTTCAATGGTAACAGGAAGACTTTTATAAAGCAACTGGAGCTGAAGAAACGTAAATGGCACTTTTAGCATAATAAAGCCCAAGTGTTGGGAGGAGACCACTCTGGCCGCCTTAACCTTGATAAGAGGTCTCTTCATTTCCCAGCCTCTGCCCCCATGGGTCCCAAGTCTCCTCTATTCTAGGCAGCCAGATGCAATGTAGGCACTGAAAAATGCCCCAAGGCGGAGAAGACACATTGCAGGGGTTTGGGGAGTAGAGTGTTCAGAGGAAAGACTCTGCCAGGTAGCTTAAGGGAGGACCTGCTTCGTGGTAGCCCCAAGATAAAGAAGCCAAGCTGAAGAATATCTTGGTCAGATCTCCAAACAAGTGAGTGACAGGCAGAGCTCGAATCCACTTAATGAGAGGGCTGAAGGAAGCAGAAGAGGGGCTTTAGTCACTTTCCCCTATCTATTTGCAGAAAGTGTAGGGGGAAAAAAATAATTTTCCCTCTTCCCTACTGGATTCTTGGCTGAGACACCCTGTATGAAAAAGACATTAACAGGAGAAAAACATAAGTTACACAGTAGGTTGGTAGAGGAGCTCCACAATGATTGGAGGCTAAGGAATGAGCAAAGCCCTGCCAGGCGGCTCAGCGGATTGGAGCACAATCCCATATACCAAAGAGGTTGCGGATTCCATTCCTGGTCAGGACACATACCTAGGCTGTGGATTTGATCCCTGGTTGAGGTGTGTACAGGAGGCAACCGATGGATGTTTCTCTCTCCGGTGAATGTTTCTCTCTCTTTTTCTCTATCTCTCTCCCCCTTCTTCTCTCTCTAAAATCAATAAACATATCCTTGGGTGAGGGTTATAAAAAAATGAATAAAAGAAGTGACTGAAGCAGGGAATTTTTATATCATTTAGTCAAACAATTTGTGAAGAATTTACAAGACAAGGGGATTTGGTTAAGGAGTAGTAAAATGCTTTGTTTATACAGCCTTCTTGTCCCTGAATTCCCTGTCTCAGGTGATAAGGACGTCTTCTACCCTCCTGGTGCAGGGAGGACACCTTTCTCCTGGGAAATATATCTCCTGCTTTCAGGGGGGCAAAGGAGGGTCATGTTAGGATGGTTTACCTATGGCCTGTTTTGCTCAATAAGCTTTATTTGACGTCTTCGGTCCAAGCATGTTTTTCTCCATGGTTTGGGGCCATTGACACAAGCAAGCAAAGATAGAACCTGACCGTTCAGCTTGACCAAGGCTGCAGCCGCAAAACATCCTGTTATCCTCCAAGACTTCCTGTTATTCTGACAATTCTTCACGGCCAGTGGATACAACACTGGCCCCGCATTGTACCCTATCTTAGGGCCCTATAAGAGAAAGCCTAACTCCACCTTCGGGGCTGACACCGTACTGTTGGTCTCAGCCCACTGTGAGAGGATGCGTCCATAAAATCTTCTAACACCTCTCACAGTGCTTCTTGGCCTGGTTCCTCTCGGCATTGACCTAACAGGTCAGAGTGTCTTTGCAGCGGCTATTTCTTAAATACCTTTAACTCAAACTAATACACTAACATGGCATATTTTAGGGATAACATATTCTAAGCCCCTACAAAAGTAACTAGATCCTCTAGAAAATAACTTTACATTCTTTGGACTTGAAAGCATTATTATTATTATTATTATTATTAACAGTTATCATTATTAAAAGAACATTTCACAGCCGATCTAGCTGACATTTATTAGTGATTCATGAACCAGGAAGCATCCATTCTAGGAAGTAGGAAAGAGTTCCTCAGAGCAGTCCAAGTACCCCAAAGTAAGTGGGAACAAGGGAAAAGGAAGTTATAGAAGGAGGCAAAGTCGCTTTTCTGGGAAGTAGAAGAGTTGGGATTCAAACCCAGGGCCAACTACTCCAAAGACCATGCTCTGTTGACTGTGGTGAAGTCATATCCTAGATGCAAATAATGTAAATTTGGCTATACTCAATCAGAGGAGGACAGGGAGGGAGAGAAAGGAGGAGAGATTTTAACAAAGTGCAGATCACCCCGCCCTCAGTCAGGAATCTGTGCCCTGGGGTGATTGCACGATGGGATGTGACCACTGGTCTCCTGGGCAGACTCAGGCCCAGCATAGCTCTCGTAGCATGAGCAGATTGCTATATATTAAGGGAGGGTGTTTCTTTTTGTAGGGTATTACCTGACCCCTACATGGAGTTCATCCATACCATCTAATGCTGCACCAAGAGAACTAGTGATGTCTCCCTTTACTGGAGGTAAAGCAATGCTGGGTTGGCTGGACCTAATTAGTGGACTCCAAGGGGAGCCTTCAAGGGTAATTCTGTCTACATGGGATATTTGCCTTAAGTGCTAACTGTAAAACTTTGCTCCACTGGGCTCAGGCTATCTGGTGGTAGCAGCAAGGAAGCACCAAGCTTGGTGAAGCCAAAGTATTCAGCTCCTTGGTGATATTTCATGATTTTGAGATTTCCTGGAAGATAGTAATTCTTGCCTGGGTACTAGGGAGTCCTCAGGATAATAATCATTGGCTGCAGAAGCCACTGTGGGGCTGAGCAGCACCCAAGAGGGCTGAGAGATGAAATGATGGTGGTATATCCCATCTGAGCTGTTGCCATTGATTTGTGGACATGCTTCCTGCCATCAGTGACTTGTACTCAGGGCTCTCTCTGACATGTAGCAAAGCAAGTAGAAAAAACTTGAAGTAGGAGGTGGGAGGACCCAGGCTCTACCATTTGTTCTATAACCCACTTGTTTTATCATCTTAGGCTTTGTCTGTTTCAGGGCAGCAATTTCTTCATCTGTGAAGCGAAGCTGATATTTCTGGGGAAGAAAATGAGTATTAGGGTAACAAGCCATAATTAGTGTTTAGTGATTGAGTAAAACTTTGTCATTGTTAATTTTATTCCTTTTTCCCATATTTAAGCATTTTTTGTTTGTGACATATTGAGTCAGCCTCATTTATTCACTCAGGTGTTGGCACCCATACACCCCAGCTTCTCTGCCTGCTCCCGGTTCTGACCTTAGTACTCAGCTCCCACCCAGGTTTTTACCTTACTCCTGAGCCAAAGAAAAGCCATCCCTGTGGTAACAGTGGCTGTGGCTCTCCTAGAACCTTGACCTTCTAGGAGCCAGAGTCTGTGAAGAGATGATGTAGGCTACTGGGCCACTCCCTGGGCTGCCCAGGGTCCAGCTGGAGTCCAGCAAAGCCTTTCTCTGGACCAGTCTTGCCTTTGCAAATACAGTGCAGGACAGAGCATAATGGGTGAAAAGCGAGTACAGGTATTCCTGGCTATCTAACTTTCAATGGGTAATGAATGTTTGTATAGAGAGGGATACCAGTAATTTGAAGTCAGACCAACCAGGGTTTAAATCTTGGCACTCCCACTTCTAACTGAGTGATCTTCAACAATGTATTAACTGTATTTGAGCCTTAGCTTCTTCATATATAAGATGGGGATAATATTTACCTGAAGGACTAATACAATGAGACAACACACCTGGAATGCCGGGGAAGTTTTCAGTAAATGTTAACTATATGTATCTGACTACAAACTCTCCAGTGTGCTACACAGGGTCACCCTTGGCGGGCACTTCAAATCATAGAGAAGTATGAACTTCTGGCTACTGGGAGACAGTTCTCCACTCGTGTCTTATTCACACCTTATGAAGCAAGGCACTGTCTGTTTTTTATTCTGGACTTTTTAAGAATGTTTATTTAATGAACAGCTTTAGAAGATAGAGATGGTGTCAGGTCAGAGGGCAGGCCTGCTTACTGTCCAACATAATGAACGTAATGTCTCTGTGGAGCAAAGGACTGGCTTGCTTACAGCCCATTATAAAAGATTCAGGTTTCCTGAACTCAGGTGTCCTCTCCTATATTGTAACCCACCACGCATGTCCAGTTGTTACTTCACCCTCTTCCTGTTGTGAAAATTTGGGTTGGGGAAACTGGCATCAAAAATGCTGATACTCTGGCTACTGCTGTGAGCAATAAACCATCGAGTTCTGACCCAGGTGTCTCATGTCTTTTACCAACATCCATAAAAGTGTGGTAGGCTAACTGTTAGCATGCAAGAAAGCTAAAATCTGTGACCCCTCACAGTTGTTGACATTGCCCTGGTTTGTTATGTCAATTGTAGAGGAGGAAGAGAGGCAGAGCAGGAAGGCAAACCTTCCTCCTAGAATCTTGAGTCAGTGCTGGGACTTCCCTGGAAGTGCCTGCTTTCTGCTCCAAGGCCTGCAATTCTATGTGCAGAGATAGCATTTCTGGAACAATTGGTGAGGTGGAGAATGAGAGACAATGTAGAACAATACATCAGGTTTTACTTTTTGCATAGAACAAAACAGTATTCTGCAAACTCCAGCCCTTTGAGTACCATGTTGATTTTTACTCTAGCCGTATCTGTTTATAATTTCCATATTTGCTTTCCTAATGTTATTTTTAATTCATTTGCCCTTTTATTTACATACTTAGATAATTCTTTTAGCAAGAAACTTGATATTACTGTGTGATAAATGGAAAATCCAGGGTTGCTTGATGTAATTAGAAGACAACTTTGCAAATAAATAAAATGAAAACAAAGATAGTGTTATCAGATAATAACCAGATACCACTGCCTCTGAAGACTTTGGTCCTGTGCTTACTGTTACAAAGGGATATTAGCCAGGATTAGAGAGGGTTTAAAGACCAGACTTTCTCCTTGATGTAATGAGCAGCATTGGGAGATGAATGAAAAGGGGGGGAGGGAGGGCTCTTTAATCATATGATTTAATGAGATTATCTGATGCCGTGGGAACTTGCTACCCCAAATTGTCCAAGTGCTGGCCAAGGTATAGGTGCTGCTCTGGCTGGGAGTCACCTCCTGCTCCTAATGCGCCTCCCTTGATTCCACTTCAGCGGTTTCCCTGCCTCCAGTCTCTACCTTCCGCCAGAACAGACAGAAGGGGCTTTCCAAAACTCCCCCCTGAATGTCATTCATGTGTCATGACTTCCTGTTTCCCTTAAGATAATGTCCAAGCTCTTTAATTGGCAGTCAAGATCGTCCACAGTCTGGGCTCATGTCCACCCAACACTGGACATGCATTCTGGTCAAACAGGACCACTTACAGTTCACTCATTCATTCAGCAATCTATCGAGCGCCGACTTGTGTACTGTTTTAGACACTGGGGCCATGGCCATGTTATGAGTTTATGGGCTCTAGGCACTTTTGCTCTCATAGGCCCTTCCTCCATAAAAAAAATACAAAATCATATTTTACAGCAGTGTTGGTGTAAAGTATAAAGGTGAATAAAATCCAAGCTGGAATAATTATTGTCATGTTCATTTGTTTCTTCTGATTTAAAAATGAAGTTAAAGCATGATACTGAAAGTATCATGAGCCATAGGTATTATGCCCACTGTGTCTAATGGGGAATTCTGCCTTGACCAGGATGAAGAGAGAACACGTGTGTGTGTGTGCGTGTGCGTGCGCGCACACACACACTCACACACACACACACATACTGCTTATACACAAGAAACTACTGTCCAGTTCCAGAGTGTTTCCTTCTTTTCACCTCTCTGAGCCTTTGCCCTTTCTGCCTATAACTCCATTTCTTCCCTTCGCTGCTTGGTTGACAGTACTCAAGCACGCCCTTTTTAATGTGTGAGACTCACTCTTGGATGTAAGGATGCTGCCAGTTGGATAAGAACTGGATCCTCCTGGTCCATGGAAGTGGCTTTTCACTGTAATTCACTAACTTTGATAAAAACAATGAACAGGTTACTGGCCAATGTCTCCACCTTTTCAGCTTCCTTTGGAATTGTTCTAGGGAGCTATTGCCAGGCCCTGGGCACAACCCAACTCACCCAGCCTTCACTCTTTAAGCCTTCAAAATCGTACACTGTAACATCCAGCACCTGAGTCTGGCCCTAAAGCATTCCCGTTTGTTTATCTTGTGCAAAACTCTATGACTAATTGCTGGAAGGCAAAGCCTACCATCCAAAAATGGGACGTTAACAACCAAAGGAGAGACCACAGCAGACTAAACAAAGATAGCAGAATGGCTCCTCTCAGCTGATGAAAACACTGGCCTGATGGAGTGCCCTTTAGAAAAGCTGTAGGGCAGCATCAAAAGAGGCAGATCCATAGTCCCTAAAGCCTAAGGTTCGTACCAGCTTGTTTCATTGTATAGTACATATTTACAGAACAACCACTGTGTGCCAGATGCTGTGCTATGGCTAGAAATAACGTGCTGGGCCTAGAGGAAGCCTCTTTGTGGCTGTTTCCCTCCCCCAGAAGAATGTTTTCACAGCATCATCTTAACACCATTCTGCTAAGCAACAGTCTGCTTACTTATCTGTTCCCTGAAGTTGTCTGCAAATTCTTTGAGGGACGAGAACATTTGTATACACTTGTGTCATAGCATCTTGTCTGGCACATGGGAGATGCTCGATAAGCCTAAATTAGATGTCTTAGCCTGTTTGGCCTGTTATAACAGAAATAGCACAGACTGGGTAGCTTCTTTTTTCTCATGGTTCTGGAGGCTGGGAAGTCCAAGATCAAAGTGCTGACAGATTTGGTGTCTGGTGAGGACCCCACCCCTGTTTCAAAGATGGTGTCTTCTTGCTGTGTCCTCACGTTGTGGAAAAGGGAAACGAAGGCCTCTGGGGTCTCTTTTATGAGGGCACTAATTCCACTTGTGAGGGCTCCACCCTCATGACCTAATCACCTCTCTAAGGTCCCACTTATTAATACCATTACATTGGGGGTTAGGATCTCAACATATGAATTGGGGAGCATAGATGAATACCCCAAATTTCACACTATTAATTTATTCCAATGCATTAATTTATTCATTGCCTTCTTTCAAGGTGCCTCTTAAAATATAAGTCACCTGAGTGACAAAAATACATTCAGGCCATGGGTCCTTAGTTATTTACTTTTGTTAGTTTATTTAAAATAGGTGGTATGTTCTCATGGTCAAAAGCTGTGGGTGATAGATAACCCAGCATCCTGGTAATAGTGGGTACTTAAAAAAAGGAGCCTGGAAATAGAGGGGGATGGGTAGGGAAGAGAGTGAGCTGGGATAAATGTGGTTGTCTTTGTCATTTCACTGTTTTGTGTTTTTCTTCCTACTCTGAGTTTATGTTATATTTTGTGGTTAATTAAAAACAAAACAAAACACCTTTACTTTACAAAAGTCATTGGTATCACTACATGATTAGACATGGTGGAACATTTATATTGGCCATATAGTATTGTGGATGTAAAGGGGTCACATGCTAAATCTGACTAGCTCAGGGAAGGCCTAAGTAACCACAAAAGATGGTAGGAAATTAAAACTTTTTAACTAAAAGCAGTTTATGGTTGGTAGTCACACCCTAGGGCAGTACTTTTCCTTCACAAAAGTTAATTTTCACCTTAACTAAGCCTGTTGGTTGTCTTTTGCATCTGAGATAACATACCTGATTAACACACTCCTTTGCAAAACAAAGTAATTTCCCCCTTTTCTGGGCCCTCCTTGCACCAGTGCAGAGACCAGGAATCCTCTCATTGTTATTGTTATCTTGCTAGCTATCCACTGTTAACTATCCTGCACCCACCTATGTAAAAGAAGTGTGTGTCTATCATTTTACTTTTTATCCAATCCCAGAGGTTTACCACTTTGCTTACTCCCACCTCCCTAATCTATCACCAATGGATTTCATGCAACCCACTTGCATTTTTCTCTTTTGACTGTAATCTATAAAGCAAGGTGCAAAACTCTCATTCTCCGGAGCATTATTTCAATCCTTTGAGATTTTAACTCTCTGCCTATGTCGACAGTTTGGCTCAAATAAACTCACAAAAAATTCTTTGCAGATTTGAATGTTTCTTACATTAACACTATATATAAGTATATATAAAATGTAAATAAGAAAACATATTTTTTTGGTTCCAGGTAATAAACCTAACATTTAAAAAACACACATAAAAATAACATCAAACAACTAATTGAAAAGTTTAGAGAGCTTCAGGCATGGCAGGATCTAGGTTCTTAAGTGATGAAATAAAGAACTACTAGCCTGAGTCTTAGCCTTTCAGGCTAACAAATCCAGAAAAAAAAAATACATATTTCCCAAATAATTTCAGTCCTGAGACTAATGCGGATTATTTCTGGTAGACCAAGCCTGGGTCTTATTCTCCCTCGTGGGGACATAGCAGGGGTATATCAGGATGCTGTTATCTGAAGCAGAAATTTGATACTGGAAAGGCAAAACTACAGTCTTCCATGTCATCCATAAACTCATTGGACTCATTCAAAGCCTGGGACACAGCCTAAAAATCCATTTGGCTTTAGAGTTACTTTCTGAGAGCTTGCAGGTCAGAGATGGAGCAAAATTTCTGGCACAGAAAGGTGGTGGCGGACTGCGTGGAAGCTACACTGACACTTTCCCGGGAACAAACTGGAATTACAACTAAAATATAGAAAAACCATCCTGAATAATCAACTGCAAATGAAGACGAGCTGGAGAGCACCCTCATAACCAAGGAGGAAAAGGGGAGACTGCATAGAGACTGGTAGTAAGTGTGAAGGTGTGAGAGGTCTGACTGGGCTCCCACAGGCAGCAGCTGAAGGTCTGGAGAGATATCTCAGCTGTGGGGTTTCTCACTGAGGACTCTGGGGCTTAAACCCCAGGCTGGGCTTTCCAGCCAAGAGCACCAGAACTGGGAAAAGTGCTCACATAACATTTGGCTGTGAAAAGCAGCCAGGTTTCTATCTGCCAGGGTGAGATGGCTGGAGATACAGGCACCTTCTTAAAGAGCCAACACACAAAGTTTCGTGTGCAGCCACTCACCTTGGGCTTCAGCAGAGGGAGAGCAGAGTGGAGTGGAGCTGTGTGAGGGGAACCTAGGGTTGTGGGCTCTGGAGAAAGAGCTCAGAGGGCACCCTGTCTGGATTCCTGTGCAGAGTCATTCACCCATACTGCAGAGGACACCTTTCTCAGGCAGACAATTTGCTGCTTTTGCCTGGGGGGAAGCAATTGCCCCACCCTGCTGGAAAACTTCTTGCCCTACCCAGAGGAGTTTCTACAGCCTGAGGCACATTAAGAGACTCAGGTTAATCAGCCTACAGGCAGAGGCAGATCTCAGAGTGCTTTGAGTCCTTGCCTGATCTGCTTCTGGCCCTGGGCCTTGGAAAAGCAAACTTTGGTGTGCATCTTGGTCCTGTCCAACTGCACCCAGCCTCAGCAGAGGGAACCACAAGTTTTGGGTTGTTGAGAGCTCCAAACAGGGTACTCAGGCCCAGTCACAAACTGCATCTGACATCAGCCTGCACCAGAGACCCTCCAAAAAGACTGATAGTCCTAGCACATCTACCTAATACATAGAAACAAACCCAAACAGGCAGCCAAAATGGGGAGACAAAAAGCAAGCCCCAAATGAAAGAATAAGAGAAGTCTCCAGAAAAAAGAGCTAAATGAAATGGAGATAAGCAATCTATCAGATACAGAGTTCAGAATACTGATTGTAAAGATGCTCAACAGCATGAAAAAAGATATGGAAACTATGAAGGAAATTAAGAATGATACAGCAGAAATAAAGAATATATTGGAGGGAATAAACAGAAGCTTAGAGGAAGCTGAGGATTGGATCAGCGAATTAGAAGACAGGGTAGAAAAAAATCACTCAGTCAGAGATCCAAAAGGAAAAAACAACTAAAACAGGACAGTCTAAGGGAGCTGTGGGACAATAGGAAATATTTGCATCATAGGAATGCCAGAGGAGGTAGAAAGTAAACAAGGATTATTTCTGTTTGAAGAAATAATGACAGAAAACTTCCCTAACCTTGTGAAGGAAAAAGTCACACAAGTTCAGGAGGCACAGAGAGTCGCCAGCAAGAAGAATCCAAAGAGGCCTATGCCCAGACATATCATAATTAAAGTGCCAAAATTTCAAGACAAAGAGAGAATCTTAAAGGCAGCTAGAGAAAAGCAATCTGTTACCCACAAAGGAACTCCCATAAGGCTGTCATCTGACTTCTCATCAGAAACTCTACAGGCCAGAAGGGAATGTTATAAAGTATTAAGGTAATGCAAAACAGGGATCTGAAACCAAGACTACTCTATCCAGCAAGGCTATCATTCAAAGTAGATGGTGAAATAAAGAGTTTCCCAGACCAAAAAAACCCTAAAGGATTTTATCACCACCAAACCAGCATTGCAGGAAATGTTAAAGGGACTGCTGTAATAATAATAAGAAATAGAGAGAGAAACATAGGCATAAAGATTTAAAATGGCAATAAATAAAGACCTATCAATAATAACCTTAAGGACTTTAAGGGAGAGATCAACAGCAATACAATAATAGTCATGGACTTTAACACCCCACTGACTTCACTGGATAGATCTTCCAGACAAAAAGTCAACAAAGAAACAGTGACTTTAAATGACATACAAGATCAGGTGGATTTAATTGATATTTATAGAACATTTCACCCCAAAGCTACAGAATATACATTCCTCTCAAGTGCACATGAGATAGAACACATATTAGGACACAAAACAAGTCTCTACAAGTTCAAGAAGATTGAAATCATATCAAGCATCTCAGATCACAATGGCATGAAATTAGATATCAACTACAGTAAAAACACTCAAAAACAAATACATAGCATGGATAAATAGCATGTTATTAAACAATGAGTGGGTTACCAATAAGATCAAGAAAGAAATCAAAAACTCCCTGGAAACAAATGAAAATGAACATACAACAACCCAAAATCTATGGGACACAGTGAAAGCAGTCTTAAGAGGGAAGCTCATAGCACTGCAAGCCTACCTCAAAAAGCAAGAAAAATTTTTAGTAAACTATCTAACCTTACAACTTAAAGAATTAGAAAGCTCCCCTGTGAAGCCATCCAGATCAGGGCTTTTGTTTGCTGGGAGTTTTTTTTATTGCTGCTTTGATTTCATCAGTTGTTATTGGCCTGTTCAGGTTTTCTGATTCTTCCTGATCCAGTTTTACATGATCTCACTCATATGTGGAACCTAATAAACAAAACAGACTGAGGAACAAAATAGGTCCAGAGACACAGAAGCATGTAGCAGACTGATGAATCTCAATGGGAAGGCGGGGGTGGGGGAGTGGGTGGGGGGAGATTAACCAAAGAACTTAGATGCATATATGCATAACCCATGGGACAGAGAGAATAGTGTGGTGAAGACCTGGGGGGGCGGGGGCAAATGTGAGGTAGAAGGGATCAATGAGGGGGGGAAAAAGGGGGATATCTATAATACCTTCAACAATAAAGATAAATTTTTAAAAAATTTCTTGCACATCATTAAGATAATTGAATTACAAATTTGGGGTAGAGGGAAGTATCAATTAGAAATGTTGACTAATTACCATTAAGCCTGACTTCTGTTTAAATCAGAGAATGGAAAGAAGGATAGGGATACCCTGGTTGGATTTACTCCCAAACCATGACTCTACACATGCACTGTTTACTGTATATTTGTTGGCATTTTGGGCCTCCCTGCTTTGTTTTTAGTCAGTGCATCCTACTCTCCTTTCAGAGATATGTCTCCCTATAGTACACAGCCTTGTGAGGACTGTCCCTTGGCCATATGTGGACATGTGACCCACTCCAGGGGAATCTGCTCTATGGTGTCAAAGAATTCTGACACTTGTTAAAGAACAGTAACAAAGACTTTCCTCAAGGAACTACTGCAAAGGCAGTTTGCAGAAGGGAAGAGAGAAGCTCAACTCCAAATACAAGAAAAGTGGGGATTTAAAGCCAAAGAGCAGGATGGTGGTGGTGGTGGTCGGTGAATGGGAAATTACTAGGAGGGTAGGATAATTCTTGCTAAACTGACCTAACCTGATTCTTGCTGAAGGCAGCCCGAGGTGATCAGATAGTACCCAGGAGATGGTGGCCGCTGAGGAATTTGATCAGATGTTGAGGGTGGGCATTCTGGCTAATGTAGCCTGACAGAAATCCTACTGAAACTGGGCAGTGCAGTGATACACAAGGAAGCCCAAAGGTCGAGGCCTAGTTGAGAAGAGGTTTCTGAGGATCCTAAGGCTTGGTAGTCTTTGTCAATGGCTCAGGGCTCTAAATTTTGAGGACAGTGCTAAAAGATAAACTGAGGCATATTACAAATGTTGTGAGTTTATTTGCACAAAAATTGATTTGAGTCATGCAGCATCCAATCTAGCAGTTAGAAAATCGCTTCTAGCAGTTGTACAAAATTAAAAACTTTTATAGGCAGAAGGAAGGAGGAACAGGGAAGTTATACTGGCAAAAGCAGGTTGGTTATTGTCAGGTCACTTTCATTTGGGGGATGGCAGGACTCTGTCAGGCAGATGCCCTAACTAATGCTGATCAGGTGATTTCTGATTGGCTGGTTTGAGGTTCCATTTCTGGGAGAGCCGAACTGTAACTAAGTCTTAGTTTGGTGTCGTGGGACTTAGTATAAGTGACTCCATTTTGGTCCTGTTGTCTCTCCCCTTCCCCCTCCCCCTCCCCTTCCCCTTCCCCTTCCCCTTCCCCTTCCCCTTCCCCCTCCCCTTCCCCTTCCCCTTCCCCCTCCCCTTCCCCTTCCCCTTCCCCCTCCCCTTCCCCTTCCCCTTCCCCTTCTCCCCTCCGCTTTCCCCTTTCTCCTTTCCCCTTTCTCCTTTCCCCTTTCTCTTCCCCCCTCCCTCCCTCCCTCCCTCCCTCCCTCCCTCCCTCCCTCCCTCCCTCCCTCCCTCCCTCCCTCCCTCCCTCCCTCTCTCCCTCTCTCCCTCTCTCCTCTCTCTCTCTCTCTCTTCTCTCTTTCTCTCTTTCTCTCTTTCTCTCTTTCTCTCTTTCTCTCTTTCTCTCTTTCTCTCTTTCTTTCTTTTCTTTCTTTTCTTTCTTTTCTTTCTTTTTCTTTCTCTCTAACAACAGTAATACAAAGATTGGGGAAAAGAGTAGAGCACAGAGCTGCCTTGACTCCTACTCTTTCGAGCCCAATTCCACAGCCTTATTTTTGGTTCTTCAAGTTAGCTGATATCCTCTCCTTTCCTTTTCTTCATGAATTTTCCAGAGCAAATTTCTATTACTTGCACTCAAAGTACCTAATGAATGTAACACTGGCTTGCAATGTGATCTGAGCATGTTAACTCTGTGGTGTGTTGGTTTCTTTCTCTGTAAAATGAGGCTATTTATTCTTATTTGATGGGTAAAGATTAAAAATAAAATGGCTTATTGCAATGACAGTGTTTTTTGTGTTAATGAACGATTTTGAAATTGGGGAATCCATGGATGGGCTTCTGGAAGTCAGTGAAGCTACCAGAATGTATAGGCTAAATTATGTTTATGTGTGGAGATGTGGATGTACAATTACTTAACTTAATTTTTTTTGAGAAGAGGATTCATTAATTCTCCAAGTGGTTCCTCGCCCCAAATTATGTTAAGTTCCCCTCCCCACCCCCAGCACTAGACTGTTAACTCTGTGAGGTCAAGAACAAGCCTCCCCTAGTTTCCTTCCCTATTCTGATCTCCTAGCACAATGCCTGATGCTGACTTCATTAGCTACTCGACAAATAGGTGTTGAATGAAGAAAAGACAGACTTTAAATGCTTTGAGCTTTAGTTTCCTCTTCTATAAAATTGAAGAGTCAGCAGAGCTATCTGAAGTTCATTTCATTGCTGACCTACAGTCCCCAGAATTGTATATCACTACAGTGATCACATTTAACACAATCAACAATAGTTCCTTAATCTCATGTAGTGCCTTGTCTGTAGTTCAGTTTTTAAATAGTCTTCACAATGTCTTTTGAATCGGAACTTAAACAAGACCCATACCTTGCCTCTGGTCCTTATGCCTCTTGAATCTTTGAAAATCAAAGATTTCACTTTTCCTCCCCCCCCCCGCCTTCCTTTTCCTTTTTACTTTCCCCCTCCATGCATTGAAGTTGTGGAAGAGACCACTGTGGAAGTGTTTTAAATTTAAAAGCTTGTTTATTTTTTCACTGACATTCTCCTTGGACTTTTCAAACCACGAAGGTCAGCCAGTCCCAGTTGGGCACCGGGGCTCTGAGTTAGGTTTGGAAGAAGTTAGTGGCATTCCCCTTGGGTGGTGGTGATGGGCTGTCAAATCCTTGGACTAAGTAGGACATGTGTTAATCATAAATCTAAGGTTTAGCTCTTGAGGGCGAGGTGGGGACAGGGCAAGGACACATTCATACCCTTAGCAAGATGTACCCTTTGCAGTACGTGGCCAGCTTGGAGTGGGATGCTGTGGGTGGGGCTTAATTTTCCAAGTTAACCACTATATCACATCCCTAGTGCCCTGAACGATGTCTGGCTTATTGGGAGTGCTCAGTATTTGTTGGGTGAATAAGTGAATGAATGAATGAGTGAATTAATGGATCTGTCTGACTCAGATGCTTTCTTTGCATGAGCTGAGAATGCCACTCCACTGCAGTGTGTTTGAAGGACTCATTCATTCAAGCATGTTAGTCCTCTTGCCTTTTGAAAGTGAACTCCCTTTCATATTAATGAATTTTACATATTCTAGATTTTTCTGAGACTGTCTGGGTGACAAATGTCCTATGCCATTGTTCTTAGAAATACAATGGTGTCTATGAATTTTTGGTTCAAAAAATATGGTTATCTCTCTGAGCCTTAGACTGCTCATCTGTAAAATGGAAATAATAATGATATCAATGGTGTAAGGTTATTGGGAAGATTTATTGAGATGTACATAAGGCATCCAGTGTTTGGCAGAGTAGGCA
This sequence comes from Miniopterus natalensis, assembly GCF_054644295.1. Classification (NCBI taxonomy): domain Eukaryota; kingdom Metazoa; phylum Chordata; class Mammalia; order Chiroptera; family Miniopteridae; genus Miniopterus; species Miniopterus natalensis. The sequence continues at coordinate 87,122,341 of NC_142083.1, forward strand.
TTCAATAAATATTTATGGCACAAATGGCTGATAAGTAGCCATGTAAACAAAGGCAAAATGCACCCAAATAGATGCTGGTTAATCCAGTTGACCTTTATATGTGAAGCTACTGGCAAATTGTTCTTGTACTTGTTTGAAAACTCAATTTGTCTGTCCTACTTAATTTGGTCAGCCACTCTCGGTGAGTCTGATTAATTAATTTGGATTTCAAGAGACATTTTACACTCTTGGTGGCCTTGGATGACTTTTTGAATCCCTTGAAGTTGCTGATTAGGTAAAAACAAACTCAGGATTCCTGGATGCTTGCTCATAAGAAGGAGGGAATTGATGCTGTCTGATTTTTATTATTGTCAAGTTCTAAAGAGAAAATATGCCGTATTTAGCACGTCTATCTTCTAAATGTGTTATTTTTGTCCTACTTGACTATCCAAATCCTAACAAGATATGTTTTAAAGACACAAAGTTTATGAAAGAATAAAGCTCCTTCTTGGTAAAATGCCAAGCATATGTTGAAAAAATCCAAAGTAAATCTTTCAGGTCTCCCATACCCTCCTTCCACCATTTGAACCTGTGTTCCAGTCCCAAAGTGCCACTGTGACCTTGGAATGTTACGGTTTCTCTGACTCCGTTCTTGCTTTAGCCTGGGAGTTTTAACCTTTGAACTTCTCGGTTTTGCCTTAATGCCTGGATGTACATTAACTCCATGGATAACCATCCAAACAACTCAGGAAAGAATATTCCATTATCCAGACCACTTGAATAAATCTTCATCATTTATCTCTAGCCAAAGCCTCCTGACTCCTTTTGAGCTTCTTCGACACAATGTTTCTTTAGTTATTATTAGTAATAAGAATGGCTAACATTTATTGGGTACTTAAGACACTGTGATAAGAACAGTACCCTCATTATCTCAGTTTCCTCAATGATCTTGTGAATTAGGTCCTACAGGTATTCCAATTTTATAGTCCAAAAAAGTGAGGTTCAGAGAAATTATAATATCCCCATAGTCATGCTGTTCCCATTAGGCTACCATCCTTACTTAAATATTGCACAAGAACATAAACTTCTTCCTTGCCTTCAAATACAAGCATCCAGTTTCCTCCCTCTTACCAACTCCTCTTCACCCCAATTGAATCCAAGTAATTGAAATAAGGTATTAACATTTGTTTCCAGTCTGCATGAAGTAGAGAAATACAAGAGTGCACAGGGGTTTATTGTGATCTTTTGCAATTTTTCCAAGGTTTTTAATTTTCTCAAAATAAAAAGTTTAATTAAAAGACTGAAGAGTCAAAAGCAAGGACTCAAACAGATATTTCTACAGCCATGTCCACAGCATTATTCACAGTCACCAAGTGCTGGAAACAGCCCGAATGTCCACTGATGGATGAATGGTGAAACAGAAAGTGGTATATCCATACAATAGAATATTATGTAGCCTTAAAAAGGAATAAAATTATGACACATATTATAACATGGATGAACTCTGAAGACATTATGCTCAGTAAAATAAACCAGAGGACAAATACTGTATGATTTCACTTATATGAGGTACTCAAATTCATAAAGACTGAGAGAATATTGATCGCCAGGGACTGGGGAGGAGAGGATGCTGGGGTTTATTGTTTAATAGGTACAGAGTTTCAGTTTAGGATGATGAAAAGTTTTAGAGATGAATAGTGGTAATGGTTGCACAGCAGTGTGAATGCATTTAATGCCACCAAACTGTACACTAAGAATAGTTAAAATGGTAAATTTTATGTTATTTATATTTTACCACAATTAACAAAAAAGAAAACAACAACAAAAACATTTGCCTTTAAAAGAACTAATTGATTCAACAAATGCTGAATGTTAATATGTTCCAGACACAGTGCTAGGCACTAGAGGGACAGTTACCAGAAAGATAATTCCCATTTCATAGAGCTAACCATTGGTTAGGGTAGACGGACATTTAATAGACAGCCATGGAAGGAAAAGCATAATTCAAAAGTCGGGCCATTAACACAGAACCTTTTTGTCACCTGCTGTGTTAGCTCTGAATGGCACTTCTGGCCATTTCTCCAGCCATTGTTGCTTTCAGGGTAACAAGAGATGTCTTCTATTGTTTATTCTTCACAGAAACAGCTGGGGTGACAGTCAGAGAAAGATAAAGTCAGAATATGTGCCTTCCTTGCTCAAAGCCTGTCAATAAGGTCTCATTAGAATGGAAATAAAATCTAAGTCCTTCCACTGGCCTGCCAGGTCCCAGGGATCTGCCCAGCCATAGCTCTGTTCTCATTTTCTGTCCCTTCCTTCCTCCTTGTCAGAAGGAGATCCAATGTCTCCTCATCCAAGAAGCCTTCTTGGAATGAATGGTTATAGCTCCTCTGTCTCCACCCTCTTAACCAGGGAAGCCAGGGAAGAGAAGACCATAAAAGAAAGAAATGGTAAGTCAGATCTAGCAAACATGCTTATTGGTGCTCCTGATGGTGTTCACCACAAAAGATAAGGGAAAGTTCATATCAGTGACCCAGGGCCCTGTGCTTAGAAGGGTCCCCTGTACTTGGTTTCATGCTCTGCAGTCACCATTTTGAAATTCTTAATAAGTTTTTAACAAAGAGCCCTCATTTTCAGTTTGCAGCCAACCTGGCATTATGTAGCCAGCCCTGGTATTTATTCATGGCATGGTATGCTTTTAGCAGGCTGTACCTCGTTGGTTGAGTTTGCTGATGACAAACAAACTTGGAATTAGTGGAATTATTAGTGTCTACTGTGTAATTATTGGAGTATAAAATGGAGATGTCGTATCACTGAAATCGTCTTGCCTGTACCACTTAGAGGCCATGTATGGACATCTGGGCCAGGGTTTGTCCTAATGCACAAAGAAAGGTGTGGGGAGTTGTATTGGCAACTTTTGAATAAGAGTTTGTTATGGATTGAATGTATGTGTACCCCTGAATTGTATGTTGAAAGCCTAATCCCCAGTGTGGCTGTATTTGGAATAATAAAGTAATTGAGATCACACACACATACAATGAAGAGGTCCTGTGAGCCCACAGTGAGATTGTGGCCTTCTACAAGCCAAGAGAAGAGGCCTCAGCATGAAACCTGCCTCCCTGGCGCCTTGGTCTTGGACTTCCCAGCATCCAGAAATGTGAGAAAGTTTGTTGTTTTTAAGCCACCCAGTCTGTGGTATTGTGTCATGGCCCCTGGACTGATGAGAACCTCTGAATCTTGTGGGATGGATTTGACAATCCTGTCCTTGTGTAATCTCACCTCCCCTTGGTGGCTTTGTGTTCACTAGCCCTTTCCTTCCCAGTTGCTCTCCATCCCCCTATCCTGTTTTGTTTTTCTTCATACCATTTATCACTCTCTGATATCATGTTAGATGTGTTCCTCTCCTAGGGCTGCTGAAGCAAAGTAGCACAAACTGGGTGGTGTAAACAACAGAAATCTATTCTCTCACAGTTGTGGAGGCGAGAAGTGTGAAATCAAGGTGTCAGCAGGGCATTGAAGGCTCTAGGAGAGGAGCCTTCCTTGCCCCTTCTAGCTACTGGTGGCTGCCAGCAATCCTTGACCTTCCTTGGCTTGTAGAGGCATCACCTCAGTTTCTGCCTCTGTCTTAACATGGCCTTCTCCCCTGTGTGTCTGTGTCCAAATTTCCCTCCTCTTATAAGGACACCAATCACTGAGTTTAGGGCCAACCCTTATCCAGGTTGACCTTGAAGGGAAACAAAGTTTTGCCACCCTGAAGCTGTCTTTTTGGGATATTGATTTTAAGCTGTTTATTAAGAAATAAAAGATTCAGAAAGAACATTTGACCCTCCCACCTTTCCTGCCCAAGAGATTCAGACAGAGAAACCTGCTTCAGGAAGGAGATCTTAGGATGTCGCCTTAGCCTAATTTGAATTAAGTATGATAAACAAGAGGGCTTCAGGCAGATAGATGCCTGTTAACTAAATATCCCTTGTGCCCCATTTTTTCTGAGTTGCCTAGCAAGGACTTTCCTGCTGTGTATGTTCTGCTCTTCCTCAACTACCTATAAATCACCCATTTTCTTTTCTGAAGTCTAATATCCCATCCCCTCCCCCCCTTCTCCTTTGTCCAGTAATGTCCTATATACTCAACCTTGTCTTACTGTCATTGGAATTTTCATGCTTATGTGAATTCCCTACGGGTATGTATTAAAACCTTGATTTTCTCCTGTTAATCTGCCTCAGTTAATTTGATTATTAGGCTAGTTAGAACTTAAAAGACAAGAGAAAAAGTGTTAATATATTTATTTTTAGCCCCCACAACCTCATCTTACCTTGATTATATAAAAAAAGTTCTTTCCGATTAATGTCACATTCATAGGTACTGGGCATTAGAAATTGAACATATCTTTTGGAGGTGATTCCATTGTATTTAGCTAGTTATTAATAATAGGAAAGGAGCAAAGTGAAGGCCAGACATTATAGGCATGTCATTTGGGCAGCTTCACCAGGAAGCTGCAACTTTACACTCCCAGGGAACTACCACCCTATTACCTGCGAAACACTGAGGGAAGGGGACAGGACAAAGGGGAGATAAATGCATGCCCAGTAAAGTTGGGGTGACATAGGGAAGGTACTTGCCTGTCAGCCATACCTGGGAACAGAGATCCTTGACCAGAATGGGCATGACCACTGCAAATGTGCAAAAATTTGGGGATACATAATCTCCTAAACAAAGGGATTCATTCTCTTGTTGCTCTGTTGTTGTTGCTCCTCTCTCTTTGTGTGCTTGGCTTGTGGCTCTTGGCTTGGGGGGCTCTTTTGCTCCTGCTTATTTGTATTTGTCCATGTGGCATATGGCCATGTAGACCCCACATGCAATGGCCTGATGGACTGCAGCTGGAAACACAAATTAAGTTAGCCTGATGCTGTATTGGACTATGCCCTAACATGGAATGGAAACTCTGGACACTGGCTCTGATTTTAGCTCTACTGACACCCCAGCTACAGGGGTTTAATTCCACACAAATAAAAATCACTCATTCTCCTGTGCACATCTGAGAAAATTCCTTTTTTTGGAATATCACAAGAATTTCACTCCAACTAGCAACCCGAGGAGATGAGGACCTCTCTTATCCTGTAACAGGGGGACGTAGTTCTACCCATTGCAGATATTAGTTTGCTCTGTTTATTTTTTACCTTCCTACTCATCCTCACTGGGATATATAAGCTCCATGGAGGCAGACCTGGCTCTCTTCTTTCCCTGCTTTTAGCCCCATTGCCCAGAGCAGCGCTTGCTACACAAAACAGTTGCTCAAAAACAGATTGTTGAATTTATAGATGAATTTTAAACTCTGATGCAGATATTCAGATGAAAGTTCTGGCATTGACACGTACCCAGCTGCACTCTGACTTCGCCAGTTTGGGATGAGTGCCCTAGAAAACAGCAGCGACCTTGTAAAATCCCTGGAAGAAATGTCTACCTAGGGAATTTTGAAAATTTTCAACCAGAACAAGAAAGAGCTTGTCACAGCTGATGATTATTAGTCTTTCAAGAGGGAGCAGTAATCTCAGCAACTTTTTGTTTGAATGTGACAAAACGTACCAAAAAGAAATGAAACCCACACAGAGGTTTAATGTCTTCACTTGATCTGTATTAAGATAAGAAAAATATTTAAAAATTTTTTTTGCATGTCACGTTCTCACTGACAGGAAGGATATCAGAAGTGTTACTATTAATACAATTTTTACAAGTGTTGGCTTCACCGCTGAGTCTCACCCATATTTAGATTTGATTATCTGGTTTTTCTCTCCCTCCCTTAGATTCTTGGTATTACACCTCAGAATTATTATCACTTTGCTGACCTGCCAGTCTCATCAATAAGCCTAATGTAGCTCAGAACAGAGAAACAGCTATTTAATTGGTTTTCAAGTAGCAGAACCTCAAGTTCAATTACATTTGCTACATCTCAAGCTCTTATGAGGACATTTGACTAAAAAAAAAATATTTTCTGGGGCTTGTTGGATGAATTTACCTTAAACTATGTAAGGCAGCAGGACCTGGAGTTTTTGAAAAGTGAGACTAGGTTCAGAACTCCCACTGTGACCTTTACTAGCTGTTATGGCCTTGGACAAGGCACTCTACCACTCTGAATCTCAGTTTCTTCATCTGTAAAATGGGGACCAACCTGCTTTTCAGATTAAACTTTCCAGATTAAATGAGATACTACATGTGACATTTCTAGTCCAGTGTTTACAAAGAGATCAAGTAATTTTTGAGGGGGCGGGGAGTGAGGTTGGGATGATACTATTCTCAATGTCTTTTGGAATTAATTCATTAAAACTATTCAAGTTGGGCTGGCATCCCAGAAGTTTTTTGTTTGTTTTTAACCTTTCTGGCAAAACACAGAGCATGAAAGAGGTAATACAAGGTAGATTTGATTAACTATCTTTTATTTCTAAATGGTAACTATATCTTGCCTTTAATGTCATTTCTGGTGTGAGGGGGTGAGAGGTAAGCACCAGAGGGCATCTAGGATGCTTTGGGCATAGACATGGACTCTTTCTCCCCACACCTGTTATACTCCTATCAGGTAATTAACTCCAGCATTAATGGTATAAATGGATAACCGAAGTGCATGGTATACTTTTGCTAAAAATAAAAATAACGTTGGTGATTACTGCAAATTACTGAGGTTTCTGGCTGTGTGTCCTGGGCCCAGTCACTTTACCTCCCTGAGCTGCAATGGGCTGTTGAGTGAACTCAAAAAGACTCTGGAGACTTTGGCTAAAAATAAAAGACAAGGATTTATTTATGGGTCTTAGAATTTGCAAACTGGAAACATAGCTAGGAGCAAACCTAGTAATGTTCTGAGGAACACAGGAAAATCATTCGTTTATGTAATATAACTGAATCTCAAAAGAGAATGGAGCTCTACAGTCTTAGCTATTTGGTCCATTAGAATAAGTTAATTAATATCAATAATTATGATGAGGATCATCAAGTGGGGCATTGGGCAGTCTGGTCACATGGAGGTTTTCTTTGAGGAGGCCTTAGGCGTGACTGGGATTCAGGCACCAAAGCATTCGGTACTGATGAGAATCTGTGTAATGTCTAATGCAGGACTGGGGACTTACAGAAAAGTTTAAATGCCAAAGATATGTATTTGTTGTTTTTCCTCAGGTTTCAAGTTCTATTAGTAACTTAGAAGTAAGGCTGGGAAGGGACCCTAGTTTCACTCTTTCCTTACGTCTCCTCCATAAAGTGGGAAAGATACTAGGGCCTGCCTCTTAGGGCGCTAGGAGGATTAGACACACTTGCCCACTGGAGGTGGCCACGGGAGGTGGCCCGAGCACGGCGCAGATGTCAGCTCTTGTTTCAGCTGAGGTTCTCCCTTTCTCTGTGGCAAAGTCTTTTGTGCCTCTGAGCACGTCTACCATGGTGGCTTATTCTGCTCGCTGTTCATCCAGATGGAAATTTTAGATGCAAACAAGGCGGGCATTAGCCTAAACACATGCTCAAAAAATCAGAACCCGGAGCTGAGTTTATAACAGGCAGTTATCTTGACTTGCTCTAAGCGCCACGGGACAGGATTGCAACGACAATCCTGGGCAGAATGACAACTTGGGAAACATTTAGTATTTCGGGGTGCAGGAGCTATGGCCTTTGCAGTGACAGGTGCTTCTTTGCATGAGTGGGGTGAGGCCAGTGCCACCCTGTGGGTGATGTTTGCTTCATCATGTCACTGCACAGAGGTTGCCACAGTTCTTTTAAAAAATGAAGTCCTTTTGTCAAGAGTCCCTTAAGACCATGTTTTCTTTTCTCTCCAGGCTCATTTTGGAGCTAAAATAACATGTTTTCAATTAATTTTAAATGAAGATGAAGTCTCTGTGAACCATAGAGGCCAGAAGCGTGTACTGTGGGCACCCCGCCTTTGCGGTCAGTCACTTTTGCTTTGCACCCCAGGGAGGGGCTACACTTTCCAAAGTGTCTCAGGGGCGGTGGGGGGCTCTAGTCCTAGGGGATGTCTATGGTGCAGTGGTCCAAAAAGTTTGGAAAACACTGGGTTAAACACAGCCAAACTGGATTCTTTAATTAACAAGTTCATTCGTGTAAAGATTCGTTTCACTCATTTATCACGTGCTTTTTGAGCGTCCCACTTGTTCAGCTTTGTTTGAGGAGTGGGAACACGATAGTGAACTAGACTTGGTCACTGATTTCCTAGAGCTTGAAATCTAGTAGTGACAACCACAGGACTTCTCAGAGCCTTTATTAACCAAACATGCCTAATTTGCTGAAAAAGGAATGGAATAGCTTGTATTTCCTGGCCTAGAAACCTTTTTCAGGAGAAATACCTTTTGCTTTAGTGCTCCTTGGGACACACCTTTAGGAAATTCTTGGGCTGGGAGTTTGGCTGTTGCACTGTGGGCATCATAAGCACCCCCAAACTTTTGGTGTGCTCAGAGATGGTGAGAAAATGCCAGCAGTAGCAGGGTCACATCTTAGAAAGTAGGCACCCTGCTTCTCTTTCCAATCTACTGACCTTTTGGCAAGGATATGCAAGACCCATCCCAGATACCAATGGAAATACTACAGATATGAGTAAGAAAATAACATCAGAAACAACAGGAGCTGGCATTTGTTAATAAGCACTTACTGTATGTCCAGCCTTTGGTTAAGTGCTTGTTTCCTTAAAATATAATGCCAGTGATAGCTGCCATTCACTGAGTCTGCACTTCACATGAATCGCTGTATTTAATTTTTACATTGACTCTGTGAGGTCAATACTTCATGATCTCTACTTTGTAGATGAGGGATCAAAGGCACAGAGAGGTGAGAAGTCTGCTCAGGACACCCAGCTGGGAAATGGCAGAGCTGAGATTGGGTAGAATCCCACATTCTATTACTTTAACCCTGGGGTTCTCAACCAAGGGTGATTTTGTCCCTAAGTGACAGTTGGCAACATCTGGAGACAGTTTTCTTGTCACTAGTTGTGATGGGGTTGCTCTTGGCATCTGGTGGGTAGAGGCCAGGGATGCTGCTAAACACCCTACAGTGTATGGGATGGCTCCCAACAACAGAGAATTATCAGTTCAAATTGTCATTAGTACCGAGGTTGAGAAACCTGCTTTGGCCAACACATTAGTTCCACTCGAGTACCTGACAGTTAGCAGGGAGATGTGGCAGTGCACTCGCTGATTTTAATCCAAGCCAAGAGGTGCGCCTCAGAAAGGGTGTAAATGGCCTTTATGGGCCTCATTCAAGCCTTTTAAGTTTCTTTATAAGCTCTTTATGGCCATGGCCACCTTATTGTTAACTCCACTCAGGGCCATTTCCCGGCCAACGAAAACCACTCCAACCAGTCCCAGAGGATTGAGTAGAAGTACACTGGGGATTTTTTGGAACTCACAATGGCTGGGGATGGATCTGTGAAGAATTCTTGATGGACATATTTTTGAGAAAGCTCATGAAGGATCTGAATGCAGGAACACAGAGGGCAGAGGGCATTCCAAGCAAAAGCCCAGCAGTTAGAACAAAGGTTGAAAGGTAGAGAAATGTGGAGTGTGCTGTGAAAAGGGAGCGGACAGGCCAGTTTGGCTGCAGCGAAGGTTCAGGGGAGCACAGTGGTTAAGTGCCAGACTCTCCCCTGATTGGTCAGCTCTGCTTTACAATCCTAGCTGTTGGCTGCAGGTAAGTTATCACATCTTTGAGCTTCTGTTTCCTCACCTTATAGGCCTGTCATATGGATTAAATGCAATATAGATAATGTGCTTGTCACATTGTATTAATTATCTCATCAAATGTATATTGAGTACCTGTTATGTGCTAGGCAGACTCTGTCAGTGTTCCAGGAGGCATGCAGCCCCACCAGGCACATGGTAGAACTCAGCACAATTTTCTATCATTACTGCTAGTACTCTCACCATGGTGGCATTATAGACACGGCTGGAAGACGTGGTTTAAGGATTTATTAGTGGGGGCTTGGAGTGCCGGCTAAACAAAGCCCTGGGACAGGGTTCTGTGGACTTCATAGAATTTCTGTGTGAGGAGGGGATGGGAGTCAAGGTGAGTGTTGGGACTACGTGTGCGACAGGCTGGTGTAGAGTGGTTGCAGGAGAGCTGGAGACCGCCTGTGGGACATTTCTGTGAAGAGGCTTTTGCACCAACCTGGAAGTGAGGACATGTGAGCTTGAGCTGGCCTGAAGGCTGAGTGCATGGAGCATGGGCAGGGAGGACGCCTTGGACACTTTGGAGGGGTCTGGGCATTGACTGGCCACAGGCAGGCCTGAGATGAGTGAGTCAGAAACGACACCCTGTTTGTAGCCTCAGCACTGGAGAGCTGGTGCCGCTGCCCGAGTTGGAGGAGTCTGGGCAGAGCTCCTCCCCCAGGTCACTTACGAGGAAAGAGTGGACCGAAAGGAGGGCTGAGAGAGGAGAATCTGGAGTAGAATCTCTGGGAACACATTTACTGGCGGCCTATGACGTGCTGTTTCATTCATTCAAGAAGTAGTCACCCAGCATGTCCTGAGCTCAAGCCTGAAGCTGAACGTTGGGTTTGACATGATGGACTAAATAGATGTGATCTGGCCCTTGTGGGACTTCCCCATAGTGGAGGCAAAAGAGAAAAGAAATGGTCCAACCAGTTTATATAATTAATAATTAAGGTAAGTGCTCTGAAAGAAACCACGATAAAGAAGAAGCTCCAATTTGTCTTAAGTTGGGTCCCCCAGAAGCAGAGTCTGGGATGGGGATTCCTGTGTGATCAGCTGAGGGGCGTTCTCAAGAGGAGGGGCAGTGAGGGCAGCCAGGGCTGGTGAAGGTGTGGTTTCGGAAGAAGTCCAGCTTTGGCCTGGTCCCACTGTGCTCTGGAGTGTACACTGTGTCACAGACACTGTCCTGCCCGGAGGCAAGGGTGCTGTGGCCAGTCAGTCATTGGCCACAGGAGGACATGACTTCCCAGGCACCTCCCTTCTGCCAAGGATACCCCTCTGGACAAGGGTGTGGGTTTGAGCCACAGCAGCCAGTACCTGTGGTAGCTGGGAGACAGACCCAGGGTCTGGTGACAGGGCTCTGGGGGCGGGGGCACCAACAGTCTGCTCCCCAGTGGTCAGGGAAGGCTTTTGAAGAGGCATCATTTAAGCTGAGACCTGGAGGGTGTGGAGGGTCTGCTGAGAGAAAGCCTGTGGCATGCAGCAGGTGGAGAGAAGGCAGGGCTCAGCATTCTGAGCAGAGGGAACAGCACATGGTTCTGATGAAGGAATGAATTTGTGTGTCCCAACTTAAACTCAAAGGATCGCCAGGGCCGGATAAGCCATAGTGAGGGGTCCAGATTTTATGCTTAGAGCAACAGAAAGCCTTTGGAGGGGTTTTAGTGAGCAATAGCCAAAACCTAACTTATGTTTTAGGATCATTCTGGCTACTGTGCAGAAAACAGATTCCAGTAGGGGAAACAATGGAAACCCACCATACTAAACACTTTGCAGGTATTCGTGCAAATCCCACAATTGATTCCCATTTTTCAGAAGTGGTAACTGAGGCCCAGAGAGGATAAGCAAGCTGCCCAAAGACACATAGCTAGCAAAGTGGCAGAGCTGGGATTTGATTCCAGGTAATGCTGATGCAAAGTCTCCTACCACAGGAAGCGTACTGTCCTTAGGGCCTGCCTTGCCCGTCATGTCCCAGCACTGTTCATCTCAGGGTAGGAGCTCAACAAATGTGTTGAGGGGAAGAGTGTAGGAGTGAGTGAGTCTGAACAGGGGGAACATGCTGGGTCAGAGGAGCTGGGGGAGGAGAGAGTTAGAATAAGGTAGTAGTGGGGTGGGGCGGTGGTCATCAAAATGGAATTTTCCCAGGAGACACAGTGGACCCTGGCAAGGCTGCTGGACTTGGAGAGCGAAAGTTATTATGACCTGGCTCGGGCAGGCTTGGGTGGCAGAGGGAGGAAGCCAGACTGCAGTGGATTAAGGGGTGAGGGGGGTGGCGAGACTTGCTCTCCTGATTCAGCTGTGGCAGCCGGGGCTCTCCACCCACAAGTGAGGGCTTGACATGCGGCAGGAACGCGTGCGCCCACATGTGCCACAGGCATGCGGGTGGGTGGAGGAGGAGGCGGGGGGGGGGGGGCAGAGGCGGGGCGGGCATCGGGAGCGCCTGAGACAGAGAACAGGGCAGTGTGGGCTGCCTCGGGACCACGCGTGTCCACATCCACGCCGGCTTGTGTGGTGAGAGAGGAACAGCGTGGAAGGTGCTCTCTTGGGGGTGGGGGTGCTTCTCTTTGGAAATGACAGTGAGAAAGAGTAAGTGAAAGGGGAGAGAAAATGGTTAGCTGGGCAAGAAAGGCAACCCCGTGGGGTTTTCCATGAGGTTGTTAGTAGAAGTAGTAATGCACAATAGTTAAGGTTTACTGAGGGCCTACTGTGTGCCAAGCACTGTGCAGAGTGTGTTTAATCTTCCTGATAATCTCAGCCTTAAGAGGAACATATTAATAGTATTATCCTCATGTTGTAGATGGGGAAACTGAGGCCCAAGTTAAGTCACTTAACCAAGTCAGTTTAGATTGGTGCTAAGTTGGAACTTGGGATTGGCAAGCTCAAAGCTCATAGTCCTAGCCCCTAACCTCTTTTCAGTGCTGCTGCCTTCACCCAAACCTTCTCGATACAGTGCAACCACCTTCCTGGGACAGTGACACATGGGATTTGGACTCAGTCATTGCCAAGTGACTTTGGGTCCTTCTGACGCCATGTAGCTCCATTTCCTCTTCTGCAAAATGGGGATATAGGGAAGCTTACTTTAGGAAGGTTAACGTGAAAAGCAACTATATAATGGCAATTCCTTCCTTCATTCATTCAGTGACAGATGCTTACCGAGCACCTGCTGTGTGCCAGGTGATATGCTAGTTGTTGGGAATACAATCATGAACTAGACTAAGTTTGTGATCTAATGGAGCTTAAATCCAGTGGAAGGAGATGGATGACAAGTGAGTAAATAAATTGACTAGATAATTCTGAATCATAACAGGTGTTACAAAGAAAATAACACAAGGTAATGAGAGAGAGAAAGCGCATTTGTCAAGGGCCTTTGTGATCCATGGAGCAAATGGTGGTGGTTATCATGACGCTCTGTCTTCTGTCCCAAACAGAAGGGCCCAGAAACAGCTCAGAGATGTTGGATCCTGGGGAATCTGGTCAAAAAGTGGATGCCTAGTGTGGGGATTTGGGAAAAGACTACCTGCCCTTCTATTGGCTATATTATCCTTAGCATGAAGAAACAGAGGCTCAGAGAGGTTAAGTAACTCACTTAAAGTCACAAAGCTAATAAATGATGAGGCCAGGATTTGAACCTGGACAACTGGATTCTGGACCCTGGAACCTTTACCAATAGGCTGCTAGAAAGAACAGAAACTTCTGGTTAAAAGGCAAACATCAACCCCGGGAAGACTAATGCATGGGGCTATTCATAGCTGTTGCATGAATTTCAGAGTACAAGGAGCTTTTAGTAATCATTTAGGGTGTGGAACCTGCAGATCAGAGAGATGTCCCTGCCCAAGGTCGTACAACTAGGCAGCCAGGGAGCTGGGTTAGGAGCCTGAGGACAGATGTCTCTAGAGGATATGACACTGTCTCCAGCATGAGGCTCATTTCAGGTGGCACTTGTCAGCTGATCACCCTGGGTCTGTCAGCCACGCTGGCTGTACATAGCAGCCGGTCTTTATGGGCACGGACATTTTTATGCCCTTTACTCAGGCAAAACTCATTCCAGAATCTGAGTAACTTTGCATCTGGGGACACGCGTCACGGAGCCCCGGGCAGCTGAGTTGGCTCTTGCTGGGTGACAATGACTCACTTTTATCGCCCTGTCGCTTTTGAACCTGTGCCCACTGCAGATAACCTTGCAGGAGGCTGCAGCGCCCTGGAAGGTAGCTGCTCCCTGATGCTCTTCCTCGCTCCACCTGCAGCAAAGGTGGCATCCAGGCTTCCCATCCCATGCCCTGGTGTCTCCTCTGGTGTCTCCTCCGGTGTCTGCAGTCTGTCTCCTTGGGGAAGGAAACTTACCACCATTTGGCCCGGAATGAGTAATTAGTACTTAGAAGGAAAATAAAGATGCCAAGCCTGTCCACACATTTGTCTGAGTGATGCCCGTGTTCTTGCAGACCCCGACTCCACGTGGCCCAGAGTGTTCCGACTGGCTCTCTCAGGCCCCATTTCCCACTCCTCCCAGGGCTGGATTTGGCAGGGACCAGGAGACACCCAAAGTAGACCCCTTGGCTTTGAGGCCCCAGAGGAATAAGCTAAGCAGACAGAAAAGGTGACTCCCACAGATGGTAATGACACAACCCAGACACTGGGAGGCAGCCTATCTGATTTCAGCCTCCTCTGGGCATCTCATTTGTCAGAGCCGAATCTGTCTGGCTCTTGTTCTGACAGTGCAGCCGTCAACCGTGTCCACTTATTCATTCAACAAACAAGCATTGAGCACCTTGGCTCATTGCTGGAGATGCTGCAGTGAGCAGGCCGCACAAGGTGCCAGCCGTCATGGAGCCTATGGCGTGGAGTTTACAGCCGGTTGGTAGGGAAGATGATCCTTAAATGACAATAATTGTTACTGAATTACTACACTTGTGACAAGTGTCATGCAGAAGAGTGGGGGTATAGAAAAAGGGGGACCTGACCCAGGTTGGGCAGTCTTCAGGGAGTGCGTTTTCATTCCAACTTGCTGCCAAGCTGTGGACTGTGCTGGGCAGCGCCCTGACCCTGCTTCCTTTCCACACGCCACAGAGGCAAGTGGAGACAGGCCCACAGAGTGAAGGCAGCTGTGGCGACTCAGCCGGTCAGCCCTGCTCCCCAGCAGCTCTTTGCTGTGCGTTATCCTGATAAGAGCACATTTTCCCTGGGCAAGGTCTTGTAACTATTCAGATATGCTTGGTTCTCAAAGTAGAATGTGAGATGGAGTCTGTTCTAGTTATAGACCGATGACACTGGAGCTATCTGTGTTTCTCTCTCTCTTCTACCCAGCTATCCACTCACCCACTCATCCACCCACCCATGCATTGATCCACTTATTTTATCTTTCTACCTCCTGCCTCCACCTACTTTAAAAAAAAAAAATCAAGCCTAAATGCTGATAGAATACAGGCTAGGGGTTATTCAAACCAGGCACAATTGACATCTTGGGCCAGGTAGTTCTTTCTCACGTGGGGGGCTGTCCTGTGTATTGTTCAATGTTGAGCAGCATTCCTAGCCTCTACCCACTAGATGCCTGTCACACCCTGTCTCCTCCTCCAGCTGTGATAACTGAAAAATGTTTCCAGATGTTGCCAAATGTCCCTTGGGAGGTATAATTGCCCCAGGTTGAGAATCCCTGTTATAAGCTATTAACGACCCTTCCTCTGCCACCCCAGACCACCAGTTTCACACTTGACCTTTCCCAGTAAAGTGGCCAGCATGAACCCAGCTGTGATTCCCTTACCTAGTTTCAAACACTTCTTGTTCACATGAAGATCCTGAGACTCCAAATGGATGTCACCTTCCATTGGGATAGGGACAGAGCCAAGACTGGTGTCTGGGGCTGAGTCGACCACTGGGTTGGCCTGGCTCATCTGCACTCACTGCCTCCTGGCCTGGACCCCATCCCTGGGGAATGTCCCTGGGACCTCTGACACCTTCTCAGCTGCTGTTCTCCCCAGTCCCATGCCTCTCTCCCTACTATCTGCCTTCTCCAGGGAGTTGGTCATTTCCCCTGCCTTCCAAGTAATGTTCTTCAGAAACTGACATGGGCTCTGCAGGATTTCTCTCACTTTAAAGGGAGTTTATGTGACCACATGGAGTTCTCAATAGAAATTAGAGTCATAGAGCTTAATGGGATTTAGGGAAGAAACCCATATTTCATGGATATGGGCAATATCTCTGCTTCTGGCTTCATCCAGCCCTTAGCTCAGTTCCTTCTGGAGACTTTGGATAATGTCCAGGCTCCCTCCCTGACCCTCTTACCTGACCTTTCTGCCTTGCTTTCAACATACAATTATTTACTAAATAAGATTACCACCTGCCAGGCTCTGCTCTAGGTATAGCAGGTCCTCAGATAATGCTTCTTTCAAAGTTGTTCCCTTCTAACATTGATGAGATGCCTAGGGACTTAACTCTTGTTTATATCAATTAACCTATTGGAAACTTGGTTTTGTTATATGTTTTTTCGCTTAAAGTCAGAGAACCTTTTGATGGTATTGAGGACTTACTGTACAGGGACTCACAGGTATCCTTGCATTCATGATGCTTAAAGTCTACTGGATATCTAAATATTTCATTTTCTTGATTTCAAAATGCTCTTTATTATAAGATGCACCACTAATTTAAGAGTGGCCATTTGGTAATAAAAGGAAAGGAAGAGATGAAGGAAGGAACAAAGAAAGGAAGATAGTCTACATTAAATGTACATACTTGAGGTAAGAAGTTTTAAAAACATGAAAATATGACAAATTTTGATTTTGGAGGGGGGAGCCTGGAAAAATATGCTTATAGATGCAGAAATGCTACACATTTATCCCAAATGTGTCTTTCTAGCTTCTGGATTCTACACAATATCCCAAAGGTCCAGTGTATGGGGCTTTATGAAAGTAGGTGTATCAGTTTGCTAGGGCTGCGTAACAAAGTACAACAAGCTGGGTGGCTTAAAACAACAGAAATGTTGTCTCACTTGCATTTCTGAAGGCTAGAAGCCTGAGATCAAGGTGTCTGCAGGGCCTTGCTCCCTTTGAGACTTGTAGGGGAATCCTTTCTTGCCTCCTCCTAGCTTCTGGTGGTTGGCATTCCTTGGTTTGTGGTTGAATAACTCTGGTCCCTGCATCTGGTGTCACATGGTGTTCTCCCTGTGTGTGTGCCTGTGTTGAAATTCTCTTCTTCTTATAAGGACACCAGTCATGTTAGATTACAGGCTGGCTCCACTCCATTAAGACTTCATATTAACTAATTAGGTCTGCAAAGACCCTATTTCCAAATCAGGTCACATTCAGAGGTACTGGAGATTGGGACTTTAATGTATCTTTTTTGAGGTAACACAATTTAATCCCCAAAGTAGTCAGTGTCTGTTGTCCTCTATTGTCTCTCTCTGCTTCCACCTCCCATCTCCTCTGCTTCTTCCTTTATACTTCCCCCTGCAAAATGCAAAGCAGACCCGAAATACCTTGTTATTTTCTCTTTTGTGAAGTGCAGTTTTATCTTAAACTAAGAAGGCCATTATAATATTTTCCTATTGCTGCTGTAACTAACACAAACTTAGTGGCTTAAAACAGCACAAGTTGATTACCTTGCAGTTGTGGTCAGAAGTCCAATGTGAGTCTTATGGTGGCTAAAGTCAAGGTGTCACAAGGCGGCTGTCCTTCTGGAGGCTCCAGGGAAGAATCTGTCCCTTGTCTTTCTAGCTTCTGGAGGCTTCCTGCAACCCTTGGCTCATGACCCCTTCCTCCCTCTTCAGAGTGCATCACTCCACCTTCCACTCCATCACCACATCTTTTTCTAACCTTCTCCTCTTCCTTTTAAAAATATACATATATATCTTTATTGATTTCAGAGAGAGGAAGGGAGAGGGAGAGAGAGAGAGAGATAGAGAAACATCAATGATGGGAGTCATCATTGACCGCTGCCTCCTGCACGTCCCTCCAACAGGGATTGAGCCGGCAACCCCGGGCATGTGCCCTGACTGGGAATAGAACCGCGATCTCCTGGATCCTAGGTCGAGGCTCAACCTCTGAGCCATGCTGGCCTGGCCTCACCTTCCTTTTATAAGGACATTGGGCCCACCTGGGTAATCCAGACTAATCTTCCCATCTCAAGATCTTAACTACACTTGCTAAATCCCTTTGTGATGTAAGGTAACAGATTTATAGGTTCTAGGGATTAAGGTGTGAACATCTTTGGGGTGGCATATGGTGTTGCCATGAGTGTGCCTCTCTGCCTTTCTCTAACACTTGCTCTTCCAGAGACTATCAGGATAAACTCTTCCTCACCAAGGATGCCATCCTGGACCACCAGAGAGGTTCCCCTTATTGCAACACAGACCCGGCTCTGCTGTTACTGCTCATTTACATCTGTCTGCCCTGCTAGACTGTAAGCTCCATGAGGGCAGGCCTGTCTCCAGCACTCAGTGCAGTGCCTGACACAGAGCAAACCCTCAACACATAGTCATCGAATATGAGACTGTGAGTTCTGATTTCAGATGACAGTGTAAGCGACAGCAAGTTTAATTCAACCCATAGGAACTTCAGCTGCCTCATGTAGAAAACTGGATGGTTGAGATATGTTTTATGTTCATCACAGGTATTTTCAGTTTTCTCTCCCTCTCCCTATCCCTCTCTCTCTCTCTTTCTCTCTCTCTCTTTCTCTCTCTCTCTCTCTCTCTCCATCCATCCATCCATCCATCCATCCATCCATCCATCCATCCATCCATCCAACCATCCAACCATCCATCCATCCATCCATCCATCCATCCTTGAGGCTCAGGTAGATGGATTGTTTGAGAGGCAGTTTCAGAAGGAAAGGCTTGAGAAGTCAGAGAAGCCTGGCTTTGAATCATGATTCTGCCATTTCAGGGTAGTAACTGAACTTATCTGAATCTTTCTTTACTCATCTGTAAAAATGGGGATGTCACTAGCACCAGCAGAGTTAGATGGACCTGCATATGTAAAGCACGAGGCTAGAGGAACTGCTTTATAAACCACAGCAATCAGTATGGCTATTATTAAAAACACTGGACGTGATAAAGCCCATTACAAACCCCTTTCCTCTTTCAGAGACCTGTTATTGGGCAAAGCAATGTGATTTCCTTCCTGTTACCCCAAACTCCATCTCTTCATCAGTTCCCCATTCCTCAGCACTTGTTCTGTTCCGGAAACTTGGCAGCTAGTGCGTGCAGTTATTTTCAGAGGAACGAGTGGGTAAAATCAGCAGCATTTCCCCCGGAGTGTCTGTGCCAGGGAGTATGAGTTCATGGCGCATCTGCTTTGTGTATAAAAGCCTCGCCCTCCCCCAGCACCGCCCCCTCCTCAGAGGCACAGCGAGCAGGGACCCCGGCTACCTCCTGTGCCCCCCTCCCCGCCCGGGGAGCAATGCTGACCAGCCCGCAAGGCCCTGCAGGAGGGAGAAGGAAGGCTCGCTCTGCTTCCAGGCTGCTGGCCGGCAGGGGAAAGAGGTCGCCACGGGAGGGTCAGAGTTTTCAGAGGGACTTGAGAGCAGAGTCCAGGGGGTTCTTCCCAAACCTGCAGCCCAGTCTGAGATGACCATGAGAATGAAAATGAGAATGGATAATGATAGAAGGATGGTGACATCTGCTTCCCACTCTCTCAGCTTGAGCACTCAGGCGGGATCACTTTAACTCACCATATATGGGCAGGGGTGTCTTCTTGGCTGCCCTGCTGGGTTTTTCTCTTCAAAGAATCTGGAGGTTGCCTTGGGCCTTATGGTTGTCAAGGGGCAGGGAGGTATGTGCTCTTGCAGTATCTACACATGGCAAGAATGAGGGCCTCGACCACAGAGCAGATGCCTCTCCTGCCCTGAGGATCAACTGAGGAGGGGTGGCCAGCAGGAGAGCCCCTGGTCTAGCAGAGACCCTGGGCACCATAGGGGTCTCTCAGCACTGTCTTGTGGCCTCTCACCTGGAATGTCCAGGGCATTAGTGCCACACAAATCCACTCTTGACTCAGGGCATCTGGTATCGGACCTCCTCCCTCTGGCTTCTCTGGCCTCTCCTCCCTGCTCTGCCCTCACCCTCCACCCCCCAATCCTTCCTGCCATCTTGTCTTTCACAGTAGCCTTCACGCAGACCAAGGCGGTCTGCTCTGACCATCCACGACGGAGCCCACAGAATATAAGCCCCAGAAAGTTCATTCTTCTTTCCTTAAGGGCCCGGAGGGCTTAGTCTTCACAGAACAAAAATGGTTCTAAATTCTACTTTCTGTACTCCAGAGCTGAGTTTTCATAATTAAAAGAACAGATTCAATCATTACCTTAACTTTTATTGTAGTCTATTTCATTTTGCAAGAAAGGAAACCAGGGCTTGGGGGAAATAAAGCCCCCAAGTTGGCAGGTGGTTACTAAACAGCCAAGTCGGGATTTGAAAGTTGGCTGTCCGACGCCAAAGCCGGTTGGCTTAACCACTGTGCTTTCCTGCCTCCTTTGCAGCCTTGGGCAAATCAGACCCTCTGAGCCCCTGTTTGTCCTACTCTTCCATGGAGATAGCACCTGTCCTGCAGGGTGGTGAGAACAGCAATGGTTGTGGTGATAACCTGCTGACGGTGGCGAGTGCTTACATGCTGCTTCCTATTTGGCCCTTTCTAATTATCTTTCATGTGTTGACTCAACAGTCCTCGGAACGGGTGCGCTGCTCACAGGGTTAAAGATGATGAACGTAAAGCAGCTATCGCAGAGCCTGCCACGCAGTGGGCTACAAATGCGGGGTGTTATTCTGACTATTGTTATTGTTAGAGAGAGACATGAAGTGAAGCAGGTCTTGGGTCTGAGAGGCCTCATGAAAGCACTGCCTTAACCATGTTTGGAAGCTTTTCTAGCATATTCCCTCCAGTTGGGCTGTTGCATTCTCTTGTCACCTTCCACAGGACAGGCATTCCCAGACAGTCAGCAGAGAGAAATGTTTTTTCTCTTCAAAGAATTCCCTTCTCCCCCTTGGCCACCAGCCTCCCCCCCCCCCCCCCCCCCCCCCCAGTTTGGGGAACCGAGTCTGGGGCAGAGGCACATCACTGATTTCTGCATTAAAGGACCCCGTGCTTCCTAATGGAGAAAGCAGGACAAACCAAGCGGCCTGCTCTGTCCCACAGCCACGGGCACGTGAGCAACACGCGTGTTTCCCTCGGAGCTGCCGCTGCCTCCAGGGCGCAGGCCCTTCTGCGGGGGGAATCTGGCGGCGGGAGGCGCCATCCCACTGGTCTCCGAGTGCCAGCTGGCGCACTGGGACCGGCTACAAAAGCGAGTTCTTATTTCCTGAGGATCGGGTGGGAGGGAATCGAGCCTCGGAGGCAATGGGAATAATAATAGTGATGCTGACAAGGACAGCACTAACGGCAGCAGCTACCAGTTAATGAGCGTCAGACTAATTGTCAGGCACTTCACGTTCATTTCAGATTTAACCCTTAAAACCACTTGTGAGGTGGGCATCCTCCCCCCATTTTGCAGATGGGAAAATAGGAGCTTAGATGACCTAACAGGTGGTGTCAAGGTCACACAGCTGCCAAGTAGCCACTCAAGGACTCCAAGCCAGTTCTAAGTGATGACCAATGGGTTTCTCACTGTTAAACTACATGGGTTTAAAGGGTGTGGTGTCCCCCCCAATATGTGCAACCACTAAGAGCATGGGCTCTGGGCCAGGCTTGCCGGGTTTGAAGCAAGTCTCTCCCTCTTCCTGGCTGTGTGACTGTGGGCAGCTTGCATAACTGAGCCTCAGTTTCCTCGTTTGGAGGATGGGTCAGTGATAGATAACAGTGCCTCATGAATAAATCGGCGTGATGAAGGTGAAGTGAGACCATACTTACATGCTCCATGTCTTGGGATTTAACTGGGCTTCTCAACCTTGGCACCGTTGACATTTGGGGCCCGATCATTCTTCACTGCGAGGGGCTGTCCTGTGCACTGGAGAATGCTGAGCAGCATCCTGGTCTCTACCCACTAGATGCCAGTAGCTCCCCCAACTCCAGTTGTGACAACCAAAAATGTCTCCAGACATTGACGAATGCCCACTGCAAGGAGAGAAACTAGGTCTCTTATTTGAGGATCACTGGCACATAGCAAGCGTCCAATATGCAATAGGCATTTCATGATGATTATTTTGGCCAGAGCTTAAGCTGCCTCCAAACAGGTCTGGTGGGGAAGTCCTTCTGGGAAATCCTTAACCACTTCCAAACTGGGAGCATGACCCTCTTGAGGAAATTTGCAGTTGCTCCCTGGCTGGGGCTGTCTGAAGGGAAAACCATTCTAGACAAAGAGCTGTGCTTTCTTCTTGGCCATAATAAACAGTTTTTGTTTCCAGTTCCTTTGGAGGATTATTTAAAAGTGTCTGGTTCTTCTGTAGCCCCATGATAACCCAAGGGGACTGCCTTAAAGTAGTTTGGTTCTCCTATCATTATACTAATTTAGGCAGCAGTAAGTAAGCACCTATTGTATGCCACACTCTTGCAATATAAAGAGGAAGAGGTGACACTTAGTAGGCCCTTAAAATATGCCAGTACTGTTCTAAGTTTCCTACAGGTGTCATCACAATGCATCCTCAACACACCCCTATTTTCACCCCATTTTACAGATGAAGAAAATGAGCCTCTTTTCTTTGATTACACAGCCAGCAAGTGGGGAACAGTGGTTCATACCCAGGTGGGTCTGGCTCTGGGGCCACTTCATCTGAATGGGATGAGATGTCCCGTCCTGAGGAAATTCACAACCTGGAAGGGAAGCCAGGCAGTGGAGCAAAGGGGGCAAAGATAAAGGAGACCCAGGATGCTGTCAAGGGAAGCATATGAGCTGGTGTGGGAAGGCTAAAGCTGTCTTAAAGACCAGGTAATGGGTGGGACAAAGCATTCCAGCAGCAGGGACAGAATGTCCAAACATCCCCAAGTCCAGGGATGCAGAAAAACACAACATATTAAACTATAAATGTGCTGGAGCCAAGAGTGTGAGGCAAGGGGTGTTGGGAGGGAGAACCGAGAGATGGTCCAGGGCCAGAGGGTGCCGAGTGGGGGAGCTAGAACATGAAAGAAACCCATTACTCTCTGAACAATGTCCAGGGTGAACTGGGTTGGCAGAAACTGATTGAAGTAAGAGGACAGCAGGTACATGTTGGTTAAATTGAAAGAATGGAAAATGCCAATGCATTTAGAAATGTTGACCAAAACTTGAACATAGACAGAATTGTACTGAGTGCCGGTGAGTTATCCAGGTCCCTGGATTAGGATTGTTGGATCATGCAACTCCAGGGGGCGCCCTCTACATCACAGTCCATGCCAATCGTGCCATCTGGAGCAGCACTGTCCACCAGCACTTTCTGTACAGATGAAATGGTTCTACGTCTGCACAGTCCATAGTCACATAGTCACTAGCCATATGTGTCCCTGAAGACTTGAGTTACTGAGGAAATGCAGTTTTAATTACATTTAATTTTAATTAATTAAAATGTATATGTCAGTAGTGGCTACTGTTTGCACAGCACAGCCCTGGCCACTTGCACTGCCCAGCCTGCATGGCTACAAATTACAGCTTTGACTTATGTGTTCCTTGGGCAAACCACTTGCCTTTCAAACCATTGTTATTTTTATGTGTCATCAGACATGTTACAATGGAATATGCAATGGAACAAATTAATTGGCATCTCAAAAAAACAATTAATGGTTTGAATGATGTATAAACACCAAAACAAGGCAGCCAACAAACCAAACAACAAACAAACTCAAATTACCAGACGTCAAGAAACTTGGCATGCTTGATACCCTCGGAACACAAAGCATCGGCTGGGTGGTGGCGGTGGAGATGGAGGAGGTGGGGGATCTGGCCCTAGCCACATAGGATGACCTGCTAAGTCATGGTCTCCAGCTCATACCACATGCAAGCATCTATCAAGCAGTAAATGGAATTAACCGCCTCAATTCTTCACACTCTTTGACATGTGCCTTTGCAGTTCCTCCCATTAAAGAGGCAGGATTGCCCCTTGATTGGGGGTTTAGTCACGTGATTCAGTTTAGCCAATAGAACGGCAACATGTGTGATGCCACCAGAGGCTTGCAACGCACTTGCATGTGGGCGGTTGCACCTTGCACCTCTCTCGCCATCATGAGAAGAGCTTTCGTGGGCTCTTGCCCACTGGTCCCAGGGAGAGGATGAGATGTGAGTAGGACAGAGCCACTGCAGCTACCCCACCCCAGCTCAGGCTACCCAACCCAGACCCAGCTAGCCCAGAGATGCACGAGTGAGCCCAGCCTGGTCAGCCCACCCACAGACACGGGGGTTAAATGAACACTTTTGTCAAATGTCACTAAGATTTGTAGTTGTTATGTGGGAGAGGCTAATTGATACATAGATGGTAATGATTTGATTTGAAATGTCCTTATTTTCCTTAAGAATTTGAAATGCCAGTATTTAGAGGCCTATATTACTATCTTCCCCACCGTCTGACACTGGTTTCTCTTGATAACATTTAAAAGTTAATTTTTTTATTTTATTTTAAGAGCAATACACATACATTTCAGGAAATGGTATGAGAAAGACATTTTAATGATTGTGTATAATATCAATCCCTAGAGATAACCACTGTTAACATTTTGTTATATATTCTTTCACATACCTACAGAGATAGATACATACCTGTCCATGCGTACACACACACACAATACACACACATATGCACACAACCCTGTACCTGGATTATATTATACAGCGATCTGTGATCTGCATAATTTTCTTCAGTACAACATTTACACACAGCAGCAGCTCTCCACATCCTTACATGTTTTCCAGGAACACGATTCTTAGCAGCTGCATATTAATATTCTGTGGCATGGCCGTATCATATTTCATTTAACCATTTCTTACTTTTGGACATTTCAATATTTTGGAATTTTTCACTATTACAAATGATGCTGCAGTGTTCATCTTTGCACATAAATCTCAATGTCCCTCGTTCCCTTAGGCTATATCCTTAGAAATGAAATTCCTTGGTGAAAGGGTCCAAACAATTTTAATAAGGTATTGCCAAATTGTCCCCCAGAAAAGGCAATTCATAGCCTCAGCAACAGAATAGGAGAGGGGTTGGTATTTTACAAGGACACATGGGACATTTCAAAGCAGACAGATGGGGACTGGGATCTCTGAGTGTGTGGCTCACACCACCAGCTCGGAATCCTGTGAACCCATTAAATGGGACATTGAGGGAATCCCAACATTCCTGACCTGCATGGTCACCTCTAGCTCACCATTTCTGGCTGAGCGTGGGAAGTATTGTTTAGAAAAGGCAGACACAATGTGATGTTTTAAAGTGTAAGCGGTGTGGCCAGCAGATGTCTTCTTGCTGACAGCACCTCCCTCAGTTGAACCTCCCTGTCACCTGGAGGCAAACTCCAGATCCATCCCTTTGTAACTTTGAGATTTTGCCCATGTACTTATTCTATGAAAACACAGATTTCCTCAACAGCAGGACGAGGCAAAACTGGGATTTAAGCTGACAAGCCATGTAGCAAAGGGCTCGACCCTTAGGAGGTACTCTATGAATACAATTTGTTTCTAATGAGGAGCCTGGCCTGCTGGTGAGGTGGGAAATGGTGACAAATTCAGAGCCATTTCCAAATTGTTTCTTTGATTCTTGTGTATCCATCTCAGGTGAAATTTCCATAGGTTTGTGACAAAATGAAAAATAATGTGTAGGCAGTTATTTATAGAGATGAATATATCTCTAAAGGCTTTATTGTGAGATAATGTACTTTTGATTTTTTTTTAGAGTTTAAAATCCTTTCTTCAGTGAAATGGGGAATTTTGCTCTGGTAATGTCCAAGTTAGTGCCAGTTGAACTGATTTCCCCACAGATAGCAAATATAAACTATGGAAAAAAATATAAAAAACCCAACTCCCTGTAAGGCAGATGGTGGTGGGTAAAATTCTAGTAGAAAACCCGCACTCTTTCTGAAGAGCCCAAGGACAGAGTTAGGGACAAGTGCACTCACAGAAAGAGAGGCAGAGATGGGGGCCTCCATTCTATGGAAAAATTCTGTTTAAATCGCTGGCTGGCTTCTGAAGCATCCTTGCATGGGGCAAACCTTAATGAGCCCAGGTAAGGCTAAAAGAGATGAACTGAGAATTGAGCTGCCCCACCGGAAGAGTTTGCAGTTTGAGTCTCCTGAAGTTGATTGCCTCATAAAACAAATTTAAAAATCAGTACTCATTGGGGGAAATAGAACAGAATCCAGAGCCTTCAAAGCATAACATTTAAAATATCTAGTGTACAATCCAAAATTACTTAAAATGCAAAAAAATAGGGAAAAGTGACCCATTCTCAAAAGAAAAGACAGTCCGTGGAGGCTGAGTCCAAGATGACCCAGATGTTGGAATTAGCAGACAAAGATTTGTAAAGTAGCTATTGTAACCATGCTCAGCGATGTAAAGGAAAACCTGTTCATGATCAATGAAAAGATAAGAAATCTCAGCCCCAAATAGACACAAAAAGAAAGAAACAAATGGAGATTCTAGATCTAAAACAAACAATGTCTGAAATAAAGCATTCATAACGAGAGGTAGGTTAACAGCAGATAAAGATGAGAGAGAAAAGAGTGAATTTGAAAACAGATCAATAGTATTCTTGAAACATTAATTGATAAACTGTTTCCCTATTTTTCGTTTTTTGCTCCATGCCCCTTCCACCCCAACTGAAACAGATGGCCGGGCTATTTCTTAGAAGGAGGAATAAAAATATATATGGGACAGTATAAAAAATATATGGGACAGTATAAAAGAAAGTCTGCAAATGCTGCCTTTAGTGTTCAAACATTTAAGCCCATGGGAGAATTGAAAGGATTCAAAAGAATTCCCAAATGGTTAGAATAGGGTTTAAGAGTGGGCCTTTTCCCGAGAGTGAGGGGAGGCAAGAAAAGAGGGGAGATGAACAGAAATAATGGTGTATTCCCGAGAAAGATCAAGGTAAAGGGAGCTATGGAGGGTCTTGCACTGTCAATTAAATGCCCCAATCCAGAAGTGACACACATCACTCTGAGCACAGCTCATGTGTAGAACTAGTCATGTGGTCTCACTGAGCTGCAGAGGGCCCAAGGAGTATTAGCCCTCCATGAGCTTAGAAGGTGGGAGGCTGAAAACATCTGGGAAAGCAGTGCTGATCGTGATCACACCACAGTAGGACCCAAATCTTCTCCCTCTGGGATCAGTACAAATGCTCTCACAGGATCTTCCTGCCCCAGAATCTCCTGACCTTTAAGCATTCCCCATCCAGACATCTTTCTACAACACAGACTGACTACTTTTCAGAAAGCCATCATTGTGGGAGAAAACTAGATGATCCAAAGTGACATAGGTTGACCAGAACTTGTTTGGATCTCTTCTAAGTTGACTCTATTACCCGGTCTCACCAGTCCAGACCCATGGTGACCTACAATTCATTGGAGTATCAGATGTTTGCTCTTTCTATATTTTTTGCTTTCTTGGCACATAGGAAGGTTCTTCCCTTCAATAGCCACAAAGATTCTTCGATGATCTCAGTGGACTCTGGAAAAACAAACCCATTCTTTCCTTTGTCATGCATAGATTCAGATACAGACAGTAACTGTAGGGACCTGTCTATCTGGCAGGGAAAACAGGGGCGATGGAAAATTCCACCCAGGCCTTACATCACCCTGCTTCTCTTACCCCGTCCATGTTTTTTCTCCACGTGTACTTTATTCTCTTGACACACTGAACAATGTGTGACTTCCCCAGTGCACCAAGGCTTACTAACGTCACACATGCTATTCACGTTGCACAGGTTGGGAATGTCTTTTTCCTCTGTCTTCCATGTGGGCTGCCAGTGATTTGTTCACCAAAAAACACTGATTGAACCCCTACTGTGTGCTAGGCGCTGATGATACAGCAGTGAAGGAAATCTAGAATTGCCGACAGAGAATTCCCAGAGAATAGGTGCTAAGAATGACCAAGGTAGGATTGTTGGAGAGAGAAAAGTAGGGAGGGCCTAATTTGGATGGGAGTGGGTCAAGGAATAAATGCTTGGCTGAGCAAGAGGCATTGAAGTGGAAACCTGGAGTATGGGCAGAAATTAGCCAGGTGAAGAGCAGAGAGGAGATTCCATAGGGAGGGAACAACATCTATGAAAGGCCCGAATCAGAAAGAGCTTCATGCTTTTGAGGAACAATTAGGACATTCTGAACAAGGCAAAGGCCAGTGTGTCAAGTCTCAGCTGGGGAACCTTCTCTGACCCCTCTGTGTTCTCAGAGAACTTGGTACATCCTTTATGCACCCTATGTCAACAGCACTTGCTTATGCCATCCAAAGGCAGGTTGGGGCTCCCCTGTCCCTTGGAAGCTTATTTTGTCACTCAACAGTGTTTAGTGAGCCAGACTCTGTAGACACATCGGTAAATAAGGTAAGGCCCCTGCCTACATGAGGGCTATGTTCTGGGAACAGAGAGATAATCGACAAGTGAACACATGAATCCATAGTGCAAGTTCAGATGATGATAAGTGTTCTCAAGAAACTGATATAAAATTATGTGGTATAGATTGAGGGTGGGGGGAGGTGTTAAAATACATGGAATTGTAAGGAGTAACTTGAGTGAAGCGGTGACAACTGAGCTGAGAACTGATTGACGAGAAGCGCCCAGCTTGGGAAGTTCTGGGGGTTGAGAGAGTGGTCTAGGCAGAGCAAACAGCCAATGCAAAGGCCCTGGGGTGGTAGCAAGATGGATCTGTTCAAGGGACAGAAATAGGGATCTTATAGAGTCATGAAGGTGTGGATTAGAACTTTGGATTTTGTTCTAAATGCAACGGAAGCCATCGGAGGCTTTTAAACAGAGGTGTGACATCACCTGCACTCAGGGACTTTATAAACTTAAATGTCAAGACTTGGTTGCTTTTCAAGAACTCACTCTGGCTGCTGGGAGAAAATTGGTAGCGTGGGAGGGGCAGGCATAGGAACAGGAGACCACTTAGGAGGCTACTGCAGTCTTCCCGGTGGGCATTGGTGGCAGCTTGCAATCTTGCCTCAAATGTCCCTGATCTGATGACCCGAGATGGTCCAAAGTTCTTGCCAAGGTTTCTCAAGGGCTTAGTTCCAGACCTTGTGTCCGCGTGCTGCTTCGCTAACTTGTTGAAGATGAGACGCCTCACGCCCCTTGCACTGCTCCCGGCCTCTCCTCCGGGCCTGCGCTCTCCCGCATTTTCTCTCTCAGGGCCTCATGCAGAGCAATTGCAGTCTCTTCTCTTGAAGTCTGGGCACCAGCAGTGCTCATGCCTGCAGGGAATCAATTTTGGCCCCGGAGAATTTATTAAGACATCCTTCCAAAGAAACACAGCACTTTCCCCAAAAGGAATCGTGGTGAATCGAGAGTTTTCCAGTTTGTGGCACGTCAGCCCCTCGGTGAGCAAGAGAGCGCCTCGAGACTAGGGGCTGTGTGCATAATGTTGGTGGCCAGGGTCAAGCCCTCCGTCAGACCCTGGGATGACGATTCACATGCGCGTGATTAATTAGACAAGTGCCCCCTGGAGAAAGCGACAGTGAAGAAGTGGGAACGCAGGGCCGGGAAGAGGGGTAGCCAACAAGAGTGAGATCTCAGACCAAGTTCAGCCATAGCCTGGTCCCACGGGGAGCTCTAGAGGGTAAGTGACATCTTAGCACCTGTCCCACCTCCAGTCAAGGAGCAGCTGGACTTGTACACTCTTGCCCCGTGAGCCACGGGGGATGTCAATTTACAGGCACTTCTACAGAATGATGGGGTTCCTGTAGCTCAAAGGCAGTCGCTGTGCAGAAGGGAGCAGGAGTGAGCTGGGCGTGGAAGAGCAGGAGATTAGCATAGAAAACTGTAAAAGGGGTGGGCTGAGCACCGACGGTGCCCACTACAAGATCGAGCCTCAGTTTCCAGAACAACTGATGCAAGATGAGTGCTCAGTGGTGTTTGTTGAATGAATAAGTGAAGTGCAGGATTTCAGAGCGGTGTGGACTGCAGCAGGTACGAGGTAACTAGAATGGTAGAAAACTCTCAGTGAAGAAGACTCTTCTGTGCTTGAGGGACAGAGTGTGGAAAGGAAGAGCTTGGCATCCCAGTCACAATGGCAGGGGAGGTCTCAGATGCCATCATGATGGTTAATCATGCCCTGTTCTCCGAGAATGTTCCAGTAGCAATCACTGTGCTGTGTTTTGACATTTACCAGTTGCTTTTCCATTTAACTTTCTTATTTGGCCCTTAAGACAAGCCCATGAAAGAGACTATTACCGTTTTGGAGATAAGAAAACTGAGGCTCAGAGAAGTTAACTCACTAAGTTTCATATAGTGGAGAAGTGACAGAGCTGGGACTTGAACTTGCCTTAAAGGTGGTCAATAATGATTAATTTGGTTCCTGAAGATGCTTAAGATGATTATTTAATGACATTGCTCTTTGCTCCTGAGGTAGCATGGTGTAAGATAGGGGTTACATGCTAAATCTCAGATGTGTTCTGGTTAGCACAGTGCTATGGTCTGAAAGTTTGTGTCCCCCCACCTCCAATTCATATGTTGGAATCCTAACCTCCAAAGGTGTTGGTGTTAGGAGGTGTGGACTTGGGGACTTTGAGAAGCTTTTAATCCAGGAGGTGGAGGCCTCATGAATGGGATCAGTGCCTCATGAAAGAGGCTCCAGAAAGATTCCTTGCCCCTTCCACTACATGAGAACCAAGTGAGAAGTCCATAGTCTGCAAGCCAAGAAGAGGGCCCTCACCAGGACCCAACCCTGCTGGCACCCTCATCTTGGCCTTCTAGCCTCCAGAACTGTGAGAAATAAATTTCTGTGGATTAAAGCCACCCAGTGTCTGGTATTTTGTTATAGCAGCCTGAGCAGACTAAGACACACAATAATATATTTTAATTTAATGAATCCATTGTTTTAACATTGAAAGATTTCACATGAAAATCTGGATTTTTGGTTTTTCTTGAACACCAGATCATATGGTCTCACATTCCCTCTTAGTTGGAATTGTGGCAGCTCTTCAGTTTTAAAATATCCCCTCCCTATAGCTGCACTATCCAATAAGGTAGCCACTAGCCACATGTGGCTATTGAGCATTTGAAATGTGGCTAGTCAAAATTGAGATGTCTACCTGAAGATTTTAAGTTACAGATGTGTTTCACATTGGATTTCTATTGGACAGTGCTGGGCTATAGTTTCCTACATCAGGCCAGCTTCTTGCATTTCTACTGCCTGCCTTTCCGTAGGCATATGAATTTGCAGTCCCTTCTGAATGAGAAGGAAGTATAACTTGGGATGGGGGAACTAGAGTTCAAGTCCAGGCTCTGACACTTGCTGTGTGACCTTGGGAAAGTTACCTCTCCTCTCTGTGCCTGGTTTCCTCATTTCATGATGAGGACTTTGGACTGAATTTCAAACTTTCTGCAGCTGAAACTTCCTCTCCCACACACCTCTGAATTTACCCTTTTGTGGTGGGATGCCACCTGCCAGCTTTGATCTGAGCTCTCCCTGCTGGCAGCCCCTCCTCTTGCCCTCATTCCAACCCTCCTGGCTGTTTCTACATCTTTGGGGAGCCCTGTTTTCATCAGGGGCCCCCCTCCTCACTCCTCAGGGGTTGCATCCCGGATCATTCTGCTTAGCTTGTTCACAAAATGAGAGGTTGACCATATTTCTCTTTCTTTTTTGGTTAATATCTACAATTTACCCTCATTTAATTCACATATATTAGCTATTAGTCTGCTCACCTTCTACAATTATGTTCATGCACCCTTGGGCTCATAAACCATTGTTCCAAGTGGTATGCTGCCTATTTTAAGAACTTAATTTGTTTGTAATGTGCACATCAGCTGCATGATTTGTTCCCTGCTTGTAATTAACTTTTAAGCTGATGCCATTCCCCCGCCAAAAATGAAACTCAAGGTAGAGTTGTTAAGATTAATCATGCTGGCTGCATCCAAATCTTTCAACATCTTTCTTGGACTCAGCAAGTTTGGGGGAAATATTTTTTTCCTTCTACTTCCATCTGTTACCTTGCTGATCTTGGAGCCAATCCACCCTTTAGCGGCCTTGAGTGTCGGAGTTGGAATCTGGCATTTTTCAGTTTCTGTACCAAGATAAACAACTTTCCCTCCAACCTTCTTACCTGCAACTCAGACCCATTTCTTCCTTCCTGAGAGGGTCCCTGGACTCATGGGCATCCATAGGAATCTAAATTCCAAGCAACTTTCCCCCTTGGCTAAGCAGATTTAGAAGTTAGGTTGTACTAGATCAGTGCTTTTCAAACCTTACTGTGCAGACTGGTCCGTGGGAGATCTTGTTAAACCACAGACTCTTATTTAGTAGGTCTAGGATGGGCCCCGAGAATCTGCATTTTAATAAGTTTCCAGAAAAGGCCAACGTTGCTGGTCTAGGACCCTACTTTGAGAGGCGGGCACTAGACTGCACCCTTCATGAAGGCTGGAATTTTATCAGTCCTGCTCCTCATTGGCACATGGAGGCTCTCAACTGTTTGCAGACTCAACAAGTGAATGAGTGAATGAATGAATTATGCTCAGGAATATAGATTACGCTCTATCAGATCGATCTGATTGGAGTGAGATATCTTTCTTCTTATTCCCACACTAGCAAGAGAAAAAAAAAAAAGGAGTAATTTTATATACTTCTCAATTTAGGAAGGGCTAAATGTCAGATGCTGATTTCTCTCTTGCATATATATGGTGCTTCTGTGTGTGCACACACATATGTTTGGCTTTTGGAAGTGAATTTATAGTAACAGAACTGCTCTTCGCCATGCGTCTCTTTCTAAGTATAGGCCAATGCCTTCATCCGAAAGGGCCCGCTTCCAGAGAGCCCTGCAAACTGAGAAATCCTTGTTCCTGTTTTAAAGATTCTTCGGAGAACTGCCTGGTTCTCCCTCTAAGTACTGGCTTTTCCAACATTCTTCCAGCTCTCTGATGACATCAGTGGAGGAGCTTCGATTAAGTGCTTTCTATAATCCTTCCCTTGAGCATCCTGAAGCTTCTATTATTTTTCAGCTACTAGGGATGGGTGGTTAATTTTTCATGAGGCCAAGATTATAAATCTGTTTATATACAAGATAAATTTTTTTTTTGAAGCTGGAAGTCAGAACGTAGCATCTGATGAGGGTGCTCGTTTAAAGAGGCAGAGGGGAAGTGTTCTTTAAATTGGATCCATTTCCTAATACACCTGATTTTATATCGGAATTTCGTATTTGTTTTCTTCCGGAGGCTCTCCAAATTGTTTCAGCTTCAGGGCCCACTTGGACGTTTTCCTCAGAGACAGGCCGTGGTTTCTCCTGGATTTCCCCACCGGCTTCCCTGGGCTATTGTGGGCGCCTGGGTTTTCTGGCTCAACCCCCGTGGGGTGTGGGAGAAAGCCAAAGGAGGGACAGAGGAGCTCAGAGGTTGTCATTTGCCCCAGGCTTCATGTCTAAAAGGTAGTGGAGATGCAGACGCAGGTGGTCTGACCCAGAGCTAGCAGTGTTGACTCTTGTGCTCCACTGTCATGTGTCTCCAACTGAATGAGCCAAGGACTCTCGTGGGGACCTTGTTAAAATGCAGAGTCTGATTCCACCGGTCTGGGGTGGAGCCTGAGGGTCTGTAGTTCTAACCAGCTCCCAGATGTTGCTGCTGTTGCTGCTCTGTTACCTACACTGAGAACCACTGACCTAGAGGGTTTCATCCTGACTGCACCTTGAAATCAACTGGGAGCTTGTTGTTGTTTTTTTTAGACCCTGCCACCTTGGCCCCACCCCAGAAATTCAGATTTAATTGGTTTGGGGTGCAGCAGCCTGAGCACCAAGAGTTTAAAAGCTCCTGGAAGAATCTAGTGTGTAGCAGGGCTGAGACTACTGTTCTAGTGCCTTTATGTTGAGACTTCATCTGTTCCAGGACCAACTCCACCACCAAGACCCCTTCCCATCTGCTTTCTTAAAGAAAGTACAACCTCCTCCTTTGGGAAAAGGGAGACTAGACAGGGGCAGACTTGGGGTCTCCTCCTCACTCCATGTCCTGCCTTGGGCTGCCTGGTTGGACTGGAGGTGCTCCGGGTACCATGGCAATGGGGAGCAGGCAGGTGTTAGGCTAAATCTGGCCACGTACACCACAAAGAAAGGAACAGAAGTCCCCCTGGGGGCCCAGGAGACATTTCCAAGCTGCTCTTTGCTGAAATGCTCAGAGGTCCAGCTGAAAATAGCCTCCACATTGTTGAAGAGGCTACCAGGCTTCCCTTCCTGCCAGAAAGCAGGCAGCAGGGGCCCTGGAATCCGGGGAAGTTGACGCCACCAGACCAGGATGTGTCAGCCAGCCCCGGGACACAGGCTGCCCACGAGCGAGGGGTGTAGGGCAGACCCAGTGCAGCCCTATCGCAGATCCATGGTCATCACCTAGCCCAGCTGTTTTTAGCGACCTAGGACTTTATGGAAGAGGCTTCAGGGGATGGAGGAAATAGGAAATTAGTTTCCTAGTGCTGCTGTAACCAATGAACACAAACTGAGTGGCTTAAAAACGCACACATTTATCTTCAAGTTGTGGAGGTCAGAAGCGGGTCTCGCTTGCCTAAAAGCAAGGTGTTCCTTTTGGAGGCTCCAGGGGAGAATTTTCCTCCCCCTTTTCACCTTCTACAGGCTGTCTGCATCCCCTGGCTCCTGGACCCTGCCTCTGTCCTTCAAGCCAGCAACAGCAGGTTGAGTTTTCACACATCTCATCACTCGGACCTTTTCTGCCTCCCTCTTCCACTTTTAAGGACCTCTTCTGATTAATTGGGTGCACCTAGATAATTCGGAATAATCTCTATTTTAGGGTTAGCTGATTTAGTAGCCTTTAATTTAACCCGAAACCTCAATTCCTCATTTCCATGTAACAGAACATATTCACAGGCTCTGACATCTTTCAGGGAACATAATTCTGCTAACAGAGAATTGGGGGATGAGTCTGAGTGTGGGATCCTTATTTCTGATCCTTCACTTCAACCTGACCAGTTCTGGTAAATATGTTTTCATGTAAATTTCCATTGAAGAGAGTTTTCCAACCAGTGGTATAGTCCCTCATTGCTCCTTGGACCAGCAGCATGAGCATCCCCTGGCAGCTTGTTAGAAATCCAGAACCTCAGGCCCTACCACAGACCTACTGACCAGAGTCTACATCTTAGCACAGGCCTATGACAATTTGTATGCACACTGAAGTTTGAGGTGGCCTGGGGTAAGCCTCTGCAACCGTGGCTGATCCTTGAAACAACCTAGAGTTTTAAAAACACACTGATGTCACCCTGGCCAGTGTGGCTAAGTGGTTAGAGTGTCAGCCCGTGCACTGTAGTGTCATGGGTTC
The DNA here is from genome assembly GCF_054644295.1 of Miniopterus natalensis. Classification (NCBI taxonomy): domain Eukaryota; kingdom Metazoa; phylum Chordata; class Mammalia; order Chiroptera; family Miniopteridae; genus Miniopterus; species Miniopterus natalensis. The sequence continues at coordinate 87,157,327 of NC_142083.1, forward strand.
GATCCCCGGTCAAGGGCACATACCTGGGTTGCCCACAGCTGGGACATGTGCTGGAGGCAACCAGTTGATGTGCCTCTCTAACATAGATGTTTCTCTCCCTCTCCCCCTTCCCTCCCTCCCTACTACTCTCTCTGAAAAGCAATGGAAAAGGTGTCCTCAGATGGGGATTAACAAAACAAAACAACAGAAAAAAGCACTTGATGTCTGGGTCCCGCCTGATTCATTGGCCTGGGGTGTGGCCTGGGCGTTGGGATTGTTCAAATCTCCCAGGTGATTTTAAGGTGTGGCAAAGTCTGGGAACAGCTGGTCTTCTCTGGCCACCTCCTTGTGCAGAAGAGGACATTTCCCCGAAAGGGAAAGTGACTTTCCCAGGGTAATGCAGAGGGACACTGGCTGTCCCAGGAGAGGATTCACAGTCCTGACTTTATGGATTGAGGATTTCTGTCTCTACCAAGAAAACAAAACAGTAGCAACCTTATCAGCGACAACTAGGATGAGCCTTTTTTTCTACCTGCCTCTATCTTCCTTCAGGGTTTAAGTTATTTTTAATGCCAAGCATGTTATAGTTTTAATATACAAAAACAGTAAAAACGAGATAAGAAATCAATAATAAGGAAACTCAGGGCTTTGATAATGGTGACCATTTTTTGAAAACCCACCACGTACCGGGAACTTCGCATGTTTTCCCACCCAGTCCCCGCTGTGTCTTGGTGAGGTGGCAGGTAACTGCCCAGCTTGGCACGTTTTGGGGGGCCTCCAGAGCACTGGGGGCTGGGCGCTGGAAGCCCGCTGACAGCCGGCACCTTGGATGACCCCTGCTTAGCTCCTGGCTGGGCCCCCATCACAAGGCGGGAGGGGGATGCGCGGCAGCCTGCGAAGCTCTTGCCCTATTTCCTGTTTCTGCCAATCCACTTGTGACCTTGCGACGTGCTGTGTGGGTCACTGCACTTGGACCATCAGCGTAAAACCAGAATAAGTCTCTGCTTGTCCCTTGCCCGCCCCATTTCCCATTTCTTTCTCTCCCAGTCTGCGTGGAGGCATCGAGAACCCAGCCGCCTTTGCCTACATTAACTTGGTTCCTAAATAGCCTCTGGCACAGTCGTACATTACAGAGGAAACAACTGGAAACCTTAATTATTATTATTAATTTTTTGAAGTTCAAGCCCAATGCCTAATGCTGACCTGCTTTATTGGTTTGCTTGTAAGGATGAGAATCTAGATCATAAGAAACAGCTAACATTTACTGAGGGTTACTCCTTACGGAGTTCTGTGCTTTACCTGTTTGAACTCATTTAAATCTCACAAGCCTAGGAGGCAGCACTACTATAGCCCCATTTTACAGATGAGAAAATCAAGGCTAGAGGTGAAATGGGCTGATGCTTGGAAATGGCCCAGTGGTGGTGTGGGCAAGTGTGCAGTCATAGGTTTCCTCTCACATTCCCCCGTCCCTATAGTTGTCCTGTCAAATCCTCGAGTTTGCTCACAGGACATCCTGCAAGGCCTCCTCGGCTGAGGGCCCCGACTCTGGGAGGCAGCACCCTTTCTGTTTCCCCTCCTGGGCTCTGTCTTTCTCCCCGAGGTGCTGGGAGGATTCTGTAAATAGTTCCCTCGAGGTGCTGGAAGCACTGGGTGGAGAAACTCACTATAAATACCCGGTGTTTATAATTAGTCTTAGTGGTGGCACAGTTCTGCGCACGGGGGAGGCAAACACCTGCAGGGGCAGAAAGTCAAAATGCAGGGCCCTGGGGTCTCTGGGGGCCTGGCTTCTTGGTGCCACCTGATCTAGGGAAAACCCATGGGAGTGCAGCACCCCCCAGGCAAGAACACAGTGATAGGGCCCCCTGGTCTTGCCGCAGCCTCAGACAAGAGCAGTGGGGCTGGTAAGGGGTTCCCTGTCTGTGAGACCTCCTGCAAATTATTTTTCCCCCTGAGCCTCAGTTTCCTCATCTGTAAGGTGGGAATAATCATTCCTATTGTGAAAAATTAAAGATAATGTATATAAAGCTCCCAATACTGGTGAATGGAGTAGGTACTTAATACATATAGGATTCTCCTTGTTTCCTTTGTGAGCACAGTGGGGCAGATGCCCTCAAGCTTGCATACCAGATGGGCCTCTCCTGCTTAAAGACTTTCCGAGACCCCACTGTCGCCAGAGGACCCTGTGCCTGCACCTTACCCCAGTGCTCCTCCTCTGAGCTGAAGCTCACTCTTGCCGGCAGCTGCTCACCTCCACAAGAGTGGTCTGGCATCTTGTTTCCTGACCTAGGGCCTCCCTGGATGCTGCCAGAACCTGCTCAACTTGGGCAAAAGTCCCGAAGGGCAAAGGAAAGAGCCCAGGGGCCACCCTCAGCCAGCGGGGAAAGGCAGTTGGTAGATAAATGTGCTACACTCCTGCTCCTCTCCTTCAGAAGAACATTTCTGGAGGCTCCCTGCTCACTTATCGGAGGTCTAGCGGCATCAAGCCTCTTGTTACCCCCAGTGGTTGTCTGTTAGCCCCATTGAGCATGTGTATTACTTTCCCTCCAAAATCTTTCCCAAACCTCATTCCTATTTCCTGAAATCACCTCCCAAGTAAGCATCTGCATCAAACGCTCATCTCAGGCTCTGCTTTTGGGGAGCCCAATTCATGACATCATACCTGGAAGAAGGTCCATACTCCTCACCTGTCACCACTCTCCCCTGCATCGGCTGCCCTCCAGCCATACTGGCTTCCTGTTATCTCCTTTTAACTTACCAAGCAGTCCCTCCTCAGGGCCTTTGCACATGCTGTTCCTTCCAACTAGAATGCCCTTTCCCTCTCTCTTTATCTGTGCCAGTCTTATCATCCTCAGGTCTCAGCTTAAATGTCAGTCTCTCACAGACTGTCACTCACCCTTGGCCTCTGATCTGCAGGTTCCAGCTCCCTTTCTTCTCTCTCATGACAACCTGCTTCCTTTCCCTTGTGTGGATTTGAAGTTGTATATTTATTTGAATGTTTATTTGTTAACTATCTGTCTCCCCTACTAGACTGTAAACCCCATATAAATAGGAATGACCTCTCCTTAGTGCCATGGACTCTACAGCACTTGGCACAGCTCTTAACACATCACTGACATACACTGAACAAACCATTTTATATCCTACTCTGTACCTCAATATTACATTATGAGCATTAGTTGAGAATCTCATAAAAAGAGTCGATTTCTTCATTTGTAAAATGGGGATAATAATAATGATTATGACAGCAATACCAGTACCTATATTATGAGGTTATTGTGGGGGTTAAATGAGATAATGCATGTAAAGCTTTTATCCCAGTATGTGGTGTACACTAAGTGCTCAGCAAAACTAATATTTAATAAAATACTTTTAAATTGTAAATGACTACAGAGTAGTTTATTAAATGAATATATCATTATTAATGCAACTATTCCTTTATTAAACTTACAGGTAATAGTTAAGAATCAGGTAATTAAGTTAACTCTCAACTCTGTTTTTTTCTACACAGCACCATATTACCTTCTAGAAAAGAAAGATTTCAGTGCAGAGGCCACTGGAGCCCATGTGTGTATTGATAGCAGTCATCACAACTGCAATAAAATAAGGGGTACCCTGAGACAGCAGGCTCTCAGGTGACAAGGAACGTTGTCTTGGAGCTGAGTGGGGAGCAAGCTCACAAACGCACTGTGACAGTGGCATGGGATGGGGTCACACATGCAGATGTCCACACAGATGTTGGACAGAGCAGGAGATGTGAGATCAAGTCCTGGTTTAAGAGCCTCTGAAAACAGATACTGAGACAAGGACGTGGGTGCAGGTGTTTTATTTGGAGGAGACTCCAGGAGGCAGAAGAGAGGCATCAGGGAGGGTATGTCTTGGAAGGCAGGAAGCCGATAAAAGGTGTGTTCTTGAGCTGCGGGCAACTGGGCCTTGGTGCCTCCGGACTCTGCAGAATCGTCCCTTCAGAGTCCTAGGCATTGATCCACGAGGTGTAACTCCTCTGCCGTCCAGGCTGCCTTGTGTGTGGAGACCATCTGAGGGAGCTTGCAAGGTTCTGGAAAAAGCCCTGTATCAGAAACATAGAGGAATGTGGAAGCATCTCTTAGCACTTGGGAAAATGATAATTGAAGTAGCAGTAATAGTTACTGTACACTGAGTAACAGATGCCTGTTGCCTCTGCAGCTGTCCAATCCCCATTGGACAGATGAAGAAACTGAGGCTCTGGGAAGTAGAGACTTACCCAAAGCCACGCAGGTGGTAAGCATGGGAACTAGGTTTCGAGCTCAGCCTGTTCGATTGCAAAGCTCACGAGATTCCCCACTTGCATTGCAGGGTGCCTTCCACACGGGAGCCGTAAAGTCCAGAAACAAAGGCGAGAGTGCATAACAAATGATTTATTGGTATTAAAGGATCTGCCCAAATAATGCATGGTGCCAGACTTTATGTCCTCCCAGTATGAGCCTGGTCTAGGGGAGGAACTGAGAAATCATTAATGCTGTAGGTGACTTTGATGTAAGCCTTGGGTAGTGAAAATGATGATGGGGAGCGAGGGGAGTCTGCACCAAAGTGCCAGTCTGGATCCGAGCTGAGAGTGCGGTTGGGGAGGGGTCAAGGGCGATGCAAACTTGTTTCCTTTACAGCAAATGCTCCAGTTAAAGAACATTTTGCTCAGGGGACCTCTGAAGTGATCTAGGTCCTCTGTCATTTTCGGATGGGCCAGTAGAGGCCCAGGTAGAGGAAACGAACCATCTAAGGCCCCAGCAGGGCCACAGCCACTGAATCCCTGCTCTCTGCAGCGTATGCTCACCCCCACGAGGACGATTCCTGGTGACTCCTTCCCTCCATGGCTTCCATTCCCCACCGGGGGCTGCAGCTTCCTCCCTCCCCCTCCTTCATCCTGCTGGCTCTCTGACTAAGAGAACCCCTGAGGCCCTCCCTTCTGCCAGCCTCCAGCCACCCCCTCTCCTCTGGAGCTCCCGGGCCCGTGATCCGTGGATCCGTGGGTCCTCGGAGAAGCAGAGCCGTGGGCGGGGCAAGCCAGATAATTATAATCTTGGAAGGTTTGAATCTCAGGCGAAGAAGCAGGGAGGCAGTTCTTCCTGCCTGGTTTGGGAGGTTTGGGAGCTGGGTCTGAGTCACAAAGCGTCACCCGCAGCCCAGCCTCCTGGAGAGAGAGGCTGGCCCCACTTTGCCTTTCCACCTCTGAGCCAGACCTTGAGCCAATTCATTCATGTTCGCATTCACTCATTTATGAAATGCTGGTTATGCACCTACCACATGCTCACCCTATCTGGAGCCTGGGGACACAGATTGGGGGGGGGGGGGCAGGGGCCACGTGCATGGTGGGTAAGAATGTGTTCTGTCAGTCAAAGTCCATAGGTTGCCTTCTTGTCTCCACCATTTATGAACAGTCCAAATTTTCATGCACCATCTAAGCTCTCTGTGCCTCGCTTTCCTCACCTGAGAAAGGGGCATGATACATATCTTCCCTGTAAGGATTAATGGACAGAACACATATAAACCACTAAGCGCAGTGCCTAAAGCATTTAAAAGATGCAAAATGTTAGTTGTTGCTGATATTATTTTTTAACATTTTATCAAAGGGCTGAATAATGTACAGTTCCTGCTCTGGAAAAACTCCCAGTCTAGAGTAGAGATAGCAGAGGGGCTTTATGACCCATGTCAATTCTGACTGATTGATAGAGGGGGCTGGGAGTACTGCATTGAGGAAGATTCTGAGGGTCAGGTCAGACTCACCAGGAAAAGAGCACGGTTGATTAGTAATGTCTGCAGTCGGTTTGGACAGGGAGAGGCAGCACACATCCCTAGTGTCAGCTGGTACTGAGTCAGCCCGAGAGAGGAGAAGGGGCGGGAATGGCAAGGGTGGTAAGAAATTTAGAGGAGTTAGACGGCCAGACCTTACCAGCTCTTTGAAACTAACATTGGAGGGGTCAGGGCTGCAGAAGAGCTGTTCCTATGCTGATACTTCTGAGCATCCACAGGAAATGTGGATTCTGCTAGCTGCAGTGTGCTGAGCTTCTTGGCAGAATATACAGGTTTGAATCCTGGCCGTGGTACTCACAGGTTATGTGGCCTTGGGCGGTCATTGGACCTATCCTAGGCCTCAGCTTCACCATCTGGAAAATGGGGAGAATGACCCACCTCTCGCCACCCCTCCCCCAGATTTTGGTGGAGATTAAATGAGATAATGCATATTAAGAATTTAAAACATTGCCTGACATATAACAAACACTCAAACCCTGGCAGTTAGATATTAATATTTTGTCTGCCTTAAAGTACTGGGGGTTGGGGAGGAGATTTCTTTCCTTTGTCATCTATTATCAGTCAGATAGTTCTACTGGAAAAAATCAAGGATTAGCTGGAACATTCAAACTGTTCAAAAATAGAGGATTAGGAGGAAAAAGCTTAACACTTCAAACAATTAGTACATTGCTCACATAAATTGTGGCAGGTTATGCAACATTACATAAAATGCAATTCCATTTTTTTTATGAAAATGTATTAATTCATAAATGACCAGAAAAAGTTTTGGAAATCTGAACACCATGGAGTTAACAAGGATAAGTCCTGAGTAGGTGGATTGTGAGTGTACCTATTAGAGTTCTTAACAAAATCCAACTTGGGCTAATTAAGCAGAAAAGGAGCTTGTTAAAAGTATGTTGGGGAGTCCCAGGCCTCGGGAGAACGTCAAAACTTTTAACAGCATGACCTGGACTTGTCTGGTGGCCTGCCTGGAGCCCCGTGTATACCAGTAACTGGATCCCACAACCACCATGATTTCTGAATATAGTTATCTGAACTGTGTGCCTGAGGGAGAGCTAAGAATAAGGATCTTTGTGACTAGGTGGTGAGTAGCCCAGAAGAATGTACAATGAATTCCTTCCCTTCAACTCTGAGTCTTACCTTCCAACTCTTGGAGTCCATAGGTGGGTGGCTCCTTGATCCAGTTCACTTGGCTCCTATTCCCAGGTGGGCATGATCTCTGGTTGAGTTTCTGAGCCTCCCAGGATGGTCAAATCTCTTCATGGTGACTAGGGACCAATGCCTCCAGCCCTCAATTAGCCCTCTGGGCCCTTCCTCTCTTCTCATTGGTAGAGGTTGTCTGTCTTGTCAGTATCAAGACCATCAGACCCTTCTCGCCTCATGCAGTACCTTTTAGTATGAAATGGTTCTGGCCAAAGGGTTTTGGGAGAATGGTCCCATTAGGGGTCAGGGTGGATATAGAAATCCACATGGAGGAGGAGGCAGCTTCGGAGATGAGCCTCAAAGGATAGTGAGGATTTTCACAGGCAGGCATGGGGTGGAGAAGAGAGAGGGCGGTGCCGGCAGAAGAGGGGCATGTGATTTGGGAAAAGGTGATTCTGTTGAAAATAATCTGGTTGATAGAATCATTGGTCTTTTTTTGTTTTGTTTTGTTTTAATGTCCTATTAGTAATGCCCAAGCAAAGTGCCTGGCACTCAGTAGGCATTGAATAAATATTAGATAAAGTAATGAAGAAAGGGAGGAATATGGGGGTGGGGAGGGAGAGATTTGAAGTCCTGCTGGTCGGTCGGTCAATATTTAAATTCCTAAGGTGGGTCTCCATTGACTTAGGGCAACAACATGGTTGTAATTCTCCCACTTGAGCCCTAGTGATGCCAACCTCTAGTAGTGGGGGATGGGAAGGAAGGAGAGATCCTCCCACCCCACCAGCTGGGAGCGAAAGCCCTCCACCCAGCTAGTTCTTGTTTGTTAAACAACCTCCAGGAGGACAGGTCATGGTGTACAAGCCCTTAGGCAGCTGGCTCTTGCCTTCCTCTTCAGGTTTTCCATGCTCTCTTCTTCATTTTGAACCTTTCTGAGAAAGACAAAAGCAGTCCCTGACATCTGGGAGCTGGCCTGGTGCTCACAGCCTGGCCTTGATGTTCTGTTGAGCAGAAACAAGTTCACATACAGCCAACATCTGACAAGGTCACTGTGATGATGAAGGGTCAAGACAAAGCAAGACCCTTTTGCAATTATGTCTGAACACAGACAAAACAGGAGTGCTGTCCAAACAGTGACCAAATAGCCCCCATTCTGGCTGGTGACTGCTGCGACTACAGCTTTAGCCTCACTTTTCTGTTTTCTAGATTACATTAAGATACCCAATTCTAGATATCATATTATATTGGTTAGAAGCAAGTCTCAGAGTCCGGTTGCCCTCAGAAGAAGCGATTATACAAAGCGTAACACCAGGAGGTAGAGATTATGGAGGACATCTGAGAATTCTGCTTATTGTGCCAGGCTTTCATTTTAAAAGGCCCACTCCCCCGTGTCCTCAGGGATTCAGAGGCCAGTAGAAGGTGAGGACCTGTCCAGGAGACAGTACAATGTGGCAGAAAGTACATTTACTCTACCTGGGCCCAAATCTTCTCATATGGGACTTGGGGCAAGTTTGTTAAACTTTAAAAGTTTCAGTACCTCCATTTAAGATAGGAATGGTCGTAATAACAATAACTACTTCCTAAGGTTGTTTTGAAGATTAAATGAGGAAATATGTGGAGACTACCTAGAGCAATCAAGAAATGTTGGGTATTACCCTGTTGGGTAATTCTTCCCCCAGCTCAAATTGGAAGGACGGTTTCGAGGACCCTTCCCATCCAGTCCCTCCTGGCGAGGTCGGGCGTTCCTCTTGGGACTTCCGCGGCCCCTTTGCTCTCTGCTGTCACAGCCTTTATCTGTTTATATTGTCTTCCCCATTGGACTGAGCGCATCTTAAGGCCAAGTTCTGTGTCAGCTACAACAGGCTAGATTTTGCTGCAGTAACAAATGGCCTCCAAAGCTCAGTGGCCTCCGTCTTCAAAACTTTATTTCTCCCTCACATGGCGTGTCCACTGTGGGTGGGCAGTGGCTCTGCTCCATGTCATTTTCACACTGGGACCTGGCAGATGGAAGGAACTGTACGTGGAACATTGCCAGTCTCATGCCAGAGCTGGGGAAAAAGACATAGAGAATATTGTGCTGGCTGTTAAATCTGGGCAGTGACATATCCCAGTTCTACTTGCATATGGGTGGCCAAAACAAGTCACATGGCCATTACTGAGTTTGTTAAGGTGGGCATATAAAAATCATTCCATGGGAGGCAATCCAGAATCTTTGTGTTAAGATCTACCATGTAAATCTTATAAAATTCATTTTATGAACAACAGTAATACTAATATCAGCAAAGCATCAGGTTTGGTTTCAAGTTCTTTACATAAATTAACCCATTTAACCCTCATAACAACCCTATGAGGAAGGAACTATTATTATTCCCATTTTACAGATGGGGAAAATGAGGCACTGAGCAGTCTCATGCCCAAGGTTGCAGAGCTAGTCAGAACCTCCAGGGTGGGCTGGGCAGGGGCAGTGTAGCTGTGATGGGAACAGAGGACCAGGAAGGAACTGTGGGACAGAATTCCTGGGTCCAGCTGGGGACCCATGAAGCTCCTTCCCCCTCTGGCTGCTCCTCAGTGACCTTCCTTTGCACCGGGCTCAGTGAGGCCCCATCCCCTCCCATGGCTCACATTCAGCTCCCCAGCTGAAAATCCTGTGTTTAGGGCCCACTGAACACCATTAAAATGTCAATTAAGTTGATTTAAAAGTGCTCCTAGTCTCATTAACAATAAACTGTTAGTGCCGGTGCCGGCAGCCAGGGCTAAGAATAAATAATATGAATATTAAAAGGGTTTTAGCGTCATTAATTGTCAATAATAAATTATTCCCCACTCCTGCCCTCTGTCTGCTGCCAGGATTCCTTCTTCCCTGGACAAGAAGAGTCATCACTGCAAGTCTGAGATCTGGCTTATTTATGACTGTGGGGAAGGGATGCGGGCACTGTAGACTCAGGGCCCAGGAATCACCGCTCTTGCAACCTCTAGTCTGACGAATATGAATTGTTGGCAGTTCTGCTGCAGTCCCTACAGCGTGGGCCACCACGCAGCTCAGCACCTGAGCCTGGGCGGGTGGCGGGTGCCCTCCTGGGGTTTGGTGAATGGGTAACTGAATGACAGGTGTGAGCTCACATCTGTGCTTCTGAGCATGAGTCTGGGCTCTGCTGCTTCCTCGCTGTGTGACCCTGTCACTTATTTCTCCAAGTGTCAGTTTCCTCTTCCGTGAAATGGGGTTGATAATAATCGTAGCTACTTTCAGGTCGCAAAGGTGAAAAGAGATGACTCCTGTTCAAGCTCCAGGCACCTAGTAAGCGCTCAATGAAAATAGCCATGGTCACCTTCTTCAGCACCATCATTTTAATGAGAACAGCAACTTGGTGGTGGGGGAACGTAAAGGTTTTCTGGTTCATCCCCTCAAAGGAATAGTTTGCAGCATTAGAGATGATGTTTGCAAAGACATTTTCGTAACAAGGAAAAATGCTTATGACTAGTTTTAAAAAAGCAGGCTGCAGAGTGTCATGTGCTTTATGATTGCCGTGATGTTAAAACAGATGAAAACAGCACAGAGATACATCAAACACTATTGGTGCTTTTCTATAGGTGCTAAAATTATTTTATTTTCTTCAATATATTTTCTGTAGCTTTAATTTTTTACAATAAGCATGTCTTGTTTATTGTGAGAATTTCCCAACATACACAAAAATTCATAATACGCTGGCATTATAAATACCCATAAACTCATCAGATTTAGTGATTGTTGACATTTTGCCGATTTGCTTAATTTTTTTTTTCCCTTTGGGTGAAATATTTTAAAGTTATTGACACTGTGATAATTTATCCCTAAATATTTCAGTATGTATTTCTAAAAAAAATAATAATAATAATAAGGATATTTTTCTACCTAATCACAACGCCATGATCACATCTGACGAAATTAGGAATAATTCCTTAATGTAATCTAATTCACAGTCCATATGAAAATGTCCCCAACTGTCCTTCAAAACATTTTTTTCAGACGGTTTGTTTGAAACAGGATCCAATTAAGGGCTGTACATTACATTTGGTTGTCATGTGTCTTAAATCTCTTTTAACCGAGAGCAACACAGGCCTGCCTTTGTATCTATCAAACTGACGCTTCCAACAGACCCGGTCAATTATTCTGCTGAGGGTTCCAACTTCTGTATTTGCCTTTTCTTTGTGGTTGTACTGTTTTCTTTCTTTCTTTTTTATTTTATTTTTTATTGATTTTAGAGAGAGGAAGGGAAAGAGAAACAGAAAGAGAAACATCGATGTGACAAACATCCATCACTTTCCTCCTGTACATGCCCTGACTGGGTATCAAACCCACAACCTGGGTATGTGCCCTGACTGGGAATCGAACCCGCATCCTTGTGGTGTACAGGACGACACTGCAACCAACTGAACCACCGGGCCGGGGCATGCACTGCTTTCTTAATATGAAAACAGTGATTAAAAAAAAAACAAACTCTCCCAACTGTGTAAGTAATAATAATAACTCCAATTTCCATGTGCCGGGCATGGTCCTAAGCACTTTATTTGTAATCTCTTCTTTAATCTTCACAATAAATCCGTGACATAAATACTCTTTTTATCAACCCCATTATAGAAGCGTTGAAAATGAGGCACACAGGGAAATAACGCGGAGGCCTCATCGCCGGGCGGACCAGCCCTGAAGGCCGCGAGCGTAACCGCCAGGCCCCAGGGCTAAAAGGGCTGAAGGCGAGGCTGCCAACCAAGAGGGGAGGCAGGGAAACCAGCTCTGCCCCCCCCCCATGCTAAATGACAGCCGGACGCAGATGCCCCGTCACGCGATGGTTACACCTGTTCTGCCAGAGCTTGGGGCGGTTCCGGGCATCTCCAGGGTGTTCTTCTGCTTCCTTTTCTTCCATTCTTGGTAGGTTGGAAGGGCCCTGGGAAGCTTGTGATTTCCCTTCCCTGGGCTTGAGCGTCCCTGGGTCTGCTATTTATAGGCAAGGAGGCATCAGACACAGAAAGCAGCCCTCAGGGGAGCCTCCACAGCTGCCAGGGTCAGGGCCGCATGGGATTCGCTGTTCCATTCCCGGGTCTTCATTCAGGAGCGTTCGGAACGATCAGGCAACGTCCCCAGCGGGTTTCGGGAAAGCGCCCTGGGAGAGAAGAGGGGCTCAGGTACCTGATTCCTTAGCTAGATTTGCCTCTGCCAAGGACATGCTGTGTGTCTTGGGCCACAGCACCTGGCTTCCCTGAGCCCAAGTGTGCGCTGTGTTATATCAGATTTAACACAGTCAGTTCTATTTCCATGTGAGGTTGTTATAAGGATCATATGAGGATAAGAGTGGGAGCACTTTGGAGAGTAAGGGTGGGGGTACAAGAGCTCCCCGTTTCCCCCTCCCGTATATAGCAGGAGCCGCACATGCAGATGTGCACACCAGCTGGGTAGGAAGCAGGTGGTTCCCAGGGGAGCTGCCCTGTCCTCACAGGACCTACCCCAAAGCCGCGGTTGATCAGTCAAGGTGTTGGCAGCTCACGCAGGCTGGGCTGAAGAATCACTGTGCTGGGATGTTTGGACTTGGGAAGGGAGGGTGGCCAGTCATTCTTTCCTGTGGGTTTAGGTCCAAACTGGAGATAGGGAGCATTGATATGAATGCTCCCTGACTACAGAGGAAGGCAGTTTGGGAGGGAGGGTGAATGTAGTGAGCAAGTGAGAGGGAGAAAGACACGTGAGAGCCAGGTTCCAGCTGTTCTCGGGATCTGACTGTGTTCCTGAGGCTTGACTGTTCAACCCATTGCTGGCTTCTCTGAGCCAACCATTTCTACTTTTTCAGCTTAAGTGTTTTGAATTTGTTTCTGCCATCTATTGCTAAGAGGCCGTCTGACATACTGGGCAATAGGACACTCTCAGCAGTCCAAAGAAGGAGAGAGCTAGAGTGTACTTGGGAGCTTAGTGCTCCTCCTAGTCCCTCCACCTCATTTAATACCTGAAGTCCAGCCCTGTCAACCACCTTGCCTCAGATATCTGAGCAAGTGAGCATTAAAGCCCACAGAAGAATCCAGGTCTCCTGACTTCCATCCCAGGGCTCCTCTGCCTCTCCAATCTGCTTCTTTTCTGCCTGGGCAACATATAATAATGACACATGTTTAAAAAACAGTAACTCTTACTATTTACTGAGTATGTATTAAGTTCCTCCTTCTGTCAAGTGATTCTCATGCATTATCTTAATAGCACCCAGTGAGGAAGCTATTCTTTTTCTCATTTTGCAGAGTGGAACACTGAAGTTCGGAGAGGTGAAGCAACTTCCCCGAAGACACACAGCCAGTAAGTCGCAGAGTCAGGATTCAAACACAAGTCCTTGTGTTTATGCCCTCCCCATCTTTGGCTTCCTGCTCTGCTGAGTGTGGTGGTGGCCACAGGCTTTTTTGAGCCAGTGCCTTGCTGAGAGTGTGAGGGAGCCTGAGCAGTCCTGAGAGATCAGTCATTTCCGGCATCTTGTGGCTGTTGGTATGGGAGTATTCTTCCTGGACTTGTGTTATTTACCTAAGAATTTTCAAGGCTGTTTCTTGCTTAGGTAACAAATACTTCTGCAAATATGAACAGAAAATTGGCTTTGCCTACCCAGAAGTGGGACGAGCTCCAGGGATCTCTGGAAAAGATGTTGATACAAACATGTATGTGCAGAGGAGGTCCAGGTTTTCCTCATCAACCCCACGGTAGAGAAAGAGAGTCTGTCTTTTAAATATGTTTTTATTGATTTTAGAGAGAGAGGAAGGGAGAAAGAGAGAGAGAAACGTTGAGCACGCCTCCTACTGGGGATCAGGCCCCCAACCCCGGCATGGGCCCTGACTGGGAATCAAATCGGTGACCTTCTGGTACACTGGACAACCCTCAACCCATTGAGCCACACCAGCCAGGGCGAGAAAGGGATTCTTGAAGTCTCCTGCTAAGGTGGCTTCTGCTAGGGATGGTTCACTAAGGTGCCCTTCCAAGGTCACAGAGATGGCAAAGGGCAATCTATTCCAAAGTGCCAACTTCTTATCTGAGAGGCTTGTTAAAAATACAGCGTATAAGTTATTTACTGCTGTGTAACACACTGCCCCAAATCTTAGCGACTGAGAGCAACAGCGATTGGTCTGCTGATGTGTCTGTAAGTAGGGCAGATTTCAGCAGTAATGGCTTGGCTTTACTGAGCAATGGCTTGGGCAGCTGAGCTGGGGACAGAAGGATCCACATTTTTTCTTTTTCTTTCTTTATTTTTTAATGCTTTAAAAGTATTTTAAAATTACATTTGACATATCATATTATGTTAGTTTCAGGTGTACAGCATAGTGATTAGACATTTATATAGCTTATGAAGTGATCAACCCAATAAGCCTAGTACCCATCTGACACATAGTTATTACAATATTATTGACTATATTCTCCATGCTATACTTTACATCCCCGTGACTTTTTAAATAACTGGCAATTTGTACATCTTAATTTCTTCCCCTTTTTCATCCATTTCCCCAATCCCCTCCCATTTGGCAACCACCAAAATGTTCTCTGTATCTATGAGTTTGTTTCTGTTTTGTCTGTTTGTTTACTTTGTTTTTTAGATTCCATATACAAGTGAAACTATATGGTATTTGTCTTTTGCTGCCTGACTTATTTCACTTAGCATAATACTCTCTATGTCCATCCGTGCCGTCAAAAATAACAAAACTTCCTTCTTTTCATGGCCGAGTAATATTCCATTGTGTATATACCATGTCTTTATCCATCCACCCACCTCTCGATGGGCACTTAGGCTGCTTCAGTATTTCAGCTATTGCAAATAATGCTGCAGTGAACATAGGGGAGCATATGTCTTTTCTAATTAGTTTCTGGGTGTCTTTGGATTAATACCTCAAAGTGGGATTGCTGGATCATATGGTAGTTCTACTTTTAATTTTTTGAGGAATGCTTGTACTGTTTTCCATAGAGGCTGCACCAAATTGCATTCCCACCAACAGTGCACAAGGTTTCCCTTTTCTCCATACAGGAGGACCTGCTTTTGAGATGACTCACCCATGTGGTTGGCAGGTTGGTGTGCTGGTTAGTGGGAAATCCTGCCAGGGCTGTGGGCTGTGGGCTGTGGGCCTTGGTTCCTCTTCTTGTAAGGCTCAGCCTTGGATGATGAGCTTTCTCACAGCATGGCGGCTGGGTTCCAAGAAGGAACGTCTCAATATAACAAGGTGGGATTGCATTGCATTTTCAGGATCTAGCCTCAGAAGTCACTTAGCAACACCGCTGCTGTACGATATTGGCCAAGGGAGCAAAAAAGGCCCTCCTGCTTTCAAGGTTCATAAACTGGATCTCTTGGGGTAGTGGCAGTACTGGCCTCTAGGGAGGTGGCCGGTGGCAGGGACGAGAGGGAGGGGAGAAAGGGACAGTAAAGACAGGCGAGAGAAGGAGGATTATGTCTCACTGTAGAGCTTGATATGTTTTTGACAGACACATATATTACCTTTTGTTTAAAAAGTAAATAAAAGGCCGACATGGCAGGGGGCAGTGGGTGGGTGTGTTCATGTGTGAGTGTGTGTGTCTCTGTGTGCTCACAGTCCTGGGACAGGCTTGAGTGACATAGTTAAAGCGGCAACTCCAGTGGAAAGCAACGGAGAGGGTGCCTCCACGGCCAAGACAGGGCCGGGGCTCCAGCATGTCCATGCTCTCGAGCTTCCCAGAGGTATAATCTGCCTGACCGGGTCCATCTCTTCAAATGGAAAGAGATCCATCTGTCTGCCAGGGGCTGAGGACCCCCTGGTAAAAGCAGAAACACACTCAAAGGCAGAAATCACAAAAAGCCTTCATCCTTTCACTAAGGAAAACAAAGAAAACTCCAAACAGACCAACGCCCCCCAAAAAACCCAACAGCAAGAAAATGAATCCCCCCCCACCTCACTCAACAAAGAAAGCTGTGAAGCATAAAACCTGCCATTTATTAAAGATCCAGTATGGCCAGATACTTAACCTAATTTAATTCTCATCCCGCTGTGGTGGTGCAGGTGAGGAAACTGAGGCTCAGGGAGGCAGGATGACTGGCCCTCGCTGGCCTGGCTGGAGGGAAGGCGCAGAAGCGGGGGTCCAGCCAGGCCTCCGGGCATCGGGGCGGCTTAGAGGCCTTCCTCCTTCCCCCCTCTCCCTGCAGCACCGATCCTTGGGTGGCTTTGCCTAATGAAGAGAAATGTTCTTTATGCAATTTGGATCTGACCGCTGGACTTGGCAACAATTTGTTTTGTGACTTCCCAGTAAAAAATGGAATTCTTTTTTAAGAACAGTGACTCTCGGAGGGCAGAGCCAGGAATTTTAATTGGGCGAGAGGCAGCAGTGAGTGGTGGAGTGAGCACCAAGTGGGGAGTCAGGGAGCATCTAACCCAGTCTGACTGGCTGCGTGACCTTGGGCAATAACGTTAGTGCTCATCGGTAAGGATACTGGCCTCCACTTGTTGATCTGTTGCTATGTTCCAGGTGCTGTGCTAAGGGGCTCAAGTGTATCACCCCCTTGATCTCAGCAATCCTGTGGGGCAGGGAGGTACGGATACCATCCCCATTTTGGAACTTGAGGCTTTGGCATTGAGCAGCGTGGCAGGACCACACAAATAGGAAGAGTTACGCCCCAGGTGTGGGCCTGGGCAGAGGGCTCCAGAGTCGGTGCTTTACCATCGTCCCATAATGTTGGTGCAAATATGAATATGATACAGACACCGGCAGAGGCTAACATTTTTTGAACATTTCCACGGGGCAAACACTATTCCAATCACCGTATGCAATAGATCGTTTAACCCCCAACAGTGACTCTGTGAAATCGATACTATTATCTCCTGTTTTTCAGGTGAAGAAACTGACTTCTCATGTGTTTAGTGAAGGGGTTATCTCCCTTTGCTATGTGGTTCTTTTCTAAGAGCCATTACTTTCAGAGAAAGGGTAAGACAGGCATGAACCCAGGTCATGCGGGGTGGGGCTGGGTTCTGACCAAGCCCCTCCTGCTCCTCCTTCTCAGAGGGAAGCTTGGGAGGTACGGGACAAATGCCTCACCGGTCCCTGCCCTGGAGGCTGGAGCACAGGCCCTCCCTGGGCTGGCCGCGCCTGTCTTCCACGGGTTTGGGCTGGGCAGCCTGCCTCCTTGGCAGGGAGGCTACAGCCTGAGGCTCCTGGGCCCTGCGTGGCTCGGTGAACTGTGCAAGGGAAGGGAGGCTCTGCCAATGTGTCACCTGCCAGCTCCCCTCTGGGCACCATCTGGGACACACTGAACTGGAAAGCCAGGACCAGGCAATGGCTGCCTCCTCTGCCCTGTGGGCCTCTCCTCCCTGAACTCACACCAGGAGCACAGCCCAGGGAAGGTGCCAGGGCATGGGGGACAGAACATCCCAGGGCAGCTTCTTCTTTAGGCCCCCAGGGGCCCTATCAAGCAGTAATAAGCACACTAATAGCAGGCATTTGTTAAATCCTTACTAAGGTTAGGCTCTAGGCTAAGTGCTTTATGTGTATTGTCTCATTCAATGTACCCCTTACCACCACCATATTTAAGTACTATTGTCCCCATTTTATAGGTGAGGAAACAGAGACAGAGAGAGGCTAAGGGACCTACCCAGGCTCATGCAGCTGGTAAGTTTCAGAGCCAGGGTTCAGATTCTAATTTTTAAAGCTTGGCTGGCTCATGAGTCCTGGATTCTAAACTCTGCTCAGTCTCTCACTGAGATTAATTCTCTTCAGTCCCTCGCTCTCTATAGGTCTTCAGTTTCTTCTTCTGCACAATGCAGGGGTGGACCATATTTTCAAAATGTGTCCATCGCAGTCCCAGAGTTCCATCAGGGGCGATGGACACATTTTGGGGGGTGGAGGTGGAGTTGAGGGAGAGGTGAGGAGAAGCCTCTTACCCCCTCTTTAACCTGAGATGAAAGTGCGCTTTTCACTGCTTCCCATGTTAGGGTTATATGTGAGAGTTGGCCTACAGAGGAGTTCTGCTGCATACGTTAAGTCTGAACTATAGCAATTGCTGATCTGACATTCTTGTATCTGAAGGGGGAGGAAAATTGGTCTCGGAGAGGATAAGGGGACCTATGTAAAGAGGCCCAGCTAATTAGTGACAACGCAGATTACGTACTGGTTCAAAGTGCAGGTTCTGGAGCCAAATGGGTTCAAGTCTTAGCCCACCTATTACTAGTGGTATCCTTGGGCAGGGTCAGCTCTCCACTGCTAGACAATCCCTGCTTTGCTACCACTGAGAGCTGCAGGTGGGAGAGTTGATGCCCTGAGTCATTTCTCTGATGGAAGAACTCAGTAACTGGTCATATTTTCTTTCCGTCTTTACTCCCAACCCTAACTCCCAACCCAAAGGGCACAGGACACCCAAATGCCTGTGGACCTGCCCAGTTATGATGCAGATACCAAAGGTACCCAAGGACTGTCCCCCCTCAAGGAATAGCAAGAAATAATGAATTTCCATCCAGCCCCTGTACTGGAATTCACACCTGAAGAATCCGTACTCATGGATAGGGAAAGGGGTGTGCTTGTGGCAAGGAGACATAAATAAGAAACTGTGTCTGACCATCAGTAGCTGTGTGACCTTCAGCACTTACCTTCCAGGCTTCGGTGCCCTCATCTTTAAAGAACAGTGTTGAGGTTTGATGGGCACTGTTCCTTCGAGATGGTAGGCTTCAGTGACCCCAGGCACAGGAAACATGACCTCTTTCCTTGGCATCCACACTGGTCCCTGAGAAGCCTTCTTCCTGAGCGCAGACCTATGAATCAGAGTCGTTATTGACTAAGTCTCCTTCTTTATCTTCGGGGTGAATGATGAGACTTTTGAGTACTCCTGGCCTTGGGAAATTGGCCTTAAGTGATCTGGCTGCAGGGCTTTCAAAGCGCTGTCCTGAGATCCTGTTCTGACCCAGCCACAGAGTGTGAGAGAGCTTTTAGGTCAGCGAATCTTCACAGTCAAGCCTGAGCCTGAAGGGAAGAGATTTCCTGGAGAGGCCTGCCCTCCCCTGGGCACAGGAGCTGCCCGGCGTGGGTGAGTGTGAGAGGGAGCACCCACCAGGGCTCCCTGGGGTAGAGCAGTATGACCCGTGGGCACCACAGGAGCTCCTCCTTGCTCTTCCTCTTAGAGAGGGAGTTGCTGATTTGGTTGATCCGAGTCCAGAACCCTCAAGGAGCCCTGTGTCCTCATGGGCAGAGTTGATTGGCTGTTAAAAGGTGACATACAGGTTTCGCGCCCCTCTCTCGGAAGCCCAAGCGGTAAAAGGCTCAGGCTGATTTCACAGCGGAGGCCCTCTCTCTCCCTCTGTCCCTTCCTTTCAGTCCGCACACTTGGGTGCCTTCACTTGGTCTTTCACCTTTCTGGTTTGTTAGGCAGCGTGGGCAGTGCCCCATCACATCTCCTTGGCTCACCCTGTCTACAGGGTCACTTGTAGAAAATCCATGGGCACCAGATGGCTTCCTGCATTTCCTTGTGCACAGGGCAGGCTGGAAGGGTGGGGAATTAATGTCCCTGGAGTGACCCTAACCAATGAAGGATGAGGGGTGGATAAATACCTCCCCTTCGATTCCTTGCCAGCAAGTGGAATAATTCTGAGGTGTATTCTCCATAGTCGCTCAGCCTGTCTTCAGCTGGATTGGGACTTAGGTGTCCCCAGTGGCCACCCTTCCATTATCACCACCTTTATTGGCTTCCTCCCTTCCCACTCCCTCCTGTGTTTCCTGGATCACCTCCCAAATAAACCCAGGTGCTCAGACCCTTATCTCAGGGTCTGCTTGTGATGTTGTGATTTATAAGAAGAAATATGTATTTGGTCTTTGTCCCCTGTTTCTAACACAGAGCTCCTAAAACCCTTGGAATTTCCTAAGTGAAGAGAGCACAAAGGTGTCCTTTGTTAGGTTAATGAGGTGACTCTTGGGAAGGAGGTAAGGACCTTTTGGTTTAAGGCCAGTGATTAGAAGGCTGGAAGTTTCAGTTCCTCCCCTGGACCTGCAGGGAGGAGACAAAAGCTGGAGACTGAATTCAATTAGCAGTGGCCAGTGATTTCATCCATCATGGCTGTGTAATGAAGCCGCCATACAAAACCTAAAGAGGAGCTTCGGAGAGCCTCTGGGTTGGTGAGCAGTTGGAGATTTGAGGAAAGTGGAGAGTGGTGCGCCTGGAGAGGGCATGAAAGTGTGCCCTTTCCTCCTGTGCATCCCTGCATCTGCTTGTTGATTTGTATCTTTATTACCCATTGTAAGAAATAAAAAATCCAGGGAGTAAGCTGGTTTCCTGAGTTCTGTGAACTGATCTAGCCAATTAATGGAACCCAAGGACAGGAGTGTGGGAATCTCTGATCTATAGCCAGCCGGTCAGAAGCACAGGTAACAACCTGGACTTTCATTTTCACCTGAAGTGAACGGCGGTCTTGTGGGATTGGGCCCTGAACCTGCAGAGTCTGATGCTGTCTCTAGGTAGATAATGTCAGAATGGAGTTGAACTTTAGGACATCTAACTGGTGTCCAGGAATTGCTTGTTGGTGTGAGACCCCTCCCACACTGAATATGGGTGCAAACCCCTTGCTGTTCTTGGAGGGATCCACATTAAGACATATCCTTCTACAACCTTCACCATGATGCTGGGGGAGGCAGGGGGTTTCCTCCCATTTTACTAATCAGGAAACTGAGGCCTAGAGAGGTCAGGGACTTTTCCCAAAGTGGTAGAATGTAGACTCCTGACTCCCAATTCACTATTGTTTTCTCAATGGTATGCCTTGTTGCCTCCTAGGTTCTTGTCTAGTATAAGGGAGGAAACTGGGTTGTATTAGGAAAAGACCAACGAACAACAAAATCTTTTATTGCTACTTTTATTTTAGTTTTCAAGACTAGTAATGCACCGGGCCAGGCATGGCTCAGCGGTTGAGCATCGACCTAGGATCCAGGAGATTGGGGTTCCATTCCCGGTCAGGGCACATGCCCAGGTTGCGGGCTAGGCTGCCGATCAATGACACTCTCATCATTGATGTTTCTGTCTCTCTCTCTCCCCCTCCTTTTCTTTCTCTGAAATCAATAAAGGTATATTAAAAACAAACAAATAAAAGACTAACAATGGATTTGTTTAGGGGAAGAAAAACCCCTTGATTAGAACTATTTATTTTATTTTTTATTGATTTGAGAGAGGGAGAGAGAAGGAGAGAGGAAGAGGGAGAAACATCCATTTGTTTTTCCACTTATTTATGCGACCATTGGTTGATTCTTGTATGTGCCCTGATCAGGGATCAAACCCACAACCTTCGCATATCAGGAGGATGCTCTAACCATCTGAGCTCTGCAGCCAGGGCTGATTAGAACTATTGATACCTGAATGGGTCATGGGGGCAGGAAGGGATTTGTAGCCTTTTGGATAAGTTACCATGGAAGGATTAACTGGTGCCTTTGCTGATCTGAGTCTTGAGGCCTTCAAGGAAGTCACAGAATCATAGAACATCAAACCTGGAGGGCAGCTTTGAGGTCATCTTGACTAGACTAAACCTTTCTTTTACAAATGGGGTAATTGAGGTCTAAGGAGGAAAATGTCCTTAAGATCATCAGGTAACATGGAAATTAGGATCTGAGAGAAAGTAAATATAGGCAATCAGAGTCAGGGTGTGCTAAAATCAGGAATCTATGAGAACTTAAGTCAGGCATGGCCAATTAGAACCAACTCTAATCAATGGGTGGGGCCACCCAGAACACCTACATCTGAGTAAACGCGTGAAGTTCTACCTAAACTTCGAGAGAAATAATTCAAGAATTGGTTAGTAATGTCTGCCCTGGCACAGGACAGGCGAGTCCTGTTTATCTGTCACTACATAAAAGACAAGGTCTAGGAAGCTGGGACCATGGTTAGCCCAAGAGCTGGAACCCACAGGCTGGAATTTGGAGGGATGGTGAAGGTAGACTACCACTGAAAAACAATGCCTAAAGGTCTGGGGTTCAGGTTACGCAGCCTCCCTAAATTACTTTCTTGCTCTACCCTTCTCAGGATTCTATCATACTGCTTTGGAACCCTAATAACCTTATAGAATGCAAATACATACACTTTATTTTACACAGCAGACACAGCAAAATTTCTGGATCCTGCTTCAAATTTTGCCTTTAGCCTCTTGTCTCATAGTACCAGAGTTGGTTAGCCCCACTTGAGTCTTCTGTCCCCTATATGCAGAATAAAGGGCCAGGTCAAAACATCTCCAAAAACACTGAAAGAAACAATAGCTCCATATGATGACTGCAGCTATTATGTGGAATAAAATAGGTTTCCATGATGAATTTCTTTTGGAATATTGCTGGATTAATAAAAACATCCTTTTAAACTACAGGACTTTTTTTAGATCCTTTAAAATAAGAATTCACCTTAAAGTGACTGGGATAGGCAGAGTTCCCTAAACTTACTTGAAAACAGAAAATACACCATATAGGATACTCTCTAAAGGTCTTTCAGCCTCAAAATGTGATAATTCTTCACTGATTTCCTTTGAGAATAGACATATAAAGAGAAGCATAATCGATGATTAGCTCATTTAACTTCTCTCCTGTGAACATGATATGGTGGTTGGTTTTTAACCATGGTGTTTAAATGGTTCAAAGCAAGGGGCAACCATGGGAGTCCTTTCTTTAGTAGAACACTTTAAATAAATCAATTGGCTTGAAAACAATTGAAACAATTTTTGCCTTAAGAGCAGACTAGGTTCTTTCAGTTACTTTAATGATGTGATTGGCAACAAAACCAACGGGCAAAGTTGCAAAACAGTGTTGACTAAAGGGCTTTTTTTTTTTTTTTTTTAAGTCTTTGTCAGCATAGCTGCTCTGAAGGTTTTCCATCTGAAAATCTTGGGTAGCAAAATCCTGCTCAGCATCCTAAGCTGTGTGGTGGGTTTAGTTTTGCCGCACAGCACGGGGTAAAGTTATCATGATGACATACACACTTTTTGGGTCTCCACATGTATGGTGGAGTTCTAGGGGCCCAACCAGCCTAGAGCAATTCCAGCTGCCTGTGTCTGTCTTCAGCCACAAACTGTTCCTTTTTCCTCACACCTGTTTGATCTACCCCTTTACAAGCCTGGTCACAAATAACTTTAAACTCTTCATAAGAATAGTTTTCATCAAAGACTACTTCAGGGTCAGCATTGATATACAAGAATGAATATGCTGTGACTATTAACCAGGGCATCATCAGAATGGTCTGTAAAATTAAAACAAATAAACACACGTGGCCCCACTGAAGATTTTGATGGAGAAGATCTAACGTGGGTGCAGGCACTTGTATTTTAAAAGCTTTACAGGTACAACCCATATGTATCAATAGGAGACTGGAAACACAAAGTGTTGTTTACTCATACAATGGAAAGCTACTCAGCAATAAAAAAGAAAAAGCTGTTGTTACTTATAGCAACATGTATGACTCTCCGAGACATTAGATTAAGCCACAAAAAATATACAATGTAGAATTCTATTTATATGAAATTTAAAAATGAGCAATCTAGTATAGGATATTAGAAATCAAAATTGTGGTTTCTATTGAAGGGGAATGGGATTAATCATGAAGGGACATAGGTGTACTTTCTGGGGGTGATGGAAATATTCTGTACATTGTTGTGAGTGATGGTCTACACAGATGCAAACAATTCAAAACTTGAGAAAAGTGCATTTTATTGTATATAATTATACTTTATTTAAGTAAAATAGCCTAACTTTCCTGTGAGTCCCCAGATTAAGGTCCTGTACCTGTGTCAAAGTCCAAGAAATGATGATCCCTACACAAGGAAAGGGCTTAACCCAGATCAGCCCAATTACAGCCTCAGGAAAGGGAACGCTTTCCTTTCTCTACCTTATATCACACAACCCTTCTTTTTCATTTAAATCAATAATTCTCTCATTCTTTCTCTGTCTTTTGGATAATATAACTCTGGAGCACTCAACATACAACAACTAGCTTAATAATAAACCCATAGGTGTCCAAAAACTGTTCCCCTTTTCTGTCTCCATTTCAGAAGCCATATCTGCAGTCTTGGAAGGAATTTCTTCCCTGCTAGACCACCTTGAAGAGACCTCATATTTATCAAGCACCTACTATGTGCTAGACTTTGTTGGCTCCCTTACCAAGGCTGTGCCATTTTCTTTTCAAAATAACCCTGAGATGTTGACCAATGTCATCCCAATAAATTTAATAGAAAATAACTCTGAGAAGTAGATATTTTTTACTGCTCTCCCCATGTTCCAGATTAGCAATAAAAAATGGAAGATAAATTACCAGCCCAAAGGTGACATCAGACTGATAGGTGAAGGAAGGATGCAGGTCGGAACAGTGACTGTATAACCTTTTACGATTTAAGGCCTCTTTCCTTCCAGGGCAGGAGAAGAGAAAAGCAGAGATGGGCCTTGGAAGGAGAGATACAGTAGAGTGTAAGAGGCACAGTGGTCCTCTTTTGACAATGCTTTTCATGCCCAGTCGCCAGAATTCAAGCTAGCCAGGCCCCACACACTCAGGGAGCCCTGTGCTCTCTGGCTCGCCCCTGCTGGGAGCTTAGAAGTAGCAGCCTCAGGGCGATTTTCATTTGGTCTAACTTAGAAAACAAGAAGGAAGCAAGTGGGGAATGTAAAGATGTCTTTACTTTTAGGATTCTGGCTCTCTGAGATCAGAGGAGTGGGTTCCCGTATGGGGGTGGCAAGGCACAGGGAGAAGCACTGGAACAGATTCTGTGTGTGTGTGTGTGCGCGTGTGTGTGTCAGCACGTTTGCGCGTGGAGGGGGCATTGCTGTCCTCAGCGCAAGGCGCTGAGGGAGGGGAAGCTGTAGCGGAGCCTGAATAATTGATTCTTCAGCCGCACCAGACGCCCGGGAGCGGGCGGAGAGCGCGGTTTCAGCACCACGGATAGCGCCGCGCGCCGCCGCGGGCGCCCCCGCGGTCAGCCAGCCGCCTCTCCCGGCCCTGCCGCCACCGTGCGCTCTGGGAGCGGGCGGCAGAGCTCCGCGCCGCCGTCAAGGGACTGCGGGGTCTGCCTCGGCCCGCCTCCGGGGAGACCGGCTGCGGGCGGGAGACGCCTTCGCCCGCCGAAGCTCCAAGCCTCTCCGGCTTTCGCGGGGGCAACTGCGTCTCACCGACTGGGAACAAGTCCTTAAGTTGGCGTGCCCGCGCCCCTGCCTTCCTCCTCCGCTTCTTCCGAGGCCACCGCAGCAGAAGCACGCCCTGGGAGCCCGGCTTTCCCACTGCCGTGAGCCAGGGTGGTCAGGAGCTCTCGGGACTCCCGCGGCGGAGTGGGGAGCTGAACGCCCTGCGCGGAACTGGCCCCGCAGCGAAGGGCCGGGAGCTCTGGCTGCCTCCCTCCGCCCGCGCCTCTTTCGCCTGGGGACCGCGGGGATCCCCGGCTACAGGCGCGCGCGCTCCCACACTCTCACACACACTCGCCCGCACGCTCACCCGCCGGGAGCCGGGGCTGCGGAGGGGTCTCTCGGGCGCGCTCAGAGGACAGGGCAGCTGCTGTCGGGAGCGGGGCAGGAAGCCGAGCTCCAGCTCTTTGAGGGAGGCGCCGAGGGCTTAGCCGGAGCATGGGGCCGGGTGAGCACTGAGAGTCGCGGCCGCAGCCATCAGCCCTGGAGATGACCGGGAGCGGCCACTGCTGAGAACTATGTGGAGAGAGGCTGCGGTGAGTGCTGGCGCGGGACGCAGGGCTCCTTTGGGAGAGGACCGTAGAAGGCCTGGATAGGAGGGGGCGGCGGGACCGCGAGAGAGTCGCTGTATGGGAATGATCGCGCCTCCCTCGGGGATCCGGGACCGCTGGAGCCCCAGTCCCTTTCCCTCCCCCTCTTCTCCTGCCAGCTTGTCGCAAACTCAGCCATCCCCCACCCCTCACCCCCCATTCCTTTTTCTTTCTTTCCCTACCCCCCTCGTTCAGCAGCTCCTGGCCGCACAACTCCCAGCAGCCGGCGCTGGGGAGGTGGGAGAGGGTGAGGGTGGAGGTGCCCAGTTAGCTTCTCGTGGGTGGACAAACTGGGGCTCTGGTTCTCCTGTGCGCTCTGGAGCGGAGCTCTCCATACTCGGCCACAGGGTCTGAGGATCCGGCCTGGGGGCGTCTCGATCACGGAGCTTCAGCTCCCTCTCTCCGGTGAAGCCCCCGGTGTGCACAGAGGGGTTGTGGGCATTGCAGGCTGTAGCCCAGTCCCGCTTCCCCAGTCCCGCTCCCGCGACCCGTGGGCTGACCCTGCCTCTCCGAATCCTCTCTGCCCCCACAGAGCCCTGCTGCAGAGCCTCCGGCTGGGATAGCCGCCCCCCGCGGGGGCGATGCGGACAGCGCGGGACAGCCAGGGGAGCGCGCGGGGGCCGCAGCATGCGGGAACCCGCTAAACCCGGTGGCTGCTGAGGCGGCCGAGATGCTCGTGCGCGCAGCGCGCCCCACTGCATCCTCGACCTTCTCAGGCTACAGGTACGTCCCAGCGGGAGCCCTGGGCTTGATGGGATGGGTAGGAGGAAGACTCGTCCGGAGCTAGAGCGGGAGAAGAATCTGGGGAGAGAGGGAGAGAGAAAGCGGGAGAGGGAGCACCGATAGCTAGGCGAGGGAGGAGCACCAGGGGGCGCTGCGGCACCGCAGTGCTCATAGTAGAGCGCTGAGCTTGGCGCGAGTTCGCCCCAACTTCCCCCGGCTCTGGCAGTGCCCGGCCCGAGGGGAGCGCGCCTGTGCACGCGTGCACGACTGTGCTGGTATTTACAGGCACGCGCGGCTGTGCACCTGGCGCGGTGCATATGTGTGCACTGCCTGAGCCCATGTGCAGACTCCGCATGGCCGTTGGCACCATTACGGCGGCCTGCGGCTGTGCGCAAAAATGCCCGAGTGCCAGTGAGCGTGGAGCCCCATTGCCCACGTGCACCTAAGACTTGATAACAGGTCCTGAAGTGGAAAGGGGTTTTTACAGTTATTGTCGGATGGAGAGCGTCTTGGGAGCCTACCTTTAGCCCCACGCATGTATTTTGCCAGCTCCCATGCGAAGGCCCGCGGGAGGATGCACCTCCTCTCCGGAATTCTGCATTGCACACGATGCTCGAGAAGGAGAATGTGTGTGTGTACGCGCGCGTGTGCGAACACGCGAGTGTAGGGGGTGGGTCCTGGGGCCACTTTCTTCCGGGCTCCTTGGTGCGAGGAGGTGGGGGGCCCTAAGTTCCCCTAGGCACCCCAAAGCCTGGGGCGCACAAGCAAGCGTCTTCACTCCCATGCGCTTGGGGTGTACCCTGCAGGAGAGGCGCGGGGTCTGCAGCGGGTGCCGCTGGGAGCCAGGCCTGTGCTGCATCCGGCGCGTCCTCAGGGGGCGGGGTCAGTCAACTAGCCGGGGCGCTGGAGCGCGGTTGACTGGTCGTGGTGCCTGTTCCGCCTCCACACGCCTGGCTGAGCCGTAGTTCGCTCCCTGAGAGCAGGGGGCGGGGTCGGTAACTTGGTCGGCTCTAGCTGGCGGGGAGAGGAGTGGGCGGAAGGCTTGCTCCGTGCGCCTACGCTCAGGGGCGGGGGCCCCCAGCTAACTTGGGATGCGGTGGGAGATGTGGGCAGAGTCGGGCATGGAGAAGAGGCTGGAGACAGGAATGAGAAGCAGGGCGGGTGAGAAGATGGATTTACCGCCAGGGATGGAGAATTAGCTCGGAGTGGAGTTGGGTACAGCTGGAGATGGGTCTAGTGACATGGATGGCGTCGGGGACTCTGGCAGCTTGCGCTGCCGGTGGGCTCACTACCTGGCTGGAAGAGCAAGGGGCCAGGGCAGCAATACCTTTCGCCCGGAACCGTCGCTCACCTGGGCCCTGACTGTCCCTCTCCGCCTTGCAGGGACCATAAGTGGCGACTATGGGGAGACTGGGCTGTTGGACCCTGCTGGTGCTGCCGGCACTTCTGGTCTGGCGCGGTCCGGCGCAGGGTGCGGCGGCGGAGAAGGGCACCCCGGCGCTGAACATCGCGGTGCTGCTGGGTCACAGCCACGACGTGACGGAGCGTGAACTGCGAAACCTGTGGGGCCCGGAGCAGGCCACCGGGCTGCCCCTGGACGTGAACGTGGTAGCGCTGCTGATGAACCGCACCGACCCCAAGAGCCTCATCACACACGTGTGCGACCTCATGTCCGGGGCGCGCATCCACGGCCTCGTGTTTGGGGACGACACCGACCAGGAGGCCGTGGCCCAGATGCTGGATTTTATCTCCTCACAGACCTTCGTCCCGATCCTGGGCATCCACGGGGGCGCATCCATGATCATGGCCGACAAGGTAAGGCCGGGAGCTGAGGGGCTGCCAAGGCTGCGGAGTGTGCCCGTCATAGGACAGCCGCCTGAGGTCTTCTGGAGCCCCTGGTATCTATCTTGCTGTAAAACGGGGTCGTGGCCGCTGACCCTGGTGAGAACCAGGACCTGCCTCTCCAACTCAGAAGTCAATAGAGATGTTTTTTTGTCTTGGGTCTGAAAGTGGGGTACTCAGAGGCCCCTCGGCTGTGCCAGGAGAACTCGGAAAACGCACAAGTGTGGTAGGGTGGTGGGAAGATTGGCGATTTCTAAGCAGGGTACAGATGCAAGCTTGGGGGCCACTTGAAACACCATGGCTTACATTCCTACAATATCAATTTTACCAGGTTGTTTTGTGGAAAACGTCCATTTTCCCCTCTTGTGGTGACTGAAACTATTTCAAAAAAGATTAAATGTGGGTATGCTGTGGAACAAAATGCAAAGTTTTTAGGTAAAGCACAAAAGAACAGAGAGACATCATGCTTCCGCAGCCCAAGAGGGGTGGAAAGTTTGAGGAGCCCTGGGCTAAGGGCCAGGAGAGAGTGCTCCTCTGGGGAGTGGGGGGTGGGTGGAGAGGAGAGCTGACTGCAGACCCAGAGCATGGGGGGCTTGATGCCTTCCTGCGTGTTCCTGGGGTGGAGCTGGCAGGGTTTCCAAGGCCCTCAGATGGACGGGTTGGCAGCCAAGGGTGGGTTTTGGTACTGAAGTTTGAGAGCGTCAGAATGAAGGAAGGTGTGTTCAAATTTCTTGGCTTACACTGAGGTGTGGGAGGGTGTCTTTCTGTGGACCAGGTGGGAGTGTGGGTTGGGAGAAGAGGGGAGAGAGACTTGGAGATTTGAGTGAGATGATATGAGGGCCCGGTTTGGGAAATGTGCGGGAGTGGAAGGACAGAAGACAGCCAGAAGGACAGAAGGGAGAAGCAAAGGGAGGAGTGAGATAAAAGGAAGGATTAGAGCTGTGGGCGTACTGTGCCTCTAAGCCCCAGCAAGGGACTGGGGGTCGGCAAAGGGAGGAAAAGGTGAGTACTTGTGTGCCATGGGCTCCAGCTCTGAGACGTTCAGGGAGCCTGTTCGTTAGGTGGCTGAGACATCCTAATGGAGCGAGCAGGGATTTGTCATAGCGCTTTCCTTCTGATGCTCTCAAAGCACTTTTATGTTCATCAAGTCAGATTCTGCCTCTACCTCAACAATTCCCACCAGCTCCTCTGGGAACTGTATTAATTCCTTCAGGTCTCCTGGGCTGCAGTACATTCAGCCCAAGTACATAACTGATTCAGTATCTTATTAAACATTCATTTTAAATGGTTTGCAGCCTAGCAAAATTCCTGTGTGTGGTTGAGCATTTTCCCAGCCATCTCTCAGCTTTGGGGTTCCTTTGTGGGATGAAAAACATAGGGAACAGCTGTGTCCTGCCACGGGTGTTATGGGCCATTTCAGAATGAGTCTACAAGAGCATCCTGTAACTTTCAGATGAAGTGACCGAGGCACAGGGCAGTTAAAAACTTGGCCAAGGCCACACAAGTGGGTGATGGAACTAGATCTCTGGTTTTTTAATCCCAAGCTGTGTTCTCACATTCCACCAAAGTCAAGCCTATCATTTAACTTTGTCATCCCATCTTCAGGAGGGTCAAGGAATTTTATTTTAGGGGAGGGACTGAGCCATGGAAATGTGCAACAAATCAGAGCCTACAGAGCTTGTGCATCAGGTGACCAGCTGGAGTGACCAGCCTTCAGATGACGATGTTAAGAAGGACAACAGCAGTTTCCAACAGGGATTTGGAGGGCGATTTTGGGATTTAAATAGTACCACCAATCCCTCCTCCCTTCTGAAGTTTTGACTGAAGGAGTAATACACAGAAAACGGTAGCTATGTTGAAAGTGAAATTCCTGGTTGACTAGGGCCCAGCAAAATCAGTGGAGAAATCTGGTAGAAGCTGAACTGGAGAAGGTGGTCTGAGGCTCAGGCTGGGATGTCTGAGCTGGCACGTGTGTGGCTCAGGCTCCCCTGACTCATACATCTGAGTGTAGGCAAAGCAGCAGGAACAGAGAATGGGCTCATAGCTGAGCACCCCCTTGATAGGCAGTGACCCTCCCCACTGTGGATGTCAGGCTCTGACTTACTACACCAGCAGCTGTTCCTCTGTTGAACGGGGTGTAAGAAAGGGAGCCTTGAGGAACCCAAGAGCTATGGGTGGAAGCATCTTCCTCTCCTATGGAATGAAACTGCCTTCTGGGGATTGGACAAGAGTGTGACCCTACTTAAGAATAAAGAAGAAAAGGGATGCCCTGGCTGGGTGGCTCAGTTAGTTGGGGTGTTGTCCCACACACCAAAAGGTTGCAGGTTCGATTCCCGGTCAGGATATATACCTACGTTTTGGGTTTGATCCCGGTTGGGGGAGGAACCGGGGACAAACAGTCAACGTTTCTCTCTCACATTGATGTTTCTCTCTCTCCCTCTTTGTTCCCCTTCTTCTCTCTAAAAATCAATAAAAAATCATCCTCAAGTGAGGATTAAAATAAAAAGAGTTAAAAAGAAGAGGGAATCAGGAAATGGCAAGAGGGAGATGACAAAGAACATTTTCAGAGAAGTCAAAATTAGAGAGAGATTGAAGAGGGGATGGAGAGGAGAGGAATGAAAGGCTCATTGGCTCCCAAATGGTGAAGGAAATCGGACAGTCCTCATTGCTGAGGCTATCGGGTTGGTCTTGATGGCGGAGAATCAAATATGTCAGTGGAGATAATGTTGGGGTATATGTTGGGCCCCATGTGTGGGACGTGCAGGTGATGTTGAAAACAGTTGGGTTAAAGAGTGGTATTTTGGAAAACCTTGCTGTGCTAAAAAAGGAGCTTGTCTGAGACTGAACAGCCCTTCCCTCCATCGGTAACACAACACGTTGGCTAGTGCCTTTGCCACCTGTTTCTTTCGGGCTGAGTGCTGAATGCAGTTTGTTTGGCTCTGAAGGAACTGTCGGGGGAAGTTGCCTCAAGCTCCACCTTGCTTGGTTGGTGCTGCAGTGGTGTCATGGCCACAAAGTCTGAATCTCCCCAAACTGACAAGGCCTCTCTGTTTCCCCTACCATGATGTTCACTTGGTAAAGCCCAGAACAGAACTGCTTTCCCTTCTAAACTGGGAACATGATAGTGCCCCTGTGGGTAATAATGGGACCTAATTTGATTATCAGTTAAATTGAATACCCTCCCTACCACTTTTACCTTTCCCTCAGTCTACTTGGCCCTTGAAAAAAAGAACAAAGTTTTGCAATAATTGAAATGTGTCAAGTGACAGATTTTTGTGGTGTTAATTGAATTTACAGTGAAGATGTTAATTTTTGCTTCAATCAGTGGGTGGTCTTGAGATATAATTAAGTTAGAGGTGAGAATAATGCTCGATGTACATAAGTTCTAACCACATCTTGGTTTGGCCATTTTGATCCCATCTTTTTCTGATTGCTCTAGCATCCGAATGGAATACATGCTGGTTGCAGGAACAGCCCCTAGTAAATCAGACATACGCCCCAGACCTTTACAGTTCTGCCCAGTGTCCCCAGCTCCTCCTTCCCAGTTCCCTTGTTTCTAACTGCTCCAAAGGGGAAAAGGCAAGCCTTAGATTTTCACTACACCTACCCCTCTGGGTGAATGCATAGGTTTTGCTTCATATATTTTTTCTATACATACCTCATCTCCTCTATTACAGTGTAAGTTCCCCTAGAACAGATTTTTTTTTTAAGTGTGTTTATGTGTATTTGAAATAACAAATACTCCTTCTCCACAGACAGTTTATAAAACCACGTCTTTCCATGGTAGAGCGCTTAGAAAGCACATTAAAGTTTAAAGAAGAAAATAAAAAACTCCCTCTAAATCCTACCATCAGGAGTAACCGCTGTTGACACTTGGGTCTATTTTCTTTCAAGCTTTATTTATTTAGTTATAAGTTCAGGATTATACTGTCTATATGATTACCTTTATTGTACCTTGCATCCTGTGGGCTTTCTTGGTCAGAAGGTCCAGTTTTTTCTTTAATTCTGGAAAAAATCTCAGTCATTATCTGTTGGATGTTTCCTCTCCAACATTATCTCTATTCTCTTCATATGTAGTTCCTCCATCAATCCTCCATGTATCTTAACTTAAACACGTTTCCCCCTAGTTCTCTGTTTCTCTGTGCTATGTTTGGGAAGGTTCCCTCAATTCTTCACCAAAAAGTTAACCAGCTCTTTTTATTGTGCCTGATTTATTGTTTTGCCTATCTGTTAAGTTTTTAATTTCAACATGGTTTATTTTATTTCCAAGATAAATAACTAATCCCTTTTTATGCCTTCCTGCTTGTCTTGAGTTATAAAAAACTCTTCTTACCTTGTGGATGTAAATCCCTCCTCTGTCCCCTCTGAGGATTTAAAAAATACTTATCATAAAGTCTTTTTCTGATTGCTCTAGCATCTTTGTTTTTTCAGGTATGAATTCTTCTGTTTTGGGAGTTTGAGCATTGGATGTCCTCATATATTCTCTAATTTTTGTTTCTAGCATATTTTCAAGGCAGTCTCCTGCCCTATATCTGTAAGGATGTGTGCTTTTAAGCCACAGCCCATAGCAGCAGCTCAGATCAAAGCTCTCTTCCTGCTCTACATACCCTATGGTGCAGGCTTGGGTCCCAGTCTCTTGTGGATAGCTTCATCTTGGCTCCTTGACACAGACTGGGGCATCCTTTTTGGCTGTGACTCATGGCGGATGGCACAGATGCTTCAACCCCATTCACATCTAGGGGTATGGTTCTGGGTCCAGTTCCACCCCTTATCTCCTGATGGATGTTGGGACTTCTGTTCCCACAGCTCATATGGGACCCATGCCCCCATGGACCATGTGGCTTTGATTTCTACTTGAAATTTTAGAGTCCCATCTTTTGATTCATTTATTTTTAGGGAGTCTCCTCTGTTTTTGATTCCATTTTTTAGGGAATTTATTTTTAGGGAGTCCCCTCTATAAAATATCTATAAATTTTATGTTTTATGATCAGAAGAGGGAGGTTACTGAATGTGTTCGCTTCGATTTCGACTCAGTTATATTTCACAAACTGCTTTTATTTTTTTCCAACTTGATTATGTATTCTTGGAATTTTCCCTTATCACTAAATAGACTTCTCAAACATGATTTTAAGTGGCTTCAGAGTATTCTGTTTGTACCACAATTATCTTAACTATTCTTTTTTCTACCTTTAGTAAGGTCAACTTCTAGTCCACATGTGTGTTCTTTCTGACACCTTGTGCTGACCTTGCTCTTTGCATTTGTTACTTGGTATATGTTTGTTTATTGAATGAATGAAGTCATTGGTTCTGTTGCCAGCTTGCTGCGGTTTCTGGGCGAACTTACCACACTGTGGTTCAGGGCTTGCCATGCAGTGTTTGTTCCCTAAATGCTGACTAATTTCATAGGTGTGTGCCAAGTCTCCTCTTCTCTCTAGTGGGAAGATAATTACTAACCATCTTGGGGATTAACAGAAATTGAGGGGTTCTCTACAAAAGGCCATGTAGCGCTGCTGAGTAACAGCTCATCAGCAGGAGGTAAGTTGGTGCCCTTGTAACCTGGCAGCCCTGGAGTTTGGATGTGAGTGACGGGCCATTCCATTAAACACTGAAAGCTCATGGAAAGGGCAGACATGCACATCAGAATGTTGGTGGAGCCCACTTAGCTCCTACTCTAAAGGCATCAGGCAGTTCCTGCAAGTGGGGAGGCCTATATTTAGCCTACTGATGAGGCATGTCAGATGCAATCATCCACTCCTCCTCACATAAGTCATCAGAGAGCAACAGGCATCACCCAAGAGGCATGACTAACTTTCCAGATGGCCCTGGGGGTCATTGGTAATCACGTGGACCCCTGATAACTGTGGTCTGGTGGATTTCCAAGGGGGAGTACTCATCTTCTCCTTGGTAGCCTGAGGTGGAAAATGTTTCTCTAAGTAGAGTTGTGTGTAAGGGGTTGTAGGGGGGAAGAATGGGAAGGGGGGAGAAGGGAGGGGAGAGAGACAAATAGAATCTTGGGTTTTTAATATGAGTTGGTAGCTTCAGATAGGGCCATCATGTCAATGAGGGGTTATGTTATTAACTGGCGTGTTTTGTTTGTCCTGCGCCCCTCTTTATTATTCAAATTTGAATGGCTTGCCAACATTTTAAAGTTAGTTGCCAACATTTAAAGACATGACATAAAAAAAAAAATCCAAATGTCATGCTTCTTTGAAAAAATCAGAAGACCTGGTCACACTGGGCCCATTTTCCCTGTGGCAACAGTTGGCTGGAGATAAACAGCACCCCTCCCCGTCAGACAGGGCAGGTGCCCTTTCCCTTCTTTCTTTAGTCCTCAACTGGCCCACTCCATTAATTTGTGTTATGAACTTGGTCCCAAAGGCACTGGGTTTGAGAGCCTTGATAGAGGTGAAGAGAACAGCTGTTCTTTGTTAGAAGGCCTGGCCTGAGTATTCTCCTTCCCTCCCAGAGGCTGCTCCTCGGTAGGTGGCAAATTCATGGTGTGCAGAGGACCACACTGCTGTGCTCACTGCTGCCACCATTAATTTACTGCAGCATTTTGTCCTTTGAGTCCACAGGCCTTCAATTTGTCTCAACACTGGACCCCAGGAAGCCACTACCAACCAACTCGAGTAAGAAGATCTCAGAAAACCTTAGACAAAGAGTCTGAGGATCTAAATTCTGTTTCCAGATGGCAGTGTGACCTTGAGAAAGGCTTCACCTTTCTGAACCTTAGGCTCTCCTGCGAAATGAGAGTTTGGGACTTTATCTAAGTCCCCTTTTGACTCTGAAAAACTTATGGCCTTCAAGAAAAGGCTGGTGAGAAACATACCTAACTGTGAGCAGTGGTTGTCTTTAGGTGATGAACTCATAGCTGTCTTATTTTTTTTTTTCATGTCATTATAGCATGGTTAATAAGTTGAATCTCAAGTTAGAGTGTCTGGGTTTAAATTCAGACCCCATCGCTTACCAGTTGGGTGATGACCATGGGGATTTATCTTCCTGGTCCTGAACCTTAGTGTCTTCATTTTTATTTATTTTATTATTATTATTATTATTTTTAAAATTTATCTTTATTGTTGAAAGTATCCCAATTTTCCCCCCATTGACCCCCTCCACTTCGCTCCCACCCCCTCCCCAGGCCTTCACCCCATTATTGACTGTGTCCATGGGTTATGCATATAACTTCTTTGGTTAATCAATTCCCACCCTCCACCCTCCTTCCCTCTTTCCTCTGAAATATGACCATCTGTTGCATGCTTCAATGTCTCTGGATCTATTTAGTTTGTCAGATTCTTTTGTTCATCAGGTTCTCCTTAAAGAAGACCCTTCAACATTTCCTGTAGTGCTGGTCTGGCGGTGATGAACTCCTTTAGCTTTTCTTTGTCTGAGAAGCTCTTATCTGTCCTTCAATTCTAAATGATAGCTTTGCTTGGCAGAGTAATCTTGGTTGTAGGTTCTTGCTTTTCATCACTTTGAATATTTCTTGCCCATCACTTCTGGCCTGCAAGGTTTCTGTTGAGAAATCAGCTGACAGTTGTATGGGTGCTCCCTTGTAGGTAACTAACTGCTTTTCTCTTGCTGCTTTTGAGATTCTCTCTTTGTCTTTAACCTGTGGCATTTTAATTATGATGTGTCTTGCTGTGGGCCTCTTTGGGCTCCTCTTGTTTGGGACTCTCTGTGCTTCCTGGACTTGTAAGTCCATTTCTTTCCCTAGGTAGGGGAAGTTTTCTGTTATTATTTTTTCAAATAGGTTTTCAATTTCTTGCTCTCTTTCTTCTCCTTCTGGCACCTCAATAAAACAAAGATTGGACTGCTTGAAGTTCTCCCAGAGGCTTCTTACACTATTTTAATATTTCTGGATTCTTTTTTCTTTTTGCTTTTCTGGTTGGGTGTTTTTTGTTTCCTCATGTTCCAAAGTGCTGATTTGATTCTCAGTGTCCTCTACTCTACTGTTGATTCCATATAAATTATTCTTCATTTCAGTTAGTGTAGCCTTCATTTCTGATTGGTTCTTTATTATGTCATTGATGATCTCACTAGTTTCCTTAATAGTCTTACTGAGATCCTTGAGCATCCTTATAACCATAATTCTGAACTCTGTATCTGTTAGCTTGCTTGGATCTATTTCATTTAGTTCTTCTTCTAGAGATTTCTTCTGTTCTTTCCTTTGTGACATGTTTCTTTGCCTCTGCAATTTGGCTGCTTCCTGGTGTTTGTTTGTATGTATTAGGTAGAGCTGCTATGTCTCCTGGAATTGGTAGAGTGGCTTTGTGTAGTAGGTGTCCTGTAGGGTCCAGTGGCTCAGCCCCCCCCCCCCCAGTCACCTGAGCTGGGCCTTCTAGGTGCTCCCCTGTGTGGGCTGTATGCACTGTCCTGTTGTAGTTGAGCCTTGGTTGCTGTTGGCGTCACTGGGAGGAATTGACCCCCAGGCCAATCAGCTGTGAGGACCAGCTGCAACGACAGCCAAAGAGCTGCTGTACTGGAGACACCCCTATGGAGCAGGATTTACTTCAGTGGAGCTTTGTTGTTCAATGGGTGCGCCCCTTGAGTGTGTCACTCCTGGATGTGGTAGGGTTGTAATCCATCGTGGTTGAGTCTGACCACCAGGTGCACTGTCTCTGGGGCCTCCCTGGAGGAGCAAAGTCAGCCTGTGCCAGTGTCTTGCCCAGGGCCACCCAGCATGAGCTACACAGCAAACCGTAGTTGGCTGCTACTTGTGCTGGGCTTGACAGTGTCCAGGAGAGGCCTAGCTATGAGCCAGTGCAGCTGCTGCTAGTGCCAGGCCTGGGGCCGCTTATCAAGCTGTAGGGGGCCCGCTGCTGCTTGTTTGAGAGATTTTAGGAAAGTCCTAAGCATGAGGCTCGAGAGGCCACTTGCACAGAAAAGCCACTGGAAATGGCCTGGATGAGCCGCAGGTTGGGAGGGGCGGGGCCTCCGGGAGTCACCGGGGTGGGGCCGGGCCAAAGGTGTGGGTCAGGCGCTGGCAATTCAAACATGGCGCCTGCCTGCCGGCTGTGTGCGGGGAGGACTCGCCAAAGGAGCCATGGCCTCCGCCAGCCCTTCTGCCTGGGAGGAAGCCGCCCCTCCGCCTCTCGCCGGATCTCAGGCAGGTTAGTTCCTCCCCGAGTGTCCCGGGTCCTTTCAGGCCGCTGCCCGGCGCTGGGCTCAGAGGGAGCGTCCGAGTGAGTCTGCGCCGGGCCCTTTAGAGGAGCTGCCGGGGCTCCCGCAGCCTCCGCGACCCTCAGGGACAGTCCCCGCGGGTTTCACAGCCCGGATCTGTGGGGACGTCTCTTCCTGGCCTGGAGCCCTGGGCTGGGGGCCTGCTGTGGGGCTGGGACCCCTCGCTCCTCCGGGAAACCTCCGCCCTAAGATGTCCCTCCCGGGTTTCAACCGCGGCACCGGGTGTGGGCCCGCGGCCGCGTCTTCACGATTCCGCCCCGCCCCGCCCGCGTCTCCGCCCCTCCTCCCGGTTTCGATGCTCCTTTAGCTCCCTGGTTGTGGGGCTTCTCTTCAGCTGGATCTCAGGAGGCTCTGAGTGATGGTGGCTCTGTATTTTAGTTGTGATTTTGATGTGGTTGCGGGAGGCATTGGGGAGCGTGGTTTCCCGCGCCGCCTGCGCCGCCATCTTGTTGTCGCTTCTCGGTGTCTTCATTTTAAAAATGGGAACGATAACAGTACCTGCTTCATAGAGTTGTGAGATTTAAACGAGATAATGGATATAGCTTAGTGCTTGACTTATAATAATAAACACTTAGACCAGGAATGCTATGTATTGTGTGTATATTTTGTAGTTTCTATTTTTCTCCAACGTACATGCTCTTTTTAATAACCAGAAAAAATGATGAAGGGTGAAGAGGGAATTCCCTGCTAGAAACTGGAAATGAATTCTGCAGAACCCGTAGGAGTGGAGAGTCCAACATAATATGACTCAGATTTTCTTAACTGGGACAACCAGAGGCTTCCTTTGAGTTGTTTGGACTTGCCATGAGCTTTATCCTGGCAAACTGATGATTAATCATGGCCAATGCCCAAGTGTCGGTAAGAGGAGACTATCTCAGTGACCTTTACAGTAAATAACTCCACCAATTGGATCATGTGTTTGCCCTGGGCTTAGGCCTTTAGGGTGTGGACATATATAGTTTTTCATTTTATCTCTGCCAAGGATTAACTAACTCAGTGATGGCCTGGGAACCCAGGCATCCCCAGGGATGTTTGATTAAAGAATCCCTTTGTGCAGACGAGAAAATAAAGGTCCTGATCTTTGCAGTGATTTGTGTAGTCACACAACCAGAACCCAGGGCTTTAGGGGATTATTCTTCTGCTCTTATTTTATTGCCCTTTCAAGTTAATCGTTCTGAATGCAGTTGGTTTAGGGTAGGGGCTTAGATTCAAGAGAGACAACAGATTTTGATGTTAAAATATTTTGGTCCTTGTAACTAAAATGATTAAGCTGTTGGATGATGGAATTACAATTCAAAACTGCCTTTCCAGATTGAAATGATGAGCCCATACTACAGACTCCACTGGAGAGTTAAAGAAGAATTTGTATGCTTGCAGGAAGGGGGGGTTGTGGCTTTCCAACTCACTTGAGAATGATTTTTGCAATTGTCATGAACTGGTGTACTGCCTGCTGAATCCGGCTCATAGATGCATTAGTATTTTATTTACCACCTTAGTATTTAAAATGCTTGGAATTTAGTGTCTTTAGGTGAGGCATGCATTGCCAAGTCACTAGAACCCTCTTCCCTCACTGTTATTTCACATCTAGCCAGATTCACACATTTATGTTAACTGCACGGTCTCTGCAGGCATTTGAGAATGTGATCCCTGAGTCGCAATCGCAAATGCCTGCAGAGATTTTATTTGTTAGGGGTTTTATTTGTTATTGCTTATTGTTTGCATTGAGCAGATGCTCCTTGGGTTCTAAGTAGTGACAGGGCTCTTAAAAAAGTGAAGGTCCCATTTCTAGAAAGATAATCCCCAAATCAAGAGTGGTGAGAGCTCCATTATACCTTTTCTATTGATAGGAGTGCCTTCAGCTGCAAGTAACAGAATATTTGACCAACAGTGACTTAAACCATTAAGCTATTGAGTTTTTTTCTTTAACAAGGAGTTGCAGGTCTGGTTTCGTGACTCAGTAATCCATCAAGGACTCAGGTCCTTTTCATTCTTCTATTTTGCTTTCCTCAGCTGCTGGTTCATCTTGGTCACAAAAGGGTTACTTCTTTCTGGTCATCACATCTTCACATGCCAGCATTCAAAACAGGAAGAAAAAGGGATAGAAAAAGAGGCTTTCTTCTCAGTCCTCCACCCCTTCATTAGAATAGACTGCCCTTATATTTCATTGCCCAGAACTGGGTCACATGCCACCCCTTGAACATCACTGGTCGAGAATAACAGGATTCTTCACTGAGAATGGGTAATTGCCACTGAAGCAAAACTTTCTTCTGTTAGCAGGGGTGTCAGAGCAATGGCCAAGTGGCACAATGGAAGATGTCTTCAGCAACACTAACACTATTACCTGTAGGCTGGACTTAGTGGTGGGCGTGTATGTGTAATATGTAAAGATGGATATTGAAAAACTACAGTGTGTCCAGAGGAAGGGCCTCTAGGATTGTGTGGGATCTAAATGACATACGATAAGAGTCTCTGAAGAAATATTTAGGGACGTTTAGCCCAGAGGAGAGAAAGCTCAGAGATAATCTGAGAGATAGGTTCCAACTACTCTACAGGCTGTTGGGAGGTTAGAAGGTTTAGTCTTAATATTTTTTTGTTCTGGGGACAGAACTGAGGCCGGAGGATGAAATTATAAGGAGTCAAGTTTCAGCTTGATGTGGGAAATAAGCTTGGGCAATTCGGTCTCTAATAGAAAACTGTGATGTTTCATAGAATAATAAATGTCTGTCAGATATGACTGAGCTGAGAGTGACTGCCCGTCTGTCAGGAACGGGCTGGAGAGTTGGAATCACACTGGCAAGATGGGATTGGACCACCCCTGAGGTCCTTTTTAACTCAGACTCTGCACCTCCCAAATCCTTGAAAAAAATTTTTTTAAGTCTCCAAGTCCTGGTACGTTAGGCCCTTGGATCTGGCTGAAAACCAACATCCTCACTTTCTGCAAGTGTATGAGTAATTCAGTTTAAATTTGCCTGGCATGGGGGAGGAATTTATGAGCCCTGCATCATCGCCTCAAATCCCCAAAGGACTTTACATCATCCTGAAGGATAGACGCTATTTGAAAAGCAGAAAACCTATGTATATATCAACTCTCACACACATATATAAATATAAACATAAGTAGGTCAGCCGGCATCATGTTTACTAGTGGAAGTGTTTTTGGCTAAGAAGCACATCTACAGAAGACGATGTTTAGAATAATTGCCAACAATCTCCGAATGGGAGGCATTTGCAGTTGCATATGCAGTTCATCACGATTACTTATTAAAGTGTATTCACATTTTCCCACATCTTACTGTAGGAATACTTTTTTATATTCTAAAGAGATAGCCTGAACCCTTTCTGATTTTTCAGTTGTCAATTTATTCTTTTTTTTGTCTGTTGTTTCCCCTGTGTTTTGAACATTTGCTTATGGCAGAGACTGCTCTGGGGACTATCCTGCTGTTTATCTGCTTCCCCTAATTTTCCACTCACGTCTTCCAGGGAAAAACAAAACCTGAAATTGCTTTCCAAATGCTTTGTCTTTCTATTCAAATTTTACTATGTGCTGTATGATGGAAATGGATATGTTCTTTGTAAGTATTTACTTATTAGAAAGAGGTAATCATGTGCAGAGTAAAAAACCCCCCAAATATACAATACAGCATTCAGAGAAAAAATATTTGCTCAATTAATACCCAGCAGCTTCTCAGACACAGGTTCTTCTCCACCGAGGTGACCATGTTACTCATTCAAAGGAAAAAAATTAAATTGAAATGATGGTTTGTTTCCATTTGTAATGTATGTTGAAGTTGGTATGTTATGAGGACTTTTTCCTCTTTTAAATATCACTGACCTGAAAGAGGTGGATTATTTTCTGTTGCTCCCCAACTGTGCCTATTTTCCCAAAACAAAATACTCATTCCAGAAGATCACTTCTGAAAATCACTGGCACCTCAAAGCTAGACCCACAGGCTCACCCAAGGAATTTAAAATTATTTGGGGTGATCTGGGGGATGGTCATGATCACTTTATACACTAATCAAAGCAGTGGGCCCACCCGAGGAAAGCACCTTCAGAAGTTTGCACTCAATATTACGTGCAGATTTAGGGGCTCACAGACCCTGTGAAACCCATACACAGACCTGCTTAGAATTCATCAATTTATTGGTTTATTAATATGTTCATTCTTCAAACATTTATTGAGCCCTGGGCCAGAATGTTCTGTAGGTATATCTGTGATCCAATTATTTGACTTGATGTAACTCAGAATCTAGTCGGAGACTGGCCCAGAGTGATGCATCTATGATCAGGGTAGTTTGGAGGGCTGTGGGAATATAGGGGAGGGGCACCTCATTCAGAGGTGTGGGGAGGGGGTGTCAGAGAAGATGCCCTTCAGGGCTGTGCTCTAGAGTCGAATCCGAGAACTCCGGATCCAGAAGAGGCTGGCCTTCCCTGGGCCTGCCCCGCAGCTCGCGTCCCGCACGGTGAAGGATGAGCTGCAGGGTGGAGGAGGCTGGCTCACGGAGAAGCAGACGCCGGTTTACACCCTGGGCCTTTCCTTCCTCTGAACAGGCTCCTCAAGGCTGCCAGGCTTGAGTGTTGTTTGGATAGCTCCTGAATTTTCCTCTGGACGGCAGGTCTCACAATCAAAACACTGAGCTTTTTGCCAATTTCTGTTTTGTTGTCGCAAACGGCAGAATGTCTCCTTTTCTCTCTCTCGTCTCTTCCAAATTAGAAAACTCTAGCCAGAAAGACTGAGTGGCATTTGAAATCCATATTATCTTGCTTGTCTGCAGTCCTAGGGCTGAGAAAGACCCTACATTTTGCCAGGTGAATTGTTTTTGAGCTAAGATGTTTGCAGGGCTGAGGAAATATAGTATTGTTTGACTTTGCCAAATAGAAACAAAATCGCAGAAGGAGGGTGTTGGGCCGTACAAAATGACAGGCTTGTTGCCCTGCTGGTGGGGCTCAGTCGGCCGAGAGTCGTGCCGTGCACCCAAAGGCTGCCGGTTTGATTCTGGTCAGGGCACATGCCCAGGTTGTGTGTTCCATCCCCAGTCCGAGTGTGTATGGGAGGCAACCGATTGACGTCTCTCTCTCTCTCTCTCTCTCCCTCTTTCTCTCTCTCTCTCTCTCCCCCTCTCTCTCTCCATCCCTCTTCTTTACCTCTCCCTTCCTCTCTCTCTCAAATCAATTAAAAAAATATCAAAATAACAGGCTTGCTGAGGCTCTGGTGCTAGGTGACAGGCATGGTTTTTACCAATGGGATCTGGGAAATGGGGAGCTTTGGGTGGACTGAGCTTCAAATTATGGTCAAATTATACTTTAGTTGATTGCTATTGGTTTTGTCTTGGTTAATTGGTACTCACCCCACCCCCCTTATTTTTTCTTTTTTTAAGCTACTTGGCAGCAAATAATTACTTTTATCATGGAAGATTTCAAGCACATAAAAAAATAGAATAGTGTGATGAGCCCTCATGTACCTATCACCCAGCTTCAACAATTATTAACATAGGACCATTCTTGTTTTATCTTAACTTCACCACTCTCCTTACCCCCCACCACGGGGGGTGCGTGCGTGTGTCATTTTATAGCAAGTCCAGGACATCGTTATACTTTATCTATTAATGTGTCAGTATAAATATTTATAGTATAAATATGTCAGAATAAATATATCAGCATATATCGCAAAAAGATAAGGATTTTAGGGACTGTTAAAAAATAACTTCAGCCAATATAAAAGTAAACTCATGCATGTGCATTAGAGGGTTAGTGACATTCAGAGAAGTATAAAGAAAATAAAAATCACCTTTGATCTCAGCATCCGCAGACAACTGCTAGTGACATTTTGGTATATTTTCCTTCTAGTCTTTTCTATATGTTATATATAAACACACATATACTATTGATTATATAATTACATGTATAGCTTTTAATTTACTTAACATTTTATCAGAAGCATTATAAATTATTTGTAAGCATTTCTTATCTGTTGCAGTTTTGATGCTATAGACACATCATTATTTACTTGATAATTTAGATTGCTTCACACTTGTTGCTATGAAAAACAGCACCTCAGTGAACACCTTCATAGTGAAATATCTGAATTGCAAATTATTGGTTTTTAAAAAAAATATGTTTTTATTGATTTCAGAGAGAGGAACGGAGAGAGAGAGAGAGAGATAGAAACATCGATGATGAGAGAGTCATTGGTCCGCTGCCTCCTGCATGCCCCCTACTGGGGATCGAGCCCACAACCCGGGCATGTGCCCTGACTGAGAATCGAGCCTCGATCTTCTGGATCCTAGGTTGATGCTGAACCACAGAGCCATGCTGGCTGGGCCAGATTATTGGTTTTGACTTGAACCCTATGGCTGAAATTACTGGGCCACTGTACATAAAGATTTTCAAGGTCCTTGATACATCCTTCTAATTGGTTTCCAGAAAGATTGGACTGCTGGACACTTCCAAGAGCCATATTAAAGTCCCTTTGTCACCTAACTCCAGCCAGCACTTGAAGCAAAAACTTTTCTACTGTTATCTCACTGTTCTAATTTGCATGTATTTTGTGGCACCTGCTGCAGAATATATTTTAATTGAGTCATACTTCTTTGTTCTCTAGGTGTTGCACATCTTAACCTCTTTGAGATTTCTCATTGTGTAAATGGAAAACCTCAAAAAATGATGGATTCCAATATAAAGTACAGTGAAATAATTTGAATTTCTAAAAAATAATAAATATTGTGAAGCCTGGTAGGGAGTTCCATGATTATTCATTCTTAGTCACCAGGCATTGCTCAACCGTTGTGTCTGTATCAATGTTATTTCAAGAATTGCTTTAAAATGTAAAATTTCCCAGCAGAAAAAGCATTTTTGTGGGACTTGACTATTATGATTTGCCAGGAGGCGGTAGCGAACCATGCCTTAGTGGGCCTGAGGTGTACTCATGTTGCAGGCTTTGTGGCGAACAGTAGGGATGTGAAACCATGGTCTGTTCCTTTCTCTAGAAAATCGAAGGCGAGATGAGCATGTCGCAGTGACTGCCCTGAGACCTGAAAGGGCTCCTGCATGGGTGGCAAGGACTGACCGTTTTCCTTTTCCATGGTGGGGTGGGGCCAGATAAATGAATTGCAAAGTAGGAGGAACTTAAGGTTGATATGAACAGATGGGGTGGGGCGATCTTCGGAATATTTAACTTCTTTTATAGCCTGCCCACTGTTATGGGCTGAATGTCTGTGTCTCCCACCAAAGTCATATGTTGAGTTTGTAACCTCCAGTGTGATGGTGTTAGGAGGTAGAACCTTTGGGTGG
The DNA here is from genome assembly GCF_054644295.1 of Miniopterus natalensis. Classification (NCBI taxonomy): domain Eukaryota; kingdom Metazoa; phylum Chordata; class Mammalia; order Chiroptera; family Miniopteridae; genus Miniopterus; species Miniopterus natalensis. Next base: position 87,201,967 of record NC_142083.1, read on the forward strand.
TGATTAGGCCATGAGGGTGGAGCCCTCATGAATGGGATTAGTGCCCTCATAAAAGAGACCCCACAGAGCTCTGTCACCCCTTCTACCAATGAGGACACAGAGAGAAGACGGTCATCTATGAACCAGGAAGTGTGTCTTCACCAGACACCGAATCTGCCGGTGCCTTATTGTTGCATTTCCAGCCTCCAGAACTATGAGAAACAAATTTCTGTTGTTTATAAGGTACCCAGCCTATGGTGTTCTGTTATAGCAGCCTGAGCTAAGATATTACTGACCAATCAGAGCAGACACCCCCTTCATAAGATCCCAGAACCCCTCTTGTGTCAGGCATTAGTTGTCTAGTGGCTACTTATGGGAAGGTGGGGTTGTTCCTGAGGGAGGGGCTGAGTGGCAGAGGCTCCTGGAGTCCGATCACTGTGTGGTACTGTCTACATGGTAGGTGCCTAATAAGTGAAGCCTTCCTTACACGGGCCCCACGTTTCACAAAACCTTCGAAGTTGTAAGTAGACAAGTGTCTGTTCATGTTCCTGTGTCTTTATCTAGGCAGCACCCAGCGGAATCTGTTCCCATGTCGGGGGCTGGTGTCAGGACCAAGTGGGACTTGGTGTGAGAGGATGTTAACATCCCCCGTTGGCTGCTCTGGCAGGGGAGGCGCGCTGCGGCAGATTGAGGGCACCGAGCAGATTGCAGCAGGCACAGACGCTTGTGCACATAGGCGCTTAATATTCTCTTCAGAAGGATGATTCATGTAGCTCACACATGGCCTTACGGGGAGTTGTCTGAACAATTAATGTGCCTCCACCAAATTCTTCGCAAACAATTTCCCCATCGCTCTTGGACCTGGATGGGAAAGGGTCAAGAGATTCAGGATACCCGAGAAAGAGAAAAGAAGAACTGATCAATACTGAGCTTTCTGTTAATTGGGGAATTTCTCTAAAATACACTGAGCTCAAGTTTTATTTCTCAGATGAATCTGTTAACATTTAGAATTGATTTGGGTGAGTGCAAAAAGTTGGAAGAATTCATCAAAGTGGCCAGATCTGGTTCAGCTGCACCAGGAGAGGCTCTGCTCCTGACTCTACCTCTGCCTCTAAGCAGCTGCAGCAAAAATGTGAACCGTCAGCTACACAGTGACCACAGGAGAGATTTAGATGGACCTCTGATCCTCCTTGTTACCAGGAACCCTGTCTGGAATGCACATTTTAATGAGGTCGCCTGCATGCTGCTTCTCTTTTGTTCCCAAAGCCATGTCTGGTGTCCTGGCTGGGGCAGAATTGGGAAGCCAGATGGAGGCTTGGCCAAGTCTATGTCCCATTCCCAGTTCACCTGCCCTTGGTCCACTCCCCTGTGTGCTGTGTGTTCCTAGTCACTTAGTTTGTGGAGACTGTATCTCACTTACATTTATGATTTCATCTTTCCAACTCTTTCTAGCACCCAGTTTTGGAGCAGGGTAGGTGCTCAGTAGATGTTTAAGTAAGATAGTGGATCAGCAGAAAGGGCTATGCCCCACAGCTGCTGTAACAAATTGCCACAAACTTGGTGTCTGAAAATAGCACATTTCACTGTCTTACAGCTCCGGAGGGCAGAAATCTGAATTGAGGTTCTCTGTGCCAAAATCAAGGTGTGGGCAAGGCCATGCTCCGTCTGGAGGCTCCGGGAGAGAATCTGTTTTCTTGTCTTTAGCAGCTTCCTGAGTGCATTCCTTGGCTTATGATCCTTTCCTCCAACTTCAGTGCCAGCCATGTAGCATCTGCCTTCAGTTGTCACACATCCTCTAAGGACCCTAGTGATTGCATTTAGGGTCTACCCAGACAGCCAAGATAATCTCCCGGTCTCAAGGTCCTAAACTTAATCACATCTGCAAAATCCCAGTGGCCATTTAAAGTAGCATTTACAAATTCTGGGGATTAGGATGTAGTTATCTTGTGGGATGTGGTTTAGCCAACCACAGAGGCCATTATAACCGTCTCACCGTAGGGACATGGCAGGACTGTGCTAACGAGTTTAATTGCTTCACCATGTTACTAGGATGAGCATGGTGGGCAGGCTGGGTGAACTCTGGACCTTAGTTTTCTTATTTGCATGTGAGAAGGTTGGGCAACTGCTTTTCCAGCTTTAGCATCTTTCCTTCTTTTGGTGAGTTCTATGCAATGATAAGAGCAGGTTGTGTTGGAAAAATTTGGAGCTTTGAATTAGGCAGACCTGGGATTTAATCTGAGCTTCAATACTCTTCCTTGTCAACAGGAATTTTATATACACACACACACATTATGTATATATACACACACACACACACATTTTTAGGGAATATATATATATTCCCTAAATGTATACACACACTTTGCATAATTATAAAAGTAGTGTTTATTAAAATTCATTTTATTTTCAAAATTGAGCTGTCCGCTGTTAAAGTGTGTATACATTTTGGGTGGACACCATAACATTAAGCAGTCATCCCCGATTCCCTCCTTCCTCTAGTCCTGGCAACCATTAATCTTTCTGTTTCTATGAATTTAACTATTCCAGGTGGAATGGTATCATGTAGATTGTGGCCTTTTGTGTCTGGCATCTTTCACGCAGCATCATGTTTTCAAGGTTCATCCATCTCGTAGCGTGTATTAGTACTTCTCTCCCTTTTATGGCTGAATAATATTCCTTTGTGGGGATGGATCACGTTCAGTTTATCCACTCATCCACTGACGGACATTTGGGTTTCTTCCACCTTTTGGCTGTTGTGAATAGTGCTGCTACACACATTTATTACAGCATTTTTGCTTGAACACTTGCTCTTATTTCTTTAGGGATGTACCCAGGAGTGGAATTACTCACATGGTGACACTATGTTTAACTTGTTGAGGATCGACCTTTCTTTTTTCTTTTTTTTCTCAGTGCTTTTGTTTTTACCTTAAAATAAAATAAATATATTTTAAAAGGAAATGCTATATCACTACCACAATAGAATTTCCATTTTTCTTGCCACAAGTGCGTGGCAATAGTAAACAAACAAACACAATCACACAGATTTACAAAGGAAAACCTCGAAAGAAAAACAAAAAAGAGGAAACACGACAGGGAGATTAAAATGCAACCAGCTGCTATTTTCTACTAAGGCTTAGTACATTACACTCTCCTTAAAAAGTAGATTAACAAGTGCTACAAAGGTGCTGAAGATCTATTAGCACCAAAACGAGACTTTCTCATTAATTAATCAGAAGGGTTAAAAGAGAATCAGGGAGTCTGCCCATGTGCTTTACTGTTAGTTAGTGCCTGGCCTAAGTAAGACAAAGCCATCTCTGGTACCACATCTGGCACTCAGGTGTGTCCCTTCTTCCACTACCCAACTCATGGTGACCTCCGTCCTCTCTAGGTCACCCAGTCCTGTCCCCTTCCACTTGCACTCTGACTCCAGTCTTCTAACTTCCCTGCCAGCATGCTCACCACCAACCACAGCTCCCGCCACCAAAGGGCAGCTTTGAGTATATCCCGCTCTTAAAGCTTTGGTGGTAGCTCCATTATTTCCAGGGTAAAGTCTAAACCCGTAGCCAGGTACCCAGGAGTCCACACAGTCTGCTCCCTATCGCCGTCCAGCTCTTTCTGTCTCCTCCGTGGACCCGTCAGGCGAACCAGGGAGCTTGCTGTTTCTTTCACGTGCCCCGCGGCTCTGACCCTGCCTTTGAGTTCTCCTCGGTCCTCACCTGTGCTGATCGTCTGGGTTGATCTAACGCTCAGGGTTCTTATGAAGGTCAAATAAGATCAAATACAAAACCCCTGAAAACCTTAAAAAGAAATACAAGTGCAAAACATGTCATTGCTAGTCCTGCTTTGTCTTACATTCTTAACTTTTGAATGTGAAGGGCTCCGAGGCGTTTTTTCCATTTCTTAGATCTGAAGCAATTGCCTTCTGTTTCCTATGCTCTCAGTATCTTTCGTGCCACCTGACAGATAGAATGGTCTCCCACATGACAGGATGTATTCCTGTTCTTTATCTTTGCTGTAGCCGTGCCATCTCACCCCTCAGTGCCTAGTGGATGTGCTTTGAAAGAGCAGATCTGTGCCTGCCTGTGGGAGAGACTATCTTGTCGGCGTAGACCGGCCCTGGAGAAAGCCCTGGCTTCACTGGCTCTGTCAAACATATTTTCTTTCCTTATTTTTCTTCTCCTATTAGCTTCCCCTTTGAATATGCTTCCTCTAATACGAAGTGACAGTTTAATTATTTAGGTGTTTTAAATTTATATTCTGCCACACAGCTGACCACATGTGATGAGCAGGCAGTCCAGTCTTGTGACATGAGTCCTTCCCTCTTGCTCTTTGCATCAAAAGATTTGGGAGGAGCCAGGAGATGGCCGATCCCATGAGTAGCAAGAGTGCTGAAAATCACCATAGGGGACAGAAGCCTCCCTGGGGAAAAAGGAGACAGGTGTGTGCACAGTGTGGAGGTAGAGCAGGAAAGCTGACAGTTCTGCCCCCAAGGCGAGGCCATCCTTTTTATTGTCTTTCTTCCACTTAAAATGGATTTTCTGCACCATTATTTACTCTCTTCTTTCCAAGTAGTTTTGAGCCTTTGAACCCTTTCGGTGGGAAAGATGCTACCTTAGCCCTTTCTATCCAACAACATAATCATTGGTATTATCAAAGTCACATTATTGGACATAAAAATTGGCAGAGACCATAGAAAGGATGTATTTAATGTGGGCCATCAAGCAGATGTGGAAGGTGAGGCTCAGAGAGGTTCAGGGACTTGCCAAACCTCAGGGACACTCCTTCCTGAGTCCAAGTGCATGGGTCTCGTTGCCCATCAGAGGTTGATTACTGGTGCTGCTGGAAGGACCAGCAAGGACATCCTTCTTCTGTGATGGGAATGGTGATAAAACCCTTTCTCACCGCAGACTCATTGCTTACACCACATTGCCTTCAGATTAAATATAAATACTGGCCACACAGAGTCTCTTATCATGATTTCCAACCCCTGCCCATCTCTCCAGTCTCTACTTAATTCTCTCCCCTTTTTGCAATTTGCTCTAGTTTTGCATTTCCCTAAGAAAGTTCTGAGGAATATGAGCCCTGGGAGGTGTTCCCGCCAGAGAAGAGTTTAAGCTGAAATAAGTTAGGAAGATGCTGAACATCATGACACCCTTGGATATTTATAGTACATATTAGCCCATTCAAGGCTCTGAGAAGTCCTGCACTACAGACATCTTTTAAACTGTGTTTAAATTATTTCCTAAGTCAATTCAATCCCAAAACTCCCCTTTTGTGTTCTTTATATAATTCTTGTTCTTGGCTTGATAAAATATAACACAAAACATTGCTCTGGGTGTTTCAATACAGTACCTGGCTTCTTCTACATTTTCTAGTCCTTATGTGCGCTGCTGCTCTTGCCTCTCTTGCATCCTTCAAAACTCATCTCAGAAGTCATGCCCTATGAGAAAACTTGCACCATTGCCCCCCTCCCTTTGAGATTAGGTGCCTTTCCTGTGCTTTTGTAGCTTCTGCTGAGGATATTCTTGTTGAGGCTGGGAACCATATTTTATCTATTTCTCTTCATTCCTTCATTGAATCATTCCATAAATAGAGATTGTCCCTTCTGTGTCTAAGCATACTGTTGAAGGCACTGGGAATCCTGGGGGACCAGAGAAAGTCCCTTCCCTCATGGAGCTTACTTTCAATGGGATGGAGACAAAATATGAACTTATGATAAATTCATACTGTTAGATTGTGTTAAGCGCTAAGATAAATGCTGAGTAAAGAGACTGAGAGTGGCAGGTGATGCCCTTTGGCATAGGGCTTTCAATAAAACTACAAGAATGGGTTAGGTTATGCTACAGAAACAAGAGTCCCTATATCTTAATGATTTATAGGAATAAAGGCATATTTCTCATTAATTCGACATACCCAGCCAGGGTCATCTGGGAGCTCTGCTTTACCTCCCTGTACTTGAGGACCCAGGTGGACAGGGCCTGTGTCACATGGAGCATGCCTGGTTGTCATGGAAGTGCAGGGAAAGGGGTGTGATGAGCCATGTACTGGCTCGAAGGCTTCAGCTCACATTTGATTGGCCACAACTAACTCCAGAAGAGAGGAAAGTGCCCTCTTGCCTTGTGCCTAGAAAGAGAGGGAACTGGAGTGGTTGATGGACATCATGTATCTTCTCTCATATCAGAGAGGATAAGTGAGCAGACACCTTACTGAGAGAGGAAAGGAGCCATGTGGAACGGGGGGAGGGGCATTCTGGGTGAAGGAAACAGCATACGCAGAGATCCTGATCTGCCAGTGTGCAAAGACCCTGCCTGATTCCCTGTACAAAGACCCCGACCCTTCAGCACTCAGCACAGGGTTTGGTATTGAGTTGGCAACCAGGCAGTGTTTGTTGAATGAATATCTTGAATTCTGGGACTTTCTGCATTTGTGATTATCTTTCTATTCCAGTGTCCAAGTCACAGATATAATTGAATGTACATTTGTAGGACTAGAACATATCTAACCAGCCCAAACAATGGTTGTTGGATATTGGCATCCCTCAATTAAAGGACTTAGAATCAGTTTACTGAACTTTTCTCTGGCTACCTGATTTATTTTGTCTTGTCCTTCGACTGAGGGCTTTTACCTCAAAGATTATATGTTCTAGCCAAGAAACAAGAGAGAAACATGTAAAGTCACTGTAATCATATAATGTTTACAAAATGCATATAAAAAGGAAAGTGTTTACCCATGTGTTTACCTGATGGCTTTAGCATACTTGGAATGACTTTATCGCTGTCAGATTCCTTGGTACACTCAAAGAGGGCAGAGGCACGTCTGTCACCATCACTAAGTATCCCAGTCCTTTGAATAGTCCCTGGAAAGTGATGAACGACCAATACATCCAATAGTTGTAGACTGGTTGGCTGAGGTAAGGGAAGGCTGTGCATCTTTTAAGGTGTGGTTTGGGGGAGAGCTCTGACTTCAGCACCATTGAGTGTCAAGAAGGTGAAATGAATTTGACTAGAGAAAGAGTGAATTTATCTGGTAAAGGCAGTGGTGGACTGAACACTAAGCTAAGAAAGGTGATAAAACTAGAGAGAAATCAGCTGAGGCCACAATGAAATGAACTAGGTCATAGTGAGTACTTGTGGGAAGAAAGGACAGGCATGATGGATGAGTAGGATTTCATTAGTGGAGCTGGAAGAAAGATTGCCACATGTGATCCATGGCTTTTAACCATAATTATGTCCATATTAAATGCTAACTTTGGTGAAAATAAGCAATTTCCCTTGGCCTATTTAGCCAAAGAGAGCAGTATGAATAAAGACACAGGGAGCCAAGTACATGGTATGTTTGGGGAGCCATATGTAGCTGGTTGTGGTTGGAGCTTGGAGTGTTTGCATTTTAACTCTAAGTCCTCTTGACTTTGATGCTAATTTGGAGCAAATGGAAATGGCACCAGTCATGTTCTTGGATCTGCCAGGTGTCTTGATTTTCTGGTAACAGTGTGCTCAGTCCTGTGGTCCTCTCTTGTTCAGACCACCCGTTGTACTGCTTCCCTGGTGGCCACTGCAGTGGAGAGGGTGTCTGAGACAGGCTTGCTCAGGCACACTGATTCCTCAGAATGAGTGACAAGTTCAGCATCCTTGTTGGCATGATGCTAAGTCAGCAGAAGGTCCTGAGTGTGCAGGCTCAGCATTTATCTTGCTGCTTGTTTGAATGAATGTGTCACCTGCAGCTGCCTTGAGAAAAGCTGAAGTGTCTGATGAGAAGGGTCGAGGGTCAGACAGAGGCTGGACAGCCTTGGTGACTTTGAGGGGTTTTTCTTGTTTTTAACAGGTTGGTATTTCCCCCTGAAAAGCCTTTAATGCCTCAAACTCGGAGGCTTTGGGGGAGCTTCTACGTTAGTGGACTTGAAACTTCTTTGAAAAGCTGAAATTACTGGACAAACACAAGATGGTAATGGTTGTTATAGTAATTATGATAAAGGTGGGAGGAAACTTCCAGTTGTCCATCCTGATGCAAAAATGGAGGCTGATGATGCTGGCATTGATCTTGAAGAAAATATTCTGCTTTCCTGTGAATAAGAGATGCTCTAGGAAAAAATACCTCTGCAACTTGTGAATTGAGTCCTGAGAGAGTTCTACAGTTTTGGGAGAATATGTCTGTACCTTGAAGAAACATTTGATTTTCATGCCCCATCATTTCCTATTGGGTCATGCTTCAATAACTTGGTACAAATTGTTACCTGCTTCTAGAATGCCCGTCCCCACCCAACCTGCAAAATCAGGAACTGTTCTTCACTGATAAGCACTAGGCACATTCTCTGGTTGGGAAAAGAGCGGGGAGCTCATGAAATTGAGACTCTGAAGGGATAGGCCAAGGCAACTCATGGAGTTAGAGTATCAGAAACTTCTTAGGGTTCTTGGCAGGATCTGGAGATATGCTGCTCACAGCATATCCTGTTGGACCCAGTTTGCATCCTGTGTCTCAGATTTTTTTTTTACGTATGTTTTTATTGATTTCAAAGAGAGGAAGGGAGAGGGAGAGAGAGAGATAGAAACATCAGTGATGAGAGAGTCACTGATCGGCTGCCTCCTGCATGCCCCCTACTGGGGATCGAGCCCGCAACCCGGGCATGTACCCTGACTGGGAACCAAACCTTGATCTCCTAGATCCTAGGTCTATGCTCAACCTCTGAGCCACACCGGCCGGGCCTGTGTCTCAGATCTTGATGAGGGGAGGGCATTTAATAGATTCACCAAGATGGCGGGTGAAGGGAATGAGGATTCCCCAAAGGCATTCATGATAGTGATGATTGCTATGCCTCTAAAGAAATTAACATATGTTCATTTCATCACTGTTCAGGCAGAGTTCATTCAACATGTATAACATTCAACAGATGTTTGAGCATCTATCATGTGCCAAGCATGTTCAAGGCAACAAGATGCAGCAAGAAACAAGATAGATAAGGTCCCTGCCAACAGGGAATGTACTTTCTGGCAGGAAAGACAGGTAATAAAAATATGAAAAACCATATAAGATAAATTAAGGTAGCCAGAAGTGCCAGGCAAGGAAGTAAAGCAGAGTAAACTGTGAGAGGCAGTCCTGTGGATGGGTGAGGTACAGAAGAGGGGGATTTCTCTAGCTCTGCTTTGGCCATGTTATCACGTCATTTCACATCCAAGTGGAGAGAGATGTCAAATTAGTTGGCTGGGTATATGAATCTGGAACTCAGGAGGGAGCCTGGGTTGTAGATGCTGCTCTCGCATTTACATGGCATATCATGTCATAGAATTCTCTGCTCTTGTGTATTTTTATTATTTCTATAATAAAAAATTCACTTAAAAATTGAGTCAATTTAAACAAAAAGAATGGTTAAATAAGAATTTTGGTCAGAGGTCAGCATACTTTTCTGTAAGGGCCAGATAAATAATATTTTAGGCATTGTGGGTGTCATAATCACTGTAGCAATGACTCAACTCTGCCATTGTAGAGAGAAAGCAGTCTAGACAATACGTAAATCAATGGGCATGGCCGGGTTCTAATGAAACTTTATTTACAAAAACTGGGTGGCACCCTGGGTTTGGCCCAGAGGCTATAGTTTACCAACTCCTGGGCGGCCCCAGTGCTGAGAGGTGAGGAGGATAGGGAGGAATCAGCAAGGAGGCCGAGAGGCAGTAGCCAGTAGGGTGGCAGGAAAGCAGAGTGATGACCAGGAAGGCAAGCCGAGGAGAGGGGGGATCCACAGTGTCAGGTGTTCAGTAGGATGAAGGCTAAGAATGGATCTCACAACACTGCAGAGACCTTAACGAGAGCCTTTCTGCAGTACGCTGGTGGCCAGACCTGACTGGAATTGACAGAGGAGACTGGCGGTTGCTAAAGACAACTCTGAGATCATTTTTGCTATAAAAGGGAACAGAGGAATGGAGGGTTATGTAGAGGGGTGTGCGGGGTCAAATAAGGGTCTTTGTTTCTATTTGTAAGAGAGAAGCTATGTTCGTATTTCAGAGTTGACCTCTTTCATTTGCTACAGTTGTACCCTGTGCACACTTCTGTAATTCCATCTTTCACAAAGTCATTTGTTTAAAATCTATGTCTTCAATGAGAGCAGGGTTCCTCAATCTTGGTGCATTTATATTTTGAGCTGGATAATTCTTTGCTGTGGGACCATCCTGTGCACTGTAGAATGTTTAGAAGGATCCTTGGCCCTCTACCCACTAGACGACGATAGCACCCCTTTGCCTAGTTGTGATAACCAAAAATGTCTTCAGACATTGCCACATATCTTTTGGGGATGCTCCCAGTTGAGAACCACTGAGTTATAATGTGAACTCCTAGAGGGTGGGGACTAAAATACTCGACTGGGTCTTGGTCTCTCTGGTTCCCAGTACTGTGCCTGGTGCATGTTAAGGGCTTAATAAGTATTTTGTCAAGTGAGTGGTTTGATTATCTGATGACAAAGCCATATCATACCTGGGTGACTCAAAGGGAAAGAAAGGGGGGTCCACAGGGAAGGGCTCAGCATGTCTGAACTTCACTGGGGACCTAGGATCTGCAATTGCATTTGGGAAGGTTGTGTAGATATCATCACGGGGACAAACACGTTTCTCATACAGTTTCTCATACAGTTTTCTATCAAGATCTCTTGCCACATGTCTCCTTCAGCAGCTTGGGAATGTAACTATCACGTAGTTTCTCCAAAAGCAAGTGGACAGCAGAGATGGGAAAATCCTTCCTCTCAAGCATGGGCTCTAGCATTCAGGCTAGGTGCCTAGAGACCTCCTGGAGCCACTTCCCCGGCTCCTGTCTTAACTTCCAGACAGAAACCCAAAGATGAGTGGACTTGCAGAGTCAGAACGCCAATAATATTAACCTTCACTCTGAAATAGCTCTACCAATATACACTCTGAGGGGTGGCTTTTATTCCCACACTGGTTAAGCACAAAGGGAGGTGGTATGGGTGTGTGAACTGGTCTCAGCAGGAGCTGGAGAGGTCAAGGAATAGATTAAGTGCCTCCCTTGCACCATCCCTGATGCAGGCTGACATGCCCTCCTACTGAGGGTTTTATAAAATGCTGGTGAATGGATGGATGACTGGATATGCTTCTTGTTCCCGACTTCTCCCTGCTTTGCTTTAATCTATGCCTCTGCCGAGCATAGGGCCTGTCATGTAATTGCCTCTCTGAATTGATAAGAACTTATTAGTCTAAAGAAAGGAGTTGCAGGGATCCAAGAATTGAGTACTTTTCTCCCTCTCACAGATTCTTCCTATACCACCTTCATGGTTTTTTGCCATGTTACTGACCTCAAAGGTTTGCAAATTATGGGCTGCCCCCTCTTTTTGTAAATAAAGTTTTATTGGAACCAAACTGCACCCATTCAGAACAGAACTGTATCCTGTTAGAGAACATACTGTCTCTGGCTGCTTTCATGGTATAAAAGTAGAACTGACTAGTTACCACAGAGACCATGTGGCCCCCAAAGCCTAAAATATTTACTATTTGGTCTTTTATAGAAAAGTATGCTGACCTCTGTACTATCTAACTAATTTTTTCTTTAAATTGACTCAATTAAAATTTTATTTGTTATTATAGAAATTATCAAACATATAAGAGTAGAGAGAAAATGTAATGAGCCCTCATGTACCCTTCATCCAGCTTCAACTCGTGGTCCATCTTCTTTTCTTAATCTTCCCTCCTCTTTCATATCCAGCCTCTCAATAATTTTAAAGCAAACTCTAGGGACTGTATTATTTTATTATAAAATTCCAGTAACTATCTTAATAAGATAATGGCTCCACTTATTGAATATAAACATATTTTATTATTACATTTACAAAAGTAATAATTCCTTTTTATCATCAATTATCCACAAATTGACTCAATGTGTTAAAACATAAATATGTACTTAAGCTTCATTCCAATAGCAATTTTCTAGAAATTATGGTTTGATATGCTATTTATATTTTTCCTTATATACGTTAGAATAACCACTTTTTAAAAAATATGTTTTTATTGATTTTTTGAGAGACAGAGAGAGGAAGGGGGAGGGAGAGAGAAACATTGGTCAGCTGCCCCCTCCTGGGGATGAAGCTCACACTCAGGCATGTGCCCTGATGGCAAATTGTACCTGTGACCTCTCAGTGCATGGGACAACTCTCAACCAACCGAGCCACACTGGCCAGGAAGAATAACTACTGAATTATTAAAAACTTTGAAGGGGAAGGTATCCATGTACCCTCACTTTGGAGTGTGTCATGCTAAGGAGGCCCTCACCAGAAGGTTCTGCCGACTTTCTCTGCTCATGTGAATGGTCTTCGTGGGTCCTTGTCGTCACCATGCCAACAGAGCCAGTCAGTGCCTGGAAGGAACACCAGGGACATGCAAATCAGCCATGAAACCTGAAGGGACCACAGCTTTCTAGTCACCATCACCAGCTCAACACAATTTACAATACAAATAAGACCGACAGATATAATTGGATAAACAGAAAATAGAATTAAGGTAATCTATCCTAAGTGTACCAAATTCCTATAATGAGTTGCTTCAGCAGTTGTGGAAACATATAATTACCAAACAAATTACATGTTATTTTTATCTAAGAAGCTAATTAAGTGTTCTGTGTAAATTATTATGTGGTGGCACAAGGATCTAAGTTGTATTAAGTACCTAATTGGAAAAGGGACGAGACCCGAGAATTTTACATGGAAACTCGATTGAGAGATCATAGCCAGAGGTCTGATTCCAAGGCAGGGGAGTTGTGGGAAGCAGGGAGATATCGGGAGAGGCTTTGGGCGCCTGCAGTTGGTTGAATTTGAGCCTGGGTGGTGGAGGTAAATCAGGGCTCTTGCCTTTATGGAGCCCTGGGTCCTTTTTACTTATTTATTTAAAAACTTAAATCCCCCTCTAAACTTAAGCAGTGAAGGTTAATTTGTTCCAGCTTTGACCTGGGCTCTGTCCTCTTTGTAGAACTTACTTTGCTCCCATTTCCTTGTGATTCTGTAAACCTTCCAGTATCTCCTGTGTGCTTATGCCCCTTCATCCCTGGAATGAGAAGAAATGGGCATTTTGGGATGTACGCTTCTCTTTGAAATGGAACTTTGAGGGGGAGCCAGCCGGTCAAACACATCCCTTTTGAGTGTAAGGAGAGACAAAGGCACATCTCCTCGGCTGAGGCAGGGGAGGGGAGGATGGGAAGTGCTCTGAACTGGGGTCATAGGATAGACTTATTGTTTCTCTCCTGCCCTGGGCTAGCTGTGTGGCCTTCTGCAGGGTGTTGCTCCCCTCTGAGCCCTGGTATTGCATCTGTAAAAATGTGGAAAACAGCCCATGGCCTGTTTACCTCATGCAGGTGCTTTGAGGATGACATGCCATAATGCAAAATAACATTTGTAAAGTCCTAATCTCAGGACAAAAATGTCCAGTTTTGCAGTTGTTATTATTAACTCGTGGCAGCTGTACAAAGTCCAACAAGGTGAGTGATGTAACTGGGAGATGCTCATACCTCCCATTATTGTCCCATCACTGAGAGATGACGGTGGGAATCTTGACCTCTGGATCCCAGGAAAAACCGGTTTCAGCAGATTGCAGGCCCCTGGGCTGGTCTCATGATCTTGATTTTGACTCAGGCTGATCTATGCTGGCTCCATCAGATTTTCTGAGGCATTTCAAACATGACTGGGCCTAGGCAATTTGGCCAAGCCGGTTCTGTTCTTTTTCAGTTTTCTTAATTGTAAGGCTTTTGTTTCCCCAGTGGAGAACTTCCATATGAAGCATAAAATCCAGGCACTGCCAGCACTTCACTAATGATGTTCTTTTCTCAGCATTCGTTCATTTATTCATCAAACTGTTCTTAAGCACATTCCATATTCAAAGAATTCTGATAATGATGGCACAGTGATAATAGTGACAATGGTAATAGTTGGCTTGTACTAAAATTTTATTATGTGTCAAGCACTGTGCCAAGTGCTTTAAATATCTCATCTAATCCTCATACTAACTCTATGATGCTGTTGGTATTCTTACTCCCATTTGGCAGATGAAAAATCAGGCTCATTGAAATGAAACGATACCAAAATAGCTGGTAAGTGGTTGGATCTGGATTCAAACCCATCTCTCTCTATCTTATGAGTCTGCACGATCAACTGTGACACACACTAACACGAGTTAGACTTGAAAGGAACTCATTGCTCACCAAACATTATCTATAGAGCCTTTAATTCTTACTGCTGCCATGAGGAAGGTGCTCTGCCCACTTTGGTAATGACAAAACTGAGGTCTGGGTGTAGATTGATGAGGTAAAAGTCACATGACCAGAGACTGGCAGAGACCAGATTTCGACTGGGGCTTCTTGCTCTAAATCCAAGGCTCTTCCTGCAACCTCAGGATGTATAGGTCATAATCTCAAGGCCCCTTGGAGGCGGGAGGGAGAGGAGGGGGAAGGTCATGTCCAGTACCTGGGAGTTTATGACAGTACTACATGGCTCTTACAAGTGGACCCCGGGTTCTGAGGATCAAACAATGACTCTTGGCTGAGCTTACAATACGTGTTCACGTTGATTCGCAGCATGTACTTTGTGCTAAGCGCTTTGTACTCTCTTAATTAATCCTTTTAACACCCCTATGATTGTCCCTATTTTACAGTGGAGAAAATGGAAGTACATAGTGTCTCACTCAGAACTGGTGCTCAGTGAATTTTTATTAAAAAATAAAAAGGTGGCACTTGAGCTGGATCAAGTAGGTGCAGTTCAGGACTGTGGCACGAAGGACAAAGGTCGCCCTAAGGACAGCTTCTGAGCAGAGCTGAGTGCCTGAGTAAGGAGCATGAACATGGCCTGGGGTGTGCAGGAGGGACCATGAAAGTAGTGGTGGTGTGCAGAAGGCCTGGAGGCAGCTTCCAGGTGTGAGCTAAGGGGGCAATAGGAGGAGCATAAAGGAGCCGCCTACCTGGCTAGCAGCTTGTGAAGTGGGTAAGGGTGTGACTTTAGAGCCAGACAGACTTGATTTTTAAAAATTTTATTGTGGGAAAAACACTTAACATGAGCTCTGCTCTTAACACATTTTTAAGTAAACAATATATTATTGCTGTTGACTGTAGGCACAGTTGTTGTACAGCAGATCTCTAGGACTCTTTCATCTTGCTCAACTGAAGCTTTGTGCCCATTGATTAGAAACTCCCCACTTCTTGCAAATCAAGACCATCATGAGACATCGCTTCACGCCTGTTAGGATGGTCATTATAAAAAGGACAAGAGATAAGTATAGGCAAGGATGTGGAAAAGTTGGAACCCTTGTGTACTTTTGGTGGGAATGTAAATGGGTGCAGCCACTATGGAAAAGTTCCTCAAAAAATTAAAAATAAAACTACCCTATGGCTCAGCAATTCCACTTCTGGGTATATATACGAAGGAAATAAAATCACAATCCTAAAGAAGTATCTGCACTCCCATACTCATTGCAGCATTACAACCAAGATATGGAAGTGTGTGTCCATCAGCAGATGATAAAGAAAAGTCAGTATGTATATAATGAAATATTATTCAACCTTAAAAAAAGAAAATTCTGCTATTTTTGACAACATGGATAATAAACATGGAGGACATTAGTTTAAATGAAATAAACCAGACACAGAAAGACAAATATCACATGATCTTACCTCAGTATGGAATCTAAAGAAATTTAAGAAATTAGAAAAGTCACACTGATAATAACAGAGAGTGGAATGATGGTTACCAGAGGACCGGGTGGGGGAAAAGGGGAGATAATTATAAGAGGGTATAAACTTTCAGTTATAAGATGAATAAGTTCTGGAGGTCTAATGTACAGCTTGGTGACTATAGTTAATAATAATGGATTATATATTTAAAATTTGCTAAGAAACTAGATCTCATATCCTCCCCCACACAAATGGTAACTATGTGAAGTGATGGATATGTTAATTTATTTGATTGTGGAAATCATTTCACAATGTATACATATGTTAAAACATCACATTGTGTACCTTAAATATGTGTAATTTTTATTTTTCAAAAACAAATTAAAGAAAAGAAGCTTCATTTTACCCTCTCTCTAGCCCCTGACAACTACCCTTATACTCGTTAATTCTCTGAATTTGATTGTTTTAGATACCTCAAGTAAGTGGAATCATGCAGTATTTGTTCTTCTGTGGCTGGCTTATTTCACTTAACATAGTGTCCTCAAATTCATCCATGTTGCATATTGCAGAATTTCCTTCCTTTTTAAAGGCTGAGTAGTATTACATTGTATGTATATACCATGGTTTCTTTAGCCATTCATCTGTACATAGACATTTAGGGTGCTTTCACATCTTGGCTATTGTGAACAGTTATGCAACAAACAGAATTGCTGATGTCTCTATGAGATCCTGATTTCAGTTCTTTTGGATAAATACCCAGAGATGGGATTGCTGTATTGTCTGGTAGTTTTTGAAGAACCTCCATTCTGTTTCATAGTGGCCACACCATTATGTGTTCCCACCACCAATGGTGTGCAGGTGTTTCGATTTCTTCATATTCTTGCTAACACTTGTCTTTTACTTTTTTTAGATAATTGCCATCTTGACAGGTAGGAGGTAGTATCTCACTGTGTCTTTGATTTGCATTTCCCTGATGATTAGTGGCATTGAGCATTTAAAAAATATATATATTTATTGGCAATTTGTATGCCTTTGTTTTCCAATAAACCTGATTTTAATCCAGCTCTGTCATTTGAGCTAGTGACTTTATCTTCTCTGAGTCTTAATTTTTTTCTCTAAAATGGGAATAACACCATCTACTTATTGGGGTTGTGTAGCGTGTGCTGTGGGTGCTTGCCTACACCCCCCTAGTCCTTACCTCTATATACCAAACACTGCTGACTATGAATAATACATATGACTCTCTACCTGCAAGGTCATTTCTGGCTCTGGAAGTAGGTTTAGCCTACCTACAGGATGAGCGAAGGTGCTGGAGGCAGTCAATGATAGATAGGGAGTTCTGGATAAGTATTCCCGTTACTTGCCTTTTAGGTGGGATGACTGTGATGTAGATGCTTTATGCCAGATCCTGGGCGTCCCCGGTGGTAATAAGGTTCAGTTGCCCGCAGTTGTAAGTTGCTTTAAAAAGCACCATTCATTGTTTCCTTTCCCTTCCCTGTCTCTTACTTCTCTTTTTTCCTACCTGTTTCCTGGAATCATTTCTCAGGTAAGCTACTGGGAACTCAAATTCTTGTCTCAGGGTTTCCTGCTGGGAGAACTCAAAGTGTGACAGGTTACAATAATGATCGTATTAAGTACCAGATATAAAGTGCTTAGCAAAAGGTAAGGCCCAATAAATGGTTGCTACTATCATCATCGTCATCATCATCATCACCACCATCATCTTTCTGAAGGTAGAATTAACTCATTTTTTAAAAGACATTTGCACTGACAGATAAGTTCATCCAAAATTATAAAGAAAATATGAAGGGAGAGGTCACCTAGGAAGTACTGCAGTAGTTTCTTTTTTAAAGGAAGACAGTTTATTAATTATTAATCAGTATTTTTAACCTCCAGTCCTTGTCTAACACCATGGATAACAGATCTACACTCGAGTATGATTAGTCAACTGTCTTTTGCATCCTCAGTTGGTCATTCTGAGTTATCTACTTTGATTTTCTTGGAAGAATAAATGGCAAATGGCAGTTGCAAATGAACCTTACCTTTGAAGTTTCTGTTGATATTTCAGCTTGCATGCCTAGTCATAGGCTGGAGAGAGAATTACTTTTGGATTTTCATTGTTTTAGCATCCATCTGTTGAAGAGGTGGGATTATAGGTTCTGTGCTGTGGATTTTTATGTTCCAATGTTTACAATACTGGCTTCCCGAAGTATGAGATGATGTACTTGCTGAGAGGCAAGGACAATAGGTAACCTTCAGCATCAGTGGGGTTGGGTGGTGGAGCAGGAAAGGAAGGGGAAGAATGATGAACAGTAGTGATGAAAAGATGAATTTGCCCCTAAACGTGCTCATTTGACTTCTAGAAGTGCATGAGAGCCTGCCTGTCTCAAATGTTAGGAACATAATTTGATGAGTACAGCACCTGTGTGATGTTCAGTTTTATGTGTCAACTTGGCTACACTACATTCACCAGTTACTCAATCAAACACTAATCCAAGTGTGGTAGTGGAGGTGTTTCATAATTGTGATCAAAGTCTAAAATAAGTTGACTTTAAGGGAGATTATCCTAGATACTTTGGGTGGGCTAGAATCAATCAGTTGAAGGCCTTAAAAGTAGAACTGAGATCTCCCTAAAGAAGAAATCCCACCTGAGAATAGAAACTTCAACTCATGCCCAGGAATTCCAGCTTGCACTGTGAATTTCAGACATGTCTAGCCATTCCCCACAATTATGTAAGCAAATTTATCACAATAAATCCCTTAATATATATGTCCTATTGGTCTGTTCCTGTGATTAAATCCTGACTCATACAGATTTGGTGTCAGGAGTGGGGTTGCTTCTATAACAAATACCTACAAGAGTGGAAGTGACCTTGGAACTGAGCAATGGGCAGAGGTTGGAAGAATTTTTAGAAAAATCATTAAAAAAGCCTTGATTTCCTTGGACACACCGTTAGAAGAAATATGAATGTCAACAACTCTGCTATAGAGGGCTCAGAAGGAAGTGAGGAGCATTGTAGAGAAAACATATCTCATAGAATACCCAAATCTCCATGAACAGACTGTAGAGATACAGATGTTAACTACCAGAGACGGTTAGCTAACATGGGAATGAGGAATATGTTATGGAAACTGGAAGAAAAGGGACCCTTCTTATACAGTGACAGAAAGTTTAGCTGAATGTGTTCTAGAGTTAGGTGGAAATCTGAGTTTATAAGCTAGGAACGTGGATAGTTAGCTGACGAGATTTCCCAGCGAAGTGTTGAAGGTGCAGTCTAGTTTCTTTTTGCTGCTTTCCATAAAATGTGAGAGGCAAGAGATAGACTGAGGGAAGAACTGTTAAGCAAAAAGGATGACTTGAGAAATTCTCAACCTATCCAAATTGTAAAGATGCTAAATTTAGGAGACTCAATGTCAGAAAAACCGCTCCAAGAGAAAGCTTAAGGGTGTAGCTGGATAACTGATTGCTAGTGCCTAGAAAGGATAAAAAAAAGTCTTAGTACAGTATTTGATTGTACAGAGGGATCTTTAAAGAGATTAGGTGGGTGGCTCATGGACCCCTTTCCTCAGCCACCCATGCAGAAGGCAGGGATAGAGATAGGATTATCTCAGAAAGATGTACTGAAGAGCTTCTTGTCTAATGGAATGAATCCCTGTGAAATACACAGGAGACCCACAAAGTTTTTGAAATTTCATACCAGCAGAAACATTTCCAACTTGGACTGAAAGGAACCGAGAGAGGAGGAAACGAAAGAAGGCCATCACACTCCCAAAATTCTACAGGCAAGAAACAGACTGCTAAAACTACTAGGCTGGAAACACATGCTACCCCCCATGAAAAAAGGAGGATTACTTTGACAGCAGAGCCATGGAACACAGAGAATTGTTGCCAGGCCTTGAAACCTAATGTTTATTTGCCTGGCTCTATTTCAAAATTGTGTGGGTTATGGTAACTATAGATTTTTCTTTCCATTGTTTTTCTTTTAGACCAGGAATGCCTATAACTGGTATCCTATGACTGTCCTACAATTGTTTTTTGGGAGCAGATAATTTGTTTTCTAGTTTTACATATTCACAGATGGGGAGAAATTTTGCCTCAGGAATGGATTATACCCAGAGTCTCATACATACCTGATTTAAGATTGAAATGATGAGAGTATTTGGGACTTTCGAGCTGATGAAATTTAGCTAACCGGTTGAAACTTTTGGGAATGAGGATGAATGTATTTAGTATGTCGGGCAGAAGTGAATCTTTGGGGGCCAGAGACTGAAGTGTGGTAGGCAGAATTATGCCCCCCCCAATGATGTCCACCTCCTAAGTCCTGAAACTTAAGAATATGTTATCTTTCATGGCAAAGGGACTTTGAAGATGTGATTAAGTTAAGAATCTTCTCATCTTGAGATGGAAGCTTACCTGGATTATCTGGGGTGGGGGCAATGTAATCATAAGGCTACACAGAAGGAAGCAAGAGAGTGGGGGTCAGAAAACATGTGATGGTGGAAGCAGAGTTCAGAGGGATGTGACCATGAGCCGTGGAATGCAGGCAGCCTCTAAAAGTTGGGAAACGTGAGATTCTCCCCTACAATCCTCAGAATAAAGTTCTAGGAAGCCCTCCCTGCTGATCCGCTTTAGACTTCTAACCTCCAGAACTCTAAGATAATAAATTGTTTTAAGCCACTGAGTTTCTGGTAACTTGTTACAGCAGCAATAGGAAACTAATACAACTTGTGTGCCAGGCTTTCTGCTACACTCTTTAAACACATTATCTTGCTTCGTGATTTCAGCAGTCCTGTAGGATATAGGTGTTATTATTCTTATTTTGTGATTGTGAAACCTGAGGCATTGAACATTCAGATAACTTGCCTAAATGATAGAGCTAGTAAGCGGTGGGTCTGAGGTTTAACCCTGTGTCCAGCTGATTCCAGCATCTATAGAGCAGGTCCTGGATGATAAACGCAGAGGGACATGAGGAGTACAAACAGGTAGGGTGGAAAGCAAGGAAGACATAGTTTACTATGAGGCTGTACGCGTGGCGTGGTGACCTAGTGAAAAGTAGTATAGCAGGTGTCCAAGGGCAGTGGAGTTACGGTGCCTGGGCTCACATCCAGCTTGGCCACTTGTACTGGCTGTGTGACTTGGGGAAAGTGGTTTCACCTCCTTGGACCTCAGTTTCCTCACCTATCATAATAGCATCTTTCTTATAGGGCTCTGGGGATTAGAGGAGAAAATGTGCTTAAAATGCTTAGCATAGCGCCTGGCACATAAGTGCTCATAAATAAGATAGTAATAATGATAACAATAGTAGTAATAACAAATCAACAAAATACTAACAACCATGATGAGTTACTTTAGGCAAAGTGGTATAGGGGGAAAGAACACAGTATCTATGATGAGTAAGGGGTACAAGCATGTTACAAGTAAAGAGAACAGCAGGTTCTCCAAGCCCGACCTTGGCTGGAATGGATATCTTTCCTCTGTGGGCTAATAGCCTGAAGTACTTTCCTACTTCAGTATGGTCAATATGCTGGATGCCTGGAAACTCCCTGAGGGTAGAGTTTCCCTCTGCCCCTCTCTTATTTATTGCCATGTTTGGGGATTTATTTTTTAATTGAATGAATGGTGTGATGAGACTGGTGCGGTAGACCTGGTCCTTGCCAGGGTAGGCTCTCTCAGCTTTCTCCCATTTCCTTGTGAATTTCCCCTGGGTTGGTTTACTTTCTTTTTGAAACTGAGACCACCCCAGAGAGAGGCAAGGACATGGGACCTGTAGAGATGAGGCTGTTTGCTTAGCATCTTCATGGCCCTTCACCACTAGAGCCCACTGCCCACGCTGTTCCTGGCCTCATTAAACCTGTTCCCTACCAGCCTTGCTCAATATATACTGATCGCCCACGGCATGGCATGCAAGCTGGCCAGTAAGTGTGTTCAGAAACCTCACTCCTTGGTTGGCTCCTAGTGCCTCTTGACCACCCTAACTCTTGCAGTCTTGTAGACGTGCCTTGACTTTTTTCATCTGCACCTTTCTAACAGAGGTCCCAGCTGCTGCGATGCAGTGGCTGAAGTTCCATTTCATTTGCCCCTGAGCCTTGAGAGCATTGGTTTTTATATAAGCTGCCTCCTTCCCTCTTCCTCCTGAGTCCCCACACTTCTGGGGAATGCTGAAGGGAGGAGAGCCGGTGATTGGCTCTGAGTTCCAGCTCCCCGGTAGCTATAATAGCATCCCTATTAGCATAATCCTTTTGACTCCCCCAGCTGTTTGCTTTCCTGGGGAGCTGTCTGAGTCACGCTGCTCCTGAACTTCCTTAATGAAGATATGATTGTGGGTGGCTGGAGACAGGAAGTTGGAGAAGGGAGAAGGGGAGAGTCCCTTGGGTTATTTCACTGTTACTCAATATTGTTGAATTGGATCCTCAACTTTCTATCACGTGATGTTTGGATGCTGGGAAGGGAGTTAAATATAGAATTGCTTCTTTTGGCATTTCAGAAGGTTTATATAATGTCCTGTCCCTTTGACAGTGGGGAGGGAACCGGTAGGATGGCTTGGAAGATGGGTCTGTGTCAGGAGCTCCATTCAAAGCAAAATCTACTCAGCAGCCTGACCCACCTGCCTACTCAGGGGACCTTCTGTGAATCCCATTTGCAAAGACGCAGGTGCCCTTCTGAGCCTAAAGATCTGCTCAGCTTAAAAATTCTATTAACTCTATGATTCTACAAGTAGCCTTCACAAGAGTAGGTGCTGAAAATAGATCAGCCGTGTGGCTTGTCCTGAATTTGCCTGGGTTACTGATTCGATGTTTCCTCCGAGCCCTCCTGAACCTGGCTTGGAAATTCGGCTTGCTTTGCTGTTTGAATCCTGCCCTGCAGTCCCAGGGACCAGTGTTCAAACCCTGCCTCTATCATATTCCAGCTGTGTGACCTTGAACTAGTCTTTTGGCTTTTTTGAGTCCCACTTTCTTATCTTTGGCATGTCCCCAAACCTGTACCTCCCTCTACCTTTCCTATCTTAGTCAGTTATCCACTTTCCATTTAGCTGTTCAAACTATAAACCTAGGAGTCATCTTTGATTTATCTCCCTCTTACCACTATGTCCAAATTATTAGCAAGTGTAACTAGCTCTACTTTTTTTTTTTTTTTTTTTAATATGTCTTTATTGATTTCAGAGAGAGGAAGGGAGAGGGTGAGAGATAGAGAAACATCAGTGAAGAGAGTCATTGATCAGCTGCCTCCTGCACACCCCCAACTGGGGATTGAGCCCACAACCGGGGCATGTGCCCTGACCGGGAATGGAACCTTGATCTCCTGCATTATAGGTCGATGCTCAATCTCTGAGCCATGGAGGCCAGGTTCTACCTTTAAAATAGAGCCACAAAATCTGTCCCCATCTTCAGTGCAACTTCTTATGCAAACCACTGTCGATGACAGCAACATCTTCTAAAGTGGTTTCTGCTTCCAGCTTTTTTTTTTTGGTTTTTAATTTATTTTATTGTTGAGAGTATTACAGATTTGATTTCCTCCAATCAATGCATGACCTAGCTGGCTGAGTGATTGAGAACAACAAAACCCATAAATCTAATCACATTACTCCTTCATAAAACCTTCCTGCAGCTTTTCATTTTACCAATAATTAAAATCAGTTTCTTACCATGGCCTAGAAGGCCTGCCATAATATCCCGATCACATCTCAGACCAAATCTTCCACTCCTTTCCCTTGGTCCCTTCTTTCTCTTCTAGGAACAACCCTAGCACTCACCTGAGGTTCTTTGTGTTTGCTCTTCTCTCTGCCTGGGATTTTCTTTTCCCAGGTTTTCCAGTGGTAGGACTTTTCATCATTCAAGTTTTATCTCAAATGTTGCTGCCTCTCATAGGCCTTTGTTTTTAATTCTCACCCAAGGATATGCCCATTGATTTGAGGGAGGGGGGAGGGAGAGAGAGAGAGAGAGAGAGACATCAATGTGAGAGAGGAACATTGATCAGTTGCCTTTCGTATGCTCCCTCACTGAGGATTGAACCTGCAACCCAGGCATGTGCTCTGAGTGGGAATTGAACTGTCAACCTTTTGGTGCACAGGACAATGTTTAGCCAACTGAGTCACTTTGGCCAGTGGTCACATGCCTTTCTTGATCATTCAAGTTCAAGTTGACTCTATCCTCAGCATTACTATATTATCAGTTCTATTTTCTTTTGTAGCATTGGTCTATCTAAACAGTATTTGTTTATATTTTTATCTGACTCCTTCCATTAGATTTGAGAGCAGGGAACTTACTCATCTTGATCACTGCTATATCCTGTACCCTAAGATGAGAGTCGTGTACATAGGTAGGGGCTTGTTAAATCTCTGTTAAATGAATGGATAAAGAGTGGCTATGGGGATGAAATAAGTGTATACACACACACACACACACACACACACTGCCTTGGTAAGAAATGCTATGTTAAGCTGGGAGCCAGACTTTCCATAGGCCTCTAGCTGCCTTGGGCCATCCCAGATCATATTATGTTCCCAAGAAACTTTTCCTGCTTCTTGTTGAATAAAAATTCTGTAACTTCTCAGCTACCTCATGGGACTTTGCATCTGCTCTGCATCTGTTTCTTAGCAGACTAGCTTGGCACATGGTACTTTTTAGAGACATTTATCATGTAAAGATATTTATAAAGGAGGAATTCTTTTCTATTTTTGCCCAATCATCTGTTGGCGAGAAGGGAGCAGTGAGCAGGCACTCATGATGCATTCTCTTGCCTGGAGAGTGCTGCCCATCTGGACCCTGGAAAGGTGGGGAGGCCCATTCTGCATTCCAGGCTGGCTGTAATGAATGAAGCATCCACAGTGGTGGCATGGCCAGTCTTGCCATTCCATTAGTTGGGCCTGTTTATGTTTCGCACTTTCCAGATGAGTTGTTATTACAGCCACTGCCTTCTGAATGTTCTTGAGAGTGGAACTGCAAAGTTAGGGGGTCACAGTCCACAAAGCCACCCTCATTTCTGGTACTAATTACAAGTTTGGGGATCCTCAAGACCACCCTTAGCATTGATAATTCACTGGACATTCAGAACTCACTGGAAGCGGTTCTACTCATGGTTATGGTTTATCACAGCTAAATAATAAAATAGGCCAAGGGTAGCACATAGGGCAGAGTCCAGGAAAGTTCCAGACATGGAGCCTCCAGGTGTCCTCTTCCCTTTGTCATGGACAGTGCTACGTTCCCAGCAATGATGTGTGACAATAAGCATGGAGGACTGCTAACCAGGGAAGCTCGCTCTAACATTGGTCCCCAGAGGACTGGTGCCTATGGCTGACTGTCTACAGGGCTGATCTCAGTCTCCAGTTGAACTAATACTGTCACTCAAAGCCCCCACCCTACATCCTATAGTTAGATTATCCAGTGGGGGCCCAGGCCCCCAGGCAAACAAAAACACTCCTATCAGCCTTGACATTCTAAGGGAAAGATCAGACCTCCTTTGGGGCAAGATTTAATTCTTTATAAGAGCTAAAACTGGTACTCCTGGCATGGACTTTGGGGCTAGCTAACCTTTTCTTGTTCTAACTGGAAAGGATCCATTGATTCCCCAAATACATAGTGATTGCGAGCCATGAGTTTGGCTTTGCTAGTTGCTAGTACAGTGGTGCAAGACATGGTTCAAACCCTCAAAAGTCAGCAAGGCCCTAGCTGTTTGGCTCAGTGGTTAGAGCATCGGCCAAGGACTGAAGGGCCCTGGGTTTGATTCCAGCCAACAGCACATACTTCGGTTGCAGGCTCAGCCCTGGCTGGGGCGCGTGCAGGAGGCAACCAATAGGTATCTCTCTCACATCGATGTTTCTCTCTCTCTCTTCCACTCTCTCTGAAAAGCAATGGAAAAATATCCTCAGGTAAGGATTAAAAAATAAAAAGTCAGCGAGACAGACTTGGTAAATGATCAATTATGCATAAATAGAAAATTATGGTGCTAGAAATGATACTAAGGGTTCTTGGTGGAGGGGTGTCTGTTCCAGCCTGGTTGCTAGAGAAGGCCTCCCAGGGGTGGTAATGATTTGGCTGAGACTGGGAAGGTGATTAGAAGCTGGGTGGTATATGGGGTGGGGAAGCGTGTCCAGGTAGAGGAAGATCACCGACAAAGGTGTGGGGTGAGGAAGCACATGACAAGCACGAGGAGTGCCACCTGTTTTTGAGGTGACAGGTGATTGGTACTGAACGCACAATAGCTGCCCTTGGCCGATTTTATACTTTAGCTGCGATAAACCATAACCATGAGTATAACAGCTTCCAGTGAGTTCTGAGTGTCCAGTGAGTCATCGGTGCTAAGGGTGTTCTTGAGGATCCCCAAACTTGTAATTAGTACCGGAAATGAGGGTGGCTTTGTGGACTGTGACCCCCTAACTTTCAAATACCATGGAAGATTCTTCCTGTTGTACCAATGCAGTTGGCATTTGAAACCAATAAATTGGGGCTTCTGCGAGGGATTGTTGGGCACCTGTTTCTGTCAGGAAGGCTTTTAGACTAAAGGGGAATGGAGGTGAACGAAAGGGGTTGAGTGGGGCCCACGAGTTGGAGCTTTGGTTTTCGGTGACAGCATCTCTGAGCCATCAAGGAACTGTCCTTTGTTTATGGTGACCTCAGGACTTCAGAATGTGACTTGGCAGTTTCCCAAACCTGGTCACAGCCTCTCCAGAGGCAGAAAAAGAGTAGATTGGTACTGTAGGCTAAATGGCATGGTTTATAAAAATGAAGGATTTCTGAGACATTTTGGGCCTCTGAGCAAGTGAGTCATGGAGATTCTAAAAACCATACTTCAAAGACAGAGACTATTTTTGGTAGGATTAGATGGCTGCTTTGTGGTCCTTTCGGAGAGTTCAAGAGATGCCATAAAAAAATTAATGGAAATCAACAAACGGGAGGAAAATATTGTTGGCAATATTTGGCAAAGGGTTAATAGTATTCGTACACAAAGATTACTTACAAGTTAAGGAAAAGGCAAAGGCAAACGCACTAAGAAAAACAGACCAGGAAAATTAACAAGTGGCTAGAGAATAGAAATTCAAAGGTTAATAAAACCCTAAGAAAAAGTTAAAGCCTGCTAATAATACAAAATACTCAAAATAACGAAGTGAATCAGCTCACACAAAAGTGTTGTTAAATGGAGCTGGATATTATTTTTATGATAAGGAAAGCAAAATCACAAGTAAGCAAAACAGAGAAGGCAGTTGGAAGGGGTTTTCTCAGAGGATAGCTACTTTGTTTTGGTGGGTACAAGGGGAGGGGAGGGAGATCGGGAGTCCTCCCTCCTGCATTTTACCTGCGCCATGTCCTCATATTTGTCCCTCCCTCACCCTTTCCCTCTGGTGTGGATGTGTCATCAGATCTCCTGCTCTTCTGAGTGGGAGACAACTCTGGACTCTAGGGAGCAGAGAACAGGGAAAGACTTACCTTCGAGCAAGAATGGATAAAGAGTGGCTATGGGGGAACTTATTCCCCAGGCCCCTCCCCTCAGGATGCTTGATTTTCTTGGCCCAGGAAGAAGGTGCCCTCCCTCTCTTTCCCCAGGGTGCCTGAGACATCACTGTAGCAGATGAGGCAGCCCCTCTGCCCTCGGCCACCCAGTCTCGTGTAGGCAGACCTAGGGCTTAGCTAAACAGCCGGGGACCAGGGGGCTCAGGGAGCCCTCTTCCTCCTGGCTGTCCCAGGTGTGGGGATTATATTTTAGCTCCTTGGCTTTTCTCTCGGCTTTCAAATTCATTGGAGGAGAATCTCAGCTGCTCCTCATCATGTCTGGATTTGTGTTATTGAGGAAGGCTGCCTGGCAATTTATGTGGGGATCGACTTATTCCTTAGAAGCGCAGAGTGTATGGTGGAGGGAGCAGCTCGTCAGTGGTGTGTTTACTCAGCACAGTCTCCCCAAGGTTCCCACTTCTCTTAATAAGCTTTTGGGGTGACTGTCCAGTGCCTTCTGGGACTTCTAGGTAAAGTCCCCCCCCTTTTGCTTCTCCTGTGCTTTCAGTGAACACAAAAGACCAAGAAATTCCCTACCGGAGTGATATCCCCAGAGTCAAAGACCTTCTAGTGGGAAGCAAAAGGCATGTAGAAGGCAAGGCCTGAACCTATGGTCTCAGACCACTGTGGGACTTGATTCCTGTAGTGTTTAATCTATTGTTTTGCCGGACAGATGTGTGGCATTCCCCCTTTAAAAACCCTTTGGCTTCCATGGTCTTCAGAATGAAATCCAGTATCCTCACTGTGACCTGCAAAGCCCTGCTTGATGTGGCTGCTGCCTGCTTTTTTGGCTTTGTTTCCTGTCATTCTCCCCCTTTCCAACCCCAGGGCCTTTGCACTCGCTGTTCCCTGTGCCTATAATGCTCTTCCACTCCTCTGCACTCGATTGGCTCCTTCTTATCCTTCAAAACTCAGTTTAAATTTCTTTTTATCAGAGAGGCCTTCCATAGTAATCTTGTTAATTGCTCTCAAAGGAGCCCTCTCTTCATTAAATGTACCAAAGCTCTAAATTTTATCTATTTTTGTGGTTCTGTCTCCTCCCTGAGGTGGCTACTCCTTGAGGGTGGGGCCTGCAATTCAGCATTGGATGTTTAGTGGAGCAGCTGGCACATGGGCCAGCTTAGAAGTATGAGGAATAAATTTTTAGATAACTCTCTAGGAAAGCAATTTCAATTGCATCTTTCCTGTCCTCTCCCAGCTCTGTCCCACCTGGGCTACATGGAACAACCTCTTGTATACAATAATCTCAGTAAACCTGTATCTAAACCCAAGCACCAAGCAATCCTGCCCTCATTTATCATCCTCTTCAGGTTGGCAAGTAGCCCTGCTTGACCTGGATGAGCAGAGCTGTCCAGGCTAAGTTACTGGTTAGGTTGGCTTCCGCTCCTGTTTGCCATTGTGAATGAAGTTCCAACGGCAAGCATAATAACATCCTCCATTTATTTCGTGCCTGCTGCTCATAGGGCAGGCACTTGGCATACGTTGTGCCTGGTCCTCAGAGCATCCCTAGATGGGAGGTTTTCTTACCCCCATTTTACAGGGGAGGAAATAGAGCCGGTCAGAAGTAAATTTTCATATTGTGTTGTCAGACTCCAAAACCTCTACTCTTATCCCACTAGATAATGTGGCCTCCAGCCTTTCTATACTATGATGTTTTAATGAGCTGGTGAGATCTTGCTTTTTAAAAAGACTATGCTGGTGGGTTGAATTTGAGGGTCAGAAACGTTCGATTTTACTTCCTCTGTCTCTGGGGACTCTCCTGGGTTTCCTTTCACTGGGAAGGAGACAGACTCAAGGAAACTGATACTGGAGAGGATACCAGGGCAGCCGCAGCTCATATCTCGGATGCTTTTGTGCCATGCACTGTGCTGAGTGCTTTACAGGTATTACCTCATTTAATCCTCATAGCAACTCTGCTTTTTTGCTATTACTTAAAGCACTGGCATGTAGATAGGGAAACTCAGGCACAAGGAAAGTAAGTAGTGGAGGGTGGATATAAACCCAGATAATCTGATTTGAGAGCTTGAGGACTCAACCACCATGTACCTACTCACCACTTAAGTAAAGTTCCCCCAGACGCTCGCTACTCAAGGTGTGGTCCATGGACCAGCAGCTCCATCATCCCTGGAAGCTTGTTAGAAACACTGGATCTCAGGCCCCATCCCAGACCCACTGGGTTAGAATCAACATTTTAACAAGGTCCCCTCTGTGGTGATTCATGTGCCTGGTAAAGTTTGAGATGAATGAATATGAAATAAGTGCAGCCTTACAGATGCTGGAGATTTAGGGCATGTGGGTTCTTGGAGACAACCCGTGATTTCAGTATCTTACAGATTATGCCTCCTTTTCTGGATGGAGGAGTGGTGGCTAATGTAGTACCTTCAACAAAAAGAAAAGCAAGTTGAGCCTGCAGAGTTGGTCAAGGCTCAAAAAACGGAAAAAGAAACAGAGGCCACTGTGGTCTATGGGGCACTATTGACCTAGTATGACATCAAGTAACCAGAGAGCTAGGATTGCAGAAGGCGTCCACATTGCCGGTGAAGTTTTGACAAACAGCCCCTCTATGGACTGTGAAGGTAGCTACCACGTTACGTCTTCCTGAGACTCACACATCTGCAGGTGTGGTGAGGACAATAGGAGCCTTTGATCCAGGAGAGACTGGCTCCATCTTATTGTGTTGGGAGAAATGCTTTGATTTCCTTCGATTCAAAACGTCGGTTTTGCGAGCCATGTGTTTAATCATTGTGGCTGGACAGTTATTCAGCCCCAGTTCATTTAATTAGGTCCTTATAGATGCTCCCGGAGACACCTGAATCCTTATAGACAAGGAGAGCTTGTTGTTTTTGTTTTTTTAAATCTCTCCCAACTTATTAATGCCCCACGGGCCACGAGGCGCCCACGTGGGCTTTACCAATGATGTATGTGATCGTGTTCGAGTCAAAAGGATGAGTGGTTATGTAGGTGATGATTGATGTCCTATATCTCTGACTCACCTCAATTTGGGGGGCAGGAATATGCTGACCATGTGTCAGTGTCTCTAAGGGGACCCCAAGAAGGTCAGTGCCATTTTCATAATACTTTGCTTTTTCCTTTTATCCTGCCAAGCAACAGTCAGCAGGTTATTCATCTAATTCCTTTTTTAAAAAAAAATTTAATGCTCCTCATTTTTTTTTTTTTTTTTAAGGGACAAAAAAGAGACTTTTAGGAAATGAGCGTCAGGAAACTAATCAAAGCAGAAAGTTTCTGGAAGGAACTTGACAGCAGCATATCTTTAATGACCTTCAGGAAGATCACATGCTCCAGGCAATTACAGGATTGGGGAGAAAATAGCTTGTTCCGAATGGCCTGGCCTGCTCAGCGATCCTTCACTTTGCAGAGGGCTCCCCGACACCCCACTTTTGTCCTTCTTACCAGAATCTCCTGAAAGAGATTTCACTTGGAGTAAAACTCCTCCAGCTTGAACAAACTGCAAAGGGGACAGCCAATTAAAAAAAAAAAAAGGGGGACCTTTGGCATAGTGCCAGGCTTCTAAACCAGTTTCTGGCTCTCGCTCCCAGAGGTGTATAATGCATTCTGACTCGGGCCAAATATTAGTAGGAGAGTTTGCTGTTTAAGCTCTTGAGTATGGGTGCAGTGGGAAAAATAACATATTAGTCAATAGGTTACCAGTTTCGCAGCTGGGGGCGTCCAGAGAGGAAGGGCATTGAGAGAACTCCAGCGGGACCGAGGCTGCCTGATGACAATGGAGCCTAGAAGCAGCCTTTTACTTTATTTTAATTAGGCCGCCTTTCCCTCTTGTTTGCAGGGCTGTATGAGATTTTATGCACATTCTGCTTCCCCCTCTCTTTTTTACCTGACAGTGTTTCAGTTATTTGAAATCTTTCACATTGAGTAAAGTTAGGCAAGCCCAGCGCTGTAGTGAAGCGTCGAAGTTTTAGCATTTGCTCACCCTCTTTTCCCAGGGAGGACAGGTTTCTCTTTGTGTTGGGATGTGTGCTTCACTGTGCGTCATAATTGGGAGAAACCACCACCGCATTCCTGTGCAATGAAAGAGCCGGCATGATTTCAACTCAGGTAGAGGGGCCTGGAAACTCTAGTGCAGCGGGACCCAGCCCGTGCCTTCCCTTGCGCTAGTGTTACGGAGATGGGTACGCTTGTGTCTTTGTGTTCCTGAGTTTCTTGAGAGCTGCCTGGTATCCATGGTCACAGGGATCCAGCACAAGCTATGTGGACCAGACTCTGCTGGACTCCTCTGATATGAGTGATGCCAGAGCTCTATCTGAAGGGTCATCTGAATGTTAGTCTGAAGAGCCTGACCTTCTTCACAGCTTCTGAGCCCGCGGACCAAGAGTTGTGATCCTCTAAAAAGTTGTTCCTGGACAAGATAGGTGACCTTCCTGTCCCCAGCAGGAGTGCAAGCCAATACTGAGGGTAAAACGATTAGGTGACCTCCTGGTAGCTCAATTTAACTCTGTCTGTGGTTGATGTCACTAGGGACAGAAGGTAAGAGTGTGTGGGAGACAGTGTTCAAGGGAGGTCAGTTGTTGTGGTTGCCTGGCTCACAGCCCCTGCTTCCTGAGGTCCCATCCCTTCTTGTGTAGGGCTGGTTAGACCAGGATTTGGGACTGATTAAAGTGTAGCTCATCCACACACTGTGGATGACCTATGATTTTTGTGGCTGGGCTTGAAAAGGGGAACTTGAGTGTGGGCTTGGGAATTAGAAATCAGAGAGGATTTTCCAGTTAGCCTTGCTATGGGAACTAAAGGGATGCCATGGTGGGCTGAAGGCAGGAAGGATCAGGGAAAGTCTGTGGGTGGAGAGAGTAGGTGAAGACTCTAGAGGGAGGCAGAAATAAGACACGATGGAGAAAGAGAGGCAGACGCAGAGAATGAGAACATGATTTCCAATGGCCATCTGCATGTCTTTATAATAAATAGTTTATTTTTTTTTTTGAGCTAACTAGGATGGGGCTCTCTTCTTGTGAACCCAGAACACCTGCACAGGAAGAGGGAGACAGAAAGAAAAAGATTATGTGTATTTCAGACAGATGATCTGTTTTCCTGTGTGTTTAAATGTGGAGTCTTTCTGGTTTGCTCGCCACCCTCCCACCCACCCACATGCACACCCTCTCTTTCTTTCTATTTCTCTCTTTCACGTAATGAGTTCAAAAAAGAGAACTTTAATTAAGAGGTAGATTCTAAGACACATCCAGAAATATGATATTACATGAATTAGGAAGCTGAAGCAAAGGCCCACTGGCTTCGGGACCCAGCAGAGTTCAGCAAGAGAAGGAGAACTGAGAAAGGGAAAGAATGATTAATTGATCAAGGTGGGGTGGGAACCTCAGATTAGGCCAGGGTTTTTCAACCTCTGTAGGAAATCCTTTGTTGTGGGGCTGTTCTGTACATTGTAGGATGTTTAACAGCATCCCTGGCCTCTACCCACTAGATGCCAGCAGCACTCCCCAGTTGTGACAACTAGAAATGTCTCCTGGGAGTAAAATTACCTCAGTTGAGAACTACCGGGTTAGACAAAAAGAAAGTTTTATTTCCTTCCTTGAATGAGTTTTTTCTTTTCTATTGAATCTACTGCTTGTGAAATGCTCTGGAAGCTACAGAAATGAATAAGGCACAGTCTCTTACCTATATGAAGTTACAGAATTCTGGGAAATATTAGGCATGAGACCGGCTTATCAAATACAGTTGGAGAATCCTTCGCTTGGCTTTGAAGAACAGCAAAGATATCCCTCTGTGTGGAATGGGTAAAGCACATTCTAAATCAAAGTATATAAAGATAATGGTAGATGCTGTAACAAGCCCCAGAATTTCAGTGGTTTAACACAGTAGAAGTTTGTTTCTTGCTCATGTAACAGTGTTCCTGATTGGTGAACAGCTTTCCTCCATGTGGTGATTCAGGGATTCAGGCTTCTGCCATACCTTGGCTCTTCCCACCACTAAGATCTCATATTTTTTTTTTCAATAAGCAGAAGAAAGAGTGAGGAGAAGGCGTGCACTCTTTAAAGAGCCTTGGCCTGGATGTGACTTCATTTATGCTGACCTTCCATTGTTGGAAATTAGACTCCGGATGGTTTCCAATCAAGTAGAATGAATCAATACTCAATTGCTCATCTTGGCTCAAACTCTGTGACACTCTATGGTCATGAAAATTCATTAGGAGCCTGTTAATGTAGAGTGCTTTCTTTAATGGTGAGGGGAGTTTTGCATAGAGCCCTCCACTCTGCACAGTTTGAGTTGGAACTGGGATAAGAGCCCAGATCTCTAAGTCCAGCAGTCTGCCCGCTATTTGAATTTCTTTTTCTCTTTTCCACCAGGATTGGAGATATGGATTGTACCAAATTAATTCCTATATCCCCAGTGCCTAGCATAAGGTTGGGCACATATAAGGTACTCAGTGAATTTTTACAGAGGGGATGAATGGATGAGAAGTATTATTGAAACAAAAACACTAATTCAAAAAGATATATGCACTGCTATGTTCATTGCAGCATTACTAGTAATAGCCAAGATATGGAAGTGAATGAATGAAGAAGATGTCAGACACACACATACACACACACACATATATATCACATGACAATATTAATCAGCAAACAAAAGAAAAAAGAATGAAATCTTACCAATTATGACAACATGGATGGACCTAGAAGGTGTTATGCTAAGTGAAATAAATCAGAAAGAGAAAGACAAATACCATATGATCTCACTTATGTGCAGAATCTTAAAAAAAAGTAAATGAATAAATGAAACAAAACAAAAGGAAGCCCATAGATACAGAAAACAAGCTGATGGCCGCCAAAGGGGAGGGGGTGGAGGAGATAGAAATAAAAAAAGTACTTCAAAATAAAAGGTCAAAAAACTATTAACTAGCCCTAGTCAGTTTGGCTCAGTGGTTAGAGCATTGGCCCACAGGCGGAAGGGTCCCAGGTTCAATTCAGGCCAAGGGCATGGACCTCGGTTGCAGGCTCGGCCCTGGTCAGTCTGGGCACATGTGAGAGGCAACCAACCGATGTGTGTCTCTCACCTCAATGTTTCTCTCTACCCCCTGCCTCCCCCTCCCCAAAAAAGCAATGGAAAAAATATCCTCAGGTGAGGATAAAATAAATAAAATAAGAAATAAAATAAAATAATAAAATAATAAAATCAAATCACTACAGTTTAAAAAAGAAGCTATTAACTAAACAAAAAAAGGAACATTGTCCACACCTCCAGAAGCACGCACTCAAGTAGAGTTTACTTGTTAACCTGGAAATTGCAGCTTATAGGCTTATAGAGCTGTACCCACACTGATGTTACAGGCATCAGGGCAGGATGAACTCTAAGTGCTGCATTGGGGGTGACAAGTTTCCTTTATTAGCCAGGGAAATAAGTGATAGAACTCTAACTCAGGGAGCTTTAAGGCACACATTTATTTTACGAAAAAGTTCGGGATATCTGGCTTCCAGGAAGGCTGAGTACAGGTGCTCAACAGGCCATCAGGAACCTTTTTCTCTTCATTTCTTGGCTCCACTTTCCTCTGTGTTAGCCTCACTCTTTGTCAGACTCTCTTCACTCTCCTCAGTGATGGCAAAGATGCCACCGGCAGTGACAGGCATTCATCCCTCAGCTACCTAAGGGGGAAGGGCTCCAGAGAATGTCCCAGGGTTGAGTTTCATTGGCCAGTCTGGTGTCATATGCCTGTCCTTGTGCCAGTCACCATAGCCTGCCTCTCACTAGCCAGACCAGGTCCTGTGTACACCACTGGAACAAGGGGTGCCCAATCCACAGGGATGGAGTGGTAGGAAGGGCAATTCTTCAGGAAAAACCTGGAATGCTGTTGCAAAAAGATGGGGGAAGGGGTGCTGGGTGGGCAAAGATACCCAATGTCTACTATATTTCCAGTGTTCTTATGTAGTGGACCTCTATATTTGTTCCTAAGCTCCCTCCCCTACTGTGGCCCCTGAAGTTCTTGTGGAGATGTTTTCCTTAGTTCAGAAGTAGAATGTATAGTTGACTTGCGCCATTGGCGTTATTATATCCCCTCGATCTAGTGAGTGGTTTAGGGATGGCTACCTGGCCCAGGAAAAGACAATGAGATGAAATCAGGTTTTAGCTCAAACTCGAGTGAAAGATACTCTGTTTTAAAAATTAATTTTTTATTATGAAAAATTTCCACCATACACAAAAATACCCACCATCCAGCTTCAGCATTTATCAACTCGTGGGCAATCTTGTGTCATTATAGCACAAGATTATTTTGGAGCAAATTTCCCAAATCACATCATTCCATCTCTGTATTTTTCAGTATGTACCTCTAAAGGTACTTGGTATTTCCTATTAGAAGGGAATCTGAAAAGATGTAGGGGATAAAGTTGCTGCTGCCATCTTGCTTCCGCATGGAGCCAGCAACTGGACAAATTAGGTGACAGCAGAGCAGCAAGGAGAGAAACTAAGTCCTGGTGACAAATTTGGGGCTCTGAATTCATCTGTGCATGAAGTAATAAACCTTACCACTTTCTTTTCCAAGGTAGGTGAGCCAGAATAATATTTTTATACTATGTTGTTTGCACCCTGCCCATATCCTCGCGGATCACCTTGAGAGTGGGTCACTTGAAGCTTAGGTGGACGGTTCTCAGTACAATGATGGATTCTTACCCCGAGCGTGGGTATCTCTCTGCCTAAGGACTTTCTCTGGCCGTAAGATTGTGCTTGGCTTTTGCAAGTGGCAGACCAGAAGTGGAAGGGAATAAATGCCTCCCCAGAGGCACCCTCAACCACGAGGGGCAGAAATTGGTGCATAAATATCCCAGCTTCCTTGCGGCTCAATGAGACAACACTGAAGCCTGTACAACATTGAGTGTCAGAAGGCCCCTCGTGGGAATAAGTCCCAGTTGTCCCTAGCAGCAACCCTACCATCAACACACCTGTGACTGGCTTTCTGTCTTCCCTACTCCCTACCATGCTTCCTGTGATCACCTCCCAACTAAACCAGGTGCCCCAATTTCTTGTCAGGACTGCCTGGCATGCAGTAGATTTCACCTGCAGCATGATAAAATCCAGGTGCTGTGGACTTGGGCACAGTTGCTAGACGGTAAGCAACATGGACACCCCAGCAGCCTCGCCTGATGGTTCAGATGATGATGTGCCCATGGAAGGCTGCTCTGCTTACCCGCCTTATGGTGAATTTCTCTATATCTAAGACAAGGAGGGGTGGGGGGACGACAGGGAGAGCTGCTGTCTGTTTGGGGACATTTTTAAGTGTCTTTCCTACTGTCTACAAATGAAAACACACATGCTAAACAACACTAAGCTGGTGATAAAACAAGTAGCTTCATAAAGGGCCCTAGCAGTGTTTTCCTAAGCTTAGAGACCAGTTATCCAGCATCTTCAACCTTTAAGGGAATTACGAAGTCAGCTGAGAAAGAAATCTTAGGTCATCCAAAGCAACAGTGTCAAAGTTCGTGTACTTTCCTCCAAGGAGAATCCTCTTAGACTCTCGGTCAGGGCTGGGTTACTCTTACTTTACACCTAATGCCACCGCAGGATTGGAAGCGCCACATTTAAGCAGGAGGGAAACACCTATGGCAAACTCAGCAATTAAAGGAACCAGGCAAGACTTGAAAATGAGTCAGAAGAGCTCAGCCAACTGGTCAATGCTACATAGGAATATGGGTCCAATGTTGTCAGTCCTTCCAATTTTTCAGGAAAAACTGAAAATTGGAATTTTTAAGTGAAATAACCTTACTTTTATATAAAAAAATTAAGAGAGAAACATTTTAAAGACAATATGCAGGCCTGATGCGTCGAGGGCCTGACTTTGCCCCATCAAATGAGGCAGGAATTCTCCCTTTTGCCACCGTTGCTTCTCCTTGGCTCCGGTAGAAAACTTTATTTCGTGATTCCTTGGTTACATAACTAGATATTTGAGCACGGATCTGGGTTTTATTTGGGAAATACTTGTTGGAGAAATCAATAGGTGTGTAATCATTTGTAGAAATCACTCTTATTTTGGTTGAGTGGGCAGTGTTCTGAGCTTCCCCAAACAAAATATCTGCATATCCCGGGATCGATGTGGCTGGTGCCTGGGGACTTCTGGGGACACAGAGATACAGCTTCCTCTTCCCTCTCCTGTGTTTACACAATCAGCTCTCAAAGGTTACGATTCCTCCGTGGGCGACTGGCCTGCAGCATTCTCTCTGCTTTGCTTGATTCAGTTAATTTCATCCAGGCTGGAATCTGAGCATGGAGTTCTCCTGGCGTTGCACACTGATACCTGGTTGAGCAGATTGAAACAATTCCTTCAACTCTCTCAGGTGTCTGAGCAGGTTCCTCTGTGGGGCTTTCCGAGAGTGTATTTCAGCTTCAGCATCATGGAGCACAGTGACATTAAGTTATGTGGTTTTATAAGGCTTGAACCAATACTCCTCCTTCTTAAGATGTTCTTTTCAAGAACTTCCTCCTCAAGCTCATGAGATGGCTTAAAAAGTTGTTAAAAATAATGCTCATTGTATTTATTTTATTTTTATCTGATCCCAAGAGTGTTATATACCCATTGTTTTATAAATAATGAAATTTAGATTATTAATAATGCTGTCACACATATTAAACACAAATAGCATTTTCCTTCTATATATGTGTGCATCGGTGTGTGTATGTATGTGTTTTAGTCCATTGATGCTGCTAACAGAAATACCATAAACTGGGTGGCTTATAAAAAAAATAGACATTTGTTTATCACAGTTCTGGAGCCTGGGAAATCCAAGATCATGTGCTGGCAGATTTAGTGTCTGGTGAATTCATGCCTCCTCATTGATGGCCACTGTGCCCTCAGATGGAGGATCCAGGGAGTTCTCTCTGCTCTATTTTTATAAGGGCACTAATCCTATTCATGGGAGTTCCACCCTCATGACCTAATCACCTCCCAAAGGCCGCATCTCCTAATACCATCACCTTGGGGTTTAGGATTTCAATATTGGAATTTTAGGAGGACACAAACATTTAGTCCATAGCAGTGTGTATGTATGTGTGTATATTGCCTTTTAATATATTTTTAGATTTGATCTGCTAAGTATTTTGTGGGACATTTTTGCATCTATGTTTGTGAGATGTTGATCTATAGTTTTCTTATGATGGCTTTATCTGGCTTAGGAATCAAGGCGATATTAGCCTCATAAAATGAGTTGGGAAATGTTCCTTCCTTCTCTGGTATATGAAATAATTTGAGTAGTATTTTTTTCCCCCCTTAAATATTTGATAGAATTCATTGGGTAAGACAGCTGGGATTGTGGTTTTCTTTGTGAGAAGAGTTTGAAATATGAATTTAATTTCTTTAATTGATATAGGGCTCTTCAGGTTTTTAAATTTTATTTCTTCTTCATAGAGTTTTGATCATTTGCATCTGCGATATCATGATTTATAATAAGAAATATATACTTGGTCTTTGACTCCAATTCTGGCACAAAGCTCTTAAAATCCTTGTAATTTCCTAAGTGTTGAGAGTGATAAAGGTGTCGTTTGTTATGTTAATGAACAACTTTTGGAAAGCATCTAAGGATGGGGGCTGGTTGCTGCTGGAGCCAATTCTGTGTTTAGAGGGTTGGTACTTTCAATCCCACCCCTCCCTCCAACCTCTAGGGAGAGGCCAGGGGCTGGCAGTTGAATCAGCCACCAATAGCCAATGATTTAATCAACCTTGACTATGTAATGAAATCTTCTTAAAAGCACACAAAGATGGAGTTCAAAGAGTTTCTAGGTTGGTGAACATGTGGATGCCATGAGAATGGTTCACCTGGAGAGAGCATGGAAGCTCCCTGCCTTTTCCCCATACCTTGCCCTATGCATTTTTTCATCATGCTGTTGATACATATCCTTTAATATCTATTGTAATAGACTGATAATCGAATAAGCAGAATGATTCTCTGGGTTCTGTGAGCCACCTTAGCAAATTAATTGAACCTGCGGCTGGAAGAGGTGGGAGGGGGAACAGTCTTGTGAGACTGAACACTTTACCTGTGGAATCTGATATTATCTCCAGATAGATAATCTCAGAAGCGAGTTGAATTCAATTCAAGTTGAATTGCTTATTGGTATGGGGTAGCCACCCCGCCCCCTGCCCCAATTGAAATTGATCCCAGAACATCAAAAGAGTGTCTTTCAAGAAATTTATCCATTTCATTTGGGTTGTCAAAATATTCTAAACTGTTCATAGTATTCCTTTACTATCCTTTTAGTATCTGAAAGACCTGTAATGATACCCCCTATTTTATTTCTGCTAAATGTGATGAGACCAGATGAGACATACATGAAAAGGACCTAGCCCAGGGTCTGTCTGTTGAATATGGAGTGCTCCTTCAAACTCTGTTATTATCCTCAAGAATAGCATCTCTTCTCACCAGAAGGTAAACACGACAGCACTTTACCCCTTTGTTCACGTCTGTGTCCTCACCATCTAGAACACTGTGCTCAGATACCAGGCACTCAAAAATACTTGTACAAAGAATTTTTCTTGTTTAAATCTGTGCCTCTGATTTCAGTGCCCCAAAGCTCAGCAGGAAAACAGCCTCCACAAATTAGCAGGTGGTTATCTCAGCCCTGGGTTATGCTTATCTTAGATGAACTGCTCATTTTCCTCTCCAGAACCTTCTAGATTGCCAGGATCCCTGGGGAGGGTCAGGACCTTCAAGGATCTTGTGAACTCTGGAAGGATAGCAGTTCTCTTTCACGGGAGTGCATCCACCTTCCTTCAGCCCTGGTTTGCAAATTCCAGACTTGGAGCTTTGCTGTTTGCTAGCCCTGCCTGGCAGGAGAATAGGTGTTTATTCAAAGTAAAAACAGACTCAGCAGGATCCTGTAAGTACTCCCCATGCAACTACCTGAGATGAATTTCAAGTTGGCTTATGGCAATTTCCACATCAGGGCTGGAGAAAAGAGGTTGTATGTATCATGTCCTCCTGGGGCTCCTGCTGTTGTTTGTGCCCCGTGGTCTCCCTCGGCGCATGAAGATCCATCTTGCTTTTCTGTTCCGTCTTCCTACACTAACATAGCCAGTTATCTAGGGATGAAGCAGGGGACAGAAACTGTCAGTGCCATAGACGTGTTCTGAGATCTCCCACCTGGCTCTCAAGTGCAGAAGAACTTCCCTGCGTGTGGTTAGGATTGAAGTACCCAGGCTTGGTTCACCATTCCTGCAGGAGGAAAGGGTGGTCCCCACCATTGCCCACCCCAACACCATGCTTTGAGTTTTCAGGATTTGAAGCCAACTGACCTGGGTTCACATCTCCACATGTTAATTTGTGAACATTATGTCTTCAGTCCAATGCCCTTGCCTTAGTTTCTTTACTGAAAGTGGAGATGATGGCTACCCTGGGGGGTTCTCAGGAGGAATAATACACAGGTTTACCTCTCACTGCACAGCGTCTCTCCCACCTTCCCGCTCTCCCTTCCCAGGTCCCCACCCCCACTCTGCCTGCTGCAGTGCTCTTCCCAAGAGTATTTTGAATTCCTGCCTTGTTCTCCTTCCTCCAGAGGTAAAGGAGCTGACTTCTTAACATTCTCGCAGTGCCGCTTCACTTTGTTAAAAAGTCACATTTCCTCCTGTGCCTTCACATTCGTTCATCTGGCACACGTGGCTGAGCACCTTCTAGGTGTCAGGCTGCTTCCGGGCGCCAGGGGTCCAGAGACCAGCTAGGTTCTCCCTCCCTGCCCTCAAGGGACTTAGACTCAGCCACTGAGCCCAGGCTGCCAGCAGTCTCCCGTGTGAGGGTGTAGCCAGCACGGCTGTGTTAAGGTGGTGATATTTGGGAGCTTTTTCTTATTTTTAAATTAAAAAACCTCTTTCACTAACTTTTCCCCCTAGAATGTTCATCATCTTGGATTTTTCATATGGGGTTATATATGCAGGCCTCATTTTATCCATGCTTTCTAGATCCTTGGGAGTAGTGCAAGTCTTATTTTATACATAATTCCATATATAAGAGGTGATTATACAAAAAATTTAACATAATGGTTGGCTATATATACACACACATATAACTTATATATGTGTGTGTATATATGTGCATATAACTTACATACATATAAAATAATTTATACATTATATATTAATATATCAATATATAATTTATATATACGTGTCTACATACATAATTTATGTAGTTTATGTATGTAATTTGTATATATAAAATACATAAAAATTTTATTTTGCCTTATTTATTTAGAATGTCATAAGGAATTCCCGTCATTAAAATTATTTATGTTTATAATAACTGCCAAATGCAATATCATATGGCTTGTTTCACATGCGTTTACCCCCCTTCCACATTGTGATTTTAAATGTGGTTTCCTTGTGTTGTATATTTTTAGTATCTCTATTAATGTTGGGCCAGCTGGTCCCACCACCCGGGCCAGAGCTTCACAGCCAAAAGCTCTCCTGGCTCTGACGTGACCCTTCGATGGCCCCTCTCATTTTTCCGTGTCTGTAAAAGGACATAGTACAAACTGTTAACTTGGGAGGTGTTTGGCAGCTCACTAAAGGGCAAAGCCTTTCCTCTCGGGGGATTGGCTTCAAGTTGTAATTGTGTGCTCAGCATTGCTGAGAAAGATCCTCAGCCTTTTGTCAGGGTTTTGGAGCCTGTGTGCTGCTGCTGAATGCCTTCTCCAGGCTTCCATCGATAGCAAGGACTCGGGATGAAGTCCGGCTCCTTTGGGACGATGGCCACAGGCACCAGACCCAGAGCAGCACCGCTTCCATCTTGACAGAGAAGACCAAAGTCTTATCTCGGGCAACTAATTAAAAGTTGACCTCAGGCTTCTTTTATTTTATACTTTCTCTGAGTTCCTGTCACATTAGCATGTGCCTCTGCTATAGTGTTGATCACATTGTGTTACAGTTTTATTTTATTTTGCTTTCCCATCAATCTTCCTCCTAGATTTGGAGCTCAGGAGGGATATGGAAACCTGACCTGTTTCTCTTTGTGTTCCTGGCACCTGTTGGAGCACCTGCACACACCGTGAGGTCTAAGATGTTGACTTGATGAGAGCTGAGGGATCATTCTATTGATTTTTAAGGCGAGGTATTTATTTATAGGTATTCCTTCAACTTTTTTCCCCAGGAATCACGACTGGGTGTAGAAACTTGGTACTGGCATGTGGGTGACCCAAAGAATCCAGTAGTTGGGGGGAAATATACATATCTATAGTTTGCATAGAAAATAATACAATAATTAATAAATAAAAATACAAGAATTAACTGTTTTGGGTACTCACAACTGTAAACCTGCTTTTGCCCCACCCTGTATGGTCTCATGCTTCATAACAGCTCCCCAAATAAAAGAATGCATTTAACCACATGGAAAGCAAGTGGCAGGGGAGGGTTAATATAACTTACATATTTTTTATTTTAATTGCTTCATTAAGTAATTTACTCCAGTAATACTTATTGAGTTCCTGACATAGTCGGGCCCGCTGTCAGGCCCTGGGGATTAAGGTTGAGAAGACCTTTTCCTCATTCCCACGTGGCGCTCACATCGGAAATCATTCACTTAAATACTTATTGGCCGTCCACTGCTGCTTGAGGTGGCAGGGATATATCAGGAAACAGAACAGACAAAATTTATTTATTTATTTATTTTTAATCCTCACTGGAGGATGTTTTTTCCATTGATTTTTAGAGGGAGAGAGGGGAAGGAGAGAGACACATTGATTGGTTGCCTCCCCCGCCCACCCTGATCGGGGCTGGGTATCGAACCTGCAACCCAGGTAGGCTCCCTTGACCGGGAATCAAACCCGAGACCCTTAGGTGCGAGGGCTGACACTCCCACCACTGCACCGCACCAGCCGAGGTAAACAGACAAAATATTTTG
Source organism: Miniopterus natalensis (assembly GCF_054644295.1). Classification (NCBI taxonomy): domain Eukaryota; kingdom Metazoa; phylum Chordata; class Mammalia; order Chiroptera; family Miniopteridae; genus Miniopterus; species Miniopterus natalensis. The sequence continues at coordinate 87,244,926 of NC_142083.1, forward strand.
ACTCTCACCCCCAGTGGGGATCTGAAACGATAAAGACATGAGCAATGCTGTCAGGCCTGCCTCCCCACTATAGGACCAAACAAAGCATGGCTCCCACAACAAAGCTCTGAACAAACACTGTGCTCTGGGTTTCCTTCTTGCCGTTTGCCGGTTCTCCTATTTTCCTTCTGACCCATCTCCCACTCCCCTTCCGGGGCTTGGAAGAGGAGAGGGAAAGACAGCTTCTTTAGGAGCTATGAAAAGTGAGCATCATATTTGGTGAGGTTCTTTGGGAGCCTAAGGCTGGAGTATAAATAGTTCATGCCATGTCTGAATCACTAATCAAGGCTGTGTCTATATACTACATACACTGGTTAAAAGGAGAAGTTTGAACTCAGCTTTCTCACCCAGTGTTTGAGCTGTAGCAGAACCATTTTTGATGGAATTCAATCACACAACGTTTTTTCTTTTGTATATCTGCCACATCTATTCTTTTCTGACTTTGCACCTGTATTTATCCTATTACTGATCACCTGTTTTATACAGTGCAAGGTACTAGCCATGAGGGATATACAGGAATGCAGGACAGATGCAGTCTCTGGCTTTATGGAACTTACAGCCTCGTTGGAGAGAAACACCAAATAATGAATGAGGCAGCAAATTATTTAGTTATAATTTCCATAGCTGCAAGGACAAGCATTACAGGCTGCTGTGAGAGGGGCCAAAGGCAGGGGGTTGGTGCTCTGGAAGGCTTCTCTAAGGAACCAGCTAGGCAGAGATGTAGGCTGGAGGAGAGAGTGACAGAGGAGCAGAGCGTTCCAGCAAATGCAAGCCCTGTGCTTGGAAGGACTGGGGCCCTTTTTTCAAAGATCAGAGGGTGGGAGTAGAGGAATTGGAACGATGCTGGTGGCATCAGAAAAGGCCAGGCCATGTAAGGGTAGGTAGGTGACTTTGGGGAGACCCATGAAGGATTTTCTTTAGGGAGGAAATAGACATGATCAGGTTTTTGTTTTTTAAAAGACACTTCTGGCTGCAGGGTGGGGAGTGAATTATAGGAGGCAACAATGGAAGCGGGAAGAAAGGTTAGGATGTTATTGACCCTGTCCAGGTGAGAGGATATGGGAAGCTGGGCTAAAAGAGAAAAGAGAGAAGTGGATGGATGAATGTGAACAGTATATAGGAGGTAGAGTGACTGGGCTTGGGGTAGAATCTAAAGGAAGAGTGCAGTCCAAAGGAGATAGAATTTGGGCTCAGTAAGTTGAGAGTTGTCATCGGAGGGTCATAGGGGAGAATAAGCATATGTTGCAGAGGCTCCAGTGAGAATTCTTCCAATGGCTTACCTTGGATATGTGTGAACTCTTTGTCCTGATTCTGTGAGGTCATTAGGACCTCTGGCAATGGTCCCATCATATAGATAGGTATTAGTTCAGCTGCCTAAACTAATATTTCCTTGTATGTCCCCCCCCCCCCCCAAATTCTAGAACCATGTCCATAGAATTTTAGGAAGAGATATTCTGGAGGTTAGTTAATACCCTTGATGGTTAGAATTGTGTATAGTTATGATTCTCTTTGTATCTATTCTGGTCTCACTTAAGATGGCTGAAATGATTGATCACTGCCCTTCAGAGACTCAGGTATTTTCTGCTCTGCAAATGTCTGTAAACTGCATCCTGACTTACGCAAGGAGAGCTGCCATCATCCCTGAGGTGCTGTGTTTCTCAGCAGTGGTGATTCAGAGGCTGTGGTATCTTGGCTCACCTGGTTTGAGTTTCAGCTTTGCCATGACTAGATGTGTGTCTTCCGACAAGTCTACATGCTCCCATCTTCAGTTTCTTTATCCTAAAAAAAATGTAGCTGTCGCTGCTGATGGTATCTACTTCCTCAGAGTTAAAGTGGGTCTCCCATGAGACAACTTAAGAGAAACTGCTACATGGTACCCCCACCCGTCTGTGAGCTTCTTGATGTCAAGGATCATGCATTTCTTTCTTCAGTGTCTAGCACAGGATGTGGCTCAGAATAGACCATAAATGCTTGTTCAGTGATGTAGCAACTGAAGTATCCACTGAATGTCTGTGGGTGGGTGAATATTTCCAGAATGAGTGATCCAAGGAAAGAGTGCTCTAGGACGATGGACGAGGGATGATGAATGTAGTCTCTGGTTCTGGAGATACCCGAGTTTGAATCCTAGCTCTGCTACCTACTAGCTCTGTGACTTCAAACAAGTTTCTTAACCTCTCTGAGCCTTTGTGTCCTCATTGAAAAAAATGTTAATAATATCACCAATGTGAGTGCGTTCTTGTGATGACTAGATGAGCTAATTATGTGAAAATACCTCACCCAGTCCCAAAAACATACTGGTTGCTTTGTAAATGCTAGTTGCTACTGTTAGCATCTTTAAGATTACCACCTTGTTGTCAGTTTTCCCTGTCACCTTTGCCTTCATGAAAGTGGCTTGATGTCCTGGAAATTGAGACTAGACTAAACTTTTAGTGGATTCCCCCAAACCTGCTCAACTATCGAACATTCTATTAGGGATGGGAGTATTTTATGTGTATTTTTTTTTTCTTATTTCCATCTGATTTCTTTTATTCTGAGACCCACACTAATTTTCAAGGCAGGGAGAGATAACGTTGACTGACATATCCCTGGTTTTCCTTGTTGGAAGGTTAGGCTCTTGTCCCAGGGTTATAAATAGTATCCCAAATACTGGATTGAGAGGTGTTGGCCAGAAGGGGAGAACTGGCTAAATCACAGCCCTAAATGACTCCTGGGATTCTGGCCAATACCAAGGAGCAATCTTTCTTGGAACCCCAACATCTGCTATTATTCAGAAAGCTTCCTGGGAAGGTAAGCCAATTTAATTAATTAGAGCATTCTCTTTTATAACTCTTGGAGTTTTTAATCCTTTGAGACAGCAGACAGCTTGAGTTACTTAACTTACTTAGTTCTTTTAGATGCTTCTTATTGTTGCAGCTTTTAGTTTCTCTTCTCCCCAAGGTATACCTGTCAGATCCTTCAGGAAGCAGGCGTTGATCGGAGTCGGGCATGCAAGAGGTTTATTAGGAGGGGGAGGAAGGGGTGTAAATGCCTGTGAAAAATAAAATGAGGGAGAGAGGAAGTAGGACTTGGCAAGGGAGAGCTTCAGACCGAGATGCAGATCTGACAAAGTCTGTGCCAGCACAACAGAAAGCTCTGGAGCAGAGACTGCCCATTAGAGGAATCGAATCATGGGTAGAGTGGCCAGGCCCAGTGTCCCACCACTCTCAGTCACTGGCCGAGGACTGCGGGGAAGGGCGTGGCCTCAACTCCAAAGCTAAGACAGATCCTGAAGGCGCCGTAGTTGGAGGCCACCAGTGAATTGAGCTCCTAGTGGCTGAGCGACCTGTTCTTTCTTGAAGGCAGATGCGAGTGGTACTTGTGTGGAAGCCCCACCTGGAGACCAGCACGTCTATGATGGATAAACTCAAATGATTAGGGAGGCTGGCTGAGCACTACCATCTGGGCCATTCAAGCCAGTTTCCTCCATAAATATTTATTTACACTTTCTGGATGCTGGTCACCCTGGTGGGCTACCTAATGTGAGATACAGCGAATCCAGCAGGGACTCTGCCTTCAAAGAACATAAAGCCTCGCAGATGAAATGAGAAGTGTGAGTAAGCCACCATTTATAAAGTCGAAATGGACAAGGGTCTTAGGAGAGGGCCAGAGAAGATCATCATTATAACAACAGCTATCATCTCTCGAATCCTCATGGGGAAGCCAGGTGTTTCCCACGTCACCTCATTTCTTCAGGAAGCATGAGCACTATTATCTCATTTTACAGGTAAAGAAATGGAGGTGCAGGGAGAAGTGACTTGACCAACATCTCACAACCAGTAGCAACCCTTCTGTCAGTGTCCACCATCACTCTGAAGCCAGTGGGATCCTTTCAAATGCAAACCTAATCTTGCCACTCCCTGTTTAAATCCCTTTGATGGCTTCCTTTGCTATGGTGATTGTAATAAAAAATGTCTCTGTGGCCTTCAAGGTGCTGCCTGGTTGACCTCAGCCATCTCCCTGGCCACATTTCTCCCCTGCTCCTCGCCCTCTGCACAAGTCATATTGGCCTTCTTGCAGTTCCCCCCATGTTCCCTTGCTTCTTTCTGCCACAGGCCCTTTGCACCTGCTGTTCCTTTCACTCTCACTCCTTGACTAGTACATTCTTTATGTGTGCTTAAAGAGCTCTCACTACCATTAGTAATGTTCATTTACTTTTGTGATTAGTTGACTACCTCCTGTCTCGCCGCACTTCAGGCTCCAGGAGGGTAGAGAATTATCCATTTATCTTTACTTTTGTATTTCCAGCACCCAGCATAGTGCCTTGCCCATGGCAGGTGCTCAAGAACTATGCTGAAAGGGCCGATGTTCCCGCGCTGGTGTTTGAACTGAAAATGCCCCGACTTCACTGCCCTGGGGAAGTAGAGTTCCTTCTAACTGGCAGTGACGAGAGTCCTCATGGCATTGTGGAGGCTGTAGCACTGGAACCCAGGCCTTTGAAGCAAGTTCTGTCTCTTGGTCCCAGTAAACAAGACAGGAAACCAAAACCGTAGAGACTGAAGGACCGGGTAACAGAGTATGAACAGATCTCTTCTGACCTGTCCTACTTTTGGAAGAAAACAGCTCCAGATAGTATCAGCCTCATGAAAGAGCACCCACTTCCACATTTTCTTTGATCAGGAGGGCATTGGTTTGCTGAGCAGGTAGGAGGGAGGCAGGAGTGCATCCCCTTTCCTTTCCTGAGTTATTTGTTTCCTCTGGTGCTGAATCTCAGCACTCCACTCCGGAGATGGGGCCCTGTGTTTGGAGCTCTGGTGATTTGCATTTAATTACTGAGAATGTTTCTTTCTTTTATAAATTGTAATGCTGCTTGCAGCATTAAAAGAAGTTCCTGTTGGAATGAAAACACCAAATGCTTCAGGACATCTTTTTATACTGACTGTTAGGAGTCATCTCAAAATAGGTAGTTGATTTTCTTAATGGTTTTGCAATTACCCATAATGATGCCCTTTCTATGTCTTTGAGGTCAAATTGGAGATCTTTGGTCAGATGCACAAGATAGAATTTTAAGAACTGCTTTGCTTTGATCCAAATTCCTGTAGATGGGGTTGTTTAAGAAAGAAGTGCAGGGGGGGCTCCCGCTGTTTAAGGATCTGACCACGTTTATCACCATCTCCCATCCCTGCTGCTGCCCAGCTCTGGCTCTTGCAGAATCCAGGATTGTACTACAGTGGCAGACTTGGTCAGGTTCTCTTTCAGGCCTATGAGTTTCAGGAACCAGTAGAAAGGGCAAAAGTAGGTTCTGCACCCTGGCTGGCATGGCTCAGGGATTAGAGCTTCGGCCCGAGCACCAAAGGATCTTGAGCTTGATTCTCGGTCAAGGGCATGTGTCTGGGTTGCAGGTTCAATCCCCGGCCAGGTTGGGCTTTGTGCAGGAGGCACCAGTCAATGCGTCTCTTTCACATTGATGTTTCTCTCTCTCCCTCCCTCCCTCCTTTCCACTCTCTCTAAAGATCAATGAAAAGAATACCCTCAGATGAGGGGTAACAAACAAAAAAAGTAGGTTCTGTTAGTCCCTTTATTGGAACTGGAGTTCCAATCTCTCTGGAGGCTCTGTTCCTTCCTTGGTGCCTCCTGACTTATTTCATGGAAGGATGTGTCCCCAAGATGCTGAGATAATGTGTGTGGTGGGAAGATTGCAGGGATGAGGCCCAGGTCCTCCTCTTCTCAGATTTCCAACTTCAGATATCTCTATGATTATTTCTTTAATGTGTGCTTTAAATCATTAGCTCTTAAATTTGACTACAATTATTTTTAAAAAAGCAACTTGGCATTACAGCCATAAGTGAAAAACCAGTGTCACTTCCTGCAAATAGAAAGTAAGTGCACAAATAAATTCAACTGGAAGACCCAACAGGCTTTCCTTTTCTAGCTGGAGACTACTGCCTGTCAAAGGCTCTGAGCCCCAGGCCTGATCTCTGCTAAAAAGAGAGATTAGCAAGTGTTGTAGTATGATTGGGACTTTTTCCTTGATGTTTTCAGAAGGGTTGAAACAGACTTGAAAGGGAACAGCTTTCTCACTTTGTGATTTGATGTTACTTAGTTCTGTATCCTTGTACCACCTAAAAATTATTGCCAGTAGAACAGCCTCATGCTGGGAAAAGGGTTCTAGCCTTTTCCAGTAGACACCCCTGAACTGGTTAATTCTGTAGACTGTTGTTTCCTGGGCAGGCTCAGAGGACCTGGCATGAGAGTGATGTAGAAGATTGGTCAGTTTCAAGGAGTTAATGGTGGTTGTAGCAGGGCGGTGCATGGGCGGTGACCAGAAGGGGAAGGAAAAGAGGTGGGGTGCCTTGCATGAGATGGAGGTAAAACAGTGGAGGTAAAATCCATGATTTCACTGTTTTCCCTGGACTTTGCCCTTTGGGGGACATTTGGGATAGGTGATCTGAGGCTTAAAGTCTACCCTGACTTAAAACTTTCCTGAGTTCCTTTATCTCCTCTCATTGCCATTCAAAGTATGGTCTGCAGACCAGCAGCATCAGCATAACCTGGGAGCTTGTTAGAGTTGCAGAATCTGGGAGGCCTCCACCGGGGAGCCCCTGCATTTTAACCCAATTCATAGATGATTCGTGTGCATATTAAAATTGAGATTGCACACCCATGATTATGGGAGTCTTACTCACAACAGGCAAGCAGCCCAGTACCCATCACGGCTGAATGATAAACACAAAGTAGTATATGTAGACAATGGAATATTACTCAGCCTTAAAAAAGGAAGGGGAACCTGTCACGTGCTACAGCATGGATACACAGGACATTATGCTAAGCGAAATAACCTCGTCGCAAAAAGGCAAATGCTGTATGAGTCCACTTATATGAGTTATCTAAAGTTGTCAGCTTCATTGAAACAGAAGGTAAATGGTGGTTGCCGGGGGTTGTCAGGAGGGGGTGATGGGGGTTGTTGTTTAATGGAGACAGAGTTTTCAGTTTTGCAAGATGAAAATGGAGATCCATTGCACAGTAATGTCAATATTCTTAACACTGCCAAATTGTGAATTTAAAAATGGTTAAGATAGTAAATTTTATGTTACGTGTTCTTTACCATAATTAAAATAAATTTTAAAGGAAAAGAGGAACACTGTTAGCCACCTTAAAAATAACTGAGAAGCAGTACAGACTCCGGTTCTCAAAGATTAGTGGGCATAATGGCTCACTGGAAGGCTTGTGTCCGGAGCGTCTGATTCTCTAGGTCTGGGTGAGGCCCAAGGATTTCCATTTCTAACAGGTTCCCAGGTGATGCTGCTGCTGGTTGGGGCCTGGATAGTGAGCCACACCATCCACCTTGCAGTGTGCTAGTCCACAGAATGTCCGAACGTAGCAATCCTCTAAGTCCCGTAGGAGTTCTCAACCCAGAAAGCACATTCAAATCACCCAGCTTACACAACAAAAATAAAAACAAATATATGGATGCCTGAGCCCCACACTCAGTGAATCTGATTTTATTATTCTGGGATAGAACTTGAACCCATATATATTTTTAAAACTGTATGTTTTGATATAAATCAAGTTTATAGAAAAGTTGAAAGAATAGTAGAAAGAACTCTTCTATAGCCTTTACCCAGATTCACCAGTGTTTACGTTTTGCCCCATTTCCTTTACACATTTTTGGCAGGAACATCGCTGTGGTGATAACATATTCTTCTCATAACATCACATGAGGAGGCACATGGTGTCTCTTGGTCCTGATACCGGTTATCTGCATTTTGATGACTTGGTTAAGGTATATTTGCAGTCTCTATTGTAAAGCTACAATTTTCCTCTTTGTAACTAATAAGCAATTTGTAGGGAGATGGGTTGAGACTATGTAAATATCCTGTTGCTCAGCCTGGTTTTGCTCACTAGTTCTAGCATCCATTGATGTTTCTGATGCCATCATTCCTTGTCTTGGTCGATATTCTGCTATAAGGAATAGTGTTTTTTCCCCCTGCTTATTTATATCACTATGCACACATGACTTCATTTTTCCAGTGGGCTGTAATCCACTATTGCCATTATTAATTTTTATGCTTAAATCGCCCCTGATTTGGCCAAGCAGCACCTCTTCAAATTGGCTCTTGTGTTCTTTTGACTGTTCCTGTCTTAGTGAATTTGAGCTGCCATAGCAAAATACCATCGTCTGGGCGGCTTCAACCACAGAATTTTTGTTGTTGTCTTACGGTTGTGGGTGCTGGAAATCTTCGACCAGGGTGACATCACGGCTGGGTTTTTGTGAGAGCTTTCTTCCTGGCTTGCGATGGCTGCTTTCTTGCTATGTGCTCACATGGCTTTTCCACGGCATTTGCTCACTGGCTTACGCATCAGCTCCCCCCTTTGGGCCACATTTCTCATTAATAAAAGGAGACAAACCAAACTACGTGAGCTCTATGATGATGTCTTGGTCAGAGGTCTCCAGGGCCATCCCCTCCCGGGAGTCTTGGGTCCCCCAAGCAAAAGCCACATTATAACAAGTGTTTTGGTTAACTATCGCTGCATAACAGACCACCCTGAAATTCAGTGGCTGACAACAATAATTATGTGTACCACTCCCTCGCCTGTGGGTTGGGGGCAGTGGGCTGATCTTGGCTGGACAAGCTCCTTGACGCTTCAAGCTATGGGTACGGCTGGGCTCAGGTCCTCCGTGAGCTTTGGACTCAGGGCCGTGCTGGTGTGTTAGGCTGAGAATTCAATCTACCAAGAAAGGATTCACCCCTTTTTTTTTTGGTTGCTAGGGTATCCCCTAAAATAGCCAGAGACTGCAGGTCTTCACTAGGAAGTGATTTGAAAATATATTCTAGGAGGCAACCAATCAATGTTTCTCTCTTACCTAGATATTTCTCTCTCTCTCTTCTCCCTCTCAAATCAATAATAAAAAATTTTGTTTTAAAAACACAAACACAAAAGGGTGAGACCACTGATGATGATGTTGATATTAGTAATAGTAAGTAAACTATATTGAGTGCTTAGAAAATGTCAATATGTTGAGTATATTATGCAGATTATCTCATTTAATCCTTGTATCAGTCAGTTTAGACTTATTTATGCTGCAGTAACAAACAACTCCAAAATCTCCATGGCTTGCAAAACAAAGGTTTATTTCTTGCTCACAGTTTATGTTAGGTTAGTTGTGGCTCTACTTCTTGTCTTAGAGCCAGGGCCCAGGTTGAAGGAGCAGCCCCTATCTGGGTCATTGCTATTCGCATAGCACAGAGAACAAAAGTGTAGACCATGGGATGAGTCTTAAAAGTTCTTCTTGGAGGTGGCACACATCACTTCTACTCACATTCCACTGGCTTTGAGCCCAATGCCAGTGGGGACTCCAGTTGCCCAGTGTAGAGGGACCCGGCGGAGAGGAGCAGTGAATGTTTGAACACTAATGTAATTGATTAAAATACTCATAAAAATCGATGAGGTAGATGGTGGTGATTATTATTATTGTTCCCTTTTCACAGATGAGGGAACTGAGCCTCAGAGAGAACCGCCCCCCCCTCTTCTCAGAGACGGCTTTCCCCCAGTGCTGCATAATTATTATGTGGTGGGTCCAGGATCAAAGTGGACTCAGTCTGAGCCTGAGCCTGAGGCTTTAACCACTGCCTTATACTGACTTCACTGGGTAGCAGCAGCAGGCTCCTTCTCTCCTTTTCCCCACCCCCTCCAGCTCAGGGAATCCAAACACACTGGCCTCTTAAAGCTTCATCAATCTCTGATAATACTCAAGAGAAAGCCACTTCCCTAGCTGGATTCCACGTTTTCATAGTCTCCAGCCTTGGGACTCATTCTGAAGTGTCCAGCTAGGCGTTTGTTTGGCAGGATTCCTGTTTGCTAAGAGCTTACCATTCCTGCCGTGGTGGGAATGTGCTGGGTATTTTTAGAGCTCAGCAGCCTAGCCGCGCTGCCTGCTTTCCCCCGGTCCGTGGATTAACCCAGAAGTGGCATATGCCCACGCTCTGCCTGCCTGGGCCTGGTACACAGTCCTCTCTGCTGTTGAGCAAACAGATTGTCCCAGGTAGATATGCAGCCAGATTTTTTTTTTCTCTGCTTCTCTCCTCTCCTGAGCTGCTCCTCCCCTTTGTATGGTGTAGCTTCTCCTGGGGACCCACCAGATTTTGCAGCTGCTTCTGAGCCAGCCAAGATGCTGGGATTTGCTCACTTGCAGTTAAGTCTGGCCAGGAAGCTGCTGGTTTTGCCACAGATGTCTTTGTGTTTGCAGCTTTGCCTACCCTCCTGGGCAGGCGGACTGCACGTTTCCTCCTCAGGGGAATGAGAGGATTCAGAAGGCTCAGGAAGTGATGATTTCTTTCGGAATTATTGTTCCTCCAAACTCATTATCAATGTTATCGAACGCTCTTATGGCCCAGAAACTGATGGTGGTGTCACTGTGAGGCATGGTGGCTTTGGTTTGCTTATTGTTAATAGCAACATTGCAATTAGTTGTACAGATGTTATGAATCTCTGTGGAAGGAAAGCTGGGGGTTTGCATGAAAAGGTACTTAGAATATCTGGAAGCACTAACTATGGTGATCTCATTCAAGAAATACTTTCTGAGTGACTACTGTGCGCACGCAGGGCATAGGATTTCATTTCATGTAGAGGTTACAATATTCCAGAAGACTCCAGGGAGCAGATAAGCACATCTCCCCAGTATAATCTCCAGCATTACATGATAGACGTTACATTTTTCATTCATTCATTCACTCATTCTAGTGTTGTGGTTAAGAGCATAAGTTTTGGAGTCAGACTGGCTGTATGACAACACCGGTGAGTGGAGTGCTCCCTGCCGGAGCTGCTGTTGGCAGTACGTAGCTCACAGAGTTGTTGCGTAGATTGCGTGAGTTAATACACACACAGCACTCAGAAGCTCCGGGTGCACAGGAAGCACTACTGACGCACTGGCTCCTCCTGTCATTTGTTTAACAGATATTTATTGAGCGTCTCCTATATGCCAAGTTCTGACCCAGGTCCTGGTTATAGAGCAATGAGCCAAACCCAAATCCTTGCCCCCGAGGCGCTTACATTTCAGAGGATGGAGGCAGGAAATAAGCAAGGAAATGTATAATGCATCAGCTGGTGATGAAGGCCTGCGAGCAGAGTGCCCGCGAGATGCAAGGCAGGCTCCTGAAAAGTCAGATGAGGGAGAGATTAATTCCTAATGAGCAGAAATTATGTAAACCTCCCCGGAGAAGGTGACATCTGCTGAGATGAAGATGTAGTCTTGTGAGGCACGCGCACAACATCCAATCCCGAAATGAGGTTCTGCCAGGACATTGAAATATTCTTCTCAGGAGGCGTAGTTGTCAGATCTCCCTTTTCTTCGTTTCCTAAAAATAGGGATCCTCAGTGAGGTCTTAATGACCTTGCTGTTCGGTTCAGGGAGGGTTCCAGGAAGGCTTTCTCCCAGGACAGAGTCCAGGAGAGGACTCGCGCAGAGAAGGGCATTGTGGGCAGGAGCAGCCTTGTGGAGAGTGTGGTGTGTCTGTAGGACGGGGTGCCGAGTGGGGAGCAGTGACAGGTGAGGGTGCAGAGGGGTGTGTGTGGGGGAGGGGCTGTGTAGACCTTACTCAGTAATTCAGGTTTTTATCTTGATGACATTGGGTAATCATGTAAGTAATTTCTGAGACAGAAGCAATTCCTGATCAAACTGGCTTTACACAAAGGTTACCACTTAAACCCGGCAACCGACAGTTTAGCACCTAAATACAGTCTCACACGGTTTAATCCCGTCTCCCAGCTACCAGGCTCTCGTTCGCACGGGCACGGGCACCCATTTGGGGTCTGGGATGGGAAGACTTGACACGGGGAGTGTTGTGTCTTGCACACCTGTCATAGGTTTGCACACCCAGGCCAGCTCCCTCCTGCATCGTCTCTCCTCTAGCTCCTGCAAATGCCAAATGGTGGGAGTTTCTTCTTGGCTGAAGTTGTTTTTTTAGGTTGGAGACTCAAATGTTTCTTTTGAAAACATGCTTTTTTTTTTTTTTCCCCTTTTTTCTCAAAGAGCAACTTGTTCCTACTGTGCTAGCAGAGTCCTCTTTTCCTTAACTCTTAGAGGAAGCTGACCTAGTCAAAGCTGCGATCAAGTCAGTCCAGGGAGCCCATGCTGGCCTTCAGTTTTTTTCAAAAAGAGAATGACAGGTAAAGGAAATGGGCCAGCATGGTTTTGAAGCCTTTTCTGTTTTATTATTATTAAAGGAGGCCCATGAGGGGGAACGCCTAGCGTTAGCTCCTCATTTTGGTACCAGTGACATCATTTTCCACTTCGATCTCTTTAGGAATAGTTGGTTTTGGGCTGGTGTGTTAGCTATTTTTTGCTGCGTAAGGAATTTCCCCAAACTTAGTGGCTGACACCTATTGATTATTTCACAGATTTTGTGGGTCAAGAGTCCGGGCATGGCTAAGCTGGGTTCTCTGCTCAGAGTCTCACAAAGCTGCACTCCAGCTGTCGGCTGGGGCTGGGGTCTCATTTGAGGCTCAGGTGCTCTTCCAAACTCACATGTTGGTTGGCAGAATTCACTTTCTTGCAGCGGTAGAACTCATACAGGCTTCCTGTTCAAAACCTGGAGAGAGAAAGACAGACAGACAAACTCTTTCTTCTCCCAGACCCTGAGCACAGGAAAAGTCTAAGCCCCATTTAAAGTAGTCACTTGATGAGGCCAGGACCACCTAGGATAACCTCCCTTTTGCTTAAAAGTCAACTGATTAAGGCCCTTAATAGCATCTGCAAATCTCTTCTCCTTTATCATATGATATAATATAATCATAGAAGTGATATTCTGTCATTTTCATAGGTTCTTCCCATGCTAAAGGGGAGGAGATCATTCGAGGGCATGCATCATGGGCGGTCATTGCAGAATTCTGCTTGCCTCAGCTATTAACCCAAATCTGAGAGAGACTATAGCCTATTTTCCCCGATTTTTGGATTAAGCATATGACTTAGAAAGCAGCTGTTTCCAAAGCCCTCTCTTAATTCCATCATAAGAGCAGGTGGACTGTGACCAACATTTTGGAGGTCTTGTGTGGGTGAAGTAGAGCCATTGGATGCAGAAGAGGCAGCTCTTCTTTGCAGAGCAGGTGAGAGTCACCTGTTTCTAGGTGGCTTGTTAGGACTGATTTCTGCTGGATGAAACAGACCAGTGACATCGTAACCCTGTGGGAAATAAGAGTCCTGGAAGTTGACAAGTTCTGGAAGGGAAGCTAACCGTAGGCCTCCTGACTCTGAGTCCTTTTGTACTGGGTGCCGTTGTGTTTGCTATTTTCTGTTCATAGGTCTCAGTTTCCTCTCTGAAAAAGGAAGGCCTAGGATCGGGAGGTCTCTGAGGTGCCTACTCATGTTGATATCACTGTCTGACCACAGATCTAGTGACTCAGGCCAGTGAATGTCACCTTTGGAGCATGTGCCAGTGAAGAAGCAGGCAGGTGTGGGGAGAGATATCTAGGAGTGCATCTCAGGTGCGTTTCCCTTCTAAAACAATCCGTTCCAGCTAGATTCTGTCTTCATGCAGGTGGAGAAACCCTCTGTGCATGGAGGAGTTCTGTTTCTACTTAAAACTGTCCCCGGTTATATTTGAAAATGGCCTAATCGTGGGCTGAGGGGCCACCTGGTTCATGGGGCTTGCTTTCTCAATGCCTCAGTTGTACTTTTAATCTGGGCAAATTTCGAGCATTAATCTTCCACGCTTGTTCCTGCCATTTCCAGCCACTCGACACCTTTTCATAAACAAAGTGACAGTTTGATTGAATGTGGTTTTTAATTAAGCTTCCTTCTCTTGGAGCAACTTTTTGCGAGCATATGTGAGGAGCCCCACTCCAGAACTGCGAGCTGAGGCTGACTTCTGAGAAACGCTGCCAGGCAGTTTGGGAAGGACAGAGGAAACCAGGCAAGTGGAATGAACCAGGCGCCCAAACCCTGTGCAGCAGCCCCCTCCCTCCCAGCTCACCGCCAGTGGGGGCAGGTGCCTCACACTGAACCCAGGACATAACATGTGAGACCTCAGGAAATTGCCCCATGATGGCTGTTCATGTTGTTGGCATTTAAGCTGTTTGTGGCATGTCACTCGTTCCACAGTTGAGACTTTGCAGCGACAAAATGAAATAAGACCACTGTTATTTCTGCCTTCAGGCACAACTCAGAGTTTTATGAGCAATGGTGAACTCTGCAACCCAAGACCTCCCAGGATCTCAGAGGCTCACAGGGTGGTGAAGATGTTCATGGGGACAGAACACACAAGCCAGGAATTGATGAATGACGGGCTACCTGAGAGTGGGGGGTCTGGATGTGGTTGGAAATAACTCCGCAAGCTCTTTGGAGGGCTGTTCATATATAAGGGTGGGGACAGTATGTCCAAGAACAGCATTTGGCCTCCTTGAGGTGGGCATTTGCATGGTGAGAGGGTCCCAGGCATTCTCATCTGGATAGAAAGCAAGGATGCAGGTAGGGGCGGTGCTGTTTCCAGGAGCATCGGATCCGAACCCAGCCCTCCCTTTGTGTCCTGGTGTTCTGTGGTGTACAGATCCACCCTGATAAACAGCTGCTGCCTCGGAGAAATCCATCAAGCCTTCACCCTCTGCATGACTCATCTCCCTGTGGCAGGCGGTGCTCAGCTTCTAAGAATAGCCTAGCCTGAGGGATCCAAGCTTGGAATCCCTTCCAACTTTCAGGCCTCTGAAGTTGGGCGCCCACAGAGGTCTGTGCTTAGGTAACGGGGTGCAGATGGCTTGCTGTTTGCAGAGACAGTGGCTAATAACCATCTCCCTTCTATCTACCCTTCCTGCAATATTCCAGGAACACAGAATTCCGGGTGGGATCTCATTGCTTACAAAGGAAGCCTAATTGTAAGGAGGCCTAATTGTGCATTTCAGTGGCTTAAAGATGACCAGGAAGCCCACTCATTCATTTACTTGCTCATTCAACAAATATTTTCTGCCTGGCTTGTAAGTGAGAACCACAACAAGAAGCTCAGTGGGGATCTTGCAGAGGTAAATCAGACCTAAGTGCTAAGCCAGGAACATACTCTTTGGTACTGAATCCTGACTACCAGTCAGGGCAGTGATAAAAATAAGAGCTGACATTTATTGAGCACCTACTATATGCTGTGCTTTAAGCACATCACATGAACTAACTAGATTAATTTTCACAACAGTTCCTGAGTTATGTTCCATCTTCAACCTCATTTGCTCGTTGAGAACAGCGTCAAGCCCAGAGAGCTAGCTCGGAGGGTAACTTGCTCAAGCTCACACGAGCTGGTAGGTAGGTAGCTGTGTCAGGAACTGAACCAGGGTTCTCTGATAGGAACCACTTAAAACTCATGATGTTGAGGCCATTCCATTATCACAGTGACCTATCACTTCTTCCCAGAATGTACCAAGCCCTTTCCTACCCCAGGGGCTTTGCCTGTCCCTCTGCCAGCAACGTTATTGCGGTGGGCTCCTTCTCATCCGTCAGGGCTCAGCTTTAGGGCCAGCTCTTTCAGATGCCTTCCCTCACACCAATAAGTCCTCACCTCTTATTCTGTAGCCCAACACTTTATTTCCTTCATAGCCCTTATCCTAATGTGACATTACTATGTTTGTTTGCTTGTATCCACATGCCCCTCCACACCAATCCCCACTAGACTTTAAGTTCCTGAAAGCATGGATCTTGTGTATGTTTGCCTCCTTTCCTACATCCTGGCACATGGTTCCAAAAAGTACTCACTGGATGTTCAGAAGTGAGACAGAGGTGAGAACAAATCTCAGGCATCGTTGACACCTGGCTGTTAGAATGAATGAAGCCATGAGCTTACGGCTGTGTGGCTGTTATTATTACTGTCATTACCATGGCTGGTGTAGAGGAAAGACACCAGGAACTTAGAAGGACAACAGAAAATTTGGGGCTACAATGCAGAACCAGTGACCTGAGAATCAGTCACTCGTGTCTCTTCCAGGGGGCGAGGGGGGAGCTCTGTCAGCGAGAGCTACATGGTCTACAGGTTCTGTGTGGATAACGGAGGCTGAGCGTCCCTCCAGCTCCCCCAGCCTCCCCCCGCCTCATAGCTTCTCCCCTCTGTCTGCTGTAGAGGGCTGTGCCCTTGATTCCACGCAGCTGCTCTGGGCAGAGAAAGGGAGAGGATCTGGCCCAGGGCAGTGTCTCTGTGAGGCAGTAGGGACTGGGCAGAGAATCCATGCAGGCTCTTTTCTCCCTGGGGATGTCAGCATGTGGCCTGGGTTCCCCTCCTCCCAGGAGCTGGGGAGCCACCAGGTACTTAGA
Organism: Miniopterus natalensis; assembly: GCF_054644295.1. Taxonomy (NCBI): domain Eukaryota; kingdom Metazoa; phylum Chordata; class Mammalia; order Chiroptera; family Miniopteridae; genus Miniopterus; species Miniopterus natalensis. The sequence continues at coordinate 87,261,220 of NC_142083.1, forward strand.
GAATCCCCTGGTTCCATTGGTTGCCTCCCTTCATGTGCCAGTAGCATGGGCTAGAGAGGGCTTTATTCTAGAATATTCCACTGGCATGGCCTGTGAGTCTCACTTTGTTCCGCTGTGAAATTGAGATCAGACTGACTGATGGTGTGGTCATGAGGATTAGACGAGCCTGTCGTTTCCTTGGCACAGTTCCGGGCACTTGGCTGGTAAAGCCCCCATCCCACTAACGACAACAAATCAACAACATCTTACATTTAATAAACATGTTTCAGGCATTGGACTAAGCATTTTATTATTGTTGTTGCCATTAGCATTATGTGATTAAAATTTTGCAATTATAACAGCTTTATCGAGGCATAATTGACATGCAGTAAACTGCACAACTGGGTAAGTGTTGACACGTGAGTACATCTATGAAATCATCTCCACAATTTCACTCAGTCCTCACGGCATCCCTGTTTTAAGATGAGGAAACAGAGGTTTAGAGAGATCAATACCTTATCCAGGATCACACGAATGGCCAAGGGCAGGGCTGTGGGGTCTGCGTCTGAGCGCCTACGCACGTTACGGCGCGGCACGTACTGCCTCCTGCTGTAGTGAAGGCTTCCCTGCTTGATGATGTCAGAGGGTGCTCACGCCTGCCTCGGAGTTTTGCAGAGCTAAAGAGAGAAATCACCTAGTTGTGTTAGTTGGTCAGCTTACTCAAAGTGAAACTCTGCCCTGCCATCTTCAAGTGTGAAAAGATGTCTCTGAGGTCACTTAACAATGGGACGGGCCGCTCTACAAGGACAGAGGGTGGGTCTCAGCAGGTCAGTCACCGGGTTGACAGCATCCGGTTTTCCCGTGGGGAATCCATGTGCTGGAGGCATCCAAAACCCAGAGCCTGATTCCAGTCCCCGTGGGAGTTTTCGGAGAATCTCACAAGTGTTGTTAGGTGGGGTGGCCCAGTTGTCCAGGGCCAAGGCATGCTGGGCATATATGCTGGGCCTACGTGGAGGAAGCTGCAAAGACATGAAACCTGCTACCTGTCCAGTTAACGTCCCCTCTCCCCAAAGTTTTGTGCTGCACTCCAGCTCTGTCAAGCTCTTGACAGTTTTGGAGTGTTGTCCTTAGGCTCCATGCGTGTTCTTAGACTGTCTCTTCTCCTGAATTAGGTTTTCTCCGTCTGCTCGGCATGTCCAATCTATGCAGCCAGGCTGCCTGGTTTAATTCTCACGGCCACTGCTTAGTAGCTGCATGACCTTGGACAAGTTACCCTCAGGGCTCTCCATTTCTTCAGTCAGGGCAGTAATAGTGCCGACCGCATGTGCTTGTGTGAGGTGCATTCAATGCGGAGCACACGGCAAATGTTTAGCGCGATGCCAAGACCAGAGCAAAGCACCCAGTAAGTGTTGGCTGCAGGTACTGCTGTTGGTTGTTTTTGTTATTAATACCACACACATTTCCCTAGCTGCTCCCTCTTCTTGAACTAACCTGCCCTTTCACCTTCTCCCCCTGCATATGACTATATTTTTCCTTGCCCTTCAAGATGTTACCTTCTCCAAAAGCCTTCTATGACATGGCCTACCCTTTGGGGTGAGATCTCCTCTTCTGAGGCCCATTCATTCATTTCTTGAACAAATATTTATTGAGCACCTATTATGTGCTGGGGAAATGAACAAAGCAGACACAAAACCCTGCCCTCATGATGCTTCCTTTCTTGAATAGTAGGAGGAGAAGAGGCAGAGGATATACAAGATCAATGAGTGAAACGTAGTTAAAAAGTAGTAACTACTATGGAAAAAAGTAAATTAGGGAAGGAGGCTTGGGATCTGTCCCAGTTTAAGTCTGTTAGTTCAGGGTTGTTATTCAGAGTCTCAGAAACATCTCAGTTTGGATAATCGTATGTTCACCTGAGAGCAAGGAATGTGAGATGAAGCTGCAGTGTGATGTCAAGAAAGGCCTGGGTGAGACGATGATATTTGAATAAAGGCCTGAAAGAGGCGAGGGAGTGGACCATTCAGAAGAGCATTCTTAGAAAAAGGAACAGCATGTGCAAAGGCCCTGAGGTGGGGGCATTTCAGGTGTGTTTGAGGAACATTAAAGAGGCGAAGATGGCTTGGGAAGGAAAGGAGATGATGGCAGAAAGGTAACCAGAGGCCTCAAACTGTAAAGGGCCTTGTGGAACGGTTGCCTAGGAAACCGTTGCAGAGCTTGGGTACATAAGGGAGGTAGACTAACAGGGCCATTCTGGCTGCTGTCTGTCAACACAGCACTGGATGGTAAGAGGGTATAGGTGAAAATGGGGACAGTCATCCAGGGGTGAGGTGACAGTGGTGTCGACCAGCCTGCTAGTGGCGGTGGTGAGAATGTAGGGTTGGTTTGCTGAAGGATGGGATGTGACGAGTGAGAAGAAGAGAGGAGTCACAGGTACCTCCAAAGTGTTTGGCCTGAGCAGCGGAAAGGTGGGGGCTGCTGTTGACTGAGATGCCTGTTTGATGTTTTATTAGTTTTCTATCACAGCCATAACAAATCACCACAGGCTTAGGGGCTTAAAACACATCCATTTCTCATGTTCCAGTTCTGGGGACCAAAAGTCTGGCAGGTCTCACCAGGCTAAAGTCAAGGTGTCAGCAGGGCTGTAGCTATACCTTCTGGACATTCTAGGGGAAACTCCAACTATTGCCTTTTCCAGATTCTAGAGGCTGCCTGCTTCCCTTGGCCTGTGGCTCCTTCCTCCACCTCCAGAGCCAGCAATACTGTGTTTCTTTGTGCCTTTCTCCTGGAGTCACACTTCCTTCTAACCAAAGCCAGGAAAGGTCCTCTTCTTATAGGAACTCTTGTGATTACATTAGGTCCACCCAGATAATCCAGGATAATCTTCCCATCTTAAGATCTTTAATTTAGTCAATCTACAAATTCTCCTTTGCTTTGCAAGGCAGCAAACTCACAGGTTCAGGGATTAGGAATGGGCCTATTTGGGGGTCATCACTGTGCCAACCCAGTCCATCAAGGTGGAGATGCCAAGAGACAGCTGAATGTTTGTGTCTGGATTTCAGGGGAGAGCTATGACGAAAGCTGCAGCTTTGGGGGAGCCCTCGAATTTCCCAGACACACTTTGTATTCTTTTGGTCCCCATGGCGCTTTCTCTGCAGACTCTGAGTGCCATGAGGGTGGAGCCTGTGCCTTTCCCCCTAGTATTTCTCAGAGCCACACCCCAAAGAATGTTCAGATGATCTGTGACATATAGTTTGAAACCAAATTTGAACCAAATTTACCTCTTACGTAAGGAACAGAATCTAGGTCCCAGCTCTCAGGGACAGCCACTGACACCTGCTGTCCACCTGCCTTGCTGCGATGGCGGGCCTTGTGAGAGCTGAGGGCAGACCGAGCCTGCGAACCCATGCTTTAGCTTCCAGGTCCCCACCTGCGTCACTGTGCATGTGAACTTGGCTCACAGTGCGGGCTTCCTTGGGACTGATGCAGCAGATGTCATGTGTGAGCATTCTCCTGTGGATGTTTTTTGGGTCAAGGCCCAGTTGCGCAGCCCACTGGATCCTGTTGTGACTTAATTTGCAAAGCTTAGCGGTGCCTAACACAGCAGCAGAGAGGATACATAAACACAAGCAGCAGGATGGACTTCCTCCCAGTGACTCAGGCAGGCCTGTGGGGGTGGGATCCTCCACCTACTTGGCTTGCTGGCATCCCAGGCTGGGAGGTGGTCTGGCCGGCTCCACGTCCGAGCATGAGCAACGTTATAATTGCTCTGTGCCTTCTCAGGCCTCACAACAGCATCTTTTTTACTTTTTCAGATGGAGTTCAGAATGAACTTCCTCACGCAGTAAAAGGGAGTGGCTGGAATTCTCTTACTGTCCTTACGGAGCACAGCAACTAAGAACAGTTTCCTAGATGGATCTAGATCCATCCACACTAGTTACAGGACCTTAGACAGGTCATGTCCTCTCTCTGGGTCCTGATTTTCTATTCTGACGACGTACAGTTGTGAAAGTAATAATAACCAACACTTACTAGATGCTTACTAGGTGTCACGTATTAGATATGATTATTTTCCCCAATATGCAGAATAGGAAACTGAGGCACAGAGAGATAAAATGACCAATGCAAGTCCCACAGCCAGCAAGGTCAGGGCTGAGGGTTTTTGTGGTTTTTTGGTCCAATTTTTATTGTGGTAAATTGCACATAATAGAAAATTTACCATCTTACTAATTTTTAAGAGTATGGTTTAGTGGTATGAAGTACATTTATGTTGCTGAGCAACCATCACCACCACCACCATTAAAAAGACCTTCTTTCATTCTGCAAAACTGAAACTCTGTACCCATTAAACATTAACTCCCCATCTCCCCTCCCTCTAGCCCCCACTAACTTACCTACCTATCTACCCACCTCCTTTCTCTCTCTCTCCCTCTCTTTCTCTTTCTCTCTCTCTCTCTCTCCCCCTCTCCCCTTTTCCCCCATACCCTAGCTTCTGGTAACCACCATTCTACTCTCAATTACTATGAGTTCAGCTTTTATTATTAGCATTATATATTAGTATTGTATATATTCCATATGTAAGCGAGATTATACAATATTTGTGTCTCTGTGTCTGACTTATTTCACTTAGCATAATGTCCTCCAGGCTCATCCATGTTGTTGCACATGGCCAGGTTTTCTTCTTTCTGGGATCTGAATAATATTTCATTTTCTTTATACCTTCACCCACTACGGACACTTAGGTTGTTTCCATGTCTTGGCTATCGTGAATAGCTGAAATGAACATGGGGATGCATATAGTTCTCTGAGATGCCGATCTAACAAGATTTTAACCCATTTGGTCTGACTCCAGACCCATGTTCTCAGCTATTAAACTATGCTGTCTCTCAGCAATAATAGACCATCATCATAGGCTTCTTTTAACAGTAAAACACGCTATTTAATCTATGGATAGCACTTAGCCCAGCGAGGAGCAATTGGTTGATAAATGATACCTATTATTTTTTATATGTTTTAAAAAATTTTCTTAAACATTTAATTCAGATGTGATTCCCAGAACATAAAATATACCCTTTTAAAGTTTACAACCTAGTGGTTTTTAGTATATTCGCCTATATTGTGTAACTGTCACCACCATCTAATTCCAGAATGTGAAATTTTTTATTTATTAGCTGTCACATCCCACTCCTCCCCCCTCGCCCCAGTCCCTGTAACTCCCTAATTTACTTTCTGTCTCTATGGATTTGCCTGTTCTGGAAATTTCGTATAAATGGAATCATATAATATGTGTTTTCTTTTGTGTGTGTCTGGCTTCTTTCACTTAGCATCATGGTTTCAAGGTTCATTCTCCCTGAAGCAAGTATCACTTCTTTCCTTTTTATGGCCTAATAATTCTTCATTGTATGGCTGTAACCTGTTCATTTACCTACTCATGAGTGAAGGGCCTTTGGGGTTGTTTCCATCTCTGGCCATTGTGAGTAACGCTGTTCTGACCATTCATGCACCAGTTGTGTGTGGCCTTGGTTTCAGTTCTCTTGGGTACATACCCAGCAGTGGGATTGCTGGGTCATATAGCTCTGTGTTATCTCTCTGAGGAACTGCCAGACTGTTTTCCACAGTGGCTGTGCCATTTTACCTTCCCTCCAGCAATATACAGGGGTTCCTATTTCTCCACATCTTCATTTGTTATTTGTCAGCATGTGTTATTTCCCATTCTTTTAATTTTTACCCATTCTAGTGAGTATAAAGTCATATCTCATTGTGATTTTGATTTGAACTTCCCTAATCACTAAAGATGTGAGCATCTTTTCATGTGCTGATTGACTATTTGTCTGTCATCTTCTGAGAAATGTCGATTGAAGTCCTTTGCCTATTTTTAAATTGGATTATTTGTAAAGTTATTTATTGTTTTAATAGTTTTTTATGTTCTGGATAGTGGACCCTTCTCAGATATAGGATTTTAAAATATGTTCCTCTATTCTGTGGATTGTCTTTTCGCTTCTTGATAGTATCCTTTGAAGCAGAAAATTTTTAATTTTTGGTGAAGTATGCTCAGTATTATTGTTCATGATCCATTGCCCCCCAGTCTTATGCTCTGATCCTCAGACATCATGGTGGCTTAAGAAGGTGTTAGTTCTATGCTGGTTCTGGGGGTGAAGAAGAAAAGGCCTCCCCCCTGAGCTTTGTTAGGCTCCAGACTCAGGGTGAGAAGGAAGGAGGGAGAGGACCGGCAGGCTAGCACTTCAGTGGCCACCATCACCTCCCGGACTTCATACTCCCTTTCCCAGACCAACCCAGAATAACATCAGCCTGTGGCGAATCAGCCCTTTGGCTTCAGAGGCCCCAGTCTATAAAGGCCTGTCCTGTCTCCCGGGGGCCTGGCCTGCAAGCACCTTGCATCTCTCCTTGTGCGTCAGGACTTCTCAGTGATGACCAAGCCTCGTCCCTGAGTTCCCTCCGCCTGCCTCGGCAGCGGTCTCAGCTCACTTTCCCTTTTGTCTTTTCACAGCTCCCTTGATGAAAACCAGCTTCAGGCTCTGACTTCACCCAGTTCTAGAGAGTCTCAACCTTCACCGTGTGTCAGAACCGCTCAGGAAGCTTGCTATTAAACGCGCGAATTCCTGGGCCATTCCCTAAAAGTACTGAATTAGAGTTTCTGGGTGTAGGACCCAGGATATGCATATTTAACCAGATCCCTGGGTGGTTCGGGTGCTGGGCATCCACAGACTGCATCTTGAGAGGCACTGCCCTATGCTTGAAGCCTCCTTACCCAGATGTGTCCCGAGATCCCAAAGAGGGTGAGCCCTGTGTTTCTCCAATGTGGCTGAATGTTAAAATTACCTTGGGAACCTTAAAACCTCTCGACGCCCAGGCCACACTGCGGACCAGCCAAATCAGAATCTCTGGGTGTGGCACCCAGGCATCGATATTTGTTAAAGCTTTCCAGTGGCTCCAAGGCGCAGCTAAAACTGAGAACAAGAGGTTCTATTATTTTCCTGGAAATGGCAGCTATAAAATTACATGTGGTGTTTGCCTTTGCTGAGCCCTCCAACCCGCTCAGGTCAGCTGGATTCAGGAGTTCATCTCTTTGCTTTTACTGAGCTGCAATTTATTCTTTATTCTCACGCTGCAAACCGACGGCACAGAATTGCAAAGGGTGCCCACACCTCTAAGTTCCCTACAACAGAGGTTGATGACCATACAGGGCATTGCTTGAGGCATCTTTTCTTACTCAGGATGGAGCTAGATTGATCCATATTTATTGAGAGAGCCACTGATTGGTGTCCTAAGCCCCCAGATAAAGGGGTTATCACCTTCTGATCTTGAACCTGTCATGCCAGAGTCTTTCTGGGAAAGATTGTTCTACAAAGTGGTCAAGAGTGTGGACTTTGGAGTCAGGCTGCCTGGTTTGAATTTGAGCTCTACCACTCAGGTGGGCCAGCTACTGGTTCTTCCTGCCCTTTGTTTTCTCATCTGTGCACTGAGGATACATAAAAGTACTGAAGAATTGGCTTAAGCAATGAATGGATAAAGCAAATGTGGTATACACACACACTGGAAAAAGTCAGCCTTAAAAAACAAGGACATTTTGCAATATGGGACATCATGGATAGACCTGGAGGACTTTTTTTATTATTTTTTTATTAATGGAAAACATCTTTTATTTTCTCTATGGTCATAACTTTTTTTTTTTTTTTTAAAGATCTTGATTGATTTCAGAGAGATGGAGGGAGAGAGAGAAAGAGAGACTGAAGCATCAATGATGAGAGTCATTGATCGGCTGCCTCCTGCACCTTCCCTACTGGGGATGGAGCCTGCAGCCTGGGCATGTGCCCTGATCGAGAATTGAACCTCCATCTCCTGGATCCTAGGTCGATGCTCAACTGCTGAGCCACACCCGGCTGGGCTATGGTCACAACTTTTAAAGGCAGGCTGTTAATTCTGCAAGCCACTCTCCCATGTTCTCTTCCCTACTCCTTTATCATTTACCAAAGTACAAAGGTACCTCTAACACCCTTTCCTCACCCCCGAATCAGAGTATAGTGCATGATAGCCAACAAAACTGAGAAGAGGCTCCTAGCCAAGAAAAAGACTCACCAAAAAGTGACCTTTTTCTGATCATTCTGAACTAAGCAGGGCTGATGTGGTCACACAAACAATGCCCCTCTGTCCCCCTCTTTGGTGCACCCATTGTGGATACATATTCCCATAATTTTCTTTTGAGGCTTTGAGGTTCCAAGGGAATTTTTGATCTTCAAATGCGCCAAAAAGCATGAACTTGTACATGGGACACTGTTAGGCTGAAAAATAAGGCTTGCCTCTCCTACTCCAAGTTGTTTTGGGCATGATCACAATAGTCAGTTTCCTTCCAAGGATAGCGAGAACCAAGCAAACAGGAAGGCTTCAGAGATGATTAAAGGGATTAAACAATTAAAATGTGACCATGTAAAGTCTCAATTCCTAAAAGTCAGTCAATTACTAAGAACAGTGAATAGAAGCAGTAATGAAGTCATTCTATTTCTATGAGGGAAATTATTTTAAGGTCCCCAGGAGAAAAGATAATAAACAGCGATTTGGGGATTATTTTAAGACCTCAGAACCAGAGATTCCAAATGTCCATCCTTCTGTGCCTGTTTGCTGCCCAGCTCTTTCCCGACCAGGACCCAGAATCAGACTGCTACCAACACAAGACCCCAAAGACATGTTGGTTCCTGCAGAAACTGCATCTTGCAAAGTAGTCTTTGAAAATTAAAATGGGAAAAACAAAGAGTACAATGGTAGGCCACTCTTGAACCTGGAGGACAGTCTGCTACGTGAAATAAGCCAGTCACAGAAAGACAAACTCCTCATGATTCCACTTACATGAAGTAGCTCAGGAATCAGAGTGGAATGGAGGTTGCCAGGGGCTGGAGGGGGAGGGAGACGGCGGAGTTTCTAATCAATGGGCCTAAAGTTTCACTTGAGCAACATGAATAAGCTCTAGAGATCTGCTGTACAACACTGTACCTTCAGTCAACAATACTGTATTGTGCACTTAAAAATTTGTTAAGAGGGTAGATCTCATGTGAAGTGTTCTGACCACAGTAAAATAAAATTAAACATAATAAATATACAAATAAACAAATGTGATTAAGCTATCAGAAAGAAAGAAAATCATCTGAAGCGTTAAACAAGATGACCTATGTAAAATATTTAACCCTATGGTTGGTGTCACACCCTCCCACTCCTTCTCCTCTAGGGTTGTCTTTCAAGCAACAGGCAGGGCAGGTGCTTGGGACAATGCTGGCACTAGGAACAATGACCAGGTACCTTGTCCAAAATGCTCTCAAGGCCACAAGCTCAGAATGTCTCTTTCATCTTTCCACCCCAGCCCTGCCTGGTGAGACTTCCTCAGTTGTCCTCTACTCAACACTTTCCCAAACTCCATGTCAGTCCCTCTCTGAAAGCCCAGCTCATGGTAACACTGTGGGATCCGTCCTGGTCAGCTAATGCACTTGAAGTTCTGCTCAGTATATTGTCATTACTGTGAGGAGGGGCCTTTCATACTGAGGTGACCAGAAGAGATACAAATCTGTCTTGTTAGTGAGACCCACGTGACACCTGGTGACACTCATCTACCCTGCTGGGCTCTCTCATTGCAGTTGTAGGTGTAGACTCCACAGTTTTCCTCTTACTTAACCTGGGTCAGCATCCAAATGACTGACAGTGACATGTTCTCTTCAAACCAATGAATTTACTACATTGCGTTTCTACTAATATAATTTTAGAATATTTCCAAGTTTTTAGGTCACCACCATTCTACCTTTACAACATCTCTAACTACACATCTCAAGTTTTCATTCACCAATATTTAACATGCAGCCATGTGCCAGGCGTTCTTTTATGTACATATTACTTAAACTGATTTCCCAATTCCAACACACCAAATTTTCCTTTCTGATCAATACCACCCATTTCTTGGTGCCAGGAAAGTTTTGGATAATTGATAGTCGTTACCCTGGGAGGACATGAAGCTCGGAACTCTCAAGTAGTTGCTATGTCAGTGCTAGCTGCTTTCCTAGACACAGAGAAGTGGGGAGAGGAGGAGAGGAAAGGAAACCTAAACAGACAGAAGGGAGCCAACTCCTTGGAGGGGAAAGTGCCCCTGAGAAAAGCACAAAAGTAAGAGGACACGTGGGACTCGTCTCTGCTCTAAGCAAACAGGTCCAGATGGCCTGCGTATAAGGCAGCCTGCAGAGCTGGCTAACCCAGCCGCCGAACAATTTACAGCCAGTTCACAAAATCTCCGAGAGGAGGCAAGGAGGTCCAGACAGGCGTACAGGGAAAAGAGGGGCCTACTTAAAATTTACTGTCTGGAAAATCTGGTGATTAGTGATCAGAGAACACGAGGGAGAGATTCATAAATATTTCTGTGTCACCAGCATCTTGGGCCCTGGGTGGCTCTTGAAGTTTAAGAACAAATCATCTCAGGCCACGCTGGCAGCATTTTTACAGGAATGTTATAGATGGCTGCGTCCTGAGCTGTAGACCAGCACTTCCCCAACTAATGTTCACACAAATCACCAGGGACCTGCTTCAAATGCAGATTCGGGTTCTGCAGGTCTGAGGGACACCTGAAACTCCTTATTCCTGAGAAGCTCCCTGAGACACTGATGCTGTTGGCCCTTAGACCACACTGTGAGTAGTGGGGGTCAAGGAATGCTTGGCATACAGATGCAGGAGAGCCCGAGTAGAGATGCCTTGCGGTGGCATAGAAGTAGTTGGGTTTACCTAGAAAGCATTGCTGGTGTCTCTGGGGCCCATATATAGGGGAGGGCTTGGGGACTCCCCAGATGAGGGTGAAGAGTCAGACTTTCTGATTACCTCTCAGGTAGAGAAGAGAAAGATGTTGCTGTCGAAGTCCCAGGTATGAATGAATTCTAGAGCTGCTGGAATTGAGACCATTGCTACAGCGCTTAAGGTGAGGAGACAGGCTGGAGGGAATCTGTAAATACTGTTTCTTGTCTTTTCTCTTGCTTTCTGCCTCCAACTGTCTCTTCCCAAGTCTTTCCCACTTCAGGAATTGCACCCACCATTCACCCAACTGCTTAAGCCTAAGGCCTGGGCGCTGTCCTTCAGTTTTTCCTGTTGACAAAGGCAACCCTTCGCAGCTGCTCCACCCCTGCATGGCTGTATAAGAGTGGCCTTGGGCCTGGAACATTTGCTGCAAAGGCATAAAGAGCCCTCACAGCCTGGGCTGGGCAGATCTCCTCGCTTGGGCACATCTTTCCCAGTTCTGGCCTTCATGTATATGTCTTTGTTCTGCTCAAGGGTGCGTGTTGGATGGCACCTGCCCACCTCCACTGCTATATCTTTTCCTTTCAAGGAGGAATTGGGCTCCTTTCATTCAGTGCAAAGTGGGGTGCGTGCAGCAGTGTCAGCTGTGGAGTGGATCTCTGGTCATGGGGACGGACATATCACAAGGGCCTGGATCTTGTGCGCTCTTCCGCTGCTCTTGCCGTAAGTAAGTGCTGGACCACTTGAGCCAATGTGAATGTTGCCTGTTCTCAGCGACCGTGACTCATGCACTGATCTAGGCCCTGGGAGACAGTTATCTGTCTTTTAACCTTGATCACACAACTTGACCACCAATGAACAGTGGGACTTTCCCTTTCTCTCTTTCCCCATCCCCAGACTAGTGCAATTTATAATTCTCTTTCAAACAGACACCAAATTCTTCCCCATCTCCATAACACCCCCGTCATCTCTCACCTGGACCTCTGGACTAGCCTTCTTACTGGTCTTCCTATTTCCACCTTCATCTGTCTCTAATCCAAGATTTTCATTGCAGTCAGGTCCCTTCTCTCCTAAATAGCTTTCAAGGGTTTCTCATGACATCTTGACTGGAATCCGGGTGCCTTCTCATCACCTATGAGGCTCTACCTTTCTCATCCTCGCCTCTGCCAACTGTGCTCCACCGCACTGGCTCTCCGTCACTTCTGAACATACCTGTGTGTTCTTAGAGTCTTTGCATAGTCTGTTCCTTCTGCCTGGAATCAGCACTCTCCCCGGCCCCCAAATAAAAACCTTTTCTCTCACCAGTAGCTCCTGCTGTCCTTCAGATCCTGCCATCCTTCAGGTTTCTGTTTCACTGTTCTTAACTCAGTGAGGCCTTCCCTGACCGCCCTGCAGGTGGTTAGTCTCTGGCACCTCTACTTGACCTCTGTGGCACTAATCAGAAGTTTGGCTCATACATTATCGATTGCCTGCCCCTCCAGGTTGGATCTCAGCTCCATAAGGGCAGAGACCCTGCCTTTCTTATCCGCTGTTGAATATCTAGTGCCCAAGTCCAGGCTCATAGTAGATCCTCAGTACATGTTGGTAAAAGGAGTGAGTGAATTAATGAATAAGTAAGCTTTGGGAAAGTGGGGAAGAGGAGGAGTACACAAAGGAGGCTAGCATTCATTGAAGCACCTACTGTGTGCATCATGCATCTACCATTGCCTTTGCTCTGTCCCACAGATAGTTGTCAGAATCACCCTGAGTGTTATTAACCTGCCCAAGTTACGCAGCTGCTGAGTAGGAGAGCTGGTTTGCACCTTAGCCTAGGGTTTCTCGACCTTGGCATTATAGCATTTGGATCCAAATAATTCTTTGTTGTGGGATGGAGGGGTGGCTGTCCTATGCATTGTAGGACATTTAGCAGCGTCACTGGCCTCTACCCTCTCTGTGCTAGTAGCACCCTCTCCAACTTATGGCAGCTAAAGTGTCTCCAGACATTTCCAATATCCCTATGGGGCCAAACTAGCCTCCAGTTGAGAACCAATGGCTTAGCCTGTGGATAATTTGAGCCTTTGCTGTGCCCCTCTGCTCCAATCCCCACCCACCCCGTTTCTCTTGGAGAGCTGCTGCTTTTCTTGGGGACTCTTCCCCATCTCACCGTTTCCCACGGTCCTCCTTGTACACGCCTCGGGGATTGCAGCAAATGGACAGTGATGTTCTGAGTGTTGCGATAAACATTTGCTTTTCTGGTTTATTTAACACCAGTCCCGTGTTCAGATGCCTGTATCATTGGCATGGAGGCTAACATGCTGAAGAGAAAATGTGCAATATTTCTTTCCTTTGCCTAAATAGCACGTCTGGTTGTTTAGTGTGAGATAAACCGCTGTGTTTAGGAGGAGATAACTTGTCAAAACAGGCTCGTGGCTCCACCGCTGAAACAGCCTAGCCTGCTGGCCTTCCTTCGTTCAGAGATGGAGCATGAATTTTTCTTGGGCGTTTTATGTAGATTTAAAGGAGAAATTTATTTCATGACTTTTTTTTTTTTTTTTTTTTTTTGACAGAAGAAAAGCCCCAAGTGCTGGTATCTTTTAAAGCACAGGTGATGAAGAGAGAAAGGAATAGAGGAGTGTATACCCTAGACACAGAGTGAGTTCCTAGCCAGGGCATACAATTAGATGTAGGGCTCTCTTTATGGCTCATTAATCCATCTATCCATCCACCCACCCATTCACCCACCCACTCACCTATCCATCCATTCACCCATCCATCCATCTACCCACCCCTTGACCCACTCACCTGTCCATCTACCTACCCGCCCATCCACCCACCCATGCACCCCCTATCTACCCATGCATTCATCCACCCTCCCCTCCATCTACCCATCCACCTATCATCCTCTCGTTCACCCACCCATCCACCCATCTACCCATCTACTCCTCTGTTCACCTGTTTGTCCATCCAAAATATTATGAGCTAGGGAGTTTGCTGGTGTTGGGGGCTGGGTACAAATTTGTCCTCACTCTCTACGTGTTTTCTTGGAAGACACACAAGTCAACAATCATTACATTACAACATAGTATGTCAAGTGCTGAGATAGAGGGAAGCACAGGGGCTAGGGTAGTCAGAGGAAGGGCCCTTGGCCCAGTCTTGGGGGGCAGTCAGGGAAGGCTTCCTGGAAGGGGTGAGCTGACGATTTCCTAACAGTCCTCATCCTTCCTCCTAGCTACAGCAAATGCTTTGAATGGTGAATTCCTTGCTTTTCAGCAGGCAGCTTAAAAGAGGGCAGAGTGAGCTGTCTGTGCTTATGACTACAACAGCTAGTTTCTTTAGAGCTTCCTTAGTGTTATGCTTGCTCACAGATGATCTCATTGAGGCCTCATAGCTGCCCTATGAGGTCATTACTATTATCAGATGAAACTGAGGTCCAGAGGTGGGGGATGATTGTACTTAACTTTCAGGGTTATTATAACAATTAGAGATAGTGTGTTTGAAGTCTCAAGGGGATCCCTCCTGCTAACAAAGGGACAGTTCCTTGGTTGCTAAGCAAAGCTGGTTTCAGTGTCCACCTTCCCCCTCCTACTCCGAGGATGGGAGCTTCTCTCTGCACTCTTCGCCCAGCAGCCCGAGGCTCTCTGCTAGAGTTCAGGACTGTGCCTGATTTGCCCGTGGGGGCCTGAGCCATCTCAGTGAGTGTTCAGCAGTGGTCATCAATTGTAGAACACACCCCTCTCCAGCCTTGATTGCAGTCTGCAGCCCCCAATCCTGACTTCAGGCGCCTGCCCCTTTTTGGTTTGCTGAGTGGGTACTTTGGTTAGGGCCACTCTCCCTTCGCCTTGGAGCCCCGAGTGGGAGATGAGGAGGAAGACCCCTGGAGTGCTGCCCCCCCCCCAATTCTCTGCCAAGGTCTGGGGGTTGTTTCAGACTCCTTGGGCTTTTCCCCTCTTTTAAATCATTTAAATATTTTTTAATTGTACAGTTAGTTCAGTGGCATTAAGTACGTTCCTATTGTGCAACCATCACCACCATCCATCTTCAGAACCTTTTCACCTTGTAAAACTGAAGCTCCATACCCATGAAATACTAACTCCCCATTTCCCTCCCTGAGCCCCTGACACCCACCATTCTACTTTCTGTCTCTATGATTTGGCTATTCTACGTACCTCATAGAAGTGGCATCATATGGTATTTGGCCTTTTGCGACTGTCCTGTTTCATTTAGTGCAGTGTACTCAAGGTCCATCCGTGTTGTAGCGCACATGAGAATTCCCTTCCTTTTCAAGGCTGAATAGTACTCCACTGTATGGATGGCCCACATTCCTTTATCCATTCATCTCTCAGTGGACATTTGAGCTCCTCCACTTTTTGGCTACTGTGAACAGTGTTGCTTTGATGGGCCGATCTTATAAATCAGTAACATCGACTAAATGCCTACAGTGTGGCAGGCCCTGTGCTGGTCTCTGTGCATACCTTCTCTCATTAAACCCTTTCAATGCCTGGCCGGTGTGGCTCAGTGGTTGAGCATCGACCCGTGAACCAGGAGGTCACCACCATTTGATTCTCGATCTGGGCACATGCCTGGGTTGCTGGCTTGATCCCCAGCACAGAGCATGCAGGACGCTGCCAATCAATGACTCTCTCACCGTTGATGTTTCTATCTCTCTTTTCCTCTCTCTGAAATCAATAAAAACATATTAAAAAAAATCCTTTTAATCCCATGTGAGGTTGACCTTCTGCCGTTACATTTAACAGACATTGGGGAGGGAGGCTTAACATGATTCAGTCGCTAATCCCAGGGTCTCAGTGATAAGTCCTGGTGGGAACACTAGTTTCTTTGTGGCTCATTGACAACAGAGTAAGCGACTGTGAGTGAGGTCTTGCTCCGTGAGGAAGCCGAGATGGCCCATGGCTGTGTCTCTGCTGGCTGCGATGTTCTCGGATAGTTGCGGAGCTCTCCTTTTCCAACACACACCCACCCTTAACATACCAGTTCTATTTCGCAAACGTCGGCTCCCCTTGAAGCTCTCTGCTGCTCCTTCCCTCCTGCCTTTTATGACAGAGGGATAAATAAGTTGGTGATCTCTCTGGAAGAAGGACATTCTGAGACAAACAGCATCAGAGCCCGGGAAGGCCCCGGGGG
This sequence comes from Miniopterus natalensis, assembly GCF_054644295.1. Lineage (NCBI taxonomy): Eukaryota > Metazoa > Chordata > Mammalia > Chiroptera > Miniopteridae > Miniopterus > Miniopterus natalensis. The sequence continues at coordinate 87,277,090 of NC_142083.1, forward strand.
GCCGCTTCGTGAGCTAGTGCTCAGCCAGTCCTCCCCTGAAGGGCACTGTGGCAGAAGTAAAGACCCCCGGAAGGCACAGAGAGGGAAACACAATGAAACTGAAGGCTGTCAGGCTCCCGCTCGACACTGGGAGACATGAAATCCTGCATCAGGACAGCATTGTCTGCTTTCTAATGCCCGGAGGATGTTTCCACTCAGTTTCTAAGATGAGGGCAGGGCTGTGAGTGGCTACAGGTGTCAGGAGGACAGAAGAAATGAGTTCCTGGTTGTTGAAGTCTGGATGTCTAAAGACATTTCCAAAAGCTTTCTCTCAAGGAACAGCCTTTAAGGAATGGACAGGTGACTTTCGGCATGCTATTAGGATAGTCTTGGTTTGGGATGGGGTTGGAGGAAATGATGTATCCAGTCCTCTTCCAGCTTAGCATTCTACTTCGTGGCCAGTGGGATCTTCCATAATTACTGATACTGTTGGAAGACATGCTGCACGCCAAGCCCCATGCTGGGTGCTTCATATCCATGATCTCATTGGATCCTTTTAAAACTGTTATGAAGTAGGAGCTATTATTATTATCATTATCATTTTCCAGATGAGGAAAGTGAAGTTAAGTAACTTGTCCAAGATCACACAGGGAGCAAATGGCAGCAATCTAGATATACATTAAATGCACTCTGGGGTGGGTGGATCCTGGAGGCACCTTGGAGAGATTGGCCATGATTAGCTTGAAATAGAAAGAGAGACCCCTATTTAATGGCACATGCATTAAATTGTCATAGGTGGAGAGAGAAAACAGTGGTTTTAACAAGAAGCCCTAAATAAGAAGTCATAGATGCTGTGAATTGCAGACGTGTTATTTTGCTAACAGGTTGTTTTTCATGTGGGTACCTCCACAAAGTGGGCTCCTGAGTAGGCAGCAGCAGGCACATATTTATTTAGTGATGGTTAATAGTTCTCCCAACTAACGCCAGGAAGGTGGGTTACCTTAAAGTAAAGCACAGTTCTTGTTGGCATGTATGGATTCACAGTTGCCTCCGAGATTTATTAAATTCCTACTCTGTGTGAGACGCTGTGGAGAGAGCCTTTTTACATGTTATCGCCAGACTTTGCTAAATTTCTATGTAATTTTTGCATGGTCTCATCCCTTCATTTACACTATTACGAATTCTCTAATTTATGTTACCTTCTGGTCCCTGCATGTAGGTTATGCTCAACAAGTTTAACAATCTGTCAGGCATAGGCACTGACTAGTCAGTTTGAATGGATGCTCTGACCAAATGAATGGATGCCAGCCATCAACAACTGGCTGAATATCAACCCTGTTGGAGGTTTCTCCCTAGTTTAGTCCATGGGATCAAACAATAATTTGTGTTTTGCTGAAGTGTATGGAGAAGTCAAAACAGAGATAAGTAAGCAAGAGTCAAAGAATAGCATGTGAAACAAAGATTTTTAATAGAGTCATATGGATGTAATATTCTTGGGGTGGTGATAGGGGACCACAGAACAGTGATGTCACTTGATATATTTCAATTTACAATATTAATTCATCTTGAAGTTTAAGTTTCAAATAACGTTAGAGGAACATGCAAGTTTAAAAGTGTATATCAAGATGAATGGATAAAGAGAAGGTGGTATATCCATACAATGGAATATTATTCAGCCTTAAAAAAGGAGGAAATCCTGTCATTGTGACAACATGGATGAACCTGGAGGACATGATGCTAAGTGAAATAAGCCAGTCACAGAAGAACAAATATTGCTTGATTTCACTGTATAAGGGACCTAAAATAGTCAAACTCATAGAGGCAGAGAATAGAACTTCTATTGCCAGGGGCCAAGAGGAGGAGATAATGGGGAGTTGTTCAACTGGTATAAAGTTTCAGTTAAACAAGACAAATTGCTTCTAGAGCTCTGTGCTCTACAGTGCAATACCTATGGTCAACAATTCTGTTATGCACTTAAAATTTTAAGAGGGTAGATCTCATTTTAAGTGTTATTAACATAAAAGAAAACAATATACACAAAAGACCACACAGGGAGACAAGGCATATTTTGGAGGCGATGGATACATCTATTACCTTAGTACTGTGGCGATGGTTTTATGGGTGTAAGCATGTGTCCAAACTCATCAAATTATATACGCTCAATGTATGTATTTTATTTTATATCAAGTACATCTTAATAAAGCTGTTTAAAAATATTTATCAAGGGGGCATGTGTTATAAAATCTTGAGAAACACTAATGTAAAGGCACGAACAGTAGAACTAAGCATTGGTTTGATGTAGCTGTTGGGATATCATGGAGCAAAACTGCTCATCTTTTTCTGGTTGGTACATGAGCTCCTCATTGAAAATGTTTGAGAATTTCTGTTGAAGGGCTTTGGGAATCAGGCCAGGCCTCAGTCCCCAGAAAGTGAAAATGAGGAGGAGCAAGTATAGATGCTGTTCTGGTGCAACATAATGGGCAGAGGAGAGGAAGTGACTGGGGTGCGTGAAGCAGTATTCATGGAGCACTGAGGGTGCAGATTTCATGCACATTGCTGTGGCTAGCGGGAGGTTGTTTGACAAATAGAAAAGTCAGCCCCAACTCGCAAGGAATTTTTGCTCTATCAGGAGAAACAAAACATTCACCAATGAAGTCAGTTCAATTCCACAGATAGCTATTGAAAACTTACCATGGGCAGGAAAAGCACTCTGCTTGAAAAGTAGCTTGAGAATCATTGCAAAATGACAGATCAGTGTGAACAATGTATTGTTGTGAGACACAAAACCCCAGAAAGCTAGGAGTGCTCTAATTAGAAACGGTTTCCAGAACGAGGTGACTGTGAGGTCATGGATATAGTGGCTGCCTCCTCAGGGAGCCTGAGAAGAGGACTATTGATCCATTATCAGTTTGGCCTTAGACAAGGCAAGAAGTGAAGTCTACCATATGCCTAGAAGTTTCACCACCTAATACGGCTCTTTTTATTATTTTGGCCCCTATAGACACTGTGTTTTGAAGAATTCTTTTAACCAATCAAATCTACCTATAACTTGTGATCCAGATCTTCTACTTTGCTTTTGATTGATTTATTAATTCAACACATATTCACTGGACACTGAACCACTTGGATTAGGTTTGGTGGTTTATGACAGAAAACTCAAAATTAACAATGGCTTAGTGAGACAGTTATTTCACTCTCACATGGAAGAAGCCTGGCAGTAGGCAGTTTAATGCCTGTAAGGTGGTTACACAATGACAAGGACACATATTTCGTCTATCCTGTTGTCCCTTCGGAGATGGCTTCCATTCCTAAGGTCATCTCATGGTACAGTATGGCTACTGGAACTCCAGCCATTATGCCTATATTTCAGAAAGCTAGACAGAAATAAGAGAAGAAAGAGGCAATAGGTGTATATAACTTGTCTTTTAATGGAGTTTCCCAGGAGCTGGCACACAATACTTACCTTATATCTCACTGGCCAGAATTTAGTTACAAGGCAAAACCTAGCTGCAAGGGAGCCTGAAAAATGTAGACATGTTGGCTTTATTCTGGGTAGCTATAATTCCAGCTGAGTCTTGGGATTCTAATAATAAGGAAGAAGAGGGGAATATATTTTGGGAGGTGAATGGGAAGCTAGTAGTTGCTGTGACTGGCACATACTGAAAGCTAAACACCAGACTATACTAAAAATGACTAAAGGAAAGATGGCACTCACACACCGTGATTTGCTATTATTCTAGCCCAGTGGTTTTCAAACTTCAGTGGGTGTCAGAATCATCTGGAGGGCTCATGAAAATAGATTGCCAGATGCCATCCTTGATATTTCTGATTCATTAGGTGTAGGGGTGGGGGTGACTGAGAATTTGCACTTCTAGATGCTGTTGATGCTGCTGGTCCAGGGACCACACTGATCCAATGATTTAGGTCAGAGGATGGCATCCTAGGGCCCATAGGCGAAATCCAGCTGGCCACCTATTTCTGTATATACATTTTATTGAAACAGCCATACCCATTTGTTTACTGTTGTTCAGGGCAGCTTTTCTGCTACAGCAAGGGTGGGGAATCTTTTTTCTGCCAAGGGCCATTTGGATATTTATAACATCATCGTGGGCCATATGAAATTACCAACTTAAAAATTAGCTATGAAAAAATCTCCTAGATTTATTGAATTTCGAGTCCTGCCTGCAGTTGCCTTGGCAGGACCAGAATAAATGATCTCGTGGGCCCTATATGGCCCGCGGGCCAGATGTTCCCCACCCCTGTGCTATAGCAACAGAAGATTTGAGTAGTTGCAACAGAGGCCCTGTGGCCTGCAAGCCTAAAGTATTTACTATCTGACCTTTTACAGAAAAGTTTGCCAACTTTTGCCTTAGATAAAAGCCGATTCTCACAATCCATAAGGAAATGTGCACATCAGTAGAGAAATCAGTAAGTGTAGGGCCTGGATTCCTGTTCCATCTCAGCCACCATTTTTCATGTGACTTTGCCTCAATCCTATAAAGGGGGCATTGAGGAAATGACTTCAATAGTCCCTTCCAGCCCTCCCTGATTTCAGCAGAGAAGCTGATGGAGTGGCCTTATGAAATGACAGGCACTGGCTGAACACAGTCCATTTTGCTGAGTTGGAGTTGCCCTTGTGCCCTGTTTGTGAAGGTGTCCCCTTCACCACTTTGGAGGGAACCCCTTCCTTTCTTCACTTTTGATTGACAACTAACATTTGTCAGAGATGACATTCATTAATTCCCACTTTTCTCAGCCACTTTCCAACACGTTCTATTCATCACCGTGACTTTTTGGTGCCTTTGCTACTACTAACCTTCTCGGAGTTGGAAAAGAGGCAGAGTTTATAATGACATGTATAATGTCACACCACCTCTCTCTGTCCCAGGGTTATCGCACTGTGGGTCTGAGTGTTTTCAGAAGCAACAAGGGAGAAAAATCTCATTTTGATGGTACCCTGTCAACCATAGCGAGACACATGGTTGACTGTTTTTAAATCAGAGCGAATGAGTGGAAATGAGTATGTAGAGGAGTCTATTCATTTGGATTTTAGTAAGCCTGGCGGGCAGGTTCCTGCAATTCCCAGTTGCTTAGGAATTATATTTGCCAGTAGACAGGCCTGGAGTCAGTTGTTAAAAGAAAATAGAAGTTTAGAGGTCGGTGGTTCAGGGCTGGCATGTGGTCATCATAGATCCAGGCTCCTCCTGTACTTCTGTTGTCTTCCTAAGCACGTGGTTTGCATCATCCAAGGTGCTTCATGGTCCAGAGTGGCTGCTGGAGCTCCACAGCTTTTGTCGGGACGGTGTACCTAATTTTGTTTATTTAATTCCATGGCACTTCATTAGCTTTGGGAGAAAGTCAAAAGTCCTTTCTTCCTTATTAAAGACCCTCTGTAATCTGTTGCATAAGCTCCTTTCTAAAATTAATTGCTCACTTCTGGACTTCAGGCATTCTCAGAATACATTTTTTTCCCTGTCTTGCTCATTACCTTCAAAATATACCTTCAGACTGCCCGCGTCCTTCTGTCTCCACCACCACTGCAAGCCGGGCTCACTGAACCCCACGTTCACATACATCCGACAGTGAGTGCTCCCCTAAATTTTGTGCCCTCGATGCCTCGCTTGCCTCACCCTAACCCAGCCCTGGCCCAAGCAGCACTGCCTCTCCCTTGGATGAATGCAGCAGCTGGTCTCTAAGCCGGTTTCTTTCGCCAGTTATCTTTCCCTCTACAACCCATTCTCCAGTCAGCATCCAAAGAAATCTTTTAAAACAGTATATTCCTGTCCTGTTATTTCCCTGGTTAAGCCCCCCGGGTACTTAAAGCTGCCCATTGCACTTAAAGCGCAGCCCGGACCGTAGCCACGGGCCGCCAGGTCCAGCATCGCCGGCAGCCGCTCTGTCCTTGACCCCTCCTGTGGCAGCCGCGGAGCCGCCCTCCTCCTCAGGCAGCCAGGCCCTCTCCTTTCAGGGCCTTTGTGCTCTGATCTCCCTTCCCCGCATCGCGATCGTCCAGCCTCTCGCACAGCTTGCCCCTCGTGGGTTCTGACGCCAAGTGGACTCCCTGTGTCCCCGCCAGGTCTCTCTCCGCTGTGCCACCGTGTGGCTTCCCGGCTCCCTCGGCAGTCACCACAGCCTGTAGCTGTCTCGCTGGTTCGCCTGCTCCCTGACTGTGTTTCTGCCCCCTGGGATGTAAGCTTGCTGGGGCCGAGGCCACACCTATTTTTCTTGCCTGGCTGTGTTCCTAGCACTTACTACAATGTCAAGCATGTCCTCAGCACCTAGGATTTGGGGAATGGATGAGTGAATGAATGAATGAATGTAAATGCCTAAGGACCTAAACGCAGCAATCAGGAGTTCTAAACGTGGACTTAGCTGGCCCCCAAGGGGTCTGCGGAAAGAACTAGGTGATCTGTAAACTTGAATGTGGGAAAAGTTACCTACTTTCATTCACCTGTAACTGAGATTTTTATTTCCTTTAATTTTTGAATGATAGCAACAAACAGCAGTAATAGTGGTAATACTCTGATTTTTCTACCGAGAGAAATCATGTATATTTTCATACATGTTACCATTATCTCAGGTATCTTAGAATTATTGTTTACTTTCATCAAACTGCTTTGAATGACTCTAGTTAGTTAATGTAGCATAGACCTTGCTATTTAACATAATATAGACTGATACATATAAGACTTATTTTTAAAAAATTATTGTTATGACTATATTTGGATAAAGTTAGTTTCCTTTGTAATTTAACATATTTAAAGTCATTTTAGATGTCATTTCTACATGTCATTTTACAGCTTTGTCCTGAGAAGGAATTGGAAGGCTTCAGCAGCCTGCCAAAGTGGCCCTTGGCACAAAACTGTCAAATCCTTTGGAATGAATGAATGACTTCTACACTTTTGCTTATTGAGGGCCATCCTACAAATAAGAACATCCTTACCTCTCCCCAGTTACTTAAATCTCATTTATCTTTCCGGGTCCAGGCAGGTCTTTTTCTCTGAGAAGACTTTGCAGCCCACTGTGGGCTCCTCCTCCTCTGAGACAGCGGAGCACTTATTCACTTGGCAAACCCAATAACCCCCTGATCCTACCTTAAACCCCTCTGTGAGGTGGTGGGTGTTTCACTTCTAGGATATGCCTTGTTTCTCCAGTTCACAGAGAACTTCCCAGTTATAACTAGAGCCCTGGTCCCTGCAGCGTTATCTTCACAGAGCCTCATGGAGGCTTCAGAACTTTTATATCCGAAGGGCCAAAGTGCCACCACTGTGGTTGTGGGTGGCAGGATGGGTAGAGCACTTGCCTTGATGTTCAATTTGCTTAGCAAGCCCATTGTATTTACCATTATATTTATACTTGGCGATATTAGTGGGGATATTATCATGCATCGGGGTAAAAACCATGACATCTTGTTAGTCGTCGTAACAATTTTATACCTAGCACACAGAAAATGCCTGGCACGTCGACCCTAAATAAACTATAGATAGATAGATGTATAGAATGAATGGTGGATGGATGGATGATTGATGAATGGGTGGAATGAATGGTGGGTGGAATGTTTGTATGTATGTGTGTATGTATATATGTGTGTGTGTGTGTGTATGGAATGGATAGGAAGGGTGGAATGGACAGTGGATGGGGTGGATGGGTGCAGGGTTGGGTAGTTGGAAGGGTTACTGGTAGGGGTTGGAGAGGAGTGGTGTATCAGTTTTCTAGGGCTACCTAAACAATGTATTGCAAATTTGGTGTCTTAAAACAACAGAAATGCATGGAACTAGAGTTCTGGAGGTTAGAAGTCCAGAATCAAGTTGTTGGTAGGACAGTGCTTTTTCTGAGGACTCTAGGGGAGGACCTTCTGGTTGTTGCCAGCAATTCTTGGCATCCCTTGGCTTACAGACGCATCATTCCAAGCTCTGACCTCGTTATAGTGCATTCTCCTGTGTGTGTCTCTCTTTTCTCCTCTTATAAAAGCAGCAGCCATTGGATTAGGACCCACTCTGATCCAGTATGACCGTATCTTAACTACATCTGCAAAGACCCTATTTCCAAATAAGGTTATATTCTGAGGTTCTGGGCGGACATGAATTTTGGGGGGACACTACTTACCTCTATAAAGGTGGTTAGGGAGTTGAAGGGTTGGATGAGTAGAACAGTGGAAGGTGGCTGAGTGGGTGAGTTGAAGGGGGAACCAAGGTGGGTGGAAGGGTGAAAGGGTGGGTAGGTGAAGGGGCTGTTGTGTGGGTGAATGGAGTGATGTAGTGTTGAAAGGATAGAGGGTGGGAAGCTGGATGGTGGAAGGGTAAATGCATGGAGGGATGCATGGTTGGCCTGTTGGACAGATGTATGGGCGACTCAGTTAGATTATGGACTTCTTCATAGAATTCATGGCATATATGTTTATCCTCTCTTTATTACCTAGTATGGCACTTTGCATTTATAAAGTGCTTATGAAATATTTGTTGTCTGTCTTTTTCTGCTTTCAGAAATGCTGTTCCCTGGAATGGCTACTGACAGCTGTCCTAGGCTGTGATCACCCCGGGGAGAGGGATGTGTGTGTGAGTTCAGTTGGTGCCATGTGTGGTCTGGATTTATGCCTTGCCTGGAATGTGCTCCTGGGCCTGAAACAACTCTGAGAAAGAAATTGCATGTTGGGTATAATTCCTACTGTTAGGAATTAAAAAATATATAGACACCGCCATTCCATATTCCAGTATATTTAAAAGCATAGACATGGTGTCCGATGAATATGCCTTAGGCAGGCACGACCTCTTTCATTACTTCAGGTTGGACAGGGGTTAATGCTGTAGTATTGGTGAGTCTAAAGTTTAGGTCTAGGTTTCTGTTGAAGGTTTTATTTTATTTGCCCAGGGAAGGGCTGGTTTGAATTTCAAAGCATCTATTCTGGTGGTGTCTACTTGAGTGATTGAGTTTGTCAGTGCTCTTTTCATAGGAGGTTGGTGCCAGATGGATTCACTTCATCAGATGCCAAAGGTCTTCTCAGATGCTTTTTCTGCTCCAAACATCCTTAGCCTTGGTCCAGAGATCTCTGATGAATGCAGGAGACTCATCGCGCTTGAGAACTTCTCTTTCTCTTTAAAAAGAAAAGACATATAAATGCTAGGATATTTCAGAAATACAGAGAAGTACAGAGAATGAAATAACAAACACCCATGTACCAACTACTCACGTTTAACATGTTAACATTTTGGTCACATTTATTTCTGATTTAAAATTAATATTTAAGTAAAGACATTGTTGAATCCCACCACCCTCATACCATTTCCCTCTCTCCCTCAGGAGGGGAGAAACCACTCACCTGAAGCTGACAGACAGGTGTTTCTATATGTGTATGGGAACCTGAAGGGTATTTTAAAGCTTTCAATAAACAATACTGTATTGTATGTATCTTTCCACAACTTGTTTCTTTATTTGATAGTATGTTACTGTGGTTCATCTATGTTTAGCTCGTTGATTTAAATGTTTTATAGTATCTGTTGTACAAATGTATAAAAATTTTGCAGATCTATCTGTAAACTGAGTGATGGTCACCTTTTTGTTATTACAATGAACCCGTGAACATTCTGGCACATATGAGAGATTTTCTCAAGAATATATACCTGGCCCTGGCTGGGTGGCTCAGTTGGTTGGAACGTTGCCCATACATCAAAAGGTTGCAGGTTTGATTCATGGTCAGGGCACATACCTAGGTTCTGGGTTCAATTCTTTCTGGAGTGAGCACAGGAGGCTACCGATCGATGCTTCTCTCTCACATCGATGTTTCTCTCTCTCTCTTTTCCTTTCTCTCTCTAAAAAAAATCAATGAACATATCTCTGGGTGAAGATTAAAAAAAAGAATATATACCTGTAAGTAGAATTTCTGAGTCATAGGCCATGGGCTAGATATCACTCAGCGTCACTAGAGATTGCCAAAGTGTTCTGCAAAGTGACTGAGCCAGTTGATTCTCCCATAGTGAAGACTGAAACACAACTTTCTCACATTCTTTTCACATCTTGGTCTTATTAGTCTTGTCCATTTTGGCTTTATGTGTTTTCAATTTGCTTTTATCTTATTAGTTGGGTAATTGAGTATATTTTCTGGCCCTTTGGGTTTTCTTTCCTATAAGGATGATTATTTTTTTCTTCTTGATTTGTGTGTATTTTTCTATATCATGAATACTAATTTTTGAACCTATTGAAAGTACTGCAGAATTCTTATAAGGTCTCATAATAACAAAAATTAAAATTTTAGCACATGAGAGTGTGTCAAACATTTTCATAGTGGGTTTTGCTTTTAGCATCTTTTAAAAGAACTCATTTCCTCTCGCAATGACAGAAAGATAGATCCTTTAAAATAGAACGTTTTGCCTTTCACATTTAGATATTTATACTCTGGAATATCTTTTGTATAGCTTGTGAAATAGGGATCTAATTTTATTTACTTTTCATGTGGAGATGCATTTACTTCAGCACTGTTTGCAGAATATCTGATCATTTTCTCTCAAATTTGCAATAACTCCATAGTGATATAATTCTTTCTAGATTTTCTGTTTTGTTCCATTGAACTACTTGTTTATCCTTGTGACTTTTTCATACTGGTTTCTTTTTGCATTAATGTAGCTTTATAATAAGATTTGAGTTCTGACAAGATAAGTCCTTCTGCCTTGTCTTATCATAATTTTTTTTCCCCTTTATGGGCCTTTATCTTTAGATATGAATTTTGTATTTAGCTTGTCATATTCTGTAAAATTTCAATTGATTCCACTGATTGATTAAAGTTCTATCAAATTTATAGATTAGTTTAAAGCAAATCAACATTTGATAGGGAATCTATTCATGAACATAGTGTAGCTTTTTTATTTATTTGGGACATATTTTAAGATATCCAGTGGAGTTTTAAAACTTCTCTATAACTGTCTCACATATCTTGATTGACATTCCTGAGCACGTTATAATTTTCTGTTATTGCTGTTTGAATGTAACAGAGAGCTATAGCCATGGAGAGGAGCACAGGTTTTGTAGTTCCCAGGTTCAAATCCCGGCTCTGATCTGGTACACCTGGCTCAGGCTCCTCAGTCTTTTATTTTATTTTTAAAAAATTTATGTTGAGATATAATTGACATATAACTGTATAAATTTAAGGTCTACAATGCATTGATCCATTTACATGTTGCAATATGATTCCACCGTAGTGTTGACTAACACCTCTGTCATGTCACACAATTACCATTTATTTTTTTGTGGTGGGAACAGTTAAGATTTAGTTTCTTAGCAACATTGTTAGTCTATAGTATAATATTAGTGTCTATAATCACTATACCGCGCATTCCCCAGGACTTCATTATCTACTAGTTGCACATTTGTACCCTTAAACCACATGTCCCCAATTCCCGCAACCCCAGCCCGTTATCTCCCGCTCTGTTCTCTGTTACTGCAAGCTCAGCGTTCTTAGATTCCCCATATAAATGAGATCATACAGTATTCGTCTTGCTTTGTCTGACTTATTTCACTTAGCATAATACCCTCAAGGTTTATCCATATTGTTGCAGACGGCAGGATTGTTTTCTTTCTCATGACTGAATAAAATTCCATCCTATATGTATCATGTCTTCTATATCCATTTGTCTGTTGACAGACACATCGGATTGTTTCCATGTCTTGGCTTTTGTGAATAATATTGAAATGAATGTGGAGCGCAGACATCTCTCTGAGATCGTGCTTTCATTTCCTTTGGATAAATACTCAGAAATGGAGTTGCTAGATCATATGGTAGTTCTGTTTTTAATACCCGAGGAACCTCTATGTTGTTTTCCATAGTGGAGCCTTAGTCTTGTTAAATGTAAAGTGGTGATAGCTGCTCCCACCTCACGGGTCTGAATGGGAAAATGAAACGTAACAGGCCCTTTGAAAATTAGTTTCCTTTTCTCTCCTATTCCAAATGGGGGATAACTTAAATTATCAGGAGAATGTATCTATCATTAGGATTATCTTTTGGTTATTCTCAGTAAGGTTTAATAACCTCCAGAATTTTCTGACGACGTTGCTTTTGGCATGTGTGACGTTGTCTCCTGGCTTCAATCCTAATCTTTAAGGGACTTATCTTTTCTGTCCATTATGATTCTGTAGTTTTCCTACTGAAGCCTTCAGTTAAACAGGTAGCTTGGGATCTCTGGGCACAAACAAAAGAGTGGTTTTTTTTATTTATGTGGGTTTTTTTTTAGCATTTAACAGTGATCTGAGAAATGAAATGCATCACTATGATGTCCACACGGCTGCAAGTGTAGTCTTTATAAGATGCCTGTCTAACTGTTAACCTTCTGCTTGAACATCTGAGCTGGCCCCATGGCTGATGGGAGCAGGCCAGCCCCGCAGGCCAGGTAGGACCCGGTCAGTCTCTCTCCCCTCTTCTGAGCCACCTGTCTGGTGCTGCCTTCGCCCTGGAATGTTCTGCTTTCTCTAGTATTTTTCTACCTCCTTGGTCTGGATCACGCTGTTCCTCTGTCTGGAATGCTCTTTCTCCTCATGAATCTTATGAATCTTGCAAAGTTCAATTCAAAGGGTCCCTTCTTTGATAGCTCCCCTTCCTGCCCCTCCAGCCACACACACAGCGAAGGCAGAATTAACCTCTTCTAGTTTTGTATGCTGACAGCACTTTAAAAAATACTTTGATGGGTAAACCTGGAGGGCATTATGCTAAGTGAAATAAGCCATACAGAGAGAGAAAAATGTTTTACATGTGGAATGTAAAGAAAACAGCTGTTGAACTCATAGACTTGAACACTGAATGCATAGAGCAGAGTTGAATTGTGCTTGCCAAGGGCCGGGAAACAGGGAGAAATGGGAGATGCTGGTTAAAGGGCACAGACTTTCAGTTATAAGATAAATAATTACTGTGGATCAAATGTACAGCATGGTGATTATAGTTAATAAGACTGTACCGTATACTTGAAATTTGCTAAAACGTAGATCTTAGGCATTCTCACCAAGAAAAGGAAGAAAGGGAACATTAATAATTTCACAATGTATACATATATCGAGTCATCACATTTCATACTTTAGATACATATGTGTATATGTATATATGTAAATATATATGTGTGTGTGTATATACACACACACACACAATTTTATTTGTCAATTATAACTCAGTAAAGCTGGGGGACAAAGTGAGTCCCCAGGACGTAAGCAACATTGACCTTATGCATGTCCAGGCTCTTCTTGCTCTGTTGCGGTCCAGGGAAGGGAGTGGGCTCTCTGTGAACAGAAGGAGAGGAGACAGAGAAGCAAACTCTGTGAATTCCATAGCCTCCGTTTTTCTGGTGTTTCATGATCATTCCAGGTTTACTGTCAAGAACAAAACAACACAATATTGTGAGTTGATGATTACATAAACATTGAAACTCTCAGTCATAAAAGAAATGTAACTTGCTGGAAAGAAAGCCCTTTATGAGAAAAATGATTAAACCATAAAAATACTTTTAGTTACTAGTCTCTCATTTGTTCATTGAACAAATATTTATTGAGCACCTACTATGTGTCAGACGGTGATATAGGCTCTAGGGATACACCTGTGAAAAGGCAATATCCCTGCACCCATGAAATTTACCTTGCCAGGGTTTTATTGCTGCTCATTTATGACCCTGTCTGCTCCACTGTGCTGTGAGATGTGTCTTGTTCCTATTTGTGCCTTTCTCTGTGGACTGCAATCCTTTGAACTGGGAGGTGGAAATTCCATGCACAGGAAAAAGTATGCTCCAGAGCGCACAGCGGTAGGCGCTGACCGGATTGCAGAGCGAAGGATCGCGGGGCAAAGGCCCCAGCATTCCAGGAGCTGAGTGTTCCGTGCAGTCTGTTTCTTTTTATCTGACCAATGCACCGGGCTCCAACTCCTCTGACTTTGTACAGAAGGTGAAAGGAAGAGCTCCGGAGTTAGACTGATTGTTATTCATCGATGGTTCCTCCGCTTTCCTGGGGCACAATCCCAAGCCTTGGCTTCCTTGTCTGAGTAATGGGTGCATTAGCGTCCTCTTGTTGCTGTGGCAGTTATGAAAAATGTAGTAGCTTAAAGTGACACATAGTTATTATCTTATATAAGTTATATGTTCTGGAAGACCAAGGTCCAAGATAGGTCTTAGTAGGTTAGAATCCAGATGTGTAAAAGCAGGACTGCGCTCCTCTGGAAACTCCGGGGCAGAATGTGTTTCCTTGCCTTTTTCAGCCTCTAGAGGCTCCTGCATTCATCCCTTGGTTCATGGCCCTTTCTTCTGTCTTCAAAGCTATCAGCGTAACATCTTCAAATCTCTCTCCCTCTAACCCTCCGGCCTCCCTCTTTTAAGGACACTTGTGATTACATTGGGCCCAATCCCATAATTCAGGAGAATCTTCCATATCAAGATCCTTAATCACATCTACAAAGTCCTTTTGGCCATGGAAGGCGACGTATTCACAAGTTACAGGTATTAGGACATGGACATCTTATGTATGTGGCTTTTCTATTGGGCTATCAGAAGGACTTCAGGAGATTCATTCATTCAGTCATAAAATATTAATTGAATGGCTCCTATGAGCTGGGCACTGCTCACCAAAAATGTACAAAAATCCTGCCCTCATAGAGCTTTTATTTTAATCAGGGGAAAGAGGCAAAACAAATGAGTGAATTGTATAATCTATTGGAAGGGGTTAAATGTGACGCACAGCAATCAAGGAGGGAACGTGAGTGGGGAGAACTGGGCAAGGTGATGCCCGTTTAAACAAGGTGGGCGTGCTGGGGCTCACTGAGAAACTGTCACATTTGAGACAATGAGTGTAAAGTCCTTAGCACAGTGTCTGGCACAAAGTAGACACTCTTAAATGTAAATTAAAATAAATGTACATAAACAAGTAGGCACTCCACCCCCTCAGAGTCACACCACTATTCGTAAAATGAAATCGTGGTCTTTCTGGGTGGTAATGTTCACTAAAATTCACTGGGTTTTTGCCAAGAGGCACTCTTAGCTTTGGAAGGGCTATTTCAGTATGGAGTGTGACATACCAGAGAATTAAAATGCTATTATAGATTTTCCTTCCCCTTGGCTCTCTTTTGGAACAGCAACAACTGGGTGTCAAATAGCTCAGATGAAGGAAAGTAAGTTTCTGATGCAAGAATATTGAACAGGCAGGGGCTGGGGCCGGAGAAGTCTCTCCCTGCTCTTTCCCCGATGTTAGCATGAAACAGGCTTGTAGAACTTGGTCCTGGAGCTTGTGCTGAGATCCCAGCTGCAATGTGGAAAACTTGGGGGAATAGAAACCCTATGAGGTTGAAATGGAGAGAGGAAGTGGGGAGAGAAATCCTTTATGTATTGAGACATTTTGAGGCACTGAGAGCAGGAGAGGCCAAGTGTGGTGGGTGTGGATGCCTTGCGGGATGGACTGTTGCTTACCCATTTCACAGCCCCGGGGCTTCCCCGTTTCTGAGGGGCGCAGTGCTGGGTGTGTCAGCATTTGAGGACAGTGATATCTCTGGTCTGTTTCTAGGATAGAGGGATTATTCCACAGATGCAGATCTATCTAGACATATTTCCTGAGTATTAATTCAAGTTCAGGAATCCAGGCAGTTGGCAAGCAACATGTCCCCACATATGCCTTCACCAGCGAAGGCTGGAGTTGTGCTTGGTGCAAGTGGGTGAAAAAATTAGATTCTCAGACAATTCCTGATGTGCTGGCTTGAGATGGGGAGCAGCTAGCCCAAGTGCTGGAATCTTGACCAGATGGCCGAGGAGACTGAGATTTATTATGAAGGATTTTAAAGGAATAATTTCTTGTGTGGCACTTACTAGGTTTCCGGCACGATTGTAAGTATTTAACAAATATTAACTCATTTAGTTCTGATAATAACTTTATGAAGTAGGTATGATGATCTCCATTTTATATAAAGAAAACCGAGTCATGGAAACGTTAAATAACTCGTCCGAGCTACAAAACGAATAAATGATGAAAATGAGAATCTAACCGGTGTAGCTCTAGAGTCTAGAGTCTTAATCACTAAACTAAAAGGAAAGTATCTCAGTTGGGTTTCCCCTAGAAGCAGGCCCTGACTAAAGAGTGAACTGGATCATCTGGGGTACCCTGGGGCACTGGCAGGAGAGAAGGGAGGTGGTAGAAGGAGGGGAAGGCCTCCAACAAGGAGTATGTTACTCAGCCAGATACCACAGTAGGCAGCGGAAAGTTAGTGCTGCAGGAAAGCTCTAGGAATCAATGTAAAACATTTGCCTGAGAATTATCCCTGCCAAGGATGAGGGAGCTGGGGTATTTATACTCCCAGCCCCATCAGTCATCAGCTGAAGGCTGTCCCAGGGTGGAGTATGCAGGGGGGTCAGGAGTGTCTGGGCGACGTGGGGCCCACACCTGCAGAGCTGTTCTCGGAGGGAGACGCAGGTGCTGGCTGCTGGAAGCCAAGCCGGCCTTGCTGAAATGGGAAGATCCAAGGGGATTTGGTGGAACATTTTGCATTAAGCACTAATTGCATGTGAAGCATTTTGTTAGGTTTTTTGCACTCATTATCTTATTTAATTCTAGGAATGATCCAGGGAGATAGGCTTGATCACTGCCATGTCCTGGGTAAGGAAACCGAGATTGAGACAGTAACGTCCCCAAGCTAGTAGAGAGTGGAATCTATATCTATGATCTCCTGCTACCAAATAATGGTTGTGGCCATTTTATAGCATAAAAATAAGTGATTGCTTGTGCAAGAATATAAGTTACTTGAGCTCTAGGAACAAATAGTTGTATCTATATATCTCCATCATCGACACCGGAGGTTTTCAATGAGGGGCAATTTTGTCTTTCAGGGACAAATGTTCTTCATTTGGCAGTGTCTGGTGACATTTTTGGTTGTCATGATTGGGGGAAGAAGTACAATCTGCATCTATTGGGTACAGGCCAGGTATGCTGCTCAATTATGTACAATGCACAGGTCAGTCCCCACAACACAGAAGTGTCAACAGTTCCAGGGTTGGGGAACTGACACAGTGCTTAGTTTAATGTCAGGCTTAATAAATGTTAGCAGATGTCTGACTGTTGGGTGGTGCGTGTGGAGATGTGCCACTCTTCAAAGGGTGGTAGGGACTGAAAATAAAATACTAGGCATGCATTATTTAGAGTTCACCAGGTGTTTTTCATATGCACCATCTCATTTAACCAGCATAAAGTCCCGAAAGAGTGAAGAATTGATGGTATTACCATTGTTGAATGAGAACTTAAGTGACTTCTGAAGATGACAGAGGTTTGTGTGTGGAGCTGCTGCTTGAACTTAGCTCTGTCCGACTCAGGATCCAGGGCTCTTTAAACTATCCAGCACGGCTTCTGAATTCATTTAAAGGTGATGTTTTATCTACTCGTGAGTGGAGAGGCAAAATGGGTCTGTTATAGAGAAGATAGGAAGGTACATCTGTGAGGATGCTTTTGAGTGCAAGTAACAAAACCCCAGTTCAAATTTGTTTCATCAATAAGGACATTTATTATCTCACGTAACAAAAAGTATTGAGGTATGTTGACCCCAGGGTTGATTAAATCAACTGGGGAGCCATGGTTTAAAAAAAAAACAAACCTTTTCATCGGCTGCATCCTCAGGGTGGTTATAAGATGCGTGCTGCAGTTCCTGGTGTCAGATTGAGACATGTCAGCAACCAGAAAAAGAAGAGGGACCTTCTGTTTCATAAGACATGGGTGGACAAAACAATTCTCAGAAGCCTTCAAGATGACTCCCCCTCATGTCTCATTGGTCAGAACTGGATCATATGCTCACCCCTAAACTAATCACTGGCTGAAGCAATGGGCTACTACATTGGCTTGGAGAGTGGATCTCACCTGGGGGCAATTTTGTCTCCCACTTCCCTAAGGGCAAGATCTAGAGATATTTTTCTTTGTCGCAACTGGGTGTGGGGAGGTTTCTGCTAGTTTTCACCATGTAGAAGCCATGGAATGCTGCAAAATATCCTACAGTGCACAGAACAGTCCCCACAGCAAGGAATTATCTGGTGCAAAATGTCAGTAGTGCAGAAAGGATTTAATTTAATTCTGAGCTTCATGGGGAAGGTAGACATCTGAACAAAATGGGGTCTCCATCAGAATGGAAGGAGGGGACATAGAAGTTGGATGGGCCACCATGATAGTCTGCTACAGAAAGACTTTTGCACATTTTTGATGACTGATGTCATAGGAGACACATACAGCTCTTTTTTTTTTTTACAAAACGTCTCTGGCTGCCTCTGTCAGACAGTGCTGTGGTCTGAACGGGCCATTGGTCTGACCCAGTCTGGCATTTCTTATCTCCATCAGGCTCGCTGCCAAACCCTGAGGATAGGACGTCACCTCTGGCAGGAGATCAGTCAGGATTAATTGGTGGTGAAGCTGTGTCCCACTTTGAACCTCCCTCCTCTGCAGCCTGAGCAGTGCGGACCAGTTTCGAAGAGGCCTGAGTCAGAGCCTGCTGGGTGCCAAAGGGTGTGGACGGGCCAGAGACCCCCCAGCCAGCATAAGGGGAAGGAAGAACATTGTTAACTGGCTTCTTGTTGGTGGAAGGGAATAATAATTTCCTGGGAGAGGGTATCTGTATTTCTTTTGTTATCTGTATTTTCGCATGTGCCACTTTGTGGTTTTGAACTCCTGGGATGCATTTTCATAAGCAAACCTTAGAAATCCTTGAGTCAGGTCAGCAAACTTTTGATGCAAGGCACCAAGGAAGGCCTTGGCCCAATGGCAAGACGCTGCTACCAACTCAAAAATGCTTACATCAACTAATTGTCCCCCAAAATTTGTTTTAGAAAGAGTTCTCTTTAAACTCTTTTCTGCCAGGTGATTATGTATAGTAAATGTTTATTTCAAGACGAGTTTCTTGGTAGTGTTCAATAATTTATTGGCCATTGATTGGGGAACAGTAACCTATTTAATGTTTAACTAAACAGGTAACGGTCATCACACATTTATATGCAAATATTTGAATGCTTGTCTTGTGCCCTGTGCTTGCTGTTAGAGACACAATGGTGAAAAAAAGCCATTCTTTGTCCTTGGAAACTCACTATCCATGGAGCAGACAGTTTCAAACATCTGATTGCAGTGCATTGGGGTGAGACCTGTGATAACTGTTATAGAAACACAGCAGACATTGGATATCATTTGAATGATAAATGTGTTCACCCGTTTCATTAACATTTATTGAGCATCTGCTGAATACCAGCCATTGGTACTTGGGCAATTGAAAGTATGGTTTTTCACATTCCTGATTCCCCAAGAGCTTTTCAAGAGCAGGTGATCCTAAAGCAATAGGATGCTTGTTTTATTAAAGATAGACGCAGAACACAAAGATAGTTTGGAAGAATGACTTAGTTTGGGGGCTTAGGAATGACATTAGGAAGACTTCACAAGAACTGAGCAAAGACATGGAGGAAAGAAGAGGCATAAAGGAGGGCGGGCAAGTCAGACTTCTCAATGCAGCAAAAGGCCATGTAGATATGATTTTAAAAATAATACTGTAGCCCCTTCCTATTGACCAGACAGTGTAAAAGTGTATATGTATTAAGCAAACACACTATGCCAAATGCTTTGATACCTAGACTTGGACTAAACAAGAGAAGCAGTTGGTACAGGAGTTGAATCCTAAGAAACAGAGAGCTGGGCTGATGGGGGCAGGTTAGGGTGATTGAACCAGTCTGAAAACCCTTTGGCACTAAACTGTACCTCTAGTTATCAGTACGGTAGGGTTCGGAGCAGGGCGCCCTCACTGTGGGCTAGAGTGGCTGAAAAGCATTACCAGCTGCGATAATTGAAGGTTGGCGGTGCCTTCGTAGGATATCGAGAAATTACACCTTATGTAGTGAGCAGTGGAAAATCACATCAACCTGTCCAGCTTTGAGAGGCTCCGTGGCTGAGGGCAATGTTGGGCTCTCCACAAAGAGTCAGCATTGATCTGGAGGAGCTGTCTTAGGTGCCCTTTTGCTCATCAGGGTGTTGTGTTGTAAAGAATGTGAACTTTGAGTTCAACAGGCATGCACTGAATCCCAGCCATGCCTCTTAATAACTGTGTGACTGGGACAAGTTCTTTAATCTCCTTGAGCTTTAATTTCCTCATCTTTAAAATAGAAGTATTAGTGCCTAAATTGTAGGATCCTGGAGGGTTTAGAAATAATCTGTAGGAAGTGTCAAGGGTAGTACCTATTGTAAAGTAAAAGTAGCCCATTAAATCACTCTTTGAATGAATTGGGATGTGTTCAACTGCAAGCCAGAGAACTTTGACTCAAAAAAGCTTATACAATATTTAACTGTATTGTCTCACATGACCAGAGACTCTGAGGTAGATCAGGCTTTGGGACTGTTGGATTCAGTGGTTCAATGTTGTCATCAAGAGCCCAGCTTCTTTCCTTCTCTCTACCCTCCTGTCCTTGGTGTTGGCTTCACTCACAGGCTAGCGCCAAAAAGATTTCCGAGGTTTGAGGCATCATATCCAGACACAAATGTCTTATCACCGAAGAGAGACTTGACCTTCCTCTGGCCCCCTTAGGAGTGAGTAGGTAAGCCTTCCCCTGAACCCCTCTCCCTTAGCAGCTTCCTCTCAGTGCATCATTGTCCAGGCTTGGATCAAATTCCTGAACCATGTACTGATGGAATAGATGTTAGCTATTGGTGGCTAACAAATATAGTCCCTAAACTTAGCAGTTTGAGACAAGAATTTTTTTTAGAGAGAAAAGGAGAGGGAGAGAGAGAAACATGAATGTGAGCAAAACATTGATTGGCTGCCCTCCTGCATGCCCCTCACCAGGATCAAGCCTGAAACCTAGGTGTGTGCCCTGATTGGGGAATCTAACCGCCAGTCTTTTGGTGCATGGAATGACTCCCAGCCAACTGAGCCACACTGGCCAGGGCAACAAGCATTTTTATCTCACAGATTCTGTGGGTCAGGAATTTAGGAGCAAGACTTTAGTCAGTACATGGGCCAGGGTTGCAGTCATGTGAAGGCTAGACCAGAGCTGGAGGACCTGCTGCCAAGAGGGTTGCTCACACAGCTTTTGGCAGAAGGCCTCATTTATTTAGTTTGAGAACCTGTCAGTGGGTTACTTGAGTGTCCTCACGTTACGGCAGCTGCTTCCACCAGCGTGAGTGATACAAGAGCAAGAGAAGAAAGCCACAGCCTGTTTGTAGTCTCATCCCAGAAGTCACAGACTGGGGTTTCTGCTGAATTCCATTCATTAGAAGTGAATTGCTGAGTGTGCAGGAGGAGGTGAGGCCTCTCCTTTAGAAGGGTATGGAAAAGTTTTTTTGGGTTTTGTTTTTTTTTAAATATATTTTTATTGATTTCAGAGAGATGAAGGGAGAGGGAGAGAGAGAGCTGAAACATTAATGATGAGAGAGTTGCCATTGGTTGGCTGCCTCCTGCACACCCCTGACTTGGGATCGAGCCTGCAACCCGGGCGTGTGCCCTGACCGGGAATCGAACAGTGATCTCCTGGATCCTAGGTCGATGCTCAACCGCTGAGCCACGCCTAGCCTGGCTAGAAGGGTATGGAAGAGTTTAAATTTTTGTGTGGATGTATTTTAAAACTACCATTATCAGTGGTACACCAGAAATTCCATGATTGTCTTAGGACAGTTATCTGGTGGTCAGGGGTGGAGTGCTTGTTGGGTAGCCAACCACAAGGTCTGCCATGCTATCACCTTTACTAACATAAATAACCCACATGGAGCTCCTACTATGTGCAGCTCATTGCTCTGGGTACTGAGGAGGACCCGGGATGGTAAAGAGGGAGTGTAAGATGTGCTGGAGACTGTATTCCAATATAGAAAGGTAATGGTGCCCAGGAGAGAGACATTAGCTAGAGTGCCAGACGGTGGGTGTGGATTACAGAAGGATGTGGTTTACTCCCAATGAGCACATTCAAAGGGAGACTTTGCGAGGAGGTGGGATTTGAACTGGGCTCCATGGAAAGGGTTAAATTGACAGAGATGGGCATTGGGGAAAAGTATGATCATAGCAAAGGTGTCAGCTAGCATTTATTGAGCACCTAATATGTACCTCACACGTGTGTGTGTGTGTGTGTGTGTCCGTGTGCGCGTGCGCATTAACTTTAACCTCATGACACTCCTGGAGTCAGACAACATTATCTTCATTTTACAGAGAAAGAAACAAGTTCAGAGACATTAAGTGACCCCTCAGAAGACCCGTAGCTAGTAAGAGCCCCCATCAGCGTGCTTGCCTAAGGGATACTTGTGTTTCAAAGAACTTGGGGGCAGTGTCTTGCCTTAATAAGGAACTTGGCTGGCTTGTTCAAAGTCAGGCTTTTATATAATAATTCAGTTGTAGGGAGTAGGTACAGCAGAGTGAGTAATCTCTTTACAAAAGAATTTGTCATTTTATTGAAACTTTACTGAAGATGCTCCCTAATTATCAAGCCCACACCCTACCCAGTGCGCTGAAAATATGATTCAAAATTTATTAAGATTACTTTGCTCGCCTCTCTCCCTGGAATTCCTACCTTGCATTATGCCTTTTGTAGGCTGTGTTGTTGGAACAATTCGCTTGTAAAAATTAGTGTGTAAAACTGGGAAGATCTCATGGAAGAAGTGAGGTCTTAAAAATTAATTTCACGTTTTAAATTATAAGGGTGATAAGGCTTATTGAAATAAAAAACCTCATTGATTGTTGTTAATTAACACCTGGAACTCCACCCACTCGGATAATCACTTGTGGATGGAGAGTGAGTATTGGAGGGAGAGGGGACTGAGTCATCCACGCTGACTTTGCCAAGACACTTTGGTTTCAGGTAGAGGCTTGGAAGGGCTTTTAGGAAGCACTGAGAAAGCCCACTTCCCCAAACCAGACAGAAAGCCAATTTATAGGCTATAATTGCTCCTGCAAATACGGATGCTTCGTGAGGAGCAGTGTGGGACCTCCCAGCCTCCTCCACAGATTTAACTCCCTCCACAGCAGCATCTCTTCCTACAGCTGCATCTCTTCCCACAGCTGCATCTCCCCCCACAGCTCTGTCTCCCCCCACAACTGGATCTCCCATAGCTCTATCTCCTCCACAGCTGCATCTCCCTCCACAGCTGCATCTCCTTCCACAGCTGCATTTCCTCCCACAGTTGCATCCCCCCACAGCTCTGTCTCTCCCACAGCTGCATCTCCCTTCACAGCTGCATTCCCCCTACAGCTGCATCTCCTCCCGCAGCTGCAACGCCCTCCACAGCTGTGTCTAAACCTCCAGAGTGGCTTTTTGAGGAGCAGAGGAAGATGTAAGGAGAATTAGAAACACACAAGTGAGGGTGCACTGTGCAAATGTGTATGTGTGTCAGTGTGTGTATGTGTGTCAGTGTGTGCTCAAAAGTGTAATAGTTTGCCTGTGATGTGTTTTTATGTGTGTGTTTGAGATAAGGGTGTACCGTTTGCCTGTAATGTGTGTTTTATGCATGTGCAGTGGGGGGGGGGTATGAATGCATGCATTTGTGTTTGTGAGTGTGTGTGTATGTATGAGTTTGTATGTGTGCTGAGTGGGTGGGGTTGTGATGTCTCTCTTTCAGCCTGGCTCCTTTAGCTCAGAGAGGGGATGGATTTCTGCTTATAGCTCTGTTCGCAGAGGTTTTCTGAAAGATCGTCTCCTCCCACTAGATGATGGGGCCAGGAGCCGGCCCCTCCAGGGTGCCGACGCTAGGGTCTTCCTCTGGAGGTTCCTGCGGCCCCTCCAGCCCGTTCCCCCTTCAGCTTGGCTCTCTGCTGCCCCGCTGCTCTGTAGGTGGCAGCGTTGATAAGCCTTGCTTCTATCCTGCGTCTGGGAGATTAGCTCTAGCAGTTTTCAGCTTCTTGCCTTAAAAAACCCCAAACTCTATCGTTTAAAGTTTAAAAAGAACAGAAAGAAAACATAGCGACTGTGGTGTTAACAGAGCAACATTTCTCCAAGACCCCGGGATAGAGAGCAGGCTTGGGGCTGGGTTGGAGAGCGACTCATATGTGGTCCCTCTGCGTTCGTATCTGCTTGTTCACCTTTGGGTGTTGAGCATGAGACCAGCTAGGAAAGCGCTGGAGGCAGTGAAACCTTCTTACATCTGGCACCAGGGGGCAGGACCGACCCCCTTCTTTCCCGTTCTTATCCACTCACTCACTTTTTCGTTTTCTTGGCCTGTAAACACAATGTGAGAGTACATCCCTGCTATGCAAGCCTTGTGCTAGCACCTGGGGCACAGCATAGAAGCATACGTGGTCAAGTCTGATTTGGGGGAGACCCGGAGTAAACCTACGGTGAACTTGTGCAGTGTGAGAGATGTGATCAAAACATTGCATTGTGGGGCCTGGAGGAGGGCCCGAGAGCTTCCCGGAGGAGGTGACACCACCCTGATGTTTAAAGGACCAGTTGGAGTTATCTAGACCAGGGGACATATGACAATGCCTAGGGACATTTTTAGTTGTCAAAACTGGACGTGGGGAGCAGTTGCTACTGGCACCTAGTGGGCAGAGGCCAGGGAGGCGCTCACCGTCCCGTGATGCACAGGACAGCTCCTCACAAGGCAGCAGTATCAGGCCCCAAATGTCCACAGCTCCGAGGGTGAGAAACCCTGGTCTGGGCAGTGCGACGACAGAAACGCATTCCGAGGAGTGTGACCGGGACTGAGGGGAGCTGCAGGGACCCAGGCCTGTCTGGAAGGACAACCCGGTGTGGGGAGGGCTTAGAAATGGGAGTGGAGAAGTTGTCATGTACAGATTAATGAAGACCTTTGAGTGTCCTGTGGGGTTTGGACATTACCTTAGGATGGAAGGAGGGGCATTCAAGCATTTTAAGCTGAGGAGTGATGCGGTCAAATATGCTTTTTAGACACATCGCTGTGGACACTGAAAGTGCGTGAGATGGAGGGGGCGAGGCTGGGCCCTGGTGGGGGCTTTAAGTCAGGGGCTCTGAATGCAGACGGGCGGAGAGGCCGCCCCTGGCCTCCACAGAAGGGCTTAGTGGGGTTAGTTAATGCAGCGCGATGGAACGCAGTTATATAACAGGGCCGTTTTTATCTATCAAAAAAAGCTATGGAGAGAAAAGCATTGGTGAAATGAGGATCCGAAGTTCTACATGGCTACCAGCGCCCTTTCATTAAATTACCAACCAGGTCAGCACATTGCATAACAGCAGGAGCAATTCACTTTTGCTAACCTGAGCAGAATTCTCCAGAAGCCCAAACTATGACGCTTGGCCCGGTGACGAGGGGCATCTGTGATGATGTGTCAT
The DNA here is from genome assembly GCF_054644295.1 of Miniopterus natalensis. NCBI lineage: Eukaryota > Metazoa > Chordata > Mammalia > Chiroptera > Miniopteridae > Miniopterus > Miniopterus natalensis. Next base: position 87,302,301 of record NC_142083.1, read on the forward strand.
CGAGGCAAATGACTTTTTTGTCTCCACAGCATGGATCCTCCGGGGATTAGAGGTGTTACTTGACAGGGTGTTATGGGTTAGATTGTGTGTCCCCCCCCAAAAAAATATATGTAGAAGTCCTAACCCCCGGGACCCTAGAATGTGACCTTATTTGGAGATAGAGTCCTTACAGAGGTAACCAAGTTCAAATGGGGCCGTTAGGTGGACGCGATTCAAAATGACTGGTGTCCTTACAGAAGGGGGAAATTTGGACGCAGAGCCAGAGAGAAGGTGATGTGAAGGTGCATCTAAGTTTTTAAAAATAGTAAGTGCTAATATTTTTATTCTGGCATAAATTGGAGAGTTCCATCTGCAAACCAAGGAGTGCCTGAGGCCACCAGGAGCTAGGAGGGGGGCATGGAACAGTTCCTCAGAGACCTCAGAGGGAACCAGCCCTGCAGCCCCGTCGACACTGTGCTTGTGGACTTCCAGCCTCCAGCACTGTGAGAGGGTAAACTCCTGTTGTTTCAGCTGCCCGGCCTCTGGTACTTGGCTACATCAGCTCTAGGAACTAATACATCAGGGTTAACAGAGTGATTTAAAAAAGGGGAGATCCTGGTATGTTTCAGATACACTCCCTGATCTTAGTAACACAAGAGAGGGGTAACAGTCATTCAGTCACCACGTTTACATGGAAGCAGGAGGCAGGGGTTTGCAAAGTGTTGTCCCCAACCAGCAGTACCACCATCACCTGGGAATGCAGATTCTTGGGCTTTTCCCTGAAGACCCTGTGACTCAGAACCTCCCAGTGGTGCTGAGTATGCTCAAGTCTGAGAGCCACTGGCCTGTGTGTGTGGGACTCTGGGGAAGGCAGGTGGAGCTTCGTAGGGAAGGTGACACTTGAGATGTGACTTGAAGGATGGGCAGGGCATTTTGGAGGGCTGGGGAAGGACTTTTTAGATGGAGCAGAGGTAGGGAGATGTGGAAGCATTAGACTCATTTAGAGGACATGGGGAAGTCCGGTTTCCTCAGGAGGTAGAATATATGAAGAGGAGTGTGAGAAAACGTAGGTACAGGCACACAGTGGGAAGTGGGGACGAAGCTAAACATGTTTTGTTGTAAAAGATTTGAAAGCTGGAATGAGCTTACACTGAATGGGGCTCCCTGGAAGGAGTTTCAGGACGATTGCTATAAGACGAAGCATCAATGTGTAATCTGTGTGTGTGACACGCAAATTGGTTGCTCCCAGCCAACAAATCAGTGGATACTCAAGCACTATGTCTCAGTGTGGGCTGCAAACTGCTGGTTCCTGAGATGAATGGAGGGGCCACCCCAACACCAGACTCCATCAATGGAATCACCGACCTTTTAAATTTGTCTCCGGTGTTTGAGATTATGTCAAGGAGAAAGTCAGTTAGAGGTATCATGTCTCCAGCACCAGCTTTCCTCCCTTCTTAACAAAATGTCAGTGGGTCTCTGGCTGAAGGTCTTTGGCAGGCTCCTGCCCCAGCTAGAATTTACCAACATTATTTCATATTCATTGTATTTATTTGTATAGCTGCCTTTATCATTTCCCATGATATTATGGGAAATGATTCTGGTGTTTCACTTATGAGGCTGTGAATAAAAGTATCTTTCAAAATAAATGTATTTAAGTGAAAACTAACTTAATTTTTAAAATATTAAGTTATTAAGAAAATGGGTGGTCACAGATAAAGCAGAAATCACAAAGATGGTTTTTGAATGATGGAAGTTGGGGAAACATCAGCATAGAATGTGCAAAGAAAAGTATGTTAAAGAAAGGAATGGCTAGAGGTAAGGAGGGTGGGGTCTTAGGGCGAGGATAACTTTATTTTTCATGAGGACCACTGATGATTAGTTTAGAGGTTATGTGATGTGATATAACAGCAGTACATGGGTGCGTGTGTCTAAATATACATACACGTGTGTCTCTCTATACATGTATGTTATGAATTTCTCTCTGTCTATACATACTTGCATATATACACATATCCCTCTTTATATACTTGCATGTTTATGTACATCTATATACATTATATATACATATGTGTCTACATATGCATACATATTTGTATCTCTTCATATATATATGCATGTGTCTGTATGTATATACATATGTATAAACATATGTATATAAATATGTAAAGTATGTGTGTGTACGTGGTGGGGATGCTGGGGATACCTGGATTTTGGGACTCTTCGAGAGTGCAATCCCTTGAATAGATACACCAGTTTTCTCCCACCTGAGACTATTAAAAGGCTAGTGACTCCTTTATCTCTTGACCTTGACCATCACCCAGCAAGTCATGATTCTTTTCCCCCAGAGCCTGGCTCCATCCTATCTGAGCCAGTTTTGACTCAAGTTGCTAATCTCTTGTGATCACTGAGCCAGCCTGAAGGCACAGAATGAATGGGCCATCGTCTCTGGGAGCAGTGTGATGTGGTCAGATAGGTCGGAGAACTGTCTGCCTTTTATGCCGCTAATCTCAGCTCTCACTGGCAGCCAGCCTTCCTGAAGACATCCATCTATGCCAAGGTTCTGGCCCTTTCTACAGGGTCTTCCAGCAGGTGTTCCTTGCTGGTTGTTTGGCCTGGGGCTATAGGAAAAAAATAAAGAAGAGGCAGAGAGTGGGCCCCTTTGCCTGTCTCCTGTGCTCAGTGATGCGGCGAGGAGGGGAGAGGAAGATGCTTCTCGCCTGCTTTTGTCATGGTTGGCTGCTGGGCTGGACGGGGCTGGAGGACTAGCCTGTTTTAGTGGGCAGTGAACGAGTGTGGACTCTGTGCACAGTAGGCTGTGTCAGGAGGAACAGAGGACAAGGCTCTGGACCGATCATGGTGTTCTCTTAATGCTGGTGGCACACACCTTCATGTAGCCTGTCTGCCCTCCTGGACGCACACGGTGTCTTGTTCACACTTGGATGACTAGCACCTGGCTTAAGGAGCAGCTTACATATGCAGTAGATATTACCATCACCACTCACAGGTTTGAAAACTATAGCTTAGAGGGATTAAGAGACTTGCCAAAGGCACGAAACTCGTCGGGGCAGATTATGGCCCTATTTCAAAGACCTCTCCAACCCTGCACTCTCAGTTTCATCCTACCACCCCACCCCATTTATTTCCATCAGTGCCAATTTTCTTATTTGTTTATGTGTTTAGTGTCTTCCTGTCAGTCTCTCCCACAAGGCTCTGAGTTCCTGATGGTAGTGCTTCTGTCTCTTCAGTTCCCCTTGTTATCTTGAGTATACAGCAGCCCCATCATAGAGCCAGGGCCTACAATATTGGTTAACAGAGGGAGGGAGGGAGGGAGGGAGGGAAGGAAGGAAGGAAGGAAGGAAGGAAGGAAGGAAGGAAGGAAGGAAGGAAGGAAGGAAGGAAGGAAGGAAGAAAGGAAGGATTTGAATCCAGGCCCGTCTGACAAAATTCTCACTATGTAACTTTTGCTCTCTGCAGAATTTCATGTGATAGAATCTTGGTAAATGTTGATGGAATTGGCTTACAGCTCAAGGTTGTCAGGACAGGGAGCACGAGGTATGTGCACCTGAGAAAGTTCCAGAAACACATCCAGTGCAGATATAAACATATGCCCCAGAGTGCAGACCGTCAGGGACACCCAGTGTGTCCAGGGAGCCTGGCGCGCTGGGGTTGGGGCATGGTGTGGGATGGGTTCAGGGGGCTCTCTGTTGGGCAAGACATTGGATATTGTTTCATGTGAGCAGAGGCCTCGTGTTAGAAGTTTCAGCTGGGGGTGAGGCAGAACATGTGGCTAAACCTCTTCAGACCTTTTTTCCTCATTTGTCGTTTGAGTGTGGGTTCTATCATCACTGCATGACTGTTCAGAGCAGGGACTGGAGTTAGAGTGCCTGGGTTCAAATCTCCTCTTTCTCCTCCATGCCTCAGTTTCCTCATCTGTACAATGGGAATAATGATAGGTCATAAGGGCTGGATGTATTACTTTTTATAAAGCACTTAGAACACATAGTAAATGCCCAGCTTGCTGGTTTGGTGAGAAAATCCTATAAGATTTGACCTTTAATAGTATAAAAGGCTACTGAGAAAACATAGCCAAGGTGGTGTTTGGATTAAAGTATCTCTTTCAATTGTAATGGATCAGATGAGAGACCTAGAGGTGGGCAGGCCCAAGTCTTTAAATAACCACTTAATTTGTACACCTCATGCCCATTTCTATTTACAAAGCATCAATGGAAGCTTTATTTCTTCAAGGCCTCCTATCCCTATGGCTTAGCTATTAGTGCCCGAGGCTTAGCAAGCTTGCTTGAAAGTTATGTTCCTTTGGTAATTCATTCACATATTTCTTTTTTTAAAATTTATCTTTATTGTTGAAAGTATTACAGATACCCCCCCCCCCCCATTGACCCTCTCCTTTCTTGAAAGCCTACTATGTGCTGGGCTGTGAGAGTCAAGTGAGGAGGAAAATCATGCTCTTTCTGCTCTCTTGAAGCTTAAAGTCTAGAAGGGGGAGAAGCAAATATGGAAAAAAGTGTCACCCAAATAAATATACTCTGTAACATCTGCCCTTAATACCCTGTAATAAGTAGACAGTCCCTGACTCACGAGGGTTTGATTTGTAATGCTTCGACTTTACGATGGTGGGAAGGCAATATGCATTCAGCAGTAGCCATACTTCAAGTTACGAATTTTGATCTTTTCCTGGGCTGGCGGTAAGCATTAAAATACTCCATCGTGATGCTGGGCAGCGGCACCAAGGCAGAGGTTCTGCCAGCCACGCGAGTGAGCGCGGGTGAGTAACCCGACTCTACAGTATCCTCACTGTGGGAGATGATTTTGCCCAACTGAAGGCTGTTGTAAGTGTCCTGAGCACGTGTAAGGTAGGCTCGGCTCGGCTCTGATGTTCGGCAGGTTAGGTGTACTAGATGCATTTTGACTTAGGATATTTTCAGCTCCGATGGGTTTATCAGGATGTGACCCCATTGTACGTCGAGGAGCATCAATACTGTGAAAGCACAAGGTGCCAGGAGAGCAGATGGTGTGGAAGGGATGTTGACCCACTCGGGAGGTCAGATGAGGTTGCCTGAGGACATGGGCTCAAACTGGGATATGAAGACTAGAAGGGGATGCCTGGTGAAAAGAGAATAGTGTTCCAGAAAGTGAGGACAACCTAGGCAAACCCTGTTGCAAACATCTGAAAACATTCCGGAGACTCTGGAGCTTGGAGGGTAAGGTTGAGGGTGGGCAGGTGCAAGACCGTGCAGGGACTTGCAGGGCACCGCTGGGAGTTGCATCTCTGTTTTAAGAGCAGATGGAAGCCACCGAAGATTTCCAAACCACGGTGGAAGGGGTGGTGAGCATCAGATTACCTTCTGGAAGCATCCTCTGCCAGCCGCGTGGAAAACGGACTGGAGAGGAGCAGAGCGGGTGCCGCAAGTTGCAGCCCCGGGGCAGCATTCATTCATCCTGCCAGCTTTAGACAGCTGACGTTCCAGTGATGAAGACAGACAACAGAGACAGCAAGTGAACGGAGACTGTGGCAGGGGGCCATGTGGGCTGGGAAGAAACACTGAAAGTATGTGTCTTAGTCCATTTGGGTTGCTATAACAAATTACCCTAGACTGGGTGGTTTAAACCACAGACATTTATTTCTAACAGTACTGGAGGCTGGGAAGTCCAAGGTCAAAGTGTCAGCACATTTGGTTCCTAATGAGGTCCTGTTTTCTGGCTTACAGATGGCCATCTTCTTGCTGTGCTAGAGAGCAAAGGGAGAGAGAAAGGGAGGAGGGAGGGAGAGAGAGGAGAGAGAGAGGAGAGAGAAAGAGAGAGAGATCTTTAATACCTTTTTATAAGGGCACTAATCCCATTCCTGAGGGCTCCAATCTCATGACCTAATTACCTCCAAGAGGCCCCACCTCCTAATACCATCACATTTGGGGTTAGGATTTTAATATATGAATTTTATTCAGGGTGGGGCATTCAATTCATAGCAACAGGGAAAGAACAGAAAGGCTTGGCTGCTGTTTGGATAGGAAGGACCTCTTGAAGTGCTGATCATCTGAAGTGAGAGTAGCAGCTACATAAATATCTGGGGGAAGAGAAATCAGGGCACAGCAGGTGCAAATGTCCTGAGGTGGGCACAGGCTCTGCATGTTTGAAGAACAGTAAAGAAGCCAATGGGCTGCAGGGAAGGAATAGAGGCTGTGTTCAGAGAAGAGCAGAGGCAGGCCATTTGGGGTCTTCAAGGCCACATGGAAGATTTAGATTTTATTCAGGAAGTGACAAGAGGCCACGGAAGCTAGAGAGCTGGGAGAGGATGTGGGCTGAGTGGCAGAAAGATGCCAGGGTCCCAAACCACTTTCTCAAGTCCAGATTTCCCCCTGGTCTCATGAGTGTTAGCATATTTTTATGTCAGCAGCCAGTATGGCAGAGCCCACCCCCTGAACAACACATGAGACATAAAACCAAAGACAAAAAACTTTTTTGGTAGCAGATTCTAAACTTATTTATTGCTTTTCCCACTGGAATGTAGGAACCTTGACAGCAGTGACTGTGATTTGCTCACTGCTATATCTCTGGAGCCTTAAATAGTATCTGAGACTGTAGATGTCAGTAACTATTTGCTGAGTTAATAGATGATCACCCAGCACTTAAGCTTCTATGTAATGCCTCCTGGCCTGAGAGTAGAGATTCAGCAGGGAAAGAGGAAGGAGAAGTTTAGAAAAAGGGGAAAGATGGGAGAGGACCCTGTGTAATTCATCAATATGAGAAAGTCTTGGGCTTACGACAGAATACAAGGAGAAAGTATCCCTGGCAAAACCTTTCTGTCTGAGAATGCCTGGTCCTTATGCAGGATTTACCTGGGACTCGCAGGTTCCAGCTTAATTCCCAGAGCAGGAGAAAGTGCAAGCAGGGGATCAAAACTAATACCCTCCTGGATTTCACACCTCCTCCTGGTGGCAATGGCGGAGGCCGGAGCACAGCTCTCCAGAGAGCAGAGGCCACACCACGCCAGCGCCTCCCAGGGAGGCAGCATCTCACCTGTAAATGTGCTGCTAATGCAGTCACATCACCTTTTGAGCAGAGAGGGTGGAAGGAACCCCGGCATGTATGAGCCTGTTATGTTTTCCCCCAGAACTGACAGTAATATTGACGAGAGAAATGCCATTGCATAAATTTGATCAAAAAATATTTACCCAAGAGTGTGAAGATGACTTGGAAAGTCTCTGAAACGATTTCTTGTTGCCCCTGCCTGAGCTCCATTTCCATCACCAGCAGTAACTGCCTAGGACCCTGTGGCCTCTATGGAGTTTCTACCTTAACTGGCTGCATTATGCAAACAATGAAAAAGCTACTGCACGAAGAAGGCAGGGAACTTTTAATCACAGATGAGGCCAGACATATGCTTCATTCTCAAAACAAATGTCGGGGCATTAACTTTTAAGCGCTGCATTGGGTTTTTCTATTTAATATTTTATTCAGCATTTCTGCCCTCTTTTTAAAATGCCATTTTCCATTTGACTCTACATGGCTGAAGCCTTCGGGAAGATGTAATGTTAGATTGGGAAATGGAGTGTTCTCTTTGAGGATCCCCTGTGCCTGGATTCCTGGGGTGGGACAGATATCCTGCTGTGTTTATTTACAGATTGTCTATGGAAGCTTTCATGCTACAAGAACAGAGTTGGGCCATTGTGACTGAGACTATGACCCTTAAAGCTGAAAATATTTGCTCTCTGACCCTTTACAGGAAAAAGCTTGCTAACCTCTGACTTAACAATAAATCTTATTTCTCACTCATCCAATGATCCAATGCACGTCCACAAGCAGCTTCCTGTCAGGTGGGGATTTAAGGACCCACGCTCTACAACTTGTGGCTCCGTTTTCCTGCAGTACCTTAGAGTGTTCTGCAACCAGGCACTGGAGGGAAGGAGAGAGGAAACGTTTTCTCACCTCTTAAAAACTCTGGTTCACTTCCTATTGGTAAGAATTAGTCACATGGCCACACTCAGATGCAAGGGGTGCTGGGAAATGTAGTCCCTGGCTGGGCCGCTGCCTCCTAGCAACAGTGCTTGACAATGCTAAGGGAAGCACACATTCATTTTGGGACAGATAGCCCTCACCATCATGCTTTTCCCCCACTATGCTGGATGCCTGGCTTTGAATCATCACTCTGCCACTTACAAACTAAATCTTTGGAGGAATTTAATTAAACACTCTGTGCCTCAGTTTCCTCATCTTTAAAATGGGCATAACAATAGAACCTGCTTCATAGCATTGTTGTGAGGAGTAAGTGATACTATATGCTACATGGAGTGCTTGGCATCATGGGGAATACAGAAAACAAATCAATCACCAATGATGATGATGGCATTTCCAGTGACTCCACAGAAAGCCAGAGGCACCTCAGCGACGTCCTTTAGAGCACTGTGCAATAAGTCCCCAACCACCTGCATGTTTTAGGGGGAAGCTGTGTGGCTATGAAAGGAGATGCTTCCTGGAGAGATTTACTCAAGCCAAGGCATTGGGGACAGACAGAGGGTGGAAAGGGTCCTCTGTCCAAGGCACATCGGTATCTGTCTGGAACACCTGGAGGAGGGACAAGAGGAGGAATGCACAGGCAGAGCGCGTGCTTGGTTCATGGGTGCAGCAGCATCTCTTGTTCTGTCTTTTACTGAGCCAGCATCGACTTGCTTGTGACACGTGGCGGGAGAACATCTGAATGGGAAGTAGCAGAGGCATCGGGCCAGCCCTCACTGGATGCGCGATGACTTCAGCACTCCGGTAACGTGCCAGCAAGGGCTCCTCATGCCTCACTAGGTTCCCTCCCCCCTGGAAGCCAAGAAACTTTCAGAAATGTTCTATTGATTCTCAGAGCAGCACTGGTTGGTGCTAAGAGCAGGATTTATTGTTCCATTTTACAGGCGGCCAGATGGAATCCCTGAGAGACACGCCAACCTTGCATAGCTAGTGAATGCAGACCAAGGAATGGCAGCTAGGCTCCCAAATGCTCTTGGTTGTTTCTGAGACTGGCTAGATGAACAGTCCTTGGAGCTGGAGAGAAAATTCATTATATTCTAACATTGATACGTGGGTGCTCTTGCCAGCTGAACTGCTCAACTTTGCTGTGAAATCTTGGACAAGCATTTTCACCTCTCTGGATCTCAGTTTTCCCATCTATAATATGGACAACTTCTTCATAAGGTCCCTTACACCTTCATGCAGATGCCAGGGGTTGGGGGAGGTATAAACGACTCGTTCTCTCATGCAACAAATTCTATTTGAGAGCCTTCTATAGGCTCTGAGTGCTGCGGAGACAGCAGTCCACAAAATCGTGAAAACTCCTGTCTTATCTTTGGCTACAATCCAGTGTGAGGAAAAGCAGACACAGACATACACAAGTAAAGTATGTAATAAGTCAGCTGGTGATAAGTTCTTGGAGAAAATGAAGAAGGGAAGGGCAAGAGGGAGGGGTAGAGTGCTGGTGCAATGGAGTTTCAATTTTAAATAGAGCCATCTAAGAGGGCTTCACTGAGCAGGAACCATTTGGGAGCAGACAGATCAATTAGGAGAGGATGTGATTCCTACAGGTACTTGAAGATGAACATTGCAAGAGAGAGAACAGCATTTGCAAAAGTCTGCAGGTTTCTCCATTTGATATGAAGAAGCTGAAAGGACCCGCTTTCCCAGTTCCCTAATTTTTTTTGGTGGTGGGAGGGAAAATAGACCAGGTTCTTGTTTGACATGTCTCTGATTGAGTGAAGTGGGTGGTTTTTCCAGCCACTGTTAAGAGCCGTCACAGCTCATGCCTGCTGGCGGTGCTCCTTCTGCGTCCTCTGCAGTCCCTCCCAGCGTGACTGTGCAGCTGAGCGAGGCATCTTCAGGTTCTCTGGTGGACAGAAAGGAAGAGTTAGAGATGGGTCCTGATATTCTCTTGGATCAGCGGGAGAAGTGATCTGAAGATTGAATTTAGGAAGTTGTTTTTAATTGTTGTTGGTTTTTTTTTAGTGGCCTGGAAATATCCTTCTGACTATGTTGGGTACATTGAATAGACCACATTTATATGCAGGGGGGAAAAGACAGAAAGCAAATATACCCAAATAACAGTACTAAATAATATCAATAGCTTTCCTGTATATGACAGGCAGTGCATCAAACATTTTATTTTTTCACATTTTGTTACCTCTGTCATACTGGTGATGAAACTGAGGTTCAGGAAGGTGAAGTGACTTACCCCATCATTCAGTTTCATTAGTGAGACCCTGAGTCTGGATTTGGAGCCAGCTCTCAACCCTAAGCAGTCCTGTCCTGGTGGCTGCCAGTGGGCGAGGAGATCTGGAGGTCTTCTCTGCAGGCTTCTGATTTGGCTTGTTTTTTGTTTGTTTTTTTCTCATTTGTTTGCTTGTTTTCCTACGGTGAGTGTACAGAGCATCTATAACCAGGGGGAAGGTTGGACCGAGACAGCGATGATGTAGAGCCAGACTGCACTGTGCGAGTCAGAGAGGCTGCCTCGCGCTTGACTCCAGGACTCTGGCTGCCAAGCTTACTTTGCCTGACTTGATCCGGCCTCTTGCCTTTCTTTCTCATTCGGAGGAAACTTCCACTGCCTCAGATGCATTACATCATTGCAACCCTGTCCAAAGCCCCGGTCTGAAAGTCTCCAGGGTTTGCAGCAAGATTTCTCTGAAGCAAGGCTGTATCTCCACCTGTGGGCCTTTGCACTCCTTAGCCCGCCTCTCCCCACCAGGTGACACACCTGGGGAACGGCTTCTGCCAGTACCCTGAGAGGACCCTGCCCAATATGCTACTTCTTGTGTCTTTATTTGCACCCCTGGGGCAAACTATCACTTTCCTGGAACCAGATTAGAAGGCACTGTGGCCTCCTTACTGAAACATCCCGGAGGTCCTGCTGCTTTCCCAGTCGGGGAGGCTTGAATACCTTTTGCTAAACCCTGCGGCCGGGAGTTTTCTATAAACATAAAAATTCTAGGATCCAGCTGCACCTCTAACAATTCCCTTTCCACCATAGCCCCTCGTCTCCCTCTGAATCACTCCATGTTCTCCTTCCCCCTCCCCCCCTTCTCTTTCCTCTCCTCCATCTTCTGCCACTTCTGTCTCTCTTCCTTGCCCCCTCGTCTGTCCCCTGCTATTCTCCCCCTCCTCTCTGGTCCTGCCAGCGAATGGCTCACCGCCCAGCCTCTCCCCTTCAGCTGTTACCCCTCCTCATTCACTCTTGGATATTTTGTTGGAGACTGTGTTTGAATTAAAAGCTTATTTCATTTCCCCAAAAATGACCAACCAACCAACCAAATAGCTATTCTGTGTCTATAAGTGGTCTCTTTTGCCACTTGGTGGCTCTTACTGGACATAAAATAATAGCTGAGCAGTGGGAAGGTTTCTGCGCCTGCCTCTTCAATGAGCAGCGAGCTGGGGTTGTGCTTGCACAGGGGCCTCCCTTGTATTGTTTAGGCTGCCCGTCTTGATCCCACTCTAACTCCGGGCCTTGAATGGGACTGCAGAATGCGAGTCTCTGAAAGGCTGGCCCACTATGGTTACGTGATTTTCAACAGGCAACAGGAGACCGAGGAGAGACGGTGAGGACATAGGTGAGCTGAGACGGAAATGCATCTTTGCTCAGAACTGTGTGTGGCATCAGTAAAGTCCTCACAATAGTGTATATGAGCCCCAAATCCAAATGACATGGCGGATATCTGATGGGAGTTTGATGGGCTTAATTTGAGGCCTTGTGTATCCTGGGAAAAGGCAGGATGCCATGTGGTTGAGAGCGTGTCTTTGGGTTCAGATTCTGGCTCTGATCACCAGCTATATGACCTTGGCTGAGTCATTTAACCTCTCCGAGCCCCAACCTGCTCTTCTGAACAATGGGCGCCATGGCAGTGTCATGTGGGTGGGTTAAAAGTCATAATGTGCAAAGTGCCTGGATAAGGCACATGCTTAAAATATATGTCACTATTGTTTTCACTGTTATGGGGTCTCATTTTTATTGTATGTAAGATGGCACCAATGCCCAGTTCCCAGGGCTGTTGGGGGATTAGCTGAGACACCGTATGTCAAAGACCTTTTTGGAAGCCCTGTGGAAATGTGTGGACTTGTTACCATTCATATTATTTCTGTCTGCAGAGTCAACTAGCAAGACAGTAATGCCCATTTATATAGCAACATACTCTGAAAACTTTCATCTCATGAGAGGTCACTGAACCAGGGCAAGAGGCAATACCAGAAGGCTGGCTGATATTATAATTCCGTGATGCCTATTTCCTTCACCAGTGGTTGTTGAGAACTTTAATACCCACCATCAGTGGTAATGGTTGAAAATGGGCTCCTGTTGGTGTTCAGATCCTGGTTTGTCTTTTTACTGGTTTTAAGATTTGTGCCAGATTGCTGAACAAATCTCAGCCTTAGTTTCCTTATCTGTAAAGTTGTAATCATAATGTTGACTTTGAAGATTCATTCATTATGCAAACTGTACTTATGTGCACCCAGCTACACACAGACATAAGTACTATAGAAAATAGCACAAACCATGTGATATCTGTCCAATGTAGTTTGCTTGGCTTCTGGTGGTGTCTGTAGAGCCACTGCCTTAGTTGGCTGAATGACTCCCCACTTGGAAATTTTTATTCTCTAGTTTTGGAAGGCAACCAGCAGCGGCTGGTGGTCATCATTTTGCCTGCTTACAGTGTGGTATAAGGTTAGCCCGGGGGAACTCAGCTGGCATCTACTACCTCAGTGTCTGGTGGTTGTTCATTCTGTGGCAGGTTGTTGAAGTGAGAATCCTGGTTTCACCACTTACCAAATGCTGGGGCATTGTGCTAACTTTCTGGGCCTCATTTTCCTTTTCTCTAAAATGGGGATAATAGTAGGTCTTACCTGATAGCTCATCTGGGAGGGCAGAGCCTGACAGAGGAGGTGCTCAATAAATGCTGGCCATCTGTTTGGTGAGTTTGTTCACTTGCTTGGCATACCTGCCCCATAAGACTCTAAGCTCCATGAGGGTAGGGAGCCATCTGGTCTATTCATGGCTGTATCTCCAGCACCTAGCCCAGTGCCTGGAACATAGTAGGTGCTCAGTAAATGTGTTGAATGGATCCATGCTTGATCAATCTGTTCATTCAATCTGTCATCTAATGCGTAGGTCCTGTGGCTGCTGGAAAGGCACAGTTTTCTTACAGTATGCAACTCTGGCCTCTCCTCTCCCACCCACCCAGTGGCTGGTCCCCAAAGGTCAGGAGTATGCTTTTGTGGGGATTCTGGCAGCCACCTGGCCCCTGGAAGGACTTCTTTCAGAGCCAAATCTGCTGAATTGTAGACAATTAGTACTGATTAGATGTTAATGAGTCTGAAGCTGCTTGGTAAGCTGTTTAGCACATCCTTGGAGGTGAGAGGGAGAAGCCCACGGGCTGCAGTGGGATCATGCACAGGCTGCAGAAGTGCAGGAGGCCTGACCGAGACCCACAGCAGCTCAGTAACGTGTCCAGACTCTGCAGCTGTGGTCTTTTGTGCTGGAGCTGGCACAGACAGGATCTCTGCTACACCTGGCGGGAGAGTGAAAGGATGACAATGACATTATCATTATAGTAAAGTGATACTGTTTACTGAGCACATAACCAGGGCCAAGCACTATGCATGGTGCATCATGTGTATTTAATTTTATTTTATCCTTACACCATCCTGGGTTACACCCCTCATGGATTATTTACCCTCATGTCGCTGCTGAAGATTGGAACATTTAATTCACTCACTTTATGTCACAGACCTAGTAAGCACGTGTGACATCTTGGCTGCGGAGTCCATGTTCTCTTTGGTTATTCAGAAACTCATTATGGAAAACCCTAATCTTATATTATTGAGCACTTGTGTGTGCCCTATGCATTAAGCTCCCACCATGTACTGAAGTCATAATATGCAAAACTTCAATATTATATTTATTAATCACCTACACTGTGAAAGGTGTTTTCTACATAACTGACTTCTGAACTTGTTGGAAAACTAACACAGGGCAGGTATGAGGATTCCCATTTCTCAGATGAGGAAACCGAGTCCAAAGAGCTTCGGTGAGTGTGTCCAGGTGCATGCAGCTGATGGAGGACGGAGCCCGGGTCTGGGTAGTGCTCCTGACTTCCAGGCCGCTCCCTGACCACTGCACCAGTGCTTCTAAAACACCAGCAGCAGTGAGATCTGTTTATTTAAAAAATTATTATTCCTTCATTGTCAGACATCTTTGTAAAATACAATACAAATAATTAATAGAAAAGTAATCCTATATTTGGACATTGCAATAGTACCAAAATTACTCTAAAGGCTTCTAAACACTTACTTTCTTTCAACTTCTTTTCTGATCTTGTTATGGGGCCCTAACAAGCAGATCCATGGACCACACACATGGAGTAGCTCTCCTTGTCACCGCCTCCTTTCCTTGCCTGGGGCTCCCAGCCCTGTATGAACAGTAGCATCTCCAGAAGGCTTTCTGATTTAATGATTCTGGAGTGGGGCCCAGATATCTGAATTTTTAGAAAGTACCCCACGTGGTGCTAACATGTAGCCAGGGTGAGATGGTCTTTTGAGAGTTTATGTCCATTATTTCACTTGGAACAGTTCTTTAAGGGAGGCAATTTGGATTATTTCCCCTTCCTCCCATTTCTTAGAGACAGGGAAGCTGAGGGCCAGAGAGACTGGCTTCGTAGTGGAGCCAGACCTAGTACTAGTGTCTCGAGCCCCAGCTAAGGGCTCTTTCTGCTCTTCTGGTACTCCAGAGAAAGCCCCCTCCTTCCTACAGGATCCTGGATGCCCCTCTGCTTAATGGCAAGCCTGCTTCAGTGGGGGTCACCATGCCTTCCTATGACCTCTGGCTGGATGGTGGAAAAGGAAAAGGGGTGAAGAAATCGGTAGCCAGGCAGGAAGGAAGGGTCTGAGCAGCCCCTGGAGGCCGAAGCTGCATCTGAATTATAAGGGAAGTTAGCCTGTATCCTCAGGGACTTGGAGAGAAGCTGGGCTTGGACCCACCAGCCTGCTGAGACCTCCCCCAACTGCAAGGTTTTGTGATTCCAGCATGAGCCTGCTTTTTTTTTTTTTTTTTTTTTTTTTTAACTCTTTATTTATGAACGATCTCCAACATGTAGAAAAGTACAGAGAACTGATTTACAAAACTGACGGGCCTATCTCCTAGATTGAACATTTACCCAAAGTAAAGTTTCTGGCCCAAAGTAGAGTTTGTTAAGAAGTTTTCTTTAAGATCAGAGACTAAATGTTCTAAACCAAACCATTCATGGAGAAAAAAAGTACAGTTTTGTGATTTCAGATGATGAGCACTGAGCTACAGAGCTTTTTCATTTCTTTGGGGTAATTCCTAATCAGTCAGGAAGTCAGTGTGAAGTCAGGAGCCGGGACACCTGAAGGTCTTAGTTCTGAATCCTGTCCCGGCAGGGGTGAGACTGACCAGGCTACAATCTCAGAAGAAAGCATTGGCCAAGCATATGAGTAGCAAAAAGGGGAATTAGGGTGTAGGGGGGCGGTGGGTTAATTCACTTGAGAAAAATCTGTGTTCTTGCCCTGGGTAGATAAATTGTTTATGTACAAATAATGCTGCTCATTAGAAATGCATTTTATCTTTAAAGTGTGCTTACAGATTTCTGCTTAGAACTACTATTTTAGGGTTCCTCTTTGAAATGCCTCATGGATGTTACCATTTCCTCACTGCCATCCTATGACAATTACCTATCACTTATTGTGCTTCTGCAGTGCGCCAGACAGTGATGGATGCTCTACACGCACAATCTAACTCTAGTCCTTACTTTACACTCTAATAATAATAATGAGGATAGCAATGATTATAAAATGATAGTAAACAGCTCTCAGGTATTGAACACTTGTCATATGTCAGGCATTGTGCTGAATGTTTGCTTTACCTGCGCGATTGCATTTTATTCCCATTCCTGCCACACAGGAAGGTACTGTTAGTATCCTCATTTTACCAATAAGGTGTGAGCAGTGGGGTAATCTCCCCTTTATATTGATCCGTGACAGAGGCATAAGAGATCTGGCAATTTGCTCGCAAGCTTAAATAGGATCCAGGTCTTTCTTACAGATCTCTCCTTCCTTGGACTTTATTGGAGGATGGATCATCCTCACCTCATTGGGTTTTATTAAAAATGTGTTTTCTGGGGGGAAAGGGAGGATTTTTTTTCTTGGGGCTTGGAGAGACTTGGGAGAAAAAGTAAGGTCTGAGCAATGCAGACCACAGCCAGTGCCCAGACCCAGGGTTTAGAGCTGTAACTCTGGGTATGGTCTCGTTGATGACAGCCAGGGTTTCTGAGTGTGGGATCTGGGCAGTCAGAGCAGCCTAGAGTTGAGAGGCAGGTTTCTCTCTGTTCATCTTCATGGACAAGCAGAGCTGGGTTCACAGTGTGTATGGATGAATGGCAGAGACAGGCATGCCAAGCTGAATGCCATTGGCACCAGGACAGTCACCTCCCTGGCTGGGGTTCCTCTCCTGCAGCCTCGGCAATAGGTGGACCAGAGGCTCCCCCTCCCTCTTCGAGAGCGTCCCCGATGCGGATGGCCTGAGACAGCCTCCAGGACCCTCTCACCTGTCTACCAGCCGGTCTGGCTACAGAGCTGAGGGGAGCCCCGGGCCACTGCAGCGCACAAGTGCTGGCTGTTCCTTCTCACATTTTGGTGAGCTGCTCTGCAAGGGCTGCCAGGAACCTCAAGGTCAAATACAATGGGATTGCTGCCCCTGTGCGTGCCTTCTGGTGCTGCCTGGCAAATCCCACCTTCTTCTCTTTCGACTTTTTCTGGAAAATACCAGCCTTCCCTTCTCTCACTCTAATCAGAATTCTTGTAACACCCATTGTTTCACTTAACAGGCACTTTATCATGTATTGTTTTATGGGTTTGTACTTGAAATAGCCCACATGTGTTTGGTGTGCCTTCCAAGCCAGACTAAATGCCTTCAGATCAAGCTTCATTTTAATAATTCATTTGTTTAAAATAGCTTACCTTTTTATTTTTCTAATGATAACAGTAACATATGCTTGTAGAAAAATTAGAAAGAAATGTATTAGGGCCAGGACTAGGGTGAGCTAGCTAATTTTATACTCATCTTGAGGGGGCATTAAAAACACCCAGTAATCAATATAAATGCTATTTTGGTGCGATGTTTTAAGAAACAAATTAATGCAAAGAATTTCATGATGAGGAAGAAAATATTGAATTTTTAAATAAAGAGAGGATCCAACAGACCTGGGACTAGGGCGACAGCAAGCCAGGATCAGATAAGGGCAAGGTCAGATCCTGTCTTTATTTCAAATTTTGATATTTCTTTCATTGTAGATTTCTTTGCATTGATTTTGGCTTGTAAAAATATTGTATTAAAATATTTCTTATCTTTTATCACTGAGTGAGTCTTTTGACACCTTCTTAAATTTTGCATCCCAACAAGAGTCTCTCATTCACCTCCCCCTGGTCCAAACCCTGGTAATAAGACAATATTTACTGAGCACTTATTGTGTCCCAGGCTTGTTCTCATGCCTTTTGGGTGCACAGTCCTCACACAATGACCCCAGGAACCTGGAGCTATTACCATTCATTCACATCTCAGAGCAGTTGAGATCCAAAGTAGTAACTTGCTACTACGCAGCTCAAAACAGGCAGAGCCAAGATGCTAAGGCTGTTTTGCTCTAGAACATGCACTCCAGTTACAAACCCTGTGCAGAAATGATTTCCAGTCCCGCCTTCAGTCATTACTTCCCCAGACTTGCCAGGTACCCCACGATGACACTATCACAGCACGCACAATGGCCTGTAATTATTATCTATTTACTTGTCCATCTTCTTCTCGACGCCTCTTAAAGATGGTGTTTCCTCATCTCCCCATGGTTATTTTGTGCCAAAGAAATGAAAGGTTCATAGGCTGCCTTGGACTTGCTCACCATTTCATGATGGCTCTGGACTCAACCTCATTTGCCCAATAGAAACATGCTTCACAGAGGACAGGAAAAGGCCCAGGGGCATCTTACCTCTTAGTTGGTAAACACAGCTTTCCTCTGTATTTGTGCTCATCCATCATGGCCCATTAAGCAGCAGTGGCCAGGAGCCTTTTTCTGGCAAAACTGATGATATTTGAAGACTTGGCAGAGGAAGTGGGCGAGGCTTATCTTGGTACCAGCTCCATCCTGCCACCCTGTGTAACCGTGGGGTCTGGGTCAGTCGTGGTCAAGTCAGAGATGCTTTAGCCCATGTTGCCCTAATGTGGAGGAGCAATGTAATCACTCAAAGGGAAGAGAAACTATTGCAAAACCTCAGTTCATCTAACTCCATTCATCCTCTATTCACTATGCCAGACACTGGGGTTCAGCTATGATCAAGAAGGACAGGGCTCCTTGCCCTCATAAGACGTGTGACTAGGTAAGTGCATCGTGCACTAAAGTGGGTTGTGATTGGCAAGCAGCTGCAGCCCCTTAGAAATGCTACATGCAGTGCATCCAGAGGGCAATAGTCCTTTCTTTTTCTATATTTTAATCTAAAAATAAAAGGCCAAAGTGAGAAGAAACAAGCATTTATTTGAGATCAAAATAGAATAGATATTCTGGAAGCATGGATTCAGGCAGAAGCCCAAATAGTGTTTCCATTAGAAGACAAAGGCGATGGACATTTATGGGAGGGGAAGGGGGACAATTACATCAATAGAAGGAAGGCATTTCTATTGCTATAGATAAGCTAACATAGCGATGCTAATTCTAAACAATGATTTTAATTTTCAGTCTGGTAGTCATCAGCCCAGGAGTCATAATATCTGCTTTCTTGTTATCTTTGCAAACAGCTCTTTGGGACATAACGTTGCTTAAGGCCCAGTCCAAAGGTTATGTTTTAACAGTCCAAGGTTTGAAGTGTAAGACCTGCAAGGCAGATTCTCTGGGATGGCAGCTCCGGCTCCATTTTAAAGTGGCTTTGTGTGTGTGTGTGTGTGTATATATATATATATATATATATACACACACACACACATATATATATTTAATGAATTTGTGGAAATCTAGTATGTGTGAAGTGCGTGTCCTACCCCATCCTATCTAAGCTGTAGCTGAGAGTTGCCTGGGGTGACAGAGGGAACACTCACTGTGAGAAGTCCACAGTCCAGTTGGGAAACTAAACATCTCTCAGATTTTCAAGGTGTCTTTCCTGACTGTCCCTCACCCCATTCCAGGCTGAGTGAGGTGCCCCTCCTCTGTGCCCCCAGGTCCCCTGGGCTTCCTTTACCCAGTGTGTTGAGTGAGGGTCTGCGTGGTTGTCCATTTACCACAACAACAATGAGCTCCCTCCGAGCAGGGCTGAGTTGTTTCACCTCCCAGTTCCCTGCACTTGCCACTCCTGGTAAACAGTACGTGCCCAGTAAATGTTTGTTGAAGGAACACAGTGATTAGATGACTGAACAGATGAAAACGCTTAGGAGCAAGCTTACGCAGCAGTGTTAAATGAATGCAAATTAATCTAGTGCAAACTGTACACTAAGGGCAAAGCAATTTTTCAAGTGTAAGTATACTCAGAAATTTAAAGTGCTTTCAGAATCAGGAAGTCTTTTTTTTTTTCTTCCCCTTGAGCAAGGTAGTTGTATCACTGCCTTGAAGTCAGTCACCTGGACCTGGAAGCAGGTCTCTAGTGCTTATTCCACAGGTCTCTGTACTTTTGTACCTGGGTCTGCTCTTTGTTACCTTACATGCAGAAAGTTCCATGAGAAGCAAACAGGGGTTACAATGTGGGCATCTTTGGGGCCATTAATCTTCTATCCCTTCTAAGGGCACCACTTTAGACTCTACTGAATGCGTTTCTGTATTTCCTGTATCTGCCTCTCCACTGTAGACATTTGCTTTCGTGAACCCTGGGTTAAACGGCTGGGCTAGATTAGATTGAAAAGTAATTCACTGGTAGGTTTCAGGGATGCACGGGAAAAGCATGCTCCTGCAAGCGCAGGAAGGGGGGCCTCTCTGGGGACCTGGGAAGCAGACCGTGATGGGCAGCAACTGCAGCACACGGCAGTCAGGGTGAATCAGCCTCGCCGTGTGTCTTCCCCCTTCAAATGTGGATTCGGAGGAATGAGTCTAATTGGTTGACCTGGGCCCCACCTTAGCCTGGGAAGAGCAGGTGCCTTGATTGATGCCCTGACCAATGTGATTGGGGAGAGGTGATTCCCAAAAGGAAATAGGATGTTGCTGCTAGAAGAAGAAGGGTTAATAGTGATGTCAGCGGTGCCTTTTTACTTGAAATGATTTTTAGACTTGAGGCCCAGGTGATTCTGTAGGTCCCTTAGCGTCTTACTAAGTGCTTAGGAGTGAATTGGGGATGTGGAATAGTGAAAAGAGCTGCTAATGAGCTGAATGAACTTGGTCGAGTCGATTTTCCTTTCTGAGCTTCGGTTTCTCCTCTTCGAACATGGGGGTAGGAAGAGCCTAGGGCATCTTTAAGTTCCCTCTCACTTCCAAACCTAGAATTCTGTCTAGCCTAAGCGCCTGGGTTATCTAGTCTAAGATAATCTTAACATTAAAAATGTGAGTTTTACATTTACCTGCAATTAATGATAAGAGCCATCTTCAGAGTAGAGGCACAAATATTTTCTGATAATTTCAGAAAAAATGGGTTCAGGGAAGTATCTCCCTAGTTGCTAGGGTAGCAGTTGCTAAGGAAGAGTATGGTATTGATGGCTGCGTGCACTGGGGATGGCCATGAATTGGGGTGAGATATCATGGAAGCAAATACTGCAGTGGTAACTCAGCTAATTGCGACTGTAGCACACGGGGCTACCACGTCACACAACTCCAGGCGCCGGTGGGGGGGGGCCTGTGCTCATGGAATACAACATAAAGGCTGCCCCCTGCACTTGCACGGAGTGGCAGCCCGGCTGAGAGACCAGTGCCGTGTAAACACACGGCATCCCCAGAGAGACAAGGTTAGAGCCTTCAGTCCCTGGGCAGGGGCCTGGGGGTCAAGGTCTGCTGTTCAGTTGGTCACCACTTGTTGATGCCGCCCAGGCATGGTATTCACAGATAGCTAATAATGGTTCTTTCACTTACTGAGAACCACAGTGCTAGGAACTGTGCTAGATACTCCCTACCCATGATCCCATTTAATTTTACCATAATTTTCAGATGTAGGCATGATTGTTAATCCTTTTGAGAGTAAATTCTCTCTTGTGTCTGGAACAAGCTACATTCCTGAAAGTTGCAGAGGACTCAGAACAATAAAGATGTGGGAATTCGCCTAGGTGGGGATTATTCTTGCATAAGCACACAGGAATTTCAAAAACCATGCCAACATGCCGGAAGGAACAGAGAGATAATTAATAATAAAATAAAGACACTAACCAGGTAGGACTTGTTTTTATCTTCCTTTTAAAGACTGGAGGCTCAGAGAGGTTCATCGCTGTGCCCCAGGGCACAGAGCTTGGAAGTAGAGAGCAGGACTTTGAACTGAGTTCAGAGCCAAGTGTGTCTGCTCAGGGCCTGAAGGCCCGCTCATGGAACGGAGGGGACTAGGCTTTGGGTCGGCCCAGGATAAGTGGCTGTTCCACGCCAGGCCACCTGGTTAGGAACCTCAGGTCCAGTCTCTGTGTGCTTTTGGCTGTCATCCCACCTGCTTCTGCCTCTTGCCCATCTCTGTCCCATGTGACCTCTCCCTGCTGAGTCTGCCGCTGGCCATGTGACCTAGCTGCCTGGTTGCTTCTCTGGTCTGTGCTGGAACGATACATTGGTTTTCATTTCCTGCAGGGAAGATCAGCTTGGCAGGTTGTGTTCATTGGAGTGAGGCACTCAGGACACTGAGGGTGACGATGGGAAGTGACCTTTGCAATCTGTGCTTGTAGAGCGAGTCCAGTGCAGGTAAGAAAGACCTGTGAGATCACCTGGGCAGGTGCACTGATGAGCCGAGGCACAGATTCCACCGCACCTCGTCCTGCCCAGGTGTCCCCCGGTTACTACTGGCCTCTCCTGATCTGTGCCTAGGAACTGTGCTGTCCTTGGTGATAGAGTTGAATCGCAAATAAATGGCCACTTACAGTTTCAAGCTGAGCGTACCTTTCTACAGTACGTCACTGACGCCTGCCTACTTCTGTATTTAGAAAAATTCCTCCTCTCCTAGCTCTTAACCCTCACTCCATCCTTGTGTGCCTTCTACCTCTCTCTATGTACCAACTCTATTATACTCCGATATATTATATATTTAAAAACATTTGTTCCGAGTAGGCAATACATGCATGGGATAAAAAAATTAACCAGCCCACTCTTTGTGGAGTTAGCATCTCCCCTCCTTCGTGTCCCTTCCTGGAGGAACCGGTCTATTTCTTTTACATCATTTTGTCTGTGTCTGTACTTGGTAAGACCTTACCTTGTCTGTATGTCAGAGCAGTCATGTATTGGCAATTTCATGCAGTTCGGCCAAATTCAAGGATAAATATGAAAGCTATATCTAATCACCACCTGGTATATAACCTATTTGCATGTGTATTGTCCGTCTCTCTCCATTGGATTGTAAATGCCATGGAGCCAGGACTTATGTTGTTTACAGGTGTATCCCCAGTGTCTGGCACTAAAAAAGGCTCTCAATCAATCAATAAATATGCCACTCACTCTCTTTTCATGAATGGTAACCAGCTCTGTACACTGTTCTGCACCTTGCCTTCCACATTCAACACTGTGTGTTTCAAATTGTCCTTTATCAGTACGTGTAAATCGGCTTCCCTTTCTAATCAGATGCCTAGAATGTGCTTCCATGATGAGATGTACCCTAATCGACCCTCCTGATGGCCATCAAGGTTGCTCCCAATCTCTTGCCGTTACAGACAAAAATGCCATCAACGGCACTGCACAGACCTTCTTGTCCACAGGTTGCAGTACCCATAGGAAGTTTCCTTCAAGTAGAACTGCTGGGTCTGAGGTTGTGTTGCTACTTTGAGTAGATATTGCCTGGTTGTTTCATTGTGTGCCCAGAGAGGAATTGCCTTTTTCACTGGTTGGGTACTCGGTCTTTTGGTTGGTACTGCTAGAAATAACCCGTCCACTCCCTTGGACTGGACAGGGCCGTAGGAATGGTGGTGGTGGTGGTGGGGGGGGTTGCACATTGCTCAGACTTCTAGAAGTCTGTCTTGTTAACCCCTGTGGTCACCAGCAGTCCATTCTTTGTGTGTTAACCTGTTACATTTGTATTAGATGATGGATTTCTCGGCACGATACAA
The DNA here is from genome assembly GCF_054644295.1 of Miniopterus natalensis. Classification (NCBI taxonomy): domain Eukaryota; kingdom Metazoa; phylum Chordata; class Mammalia; order Chiroptera; family Miniopteridae; genus Miniopterus; species Miniopterus natalensis. Next base: position 87,325,510 of record NC_142083.1, read on the forward strand.
CCAAATTAGTTTTCCTGTTGGAAGCCACCATAGGATGCTGGTTGGGGCACAGGTGCAGCCGAGACACGAAACGTCAAATCAAGGGAGGGGGAGGCACTGAGGCGAAATCAGTCTCTCTTAGGAATGGGAGCTGTTAGGGCTCAGGAGAGCAGTTGTCCTCTGCTCACTGCAGCCCCTAGTTCTCTCTGTGGAGTTAATGCTTCCCTTCCTCACAATGTGCCTACTGGGTGCCAGGTGCTTTCTGCCCAAGGTCCAGTTTAGCTTTCTGAAGAGTCCTGCGAAACAAGGATATTAGCCACATCTTAGAGAGAGGGTAAGAGGCTCAAAGATGGAATGCCTTCCCAGAGTAAGCTTTTAAAAAATGTAAATAGGACTAAGTCAATCCCTGCTTAAGGGCTTCCATTGAAAGCCCTCCCGTGTTCTACTTCACACTTGCCAATAGCACCAATTTGCTCTTAATCCCACCCTCTTCCTCTCACACCTCGCTCCAGCTATCATAGCCTTCTGTCCACAACATAAATTTATCCGGCATTTAAATCTAGTAGCTCATTCCTACCTCAGGACCTCAGCATTCCTACCTCCCTCTGCCAAGAACAGTTTGCCTCCTAACTTTTATGTGGTTGGTGTCTTCTAGCCACGGCATGAATGTCACCTTCTCATTTTTCCCTACTGTTCCTGCTCATACATTTGAGCTCATTGTCCTGTTTCATCGTGTACACAGCTCTGCTCACTATCTGAAAAAATTGCTTTTGATGATCATATGTTTTATTTGTTGATGTGAACTTTGGCGTCACCTTTAAAAATGTGTTTTTTAAAACTTGGGTGAATGCTTATTTGTCTGAGATGGTTTCATTCAAGTCCTGATTGTAAGCAGGAGGGTGTGGACAGTGACGTCTCTGGCTGCAGTTCAGATGGTGTTCCTGGGTTCCTGGGGCCAGTTTGCTTAGCTTGACCACTGAGGCAGGTCACACTGCACTTGGGGGGCTGATTTTCTCCCACATAGAGTAGGTTATTATTACAACAACCTTTAACCCTACATAGGTCTTCACTGAAGGGGAAATAGTGATTTGTCAGTGCTGGCCAAAGCTGTAAGATGAGGATGAAAGCTATCTTTTAAGAATTTATGGTTTCCAAACAGTTAAGGTTTATGTAGTGGGGTGTGTGTGTGTGTGTGTGTGTGTGTGTTCATGCATATGGTTGTGTTAGAAATAAACAAAGTCAACACAGATATGGCCATATCATGCCACTGGATGAAACCTTCCCTGTTTTGTCCTCAGGTAAAAAAGTCAAAACTACTCAACAGAATTTATAATGGAATTTGCAGTGTCAAACTACAGGTTTTATAAGTTTTATTTAGCCGGAATGGTGTTTTGAAATAGTGTCCAACATATAAAAATCAGGAAATTCACATGGAATTCTGGGTTTTTGACTTCTCTTGAAAACTGAAAAGCTCTGGCCATAACTGCCTTTGGAATGGCAATAATGAGATAGAGGTGGGGAGTGGCTTCTTTTTCTAGATGGGGCATGTGCCCTCCAGTTTGCCACTTGTCCCACCTGGACCACTTCAGTCACTTATGTCATATGCTTGGAACATTTGCTTTTGTGACCTTCGTTCTAAAATTTCTCATTTATTTCCCTTCAGAATGAGAAATAGCAGGTAACGTGAGTAATTAGAAATGATATATTCATGTTTGTTAATTTGTGTAATTGCCCAAGCTTCTCAATACAAATAGCAGATGTTGGAGAGAGAGAGAGAGCAGGTGAGGAATCAACATTTAATATTACATTTACACAAAATATAAGGAGCTTTTGATATCTAAATCTTCCCTGTTACTCTGTACATCAATACTCATTCAAAATAAATGCTGTCAAAGAGGTAATAACTTGAAATGATTACTTCAAGTGAGGAATGTTGCTGGATGTAATTTTTTGATGATTCTTTTAATTGCTGCTTGTCATCTACGTACATGCCTGTACTTTTGGAGTCCTGTAATTCAGTCTCAAAACTATGTCGAATTTAGGGAAACATAGTTAACAGTTATTAAAAAGTAATTTATATCTTGTATCTTTCCAACAATATTAATGGACATATAATTTATAGTGCACTTTAAGTTACAATTCTTAAAATCACTTTTCCTCTCTACTTCTACTCTCTCACCCCGTGTTGTAGGCTGGACAATAATCTCCTAAAATGTGCATGTCATACTCCATGTCATAACCCATGGACTCTGTGAATATGTTACTTTATATGCCAAAAGGAACTTTGTGGATTGATAAAGTTAAGGATTTTGAGATGAGGAGATGATCTAGATTATTCAGGTAGACTTATGATATAATCACAAAATCCTTATAAGGGGAAGACAGAAGAGATTCTGCAATAGGAGACGATGAAGGCACTTGATGGCTGAAGCACCCTGATGTCAACCCCAGGGCAGCTGATTTAGAACTTCTGACATCCATATCTGTAAGAGAATAAATATGTGTTGTTTTAAGCCATCAAGCTTGTGGTAATTTGTTACAGCAGCCATACAAAACTAATACATCCCGTAACTGGCTTCTTTCTTTGTGTATTGGCAAGCCTTTTCCTGAAGATTTTCATTCCCTTTGATGTGCAACAGTGAGGCAGCACACACGGGGAAATGGGAGATTAAACCACCATCTGTCCCTGTTCTGTGATTCCTTTCTAGGAGGGACACAGACACAGAGATCAGACGAAGCAGTGTGGATAGGCGACTAATGATCTGTTATCCACAATGACTTGACCAAAATCAGCGGGAAAAATGGCGAGTCAGTAGGACTCAGTTTTCTCAAGCACTTATGCCTTTTATTCATAACTTGGTTTCTTTGCTTTTATCACCTATTTTTTGCTGCACAAGCCCACCCAAACGATTCCCTAGACTTTCCTGTGACGTGGCGCCATCTAGACGACATGTGGCTGTGCCTCTGATTACCGCTTTTTTCATTTGCATGGGGTCTTACTCATTCTGATGTCACTAGTATAAAGTAGGATTCTCATCGCCCAGGCAACCAGAAGAGGGAGCGTGTGTGATTTCAGCCTTGGCCAAGTACTCAGATCTAACCGGAGTACTCCCACTGAGCTCCTTGGTTACCTTGTCTTCCGTAGCCAAAATGATGCAAACCAGGCCATGCTCATTCCTGTTCATTGTCTCTCTTTCTGTTAATGTTTCAGCAGATCCATGCTGTTTTTCCTGAATTTGCTGACTTAGTTCTTCATTTCTCCTGGCTAATCCTGGTGTCCTTTCCTTTTTCCTTGTAATAGATTTCCTATCCGAAATCGCTCTGTGACAATTACTACCTTCAACACCTTCCATGTGGGTTTTTCTCTCTTTTTCACTCTACTGTTGACCAGTCCATGCCTCCACCACTGGAATTGGAGTCCAGGATTTCTCTTTTTTCTCTGCTTCCGAACTGGACACCTCAAAAATGGATGGAGGATCAGGAACTCCCTACTCCCCATATAGAAAGACAAACGGAAGCCTCCAAGAAACATGGTTCTAATTTTACACTGACTGCTTCATATTCTCTTTCCTCTTAAAACATGCATCAAGAGCTAGTTTGGGTTCTAACGTCCACAGTTGTTAGTCATTGCAGCCACGTACTCATTCGGTGGCAACATGTCAGATTTTATTTTATGAAATGTTGGTGAATTTTTACATGAATATAAGGCCACATGGTGCCTTATAGGGAAATGACCTTTCTCATAGAGGCCACAAAATAGTGAGCCCATTGGATAATTCTGACTAACAAATGGGTTCTCTTTTGACTCACACAAGATCTTAAACACGAGTGAGTTGCCAATTTTTAAAATAGGAATATTTCACATGAAATTTTGGTTTCTGGATTATCTTGAAATACGGAGAGATCTGGATTAAGTTGGTATTCTCATGGGCCACAGACAGCTAGAGTTGAGTAGTTGCTGCCGCTGGGAATGAGGTGGCGACCTTCGATTCTTCTAGGTCTGATATTTGTCCACCCTGCTTGGCTCAGTTTTGTTACCTGCCTGATTTCTGTAGGCATTTCAGGTTGCAGCTTCTCTCATGGAGTTCCAGGCTGATAGGAGAGAGGTGTGATATAGACATCTACACTGGCCTCTCCTTCACCCATCTGATCCATGGATGTCCCTTTTCTATCTCTTGGTCATTTAGCCTCAGAGATGATGGGCTTCTTGCTTTCACCTATAACTATTCCTTCTGGAACAGCTCTCCCTGGAAGAGAGTCCCTCCACAGATTGAAGTAACATTTTCATCTCTTATATTCTCCCACCCCTTGGTTGGTGATATACTTGTGGGCATCTTCATTTCTACCGCATTCCCAAGGGCTCAGGCCCACTAAGGGTTTAAGGTTAACATTCACACTGTACTGGTTGTAAAGCACCAAGGGCCCTGATACCATCTCATCCTGTAACATTCTTTATCTCGTTTTATGCCCTTTGAAAGCTCCCCTCTGATGTGTGAAGCCATCTGAGAGATTTCTCAAGGTTCACCTGGTAAGACCCAAAGGAAGATACATTAGTTTTTGTGATGATAATAGTTTTGATAACTGTGATGATATTAGTAGCTGCTTTTTATTGGAAAACTGCTGCCAGGGTAAACCATATGCCATGATAAATGATTAACAAGAATTTGTGTATCTAATCTGAATTAAAGGGAAGGTATTACTTTAGTTTATCGATGAGGCTCATAGAAGTTAAATATATTCTCAAAGAACATTGTGATATTGTGATAGACATTGTGTTTGTCTTCCCAAAATTCATTCCTCTGTCTTTTGGCAACTACCATAACTTTCCTTTGTATGTCCACCCCTACCTTACTCAGTTCATGTCCTTTGGTGAAGGCAGGTCATGTGACTTCGGCTTAAACCAATCAATACAATTCCTATTTACTGGCTACAGTCTTTGGTTCACTGATTAGCATGAATCACAGTTGAGAACAATGAGATCGGTTGGCGGACTTCTGAAAACCTTCTGAAGAGACCCTCATCTTATTACTTAGGACGTGGAGGAACATGTGGCTCCTGGAATGTTGGCATGATCCCATCTTGTGTCCACAGGATGGTTTTAACACGTGGTATACAGACAGAACTTTGGAAAGAACAAAGTCTTGATGGCATCACATCTTTGGTTCACCAACGCAAAATAATCCTGCAGCCAGTGACAGGACGAATTTCCTGGGGCCAGCTGGAATCTGGGGCCCTTTTGTGAAGTCTGCCTTTGTATTGCAACCAACACCAGCAGGGAAGCAATGGGGATGGAAAGCTGAAGACCCCAGTATTGCATCAGTTTCTGGAGAGTGAGAGAGAAGGGAGGGAGGAAGGACAGCGGGGAAGGAAAAGAAAGGAAAAAGCAGAAAGAAAGAAGAAAAAGGTGCTCATAAGATGCTGTTTAAAACAAAAGTAGCGTGAGGGGCAGAGGAGAAGCATCTTTGCCTTTCTCTTCCTTAACGCAATAAATCAGCGTAGGTCAGATAGACCAAGGTACCCACAGCTCCTCTTCTGTGTTTCCACCTATATTTCATGCCACAGTATCTTTGAGGACTAGAGGGCCACTTAACAGTGCTTTAGAACATAACTCAGTGCTTAGGACTTTAAACAAGTGGCCCATTGATGGAAAAGGAAAGAGATGTTGCATTAAGTAATTTTGGAGGAATTTCCAAAGAGAAGGATATTGGATTTTTACCCTTTCTCTTGATAGCTGAGCCATGGCTGTTCACACTTTCTTTGTAGGGGCACAAGAAGTTTTCTTTCTGTGTAGTAGTAGGAGTCACACAGAAGCAGCAGCAGCTAATACCCGAGTCTCACTGTATGTGTTGTGCACAGCAACGGCTTCCCAAAGAAGTCCACGTCCTGATTCTCGGAATCTGGTTATATGTTACCTTACATGGCAAAAGGGACTTGGAGATGTGGTGATGTTAAGGATCTTGAGATGGGGAGATTATCCTGGATTATTTTGGTGGACCAATGTAGTCACAGGGTCCTTATTCAGAGCCAGAGGAGAGAGGTGACAGTGGAAGCAGAGGAAGCAGAGGTCAGAGTAATGAGATTGCTGGGAGGGGGCATGACCCAAAGAATGTAGTCAGTCCTAGAAGCTGGAAAAAATCAAGGAAATGGATTCTCCCCTAGAGCATCCAAAGGAATACCGTCCTGCAGATGCTAGGTTTTAGCCCACAGGAGCCCATTAGAACTTATTCCCTCCAGAACTATGGGAAAATTAATGTGTGTTGTTTTAAGCCACAAAGCTTGTGGTAATTTGTTACAGAAGTGAACAGAATCTAATATACCATGTGACAGCACCTCTGCTGAAATTTTGCATACGTTCTTGCTTGATTCTTATGAATCCTTTATTGTAAAGATTATAAAATAACACTCACAGCCCTGCCGGGCATGGCTTAGCGGTTGACATTGACCTAGGATCCAGGAGATCGCAGTTCGATTCCCAGTCAGGGGCGTGCAGGAGGCAGCCGATCGATGACTTTCTCATCATTGATGTTTCTATCTCTCTCTCCCTCTCCCTCCCTCTCTCTGAAATCAATAAAGATATTTTAAAAATAATAATAATAAAATAAAATACCACTCACAGAGGGAGTTCCTATGTCTAGGGTCACTTCATTAGTTAGGTGGTTGAATCAGGACTTGAACCAGGTAGACTGATACCAGAACCTGGGCCTTTAACCGCGGTACTCCACTAGCTCCCTAGCATAACTGGGAAGCCTTAGACCTAAAGATGTCCTTTCTGGGCCAGCAGGTGCCTGGGAAGCTGCCTTCAGTGTAAAGCCCTGTGCTGTTCTGCAGGAAACACTCATCTGTGTAATAGAAACTGTGATGTGCTGGAACGTCTGCCTTAACTCTGGTGGCTGTGCTCATGCAGTGCTTCCACTGGCTCTGACCTGGCTCCCAGGGTTGAGGATTCCCTACCGCCCCCCCCCCCCCCCCCGTATGTTTATGTTCCTCAACTAGCCATCCAGAAAGCTGGCCAGGAGCTGCAGGAAGGGAAGGCTGTGCGGTGCGTGTGGTTGGAACTGATACATCACTTGACTTGGGGGGAGTGGGGGAAATATTTGTGACTATTGTCAGAACCACTCATAGACTTGGAGATGGTCAGAAGGAGCTTCCACTCTCCTGAGAAGTAAACAGAAAGAGAACTGAAGGGGCAGGAAGGAAGCAAGGGAGAGAGGAAAAGAGAGCGGAGGGAGAAGGGGGGAGAAGGGGAATGAGGAAGGGAGGGAGAGGGGAGGGAGAGGCAGAGAGGAAATAAATTGGGAAGATACACAGAAGATATATATATATGTATATATATGTATATATATAATAATGCAGACAGAGAGAAAGGAGTAAGGTTTTACAGGCACTTTGCCAAGCTTTAATTCAATTATAAGAGCATGTACTCTCTGATCCAGCAGTTCTGCATTTGTTTTATTTCAGCAAAATACCTATCATGTAAAGTTTACTATTTTAAGCATTTTAAAGTGTACAATTCAGTGGCATTAAGTACAGTCGTGGTTCTGTGCAACCATCAGTGCTATCTAGTTCCAGAACTTTTTCATCACCCCAAATGGAAACTCCATGCCTAAAAGTAGTCATTCCACATCCCCCCTCCAAATTTAGCAACCACCAATCTGTGTTCTGTTTGTGCGGATTTACCTATTCTGGGCGTTTTACATAAATGGAATCATGCAATATTGCGTCTGGCTTCTTTCACTTAGTACAATGTGTTTTTAAAATTATTTTTATTTTATTGATTTTTTTTTTAGAGAGAGAGGAAGGAAGAGGGAGAGAGAGAGAGAGAGAGAGAAACATCAATGTGAGAGTGAAACACTGATTGGCTGCCTCCTGCACGGCCCCACTGGGGATCGAGCCCGCAGCCCAAGCATGTGCCCTGACCTGGAATCAAACCTGCCACCTTTTGGTGCACGGGACGACTCCCAACCAACAGAGTCACAACGGCCAGGACGAGCACAATGTTTTTGAGGTTTATCCATGTTGCTGCATGTAGCAATGACAATAACAACAACTACACATGGACTAAATATTAATTTCAGAGTCATGGCTAACCTATGGTACATCTGTACCATGGAGAAAAAAGAATGCGTTAGAACGAAATAGTCTTATACTGATGTAGAGAGGTCTCTAAGACATTGTTGTGGGTGAAAACAGCATGTTATAGAACAAAAAGCATATCCTCTTATTTATATAAATAGCTATCAAATGGGGTCATATAATTCTCTATATAAATATGGCACATAAATGCACAGACAGATGTTTGGATGGAAACGCGATAAATACAGAACTCAGCAGTGGTTGCTGTGGGGGTGACTCGGGCTTAGGGGTGGTGGTCAAGAGGGGTTTAGCTTTGTCTCTTAATGTTTCAATTTGCCAAAGGAGAATATATTCATATTTTGCATGTGTACATATAAATGAATCTAATTGAAAGAAAACAAGAAAAGGAGTGAAGTACAAAGAGAAAGAGACCAACAAGGCCAAGGAAAAGGCACAGAGGGAAGTCCACAGAGAGGCAGAGGTGCCCTGGGGTAGAGTTTGGGTGAAACCGTTCATCACGCCATTACTCTTCCCTTTGGAGCGGAATAGCATGAGTGGGGGAGTGCCGAACAGTGGGAGCTTTTACACTCAGCCTTCTCCCAGTTGTGATAAACTGACTTTAATTATAGCATCTTGAATGCTGGCGATTATTGGTTTGTTCCTGTGTTAGAAAGTCTTGAAGCTAGTTCAGGACAAAGCTACTGTTTTGAGTTTTACTGGCCAATCAGTGTTTTGATTTTAGAGAAAGTTTTCCAAGCTTAATCGAGTTGTTCTTTCTGTGTTGTCAGGATGATAAATTTGGGAGATGGTGGTAATAAAAGAAAAAAATCATGGTTTGCTTAAAAAAATGGAATAGCATAGCTTAAGGAATTGTGTTAAGATTGGCATCTTTTGTTTGAAATTTTGTGTGGGAAATAATTTTATGTGGTGTTTTTTTAAAAACCTGGTAGAGGAATCAGACCAGAAAAATGAGCAGTGTTCTTTTACCTCCTTGATGACCCTTGTTCGATGCACTTCCAGCTCTTCTGGCTTCCCGATTTCTCTGCCTCCCTGCAGGCCCCTCCCCCATGATCTCTTAGGCCTACCGAAGGTGCCACTCGGATCCTATCAGCATTACTTCATCATCCCTCCTTAAGTGGAAACTAGGCTCATAGGGACCATTTCCTCCTTACGTTGAAAAAACCTTCTGAGGGTATAGGACTGGGGGAATCACTCAGAGAAAAGTGAGTGAGGACCTGGAGGAATGTAGCACCCAATAATCATCAACATCAGAAGCACAGTACACATTGTGTGTGGGTTGTGGGGGTGGCCCGGAGAGACCAGGTGGGCGGTATTATTAGATGACCAGGACCTTGGGGACATTTACTCGTTTGAGATTTCACCCTGAGCATGGGTCAGACAAGTTAGAACACCTATTCTACTTGCTTGCATGTACCCAGGCCTTCCCCTTGAATCTGAGCCAGTGTAGCCTGGAAGAGTGGGCTGCCTCATGATATCTTGGCCCAGACAACAATAACAACAGATTCTTGTCTTCTTGTCTTACTGAACTTCCTGAGGGTGTGAACACCTAGGAAGCCTTTTGAAAATCCCATTTCCTCTTCTATCCCCTTCATGAACCTTCTTAAAAATCTCCCTTCCCTTATTTGTTTCCCCAAATTCCCTTGACCCATCTCTTTATCACCTAGATCAGTTTGGCCTTATTTTCCCTTCTTTCCCCAACCCACCCCCAGTCTCCATGTGCCTGGTTTCTTCTTGCCATTGGGTCCTCAGCGTGGCCTTCTCAAATGGTTATCTCTTGCAGTTATTCCTAACCTTTTGTAGGGATGAAAAGATACTCTAAAGCATTTGATGAAAGCCAAGAACTCTCTTCACAGGAACATACACATAATAGTTTTCATTTCCCCCAATTCCAGGGGATTTCTCAGCTCCCTGAAGCCCATCCCTTGACCTTTAAGGGCACATGGACTGTGGGATCGGTCTCCAAGAGTGCCCCCTCCCTTGTTATACCCTGTCACATCAGCTTGCATTTATTTGCCTCTTAACCCTTATAACTAGCTGAAATTAGATTCTTTGCTTATTTATTGTCATCAAGATGCTGGCTAAGAACACTTTTATTACCATAGTAACTAGTAACTGTAGGCAAAAGGAACACTTTCAGGATAATGGCAATCCAATGGCATGGAGATGTTGGTTGAGCCTAGACTTTTGCTCAATATTTTTTCATGCTGCAGTGATATAGGTGCCCCTGACAAAACTTAATCCAGAAATTCTCAGGGTTATACCTGGTGGTTGCCATTTGCATTCAAATCCTTCTCTGTCCGTGGTCTTCTATTTGCTCTTTGTGTATTTTAATAGAAATCAATAGTTCCTCTCATCTTGCCCCTGCATTTAGAGTAGTGAATCAACTCTCCAGTCTCCCCCTCCATTGACACGCAAAGGTTAGCTTCTTGGGAAGCTGATCCTTGGGGCAGAGCTTAGTTGAGAATCTTTTCCTCCTAATCGATTGGGTCCTATTGCTGAGCCCTTCTCATTCCACCTCTCACCTGGGGATGTGGAGGGCTCTGCAGTGACCCCAACAATGGCATTTTGCTTTATTGTCTTGGAAAGAAGGAGATAGAAGGCATGGACACAGGCAATATGAGGCGAGTGACCCAAGTCACCTCTTCAAATAAGTGAAAGAAACTATTCGGGAGCTGATAAATGGGTTTTGTGTTCTGACAAGTTCAAGGCTCTCTTCAGCAGTTTGCCTTGGAAATTGGAAAAACGAGCCTCACAGGTGAAGATCTCGAGGTTTCATTTTGTGTGTGTTTTTATGTGAGAAAAGGAGTGTTTCACAGCATTGCCTTCACTGCTGAGCATTTGTGCCAAAGATGTGAGATCATAGCATGAGGGACAATATTCCATGTGATGAATTTCTTCTTCCCTCGCTCCAGAATGTTCAAGATCAAATATCCATCTGCAGTTCCTATAAGAGAGAAAACTGCTCTTTGCAGCGGAGTAGAAGCGACATTGCAGTGGAGCACTGGGGCATGGCGGTGATGCTTCTGAAATCAGGGACAGCTTGAGAACCAAGGTGGCATACTCTTCCTTCCACCAGCCGTCTATACTGACTTGTGATGGACCCCGAGGCCTCTTGCCTCTGTTGAAATGGAGCCTGGGTCTTTACCAGGTGGGGGTTGGAGATGAGGCAGGTTTAGGTTCTGGCCTCGTTCTCCCTTTGACAGAGTTTTTTGGTGCCTTTGGGGATGTGACGTCGCCCAAAATGACTCTGTGTCTCTGTTTCCCCAGCTGTAGTATAAGGATGGAGAAATGTCTCCTGCATAGGAGAGATTGAAAATGGAAGAGTCTCAATTCTTAGAAAAAAACAAATTTTTTAAAGATCTGAGAGTTTATCACCACTTATTGCAGGAAAAAGTAACGTTGGAAGCAAGATTGAAGGACATGAACTGGGGCCTTGGCGTGGCTTTCATCGTGCCTCCTGATAGATGCCATTTATTAGTGGCGTGTTGCCCCTCCGGCTCAGGTTTGTCCAGTGTCAACATTTCCCTGTGAACTGCACTGTGCACGGCTATTCTGGTTCCTCTTTGTCCAGATTTATTAGCTCTGGTTGATGCAGAGAGAGCCTCTGTGTGGAATCAAGACCAATATCTAATCTGCCCCATCAGCAACTATTCACACATTATTCACGGTAATTGTTGGTTGTTCCTGTCCTTCGCCTCTGGTTGAAGGAGCTAAAGCAGGGCAGGTTATTTTCGCCACAGATACCTTCTCCTTAACTTCGGGAACTGAGCTATATTGACCTGAGATATATATATATTGACCTGTTTCTTACCTTCGATGGCACCAAGAAATAGGGCACAGAAGGTTTGCAGTTAACTGGCTGAGCGTGAAGCTGACCCTCTTTCTGCTGAGCAAAGAGAATCTCTCTCCCCTGTTCCGTCTTCACGTGGGAACTTCAGCTGTGAGAGCTTCTAGACATGTACGGCCCACTCTCTACTTCTCCCAGCTCTCTCTGTGAGCTATCTAATCGCCTGAGAAACCTTCACATGAAGAAGCATGATTGCAACTTGAAACTACGTCATTTATTTGACCCATTCGACCATTCAATAATTCAGAACTAGACTTTAGGGCCAGGTGACATGAAATATATTGTCAAAGACCGTTGTGGTGAACATCATATTTGTCTCCTTAAAATTCATTCCTCTGTTTGGTAACTGTCATGGTTGTCCTTTGGATATCCAGAGGACCAAGATTCAACTATTTCTCTGCCTTGGGCACATCATTTTCCCTGTTTTCCCAACCTGTAAGTGGGCTCCATCGTACCAGGTACTAGATTGCTGGGAGCATGAAGTCTGATAACTCCTGCAATGTGCTCAGTGTAGTGCCTAATTAAGAAATGCCAAGCACTTGCCTTTTCCCTTTTCCATTTAATGAGAACATTGGCATCTTACAAATAACAGGTCATTTGTTAAAAAAAAAAAGAACTGTACTATTCAAAACCTACCCTACGAGCTCTGTTAGCCAAAATTTCTCCTACACTTGACCTTTAAGAGATAGAAACAGGTGGAAGAAATGACAATGTTAAGAATGTAGTCAACTCCATTTCTAGGCAGAATCTAGGGTCGGTGTTCAATTGTACCTCAATCGTATATTTTTTTACCTCTGGGCAGAGATTATTCATGTTGAGAGTGAGAATACCAAGTCCCTGCCAGAGTGTTCAAGATTCGACACACATCAAGATTTTACCTCCTTATTACTGCAGGAAAAATGGGCCAACATATTAAGATTTCAACATTGATTAAGGGGAAAATAAGAGTTAGTTATAGGATTAAAACTCTTAGCTACAAAGGTATATTGATTACACTGTTCCTCCTCCTCTGGATGACCTCATTGGGTTCTTGGGGATCTGGAGCTGCATTCCATCAAGGGTGAAAGAACTGGGGGCTCAGTGGTGGTGTGGAGAGAACATGGGCTGAGAGTTTGTCTAATCTGAGGTCAGATCATGCGTTAACTTATTTCTAGCTGTATCAATCTGGGGACATTATATGGCGTCTTTGAGCTTTAATTCCCTCTTCCTCATAATGGAGATAAGAATGGCTTCTTCAGAGGGTTGTTGTGAAAATGAAATAAACTGAAGACTAAGACACTTATCATAGTGCCTGATAGACAGAAGGTGCTCTTTAGATATTCTTTGTCTTTGCTTGTTAAAAGTGTGTGTGTGTGTCTGTGTGTGTGAGAGAGAGAGGAGAGAGAGAGGGAGAGAGATGATCAGATGACTATTGAGGGGAATAGATTCGGAGGGAGTTGGAGGGAGGTTTCTGGTGATGTTCTATATCTTGATTTGGGAAGCAGTTACATGGATGTGTTCAAATTGTAAAAAACTGAGTGGTGTTCCATAATGATTTGTCCACTGTTTTATGCCCAAAATTTTACTAAAAATACATGTCTGTGAGATATTTTATACCCACAAGCACACATTTATAATGATGGGGCCCTTTCTTTCAGTGTCCAGGAGAGACAATCCAGAACATCTTAGTGTGTCCTTCCTTCCCCCGTTGCTTCCTGCCCCTGACATTAGACGTGACTTAGGTCCACATCGCTCTCTGGACCTGGCATTCTTCCATTGCCTCTGATAGGTGGTAGGTTGGTGTAGTGGGAGCTGTGTGGATTTTGGAGGCAGAGATACTGGGATTAGAATCTTGGGTTTATTTTTCACAGTCCTCAGATTTCTTGTCTGCAACATGGTCACTGTAAGGTAAACCATTTAACACGGTGCTGGATGTGTTGAAGTGTTAGTCTTATACTTTTTGGGTTCATCTCTTGGGTAGAGATGATCCCTGCCCCAATCTGGAAAGACTGGCTTTTATAAAGCAACCTGTTAATATTTATCAAATTGGTTGCATATGTGGGACTTTTCCTTTTCTAGAATGCCCGTACCTACCCAATCTAGATCTGGAAGGTTTTGGAAGGATCATCTTGATTCTTCTAGAACTATTGAAGACCATTACCTCTGAATTGGGCTAATCGGAGTAAACAGATCTCACGTGAGTGACAGCTCCTCCCTTTGCCCTATGTATGCCAAGTGAATACTACCTGATTCTGTAATAATTTGCCTCTATGTGGTGGCATTGGTTTTATTTTCTGAGCTTAGCACAAAGCAGAGGTGATGATATTTTTGGTATGCCACTTTTTAAATACGTATGTGCATATTTGCTTATTTTTGTATGCCCTCGTTTATTTTATTGCATTTGGACAGGGCATAAACTAGCGGTCGTTAGGTAGATGTGCTTCGTGGATGGGTGGGATTCCACGCGTGTACCTGATGGCGTACCAGGAAAACCACATTATTCTAGCTGCCTTTCCTTCCCCCTTTGCTTCTGAATTACAGGTGGGAGTGAACAGGTTTTGCTATGCAACACCATAATGAGTGCTTTAAAAAGGGAACAGGTAGCATGTGTTTGGGTCGTCTTTATGGCTCAGAATAATTTTGGAGGGCTCTGGGACAAGTTGTGGCTGTTTTTCCATAATTAGTCATCTGGCGGCAGGCACTAAGCATGTTCTGCAGTAACCAACAGCCATGAATAGAGAGTATCAGCATAATGTGCCCAGGGATAAGTCACGTCCCTAATACAGAGTTTTAAAGTAGTGTCCAGGGAATACCTGCATTAATAACACCTGGTATGCCGGTTCAACATACAGATCCCCGGGCTTCGGGTTCAGAGATTCTGACTCGGTGGGGCTAGGGTGGAAGTGAGGTATGTGCCTTTTATCAACTCGTTTGAGTGACTCAGACGCTCACCAAATTATTGAATTACTGCCCCTAGGGTTTATGGGAGAGGGAGAGTGACATCAAGATCTTGAAGTGGGAATAAAACATTGACAATATTAGCATAATAAAAGGATTGTAGTTGAATCCCATACAAAGTAATTATGGTAAAAAAGAAGGCAAAGTAGAATTCTGAATGGATGTACTAGAAAACTCTTGGGAACTATACATGTTTTTGTCTCCTGTAAAAGGGTAACTTCTACTAGGTTTTCAGAGCTTCTCCAGTATCTGCTGATTCTTAAAAATGACTTAAAATACATGTACTCTAAAATGTAACCAACCTGGTAACAATAAGCAGCCCTAGCATTCAGGTTTTGGTTTTTAAATACTATTTTCCACAGAGAGAAACCATTGGGAAAGTGGCTGTTTCTAG
Organism: Miniopterus natalensis; assembly: GCF_054644295.1. Taxonomy (NCBI): domain Eukaryota; kingdom Metazoa; phylum Chordata; class Mammalia; order Chiroptera; family Miniopteridae; genus Miniopterus; species Miniopterus natalensis. The sequence continues at coordinate 87,340,761 of NC_142083.1, forward strand.
GTGAGGGGCTGATCCGTCCTAGAGCACCTTTTCATGGCAGAGAGCAAAGCAATTACCCAGGAAGACAGGTCAGAGCTCCGAAGCCAATCGAAGTCCTCACTGGCCAGGGCTGGCACACTTCGGGAATCAATAAGGATCCTAATTGCAAGGGGTTGGAACACACAAAATCCATGAGTTTATAATAACACACTCATGGGTTTATAATGAAATATTTTAAAAGATAAATCATTGGGAACTTTTGAAGGATGTTAAGAAACCAACTCATTGTTTAAAAACCCTGCATGAAGGGGAAAGAATCAGCATTTATCCTGCCTTTCTTATATAAACTACACATCAGGCTAACCAAATAGTTTCCCTTTTTGGCATTGTCCCAGGTAATAAATGAAAAAGGAATAATAGACTCAGAATATCACTGCCTTGCATACTGTAATGAGTTAAAGAATCTAGGCAATGATCATCAGTGCCCTTCGATGTTACAAAAAGAGACAACTGGGAGTACGCTTTCCTACAGGAAGTGCACACCACTTATGAAATAGTCTGGGAAAAAGAATTGAAATCTGCATCCGATTAAGCCTTTAGATTAAGCTACCAGTTCTCAACAAATATGGGAGGGGTATATATCTGATGCATGACATCATGGGAATCCAACTGTCTCATGCTGCGCAATCCAGACTGTGGGAAACCAAGACAGAAGCCCCAGGTTTTTAGCCAATGATGCAATTCAATAAAATAAAAAAGTGGAAGGGGAACCTATATATTAAAAAAGACTTAAGAACCTGGCTGGGCGTGGCTTAGCGGTTGAGCATTGACCTATGATCGAAGAGTTTGAGGTTCGATTCCTGGTCAGGTCACATGCCCGGGTTGTGGGCTCGATCCCCAGTAGGGGGCGTGCGGGAGGCAGTCAATCAATGACTCTCTCATTGATTTTTCTCTCTCTCTCTCTCCCTCTACCTTCTGCTCTCTGAACTCAATAAAGACATTTAAAAAAAAAAAAAAAGAAATTGAGAGTTATATTAACCAATCATAGTATATGGACTTTGTTGGTATTCTAATTCAAAGAAAGAAAATATTGAAAAGAAAAGTATATAGGACAATCAAGGAAATGCGAACACAGACCAGACACTTGATAACACTAAGGGTTTAAAAAGAATTGAGTGTGACGATGCTATTGTAATATTTTAAAAAGAGAGTCCCTGAAGTCTAGAGATACATACTGCAGTACTTACACATGAATTGATGTGGTGTCTGGAGGTTCACTTCAGATTAATCTAGGGAAAGGAGGACATTAGTAGGAATCTGGACAAAACAAGATTGGTCCTGAATGGAAAATGGTTGAAATTGGGTGAAGTGGTGCATAGGAGTTCACTGTAATATTCTTTCTCTTTTCTATGTTTGACATTTCTCATAGTGACAACTTTATAAAGAATATATTGACCTCAGTTTGTAAATGTTCCTGTAAATGATCTAACTGGGTTATAACAAAGCCTTGCAGATGGGTAAAAATCTACCAGCCCAGTTTCTTTTAAACGTTATTGGGTGGTGATGTCTGGCTAATGTTACCGTGGAAATCGCTGGTGATCATATTGCAATATACCAATGTACCAGATTAACACATTGCACACCTCACACTCACACAATGTTATATGTCATTCGTACGTCAAAAATAAACTAGAAGAAAAAAAAGAAGTAACAGAATATTTAAAAAAATATATTGGAGGCTCTGAGAGCAGCATGGCAACGCTGTCTTGAGATTATAGAGGAGAATCTGTCAAGTCAGGGAGTTAATAACAAGCAGCCTGATGGCATTTTCAGTTTCTGTGCCTGACTGTCACAGCGATTGATATCTCTTCAGTCCGGAGCCCACGCCAACTTCCTTTCCTCCTCTGTTAGCTGTGGGGCATACAGACCACCAGGTAAAACGTCGTGCGGGGGGAATTTTCCAGTATCATCAGAATGAGTCTGATTTCACTTTCTATATGGTGTGTGTGTATAAATATACATACATATGGAATGTCTCCTGGATGTATACAGGACTTCATAGTTCCCAAGTATTTTCTAACACAGCCATTCATTCAGTGAATGTTTATTAAATGCCTGGGTAGCTGGCGTTGCCCTAGGTGGCGAGGACACGGTATGCGAAGGTCAGATAGATTCAAGCTTACACTCCAGGGCAGGGAGACACTGATGCACAGGTGGAAGAACTAATCACAGACTTTGAAAAGTGCTCTGGGGAGAAAAGATGAGCAGAGAACTGTGGTGAAGACAAATGGGCAAAGGCTCTGCTCTAGAAAGGGCAGGCCTCTCAGAGTAGGAGACACTTAAGATGAAACCTGAAGGGTGAAAAGGAGCCACTAATGATGGGAGGAGCTGGGGGAAAAGCATCACAGAGAGAGGGAACAGCCAGTGCAAAGATGTTGAGGCCAGAAAAAGCGGATCACAGCTTGGAAACTGTTGAGGCGCATGGTGGTGAGAGTGGCCCGACGATGGGTCTAATTTGATTTTCAGAATAGCCACGTGGGGCTGTAGTCAGTGCTCCTCTCATTTTAGAGATGGGAGCACTGAGGCATTGCTAGTAAGTCACAGAACAAAAGCTCAAATCCTTTCCAGAACTGGTGTTCCTTCTAAGCAGATAAAATAAACCTGTTACACTCTTAGTCTTTTTCTCGCCTCACTTTTCTCACAATCAGAGAGGTCAACTTAAGCTGTGCCTGGCATGACCAGAGCGAGGGACTTGTGGTGAAAAGAGAGGCCGCGATCCCACACGCTCCTCACATCGACATCAGGATCTTCACAGGTTTCGCTGTAGGCGTAGGAAATGTGGGCACAACTTTTTAATGTCTTAGAAGTGTCTGTGGGTACAGAGAAGAATTTACTGTCACATCCATCTGCTCTTCTCCCTCTGTCTCGCTGAGTAACCTGCCATTTGAGATGAAGAACCGGAGCCGCATCATGTCACGGGAACAGAGATGAAGACATCACTCTGGTCCCAGTGGGGCACTCATCTTCTGAGAGATGCCAACTGTTGATCCCTCACTTGCTCTCCTTCAGAAAGAAAAGAAATGAAAAACTGGCAGAGTTGTTTTCATGGTGAACTTGACCCAGGTCACACAGTGGGAGAGATCTGATGTTATCACTGAGGGTAAACCCTTCCTTTGTGGAGGAGGGGGATCAGGAAGGAGGGAAGGCGAGAGAGGGAGGGGCATTCGAGGAGGAAGTTGAACCATCCTCTGCAGCTCCACTCCCTGAAGCACGCAACCTCCCCATGGATGCTTTGAAAAGTGCAGTGGGGGGTACAAGGGGGGAGCATCTGTAATGCTTTCAACAATAAAGATAAATTTTTATTTATTTATTTTATATCTTTATTGCTTTCAGAGAGAGGAAAGGAGAGGGAGAGAGAGATAGAAACATCAATGATGAGAGTCATTGATCGAGCCTGCAACCCGGGCATGTGCCCTGACCGGGAATCGAACTCCAGTCGCCTGGATCCCAGGTCGACGCTCAACCGCTGAGCCACGCCCGGCCGGGCAAGATAAATTTTTAAAAAGTGGTTGGTGCTTTTCTTATGCTCTAGCATCTCGGTGTCTAGAACCATAGCATCTAATGTCTCATGCTGCATGTACGAGGAGGCCCAGTTAATAAGCTGCCAGGATCCAAGCCCCAGCTCCAAGCTTACTGCCTGCTTCTCAAACTGTGGCTCCTTGTGCTTGCCAAAGGGCTTTTTCTTCACTGCCTCTTCGGTCCAAGCTCCAGGGTGAGCCTAATTAAGAACATTCTTCTTTTGTGAATTAGAAAGGACTTTTCAGTTTGCTTAGAGCTGGGATTAAGGCTAAGAGAGGTATATATTCACCAAAGTGGACTCCCCTGGGGAAAGTCAGCCATCTGAACTGATTTGTTGTGTGTGGTGTCGGTGGGGAGGGATGCATTTACATATGTTCTAGTGAAAATTCAGTGGCAGCGTTGCCTAGACGTGTGCTTGAGTTCCGCCTTCCACTGTCTGGTGCCCTACACAGAGCGCCTGGATGTGCACGGGGCTCTTCTTTAGAGTCTACATGTGTGCTCTGATACACAGAGAGGGCTCAGCATAGTGTCGGAAGGATGGTGGGCAATGAATGTGATTAATTTTTATTATGATTTTCCCATTTAGGGTGAGATAAATAATATGTCCTCAGTGTTACAGATTAGCAAATTGGGATTTAGAGACTTAAATAACTTCAAATCGATCAATTAGCAAATGACAGATCCAGGACTCAAACCCAGCTGTTTAATTCTTGAAACTGTTATCTTGCATGTCAGCCTCACGCTGAGTGTGGGGTGACATAAAAAACAGGTTGACTAGAGATTAATCACTGTGATCAGATAGGGAATGTGGAGTGTTAACTCCCTATTTGTTGGGAACAGAAGCAAAATTGGCTGTGGCCCTCTTGTTTCGGGCCTTGGACAAAGTTCATTTACAGCCGAGTTCCGAGCACAAGCAGGATAAACTATTTTGTATTCCGCTAATGTGGCCTTTGCCCGGTAAGTCGGATTCCAAGATCTCATTTCTCATCTGGTGTGGCGCCGGGCCTGCCACCTGATAGATAGTGGCTTCCCTCCGAGGGATGAATCTGCAAGTTGCTGGCTGAGCAGCTTCAGTGGAAGTGCATTATTTGTGAGATCCCTGTGTGGCTGGGGTTGCCCGCCTGAGGTTCCATTACTGGAACCGGAGCACTTGCTCCCAGCTTTCTGTAACCCATGGATGACATCAGTCATGTTAGAAAGACAGCACACACTTGGGTGCTGATTGCTCCCAGCACACTGCTCTGTGCTTGAGTCTTAATTTATAAAGGTGACTGAACGAGCATATGGAGAGGTCCATGCCATTGAAAGAAAAGTTTCATTTTACTCACAGTTCCCCTGGAAACAAGAGATGCACCACGAGGGACCAAGGGAGGAGAGCTAGGTTTTGTTCAGGAAGCAGAAGCTGGAAGGAGTGGGAATTAGGGCCAGAGCTTTTCTTGGGGTTTCCGAGAGAAAGGCAAGGCAGGACAGGGTCAACAGTTTAGGATGGCGAATGTGGATCATTTCGAAGGGCTCTAGTTGGGATGGTCCCTAGTTGCCTGGCTCCTGGGTCCCTGGATGATTAAGGCAGAGGAGACTGGAGAACGTGGGCTCAGAGTAGACACGGAATACTGCACGAACCCTGGGATTTAATAATACAGTGTGTTTGATTTTCATGGAGATTATTTGTGTCAGTGACAGAGTTCCCCATTTATGCAAGCTATAAAATATTCCTTAAAATAGCTTAATTTTATCTTAAAAAGTGAGCTGATTTATAGACAAAGAATAACTGATGGCAAATATGAGCGACTGAGGTTGAAGAGAAACTGTGGCTGCGACTTGTCTCTTTCTCCCTTTAACGCTCTCATGCATTTTTGGATTCTGTTAAAAGTGCACGCACATTTATGACGGTTGTATCTTCCTGAAGAATTGACCCTCTTATCATTATGAAATGTCTCTGCCATTACTCTTTGTTTTGAGGTCCGTTTTATCTGATGCTAACGCAGATGATTCAGCCTCCTAATGCTCCCTGGTTGTGTGGTATGTAATTTTCTCATTTATTTACTTTCCATCTGTTTGTGTCTTTATATTTAAAGTGCATTTCTTATCAATAGCAAATAGCTGGCCTTGCTTTTTTGATCCATTGTGATAATCTCTACCTTTTAGTCTGGTCTTCTCCCTGCCCTGCTGAATTAGTTTCCTATCGCTGCTGTAACAGGTTAGCACAAGCGTGAGGCGGTGGGCCAGGGACTGCTCTTTGCTCCTAGAGGCTGCTCACGTTCCTTCTCAGGCTTCCGTGGGGCCCCATCCAGCAGTGGGGGGTCGTGTTCCTCTCTCCCTTAGGAATCTGAATCTCTTGGACCTCTCTGCCGCATCTCCCTGACTCCAGGTGGAGAAAGTTCTCTGCTTTTAAAAAGACAGGTGATTCTGTTGGGCTCAGGGGATAACCTCCCTACTTTAAACACATCTGCAATCTTTTCTCCATGTGGCAACGTATTCACAGGAGCTAGGTCTAGGTCATGGACATCTTTGAGGGCCATTCTATTCACAATGCCTGCCCTTTTAAAAAAAATTTAGGTTATTATAGAATTCCATTGTAAACTTTTTTATTGGTTTTAGCTATATGTCTTGCATTTTTAAAGTGACTGCCTGGGGGATTACATTAAGCCTCCTTAGCTTTTCACAGGCTACAAGGGTTAATATTGTACCACTTCACATAAAATGTAGAAACCGTTCCCTGCGTCAGCCCATTTACCACCCACTCTCGTTTATACCGCAGTGAATGTGCATCACATCTACGTACATTAAAATTGCCTGTGACAATGTAAGACATTTTGCTTTAAACAGTCATATGTATGTGTATTTTTAAAAATTAAGAGTAAAAATAGTCTTCTACACGTCCTCAGATATTTACCATTTTTAATACTCTTCGTTGACTCCTGAAGGGATTTGGGTTTCCCTCTGATACATTTCCCTTCAGCCTTCAGGACTTCCTTTGGCATTTCTTGAAGTGCTGGTCAGCCGGCACTGAATTCTCTTAGTTTCCTTTTATTTGAAAAGTCTTTGATTTGCTTACATTCTTGAGGGGCGTTTTCACCAAATATAGAGTTTAGGAGTTTTCTTTCAACACTTCAAGGGCTTTCACTGTCTTCCGGACTCTAGTTCCTAATCTAAAGACTGGAAATTTTGAATCATAATTTCCTGTCATTTTTCTCTTGCTAATTTCAAGGTTTTTTTCTTTTGGTTTTCATCAGTTTGACTATGATGTGCCTTCCGTGGTTTTCCTCACATTTATTCCGTGTGGGGTTCTCTGAGCTTTTTGAATTTGTAAATTTAGGTCTTTCACCACGTTTGGGAATTTTTGGCCGTTATGTGTCAATGTTTTTTTCTACCTCCTTTTCTCCCTTTCACATGTTAATCATGTGTATTAGACTTTGCTCATTTTAAGAAGTCTTTCTCTTTTTTTCTTTTCTTTTTTCCAGGTTGAGTACTTTCTATTGATTTATCTTCAAGTTCTCTGATTCTTTCCTGGCCACCTTCATTCTCATGTAAGCCCATCCTTTACATTAGTCAATTCTTTACATTAGTCACATGGCTACAGGGCCGACCAGATTCAAGGGGAGGAGGAAGAACCACCTGTCCCTAGATGGCGAGACATGTGCGGTCATCCTTCATTTATCCCACTCGATACTGAAATCTCTTCTAAGCTGTCCCCTCCCTCCACCCAGTCTTGCCCTCTCAGATGTCTCTCTGCTCAACTCCTTGCCTTCCTATAAAAGCCTTCCCCTCCCAGAGCGAATGAACGAACATCCCTTCTCAGCTATTCCACGGCCTTCTGGGCATACTTTAGTATTCGCCACTTTGCCCTGCAGTTATGAGACCTGTTTGTCTTCCTCGCCAACTGCTCTGAGTTTCTCAGGGGAAGGGACCGTATGATACATTCAATGCCTCTCCCACTGAGAGCTCACCAGCCTGTCTTCCCAAGGTTGGGGACTTTGCCTGCTTGTTAATTTTGTCCCCAGTGGCTGGCTCATCATTTCTTGAATTGGAATGATTTTTTTTTTTTTTTTTTTTAATTCACACAGTCAGGGAAGAACCAGAACTGGATTCCAGACTTTTATGCCCTCCAAGTTCTTTCTAGGGCTCTCCAGCAGCTGGCTCAACCTAAACAATCTTCAAGGCCTCTTTCCTATTATATCCAGCTTATGTCTTTATCTCCATGTCTCAAAAGCACTTTCTTTCATGTGCTAAAATATAAACTGAGTGTAATAGGGTGAAAGGTTTGAGGATTTTCCTGTATTGGCCTCTACTCCAATTTCTCTCTTATGGGCAATGCACTGAGCACTGTTCTGTTTCGTGGTTTTAAACTTAAAGAAATCAGCTCCGAGCTCCAGGACAAAGGAGCAGATTTTTTATCATATGCTTGTTGCTTTGGACCATGAACTTTACAGGTTTGTTTCTTCTGGAACAATGTAATAAAGGGGAAAAAAAGAGAGTTAAATGATTCATCTGGAGGCCCAGGAAATTGAATCCTGAAGGGCTCACTCACACTTTGAATATGAGCTTCCTTTTTCTGTCATCTATTCTGATGCTTGACACAAAACAGGAACTCAATGGATGTCTTTGACATTAAAGTCGTCTCTACCTAGAACAATGATTCACCAACTTTCACGTGGATAAGCATCTCTGGAAGAGCTTGTGAAAACACTGGCTCTGGGCCCCACTTCATAGCCTGTAGTTCAGTAGGTATAAGGTGGGGCCCAAGACTGTGTGTGTATATGAGGCTCCATGTGATGCTAATGCGGCAGGTCCATGGCTACTCTTTGAAGCAGTTTCTCAGCAGCGGAACTCTTGACATTTTAAGTTGGATGATTCTTTTATTATTATTATGGTAAAAACCCTGAACATGAGATATACCCTCTTGACAAGTTTTTAAATGTACAATTCAGTGTTGTTAACTATAGTCACAGTGCTTTACAACTAGAACTTACTCATCTTGCCCTAAGTGAATATACCCGTTGAACAGCAACTTCCCTCTTCCCTTCCCTCTCCCAGCCCCTGGCAACCACCGGTCTACTCTCTGCTTCTGTGAGTTTGACTATTTTAGATTTCTCATTTAAGCTGTACCATATAGTAATTGTCTTTTCATGTCTAGCTTCTTTCACTTAGCATAATGTCCTACAGGTTCATACATGTTGTCACAAATGGCAACATTTTCTACTTTCTTAAGGCTGGATAATATTTCATCATATGTATATGATGCCACATTTTCTTTACCCGCTTACTATTGATGGAAGTTCGGGTTGTTTCCATGTCTTGGCTATTGTGAATAATGCTGCAGATAAATATGGAGTGAGGGTATCTCTTTGAGATCCTCATTTCAATGACTTTGCTCAGTTTCCCAGAAGTGGATTGCTATATCATATGGCAGTTCTAGTGTTAATTTTTTATTTTTATTTTTATTTTTGGCAAAACCTCCATACTGTTTTCCATAGTGGGTGCACCAACTTACATTCCCACCTGCAGGGCACAAGGATTTCCATTTCTCCACCGTCATCCTCACTTGTTATCTTTTGTTTTTGTGAGAATAGCCATCCTTACAGGTGTGGGGTGATGTCTCACTGTGGTTTTGATTTGCATGTCCCTGGTAATTAGTGATGTTAAGCACCTTTTCATACGCCTGTTGGCCTTTGGAGAAATGCCTAGTCAGGTCCTCTGTCCATTTTTAAAAATTAGATTATTTTGTTGTTGGTATTGAGTTGTAGGACTTTTTTTTTTTTTTTTTTTTAACATATCTTTATTGATTTCTGAGAGAGGAAGGGAGAGGGAGAGAGAGAGAGAAACATCCATGATGAGAGAGTCATTGACCGGCTGCCTCCTGCACGCCCCCTACTGGGGATCTAGCCCGCAACTCGGGCATGTGCCCTGACTGGGAATCGAACTGCGATCACCTGGATCATATACTGATGCTTAACTGCTGAGCCAAGGCCTGCTGGGCAAGTTGTAGGACTTTTTAATATATTTTAGAAATTAACCCTTTGTCAGATATGTGATTGCAAATATTTTCTCTCATCATGGAGGTTGCCTTTTCATTTTCTTTTGTGTTTTTTCTTTTGTTGTGCAGAAGCTTTTTAGGTTGATTTAGTCCTGCTTGTTTGTTTTTGTTTTCGTTGCCTGTGCTTCAGTGTCATATCCAAGAAACTACTACCAAGACCAATGTCATGAAGTGTTTCCCCTATGTTTTCTTCTAGGAGTTTTACAGTTTCAGGTCTTACATTTAAGCCTTTAATCTATTTTGAGTTAATTGTTGAGTATGGTGTAAAATGAGGATCCAATTTCACTGGATAATTATTTGTTGTGGGGAGTTTTCTTGTGTATTGCAGGATGTTCAGCAGCATCCTTGGTCTTTACCCACTAACAACCCTCCCTTGAAGCTTTGACAATAAGATGTCTCTCCAGACATTGCCAAATCACTCCTGGGAGGCATAATCACCTACTGTTGAGAACCACTGCTCTAGGGTTGCTGCTCTGGATGTCCCATGGATTGGTGTGTCATTCACTGAGCAGGTTCTGATGGTGGATTATAAGGTCAGTTTTGGAGTCTGTTGGCTTCTGTTGGCTAATAGGTTACCATGAATGTCCAGGTATTTGGATATTGAAGCCAAGTGGAATGGGCAGGTCTACCAATATGGTTTTGAAATCCATCAGCATCTTGTTAAAACAATAAAGAATGGATAAAATTTCCAAGTAACTTATCTACTGAGGGAGTACCAATGGACAGAAAACAACTCTTTAAGAGATGAGTGAAGGAAGAGTTGCCAATAAGAAGGAATGATCAGGGATGTAGGAGGACAAGTAGAAAAAGTTTCTCAGAAAACAGTGGAGGAGAGTGGGCAAGGAGATAGACGGGAGATCCACTAACAGCAGGTCTGAAAAGAGCTTGTGGGACATGCCTACCAGAAGGTCATCTTGAGCACAGAGACCTGAGCTATTCAATATGATGGCCACTGACCACCTGTGGCTACTGAGCAGTGGGAATGATGCTAGACTGAGCTGAGATGTGCTGTAAATGTAAAATTCACATTGGATTTCACATTTACTATGAAAAAGAAAGAATGCAAAATGTCTCATTAATCATTTTATAGTGATTGCACATCGAAATAATATTTTTGATATATTGAGTTGAGTAAGATACCGTATTAAAATAGATTCCACCTGTTTGTAAATAAATTGTAAATTTATATATGTGGCTTGCTTTATATTTTCATTGGATAGCACTGGCATAGAACAGTTTCTGTGGAGGGGTAAAGTCTAAGAACAGAAGATAGTGAGCTGAGAAGTGAATAAAAGGCGAGGACCTGGAGCTGGAAGGAGACTGCTCTTTGGGCAAAAGAGCAGACAGGCGGGCACATTAGAGAACATGGGCTGCTTGCTCTTTGGCAGAAAAGGGAAGGTGAGTGATCATGTTGTTATCTAGGGAAGGGGCTGTGCTACAAAATGCTCATTTTTAGAAAGGGAGAGGCCTGGGCATGGTTGAGGCCAAGCGTGAAAGGGCCACTGGGGAGAAAGAAGGACACTACACGGGGCTTAGAGAGATTTTCACTAAGCAGGCAGGGGCGTGGAGGGGAGGAACTTACCTCCACCTTTAACCCCTTTCAGCCTCATTCTTTCTCCTGAGAAATGGGGCTGAGGGTCGTGCTGTAATAGCGATGCCTCCCCACAGCACTGTGCTGGGGTTTAAATGAGATCACAGACCAGGATCAGCTTCGTAGGTGATGACACACTGTGTGAAACTGTTTCAGTCACAGCCGCCGTGGGCCTTTCTCTCTGCCAGTTCGCCGCCTCAGCCTCCTCGTGCGTGCATGGTTCACTTTCTTTATTGCTGCCGAGTTGCAGGAAGGATTTACCCCACATTTCAAAATGGGAGGCCTACTCAACACAGAATCTACTGCTAACATGTGGAACACAAGTGACTTCTAAACGGCGATTGGCATGGGTAACCCCGGGCAGTGGTGCTCAGGGGTGGTGCCTAGACCAGCAGCATCAGCATCCTTTGGGACTATGACCGAAGAGTGTCCATTTTCATACATGTCCTGCCCAATTGGAAACCCTGGGGGCAGAGCCTGTCGATCTGTGTTTTAACAAGTCTTCCGGTGATCCTGGTTCAATCCAAAGGTTTAAAACCCTGCCCTAATGAAAGCAGATCAAAACCCTTTAGTGCAAGGATTCTCAGACTTTGGGTAACTAGTTAAAATTCAGATCCTGGGGCTAGGAAGCTACATATAGAAGATCCCAAGATTGTTCTGATGAGCTACCATCATATATTGTAAGTCAATTTTCTGCAAAGGACCAGATAGTAAATATTTTAGGCTTGGCACATGAAGAGGCCACATGCTCTGCTGTTGGAGCAGGAGAACAGCCACAGACAATGCATTAAGGACTGAGCGTGGCTGTGTTTGGGGCCATATAAAATAGACTGCGTGATGGAGTTGGCCCATGGGCCGTAGGTTGCCAACCCTGCTTTGGAATCTAAATTTCACCCTTGGTTGTGATACTGATTCGCTCGTCTTCCCATCAGTGATTCTCTATCCATTCATTCATTCTTTAATTCAACACTTTTTATTGGGGTCCATCTGTGCCAGACACTTAGCAAAGCAGGGAAGATGGACTGCTGACTTGCGGGCATGGTCCTTGCTCTCATGGAGCCGGCAGTCTCATCAAGTGTGGGGGGGATTGTTGAGCAGTGTCAGAATCTATTGCAATGTGTGCTTAAAATGGGGGGAGAAAGTTTGCTATCCATCCAAAGAGCGTCTATTCCATAGCCCAGCGCAATATGCTTTGTGTTCAGTTTCCTGGCTTCCTAGCTGCACAACTTTTAATGAAGTTGAGGCAACTTTTGAGAGCATTTTTGGTTCCACCCCACCAGTTGCTAGGAGCTCTTTGCAAATGATTTACAGAGCTCTCGTCACCCACCACCAGGCGATAGCCATTTATGAGTCAGACCAGACCAGCTGGCTGATATGGCACAGGGGGTTAGGAGAGGAATCTATTCTAGCTGTTGGTATGGAAATGCTGAAACACCAGGCAGTGTTTGTTCTGCCAGCATCTGACTATGCAATGGGTAGTATTTAGTGAGAAATTCTTACATTATTAGAAACTTTTGTTCAAATGGAAACTAGCTCTAGACTTTTTCATCTTTTTGGAGCAATTTTTTAAAGACCTGAGCATCCTTAGGATTTACTGCTTATTTGGTTCAGATTTGCAAGCCTACTGGCCCCAGAGGCTTTTCCTTTGAATCTGATGTAATAATAAGAATAGTAATTTCATAGCAACTGAACATTTTTCGGAACATATACGCAAGGCATTGTGCTAAGTAATATCGTATGTGGTAGACAGATAATGGCTTCTCAAAGATGTCCACGTCCTAATCTCTGGAATCTGTGAATATGTTACTTTACATGGCAAAAGGGACTTTAGTTGTGACCTTGAGATGGAGAGATTATCCTGGACCATCCAGATGGGTCCAGTTTAATCATATAAATTTTGAAAAGATTTTCATTGCCCCAGAAGGTTCTCTTTTGCTCCCAAGATAACCGCTATTCTGAATTCAATCGCTGTAGAGCAGTTTTGCTGGTTTTTGAACTCTATATAAAATTTCTGTCATGGTATGTTATAAATGGAATTGAATGGTGTGCATTCTTTTGTGGCTGGATTCTTTAAGCATCATATTTCTGAGGTTCATCCATGTTGTTGAGTATTGAAAGCTCTTTGCTTCTGCACTCTTCCAGTGACCCCATATCATTAGATGAGTGCCCAGCCAGGAAGATGGGCTTCCTATTGCATTATGGCTGCTTATTGACATCTGAGTGGTACCTGGTGATTCAAGCTTGTAATGTCTTCCTCATGGGCTTCAGCTTCAGTGAGGCAGTGGTTCCTGGTGCATAGTGGAGGCTTAATGAAGGGCCATTAAGTAAATGTGCTCATGAACAAGTGTTTCTCTACCTAGTATCTATTGGGTGTTCATTATATACCATGCACTATAGCGCTGAGTATTTTGCATTCATTATGTCAAGTAAATGAAAACAATAACAATAACTCATTTGAATGGTTATTATCTCTAGTATGTAAATCAAGAAATTGAGACCAAGAACAATACACATTGGGCCCAGGTCATACAAATAATAACTGATGGACTGACTGATTCCAACAAATATGTTCTTCACACTTGTCTGGGCTATTATTTTAATCCTCACTGGAGGATATGTTTTTATTTATTTTAAAGAGAGAGGAAGGGAGGGAGTAAGAGAGAGAAACATCGATGTGAGAAACATTAACCGGTTGCTCCCCTTATGTGCCCCAACTGGGACTGAACCTGTAACCTAGGTACGTGCCCTGACCAGGAATTGAACCATCAACATTTGGTGCACAGGACAGTGATCCAACCAACAGATACACTGACCAGGGATGGGCTGTCTATTTTTAAGTAAAGTTAATTGATTTTTCCTTTATGAAGGAAACACAGGCTGATTATAGAAAGTTTGAGAAATATAGAAAAGCGAAAGAAGAAAACATAAAGGCATCAATCTGCCACCACCTTAGGACAATCACTATTTTATTTTGTGACAACCTTCTTGTATTATTTTATATACTATATTATTTGTTTGTTTAATATAGTAACGATCATGGTACACCTGCAAAATTATATCTTACTTTCCATTTAACTTTTTCCTGGGTTGTTATAAACTCAGTGGCATTTAATTCAATATTCATTCAACTGCTGTGAATGGATTACTTGCTGTGAGACATTATTTATTGAGCCCCTTCTGTGTGCAGGGCACTATGCAAAGCTCATATTCTGCACCATTAGGCTCTACTGGCCCTTACCTGAGCCAGCTGAATTGGGACCCAACCTGAAGCCACACCATCTCCTACCCCTTAGAGTGTTGACATTGTTGGAATTCTATGCCTTTAATGGATCCCTAGGTTTGTTGCTACGTGCTACTTTTTTAATTAATAAAAGAAGAAACCCACAAGAACACCATCAAAATTCCCTGCAGATTCTCTGAGCTTCTTGCTTTAGCACAGCAGGAATCCTGTATAACAAATTGGAGCGGGACTGGAATTCATCATCCCAGGTGAGGAGTTCACAGATCGCATACCAGAGCTCGGGCTGCATATTTAAATACTAACTAGGCTTGCTCTGCAAATAGATGGAAGGGATTCCCAAACCAGAGTGCCATAACTTGATTTGCAGAATCAGGTCAAACCCTCAAGCTCATTATGAGCTCTTATTGGAGGATTTGAAATAGGAGACACAATGTCAGGTTCAGAGATGCGAGCTGGTGGGTGGGTCGGGGTGGGCAAATGAAGCTAGCCTTTTTGTCTCTTAGGAGGTTGGAGAAGATGTTTCCCAAAGGGCTGTGAATCATTTGAGGCAGATTTCAGGGCATTGCAGCAGATGAATGCAAATTCAGCCTATTTCTCTGGCCCAGTGGTTACTCATACTTATGACACTCAAAACCAAACATGTGAATGGGAAGGATGCTTATGGGGCAGCGTAGAGGCAGACCACACCAGATCGGAGGCTCCAGCAGTGTTCAGTGACTTTATGGAAAGATGATTATAAAAATGTGTGCTATGAGGCATAAGCTAAACATTTGTCTGTGTCAACATAAATTAGCATCGATTCTCTTTTTGTGCAGTTCACATAACACCTTCTTTATATTCATCATTAGTTCATTTGTTGAACACCTCCTATATGCCCACACAGGTGATATAATAGTGGACTTTATAATCTGTTGAGTCACTTTAGGTATTTATTGAGCACCTATTGTATGTGGCTCGGGAAAAGGTGGAAGTGTGAAGCTATTTAAGTTCTAACTCCTGTTCTTGAGTAGCTTGCAATCTGGTATGAAAGTTAAGACATGCAATGGAGCCCGGCAGGGCGTGGCTCAGCGGTTGAGCGTCGACCTAGGATCCAGGCGATCAGGGTTCGATTCCTGGTCAGGGCACAGGTTGTGGGCTCAATCAATGACTCTCTCATCATTGATGTTTCTGTCTCCCTCTCCTTTCCTCTCTCTGAAAATCAATAAAGATATATTTTTTTTAAAAAAAAGATATGCAATGGATAACGGACATGGTGTCTGAGCAAATATTCTTCCCCCAGCTCACTCTAATTCTTGATAGATGTTTTGGCAAGATATTTTCATTCCATGGGGTTCGTCCTAGGGCCAGTTGAGGAACCAGTGACTCAGAATCTGCTTTAAAAATACATATCCCTGTACCGCACCTTGGGTCTACTAGACATAAAATCTATGGGACTAGGGCCTCAGGAGACTATGGATAAAAATGGGACAGCAGGATTGAACTTGTGTGTGTGTGTGTGTGTTGTGTGCGTGTATTTGTATGTGTGAGGGGGGTCATTCGTAAGTGTGAGGGGTAGTCAGTAATAACTTTGTCAACTAACAGTCTGATTTGCCAACAGAGATGGGTTTAGAGGCTCAACATCACCCAATGTGGGGATCCATGACTTTGTGGCAAGTCAGCATTCAAGGAGGCTGGATGTGGTAGCAGTTCAGGGTGGACTAGGTGACACATGGTGGCAGTTATAGTAACTAACTGTACTGGGAGTTCTTTGTGTGCCAAGTGCTTTTATGCCATCGTCACCTCTGATCCTCTCAGTCTCTTACGTGGAAGGTATGGTTGTTATCTCCATGTGTAGAGGAGGGAACCAGGGCACAGAGACCTTAAGCAGTTTGCTCAAATCTCCCACCTTGGAGACAGCAGAGCTGGAATCCCAATGCACTTAGTCACTGTTCCTCCTTCCCGGTATAACCTAGAGAAGCACACACCGTAAATATGACCAATGAGCCAACCTGTCCTTTGAGGAGGATCTTCATTGGCAAGTGTTGCTCGCGAGGGTGACCCCTGTGACACTTCGTAACCCTAAGATTGTGGCTGCTGGAGCCTTCAGGAAGAGATTCGGGTGATGTTCTCCTGCCCATGCCTACAGAACAGCCCTCAGGTCAGGATCAGAGAGGTCCAGGGAATGCCTCTTCGAGCACCTTGCCCTTCAGAGTTGTCATTGGTCATCATTTTGGTTGAGGAATTAATTGCCAAATTAATCAAGAGTTCAGATTGTCCCATTCCTCGCCCGCTTTCCTTGGTTGGGAATTCTGGCCCCTCTCTAGGCATGATGTGATTGCATGATCCCAGTCATCGCCTTTCCTCTAGGAAGCTGCCTCTCGGGGCTTAGATTTATTTCATTTCTGCCACTCTCGCTGCTCAATACAAGCAGAGCACAACTATGGATTGAAATTTTTCTCCTGATAATGTCTTTCAAGGAGAATTGGGGTTTCACAAGAGGAGACATGAAAAAGGAGGTTCCTTAAAGGAAACCAGTTTCTAGACCAGAATGCTGAGGAGAGCTTTCAGAAGTGAAAGACCACGTTCATTCTTGGGTGGCCCCTGGGGGCAAGTAGCGGCTGTCATGCAGCAAAAGCAGCCCTGGGCTTGCAGTTCCATCCTGGACCCACCCTTTGTGAGCTGATCGTGTGGGCAGGCTCCTTAACTCGCCTTCCCCGTGAGTAAAACCAGGGTCTGGGATCAGATAGTTTCTTTCTCAGAGCTGAGAACAGGCCCAAGGCAGGGAGCACACAGGGTCAGAGTGACAGGCCAATGGTGTTCCCATGTGGGAGGAAGTTAAGAGCATTTTGTGGTCACAGAGAAACAAAACAGTGCTAATAAGGTAATTAGCACCTTTTCTCTGATTAGCAGCCAGGGAATTATTGACAGATTAAATAGAAGCTGTGAAAAGATCCCTGGGCAACTGAGGGGTGAGAGAAAGGTAATAGCCTGTTTTCTCCATATAAAAGAATATAAATATGTTTTATAAGCAGAAAATGGGTCTCTCCCACCCTCGCCCCAATGGCTTCCTTTCAGACCCTCACCCTCACCCTTGCGCAGGAAGCCCCCTCCTCCAGAGAGGCACTATTTCCTCTCCTGTTGCCAGGTCGCTGCTATTCCAGTATCCCTTCCTCAGGAGAATTTCTGACCATCAGTTTCCTTCATCGCGTGTTCTTAAAGCACCATATACTTTTCCTGAAAATGCAGATGTCAATGGCAATTTTACATTTGCGTGGCTGTGTGATGAATGCTTGTCTTCCCTTCCATCTAGACCATAAGCTCTGCGGGTGCAGGTTTCAGAATCCCCAGCCTTCAGCACGGTGCCTGCTACAGAGATGAATACATAAGAGAATGAAGGAATGAATTAACTAAAGGGAAGCACAGCTGAGTGATACTTGACATCTGGTCTTTTGTATAGCTCTGGGAGGTCAGTAAAGCTGGGTCCGCTTGTCATGCCCGGAAGCAACCAAGCTTCTGTGGATGAGCGAAACGAAATACCTTTCCCAAGACCCGTGCCCCCGTAAACCAGACTCACACATAACCCTTGAGAATCTGAGATTTTTATTCATTGTTGCTTTAAATATGGGTATGATGTTGCTTATTGCTAAAAGCAGAAGTTTAAAAAATTTAGAAATTAAAAAAATGAGCAAAATACAACAAAAACAAAAATGAAAGGCAGCAAAGCCTACAGGACAGTGCACTCTGTTCAAACTCCTCCCCTCAGCGTGAGCTGCATCTGAACAGAGTCTACCTGTTGCACCGAACTTGCGGCACAGGCCTCGGTGCTCACCAGCTAGTAGCCAGGAGTGAGGATTCTGGCAGAGTCATTTTGCATCTTGACCATCAGCTTGGATAAGAAAACCTTTCAGGGATGACGCAAGCAACTTTAAGGAATGACGTGGGTCCCGCACCCAGTGCCTGGCCGAGATTTGTCATCGTGATGCACAAGCTGCTGGGCATTTCTTACTACAGGGCATGTAACCGACCCCACTCCCCGGCCCGCTGGAGAGAAACCCTGAGTTCACTGTCTTTCCTGACGTTGTGTCTCGGGCCCCAGTGCATGCTGACACACTCGGGCAAGGCTCTAGCCTCACTCAAAACGAGGCAGTGAAGCAAAACAAAACCAAAAACTGAGTGAGGCCCCTCTGCATGCTGGGGGTACAGTCATGAGTAAGACAAAGGAAGGCAGACAAAACCAAACGTCACCCATAGTTCCCGCCTTTACGGAGCGTATGTGCCACTCAGAAGAGCCTTTGTGGTAGCCCCAGCCCCCCATCTGAGTTTCACTTTCTGTGGTTTCAGTTACCCCTGGTCAACCACGGTCTGGAAATATGAAATGGAAAATCTCAGAAATAAACAAGCCGTAAGTTTTAAATTGCAGGCCACCCTGTGTGCCGCACTTCATCTCATCACGTGGGCTCTGTACCATCTCCCGTCATCACAGGAGGAAGGCTGAGTACTGTACAGTAACATTTGGGGAGAGAGAGACCACAGTCACGTAACTTCTATTATAGCATGTTGTTTTAATTGTTTCACTTTATTATTGCTGTTGTTAATTTATTACTATGCCTAATTTAGAAATTAAACTTTATCATAGATATATATCTATAGGAAAAAACATAGCATATATAGTCTGGCACTGTCTGCGGTTTTGGGCATCTACTGGGGGTCTTGGAACATATTCCCTGTGGATAAGGGGGGGACTTACTTAATGATAATTAACAGCCACATTAAGTGCTATGAAAATACAAGGAAGAGCATAGAAGAGAGGAAGTTTACCTAATCAAGGAAGTCAGGGAAAGCAGCCCCTAAAAATTGACAGTTTAGCAATGAAATGAAGGATGAGTTAGGAGACTGAGAAGGACGAGCTGGAACAGCACAAGCAAAGGCACTGTGGCGGGCACAGGGGCCTGAGAGGTCACGGTAGCGGAAGGGGAGAAAGCAAGGCAGCGTGTGGTCTGAGATGAGCCTACAGAGGTAACAGGGCCATGGCCCTGCTGGCGTCTACGGGTCACACCGCCGTTTGTGGTGTTTGTCCCGAGAGCCATTTGACACTGAGTGGTCAGCTCCACAGTGGAGAGAAATTAGGTTTGTGGTGTTTGTCCCGAGAAACATTTGACACTGAGTGGTCAGCTCCACAGTGGAGAGAAATTCAGGTGTCAGGGGGATGAAACCCTCTCCTGACTCAGGTATCGATTGCAAGGATTTCCAACGTGCCTACAAGGATGACACCAAACTCAAATCCCAACCAGACAGCCTGCAGAGTAAGTACATCACGATGCCGGGTGAGGGCTGCCACACGGCTACCGTCAGTGTTTGCATAAAAAATCATCATGGAGCAAATCTCCCACCACCTGCTAAACATTTAACACTAGTTAACATGATGAACATGATGTGACCTGGAGAAAGGAGAACTTTGACTAATAATGAATCCTGGGGCTCGTCCCACAGCCTGGCTCGCTTCACTGATGCATTTCATCTGAGTGTGGAGAGGATTGGCGTGTTGGGCAGACAGAGTCATTTAGAGGCAAAAGGCTCATTAAATTCCCAGCTTTTTTTTATTTTTTTTATTTTTTTGGTACCTGCAGCGTTTTTGTTTTTCTAATTCATGGCCTGAAAGTTTTGTTGGCAAGGGATTAAATGAATGAAGAGAGTTGGGTTTCTATGCCAGAATTGCCCAATCGTCATCTCTTGTGAGCTTTAGAAAAAGAGGCATCTGAGTGGGCTCTTAATGAGCGAGTGTTCAGTGGCCCCTAGGTGTTCGGCTCCCTTTGTCCTGTTCAAATGAGAGATTGTTGGCAACCTTCCCTGAGCCGACAACAGAGAGATGACGGGGGTGGGGGGGGTGGGGGGGGAGGTGAGCTGCAAAGAGCAGCCATCCCTACTCCACAGGGTGTCTGTGAGGCTGTCTCAGTCGGCTGACCGTGTTCAACCTCTACACCGTTTATGTTCCCGGGAGCAGAACACAATTAGGTTTCGTATTTTCTCTGCAAAGAGAAAGGGGGTGTCCAGAGTGAAGAACTAAGGAGCCCCACTCTCCAACACTGACGGTGTACTGCGAGCCTGCGTTTTGCAATTAAACAGAAAGAAAAGTGTTCCCTTCACCGTCCTTTGTTTGAGGACTTCCCGTGTTTTCTTGCACAGGCTTCTCTGTCTGGCACTGGAGGAAATCCGTAGATGACCCGGTGGGTGGGCAAAGGGAAGCCCCGGGAGGAGCTGGCTGGCCCCAGTTTGATCCCAGCCGCAGAGGGATTCTTCTCGCTGCCTCAAAACACCTTTGTGTTGGGGGGGAGCACAGGTTGGTTGGAGCGTTGGGCCTTCTTCCATTGCCTACTTCGCTGCTTGTGTCCCCTCACTCCCCTGGATCACTGGGGTCTGGCCTCTGAGCCCTCCACTCCTGCGAAAGCCCGAGTGACCATCTCGCTGCCCTGTGCAGCAGCCCTTTCAGTCATCGTCCTGGACACTTCGGACACCTCCCACCCTTCCCTCCGTCTCCGAGCTCTCTACTCCCTTTGGCTTCTGAGACTTCCCGCTCCCCTGCGTTTTCCCTGTACCTCTCCTGCATGTCTTCTGTCTCCTTTTCGCGTATTCTTCCTTCTGCTAGATCATTCTTTCTAATGTTTTCCTAAAGTTCTCAAGGCTCTTCTTATTCTGCATGTGCTAGGTGATGTCATCCTCAGCTCTCCACAACCCCCTGAAGGCGGACAAATCCTCATTCTCCCACTTCAGCCCTGTCTCCTTTCCTAATCTTCTTTCCTCCCTTCCTCCCTCCCTCCCTCTCTCTCTCCCTCCTTCCTTTCCTACCTTCTCCTGGCCCGACTTTCCCCCTACCTTCCAACACAGTTTAAATAGCTTCTACTCAGTTTAGCAAATATATGTATTAAATACCATTATACAGCAGGCTCTGTTACAAATACTTGGAATGTATCAGTGAACAAACAAGATATCCCTTATAGTCTATCAGGGACAGTCAGACAGGAAACAATAAACATAATAAGTAAATCCTATGAATTGTTTGGAGCATAAAGGTATCAGCGCTTTGGAACCAGATCCAATGGTACTCTACAAAATGAGGCCGAAGGCCTGGACCCACCCTTGGGGCCGCCTCCTCTCCTACCCTCCCCTCCTCCCCCACCCTCCCAGCCCAGGTTTCTCTTGTATAAAAATGGAAGAAAGAGAGCCATCGACCAGTTTCCCATGGCTTCCACAAGGGCGGAAACAAATATGAGCTGTCTAAGCGTGAGGGACGTCGTTGGGGCTGGAGGCAGCAGGTGATGTGTGTCAGGGCTTGCCCTGCCCCGGAGGCCCCGGAGGCCCCGGAGAAGCCCCTTCGGTGTCCAGCTGCATTGGAGAAGGTGAACCTGCTGAGCTCGAGGAGCCGTCAGCTGACTGAGGCTCCGCCTGAAGCCAGCCCTGAGTGTGGCTGCAACTGGGAGGCCCCGGGGTTAAGCAAGACTATTATCAACTGAGTTTTCTCTCCTTTAAATAGTAACTTGGAACGCTTTTCAGAGGCTGGCATTCAATTTTCCCTTTTATGTCACTTATCAGGAAAACACTCAAACCATCAATTTTCCTGTTAAAAATCTCTCCCTTCCACCCCTTGTTTAAGCTCCTAATTTGTGCTCAGAGTTCAGTTGTGACGGTGAACTCTAATCACAGTGAATTCATCTTCCTTTTTTGAGCTTTAAGTGGATATTGGCCTAACACTTGCGGAGAACAAACAAATGTTGGCTTTTTGATGTGCGGGAGGGCGCACACACGGGCACGGATGCTCACATGAGCACTTAGCGTGGCCCTGCTCAAGGGCCTACTAGGCTCTGAGAGCATGAGAGATGAATAAGTCTGAAGCTCTCAGATACCTCAGTCAGCCCACATGTTATAGGAAGGTCTGGAATCTGTTAGCTTCGTGGGGAGGTGATTAGCAAGCAGCATGTTGTGTCCGAGGAACATGGGGCAGATTAGCTTGCTAAATCTCTTGGCACTAGTTTAGGGCCCATGCTTCTGCTTTGGAGGCATTACTTCTAGAAGGAGAAGCTGGTAATGACCAGCTCAGTGCTGAGGAAGGGGGAGCTTTAGGCCACATTAGAATGTATGAACAGGAGCCAGCATCGGGTCAACGAAAGGGAGCGAACAGGTTAAGACTGATGAGGGGGTGGGTGCCCATTGCCCAGTGGTGGGCAAGCTAGGGCTTTGGAACCCAACAAAATTCAAATGAACTCACTTTGACATTAATACTGCTACTCCATGGGTCGTGCTAATGATTAAATGAGATAATGTGGAAAAAGTGACAGGGGTGCAATAACCGGTAGGTAGTAAAATAACCCCTGTGGGTCAGGCATGGTGTGACAGGTTTGTGCGCATGACATGCTCCTCTGATTCGTGAAATGGGTGGTGGTTGCTTTTCCTGACTCCCGGCAGAGGAAACGGAGGCTTGACGATGTTGAGTTTGTTTCTGCCCTAGCACAGGGCAGAAGGGAGATTTGAACACGGATGTCTCATCCCCTAAATCCATGTGCCGTCCACGGCACCAGCTCTTCCCCCGTGATTCTGCTGGGTCTGTGCTCTGGCAAAGCAACTGTACCGTCCTGTTTGAGCCTGTGGAAGAGCAGGAAGGGCCACCCCTGTGTCGGAGCCCCGTCTAGAGGAGACTGTTGTCACAGCTGCTCAAGCAATAGGTTCTGCGAGGACGGGGGTGACTGATGACCTCAAGGCGGCTTGGCGACTTCAGCTACCCAGGAGGAACAGGGGCATATGGGTGGCAGTGTCCTCCTAGTGGCCCCTGGGAATTCTTCCTTCCCGCTGGGCCAGTGCCTCAAGTGACCCTGAGGTGCAAGGGCTCCCTAAGGGCCCCATCCCACCAAGGGGGCTACAGGCTGAAGGAACCTAGATAAAGCAGCCAGCTTCAGCTGTAGCCCTGCTTGCTTTAGTTATTTATTCTTTGTCCATTTTATTGTGATAAAATGCACTTAAGGTTTACCACCGTAACCATACTAAAGCATACAGTTCAGTGGCATTAAGTACATCCCAGTGTTATGCAACTACTATCTGTTTCCCGAACCCCAAACGGAAACCCCATGGCCATTAGCAGCCATCCCCATTCCTCCGTCCCCCCCAGCTCCTGGCAGCCGCTGCTCTGCTCCATCTGTACGGAGCTGCCTGTCCTGGACGGGCCACATAAATGCTGTTGGACAGTATGTGGCCTTTCGTGTCTGGCTTCTGTGCTGAGGACATTAATTGGGAGGGAAGGCAGAAAAGGGGGCTTGGGAGTGAGGCAGAGTTTGGGGAAGGGAAACAGTGTGTCCTGTGCTCGTGAGAGCCCGAGCCAACTCCAACAGCAGCGTGGACACGGGTTCCTGCTGGAATCTGCTCCATTCCTGGGTTAGGAGAGGGAGGGATACCATTTTCACCTGAGTCTGTCTGGTTGCTGAGTTATGGAGAGCAAGTAGCAAGGGTTCAGACAGTAAGGAAAGCCAGCCTAATCCCCTTAAAATTCTGCATTTGTTTCCAGCCTTCAGATCATGAAGGTTTGGGTGAAAGGATTCCTGTGCTGCAGGCACTCAGATTTGCCTCCCAGCTCCTTCACCCCGCACTCCCACAGGCAGCACTCACTCACTTGTACCCCACCTTCCTAACCATGGATGCGCCCTGACTCGGCCACTCTCACTGAATAGTCAGTCATGCATTCCTTCACTCTGTCACGCCCACAACCCTCTTCACTCACTCGCCCATTCATTCATTCTCTCATTCATTCATTCCTCCGCTTACTTATACCTTCAGCTAATGTGTTCTGGGCTCCACCATGGACTAGGAGCTAGATGGGGTGCTGTTGCAGAGATGAATTAGCATTAATCTAGTTGCATGGAGACAGATATTTAAATAGGCACCTGAACTCCTGGTGATGAGCTCCACAACAGAGGCCTGGACAGCGTGTTCTGGGAGCACTGTGGGGTGAATGGGGAGGAGGGGAAAGAGGAGGTGGCAGTGCTGTTTGTACCCAAAGAGCTGGCACGTTGGCCCCCCACGTTGCAGTTCACGGAGATTTGTGCATCCCCATGTCACTGATGCCCGGTGCCCCTCCAGGTAACTAGAGTCCCACTAGGTCCATTTCAAAGATGAAAACATGGGGACTCAGAGAGACCCAGCCACTCCCTCAAGTTTGAAAGCACAGGGCCCGCACGCAGGAGAGAGGGTGGCTTCCCTCCCAGTAGAATCATTTCTTACCCTCAGATGGGTGTGGGCACCTTCTGAATGACAGGCTCCTCCCCGAACTTGTGGGGTTCCTGGGGGCTCCAGCTTTCTCACTCGGGGGCCCCTCTTCCCTTCCTTCCACACAGTTCAGTGCATCTGACTCACAGCCTCTCCCAGAAGCACTTTGTCAGATAAGACGACAGGATCGACAGGCTGTGACTTGCAGCTGTCGCCCAATGGAAACACACAGGGGTGAGGATTTCAGACACTGTCTTGTGTCGCTCCCCATTCCTCCCTGGAAGAAAGAGGACTCCTTCATGGCTGAAGGCTGCTGTGGGGCCTGACCCCTAGGTCTGAACCTCTGCTCTGCCAAATGTTGTGCGTGACCTTGGCCATGCCACTGAGCCTCTCCAATATTGCTCCTCAAAGATTTGTCCCTGGACCAGCACATGGTGCCACCTGGGACCTTGTGGGCAGTGCTCCAGCCTGCATCCACTGGGTGGCATCTGCAGTGGGACAAGGTCCCCAGTGCTTCCCATGTTTATTAAAATAATGAAGCACATCCCTATGTGTCTCAACTTCTTCAACTGTATAGTGGGAGCAGAAATGCTTTCCCGGAAGGTCGGTGTATTAAATGCACTTGAAGCTCTTGGCTTGGCTGGAGAGTGGTTCTGGTTTGTGCACAACTGAAGGGGTCCTGAGGATGTGGGGCTTCCAGTTTTAACAGCGGGCCGAGTTGTCATCTCGTCTCAGCTCGAGCCTGGCACACAGTACGGGCTCCTCGGGAGCCATGGTGTCGGGCTGTTATGAAGACATTTAGGGAACATGTGGAAAGAGCCACAGGGGCCTGTCTGTCTGCATAGATGCTGTGCTGGTGGGCTGTAGGGCTTTGTGTTTCACTGTTGTCATTGTGGTTCATTCTTTCATGGTGACAACAGCCCCAGCCATCCCAGCTCCCGTTAATCAAGCTCTTGATATGAGCTGAGAGCAATCCATGCATTCTCGCAATCACACCAACCTCCTTAAGGTAGGGACTGATGTTCCCTCCACTTTAAAAATGAGAAAGTGGTGTCTGGAAGATATTAAGGATTCTGCCCAAGGTCCTGACATTAGTAAGAGTAAGAGCCAAGGCCTGAACCCTCTGTCTATTTGGCACCAACTTCTGGGCCTTTAATAACATGAACATACAGGCTCCCGGAGGGGGAAGCAGTGTCTTCCGCAGGCTCAGCTCAGAGCTGTTGGTAGATGTTTCTTAGAGAACAGTGGGGTGTTTTCAAGGGGACGTTTCTACTAGAATGTTTACCACCAGGGCCTGCCCCCAGCAAGTGTTATGGGGATGCCGAGACTCTCCTTTTTCCAGAAATAAAGCTGCCTCGTTCGGTTCAGCAGCAGCCCTTCTGTGTGTGACAGCAAGAGATGGAGACTTAACGAACAGGACCAGTTTGCTTTTTCTCTTTGCTGGGACAGCTTAATGACAAATGATTATCATTGGTGGCAACTTGTCATGTCTTTCGTCTGGGTCACGGCGGCTGTGGCTGTCAGACTCTGAGGAAACCAAGCACAGAGGCACATTGAAGAAAAATCAGCAATAAAAAAATGGATAAAGAGCTCATTCGGAAAGAGGGAGATAGTGGAGAGGGGCGGCTGCCCCGGGGGAGGCGTGGATAAGAAAAGGGAAGGATGGTGAAGGGAAATGCACCTATCTGTGGTGTGAGCTCTTCTGATCTAAGTTTGGAAGGTGAATGGGGAATTAATCGCATGATTCTCTCCTTTTTTCCCCGTAGCCAAAGTGGCACCAGGAATCTTTGGTTGCCAGTGACAGAAAAGCTAATTCTAGTTGGCTTAAACAAAAAGAGATAACTGGGACATGCAATGACAGCATGGGTACTTGGCTTCAGGTGTGGCTTGAACAAGGTGCTCAATGAGGATGTTAGAACTTGGTAACTCTCCCTCTTTCAGCTTTGCCTTTGGCTTTGGTTTCCTTCTCAGGGTGGTATATGGTGGTGGCAGGATGGCTGCCAGAAATTCTGGCTCAGTGTCCTTCCAGATTCAAGTCTAACAATAAGAGAAATTGTCTTTTCCTAGGCGCTTTCTCTACAAATCCTGGGAGTCAGCCTGAATAGACCGGGTTAGGACATGTTCCTACCCTTGAACCAATTGCTGACATTGTGGGGATTGGATGAGCCAATTGGCTTGACAGAAAGAGGGGAAAGGATGACTCCCGGTGGACACTCACTATCACCAGTAAGGGAAGGAAGGATGATCCGTGGTCAGAATAACAAATGCCTCTGATGTGGCTCAGGGAGGTTCTTGCTTGCCTAAGAAAAGGGATCTGAAAAAAAAAAAGGCTTCAGGTGCACAGAGCAAGGCCAGTGGCTTAGTCACAGTGGAGACTGGCAAAAAACCAAAATAAAACATAACTACAACAACAACAAAAATGATGCTCCTGTGTCGCCTCCGGCAATTCATAATTGCTAACGACCCTGTTTGGAAGCCTTGAGTTAGATGCTCACCTGCGGCTTGACAGAGCACTTGGGTGAAGCCAGCTTCCACCTTTGCTCTGTCCTTGTGTAGAAATAAGAGCATGAATCTCAGCAGGTGTTCCTTCTTGGCCAGCTCTGCTAACGACCCAGAAAGCCGGGCTGGGGCCAAGGGCATCAATCATCGTGTGGTTCTGATGAATGCAGAGGATATTGGGCTGTTCTAAACTAGTTGCCACTGGAGGCAAGAAATACATCTCTTGGTACATTTGTGCATACTCTCCTCCAGCATTGTATTACTCGCTAGAGGGAGAGCTTGGCTCTGGCTGATGAGCTGAGACAAGGTCTGGAATGCCCAGGTAGACATGGGAGTTCCAGCCTTGCCATTCAAGGTTAGGGTACCAGTTGACTAGATGATATAGCCAACAGTTACATGCTTTACAGTATCTTCAATGTAGGCTGCCCTCTGGGGACAGATCAGAACCCCAAAGGGAAGAACAGGGCTGGCTCACATGAAACCCCAACATGCCCAAAGTTCCAGGTCCCTTCCCAGCTCCCCTGCTGGGAGACACTAATGGTGCATTTAACAGAGGAGTTGTTTGAAATGACATGGGCCTAGAATTAAATCCATATCCCCTTCCATGATCTACAGACACCCGCTGTGTGATATGGCCTCTGTTTACTGTCCTAACTCATCCCTCACCGCTCTCCTTTAAATGTCAGCTGTTCGGACCTTCCTTCATTCCCTGAACTTGCTAAACCCTTTCCTACCTTTTCACATGCTGCTCCTTCTGCTTGGATGGCTCTTCCCACTTCTCAGCTTTTTCCTTGGCATTCTTTTGATTAGTGCCAATGTAGCCAACCAGCTGATCTACAATGGAGCTCCTCTGCCCGGCCAGCGTGGCTGAGCGTCCACCCTGGAACCCAGAGATCACGGTTTGATTGCCGATCAGGGCACATGCCCAGGTTGCGGGCTCTATCCCTAGTAAGGGGCGTGCAGGAGGCAGCCAATCGATGATGTTTCTCTCTCATCGATGTTTCTATCTCTCTCTCTCCCTAAAAAAATCAATGAAAAAATATTTTAAAAAATAAAGTAAAGCGGAGCTCTGCTGCTTTCCATGGCACTCCTGAACTATTGCTCATCTGCTTTCCTGGAAACTAGTCTATGTACTGATTTCCTCCTTCCTTGTCTAGCTCTTCCCATAAAAATGGACACTTCATAAAAGCAGGGACCTTCGCTTTGGTAGCCTTCTTTGCTAGATTCCCTTCCCCGAACAATGCCTGGTACATAATCAGAGTGTTAAATTCACTGAATGAATGAAAGCCGATCAGTAGATGAATGTTGCTTCCTAGAGCAGCACACCTGGCAGAGTCATTCAAATACATAAAGCACTAGTCTCCCTTTCTGCCCACGGGCAGCCTTGCAGACTCAGAATGCTACTCCAAGTTTCATTCCCAAGGCAGTGGCCTGGTGCCAGGCCAGGTTCTGAGGAGGCCTCAGAAGGGCATGGTGCCCTGCCCTCCAGAATTCTAGTCTGAGGGGCAGGTGAGATGCCTGCCCCTCGGAAACTAGGCAGCCACACACAAGTCAGGGCTGAGGGATGGAACATAAAGACAAGGGTGCTGGAAATTCAGAAGAGGAGGGATAAGTGGGAAGTGGGACCCTAAGAAGTCCATGATGGAGGTGAGACTTGGGGCTTAATGGTCACCACCATTAACATCAAGCCAACCTGACCAAGTGGCACCTATATGCCAAGTGCTTTATGTGCATTATCTCTGAAAATATGCCCAGGGACCCTTTTCAGATGGGGGAACGGGGCTATAAGTTAAATAACTCGCTTGCGGTAAGAAGGAGATCCCAGGTGGGCTGTAAGCAAAGCCCGTATCTGTCCTACAAACCCCCTGTTCCTTGTAGAAAGCATTTCATGCCCGATGACATCATGCCTCAACAAAGAGAGTCAAATTAGGAGGCGAGAGGCCCTGTGTCTGTTCACGCGGTACTACTCAGGTGGAGAAAGTCATCCAAGATTCCCGACCTTAGTTTTCTCACCTAGAAAATTGGGAAGTTGGACTTAGCTGTGCCCCATCTTGCTGTCCATCAGAAGATTCTGGGGAAAATACATATTATAGGGATCCGTAATGGAGATTCTGATTCAGTGGGGATGGTGTGGAGCCTAGAAATCTGTAAGCGTAAAAAATTCCCCAAGTGAGCTGATGCACAGCTACAGGGTTGGAAACTGAAGGCTTAGATTAGTGTTTTCAGCCCTGACTGCACATTACACTCACCCAGGGAACAAAAAAAATCCTGGACCCTGTCCCAGACCAACTGAATTGGCATCTTTAGGGATAAGACTGGCAGGGATCAGCTTTAAAGTTTAAACTGTTGAGCTCTTGAAATGTGGCTAGTGTGATTGAGAAACCAAATTATTTAAATTTATATTTAAATAGTCACATGTGGCCAATAGGTGCTGGGTTGGAAGCCCAGGCTCGGATGTGGTTGAAGGATTGGTAGTTCTATGTGGCCCCCTTTCTTGACCTCCAAACTGTAGAGCTCTTCTTAGACATTACCTTGCTTAATATCCATCCCCTCCACTCTGTTCCGAGAGACTAGTGCACAGACTCCGAGTTAAGACTGGTGTTCCCCTCCTGGTTTCTGCATCAGAGCACTCCAGCCGCCTTGGATAGCTACCCAAGCTGGGAACCCAACCGTCACCAGAAACTTAAGATTAAACTTCTCATTTGAAGAGAGGAGAGGAGAGAGCAAAGTGGTGATAGGCTCTTTTAGAAAAATGCTGGTGGATTTGCTCCTGAGCGAAGCAAACTGGAGGATAGAACATAAATTATAAAATGGTCCAATGAGTGGAGATTGCTTAGTCGAATTCTGTGTTTGTGGGTGATGGAGCTCATGTGTTTTGGGGAAGTGATGGACGGGAATATATGAAGGCTTCCTTTGATTTTCCTTTCAACAACCTTTACTTGGCTTCATTAGATCACTCAGGATGTTGGTGGTGTGGGGGATGATAATGATGGTAGGTGACGATGATGATGATGATGTTGATGGTAGGTGACGATGATGATGCTGCTGGTGGTGGGGGATGATGATACTGATGGTGGTGGGGGATGATGATGATGATGATGGTGGTGGGGGATGATGATGATGATGATGATGTTGGTGGTGTGGGGGATGATAATGATGGTAGGTGACGATGATGATGATGATGTTGATGGTAGGTGACGATGATGATGCTGCTGGTGGTGGGGGATGATGATACTGATGGTGGTGGGGGATGATGATGATGATGATGATGGTGGTGGGGGATGATGATGATGATGGTAGGTGGTGATGATGATGATGATGTTGATGGTGGTGGAGGATGATGATGGTAGGTGGTGATGATGATGATGATGATGGTGGGGGGGGATGATGATGAGAAGGAGGATGGGTGGTTATGGGATAGAAATCCTCCAGTAGGACAGGTTCAGCTTACATGTATATGAGAATGCTATTCATCTGAATCCTCAAGCGTATCAAGCTTGATACCTTTATTTTTTATTTTTTTAAAATATATCTTTATTGATTTCAGAGAGAGGAAAGGAGAGGGAGAGAGAGAGATAGAAACATCAATGATGAGAGAGTCATTGATCGGCTGCCTCCTGCACGCCCCTGACTGGGGACCGAGCCCGCAACCTGGGCATGTGCCCTGACCTGGAATCGAACCCCGATCGCCTGGATCCTAGGTCGATGCTCAACCGCTGAGCCACGCCCGGCCTGGCGATACCTTTACTTTTTATCTCATCCATGGAAACTGAAATGAAAAATGTTTAAAAGCTCAGTGGATACACAATAAGAATATCAGAAAGTACCTCAGGGCTCAACAAGGCAATCCTCTGGCAGGAGAAAGAAAATTCCCAAGGAGTTTCTCTTGATCTTTGCTGGGTCACCTGCACCATTAGCCTTTTTGTTGGTACCCACCCTGGCAGGCAGAAGGAAAATAAGCTATGGAAATGGGGGCAGGGTTGACCAGTCCTCTCATGCTTCCTGGGGATGAGCTTCCTGCTCATTTATTTCCTCACCAAATGTTTACTGGGCCCCTACTGTGTGCCAGACATCATACTAGGCTTTGAAGACACTAACTTGAATAACACCCTGCCACTGAGATGAGAGAGAAAAACAAATAAATCAGTGTTGGAGTTCATATACTAAGGTCACAGAAATTCCGTTTCAATTAGACTGGCGTGGGGCACAAGCATTGATGCTTTTAAATAACTTTCCAAGTGGTTCCCCTGTGCAGCCAGGAATGACAGCCTCTGTCGTGTGTAAGGAAACATTGGATGACATTTTGCAATAACTGAGCTACTGGCAGCTTGGGGCCACATGGATTTTAGGGAAATCACTTAACCTTTCCTCCTGTGTCTTTATGGGAAATGCCATCCATGAGAGTTATAACCACTTGCAATGCCTCAGCTCTTGGGGACTTAGAATCAGAGATAATGGGTGTAGGTGCCCTTGATAGCCTTTGTGGATGAGTAAGTGAAATGAAAGTTGGTATTGGATGTTATTAAACATCAAGCTATGATACCCATGGAGTCAGATCTCACCCTGAGGATGCAGTCAAGCTCTGGAACATTCTAGAACATTAGAGTGAGCCCTCATGTGGGACTGAAACAGAGAGTTGAGAGCAGACACCTGGAATCCCACACCTCCCCGCCTCCCTCGCTCTGTGTTTGAAACAGTTTGTTCTGTGTTCTGCAGAGCAGCGAGCAGGGGAAACTGCTTTTGCTTCAGAACCCAAGTGGGTGTCTGAAATCTGTTCCTCTCCCCCGGCTTCACGCTGCTGAGGAAGCTGGTGCCAGAGGTGGTTGGAGACTGATCTACAGAATCCGAAAAGGACAGGCTGAGTGAGGGCAGGAGAGGTTAAGTGCAGGAGTGCCAGCCTCTGCTGTCCAGGCAGGGAGCAGGAAGAATGTTGAAGGCCCTGAAAGAAAGGGCCATTTGGCATGTCAGCTGCCAGGCCCTGGGAACGTGGCCAACTCCCCCATCACCTCCTGCCAGTCCATAAAACCACCTCAGAAAAACCCAAGGCTAAACATGAGCCTCTTCAGTGCCTCGCTGTGCAATTATGTTTTGCAAATAACTCTCGCTTCCACCCCTTCAAGGGGATTACCATGTTTGGTCTACAGTGGTTTTTGACGATTGTTTCAGATGCTGGTGGAAGTGAAAGTGGTGTAAGGTAACTGTGTGAGGTCCATGAAGGACACAAGTGATGGTATCTCTCCAAAGCATTACTCATCACTGTGAGGGAAGACAGTTCCTTCTCTTCACGCAGCCTCCTTGGGCTCAGGGAGAGTGGGCTGGTTTGCAGGGAGTAAGACTAGCATGCCAGTAGATCTGGAGATGCCAGTTTCTGAAACAGGATAAGGTTCTCTTTAGGTTTCTGGCATGTCCATGTGGTCTAGAGTGCAGAGCACTTGGAGAGGAGCCCTTGAGCTGTTGGAGTCCCCATGGATAAATGAGCCTGTTACTCTTACCAGTTCATCCCATCTTCATAGCAGCCTCATGAGGTGGTACTTATAATTCCCAAAGAAGCTCAGATGCAGAAAGTTTAAGTGGTTACCCATGGTCACATGGCTAGTTAATGCAGTGCCAGGACTTGAACTCAGGTCCGATAGAGCCCAGACCCCCTGCTATTTCAACTACAAGGTTTGACTGGTGTGTATGCAGGGCTAGGCTAGAGAGTCTAAATTTAATGTGGCAGGTCTGGGGGTGGGTAGGTGACTATAGAATAGAGAAGTGGATTGGTCAAACCATCAGGCAGCCATGAATAGGTTGAGTAGGTGAGATGCTAAAGTCCAGAGTGTGAATGACCTCTTTAGTAGAGGGCATAGCCCCTGACTTGAGATACTAAGATTCCTGGCTCATGGGGAAATAACAGTGACTTACATTTGTTGAGCATTTGATATGTGGTGGGTACTGTACTGGGTGCTTCTATACAGAGAGAATATGTAATCCTTACAACTCGATGAGGAAATGCTATCATTGCCAACAGTATAGTGTGGGGGTGAAAAACTTGGAATCTTGAAGGCAGGTAAACCTAACTCACTACCTGTGTGACCCTGGAAAAGTCACTCTACCTCTGAGTCTGTTTCTTCATTTCTAAAATCAGGAAAATAATATTAGCACCAGTTTAGGAAGATGGTTAGGGGTGGAACTAAAGGATATATTACTTAGAAAGTGCTGAGCCACATGACTGTCAAAGAGTAGACACTTCTTGCATGTTAGCTGGTATAATTATTACCATTGCCATACCCATTGCACACACATGCAAACTGAGGCTTGGAAAGGTTAAGTGAGTTTTTCCAAGGCCACACAATTAGCATCGGTACCTGGGTAGTTTGACCCCAGAAGTTACACTGCACTTCACTCAGGGAGAAGATATTAATGAGGATCACAATAGGGTAACAGGAGAGGTTTGGCTTGGATTAAAGCATTGCAAGACACGGGGCTGGGGATGGCACAAGGCAAGGAGCTTGCACATACTCTTCCCCAGATGGCCTGTGCCAAGCTCTTGGCCAATGAACTACTACCCCTATGATTATCTTTCTTCTTTATAAAGTTCCCAATGCAGCCATGCCCTCCTCTTTATGTGGAAAGGCAGATAAAACTAATTGTGCTTACAGCTCCGTCTTGTGCACAAAGATGCTCATGGGCCCACTGTTCATATCTTGCTCACAGTACATGGTGCAAGGGCGTTGGAGCATCCACATACCATCAACTCCTACGTCTAGCACGTTTGACCTGCACCTCCACCGATACCAGTTATCCCGAGGAAGTTTACGTGTGTGGGTTGTCTCAGAGACCTTTGTCATTGGGTTCCGGCTGTGCCCTAGCATGTGTCCTGAGAACTTTCTTTGTTCCTTGCATGTTCAGTGCAAGAAGATGCTGGTCCCATTGCCTTTAGTGGTCGTAATGTAACTGGCGACTGGCTTCCTCAGAGGCATCTTTGCTCCTTGGGACTTATTCCATTTCTTCTGTAATTAAGTTTGGAACTTTTCAGTCCCATTCCAAGAGGCACCTGACAGTGCCTGAGGCTGATGACTATAACTGCCTTGTGACTTCACGTCTGTGCTTTCTTCTGTGGGTGGGTTCATTATGTTGTTGCCTTTTTTGGTATTTAATGAGGTTCTATGGACACATGCTGGGGCTTATAGGGCTCCGATATTCTCCTCCTTACTAGAAAAGGACACATTAAGTGCATTTTGGGGTATTTGATGGAGGAGTGGTTCCTCAGGACAATAGGGTGATAATGTTGAAAGCGTTTCGTTTTTGGACATGACATTCAAGAGCCACACAAAATACAACCCCAGATACTGAATTCTTCCCTTTCACTTTATGTTTAAACCAAGGACGTGCTCCTTAGGCTTCGTTCACACATTCATTCTCTCATGCGTCTCCTCGCCCTCCATTAACTGATATGTCATGTGCCAAGCCTTCACCAGGTTCCAGGGACAGGGGATTGAGGAGAGAAGAGGAAAACCTTTGCCCTTGAGTAGTTTACAGTCTTGTTGAGGATGATTTAAAATGATTAATCAATCCAAGAATATTGGATTTCTCCAAAAGCTACTGTAGGGGAAAAGATAATTATCCAAAGTCTTTAAATCTGTTTCCCATTTTAATTGATTTAATTAGGTAAAACTCATAGAACTGTGATGTTGGAAGGGGCCCAGAAGGCATTTATTCCTGTTTTTTCTCTCTTCCTTCAAGCCACGGTGCACTCAAATTATCCCCCTAACCCATGCATTTTGGAAAAGGGGAGTGTTTCGAAGAAATGTAGCTTTTGGCCCATTCAGATAAAACTTTCTGTTCAGTGAGCGCCCACAGGAAAAACTATGCAGACTTGTTCAAAGAGCTGAGATGCACAGCTACAAAGTATTGTTCTGAAAGACATGAATGGAATCATTCACTCAAAACACACACACACACACACACACACACACACACACACACAGTCCCCATTCGTGCTACCGAGTGTGTGGTAAGTGCCCACGGTGAATGCAGAATGCAGAATGAAAGCATGGCTGCATTACAATAAGGGCCCTTTGAGAATTCCTTTAGTTCCCAGGAAGAAATACATCTCAGCATTTGTCAAATCCTGTTTTTTTATAACACAGAGCCATACCTTCTGTTTCACTGGCATTTTTGCACCATGGTTTAAGCATCTTCTATACACAGATCTTCAGTGATCCCAAGAAGGCTGTGGTTTGTGTTGGAAAGAGTGCCGGACATGGACTCAGAGCCCAAGCTTGGACACTCATTACCTCTGACCATTTCGTGGCTCTTTCCTGCCTGCTAACAATAGACCAGCCTCAGAGGATCATCTTGGAGACCTGATGAGTTAAGGGGTGTGAAGGTAATTTGTAAATTATACAACTGTATGCATCACCTGCCTTTTCCAAATGGAAACTTGTACTTGTGACTAGATCATAGTTTTAGGGAGATGTTAGGACTATTAGAAGCCCTTCAACTCAATCCGAGTTACCACGCCACTTCCCAGTGTAAGAGCTCAGAAGGCCTGAACATAGCCCCTGAGGCCATATGTGATGGGGTTCCTGCCAAGCTCTCCAACATCATCTCGTCACTTCTATTTCACAAACCAAAATGCACTTATCTGCAGTTTCGGGAATAGTCAAGATGTATTCTCAGGGCTCCTCTGCCTCTAGTGTCCACCCATTTCCCCTCTGTCACACCTGGATTCTCCTTCAACACCTCTCTCAGTCCCTAGTTTGTGGAAGCTGCTCTTCCTCAAATTCCCTGCAGATCTATGAAGGCAGAGACCATGCCTGCGTCTGTCTTATATGTCATTTTTCCAAGCTCTTAAATGCTGTTGCTGCATAGTTAGGTGCTCATCAAATATTTGTTGATGGAGCAGGTAGATGTCTACCCAGCATTTATTATACTTTATCTATATTACACAGGAGTCTAGATTTCAAGTGACAGAAATTCTGTTCAAATTGGCTGAAGTGAACATGGGAACTTGTTGGCTTATAAACCAACAGGTCCAGAGTACATGGCTTCAGGCACAGCAGACTCCAGGTGGTCCAAGGGTGTCATCAGGAATCTCTCTCTATTTACTGATGTCTTTTTGTCTCTCTTAGTTTCGTTTTCCTGTTATGAGCCAGGGGGCCAGAGAGAGTCCATTCTGTTGGAAACATATGGACTCAAAGGGGCGGGCAGATGGGGTGAACTCTCACTCTCAGAAGAAAATGAGAAGAATAGATGATGGTGTGGGCTCCAAGTTCAGGGCCTCTCATCTTTGTATTTCCAGTATCTATTCCAGGGTGGGGCGTATAGTAGGTGCTCGGGCATGTTTGAGAATGAATGGTATGTGATTTATTTTCCCTCACTTCTAGGAGGGGCCTTCTCTAAGCCTATAAAGACAAGTCGAGCTATATACACTAGCTTCTGCCTTCATCCTGTTTCCCTTTTTTTTACCTGTTGGCAGGATCCGACGTCTACCTTCTTCCAGTTTGGAGCGTCCATCCAACAACAGGCCATGGTCATGATGAAGATCATGCAGGATTACGACTGGCATGTCTTCTCCCTGGTGACCACCATCTTCCCTGGCTACAGGGACTTCATCAGCTTCATTAAGACCACAGTGGACAACAGCTTTGTGGGCTGGGACATGCAGAACGTGATCACCCTGGACACTTCCTTTGAGGACGCAAAGACGCAAGTCCAGCTGAAGAAGATCCACTCTTCTGTCATCTTGCTCTACTGCTCCAAAGACGAGGCTGTCCTCATCCTGAGCGAGGCCCGCTCCCTTGGCCTCACTGGGTATGATTTCTTCTGGATTGTCCCCAGCTTGGTCTCTGGGAACACAGAGCTCATCCCCAAAGAGTTTCCATCAGGACTCATTTCAGTCTCCTATGATGACTGGGACTACAGCCTGGAGGCAAGAGTGAGGGATGGCCTGGGCATCCTAACCACTGCCGCATCTTCCATGTTGGAGAGGTTCTCCTACATCCCGGAGGCCAAGACCAGCTGCTACGGGCAGACAGAGAAGCCAGAGGTCCCGCTGCACACTCTGCACCAGTAAGAGGGGGCACTTTGCTTGTCTCTCTTTGCCTGGGATCAGAGTTGGGTTGTTGTTGCTCTTGTTTGTTTAAATACTAAGAACAATGCATACTCATTGCTGAAAATGTGCACTGAAAATCAGGACTGTTGTGTATGTGCTTATGGGATTATTTTGGTTGATTCTGCATTTCTCTGACCCCTTCCTCCTTTCTCTCCTTTTGTTTTCAAGTAGCTTCGTATGTTGTGTCCTTCAACTTACTGTTTTTACTCAACAGTATACCTTGGAAATCTACACTTGAGATCTGTCTATCCATCCATCAATTATCTATAGATATATTTCAAGTATGTACGTGTGTATATGTAGATATATGTTATGCACACATGTATGAATATGTAGAGATATGTGTATATAGATATGCATATATAGACATATATATATATGAATATCTACATTCTTTGTAACTTACACATTCCATAGGAACATACCATGATTTATTTATCCAGCCTCCATAATGATAGAAATTTAGGCTGTTTTAGGTTTTTTCCATTAGAAACTACACTGCACTGCTAATCATCCTATGTGCTTCTTTATGCTCATGTGGAAGTATTTCTCTAGGGTTGATTCTGAGAGGTAGAATTTGGGAGTCATAAAGCAAGTGCATTTTAAGATTTAAGTATTGCCCGGCCTCCGTGGCTCAGCAGTTGAGCATTGACCTATGATTCAGGGGATGGTGGCTCGATTCCCAGTCAGGGCACGTGCCCGGGTTGCGGGTTCGATCCCCGGTAGGGGACATGCAGGAGGCATCCGATCAATGACACTCTCTCATCATTGTGTTTCCATCTCTCTCTCCCTCTCTCTTCCTCTCTCTCTGAAATCAATAAAATAAATTTTAAAAATAAAAATAAAAAAATAAAATTTAAGTTTCTATTGCCAGATTGTCCTACAAAGTAACTATATCAATTTATATTCACACCAGCCATTTGTGAAATCACTTGACTTCCCACATCCTCACCAACATGCTAACATTTGGAAAAACTGCCCACACTGGTGCTCCTAGTCTCTGTTTGAGTGTGTATCTGAATTTCTTCCCTTCTTATGTCCTAAATATTTCTGTAGGTCATTGGAAATCTTGGCAAACACCAAAAGCTGCATTATATTCCATCACTTGGATGTATCATAACTTATATAATGACTCCTATCTTGGTGGACATTTAAGTTAACATTTATGTTTCTAAGAAGCATCATTGTTCTTTGTCGCCCATCATTATGACTCAGCTGTTGAGATTTAGAACGATCACACTCTGCACCCATTTTGCATGCTTTTGCCTGATGCTCACTAATTTAATCCATGCTTATCCCTCAGATCCTGAGCAGTGTAGCACCGTGATTAAGGGACTGGGTTCTGGGGTTAGACTCGTCAGGGTTTAAATTTTGTCTCAACCACTTTCTATATGACTTGGACAATCAATTTACTTTTCTGGGCCTCAATTGTTTCTTGCAAAGCGTGATAATAGCATCTGTATTCTAAACTCCAGTATGCATGAGAATCACTAGGAGAGCTTGTTAAATCAGATTCCTGGGCCCCATGCTCAGGGGCTCTAATTTAGAATCTAGAGTGGACACCAAGAATTTGTAGCCCTAACAAGTTCTTGGGTGATGCTGATGTTGCTGGTCTGGTGTCATGCATCGAGAACCAGTGTTCTAAGTGTTTTGTGAGGATGAAATGAGGTGATGCATGAAAAAGGCTGCTTAGCACCATGCTTAGCATCTAGCAATTATTCAGTGACTGTCAGAGTGATCAGTGAGATTGTTTCTGGTCACCAGAAATCACAGTTGGCAGACTGGTTTATTATTAGCAGAGTAACTCGTCACTCTAAAATGTCTCTGGAAGGTTTTAGGACTTTGAGTCTGCTACAGTTCAGGGATTATCTCTGGGCCGGAGCTGGAGGTATGTGTGTACGCATTTGTGTGTGCATATGTGTGTGTGTGCGTGTGTATGTGTAATATGTGCATAAAATTGACATGACCCTGAAAAACTCTTAAATTAAGAGTTTAAAATGTTCCTTTCCCTCTTCTCCTCCCCTCTGTAACAATCGTGTTTCTACATTGCCACTTTCAGCATTTTAAATAATTGTTCAAATATCAGGAAGGAACTGAGGTAAATCAGTAGGAAACATGGGAGCCTCTCTCAAAGGCAGGGTTGCTGCCAGTCCAAAGATAAGCACTGGGCTAATGAATTCTTGCTTTTCATTATGAGAAGTGCCCTGCAGCTGGAATACTCAGATATAAATAATTTTGATGGAAACACAACTCAATTTTAGGCCAATTGAAATATAATATATACAGGAAAAGGAATTTGAGAAGGATAATTGGGAAGACATTCAGATCTCCTTCCAGTGACCACCCTGAATACATTCCTAAAAAAAGTCCTCCTGCTGTGAAAGGCTGTTGTGTTATTTCCAGGAGTTATGCTTTTGAGTGCAGCAATTTTGTAGATGGTATTTCAGCCCCAGGGAAGTAATGTGTTAGATGTGGTAAGCCGTCACCCACTGCCTGGCGTGGAATGAAACTTTTTCCATTTATGGGTCATCGTGGCGCTCGCCTAGTGTGAGAGGCTGGAACCCGGCACAAGCAAAGGCCCCTCATCTCATTTCCCCATCAGCACGGTGCTTCTACACACCCCCAGGAAAGAGTGGCACCTTTCCAAGGCAAGACGAGGCGAGGACCCTGTGCTAGCCCCTGCGTGACCTCGCCCCTTAGAGAATGTACAGTCTGATGAGGATGGGGGACATTTGTCTCAAGGCAAACTCAGATAACAGGAACTTCTTTTTTAAATACTGAAAAAAGAAAAATAGTGTGGAAAAGTACAGAGTTCAATAAAACACCTACCCCAATACTTACCACGGAGAACGAAGGTTAACATGTCATGTGTTTCAAAATTTTAAAAGAAATAAAACATTCTAGCTTATTCCTCTCCGTTGCTGTCTTGTATTCTGTAGTATAAGTTATTTAATCATCTGTTATTTAATCATCCCCCTTTGATGGACATTTAGGTTGCCGATAGTAAGGGACCTTCAGTCTGGATGGCTGAAGGCAGAGAACAGATCTATCTTCAACCTGAGTTAGACCCATCAGCTTGGTCAGTGGAGCCCAGGACTCTAGGGTTAGGACTTGAAGCTTTAAAAGTTCCAGTTCAACTGGATTAAAAAGCCTTGTTAGTAAAGCATCTAGTAAACAAATAGCTCTCATTACCCCTACTGTGCAGAAGGGAGGGTGCTAATGGCTTCAGAAGAGCTTCAGATGAAGCCACACCTGATGGTTCCCAAAGCATTACTGAGAGGACCCGGGGCCCCGCTTTGGCCGTTAAGCACGACACCTTGGGCTAGCTGGCTGTGGCCCTCGGCGGTCCTCGTGGGTCTCGATCTTATGCACAGAGCTTGTGGAGTTGGGACACTGTAGCAGTGACTTAATAGCTCATGATGCTGGGCGGGTACAAAGGAGAGCTTGCTCAGGGTGACATCTTAATGATCCTACTGCGGACCTGTTTCCACTTCTGGGATTTCAGAATAAAAAAAGTAGGGGGAAGGGGGAAATATTCTTTATGTTTAACATTCCTGGTTTTACAGAAGGCACTTTGAAAAGAGCAGTCAGCATTTTCCAAAGTTCAAAAATAGCTCAGCCGTGTTATGTAACCTCCTCCTCGCTACTGCAACGTTATTAAACATCTGTGCCTTCGCCAAGCACAGAGCGCGTCCCCGCGGCTCCCAGCACGGGAAGGTAACACTGCCTGTCCCGCTGGGTGGGACCCAGGCTGCTCTGTCTGGCTCTGTCCCCCTGGGGGGCGGGGCCCCCGGGAGGCGGTGTGGCCTCGTGGTTGAGTGTGGGCACTGGAGCCAGGCTGCCTGGCTCGAAACCCTGATCGGAACTCTCCTAGATCTAAGACTTTGGGCAAGTTACTTAATTCCTCCCGGCCTGCTCCCTCAGGTGAGGCGCGGGGATAGGAAAAGTGTTTACCTCCAGCCCCCAGCCTGGCGTGTGGAAAGTAGTCTGGAAGTGGTTACTGTAATTGATAAAATGTGCGTGCGCATATTCCTGCGTGTTCTACACTGGAGGGGATGCATTTTGCACTTATGGAGGAAGGGATCGCAGAAGGGATAGGTAGATATTTTTTAGATCTAAATCCTTTTGCCAAGGAATTACCTTGGGAGGCATATGGCAGGGGGAAGAGGGTAGTGTGGCATAGAGAAATTCATGGGCTGGGTACTATGCCAGAATTGGTTTTGAATTAGCCACTTACTGACCAAGTGTAAGTTACTAGCCACTCTGAACCCAGGCTCTTTTTCTTCTTCTAAAATGTGTAAACATGTGTGTTATAGTCATCTCTTCTTATTGTAGCAGAATTAAATGAAAGTATATACATATAACACTTCTCATTGTGCCTGGCAGGTGGTAGGCATTTCACAACTGTCATTATTGCCTTCTTATTTTATGATGATACAGATCATCATCATCATCGTTATTACTTTAACTTATACTTGTTATGCTGAAAGCTATACACAGGCAGGAACATGAGAAACGGGAGTGTATTTCAGTCTTATTTTTTAACAACTGAATTGCAACTGTATGTCCTGTCACCCCCACGTCAGTAGAGGGAGTAGGACATGGAGAAGTTACTGCATTACACGTCAAATGGGACTGCTCAAGCCCTGCCGGGCGTGGCTCAGCAGTTGAGCGTCGACCTGGGATCCAGGCGATCAGGGTTCGATTCCCGGTCAGGGCACATGCCTGGGTTGCAGGCTCGATCAATGATTCTCTCATCATTGATGTTTCTCTCTCTCTCTCCCTCTCCTTTCCTCTCTCTGAAGTCAGTAAAGATATAATTTTAAAAACCAACAGAAAAAAACAAAACAAATAGAACTGCTCAAGTAGATCCATAGTCCAAATGAGTAAGAAAAGAACATCTCCTGGGAGCATTACGCATTAGTATTGAAGGGAGATTATTTGGCCTTAACTGATGACACCTGACTTGACCACTTACATGTTTTACATTAACCTCTTGATTTATGAAGTCAGGCCTCTGCTTTAAGAAGCAACAATTTTGTACCTTATTACCTCGACTGGAAGGAGAGGGATGGGGGCATGTAAGTGAGAGTGAGCTGACTTCATATCCAAGTTATGCTGATGCTTTTCTCAGCCTTTTTTTCTAACATAACCATAGGAAAAGTTTAATGACCCACTAAGAGACTGCACTAGCCTGGTGGGCATATTTTTATTTGATAATCAAATGATCACTGTTGGTTCCTTTTTAACGCCAATAAAAGAGCCTGCTCAATTGAGTCTCTGAGCTTGACTGGAGTTAAAACTGGGTGAATGTGAGAACTTTTTGCAAATACTTGTCTGTTGGATCACCACTTGCTGGACAGACATTCTGGCAATGACCCCAGGTACCCAGCATACCAAGCCATCCTGTGGGTCTGTGCTGTAAATCTGATTGGGACTCTGGACTCAGGAACAGGGGAAAAGGCTGAGCCTCAAAGAGACATGTAGTGAGAGAATCCAGGGGCATGTGCCTTCCTGAGAACCAAAAGCACATTCCACAGAGCTCTGTAACTTGGTGGGATGTGGATTCGGACAGTGCTGTGTTCAAACCCTCTCATTATCTGGGTTGCTCTGGGCAAGTCAGTTCACTACTCTGAGCCTTCCTTTCCTTGGTTGAAAACAGATAATTCTAACCATAAAGGGTATGGTAACACTTAAATGCATGCAATATACTTAGCCTAGCATCTAGGATGTAGTTGGCGCCCTACAGATATTAATTCTCCCCCTTCCCTGGACCAGATATGTAGCTTGATCTGGACCCCTCGTGTGTCCTGTTGGACCCATGAGAACTGGGCTGTGCCCCCTGGGCGGTTAGCCCGGGAGCAAAGTCAACAGCCTCTCTTCAGCATCATCTCGGTTTGTGGCATCTCTCCTGGAACACAGCCCTCTCTTTTTTGGCTGGAAGTCAAAAGCACCGTATGCCAGCCCTGCAATGCAAGTCAATCATTTCCAATTGGCATCCAGTGAATAGCTTGACAAATGGTGGAAACCTGATGCTGGCAACTTGAAAGGACCAGAACTTGGCCATGCCTTTACCTTGAGGGAAAGGTGGTTTGGGTTGTTTTGAGATCATACATAAAGTGTAGGGATTGTTCAGATTTGCCTTAATCCAGATGCAAATGTTAGGGTCAGCATGCCTAACAGACAAATGTATTGGTCTATTTCCTCCAGGGTTGAACATGAGGAACATTTTCATTTTGAAATGTGTTAATTTGGTGACATATACTAATAATTTGCTGCATCTCTTATCTGGGAAAAGATAAAGAAAAGCACCCTGTTTTTCACCTTGGTGCCTACTATGGATAGTATATTGGGGGCAGAGGGTGTCCATGTGTGACCCAGTTGGGAGACCATGACATAGCCTAGGCAGAGAAGACGGTGACTTTGGAGAAGTAGGCTTAATGCATGTTTCAGAGGTAAAATTAATAAGACTTGAGAGATGACTATGAGGCAATAAAAGAGATATGATAATGATTTCTCACTTGTACAGCTGAATAAATGGCGATGCCTTATACAAAACTGGTGAAGAAACACATCGGGGGAGAGTG
The DNA here is from genome assembly GCF_054644295.1 of Miniopterus natalensis. Lineage (NCBI taxonomy): Eukaryota > Metazoa > Chordata > Mammalia > Chiroptera > Miniopteridae > Miniopterus > Miniopterus natalensis. The sequence goes on from NC_142083.1 coordinate 87,384,594, forward strand.
AGTCAGGAACAGCATCTAATTTCAAACATGTTCAATTGAACATGCTTTTGAGATGTCCATGTAGAAATCTCAGCTAAGCAGTTAGAAGAGCCTGAGGTCAGACTGAAAATGCAATAGATGGTTTTGAGCTTATTGCTGGCAGCTACAGCCCCAGGATTGGGTGGGATCACATAGAGATGGATGAAAATGAGAGGAGGGACCAGGTTCAAACGATTAGGAACTTCACAGTAACTGATAAATAATACCCGAGGTGGGAGACTTCTGGGGAGAAAGAGTTGTGCTATGAATTTCAGCTACATTTCCCTCCCTGGAAACTTCCTATCCCAGTCTTGGTTTTGTCGTGGAGCCAGGTGGATGTCTGCACAGTCTCTGCTATATGCTAGACATTGTGATAGTTACCATGGACCTTCCAAAGACCTATAGTCTATGGCCATTACTGACCTACCTGGGTTTAGGGCAACCCAGTAGTAAAGTAAAATGCATCACAGGATGAACAGCCAGGAACATCATCAGATCAGGAGTCCTTTGAATCAAAGGAAACCAACACCATAGTGGGCTGGAGCCATAACATAGATGGTGAGCCAAGCTTTGGATCTGGAGAGATGAGACGATGATACTGCAGGAGGGGGAAAACTTCTACTTTTTGTTTCATTCTTGACATGTCTGGAAAACATCTGATGTCATACAAAACAACGAAGTTAAAAATTCTTTCCACCACGAGAGGAGCGCGTGGCCCGGTGTGAGAGGCAAGTGCTCAGGGCTGGCTCATTTGCCAGCTCTGTCGTTGGCTCTTTTGGAGGAGCATCTGCCTTTGCACCTCCTCGCATGTAGGGCAGAGACCTTCCTCGTCACCCCTTCCAGGTGCAAGCTGGACAGCCAGAAAGGGCCTCCTCGCCTGCTCTCTGCCCTTTCCTTTCGCTTCTCGGCTTCCCCCATCTCCTGCCTGATGCGAGCGCTGCCTGCCTGCAGGTGAGACTGAGCCCTGTACAGGCTCCTGGCACCTCAGAGGCTGGATTGATCCCAGGAGTGGAGGAGTCACTGTTCATCTTGATGCCAGCTGGGTTCTGCGTGGGCATGGGAGGCCAGCCACATTTTCACACAAGCCCCAAAGTTGGGTGAATGAATTGGTTGATCTGCTGCTGTTTGCTGTACTCTTGCCTAAACCCCTATGGCCAGTTTCCTGAGGATTTGTTTCATTTGGTTAAGTTCTGTCCAAACACAAGGTATAAACATACATCGCTCAGTTTCCTGAATGATGGAGAATAGCTCTCCTGAGACCTGTGCTCATTTCCTTTTCACCTCCATCACTATTAATAAAAAGATGTTATAAATTTTAAATTTAATTAATACATCATTATGTATGGGGGATATTTCAAGTTCTTAAGTTATACTATGGAAGAATATATATTTTTATTTTATTTTTTTAAAATATATCTTAATGATTTCAGTGAGAGGAAAGGAGAGGGAGAGATAGAAACATCAATGATAAGAGAGTCATTGATCAAGCCCACAACCCGGGCATGTGCCCTGACCAGGAATCGAACCCTGATCACCTGGATCCTAGGTTGACGCTTAACTGCTGAGCCATGCCTGGCCGGGCAGCATATATATTTTTAAGTGTGATATAATAGAAGTGTTTAAGTACTCTAATGATACAACCTACCATGTATTAAGTGCCTCCTTTGTGCCAGTCACTTTAAATACATTACCTTTAATCCTTAGGTGTGAGTTTGGATGTTTTTGCTGCAGGTAATAATCTACTAATTCATTTCTGTGATTGGATTATTTGATCGGGATTCCAGAGGCAGGGTGGACTTCAGGTGCAGTGTGATCAAGGTTCTACTTGTTTTCCCTATGATCTCTTGACACAGCTCTTTGGGGAGTGTCGTTTTTGTTCTCAAACAGCTTCCTTCGTGACCTTAAGTTTGCTGTCATCCATACATGGGATAATTTCTTTGTTTGTGGTCAAATTAGGTCTGTGCCAATCTTTGGACCAATGACATCCATTTTGAAAATGCCATGTACTAAGTGGCTTAATTCTGGACTCATGACCCAATTACTGAGAAGGCAAATAGGATTAGGTTAAACCAAACCAGACCTTCTCTTAGAACTAAGGATGGGGTAAGCTCCCCCTGAGGTCCATGGGTTCTTATGGGAGGCATGAAGTTTCAACAAACAGGAATTCTGTTAAGAATAAGGGGAAAAAGAGGGAATGGATGCTGGGTAGATGACCAGCAGACCAGTTATAAATCATAACAACTCCTATTATAGATGAGGAAACTGAGGACCAGAGAGGTTAGTTAACTTGACAAAAGCCACCACACAACTAATATAAAATGAAACCAGAATTTAAATCCACTTTTCTTTGGCTCTAAACACCAGTATACTACTTTCAGAGGTTGCAAATTGACCTGAGATTGTTTTTGTTGTTGATTCACAGAATGGTTTTACTGTTTTCAAAATTGCAAGATTTCATGAAAAACTATATTTTTTAGCTAGTCCTGAAAACTATGAAGAATGAATGATAAGCCCACACTTCTGCCTGGAAGTCTTAAAAGTTGGGGCACTGCATTTGGGTACAAACCTCTCGCTCCTCAGGGAGGACCGGGCGTTGTGAATTCCCCCCGGGTTGCGCGTTGCTGTGCTGGGAGTGGGGTTGATGGAGAGGCTGTTTCCACCTTTTCTATTCATTTTGATGAGGGTATTTTATCATTCACCAGATGTGTAGGAATTGCTCAGCTAGTTCCTGGATTTCTTTCACCGGGAATTGCCCTTGTGTAGCTCGTGTATGTCAAGTGCTCCGAGTGTGGCTGTAGCTGGGTCCATGGGAGGAAGTGAATTCAGGAGGCTCCTATATCACCATCTTGTACTGGAAGCTTCCTCCCATCTGGACAACTGGATGTGGGAGGTGACCTTTAGATCAAGAAGGCCCTGCTCAATTTACCTTAGTCCCCACCTGGACCACTCATTCATTTATATTACCTTTGTGGCCTCTTTAAGCATTTATTTTATCTTAATATGTCTTGTATTTATTTCATTAGTTTTATCATAATCATCATTATTTATTATCATTACCAAAACAAGAACTCGAGTGATAGATATTAGAATGAATGATGACAGGAAGATTTGATATCTTACCTCCAGGGTTCTTTATACTTGAGTCAATACAAGATCTGTGGACAACTAGGTCTCTCTCTTTCCATATGCTTGCAGCTTTGCTGGGCAAACATCTGGCAAAATCACAGAAAGAACTGCTGGTCTATGATTTTCCGTGATTAGAGTCTCCAAGGGATTGGAGAGGTGCCTCTAGTCTTTAACTCACATTTTCTCAAAACAAAATAAAACGGTCTTTTAAAGTTTCAGCTGGAGGTATCTGGGAGATAAGTCTCCTGGGACTAAGTGGTCATTTTACGTGGCCCAAGGTCATAAATCTACTTCTCCTGTCGACTTACAGGTGCGAATTGGAGTTGTTTGTGCCTAGATGTTTGCCCACTCTGCAGTAGGCATGAGCTTACTGAATTTCCCAAGGAGAGTTCTCACCTGTCAGATTGGATTAATTTATAGATGTTCTTCTAAAGCTGGAAGAAAATATTTGTTCTGGTAGGAGGTGGGGTGAGAATCCATCTTTTCTGCAATATCCTCAAATTTGTCAGATGAATGGCGAGTTCTGGAGTCTGATGAAACCCATGTTGCTTGTTATGGCTTGTTGCTGAAAATGCTAATTTTCCATTTAAACCCAGTAAAATGTATGGTTCTAATCTGATGGTTCTTTTTGATACTGGGGTTTTCAATATTTGCTATAAAAATAACTTTTGGGTTTGCAAATTCTAACTGCTAGGGTTATGTTTGAGAGATTTAATGGTCATATTTATCTTCATTAAATTTTATCAGATTGGCTTCTACTTTTGACCAAGTTAGAGTAACAGGGACTGGATATATTCTAATCTACTAAATAGAGCAACCAGAAGTAGGAGAAAATATATGACATGATGATTTTCAAGACACTGGATATCAGGCAAAAGAAAATAGGAAATAAGCTACGTGAGTCCCATGAAGGCCCCATCTCACTGCCTTGAAAGTAAGTCCCATGAATGGCCCAGCTCACTGCCTTAAGAGTGTTTCCAGGCTGGAGCTTAAGGACGGGGAACCCAGGCCAATCCTGGAACACTCTGAGCTGAGCAGATGATGAGTCCAGCACCAAAGGGCAGCTAGAGTTTACAAGACAGTGTCTGAGAAAAGTGATCTGTATGTATGGAGAGCCCTGGAGACCTGCCTAAGGTCCCTCTTGATGATTGAGCTGAGTACTGATCAATACAAGTGGGCAAGGAAACCAATCTGGATCAGGGAAAGGAATGCCCCCAAAGACTAGAAGTGGCAGTGCCTGGCACTCACGTGGATCCAGGGACAGTGTCTGTTCCACCAGCCAGACTGGAAAACCTCATTATTCATGGAGGGTTGGGTTGAGCGGGGAAAGTTCTTGCCTCAGTAATGGGAAACTGTCGGTCATTCAGACACAAGGTATATCCTCGAGTAGCAAAGTCATGGGGACGAGTGTCTCTTTGCTCAGTTAGCTTTTACTCAGGACAGTCAGGAATTGATGTCCACACAGAGGCGAGTGAAAGTGAGGGTGTACAGAATGGGTGTACTGGCAAAAAGGTTAGAAAACTGGGTCCAGATGAGTGTGGGTGTAATTCTCAGGCAAGCCATGCTCTTTCCATCATAAAAGTTTTTATGCGTTGGTAGAAATAGAGCTTGTATTACTCAGGAGTCTCCATAGAAACAAAAAATATATATATACACACATATATATATACACACACATACATAGACATATATATATATGGAGGGAGAGAGAATATGGGGAGGGGAATAGATATTAAGGAATTGGCTTATGTAATTATTGGAGGCTGAGAAGTTCCAAGATCTACAGTCAGCCAACTGGAGACCCAGGAAAACCAAAAATGTAAATTCTAATCCAAGAGCTGGCAGCCTTGAGACCCAAAAGCTGATGTTTCAGTTTGAGTTGCCCCAACTCAAGGAAGTCAGGTAGCAAGAGTTCCCTTTACTCATGGGAAGGTTATTTATTTTTATTTTTTTGTTTTCTTCAGGCCTTCAACTGATTGGATGAGGCCCACCCCATTGGGGTGAGCAAACTGCTTTACTCAATCTACTGATTCAATCTACTGTTCACCTAACAGCACCCCCACAGAGACACCCAGAATGACGTTTGACCAAGTATCCGGGCACCTCATGACCCAGTCACATTGACATAGAAAATTAACTATCAGAGAACCCAAACTAAGATTTCGGACATTGGGTTGTAACCTAAGCTTTGATCTTTTATGTGGCTGTAATCTTTGGAAAGACTCTGAACTTTTCTGGATCTTAGCTGCTTCATCTGTGGATTGATGGTGTTGGGCACAATAATCTGGAATTGAATTGCATGATATTCGAGCAGGAAGGGATGCTGGAGATCACTTAGACCAATCATTTTAAAATATTTTTCTTTTTTGTACAAAAGGAAGCTTCTGGATGCTAGTGCAATATTATCATGATCCCTGAGGTGTAAGAGTAATTCCAACCTCTTTTTATTCCATTCAAGAAAACAGAAAGCAATTGGATGATGACAGTGAATCTGCTGTAATTTATATATTTAAAATAAATAATCCATAACATTAGGCTCAGGTTCATAAAATATATCATTAGTTGCAACAAATTATTTTCAACAGGTTGTATGACATTAAGATCATAAATTACCTCTCTGTGCTTTGTTGCTGATAAAGAAATTGAGGCCGAAAAGACACAGGGTTCATTTTTCACTGATGACAGACCGGTTAATGGCAAGCTCATGCTAAGAGCCCAGTTTTTTTTTCCCTCCCAGACCTTGGTGTGTTGCTTGCACTACACTGTCCTCTCCTTCTAGGTCCTCTGTGATTAATATTAATAATGTGATGATGATGATTGATGATGATGATGAACTTCACTTTATCTGTGTGCGCCAGGACCCGGACATTAATAATGAATGTGTTGAACGAGTGAATAGTGACACTTGCTAGCACAGCACCTGCTCTGACCTAGATGCTATGTTAAGCATTTTTACCTGCATTATCTTATTTTATTCTCACAACAGCTCCACAAAATAGGTGGTATTATGATTCCCATTTTCACATGAGAAAAACATCCCAGAGATACAAGTGACTTTCCCAGGGTCACCTAGCAGAGTCAGGATCAAGACCACCTCTCGGACTTTAGCACTGATCCTCTGATTTTTCTGGCTTCCCGGGGAAAGATGGGGCTCCAGGTATGCTTTCATGAGGCCCCAGGAAGTCTTCTGGTGCCATAAAGCACATACACAGGTCCTCCCAGTATGGGCCCGAGCCATTGGCTTATCTTTTGAGTTAATTTATCACAAAAATGTGATAGATGGGAATGCATTTTATAAACCACAAAGCCTTTCTGAAAATGTTACTGTTCTCGCTATCAATATCAGTTATGATTATTGCCAGTATCCTGGAGATTGATGCTTGGCACTGCCAAAAAAAAAAAGCAGAGGGAAAAGCTGGTCTTTCCTGGGAGGATGGTCATGAGAAGAGTCGAAAGCTCAACTGCATAGTCATCAACCCCCTTTAAATTGTTCTAGAATGAGCTCCTTCAGACTCTGTGCACCCCTGAGGAGGGCTAATGAATATTAATCGGATGCAAAACATTTAGCAAAAATGTCAGCAAGGATGTCCCGGTAATTCTGCCTAGGCAGAAGGAAGGAGATGAAAGGTAGGAAGCAAGAAGGAAGCTAATGTTAATTTTGACACTGTGTGCAAGCCAGGTCACGATGGGGATGTCTGCCTTGATTTTTAAAGCGTTGTCCTCACATATATGCAGGGAGGCCAAACCTTTGGCAAACATCTGCCCCTCAGTATAGGAGATGAGGGAGGAAGCCATCGTGCCTCTGAACTATTTACAGGTCTTAAGTGTAATAAATCTTGTGCTTTGGAAACAGAGTATTTCTTCAATAGACTCTAAGCCCTGAACACAGGACTGAGAGAAAGTGTTTGTCTTCAGCCGACTAGGTGAAAACAAAGCAAAACCTAACAATAAAAACAGTCCCCTGGCATCTGTTACCCATGTCCATCTACTGATTGCCTGGAACTCATCCATTCATTCGTGCGTTCATTCACACATGCATTGGTTTTCATTCATTCACCCTTTCGTGTATTCTACACATAACATGTGTCTCATACCTATAGCAGGTAGCATACTACTACACACCTGCTATAGGTATGAGACAAAAGCTCCTCACCTAAAGCTTGCGTCCTGGTGGGGAGACCAAAAATCAATGAAAAAACACATGTCAAGTTGGTATTGACAGGAGGTGGGAAGAAAAATAGGGCAGAGTGAGGGGATAGAGAAGGAAAGGGGGTTATTTTAGATGAAATAGTTGAGAAGGTGAAGTTTTGGCAGATGTCTGAATGAAGTGAATAAGAAAGTGATGTGAAGATCTGGGGAAAGAATGTTCTAGAATAGGGGACCAGCGAGTGCAAAGGACTGAAGTTGGAAAATTCTTGGATAGTTTGAGGAACAGCAAGGTGGTCAGAATGGCAGAAGCGGAATGAACGAGTGGGATGCATGTTTGGAGATGAGACCACATTCTGTAGGGTCTTAGATCCATGGTGAGGGTTTTGGGGTTTGTTTCAAGTGTTATGGGAAACTGTTGAAGAGTTTTAGTGTGGGCGTGAGGTAACTGCTTCAGTGGCCCCTGAGCCTGCACATGTTGTATCTGGAGTCTCATTGCCTTTTCTTTTCCTTGTGCCATTTCATTTCCTGTTGAAGTCAGTCTAATAGAGAGAAGTTCGGGACTGTGTGAGACATAGCAAGTGTGCAGCTGTGAGGCCTGGGATTTCTGCTGTCATATTTATACCAGGGTAGAAATCAGACTGAGGGTAAAGATGACTCACACGTGGGACAGAACTAAGGATATTATGGTTTGGAGAACCAGCCAGAGCCATGATCAAACTTCACCTGATGTCCACTCTATATTGATCTTTTCTGATGTTAACCACCAGACTCCCTTAGTGGTGAAAGTTGGGCCAAGTTGATTTCTGCTAATTGCAACCAAAAGAACTTTGATGGGTATGCATGTTTGGCAGCTAATCTGCAGTATTATGCTAATTAGTTTATGTATAATACCCTTTAAATTGATGTGGTTGCCTTTAATAAAGCTGAGTTTAACCAACAAGGTTAAATTTATTTATCTAAACTATAAATAAAAGTTTAGAAAAGTTGTTTTACACAAGACAACTATGGCCCTTTAATTCCAGACATAAAACTCCTTAATGAACATAATTCATGCTCTGTATATGTATGTAGCCTTTGGAGAATTCCAGTCTATAAATCCACAGGTTTTGGGATCAGACTCTAGCTTTTTCTGCCACTTACTAGCTGTGGGAGCAGATAGCTAAATATATCTACCTGGACCTCATTTTTGTCATCTGTAAAGTGGAGATAATGCTGGTCCGCACTCATAGTGGGGAGTTGATGGGAATTAAATAGGCAAGAAAAGCAATTAGCTCAGTGCCTGGCACATGCAAAGTGACCTATGAATGGTAGTGCTTGTATAATAACATAATTCTCAGAATGACCAAGGAAAGTGGGACAGAAAATGTCACCTCGATGGCAGGATTGCTCTGCATAGCTTAATTGTGTTTCATTATTCTAACTCCCTGGGGCTTTCTGAAGGAAAAATAGACTTTTAAAAATTTAGAAATGTAGTCTTATTATCTAAGGCAGTGGGGAGGAGGCAGTCCTAGAGAAAAGACTTAGAGAGAAAATGAGAGGGAGGCAGTGGTAACATGTGGAATAAAATGCATTAGGGTTGGTGTTAACTTGCTCCTTAAACAATAAATAGACACATGGAGCAATATAACCATGTCTTCCCAGAGGAAATTTTTTAATGTAAGAAGAACTTGGGTCCTGCATAAGAGTGAGATGTTACCATATTTTATATAGCCTAAGACTCCAGCAATTATAAAGTGACCTTTATTTCAAAAAAGTTAAAATGCAAAAAAAAAGGTCATCTTAAAATCGATGCAATAGAGGAACAGGGCCTGCTGTGCCCTGTGCTCTAACTACCTATAAGGTAGTGATACCCTTGTTTTATAAATGAGAAAATTGAGGCTCTGAAAAGTTAAGTGACCTTTTCAAGGTCATATCATTAGTGAGCAAGAGTCACAATTGCATTTGTCCATTCATTTGAAGAATGAGTGTGTACACTGTCAAGCCCTGCAGGGGATACACCAGTGTTTATAGTCTAATAGGGAATTTAGACAAAAATGAGGAGGGAATCAAATAAATAAAATACTTATGCTTTATTTGGCTGCTGAGAAGGAAAGTGATGGGGTCCTGAGATGGAAAACTTCAAGGATGGGAGGAGCACTTCTCTATATAAGGTGAAGAGGGAATGCGTCCCTGCGGAGGTAACAGTTCATCTTAAAGCTGGTTCTTCAACCAGACATGAAAAGAGCCAGAGAAAGTCATTCCAGGCAAAGGGAACAGAGTGTGCGAAGTCCTGGAGATCAAAAAGACTTTGGTGTTTATAAGGAAATGAAAAAAAATGTTATCATCACAGTAGACTCAATTTTGGGTCTCTGACCATTAGACAGCACTTCCTCTGCAGAAGGAATGGTTGAGTGTTTGAAGGGCAAGAAAAGCCACTGAGTAGTGGCTGTCAAAGGAAGCTAGTCACCTCCTCACATCAGTTACTTAATACTCCAGAGGATAATTCCTTTCAGAGATTATGTCATCAACTCCATTCCTGTCCTGTTAAAGCTGGAGGAGATGTTTGAAGAGCTTCCATTTGAGATCTGGTGGTGGAGGGAGGGTTACCTTGAAGGGGTGGAAATGTGAGGATGGTGGGAGAAGAGCTGGGGGTGGATAATTCCTGTTGAGTTGAGGTCAAAGCTGCGTCACGGGCCAGCTCCCTGCTGGAACACTAGGTGTCTCTGTTTATCCACATAGCGGAAAACGCATTGTATTTGTCCTGGTATTGTGTTGGCTCTTAAAGTTTTGCTGTTAAGTCCTGAATGGTTTCTTCTTAGCACCTTTCTTCCCAACAGAAGGCACTTGAAAATAAGGGCAGAATGAGAAGATTCCGCTTTATAAATGTCTGCAAATTCAGGGTGTATGACAAGCTCCCGTTCTCAACCTCTTGGTCCCCTTGAAAAGTTTGGAGGCACTTTAATGTAACTTTCTCTCTACTTTTCCCAAGGACTATGTCATGAAAAAGCCTTGGGCTGTGTGGGAGGGTCTGTAGTTAACAGGACGGTCATTTTGCCTGGTTCTCCTTCTGCATGGCCTTAATTAATAATTATTACAATAATATTACGTAGAGTTTTTTAGATTCAAATACAAAAGATCCTTTAATCCTTGTAACAATTCTGAGTCACATGAGATTATTCCCATTTAACAGATAAAGATAATATATATAGCTCATAGAGGTGATGTGATATAACCAAGATCACGGGAAGACATCGACCTAATTCTAATGTTTCCAAATCTAGAAGGTAAAGGTTGCGAGGGATTGGAAGTGAGACATTGTCTCTCAGCAATCTTGGGGAGTACAGATGGTGATAATAACTAATGGTGCTACCACTTCTACGACAGTTGGCGTGTATCGAGTGTGCCTGGCACATTGTGCTAAGTTCTTTTTAGTCATTAACTAGTTTAACCCTCACAACAGCTCCACAAAGTAGGCGCTGTTGTTATCTCCGCTTAACAGGCGAGGAAGTTGAGTCTGAAAGAGGTGGAGCAACTACGAAGCCCAGCTTACAGGACTAGAAAGTTTCAGGGGAAGCTCACAAACCCTACCAGCTTCACTCCAAACCCAGTGTTCTCATGGCCACTTGGACTGTCTCATGCCACTTGGATGGTCTCTACTGATGACATACTTCTGGTATGAATAGGAATCACCTTGTGCTGAGCATATTCCTCGTGGTAACCCACCTCTCCTCCTGGGAGTTTTAGGAACAGGATGCTACTACGCTGTCTGCTTGCACATGGGTAATAAAAGAAAAAATGAAACAATTACCTCGATAAATAATCAGACTGTAACGCTGTCATCGTAGGGGACAACTGTTCCTGTGTGTTTTCTACTTGAATCAGAATGTTTGGGGGTTGCCACTCTCCCTAAGGAAGGGGGCTGTCAGCGTTCAGGAGAGTGGACCCGTCCCAGCCCTCCCAGTTTTGGTGGGTGTCTTCTCCAGTTGATGGCCCTTCTCCTGACTTGTACTTGCTGTCAGCCTGGCCTCTCCAGCTGCCTCCTTCCCGCTCCGCATAATCAACAGGGTGCGAATGAATGAAAACAGGCCGCCCTGCATGTGGGAAATGTGGCTGTTGGCTGTTCGCGCCCGTAGCCGCCTTTGCGGCCGAGGCTTCAGTTTCCGATTGAGGCCCTTCACCTCGGGGGCTGGGCTGGCTGCTGCTGTCCTGTCCGGGTGGCGGAGCCAGCATGGCATGAAGGGCAAGTTCATGTCATTGACTTCGCTTGCAGCTTTGGGTCTGAGAGCCCCTTGGGTCCAGCTCCTTTCTCTCTGGGGCCATTTGCACATTTCCAATGAGCTTAACTTCTACCCCCGCAGATCACAGGCACTAGAAACTGGTTCCTGACCTTGAACGTAGGAAAATTTTCTCCTGTGCTTGAGCAGAGTGAGAGGAGCTGGAACAGGCCGTTTCCCAGTCGCCCCTTCAGATACTGGAAGCAGGCGCAGACCTGCCAGCGCGCAGCTGGCCGAGTTAACTGTTAGACGGTGTTGGGCAATTTTACTGTCTGAAATAGAAACCGGGGTGGTGGCAGGCCGCCCACTTGCCAAGTGGTGCCCCCTCGGCAGGTTTTGGTCTGCCTTTGTTGGTGGCACATCTGCTGGGTTTGGCTGCCAGCACGCTGGAAACTGGCGATTCTGTAAACTTTCATTGTCTTGCTAGGTGTTTCTGTCCAGCAGAGAAATACTAAGACTTGCCTTTTAAAAAAATTATGACTTGGCATTTTGGATTCCTGGCTCACCTTCAACCAGAAGAAATTAGTCTCTGATTTTATATTCATATTGGAAGTGTGTCATCTTTTGACCAAGAATGATTTTTGACCTCTCTTTAAACTCTAGGTTCTCAGGAGCCTCTGTGCTCAATTGTTTTCTCACACTCGATCCCAATGCCCTCACATAATGGAGTTTTGTACTTTTTTTCTTCTTTTCTTTTTTCGTTTGAAAATCTGCAACAAGTAGAAAGAACTCCTGTGGATGAAATACAATATCCTTCCCAATGAAGAGGTGGGGGAAAAACGTTTTCCCAAACTTCAAGCCCATGCAATAGGACCTGCCTTCTACATTTTAAGCAGCCTGAGAGCCTTTGAGTGTTGAGTTGGAGAATGCGAAACGTGACGTCCTAGTTAAAGGCAAAAGCTAAGAAAAGGGACTGTGTACATCAAATAGCTCCTACCAAAGGGCATTTTTGTGAGTGAAGTGCAAATGAAGCGTAGAATAGAGCTTCGTTCCAGGATACGGGACCCAGTTTCCAAGACACGTGAACATTCTTGAAATTGATTGTGTTGGCGGCTTAGCTGCAGAGCCGTTGAGGTATGAAATGGGATAACTTATGTTACACACCCAGCACTGTGCTTAACTCATGTTCGACCCCTGATTTAATAATATTATTAACCTTTCTGATATAGAGGGAAAATAAAGAAGCTGGTTTCAATTACTTCTTTGACCAGAAATACAAGATTGTATAACTCATTGTAACAAAATGCCTATACATCTTTGCACAAAGGCCCCTGGGATAGGATTTTATTTTGAAAATTCCAGATTCTGACTGGAGAGAAGAGAAAACAATCTGCAAGTCTGTCTTTGAATTGAAAGGTGCACCCGTGTGTAATATATAGTCGGTAGGAGGAATGGGGTGACGCAAGGGGCATCTTCCGAGTTTTAAATGTTCACCATCTGTAAATAGGAGTAGAATTAGTCTCCTTTGGTTACAATGGAGAACTAGATCCAGTGGGTTCCAAGGAAGTAATTCGGACTCAATAGAAAGAAGTCTTTGCTAAGTACCCAGAGCTCTCTGTCAGGGAGGGGCTCTGCAGTGTGTGTGTGGGGGGGAGGGGGGTCAAGTGTGGTGGGAGGTGGTTCTGTCAGTTTAGATAAATAACCTTAAAACCCTCTGTGTGGAGACCATTCAGGTGCATCGATTTCTCCCTAGAATCGTCCCATCCACATTTGCTGAGCAGCACAGCTGTTACCGCCCTTTAGGTATGGAATTCGATAGCATGTGTTCTTGGCCCAGATCCTTTAACTGTGCCCATTAATTACATGATAACTAATGATTATTTTTCAGTTACTCTGCTCCAGGCTCTTCACAAAGTGCTTTGTGTGCATTGCTCTTTTAATACTCACAGTAGCCCTGTGAGTATTTTTTTATTGAGGTATAACTAACATATAGCATTCTGTTAGTTTTAGGTGTACAACATAATGATTCTGTATTTGTATATATTGGGAAGTGATCAACACAATAAGCCAGTCTCTTAACGTCTAGACATAGTTACAATTTTCTTTCTTCTTGTGATGAGAATTTCTGAGATTTACTCTGTTAGCAACTTTCAAACCTGCAACACAGTATTATAACCAATAGTCACCATCCTGTACATTACATCCCATAACTCATTTATTTTATAGCTAGAAATTGTACCTTTTGGTCACCCTCCCCCATTTCACTCACCCCTCCACCCCGTGTCCCAGGGACCAGCCAGTCTGTTCTCTGTATCTATGTGCTTGGTAGCTTTTTGTGCTTTGTGGGTTTTTTTTTGTCGTTGTTGATTTGTTTTTGTTTTTGTTTTTAAATTCCACCTATAAGTGAGGCCCTACAATATTTGTCTTTCTCTGTCTGACTTATTTCACTTAGCATTACCCTCAAGGTCCATCCATGTTGTTCCAAGTAGAAGGATTTCCTTTTTTTTTTGGTGACTGAAAAATATTCCTATGTGCGCGTGCGTGCGTGTGCATGTATCTAACACTTTTCTTACCCATTCACCTGTAGGTGGACACTTAGTTTGTTTCCGTGTCTTGATTATTGTGAATGATGCTACAGTGATCATGGGAGTGCAGCTATCTCTTCGAGATCCTCTTTTTCTATCCTTTGGACGCATACCCAGAAGTGGGTTGCTGCACCGCATTACATTCTCCCCAACAGTGCACCTGGGTTTCCTCTTCTCCACATCCTTCCCAACACTTATTATCTCTTGTCTGTTTTTAAAATTCATTTTTATTGTTGACAGTATTACAGATGTCCCTCATTCCCCCCCCCTTTGCCCCCTCCACCAGGCCCCCACCTCGCCCCAGGCCTTCACCACACTATTGTCTGTGACCATGGTTATGCATTTGTGCATATAAATTCTTTGGTTACTCTCTTTCCACCCACCACCCATCCCCCTTCCCTCTGAGATTTGTCAGTCTATTCGATGCTTCCATGTTTCTGGACCTATTTTGTTCATCAGCTTATTTTGTTCATTAGATTCCACATATAAGTGAGATTCTAGTCTTTTTTATAATAGCCATTCTGACAGGCATGAGGTGATGTCTCATTGTGGTTTGATTTGCATCTCCCTGGTGATGAGTGATGTTGAGCGCCTACTCGTGTACCTGCTGGCCATTTGTATATCTTCTTTGGCAAAAAGTCTATTCAAGTCCTTCGCCCATTTTTAAATTGGATTATTAGAGTTTCTGCTATCAAGTTGTGAGTTTCTTATGGATTTTGGATATTAGCCCCTTGTCTGATATATGTTTTCCAAAGATTCAGAGGTTGCCTCTTTATTTTGTATACATAATTTGCTCTGCAAGTTTAATGTAGTCCCATTTGTTAATTTTTGCTTTTCTTTCTTGTGCTTTTGGTGTCGGGTTCACCTTTCTGCCAGAGATGTTGTAGAAATGATGCTTAGATAAAAGGTTACTCTGGGATCCCTGATAAACCTCATATCTCATTTTAAGCTACTTATTATGTCACTTGAATGAGCTCAGTATTCAGCCATCTACTTATTTTCTCCATTACTTTTTTAAAAACAAAGTTTTTTTGTGTTAAATACATATAATATAAAATTTACCATTTTTACCATTTAAATCTGCACAAGTTGGTAGCACTAAGTATGTTCACAATGTTGTTCAACCATCACCACTACCTAGTTCCATCACCCCACACAATTCCGTTCCTAGTTATGTACCCCAAAGAAAGAAAAACAAGTGTTTGAACAAAAACTTGTAAAGGACTGTGCATAGCAGCACTATTCACAGTAACTAAACTTTGTAAATAACACAAATGCCAGTCACCAGACACTTCGATAAACTTATATGGCCCATGCATACACTGGAATACTGTTCAGCCATAAAGGAATGAAATATTGACACATGCCCCAACATGGATTAACCCTGAAAACATGAGGCCAGACACAAACCCCCACATATTGTATGGTTCCATTTATATGAAATATGTCAATTTTTCAAATATATATTACAATAAAGCAAATTAGTTCTAAAAACAAAGTTCACCGTGCGCCATCCTAACACATCTATCTGTGTCCCACCTGAAGTGCACTGATGACATTTTGGAAACCAGTCTTTGGTTTCCTCTTGGCAGTTGATTCCCTTTGGTGTCATTTTGGAAACCAGTCTTTGGTTTCCTCTTGGCAGTTGATTCCCTTTGGTGTCATTTTGGAAACCAGTCTTTGGTTTCCTCTTGGCAGTTGATTCCCTTTGGTGTCATTTTGGAAACCAGTCTTTGGTTTCCTCTTGGCAGTTGATTCCCTTTGGTGTCATTTTGGAAACCAGTCTTTGGGTTCCTCTTGGCAGTTGATTCCCTTTGGTGTCATTTTGGAAAGCAGTCTTTTGGTTCCTCTTGGCAATCGATTCCCTTTGATGGCATTTTGGAAAGCAGTCTTTGGGTTCCTCTTGGCAATCGATTCCCTTTTGAATGTGGTACACACAGCTCCTAGACCTAAGTTATCCAGTATGGCACCGACTAGCCATATGTGGCTATTTAAATTTAAATTCATTCAGATGAAATGAGATTGAAAATTCAGTGCCTCAGTCACACTATCCACATTTCAAGTGCTCAGTAGTCACTGGCGATGGGCGGCTGCCATCTGGAGAGCTCAGCGATCGCTGCCCTGCCAGGCGTCACAGATCTATTCCACTCCCACCCTGGGCACAGGCCTGCGGGCAGCGCTGTGCAGGGCTGGCCTTCACCCCTCCTGCTGCCCCGGGGAGTGCCCCGCTCCCCAGGTCCCCATCAGGGCAGCCTCCCACGCGCACCCTCACTCCCAGCCCTTGCCCCTGGCTGACCATTCGTCTCCCAGCCGGCGCTGACACTGACCTACTTTTCCAGTGTCACCGTGGCGGGCGTGGTGCCAGCCACAGCGTGGGCCCGCCCCTCCCGCGGCCCTTCCTGCTTGATGACCAGCGCTGGGCTCGCTCCGCCTTGTCGCGCTCGCTCTCAGCGCTGCCGAGGCTCCCCTCCCGCACGGGCCTGCCCAGCTTTCCCGAGGGGCTCTGCTCCGCCTCAAGCTCCATTCTGTTTCCTTACGTAGTAAGTGCGAGAAGACAGCGCCCCCTGTTTCCAACGCTTCTCTCCAGCCTCTTACCTGCCTGTCTCGCCCTTCCCCAGGCTTTTCCTTCTCTTTAACTTTCCTTCCTTCTGTTTTCCTTTTCTACTCTTATGTTTTCTCTGGTCCTTCTTACTTTTCTTACAATTATTTCCCTGGACTTGTAAAATTAACTTTTTTTTTTAAACATATCTTTATTGATCTCAGAGAGAGGATAGGAGGGGGAGAGGGAGATAGAAACATCAATGATGAGAGTCATTGATCGGCTGCCTCCTGCACGCCCCCGACTGGGGATCGAGCCTGCAACCGAGGCATGTGCCCTGATCAGGAATCCAACCCCGATCGCCTGGATCCTAGGTTGATGCTCAACTGCTGAGCCACGTCCGGCCGGGCTAAAATTAACTTTAAAAAAAAAAAAAAATTTGATTTGAGAGAGAGAGACATTGCTATGAGAGAGAAACATGCCCCCAGTGTGCAGGCCTGGGATCGAACCTGCTGCCTTTCGGTGGGTGGGACGGCGCTCCGACCAGCCGATCCACACAGCCAGGGCTAAGATGAACTCTAAAGCTTTTTGGAAAACAAACAGGAAGAGGAGCTAGAAAATCAAAACCTATATCCTTCCTATCATTTATACAAAGGAAAAATCCCAGACACTCCTTGATCTGGCGGCTCGTCTTTGCTTAAGAGGTAAACACATTGTTTTCTTTCTCACCAAGAAGGGGCCTGGCAGTTCTGGGCATAGAATGAATCTCAGGGCAGCAATTGGGGCTGCAAAGCAGAGTCCTCTGGGGCACACGTTTCCACCCCAGAAACCCATGGCAGGACGTGAAACATTATTACAGCTGAGTTTACACGGACCGTCAAGTTTCATTGCGAGACTGGGCAGCGTGTAGACGGCTATTTCGGCCAGGACATATTTAACTGTCCTGATGGTTCTGAACGCCGTTCAGCACGCCGGGACATTGTCCATGCTGCTGAGGGCTCCAGCCCCAGCCAGATGAAAACCTGCTCCTGCTCATCCAGCAAATGGTCACTGATCACCTGCCATATGCTGGATGCTGTGCTCGGGGTGCGGGACATGTGGCCATAACTCAGACACGATCCCTGTTCCTCTGGAATTTACCCTCCAGCAAAAGAAACGGTCTGCGCGATTGTGTGTGTGCGTGTGTGTGCGCGTGCAAAGCTTTACAATAACAGGGTGGAATGGGAGATGCAGAGGAGGTGATGGGCTTCTGAGGAGGGCGTGGAGGCTGGAAGCTCAGTGAGCCCTTTGGAAAGATGTGAACTCTGTGCTTAGCTTTGGAAGATTTGAGCATGTGACTATTTAGGGGAGAAAAATCTTTATATTAATTGGGACATTTGTGATTTTAGGTGATAGAAAACCAATTCTCATTAACATAGGAAAAAACAAAACAACCACAAAAGAATGTATTGGTCCATTCAACTGGAAAGGTTGGGGGTACATTTGTTATGCGTGTCTAGATCCAGGCTCAAATGAATATCTTCAGTTTGTTCCGTCTCAGCCTCTCTATCTCTCTGTCTCTGTCTCTGTCTCTCTCTGTCTCTCCTATATTCTTCTCCATTATGCTCATTGTCCCCAACCCACACCATGAGACGGGGAAGAGTGGCATCTATAATAGGTCTGAATTCACATACTTTTGTCACTCTGTCTCCTTAGGTCAAAGGAGACCGTGATCTCCTCTAGATACAAGAGAACATTCCCAGAGAAGGAATCTGACTGCATGAGTTTGAATCATGTGCCCATCCCTGAAGGAATCGCTGTGGCCAAAGGCACTCCTTTTGGCCAAGAGGGGGAAGATCTATCATCAGGAAACGGAAGCAGCCAGAAAGAACAGCTATTATTGATTTCCCAGGGGAAGAAAGTGTAGGAACAAAAGCCAGGAAGTGAGATATCATAAGGCTTTCGCAGGCGGCTATAAGATGCTTGGGTTTGCTCCAAAGCAGGATACCTAAAGAACATTTATAGGAAGTAAGGTTGGAAGTTAAATTTGGCTAAGAAGCATGGACTTTATCTCTGGACAATAGGGAGTCATTTAAGGCTTTTGAGCAGAGTTGTACATAATCAGCACTAAGGTTCAGGATCATTTATTTGGCAGGTGGGCTTATTAATATGGGGGGTGATATACGAGGAACTTGGAGACCAGGTAAGATGTAACAGTCCAAGTGGGAACAAAGTGAGTATTACTTAAGGCATTTTGGCAGTAAGCAACAGAAATTAACTCTGTCCAGCTTAATTTAAACAAAAGGAGGTAGTGAAGAAGTAGTGATAGAAAATATATTGGAACTTGATCAGGGTATCTTTAAAAATCAAAGTAAAAGTAGAGCAGCAGAGGTTTGGAAAGGTCAGAGGCGAGGCAACATTCATTGATGGGGGAAAATTACTATCACTTTGGTCCAGACCCCCAAATTTCTGGCCTGTGTCTCACCTATCAAGTTTCAAATTCCCAGGAGAGAGAATGTGATGGATCCAGCTTGGGTCAGGTGCCCTCACCCCCACCAGATGTGCTTTTTACGGCAGGGAAGGGGGATGGTGGGAAGCATAGATGTGCAGGTGTATGTAGCGGGGAGGCCTTTTCCAAACAAGAGGGCTTTTTGTATGTCAATAAGCTACCCTGCAAGGGATGCAATCATAGAAGAAAGCTTGTATTTTTGCTAGAGGAAGGAACAGGGATATTCTTAAGTTTGAATAGAGAACAGATTTCAAACAAGTGATCAGTGGATTTGTTTTGTTTCATTTAAAGCACTGTTTTTAAATGAATTTGAATGCCTCTAGCTAGTGTTTTTTCCACTATCTGTAATCTTGCACCTGTCCCATTTCACTCATGGATGTTACCTTCCCTGCCCTGGAAAGCATGGGAGTTTTTTATTCCTGCTAAGAACCCAACTTGGTGTTTGTTCTTAAGAAAGGCAGGTAGAAATGTAGTAAGGGAAGACTAACCAGTGTTCTGATGGGTTAAGTCCCCCTACTAATGATCCTAGGGCATCAAGGGCTTTAGTTGCAAATATATTTTCATTTTATTGAAATTATTTATATTCTTGTAATTACTTCCTGATAATAATTGTTTCCCCTTAAACTCTAAATGACTTGAAGAAAGAACCATGGTTTTCGTTTGTTTGTTTGTTTGTTTTTACTTACTGTCTTATCTCCCACATGTTGCTGGCATATAGTAGGTACTCACTCAATTAATATTTGTTCAAATTGATGTGTTTGCTAAGAAATGGATTTGAAGCCTTTTTGTAGATGTGCTTTTGAGGTGTTGTTTAGTGGACCAAACTCTTAATTTGTGGACTCTAATTTACCGTCCTGGGTTGGGCACCAAATGTCCCATGCCCCAGGAAGCTCCTCAGTTTCAGGAAAACCAGGATCATTGTTCACACTACCTATGGATCTCAGTCAAGAAATATATTTGTTATAGGCCTTCATCTAACTCTTAGTGCTGCCACCATGAAACTATGTGGTTGCTATGCACAGAATGTTTGTATCCCATCAAAATTCATACATTGAAGCTTTCATCCCCAATATGATATTGTTTGGAGGTGTAGCCTTTGGTAGGTAATTAGGGTTAGATGACATCATGAGGGTGGGGCCCTTATGATGGGATTAGTGCCCTTATAATCAGAAGGAGAGATAGGAGATCTGTCTCTTTCCACCATGTGAGGACCCAACAAAGAGAGGGCCGTCTGTAAACCAGGAAATGGGATCTCACCAGAACTCAAGTCTGCCAGGGCTTGATCTTGGACTTCCAGCCTCCTGAACTGTGAGAGACAAATGCTCGTTGTTTAAGCAGCCCAGTCTATGGTAGCTGGTTACTGCAGCCAGAGCAGACCGAGACGGTGTTACCCATTGACACAGGAGTGAGCTGAATCTCAGAGAACTTGTGTGATTTGCTTAAGGGTATAGTGCCAATAATGGTGGATTTAAAACTCAACTTCAACTTGTCTATCCCTAAATCTACTCTTCTCTCTACTTGACAATGTTCCCAGAGTTCAGAGTCCTGGGTTAGAAGCTCTTGTCCTCAAGGAGTTTATAATCGAGCAGAGGTGGCAGAGCTGTGCAGGTTCTGAATAACACAGGTCCAGGAGTCTCCCTTTGTACATATTCACCAAAGATCTGCGCTTTATTTTCACAGCTCTGGCTGATGACAGTATCTGGTTGTATTTGTCAGGGTCCTCTACAGAAACAGAGCTAATAAGATATATATATATATAGATATATGGAAAGAGATTTATTATGAGAAATCGGCTAACATGATTATTCAGTCTGAGAATTCCCATTATCTGCCCTCTGCAAGCTGGAGGCCTAGGAAGGCCAGGGGTGTAGTTCTAGTCCAAATCCGAAGGCCAGAGACCCAGGGGGGCCAGTGGTGTAAGTCCCAGTCCAAGTCCAAAGGCCAGAGAACCAGGAGCAGTGATGTCAAGGGCAGGAGCAGATGGACACCTGAGCTCTGGCAGAGAGAACAAATTCATCTTTCCTCTGCTTTTTGAGGAAAAAGCAGTGGGTTGAATAATGCTCATCCACACTGATTAGGGTTAGCATCTTCTTTTATTTATAGTCCTCACCTGAGGGTATGTTTTTTAATTGGTTTTAGAGAGAGTGGGAGAGAGAGAGAGAGAGAGAGAGAGAGAGAGAGAGAGATCGCTGTGAGAGAGAAACATCGATCAGTTGCCTCCTATACTCACCCTGACTGGGAATCGAGCCCACAACCTGGGTATGGGCCCTGCCAGGAATCGAACCCGCAACCTTTTGGTGTATGGGACAATGCTCCAACCACCTGAGCCACCCAGCCAGGGAGGGTTATCTTCTTTACTCACTCTACCAACTCAAAACGTTACTCTCTTCCAGAGACACCCTCACTGACAAGCAGAAATAATGTCCTACCAGCCACCCAGGCATCCCTTAGCCCCGTCACATAAAATTAACCATCCCAGGGGCTTCAAAAAAGGTGTCTTTTAAAAATTCTCTCCAAGTGCTGGGACTGTGCATACAACGAGGGTGCATCCCCGAGAGGGGAACATACCACATGCAATGCCGAGCTGAGAGCTGGGACGGGGCCATCTGACTTGGAGGACTCGGGGAGGCTCGGTGGCAGGCTCTGCGATGGCACGGAGGCGGCCGGTCAGCATGACGTGGGGATGGGGAGGGTTATAGCTCAGCAAGTAGCGTGGATGAAGCCGTGTGGCCCGCTTGTCCTCTCCATCAGGCCCGGGCTCGGTATGAGAGGGAAAACGTGGTCCCGAGGTGAAGATGAATGCGGTGCTTCTCGAACTGAGTCAGTATGTGTTGAGCACGCTGTGCCAGACAGCGTGGTGCTGGGAAACATGAGTGACTAAAGCCAAGGTCTGCACTCTGCCTCTGGTGACACCGAATGCGTGAACGTGACATCCTCAGAAGAGCAGTAGGGGCCGATGTACTGCGAAGGGTATGGATTAAAACGGAGGAAGAAAAGGCAGGATCATCGGGAAAGGCCCCGTGGCAGAAACGGAGCTTGAAATTAGACTCTCCAAAGAAAAGCATCGGGTGTAGACTGAACATAAAAGGAGGGAAGGCATTCTGGCCGGGAGGAGCAGCATCTGCTAAGAGATGGGGCAGGGCCCAATGCAGGATTAGTGTTGGGAGGGAAATCAGGAGATAGGATCGAATGGCAGGGCTGGAAGGAACCCAAGGAGAAGGTTAACTGAGGTGCAGAGAAGCTCAGTGGTAGCTGGTACAGCTGAACTCAAAGTCTTTAGAATCCCTTTTGGTCCAGATAGTCACTCGACCACTTAATCCAGCTAGGATTAATTTTGTTTTTAAGTGACACAAGGCCCAAAACCTTAAAGTGGCTTAAACAAGATAGGCATTGAGCTCTCTTTCCTGTCAAAGAAGTTCAAGGTGGCCCAGGGCTTGTGTGGTGTTCCACGGTGTCAGGGACCCAGGCTGCTCTGCCTTGTGGCCCTGGCTCTGCCACCCTCAGCCAGTGGCCTCTACCTCCTAGTGATCGAGGCGGCTGTTAGTGTCCCAGCTGTCACGTCTGCGCACTGCAGCCAGGAAAGAGGGAGGGGCGGAGAAGGGCTCATTCCCTCCCTCTGAGATACTTCTTATAAGTTATACATGTCAGATCTTCCCCCTTCTATTGGCCAGAACATAGTCACATGGTCATGACTGGCTACAAGGGCGGCTGGGAAATGTAAAGTTTGTTATAAAAAGCCCTGTGCCTGCTAAATATGGGTGTTTCTATTACTAAGGCAGAAGAGGAGAGAGGATATTGATGGATAACCACAGTGTCTGGCACCCTGGGTAGTCTTTGGCCCCATCCTAAAATCCTCTGAGCCTTTGTTCTTTCTCTGTAAAATGAGAAAGTCCACACTTAGTCCTTAGGGTGAAAGTCCACAAACATATGGAAAGTACCTGGTACAACACTTACCACGTGTTAGGTGCCGAATACATTTTAGTCCCTTTGTCTAGGAAGTTGTTATTTCTCACATATTCAGGGAGGTGGGATGAGATACTTGGTCTCCTGACTTGAAGACCAGGTTCTTCCAGTGCATCAGCAAGGGGAACAAATTTCGTAATTGTTTTCGGACTTGTTTGTTTAATTGATTGATATAAGGAGTAGATTTCCCCCCCCCCCCCAAAGTATAACTTAAAGGAAGTCCAATATATTAAAGATTCAAGCAGAGGTGAAAATCCTAGAAGCCCAGTGGCCTCATCCCACCCCAGCCTCTCCTCTGTCTTCAAACGACATCATCTGATCCCCAGCGATCCACAGAGCACAGGAAGACACCCACTGGACAGAGGGATAGAGTGGGGCTCATTGGCAGAGGGCAGGAGAGAGCATGTCAAAGAGCCAAGACTTGCTATTCCCTCAGTAAACATGTACTGAGCATCTCCTCTTCGCCAGGCACTGTTCCAGGTTCTGGAATGTTCATACAGCCGAGAACAAAATAGACATTTCCCCTGTTCTCATGGGAGCTACATTCCAATACGGGGATATGCAGAAATTCTTGGATAAAATCACGCCTTGAATTGACCCGTATCATCTCATTCTCTACATTTTTGGGGTGGCAGGGAGGCAACATCCACACACAACTGCTTGATTGTGATCCAAAATAATTTGGAAGCATAGACGCAGGTGATCAAGTGAGCTCACAGAAACTGCTTTTCAAGTTAGCTAGTATTTTTGGCTCTCTTGGAATAGATGATCATTACAAGGACGGCTCCACTGATCTCTGTGCCAGCCAGTTCCAAATGGTTGGACATGGCAGAGTCATTAGAGGTCTATGGTGATATATTCGGAGCTAATATTGTTACAAAATACTATCCAAAACTTCAAGAATTTCCAGATCCCCAACCAGGTTCCTGAAAGAACCACACATATAAGGAATAAGAGCAGAAGTGAGATTCTGAGAATGAGTTTATTGATGGACACTCGGGCTTCCAATAACTCCTGATGAGGTTGAGTTAGGTCGTGAATCTTAGATCCTACTCTGTATGACCTGCTCCCAATGTACACCTTTGGCCACATGGTTTAGGTATGCTGTCTGGTTGGGGAGGGTTTGGGAGGGGGAGTGGTCGTATTTACAGAGTAAGTTCTGCCCTAACTTACTATAAGTTTTAGACTCAGAAGCTGTATTACAAAAGACGGCATGTGGAACATGCCTCCAAAAAGCCTCCTTTGGCTCAGGTGTGCTCATCGAATGGAGACAAGAGGCCCAGAAAATGTAAAGGGCAGGCTGCAGGCTGGCACCAAGTCACCACCCTGGTACCATAGCCTGGGCTGGGAGTACTAAGGGCTCTGAGCAATCAGATGAGCTCCTCCTCTTTCCTTGGGGTGGGGGCCTAGGGGGCTCACTGTCTCCCTTGAGGGATTGGAATTAGCAGCAAAATGATCTTCCAGCATCTAAAAGAAAGCTTTTAATCTTAAATTTTAGGAGAAAAAATAATTATGTAAAACCATGGCAACTGCCACCATCATTTATTATGTGTCAAACACTCTGCTGGCCACATTACATACCTTGTCTCATGAAATGTCATCTAATTTAATCCCTATAATTACACAGTGACTTGTAATTATAACCTCACTTTTACAGAAGAGGAAAAGGATGCTCTGAGAACTTGGATGCTTAGCTGGGATTGAAGACACAGAGCTGCATTCTAACCCAGGCTCTCAGATTCCAAGACCAACATTGTCTTGCAGAACTGTCTGTCTGGAGTTGCTGCACAGGAAATAAGCATGGAACGAGCAGTTTCCTGGACGCCTCTGTCTGCTCATTCATTTAATCAACAAATACTTTTCAGTGCTTACTGCAAGACACGCATTCTTCCAGGTTTTAGAATCGCAGTGATCAAAACGAAGATCCCTGCTTTATAGAGTTTACCATCTCCTGTTCTAATTAAAAAAAAAAACCAGTGTTGCTCAGCCAGGACAATTAACATTATTTTGTTTTAATTGGCCACAGTAAAATTGGAGTTGAAAGAGTGGATACTCCCCTCTTTTTTTAAACCTAGTTCTTTTCTTTTTCTTTATGATGTTTTGATGGTGCTGGGTTGGAATACACAGGTCTATATGTTAAGAGTTATTGCATTTCTGTGCTGATATTTAAGTCTCAGCTCTGTGGTCGTGCCTTTGGTAATTGTTCAGAGGAAATGGGAAATCACCAGAGCATGAGAAATTGAGTCCCGGGCAAAGAGAAAAGTGTGTTCATTCAGAAACCTGCTGAAAAGAAACGTGAAGGGGTGGTGCAGGAGATGGGGACTGAAAACAGGTGGCAGCTCCTTGACTTTTCTCTAAGAAAGGGGAGGGTCTGTGCCCATAAGGGGATACAGAGGAGAGGGTGCTAAGGGAGACAGTGAAGGTGAAAGGGTTTCAAACCTACAAGAGAAAACCAGGAAGAGCAAAACCATTTAAAAAAGAGAGAGAGTGTGTCTTGAGAACTTAAAAGAGGTTAAGAAAACTGTAACCCTTTAAATTAAATGACAAACGAAAAATGGTGACACCCAAAGCAGTTCAAAGAGGTATTTAAGGGATAGTGTGATTTGGGAAAAGGCCCCGGGGAATGTGGCAAATGGCAAAGCAGATGGAAAATTAACCTAAAATTGAGAAACACTAAATGGGTTATGGTGGCATTTATGAAACGGTAAGAGAATTAAAGTCTGAAGGGAAATGGTGAATAATAAATATGTCTAGAAAACATTTCAAATAATCAGGTTTGGGAAGTTAAAGGAGACTTACCACTGTAAGACGAAAGAGAGAAAATAGAAATCTGGGGGAATGAGAGATTTTAAGTAAAGTTAAAGGAGCTGACGCGGCCCAGATGTGGTTGGCTTTTGCCAGTAGGACAGAGGGCCCCTGGGAATGAGTGTACTGAATGGCAGCAGTGAGCATGGCACTAAAAAGACCAGCTTGCATTTGGGATGAGTGTTTGAAAATACAGCAGGGTGGGAAAATAGTGAAAAATGCATTGAAAATTGATGTAAATGTTAACTACTATTTATTAGGCAACAGCTGTATGCTAGGCATTGTGCTGGGCATTTCACGTGCGCTATCGCTAATCCCGCTCCCAAACCTGGGAGTTCGGTATCTGTTAGGTTAGGACACATGGAAATGTCGTGGCTAGTCCGTATGGGTTAACCTGATCTGTTTTTACAAAGAAGGCAATGGAAGCTGAGAGAATTGTAAAGACACTGTCCAAAATGACATATCTGGGGAGTGGTGGAGCCCAGCTTTGCTCCGATTCTGTTGTCAATGCAGAAATAGCAGTTCGCTCTTTTACCCATTTTGCATATATTTGTGCAGCACCAGCTATGTGCCAGACACTCTACTGTACTAAACAGGCCAGAAGCAGTTGCTGCCTTCACGATGCATACTGTCTGTTGGTTTCAAAACACACACCCAAGACAGCCTCGACTAGCTGTCCGATAGAAATATAATGTGAGCCACAAGTCATCTTAAATTTTCTGGCAGCATATTAAACAAGTAAAAATTAATTTTAATAATATATTTTATTACACTCAATATGTCTAGACTATTTTGATGTGAAATCAATATAAAATTATTCATGAGCTCTTTTACACTATTTTTTAAAATATATTTTTATTGACTTTTAGAGAAAGAAGAAGGGAGAGGGAGAGAGAGATAGAAACATTTAAGAGAAACATCCATCGGCTGCCTCCTGCATGAGCCCTACTGGGGATCGAGCCCACAACCTGGGCATGTGTCTTGCCTGGGAATTGAACCTGCAGCCTCTTGGTGCATGGGTCGATGCTCAGCCACTGAACCACACCAGTTGAACTACACTGTTTTTTAATACAAAGTCTTCCAAGTTCAGTGTGTATCGTGCCCTTATGGCACATCTCCATTCAGGCTACCATGTTTCATGTGCTCGACAGCCACCTGAAGCTGGTGGCTACCGAATTAGACAGTGCAGGTCTAGAGAGACCATGACATTTCTGGCCCAGTTTCTTGGCAGTCATGTTTATATGGGAAGAATGGCCTACCTGTTTCTCAGTGTTATTTCTGATCCCACATACAACATCATAGGGCACAAGTGGAAAGCAAGTCATGTTTCTTTCACTTGGACTTTAGCTTCATGCCCCTAAGACTAGATACCAAAGGAAACTTGTGTGTAAGTCATATACAGGGCGGGGCAAAGTAGGTTTACAGTTGTGTGTACATGAAACACAGAGTTGATTCTTGTATTATTAGTTATTAATTACTGTGTCATTTTCCTTACGATGAGCTGTAACCCTACTTTTGCCCCACCTGGTACATTTACACAATTTTGGTTTAGTGCTGTGTATGTCACTAGCAATAAAATACAACTACTTGACACTTTACCATCAATGGGTGATGACAGCACAGAAGCAGACCCTCTGCAAACCATTAGAGCCACCCCCTTCTACATTTTGCCAGCAGGCTTTCATATATTTATTGCTTCTGATGGAAAATTGAAAATGTCATTTGAAGTTTAGCAGCAGCCAGAATTTCTCATATTTTACCTGGTCACTAAATATTTATCATCAATTTCCGAGAAGTAAACAAACCAGTGATAAAATTTTACTGTTTAATACAAATGCCCAGCAGGTGTTAATGGGGACTAAGCAATGGGGTGTATAATGATATTTCCCCAGGTAAAGAATTTTGCTCTGGAACAAGTTTAAATGGGAAGAAAGCCCAAAGAAATATGGATTGTCCTTCCTAGAAATTGGATGGGGGAATTGAAGGTAATAGGTACTTGCTCCCTGCCAACTTCATAATGAAATTACCATTCAGCAAAAAATTTGTGAAGGTCCTTAATAAAAAAAACAGAAAGAAAGAAAGAAAGAGAGAAAGAGAGAAAGAGAAAAAGAAAGAAAGAAAGGAGAGAGAGAGAGAGAGAGAGAGAGAGAGAGAGAGAGAGAGAGAAAGAGAGAAAGAGAGAAAGAGAGAAAGAGAGAAAGAGAGAAAGAGAGAAAGAGAGAAAGAGAGAAAGAGAGAAAGAGAGAAAGAGAGAAAGAGAGAAGAGAGAAAGAAAGAAAGAAAGAAAGAAAGAAAGAAAGAAAGAAAGAAAGAAAGAAAGAAAGAAAGAAAGAAAGAAAGAAAGGAAGGAAGGAAGGAAGGAAGAAAGAAAGAAAGAAAGAAAGAAAGAAAGAAAGAAAGAAAGAAAGAAAGAAAGAAAGAAAGAAAGAAAGAAAGAAAGAAAGAAGAGACAGTATTAACACTGAGCTTATGGACTTTTTGGTCCAGAATATTGAATCATAAAGGAACACAGAAAAAAATCTGGAGCATCAGAATTTCCATATAATTGTTCCCATAAAATCTGAAAAGGAGTGATTGCATCTAAATAATCACCCTGCTAATTCCATCTAATTGCACTTTACAAGATGGGGGAAAAGGGAATGAGTGGAGGAAATAGATGGGGAATTAAAGAGGATTTATGTGAATTCAACTGGCAAAGCAAAAGGGGACCTGGGTGCTCGACAATGCACGCTGGCTCCTTGATTAAAATGGTCACTGTGAGCTTTGCTTCATACAACATAACCCTGTGAATGACTCTCCCCCAGGCCACATGTTTAAGTCAAACCCAAAATATTTTTTTCTCTGGCCTGCCTTTTCCAAACAGATAACATGTTGGAGATTCCCAAACCTCTTGATAATCAACTAAGTTTTTCAGTTTCACCCACACTTAGGGCCTTAGGTAGACCCAACCTGACCTCTATTTATCCCGAAGTAGTAGATCATCAAAACCTGGCTTAAGAGCTCGCTGGATTCAATTAAAATTAAGAAGAGACTTGATGAACTGGCTGCCTAACTATGAGTTTGGGCAGCAGCTACAAAGTGACTTGGTTAAAGATTTCCTGCCAGCCCAAGTAAAGGACCCCGGTGGCCCCTGTCTGCAGCCTTGATGTTGAGGTTGCACGGATAGAGTTCCGCCTCGTTTCATGGTTCTGCCTCTGACTTGGCGGTTTCCTCCGTGCAGCGCGTCTCCTTTCTTCCCCTTCCCTCCTCCTGGGAACCCGACTCCCCCTCTCCCACTCTGTCTCCTGATTGCAGCCCTGCCCCACAGGAGAACTGGCCCCTCCATGCCGTGTGCTCTTCACCAGCCTACTTAGTACATATCTCTAATTTTACACTAGCTCTTCTTTTTTTAAATTTGATTTTAGAGAGAGGAGGGGAGAGAGAGAGAAATAAGAGAGAAAAAGCAATCAGTTGCCTCCCGCATGCACCCTGACTGGGAATTGAACCTGAAACCTAGGTATGTTCCCTGCATGGGAATTGAACCCACCACCTTTTGGTGTACGGGGCAATGCTCCAACCGCCTGAGCCACATTGGCCAGGGCCGCACTTACTGTTCTGTATTGCAGTTATTTGTTGAGGATATATGTTGGCTTATTTTGTATTATTTTCCTAGCATGGTTCTTGCCATGGGGTGTGACATATACATATAGTAGGTATTTAGACATGTCTATTAGATGCGTGGATGAATGTACTGAGGATGGATGGTCTCGGATGGATGGATGGATGGATGGATGTATGTATGTATGGATGGATGGGTGGATGGATGGACGGACAGATGGGTGGCATTTCTGGTGATGATCTGTCAACACACTCTACCAGCAAACGTTCACTCTACCCCGAAAGTGTGCCAGGTAATGTGATAGAGCTAAAAATAACCATGGGGAACAAAACCAAAAAAGTCAACTTGAAACAGATGAACAGCTTAATTTAGACCCCAATTAGTTACTTTGAAAGCCAGCTGATAATGAGGAACCTGACCAAAATCCAGTCCTCGCCTAAACTCTGAATCCAGGCAAATTGTCTCCTCAAGGGTTTCAATAAGGGAATGTGAAGTGGAGCCCCCCTTAAACGTGCCTGCCTGGACCGCATCTGCTCAGTCCAGCCGGCGTCAGCCAGGAAGCAGCAACGGATGAAGCGACAACAACAACAAAAGCCCAGTTCCAATTGTCTAGATAGTGAATATTTTCCATCCATGAACAAAAACGCCGGTATCGTCTTCAAATACAGAGAAGCTTTTTACCTCTGCTTCTCTTGGCAACAAATCTGAGCGTATCATCCCTCTCCTTCAGACCTTTCATGGATCCCCACAGCTTTCTGAACAAAATCCAAACCCTGTAGGGTATCATTCAAGCTCCCTTAGGATCTGGCTTCAGGGATTCTCTCCAGAGAAGTCCCACTGCCCTCCAGCCTACCAAGATATTTCCTGCTTCCTCCGGCGTGTGTCACCCCTTTGCTGGCTGATTCTTCTTTCCTTAAGAGTATTGCCCAGCTCAGAATCTTTCCCTCCTGCCTCTCCTCAATCCCTTCCCTCTTCCCGTTCCCCAGGAATCCTCCCTAAATCTCTCAGGTTGAGCTAGGGGCCCTTCCCCTGTGTTCCCACAGCTTCTCACACTTACTGTCCATCCGTACACAAGTGGCATTCCAGTGCTTTCACTGTTTATGTGCCTATGCCACTGAATTGTAAGAGGGCAGACAGGCACTGTGGTTTTTATTGCTCTTTCCATAGGACTCACCATAACGCCTGACACATAATAGACATTCAGTAAATAGTTGTTGAATCAATAAATGATCTTACTAGGAAATGATCTGAGATGCCTCAAATGCCCCAAGTAGAATAGTGATTACTCTGCTTCTTCTAGAATAGCAGTGCTTTTTGCTAAAAACGGTTTTGTTAAAAATGGAAAGCACTTGCATAAACTTTGGAGATTACAAAGATACACAAGAGAAAATAAAAAGTACCTGTCATTCTCCCACACGTAGACAAGTCCTATTTTTACCCTCTTTTCTGCGTGCTTAACATTAAATACTGTGCATTTTCTCCATGCCATTAACTTGCTTTCAGAGACATGATTTTTAATGACCCAAAGAGTGCATTGAACGATACACAATACTTGTCCTTTGAGTTTCCTCACCTGGTCATTGGACAATTGGTTCTCCCCACACACGACACAGTCAGGTCTTCTGCAGAATGGTGGCCGAGGGTGGACATGCGGCCAGTAGGCTGATTCTTCTTTTGGGAATTTTCCTGTAGTCTAGCACTCCTCTTTAATATTTCACTTTTTCAGCTGCTTATAGTGTCAAAGGAACATAAACCAAGGCGATGCTGTGACTTTGAGATGCCATGTTTCTGGGAGGTCTTTGAATGCCTCAATCCAACATTATTTATTGAGTGTCTGCTTCGTGGTATGCTTTCTTGGAAATCTTTCACAACATCACATTTTTCTCAGGCTGCAAGGAGATGTGGGCCCTTGGGGACTCCCCACCCAAAGGCAGGGAGATGAGCTCTGCCTGCCTCCCCACCTGAGTCCCGCCTTCCTACAGGGACGGCGGCTTTGAGGAGTGGTGGAGATAAGAGTGTTGTAAGACAGACGGATGTCGCCTGTGATGAAAATACCAGTGCCAAACGCTGACTGCAGAGATATTATATAAGGCAGATACCGAGGCATTGTCCTTGATAACCTGTCTTCCTCGCGCTCACCTCTACTCCATCACTAAATACCTGCTAAACATTTCTCCCCTCGGTCCTATTTGTTGCTGCTCCTACTTTTCCTTCGGGGCCACAACAGGACCAAAGCCAATATCCTCTCTAACATGGATATAAGAACCCAGTAACCAAGCCCCCTGTACGCATCCTGATCCCCTTCAAGCCTACTTTCCATATAGCCTTCAAGACGTTATACAAGGAACGTCTGATTATATCACCTCCCTAATTAAAACCTTCATTGTCTTCCATTATTTTAAAACAAGGTAGAACTCCTTAGCATGGCCTGAAAAGCTTTGCATTGCTTCCTCCTACTCACTGTCTCAGTCACGCCACATCCTACACTCCCCCGTCTCTCTCCGCTTCATCCTCACGGGTTTGCAGTCTGTCCTTTGTAGGTATGACCACAGGGCTCTTGCATATGCTGTCCCCTTTGCCTGGAACATGCTTACGTCTTTTCTAATGTAGCTAATGCTGACTCATCCTTCAAGGCAAGTTGCACTTCTTTACAGAAACTTTGCCTGATGACCCTTGTTTCACTTTCTCCCAGCACACCCACCTCACTGTTATAGCACTTGTCATAAATCTATAATTAATCAATTAATGCCTATACCTTCCCTTGGACTATAAGCTTCATGAGGAGAAGGATCATGTCTGGTTCCTTATTTATCCCCAACCAACTAGCTGGGTCTTGGCCTGTAGCACATGTTTAATAAATATTAGTTGGTTGACTAATAATGAACGGATGGGAAATCATCTCTCTGAAGTTGTATATTGCATGGTTTATGTCTTTATGAGCTTTCTTTGGGGAAGCTTGTTAGAACACTATAGAGCATGCTTTCAGATCCTCCTGTAAGACGGTCATCTGAACAGGGCCTATGGGTCTGGCAGGACAAAAAGGCTCCATCCATGTGCTAGTTGCAGTCGGTTACTGAAGCCTGCACAGGATGGGGGTCTGAGATGAGCACAGGCTCATGGGAAAGGGCGCCCGGTCAGTTAGCAGAGCCGCACGTGCACTACTGCCACAGGCAGAGCTGCTTGAGGTGACGGTGTCAGTGTGCACTGCGTCAGGGTCACCCTGATGGCGTCGTCCACTCATTGGTTTGACACCTCTCTGATTCTTCCCTAAAAACCTTGTCTTTCTCTCTTCCTCTTTCTAGATTTATGGTCAATGTGACATGGGATGGCAAAGACTTGTCCTTCACTGAGGAAGGCTACCAGGTGCACCCCAGGCTGGTGGTGATTGTGCTGAACAAGGACCGAGAGTGGGAAAAGGTGAGTGTCCTGTGTGCTGAATGCCCGGGAGGGATGAAGGGCTGGGCAACAAAGGGTTCGAATTTCTTGTTTCCCCACATCATTTCCCGTTGAGCTGCTCCAGATGCCATCCCGTGCCAGCGGCAGAACTTTTTTGGTACAAGGCAGACAAATTGCAAGGTACAATTGGAATGCTTTCCCCAGGTGCACTGTGGGAATTGTGTGCTGGGGTCTCAGGTCTCAGGAGGAAGGGTCATTGAAGCACACAGGGAAATTTCAAGGCAGTGGAGTTTTGTTCATATCATTGCAGTAGCAGATGTTGACTATATAGCCGCGATCACACCAGTTTGCATAAACCTCATAATTGTGTACTGTGTTTACATATTGAACCATATGGATGAACCCCTGTGTTTTCATTGACTTAGTCTTTTACTTTAAATCAACTAATTTCCAAAATTTAAGTGTGTCATATCTATGAAAGCTTAGGTTGGAGAGGGAGGTTTTATTGTTTGTAAAGCACATTTTCTAGTACATGTATATTAACTATAAAAAAATAACTACATTAAAAAAAATCATCTCATACCATAAAACTACATCTTGAGTCAGAGAAGGGAGACTTCCTAGGGACTTACAGTGGATGCCATGTGTACATGACAATATCTGTCCCAGTTGCACTCTCTCCTTCCCCATAATTGAACTCTCAAATTAGTCACCACAATATCACATGAAGAGTGAAATAAAAGAGACCAAAAAGGAGGCCTATATTGTTATCTTGCCTTTGTTAACAAGCAATGCATGGCAGCTTGAGATTTATCTCCACTTAGTACATCAGATGGAGGCCTGAGAGACTCTATGGGGGCAGGAAGATACTGGATATAGTGTGAGTACCATCCTATGATTAACTAGGGTCGGAAGAAAATACTGTGCAACAGAAGCATTGACTTTGGCAGGCGGGGTGGGGTTAGTGACAGGTCCCCAGGAGGAAATGAGGAAGCTCTGGGAGACTTTGCCTGCTTCACCCAACAGCTACAAAATACACATTCTTCCTCGGGCACTTGGAAAGTTCACCAACTAGACTAATTCTGGAGCATAATACAAGACAAAATACATTTTAAAAAATTGAAATAATACAGAATGCATTCTTTGACCACATGACATTAAAATAAAAATTAATGACAAAAATATATCTAGAAAAGTGACAGATGTTTGGAGATTAGGTAGCATACTTATAATAACCTGTAGATCAAAGAAGAAATCAGAAAGACCTTACAAGGTATTTAGAATGGAATGACAATGAAAATACAGCATATCAAAACTGGAAGAATAAAGTTGATGATGTGCTAAAAATGCTTATAATAAAAAAACAAGGAAAGTCAATGATTTAAGCTTCTACGTTAAGAAACTAGAAAAAGAAGAGTAAAGTAGACCCAAATGAAGTAGAAGGAAGGAAATAATAAACATAAGAGTAAAAATTGACAAAGTAGATCACAATATAGAGAGAAAATCAATGAAGTAAAAAACTAGTTCTTTGAAAAGATTAAGAAAATTCATAATTCCTAGCAAGAATGACCATACAAAAAAAAAAAAAGAAACACAAATACTAATAACCAATACTAAAAATGCAAGAGGGGATATCACCACAGACATTATATCCTGCAGGCATTAAAATTATTTTTAAAATTATGAAAAAGTTACGCCAACAAATTTGACAATGTAGATAAAATGGACAAATGACTTGAAAAACCAAAATTTTCTAAAACTGACACAAAAAGAAATAGACAATCTGAAGAGTTCTAAATTTGCTAAGAATTTTAATTCATAACTAAAAACCTTTTCATTTAAACAGCAAGAAAAACCCCTGGCCTAGATGGCTTTGCTGTGAATCCTACCAGAGATTTAAAACAGGAATAAGACCAATCTACATGGAGTTTTTCCAGCATATTAACAATCATGATCCAGCAATGTACTTGAAAAGGATAACACATCGTGGATAAGTGGGGTTTTTCCTAAGAATACAAGATTGGAAAAACAGAAACTTATATGGTCATTTCAATAGATGCAGAAAAAGCATTTGACAAAATTCAATATCCGTTCTTGAAAAAGAAGGTAGATTTCTCAATCCGATAAAGGTTATCTATGCACACCACATAACTAACACATTTTATAATGATGAAGTAATGAAAATAGATCCACAAATAAACATTCACATTATTCTGATGAATAGTTATAACAATGGGGGAAAGGAAAGCCTTTTTAATAAATGGTACTAGATCAACAGGATACCCATAAAGAAAAAAATAAACCTTGACCTCACACTATACACAAAAAATAAAACAGATTTCAAACTTGAAGGTAAAAGCTAAAAGTACAAAGTTTGTAGAAGGAAATATGGGAGGATATTTTCGTGATCTGAGAAAGCAGAATGAAAAAGGCATTAAGCATGCAGTAAAGTAATAAACTAGACTCCATCAAAATTTAAAACTTTTGCCCGTGTATGGACACTGTTCAAAAATGAAAAAGGCTCCTGGCCGGCATGGCTCAGCGGTTGAGCATCGATCTAGGATCCAAGTGATCGTGGTTCGATTCCCGATCAGGGCACACTCCCGGGTTTCGGGCTCGATCCCCAGTGGGGGGCGTGCAGGGGGCAGCCGATCAATGACTCTCTCATCATTGATGTTTCTCTCTCTCTCTTTCTCCCTCTCCCTTCCTCTCTCTGAAATCAATATATATATATTTTTTAAATAGAAAAGGCAAGTCATGGACTGGAAGACATATTTTAAAAATATATATAAAGCAAAGGGCTCATCCAGAAAAATAAAGAGCAACAGTCAATAATAGCAAAAAAGGTGCAATTAAAAGTGGGAAATTGACTTAAGCATGAAAGCATGCTCACCATCACTGTCATCAGTGAGATACCACTTTACATGCACTGAGTGGCTAAAATGAAAAAGCATGACAAGTGTTGATAAGGATGTGGAGCTACTGAATATCTTCTATATTGCTGGGGGGAATGGAAACTTTCCACCACCGCTGAAGTGTTTGACAGTTTCTTACAAAAGTTAAATGTACACAGACCTTATGATCCAGCAGTTTCACTCCGAGGTATTTGCTGCAAAGGAATGTAAATGTATACCCCAAAGTAATATTTGTGTAAGAATATTCATTGCAACTTTATTCGTAAGAGCAGAACATCCAAAAGAACTCAGATGCCCATCAGCAAGAAAATGGATAAATAAAATATGGTATTTTCATAAAATGCAATGCTGCTCCTTAATAAGGAATGAACTGGTAATTCCCACAACAATGGATGAATTTCAAAAACGTTATGTTGAACAAAAGAATCCAGGCACGGAAGATTATACTGTATGATTTCACTTCTGTGAAGTTCAAGAAGAGACAAAACTAGTCTGTGGGATTAGATATCAAAGTAATGGTTGCTTCATTAACAGGAAAAGGGCAGAGAAAACTTTCTAGATTTATGACAATGTTCCCTGTCTTGAACATTTGTCAAAATGCATCAAACTAACACACAAGATATGTTTATTTTACTGTATGTAATTGTACCTTAATTTAAAAAATTTTTGAAATTGAAATTTTCAATTATATAATTTTCAATTATATAATTTCAAATTGAAATACCCAGTATAATTAACTACCAATGTTTACTGAGTCTCATATTTAACTCCCAGAAAAGAATACTAATTATAGCAATATTAGCCATTGTCTAGTGTATACCTACTCTTATTTTTCCTTTAGGTGGTACACCCAAGTACTAAGTGATAACTTAGTTTATTCAGTCATTCAACAAATATTTATTCAGTGCCTACTATGCGCCAGGCGCTATTCTTGAGGTTTGAAATCTATCAGCGAGCAAGAGAGAGAAAAAATATATAATCATTTCTGTACCCATGGAAGTTAGATTCTAGTGTGTGTGGAGGGAGCTGGGGTGGAATTCTGTGTACTTTTGAGATGCTCGGGAGAAACATTGGATTCTAGTTAACTGTGCCTAGATGTTACCTCCTCTCTTCCTTCCCTCTGGTCTGCCCTGTGGCCCAACATGCCACCATACTAAGTGGGTTCCTTAAGCATCTGTGATTTGGAGCTTTGTTGTTATTGTTGTTGTTGTTGTGTGTAATGCTTTCCTGTATTATCTTCTTTTATCCATCCTTCAGGTTCTGGTTTTTCTTTCATCTTACATATGCAAAGCCAAAATGCAAGTTACTTTTTTTTTCTTTTTCTGCCTATGTTGTTGAGTTGGGGGTTATTTTTCAACCTTTTGAAGTTACACAATCCGAAGATCCCTTTTAAAGCTATAAACTCCTTCTCCCTGGTTGAATATAACCAGCCCCGGGTCAGGCCTGACTCACGCCTGTAAATTTTTTGTGCCGCCTTTGGACCTAGCTTATCTGCCAGGGAGCCTGTTTATAGGGAGGCCACTGCAGGGTAAGTGATAACATCTCATTAAAGAAGGCTGCCATTGATGTCCTCCATTACCACATACAGAAATGCCCTTTTAATATTTTGTGTGTCCTGCTTCAAATTCCTGTTGAAATACAGCAATTTCTCAAAAAGGCAGCTCGGGGAATTGCTGCTGAGTTGAGCTTAGAATGTACAAATGCTTCCTGTAGTTGGCCTATTCTCTTGGCACTCAGGAGATCCAGTGTTTCAGAAATAACTCCTTGTGCTTCTGTCTTGAAGACAGAGGAAGCCAGTAGAGCAGGTAAATACCAATCATGTTTTACTTAAATCGGCCCCCAGAGCAGCACACACTGGTATAGCAG
Source organism: Miniopterus natalensis (assembly GCF_054644295.1). Lineage (NCBI taxonomy): Eukaryota > Metazoa > Chordata > Mammalia > Chiroptera > Miniopteridae > Miniopterus > Miniopterus natalensis. The sequence continues at coordinate 87,422,235 of NC_142083.1, forward strand.
CAGGTCAGCAGAGGGGAAGGCCTGCAGAAGGGGAGACCTGTTATTCTGGGACTGAGAGGTGATTTTTTTTGATCCCTGAGGTCATCCAGTGGTGTCACTGGAAGCAGCAGCATTTAATGATGGTGTCTGGCACAAGATGACAATCCCTTGGAGGGGAATTTGCTTACTGCTGAGCCTTTGTGAGTGGCTGCTGTGGATTATTCCAATGCTATGCACAATGCCTGCCTGTGTCCAGCACACATAGAACTCTGTTCTGAGCAGATTTTCTCTTGCAAACCAGGGCTTCTGTGCCTATTGCCTCTCCTTTCCTTTAGTGGTTTTGCTCTGCCTTGGAGCTTGGTGGGTCCAACACTTCCTAGAGATGCTTGAAAATAATACCCTGGGTGTAAGCCAATTGTCAGCCCAGGTCAGGTTAGCCAATATCCCCTGTGTGCCAACTCTATGGCCAACATTCCATCAGGCACTGGGGCTGCTGCAAGGATGAGAGGAAACCATCCTTCTCCTCAAGTAGCTCAAATTGAGCCATTTCTGGGGAAAGAGGGATGAACTTGACTTGGTCACTTGGGGAAATCTTCATAAGGGTAAGGACACTGGCTTTGGTCCTAGAGCAGTAGCTTGGATTTCTTCAAGTAAAATCAATTTCTTATTAACTACCTGAAAAAATGCTTTGGGAATAATCTTATGCACCATCTTAGGGTTACACTAGCTTTAAAATGGGAAAAAAATATGTATATATACTGTATATATCTGTATATACACCTACATACAGACTAGTTACAGAGAGACAGAAAGAGAGATTTAAAGAAAGATTTAAAAGCAGTTTAGAAGTGGGAGATCCAAGATGGAAGTGGATTGAGTGGAAGCTACACAGACACTCTCCTAGGAACAAACTGGAATTACAATTAAAATACAGAAAAACTACCAAAATAATCAACTGCAACTGAGGACAAGCTGGAGAGCACCCTCATAACCAAGGAGGAAACGTAGAGACCGCGTAGAGACTGGTAGGAAGTGTGAGGCACGAAGGGCTGACTGGGCTCCCACAGGCAGCAGCTGAAGGTCTGGAGGGATATCTAGCTGTGGAGGGTTTCCACTGAGAATTCTGGGGTCTAAGCCCCAAGCTGGGCTCCCCAGCCCAGAGCACCAGAACTGAGAAAGGTACCCACATAACATCTGGCTGTGAAAAGGAACAGGTTTTCTGTCTGCCGGGGAGAGACGGCTAGAAATGCAGGCACCCTCTTAAAGGGCCAACACACAAAGTTTCGTGTGCAGCCTCTCACCTTGGACTCCAGCAGAGGGAGGGCAGAGAGGACTGGAGCTGTGTGAGGAGAATCCAGAGGGACTGGCTGGGGAAACAGATCTGAGGGAACCCATCTGGACCCTGGTGCTGAGTCATTTCCTCATACTGCAGAGGACAACTTTCTCAGGCAGACATTTACCTTCCAAGCAGCTTTTGCCTGGGGGTGGGGGGGGGGATGGAGAGAGAAGTAATTGCCCCACCCTGCTGCAAAACCTCTGGTCCCATCCTGTGGAGTTTCTACAGCCTAAGGTTCATTAAGAGGCTGAATAACAGCCTCTGGGTGCTTTGAGTCTTTGCCTGGTTTGCTTCTGGACCCAGGGCTTGGAAAAGCAGACCTTGGTGCACATCTTGGTCCTGTCCAAATACATCCAGCCCCAGCAGAGGAAACCAGAAGCTGTGGAGTGTGGAAAACTTCAAACAGGGTACTTAAGGCCAATAACAAACAGCATCTGGCATTGGCCTGCACCAGAGACCATCCAAAAGACTGGGAGTCCTAGCAGATCTACCTAATACATAGAAACAAACCCAAACAGGAGGCCAAAATGGGGAGACAAAAAAACAAGCCCCAAATGAAATAACAAAAGACTTCTCCAGAAGAAGAGCTAAATGAAATGAAGCAATCTTTCAGATATAGAGTTCAGAATACTGATCACAAGGATGCTCAAAAGCATGAAAAAAGATACAGAAACTATGAAGGAAATTAAGAATGATATAGTAGAAATAAATTAGGGGAAGCTGAGGATCGGATCAGTGAACTAGAAGACAGGGTAGAAAAAAAATCACTCAATCAGAGAACCAAAAAGAAAAAACAATTAAAAAACAAGAGGACAGATTAAGGGAGCTATGGGACAAAATGAAATGCAACAGTATTTGCATCATAGGAGTGCCAGAAGAGGTCGAAAGTAAGCAAGGGTTAGAGAACCTGTTTGAAGAAATAATGTCAGAAAACTTCCCTAACCTGGTCAAGGAAAAAGTCATACAAGTTCAGGAGGCACAGAGAATCCCAAGCAAGAAGAACCCAAAGAGGCCCATGCCCAGGCACATAATAATTAAAATGCCAAAATTCAAGACAAAGAGAGAATCTTAAAGGAAGCAAGAGAAAAACAGTCTGTTACCTACCAAGGATCTCCCATAAGGCTGTCAGCTGATTTCTCATCAGAAATTCTATAGGCCAGAAGGGAATGGCATGAAGTATTTAAGGTAATGCAAAACAAGGTCTGAAACCAACACTACTCTATCCAGCAAGGCTATCATTCAAAATAGATGGTGAAATGAAGAGCTTTCCAGACCAAAAAAAAAAAAAAAAAAAGGCTAATGGGATTTATCACCACCAAACCAGCTTTGCAAGAAATGTTAACGGGACTGCTGTAATAAGAAGTTGAAATAGAGAGAATGAGAAACAGAGCCATAAAGAAATAAAATGGCAATAGCTAAGTACCTATAAATAATAATCTTAAATATAAATGGATTAAATGTCCCAATCAAAAGACATAGGGTAGCTGAATGGATAAGAAAACAAGACCCAAATATATGCTGTCTACAGGAGACCCACCTCAGAACAAAAGACTCATACAGGCTAGGGGAAAAAAAACACAAGAAACTTCTGGAGGACTTTAAAGGTGAGATTGACAGCAATACAGTCATAGTAGGGGACTTACACACTTCACTGACCTTACTGGATAGATCTTCCAGACAAAAAATCAACAAGGAAACAGTGACTCTAAATGACACACTAGATCAGATGGATTTAATTGACATTTACCGAACATTCCACTCCAAAGCTACAGAATAGGCATTCTCCTCAAGTGCACATGGGACATTCTCAAAGATAGACCACATGTTAGGACACAAAATAAGTCTCTAAAAGTTCAAGAAGATTGAAATCATATCAAACACCATCTTGGATATTTACACAATGGAATACTATGCAGCTATAAAAACGAAGGATCCCTTACCCTTTGAGACAGCATGGTGCAACCTGGAGAGTATTATGCTAAGTGAAATAAGCCAGTTAGAGAAAGACAGGTGTCACATGATCTTACTCATATGTGGAATCTAATGAACAAAATAAACCAATGAACCAAATAGATCCAGAGACACAGAAGCATGGAACAGGCTGACAAATCCCAGAGGGAAGGGGGGGATGGGTGGGTGGGGGGAGATTAACATAAGAATTTATATGCATATACGAATAGCCCATGGACACAGATAATAGTGAGGTGAAGGCCTTGCGGGAGGGGTACAGGGTTGTGGGGATCAGTGGGGAGAAAAAAGGGACATTTGTAATACTTTCAACAATAAAGATAAATTTAAAAAAAAATAAAAAATAAAAGGAGTTTTTACTCCAAACATAAATAGGACAAAACCCATAAATATTAAAGAAAAACAACCCTCTTGTTTTCTAGAGAAGTGCAAATTAACAATGATAGAGTCCCTGGACGACATAGGTAGACCCATATTATGTCTTCCTAAGCAAAGCGTCCCCTTCCCTTTGCTCCGCTGTGTCTGCTGGCTCTTCACTCTCACCGCTGCATCCCCCTGGCTCCTTTGGTTTCAGCTGCCTTCTACACTGTGATCCCTCCCTCCAGCCCAGAGATCCCAATCTCCAGACTTGCTTGCAGATTGTCCACTGACCTCCAACTTCATCTTTTCCAAAGTCAAAGTCATCATCTTCCTCTCATGAATATGGTCATTTTCCTCTGTCCCAGTACAGAAAGCGTTATTCTTATCCTCTCAGTATCCCCCAGGCCCTCATATTCGGTTGTCATCTGCTCATGCGTAGCATGTCCTGATGTTCCTGTCCCTTTGGATATTTTCCCCACTTTGCCAAGGACACCCTTTCCGTTGATTCTACATCTGCATAATCCAAAGTGGGTTCAGTCCTTCCTACTTCATTTCTACAGACTTGTCTACTAACTCCCCAGAGCGTAAACAGCTGGCACTGTAATTGTTTCCTTGTATATTCATCTTTGCTTAGACTGGAGACCCATCAGGAATATGTCTGTTGTTTTCATATGTTTCTTTGGCTCTACCACAAGGCTTTGTTTCTGGTGCAAAGAAGGGCCTCTATACAGTCTGCTTGTAATGATGACTTTAGTCACCATTTATTAAGAGCTACTCTGTACAAAGAGCTCTGCCAAGAATTTTACATCCGTAATCTTGTTCAGTGATTTCAACAACTCACCTAAAGTCAGTATTCTTATCCCTGCCTCATAAATGGAAATTCAAGTTCAGAGAGGCTAGTGACCAGCTTCAGATCCCTCAGCTAGTATGTGCTGAAAGCAGATATGAAAAGACGCCTGCCTGACCACAAAGGCTGCATTCCTAATGACTACATCATCCTGTTAGTGGGAAAGGATAATTTAGAGGAGAAATTAAGGGAGCTCCTCCTACCCTTAGAATGAAATCCACCTCCTTTTCCTCACTGGGTAAAGCAGATTCCACCCAAACCCAACTAATTGGAACTTGCAGTATAAGCATTTATTGCGTCTCATTGTCCCTGTCTTTTGTGGTGAAGTTCCATCTTCCAATTTGTCTCATTAAAGAAGGGGATTGTACCCTGCCCCTCGTATCTTGTGCATTATGAAGTAGGTGTCAGTTAAAGAATTCCTACAACAGATATGGTAAAGGGTATCTTAGAAAAAGCTAAGGTTGGTCTCTGGAGTGTGTAGTTCTGACTGTGGCATGTCAATGTGTTATCAGATCTAGTGAGGCTTTCACCAACAACGATGTGTGCATGGGGTGCCTGTATGACATGATGTGATTTCTAATTATAGAACGCTCGAATTCCCTCACTTCTACATCACTGTATTTTAACTACCCCTCCGTGACTCTCCTACCACATTTAACCCAGAATGGCCCCATGAGTCTACAGAACACCACATGAGATGTGCAGGAGATTTCGAGTGTGGGTGTGGGTGTGGGTGTGGGTGTGGGTATGTGATATCAATAACCTGCAAAAACGTTCATCCTGCTAAAAGATCGAAGTATTTATGCAAACATTATACTTGGCTTCCACACACACACATTCCAATGATTATGTAAAAGAAAAATGGAGGGATATTATCACTAAAACCAGTAAATGACAACCAGTGGAACACTTGTGTGTTTGCTGAAAAGGAAATGCATCATTTACATTCTCTACACGTGGACAGAAACATATTATGGCTTCTACTATGTGCTCACTTTGCTTAGAAAAACAATGGCAGCCTATTGATGAGGCCATGAATTCTGGTTGTGACTGAAAGAATACTGTTTGTTTGCTTTCAGGTTTTCACTTTTTCCTCTACATTTAGGTTCCTCAATAGCTGGTGCTCAATAAATGTTTATAGAATGGATATGAGAAGGAATGGAAACATTTTTAATGAACTTCCCCAAATGAGGAACATCACTTAGTGTGGTCATTCTATAAGTGTGGTCATTCTGTAAGTGTGGTAGGTTGGGTTCCCTATATCAGAATCACCATGAGAAAGATGTAAAGGTCTTGGCCCTAACTCAAACCTAGAGGACAATACTTTCTGACTCTGCTTTTTCATAAGCTCCCCTAGTAATTCTCATGTCCATTAAAGATGTAGAGCTACTGCTTTAGGGCATAGATTTATTCCTTGTAACCCTGACAAAATGGTTTCATCTAGGTTATCAAGGTTCTTGCTTTTTAGTCTTTATGCCTCTTTATTGCTTTGCAATACACTGCTTATTAGCAATGCTTGAGAGGAATGATACGGGAGAAAAGCAAATAAGGAAATTGGAGTCTCGTTGCACCTTGAGTAATATCTGATGAATGAGACAGTAAAAATGCCAAATAAAATGTGGTTTATGAATATAGTTTAGGTCCTGTCACCTGGCGAATCCTCAATAAGTATTGAGTTATTAAATGATTTTTTTCCAGTTAAATCTGTTCCCCATAAACAAAGTATGTTGAATTTTGGATATATAACCCCTATTTATTCACCCATTTATTCCATTAAACAAAATTTCCTGCATACCTACTATGTGCAAGTCATTGTAGAGGGTAGCAATAAGACATGGATCAGCCTTTGAGATAATTAGAATCTAGTAGGGCACTAAGAGATGCTCATAACTACAAGATAGTGTGAAATGTGTCACAAAAGATGTTCTGATAAAACTCTTTGGTATTTAGAGAAGAGATGTGTTAAATGTAGAGATAAGGATCCAGGGCATCTACACAGAGGACTTCTCTTGTATTTGAACAAGGTCTCAGAGAATAAGCACCATCTGGACTTCTGACATGTGTGGGAAGGCCATTCCATGCAGGAGGAACATTGGAGGCCAACATTTAGAGGCAAGAGTGCCCAAGGCCTGCCCAGGAAGAGTTCAGTGTGTTAGAAACATAGCTTATGTGTTCCGGATGACCCTCGCCCTTCTATGATCCTCTCCCCTTGGAGCCTGAGTGGGGCCACGAGTAGGATGAGATATGCCTTCAGTAATTATGTTAGATAGCCAAAGGGGATTTTCAGTTGACTTCACATTAATCAAAAGGAAGTTTATCAAGCTGGGTCCAACCCAATCACACGATCCTTTTAAAAGTAGAGAGTTTTTTGCAACTACTAGCAGAAAAGGAAGTCAGAGAGATTTGAGCACGAGAAAGATTCGAATGACCACTGGATTTGAGCATTGAGAGGGCCACATGACAAGGAATGTGGGTAGCCACTAGGCGGCTGAGTTTAGTCCCTGGCCAACAACCAGCAAGGAAATAAGAACTTCAACCCTGCAGCCTCAAAGAACTGAACTCAGTCAACAACTTCAATGAGTTTGGAAGTCGATTCTTCCCAGATTCTCCAGCTATGAGCTTAGCCTGGCTGACACCTTGATTCTGGCCTATGAGACCTTGAGCAGAGAACCCAGCTGAGCCCTGCTGAACCATGAGATCATGAGGGAGTGTTGTTTCAAGTAGCCACATTTTAGGTAACTTGTTACATGACGATAGAAAACGAACACAGATTGTTCTAAGAGAAATTATGTGCATGAAGGACCATGCTGGAATTGGAGTTACAGACTATAGGACTTTGTTCAGTAATCTTTTGGGCACTGTAGAAAAGGTTGAGATGAGAGAACAACATAAAAAAAATAATAGTAACGGCTAATATTTCTTTGGTATTGATGATACAGCATGCAGGGCGCTAAGCGTTCAAATGCATAAGCTCACCGAATCCTCACATGAACACTGTAATATGGATGCTACTATTACTCTGTTTTACAAACGTAAGCAATGAGGCCCAGGGAAATTCAATAACTTGCTCAGGGTCACAGAGCTAGTAAGTTGCAAAGCCAGGATATATGAACCTCATAAACTAGACTGCTTTTTTAGAAATAAAATGGTGATTGGCATAAATCTTTGGGAAAATTGCTAAAGGGTTTTTAAGTAGCTCAGTTTAAAGAGAATGTAGGTGTGAGCAAGAACAGTGGCAGTGGAATCTGAGAGAAATTTCAAAACCAGGATTGAAAGCACATGGTATTGACTGGATAGTTTGATAAGAGCTCTGTGACAGAGAGGAATCAGTCCGTTTTTAAAACAAAAAACAGGCATAGGTCTGTGCTTAGGTATTTTTGGATTCTTTCCAGAAGAAATTTGCCATTCCTGTAAATGACACTGCTTGTCGCTCTTCCCTCCCTCTCCCCCACTTCCTTTCCTCTCTTTCCTTTTCTCCCCCCAAGTCCACATTCAAAGTCAAGTGCCCCTTTGTAAAACAGGTCTGGTGATATCACTACCATAATAGAGTCTGTGTGAAATTTAATTTGTTTCCTTCTATAATGATCATTAAGTTTCTCAAATTATGTGAGCCATAGAGAGGGAAAGTTAAGCCATTACAAAAGGTTCGAAATTATCATCTAACATTGCGCATAGTGACTGTTTTTAAATACTCACACAGTACAATATGTTCGGTCACAGTGGGGAAAATACAGTAAGTCTCTAGCAAATGAACACAGCACACAGAAATAAGTGATGTCACTTCCTTGCCCCTGTGTGTGTGTTTCTGTCTTGCACTGTTTTTTGTTCGTTTGTTTTGCTTTCAGTTGTAACATCAGCCCAGCTCCAAAAAGAACAGCAATTGAACCAGTGCTCTCCCGCAAGGCAACATTCTGCTAAAATTTTTCTAGACTTCCAAAATTTAATAAAAGCAATTCATAGAAAAAGTCATCTCTGTATGGAAACATACATTGATGGGAATGTTTACAATAAAGATGACTGATGGTGCTGGTGGTGGTGATGCTGGTGATGGATGTGATAATCATGATGGCAGCAGAAGTCATCAGCTCAGCTCCTGTTACATGCCAGACTCCATGCAGAATGTTTTCAATGCATTATCTCAGTTAAATATCATAATAGTATATGCATTTTCTCATATCTAAAAGGGAGATAACAATAACATTTACTTCACAGGGTTGTTGGGAAAATTAAACAAAATAATATATCAAGTGCTTAGGACACTGACTTGTGCATAGTAGATTATCAATAAATGCCAGCCCAATTATAATTGGAGCTCCAGGGTATAGGAGAGAAATGGGAAGCTACATGGGATAAATGGCTTGCCCAAGGTGATAATGGTGAAGGCAGAATTGAGCCCAAGCAGCGCTACAAAAGAGCCAGAGTCTACAAGCAGGTCGTGTAGAGTATCCATCTCTACCTAATTCCCAAACCCAGTTGGTGAGGAAGCGACCTGAGGGTTATGGGGGCATGATTACGCTGACAGATGGCACGAATGCAAGAAAGCTGCACCCTTGATAGTTTGCCATGGCCATCAATTATGAAAATGAGTGAATAGATTATTTAAATGATCTCAGATGAGTAAATTATTCAAAGAGCCTCTTGGAAGTATTTCTAGAAACTCCTGAACAGACAGTGGAAAACCATTTTTATTTTGCTGACAGGGCCATCAACTCTTCTGTGCGGCAGATGAATGCAAAGCCCTGAGCTGACGGAAGGAGGGAGCAAGGGAGAGTGGGAGGGAGGCAGGGGAAATGAGAACTGCAGCCTTCAGGCCCAGCGCTGCAGAAAGCAGACTGAGACTTCCATGTGTCCTAGAGGACAAAGCCTTTTTCTAACTGTTCCCTGGGATGCTAGATTCTTTCAGAGGGCTACGGGGGTCTCTGAGCGGACAGAGCTTACCAAGACAGGATCCAGCTTTAACCAGTGGGGGTAACGCTTTATCTGGTGGCCCTACTGGTGTTCTAAGGGAGCTTTCATTTGGGGAAAAGACATAATATTTCTAAAATAAGTTTGAAAATGAGTTGAGTAAAGGGATTGACTTTAGTGAGCCTCTGAATATAACAGTAAGCTCAAACTTGTTGAGCACCTATGACATGCCAAACCTTGCAGTATTGGCTTTCATGTTTATTATTTCAGTTTAGCTACATGATAGCCCTGTGAAGCAGGCGGTATTCTCTGATTTCGAGTGGGGAAAACTTGGAGATATTTCTTATCAATAGCTGAGAAAAGATTCAGATTTAGGTCTTGTGAATCCCCAAGTCTGATGCTCATTGCACCACTTGCACAGTTTCTAAGATGAATGATGGGAATTTTCATAAAAGACCTAGAGATTCTTGTGGAGAGTATTTGCCTTTGAAGTTCTGTGGAGGGGAAAAATGACAATAACTAGCCCTTTAAGTAGATTCAAATCTTACCCTTTAGGATAAAGACCTATTAGTTATAAATGTCTGATGTGATTAAACTATTTGTCCATCCATTTATCCACCCACCCACCAAGCCAATCATCCAATGATCAGTCATCTAATAAACCATCTGTCTGGCCATCCATCCATCCATCCATCCATCCATTTATCCGTTCATCAACCCATCAATCAACCTATCTGAACAACTGACTTTTATCTGTCATCTAGTCATCCACTCTCAAACCTGCCCACTCACCCACTACTAATCTGTTTGGCAAGTAATTGCCAGTTACCTACTCTGTGCCAGGCCTGTGGTAGGCATGGGGGCAGCAGGGATGAGTAATACAATATCCCTTCTCTCAGGAAGCTCACAGTCTAGTGGCAGAGAGAGAAATGAACTTCCAACTACAACATGGTAAGAGGAGTGCTGATAGTGTAGCTAAGCCTAGGGCACTGGGACACTTACCCAGCCTGGTGTTATTAAAGGGACAAGAAAAAGGCTTCCTAAAGGGCTAACATATGGCCTTGTCCCCAACGATGAAGAAATATTTATTCGAAGGGCAAGGGTCACCTGACCCATTATATTGACTGAATCCCAAACATGTGAGGATCCTAATTATTTTTCTGCATTTCACAGTTCATCTGCTTAGCAGCAGCTGGGTTGCTTCCCACCCCGCCTACGATGACCAGACCTCGGAGGTTTTTCGTCTGGACCAGCTCCCTACGTTCTTAGCATCACCTCTGTCGGTTTCTGTTATTTCCCGTTTGCCGGCTGATGGTGCAGACAGGAATGACATTTGTCTGTAAGAAAAGAGACAGAACAGTGAGGCGCTCTACCCCGGCAGCCTGCTTCTGGCTACAAGTGGCTGTGTCAGGCTGCCTTCTGGAGCTGCAGTTTGGTTTTCTCAACTGGGCTATTGGCAGCAGAAGCTGCGCACCCCAACTACGCTGTTTTTCTTGGCATTGGAGCCCAGGTTGGACAGAGGGGGAGGCAGAGACAGAGAGGGACTGAATATTCCCCGCATTGATCTCTAAGCTGTGGAAGACTTACTGGGCTTTCTAGACTGTGAAGACGAAGAAATTGGCCACCTGGTACCTTGAGCTAATTCCCCACATGTTATAACATAATTAATATTAAAAAAATGATAATAATTACTGTGTCCTGGCTATAGCCTAGGGGCTGTATGAGCATTACTTTCATCCCCTTTTAACAGACATTCAGATGAAGTACTATCCCTCCCCCCAGTTTATAGACAAAGAAACTGAGGCTCTGAGAGAATTGGTGACTTTCCCAAGGTCACAGAGCAAGTGACAATGTCTAAATTCCAACTCAAGCTTGTCAGACACTAAAGTCCATTTTATGACATCATTTGGTAGAGATGGGGGTTATTTGTGTATCAGTAGTGAAGGCTGTCATTGCATTAATTATGAAAACCTACACTGGGCGCCCCTCATCCCTATATGGGGACGTGCTCCCAGTGTTTGCAAGAAGGGCTATTCCAGGTACGAGACGCCCCCTCGAATGAGGCTCCTCTTCCTGAGCTCAGCTCAGAGCATCCCACTGAGCTGCGTGCAAACCTGCACATTTCCATCTCTAGCTTCTTTGTGCAAAGCCAGTCAGCATTCCTCCTGGAACCCGGAGATGTAAATCGCCCCATCCTGCAGTGAGCTGCTCATTCATTCTTTATTACTCCACCATATGGTTCCTTATCTGTAGCCATTGTCTTTTGAAAACGTGTTTTAAAACTCATCACAATCAGATCTATAGTTCTTGGAGTCTGTTTCCCTTCCCTTTGAATTGTAATTTTGCAAATTAGAGAGACTGAACAGACCTGTTTGAGAAGGAAGGGGGTAGGGACTGAACCCTCTGATTTCTCTGAGCGAGCAAATAAAGGGTCCGTGTGAGGGAAAAATGCATGTGAGGGGAAAATCCGAAGCTGGGAAAAGACAAGAGAATCAACTTTTATTCCCTTGAAGAGATTTGTGGAATGACTTGAAGAAACTGATGGCCTCTCTTTTATGTCGTGTTTAACTTTTAAGTTTGAAACAGACCATCTGAGTTGGAAGAATCCTGATTTTTCATTTTGTCCCCTACCATGCTGATTTCTATGTCCGCCAGGAGATTATAGCGAATGGCATTTTTTTTCTTGCCTGATTAAAATGTGTTTGAAGAAAATAGGACAGGCAGATATAAGGTAGGAAAGGAGGGCAAGAATCAGATTCAGATATTGGATCCTGACAGCCACCTTTTCTACAGGGAAAGCAGGAGTATTAACCTCCTTTTAACAGGTGAGGACACTGAGATTCAGACAGGATAGGCGACCTGTTCAAGGTTCCTCGGAGGGACCAGACCCTCTCTCTCCACAGACAGCATTTGAGTTGGCAAGTTGAATCAACAAGCAAGGTTTGAGTTTCGTTACCAAAATGATGCCCTAGGGTTTGCATTCAGGAATTGTCATCATTTTGAAAATAAGGATTCAAAACTATGGGACACACATCAAGTTATACTATCAGTCAATCAAGGCAGAGGTTGGATCCAGAGCCCCAAATCCCAAGTCAATGCCAAAAGATAAGGAGTGGGAGTTAAATTTTTAATGTTTTGAGGAAATCCCGCACTGTTTCCCACAGTGGCTGCCCCAGTCTGCATTCCCACCAGCAGTGCACAGGGTCCCCTTTCTCCACACCCTCGCCAGCACTTGTCTTGTGGATGGAGCCATTCTGACAGGTGTGAAGTGACACTTCATTGTGGTTTTTATTTGCATCTCTCTGATGATTAGCGAGGTTGAGCATTTTCTCATATGTCTATCGGCCATCTGCATGTCCTCGTTGGAGAAGTGTCTATTCAGGTCCTATGCCCATTTTTAAATTGGATTGTTTGTCTTCCTGGTGTTGAGTTGGATAATTTCTTTATATAGTTTGAAAATTAACCCCTTATTAGATGCATCTTTGGTGATATGTTCTCCCATCCAGTAGGTTTTCTTTTCATTTTGTTGATCGTTGTGGGTTTTTTTTTTACTGTGCGGAGTCTTTTTAGTTTGATGTGGTCTCATTTGTTTATTTTTTCCTTTGTTTCCCTTGCCCTAGGAGATATATTTGCAAAAATACTGCTATGAGAGATGTCTGAGATTTTACTGCCTATGTTTTCTTCTGGGATTTTTATGGTTTTGTGACTTACATTTAAGTCTTTAATCCATTTTTAGTGTATTCTTGTGTACGGTGTAATTTGGTGGTCTAGTTTCATTTTTTTTTTTTTTTTTTCATGTATCTGTCTGCTTTTCTCAACACCATTTATTGAAGAGACTGTCTTTACTTCATTGTATGCTCTTGCCTCTTTTGTTAAATATTAATTGACCATGGAGACGTGGTGTGATTTCTGGGTTCTCTGTTCTGTTCCCCTGATCTATATGCCTGTTCTTTTGCCAGTACCAGGCTGTTTCTATTTCAGTGGCCTTGTAGTATAGTTTGATATCTGGTATTGTGATCCCACTTCTAAAAATATATCCTAAATTACTGAAACACCAATCAGAAAGAATATTTGCACTCTTGTGTTCATAGCAGCATTATTTACAACAGCCAAGATCCGAAACAGCCCAAGTGCCCATCAGTAGATGAGTGGATTTAAAAAGTTGTGGTATATTTGCACAATGGAGTACTACTCAGTCGGGAAAAAAAGGAACTCTTACCTTTTGCAACAGCATGATGGACTTGAATATCATTGTGCTAAGCGAAATAAGGCAGACAGAGAAAGACAAAGTATACCAATGAACAAATAGAACCAGAGGCATGGATACCTAGAACAGACTGACAGCTGTCAGAGGGGAGGGGGTGGGGGGGACCGGATGACAGAATGTGAAGGGATTAGCCAAAGAACATACATGCACAGCCCATGGACACAGACCACAGTGTGGTGATGGCCAGAGGAAGGGCGCAGTGGCTGGGTGGAGGTGGGCAAAGGGGGAGAAATGGGGGACACCTGTAATAGTGTCAACAAGAAATAAAAGAGTGTTCAACACTTCACTACAGGTTTTACACAATAAAAAGCAGATTAACTGAAAAAACCACCAAACAGAAAGAATATATGCACCCCTATGTTCATTTACAATAGCTAAGGTTTAGAAACAGCCCAGGTGCCCATCAGTAGATGAGTGGATAAAAAGCTGTGGGACATTCACACCACGGAATACTATGCAGCTGTAAAGAAGAAGGAAGGACCTCTTACTCTTTGGGACAGTATGGAGGGACCTGGAGAGTATTATGCTGAGTGAAATAAGCCAGGCAGAGAAAGACAAGTACCACATGATCTTACTCATATGTGGAACCTAATGAACAAAATAAACTGACAAATAAAATAGGTCCAGAGATATGGAAGTATGGAACAAACTGAGGGATCTCATTGGGAAGTGGGGAGGGAGGGTGGGAAGAGATTAACCGAAGAACTTATATACATATATGCTTAACCCATGGTCACAGGCAATAGTGTGGTAGGCCTGGGGGGCAGGTGCGGGGTGGAAAGAGTCAATGGAGGGAAAATGGGGACATCTGTAATGCTTTCAACAATAAAGATAAAGTAAATATAATAAGGGAGCAGTTCGTGCTGACAAAGAGAGGTCAGCACCATGGTCAGTAGAAACGGACTGGTGCTCTCACAGGAGGTTAGTAGCTGAGACATTTAGGGAAGAAAGGGGGTTTGATCAATTTTATAGGATTGAGTTGGCCATGAACAACACTTATTTCTGGGATCCAAGCCAACTCTGAAAAGTTGTCATTCTTTGCATTTCTCAGATAATCAGTGTTTCCATCAGTGAAAACGGGTTTCTGTGAAGATATTACTGCTGCCGCTTACTAAATGCTTCCTGTGGGTCACAAAGAGCTCTAGATGCATGATCTTTCCCGATTCACACAAAAACCCTGTGTGGTTACTATTATTATCCCCATTTTATAAAGGAGAAAACTAAATAATACAGAAAACAGGTTAATTTCCAAGAATCTGAGCTGGATTTTGAACCCCCATCTGTCTGATTCTGAAACCCATGCTTTGATCACTAGGTTCTATTATCTTCCTCAGTGAAATTCTAGGATGCAGGTGACATCACTCAGTGTTGTGGGAGGCAGAGGATTCCAGTGGGAAAAGCATGGGGTTTGTGATTTCTACGTAATTGCGATTCCAAATAATAAAAACAAAAAGCCTAACTATTTCTGAGCATTGGCCCTGTCTTCGGCCCTGAGCCAAACATGTTATATACACAATCACATTTTTAGCTCACCACAACCCTAATCAGTAGATATTATAATTATTTTTGTTTTACAGATGAGAAAATTGAGGACCAGAGAAGTGAATTAATTAGAACATAGTCACCCAGCCACTTCATAACTTGTAGGGATTATAAATAATGTATGTAAAGCATCTAACATAGGGCCTGGGACAGAATAGATACAATTTAATAAATGGGAACTATTATGCAAAGTGCGATATGGATTTTTAAATGATAGTTATTAGGGTGGTTCTTTGTGGGCTTTTTGTTTTGCTTTGCATTTTGAGGATTTTTAGAAGCCTACTGCTTGCTGCATTCTCTTTTCTCAGGGGAGTTGGGCTCAAAACTTAAGACAAACATACTCAAGACTCATGGACCCTGTGTTTCCTCTTTGAGCCCCATACAAGGAGATGAGTGTGGAGACAAACGACCAGGCAGGCCCGCAGCCGGCAGTCAGAAAACCGCCTCTCGCTCCCTTCTGCCTTTGCTGTACTTTCTGGTCCAACCTGTTTGGATGAACATTACTTTCCTGCTCTGAAAAACTGTAACAACATCTTCTTCACCTTTTTCTGACTCTCTGCCATGAAGGTCCAATTAAATGAGACAATAAACAGCAACTTGTAACCCATCGAGGGCTATCTAAAGTCTGGGGATTTTATATTATTATTCGTATAATGACACACAGCACTGTGGTCAGGATGTCTCTTCCAAGTGTGTCTGTTATCTGAAGTTTCTTTTTCCCCAAATTACAGCTTCTTAGCCAGCTGAGCTCTAAAAAGTATATGCATAAGGTCACACTTGTTGGAGTAAGGATCCAAGAAAGCCAGGGTTATGAAATTAATGATATGCATTAATTGTGCAGAACCTCAAGGCAGCAAATGGAATTAAAAATAATTGTTAGGCCTTTGGATGTATTGATAGAGCTAAAGTAATGCCTGGCTACTCTTGGCAGAGCCATCTTCTCTGTGCACAGAATGATATTAATAGGCAAATCGGCTCTGTCTGAGGTAGAGAGCAGTAAGTGAAGAACTTATCTGTCTCCCTTTAGAGGGGAAAAGCAAATGAATTTCCTAAGTGTCATTTTGATCTACAAGCCCTGGGCCTGGAGTATTGATAAAAATCAATGCTTTGCTCTCCCCTGTTCTGGAGTTACAGCCAGTGAGTGTCCTGCATCCAGGGGTTAACTTCAACCTCATGTGATGTGCACATTGTAGATGGGATGGAACTCACCTTGACTGACTACCTACTATGGGCCAGGCTGGAGGGGTGGAGGTTCACATAAATGAATTACTGTAATTCTCACAAAAACCTTGCATATAATAAAACTAATATTGGTTGAGAGGTGACCATGTGGCAAACAGGGTTAGTGTAGGCATTATTTTATTAATTCTCACAACAATCCTATACTATGATTACTCCTATTATGTCGACTTTACTGGGGAGGAAAGTAGCACGTAGGAAGTAAACTCAGCCAAGGTCACACAGCCACTAAGCAGAAGAGCTGATATTCAGACTCCATTTCTGCTGACTCCAAAACCCACATTATTTTTAGTACATTTTAATTACCAGAAGAGACCAAATAAAGTTGGTAGTTGATTACAGGAAGATCAGGGTTGTGGTGGTCATGTTGGTGCATTTATTTTTTTGGTTGTTTGCTTAATACATTTTTATGCACCTACTATATAAGAGGCCCGGGGCTGGGTATAAGGGATTCTAAGGCCAACGGAGTAGTCCCCCATCTTCAGTGTGTCATTTGGGGCAGACAAGTGAGCACACGGCTACTTGTAATACTTGATGAGATAAGCAAAGAGGAGGCCACCTGGCTGGTTTTACAGGGTCAGGGTCAGCTTCCCAGAAAAGCTGTCCTCTCTGTAGAGTTCTGAAGGTCAAAGAAATGGGTGCAGGGCAGGGAGTAGGGAAGGGTTTTCTGTGCAGGGTGAGTGGTGTGTGTTGAAACCTGGCACCGAGAGAAGTTCGATGTATTCAGAAGCCTGTGATTAGTTGTGTGGATTCGTGAATGGATGTGGGTGGGACAGAGGTGGAATGGGAAGGCGGCTGTCAGAAGTGAGGTTAGCATGACTGCGGAGAGCCTGAGAGGCTGGGGAATGGGCTGGTCACATGGACTGTGGTCAGGCATTTTCACTTGATTCCGAGTGTAGTGAGAAGCCATCAAAAGGCTTTAAGGGGGAGAGTGGAAGGGTCACATATGAAGAGCTATTTAGAGCAGTGGCTCAGGCTGCTGCTTGGAGGATCGGCTGAGAGGAACACTATCTGGGGCAGGGACACCAGTCAGAGGTCCAGACTTAGGTGGTGGCCACAGTTAAAAAAGATGGGAACAAGGAGAAATATTAAAATATTATAACTACCAAGCTTTGGCGATTGATTTAATATATATCGGGATGGAGGGAGAGAAATGAATTAAAGAATATTTCCAGGGGTGGGGTTTCAAGAACTCATATTTGGCACATGGGAGAGAAACTGTCCTTTTTTTTAAAGGTCGAAGGTGAGATGATGACTTCTACTCTGAGCTCTTGAGTTTGAGGTTTCTTGGAGGCATTAGAGAGGAGCTGATGAGAGAGTGAGGCCTGAGGGCCATCAATATCGAGATAAGTGAAGACTGGAGGGGACACTGGGGGGCAGAAGGGGGGAAGGACACGTAAAATACGTGCAGAGAAAGAGGAGCTTGCGTTTGGGGAGAGCTGGAGTGGTCAAAGAGGTGGGAAGTAGCCTGGAAAGGGCAGGGTCATGATGGTCTAGGGCAGGGAGACTCAAGGAAGGCGGGAGAGGCTTCAGTGTCAAAGGCGATGCGCCTGCTGGATTTAGTGACTGCGGATCTTGGTGAGGCCAGTTTTAGAGGAGAGGTTGATGCACAAGAGGACTGTGTCCAGGGCACACACAGTGAGATCAGATGCCTCTTCCATTATCGAAGGAAGGAAAAGGAAGGAAGGAGAAGGAAGATGAGTGCAGAGGCAGGTCAGTTTTGGGGGTGTGTGGGTTGTCTACAGACCCTGTGAAATAAGAGACAGATTCATCGGCTGGGAGTGAGGAGGAGCTGGCGAAACTGCAGTCTCGTGGGCAGGTGTGAAGGCTTGAAATAGTTCCCAGGGAATGGGAGACAGCCAATCGGGAAAAGAGAGAAGGGTTTCCAGCCAGGGGGGAGCCCTTACATTTAAAGTGGTTATGCAATGTTCTTTGCCTCTGTTCTGTGGTTTTCAGGTGAGCAAGTGGTTGAACTGACTCGGAGTTGGGGTGCTAGTGGTGCCAGGTGGGTATGATAAGTGGATAAAGTGAACGCAGGATAATTGTGGGTGTGGCAACACACACACACACACACACACACACACACACAAACTATTGATTTGATAGATGAAGAAGTCTGGGTTGGAACTGGGAGGAATTGGAGGCATGAGTGAGTAGATCATTAGGGAGAAAGTAGAGCAGCCCAGGGCCAATGGCCAAAATGATATTGGAGAAGAGACATGAGGACAGCTGAGTGAGAGTGCTATGGACTATCTAAATTGAGAGTCACTGAAATCCAGCGGTTCTAAGTGAATTTCCCCTCGATGGGGACGGGTGGCTCAAGTGAACTGGAGGTAGTCAACAAAGAGGTCAAAACATTGGTCTCTAATTTTTTTTCAGTCCTCACCTGAGGATATTTTTTCCATTGCTCTTCAGAGAGAGTGGAAGGGAGGGAGAGAGAACGAGAGAGAGAGAGGCATCGATGTGAGACCTATCGATTGGTTGCCTCCCGCAAGCACCCCGACAGGGGCCAGGGATCGAGCCTGCAACCAGGTTCATGCCCTTGGCTGGACTCGAACCCTTCAGTCAGAGGCCGACGCTCTAACCACTGAGCGAAACCGGCTAGGGCCTGACCTCTAATTTTACCAAAATAGTCTGACAAGTATGAATGTATTTATGAAAGAAATTATGTAATTATATGAAAAGAGGACAATTCCAAACGATGTGGGAGGGATCAGTGTCAGCCATACATGGATGAAATCACCAATGTCGTCCTCAGATGTGGAGTAACTCATTAAGGGGTCCTAAGGCCAATTGCCAACTTGAACTGAAATGCCACCAAATGCCAACATAGGGATTTCACCCCAGCATATGAGGGCTTCTGTGATCTTATCTCAGTGTGTCCTTTATTCTTCTTTCTCTCTCATTCCCCTTGAATATTGTATGTTTCATCCAATTTGGGCAACTTCCTCCTGCGAAACATGTCCCTTAACCTCAATTTCTGCGCTTTTGTCTACACTGTTCATTCAACCCAGGACTCTCCTCTCTCCATTCTGATTTGTCAGCTCCTCTGCCTACTCCACAGCGCCCCTCAGTTGCTACTCCTTTTGTAATTTCTCTCCTCTCTCATCAAATTTGCTCTCATTTCTGATGCCTTTTGCATTGTCTTCACCTTACCTCCTTTGGCACTTGTCATTTTCTGTTTTATTTTAGAATTAATTCTGAGGGAAATTTTATTTTATTTTCCCTGCTGGTGGGTGGGTCCTTCATAGATAGGGACTTAGACCAGGGCTTAGTAAACATTTTATATAAAGGGAAGCTAGTAAATATTAGTTTTGCATGTCAGCTGCACTGGTATATGGCAAGTATTCAATTTGCTGTTTTAGCATGAAAGCAACCGTAAATAACATATAATAAAATGAACATGGCCGTGTTCCAAACAAACTTTATTTATGGACACTGAAATTCAGATCTCATAATTTTCCCATGTCAAAAAATATTATTTCATCTTTTTCATCCATTTAAAAACATAACACCCATCTATTAACTCGTGGCCTGTACAAAAGCAGTTGGCCTTTGGGCTGAAGTTTGCTGAGCCCCAGCTTAGAGCCTATTTCCTGCTCTATCACTAGTGCTAGAACCATTTGTGGCACACACTAGGCACTCAGTAAGCATTTGTTGAATGAATTCACCAATAAATTAATGTTATCCAACCCAAAGTAACCGAACACCTGGAAAATATCTTCACTTATTGGTTGTAACAGTCAGAATAATGAGGAATCTTGGGATTCTAGCTTAGGCTACAGTTTGTGTGAATCAGACAATTTTTTACTTAACTAAGGTGACCTAGCTCATAAGCATCATAGTTGAACTTGAACTTGGGTCTTCTGATTCCAATTCTAGGGTTCTTTCACCCTACTGAGTTTACCAGTATAATTCAGCAGAGACAGCAATGCCGAGTTGCTTGCCTGGAATTGTGCATTAGTGTCCCAGATAAGGATAATAGATTTAGATGAAATTGGACCAGACAGTAGAGGGTTACTTAGGCTTTACTTTTGCAATACCAAGTCTTATCTGGTCGGTCCCAAGGGGATCCTCGTCTCCCCCACTGCCTTCTAGTCATATTCTTAACAGTGGGCAAAGCTGCGGTTAAGCTTATTACTGTTTCCTCACCGTTAAACCTTCTGCTGGCATTAGTATTTCAAAGGATCCTCTCGCTGGAATACTTTAGGGCTCAGACGAGCCTGAAGCTAAGTAGTTTGGGGCCAGAGCTGAGCAAAGAAAAACGATTGTCAAAATACCATCTTATCTACAGAGGATTGAAATCCTGATCCGCGTGCATTTATCACAGTGATGAATTTCACCATGCACAAGGGCTTTGGTTAGCATCTCATAATAACCAGCAGGGCTCCAGGCGCCAACCCCTGGCTCACCTTTCATTTAGGAGGAGGAAAACTGCCCATCTCCAAAATTTAAATTTATTGTTTTGCCCCAGATATGAAAAAACAAATGCCCATCAGAGACCTGACACCAAGTTCCAAACACTTCAACTTGCACGACCCAGGAACTTTTCTTGGGTGAGGGGATAAAACGCTTTGCAGCTGATGGATACCCCCGGGTCTTGTAACCTTATTTTAAAACTCTGTAGGCACTCTCAATGAGGTTAACTTTGAAAGCTCAGGGCCCAGATCCAAATGAAGTTGGCCGTTTTACATAACACCGAGTGAGGAAATCCATCAGCTTTGGGCCCATTCCATCCCCCAGGTCGGGCTGGATGCACTGAAGTCTCCTGCTTCCTTAGTCTGCAACTTAATTACCTAGAACTTACCTCCTTTCATAAACTGTTAGACACTCAGTCCAAAATTTTGCTGCTTTTCAAGGTTTTTATTTTTAAAAGTTGCCCAGCAGTCAGAGGAGAAGTCATATCTATATTCATACCTGGCCTTGTCATAATTTTCAGGCTGATAAGAGTGACTAGATAATCCCAATAAATGCGAGGCGCTCTCAGCTATCAGCCAGCATCAGAGTGTGCCTGTCTTGACTGCATCCTAACGCTTACTGGCAACTCTACCGAGGGAACAGAGCTGCTAAATATCATTCAGGTAAATACTCCCAAAAAGGACTATTGACTCTACCAGATTGCAAATGGCATTTCATTTATCTTACAAGTAGAAATGACACTGATCTTTGAAATTTACCCAAAAAGTACATTAGAAGGTCAGAGAAACCTTTATAATATTTCTAAATTGTCTCTGTGAAGGTGTTATAAGTAATAATGGTTATCACTATTGCTGCTAAAGAGGACTGACCTTAGGTCAAGCTCTGATAGAATGTCATGTCCTTTCACCCCCCCCCCTTCAGTTCTGTGATTGTCCCATTTCCCCCCCACCCCCTGAAATGTTTTTGCAGACCTATATGCACTCTGGTTCTCTTCTCGAAGGCAGCTGCCCTTTAAGGAGTTCAACCAAGTTTATGCTTGAGTTTTGATAATAACAGATGCAGCACTATAAACAGACTCGCGGTGCCTTGGCCGTCAGCATCTCAAGTTCAACCCGACGCAAAGGTTAGATGGGACCCTCTCTTCTAAGGCCCCTGGCTTATGCAAGGAATGGAGAGGACTACAGAGGCGAAGAAAAGGGCTCATCAGCTGTTAGAGACTTAATTACATTCCGCTTGGTTGAAATCTCCAAATTAACTAATTGTCACTCAGGTCACATTTGAGCACTGGATATCCCCCCAGATCTGTTATTCTAGTCGGTTTTTGGATGTCAGTGTTAATAACAGTGGAATTCAACCCCAAGCCGGCAAGGGCTCACTGCGGCCCTGCTGGTAGAGGCATTTTCCTGGTGGAGTTCAAGGTCCTTAGGAGAATCAATTCACAGGTACACTGAGGAATGAAACTGGCATACATGAAAGAAAAGTGCGCGATGACCACCTCTGGCTGTACTTCCCAGAGCAGGAGGACGTTGCCCCTCTGCACAGGGCGAAGGCGCTGCATAGTGAGAGGCAGGGCCCGGGTGCTCCAGCTCCCCAGGCATCGCTCCTTCCGCGGCAGGGCTCTTCCAGCTCACCCATGGAGCATCCCCTCAGCAAAGCCAGCTGCTCCTATTTGCCTTAATATTTCCCAAAGCAAATCTGATGGCCACCTTGGAGCTATCAAGGACTGGTAATGGCCCCAGGCTCTGAGGTCAGATAGCCTGGACTCAGATTCCAGAAGCTCTCACTCACTGTTTGATCTTGATCAAGTCACTTAAGCTCCTCATTTCCTGATCAGGGAAGTCAAGGTTATAATGGCCTTTTCTTTACAGGGCTGTGAAGATGAAAAGAGAAAATGCTTGGTGAGGTCATCACAGTCCCTCAAGAAATGCTGGTTATTATACTTATTATTTAATAATCATTATTACAGCCCAGGGTAGATTGATTGATGTGGAAGTCACACAATGAAGAACTCCCAAGAACATGTTCCAAAAATTAATTAGTAATTATGAAAGAACTGCTTTTTATATTCTGCTGAATTTTCAAGTCTCATATCATTCCAGTGTGGACCCAGAGAAGAGAAAGAAAACACTATTAACTGTTTAGCTAATTACCAGAACACATCACTTTTGAGAGCATACAAAGAATTAAAAGAAATCCACAGAAATAGAATTTGGGGAGCAGAGGAACTCTGGAGGACTGAAGATTATAAATGAGCTTCTGAAGGAAATGGTGGCTCATGGTCCCAGAGAATTTCACTTTTAAATCTGAGGTCGAATGAACATTGAGCTCTTCTGCTGTTGGCTGAACATCAAGAGGAGAAGGGAAGCAAATATGTGAGTTGTTTTATGGAAATAACAGTGATCAAAACATGTCTCCACGAATTACCATCTCAGTGCTGGGCTCTAAATAGCTGACACTGTTATCCGTGGAGATATTAGATTATCCTGAGAGCAGTTATTATGGAAGAAAAAAATCCACTGCTCCAATGTGAGCTGTGTAACAATTAGGCAATTCTGAAATTTCAACTGAGAGGAATTTAATTAAGGCTCTAATAGCTGATTAAACTCATTTAGATCTGCTGGCAATTGCTACTGGTTACGTAAGTAACCCAAGAAGAAAGATTTCCATCTTTTCTTATGCTGTATTTAATCCTGCTGGGACCCATAGGTACAGTCCTTTAGGTGCTTCTCAAAATGTGGTCCTTAGACCACCTAGAACAGAATGACCTAGATCCTGGTTGAAAAGTCAGGTCCCCAGGCCTCCTCCCAGACCTACTAATGCAGACACTCCTGAGATCTGGGAGTCTGCCTTCTTAATCAGCCCCCAAGGAGAGATTCTTGTTCATAGTCCCACCACCTTCAATAATTGCATTTATTAAGAAGGGCATTCAAAGGTAGCAGGCATTTTTACCTCCATACCTGAAAAGCAATTCTTATGGTCACTCTGCCAGTGGCCATCTGTGGCCCCTGGGCATTGAGAACAAAGTAGGTTTGACCCACACTTGCTTTTCAACAGTTTCTTTCTTTAAAAAAAAAAATCATTTTTATTGATTTTATAAAGAGAGAAAGAGAGAGAGAAGCATCGATCAGCTGCCTACCATATGTACCCCGACCACCACAACCTGGGTATGCGCCCTGACTGGGAATCGAGCCGGTAACCTTTTGGTGCATGGGGCGATGCTCCAACCAAGTAACACTGGTCAGGGCAGCAGTTTCTTTGTAGAAGAAACTGAATATACCATGCAGGGAAAAGCTGGGTTCCAATGAGTCATTTGGTTTCAGCAAACTCTAGCTGTTTTGGATGAAATTTGGCTTGGGTCTTGGTTTTTTTCAAAAATCACTAGACTCAACTGCAAAGTTCTCCAGACAGAGCACATTTCAACTTAACTCCAAGCCATGGCTCAAACATCTGGGCTGCAGTTTCCAGATCCATCAAATTGGAATCTGTGTTTTGTTTCAAGCAGGAACCCAAGACACAGAATGACTTGTGTGTAAACCTGCTGTCGGCTTGCTTGTGCAAGAGATTTACATGCAGAGGCATGGAAGTGACTCTAATTGATGGTGCTGGTTAGGCCAAATATGGACATTAAATCATTTTAAATTTCCTTCATGGCCATTTATCTCATTTCCTTTGGAAGACTTTATATTTCAGGTGCAGAGAAATTGGCCTCCTGTTTGCCTTGTTTTCATCTTTAAATTTATCTTCCTGAAGAGTTAATTACTCATTTTCTCCAGCTTGGAAGTAAATCACTGCTTATTACCCAAAGCGAAATGTTTTCCGATGTTTTGCACACATGAAGTGTTTGTTTTAAGGCCTGTTTGCACCTTGGTTATGAAATCACCCAAGGAGCTAACCCGGGCCAGTCGAGCTAGATCACAGGCAGCATGAACTCTGCTTCCGTCGTCAGTTTTAATAAATTTTCTTTCTGATTTTTAATTTTGCAGTCCCTATTGTCTTGTCTCCAAGGAGAGGAGCTGAGTAAACAGATCATTTTCCTCTTTTAACTTTGAATTCCAAGTAAAAATTGATGGTATGCTGCAGTCTGAGTGGAGTTCGATTCAGCAAATATTTATTGAGCTGGCTTGTGGGTGAGCTCTTTAGTACATCTGACGTGGGTAACGTGGTTGTGGGAGGCGGGCCAGGCTGGATACTCAGCAGATCTATAATTCAACGCACCCTGGGCCATGGCCCCCACTTCATACAATTATACACTTGGCCTGCAAGTTCTGTTGATTCGCCACTTTGAGATCTCATGAGCAATGCCGGCCTCACTGAAGTGGCCGTGTCAGCCTCATCGGATTCATGCAGCTGCCTCCTAACCCTTCCCTCTGCATTCCCAGGTTTTTAGCCAAAGCCCTGTCTCTGCATTGCATTGGGCAGAGTCATTCAAATACCTAAAATTGATTCGTCCCTCCCCTGATTAAGAGTCTTCAGGCACCCCTCTACGCCACTCCTCTACACCTTTCAGTTGCCCGGGGGATCAAGACAGAACATTTAACAAGCCATACCCCAACTCTGCCGGTCTGGCTCATGGCTGGAAGCCAGTCCCTGCAGGAAGCATGTTCTGGTTCCTTCCAGAGCAGGAAGCTGTCTGCTTCAGTAGCATCCTGTGCTTACCCCAGCACTGCAGCCATCTCACGTTATTGCCATTGAGCTTTGACTCCTTTCTCACCAGACTGGAAATTGCGAGTGGGGACCAGGCATGGATTGTTTGAGCCCCAGAGCCTCCTGCAGTGCCTGGCACAGGGTTAAGCACTGGGCACATGTGTGTTGAGTGCATGAATGAACAAGTGAGAGAATTCAAGGGAAAAAGAAAATGTTCTGGAGGCACAGAAAATGCAAAAGGAAATGCAGCTGGAGAACTAGGCTCTATGGGAGAAGTGGGATTTGAGCTGGACCTGGAAAGAATGGGTAAGATTTCAATCTGTGGAGATGATAAGATGAGGAATTTGGGGTAGAAGAAATAGTGCAGGCAAAGCAGGGAAATGGGTGTTGTTCAGGGTGTGCGTGTGTGCAAGTGTGAGTTTATGTGTGGGCTAGGTATATGTGTATGTGTCGTGCGCGTGTGTGTGGGTGTGAGTGTATATGTGTATATTGTGAGTTTGGGTAAGTATGAATATATGTGTGTAGGTGTGTGTTCACATACAGTTTCATGTATGGTGTATAGGTATGTGACATACACACATACACATACATGTACATATACACATCGTGAGTACGTGTAAGTGTGGGGGCGTGTTTTGAAGGTGCTCATGTTTTAGTGTGAGAGTATTGTAGGGTGTACAAGATGGAGAAAGTGACAGAGATAAAAGAGTGTAGTTGGACCTACATCGTGGGGTCCTTTGATGTGAAGGGGAGTCTGGGTTTGACTGTAGGCCGGATGCATCACAGAAGGATTCGAGTAGGGGCAGGTCTGTGATTGCGGTGTTCACATATCTGTTGTAGGGGTGGCTTGGGAGACCAGGAGACCAGTAGTGAGGTGGTTTTAATTATCTCTTGTAAGCATTTCATGAACAGATCAATTAAGATCAAACACTCATATCTCTGAAAGGAGAGCCACAGGCTATGTGTTGACCACATTCTTCTAGCCTCTTGCAGCCTCTGTGACATATCTCTGAATTTATCCAGACACGAAGGGGTAAACTTAAGAGACCGTTTCTGGAGATGAAATTAACTCTGTTCTAGGAACATATTGTCTGAACATTTCAACAAAGAATCACTGTCCTTTCACATAACACTTTCTGGGATCTGAAGAGCAATTCTCTTTCTAAAGGCACCGTATTTAAATTTCATTAATAAGAATGCATAAAAAATCATCATAAAGTTGCTTTCCCCTTTTCTTATTTCTTTTGACAAAATAACTTTCCTCCATCAGAGGTCAATTATTTTTCTTTGTCCTCAAAACATCAGTATACTTGCTGAAAACACTCAAAGGTTTATCACCAAAACACAGTTTATTTTGAAGGTAAAGATTTTTTCCCTTCTCTTTCACAATCTATTTGGGTGAGTTTGGGACTGTTTTTAAGTACAAAAAAACCCTCATGATAGACATAAAAATTGTCTGCCCTCACCTTTTCCTTGTGTATGAAGTATTTATAAGAATTAAATTAATGTTAAGAATGGTGCCTAATACATAAGGGCCCAGTGAATGGCGACTTTTATTGTTATAAGAGCTCAAGCAATGCCATCAAGGCTTTCTAGTTTTCCTCTCTCTTTCTTAATGCAAGATTTAATCTCTGATTGGTTCTTCTGCCATGCCCACCTTAACTTAATAGTCCCAGCAAAAGTCCCAGGGAAAATTCCCATTGGCTCAGTTTAGGTCATTCCTTAGGGTGCAAGATTCCATAGCTGAGGCACATAAGGACACACTGATCAATCTCCTAGCATTTTCTGACTCATGGACATTTTTAAAAATTCAGGCTGTGTGTTCATTCATTCCATCAATAACTATCCATTAAGTCCCTCCTTGTGCCAGGGCCTGAGTTAGAACCTGGGGACATAGAAATCAGTCACTATGTATATAAAAATCTCTGCTAGACTGGGGAATAATAATCTAATGAGTGAAACAAATACATAAATACATAGATTGTCGAAGTATACTATTATTAAGCAAATGGAGATTAGATATTTAAATCAAAGTAAGGATTTGTGAATGAAATGACATGATAGCTGAGATTTTCTTCAATATAGCATGAAGAAGGTGGGTATAAATGAAACAAGACTGGCCATGAGTTAGTAATGAATGAAGCTAAATAATGGGAATATGGAGATTCATTCTACTACTCTACTTTTGTATGAGTTAAATCTCTTTCCTAATAAAAAATGAAAAAATGAATTGAGGGAGCAAAGAACCTTCACTTCAGGCAGGGAATATACAGAAATATGTTCACGATGACTTCCATATATCTTTTTCCATTTTGGCTAACAGACTATATTAACTCTTAGGGTAAATCTCAACTCCTTAACAGAACCTACAAGGCTTTATATCATCTGGCTTCTGCCTTCTTAGAGTACTCTCCCTTCCTCCACTCCCTCTTACTGCCCACCCACTCATCTTAGATTTGCAATCTCAGTTTGTGTCACCTCCTCTGGGAAGCTGCCTGTGATTTCTTCCCCCCTCTTTCTTCTCATAAGCCCACTTTTTCTTCCTCGTGGTTTGCATGATGTATACTTTTGTGTGATTATTTGACCCCTGTGTGTCTTCCCAATTAGCATAAAAATTTTATGAAAGTAATGTATTGTTTTCTCTACAATATCCGTAGTGTCTAGCACAGTTCTTGGTACCTAGTAGCCACTCAATAAATACTTATGGAATGAATGAATCTCTGTTAAGCCTGTCTACAAACACTAGACTCATATGTAGTCCCTTGAAATAAGGATATAGGAGGGGAAAGTGAAGGATGTCTGTTCTCCTCTGTCTGGTATATAAAATCTTGGTGTTGGAATATTTAGTGTCTGGAATGGGAGCCTATCAGAGGAGCCTGTGAGACTCAGAGAAGTAGGTAAGAGCTCTCAGGATCTAGGGCATTATTTACACAGCAGCTTCAGCTCCTGATCATGTTTTTCCACCCACCACTCGCTTCCACCCTCCTTGGCCGACTCATGGGTGCTTACTTAGACATGTTGGGAAGGGAGAGAGAAGAGATTTAGGAAGTTATTGCACTCTGGGAACTCATAAACCTTTGCAGCCTCTCTCTACATGAGTCAGCCTTGGGCTGAATGGAACTTTTGCCTGCCTCCTGCTGAGTAGGGTATGTGATGTGGTCAATGACATCACCAAAGATCTGCTAGCTAAACAATCTTTGCCTCTATTTATGTATTCTTGGGACTTTAGAGGTTGTCTCTGAAGGAAGGAAGGGTCTTGGAGCTATAACATGAGTAGTATAGATCAATTAATAGAAACACTAGTAGGAAAACACCTTTGGATTCAGATAGCCCCATGCTATAGCTCTGGTTCCACCACTTACTAGCTGTGTGTGTTTGGGCAAGTCACATAACCTCTCTGTGCTTCAGTTTTCTGAATTGTAAAGTTGGAATAATAATCCTCACTATGTAGGATTTGGGGGGGGGGGCTTTAAACTAAGTGGTGATATTGGCATATTTCCTGGCCCAGACATGCTCAAAAATGACATTGTTAAACAATTATAGCATCAAATGCTATGATGGAGATAGGTGCAAAGTTCTGAGTTACTAGGGAAGACAGGATTTTAAAGATTATGGGATGCTTGAGCTACATCTTAAACGCCTGCTACAACAATAATAAAATAATAGCCGCTACCATGTATGTTTCGTGCTAAGTTCTATGCTCAGTGCTTCTGGAATAGTTTTAGCTCATTCAAATCTTGCTACAGTCCTGAAAGGCGTATCCTGTTGTTACCCGCATTTTCAAGACAGAGAAAGTGACTCTCTGAGAGGTTAGGGCTACTCAGCTAGTGAGTGAAGTCGGGATTGGCACTTAGCTCTGTTGGACTCCAAAAGCCATTCTCTTACCCACTGAATTACCCAGCCTCTGGGGAAAAAAACAAAAAACCAAGGGGCAGTTGGTATAACATGTCCCAAAAGGAAAAACTTGGATATGCCTTTCTCTATGCATATTTATTATGATTAGTTTGATCTTTGACCCACAGCCACCTGCCAGCTCCAAGAAGGAAGGGCTCGTTCTGTTTGCCCGTTGCTGTTCCCAGGGGGTGCCAGCTCCGAGGTGGCGCTCAGTACACCTGTGCTGAATGGATGAAGGGCTCGATGGGCTCGGCGTTCCCGCCAGCTTGTGTTACATACCACCGCATGCGGACATGGACATGGTTTTTTGACCAAATTACTCCGCTCCCCTTCCTTTCTTAAAAAGGAAGGTATCAGTGAAGCTGGACAATTTGTTAATTGGCCACACAGGATAGTTCTCGACCAGAAGCAAAAGTTTTCCAGTGCAAATGATGAGGTCACCTTAGAGAGCGCCGGCTGCCTCTTCTCCCCCCACCCTGCTCCTCTCGGGGGTCCAGGGTTGGAATTCTCTCCGAGGGCCTGAGATTCATTTCTGGTGACACTTCCATTCCAGGGGGAGAGGCGACTGGGTCACGTCAACACACATGAGCCTGGACTCGGCACTTGGCATTTCAGACGAGGTGTTTTCCTTGAGATTGGTAAATAAAGAGCTGACCTGTGGCTCAAGCAATTGCACGTGGGAGGAGGAGGGGGGAAGGGGAAGTGCGATGCTGGGAGCAGCTTTCTCCCAGGTGCATGCAAATGGTGCCAACAAACTGTCAAATAAAATTAAGGTTCAAAACATACAGACTTTAATTTGATTTCACGAAGATGCCGACTGCCGCTCAGAGGGAACGCATCGATTCTATTTTGACAGGCCTTGATGTATACGAAGCAGAAGTCTCCACTCCTGCTGGATTAATAAAAGTTCACCTAAATCTGCAACTTCAGTAGAACCGTGTCTGAGCTTGAAGTGATGCTCCTGTTTCCCTCCTGCGCGGTCCCCCTGGTGTTGTCTCTCCCCCTAATCTCTTCTCAACTTCATTGTCCTAACCCCTGCCCATTTTTTTCTTTTTATAGCACTTTTAAAAAAAAAAGCTTCCCCCCTTTTCATTGTCTCCCTTCTATAATTAAAAGGAAAAGTATGTGGTCCTTACTCTGTGCCAGGCACTGTGCTGTATGCTTTTCATAAATTGCCGTATTTAATTCCCACGACCTCTGCGCTGGTCAGGTGGCCAGGTTGGTTAGAGCATTGTCCAGATAAACCAAGGCTGCTGGTTCGATCCCCAGTCAAGGCACATACAAGAATCAATCAATGAATGCATCAGTAAGGGAACAACAAATTGCTCTCTCTTTCTCTCTCAAATCAATAATTAAAAAAAAAATTCCCACAACATCCTTATAAAGTAGGTGGAATTGTGCCTAGTTCCAGATGAGAAACAGATGCTCACAGTGATGAAGAGCTTGCCTGGGGTTGTACAGCTAGTAAGTGGCAGAGTTAAGCATTTGAGCCCAGATCTGTCTGATTCTAAAAATCATGCTGTTTTCATGACATTAGTGATCCTGAACTCTGGCAGGACTTGGGACTCACCTGGGGAGCTTTAAAAGTATTAGTGCTCAGGCAAAACCCCCGTGATTTCATTAGTCAGCGGAGAGCCCATGCCTGATATTCTGCTCTCCTTTGCCTCCGTTTTCCCTGGCATGTAAGCGGACATGTATGTTGAGGTAGGCAGAAAAACACTTAGGATGGACGCTTCCTCTCCCGTCCCCCTTGCAGGACTCGCCTTTCTGGAAGTCAGCCCTGCAATAAGCACAGGCCTGTCTTTGTCTTTATGATGCAGGTGGGCAAGTGGGAGAACCAGACCCTGAGCCTGAGGCACGCCGTGTGGCCGAGGTACAAGTCCTTTTCCGACTGTGAGCCGGACGACAACCATCTGAGCATTGTCACCCTCGAGGAGGCCCCCTTTGTCATCGTGGAGGACATAGACCCGCTGACCGAGTCATGTGTGAGGAACACCGTACCCTGTCGGAAGTTCGTCAAAATCAAGTGAGTCGGGGATGCCGTCACTGGAATGCGCCCAGGGCTCCACAGTAGCATGTGTCATCGATAATGACAAAATCTATAAAATAATACAATGTAATATAAAACACGCCCTGTTATAATAGGTATAATAACAGAATTTGTAGAAGACAAACTGGAACTGCTCCAAGTGGTTCGCCTTATTTAATTTTAACAACAGCAATACAAGGTAAGTGATTTTGACATTTTAGACATGATAACAATGGAGTTATGGGAAAATTAGGAAGCAGGTTTAAAGCCATTCAGCTGGTAAATGGAAGAGGCGGGACTGAAACGCTGGCCCGAGTTCTCAGCTGTTGTGCTGAATCAACCCCCTTTCAGTCTTTCCTTAAACAATTAATTCCTGTGTATTTTCCTGGCTTCCCCCATCCCCAACCCCGCACCTTCCACTTCCTTCCATCTCTTTTACATTTCCTAGATCCAAACTTTTCCAAAATTTTCAAAACTTCTCTCCATTTGGGGGCCAACACTCACCTTACAAATGACTGTCTGGTGTGATCAAGGAGGACCTGATCTCCTGGCAGCTTCCCAGCTCAGCAGCAGCAAGCGAGCATCACATTTATGGTCACCTCCTCTTTTATTACAACTGAGCAGAGAGCGGACTTTGTTGTCAGAGCCTCTGGTAAAGGCCTCTCCCTAATGTATAAACCCTTTAGAGAAGCATAAGGCTTCATGCCAAGTCCAAGGCCCTGCTTATAGTCTTTGCTGATGCAAACATGAACAAAAATACCACCCTTGGGGGCGATTCACCAAAGGAAAAGGCCTACTGCTGGATGGAAATCTATTTTTTTTTCTGAGTATTTTCTGATCGCCTCCTTTCACCTGGCTGATTCTTGCTTGTCCTACAAGTCTTAACTTCTCCCTCCCCAAGTTGGGTTAGTTCTCTCTACTTCCACAGTAGTCTGGATACGTCTCTATGTCTAGTCAGTTCAGGCTGCTATAACAAATTATCATAGTCTGCGTGACTTAAAAACAGACACTTATTTTTCACAATCCTGGAGGCTGGAAGTCCAAGATCAAGGTGCTGGCAGATTCAATGGCTGAGGGCCCTCTGCTTATTGACCTTTCCTCACATGGCAGAGAGAGAGGAAGCAAGCTCTTCTGTCTTTTCTTATAAGGGCACTAATTCCATTCATGGGGGCCTCACCCTCATGACCAAATTACCTTCAAGGTCCCCCCTCCAAATACCATCACATTGGGGATTATGAGTCAACATATGAATCTGAGGAGACACAAACATCCAGTCCATACCACTCTATCTCTTTCTTTGTCACCATGTTTGTGGCTTATAATTTGTCTGTATTCCCCTTGGATTATTAGCAGCCTAAATATAGGGAATGTGACTTACTAATCTTGGTACCCCCAGTGACAAGCACAGAACATGACATACTGATATTGATGATGCTTGAACACACCAGTAAAAGGGTATTTTTCCTCCCACATTCCAAATTCCAACCTTAGTCGTTATATAAGATGCAAATCCCCAGAGCTCAGCTCTTGGGATAAAGATAATTTTTTAAAAATATGATTGCTAAATATATTTTGAAGGCACATTTTGATTTGGAGAAAATTTTGTTATCAATATGCAGCCACTTTGGAGTTGAAATTCTGAGTAGATTATTCAACAAATAATGATTAGCCTTTTTGGAGTTGTCAGCCTCTTTGGAGTTGAAATTTTGAATAGATTGGTCCATAAATAAATACGCATTGAGCACAGTTTATGAGTAAGGCAAAGTGCTGGGCACAGGGAATACATCAATGAGCAGGGAAGACAAAAGACAAAAGTCCTGCAGTCATGGAGCATACACAGGTAAAACAACAACCCAACCAAGAAAGAGCTAGGGCAGCTCCATGTTATCATAAACCTTGTGAAGGATGTAAAGAAGTGATGTAGTAAGAGGGTAGCTTGAGGTATGTGGGGCTCCTTTGGCTCACACAGGTAAGAACTAAGGTGACATATAAAGGAAGAAAAGGAGCCAAACACAGGAAGAACTGGGGGAAGTGCCTTCCAGGAAGAGTTGGAACAGCAGGTGCAAAGGCCCTGAGACAGGAAAGAGATTGGTGAGTTGGGAAAAAGAAGGAAGCCTGGTGCAGTGCTACAGAGTGATGAGCTGGGGAAACAATGGGAAGGCAGTCAAAGGAAGCTTTGATCTGGGTGGGTGTTCTTTGACCAGACCTTGGTCAGATGAAGAAAGTGGAGTGGCTGGCACAAAGCAAAGAGTATGACCTCGGTGGGGCGCCTCCCTTATGACAATAGTGCCTTTTCTCTTTCAATATGGCCAATAAGTAGGGCCTCTTAGGCTTCACAATCAATAATAGGGTTTAAAGTCTTAAAATCAAGGGCCTTGGAGCTGAAAACAATAGATCACCAAGTCCCGAGCCTCATTTGTATGGAGAAAATGAACCCCCAAGTAAATTACTCTCTGAAAGAATTGACTTTTCCACTGAAGGATGTAAACAGGTTAACAGGTTCCAAGCCACATTTTTGGTTCCTGTGGGAGGTGATGACTTGCAGCTTCCCTCTTCCCACTTGGAGACATAAAGAAGTTTACTGTGCATCTAGGAGGTGTTAGTCTTTGTTTTACCTGAAAGCAAAGAAAATTACTAGGATCCACTAATCCCAGCATTAGCACAGATTGGATCAATTTGAGTTTCTTAAAGGCAATATCCTTGAGGCAGTCCCATTGCTTCTAAAAAAGGATTCCCATTAGATAATATGATTGTATTTGTTTTCTTAATGGTGTTCTTTCAGAGAAAACCCTTTGTCTCTCACTTCTGGTAAATGGTGGGGTCTTGAGGGCACATATAAGTCTTCTAAAAGCACAGGTAATAGGAAATGAGCTGAGAAACCAGACTTTTCTTCTAGCCTGCTAGTTGAATGTTAAGGCATAAAGAGAAAGTTGTTAAGTGAAAATGATCTGGCCTTGCTATGTAGAGAGATATGGCCATACTATCAATGAATCCCCTAGACTGTCAAAGTGCTGGCGAAAAGAGCGGAGATGTGTTTTAAGTGCTTATGTGAGAGGTGCTTTAGATATTTTATTTTATCTCCTCAACTCTCCTGCAAGGTAAGTATCAGCCTTCTCAGGTTACAAACGAGCAAACTGAGGTGGTGTGTGCAGAGGCTCCTCTGAGTGTTCCTGGTTGTTGGCAGCAGACCTGGGATCTGGAAGCAGCTCCCACTGGTATGGCCATGCTCACATCCACTGGCCACACGGGGCGGCTGTAGAGCCAAAGAATTGGAATTCTTGGGTCCTCTTCTTAATATTTGTTTTAATGAGATAACCTTTATTTTTGGGCCATGGGAGAGAGCACCATTTCTCAGATGTTTATGTAATTAAATCCCACCCCCTACACACACACACACACACACACACAAGGGCTGTGATAGGAACCAACTTCAAATTCCCCATTACAAGCTGGTTGTATGTCCATAACTCCATGACAAATTCAACTATTGCATTTGCTGCATGTCTTCTTAGTCCTATGTCCCCAGGGCCTGGTTCTATGTCTTACACAGAGTAAGTACTCAGTGGTATCTACTCTAATGATATTTCTCTTTATGCCTTAACATTCAACTAGCAGGCTAGAAGAAAAGTTATTGGTATCTAGAAATAACTTAGTATTAGGGGACGTAGGGGATAATTAACTCGTAAACTGGTTGAGGTGCCCAGTGAGGCCAAAGAATCATATAGGTCATTATATGCCTGTGACCATGAATCTTAAACCTGGGCATTTGTAACACTTGTCCAAACTCTTCCAGGAATCTTGACCAGGGGAAGGAAAAGGCTGTGATAAAAGAAGCAAAGCAGCAGAGAGCGAGGGAGACACAATTGCGAAGCGGTGGAGAAGAGGCATCCATGCTTGGCCTGTAGTGGCCAGGAAGAAAGAGAATTTGACTTTGACACGTTTAGAGTCACAGATACTAAGAAGAAAATCATATTGGGACATGCCATTAATTTAATATACTTGTAGCAGTTGTGATTCCAGCCTGACCCCTTCTGCTCTGGGAAGCTGGTGGGAATAGGGAAGGTACCAACTTCCCATTAAACTGTGGAGTTGAGTCCACCGATCATCATATGTAAATATACACAGATGTGGCCTCCCATGACCCCCAAGCTGAGGATGGCGGGGTCAGAGGAGCTTATCCAGCCCCTAGGCTAGAAATAATGTCTCCATGGTGGTCCTGGCTGGCAGAAACAAGTTGGCTGAGCAGAGATTGGGGACAGGATTAGGAAGGGGGCAAGGCAGCAATTCAGAACAGGTCGTATGTGTCCCTGAGATAAGCAAAACATTGAAATAAAGATTTCATTTTGCAGCCCAGTTATATTATCAAATCTATTTATATTCATGGGTATAGATGTAGATCTACACCAGTGGTGCTTGATGTGTGTGTGTATCCATTTATATATGTAGTATGTACTCACTACAGATAATTGGGGGGGGGGCAAAAATATGAAAAGGAAAAAACTATTTCTCACCATTCAGAAATAACTGGGCTTCATATTTTAGTCATGTTAACTATACTTCAGGTTTTGCCATTGAGATATTTCCTAAGCTCACCTGTTCTTATACAGCTATGATCATTCTGTATATAACCTACTTTTTCATAGGATGTGGAAACGTAGGTATTTTCTTATGATGATGTTAGATTCCCGTAAACATCACTTCAGTGCTCAGGAAACAGTTTGATGTGTAGATGTGCCAGCGGTGGGATATTCAAGCAGAGCGCATGTCTCCTGACGCGCATGACTCCAAGGCAGGGAGTCGAGCTAATGGAATCCCCAAGTGCAAGGCGGGGTCAAGTGCACTACCTGCCCGGAGAGGCCTCAGTCGTCCTGCATGCGTTGTCTAAGTACTTTTGGCTATCAGTTGTCAAGGTCCCTGCTTTCTTCCCTTTTAAAGGCATTTCTGATTTTTGTGTGTGTCCTTTGGGTATGACTTAGTCTGGTAAATAAAGCAAGGTGGCCGGCACAAAGCAATGAGTGTAACCTTGGTCGATTGTGATAGCTTTTAAGACAGTTTTTAAAACACTCTGTATTTTAACAGGGCTTTTTTTCTGATCAAGGACATTGCTATTTAATAGTGTCACCTTTTACACTTCTTGCCATGTAGGTAGGGAGGGAAAATGTTACCAACGAACGAGCCCTCATTTGACAGATGACTCAGTCACAAGGCATTAAATTTATGGACTCGGACAGGGGTAAATCTCACATTTCCTGATTCTTAGCTGAGGTGTTTTTCTCAGTAAGAAAAGTACCTTTTCTAAGCCGTTCACTCTTCCTTTGCCCCTCTAATTGCAAACCTCTATCTGCAATGATAGGATGGAGCAAAACTCTCTTTTACCTGCGCATGTCACACCCTCTTCCATTTCCCAGTAAGTTTTTATAATTCAGTTTAGATCAGATGACTAAACTCTGGTCTAAAGAGTTGTATATGTGTTATAAACTTAAAAATAAGAGGCAGTAAGTAACTCTCGCTGTATAATGGGGATACAAATACTACGCAATTAAGAGAAATGTCATGGAGATTAATCCAATAATTAGTACAAGAGCATTTAGCACAGGGCATAGCCAATAGTAATTAGTCAATAAATGTTAACTGTTGTCATGATTATCTCATAATTAAGAGCACTTTCCACTTTTGCTGTTGTCAAATCACTGCGTGTCCTTGGAAAAGCCACTTCCTCATTTTGAGCCTCGATTTCCCGCGTGAAAAGTAGCAGGAGAGCGTAGCTAATGAATGTGAACAAATTTTCCAGTACTAATAGCCTATGGTCTTGGGATTTTCCCCTACAGTAACTCAACCAATGAGGGAGTGAATGTTAAAAAATGCTGCAAGGGGTTCTGCATCGATATCCTAAAGAAGCTTTCCAGGACTGTGAAGTTTACCTATGACCTCTACCTGGTGACCAATGGGAAGCATGGCAAAAAAGTCAACAACGTGTGGAACGGAATGATTGGCGAGGTAAGCTCCAGGTTCAAGCCTCGGGCCCTGTCCCCGGGCCTGGGGGCGCCGGCGCTGGGGAGGGAAGTAAAGGCGAGGTGGGGAGGAAGTAAAGGCGAGGTGGGGGGGGAGTAAAGGCGAGGTGGGGAGGGAAGTAAAGGTGAGGTGGGGAGGGAAGTAAAGTCAAGGTGGGGAGGGAAGTAAAGGCGGGGTGGGGAGGGAAGTAAAGGCGAGGTGGGGGGGAAGTAAAGGCGAGGTGGGGGGGAAGTAAAGGCGGGTTGGGGAGGGAAGTAAAGGGGAGGTGGGGAGGGAAGTAAAGGTGAGGTGGGGAGGGAAGTAAAGGCGAGTTGGGGGGGAAGTAAAGGCGAGGTGGGGAGGGAAGTAAAGGCGAGGTGGGGAGGGAAGTAAAGGCGAGTTGGGGGGGAAGTAAAGGCGAGGTGGGGAGGGAAGTAAAGGTGAGGTGGGGAGGAAAGTAAAGGCGAGTTGGGGGGGAAGTAAAGGCGAGGTGGGGAGGGAAGTAAAGGCGAGGTGGGGGGGAAGTAAAGGCAGGTTGGGGAGGGAAGTAAAGGCAGGGTGGGGAGGGAAGTAAAGGCGAGGTGGGGAGGGAAGTAAAGGCGAGGTGGGGAGGGAAGTAAAGGTGAGGTGGGGAGGGAAATTAAGGTGCTGTGCTCTCTCCCCCCCAGGTGGTCAACCAGCGGGCCGTCATGGCAGTGGGCTCGCTCACCATCAACGAGGAGCGGTCCGAAGTGGTGGACTTCTCTGTGCCCTTCGTGGAGACGGGGATCAGTGTCATGGTCTCGAGAAGCAATGGCACCGTGTCGCCTTCTGCTTTTCTAGGTATCTGAACTTCATAGTCCCTGTTGCTTTCCCAGGGGTATTTTGTCTTGTTTGCTCAAAGAAAGGAGCCATAGAGGAGCTGGCTCGGTTCCGTTTTAACCACGTCATCACATTTCCAAGCATGTCACATTCAAGTGATCCCAGGTCCCGTTCTTCCTCAGTTAGCATCTCTCATTTATCTCTAACTGGGGGAAATCTGCTGAAAGCACAATCGTGTATTTAGATACCGGTCTTGATTGTGTAGAGTGTAGACCAGTAGACATATTTCATAGTCTTGGGAACATTGCAAAAATAAGCCTGCCTGTCCACAGTTCATTTAAATCAGCCCATAAACTGTTATCGAGCACCCACATCCCCACCCCCATCCCTCACTAGAATGACAGGCACTCATTCACTGGATGTAAGAGTGAAAATAATGGAGACGGCAGAGTGATTTATACCAGTCCTCTGATAAACAAAACAGAAGTAGTCTGAAGAATAAACAGTGCTCTGAAATTAATAGTCATATTTTAAAGGTGACTATCCTTTAAGCTGAGTGGCTTATGAAGTAGGAAATTCTTCTTAGGATCCTTTTAACTGTTTCCTAAATTTATGCTTTTACATAAAATTGTTTTAAGGCAAAGTAGATTTGTATTTTCTATCATCTGGTTTTCTTTAACACCATAAATATATATATATATGCATTAGGTAGCCTGGCTAGAGTAATTGAAACCTCATGGAACATAGCTAAGCATTATTATTATTATTTTTAAGGGAAATGTTGAGTGTTTGGTTAACATAAACATTTTTTTGATGGTGGTTATCCTGAAGGCCATGGAATTCGAATCAACTTGACCTTGATATTCCCCTATTAGTGGGTTTGTCCCACACTTGGGAAGGTTAAGATGAACATTGACACTAGAAGAAAACTGTATGAGGGAGGAAGTTAGATTAACATCAATTAAATGTATTACGTTTTTTAAAAGACGAAAAAAACCCTTTGTCTATTAGAGAATTCAAACCGCAGACTAGAGCCAATTTGTGGACATTAACTCCAAGCCCATCGTCTTATTGCTCCACTGTCTTCGCTTACTTGTAATGTCACCATCCAACAAAATTTTTTATACTTCATTCTCTTGAGTGAAATGCTGACCAACAGGCCTTTGGCAACTGCCTTACAAAAGCATGGATTCCTCTATTCATTTTTTATAATCATTTAAGCTCTTGAAGTCCTTCCCACTCACCAGATTATGATTTTGCATCCATTGCTTTGAATGCCGCACACTTTGTTGGCTTAGTGTAGACCTTAACACACACACACCTCACTGTGGGCCTTCTGTGCCGTTGTCTCATATGGTTAACAATGCCCATGTCTTAAGAAGGGAGCCTCACAAGACCATGAAATACGCAAGCCACCGATCCACGTGCAGAATCCTAGTAACTGCTGGATTGACTCACTCATTGGTCACTCTTAGCCCCATTCCCACTTCCTATCAGACCCTTTAACAGGGATCTTTGGCCCTGGAAGTTTAGAAAGGGTTGGAGGAAGTGAATTCATAGAAAGAGATCTGTTTATTTTCATAAATTGTCTGCATAGCAACCTTAGTGAGCAAGAGAGAATTTTCTTCCCAGTTCAATCAGAAAGAAAAAAATTCAGTTGGCTTGTTTTGTAAAATGGGTCGTTGATATTGAGTCTGGCCTCAACCCAGTTTCCCTAGATTTTCATTTTACCTGCATTAGTAGAACATTTCCATAAAAAGTCAAGTATTTTTGCTAAATTTAGCCAAACTTCCTTTTTCCCCTACTCTTCCTACTGTATTTTAAAAATAAAATAAAATTAAATAAAAATAAAATAAATTATAGCAAGAGGAAACCATTTTTTAATTACATCCTTATTTGACTGACTGTGTACCCCTTTATTTACGGTCATTATCTGCAGATTTTCAAAGTCATAATGAACCCTGCTAAGCTACATTTTCCCATTCACTGGCTTAGTCATCCGGAAGAGCCAAAACATTCAAAATCTGATTGCATGGCTCTTCATTATTTCCTATTCTCTCTCCTCCGCAAACCCCATTAACTCACATCAGAAACCCTTGCAGGTAATGCCGTTGCTCTTTTGTGTAAAAATGTAACCACCGACTCTTCAAGGACAGAGATGACGTCGTTTGCAATATTTCCATTCATTTCATTCTAAAGATTTTTCTAAGCAGGTTGGATTCTTTGATCCAAAGAAATGCTGACCTGGAGTCCCTTAGATTGAAGTTCCTTCATGGACAAACATTGAATCTGTTTTAAGCCAGTAAAGGATGTCATCCAGAGTCATCTAAACATATTTCTGGGCCACTCCTCAGACAGTATAGATAGTGCTTCACCATCATTCTACTGCTTTTCTTTGTTGTGGGGTGTGTGTGTGTGTGTGTGTGTGTGTGCGCGCGCGCTGACAGTAGCAGTCCTTCAGGGCATTACTAGGAACCTAACTTAAACTTACTAAAATCAGGATACTGCAACAGAACTCTTTTGATCTCTGTGTCATGCTCACAAGTCAAGGCACAGCTTTTGTCCCTTCCAAGCCAGAAATCACGTGGCAGCTTCCACCCGATCTTCTGACCAGTCAGTAACTAGGAAGACGAAACTGCCACGTGAAGCCCGCGCAGGTTTACAGGTTCTGACGTGTGAGTAGGATAATTCAGGAAGGACTTCCCCTGATATTTTTATAATGTTATCACAACCTGCAGAGAAATAGAAGTTATCAGAGCAATCAGTGTGCATGTTTTAAACACCAGGGTGCCTTTTTCAGGACCCTGAACAGCACACGCCACCACCAAGTCTGCTTTAACTATGGAATTGAGCAGCCGTTTCAGTCAATTTGTTAGGTGTGTAAAGTGTGCATCGCATACTAACAAATGTTCCCCGTGCTTTTGTTCATGTGCTCATCACAATGCTCCTCCTCTGGTAAGACGCACTCTTGGAGAATTTATTTAACGCCTCTATCCTTGGATATTAACTAACTTTAAACCTCTTAATTATTCATGTATTTCTCCTCCTTTTCGGATACACCTCATTACCAAATTGCCATGATTTCAGGGACATAATATTGTTTACAACTCAAGCTAAATTTAACTAAGATAAATTTCAAGCTCATCTTGTGTTGTAAGTCCAGGGATTTGTGTTGTTACCTCTTGCTCTTTAACATATTTGCACTATCAAAGCTGCATTGCAAATGGGACAGCTGCTATAGGAAAGCCTGGCAATTCCTCAAGTTAAACACAGCCTTGGCCGGGGTGCTCGGTTGGTCGGAGCTTCACCCTGATGCTCAGGGGTCGAGGCGCTGGTCCCCGGTCAGGGCCCATGTGGGAGTCAGCCCGTGGATGCATGGGCGGATGGCTGGAGCAGCGGACGGGTGTTTCTCTCCCTTCCTCTCTCTAAAAATCAATAAGTAGAAAATTAAAAACAAAACCAAACTGCATTGCAAAGCTTTCCTTCCAGTTTTAGAAGTAACCAATATGGTTAAAGCTTGCGACATATTAGTTCCTTGTTATATATTAAGCTCATTAAGTGGGAATTCGTGATGACCTCTAGCTGTAGGAGGTAGTTACAGACTTTAATAAGAAGGTGGTCTGCTATCAGCCTGGTTCTATATGGTTATTTCTAGCTCCATCAGAAAAACAATTTTAAAATAATAAAATGTCTACTTGTCCAAGAGGTATGACTGGGCTTCTTCCATTTTGCCCTCAGAAAATGTTTGCTCATGATGAAAAGGATTATAAGTTCGTTGGCGTGCAAGGGCAGTTTCTTTTTAATGGTGCATTTGGGTGGGGTTACGGGGTGGGCAAAAAGTAGGTTTACAGTTGTAAGTACTCAAAACACAGGGTTTATTCTTGTATTATTATTTATTCATTATTGTATTATTTTCCATGTGAACAACTGTAAACCTACTTTTGCCCCACTTTGTATATTCACTTTAAAAATTTTAGTCCCTGTTGATTTTCTAGCAAATCTATGTCATACACAGATAAAATGGCTCCATTCAGCTCATTTTCATGTCCTCAATCAGATGGAATAGAAATGGTAATTTATTTTATATAATGTCTCTTACCATTTTAGAGTGTCCTAAGGTTGAGAACCCTGTGACTTGGCCTGCCCTCCCGTGACCTCCACAGGAAAATGAACTGGTGGAAACTGCTTCTAGGGAAATAATCATCTATTCATCTACTACTTCATCCCCTCTGCTCTTTAAGCATTGCTCCTTCATTGAATTATCATGGGAATGTCCTCAAATGACTTCCCAGTTGCAGTTAAGCCTATTACCAACATCAACCCGATTCTGAAGTTGTAGAGATCTCACCTGTCTTAGCAGAAGGTGCGATGGAGAATGTTAGCAGTGGCGGCAGACACGACCTTCCAATATTCCTATCAGCCCACGCACTGTGATCCTTTCCTAACAGATTATAGCTCACCCCTTACTTCTGGAATTCCCTGCACACACCATCCCTCCAGCATGTAAAAATGAAAAACCGATAAAACCCCTGCTGATTGGCAGGAGCCTGGTGGCTGACCGTTTGAGTCTAGCCTTGTTTCTCCCCAGCTTTGGTTCCCTGGATGATTCTAGGCTCCCGTGGCCTCTTGATTTGCATTCTAGCTTCCTCCCCTGGTATCATCATTCTATTTTGTTTTTATTATCCTTGACCTGATTTGTAAAATGTCATATGCCCTTCTCTATTTTTATCCTGTTCTGTGCAGTCTCATAAAGTAGCTCAAATATTTTGCAGAATAAAGAACGGCTTAAACGTATGAATAAACAATGACTAGCTCCTTCGGAGCGCTCAGATTCGCATTAGGGGAAGCTTCTCGCTGAGCCTGTGCATGGACCTGTGGGCTTCCCGCTGGCCTGGCTGTGAGGAAGAGCAAACTGACCATGTCTCCATCCCTCTGGCCTGTTTCTCTGCAGAACCGTTCAGCGCCTCCGTCTGGGTGATGATGTTTGTCATGCTGCTCATAGTCTCTGCCATAGCTGTGTTCGTCTTTGAATACTTCAGTCCTGTTGGATACAACAGAAACTTAGCCAAAGGGAAAGGTGAGCACGCCTTCGGGAACATGATGCAACGTTGACGCTCTTTCATTTGCTTACAGTTGGCTAATTTCAGTTAATTTACTTTCAGTCCATTTCAGAACACATTAACCTCTATTTCCCTCGCTAAACCATTGTAGGAGTGGTTCCAGGTCATCGATATTACTTTCAGTCCATACAAGTATGAGTTATTCGCCTCCACTGAAAAAAGAGAGAGAAAACAAAATGAAACGTTTCGTACTGGTATAACATGGAGTTCGTAGTGGTTAGGTGAGAACCAGTGGTATTCAATTTGGTGAGAAGGCAGATTTGAAGATGTTTTTCTGGCAATTAATTTTAAAAATCTGTGTCAAAGGAAATCTTAAAATTGTAGTGAGTCTCAGCTTTAGTCTAGGTAATAAAATAGCTTCATAGAATCTAGTTTAAGAATATTCTCCAAAGTAATGAATCAT
Source organism: Miniopterus natalensis (assembly GCF_054644295.1). NCBI lineage: Eukaryota > Metazoa > Chordata > Mammalia > Chiroptera > Miniopteridae > Miniopterus > Miniopterus natalensis. Next base: position 87,465,979 of record NC_142083.1, read on the forward strand.
AATTGCATTCATTTGACAATAAATGTAATTATAAAATGGTACTTTCCCCCAAAGAGCTATATTTTCCTCCTGACAATGCCTGACCTTAGTGCTCTACATTTGATAAAGTGGCAATCAGTAGATAGGAAATTGAATTGGGAGGCATTCATTGACGATAACTTATTAAGACGCTCCCACACAAGCCAATATTTGTGTCATGTACATAAACACATTACATCATTTTGAGTGAGTTTTCCTCAATGCACAATAAATTCTAAGTGGATGGTGTATGAGAAGGGTGTCAGGATGGAGTCTCTTTCCCGAAAAATGACTTGAGATTGTAGAAGACAGCAGATCTTCAAGGTGCAGTTATTCAAAACAAGATGCTTTAATTTGCACATATTTTCACTCGGAAGACCCAATGTTGGAAGCAGCCAACAGCTCATGGGAATCTCTTAGGAACTTAGTTTTATTGTACTCCTCCCACTTCTTCACCCTTGAAGAGTGGGGATTACTACCTAAACCATCTCCCATCAACAAAACATAGTAAAAATGCCATAAAGATCGTGTTGAATTTAAATGATAGAATAGCCAGGTCTTCACTAAAAGGGTCATGCAATGAACCAGTACAGACCTTTCCGGCGGAGTGGGACCTGAGACATTTTTCTGTGGGTGATCAGTAGAGTAGGTCTTTACATTTGCAGAGTCGGCGTTTGTGCTGTTTATGAATTTGTGCATTTACTTGATGACTATTTGTAGAGTGGGGACTACGTGCCAGGCACTGTACTGGGGCAGGGGGAGAGCGTGGTAAATTGGATAGAACCTTCCTGACCTTCACGGAGCTGAGAATTTAGTTGTGGAGACAACATGTAAACACATGAACTAATCATCGCAGATTGTAATAAATCTCAAGAAGAAGGCAAAGAAACAAAGTGAAGTGATGGAATGGAGATGCTACTTAAATAAGATGGTTAAGCAAGGAAGGGCTTTCGGAAGGGATGACATTTGAGCTGAGACCTAAAGGATGAGAAGAATGCAGTCAGAGAAAAACTAAGGGAAAAGCATTCCATGCAGAGGGAACAGCAAATACAAAGGTCTTGGCATGGAATAGGTCTTGATATGCTTAAGAAACAGAGAAGATGTGAGTGAGAGAGGTGGACAGTGGTGTAAGGTTGAATTCAGAAAGATAGGCTGTTGACTGTGGTCGGCATTTCCGATTTTCTTCTCTATACTATGGAAAGGAAGAGGTGGGATGAAACATGGCCAATGTGGGAGGTCACTGGAGCTACTCTATCAAGACATGGGCAGGGTGGCAGCACTGGAAGGAGGGGACCAGTTAGAAAGGTGTTACAGTGTGCCAGAGAAAGGATACAGTGGTTTGGACTTGGATGATGGAATGGAAATGAAGATAAGTGCATAAATTTGAGATAGATCTCGGAGAATAAAAGATTATCCAGAGGCCATCATGTGCACTATTTCTCCTTTGGCTGAAGCGCACACGAGAAGATTATTGTAAAGAAAAGAATCTAGCACGCAAACTCTCTAGCCTTTCTGTTACAACGGGGCTTTCTATTTCTCCCTCAGCTGCATGTGGACACTCTCAGGAAATGGCAGCTACTTGTTTCTTTGTGCAAAATGGATTTCACTTCCATTTCACTGCACTTGGGGAAAATTATATGGCCTAGTAATAGTATTCATGAATCAGGAATTCCCCAAAGTCTCGACAGATCCCTTGCCACTGACCACGTCTGATTCCCAAATAACTGTCACTTGTGATCAACACGCACTCTCAATAAAATGAAGTGGTTCATGAAGTTAAGTGGATTGACTCTCATTTTTTCTTGAGTCCTGAGCCTCTTGGGAATAAGCCCAGAAGATCATAAAAGAGAAACAGGAGAGCCTGAGGTTGAAAAGAATAGAATTAATTGCCTTTTCTTTTCTGTGTTGTGTATGGGTATTGTAAGTATGGCTGTAGCCTGCATTTGGCCTCCGATGTGCAAAGAGCGTGCTCCTCCTAGGCTCCCTGCCCAGAACTTCATCACTTCCATCAATCTGCATTCACTTCTGCCACTTTATTTATTGCCCACTCTGCTTGCCTATCCAACTGAAGTCTGAGTAGATCATTTTTTTACATCTTCCTTTACTTAAATGACATAAAAATTAACCTTCTGTTAAAGGAAGACCTTTCTGACAATGAAATGAGGGCATACATTGATTTTTTTCCCCCTCGCCTTGTGCAGAACAGACCTGAAAGCCTGAGCGTGTGCTTTCAATGGCTTGCACCCTTCCCACCCCAGTAAATTTCTCCTAGTTCTGCCTCTTGAGCTAAGTATGTTGCAAGGAACATTTAAGAATCTTAAGAGGGACCCAAAGTCACGTAAGGGTACACTGAGGGAGGAAACGTGCCCCGATATCACTGTTCCTTTTCCACGACCCTGCAACCAAACGTCTTCCATCTGTGAGGTGTTTGAAGAATTAAGCTCTATTGTTCTGTTCCTTAATGTCTCCCTTTGGAGAGAGTTTTAGTTGGGTTTAATTCCCATATTGTGAATATTTTACATCTGAGTTTGAATAGGAGCAAGTGCGAGGGACTGTTGCATATGGCACCAAACACCAGTCCCACTGAACTGCATGGGCCTCATGCGATAGCACATCAGGTGACGACCGAAGCAGCCCCCCCACACGTTTCTGTGAAGCCTTCCTTACATTTATCAAGGAGATTGTCCCCCCAGTGGAAATCAAATCCAAATTTAAAACAAGTAACAACACTCCTCATTCAAACCCACATTTTGCATAATCAGTTTTTCTTCCCTGTTGTTTTTTTCCTTCTTTTAAGAAACTTGGCAAAAATCCAGCTAGATAGGAACGTGGGACAGATGCTGATTTTTAAAGAAAACAGGAGATATTGTGGCTGTGGTTGTGAGGCAATGCAGGACACCACAGTGACGTCATCCCATCTTCTAGCAACCTTCAGTATGGCCAGTGGCCATCGCGCAGTAATTAAACACTCAGGTTCTGAGAAAATGCTGAGAATGTCCTTCCTGTCATTCGCAGCACCCCACGGGCCTTCCTTCACGATCGGAAAGGCTATATGGCTCCTCTGGGGCCTGGTGTTCAACAACTCCGTGCCCGTGCAGAACCCTAAGGGCACCACCAGCAAGATCATGGTGTCCGTGTGGGCCTTCTTTGCCGTCATCTTTCTGGCCAGCTACACGGCCAATCTGGCTGCCTTCATGATCCAGGAGGAGTTTGTGGACCAAGTGACTGGCCTCAGTGACAAAAAGGTAAGGTCACCTTGCTCTCTTCTCTGCTTGAGGGCAGATCGTAAATATTCTTCTCCCCAGAAGGGAGCGAATCAGGCTCTGTCACCCAAAGCCATCCACTTGGGCACAAAGCCAGAGGATTTTTTTCTCTAAATTTCAAGGGGCATATCTCTAAAAAAGGTAGGTTCAGAACCATTAGCTTAGCTCTCCCAGGTCTGCAAGATTCCAGATGGAATTTGGAAGCCGTTTCCTCACGTGTTCCCTCCTCCTCTTTGGGTGCTCTTGCCGGTGACTGGGCTGTGACGGGCAGGTCCTCGCTCTGGCTGCCCCTCATCCTCCCCAGGAGGGCGTGAGTCGAGGGAGATGCGCCAGCCTGCGTGAGGGGAACTGGGGTGAAGCGGGGCGCTCTCGGCTGCAGGTACCTCCTGGTTCTGTGATCTTGGAGGAGTCTCTTATAGACTCCCTGCCTTGGATTCCTCATCTATGACATAAAAAAAAAAAAAAAAGTCACCTCTAAGCCCTACCCAGAGAGAGAGCTGACAGCTCCCTTTTACTCTGTGGCCAATGAGCCCCACCATCAGCACGCCCGTCTCACCTAAATGCCTCCAAGGGACATGAAAGGAGCGGAGTTTTTTATTTCCCACCCGTTCCTTTCACGAGGACACACCTCCTGCCCTGCCCCATGGAGCTGTGCTCACACGGGCGGGCCGGGAGTGCCAGCACCTGCTCCCTTTGTCCACCGAAACCAGGGAGGGCTGCGGGGTGGGAGTGGCTATTCAGAAATGTGCAGAGGGCCGGGGAGGAGGTAAACCGTGGCCATCCTGCTATTGAAATTCCGGGTTCCGAAAACAAATCCCGACTTGCTAAGCTCAGCAGCATGGGGATTGCAGCGCTGCAAAGATTTTCTGTCTCGCGTGTGTGGATAATTTGTCTCTATGAAACTTCGCTATCATATCTTGTTGACATAAGCCTGCATCTACGCTTTTGGCATTCATCAATAAACTGCTGAATAGAAAATCAGCCCGGGAAAAGCCTGCGCACAGCTTTTCCGGGTTATCTGCTGTGGTTGAAAGAGGTACAGAGAGGCCTGTCACCAGAGAGGTGATGAGGGGCCGGGGTGAGTCACCCTCACAAAAGTGCCATATGCCACAGTGACAAAGCCCTTTATTTTTTGGCTTCCCTCTCCCTCACTAGCCCCCTCTCTGTTCCTTAAAAACTCCAAGTTCATTCCCAACACCATGCCTTGCCCTCTATGTCCGTCCTCTGACTCCAGTGTCTTTCCCACTTCATGGCTGGCTCCTCCTGACACTCAGGTCTTAAGGAGGATGTCACCTCTTGGGACTGGTCTTTCTGGCCACTGTGGTGAACTTGACAGCCTGAGCAGGTGCTCCCATGAAACTTAAATTCCAGCAGGAAGAAATAAACAACAAACAAGTAAATGGAGAGTATTCCAGGCAGGAAAGAGTGTTACAAAGGAGATAAAACGGATGAGATTAAAATTGACTTGGGACGCTCAGGTGCCCATCAGTAGATGAGTGGATAAAAAAGGCTGCGGTGCATTTACACCGTGGAATACTACTCGGCTGTAAAACAAGGAAATTTTATCTTTTGCTCCAGCATAGATGATCCTGGAGAGCATTATGCTAAGTGAGGTAAGCCAGTCAGAGAAAGACAAGGACCGTATGATTTCACTTATATGTGGAATTGGATGAACAAAATGAACTACAAACAAAATAGAAACAGAATCATAGATTCAGAGAACAGTCTGACTGCAAAAAAAAATCACAAGACTCATAGACACAGATAACAGTATGCTGATGACCAGAGGGAAAGGGGTGGTGGGAGATAGAAGAGAGTAAAGGGGGGATGAATGGTGATGGAAGGAGACTTGACTTGGGGTGATGAACACACAATACAATATACAGATGATGTGTTATAGAATTGTACACCTGAAACCTATATAATTTTATTAACCAATGTCACCTCCAATAAATTCAATTAAAAAAATGTTTTTAATTGACTGAGGATATCAGGAGAGTGTATGTGACAGAGTTATCTGGCACTTAGTAGGTGCTCAGTTCATACTTGCTGACCTGGGGGTCCTGAGGTCCCTTTCCAGCCCTGTGTGCCCAGCCCCATCTTTGCTAAAGGCTCATAGAGGGCTCTTCCCAGGGTAATTGCCTTCGGGCACAGGAACTGTGAAGGTCTGGGAGTTACATTCTCCCAGTCTTTCCAGTTGCCTGTAACCAACAACTAACCAGTGTGAGTGCGAATGCCCAGCTGCTGTGTTGCTTCAGGCAGGGCAAACTCAAGACAGTGTCCTCTCCAGGGCTCCCGCTGGATCAGGCCGAGGCCGAGGCCGAGGCTTCCCTAAAAAGACACCCTTGGCTGGCTTCCTCCCTTCCCTCCCTCCCTCCCTCCCTCCCTCCCTCCCTCCCTCCCTCCCTCCCCCCCACCCCAGTCTCTCCCAGAACCCTTACTTAATAAATCACATCCCCCCAAGTCCTTGGCTCAGGGCCGACGTCTGGCTGCCCCCCCCCCCCCCAAAGCATAAAGCACCTGGGAGGCAGCGGATAAAGTCCCGCACTCGGAGCCCGGAGGGCTGGGTCCCGCTCCCTCTGTGCCACCTGCAGGCTCGGCGACGCTTTCGTGGCCCTGAAACCTGCCCGCATCTTCCTACCCTTCCCTGTAAACATGGGAATCCCAGTTGTAAGAGGATGACAAGAGCCTGCAAACATGAACGTGCCTTGTAGCCTGTAAGTCCCCCGTAGGCACACAGCCCCGTGACGCGGTTCCATCACATGATGGGAGCAAAAGTAGTTTCCAGAAGAAGCGACTGGAGGAGCCGTGGAAGCACCGGGGAGCCATGTCCTGGATGTGAGGCTCTTTCAAGAAAGTCATTGGCAGCCTGCTCTGCTTTTTGTTGCTATTTTCAAAAGCTAGGGGGAAAAACCCTGTGCTACATAGTTTTGGTTCTAAATAATATGACCGCTTGTGGGGAAACTAATTAGAACCACTAATAATTTGACTGCCCTTCTCTGATTTGGGAACACCTAGTAACAGATACCATTTCCTCCTGGGATGCAGCTCAGTTCCAACCTCAGAGCATTAGCAGCAAGCAGAGAGCGCTTTTAATTAAATGTTTGATACAATTAGATAAACAGCAACATTCTTGAAGTAAATAAGCTAAATGCTCCCAGAAGATTAATAGCAGATACACCAAGAAAGTTTGCACAATAAAGTAATCTATATTGAATCAATTTATTTAAATACTGCACACAGTGGGCTTTCTCTCTCTCTTTTTAAAATCATGAAAACGTGTAACAACGCAGGTTTACAACACTTGAAGCCATTTGCAGTATCGGTGCTTGCTGTGAAAAAGTACCTTTGGAGTCCATGGTGTGGTCCGACGAGCTTGGGTTTAAATTACACGTGGGTGGAGTCACTGGTGGATGCTCCCCTGGGACTTATTAAAGGGAGGTTGGAAATCCAAAACGTTGGGAATCACTGTGGTAGGAAAACCCCATCCCTGGGAGGCAGATTAACATAGTGAGAAGAGCAATGTCCTATTTGGGGTCGAATGGACGTGGGTTCAAATCCTAAACCTGCCATATAGTGGTTGTACAGCCTTCAGTATGTCAGTATCCCCAAGGCTTATTTTCCTAATAAAGGTGGGGGGAGTGCTAATACCACCTGGCAAGGTTGATATGAGGGTTAGAAAGAATGTACTGCTTTTCCCTGGCCTTCCCTTCACCTCCCCCCTCCCTTCATTGTCATCACCCCTGCCATCCTCACTGCTGGAGTCTAAAATGATATTGCACTAAGCTGCCCTTTTGTGACAACAATGGAGGGGATTCGGGGACCTGCCCCTGGTTCTATGGAGTCCTGCCGTCTCTGGGCGCTGTGGTTATGCTGCTGGTGGTCCTGGCCCACCATACTTACTAACTGAATGGAGACCTCTGAGCCTCCCAGCCTCTTAAGGACCATGGTTGTTTGATGCTGACATCAGGAGGCCTGTGGAGCTTCACCAATGGGAGAAGACTGTACTAGAAATAGGGGCCCTAGTTGCCAGTGTTCCTAATTTACAGCCACAGAAGATAGAAAAATATTTCTAATAGATGTGTCGTTTAGGTTCATAAGAGGAACAGAGAAATGCCCTGGTCAATCACCACACTTTCCCTACACAATTTATTTCCCAGGCCTGCATCTCCACTGCCTCCATCGCAACGTGCTTGCCGTATCATATTCACTTGGATGACCAGGCCTGTCCACATATTGGAAGTCTAAAGTGCTCTGTTCTCCACATTGGAAGGACACTGGTTCCATTATGTGGCTAAAATCACTCTGGGCAACAGCAGGTGATGAGTTGATGTGCCTCAAGCATGCAGATGTCAGGAAGTCTTTCAAGTACTCTGTGGTTAACTGCAAAAGCAATCCCCAATTTACAGACAGAGAAACTGAGGCTCGGAGAACTTAGGCAGCTGCTCAAAATGACTGTGTTCCTAAGTGGCAGTTGAGAAGCTCAACGCTCTGAGCCCTAGTTCAGGGGAAGCCAGTGAACAAAAGCAATGAGGGCGGCCTTGAGAAAGAAGCTGTGAAGAGCTCCACTGACTCTGGGCTTCGTGATTACATTGTGCTCTGGTCCTCCTGGCAGTAAAAACCTCTGCATCACCCCTTCCTTCGCTAAAGCCCACATTGGTTTCTTTCTGCCTTAATGTGAAGCTCCCTGGGGGAAAGTGGCAGTAGAAATCATTCCCCAAGAAGCACAGAGTGTGTGTGTCCTGGGACTCGAGATGAGTCATACTTGCCCCTGTTTTTCACATTGTAAGCCGTGACTCTTTAGTGAGCCATGAAATTAATTTAAGGGTTGGAACCATTCAAAAAATAGGACCTAATGGATGCCATCGAGTATATCACACATGTAGAAACAGTACTGTGAAGTGGCGTGTGTGTGTGTGTGTGTGTGTGTGTGTGTACAAGGTGGCAATGGGAAATGCGAGTCATGCCGTAAAAAGATGAACAGCCTTGAATCCAGTGGGAAAGCTTCCTGGATCTTGTGCTGGGCTGAATTTTGTGTGCATAAGGGTAAATCGAGGCCTGAAGAGTATGGAGATTCATCTCAGAGGCTGATTGTCTTTCTGTCGCTGTGCAAACCAGAGGCAGGGGAGAAAGGTAATCTAACAGAGCAACAGATGGGAGTGATGTGGAAGGCAGTTAGTCAGATTGGCTATCTCCGGATGTCTCTGGAGATTGGGAGCGGCTGCTACAACACCTAGATTTATGAACGGCCACTGTCATCTTTGTCTCCCAGAGCAGGCAGCTGCCAGGTGGATGAGCCTGGGCTCGGGCTTCCTTCTCTTTCAGTGATGAGTTGCGTTGCTGCTTGCTGGGTTGAGTACAAAGAGCATTTTGCTGTTCACGTGCGCGGGCACACACACACACACACACACACTCACACTCCCCACCAAGGCACCCAGCAGGAGGATCTCCTTTGGACAATGTATGGCCACTTCCCTCAAGTCCTGTTATGGCCACTTATTAGGCAGCAGCATGCTTAATTTAGGGGAAATGGTGTTCAACTGGAAATTTTAATTAACAGTGAAATGAAATCTGGAAAAAAGAATACTGTGTCTGGTTGGACGGACTCTCGGGTAAACATGCATGCTTTCTCTGGCAGTTCTCAGTTGTGTGGAGGGCCTGGAATCTGAGAAACCTCTGGTTCCTAGTCCTGGTTCTCCCGTGGAACTGCCGGGTGTCCTTTCCTTCTCTGAGTCTCAGGGTCCTCGCCTCTAAGAGACAAGGGGTGACTAGCATGATCTCTGAGGAACAATGGAGTTTGGACCTTAGGTTATAGTCTTAATATTGTCACTTTCTAGTTCCAGAATTATATATGTCATAGAAAATTGAGGCCTTGGTTACTTTTTTTGCCCATAATGACAGTAAAAATGAAAAATAATAATAATTTTATTTTTGAGTGCTTACTTTATTCTAATTACTTGACAAATGTTATAAGGTTAGATCTTCCCATTGACCCCACAGGAGAAATACTGATAGGTTTCCACTCTACAAGTGGGAAATAACTGGAGGCAGTGTGAAGAGAAGAGACTTATCTAAGGTCCCGCAGTTTGTAAGTGATAGAACCTCTAGACCTGAGCTCAGACTCATAGCCATTGGGCTCTGTTGGCTCTCGATTTTCATTGTGTTTGGGGGACTCAGACCTGGTTGGGTTGCTCCAAAGTCTGAAGTTGTGAATGGATAGCACCAGGTAACCGTGGAAGGCCAATGGAGCATGAACTATGAGCTTTCATGAAGGCTGGCAAGCCGTACACATCATGGACACCCCCAGGAAGCTAATGTTTAGTAGGGACATCAGCTCAACAAAAGTTCACGAGCCTGCCATTATGCCTGGAGCATGTGAAGCCTCCAATAAGTGTTGCATATATATATGAATGAGTGGGTAGGTAATGAGTCAATGGCAACATATAGTCATTGTAAGGGAAGAAAAATAATTTTTTTGCTACCCTTCTAGATTCCTGGCTAAGAACCACCCCCTTCCATAATAAAAAACTGATTAACAGGAGAAAAACAAACAAATTTAATAACAAGTGTAACTCCCATATGCGTGGGAGATACCCAAGAAAACTGAGTAACTCCCTTAAATGGCCCAAGCCACCACCTTAAATACCATCTCCAGCTAAAGACTAAAGATGTTACAGGGAGACCAACTACGGGAGGTTACCAGGAAAAGCACAGTTAACAAGGGCGTGGTTGTTAAGCAGACTTAAGTCTCCATTGGTAAGAGCGTCTATAGATTAGTCATCTTCCTCTTCTTGGTACAGAGAGGGAGACACCCTTACAGATGGGGATTTTCCTCATAAATGTACATGTCTCTCACAAAAGGATAACTTCTACTTGGTTTCCAGGGCTTCTCCTGTGTCACCATTTCTTAAAAATAACCAGCCCCAAATAATCCTTATGCCTAGGAAACATATTTGGGGTGGCAAGTTCTGCTCCCCTTCACCATTTTCCGGGTGAGGTGAAGGTCATCGTAGATGGAATTCAGAGAAGGGAGTGGGGAATCACAGAAAATTTGATCATAAGGTGGATAAATTAACCAAACAAAAATAACACCTTCATCCCAGCTCAACCAGCATTTCCTGAGCTCGGCCAGTTCCCCAGTGCCTCCTACTAGGCTACCATCTATAACGGCACCAAAAAATTCAATCCAACAAGTAGCTGTTGCCTGCCCAGCCAGCATGCACTGGGAACCGCGGGGAACAAGAGGCACTGGGGCTCATGGACCAGTGGACGGTGTGATTAAGAAGCACAAAACTGAATGTGTTTTTGCTGCGCTAATGCATAAATGTGTTTAACTCCTTACACAAGGCGAAGCGATGGCTGACTTCTTTCCTCCCCTTCCTTCCCCTTCTTTCTCTTTCTCTCTGTCTCTCTCCCTGCAGTTTCAGAGGCCGCACGACTATTCCCCGCCTTTTCGATTTGGCACGGTGCCTAACGGCAGTACCGAAAGAAACATTCGGAATAACTACCCCTACATGCATCAGTACATGACCAAATTTAATCAGAAGGGAGTGGAGGATGCCTTGGTCAGCTTGAAAACAGGGTAAGGATGGGGTCGTCGCCTCCCCCCCGCCCCCAGCAGGCCTGCTAGCCGATAAACCTTTCAGAAAATGACTCTCTGCATGCGTTTGTCTTTATCTGTCCCCACTGTTATTTTCTGGAGAGCTGTGAAGTCAGATGGACCCCAGTTAAGGGCTGCTTTTGTTAATCCGATGAGCATCACAGGTTTCCTTCTGAGCTGTGTTAAGGAAAAGCAAATCCAGGACACTTTGAAATGCAGAGAGCCAGTGGGGTTTCTTAAACTGATAAAGAAGTTGGTCCAACTCCATGGGCTATTTTACTCAAATAGAAATGTTAAAAAACAAAATTCAGCTGAGTATGTTGGGGATGGGGAAACTTTCTCCTGCTCTTTTTAGTTCTCCTGGCTGGGAGAATAATTAAAATTACATAAGGCAGATTAAGAGGAGAAAATAGAGTTTAATGCATGCGCACAGGAAATTCACATAAGCATGAAAGTCCAAGGGCGCTGAGGCAAAATGAGGCCTGTGTGTCATTCTGGACTAAGGAGCAGGGAGTAGGGGTCCAGGACTTCAGAAGGAAGTAAGGCAGTTTACAAGGCGAGGGAAAAAAGTTAATGTTTAGTAAACAAATGTTTGCTGGGCATCGTGAAACAGTGGGAATCAGGGAGGACTCTGATCAAATGGACTTTGGTAGGTTCCTCCCTGTCTCCGGAACCTAGTCCCATTAAACTGTAGTTATTTATGATGGTATCTCCCTTCCCAGAGCAGGTTCTTTTAGGCAGTAAGGACAGAGAACAAAGTTTCTTCCTGAGCCTTCTGGGCCTCGATTGTCTTCAGCTCAAAATAATCTACACCCCAGAGTGACATGTCTTGGGGTGACTCGTTCTGAACCCCTGCTGCTGTTTGAACATCTAATTGGCTTTATTGAATGATGCATAAGTTGGGCAGCATCCCTTTGAGCAACTAGAAAGGAGTTCCAAGTAGCTGTGCAGAATGGAAGGCTTTTATAGGCAGAAGGGGTCAGGAAAAGAAGTTGCCAGCAAAGAGTGGATCGTTTCAAGCAAGGTCGCTCTCCTTTGGGGAAGGGCAGGTTACCTCACTAGCGCTGACCAGGTAACTCCAGATTGACTGGTTACGGGTCACATCCCTGGGAGAAGATGAAACTGCAATTAAGTCTTGGTTTCCTGACACGGAGTTTAGCATAAGTGACTCCGTTTTGGGCCTATTGGTGTTTTTTCTAATAGAAAGATCTAAGGAGATTGAGAGTTTATTTGAAAACACAGTGCTATAGATTGTTATCTATCTGCTTTTTAAGTAGGAGTGTTGGGGTGAAACTTTATGTGAAAACTAACAGTATGACATTGATGAAGGAGAAGGGCAATAGAGAGAGAAAAGCGATGACAACTCAGTCTCTGTGCGGGGACAGCTAATATTCACGTCTACCTGTGGCACTGTGGAGTGTAGCGTATGTGAAATAACTGACCCTGTAAAGAAGGGACAGCACAGCGGCTGGGAGTGTAGGCTGTGGAGCCAGAGCACGCTCCTCCCTGCTGCTACTTGTTGTATGAACTTGGACAGTGTTTTAATGGCTCTCAGTCTCATCCATAAAATGGGAATACAACTGGGAACTAATTCATAGGGGTTTTGTGAGAAAATGTGCCAGAGAGCATTTCAGAAATTGCCTGGCATAAAGAGAGGACCTAATTTTTAGTGTTGTAATTTGGTGTAAAGGTTAAATTCTATTCTGAGGACTTACCAAAATATCAGGGATGTGTGAAGTGAGTTTTTTAAAGGGTTTCACTAAATATGACTCTGTTTTAAATGAAGGAGTGGTTTAATGAGGAAAGTTTCGCTTATGCAGAAAATTAATTGACATGGATTACCCCCATCGCCAGGGATTCCTGGCGAGTGAAATGTTACTGCGGTGCCTTCTCCTGAGTCCACAGCCCCTTCCTCCCACTGTTCCCACGCCCATTGCAAAAGGCCTAGGTGCTCCCTTGTGTCTGGTAGGGCAGAGGGGGCCTCCTCTAAACCACCAAGCTCAGGTCTCTGCCTGGTTTCCCGGGAGCTTTGGCTGATGGCAGTTTGTCCTTCAGTCCCTGGGATCTCTTTGTTATCTTGACAGGAGTTAGGACAGCATTTATTTGGATGTTGAGTCCATTCCTTATCCAAAACTCATTGACACACTGCTCATTCTGTCTTACAATGGTTTTACAAAATGTTTTATAAAGCTAAAAGATGCAGAAAATATGTAAATATCAAGTATACTGTTTGATGACTTTGTACAAACTGATCATCAAGGTCAATTAACAAGACTTCACCAATTCCCAGAACCCCCTTCCCACCCCCTGCCCTGCCAACCACAGCCTCCTCCAGCCACTATAGTCCATGGGCCACCCTCTCTTCGAAAGCCGCTTCTCATTGCCTGCTATTCTAACATATAAATAAAAGCATAGCATATGGGTTTTTTGTTTGTTTGTCTTCTTTTGGCTCAACATTCTGTTTATGAGATGGCTGCATATCATTCCAGCTCTCTCATTCCCTTTGCTGTGTAGAATTTCATTGTGGGGATGCACCACGAATTCATCTATCTCTTCAAATCTTGATGAACACTCGCATTGTGTCCAATATGAGACTGTTGTGAGTGATGCTTCGAAAGGCGTTCTCGCACATGTCTTTTGTGGCACAAGTAAGTGCCTTTGTCTTGTTATATACTTAAGACTGGAATTGCTAAGCTATAGAATATATGTTCAAGTTCAATATATATCAGAAAAGGCACATTTTATATGCATTTCCATCTTAGCCATGGGGACAGGTTTTGTTTGTTTCCACTGTGGTCTTTTCATCGACATTATTTTTTTCTATTCGTTTGTTGTCTTTTGAGCTTGTGGATGATATATTTTTTTTTTCTGTGCAGGCTTTTATATTTTGTGGTTACATTTCTCAGTTGTTTTTTATGGCCTCTGGATTCTGAGTCGTAATTCAAAAGCCCTCCTCACTCTGAGGTTACAAAATAATCCTCTCCTGTTTCTTTCTATTTTGGTTGCATTTCTATTTGGAATTTTTCTGGGTGTAGCGTGTGAGATATGACCTCAACTCTTCATATGACGATGAGAACCAAAATCTGAGAACGGCCACCGGAGAACGGCCAAGGTCACACAGACCGTGCCGCTGGTGGTCCGCTCACCTCCCACTTCTGTCTCTCGAGTGTCTACTTCGCCACACTTAGAGGTCTTCTTCCGTCCCACATCATGTTTTCTTTTTAGGTTTTTCATCATGAAATAGATTATTTCAAAATATGAAATGGATTATAAAATAATTTTGCAAGAGTAAATATGAGGGTATCCTGTTTAAAGAATAATACATAATAGAATGAACTCCTCATGGACCCACTGCCAGCTTTAAAAAATAGCCATTTGCCTTCACTATATTGCAGCAGCTCTAGAAGGTTCCATCCCTCTGGAAGGTAGAGGTGGGTGCCCCATACACTCCTGAATTGTTAATACCCCTAATAGCCTAAAGTCCAGTGAGCCTTGACTTAGGCAACCCAGAGCACATACCTTGGCAGCTGGGTCCCACTCATCCACACACAAGTCCCAGCGTCATCCATCTGTTGCTTAGTGAGTCGTGTGCATAGATATACATCAGGGTGTCAGTAAGATGGGAGGCTCCTTTGTAAAATGTAACTTCCTGGAAGATCGTGGAACACAAGAGAGGCTTTGGATTGTGGTCTAATGAGAGTATCAGCTTGGTTTGAGTCTTGGCTGTTATCATTAGGGAGCTGTGGCCTTGGACAAGTGGTGTTACCTCTGTGCCTCAGTTTCCCCATCTAAATAATGAAAGGGCTAGAATCTGTGATCTCTGAAAATAGTTCTAAGATTCTTTTATTTGTGTTGAACATTTGAATGTTTATTAAAACTTTCCAAAATTCAAAATCCAGGCATGCTATATATATAAATGGCTGTCAGTTTTGCAGAAAGGATTTAGAACAAGACTTGAAAGCTGGGCATCTCCAAACCTGGCTAGTAGACTAACCTTACTTTCATCACCTGTTAAAATGCAAGTGCTTGGGCCCAATACAGAACCTTCTCTCCAGTGATGGAGCCAATAAATTTGCATTTTAACAAGCATCTTCCCTCCCCACCCCCCCGGGTGATTTTGATTCATGCTAAAATTTAGAAGTGTTCTTCTAAAGGAGTTTAATGAACACATTTTATTGAGACAGCATATAAAGATTAAATCAACCGAATGCTTATCTCTGGGATCCAAAATTGTTTTAGAAGAACATAGGCAGCGAGAAACTTGAAACTAAGTTGTTCAGCCTCGCTGTTAATTAAAATTTAAAATAAATTTCAATTAACAATGAAAAGCATTCCAGATAAAGCATTCCAGAAATTATCAGGTAAATCAGTGAGAAAATAGGATTTGATGTGCAATCAACAGAAATAGGATTTTTGGGGAATAGATCTGTTGGAATGGGGGGGTTGCTCCTGAACCAAATGCAGGTGAGCTGGTCGTGACCCCAGGTTTCTAGACCAGTGTCTCTCAAATCTTAGCCTGAGTCTGAATCAGTGGGGGTGCTAGTGAAAATGTTGATCCTGAACCCCACTGAGCCCACAGAATCAGACTTTTGGGGCAGGGCCTGGGAATCTGCATGCTCTCACCAGCTCTTCGGCTGATTCTGCTGTGTGCTGATAGATTTGGGAACATCTGCTCTAGAAGAGGGAACTGGAGCTGAAATGAGCGGGGACAGATTTAGATTTACAAATGCTCAGTCATCAGGAGCCAATGCTCTCCACGAAGTTTTGGCAAGTGGGCGAAACTGCAAGCATAGCACTTCTGCCAGGTTTAAATGAAACTATCAACATCCCTAGGACTCCAAGGAGCCTCATATTTCAAGACACAGTGGGATGACTTTTTATTTTAATTGATTTTATGTACAATTATGTGTATAAATATTTCTGAAAAAGTCCCCATTTCTTGTAGAAGCATCAATCTTTAGCCCTCTGGCCTCTTAGTTTCCTATCTGATTTTATTTCTAGCTCAACGATGTTGGAAAACAGAGAAGCATCTTTGACTTTTTTTACATTCAGTAGTTTGAGAGAATTAGAAGGCAGGATTGTCTTTTGACCAATAGGCTTTCTTTATTTTTTGCAAGGCTCAAATTTTACTCAATAATGTGTTTATAAAAATTAAAGGAATGGGGTGATCACATCTACCTGCAAATGTCAGAACTGTCTTCATAGCAAAGGTGAGCATTGAACTCCTGTTAGGGAGCACAGATTTTGAAAGCCTGTGGGGTCCAGGAACCCATGTTTTATTAGCATTTCTAGTGCCTCAGATACAGGTAGTGCATGGGCTTTGAGAGGCTCATCGGGTGACTATTGAGAGATGTTCTCTCTGGAGTGGGTAGAACCAGAAAGAGAAAGGACATTTCAAGAGAGACGGGGGCGTAGAGGAACATGAGTTTAGGCTTGAGCATGTTAAGTTGGAAGTGCCTTGGGGACAACATCATATTTCCACATCATCTTTGCATTTATTGAAACCTAACAATAAGTGACATGAAGCCCTGAGCCTCATGCATAATCTCATTTAATCCTCACAGTGCTCCTAGGAGCTGAGTACCATCATTAGCCCCTTTAAGAGATGAAGAACCTGAGGCTCCATAGGGGTAACTCGTTACCCAACAGGCTTTTTAGCTCAGAAACTACATTATAGCATTAAGTGTAGGAGGTAGGCTCGCCTCCTCACTTGCCAATGCCTGTAAGCAGTTGGATATGTGAGATTAGAGTTTAGGGGAGAATTGGAAACTGAGAATATATATTTGATATACTCATGTATATAGGCATACTTAATACTGTATACAAAAATGCATGTATTACATAATATATATTTATTAATTTATTAATTGCGACAAGATCACAGCATCCTCATTTCCATCCTCAAAAGAAACCGATCCAGGATGTAGAAATTTCCAAGGCAAAGGTAGATCAGGAAGGTAGAGGAATCCTCAATGAAGTTTAGTGGCTATGCAGAGCAAGCTCTTTCAAGGATGCCATTTGAGCAGGTTTTATAAGCTGTATTTTATCAGTCAGGCAGAATCAAACTCCGAGGGTTCATTTTCAGCGGCTGAGTTCGAAAGCACATAGACATCAGGGTTCAGTGAGCTGTTCTCCTAAATGGGATAGCATCATCTCCTGAGAAAATCAGATCGACAATGACCTGGTTTCTGAGATCCACCTCCACACTGCAAATAAAGCTCAAAAATAATTGCTACCACATCATAGACTTAGGAATTTTTTTCCTTAATAAAAGCACAAACATCTTTTTTTTTTTTTTACTTGGAATTATTTCTTATTAAACCCTATTAAAATTATAGTAACAGAATTTCAAGGCCACCCATAAGGCATTAAAAAATAGAAAAAAATGGGGAGAAAATTAAATAAAGTGACATCTCAATTCTGTAAATGTGGAGATAGAGAGAGAAAGAAAGAGAAAGGAGAGTAAAATGAAATACATCAAAATGTTATCAGAGAGCCCAGCTGGTGTGGCTCAGAGGTTGAGCATCGACCCAGGACCCCGGAGATTGTGGTTCGATTCCCGGTCAGGGCACGTGTCCGGGTTGCGGGCTCGATCCCCAGTTGGGGGTGTGCAGGAGGCAGCCGATCAATGGCTCTCTCATCATTGATGTTTCTCTCTCTCTCCCTCTCCCTTCCTCTCTCTGAAATCAATAAAGACATATATATTTTTAAATGTTATCAGAGATCTTGCTAGATGAATAGGATTATGGTCTTTTCCTTCTTCTTTTATATTTGACAAATTTTCTGCAACAAAAGTATTACTTCTAATAATCAGGGAAAATGTTTCTTCTGAACATAATTCTTCATCTCTTCCTGCATTTCCTTGGGGTATCTGTCCACATGTGTCCACACGTTGAATAGTGCACGTGTAAGTCTGTGTTTTGCTTTCCTCAGTTAAATCTGTACCATTTTGTTGGACAGTTTTCACTATTAATGACTAGGTGATATTTCACTGAGCTAGAGGAATATTAATTAACGTTGACTGCTCTGCATTTTCATCATACTTTGGCTGGCGTTGGAGGGCCCTACGAGGAGCGGTTCTTTTTTGCAGGCTTGCTGATCCCGCTGTTGTAGACCAATTTGCCGAGAATGTCATCCTACGTCATTTCACAGGCTTCTGTGCTGCGAACGGCATTGTTTTTCTTCACTATAAGGCCTGCTTTTATCTTGTGGAAAACACGATTCCTGAAACTACTTACAGTTTTCCTTTCGCTTGGGCTAGTGCATAATTCAGAGCTTAATTTATGATCCTCTGTTAGCAACTGGGAAGAGCTTATGTCCTGAAGATCTGCTTCTGGTCTTTCCCCAAGGCCTTCGCTGCTATTCCACCTGTGGTTTCACTCCACTCGAATGGCTTTCTTTACCAGTATGCTAAAATCTTATTCTACTGCAATTTGAGTAAGCTACCTGCGTTGTTTTGGGAACGAGGCGAGGTACTTCTAGCTAACAGATCACATTTATTGGGAGCCTGCCTATGCTCCAGGTACCGTTTGTTCAGAATGTTGCGCCTGCATTATCCTCTCTAAACCTCATAACAACCCTATGAGACAATGACTAGCATGGAGGGAGTAGGCATAGAGAGGTTTAGTAGCTTGTCTGAGGCCACACTTGCTCTGGAGCCCATGCTTAGTGTCACATCTTAAAAGAGTAAATATGAATATTCCTGTAACATTGCACAGTTAGCCTGTTTCTAATTGCCTGCTATTATACAAAGCCCAGAACCAATTTTGCTCTTACTTTAAAATGTCTCTTTTTTCTTTGAAAGCATCAAACTGCTTTAAAAAGGGGTGATACTTCTCCTTCCATTGAGGTGGAGAAAAGAAATGAACTCACAGGGGAAATAAAGCAAGAGAAGGATGTGTTCCTCCTGTTGGGATGCACCTGGTTAGGAAGGGCCTCCTGGGGAGGCTGAAGAAGCAGCAGCTCCCAGGAGATGTCATCTCCCTAGAGAGCGCCTCTTCTTTTTGATTGCTGGACATTCCAGATGACCTCAAATATATGACCTCATTTCATTCTGACTCAACTCTGCCAAACAGGCGTTCTCTCCATTTTACAGAAGAGGAAACTGAGGCAGAAGCAACTCATTCAAAGGTTCAGTGAGTGGCAGAGCCAGCGTTCAAACTCAACCCAACACCTCTTTCTACCCATGATGGGCTAACTCTGCTTGTGCTGACAAGCGAGCCATCCTGGGCAGGGTGGGGCCCCTTCCTTATGAGGTGGCAAAACTAGAACCAGGGAGCTGGCTGCTTTTGCCCACCAGCAGCTCAGATTCAGAAAATCTCAGTGCTGTGCTTCCTTTCTCCACTGTGAAAATTGTAAACAGGTTTCCACTGACCCAGGTGCTAAAACAGTCACGATGTTAAAGCATCAGCCTGCGATCTCTTGCGATGTCTTGGTCTAGCAGCAGGTGGAGTGCGTTTTCCCAGGGTGGGCTAGCTCGGGCTGTGGAAGACCTCAGCACGCATTGGGAGACCCTGTTACAGCCCCTAGTAAGTGCCCCTGGCCGACCCTGAGCAGCTGCGCCTGCCCTGGCACCTCCAGTTTCCTTCCATTGAGAAAATGCAGGCGGAGGAGTGACAGAAATCCAGGTACCACCCCTTCAGGTTACCCCTGAAGCTGTAGTAGTTTCCTGAAGCTGCCATAACAAGTTACCACAAACTGGGGGTTTAAAGCAATAGAAATTTATTCTCTCACAGTTCTGGACACCAGAAGTCCAAACTCAAAGTGTTGCAGGGCCACGCACCTCCCCAGTCTCTAGGGGAGGATCCTTCCTTGCCTGGTCCAGCTTCTGAGGGCTCCAGGTGCTCCTTGGCTTGTGGTCTCATCTCTCCGGTCTTGACCTCGGTCTCCTCTTCTTATAAAAGATTCTTCTTCTAAGTCATTGGATTTAGGCCCCTTTAAATCCAGGATGATTTCATTTCGAGGTCCTTAACTAATTACATCTGCAAAGACCCTATTTCTATATAAGGTCATATTCTGAGTTTTCAGGTGGACATGAATTTTGTTGGGGACACTTTAACCCACAATAGTCACCTGGGTTACGGTGTGGTTCTCCCAACATCATCTTCTGACAGGTATCCAACCTCAGCACAGGAGAGAAAGCTCTGCTCTGGCGCCTGGGCGGGGGGTGGGGTGGGAGAGCGAGGCCTCACCACTCAGGGCTCCACTGAGTGGGTGCTGCAGGGAGTGACGCCATACCCGCCTGCTGCCCGGTGACACATGCAATAGGGGTTCTTGCACATGAATTCCCATCATCAAGTGACATGACCACCATTGTGCTGGCTGGTTTTCTGTGCCTTCTCCATCCCTGCCTCTTAATCTCAGTGTTTGGTGGTCCTCACTCTGTGCCAGGCGCTGGTATAAGCACTTTACCTATAATTCCTCTTTTAATTTTTCATAGTGGCCCCCTGAGGTTGGGATGCCTGACATCTCCATTGCATACACAAGGTTACTGTCGTCCAGAGAGGTTAAGTGACTTGTCCAGGCGAGTGCTGGTCAGCTTCGGAGCTAGGATTTGAACTGGCTCTAGCATGTGTGCCCTTAACCACTGTGCTGTATTGCTTCTTATTAAAAATAGATTGTCATTGTAAAAAATAAAAAATACAAGTATATAAGCATCTCCTTGACCATGTTCCAATCCCAAACCACAACTCTCCACCAATTAGGCACTGCTCTCTGTTTGATTTCTTGCCATTTCTCCCAGACCTTTGTTATTCATTTGCATATATTCCTATTTCTACACATAATTATAAAATTTCATTCTGTGGGATGCTATCAAACTATGCAATATGTCACAGCTGGGTTTTCAATTAATCATATGTTTTGAAGAGCCTTCCATGTCTGTAGGTGTCTTTGCCCTCATTACCATGAACTGCTGGAAACAATTCATAGAATGCATGCATTGTAATTTATTTAACCATTTCCCTCTGGGGGATATTAGTCAGGTGGCTGTATTGAAAATCTCGATGAGTCCTCTGTGCACTTCCACACGTCGTTCTCTAGGAATGATCACAAGAAGTAGATTTTCTGGGTCAGAGTATTCATACTATCTTGAAAATTTTAGTCTTACTCAGCCAATTGATTGATTGATTGACTTATTTATTTTCTGAGTGGCCGGCCTCCTGGTATAGAACATGGACTTCGGAGTGAGAAATACCTAGCTTCCTGCACTGGTTCCGATAATGACCAGCTGTGTGACCTTTGGCAAATTAAATAACTTCTCTGAGCCTGCCTTCTGGAATTCCTTTGAGAACTGAATGAACTGACTTAGGGCAAGTACTCGGCACTGGGTCCAACACATAACAGGGTTTTTACCAAATATTGATTCTATTCTCATTGTCTCTCTCATTTTCATGTTTCTGGCCTTTGAGATTCCCTCTCTTGTAGTCCTGGTGTGTGACAAGTTCAGCAGCATCATTAATCATATCCAGCATAATGTGATGCTTAAAGGCTAAGCATCCTGGATTCGAGTTCCCTCTGCTAACGTCCAGCTGTGGGACCTTGGACAAGTTAACCTCTTCAAGCCCAGTTTTCTCTTTTACAACATGATGCTAATTTTAGTTCCCCCACATGGGAGTCCATTGGATGGTTTAAATGCAATATGCAGAGTACAGTGTCTGGCCCATAGTAAACATTCAAGAAAAGTCTGAACAAAGAAAACGGTTTCGAGCATTCTTTACTATCTACTCTGCACCTTGGAATTGGCAGTAATTGGTCAGCTCTGATCCCAACCCTAGAGGAGTATTTTCTAAAGAACTCTATAAAATATTTATACTCCAGAAGGAGTCAATACTTTTCCTATGTTAGAACATGAGTTGTAGCATGAGGAGAGAATAGCATTTGCAATGCTTTATGATTCACCAAGCAAATTTATAGCAAATTCACAGCCAATGCCTTGAAGTGGTGTATAACTACGTGGGACAGATTGTTCGCCTTCTGGGCACGTGGGGAAATCAAGGCTTAGAGAAGTGCACAGACTTGCCCTCCATGGCGTGTGCTGCTCCTCTGACCCCATGCCCCACCCGGGGACTTGCCCTGGGATTTGGGAAGCCCTGCAGTGCTGCCCGAAGGCCCATTGCTTTAGCAAGTGGTACACTGGTCTGGGATTGCTGACTGTGGGACACCTTGGGTAAAGATCTCTGGGCCTCAGTTTCCTCATCTGGAAAATTAAAAGACTTCATTACATGATCTATCAACTCCTTAGACATGGTTAGTTTGGGTCTAATGTTAAATTTAACAGAAACAAAGCAGGGGTCTGCTGTATCATTTTCTCTTTCCGGTTTTTGAGGTTATTAGTCAATAAGCAAATGTGTGCACTCTCCCTCCCCCCTCTCCTCCTCCCTGCGTGTCTCCTACCTTCCCTCCCTCCCTCTTTGTCTCTGTTAGCTCCTCTCTGAGTTTTCTGGTCTCTTTTCCTCGCTCTCCTGGTCTTTCTCTTCTCTCTCACTGTCTTTGTTTTACTAGGTGCCTGCCTTCTTCTGCATCACTCCCTCCCTCCATCTCTGCCTCTCTGCCTCTGTCTCTGTCTTACAAAATCACTCAGTTTTCTCAGTTAAAAAATAAATATTAGCCATCAGTCTTTTTTTTTTATTTTTACCCAACTGTTACTTGTAGAGATAATTAACACAAATTAAACTCACAACAGCTAGAGGCACACAGGGTGAGATCTGTAATTGACTAAGGATGACTCCAATCTTCTTGGCCAGTTTTGGATCTCTGCACAGTTTTGACCCAGGAGCTCTGGGCTTGATGGAAATAATAACCACAAAAGAAAGGTCAAAGGGCAGAAGTTATAAAATCAGTAAAATTTGTTATGGTTCGAATGTTGATTAATGAATCAAAGCCTTATAAAATTTAAGCACCAAAGAATTGATCACAGTGAAAATAGTTTCAAAACAAAATTTAAAAAAAAAAGGGAAACAATTTAGCTATGCTGTGCAAGACATCAGTCTAGGAATTAAATTAGCTTAATGGAGTTTGCTCTGAAAAATGCTTCCTTATTGAAAATGCATCCAACTTTGTATTCACAAATTTAGAGTCAAAATGGGATTCTCAGCCTCTTTCCTAAAGCCAGTTTTAGACCACCCTGTGCTGATGGCAGGTACAGTTTCTGTGCATGTTGAGTGGTTCTTGCCTAAGTAGCGGCTTGAAAAGGTTGTCATGCCTCAGCGGTACCACTCTTGGGCCCAAGAATGCCCTTCACCCCAAAATAGCCCCCTGTCTGGGTGCTTGAAGACGGTCTGCATTACCATTGCTCCCCTGCCCAATGAAGTCATCACTGCCACAACAGTCTCCTGGATTTGCACCAGGATCTGCAATTTACAGAACACCTTCACTTCCCTTTTCACCCATCCAAGAGCCATCCCTGTGAGAAAGCTGGCATTTCCCCGTCTTACAGATGAGACACTCCAAGAGGTCCCAGCGCGAAGCCTCACTCACAGAGCTGGCAGAGGTGGATCCGAACTTCATCCCTGTTCCACAGGTGCCCAGACATGCCAACTGGCCTAAATTGCTGGGCGATGTGCTTCTCTTCCTGGCAAGGCTTTAATGCGGCCTAAAAAAATACATTCAGTTGTTATCAAAGAGATGTTTAATTTTCAGTAACGCTTTAGACCTCCAACACACACACACACACACACACACACACACACACACACACACACACACGGAGGTTTCATTAATTCATTAATTCGCCAGAGCAAGTCAATGTCTTTTTCAAGGCCTCTTGAATGTTAATGAATGAATAATTAACTTTAACTATATAATTAGCCTTTAAATATGCTGAGACCCCCCAGAGAGTCTCTGAAAACAGGCATAAGGAGATGAGGGGCTAAAACCGGAAACTTTTGATTAGGAAATGTCAAGCCACTTGACAATGCAAGTTCCCACTCAAAGAGGGCATGGTCCTCCTTTGTGTGGGGGGAATCGGATTTGCCCACAGTCTTGGGACCAGAGTGAACTTTCAGGCCCTCATGCAGGTACAAGGAAGACCCATGAAGTCACAGGACCCGATCTGCACACTCCAGCCAGCTGCGGCAGCTCTTCAAAGCTGTCGGGAAACCTGGCAGGAAGCTTGTAGGTTAAAGTATCATGGGGCACACGTGACAGTCTTCCTTACTTTGCTTCTTTGCAAATTTACAGAAAGGAGGTCTTATTTCCCCCTCTCATTCTGAATTACTGTCATTTTTAATCACTTGCTTTCCTTGAGGACTGCCGGTGACAGGGAGAGGGTGACCCACACAGCCTCTATGATGCCTGGCAGGGGGGTGGGCATGTCACGAAGCCAGCGCGGCATTCATTTCAGGCTCCAGTTCAGTTTCAGCCCTCATGTTGGGGGGCCGAGGTGTCGTTTCATTTGTCACAGATGTTTGAAGAAATGATCAGCCCCCTGTAGGGAGTAGAGTTGGGCTGGGTGGGGGCTCTGTCCCCATCACGGGGTCTTTGATCCTGATCTTCGAGTCTCCTCCACCCAGTGGGAGAAGCACTAGCCAGTGACAGCCATGCGACCTCAGCAGGAGCTGGGAAGGTGGGGACAAAGATGGGTTCCTTACCTGTGAGTCCTCAGGCACCCAGCCGTCAGGTCTGCTTGAGGACTGACTGCCCTGAGCTCTGAGGCCTCTGTCCCCCGCCAACCATTCATCTCTGCGACGGCCCAAACCCAGAGCTGCCCGTTGCCACACGACAGCCTAATATATCGCTGTTGGCAGCAATCCCAGCTCCAGTCCCCCCAGTGCTCTTGTGTGAACTGGGCTTCAGTTTCAGGTGGCCTTCCCTCCTCCTTACCTTTACCTTCAACGGGAAGCTGTAGCCGACCTCGCCTCCACGTCCCCCGTCTAAACAAAGTGACAGGCCTCAGGGCTCCCGTGGCCGTAGCGGTTATTCTGCGGCCTTTGGCGTCAGACTCTGTAAGTCCAAAGGCTGCTCTCACACATCTAGGCTGGGTCGTGGCGAAGAGTCACTTTACCGCTCGGTGACTCAGTTTCCCATCTCCCAGTGGGATGCATAGCGAAGAGGGGGAAATGACATGGGATAACGCATATAAAATATTTAGGACTGGATTTGTCACGGAGCATGCATAAAAGCTGTGAGCCCCTTTGCCATAAAATCCAAATCTGATTGGATGCACCCATGTGTCTTGAGCATTTGTTACATGCCAATCACTGCACACACGTGTTATTTATATGACCTTGCCTTACTCCCAGCAGCCCACAAAGGGCAAATATTGTCCACTCTTTGCTCAAGGACTTTGACCACAAAGCCCACTCTTGAGGATGTCAGCGATTTTAAATTTTTTTTCTTTTTAACATGGGAATACTTTTATTTCCATTGAAAAAAAGATTTGTCATGAAATATAGTATCGATTTGCTGAAATCTGTGCTTAACAATTTAAACCACTCTCGGGTCCGTCTCGTGTGGTTGCCGGGTACAGTTTTAGATTTCTATCCCTGAAATGCATCAGCATGCGGCAGCTAACAGGATGGGGAAACTTTCACCCCGTGAATGCCAGCTTGTGGCCTTCACATTCGAATGCCCCTGCGCGCCCATATATGTGTACTTCTGTTTATTTTTTGAGGAATTGAGAGAAAAGATTTGGGTGAGGCTTAGAAAGTCTTAATAAAACCCAGGTTCTCGGCACCTCCATGGCAACTTTGATATGTAAAGTGTGGACGTTGCAAGCACCCCACTTCATCAGAGGACAAATGCCATCCGTGACCTGATGTCTTCAGAAAACAAGTGTTATCCAGAATGTCAGCTTCCCTATGAAGAGTGACAGAAGGTGACTGCTGGCTTGCAGAATTAGGGAATGCTACAGCCGGGTGAGCATCTCAGCAGGACCACCAGCCATACAAAAGAAGGAAGGAACCCTGGCCAGTGTGGCTCAGTGGTTAGAGTGTCAGCCTGCACATCGAAGGGTCTTGGGTTCGATTCCCAGTCAAGGGCATGTACCTGGGTTGCAGGTTCGATCCCCAGCCCCAGTTGGGGCTTGTGTGGGAGGCAGCCAATTGATGTGTCTCTCTCACATCAATGTTTCTCTCTCTCTCTTTCTCTCTCCCCCTTCCTCCCTCCCTTCCACTCTCTCTAAAAAAATCAATGGAAAAAAAATATCCTGGGGTGAAGAGTAACAAAACAAAAGAAGGAAGTGACTTTCCTGAGGACGCACCATCATCCGAAGCTTGACTAGAACTCAGATCTCTTCTCCCTGCTCATCCACTGCTCCTGTCACCCCCGCTGCAGCCATCACATACAAACCGACCTTTTAAAACTCCCTGGCCCATATTTCCACAGGTCTCGGTATTGCTAGCTCTCCAGAAAGGCTGTTTCCTGCTGGTTTCTCGGCTCTGGTTCACCATCACCATTGACAGTGCCCAGATTTCTTCCTCTTCTGCTTGGATGATCTGACCCCCTTTGAATGCTCTCAGAGTATAAAACCACGTCTCCCGTCCTGCAGCCATGGATAAAAGCTTTAGGGTCTTTCTGTTGGTGAGACAAGCCCTGTAGTCACACCCCACCTCTACCATTACAGAAACAGAAAATTAAAATGAAGAATGCAGCCGTAAACCTCCCAAATAGTTTTGTTCCTATAGGGCATCCTTCAGCAGCTGTCTCTGAAAGAAGGCAGCTTTTTACATCCTTTCCCTGCCACTTTTATTTTTCTTTGCTTCACTGTTTTATGTTTTCTTGTTAAAGACAGAAAGGCAGTAAAGTTGAGAAAGTGCCAGGAGGTTGAGTGATCCCCAATTTCATTTTCCTACCTCCTTTAGAGCTGACTATCCATCCCCTTGATCAATGGTGATCATTCTAGCCCTGTTAAATAACTTTAAAAATTGCAAACAAGTGCCCTGGCCGGTGTAGCTCAGTACCTAGAGCATCAGCCAGTGCACTGGGTTTCCATTTCCAATCAAGGGCAGGTACCTGGGTTGCAGGTTCCATCCCTGGCCCCAGTCAGGGCACGTGCGGCAGGCAGCCAGTCGATGTGTCTCTCTCACATTGATGTTTCCCTCTCTCTTCCTTCTACTCTCTCTAAAAAAAACCCAATGGAAAAAAATATCCCCTGGTGAGGATTAACAGAAAAACCAAAACAAAAATTGGAGATGATATGCATTCCCCGCTAGTAGGGATTTAGAGGACAAAGGTCAGGGACCAGGCCCAGCCCTGCCCTGGAGGGGGTTACAGGACGCTGGCCTTTGTGGGGGGCTGATTGGGAGGGGCATACAGGACTTCTGAGAGGGTGACAGTGTTCTATGCCTTGATCTGCATAGTGATTTCAAGGATGTGCAGATATGTCAAATTTTACCTAGCACTTTCTTTCATATAAATTATACCTCAATAAAAATAAATGTATCCCAGAAAAGTGCTATGTTTGTTGACATGAAACATGCTCACTATGTGTGGTGTGAAATGAGAAAAGAAAGCAATTTGTGAAATAGTTTGCATGGCATAATCATGTTGGGGGGTTAAAATAAGGGTTGGCAAACAACGGCCCACGGGCCAATCTGTTGTTGAAAGTAGCCTTTTACTGGATCAGAGCTGAGTTCATTCATTTATGTATTATCTGTGGCTGCTCCCGTGCTGTGTGTGTGTTCCTGGGGCTGCCATAAAGTGTACCACAAACTGAGAGGTTAAACAACAAGGTTATTTGTCTCATAGTCCTGGAGCCTGGAAGTCCGAGATTAAGGTGTTGACAGGGCTGTGCTCCCTCTGGAGGTGCTAAGGAGGGAGCTGCTCCAGCCTCCCTCCCAGCTTCCCGCAGTCCCTAGACCTGTGGCAGCCTCACTCCAACCTTCACATGGCATTCTCCCTGTGTCTGTGCCCACAGCTCCCCTTTTTTACAAGGACACCAGTGGTAATAAATGAGGGGCCCTCCCTACTCCAGTATGACCTCATCTTAACAATAACATCTGCAATGACCCCATCTCCAAATAAGATCATATTCTGAGCTGCTGGGAGTTGGGACTTCAACATATGAACTTGGAGGAAGGAGACACAATTCAGCCCATAACATGTTACCACAGCAGAGTTGAGTGGTTGCAACAGAGACCGTATGGCCCACAAAGCTTTACAGAACCGTCACCAACCCGTTTTAAAAGATGTATGTGTATGTATATGTGTGACCCTCTGTGTGTGTGTGTGTGTGTGTGTGCGCGCACGCGCGCACAAAACATTTGGAAGGTTGGGCCCTGGCCGGCTAGCTCAGTTGGTTAGAGTGTTGTCCCAATACGCCAAGGTTGTGGGTTCTATCTTTTATGTGGACACGTAAAAGAATCAACCAATGAATGCATAAATAAGTGGAACCACAAATTGATGTTTCTTTCTCTGCCCCCCCCAAATCAATTTAAAAATAGTTTGGAAAGTTGTTCACCAACATGTTAACAGAGTTTGCCTCTGAGTTATGGGCAATTTTAATTTTAATTGTATTCTTAGTATTTTCTATATTATTTTGGCTTCTAAAGGTTATTACGTGATACGTTTTGTAATATAAATACCCAGGAGGCATGCTTCTTTGGGAGGAAGAAACCTTATTCTGACTTAGTCCCTCTGCCCTGCCTGCTCCCGGCCAATCCCGCTGCCCCTCGCCAGTTTACGATGTTCTCACACAGCCTCCTAAACGGGCCGCTGTTCCCCGCTGTTGGGAGTGCCCAGGGCAACGCCTAGCAAACCAGCAAACCCAACTCTTGACTCACTCGGGCGTAAGGATCCTTCACGTCTTTATTTAGCTGCCTCTTCTAACTTGGAGACAAAAGTTCTAGCTTTTATCTCTTCATTCAAAATAGCTCCTTTTATGATGAGAGGGTGTTGCAGCCGTGAGTCATCGTCTCCGGTGTGAGAGAAGGTGTGTGCGGCTGTTTCGGGCCCCGGAAGCTGGGCCCCCGAGATGGTACCCCACCATTCCCGTGACTCCCTGGTTTCTTGTCATTGCAGGAAGCTGGATGCTTTCATCTACGACGCTGCGGTCTTGAATTACAAGGCTGGGCGGGACGAAGGCTGCAAGCTGGTGACCATCGGGAGTGGGTACATCTTTGCTACCACTGGGTATGGAATCGCCCTCCAAAAGGGCTCACCCTGGAAGAGGCAGATAGACCTGGCCCTGCTCCAGTTTGTGGGAGATGGTAAGGCCTTGGGTGACCCCCTACTTTGGGGGACTTGAGATCTTTGCCCTTTCTATTTTTTCATTGGCTTTCTAACGGATCTTTGTGTGATGAACTTGTACACTAAATGTATTTATTGAGTGCCTGTCACATGATACCATGGTTCTTTGGGTTGCTTATAATGGAAACCAATTATATATAACTACATTTTTTAAAGGAATTTATTTTAGGGATGCAGAAGTGTCCATCTCAGTGAATTTAGGAAAGAGTTGAGCGAATAGATTTAGAGAAATAACAGCAACTAGGGCAGTCCTGGGGCCTCAGTGGCATGAAGTTATAGGTCCTCTCTCTACAGCGGTGGTTCTCAAGATGGGGGAGGATTTTGCCCTCCAGGGGCAGTTGCCTATGTCTGGAGACAGTTTTGATTGTCATGACTTGGGAGGCCTCTTGCTACTGGTATCTAGAGGGTAGAGGTCAGGGATGAAGGATGCTGGCAAACATCTTACCATGCCCGGGACATCCCTACCCCATTGCTCAAAACACAGAGTTATCTGACCCCAGATGTTAGTGGGAGTTGAAAAACTCTGCCCTGGAGCAGTGACATTACATAACCAGCTCACAATAAGTCCCAATCTCTAGTCTCTTAATTTTAAATTTTAAACTCCAGAGGAAGGATTCCTGTTGCATTTCGGGTCAAGGACCCATCAGCAGTGACTAAAGGGTGGGGTTACTTTGTACTAACACACATCTCCCATTACTATCGTAGGAAGGAATGAAAGAGAGGCAACTGCTAGAAAAGGAATAGTGAGCAGAAATCTCATGGGTTTTCACTACAGTCCACTCCTTGACTTTCTATCACGCAAAAAAAAACCCAAAAAACTTTCCACCCTCATGGAGATTACAGTCAGATGGGATAATGGCATTCTTGTGATCTGGGGGCTCATTGGGTCACTCGGTCTCCAGCAGCATTTCCTTCTGCCTGTCTTCTATTTCCTAGTTGGTGATCTCATTGCACCTTATTCCATGACATCATTTTTAGAGTCCTGTCGTGGCTCAAATGGCAAGTCAGTTCCGCCTTGAATTGTGAGAACTGAGCTAGGAAAGACAAAGCCAGCAGAGATGGCAGGTTAACGTGGAAAACTTGCGTGTGAGTCGGGTATAGACACTCAGGACACAGGGCAGAGCTGTATTCCAGAAGGAGGGGAGGTGCAGTCAGGGGGTTATGAATATGCTCTGCCTGTCTGGAGTGGAGAGGAAAGTCTGGCAACTGCTGTGGCCAAATGCAATGAAATGGGTTAGCGCCTAGGGCTGGTGTGGCTTTGAACCAAGTACATCATCCCCTGCAGCTTCTCTTCTTCCTTCCTTCCTTCAGAATTGAACCCCAATTCTCACAGTGCCATCCAGAAATCTACATGTGTGTTATATTTAACTCCCAAATAAGAACATCCAATTCTTTGAATTCCCTATAGGACATTTGTAGCTTCCTCAGGTCGCGAGCCATGTCGTCTGCTGTGCAGTGGTGCTCTGTGGCTGTGTTGGCTGCCTGTCGCTGTGAGGCCCCCCAGGCCTACAGCAATAAGCATTTACGTTGCTTGTGGGAGTGCAGGCTGAGGGGAGAAGCTCTGCCTCAGGCTGTGATGGCTCCGGTGACTCTGCTCCCTCTGCAGGCCCGAGGATCCACTGCGTGGTCTCTGCTCCTCCTGTGTTTATATCAGGTCTCAGGCTGAAAGGTCAGTGACCACCTAAGAGAAGCTCTTTTCTCAGCTATGTCACAGGCACAGAAAGGAACACCTAACTGCACACGCACATTTCAAGTTGCTGCTTTGTCACATTCACATCTACTGACACCCTTCTGTCTAAACCAAGTCAGATGGCCACGCCCAAGGTCAAGGGAACAGAGGTATGCTCTACCTTTCATGAGAGTTTTGGAGCTATATGACAAGGGGTGTGGACACAAACAGGAATGAAGGATTGGGGCTAATCGCTCCGTCTACCACAGTGGGTTCCTAAGCTACATGGAGTGAACTACTCAGCAAACAAGAGTATTGTTTGCAACAGTAAACAGCACAAAATACTGAACATAACAGATAACTGGTCAATGAAGGATTTCATGAATAAATACGCACATGGATGAACGATTAGTGTTGGGATGTGTTTCATTTGACAAGAAACTTTTAAATATGATGGGTAGCTGTCAAATAATGAGCTGTAACTGTACTCCTACCCACCGTAGCTGTCACTCATGCAGAATCTGATGTGAAACAGCAACATATTTAGGGAACAGGATATGCCAGTTACCATACTGGATACATTACATGTGTTCTTTAATTTAATATTCATAAACCTTGTGAAGTGAAATATTGCTTATACCCATTTCACAGAGGAGAAACTGAAGCTCAGAGGGCTTGTGAGCCCCCTACCTAATAAGGGGCAAAGCCTCTACTTAAAGGGCCTTAATCTAGAAGGGGGTAAATCATGTAAACTCCTGATACATTTAGTTCTCTAAGATGATTTTCAAAGTTGGCTAATTAGACACTTGAGATTTGTAGACCTTTTAGGAAGGAGTAATTTAGTGCATATCTGAACTAAACCTTTTGTCCCATTTATAAATACTTTTGTGAAAGAAGTGATTTTCTTAGCCTCATCTGTGAATGAATATAAAAATATTTACTGGATAAGATTAGTGTGAGGATGAAATGAGACAATGCATGTGAAGAGCTTAGCTAACACAGTACCTGAAAATAGAAATGGTTCAATAAATGGTAACTGTTCCCATCACCATCACCAACAATGTTATTATCAACATCACCATCATCATCGCCACTGTTATCATCATCACCATCAACATTATCATCACTACCACCATCATCATCATCATCACCAACTCCATTATCATCACCATCATCACCATCATCATCATTGCCATCATCATCACCAACCCCATCATGACCACCATCATCATTATCATGACCATCACCACCAACACCATATCAGCATCACCAACACCATTATCATCACCATCATCACCTTCATCATCATTGCCATCATCATCGCCAACCCCATCATGACCACCACCACCAACACCATATCAGCATCACCAACACCATTATCATCACCATCATCACCTTCATCATCATTGCCATCATCATCACCAACCCCATCATGACCACCATCATCATTATCATGACCATCACCACCAACACCATATCAGCATCACCAACACCACACCATTATCATCACCATCATAATTACCACTGTCATCACCATCATCACCATCATCACCACCCTCCTCCTCTTCCTCTTTCTCATCATCATCATCATCACTGTCCGCCCACAACCCCAATATTCAACACACCTTATTTAGTGTGGTATTGGTGATAATATGGCCAAGTTAGTATCATGGAAACAACAGAAAATGTTCTCCTTTTGGCAAATAAAAAATAAAAAGTAAAGGCATTCAGATAGGCCAGAGGCATGTTCCTTTTATTAGCTGAGTGTCTAGATTCTTATAAATATGTTCTGGCTCATTGCTCTCCTGGTCAGACTGTCAGGGTTGGGGAATGTGTCTTTTCAGTTTCATCTTTAGAGACCATCTGGAGGCAAAGACATCGGAAAGAAAGTGACGTTGCTCCAGGGGGCATCTTAACATAATCTTCCCGGAAAGCTATGTCCAATTCTGATATCTCTCTAGGAGTAAATACATAAATTAACACAACTGCATAAATATTTCACTTATCTTATGCAGCTTCAACAGGATTAATTATGCTCTAAAATTAGACCCGTAAAGAGCACAGTGCTGAGCAGTACCTAATTATTATTCATCCTTTAGAATGGAGTGTTTATCTCTTGTTATAGAGTAGCTTTGGTGGACGATTATGAGTGTAATGAGTGTCAAAAGTATAAAAAAAATTTCTTAATGAGCTGTATAAATACAACCTTTGACTGGAGTGTTAGGTTATTGGGAGAACCTCTTACGTGAAGCCTGCCAGGTATTTCCCTAGGAAAAGGGCTACCAATCTACCTTAGGAGATACACAGGGTCCTAATGAGGCCTTACCTTCCTTTTTCTTGTATGATTGTTGTGTCTTTTCTGAAATAGGGGAATGCACCATGAGGATCTTTGCTCTCAGTAGTTTAGTAACAACATTCAGAGGTACTTTTCAGCTTTGATCATGAATATCTAACATTTACTGAGAAATATATCTTCTGCCCTGGTTGGTGTGGCTCAGTTGGTTGGAGCATCGACCATGCACCCAATGTCGTAGGTTAAATTCCCAGTCAAGGCACGTACCTAGGTTGTCGGTTTGGTCCCTGGTTGGGGCATGTATGAGAGGCAACTGATGGATGTTTCTCCCTCTCATAGGTGTTTTTCTCTCTCTCTCCCCCCTTCCTCTCTCTAAAATCAATAGACATATCCTCTGGTGAGTGAGGATTTAAAAATATGTATATATATAGTCTAACCTCATTTCTCGAACATATCCCTTCTCCAACAATTCGGTTCTGGACCAATGTCTCAGTTGTCGAACCAAACAGGTTTTCCACCTGACAACCCTTCCGTGCTGATGCCTCATCGTGACAAAAATCATCTCTCAGGCAATGAAGGAAAGAATGCTTTTCTTGCGGTGAAATCAAGGATTAGCACAATTTTAAACATAAAGAGGCCATCAAGAGTGCTAATGTTGCTAAGGGTGTGAAAGAAACAATGATCACAAGCAAGAGGTAGGAAAACTGTTGTTGATTTGGATAAAGGAAAGCAGTCAGCCAGCGTCGGCATTTCCGAGGCGGTGACACATGAACAAGCAAAGATGCCGCAGGCTGACCTGAGAGACACCCCTGGATCTGACACAGAAAGTGATCCCTTGAAGGCTAGTAGGGGGTTGTTTAATAAATTTAAAAAAAGAAGTGTTTATTTTAGATTAAACAGTACATTAAACATGTTCTGTATATAAGAAAGCTTAAAACAGGGAATCATTTGGGGGTCTGGAATGGATCATTTCAATTTACATTATTTCTAATGGGAAAAAAATGATTCGAGTTTTGAACAAATCGCTTCTTGAACAGCCTTTTGAAACCAATTAAGTTTGAGAACCGAGGTTCTACTGTATATATATATATATCTTCCTAGGCACTGATGTTCCGAAAAGGGAATGTCACAGTCTTTTTCTCCTTCCAGGAACTTATAGTCCAGTTGGTGGGTAATCTATATATTCTTAGGTGTCTTGGGTAGGATAGAAAGAAGTCAAGGTGAAATATGAGATAAGCTAGTTTTTGTTTTGTTTTTAATGGAAGAATGAAAGGTCTGAAAAGGCAGAAAGAAAACAAGTGTAGTGAGATTTAGACAAAGAATGGAATAGGCAGTCAAAGGGCCGCATTCGACTCATCCAGCAACTGGCTGGTACCTGCCGAGTACCTGATATCTCCTGGGCACCTAAAAGGTAACACTTGAGTGAGAACATACATAATGAGTAAATCTGGGACCTAAAAATGGCATTTCTGGCTTCAAAGGGGAGGCTGAACAGGAGATCTCATAGGCCCCATCAATCTCTTGGATTTTGTAATTTTTTATGCATTTCTGGGATTTGAAAAGACAGAAAGAAGAAAGATAAAAGAAGTTAAAGCCCCTTCGATGTATAGAGACCAGCGGAAAGATACTGAGAAAAAATTGTATAATAATATTATTCAGAAGCAAGTAACACTGAGAAAAAGGAAGAAAATGATGGTTTTTGAGCTCACGTGAATTCAATGGCCCATCTCTGTGCCAAGCAGGTCATAAATGGTTTTAGTAACTCTTCATACAACATGCTGGAGTTGACCCTGTATGTCCATTCTGCAGACCAGGAAAAATGAGGCTCAGTTAGGTTAAGTGAGGTATAGCAGAGCTTCTCAGACTTGACCGTGGGCAGGAATCACCTGAGGATTGTTATTTCAGTAGGTCTGGGGAGGGGGAGCCTGGGAGTCTGCATTTCTGACAAATTCCCAAGAGATGCTGATGCTGCTGGTCTATGGACAACACTATGTATAGATTGTTATAAAGTTAAAAATTGAACCAAGTTTCATGTGACTCCAGTTCTGATCACCTTTGCATTAAACCATGCTGCCGGGAGAAATCTTGGTTGCTAGTGGCCAGATCACCTTAGTTATAAGTAATATGCTTTAGCATGGACAAGCATTCAATCTTCCATCTTGTACTTGGCTCCATTTTCATGGTGTTGGCTTATTTTTAAACTCAAAAACCCATTACTTGTCCATGTCTGAGACATTAATAGTCTGAATTCATTGAACAAAAAAAATTAAGTATGTGTATTTACCATATATTTTTATAAATTATTTATATGGTATATCCCATTGTACTTACACCATATTTGGTATACATGATAGATATATGGAAAACATTGCAAGACAGGACACATGCATCTTTTGTATTAATATTGTGTGAAATAGGCGACCAGCTCAACCCATTTTGCCGGGACTCTCCCAGTTTTAAAACAAGCTAGTGTTATAGCATATCGGGGCATATAGATAGATCTGTATGAAACAGCTGGCTAGCTACCGTGGGTGTCTATCTGCTCCCTTTGTCCCCTGTGTACTGCAAGTTTGCAGGCACTCATGTTAAAGGCTCCTCCCGACTGATAACAAATAGAAAGGGACCACACGCTCTGCTCCTGTATCAGTAAGGAGCCGTGCTGCACTTGACCCCAGAGCTCGGGAGAGCCCACTCCAGGGTAAAGACGCTTACAGATCTGGGAGGGGGTGCTGGGGCAGAACCCATGGAGAAGCCCATTCCCTGCTTCCCCATGAGTCAACCATAACCTGCCCGGTTCTTTTCTTTGTTGGCTACTCTTCCAGGGAAGCAGGAAAGATTGGCTTTTGATGTCCTGGGACCCCATGCTGCCATCCAGAGTACAGAGTGTTTGCGTGATTACACAAGTTCTTTGTGCATCTAATTAGCATTCTCATAAATTGCTCTGAGCCACTGGATGGGTTGCTAATATCCTCGGCACTGCCCTTGTCAGCTTCCCAGCTTAATATCTTTGGGCCGCCGCCCGGGCCGGGGAGAGCTGGCCGCCCCGCGGCGTGGGTGGTGACGAGTGCCACTGGCCCTGCTCGGAGGGTGGGCACATTGTGAGCAGCCTCTGTGGCTGTCTTCTTCGGCCTGGCTCAGGAATGGCATGGCGGTGTGGGCTGCCGAAATTGCTGTCGGCCCCCTCACTCCTAAATAATGTCCCCATTCAGCTTTCTGCAGCACCTGACACTCCACCATCTTTTAAAAATGGAGATTCTTTATCAGTGGAATCCCTTCTTCCCTCTTCTCCTAACCCCGTTTCTTGCTTTGGCACGTGGCCCATCCTTCAGCTCACGTGCCCCTCCAGAAAGACTTCCTTAAAGCCCACAGCTCTCAACCAGAGGCCCTTCTGAGCTCGAAGCCCCTCTAGCTCCATACCCGTAGCATTCTTGTGACACTGAGCGGAGCAAGTGAAGGGGTAAGGCAGAATGTTCTAGAACTTCCTAGCGGTGTGACTTTGGGCACATTAATTTCTGAGTTCCAGTTTTCTCATCTTTAAGTGAGAGTCATTTAAGGATTAAGTGTGAGAACAAACATAAAGGAACTAGCCCAGAGCTTGGCACATAGTAGATGCTTACTCATTGCTGACCCGTCTGTGTCCCCCGGCCCACGGCAGGGCTACTGCATGGTAAGTCCCTTGAGGGCAGACCCCACCATGCCCATTTTTGTTGCCTCTCTTTCCTCTTAGGACTCACTACTGAGCTTGGCATACAGTAGGTGCTCAAATAAAATTTGTTGAATGAATGAATGAATTAATGAATGAATAGATTTGATAACATTACAGATATACTTTTGCAGGACTTATTTCATCATTAAATATCTTTTCAGATGAAGGCGATGCTGTTTTCTTTTGGGAGGACATTAGATATTCCCAGGGAGAGAGACACAAGGTAATCACTGTCCAGCCTGATAGCCTCCCCAAGCCTCTGAGTCCGCATTCACTGTAAGACAGAGACAGATGCCTCCGTTGTCTAATTTGTGTGCAATAGTAGTCAAATATTCCTCCTTTACTTATTTTTTTAACACAAATCCTCTGGCATGACCCTAACCAGCAAGATGATATATTTCCTGGGTTTTAGAACTGGAGGGGATCATAAATTATTACTGAGTTTGTGGCTTGAGGTCAAGCTGGTAAATAAGAGAAAGAGTATTATCCACAGGAATGGCAAACTATGGCCAAAACTATGGCCACAGCCCAAATCCAGCCACTGCTGGTTCTTGAAATTAAGTTTTATTGAAACACAGCCACATCCATTTGTTCAGGTATTGTCTTGGCCACTTTCACGCTACAACAGCAGAGTTGAGTTGCTGCAGCAAAAACCATCTGACCTGCAAAGCCCCAAATATTTACTGCCTGGCCCTTTCTAGAAAAAAAAGTGTGATAACTCCTGTTCGTAGACTGTCTGGAGAAAGACAAGAAGGGCAGAGAAGACTTAAAATCGTAGGTTGTCCAGCTCTCCTGACAGGAAGGGAAAAGAGTAAGATGCCAGAAGGAAGAACAGATGGAGAAGGCAAGAGCAACAGATATATGAGGGGAAGAAATAAGGGGAGAAAGGAAACGGGAGGAGGGGAAATGGTAAAGAGTGAAGCACAGTCTGAAACAAAGAAAGGGGGAAAGAGGGACCGATAGGGAAGAGAGATGAGGGTGGGAAGAAAGGAAGGAGTGGGGCAGGGAGGTGAGAGGGCCGTGTGTGGTAGGGGGCCAGCCAGGCAGTGTTCAGCCTGGGCATGGGCACGGCGGGCCCGATGTGTTCAGCTGAGCACTTAGCCGCGTTACAGATGAAACTCAAGATCTCTGAGAGGGTCCAGGGACCCATCTGGGCTCCAGGGTGGAGCAAGGCACAGACCACCCCTGACTCACTCCTGACTTGGAGATGCCCAATCTGTCTCCCACTGGCTTCCCTGGCCAGCAGTTCTTGGTGACACAGATGACTGTGTCCTCAGATGACTCAGCAGCACCCTGTTGCAAACAGTTAAAGAGATAAATGCCAATATAAAGATGGGAGGGGTTGAGGGAAGGAGGTGCAGAGAATCTGAGAACTCCCTTTGAGGGGAAGGGGCAGTTTTCCATTCTCTAAATGGAAGTCATTCAACAGCTGCCATCATCATTATTCTTTTTACAGACATTTATAATATCAGGTAAAGCGTACTGGGGGATAACCATGGGTCACAAAATATCTCAGTCCTTATATGTATTAATTTCATTCAGTCCTCAAGATGACTAAGTGGCATTAGTTATGGTTATTAATCCCTGTTTACAGATGGGAAACTGAGTCACAGGTAAGCTAAGTATGGTGTCAAGCTAGTAGTAAGTGGCGGATGTGAGACTGGAACCTAGGCAAGGGGGCTCCAGGGCCTTCCTTTAACATCTGCTGTCACCCTCACAGACATCCCTAAGGCAGCTCTTCTCATCTGGAAAGGGGCAAAGCTGTGATTTAAACGCAGGTCAGTCAGAAGGCAGATTCAGTGTTCCCTCCTCTTTCGCTGAAGGAACAGCGTCTGTCCCCTGCAGATGATGCTGGGCAAAATGACTTGATGACAGAGGTTGAGAGTGGGAGAGAAAGTGACCTACGTTTTTTTCCATTTTTCCACGGAGAAGGAGACTCGTCCATGCCCCGGGCCCCGGCACCGTGGGAACAGGCTCGGCCTCATTTTTGAGATCATTCAACCCTGGCAGTTAGGGGAAAACTCAGGACCCAGAAGCGAGACATGAGGAGGAATGAAACAAGGACAGAATGTAATTAAGAGGAGTCAGATGTTTGGCCCAGTACAGGCCTGCAGAGCCGCCTCTCCAGGTTCACAAAGACCCAATTTGGTTGCCCGAATTGCTTGCTCCCCACAGAGCTCCTTGGAGCTGCATAATCCCTGGCATTTCAGAAAGCCCTTGTTCCATGCTAAACATGTTTTAATCAAATTGAGGCTTCGAAGGCAGAAATCAGGGTTCGGGCTGAGCTGGGCTAATCTGTAAATCGCGTCTAACCAACTTAGCAAAGACCAGGTGCCACTGGCAAAGCCATTTGCTCATTCATTCGTTCTCGTGCAGACAGGCCCGCAGCAGAGAACAGCTGAGCGGCTTCAAAGCTCAAGGCGGTGGGATATAAAAATAACTCAAGACTCCTGTTCTATTGCCCTCAACAGTTCCCTACCTATAAAGATGCTTGTGTCACCTCTGTGTCCATCAGACTCACTTGGGAGCCTGTGGAAAACGCAGATACTGAAATTTTACCCCCGGGGGGCATTTTTACACCCTCTCTAGGATATTTTAATAAGCAATAACATTTAAGAACCACTCTTCAGAATAACAATGTTTAGCATTGAGAAGCATCTTATTCTCTGATTAGCAAGCACTGGATAGATGTGCCCCCAGCCAACAGGCCACTGCTTTGAAGTTTATGAAATCGGACATTTGCCCTATGTCATACCCCTCCTACTTCTTGCAGGGCCCCTAACTGGATTTCCACAGCCAGAGAGAGCCCTTGGTGACTGAGAAAACCTAAAGGGTGTGGAACTTGGAAGCGTCCGTGTGCACAGTGACCACAACAAGGAGCTTAGGAGATACAGGGGGTGGGGTGTGAATGGCACAAATAGTCAAATAGGCTTTAACACTAAGCTTCCTCATTCAGAAAGAAACAAAATAGACACAAAAGTGTTTGTTGCTTCCAAAGGTTTTGTTTACATGTACTGACAGTGATAAAAATAAAGCAGGCAAGACTGGAAGACCCACATTTGGGCAGACAAGGAGCCAGTGCTTTTATTGGTTAAATTCAGTGTGGAACCAGGCTCCCCTGATCCCTTACACATGAGAATGTGGACCCATTTGAAACCACCAGGGAGGTGTGGCTAGAGATCATTACTGGTGATGGGTTGGTTGAGTCTAAGTTTGTTGTTGTCGTTGTTAATCTTCCCCCAAGGGTATTTTTTCTGTTGATTTTTAGAGAGGGAGGGAGGGAGGGAGGGAGGGAGGGAGGGAGGGAGGGAGGGAGGGAGGGAGGGGGAGAGACAAAAAGAGAGAGAAACAATCAATTGGTTGCCTCCCACACGCTCCCTGACCAGGGGCAGGGATGGAACCTGCAACCCAGGTACGTGCCCTTGACCAGGAATCGAACCTGTGACCCTTAGGTGCAAGGGCTGACGCTCTAACAACGGAGCCGCACCTGCCAGGGCCTGCATCTAAGTTTTTCACATGCACACAAACCTCATTTATACCCAGAATAGCAGCCTTGATAGTGTAAACCCAAAGGGGGTGATTAGTGACCATTTTGATGCCCCAGCAACTGTCACCTCCTATGACCTAGAAACTATTCAGGACAAACTACTCATTCGGAAATGAAATGTTTTCAAAGGAAGGAAGTGTCCATCTTAAGCATAGATTAGCAGTAAAGGGCTTAACTGCCTCTCCGTTGCCCTGTGACCAGATGGTACCATAAAAGTCAGACGCCTTTGTCTGCCTTCTGATTTTAACTAGAGACATATTTGGAATAATAATGGAACAGTACTTACTTAAGAAACAGATAAAGTCCATAAATATTCCAGAGACCCACTGACTCTTCCTCTGAGGTGAAGCTCCAAGGGTTTTCATCTGTGTAAGTTCGCAGGGAGTTTTCCAATGGGCCCCTTGAGATCTGCAGCTGCAGTGCTCACTGCCACTCTGACACCAGGATTAGGGCAGGTCACAGTGCCAGACTCACGCCTGACAATCGGTGAATGGCTTACACCAGGGAAAGCCGAATGTCAAGAAAACCATCAAAGCTGAAATAAGACGTAATGAATGGCTTGCTGGCAAGTCAAACACTGATGTCACAGAACCTCACGAAGGACTCACAGGATGGATAAACAGTGGCCCTGAATCCCTCTCGGTTTACATTTTTTAAAGCACTTTGATTTGGTGAGGTGATATCATATACATAGAAAAGCAGCCCAAGCCACTACCTCAACATAATTGTTTACAATATATGTTACCTTCTGGTCCTTATTACTTGCAGACACATTTCTTTAAATAACTATTGGCTACACACGCTCTTATATTTCACTATTTCACTTACGAGTATATTTTAAACATTTTTCACGATACGTAAAATTACTTTAATTTTGCATAAAATGTCATAACCATTATTAAACCATATTTCGTTACTTTATTTTCCTAATGTTAAATATTTTATTTTTTGCTTGTATAGATAATGACGGAAGGAATATCTTCATGCCTTATTCTTTTAATGTCTATTTGTAACAAACTCTTGAAGTAGTTTGAAAGGTAACTGGTCATAACTATCTCTAG
The DNA here is from genome assembly GCF_054644295.1 of Miniopterus natalensis. Classification (NCBI taxonomy): domain Eukaryota; kingdom Metazoa; phylum Chordata; class Mammalia; order Chiroptera; family Miniopteridae; genus Miniopterus; species Miniopterus natalensis. The sequence continues at coordinate 87,507,322 of NC_142083.1, forward strand.
GAGCCCTGATTTATAGCGTCATATTAGTGCTCAAAAGGTCTGTTGCCATCTAAATGTGCTGAGTGATGGGTCAGTGAGCACCGCGGCTCTTTCTGCTGTTAGAGAAGGTGCGATGCGCTACCTCGGGGTTGCCTTAATTTGAATTCCTTTGAACGCTAGTGAAAGTGGGGGGAAATCTGAGTGTCTTTTCATCTTTTTTTTGACCACTTAACTTTTTTACATATACATTTTAATGAACATTTTACATTTCTTAGTAATTTGTTAAAACTTTTCTTGTAATCACACACAAAAAGTCATAAATGTAGCAGCATGGAATGCAAGTAAGAACAAAGACCTTGGGCTCAGATATAAGAAGTGATTTTTGCTCACTCCATGACCTTGGGAAAGCTACCCCTTTTAAGGGCCAGTTTCCTCCTCTTTCAAGTGGGGATTATAATGGCACCAAGCTCCCCAACTTGCACAGTATGAGAATACCCAGTAGGTCTCAAGATGATAACAACAGTGCAGAACTCCTTAAACTGGGATTTATTCCTAGTCACATATATATAGCTTTCTTAAAAATCATTTTGTTTCCTTTATTGATTGCTTAAATAAGGATCTGCTAACTGTGGCCCACATTGGCCCGTTGCCAGTTTTTGTGCATAAAGTTTTATTGGAACACAGACAAATCCTCCATGAACTCCGCATGCCTATGGATGCTTCCGTGCATTGAGGGCAGAGTTGAGCCGTTGTGACAGGGACTGTATGGTCCACAGAGCTGAAAAAGTCTACTAATTAGCCCTCTACAGAAAAAGATTGCTGACCTCTGGCTTAACTTATAAAAGTAAAAATATGTTATTTTAAAATAATTCCAACAATATGAATGAATTGAACATAGTACATACCTTTTTATTCTTTAAGACTCTTTTTTCTTTGTAAAAAGTTCATATTTGTAGAAAAAGTGTTCCTTTTCTGTTTAGCAAGACTGCTTCTGTCCACTTTCCTTATACTCTCTCTTCACTCCCAAAATGCAAGAGCACCTTTCACCTCCTCCATGCCACTCTTCCTCTTTTTTTGCCTCCTGTGAACTAGACATTCATTATCTTGCACAAATGGCAAGTGCAGTTAATTTTTATACAGCTGCGTAACTACCACCCAGATCAAGATCTGAAACACGACCAGCACCTCAGAAAGCTCCCTCATGGCCCCTTCCTGCCAACACCAGCCCCCAAAAGGTTATCACCGCTCTGTCCTTCATGATCATGGACAGCTTTTGCCTTGTTTTGAATTTCAAATAAATGCTGGAATTATATAACATATATTCATCTGTATCTTTTGTGGCCTTCATCCATAATGATGAATTAACTATAGCTCATTATTTCTCATTACTGCACAGCATTCCGTTGTACAAATACACTACAATTTATTTATATATTTGCTGTTGATAGGCATTGGTGTTATTTTTCGTTTTCACCTGTGTTGAATATCCTTCCACATTTTGGGGACGTGCAGGCACTCGGTTGTTGGGGAATAAACCTAGAAATGGAATTGCTGGGTCGTAGAGTGTGCACACCCTGCCCTTCCGTAGGCCCTCCTGAACAGTCTTCAGAGGAGCAGTGACTTTCCATTCCTACCGGCAATGCGTGTGGCTCCTCTCCCCTCTGTGTGCCCTGCGTCTACCTTCTGGGGGGGGGGTGGGAAGCAGGCCTGCAGAGCTGAAAGCTAGGTGGGCTCCCCGGTGGCCCTGCAGTTGGGTGTTGGGCAGTCACAGCCAATAGTTGAGAGACCCAGCTCCCTTCTCCAACTTCCTTAATTTCTTCCTTGGTTCCTCTAACTTGACCTCAGCTGCAGCATTAGCAGAATGCAGAGAGAGGTCAGTAGTGTCCTCCCCACATACTCACCCGAGCTGGGATCTGAATGTAACTCGCCCCTCTTGCCACATGCTCTCCCACCCAGCCCTGGCTCTGGTCGCACCCCCATCCCATACTTGCGACCTAGGATAAGGGGGGAGGAAGACGGACAACTGCTACCCCGTTTCCCCCTTTCCTCTCTTCTCCCGTCCTTCCTCTGCCCTTTTTCATTCCTGTCCGCTTTCTCTTCTTTCCCCTTCATGCCACAGCCATGCTCACTCTTCGTGCCCATTAAGCTCACTCTGTCCTAGGCAGGGGGAAGGCAGATAAAATGGATAATGGATGTGCTTCCTTGGCTTAAGGATTTTACAGTCTCCGGAAGCTTATTCACCAAACTTCAATAAAAAGGGAACCGAAAGGCAGTGATGTCATTTTACTTGCTGAAAGATATTTTTTGGCATGGGATGTGGAATTATTGCTATCCATTTTTTCCCCCTTACATCTACAGCCTTTTAAAACACAAGGACCCCTTTGTGATATTAAAAAGCTTTCACACTCTTACACAATGAGTCACAGGAATTTGAGGACTACTGATTGAGAAAATGGGCAATGTCAGAAAGTTACTATGAGTTCATTTATGCTCACAAATGCATATGCCTTTTAAATCATACCGACTTGACCATCTCTATGTGTAAGAGGCAAATTGGTTAAGCAGACTCTAGATGTGCTTGTTAAACATAGAATTTCCTGGACATCTTGAAATTTTTCTGCAGTCTTACTCCAGAGAATTCTTTCTCGCCAATTCTATTCTCTAATGGAAAATTGCCACCGTGTACATTGTTTGACGTTTGATGGAGTTGCCCAATTCTCTCTCCAATTTTCCCTTTTTCTTCTTTAAGAGACACAGGTTGGGTACCTGTGTGCATAAAATTCCCCAACTCCAGCTTGCACGGTTGATCATGTGGCCTCCTGAAATCCCAGCCAGATGGTGACAACCTGCAATGAATTCTACGGTGCTCGAGCTCCATCCACAGAGCAGAGACCTCAACTGGAAGGTGGAACATTTATGCCAAAGACAGCCTGTCTCTGCATCTAACTGGATATACTTAAGCCTATTTTTATTCTGGTTTTGTGACTTCTCAGCATTATACAGAAATGGAATATTCTGACATTTAAATAAGGGAGATTTATCTTTCAAATTTAGTCTATTTGTGTCCAGAATCTTGTACTCTTCCTCTCCCAAGCTCCCCACCCCACACCAAAGGTATTTTTTCCTCTCCAGCAAGTTGTTCAGTGGCCCTCGGAGATTATGGATATAGCATTCTTAGGCTCCAAATGCTATTATTTCCAGGTCCAAGGTCGCCTAACTTAGACTAGAGTTTAGAATGAATGAAGCTAAGGCCCCAAGGTCAGTGATCAGATGGTCTGGCTGACCTTTCTCTGTTTCAAGGCCACATACTAAATCCCAGATCTGACCAGCAGCTTCCTTCTAGGGCAACTGGGCAAGAAGACTTGGCCTCAACCTTGCAGACCCCAAGCTGTCCTCACTCCTGGGCCCGCAGTTCAGAGCTCACAATGGCGAAATCTGTTCTCACTGAGAACTCGAGCCTGCCCATGACAGTGCCCTAGATTTTCTACAAAGGCAGTTGTTCCTTTGCCATTTCCTATTCCATTCGGGCTTCTGAGAAGCTCAAAGTACCCAATCCCTGGACAAGACATGAAACAGGATTGAAATGGGGTCAGTTCCCCTCTCAGTGTTCACAGCAAACCCTAATGGGATTGGCAGCAACGTCATTCTGACGTCTTGGGCTGTGGCTGGAAGTCGGTTCCCTGTGGGTAACCACTGGACTCTATTGCTAGGACCTGTAAATAGAACTTGCTTGCCCCCAGAGTCAGCCTTGATTTCCAGGATGCAGAGATCATTCCTGACCCCTTTGCCTGTGGCTTGCTTCACAGAGTCCTTCCTCTCTGGGGCTCCTGCTGATTCTCAGATCAGTGAATCACCAGCTAAAAAAGAAGGGAAGCCGTGTGTCATCTACAGTCAACACACTTTTTTTTTTTTAATCTTCACCTGAGGATATATTATTTTTATTGATTTTTTAGAAAGAAAGGAAGGGAGAGAGAGACAGAAACATTGATCAGTTGCCTCCCGCACATACCCTGACCAAGAATCGAACCTACAACCTAGGTATGTGCCCCGACCAGGAACTGAACCTGAGACCTAAGTATGTGCCCTGACCAGGAATCGAGCCCTCTAACATTTTGGTGTATAGGACAACACTCCACCCGACTGAGTCATCCTGCCAGGGCTACAGTCAACATACTTTTATGGACCCACCTACTGTTTGCCAAGACCCACATGAGGGGCTGGGGATACAGCATAAGGGAAGATCCTCACCCTGAACAAAGTCACCTCCCAATGAGGAAGGCTTAGAAGCGATTAACAATTTTACTTGAGGGTGACAGATTCTCTGTTGACGAGATATCCCAGTGTCACTGAAGGAGAAACTGTGGTCTCTTACCAACATCCCTGTGCATTCAGGGAAGACTTCCTGGAGATGGAGACCTCTGAGCTGTACCACAAATATAGCCATTGCCAAGTTTTCAGCATGATGTCATACAGCGGGTATAGCCACAGTAAATTGTTACAGTGCTGGTGATATTAATGACAATTTACAATGGATCTTTGTCAGCAATTTTTTGCAAGTGGGCTTCATCCAGTTGTTACATACCTTGGGAGCAGAAGAGTTTAATCTATATGTTCTGCCTGACTCTGAGGCCAGGACCAGACTCTAATAGTGGTTGTATTACTGGGATAGAAGTTCCTGGTGACCTCCCTCTACACTATAGCACCACTGTTCAAATTTCCCATCTCTAACCCACCTATAACAGCCTGCCTTACATTACGTGTGAGAAGACACTGGGTTTCCATGGACAGCAGTGGAAGAATCTTGCGTCCACCAAGCATACAGCTGGTCTCATCCAATGGCCCCACTGTTCCCAGGATACCCCAGACTCCTTAGCATGAAAGTTGAGTCCTTTGTAAAGGGCTCCTGCCTTTTAGGCCCCTCCTCTGATCACTTCTCTCTTCCCCTAAGCCTCTGATCTCAAAACACTCCATGTTTTTCTCCTGTCTCCGGCCCTGTGCAAATTCAGTCATCTCATCCTGCCATAATTACTAGTCTGCAGGGCTGTCTCTCCCACAGGACTCTCAGCTTATAGGGGCCAAAAACTGTATTATCCATCTCTGTATGAAAATACAGAGATGCCAACCAGGTGCTAAGTGCTTGAAAAATGTCCTTTTTTAATGAATGAATGAATGAATGAATGAATGAAAATGAATGAGTGAATGGATGTAAGAGAGAGTAAGGCAAAGCAAAATGATGTCTTTGGAGAACCAAAAAGAATTCGTTTTCTTGACCAGAAATGAAATAAAACATTAAACTCAGCTTCTCCAAACCACACACTATTTCTTCCCGTGCCATCATGCCCAGGGTCATGTTCTTTGGCCAGAAACCAAGGGAAGGAAATATGTAGATGTGTGCCTGCAAGGGGATGTGTGTGGGCTGAGTTGAGAAGATGTATTTCGGCACATTCGCAGGCCCTGGATGAAGCCTAAAGGGTATAGGTTCAAGATAGACTCTTCCGTGTCTGACCTCGGGGGGAGGCATGCTCAGAAAGCCTGAAGGCTAGTCACATTGCTCCCTGTAAAATCCTTTCCCGGAGCAATGCCCTCAGTGCTCAGACAGCCTCACGGAATGGAATGAAATCTAATCTGAAAAGCAACTGCAGTCCCTGGGGAGGTGGGGAGAGTGAGTCTGAGGGCAACGTAAGGAACTGATTTATCTTACTTCGAACACAATGGATTCTTCTTGGAGGCCTAAGCCTTCTCGCTGGGCACGCATCCTTGGACTCCTAGACTCCATGAGTTGGGGGTGGGGAGGGCACAGGAAGGGGTGTGTGATCTACCCCACGCCCCAGCTTCCCTGGCTTCAGACAGGAGGTAATGTTATCTTCAGCGATACTGATGTGTAACAGTGTGTGCCAGGCGCTGCGTGCGGGCAACCTCATTGAATTCCAGCAAAACTCCTCCACGTCAAATGCTGTTGTCCTCCATTTGGCAGGTGTTAGAGCTGGTGCTCAGTGAGACTGAGCAAGTTCCTTAACCTCTCTGTGCCCATCTGTAAAATGGGTGTGATAACGGCACCATTCACATTAAGTTGATATGAGAGCTACATGGGTAAATAATTGAAAATTCTAATACACTGCCTGAAACAGAAGAGAATTTATGTAACTTTGTTAAATAAAAAAATAGCAAAATAAATGAATGAATGGGTGCAGGGATGGATAGATAAGAGGAGTATCTGGATTAAAATCACGTGGGTAGCAGGTGTTGAAGGAGGGAGTTGAATGCAGGCAGTGCGATTCTCATAGTGCCCCTGCAACTGCGCAGCCCCTCCAGGATGATCTGACGTGCTCCCCAAACCCTCGGGACGGGGCACTACCTTTTGTAGCTCATCCTAGTGTTTTCTACCTGAAACTTCCTTTCCTGCGACTTGCCGGATGGTGTCTACTTGAATTTTCATTCATTGTTTTTTGCAAATCTGAAACGCGTGGCTTCTCCCTTGTAAGTGAGCGGATGGATAATGTGAGGCTCCGTGCTGGTGCAGGTGTGCGGGCCCGCAGCCTGCATCCTTTCAGTGCAGGCCGTGGTCTCACCAGTTCTGCACGTTTCATGCAGCCTCTTGCAGCATCACCTGAGCTGCCAATGGCAGCAAGTCTGAGACACACGGGTGCACGGTGCTGTCTCAATGATCCTCGCCTGCTCCCTTTTCGATTTTACATCTTTCTGGCTCCTGCCCCTTGAAGCCCCACCACTCTGCCCTTTAACTGGCAATGTTGGGGAAGAGAGAGGACTGTGACACAGCCTTCCTAGGGTGGCAGAGAGCTCCGAGGCTGGCAGAGAGAACTGTGCTGGCAGTGCCTTCTTCCCCAAGACAGATATGGGAAGGACTCCCGAACAGGTGTGACTTCCATGGATACAAAGGCATCCTCAAGTGCGCGTGGGCTTCCTGCCTGTCATTAGAGGTATAGAGAGGGAGAGCTCTGGGCTCTCAGCTCTCAGGTGGAGAGAAGAAGACAATATGGGCCTGGCTGCAAACTCAACGCTGCTTGGGCTCCCTCTGCTCCCAGGAGAGCTCTTAGCTTTTGTCTTTCCAGCAAGAACGAGTCTGCTGCAGGAAGGACATTTAATTGTCCCATTTACCAGCTGCAGTTTACAAGATCGCATCGACAGGGATGGTGGCCTCTTTGTAATGGAGCAACTGACAGCCAAGTGAATATCACAGGGCCGCTCCTCAGAAAGCGGCATTTGCTGCTTCGCCCAGCTGAGTGCATGCAAACTTCCCAGCCTTTTACTCTCAGGTCTGCTGCGAGCTCCCTCTTGCTCTGCATCTTCTCTATTCATGTGGCAGAAACTCTCCCCCGCCAGCCCTGCGCATTCTTGCAGTGCTGCCCGGTTTGAGCCTGGGGATGTAAGGAGAGCAACAGCAACAGAAAATATGTATCCGGTGCTTGCCATGTGCTGCAGCCATGAGAAATACCCAAATTATAAAACATGGTCCCTGGTCTCCCTCGAGGAGATTACAATATACTTGAGTAAATTAAAAACGAAGTAAGAAAGTATTTGAACTGCAGTTCAGCGCTCTCGTAGCAGAAGGCTGTGAGGCAGCAAATGATTAACTGGAAAGTGATTGGAACAGGCTGTAATTGGCATTGAGAATTGAGCATTTTGTTCGTTTGTGATGCAGGTCTGGTTTACCAAGCTGACTTATTCAAAGAGAGGCGTCGTTTGGGCAGAGGGCAGAGGGAGGAGGGGAAATCTTTATATTGGCATCTGAAAGGAATCACATGATGTTTCTTGTACCCAGACTGACCCTGGTCCAGGCACACAAACCTGGCTGTCTTTGGGACACACCAAGAGAAAGATGTGCTGGGAATTTGACAAAACATAGTGAAAACACCCATTTTTATGTCCTCACAGACTCCAGAGAGAGGAGGGAGTCGGCAGCACACTATATTTTTGAGGGGATGGCATCAGAGTTTTGTGAGAAGACGAGGCAATGCTGTAAATCTTGAGCGGAATTTGGATAAGTTGGTGGTGGTGTTGGGTGGACAATGAGGTTACACGACAGTCTCCCATGACGTTAGTGACTGTGGGAAAGCACTGGGGGCTGTTGGAAGGAAAGGACTGGAATTCAAGATACCCCTCCCCATCACTTTGCCTGCACCACTGAGTAACCAGCACCCTTCCTTGTGAGTGAAGAATTTATAAAGAAATATATTTCCTATTTTCTCCTTCCATAAATGTGCATGCCACTTAAATCCTGACTACAAAAGTTATACACGTGTATATGGCTGTGGTACAATGGAAAACCAAACTTACTTGAGCCCCCCTCATGCTGCAAACATGTAGCTCAGGATGAAATACAATTGCACACACACACACACTCACACACTCGCACAATTCACTGTCCAGGTGAAAAGAAAGGAAAACCCTTAGCTGCCAGAAACAGAGAGGGGTGGGATATTCTCATGGTACAGCCTAAGGGATACAAGCTGTAGGGGTGGGGTCGGGACTCTGACACCCACATCGGGCCCTGGATCGTGCAAAGGGAATAGAAAATGATACACTGCATAAACCTGAGACCTTCGGTAAATCAACACATCTGTGCAAAGGAGATTAGAAAAAACTGTCCATCCAAGCAAAGAAAGCTTGCCATCTGTTTGAAGCTCTGAGAAATTAAAGCCAAAATGAGTATGGAGGTCTAAATGTATATACTTCTTAAATGGTGCGGTAACTACGGTAAAAAAGTTTTCATACAAAAACTGATGCATTGACAGTTCCTGGAACAGCGGTGGGAGCAAACCCAGCCCCCTACCGTGGGGACATTTCTCTAGCCAGGTGTGCTTGGGATCCCCCTGGGGGATAGGGGGAGAGCAAGTCTGCTGAAGATTAGCATGCTCCTAGTCAAAAGTGACTAACATCACAGGAAAGTGACCCACCATGAGAGTCAGCGCCCAACCAGCTGAGGCGGTGAACCCCAAGAACCAAGGGAGTGAGGAGGGGGCAGGGCAGAAAATAACCTACAGGGCCGTAAGGGTGAAATGATTAAATGTAAAAGTTTTTAAAATAACAAAAGAGTAGGGCGTTATGATAAAAAGAACAAGCAGAACTTTAAAAGAGCCAGAAGAATGTCACAATTAAAACAGACAGAAATTAAAACATAAGGCTAAATATTACTAATGAAAGAATAAATGAACTGGAAAATGTGTGAATCATCTAACTGCAGGACAGAGAGATAAAGGAATGGAAAATATTAAAACAAACTCAATAACCTAGAGGGTGGAATGAGAAGGTCCAGAATAGTTTAAACAACATTTTCAGAAGGGAAAAAAAGACAGGATTATCATGTACCACTAGAGAATTGAGATACCACTACACACCTCACTAGAATGCCTGAAGTCGGAAACACTGGCAACCCTGATCAGTGCTGGCGAGGGCGTGGAGCTAGAGGAGCTCCCGTTCGCTGCTGGTGGGAACATGCGACGGCACAGCCACTCTGGAAGGCAGTTTGGCGGTTTCCTACTAAGCTAAACAGCCTTACCAAGCGATCCAGCAATACGCTCCTAGGTATCGACCCAAACGAGTTGCAAACTTATGTCCACGGGAAAACCTGCACATGACTGTTTATAGCAACTTTATTCAAACCTGGTAAAACTGGGGAGCAACCAAGATGTCCTTCAGCAGGTGTCTGGACAAACTATACATCTATGCAGTGGAATATTATTCGGCAATAAAAAGAAATGAGCTTCTCAAGCCGCTGAAACACACGAAAGAACCTTAAGTGCACACTGTTAAGTGAAAGGAGCCCGCAGGAAAAGGCTACGTACCATGTGGTTCCAACCATATGATGTTCTGGAAAAGACACAACTATAGAGATGGTTTAAAGATCCGTGGTTGCCAGGGGCTGAGATGGAGGGTAGGGATAGATGAATAGTTGGAGCACAGGGGATTCTTAGGGCAGTAGAAATACTCTAGAATACTGCAGTGGTGGATACCTGACATTCAGCACTCAGCAAAATTCACAGAACTACAACACAGAGTGAACTCTAATGTAAACTATGGGCTTTTAGTTAATAATAATGCATCAAGATTGGTTCACAAATTGTAAAACAATTTACCACACCAATGTCAGCTGTTAATCGGGGAAAGGGAGGGAAACGGGGCCAGGGAGTATATGGAAACTCTCTGTTCTTTCTGCTCAGTTTTTCATTATATCTAAAACTATTCTAAAAATAAAGTCTATTAATTTTTTAAGAGATAGGAGAGTTAATACGCAAAGCAACGATGGGTGAGATTTTCCCCGAGTTAAATTTATATGAGTCACCACATTGAAGAATCGCACCTAGTCCAGAACAGAGTAAATATAACAAACCCACACCTTGATTCCACCCCAAAGGCAAAATGAAATTCTCAAAAGCAAGTCGGGAGAAAATAGAACTTGCATAGCAAGTAATTATGAGCTGGCTTCTAATACCAGCTGCAGTCTAAATCAGAAGACTCACAACAGCTTCAAAAGGTCAAGAAAAAATAATTGTCGACTTAGATTTTTGTGTGCCACCAAATCAGTCAGAGCGAGAACAAACCAAACGGAAACCACTCTGATTCCACAGAACTTAAGAAGAGCGCAGTATGAAAGCGGTCATTAGATTAACGTCTTCAAAAGGGAGCAAATAAACATGTGGAGTGTTTCCTTTGTTTTTCTCTACACGTCTCTTGTATCCTAGAGATCACACACACACACACACACACACACACACACACACACACACAAGATAGTCCTACCTTCCATTTAACATGATATGCATCTCCCTTGGTTTTCACTGCCCTTGGGGGACAGAGTGTGAAGGCTGAATCACAGTCTAAGTGCCATCGTTTACTGAACTGCTAGACAGCTAGTATGATCGCTAGGCATTTAGATCAGAGAATTTGGCAACTGGATAAAATGCACGTGAAAGACACAAAATACTGCTGAGCGTCCCATCGCCGTTTCCCCTTGGAGAACCCCAGCTGCTCCTTCCGTCGCTCGCTGGGGCTGGAGGTGCTCAGTGTGCAAGGGGCCCTTCAGAGCCGGACGGATGCCTCTTCCCAACCCGTGCTCTGCGCCCAGTGCGCTGCTTGTGGGCAACTCTTAGAATAATCCTGGATGTTCTTTTAAAAGAAGAGGAAAGAAACATATCTGAGGACGCCGGTGTGCCAGGCACTGCGCCGGGCATTTCCTTCCAACAAGCCCGGGAAGGCTGCAGTTTATGAGAAGTCCCTGTGATCCCAGGGCTACAGCTTGTAGTTTGGCGCATGTGAGCTCGTTTTGGTCCTCACCACACACCTAGGCAATGTGCGGTATTATTACACCCATTTCACAGGCAGGGTAGCCTGGCCCCGCGGTCACACAGCTGGGGAGTGGTGAAGTCCTAACTGGACTGCGGGTGTCCCCACTGTAGCAGGCGGCCGGTTCACCCACGTCCTGCTCCAGGGCTGGGGTGCTCGGGGTCGGGGTTGGAGAGCCACAGGGTGGGCAGAACATGATGATAATGACCAAAAGCAAACCCCCAGGAAGCACAGAAAAGGCTGTGCCCAGAGCTACCCATCATCTCATTGCCCCCTCCTGCAGCGACGCGAGGCGGGCGGTGGTCGTGTCCCTGCCTTCGCCCAGCTGGCAGCGCGCAGACCCGGGAGCTGGGTACCCTGCCTCCGGGGGGCTGGGTGCTCTGCTTCTGGGGGCTGGGTGGCCTGTCTCTGGGGGCTGGGTGGCCTGTCTCCGGGGAGCAGTTGGGTGGCCTGTCTCTGGGGAGCAGTTGGGTGCCCTGCCTCCGGGGGGCTGGGTGCTCTGCCTCCGGGAGCTGGGTGGCCTGCCCTCAGGGAACTGGGTGGCCTGCCTCCGGGAGCTGGGTGTTCTGCCTCCGGGGAGCAGCTGAGTGGCCTGCCCCCTAGGCGGCTGGGTGGCCTGTCTCGGGGAACTGGGTGCTCTGCCTCCGGGAATTGGGTGTCTGCCTCCAGGAGCTGGGTGGCCTGTCTCTGGGAACTGGGTGCTCTGCCCCTGGGAGCTGGGTGGCCTGACCCTGGGGGCTGGGTGCTCTGCCCCCGGGAGCTGGGTGGCCTGACCCTGGGGGCTGGGTGCTCTGCCCCTGGGAGCTGGGTGGCCTGACCCTGGGGGCTGGGTGCTCTGCCCCCGGGAGCTGGGTGCTCTGTCTCTGGGGGCTGGGTGCTCTGCCCCCGGGAGCTGGGTGCTCTGTGTCCGGGGGCTGGGTGCTCTGCCCCCGGGAGCTGGGTGGCCTGACCCTGGGAGCTGGGTGCTCTGCCCCCGGGAGCTGGGTGCTCTGTCTCCGGGGGCTGGGTGCTCTGCCCCCGGGAGCTGGGTGGCCTGTCTCCGGGGGCTGGGTGCTCTGCCTCTGGGGAGCTGGGTGCTCTGTCTCCGGGGGCTGGGTGCTCTGCCCCCGGGAGCTGGGTGGCCCGCCCGGGTGGCGCAGCCCCGCGCCCAGGCCCCTGTCCGCCGCTCACCGCCCGCGGCCTGTCTCCGCAGGTGAGATGGAGGAGCTGGAGGCGCTGTGGCTCACCGGCATCTGCCACCACGAGAAGAACGAGGTGATGAGCAGCCAGCTGGACGTGGACAACATGGCGGGCGTCTTCTACATGCTGGCGGCCGCCATGGCGCTGAGCCTCATCACCTTCGTCTGGGAGCACCTCTTCTACTGGAAGCTGCGCTTCTGCTTCACCGGCGTCTGCTCCGACCGCCCGGGGCTGCTCTTCTCCATCAGCAGGGTCAGTAGCCGGCCGGCCTCTGGCGGTGGGAGGTCGGGGAGGCGCTGGGCCTCTGGAGAATCGGGGAGCCGTGACCCCTTGGGGTGGGGGGTTTGGGGGAGCTGTGGCTCCCCCCCTCATTCTCCAGCCCCAGGCGTTCCAAGCAGGGCTGCAAACCCAGACGGCTGTGGGAGCCCAGGGAGGACGGGTGAGCGGGGAGCAGGCCGGGCATGAGCCAGACCCGCGACGGGGAGAACAGCGCCCGACCTGGGTGTCGGGGGGAACGGGGGTCCCGGGCTCTGCGGCAGACTGCAGAATGCTTAGCACCCCTGAAGGGGCAGTCATCCTCAACGGGGGATGGGAATGCAGAGCCAGTATTATCAGCCCTTCTTATCTGTGAAAGAGAAAGTAGCTGTCTGGTTTTATATGACACCTTTCAACTTTTAAATATTAGTAACTAATTCCATTAAAAAAAACAAACACAAAAACCACAAAACATCCTGTGGGCCAAACAGAGCAGCCTGTGGCCTCCATGATTAGCACCCAGACATGCTGTGGGCACTGCTGACACGCCACGCAGGGTGCTGCAGCGTGGGCCTGCGTTCCAGCAAGACGTGATCGACACACGGCCACGCTACGTGTATACACACCCAGCAAAGCACAGAGAGTGTGTGCAATGCAACGGAGCCTGGAATGAACCAGACCTGAAGAACCATGAGAAGATGCACACACATCAAACAAGACAAAAGACACATTCAGCCCAACATAAACTACAGCACAGAGCACGTGCTGTGTGAGCTCATATGCAATACAAGAAAAGCTCCTTTTATTCTGCACAACGTGGCATGTGTGTGTCGCCATAAAAGGCATGTAAATGTGACATCACTCACCAGTGGAAAATGTTTATATTTGTGCAGCACATATATGTGCCAGGCACCATATAATAAGAACTTCATACTCTCCATTCATTTAACCTACAAACCAAATCCATGAGTAGGTACTGTAATTAGCTCGATTGCAGATGGGGAGACTCAAGAGTTAGGAGGTTAGGGGAATTATCCAAGGACGCACAGTCTCTGCGGAGGCAAGATTTGAATCTAGATGGTGTGCCAGCCAGAGTCTACACTCTTATACAAGCAACAAACATCAAACACAAGCGAATTTGATACAGATCATACTATACAACATATATGTGCATGCAATTCACATAATATGTTTACATATTCAACACAATCTAGTTATTTACATGCTTCATAATAAAAGCACATAACTACTCATCTTCCAACATAGTATAACATTATCTTTCTATCTGGTAACCAATCAATCAATCATCTATCCATCCATTCATCCATCTATTTGTTCATCTGTCAGTTCGTCCATGCACCCATCCATCTATCCATCCATCCATTCAATCTATTTATATTCCTATTTCTTCCATGTACTCACCTTGAAATTTTTTCACTCTGAAAGACTTAAATTAATTGGGATTTGAAACATGGTGAAAAATATTTGGTTAAAAACATCTAATTTTATGTGCTAAGATTTGCTGAGAAAACTAAATAATTGTTTTAAAAGGAATTTGTGTATCCTTAGCATTTGGTGATTTTAAGAACTTTGGAGATTCAGAAGGTGCACGTTAGCTCAGTGAGGACGATTTATATTCTCCAAGCAGGGGCACTATAAACTTGAGCTCTGTGCACATACATATTTCTTAATTAGCTTGATGGCATCTAAACACACAGGTTACTTAAAAATAACAACGTGCATGCAGCCAGGTATGCCAAGTTTAAGCTAAATCTCGCTGCCAATTACTACAGGCTTTCTATATCCAAAGGGTTCTGGGATTATCATGGGCAAATGCACACTGTTGCAATTACTTATAGATCCTGCTTGTGTTTGGAAGAGCTTTTCCTCTGTCTGAGGTACATTAAGGGAGCCAAGTTGATAGGGTTATTATTATAAGAAATGAACTAAATCCTTCATTCCCATTCCAAGCACCCTAAAGAATGGAGTGGAGGGGAGACTGAGCACACAGGAGCAGCCGTTGCTGTGTTGCGGCCTGACTGGCTGGAATTTGAACTTCAGCCTCCCTTCCCTAAGGCAGAGTGGACACCTCATCCCATAGGAGCACTGAAGGGACTTGTGTGTCCCCTTGAAACTCCCAGCTACCCTCCCTCCTACCCCCGAAGGTTGCAGGGAGCCCTGCTTGAGCACAGACCCTCCTCCCCAGATACAGTTTGTCTTTTAAAATAAGTACAGCCTGATATGTGTGAATTAAAAGAGCTTATCCCTAATGTACTTTTCTCATTCCGAGTTTGCCTAACAAATCTCTCATTTATTAAAGGAACTCAGAATGGGCTTAGCCCCAGATGCTGTGCATAGAAGAGCTTCTGGGTAGCTAAAAAAACGTACTTACTTTCTGGTCAAGGGCCGGCATGCACCTTTAAAGCTTGTCTTATGTACATACTCACACACATGCCACCTTACCTATGTGCTTACTCACAGTGCAGAGAACACACACCGAAGCAAAAGTGTCTCCATTGTGTACACACGATCATTTTCTGTAAAACAACAACAGCAAAAAACAAAAAACATGCAGTGGGGAATTCCCAAGCAAAGAACTTAGTGTCCTACAAATGCAAGGTCACAACAACACAAACAATTATGCCTATTGTGTAAAAGAGAGCCTGGGTCATTATCTCTAATCCTCACGGTACCCTGTGAAGTTGATTAGATGACACCCCCATCCTATGGATGGAGACAGTGAGGCCCAACAGGTTCGAATGGGACCCTTCTGGGTTCACTTTATGTGTCCTTGAAACAATAGGGGTCTTCTCACTTCATCTCTCATGCCGGAAAAGAAAGCATGAGAGAGGAAAGTTGTCTGTGTGTGCAGGGCTGGGTCACAGGTTTTCACCAGTTTCAGAGTTTAGACTCCTCTGTAAGGGATGATCCAGGATCCTCTGAAATTCACTTCTACCTCAAGGCAGGGTTTTCTGCACACAAGCCAGGTCTCTCCATCACCAGTGCTCTTTTTAGTACACTGACCAGCCAGACAACAGATGTCAAGTTATTGCCACACAGCAGACACACCAGCCTTCCTGTGGGCTTGTCCCTTGGGAAGCTCCTGGATAATTTGAACCAATGCACACCTGAGATACGTGCATGTCTGGCACTGCCTAGGGAAAAAGCCAGAGCTCAGAGAAGCCATTTATTTAACATTAGAACCAAGCTTCTCCCACAGCGGTGGCCTTTGTCTTCAATGCCTTACAAAACTGTGCCCTCTTGTCTGCGGGATGCCCTTAGCTTTTGTTTTCTCTCTAAAATGCTTTCTCTCTCATGTAGAAAAAAATATTCATTGTCACCAGCATAAAAAAGCTGCCTCATTGTCTCCTGAAACGTGAGGAATGGGAGACACAGCAAAGCCAAGGACCAGGGAGATAGAACCATGGCACCTTCCCCATGAGCTCAGATGAGGGCAGTTGGAAACAGTGAAAGAAGCTTCTGGCTAGTCCACAGCTGGGACCAGTAGAGTAACACAGACTTAGTCCATTTGGGCTGTTATAACAAAATACCACAGACTCAGTAGCTTATAAATTATACAGTTATTGCTCACAGTTGTGGAAACTGGGAGTCCGAATGGTCAAGTGAGGGCCCTCTTCTGGGTGATAGACATCTTGTGTCCTCACATGGTGGAAGGGATGAGGGAGCTCTCTGGGGTTCCTTTTATAAGGGCACTAATCCCACTCATTGAGTCCTTCCTGCAGCTCCACCAGGGAGATGCGCCTGGGAGCTGCCTTAGCCATGTCCTGTGAGTTAGTCCCAGGGCAAACCAGGGATGAGAGGAAGCAGTCAGCAGCCATCCTCTCACCTTCTGAAACATAACTCGGTTCTCTGGCCACTTCTGTGGGCCCCTCCAATACAGAGACAGCCAGCTCGTCCCAGCAAGTGGGGCCGTATTGCTCTGCCAGCGACGGGGCGGAGGGAAGCACTCCAAAGCTCTAAGGGGAGGAGAGGCGTGCCTTAGAGGAACATACTGAATGACTATTGTTTTTTATCTCAAACACAGAAAATTCGAAAACAAGATTTAAGGCTACTGTTTTCATCATACTAACGGTAGGAAAAGACCCAGATCTTGGCTGATTCAAACCGACAGGAGGCGCCCTGGCTTTCACCCGCAGTCGCACAGTCCCTCTAGGTCAAGACTAAACAGGGCAGGAAAGCATAGGTTCAACATAAAGGCTCAGGACTCTGTGCTGTGCGAGGTGTACACAGGCTCGTATGACTCCACTCCCAGCCACGCTGGAGGCAGTGAGGGGAGGCGGCGCTTCCTAGCAGGTGAACAGCCAGCCACACGGGACGCAGAGGGGACTGCGGACAGGGCTGCAGGAAGGCGGGGAAGGGCGCGCTGCCGGGGCCGTGCAGCCTGCGGCTGAGAGCGGCAGAGAGATGCGCAGACAGAGCTGAGGGCTGCTGTTTACCTCTCCCCGAAGGCTAGAGGGGAGACCGTCTCCCGAAAACCATAGGAACAATGCAGCAGGCTTGAGGCTGTCACAGTTCCTTGAGCATCTCTGCGGGTGAAACCCGTCCCCGCCATGGGGAACTGATGGAGCCACTAGTATCAGAGTCCACAGTTAATCACATATGCTTTCCACGAGCTCATGCCAAAGGCGGCGGCAGCCGCGGCCCTCGCTTGTGCAAACCCCTCCTTGGGCTGGCTCCCCATCGGTCGTGGGAAGACCGGGTCACACCCTGCAGGCTGGACCTGAGCGTTTCTTTTAGGTGCGGCTGCCAGACTCTGGGAGCAGGAGTGGGGGAGGCGGGGCCACGAATCACAACGTCACCGATGTCCCCTTGCCTACTACTGTAGCATGATTAGAGTTCTTCCCTTGAGTTACGATTAAGTAGAAGTTAGCAGCTATTTTTAAGAATGGAATAAAGCGTAGGGCAAAACAAGAGACATATAGATGGGCATGCCTACGTTTGAGCTGCCCAGGAGTCCGTCATTCCCTCAGTCCCTAGATGGATTCAAGTGCAGCGCACTGTGTCATCAGGGCTCTCTACTGTCCCTGGCAACTGAAACTCAACTCTATGTTGAGCAGATTCACACACAAGCAAACACACAAAGAATATATCCAGTGGAGTAAAAGTTCGAGAGAGTGGTCCCAAAGGTGCAACCCGTGTCACGTCCCTCTGTCCACTGGGTTGTAGATTTTTCTATGATGGCTTCACTCTCAGGATAATCTCCCCACATGGTGGCAAGATGAGTCCCCTGCAACTGCTCCTTCTATCCCAGCATCTATGTCTGTTCCTCCAAAAAAGCACCTGATTGATCATGCATCGATTTCATGCCTACCCTGAGTCAGAAAACCTTTTCTGACTGACCTCCTTGGGTTTTATGACTTGGTTGATAGCTTCAGTGTGTGGGTAGGGGTAATCCCCCAAAAGAATTAATAATAGGTGGTTTTTCATGCCAACTTAGTTTATCAGTAGCTCTGGTATCCTAACTCCAAAGATGATTCTGGAAAACTTTAATAAAAAGCATGAGTTAGTGACCTGGGTATTGGAAGGCTCCATTAAATATCCCTACATGTCAATTTGAAGTCACTGAGACCCTCAAACTTCATGTATGACTATTTGCAAAAGTCTCTCTTGAGCCACAGAGACAAGATAAGCCTTCTGCTTTGCCACTGGTCTCATTCATTTAAGAAACATTATCAGGCTTCAGATTGGATTTCACTCTTCCTCCAGGGCTCCTACAAGAAGGGCCACATCTCACCTTTGCAGGTAGAGTTCAGGTGTGGAGTGGTTTCCCATCCTGGCTGCTGCTGATGGTGTGTTATGTCACTTCCCACAGGGCATTTACAGCTGCATTCACGGGGTGCACATCGAAGAAAAAAAGAAGTCACCAGACTTCAGTCTGACTGGCTCACAGAGCAACATGTTAAAACTCCTTCGGTCAGCCAAAAACATGTCCAACATCTCCAACATGAACTCCTCAAGAATGGATTCTCCCAAAAGAGCTTCCGACCTCATCCAAAGAGGTTCCCTCATCATGGACATGGTTTCAGATAAGGGAAACCTGATATATTCGGACAACAGGTCCTTTCAGGGGAAAGACAGCATTTTTGGGGACAACATGAATGAACTCCAAACATTTGTGGCCAACAGGCACAAGGACAACCTCAATAACTATGTGTTCCAGGGTCAGCACCCTCTCACTCTCAATGAGTCCAACCCTAACACAGTGGAGGTGGCTGTGAGCACGGAATCCAAAGGGAACTCCAGGCCCCGGCAGCTTTGGAAGAAATCCATGGACTCTCTACGCCAAGATTCAGTGACCCAGAACCCAGTCTCCCAGAGGGACGAGGGGACCATGGAGAATAGGACCCACTCCCTAAAGAGTCCCAGGTACCTTCCAGAAGAGGTGGCCCACTCAGACATTTCAGAAACTTCGAGTCGGGCCACGTGCCACAGGGAACCTGACAACAATAAGAACCACAAGACTAAGGACAACTTCAAAAGGTCGATGGCCTCCAAGTACCCCAAGGACTGCAGTGAGGTCGAGCGCTCCTACTTGAAAACCAAAGCGAGCTCCCCCAGAGACAAGATCTACACCATTGATGGTGAGAAGGAGCCCAGTTTCCACCTAGATCCCCCCCAGTTTGTTGAAAACATGGCCCTTCCCGAGAACATGGACTTCCCAGATGCCTACCCGGACCACAGCGAGAACTTCCGCAAGGACTCCACGCTGCCCATGAACAGGAACCCTCTGCACAATGAAGACGGGCTCCCCAACAATGACCAGTACAAGCTCTACTCCAAGCACTTCACCCTGAAAGACAAGAGTTCCCCTCTCAGCGAGGGCAGCGACCGGTACCGGCAGAACTCCACGCACTGCAGGAGCTGCCTCTCCAACCTGCCCACCTATTCGGGCCATTTCACCATGAGGTCGCCCTTCAAGTGCGACGCCTGCCTGCGGATGGGGAACCTCTACGACATCGATGAAGACCAGATGCTCCAGGAGACAGGGAACCCAGCCACCCAGGAGGAGGTCTACCAGCAGGACTGGGCACAGAACAACACCCTCCAGTTCCAAAAGAACAAGCTGAGGATTAGCCGCCAGCATTCCTACGATAACATCCTCGACAAACCCAGGGAGGTGGACCTTAGCAGGCCCTCTCGGAGCATAAGCCTCAAGGACAGGGAACGGCTCCTGGAGGGAAATTTGTACGGGAGTCTCGTTAGTGTCCCCTCCAGCAAACTCTTGGGGAACAAAAGCTCCCTCTTCCCTCAGGGCCTGGAGGACGGCAAGCGGAGCAAGTCCCTCTTGCCAGACCACACCTCCGACAACCCCTTCCTCCACTCCTACGGGGACGACCAGCGCTTAGTCATTGGGAGGTGCCCCTCGGACTCCTACAAACACTCGCTGCCATCCCAGCCAGCGAACGACAGCTATCTCCGATCCTCCTTGAGGTCCACGGCGTCGTACTGTTCCAGGGACAGTAGAGGCCACAGCGATGTGTATATTTCCGAGCATGTTATGCCTTATGCTGCAAATAAGACTAATATGTACTCTACCCCTAGGGTGTTGAATTCCTGCAGCAATAGACGTGTGTACAAGAAAATGCCTAGTATTGAATCTGATGTTTAAAACCTTCCATTAAAGTTTTATCTATAGGGAAACGTACGTAATGGCCAACATTCTGGAGGGAAAATGTTGGATGCCCAATAGTGCCCTGCAAAGAGGAAGATAATTTACGAAGGTATTTTTTTTGTTGGTTCTTTTGCACATGGCTCCATGCCATAGTCTTCCACTCAAGGAATCTCGTGAGGTGTGTGCTGGGAATGGCAGATACCAGATAGGTGAGTCCTTTAACCAAAAATAATAAGTCAAAGGGCAAGTCTCCCGGACGTGCCCACTAGGTATGTTGGCAATAACGATGCCTTGGATGCCAATGGTGATGTTGTGATTTCTTATATTCCAAATTCCATTAAGCCAGTCCACCATGCAGTTTCCTCATCAGAAATGCCTAACGGTTTCTTTAATACAGAATAAGCAATATGGTATGCATGTAAATCCGACCCAGACCAAATACAACAGTTATGAATGCATCTGCACTGTAGCGAGATTGACATGTGCAAGAGATTAGGAAGTTTGGCTTTGTAACCATTTCAGCTTTATTAGTCATGCGTCCATCACAGCCCAGGCCCAACCCCAGAACTCCAGGCTCCCCCAAAGAATAGCAAATCAGTGTGTTTCATGCTAACTATGTCACCTTCATCATGGTCCATGTCCAAGACACATCTGGAGTAAAAGGCCGGAAGGGTCCTCAGGCAGAGAGCGACAAGAATGTCTTTGGATGCCCGTTGGTGTGTTGCACAGACACTCCCTCACCCTTGGCTTCTATGGTCTTGTTCAGGGCTGCGTCAATTAACACATTTATGTCTCCGATATCTAAGTGTGGATCTTCTGTCTATGACACAGCGGCCACTGTACTTTATCCTGAAGACTCCTGTGTGTGTAAGTTTGCATTTCCCCCCTTCTGGTGATGACTCAGGGTTGTATAGTATCTGTTACCCCTTTCCTCCCCGAGTAACCATGACTCGTTCAGTCCCCAAACAGCCATGGTGGCGTCTAATTAACTGTGCGTTGCTGTTCCCGGGGTCGTTAACGTGGTGGCAGGCACCAGCAGCCATATGTGCGCTGTGATCTGTGAGACGTACGATGCCATCTGTCTGCAGAAGGCTAGCGTGGTTTTAGGTTTATGTTTCTTAACGTCATGAAGCTCAGTTGGACACTCGTTTCCACCCCAGCCTCCTCGAATCAAAAGCCTTCAAAACATGAGAGACACTCATGCATCTACCCTGAGCATCCTCCAAATTGTGGCCAATCGTCAGCGGGACAAGTGATTTCTCTCTTCTGAAATATTTGCTCTGTTGGAGGCTATTTCACTCACTAGCACCAACAGACACAAATGAAAAAGTCCCCAAAGCATTTGTCATTTCCGAGACCCCTCCATTATCCCATTGTTACTCTCCTCAAACCTGTGCACGTGTGATATGAGATGACGCTCATCTAACATAATTGGGGGCAGGGGGTCATTATGCCTGGGAAGCTCTTAGCACTGTGCCTGGCACATGCAAAGTGCCTAAATAAATAGACAGTTGTTATGCTGTGATACTTTATCAGACCAGAATTTTCTAGTTTAAAGATGAAATATTATAAAACCCACAAATAATATGAAACATTTTATATAGTTTTAACCTAGTAATTAGTGTACTTTAAATACATTCATATCCCTGAAATATTTGGAAGAAGTAGCCATTGGTCTTTTCAGAGTACCTCGGTCTGTTTGGGCGACATGCTGCAGAAACCCTAAGCTCATGGAGAGTAGCCTGACCCTTGGTTCCTCCTGCATTTTGCTTTGGGTTCTTGGAAAAGGGGACAGAGTGGCAGGTTGACAAGTTACCCTGTTTCTTTTATTCAGGGTGTTTTCTGTGTTGTAGGGGGTGTTTTCCTGTGAGTGGGTAGGTGCCAGGAATAATTCTCTTGGAGCTTGAGGATTCACTGAATGGCTCCATCTCTGGGGAGGTGCACCCGACTTCCGATATTCCCAGAATGATGAAAAATGGTTGCAATAAATTTCAGTCAGAGGTAGAAGGGCAGAGGGAGGCAGTGGGTGAGGAAGGCGTCCCATCGTCTTTGCGGTCGAAAGGAAGAAGCAGCTGACTAGATGCTGATGACAAATGCATTTTAGTTCATAGGTATTGCATCTTCGCTGCCCCTAGACCCCAACGATGGAAGAGCCTAGATTGAAGGACCTTGAATAGTCTCCCCAGTTTCTAATCTTAGGCATTCCATTGACTGTATGTCTTCTAGAACATTCTGCCTTTGCCCTTCCATTGTATTCCAGACTTATCTTCCCCCAGCCAGGATCACTTCCATTTCCCCAAAAGATTGGCATGTCCTAACATGACATGAATTAAAAAGTCTCCCCAGATCAGTGGTATGCCATCAACCCAAAGAGACTTTGTCTTCCTCCAGTGTCCTCAAAATGCATGGGGCTGCCAAATGTGACAGAGATCTCCAGGGAGAGTGCAAATTACCCTTGGAGTGATTCCATGGCCCCCAAAGCCTTCTAAAAACAGCGTCATTTCTGCTATTAATCCTATGCTTCTCTGGACAAGAAACTAAAAATGTGGCTTTTGGAAGAACCAACAGTCATGTACTAAAAAAAAATATGCTGCCTTTCATACCCAAAGTCTTTCTAAAAGTAAATAATCAGAATTGGATGCTATATCACACATACCTAATTTCCCTCCTCCACTAATTCACTGACTCTTAATTGGGATGATCTCGAACATAAGAAAATTGTCCATGGATCAGATGGTCACTTTCCAAGTGACATGTGATGATGTGGAGCTCTTCAGAGGTCATCCACGTCCGGTCAGTTCTTTGGAGAAAGAATATCAGAAACAGAACACCCAATCGTAAATAGTACCTACAGCATAGGAGGTGACAAGAATGCAATAGGAAGCCCTGAACTATGATTCATCCCAAAGGGATCTATGATCTTAGATTTGTTGATGCCAACGAGCCAGAACCTCTGAACCCAATTTTGTGCCTGAGTTTCACCTGACTCGAGTCAGAGCTGGCTTCGTAATGGCGTTTCATTAGCTCTCCATGACTTTCTCCACTTGAGAAGGACCCGGCTGGTCTACCTGAACGCAAATGCTCGTGCTCCCGCCCACAGGTAATAGTACACACATGCAACCAACTTAAAATATCCAACTTAAAATATCCAGGAGCCTTCTGGGGCATGAATTCCACTCTGGGAAACCTGTGCGCATCTGGAAGAGAGTTTCCTTCACTCTCACACGCTCGGGCTCTTAGCCCGCGTCCAGTTTCGATGTTCTGAGAAGGCAGGTCCCTAATGGGTCTGTTACTCTGCCGGGAGGCCCCCTGAGAGGCGCGGGTGGCAGCCCCCGCGTGCATCCCTCTGTCCTTTGCAGGCCTCGCTGCGGCTTTCCCGACACCATGGCCGGCTCGTGGCGCACACTTGCTCTCCTCCTGTTCCATAGGGCCCCTGAGAGGTTTCCATACTGAGCTTTTCTGATGAAGGCATAAAAATTCACCCATTGCAGCAAAATCAGTCAAATCAATTCACGCTGATTTTTTCAGGGGAGGAAAAAAAAGAAAATTACACCTTGTTTACAAATGAAATAGTTTCACTTAAATGGGACTCCAGCCAAGGCAGTTAATTAGTCAAAAGATCCACGGCAGCCGCAGTCACACACTGTTTACTCTCTCCAATATTTCTACCGCTGATGTGTGTTTAATATTCTGCATCTTCCTCAGGAAATGACAAATGCCCTGAATTCTTTGCAAATAGAATTGCTAATGAAAAGGGGGGGGATGGTGTTAATTAAATGGTGATTAAAATTTTATCTCCTTTAAACCTAAAAAGTGCAGTTTTAATAATCAGTTGTCATATAAACAAATACCTTACTCGGAAATCCCTTGCAGTTTGAGACCTAAATAAATACTAATTGGGGAACCCTAAATATCTTTCAGAAGAGCTGAATGTGTTCGTTAACTTGACGCACGGCCCTGTACCGCGTCTCTGTGCGTCGCTGCTGTGCGCGAGGCCTTGGAAAGGGGGCAAGACCTGTCTCTGCGACAGGGCCTGTCCGGATTAGCCTCGGCTACCGTGGGCCTAATTGGACTTCAAGGTAAAGGCACAAAGCAAAACCGAGCAGGCAGAAGTTAACCTCATTGGCTGATATTTAATATAAATTACGAGTTCTCTATAAAAGCAATTTCCATTCCAAAAACAGTGTTTATTTTTACTTGAGACAAAATGAGACATTTCCAGGTGCCCCCTTCTTTTGGGAAACAGGGTTGAAAGTGCTCAGTGAGAGGTTAAGTGGGGTCTATACTTGAAAAGCTCTCCCAATATGCAGTTGCCCTTTCCTCACTTGATCCCTTGTGTTCATATCTAAATGTACCAGATGAGGCCAGCTTGCCACTTGATAGAGATCGGAGATTATCAAATGCACTTATCTTGTGAATACAATGCTTGTGTACACATGTATATACTATACATGCCTGATTTCTACAATTCACACGTAAGTGTATTATCCAAAATAAAATTGTACATAATGTAAAGTTTATGTTAAAAATTAAATGGTGATGGTGGTATTAACACATGGAAAACCCATTCTGGTTATTGACGGGATGGTATTTATGTAGAGAGGGCGCTATTTTTTTAAATCTCAGTTCCAGGGAGGGTGACAGAGCCAGGTGGGATTTGGGTTTGGTGCTCTTGACCCCTTCTCTAAAAATGTATCTGGAGTTATGGGTATGGAGTGTATTCTGCACACATTTGCTTCTGATGAAGACATGCCTGTGATTTCTATAAACCCATCAAATTCCTTATGCTCTTCCCTCTCCCGCACTCTTTCTGTGGCCAGAAGACCTCTTAGTAGAGTGTCAGCTAAAGGTGCCTGCCCAGAAGTGTCTTAGAAAAATGTAACTTAAAGAAGTCACCAAGATTTGGGGCAAGGAGATGGGAGATGAGAAAACTAAGGGGAAATGAAGTTCCCAAGGAGGCCATAATCTATGTGATCGTTGAGCTGACAGTATGAGAGCCAGGTATAGAACCCAAGACTTCAATGGCCCAGTTCCCAGCTTGGGTCCCTTGACCAGAATGGCTCATTTCTAGGTTTCTCTTGAGAGGTCTCCTGAGTAGCCCTCGGATAAGAGCCAGAGAACCTCATAGAACTGACCCATCTTTCTTTGCCCCTTGCCTTATACAGACCCAAGCATCCTCTTTGAATTTTAGTTTTCCTTCAAGCTCCCCAGCACTCCCTGCCTCAGAGTCCTGGAAAAGAGAAAACATTTTTCTCAGGGACCTATTCCCTGGGAAAAGTCAATGAAGGATACAGTTTAAAACCTCAAGCCAAAGATGAGAGCTGGCAGTGATCATCGAGATGATAGACTTCTCTTTCTCGTGAGCCAAGGATGAGCAAAGGACACTGATCAGCTGATAGCACTTGGCCGAGTGTCTACTCCCCTTTTAAGGCGAATTCAGGATTGAGGAGCTGCAAAGGGAATAGAAAATATAGTCTCTCCCCATAGTAGCTTATGGTCTAGAAATTCCAGTTTCTTAATACAAAAGATAACCAAGGACCCATGAAGTGCAAACCCAGAGTAAATGCAGAAACTAGAAATGATCAATAAAATTCTTGCCAGAAAATAACAATTTATTTGATTCCATGATCAAACAAACAAAAAACCCCTCCCCTAGATCTGTAAGTAACTTTGGAGAATATAGTTGGTACTTCTGGGGATGCCACTGATTACTTGAACCTTTGAGGGTGGTATTTAGGAAATCTAGGAGCATCTAGCCAGGCGAATAAACTTGCCCTCCCCATTTTGCAGACAGGCTTAGCTCTGATTCCACTCAGTTCTCCAGCCTTTGCCAAGTCATGCCTTCTTCCAGCTCTGCTTCATGACATGTGCTTCAAGGAAAGGTTGAAAAAACCCTCAAAGGATTACAAAATAGACCATGATGTAAAAAAACTATTTCCTGAAAGCTTTCTTGTTTGGTTTCGTTTTTGACTTGTGAAAAATACTTTTGATAGTTCAGGGTATAAATGTATCAGGGAAGGGAGTAGGGAGAATTCCTTGTTGAGTCCCAAGTGCCTACTGTTGTGGCTGGTGAAAGGGAACAGCAGGAAGGTTCAGGAAGATGGTGGGCGGGGAGGGAGCTTATTTTGTTCTCTGTCCACCCTACTCTCGCATTACTGGAATGTCCGATTCTTTGCTTATCCCAAGTACATGCCTTGATTCAGAAGTTGAATTTGGAAATGTTAAAATATATCTACGTGGAGCATAGACAATATTCTAGGCGTATCCTAGGATATGATTCTTGAAAGAACCTTAGGATGAAATCTGATTGCTCCCATTTTACAGATAAGACAATCAAGGCTCAGGTCAGTCTCAGCCTCATCAGTAACAAGAATTTGCTAGTAAATCCCTAATGTTAGGCATAGTCTTGAAGTGCCTGATCTCCTCCGGAGAGGTGAGAATAGAAGTTGGAAAGAGAGACGTGCTGTGTAGGGGTCCCCGCGGCTCTCTCTTGAGTTTCGGCCTCTGTGGTGGGGAAGTTAGTGTCTTCCCTTCATCGTCTGTCTGAGGAGCATTGAGAACGCCTGGGGATCTCAACTCTGTTCTCAGTCCCTTCGGAGATTTGAATGCTCTTTGTGTGTCTCCCCTGTACGCTTGCGCTCAGCATTTACTTCTCTGGTTCCTGGGGGATTATTTTCTCCACTTAGCATGTGCCTACCTTCCTTTTTTTTCTCTCTCTCAGTAGACATCAAGGCTAATTCCATTAAACACATACAAACAGTATGCTTTCACATGTATGGGGACACACACACACATGCACGTGCACACACACTGCCTTGTGCCCCCACCCCCATTAAAGCTCTCCTGACTAAACATTTTGGCCCATTTCCAAAAAAGCCATGTCATCTGCAAGTGACTGTCCCTTCTGTTTCGTATATATGCTTGGTTATTTTTGCCAGGCAGACAGAATACGGTCCGAGGTGTGACAGAGACCAGGAAACAGAGTTTTGCGTCAGTCAGGGTTTCGGGGGCCGGAGTGCCTGAGCGCCAGCATGCGGCCGCTCTTCCTTCCCGGCCTGTCCCCCCGGATCACCTCACCGTTACTTTCCCGGTCACTGACACCAAGATAACGGTTGAAGCAGCGAATGCGTGCTCGGTTCGTGTCTTTAAAGGATGCCGAGCTGGAATGCCCGCTGCGCGCCCCAGGAGCGCAGGCGCCGCGGTGTTTACTGTGCTCGCAGGCAGCGACCCGGGGCCCGTGCGTCCCTGGCGCCCCCCTGGCGTGTCACCCACACTTCTCCCTCCTCCGGGCACCTGTATTCACTGTGAGGGGGGCACACCGGGTTCCCTTTATAGATGAGGAACCTGCTCCGAGATCGGGAGGAGTGTTTTTCTAGGCGGTTCTGTGGATCCGACCTTCCGGACGGCCAGTTAACCTAACAGAAGCGCCCGTGTCCTCGCCGCTGAGGAATCCGGAGCTCTTCCAAGCTGCAGCAGAAACTGTCTTAGGGCAGAAAGGTCACTGTTATTTAATAGCTATTTGGAGATCCCGTGGTTGGGTCAGTTTCTCCCAGGGATGTTAGCTGTGCAGACACTGGAACATTCAAAAGAACAGCTTGGCCGGTGCTGTCTACTGGGGCCCTATGTCAAAGCACACAGCTCTCCGGGGAGCAGAGGCGAAATTGTTCCAAATGGAGCCATTTCTCAGATTAGCGTCCCCAAATAAGATGTCAGCAGTGTGCAGAAACAAGAGGAAACTGAGGTGGTCACTCATAAATCCCTCTCCTATATCATATCCATGAAACAATGAGTTTGCATTTTTGCAGTTCTAGAACATTCCTCATTAGCCGTAGCCCTGGGTCATAAACTCTTCCACTTAATTCTCTCTCACACCTTTGGGAAGGATTTGAGATGAGCCTTCAAAAGGATAGTAACATAACATGTAGCCAATACCACAGCTGCCTTTTAAATTAATAAGGTTAATTGTTCCCTCGCAAACCTAAGTTTGTCTTTGGCATTTTAAATACTTCTCATTGATCTGACATTTTGCCGTTTTAAGCTTTTAAAGGGCTCGAATCAAAGACTATTGATAGCTGAACAAATAGTGAAGGTCCAGATATGGTCAGTTTTTCCATGGAAAACAATTTTAGCCTTTTGAATTCAATTAAGGTTTTTACATTAGCCAGCTAAGACATTGAATTATTTCTATTCTCAGTTAAGCTAATTCAAATAAATGAACAGTATTGATTTTAACCCTGTTTTATTTTCTTTTAAATTCTAAGTTTATTAGGTTTGTAGCTCTGGGGCCATGACCACTAAGGAAATGTTCCAGTTTAGAAATTAAAAATTCAGACAACTATTTGGGGTTAAATTCTAATGGATTTGGGGAAGATGAACATGACACTTGTAACGTTCATGTTTCCCAAATTTTTCATTGGCAAAGGATGTCAATTGCCAATTTTTTTTTCCAAATAAGAGATAAGGTCAAGAATAACATTTTCATAGAAAATTCAGTTAACTCCTCGATATAGCTAATTACCTGGTTAACACCTTCCAAGCCTGAGAGTCCCCAAAGATTTCTTCATCGGTTGTTTTCAACTATGAATCTTAACCTTGTCCATCCCCCTGCTAAAACAAGGGTAAAAGCACTTACTTGCCAGATTACTTAGTCGGGATAACTCAATGTTGTTTATTGTAATGGAATGTTTGTGTGTATGTGTTTATGTATAGAATGTATATTTCAAGCTGAATATTCAGAGAGAATTTTCAGTGAGTTAATTTGGTGGCTTGAAAAAGAAGTAGATCATTAAAATAATAAATAATGGCCTTTTTAGACAGAAAAAGAGGGTAAACTATTCATCATTCGCTCGTGTTGGCAGACTTACTGCAAAAGACGCAAGCTGGTCTTGACCCACAAGAGAGAAATTGAATGACGCAGCTTTAAAGGCCCATGTCTGAGTCTATTTTAACCCGACATGGATGGGTTTGAGCTCCATAGAGAGGGTTTCCATTCACAGCTACATTCAAACACAGTCCAAACCCCACATCAGAACCGGCTTGATCTCCTGTGTGGCAGAGCCCAAAGCCAGCTGTGTGCTCTACTCAGCGGTTTCCATTTGGGAATAGATGTTCACGCACCACTCCCAGCCGCTTATACCTGTCATATTTTAATCCACTGCATGAGGAGTGCTACTAACTGTATTAACTATTTCCAAGCATAGCTACTAAATTACACGTTTGCTTAACACCTTTCTACGATAGAGGAAGTATATACTATGGTTGTCTTCTTGTAGTATGTCTTTTATTTTTGTTCAATGTGTTATCAACTGTTTTAAGGAATGGGGTTTGAAATGTGTGTGCAAACTGATCTGTACATAACTCCCAAGGCAATGAAAGTGCCCGGTCCTATGGTGTAAAAATGTAAATACAGGAAAATTTCATTTTTCTAATAAAGATAATTTCTGCCAATTGATATGAAAATGAGAAACGGAGTTGTGGTCTTTGTTGTCATTGTTGCTGCTGCGGTGGGCATCATTGATGCTGCGGGCGGGCTTATTGTCGCAAAGGGGAAATAACTTGCCCAACCAGTGTGGCTCAGAGGTCGGGTGTCAACCTGTCAACCAAGATTCCCGGACAAGGCACATGCCCGGGTTACAGGCTCCATCCCCAGTACGGGGCGTGCAAGAGGCAGCCGATCAATGTTTCTCTCTCATCGATATTTCTCTCTATCCCTCTCCCTTCCCCTCTCTCTAAAATCAATAAAGACAAAAAAATCTTCAAAAAAACCCACCAAAAAAACAGTGGAAATAACTTGATTCCCTGCCTTTGTGCACTGGGGGGCTATCGCTGGAAGCACGGAATTGGGGAGGGTCCTTGTTTGGCCTCAGGAGTTCAGCTTCGCTCTTTGCCGGGGTCCCTCCTCTGGACCTCATCTTCCCGTGCGGCTCCCACACTCGCAGTTTGACTCTGGGGAGTGTCGCGCTTTACCAAGCCCTGTGAACTGTGATTCTGGAAAAGGGTGATGGTTAAAGGTCTCGCCTTCGCTTGTGTTCCAGGAAACAGCATGTAGTGCAAAGAACCAACCTTCTTTACGTGACTTAGATACGACTCACGAATGTCCCCCTTGGTTACCAAAGCCAGACACAGAGCCCCCCAAATTCCCTTTCTTTGCCTCATGAACGATTAGCTGAACTTCTTGTCCCCAGTGATTAGTGGGAGCAAAATGCTTGTTGACCGAGCTTTGGTTAAGCTTCTCTCCTTCTCCCGGGCCCCTGACTTCGGCCCACCTTCAGCCTGAGCCGGCTGAACCCCTCCTTCACAGCCCCTCCTGGGGGTGGGCCGGCCTCCGCTTCTCTGATCTGTCCAGTCCTGCTGCCTCCACTCGCCTCCCTTCCCCACACCCTGTCCTTTCTCGCTACGTGCTCCTCCCTAGAAAAGAAAAACCCTCTTGGCCTAACCCTGAGACACTTGCAGATCTATGGTCAGATCATTCTCCCTATTGCAATATCCCTCCTCTCTATACCTGTAGCCCCTTTCTCCCCTTGAGATCATTGTTCTGAACAAAGTCACTTCTTACTAAAGCCAGGTTTAATTTTTATTCCACAGCCCCCATCCCCAGATCAAGTGGCATTTCTAAAACTAAAATATGACCGTGTTCGCTCCACCTCTCCTTTACTCGAAGCCTTTGGCTTAAAACTATGACCACAGGAAGAGCTTGGGTCCCACGGCCCAGCACACAAAGCTTTCCAGCCCCTGCCCTACCCTTTTCTACCACGTCCCTTATGGGGTGTCAGAGATCTTCCTGCTCCTCTGCAAAGAAAGACGCCATGTGCTCTCATACGCCCATGGCTTCACCCACGCTCTTCTCTCCTCCGGGAGCCCGGCCCCTGCCCATCGCCTCATGGGCTCCTAATCCCGCCTCGGGATGTGCCGTCAGTAGCAGCCTCTCCTTAGTCTTTCCTCGCTCTCCCCAGCAGCAGCGTTAACAATTCACTGATCCAGCCTCTTGTACACACTTCTATGAAGTAAGCCGGCAGGCTCTCCTATATTTTGTGTGTGTACTATCTCTTCTTGGAATATGAGCTTTTCCAGACAGTGACCGTGTCATTTTTCACCTTTGAACCCTGGCACCCCAGCCAGCAAATGACACAATGAGGGCACTCACTAAATGCCTGCGGGTGGAGGAGCGGACGGCTGGTGGGTGGGCGCGTGGCTGGAGGGGCAGACAGATGAAGTCCTTTGGAATCTCTTCTTAGTTTACCTCGCTCTCTTTTTTATCTACAATATCTCACCCAGTCCTTCGACTTTTAATGCCACTGACTGCCCCCAAATTTCTTTATTTGGGTCTAACGTCCCCTGTAAGCTCTAGAACCACATGTGCATATCTATATTTTATACCTCCACCTAGAGATGGTAAAGGCATCCAAAACCTAAAATGTCTTAAAAAGTACTCCGGACCACCCCCAACACACAGAAGTCTGATTCTCCCCAGGGCTGTCTGTCTCAGGAAATGGCACTGCTCCTGACCTGGCTTCCCAGGCCAGACACCTATTGGTCACCCCTCCCTCCTCTTTGCCCCCTCATGTCCAGCCCAATGGCCGGCTCTGTCTGGGAGATCTTTAAAATACATTCCGGATCCATCTGCTCCTCATCACTGCTGCCGCCGTCGCCCCGTCCATCACCCCCATTTATGCTACTGCGACAGCTCTCCGACCCACCCACCGGCTTCCCGCTTGCCTCCGCGTCCACCCATTCTCCAGACGGAAGCCAGAGTAATCTCTTCAAAGACATTAATTACATCATAGCCCTCACCTTCTCTCCAGCTTTCAATACTTTTCCATTACAATCGGAATAGAGTCAAAACTCTTCCCCTTCTAACATCATGTCTCTAACTCATATGACAGTACACTCTCCAAGAAAAAAGATAATTTTTCCATTTCCTCTTGCCTCATCCCCTGTCTCTGAGCCTCTTCTCGTCCCCGGCCTTTTCTCTCTTTTTTTGGAGCAGCTAAAGATGGGCCATTTCCAACACATTTTCCATTAACTGAAGTGGCACTAAATACCATCACTGCTATGAAACTAATCGGCAATTTGTGAGATGCCTTTACATGTAGCCCCATTTGGGGGCATAATTATTTCCTAATTAGGAGCGATTTATAGTTGGGACTTGGGACATTTGCTTCTGCCAGTGACACGGCTATCCAGAATGGTTGTCCTCTCTTTTTTTGTTCCCCCAAGATTCCGCTGGCTGAAGCCAGATGACCAGACAGCTGAGCAAACTTAATTAACAGGCAGTTCTGGTCCTGTGGGAGGGAAAAATCTGACTTATCAGTCAAATTAGCTATAATTCTGAGGATAAAACCAAAGATGTTTCTCTTGGAAGACTCTGTAGTCTTCTGCCAGAAATGGAGTGATCGGGATCATTTACCTTCTTTTCCAAGAGTTCTGATGAAATTTGTCAAAGTTCATTAAATGAGCCCATTTTGTAAAGAGCCCTTTAGAAATCTTTGGAGCACTTCCATGCAGCAGGGATTATAATCTCCCTTTTACACATTTGGAGACCAAGGGTCAGAGAGTTGAAGTGACCCAGGTGATTGTGAAGCAGGGGTCAGGGTGAGCACGTGTCAGCTGGAGTCCACATCTCATGATCTTTTATCTCTAGTTCCATGCTCACTGTTACCTAGATTCCAATAGAGTACAGGCAGGAATTGCCTCTGTGTCCCTAATCCATTACCCACTGTAAATGCTCTATAAATATTTTTAAATAAGCATGTAGCAGAAAGTGGAGCCAGAAAGTCTTGGGTTCTTGGCCGCATCCTAGCTTTGTGACCTTTGGCCAGTCATTCCAACTCTCTGATTCTTCTCTAATCTTTTCATGCATATTTGTAAAATGAGAATTTTCAGTTCCAACTCTGCCCTCTTTGTAGGCTTGTGCAGAGGCATGGTTAACCATAAGATGCAAAAGATAACTCCTTTTGCATTTTTTTTAGTTCCAAAATTTAGAAGTTGTGCTCAGGGTATGTCCAAAGGAAAGCAACTGTCTTATGAAATGGCTGGAAGTTCATGGCATCTGGTGCCAGCTTAACTGAGCACAGGGAGTGTCTTTCCCTGCAAGTGAGAATGGTCCATGAATTAGAGGCCATGAGTCAAGCCTTCCCCCTAAAGAACAGATTTCCTGAGCTCTCCATGGTGCTGAAGGTTTCAGGGCTGTATGTGCAAAGCCTGCACTGCTCTCCTAAAACAGCAGATAGAAACTAGGCCCACATTTTTGCTTCTGGAATCTCCAAGGTGCTAAAAATTCTGGGGATGTGTATGCAAAGCCTGATGCCCTTCGGTTCAGCAAAAACTTCCATTCAGCCTGCATGCTGCAGGGGCCAGGAGCAGACTGAGCTGTGACTTTCCATTTGAAAGCCTTGATTTTCTCCTGAGGGGTGTCCAGCTCCCTTCCGTTTCCCACCACCCGCTGGCGCGTCAGGTGTTTCAGAAGTTTTCTCTTTCTCTGCCTGCCTCTCATTTCGCCTCCGCTCCTGCCTGAGGAAGAAAGGGCAGCCTTGTCCTTCTTAGCAGAGCAGCACTGCGGGCAGCCCTGCGTTCTAACTGACGGCCGCCTCCTCTTGCATTTCTTCCTAAGCGACGAGGAGCTCTGGTCGCCGTCTCAGGGCTCGGGCCCCAGGCACTGGCAGCCTCTGACACGCTCACTGCTTCTGATATGTTTGATTGCTGGGCCACTTGGGAAGCTGCAATGCTGGGGCTCAAGAAGGTGACTATGTGTGGCCCCCCAGCCTGCCCAGAGTGATACAGAGAAGTCAGGGTCGAGCCTGGATCTTGGCACATTTTACTGACTTCAGGATGGACGAACACCATCAGAACAAGACATGTGGCGACAATGAGCCTGTTCCAGTGCAATCAACATGCACAGGAGGCTCTATGATCCAGGCATCCCACACACCACATTCAACATCTTTCCGAGTCCTCTCCGATCATCTTAACAACACATCTGCCGTCATAAGCTGCAGAGGAAGAATGTGAGCATCAGTATTGCCTTTGGACCTTGAAAGGACTTCACTAATTTAGGGTATTTTTAATATTTGGCAATAAAAAAAACAACAACAAAAAACTTGGGGCCATAAAGCTCACATTTATTCATTAAAGATAAGGTAAGCAAAAATAATAACACAGACACATTTTCAGCAGCCTCTTGCATATCTTGAAGGCACTCCAAACTCAGCATGTTCCGAACAAAATGTACCCTTCTCCTCTTGCTACCAGCGCTTGCTTTCCTTCTTTCCTATCTCAGAGCGGAGCATCGTCAGCTCCCACTCACCAGGCCAGGATCCTCAGTCTTTCTGACTCCTCGCTCCCCTTCCCCCCCCAGTTCTGGTGAGTCTCCCTGTCTGTACTCCTACATGCCTGCTGCTCTCCATCCCCGCTGCTGGGTGGCCGTCTCTCGTCTCCTACATGGATTACTGCGACAGTCTAGCAATAGGCCTCCCTGCCACCAATATTGACCCACCTTTCATTCTTTCTCTGTATACCTGCCATAGTAATTGTGCTAAAATAAAATTTGGACTATGTCATCCCCAGCTGAGAGTTTTCTTAATGGATCCTCATTGCCTAAAGTGTAGAGACCAACTGAAATCTTTGACATGACTGGCAAGGATTTTTTGGCTTGTTCTTGCTGATTCTCTAACCTCTGATTTTCTAACCTCATGTCCCACTCCTTCCTTGCACTCAGATGATGATCCAGCAAAAACAGACCTTTGTAACCTCCCCAGTAGGTTCTTAAAAATACTGTTTCCTCTTCATGAATGTCCTTTAACTATCTAAAAAAAAGTAGTTCTCTTTTAAGTCCTGACTCACCGCTGTGAAACCTTTCTTGGTTTCTCCCTGAGTTAGTGGCTTCATCTTATGAGCTCCTATGACTTTTTGGACACCTTTACAGTGTAGCATGTTATTTGTCCCTTTACTATGTCTACTTTACCCTCCTGTGAAGTTTCCCATAAAGATAATGGCCTGTGTGACCCAACTGGCATGGGAAAAGGTGTTCAACACCACTAATCTTCAGGAAAATGCAAATCTAAATCACAAGGAGGTATCACCTCCCAACTGTTAGGGTGGTTATTGTTTAAGAAAAAACACACACACAAAAAAAACCACAAAAGAAAATAAATGTTGGTGAAGATGTTAGTGGGAATGTAAATTGGTACAGCCATTATGGAAATCAGTATGGAGTTTTCTCAAAATTTAAAAATAGAACTACATATGACCCAGCAATCCCACCTTGGGTACATACCCAAAGGAATTGAAATCAGGACCTGGAAGAGACACCTACACTCCCATATTCACTTTAGGGCTACTCTCTCTCTGAAAAGCAATGGAAAAAATATTCTCAAGGATTAAAAAATAAAGGAAGCAAATATTGCCGTTCGTGACAACATGGATGGACCTGGAAGATGTTATGCTAAGTGAAACAGAAACGAAGAGACAAATGTTGTATGACCTCACTTATAGGTGAAGTCTCAAACAGTCAAACTCATAGAATCAGGGAGGCCGCCAGGGGTATGGGGGGCTAGGGAGTAGAAACGAGGAGATGTTGGTCAAGAGGTACAAAGTTTTAGTTCTGCAAGATAAATCAGTTCTGGAGATCTGTACCGCATAGAGCCTATAGCTAACAATATTGTACTGTATACTTAAGTTTTTCTAAAAGACTAGATCTTATGTGGTGTTCTTACAATAATAATAATAATAATAATAATAATAATAATAATAATAATGGCAGGAAACTTTGGGAGGTCATGGATACGTCCATGGCCTTGATGGTGGTGATGGCTTCATGCATGTATACTTATCCCCAGACTCATCCAGTTGTATACATTAAATATGTACAGCTCTTTGCATGTCAATCACACTTCAATACAGTGGACTGAAAAAAAATAGTGAGCTGTGTGGGGCACAGGAAAAGAATTGAGGTAAAGACAATGTGGGAGCCACCAACACGCAGATGCTAATGGAAACCGTGGCTAGGAATGCGGCTACCTGAAAGAATATGTTGATTTGCACTGTGTCAACTCCCTGGCTAAGGGGGCCGCGAGATACGGAGGGAGATTTGGGGGAGGAAGCAGCCGCATGTTTCCATGCCCGGAAGGTCAGGGCTCGCTCGTTGGGGTGGGATCAATACCAACCTGCCCTGCTCCACCTCCCCTTGGGTCCCCCTTCAGCTTCTCCAACTCTGAAAGCAGGTGTGTGTTGAGCTCTGTGAAGAGGGTGCCAGCTTCTCCAGCAGGACATCATTTCCTCTGGTTGGAGGCGATGAGAACTGACATGGGTTCCAGTCTCTCACCATGAGTTCCAGGCTCATTCTCATGGGTCCCACATCAATCTTCTCTTCCTGCTGACTTTCCTGTGGACCTCAGTTTTCAGCCTTCGACGTGACGACGGCCTTACAGACACTGTTTGATCAGCTCCCACAACCGCATGAGGTCAAATCCGTGTAACGAATGTATCTATCTTTCTATCACCTCCTAGTCGTTCTTGTCTGATTGGACCCTGACCAATACAGAATTTAGTACCAAGAATGAGAATGAAAACTGCATCCATTATCTATTGCTACAAAGCCAATTGTCCCAAAACTTAGTGGCTTCAAACAACTAACACATACTACCTTCAAGTGGGTCAGGAATTTGAAAGCAGCTTAGCTGGTGGCTTTGACTCAGGGCCTCTCACTAGGTTGCAGTCAAGGTGACAGCTAGGGCTTCAGTCATCTGAAGGCTTGACAGGGGCTGGAAGATCTCCTCCAAACTCACTCACTTGACTGTTAGTAGGAGGCCTCAGTTTCTCACTACCTGGGTCTCTCCATAGGGCTGCTTGAGAGAGCTAACAGCCTGATATCTGGTTTGTCTACGGAGGGCAAGAGATGGGAGAGAGAGAGAAAGAGAGAGAGAGAAAGAGAAAACCGAGTACAGGAGGGGGCCAAGTCTGCTGACCTCATTTATCTAAAGTGGTTCAACAGTTTTTCTGTTTCTTATCTTTTATTGCATGTGAGTAGATCTTAAGCTATCCAAGCCCGGGTCATAGAGTTTATGTATCAATCGTACCCCTCAAAATTTTGAAACTCTTCCTAGCCTGGAGATATCTCTTAAACCTATAACCACACACTAGCAATTGTATTAAATTGCACCCCTATACTGTAAATACCAAGTTCAATAGAAAGACAGTAGATCCATTTGTCAAATAAATAGATTCCATCATTCAAATATTTGCTCATTACCTCGTGTTCACTGAGCATGTATTATGTGCAAGACACTGTGCTAAGCTGTGATGCACACAAATAGGAATAAAATATATTCCCCGCCTTAAAGGGGCTCCCATTTCGCTTCGTATCAATTACTCCTCCAGAAGGCCTCCGGATGTCTCCAGCATGAATTTGCCTGATGCTCTTAAGAGCTGAAGCCCAGCCTCCTTCCAATAGTGACGATTTCTTAAAATTCTGAGTCAGAACCTTAAAGAGAACGGGCCAAGCATTCCTGGGGTGATGGCTTGGCCAGAGCTAGGGGTGCCCCTCCCTTTGGGCAGCCGCAAAGCTGGGTCTCCCGGGGCCAGATGCAGGGGGTGGGCCCTGCTCAAGGGGAGACACTGCAGAAAGTCAGAGGATGGGTCAGAAGGCCTCTCGTCAGCTCCCTGCTCCCGTCCGGCCTCGTGACACACATGAGGAGAGAGTTAAAGGGAAGGTGACGGACACAAAACCCCAGCCCCTCCTCCTGCCTTACTCTGCGGCTATTTTTGGAACAGGTGCCCTAGATTTACTCCACGTCACAACAAATATTGTCACTTTAGAGCAGGTGGAGGAGGTAGAATCAGATTTTCAGTTTAAAAGGCCACTCGAGGTTGTATAAGTCAATCTGATGAGCAGGTCCTTCATATGTTGTTTTCATAAGTGGTTGTCAAGCCTAGATTTGGGCAGCTCCGGGGATGGAGAGCTCAGCCCTTCCCGAGGCTGTTCCTTGCACTGCGGGTCAGCTCTACCTGTTTGAAAGATGCCCCTAGCCCCAGACAAAACAAATTCTCTATTAATTCCACCCATTTGTCTTCATCTTGTCTTCTGGACTCATCTAGAGTAAATTCAATTTCTTTTCAAAGACAATGACGATGCCGAAGACGATGATGATGGTGATAAAAACTAACATTTCTGAAGGACTGTGTTGTGTGTCAGACACAGGACTGAGTGTTTTACCTGCATCATGTCCTTCAGGCCTAACATAACCTATGAGGTAGGTACTCTTATTAGCCCCATTTTACAAAGGAGAAATTTGAGGCAAATATCAGAAAGTATCAAGACCCACCAAGTCTCTATTTCCAAGGCTCAATATTTTCCCATCGTATCAGCTCTTCCTCTTTTGTCTTGAGAGACAGCACAGTATAGGGGGAAACACATAACCATTTGAGTCAGGCTGACCCAAATTAAAATTTCCCCTCTGTCTCTTACGAGTTGCTCCACCTTCAACAGGTCACGTAAATATCGGAGCTGCCATCCTCTTGTCAACAGTTAACATATTATAAGGTCAGGAGAATCAGGGGCTGTGTGTGTGAAGAGCCTGGCAAATCCCTGATATGAAATAAATGCTCAGACAGTGTTTCACGTTTCCTTGTCAGGATCCTGGGCATCACCAAGACACAGTGGGATCTGTCAGCTTCTTGAATGTCTGACATGCAGGACTGTGTGCATCATTCTCTAGGTGTCTTCTGATAGTCTCAGAAGAGACAAGGATGTGTCCCCTTTTACTGGGGGACAACCTGAGATAATATGGTCTTTTTGGAGGCCGAGCCACACAGATGATTCATACTACATTTGTAGTTGACTCAGACTCAAAAGTCTCCTCCCGCCACGTGTTCTGATTAGAAATAACATCCCTCCCATGTTCTTGGAGAGTGGATGTTTGGGGCCCTATTGCAAGAATGTATGGTTATTCTAGTTAAACTATGGCTGGCCAGTCATCTTAGATCACCAGCTGCTGTCAAATGCCTTCTTCTTTCTTTCCCTCTGGGCCAGTTTTGGGTTGGGTACCAGCTCACCATGCCCTTGATCCAACGAGTAAATGATTAATCTCCCTCCCCCCTCCCCCCTAACAGCAATTAATCACAAAGCTCTGCTCATTTTGCCCCCTAAGTGTTTTTTGAATCCGTCAGCATTTCTTCGGCTCTATCATCGCCACTCTAGCCCAGGCCTCTGTCATCTCATCCTGGACAGTTGTGGAATCTGCTTAACATTGGTTTCCTGCTTCTCTCTTGTCACCCTTTCTACCCTTTACCAAACAGCCAGAATGAATGTTAAAAAATGCAAGTCATGTGATTTCCCTATTTAAAAATGTCTTTGTGGATGTGCATGGTTCTTAGGTTAAAGACTATAATCTCTTCTACTGCCTGAAGGCCTCATACGGTCCCCCCCCCCCCCCCCCGTCTATGTCTCCAGCCCTCTCTTACCACCCCATCTCTTTGAGCTCTGGCTCCACCCAGCTGCACCCAGTCCCGAGCACGCTCTGGGCTCCCTGTCCTCTGCCAGGAGCGCTCCCACCTTCGGCCTTAGCTTAGTTAATGCCTACCGGTCCTTCAGGCCTCAGCATGGTTAAGACCATGGACTCTGGAGCCAGCTTCTGGTTCAGCTCTGCTATTTGCTAGCTTTGTAATCTTGGGCAAATAAATTACTTAACCTTTCTGCGTCTCAGTTTCGTCATCTCGAAAATGGGCATAATAGTAGCAATGTAGAGGAAAGCTGCTGTGAGGATAACATGTAAAGCATAACACAAAAAACACAGTGCCTGGCACATAGTAAGTGATGTTAGGAAAGCATTAATGGTTATTATTATATAATGATATAATTACCCAGGAGAGTCTCTCTGAGCTCTCAGACTAGGCCAGGGAACCAGGATGTGTGCGTATATATAAAGTAGGGGCCTTATACTTTTCCAGTGTAGAAGTGACTTTTTTTGTCATTTTGCATTTATTTGGTGATTATTGTGCATTTGTTTGGTGATATTTGCAGCCTTGTCAACTCAATTGTAAGCTCCATGAGGGCAGAGAGCCGAGCTACCTTTTACCCACCCCTTTTACTCACTTCAGTGCCTGGCCCAGTTTGTGACACTTCTAGGAGACGCACGAAGTATTAGCTGAGCCTGTGACTGTGTGCTGTTGAACAGAGCAGGCATGTCTCCAGGCTGGCCATGGCCCTTTGCTCTGCCCAGTCACCCATCTGCACACTCACACCCTAGAATGCTGTCATTCGGTCAGTGACAAGTGTTCATGGTGGTTCGTCACTGGTTTCCCATCACACAGTCAAGGTTAGAGGAGTAACAGAAAGAACACTGGCCTGGATTAGGGAAGACATAGATTAAACCCCAGATCAGACACTCGTCTCTCTGTATCTCCAGGTCAGTCCTTTATCTTTTTTGAGCTTCAGTTTGGGTACCTTGGGAAAACAGACATAATATTAGCACTGCCTTACATAATGTGGTAATTAAATAAGATGAAAAACTAACATTTATAGAGCAATCGCCACGTTGCAATAGAAGTCCTTATTCTTGAACATGTGTCCCATTTAATCCTCGCAGCAAAGCTACGAGGCAGGTGGTGTCGTTTCCCCCTAGATACTGACACCTAGAGCGATCAGTATCGTGCCCAAGAAACGCATAAGAAAAGCCCACAGCAGATGGAGAAGACCACATCTTAGCCCCCTTCCCCTTGGCCACGCACAGGGCTCAGGGAGCGGCCGGTGCGGGTCAGAGGGCAGCGCTGGGCGGGGGGTCATGGCTGCAGAAGGCCGCGGGGGGGGGGGCAGCACCCGCTCTGTGCGCCCGTGTGCTCCCGGTGTCTCTGCGGCTTCCCCCACGCGCCCCCGACATCATCTCGGGATTGTCTGCTGACGTCATCAGCTATCCGATAAGCATTAGGGTCTAATCAAAAGCGAGATTTTCTAAGAATAGCTTTTATTTTCTTCACGCCACTGGCTAATATTGTCCCCTGTCTACACAAGCTCATCAGAATTCTTGCTGATTTGAAAGCAAATACAATGACACTAGGAACGCCGCTGATGAGCATGCAGCATAGAAAGTGGCTCATCCCAAATAGTTTCAGTCCTTTTTCCACATGAGAAGTTCGCAGATTGCTCAGATGAGCCACATATTACTCGGAGGCAGAAAAGTAGAGGAAAATGTGACAGCAAAGAAACCCCACAGAGAGTTATCAATGAACTGCCTTCTGCTGCCGGAGGTTTGGAATGAGACCGGGAAAGGATGTTCTACAAATGAAGGAAATGCGAGTTGGAGACAGGCTGGAGGTCGGGAGGGGTCTAGGAGGAAAAGCAGCCCCAAGCCTGCTCTCATGTGTTGTACCCTTAAGGTATGCCCCGGGGAGCCAGCTCACATCATTTCCAATCATCGTAGAAACCGTGGGAGATATATATACATATACACACATATACATATATATATACACACACACACACATATATACCATTCTCCTATTTTATGGGTAAGGGAAGTGTGGT
The DNA here is from genome assembly GCF_054644295.1 of Miniopterus natalensis. Classification (NCBI taxonomy): domain Eukaryota; kingdom Metazoa; phylum Chordata; class Mammalia; order Chiroptera; family Miniopteridae; genus Miniopterus; species Miniopterus natalensis. The sequence goes on from NC_142083.1 coordinate 87,549,183, forward strand.
TCAGAGAGGTGGGGTAACTTGCCCAAAGTTACACAAGCTGTACAGGGCAGAGACAGAATTCAACAGCCATGTCCCCGTTCACTGTCCGGGTGCGTGTGTGTTACAGAGCACACAAGGCCCCGTCTCATTTCTCCATGTATTCTTTCCCCTGCATTCTGTCCCCACTCAGTCTTATGACATCAACCCAAGATGTAGGCTGACAACTCTCAAATTCGTATTTCTTGTGCACGAAGAGAGCTTCAGACACAATTTTCATTTGCCTTCCCAACACTTGCATTTGGATATTTAACGGTAATATTAGATTGACTGCTCCCCAGCTAACACCTGGTCTCCTCTCAAAGCCACTTGTTCCTCCTGAGGCAGAGATTGGTCCTACCAGCCCCCCATTGCAGAGGCTGGCACCGCCGCCTTTCGAGCTCAGTACAGAGAGCAGGGAGCCATCCTGTCCCTGTTCTGTCTCAGTCCCACACCCGCCCCGTGGCACCCTCCTGCCTCTCTCAGACCTCCACCCACTCCCCTCTGTTTCTGTCACCGCCACTGCGACAGTCACGGTCTCATTAATTTCCTGCGGTTCGGCCTCGCCCAGCATGCAGGCCTTCCTATGGCTGTGGCATTCAGTTCTAACAATGGTTTTTTTTGTCACCCCCATTTTATAAGTGAGAAAACTGAGTCCTGGTGAGGTTAAGGAACTAACTCCCCAAGGTCACAACTGGTAAATGCAATGTCTGCCTGAAATTCAGCTCCCAGAAATCCCCACGCTGGTCCATCTCATCTTCAGGTTTTAGCTTACAGGTCACTTTCACAGAGGGTCCCCCGACCCCCCCCCCCCCGCCCCAGTGAAAGCAGCCCCCAGGCCCTCTGGTTTGCCTTCTTCCCATCACTCATTGTCATCTGCAACGTTCTGGCTTATCTGTTATTTCTCTCCCTCAACTTGACCTGAAACATTATGAAAGCAAGGCTCCCATCTTAGCAACTGCGCCTAGAAGAGTGCCTGGCATATAGTCGGTGTATAATAAATGTTTGTGAAATGAATGATCAGTTGCTAGGTAGCCGATTCAAGTTCCTAGCCACTGTGCCACACAACCTTCTTTCGCATGATTAGGATTAGGGCCTTATCACTTTGGGCGCGTGTTTGTACCTGCAGCCCCAGGGAAAGGCCCTGGCACTGAAAACCGACGTCTGGAAGCAGAGGGCAGGGAAAGATCGAAGGGAGGGCTTGGCCACGGCAGTGTGGTAATTAGAAGAGTTTATTAAGGGGCAGTTACATGAGAGGTGCTTCTTAGGCGGCTGCAAGATGGAATGGACGCCTGTGCCTTTAAAAATTTTTTTTATTGATTGATTGATTTGGGGGAGAGAGATAGAGAGAGGAAGAGAGAGAGAAATGTCGATTTCTTGCTCCACTTATTTATGCATCAACAGTTGCTTCTTGTATGTGCCCTGACTGGGGATCAAACCAGCAACCTTGGCTCATCAGGACGATGCTCTAACCGACTGAGCTACCCGGCCAGGGCCTGCTGTGACTGCTAACAGGCGTCAAAGCATTACAAAGGGCGAGGGGGAGCGAGCCACGCGTGCTAGTGCGTGACTGCTACCAGGCACAGAAGATGGTGCTGCGTGCTTGAGCAGGTCAGGACAGCAGGAGTGTTTCCAGACCCAGCCTGTGTCAGGAGACAGGGAAGGGATGCCGGTCTGTGTGAGAACACAGAGTGATTAAGGTCAAAATGGGCCTCAAGGAAGTTCCAAGGCAAGCAGCCTCCCTTCTGGCCCGGGCCCAGCTTGCAGTCAGGCAGTGGTCACGCTTTGGAGCAATCTCCCCTCCACAGCTCCGATGCGTAATTAATTGCCTTCGAGGTAGAACAGATGGAAAAACCTGGAGTTAGAAACTGGGGAAGGGGTCTGTCTTGAGCATCGCTTGTTTCCCTGCCTCTAGATTCAATGCGTAATCACCAATATGCACATGGATGGAGACACGTTATCCAGAGTTTACTTTTTCTGTTTTAGAAAAAAAGTGGGTGGAGGCCTTGATCAGAATCTCCCAGGCAGAAAACCATGGCGACCCATCTCTGGTTCTAATAAAGGTTTGGTGATTCAGAGTCTCCAAATTGAGCCTGATCACATCCATTTTTATAAGGCCATGTCTCAATCACATTATTTGATAGGAGTAATTGTCCCGGAGGTCATTCCCAGCATAATTTCACACAGATAAAGTGTTTCTGATGGTGATCAGCGATGCTGGGCATGTCTTCTCAGACGCGCTTGCTGCCGAGGGAGGGCAGTGAAGGTTATCCATCCCCCCAGCAGCACGTTCCTGTGCCTGTCCGCTCACTGTTATGTCAGAGAGTGAGGCCCGTGAAAAACCACAAACGATACCTGGCCAAGCGTTGCCCAGCTCCTCAGATACCCTTTTCTGCACAGTCTGGGCTCCTTGCAGCTCCAGCCTCAGGCCCCCTGGGTGGAGATGCGCAATAGCAAGAAGACCATTGTCTGCAGAGTCATACGTTTCAGTCTGAATCTTGGCTCTGCTTCTCTCCAGCTGGGTGACCTTGAAGAAATTGTTCAACTTCTCTGAGCTGTGAGTATCAATGTTTAGCAGGAAAAAGTGTCCTTGAAGCCCTTCCAGAAAGAGAGGCTAGAGTCAGATGTGCCAGATGTTCCTTCCTGAGCCCATGCATCGTCAGAAGAGCCCAGGTTCTGTGAGTCTAAGCATAGCCAGTTAGTATTGCTGCATGGGTGGGCTACAAATAAAGTTTGCAACTCTTTTTGGGGGTATTTATACAATGATGTCATATATCTTCCACTGAAAGTTAGTTAGAAATACGATGTGTGTTTTTAAAGAAGAAAATAAAAATCACCTATAATCTAAGCAGCCACTACTTATGTGTTGGGGTGTTTCTTATGTGATAGTTTTCTACGAAGATATAAAGTGAGGGTATTATTTTAAGACATGGCCATGAATTTCTTTTAGTGTCTGAAAGAATATGTTAGAAAGCCATTTGGTGGGTCTACAAAGCTCTTGGGTGGGAGGGGAGGGGGAGAGGTGAGAAATGGGGAGGACTGCGGAGTCACCAAGGTCCTGTGAGCCTATGGGCTAGTGGACATTTTCTGGGGAGAGGATGGACATTTAGAAGAAACAAGATATGCCTATTACTCAATTTAAAGTTGTTTGTGCACTTTTCCTTGCATTCAGTCAACTTTATTACGTTCACAAACGCTGTGTGGCTGTGTGTGTGTGACTTGTACTTGAGGAAAGTCTGAATGCCACCCTGGTTCAGTGAAGGCGGGAACAGAGGCAGCCTGAGAGAATCAGGATCCCCAAGGCAGAGGCGACCTCCAGGCCCCTTGGACATGGGCCGGCCTCGGGCTTGCTTTAGTCAATGGTGTGCAGTAGAAATAACAGCACCTGCCAGTTCCGAGCCGAGCTCTTCCAGGCCTCGACGCTTCTGCTGCTGTTCTTGGAAACTCACTGCGTGTGAGGAGGCCCAGAGCAGCTCGCTGAGTGATGAGGGACATGTGGCCCTATCACTCTGCCCCCAGCCAGCGCCAGCCCACCGGGCATGCAGGCGAGGCCCTCTCGGTGGGCAGCCAGCCAGCCTGCCAGCTGACCTGACCGCAGAGGCACCCGCAAGGGGAGTCCAGATCACCGGAGCATTTTAAGGTGTGAGGTGATGGGACTGGAGAAATAAAGAGAGGCCAACCCTGGCGGACACTTAGGTGGCCGAGAGAACAGAGTAAAACCGTTTCCTCCTCATTTCCCACACTTTACTTTGGGCCTCACATCTGAAGCCTGAGGCTTCGCATCCCAGCCACACTTGGCCTATCAATATTTCACATGGGCATCTACCAGCCCACAGACTTCAGTTTCCCTGAGCACTGCCCTGATTCACATCAGCCCCAAGAATAAAAGCCTGTATCCTTTCCAGGCCCAATGAGCCAATGTCTTACAAAATAGGTATCTATTTAGGGTTTCCAAAAGAGGTAATGAGCCGTTGCTAATAATTATTTGAAGCCATTGGAGTTGGACCCGGCACAATTAATGCTACTGTTGAATTTTGATAATACCAGAAAGATAATTTCAGCTCAGTGCAAGGGTGGCTGCCAAGACATGCTCAGTCATTGAAGTGAATTTTCAGACATAGAGATGCCATCTTTCCTGGCGGCATGGATTCAAGTGAATTGAGTTGCAGCACACTAATGGCCTCTTCTACATTCCCGAGAACATTCAGAATCGAGAGGCGGATGTTTCCAGGGAGGGGACAGGCTTGCCGGAGCCTGGAATGGCTCCTCGGGAGCGGGCTGGGGCGCCAACACATAGCACCAGCTCAGGCAGAACAGTGGGGGGCTCTTGGAATCAACTTGGAGTCATAACTTCTGCATCGGTTTCCTGTGGCTGCTGTAGCAAATGACCACCATTCTGATGACCTATAGCAACAGAAATTTACTCCCTCACAGCTCTGGAGGCCATAAGTCCAAAGTCAAGGTGCTGTCAAGGTTTGGTGCCTTCTGGAGGCTCAGGGGGAAGATCCATTCCATGCTGCTCCCCAGCTTCTGGAAACTGCCAACAAGCCTTGGCCTCCAGATGCATTGCTCCAATCTCTTCCTGAGCCTTCAGCTCAGCCTGCCCTCTGTGTTTTTCTCCTCTTGTTTGTTCTTATAAGGATACTTGTTATTGGATTTAAGGCCCACCATAATCCAGGATGATATGATATCAAGATTATTAACTTAATGATAGCTGAAAAGACACTTCTTCTCAAATAAGGTCACATTTACAGGTTCTGGATGGGCATATTTTGGGGACCACCACTCAACCCACTGCAACTTCTAGGGCAGGGGGCTCCTACCTACCTCTGATTTCATCTCCTGCCTTTCTCGCCATCAGGCATTCATTCCAGGCACACGGTCCTCGTGGCTGTTCCTCAAGCACAGCAGGCTCGTCTTTAATCAGGAATGCTGCTCCCTCTTCCAAGAACGCGATGCTGCCTTCTAGCCACTCAGCCTTCATTCCAGTGTCCCTGTCTCAAAGTGGTCTTTCTTGACTCTCTATATAAATTGGCACCCCATCTCCAATCTCTCTATGAAATTCTTCTGTTTTACTTTATTCGTGGCACTTAACACCTTCCGAAATTATTGCAGGTGTGATAATTTTTTTTGTTTCCCTTCAGTTAAATATAAAGCTCCATGAGATCAAGGACCTCCCTGTCTTACTGACTAAAATAGCATCCCCAATGAGAGCAATTCCTGCCCCACTGGAGATGCTCAATGAAGAGCTCTTGAGCAAATAATGAACTGTATACATCTTCGGTATCATAAGGTCAGGTTTATAACGTGAAAATTTGACCTTCCAAAATGAGGGAAGTTTTCCAGATTCAAGGCTGTCAGATATGAGACAAAGAGAAAGAACCCTTGCCCACAGGCGAACGGATGTGTGATGCAGGCCCGGCGTTGCTGTGTTTCATAAGCACCACCACGGATTCTAACGGCAGCCGGCATCGAAGGCCGCTGATCCAAGGCAGTTATGGAAACCCCATTCCTTTCATCAAGTGAATGATATAATCTGGGCATGTGACATACACTTGGCCAATAAGCCATGAGGCAAAATCAGCTGGGGGATATTCTGAGAAAGTTTTTTCCATTCAGAAAAAAAGGGGCACACAGAGATACTGTTTTCCACCCCTGGGTAGCACCGTCGTGGTGGAATACGGACCAGACCTCCCCTGTGTGGCTATAGAGAGATTACACTGCATATGTCACTTCTGTAATTTTCCATCAAAGTTATCCTGTTGGCTGTCATATAGGGGAGATCTAGTCCATTTTCGATTATCCAAGGACATGAGATCTGCTGGATGGTTTCAAGTTTAAAAAATTAAGGAGCATGATGACAGAGGTTCCTGTCCTTTCCCTTTTTCTGATATACTATCTTCATACAGGATTTATTCTTACCTCATGGCCTCAATGTGGCTGCTACAGTTCCAGGCATCACACAAAGGCAATATCAGCTAGAATCAGAAAAGATGTTATAAATGTCTTGGATCTTTCTTCTCCATGGAAGAAAAGCTTTCTTAGAGTCCACCCCCAGCTGACTTAGCCTTTAGGATTCATTGGCCAGGTTTATGTGTGTGCCAAGGTAAATACAATGCTGTTAGACAATGATCCCCCCAGGAGTGGGACAGTCAATAAATAGACTCCTCAAGTATCAGAAAGAAGAGCTCTGACCCCGAAGACCACAGTGTCCTGGATTCAAATCCCAGTCCTGGCTACTTTACCCGCTGTGTGGCTGGTGGTCCCTCCAGGCTGCAGCTTCCTCTCTGTAAAATGGATAAATAGCTCCCTGGTCTTAGTTCTCTCACTCCGGGCAAGTCAGAGATCTGCAAGCTGCAGTTCTTTTGTCACCTTCAATCTTTCCCTTTGACAAGCCTCTCTGAGAGACCAAAAGAAACCAGTCATTCAAGAGAGTTATGTCCCAAGCGATCTAAGCATGTGCTAATTTACTAGTTATAAGCTGGAAAGAATTTTCAACCAGATGGAGGTGCCCTGCCCTTGACAGTAACTACCAAATTGTTCCCATTTAATTTCTCAGGAGGAGGCCCAGCTATAAGCTATCAGAAGGGAAATAAGGGTTTTTTCCTAACCTTTGCTCCACACTCTGCTCTGGCTTAAAGGCCTTAAATATTTCCAAGGGCTGAAAAAAACCTTTCTGGAGAGACACTCAATATCTCTATGAAAGTCTGCCGCAGAGAGGAGATGGGCTTGCACGTGTGAGTTTAAAACATGCCATGTTAAGTGAAATGTGTAAGTCTAAACCCCAAGCTCCCTTTTGAAGCATTGACACTCTCACTTGTTGGTGGGTTTTAAAAGAAATCATCCTTTGACTTCCTCCCCTAAAGTGACAGCACCCCATCAGGGCCTGCATGGCTGAGCCATCAAGGTTTGGTAAACTGGTCGGCATAGCCCCCAGCTGCCCAGAGAACCCCCTACAGTGTCAGTTCTCACTGCTCCTGATCTTATCCAGTGGACTCAGCAAAAGCGAATTAATCACGGCTAACATGAGAGCATATTACCGCCTGCCAGGCACCATGCAAGTATATTAACAGTCCTCACTGAAACTGATGGTGAACTTGTGAGGTCTCAGACTTTGCTTCACGGGCTTTCTATATAAACTCACTGCCCTCTCATAGTAACCCTAGGAGGCCAGTGATCACCTACATTTTACATTTGAGGAAACAGGCTCAGAGGGACCGAGTAAGTTTCCTGAGGCCCTTTAGGTCATGAGTGGCAGAGTCAGGCTTCAAACCCAGACACAGAAGTCACAAAAATGCACAATTATGTAGGTTCATCTACTTCCCAGGAATGTAAATGTGTTATATGGAGAAGTGCAAATCAGCAGACTGAGCTTTCTGTGTGTGAAAGTGTGGTCAGTGGGCTCATTGTGGACACGAGGACTACTTTTATTTTTTAACTGGAACTGAATTAAAATATTATTTTATTTTATTTTATTTTATTTTATTTTATTTTATTTTATTTTATTTTATTTTATTTCCAGAAAGAAGAAAAATGCTCTGAGTTCTGGTCAATACCGAAGATTAGAATTAATTCTACCAAAGAGAAGCCATCTCCTGTTTAATCACAAACTTTGCTTTGTAGAGGGGAAAAACACTCATGTTTACCAAGCGCTGTCCTGGAGATGGATGCATATTTTTATTGGAATTCTAGAGAAACCTGATGAATAAAGTCAAGATTTACATTGTACTTCTGAGAAACTTGAGTCTCAGATTAGGAAATATTCCCAGGGCCATTCAGCCACCCAGAGGTAGAGCTGGGATTTGAACTCAGGCCTTAGGAATGCCAAAGATCAACTGAATAGGTTCCTTTCTAAATAGGAGTGTTCGAATATTCCAGAAACCCATTTTCTGTAACTAGGTGTATATCAGACAAGAAAGGAGCAGAATTAAGGCTGCCAGTTGGACCCAGAGTGTTTGTACAAATGTTCATTGGTCATCAACTCTATGCCAAGCGCTGGGGCAAATGCTAGGGATACAGTGTTGAAAAACAGATACAGTCCTTGTCATGGAGTCTAGTGCAGAAGACTGTTGTTAAACATAGAAAGGATTATATCATTTCAGATTGTGAAAACTGCTATTAAAAACAAAACAAAGGGGGCGGGTGTCTAATTTAAAGATATGATTCTAGTTGAGCCTTGAAGGTTGAGGCAGCTTTTGCAGATGAAAAGTGAGGGAGAAGTGCACTCTTGGCAGCAGTGACAATATGTGCAAAGGTCCTGAGGCAGCAATGAGCTTGGCACTTTGAGGAACAGAAAGTTCAATGTAGCAGTATGAGTATTGAGAGGGCCTAGGCCACAGAATAATATTAGAGAGGTGAACTTGGAGTCTAGCCTGGAAAACGACCCAGGAAGTCCTAGCTTAGGCTCAGCAGGAAGAGGCCAGCCCCTGCAGCAGGATCCCCAATGAATCAGGGCCTCTGGAAGCCACAAGGGAGGGCTAGGAAGGAAGGTGAGCTGCAGGCACAGAACAGAGCCACAGAAGTGAGCAGGTTGGAGGGGTTGGCTCAGGGAGCTAGCCGGCATCCTCTTGTCCCCATACAAGCCCTTTCTTCACCTCTAGTTATCTCTGTAACATTAGACCAGACTCTGGAACTGTATGGCCTCCCTGTCTCTTTTTTAAAAATATGTTTTTATTGATTTTTTAGAAGGAGAGGGAGAGAGAGAGAACATTGATGCATCAACATCAATAGGCTGCTGGGGATCGAGCCTGCAACCCTGTGCCCTGACCAGGAATCGAACCAGCGACCTTTTTGTGCATGGATGAAGCTCAGCCACTGAGAACACTGGCCGGCGGGTCTCCCTCTCTTTTAACTGGCTTCATTTTACTCATGTCCATCATTGTGACCTTCCGAAACAGATCTGAGAACATTACTACCCAGCTTTCAGAGTAAAATCAAAAGTCCTTGGGGGAAAACACCAGCTCCTTGGTGAGTGACTCTCTCCAGCTCCTCCGACCTACAGAATTCAAACTGCACCTCATTCCGTGGGATTTCACCAAGCCTCACCTTGCACTCACTGATAGCTGCCAAGACCACGTCCACAATCTTTTCTAGCTCTAAGAATCCCAGAAAAAAACCCGCAAACTCTCTTTTTGGTAACAGACACCACAGATTTGCATTTTTCCCAGTACCTTCCTCTGGGTCAAGCATGAGTTCAGCCATTGACAAGGCCCCGTGTGAGCTCCATGTGAGCTCGGTCCCGCTTTCATTAGACCTGTTTGCCTTTAAGGCTGGAGACACATCCTTAAAACCGTGGCTTTAGAATCCAGGGTGCAGAGGGGGGCAGAAATCTCTGGAAGGAGTTTTGAGCTGTGAATGAAAGGCCATTAAAGAGGCTGTGGGATTAATTGGAAGAGGAGCGTGTAGTTTGAATGGCTGGTGATGCTTACGCTTGGGTGCTCTCCCTGCTCAGGTAAATACCAGAGGGGTCTACTCTGCCCAAAGGACACAGAAGTTCCACTATGAAAAGGAAAAACAGAGCTCTTTCAGGAAGCTTTTGTCCCAATCTGCTCAGAGATAATAACTTAATTTAATGCCCCCCAAGTTTACAGACCCGCCATTACACTCAGCATTCTACTTTGAAGATGCCTTGTTAATCTATATTTTTTCATAATAGATGGGGCTAAGCACCTTTCTGAAAGATAAATGGAAATAACATAGGTATTTTAAAGCAATTAATTGGGGTAATAGAAATGCCCATAGAAATGAAAGTGAAATCAATTCTGTTGATGCCTGGCCATCCATGGCCATTTTCCTTGAGATAATGTCAAATACGATTTACCAGAATGTTGGTGAGTAGGGGAAAGAATATAGAAAAAAAAATCTCGCATTCCCCCCCCCACACCAATCCTGTTAATAATACTGAACCCCGTGTGAGCGATGCTATGCCCAGGCAACTCTGACTTACTAATACCCTCGAGCACATGGCGGCTCTGGGAACAGCCCAAGTTCAGTGATACTGCGAGGCTTCAGCAACACCCAAGGCTGGGTGGACTAGATTTAAGGAATAGCGAGCTTCAGGAGCTCTGTCCCTGCTGTGTCCTCAAGGGTGGGGCTGTGGGCGGCCCTCCTGCCCCCGCTCCCTGCGCTCTTATCTCCTCTGGTTGGGTGCACAGGGAGAGATAACTTGCCTCCGGCGCAGGCGTCAGAGGCTAGAGCCGGCCTTGAGTGACACTGGTGACATCGCTTTTGGATTCTCTGTTGCATTTTGATGTGGAGGTTGCTGGCTCAATCTCCGCTCCTCGCTGGGGTTTGAATAGGCGAGCAACGTAAAAATCACCGCTGGTATACTAACCACACAGCACGGTCATGCAGCAACGTCAGGGGCTTTATTTCACTTGAGATTTGCCCAAAAAGGAGATTACAGGTAACCCAGAGGGGTGTTTCAGTGCACCCGCCGGGTCATGGCGTAGGCCTCTTGGTTGTCTACTCCGGGAGCAAGGAGATGCTGTGGAATGAAGTGGGTTCTCCAGCCACACGGAGCTGGGTTCCAGTTCCAGACACAGTGACCCACAAGCACAACTGGGAGGCCAGTCCCTCATCCACCAGGGTCTGGGTGGGTAGGTTTATGGATGTCAAGTGCACGGTGCTCAAGGGAGCTGGACGCCTTAATCTCCAACCATGGGGACGTAGCCTATTTCCACTGTCCCTTCCCGAGATCTTTTCCCTCAGGGGCCAGGGGAAGGAAAGAGTCCAGACACCCTCGAAGGGGACCTCCATGAGGGCAGGGCCCATTCTGTATCCGCAGAGCCTGGCCTGCTGCAGAGCTGGTATTGCATAAAGAAATGATTGAAAAATGCTGGGGTCTAGGATCAGGCCAAGATTGTGCTGGTACTTGTGGGAGTACATAAAAAAAATTTATTTTAGCTGTTTCAGTCCTAATTAAGACTGCTTTTAATTGAAATTCACTGCCTCCCAACCACGTCTCATCACCTCAACTTCCCCGTCTCTGGTTCCTTGCAGGGCCCGCACCGCGTTTGCTCCGCACAGCCCTGCCTGGAGGACGCGGCCCAGCTCAGTCTCCGCGGCCCGCAGCCCGGGTCAGGAGTTCGGGCCCAGCCGGAGCTCACGGCCTCCCCGCGGGTGGTGCGTGAAGCCCAGCTGATCTCTCAGGAGGTCATTAGCCGGGTGCCTGGGGAGAACGTGCACTTTGACTTCTGGGGCCCCTGTCACAGGGCTGTGGACTAGAAGCTGGAGTAGTTTTACATCAGCCTGTTTAAAGAAGAAAGCAAGAACCGCCTGTCATGCCTTGGGTACCTCCCTGTAGGATGCCTTCGTGCCAACCTTTCCCTTGACATGGTGCCACCCACTCGTACTTAGGGACCAGGTGAGAAATAACCCTTTAAACCTGTTTCTGGGTTTGCTCTAAGGCTGTGGCTGACAACCACGCTCATGACAGGACACGGGGCCCTCCCTCTGAGACGCCCCAGAGAAACTCTTGGTGGCTTCGTTCTCCAAAGTGGCTGTGGTGGGACCGTGCAGAGCAGTGCTGGGCAGGGAGCAGGTCTTGGAGAGCTCAGACCTGGGCAGGAATTTCATCTTTTCCACTTTCTGGCTCTCAACTTGGGCCTCTCTTGTATCTTCAGATGTGGAGGATAATACTTAATGCTCAGCTTGCTAATGCTAATACCTCGCTTGCAGGTGTGTTGTGAGGATCAGCGGAGATAATACAGGCAGAGGCCTGGCACTTCACTGTGCTCGGTAAATGCTCATCGCCGCTGTCGTTTGTTTCTATGAATAGACGGGTAATTCTTATGACTAATCGCCTTTGCTTCTACTCGATGCCCGGGGCTGCAGCAGCAGATTTGTGGCCACCCCCCAGCAAGCATGGATTTGGGTTTTCCCTCACTTGGTTCTTCATTTGGTTGGGGCTTTTCATAGTTGCATCTTCTTAATTAATTAGTTATGATTTATTATAACTGAAATACTGTATATGTATTTTGTACCGACCTCGAATTTTTATTTAGAGCAAGCTAGAATAGAAATATTCTAATACAAAAGAAAAGAATTTGAACACCTTGGAGCCTGGCGCATTTCAATTTTCAGCGGTCAGTTTTTAAAATATTGGAAGAAAGAAATCAATATAGAGGCTACCAAGAAAATGATTAAGGTCCACTCTTTAAAAAACGGAAGTATCTTTGAAAATTACCTCTTTATGAGATATATGGTTTGTAAATGTTTTCTCCCGTTCTGCAGGTTGCCTTCGCACTGTATTGGTTGTTTCCTGGGATATGCAGAAGCTTTTCAGTTTGATGTAGTGCCGCTTGTCTAGTTTTGCTTTTGTGGCCTGTACTTTTTTAACAACCCAATTAAAAATGGAAAAAGGGCTTGAACAGACATTTCTCCAAAGAAGACATATAAATGGCCAACAGGTTATATGAAAAGATGCTCAGTGTCACCGGTCAACAGGAAAATGCAAATCAAAACCTCAGTGGCATATTACCTCACACTTGTTAAGATAGTTATTATATATTTTTTAAAAGTCCACAAGGGTTGGTGAAGATGTGGAAAAATTGGAACTCTTATATGCTGTTGGTTCCAAAACGGATGTAGCCACCTTGGAAATCGATATGGGGTTTCCTAATAAAAGTGAAAAGTAGTGCCAAATGATCCAGCGATCACATTTCTGGGTATTTTTTCAAAAGAATTGAAATTGGGATCTCAAAGAGATTTCTATGCCCCTGTGTTCACTGCAGCATTACTCACAACGGCCAAACTGTGGGAGCAGCCTAAATGTCGGGGATGGGTGAATGAATAAAGAGGAAGGTGGTCTAGCCATACCACGGAGCGTTATTTCTTTTTAGAAGGAACTCCTGCAAAGTGCAACAAGGTGGATGAACGCTGAGGACTAAGTGTATTAAGCCAGTCACGGAAGGACTAATACTGCATGATTCCACTCATGTGAAATATCTAAAATAGCCAAACTCAGGAGGAGATAGCACACGGTGGTTGCCAGGGCCTGGGGGGGGGGGGGGGGATGGGGACTTACTAATGAACAGGTATAAATTTTGTCAGGCAGGACGAGTAAATTCTAGAGATCTGCTCTCCAACGCCACACTTACAGATAACAAACTATTAAACACTTGAAAATATGTTAAGAGGGTTGACCTCATATTAAGTGTTCTTATTACATTAACCAAACGACTTACATGCATATATGCATAGCCCATGGACCAGACAGCGGTGTGGTGAAGGCCCGGGGCAGGGTGGGAGCTGGGTGGAGGGGGCGCTGGGGGTGGAGGGGACACCTGTAATAATACTCTCAACAATAAAGATTTTTTTTAAAAGTAAAAGCAGAAAAAAAAATCTTTTTAAGAGGAAGGTATAGCATTTGCTTTTTACTTTCTCTCTCCCACCAGGGGATTCAGGAGTGGCTCGGTGTCCCTGTTGTCTCCCTTAAAGATCCTCCCCCATTGGAAACATATTATTTGACACAGTGAAGCCAAATGTCAGTATTTTCAAATGAAGACTATTCGGCTCCAGACCCTACTCATCCCTTCATCCCCTCTTTCGTGGGCTAGATTCCTTTCAGGGACAGATATTACAGTCCCGTCATGGTAGATTCCAGGGACCCTCCCCGTTATCAAGGTCAGTGGCAGGTGCGGGTTAGACCCGGGTGACCCTGGGCTTGTCACTTAACTTCTTGGAGCCCACCTTCTTTAATTTCACCTGTTTGCCTATAAAATGGAGAGGATCACTTCTTTCCCAAAGACTTTTTGTATGAAAGGCAACAATGTGTTTGAGACCATCTGTAGATGCTAAGTAAATGTTAGTTCCCTTTCTCTTGGTTCCCAAAGGCTGGGTGAACCCAATTTTAGAATTTTAAACTGAGGCTGTCGGACACACCTGTTCATCCTTACCTGCTCTCACCCCATCACTGGGTAAGCGCAGAACATTTCCAACAGCAACACTCCACATCAGTTCCCATTATTCCAAACTAGTTTCTGCTTGAACTGGATGGTGATAAATTGTACTTCAAATAAACGGTGTGTCCGCTTGGTCATCATTTGGCTGCGTAGGTGTCTGCAAAGATGGCACTTTAGGATGGAAGCAAGGCCCAGGCTGGGGTCCACTCTGCCCAGAGGGTTATCTCTGAGGGATACAGGGAGATTTATAGCCTTGTATCTTGAATCTGCAGTGCCAAACTCTTTCATTATAATCTTAAGAGTAGTTAGTACAGAATACTTAGCCAGGCACCATGCTAAGTGTATGCACTTTACATGCATTATCTCATTCAGCCCTTGTCTGAGTTTTCTATTGTTACATAACAAATTATAAATAATTTAGCAGCTTAAAACAGCAAAAGTGTATGATCTCCCCTTTCCGTGGGTTAGGTAGGATTCCAGCCAGGGCTCAGCTGGTTCCCCTGCTCAGGGCTGCGTAAGGCTGCACTCGAGGTAGTGGCTAGCCTGACCTCCTACCTAAAGGCTTCTTGGGGGCAGAGTCCACTTCAAGTTTCCACCCAGTCGTTTGGCAGAATTCATTTCCTTGTAGCGGTAGGACTGAGGCCTCTGTTCTCAGCCAGGGGCCTCTTTGAGGTCCTAGAGGCGGCCCTCTAGCTCCTGTCGTGGTCCCCTTCTCTCTTATCAGGACAGCAGAGTCTCCAGCTCCGTTGGCTGAGGTGGGAGTCATGGGGCCATCTAAGAATCCCGCCTGCCACACTTCTCATCACAGCACGGCAAGGTGGGGGTTTTCGGATATCCACTGTGCACGTGAGGCATTGAGGCTTCCACCCTGGCCTGGGTTGCTCAGGAGCCTGGCACGCACACTAAAGCAACAGGCCCCAGACTCTATATTCTTCAAGCAGTAAGTTCTGTGAGGAAGCGGTTCTTGTATTTTTCCCAAAACTGCCTCCTTCAAGCTCCAGGTGTGGTGCTCCTTTGAGCTCCCAGGCTATGATGTGAGATTTGAGGAGCATCTGAATGTGCATAATTCATAATCAAAAACTACTTAGAACAGGAAATGATCTTAAACGTTGCCCACATCCCTCATTTTTGTACATGAAGAAATAGAAGATCACGAAGGAAAAGGGTTTGCTTAAAATCACAGAGAACTAGTACCTGTCAGTCAGCACCAGACGGCGGATGCAGTGGACATGCCTTCCTTCCTTCCTGTTTCTTTTATTTTATTTTCTTACCTATCATTCATTGCCCTCTCCATTCATTTGGCAACAAGGCCTCAATTTTCCTTTGGATGACACCTCTCAGTCCCTGTGATTTAGGTTGAGCTGATGCCTCCTAGGGGTCTGTAGAAATGACCAGTTAGAGACATGCACCTTCCTGGCCGCAGTGATGCTGGAAAGTAGGCATATAACCCAAGCTGGGTCAACAAGGGTTGCTGAGAATCTGCCCTAGAGCTTTTTCTGAGATTTCTGAGAAAGACATGCCATCTTTCTGGTAGGATTGCTAAAGAGCTAGGATGGGAGTCAGGAGCTCCTGGTGACCATCCTTCCCATCATATGTGAACAGGCATCTTGAGGGTAAAGCCAACAAAGAGAAGAGTGTGTGGTAGACAGGGACTCCTGATGTCGCTGAGGGCCTGGATGGAGCCACACCTGAGCTACCACAGCTCCAGGAATCTGAAGAGACGTAAGCTAATCACTTTTTAAGCCAATACATTTTTGTACCTCTCCTTAGCCTAATTTGAGATGGATTCTGACACCACCAACTAAAAGAATCCCAACAGACGCAGTCTCTTGACTTCTATTTTTATGTTCTATCCCTTGCATTTGTGATTTAAAAATTATTGACAGAGACTTCAGAGCCCCACAGTCTTCTCTAAGAAGGCTAGAGCTTTGCATCTCCTCTCCTTAGTCACCTTAGTGGCCACTTTCTCTGTGGTCTGAATATAATAGGACTTTCTTTACATCTGATGAAAAGCTCTATCAACTCACTGAGATATTCCAGTGGGTCAGAAAAATGCTTGGGTGAATTCATGCTTTTCTCCTACAACTGACCAATATTTGTCAGGCACTTGAGCTCCGAAGGGAGCCAAACTATTGGGCAGATGTCTTCTAGAGATAGAGTGTATAGTAATTACTGAATTCCTCTGGGTCTCAGCTGCTAGCTACATGTCTTTCATTTTCACAAGTGCAAAACGCATTGTTTTTCCTTAAGTAAGTTACCTGCATTTGACATGAGTAGCCTCAGCTCCATCTCTTTTCCAAAATGGTTATCTGTAAGATTGGAGAGAAGGGTCAGGATTCTCTGGCTGCTGTGTTTTCAAAGGGTAAGGCATAAAGTCAGAGAAGGTGGCCATTCCCTTCACAAATCACTGTGGAGGAACAAAGGCTTAGAAAGCAATGGATTGTCTTAGGTTTTTATTGTTTTATTGAACAGAATTGCACTGGGACTTGATGATCTAATTCTAGCACTTAAGGGCCACCGTCAGTCAACATTATCTGAGAAAGGAAGGCATAAACTTCATGCTTGCAGGTAATAAAATGATGATATGATATCAGCACATGGCACTGATAGCAAGACCAATGGGCCCTAGAGCTAGCACACCCTGGGTTCAAGGCCTGCTTATGCGGATTGCCAGCTGTGTGCTCTTAGGGAATTCATTTAATGTCTGAAGCCCTCATAAAAAGGGATAATGCTTATTTCACAAGTTATTTGGGCAGACCTATAAGATAAGAACCAGTTTTCAAACTTGAGTTACTTTGACTTTATGAATAAGCCTATAACTATTTCTAGTCTATAAGGATATCGCTCTGCTTCTAAAGCAGCCAGGTTGTCCCAATTCTGGGTAAGACAGGCTGAGTGCTCAGCGCCCTCTCTCGCTGACGGAGCAGAGCTATAAAACCTGGCACATGTATGGATCAGCTCCTGAGAACTCTGAGAAGTAAAAAGTAACAGGCCTGGACTCAAAGTAGCCCCCAAACCAAGACAGAGGCACAGCGAAGATAGAGAGCTCCAGGAAAAGCCCTTCGGCTCAGCTCTGGGAACAGGAAAGGGGTGTCCTGGCAGTCACAGCAGCAGCAGGGAGCCTGGAATTCTTGGGAAGGAAACTTTGATGCTAACTGAAGAAGTTTCGGTCCCAAGAAGGTGAGGCAAAAGCTTGCTGGTTTTCCCTCTGTCCTCATGCTTCTTGGCCCCACACATGGGGGTGTCCAAAAGCAAAATGGGTAGAACCAAGGAATCAAAAACTATTGGGAAGATCACAGGATAGAAGGTAGAAGGTTGGGAAATGTCTCCATGCTGCTGTTTGAAGCAGGGGGCTCACCCCTGAGCTGCTCATGTCATGGGTCTTGTTGTTCACAGTGAAACAGGCCACTGGCTGGGCCCCAGGCCCACTAGGGGGTGGTTTGCAAAGGACCAAATCCAGAGAGCACTGCAAAGGCTCGGGAAGCGGAGGAGCATCGAAACCACAACCTAGAAAAAGGCAGAAGAAACTTGTGGCCTCAACCCAACCGGGTCAGTTGTCCACTGAAGCAAAAATGTCAAAGCTCTTGATAAGATTTAAACAACTTTCAGTCCTGTAATATGAGAGAGCAATCGCAGATCCCTCAGTACGTGAAGAATCGGGAAAAACTCAGCTGGCACAGGAAAGGGCAGCCCAGCAGCTGCCGACACCGAGCGCGCAGGCGTTGGAGCCACGCGAAGGCGGCAGGAAGGCCTCTGCGCCCACAGGGCTCCCACAGGCCCGCGCTCTTAAAGCGAATGAAAATAGGAAAGGTTTCAGCCCAGAAACTTTGAGTCCCGGCCAGAAGCTCTAAAGAAGAACCAAGTGGAAATTTTAGAACTAAAAATACAATCGCAGAAATTTAGAAAGCTTCCTGAAAGGATACAATAGCATCCTTTGAAAATAACAAAAGAAAGCGCATTTAAAGATAGATCAGTAGAAATTATCCAATGTGAACAACAGCGAAGCAAGATTGTTTTAAACTGCACAGTCTCAAAGACAATACTAGAGGCTAGGACAGCTGTGCCTTGAAGAACAGTAGGAAGGGTGTAGAGTGGAGAAAATACTGCAAAAATAATTGCTGCAAACTTCCCCCCAAACCTCACAGACCTACAGAACCACAAACAGGATACACCCCAAAACTTCCTGCCCAGATACATCAGAATCAAACCAGAAAATTAAAGACAAAGAGCAATCTTGAGTGCAGCCAAGGCAGGGAAAGTGTAATATTTATAAGGCAACCACAACTTAAATGACTAAACCTCTCATCAGAAACTATGGAGGCCAAAAGAGCGCAGAATGAAGTTTTTAATGTGTAAAAACACACCTGTCTACTCAGAATTTGATATACAGAGCCAGTAATGCTTTCAGAATGAAGGTGAAATATAGATATTCTTTTTAAAAACTCTTTATTTTTTATTACAGTTGACAGCCAATATTATTTTATATTCGTTGCAGGTGAACAGCATAGTGGTTAGACATTTATAGAATTGATGAAGTAATCCCCCCCTCGCCGGCCCATAAGTCCGGTACTCACCTGGCCCCTTACAAAGCTCATATGAAGGACAGATAAGACAATTTGTTGCCAGCAGAGCTTCCAAAAAAGAATCGCTGAAAGAAATTGTTGAGGCTAAGAGAGGATACCACGAAGAGATGCAGAATCTTAATAATGAAGGTAGAGCAGCTTAGGTGGCAAATATTTGGGCAAGTCTAACATACTTCTCTCCTCCTGCATTCTTCAAAATAGGTTTATTGAAAGCGACTGTAGCATCAAGTCATGGACTTTTTAATGTATATTTACATATATATTACATGTTCCACTATGTGGTGATAGTTGGATACTCCCCTTGAAGTGGTAAGAATTGACTCTAAACAGACCTGTGAAAAGTTAAGCACGGTTAGAGCAACCACTGCAGAAAACATATATACGAGAGCTATCGTTGAAACCACAACCCACAAACTAAAATGAGAGGCCGAAAAAGGTGCCAAGGTTCAAAGGAAATTGCAAGGAAAATTATAGAATGTCTGGAACTAATGAAAGTAAAATATAGCATATAACACTTTGTGGAATGAAAACAGAGGAGTGCTTGGAGAGAAAATTATTAGCATTAAATGCTTACATTAAAAAGGTCTCTAATCAACCGTCTAAGCCTCCACTCTAAGAAATCTGAAAATAATGAACTAAACACCTGTCCCAAAGCAAACAGAACAATGTTATATTTGCTTTCAACAACGAAGTGATTAAGAGAAAAGTGGCAATCAATGGGCTTGCGACTAGAAAAGGAGTATGGAAAATCAATAACACCAAAGGATACTGGTTCTTTGAAAAAAATAAATGAATCTGATAAACTGCCAACAAGATTGAAAAAGAGAAATGTGAGAAGACACAAATTACCAATGTTAGAGATGAATGAGGAATAATATTATCCCGCAGCTATGAAAAGGCTAACATGGAGACCCCACAAACAACTCTATACACATAAATGCAAGCATTTAGGAGAAATGGGCCAATTTCTTTTTCTGTATTGTTGACAGAATTACCAATGTCTCTCATTTTCTCACTCTTTGCCCCCCTCAACCCAACCCCCGCCCCCACCCCAGGTCTTCCCTTTACTATTGTCTGTTGGATCAATTTTTTAAAAAGTAGAAACTACCAAACTCACCAAGATGAAATAGATAACCTGACTGGACATAGATATAGGAAAGAAATTGAATCCATAGGAAAAAAAAAACTTCCAAAAAATAATCTTTTGACCAACAAAGTAATTTGAAAATAAAGAATAAAGTTAGAGGAATGATCCTACTCAGTTTTAAGACTTACTCTACTCACAGCTGTCAGAATGGCTATTATCAGAGAGGAACAAACACGGGCTGGGAGGGTGGGGAGAAAGGGGACCCTCGCGCACTGCTGCTGGGGATGCGGACGGGGCAGCCGCTGTGGGGGACAGTGTGGAGCTTCCTCAAAACATTAAAAATGGAGCTGCCATTTGACTCAGCCATTCCACTTCTGGGAATTTATATCATAAGAATCTGGAAACACCAGTCAGAAAGAACATATGCACCCCTCTGTTCATAGCAGCACAATTCACAACAGCTAAGATCTGGGAACAGCCTAAGTGCCCGTCAGTAGATGAGTGGATAAAAAGCTGTGGGACGTTCACACCATGGAATACTACGCAGCTGTAAAGAAGGATCTCGTACCCTTTGCGACAGTATGGAAGGACCTGGAGAGTATTATGCTGAGTGAAATAAGCCAGGCAGAGAAAGACAAACATCACATGATCTCACTTATATTTGGAATCAAAGGAACAAAATAAACTGACACACAAAATAGATCCAGAGACATGGATGCATGGAACAGACTGGCAGGTCTCAGAGGGGAGAGGGAAGGGGGGGAGATTAACCAAAGAACATATATGCATACATGCATAGCCCAAGGACACAGGCACTAGTGTGATGAAGGCCTGGGTGGAGCAGGGTTTGGGTGAAAGAAGGCAAATGGGGGGGCGGGAGGGAGGAGAATGGGAGACATCTGTAATACCGTGAACAATAAATAAACAAAACAGATTTACTATAGCTCTAGCCAGCTTTGCTCAGTGGCTAGAGCTTTGGCCCGCAGACTCAAGGGTCTCGAGCTCGATTCCAGCCAAGGGACATACCTCAGTTGCAAGCTCCATCCCTGGCCCCGGTCTGGGCACGTGCAGGAGGCAACCAATCGATGTGTCTCTCTCACATCAGTGTTTCTCTCTCTCTCCATCTCTCTCTCTCTCTTCCACTCTTTGTAAAAAGCAATGGCAAAAATATCCTGGGGTGAGGATTAAAAAAGAAAAAAAAAGCCCGGCCGGGGGGGCTCAGCGGTTGAGCGCCGACCTAGGATCTAGGCGATCAGGGTTCGATTCCCAGTCAGGGCACATGCCCGGGTTGCGGGCTGTAGCCGATCAGTGGCTCTCTCATCATTGATGTTTCTATCTTTCTCTCTCCCTCTCCTTTCCCCTCTCTGAAATCAATAAGATATATTTAAAAAAAAAAAAGAAAAAAAGATTTCCTATAAACCACAGTAATCAGAGCAGTATGGGACTGGCAAGAGGACTGGCATGCGCAGATCAGGACTGAGAGTTCGGAAACAGAACCGTGGGGAGATGGACTGGTGATGCTTCTGCTTCTGGAAACACTGTAAGAAGGGAACATGTTGCGAGATCAACAGCAAACCCTTACCAAACACCTACTCAGCAGAACTGCTGTGTTACTCCATTGTACCTCATTCACTCTTCCCCACGACACTAAGATATTGCTTCTATTATTATCTCCATTTTGCAGATAAAAGAAACTGAGGCCCAGGATGAATGGCTTGCCCAGATTCACGGCCGGGAAATGAGGCAGCTGGTATCTGAACCAAGGTCTTGCCAAATCCAGAGTCTGGGCTTTGCGCCAAGCACAGCCTACTGCTCCTGGGCTGCGGTGTGGTGCTTTTTGTTTTAAACTCCCGCGGGTGGGCCGGGAGCACCCTGTCGATGATAAACACCATCCCCGCCACGTGGCGGGCGCTCATCTCGCCGACAGTCCGTGAGAAACGCTGAGTCTCTGGCTGAGAAAATTCTCTGATATTGATTTCCTTTGTTTTCTTTCTTTAATGCAGCTGTTAAGTTCATTTAAACAATGTAATTCATCATGAGATGGCCAAACCTGGGTTTTATTGATGCAACAATTAATTAGTTGGCTGCCCGTCCTGCCAAGTGAGTTCTGGATGAATGGCTGGCCAGGCGCGGGGAGCCAGGGCGCAAATACAGCAGACACATTGGCCACGGTGCTGGCTGAATCACACTCGAGATGTTATCAGAGGAGGGCCCCCTCTCGCCTCTGGGCTGGGGGCTGACTCGGAGCCGAGAGCCATTGCGGGTACTGCCTCCATCAGCGACGCAGCTGGCGGCTGGTCCTTCCTGGCCTTTTCCAAGGCGGGTGCCTGGCCCCGAGGGAAAAAAGCTCTGTGTCCTAGCAGGTTTCAGATTCACCCTCTTGCTGGAGTAAGGCTGAGCTGTGGGTGGGTGAGTGGGGTCCGACTGCTTGGGTTCAGTGGTTGACACTCACTAGCTGGGGCAACAGACCAGCCATCTATTTTTAAAATATATTTTTTATTGATGAGAGAGAGAGAGAGAGAGAGAGAGAAACATAGATGTGAGAGAAAAACATCAATCAGTTGCCTCCTGCACACAGTGAACTGGAGATCAAACCCACAACGTGGGCATGTACTCTGACTGGGAATCTAACCAGCAGCCTTTTGGTGCACAGACCGATGCTCAACCAACTGAGCCATGCCAGCCAGGCCAGTCATCTTTTTAACAGCTTTATTAGGGTAGAATTTACACACCATACAATGCATCTGTTATAAGTGTACAGTTCAATGATATTCAGTATATTTACAGAATTATACAACCATAACCACAATATAATTTTTGAATATTTCCCTCACACCAAGAAGAAACCTTATGCCCATTCCCAGTCACTCCCCAACTCCTTCTTTCTCACCCCATCTTTTAGGCAACTACTAATCTACTTTTTGTCTCAATAAATTTGCCTTTTGTGACAAAAACTTGAGTTATTATGAATAATGTTGCTATGAATATTCATGTACAAGTTTTTGCATGAATATGTTTTCAGTTCTCCTCGAAGAGAAATTGCTGGGTCATATGGTAATGCTATATTTAAAATTTTGAGAGTTTAGAAACTGTCATACTATTTTTCAAAGGGGCTGCATCATTTTACACTTCTACCAGCAAAGTGTGAGGATTCCGATTTCTCCACATCTTCTCCAACCCTTGTTATTGTCTGTTTTATTTTAACCGTCTTCATGAGTGTGAAGTTGTATCTCATTGTGGTTTTGAGCTGCATTTCCCAGATAGCTAACAATGTTGAGCATTTTTCCCTGTGCTTATTGGCCATCTGTATGTCATCTTGCGAGAAATGTCTATTTAAATTGTTTTGCCAATTTTTAAATCAGGCTATTTTTTTATTATTGATTTGTAGGAGCTCTTTATATATTCTGAATACAAGTTCCTATAAACCAGACATTTAAACCCTCAGCCCCTGTGTGTTTTCCCTCTAGGAAAAACTGCAGATGCAACATACCTGAAGCAGATTCAGCTTTCCTCAGACTCAGACCCATCAGTGCTCACACTCAAAAGACAGATTTCTCCTTTTCCACTTCCCATCCATTCAAAATACTTTCCTCATATGTTTTCCCCTCCAAAAGTCTAAATTTGGAATCAAAATCCCAGATTCTCAAGCCCTCCTAAAAGGCATCAAGGTACATAAGAAAGGGGAAGACTTGGAGTTCGACTGTTCTGCTTTAAGTCCCAGCCTTGCCGCCTTGTAGCTGTGTGTCTTCAGGCAAGTTGCTAACCTCTCTAAGCCTAATTTGCTGCTACTATAAAAGAGAAAATAAAACTTAAGTTAGTGTTGAAATGAGGAAGAACATTAAAAAAAGGACTGGAAAATTAAATGATCACCTCATGTGTGTAGTAGAAGTTCAATAAAAGAATTTCCCCTGTTCATGGCTCACTTACTTTCATAGCAAGTCCATGAACTGGGTGTTTTTAATCCTGATTTTGCAAGCGACAGAGCAGAGGCTCAGAGAGGTGAATTCACTTGCCCTATGTAACACAGCCTGTGAGGGGCAGAGCTGGCTTTCAAACCTAAACCTGATTCTCTCCAGAGCTTTTGTTCTTCTTAATGAGTTGCAAATAGAGGGACCCCATTAGAAGCTATCATCCCATTAGAGTTTTTTTAATAGAAAAATAAATGACATAAGAGTCAAGGGCATCCCTGTAGGGGTCATTTGTCTATGATATGTTTGCTTTTGTGGTTGATTTAATCTTATTAAGCAAAGGTACTGTGCTAGGTACCTGACACAAAACCAGAAACAGTTTCTGCCCTAAAGCCACTAAAAAAAATAAATGTGCAAGTTATTATTTCATTACACCTGTACTAGAGAAGTGCCTAGGTTTGAATTCCAGCAGGACAGTTTCTTAGATTCTTTAAGCATCGGTTTCCTCATCTGTACAATGGGCAGGTTGATTCCAGCTTCATTAGACTGTGGGAAAGACAAGGGAGATTGGCAAGAGAAGGTCCTGCTCAGAAGCCAGCCGCCAGTTAAAGGCTGCGGGTGGGCTCTGTCTTGAACTCGTGTTTCGCAGATGTCTGCCGGCAAATACTCTGAGCTCGGTTCTGCCGCTGTGTAGGCCAGAGGCAGTGTCCCCCTCTCCGTGCTGCGCTGGCCCAAGAGCTCAGGGGAGGCGGGACGCTGTGACTTTAGGAGGAAAAGCAGGCCTGACGAGCTGGCATGGAGAGCACCGCACGTCCACGAGGAGCTGCAGAGAAATCGCTGTGCACGAGATTAGAGCTTCAAGGAAGGCCCATGGCACAGACTTGGTATTCCTGCCGCGGAGGACAGACAACCCGAAGCTGTGAGGGGGGCCCCCATTAACTATATTTGAAGGCTCTTTCTGAATAAACGGGGCCGATTGCTTTTGCAGTTGCATTTAGTAATAGGTCACAGTTTGCCTGACTTGGGAGGTGGCTGGGGTGGGAAGCAATATGATGAGTGCACTGAAAAATCTATGTCTTTGCTCGCTCGCTCTGCTTACAAGTGGGAATTTTATTTGACTCCAGCACCTGGTTCTTGGGGAGAAAGAACTCTAGTGAATGAGAAAGTGAATAATCCATAGATGAAAAATAGCCCGAGCTCTGTAACGGCACCAAGGACCTTTGCAATATGGACAATGCACTTCTCTCCACAAGCTGTCATTAGAAGGGAGCCGGAGCTTGGCCGCTTGAGTTCAAATCCACACTCTGCCTCTTACTAGCTGTGCGATCGTAGGCAAGTGCCTTAAGCGCTCAGGGCCTCAGTTTCCTTGTCTGAGAAATGGGGATAAATCCACTACATCACAGGGTACGACAGTGGTTTAAAGTCTATGAAGTGATCAGCGTGAGGTTGGCACACAACAGGGTTTCCCAGCCCCAGAGGCGCTGGCTTTGAAAAGAGACCTGTCTAGTACACTGAAGGATGCTTGGAAGCATCCCTGCCCCGAATCCCCTAGATGCCTATGACACCCCTTCCCCCAGTTGTGATAACCAAAAATGTCTCTAGGTTCAGCCAAGGGTCCCCAGGCCCACAATAAGTGCTCAGTAAATTTATTCTTATCATCTCCCACCAGGTGCCTCTAAAACCCTCCGCCTAAATGCAACCACTTGGAAATCCCTTGACTGGAATGTCCTTTCTGACAGTCCTTCTTGCATTTGCTTCCACCTTCCCTTCTGCCTCAGACTCCCCTGTGTGTCTCCTTTTCCTGAATACTACTGCGTCACCTCCTCCAGGAAGCCTTTCCTTTTCCCTACAGCACCCCAAAGGTAGGGGTGCGCTATCTCTGGGCCCAGAGAGCAGCTTGTGCTTCATTGGCTCATCCGTTCATTCTTCCACTCCTTAATTCAAATAAATACCATGCCTGGCACATGGTAGGCGTGAAAGAACCGCTTATTAGCACAGCACCGTCACTGTCTGTGTCTCTCTCCCACACAGGACCGTGATGCCTGAAGGCCAGAGTCGCTGGCACGTAGTAGGGCTAGTTGAACACCCCAGTGCAGGGAGTGGGGAAGGGAGGAGCGTTTGGCTGGCTGCCTTCCCAGGACAGAGAGCGGCAAGCCCAGGTTCAAGCCGTCTCCCTCCTGCTTTCATCTGGTTCCCCAGGACACAGGCCAGGAAGCAGCAGGAGTCGCCTCAGCGCCACTAAATAAGCCCCTCTTTCTAAAAACATCATTAGAAACTCATTTACCGCAACCACCCAGCCGCGTGAGGCAGGGAAAATCGGCCTGCCCCTGACCGTCTTTCCCTTGTTCTGTTTGCTTTCTTCTTTTGTCTATTTTTTTCCTCGTGTTTTGCTGATTATTTCCATCTCCAAATAACTCTTTCCCCTGCTCCTGGCGCCAAGTCCCAACCTGGCTCGCGCAGCTCTGTGCCGCCCGGGCTGGAGGGAGGCCTCGGCCGCCTGCAGGGGTTTTGAGTCCAAATCCCCGAGCTGCTGGAGCCGGTCTCGTTCGCTATTAACATCCAACCGTTGGACTTACTTTCTCTGCATGAAAAAAAAAAAATGCACATAGGGCTTTTTAATAGAGTTTAATAGTTTCTGTTTTCCAAAGCTTTTTCTCTTCCCTTCCGAATCCTAATCAGGGCTATGGGTTGCTGGCTCTGGAAATAATTTTTAAAACTGATTGGAAAAAATATTTTCCATTCATTCAATGTCTGCGCTCCTGCTGCTGCATTTTGGAAAGAAGGAGACAGAGATGGAGAGATCCGGGACCACCACGTGCCAAGGCCCTGGGGAGAGGCACTCGGGGGCCCACAGTTACAACTGAAGACTCAGGCACAGAGAAGTTAAGCAAGTTTCCCACAGTCACACCGCTTGTGAGGGAATGAGGCAAGATTGCTAACAGAGCCGGCTTCTGGAAAACTCTAACGCCATCATTTTCTCTGTCCTCTAGCCCCACGCTATCTGAGTCCTGACAATATTACACCCCTGCCTCCTGCGAGGACCCATCCTGAAGGAGCAGTGGGAATTCTTTCCCACTCACCTATTGTAAAAAGAAATTCCAGCGTCCAGCCTCCTAAGGCTGCTCCGAGGGTTAAATCTCACAAATCCATGTTTGCTCAACCAGGTACCCAGAAAGCACTTTGTAATTATTAGCTGGCGTTATTTATTCCTCCTTATATCAGTCGTCTGCCCCATTCTCTGGACCCTGCCTACTATTAAAATTTCTAAATGATGACCTCTTTTTTTTTTTAATCCTCACTTAAGGATATTTTTTCCATTGCTTTTCAGAGAGAATGGAAGGAAGAGGGAGAGAGAGAAACACGGATGTGAGAGAGAAACATTGATTGGCTGCCTCCCAAACACGCCGTGACCAGGTCTGGGGATGGAGCCTGCAACCGAGGTACATGCAGTTGGCTAGAACTGAACCCAGGACCCTTCAATCCGAGGGCCGATGCTCTAACCACTGAGAAAAGCCAGTTAGGGTTAAATAACTTCTTTGAGGGTCGGGTCCAGGTTAGAACCTCTCCTGGCTTCGAGCAGGCTGCCTGGCAGCGAGCTCAGCAAATGCTGGTTGAACTGAACGGCAGCCCTAGCAACAGGCTAAATGAGTAAATGGAGTATTTGCAAATACCTTGGCCTGCTTGGGCAGTGCAGTGCCTTGGGCTGTTACAAATGCACCTCTAAAGACCCTAATGGATCAAGCTCCTGGCAGAAATATTAGTCATGGTAGGAGGCAAAGAGAGGAAATGTTTAAGGGTAGATGGAAATTTTGTCTCTTCAAATTATATTACAAAGAGGATCCTGCCTTCTTTTCTATGCATTGAAGCTTCTATTTTTAAAGTTAGGTTCTCTAACATTTTGCTCTTAAGTTCTATCTGTATGCTAGGCACTGTGCTTAGTGCTGATGTGGATAAAGGATGGTTCCCCTTAAGGGGAAATGAGGTTTATGTTAATAGAAGTAACATTATGAGCACTCCCAAGCTGGTCTTTCCCTTTTGGGTACCTGGGAGGTTTTTATCTCCTGGCTTCATGGTAGGGTCATGTGACTCATTCTGGCCCGTGAGTTGGGAGCACAAGTGTCCCATTTCACTCCTGAGCTAGACCATTCATTTGCCTGGCGTGACACCTTGGACTCTTTCTTCGTCAGCCCAGCAACATTCAATGTGATGGTTACTCCATCAGCCTGGGGACCCTAAGTGATTAAAATGCACAGAACTCTTCTGCTAACTTTCAGTGGGCTCACAGTATGCGGAAGAAAGGAACATTTGTTTTAAGCCAGTGAGTTTCTAGATTAGGGGCTCTTTGTTACTGCAGCATAACCTAGGCTATCCTGACTTAGACAAAATGAGCATATATTGGATCCTTGCTATGAACCAGATGTTGTTAATTGCATCACAAAGATTAGTACATTCAATCACTATAACAATTCCATAAATGATACTTCTGCATGTTTCTTTTTTATTTTAATTGAGCTTTGCAAGTTGAGTAGCCCAGGCTCACACTTACAGAAAGTAGAGAAGCCAGGATAAAACAAGGTGATCTAACTCCCAAGTCCTTTTTTCACTCCTGTGTGGTACCACGTTGCTGCCTCACAGGTAAAAGTTAGTGCTGTGGAGGGGTAGAAATGAAGCCACCAGGAACAAAGAAGAGGGAGACATGGTCCAGCCAGGTAGGAACGGCAGTGGCTTCATGGGGCGGTACATGGGGAGCTACCCTTTGAAGCACAGGTAAGAGTCTGTGGCCCCAAGATTCCCGCCTCTGGGTTGTCATGTCCTGTACAATCCCCTCCCTTTGAGTGTGGGCAGGACCCATGATGTGTCCTGGGCAATATAACAGAGCCAAGGGGAAGGGATTTTACAGATATAATTAAGGTCTCAATAGGTTTTTTATTTGAGTTCATTAAAAGGGACATTATTCTGAGTAAGCCAACTTAATAATCAGGTGGAAGCTCTTAAAAGGGGGAGAAGGCCCTCCCTGAGGTGAGAATTCCTCCCGGCTGGCTTGATGAAGTGAGCAGCCACATGGAGGAATCCTATATGGCAGGGAGCTGTGGGTGGCCTCCACCCAACGGCCAGCAAAACACTGAGCCCTCGCCCCACACCTTCAAGCAAATTAATGAGCTGGGGAGTAGATTCTTCCCTGGCCAGAGCTCCACAGGAGAACACGGCCTGGCCGACAGACACCTTGATGGTAGCTTTGGGGCTCTCTGAGCAGAGGCTGTGCCCAGGCTCCTGACTCACAGAGGCTGTGAGACAATAAATTCATGTTGTTTTAAGCCCCCAAGTTGGTAGCAATTTCCTCTGCAGCAACAGGAAGCTAATACAAAGTCTAGAAAGGGAACTTGATGGAGGGACATTCCAAGAGGGGGATGAGAAAGCTGTGGGCAGGCAGCCCAGCACCTCCACACAGGGTGTGTGGAAGGAGAAGCTTGGGCCTCCTCTGGGAGGACCTCAGATGGCAGGCTGCTGTTGGAAGTCCTTTAGGTCAAAATGAGAAGGCTCTGTGGACTTTCCGGCCTGGGATTGATGCGATGCCAGGAATAGACATGTGTTTGGGAATGACTGACCATGAAGTAGGGATGTGGGGCTTGGGATGTATAGTGGGTTGAAAGGTAATCCTCCATCCCCCCCAAAAAGATAGGTCCAAGGATCTATAAATATGGCCGATTTTGGAAAAGGGGGGTTGCAGATGTAATTAATTTAAGGATCTCAAGATGAAATCCTGAGTTACATAGAGTCTATGACAGATGTCCTTATAAGGGCAAAGCCTAGAGGGAGATGAGACAGACAGAAGGGAAGAAGACACAGAAAGGAGAGGAAAAGGCCACGTGAAGGCTGAGGCAGAGGTGGGAGTGATGTATCTACAAGGCAAGGAATGCCAAGGGTTGCTGGCAACCACCAGACCCTAGGAGAGGGGCATGGATGGATTCTCCCTCAGCACCTCCAGAGGGAGCCAACCCTGTTGACACCTCAGCTTTCACTTCTAGACTACACAGAGCTGTAAGGCAATAAATTTATGTTGTTTTAAGCCTCCAATTTTGTGGCAATTTGTTATGGCAATCCTAGGGAACTAACAGAATTATTTGGAAAGAAGACAGAGGAGACATTGCACTCAGACAGAATATTGCACTGGTCCACACAGGAGGTGTGATGCTCCAAGCCAAACGGTGGTGATGGGACTGGATGGAGCAGAGAAGAATCTACACCCCGATTTCCATGTCTGACCACCTATTTCCTCCTTGTGTATTACCCACACTCACAGAAACTCATTTATTGGACACCTATCATGTGCCAAGCACTGCACTCATAGCATCCATTATTTAATTCACATAATAAAAACACATTAGAGTAGAGATTATTATTATTATTCCCATTCTATGGATGACAAAACTGAGACTCAAGAGAGGGAAAGTAACTTGCCTGTGGCTATAGCTCTCGTAAGTGGCAGAGCCGAGATGAAATGCGAGTCTGTAAACTGGAAGGGCCATGCCTTTCACAAACGCTCTACTGTCTCCGAGCTCTTTCCTTCCTAAAGAAGGTTCATAACGGGTTCTGGGATGTGCAAGTCCAAGGAATCCTGGCGACAAACACTGGGCTTGGGTCTGTGCCTGTGGCATTCTCTGAGTACAGCCAGAGTATTAATCAGCCTTTGTTTATCACCTCTAATTACCTGAGACTCTGACAATTGAGTTCATGAATGCTAATGTGAGGGCAAAGTCATGAGAAGTTAAGACAGAGGCCTCAGGCTCACAAAACAAAACTCTGTGCCGTAGCTGACTCAACAACTTCCAATAGGGCGGGGTGACAAGGAGATGGGATTAAAAACAGGGACCGGAATGCAGAGCCACTTGCCGTGTACCTCCCATCCCAAGAGCTCTCAGTGGGATTACTTACTCTCTAAATAACCCGGCTCAAGGACTAATGAGTTTGAAAGATTGATGTAATCTTAACATTTGTATTGCCAAAGGTTTCGGAGCACATCTGTTATATTTTGCCTGCCCGGAAACCATTTCTCTTTCTTCTGGTAATAAGACTAGACTTTGTTTGGGAAGCCACCCCACCCTCCCCTTTCAGTGTATGTGACTCTGACGTGGTCGCTTGCTCCTGGCTCCCTCAACTCATACCCCAGCTCTTGTCTCCAAAAGGGCTCGTGTGATTCAAACCTGGCCAGTCAGCATATTTCATCCCCTTGGCTTCAGTGGTTGACTCCTGAATAAGCCCATGAGATTCAAGTGCAATTTGTTGGAAATCTTGGAGATGTGAATTGCAAATAGTCTAATTGACTTTAGGGTCAGCTACATCCTTAGGCTCAATTGTATAACCAAGACTCTCTCCTTCTCCATCTCCGGTCCTGTTTCCCTTAATAGGCTGCTTCATTTTCAGGTTCGTTCTTTATATATGTCGGGAATGCTGGCTACCAGCAGGGCCCTTCTCTGACCCACCATCGTAGGTCAAATTTTGCAGAACTCTTGATTGGTCCTACTTGCCTGCACATTCCACCACTTGGGCCAACCGCAGTTAGGAAAATGAAGTCCTGTGACAGGTCCAGGTCACCCTCCAGCTGCGGGGAGGGAGGGCAGGCAGGCACCATGAGTTTACCCCCAGTGGAGAATGAATGGCTTCCCAAAGACGGGCAAAATCCAAGTGCTCTCCAGAGTTCCTTGCAGCTATGAGTGGTTCTCTTAACCTTTGTAGGTGTTTGGAAAACTGACTTTATCCTTAGACTTTTCTGACTTGGAAGGGCACACTGGCTTCTCTGTCAATGGTCTCATTTGGCCAACTCTCCTTCCTTGGAAGCCTTACAGTCCAATTTATATGCAGGTGTCGGTTGCATACTCGCACGCTCCTGCCAAGGCACAGGCTGATGGGTCACTGAGGGCAGGCACAGCCCTCCAAAGCCAGGAAACAGAAGGAGAGATGCTCACGCCTCCCATCCTGTTACCATCCCAGCACAGCCTCTCTCCCCTTCCTGTCTCCTCCGGTTTCCCTCTTAGATCCGTTCTCCACACTACTGCCTGAAAGATTATTCTCGACTCTAAGCTGCTCATGTCACTCTCCCCTCTAAATGCCAGGGGCTACCCCATCTCACTAGGTCAAATCTGAGATTCTAACTTGGCATTCAGGGCTCATCCTAACCCAACCAGAACCCACCTTTGCAGTTACATGTCTACCACACGTCTCCATCTTCTCCTGTCTTCCATTCCTTGTTATGCTCCAACTGCATAAACTGTTTGTTTTCTGTTCCCTGTATGTGCAGGCTTTTTGGCACTCCAGGGCCTTTGCATGTGTGATTGCCTGTCTGGAACACCTTTGTCCTTGAACAATCTTTAAACCTCCCCCTCTACTAAGCCTACACTATATTATAGTCATCGGAGAGAAGCCATAATATAGTGGTTAAGAACACAGGCCCTTGAAATCCAACTTCCTGCTTCTACCACTTACTAGCCATGATTCTGGACAAGTTCCTCAGTTTCCTCATCTGTAAAATGGGGGACAAGAACAGTACCTTCCTCTTGGAATTGTTGCGAGTCTGAAATGTGGTAAATTATTAGCATACCTAGAGCAGTGCCTGGAAAACCAGGAAACAGAAAGCACATAGTAAGCACTCTAGAAATGACTCCCATTGCTTTTATTTGTTTACATTTCTGTCTCCTTGTCAACTGTAGCCTCTTGGAGGCCAGTAGATTCTTCCCCTCTGCTCCCTGAGTGTTCATTCTCTGCAATAGGGGACTGGCTTTCTGGACACTGTGAGCCTTAATGACCCTGGGTTTCACGGTGGGGGAAATTCACCCCGAGACACATCTCAGCCAAGCACCACATTTGGGGCCAGCCAGGATGTCATGCTGACTGCTAACCTGGTGGCCACGAATAATCATTTCAACAGGTGACAGTACAGAGGGTTGGTAACATGTTCCCATGGAAACCAGCACCTGTGCAGGGAAAGGCGGTGCCAGGGCGATCGCTCGGGAAGTGGTGCTGCTGAGTCATCTGCGGGGTGGCTGGCAGGGGCCTGGGCGCAGAGCAGGCTTTAACCACTGAGCTCTTCCTCCAACGCCTGGGCTACAGATGCTCAGGCCTCAGACGAAGATGAAGCTATCTAATCCGAAAGTGTATTTTGGTAAAAACGAAAACAGGCTGGGTTGGAAGACAGGGTTGTGTTGCCTTTTGACCCCCTCCTGCCCACACAATTCCCTTTTATTGCAGGAATTATTTTGCTGCTTCTCCAACCTTGATAACTTTTTCAGGGTAACGAAAACTCTCTTCTGCCCTAAACAGACTAACAGGAGAATTTATTTCTCCTGATCTACCTGCGGATATTGAGGGCAGTAATAACTGGAATTTGTATATTGCTTCAAACGCATTATCATTGGACCCTCAGGGCAGCCATTGGAGGTAGGCGTGGGAATCATCTCCATCACAGACTAGAGGGGTTAAGCATCTTGCTCAAGGTCACACAGCCAGGGTATAAAGCAAAATGGTATAAAGAAAAGAACTCCCTTTTGAGGTCAGAGAGATCTGGGTTTTAATCTCTATTCTGCTAATTAACATTTAATAACCATTTCCTAGTTATTAAAATGGTACATTAATACCTGCTCCATAGATTTATTATAAATTGAACAAACTGTGATATAAAGAGGTCCTAACATCACATATACTGCCTAATAATCCCCTTTCTCTTTGCTCCTTCCCTCTTCCTTTTTCGTGACTTTGAATAGAGTCGGAGCTTGAACCCAGGCCAGTTGAACCCCTGCCCCACGCTCCTTTTGCTTCCCCAGCTGCCTGGAGCCTTGCCCCCTGCCGCTGTGATAACACAGTGTGGGGGCAGGCCAGGCCTTCTTGTGAATCACCTGTGATTCAGCAAAGGCCAGCCTGGGTACTGGAGGAGCTGCACTTATTCATTTGCTCCCTGAGTGAGCTCTGTGCGTATTTAGGGGGATGGCGGATCCAACTTTGAATCTTCTGTGCATGTTAACCTGTCCGCAGGGGGCCAAGATCACCATCCCTCAGAGAGATGGACTCTCTGCGCTGAAGCTGGGGGACCACTTGGAGCTTCAGCTCCAGACTTACGGCTCATGGTTGCACAAGGGACCAGCATATAATACCTGCTCTCATGGCACCCAAAGATGAGGTGTGGTATGGACAGAAATATTTTAATACAATATAAACCATGACAAGTCCTAGATTACAGCAGATCAAAGCAGACAAGACCCCTGTCCTCATGGAGCGTAGGTTGCAGTGAAATTTAAGAGACTCGAACTAAATTATCACTTAAATGTACGCTAAAAAGTGAGGTGCCAAACTCTCCAACCAGATGCATGGTGTCTCCAAAACTCATTTATTTGTTCCTTCTTACAAAGGATACGTATTCTGCTCCTGCTTTGTGCCAGGCGCCATGCTGGGGGCTGGAGATACAGTGACGAAGATACGGTCTCTTCCTGCCATGAAGCTTAGAGTCTATTGGAAGAGACAGATAGTAATCAAATGTTTGTATAAGATACATAAAACCGCAACTGTGACAAGGACTGTAATGAAATGGCAAATGATTAAAAATTTTTTAACTAAATGGAGAAGCTGGAGAGGACTTTCCTGAGGAAATAATATTAGAACTAAAGTATGATGAGGCATTAGCTAGGCGAAGAAGAAAAGGTGGAGAACTCAATAGAATATCATGTGCAAAGGTCCTGTGGTGAGAGGAGCATTGCACATAGGAAGGATTGACAAAAGCCGATGCAGCGCCATTCAATGAGCATCTGGCTACAATACAAAACCCATCATTGTACCCCCATCGACAGCACAAATCTGGGTCCCTAACACTTAGTTATTTTGATTCGAAGATGCCAGTGATTATAAGATACCCAGCTGGTTTATTATTATTATTTTTTAATGTGTAATTTTTTAAAATAGTGAGAGCTTTGCCTGGCAAGTGTGGCTCAGTGGTTGAGCGCCGACCCATGATCCAGGAGGTCACAGTTTGATTCCCGGTCAGGGCACATGCCCGGGTTTCTGGCTCGATCCCCAGTCGGGGGCGTGCAGGAGGCAGCCGATCAATGACTCTCATCATTGATGTATCTCTTTCTCCCTCTCCCTTCCTCTCTCCGAATCAATAAAAACATATTTAAAAAAATAAGTAAAAATGTAAAAAACTAAAACTAGTGAGAGCTTTCTTACCATATTTAATCAAAATACATCAATTTCTAAATAAACATTTTATTTTGGATAATTTTAGATTAATAGAAACCATACATTTTAAGATGTGTTCTGAACTTCAAAGTGTGAAGAAGATGCATCTCGGAATTACGGCAATTTCTATGATTATGACAATCATGGGTAACATTTATTGGGTTTTTCCTATGTACCAAACTCCAAGCACTCTTGATTTAAAACTCAGAAAACACATTATTAGTGAAATCATATGGCACTTGTCGTTCTGTGACTGGCTCACTTCACTTAACATAGTGTTCTCCAGATCAAACTGAATTAACAAGCAAAATAGAGACAGACTCATAGAGAGAGGGCAGGCTGACAGCTGGGGGTGGTGCAGGGATTGAGCAAGAAAGAAAAAAAGAGAGAAAGAACTCACAGACACAGACAGTGTGGTGACTGCGGGGGGAGGGGGGAGGCTAGAGGGGAATAAATGGTGATGGAAACAAATAATAGAATAAAATAAAATAAAATATAAAATATAAAGTAAAATAAATATATATTAAAATGGCAAAAAAAAAACCACCTCAGAAAAATACAAATGGAGAAACTGAAATGGAGAGAGGTTGACACACTTTCCCAGAGCCACCCTGTGAGGACCGACTGGGTCAGGACCTGAAGGCAGCAGCCTGGCTCCAGAACTTCATAACCAGTGAGTGTGACCAAGCTTTAGGACCTCGGCCCAGCTCCAGTCCCAGGATGGCCTGTCCTCCCTCGCCTGCTTTTGGGATAGTTGGTGAGCTGAGTGCCAGTGGGTGAGGTTGCAGGGGGCTCAGTCTTTACCCAGTGACACAGCGTAGCCTTTGGGCATGCCCTGACCCCTCGTGCTCGCTTCTCCCATGCCAGACCAAGTGCCACACGGAAATGTCACAGAGGAGAAGATGGTCCCCCCCAGGCGCGAGGCCAGCCTGGCCACACTGGCTGCACAGATCTCCGTGTCAGTGCCAGGAGCTGGACTTGCCAATGGGTGGGGAGCCCAGTGGCTTTTGAGGGCATGAGATTATTCATGTTCCTGTCCAGATGTCAAAGTCATCCTTCAATGTCATTTACCTTGTTTACCAAGAGGAAGACAGCCAATATTCATTGATCCCTTGTGTTAATTTGTTCATTGGTTTTGTGGCAACTTTGGTGGCAGGTATGAGAGTAAGTTAGAGAGCTCCATGATAAGAAAGGTTAGGGGAAAAAATATAAGATAGCCTGGTTCATTCAAAGCCACCTGAAGGACACTGTGACTAAGTATACAGATAGCGATTAGCTGTCACCTGTGAGGGCCAAGGGTCCCCATATTTCTTGCTTGGCTTAATGTGTGACTTTCCTATCCTTCATTTTTCCTTCTGACTAAGGCATTTTTATATTTTACAGCTCACACCACACAGAGCCCTGCAGCCTGTGAGGGTTAGAGCTTATCGGTGTGCCTCTGTCTCAGACTACCTGGGATTGAACCCCAACTCCATTCCTTCCTTCGTGAATTAAACAAGTTACTTATATTCTCAGTGTCTCAATGTCCTTATATAAAATGAGGTTAGTAATGGTACGCACCTTGTAGAGTTGTCGAAGGCCCTAGCCCACAGTAAGTCATCAATAAATGCCCCTTCCTCCTCTCTCTTCCTCTCCTCCTCACTGTATTTCCAATAGGCTATTTCATTAGATCTTTCTAATCAGCCTGTGAAGAAGAAAAATACCATCATTTTAAAGTAGTGTAGCTCACTCAGAAAGGAAAAGGGCTGTGATGCCAGCACCCCAATAGAGGGGAATTCTTCTCTGTTCTGTTGACTTGCTATCCCATGACCTTTTTAAAGTCAACTTTATTGAGTTTTAAATTAACATAAAATAAAATGTTCACATTTCAAGTGTATCATTCATGGACTTTTACCAAACTATTGTGCCTGTGTAACCTCTACCACAATCAAGATATGGAACATTTCCAGCACCCCAGAGGTCCCCTTGTTTCCTTTCCCAGCCATTCCCCATCCTCCAGGCTGTTGACCTGCCTCCTGACACTGCAGATCCTATTTGTCTTTATAGGATTTCATGTAAATGGAATCGTACAATATGTCCTCGCTTGTGTTTGGCTTCTTTCACTCAGCGTAGCACTTTTGAGATTCACCCACGAGTGTATCAGTAGTTTGCTCTTTTTATTGCTAAGTAGTATCACAGTGTGTGGATACAGCCCAGGTGTTCATCAGCTCAGCAGCTGATGGGCTTTTGGGTTGTTTCCAGTACTTGGGTGTTAGGAATAATGTTGCTCAGTGACTGCACACACCTACATCCACGTGGACTATGTTTCATTTCTCTAGGGCAGATCCAAGGAGCAGAATTGCTGGCGAACCACAGAATCTTGACCGCTTTATTTTTTACTAAGAACTGCTCCTTCAACCACTCACCTATACTAATACTTACAGATTTGTTTGATTCAGGAATTTTAAAATGATTGTGAAATTAGAACTATATCTAATTTATCCTAAGTTGACTGGCACTAATCCTACCCAACAATGAATATTAGTGCAGTGGCATTCTGCTGCTGACTTCTGCCCCTTCTGCCCTAAGGCATAGTGACTCACATAACCAGAATAGGACGTGTCCCTCTCCTGGTCTGGGCAGTGTCACTGGTAAGTCAGTCCCTGATATCAGGACATACAGTACCCATGAGACACACAGACTGTGGCAAACAACTTCAGCCCCTCCTGCATAGCCTTTCAGAAAACAGCCTTGTGCTCACGGAAGCATGTCACCAGAAGCTCTAAGCAGGGGTGCCTGCCACATGGGTCCCCGGATGAAGCTAAAGCTTGTCCTTGGTCAGATTCTACCACTTCCCAAGGTCCTGTCATCCTGCCTTGTTAAAGTCAGCTTTCTTCCCTAATGCCTTTTGGTAAATGATGCGACAATGTTGACTTTCCCCATCCTCTTTTGTTTCATGTACTTATTCCACTTAAATCCCACTTCCCATTTCATTTTCTCTTTCCCACATGCAAGCATTCCAATGCACTTAATGTGCTTCATTTGTCTGCATATGTTCCTCCAAAATGTTATTATTTTGGTGATGTATCATTTGATTTATAAGTGGCATGGTGTCATTTCTCATTCTGTTCTTTCTCTTTTATTTCCCCTGAACTCTGTTTTCACATTTCATCTATATTGCTAGATGTGAAGCTAGTCCAATTTTTCTAACTACTGGTCAGTACTCCTTGAGGGGCATCCTTCCTTTCTTACCTGTCCACTTTCCCTGTGATGGGCACCCCATCTCCAACCTCCTGTTACCACAAACAGTGCTTCAGTTCTCATGCACGTTCCCTATGGACCAGTAAGAAAGTTGATATGGGACATACCCCTAGGGACTGTATTGTTGGCCACAGGCTATGAGTGTACTTGATGTGACCAAGCACTGCACGGCTGGTCCAGAATGCTGGAACCACACACCACACTCCCTCCAGCAGGGATAGACCCACCGCTTCCCCCAGCCAGCACTTGGCATCACTCAGCTTTCTAATGTTTGTCAGCCTCATAGGTGTAAATCGATATTGTGTTGTTGATTCCACTTGAATTTCTCTGATCACTAATGAGTTTGAGCATCTCTTCATATGTTTGGTGGTCTTTTGGGCTTCCTGTTCTGAACATTGGTTAATTATATAGTTTGCCCGCTTTTTAAAATTGAGGTTAACGACATTTTCTTGTTAATATCCAGGTAATATAAACTTCAAAAAGATAGCACAGTGCCCTGAACAGAGCAGTCACTCAGAATGACTTGTTGAGCAATTGAATGAGAACAGAAAGCAGCCCATTGCCTGTGGCCTGTCTCCCTAGAGAGTTAATGAAACATGCCAAACAATGAATGAGTCAGTGCCTGTGTCCCCAGAGATTCTTTAGTTGCAAACAACAAAAACAGACTCTGTCACTCACAAGGAAGGATGTGGGGGAACACATTGGGGCAAATTAGTTTCAGTATGTTTTGGTCTTTGCATCACTCTGCTTATTTTTGAAAAGCCTGGAAGAGAGGAACTGATTAGCACAGACAGCTGGTCAACTACAGGTTGGGGTTAGATGGATCACCTTGACTGACATTCCCACCAAAATTGCATTCAATGGGTAGCTTACCAAGGGAAAACACAAGTGTTGGAAACCAAAAGAAAAGGGAATGAATGGTTCCTGAACAGGTGGAACCAAAATACATTCACTACAGTCTTCGCCATCCCAACAGGATCCTCCCTGCCGAGCTTCTTAGGTGCTTAGAATTGCAGGTACTGTGGCCAGGTGTAGAGAAAAGCTCCAGGTAAGTTGGAAGGGAAGACCTGGGATAAGGGGAGCCTAACAGGTATCTTTTCATCAAACCTGTATTGAGTACCTACTGTGTGCCAGATACTCTTGGGTGATAAAGAGAGAAATCAGACATGCTAATTTATACCTTTCTTTTTACAGCCCAGGGCCTAGTGGGGAAGCCTGGCATGGAAAAATGATCTCTTCCACCCAACAGATTTTTATAGGTGCTAAAATAAATGGACAGAGACCTAAGAAATAGAAATAAGGGAGAAGTTAATTTTGGCACTGGGGAGAGGAAGGAGTTGGAGAAGTCTCTTTGGAGAGGATGCCATTTTTTTGCTGAGACATTTATGTAACAAATATCTACTGAGCATCATCCTAGGCACTGGGGACCCTGCAGCGAGTGGTGTCCTTGTGTGGTTTCCACGCAGGTTCTGGGAGTTTGACTCTTACCTGTCCATGTCTAACCTTCCAGCTCCATGTCCCTCCATCCTAACCAAGACTTCTCGCTTTTGTTTCAGCCACGTGGTGAAACCTTCCTCATCTGATATGTGGCCCATGTTCTCTGTTGCATCCGCGGATGTGTTCATGCTGTTCTCTTACCTGGGCCCCTCCCTGCCCCCTTTTGTATCTAACCAATGGCTGTTCATAGCTTCTCCGGGGGCTCACCTGGAGCCCCTCTCTCCTCTCCTGCCTGCACGAAGTCCCTCCTCTCCAGAGCTCCCACAGCCCCCTGTGGTCTTCTCAGTAATTTCATCAGTTACAATAGAAACCTTGATTCAACTATCTGACTCCTTGAGGACAGGGACTACATTGAATTCATCTTATTTCCAAGTACATGTTCACTGAATTTTTGCTGAATGAATGAATGAATATTGGGAGAAAACCCAGACAAGATCTATGTCTTGCCTCAACAATCAAACTACTGTGTGACCAGAGGTAGATCTGTGGCCCACTCTGAGCCTCTGTTTCTTCATGTGTGTTATAGAGACTTGGACTGAAAATTTGTAGGGCCCTATTCCTAGTTCTGGGCTTCTACACCTCTCTTTCTCTCTTTTATTACAACTGTCTTGGTGGAAAAGATACATGACTGTCATAAAACACTTAGACAATTCAGAAGAGTACAAAGAAAGAATGCCAAACATACCCAAATCCTATCACCCCAAAATAACCATGGTTAACATTTGATGAATGTCATTCCAGACATCTTTCTACGCTTACATACTAATAGACAGTAGATCAAGAGGTAGAAATAAAATTATAAGAAAGGGATCATAGTATCCTGACTTTTTTTTTTGAAATACGATGTTAAATTGTTTTACTCTGGATATAACAGAAGAAAAAGAAATTGAAGTGAAATTAATTAAGGGAATCACTGAACCTCAAAGTCCCATTACTCTGACATTAAACACTCATCAGAGGAAAGCCCAACAAATACCAATGATTCCAATACAAAGAAATTTCAAATCAGAGGAGAAAGCGGGTGCCTTTTCATTCTCACCGTGGTATCTCAGGCCCTAGCCTGGAAGAATGGGTGGCAGGGTCCCTACGATTCGGTGCCAGCAGCCTGTGACGACATGATGGATGACCAGCTGTCCAGCCTTAGGCCGTAATTGATGACAGCGCAGTATTGACCCGAACTATCCAGCACGAGAAATCCAGTACCTGAGGCCGCGAGCCAGG
Organism: Miniopterus natalensis; assembly: GCF_054644295.1. Taxonomy (NCBI): domain Eukaryota; kingdom Metazoa; phylum Chordata; class Mammalia; order Chiroptera; family Miniopteridae; genus Miniopterus; species Miniopterus natalensis. The sequence goes on from NC_142083.1 coordinate 87,589,858, forward strand.
GCGTCAGCGATGCAGCGGGGCCGGGCCTACCCCGCGAGCCCCGTCCCTGGGGCTGACATATCCGACTGCCTGACAAACCCTCCCAGAATCCAAATGATTGAGGGCACACGGGGGAAGTGTTCTGGCAGATCTGGAGACAATGTTCTGATTTGATGCCAGGAGGGTTTCCAGCAATAAATTACACATTTGACGGAGATTGTCCCATCTCTGCTCCGTGCAGGCCCCAATCCCTCACAGCTTCTGCAGACAGATGAACTCACAGTCTGACGTGATCTGCTCCAAAGGTGGGGATGGCTGTGATGAGAAACGGAGATGTCTTGACTGGTGAAGCAGGAACATGGAAGGCACAGGGTCGAACACAAGTCGCAAAGTTCTGGGTTTGAATCCATGGTCTGCCCTTTACTGGCTGTGCAAACTTGGTCAAGCGTCTTAACCTTTCTGTGCCTCAGTTTTTTCACCTGTAAGTGGAGATGAGAATGGCAATGACTGCTGATGTTTGTTTGTATAAGACGCAGCTAGCATATGCAGGGGCCTCGCTAAATTACAGCTGCGTGTATGACCTTAAGCAAGTCAAATGGCCTCTTTGTATCTCAGTTTTACCATAAGAAATATAATAACATATGGTAATAATAGGTAACCATGAATACTACATATTGAATTCTTAGTATGTGATGGTCACATGCCAAAGAGTATGGGTCCTTTACCTATAAAATTAACTGGTTATAGGTGTTAACCACATTTACAAAATACCTTCACAGCAACACCTAGATTAGCAACTAGTCTGTGTTTGATTAACTGGGTACTACAGCTTACCCAGGTGGGCACATATAGTAACAGTCACAACATCCTTACATGATCCCAGGCCCTTTGAAAGCTTTTCCCTCTGCCTGGGCTTCCCCTCCCGAAGTCTTCTCAGTTTCAGGAGCCTTCGAGGCACAGCCTGAATGCTCCCTCCTTCATGAAGCCTTCCCAGATTTCCTCAAGCAGGGTGAGACCCCTCCCTCGTGCTCCCACAGTACCCCAGCTCCAATCTGTTCCAGTATTTATCACACCGCACACCAAATACTTACTCCTAGCCCCTTTACCCCAACTAGGCTAAGCAGCAGAAGCTGGGCCTTTTTTCAAGCCAGTGTCCCCAGCATCCGGCACATGAAAGGGGCCCAATAAATATTTGTTAAATGAGTCCATTTGTTACGGAAAAGAAGGAGAATGTGAAGGAAACAGACCTCAAGCTCAGTGGAGGCATGTGGAAGCTCACCTCAGTATAGTTTGTCCCATCCGGCCCCTAATGCCTTTCCCTCCCTGCTGCTTGGAGCCAGTCCGGGCAGGGCTGCCACGGGGCGAGCCCGTCATTAAAGGGTATGCGGGGCTGGGGGGAAGGTGGGCGCTCCGCAGCCAGTCGCCAGCGGCCGCTTTCTGCGAGAGGCTGTGCAATTGGTATTCCACAGGATGTCACAGTTTTTCAGCTTCTTGCTGAAAAACACCAAGTGGTTGTAAATCATTCCACTGCAGCTGTCCTAGCGATAAGTGCCTGGGAATTGGGAAGGGACATGGGGACGTGCTCCTGCCCGCAGGAGCCAAACAGGGCTATTTCAGAATCTGGGTAATGTATGCCGAAATGCGGGGGGGGGGGGGGGGTCCCTCAGCTCCGGAGGCAACCGGAGTCAGGACGACATTGGTTCTCACGGTGGGGGGTCCACAGGGAGAAGGTGCCGGACAGGTCCCCCGGGGAGCAGGCCCTGCAGCACTCTGGAGGCGTAGCCAGGCCACTGAGGAGCCCGCTCCCACGCTCGGCCGGCCTTGGGAAAGTATTTAACGTCGCTGATCTTCATTCCACTTACATGTAAAATGGAGACAAAGGCAATAGCTACTATGTGGAGTTGTTGAATGCTATGTAAAGTTTTTTTTAAAAAAAAACAACAAACAAATGATCCCAAATTCATTTAGTCTACATAACTTTTTTTTTTATAGCATACATTTTTATTATTGTAACTAGATCATTAAAGACTTTTAATGAGATTTTTTCCCCCTTGTTTTTTCAAGGTTTCTAAATATTCTTTACAGAAGAAAGTGAATGAAATGGTAAGGAAATTACAAAGTATACATCCACCCCTAGAGTAATACAAAATGTGCATAGTATTTTTGTCCATATAAATGTGACATTTATAGTAAAAAGAGAGTTGAAGTTGGATATTAACATCCTTGTTAAAGGGCTAAATTACAATTTCAAATATAGCTGAATCCATCCCACAAATTTATTTCCGGATTACATAGTCTTTACATATTATAAAACAAATCTAACACATTTTTCATATTATTAGTAGTGGTTTTATATTAAAATAAATAAAACAACAAAGAAATAAGAACAACAAAATCTCATAATGATATCTTTTCTAGGTGTTTATGCAACATGGAGTTACTAATTACAGCCTGACAATTTTAAATAATATGCAGGAGCATTTGAATACAGCGCTTGGGGTATGGTGCCCATCCTTCATCATTCAGCAAGCGTTTATCTGTGTATTCCTCTCCTATAGTTATTAAAAGTTAATATTTGCATTTTTGCAGCATAATACATGAGCAGAATATTAACATATACTGGGGTGTTTTCCTATGCTTTCTGCCAGGCTCTCCTGGTGATTGAAAGGAGATTCAAAGACTGGATTTCTTGATACTGGAAAGGGCTTGGAGCTCGCTGCGTGAAGGATCAGGGAGGATCAGCAAGAGGGCAGGAAGGGGCATCACTGTGAAGCAGTCATGTCATCTATAACTATTCCAATAGGTCCCTCTAAAGTAAATGTTCTTTAAACATAAACATAGTGCAATTATCACACTTAAAAACTACCAATAATTTCTTAGGTTACCAAATATTCAGAGTTCATAGTTTCCTAAATGTTTTATAAATTTTTTACAGTTTATTTAAATTGTGATCCAAAGTCCACACATTGCAATGGGTTACTCTAGCTCATGAATCTTTTTAAAACCACATGTTCCCCCTTCATCTCTTCTATTGTTCCTTGAGTGTGTTGTTGTTTTTAACAGTTCCTGGAACATGGCAACCACTGTATAAATGTTTGCAATTACCACCATCATTATCATCACCATCATTATGATATCAGCAGTAGCAGCACCACCATTATCCCCATCATCTTCATCACCACCACCACCACCATCATCACCATCACCACCACCACCATCATCACCATCATCACTACCACTATCACCACCACCACCATCATCATCACCACCACCACCATCACCATCATCATCACCACCACCACCATCACCATCATCATCACCACCACCACCATCACCATCATCATCACCACCACCACCACCATCATCACCACCACCACCACCATCATCACCATCATCATCACCACCACCACCACCATCATCACCATCATCACCATCACCACCATCATCATCACCACCACCACCATCATCATCACCACCACCACCACCACCATCATCACCATCACCATCATCACCATCATCACCATCATCATCATCATCATCACACCATCACCTTTGTTGCTGTCAGCATTACTGTCTTGTCAAATATTTACTTAGCTCCAGTTACACACCAGGTTCTCTACTAGGTGTGGAGAATTTTTAGGGATCGAAAGCTATGATCCTCAAACAGGAAGCTGGCGTGCAGACATCCACAGGTGCTGCACAAAGGCTTGTCCAAGGAGCACAGAGAGGAAATCAGTGAAGACTTTCAAGAGGACCAATGTTTGAACTGACTCCTTAAGAAGGTCCAGGAGAGGAAATGGGTAGGCAGACAAAGGGGTGCTGTTTAGGTGCAGGATAACATTTCAGGACGAGGAAAGGCATGGAGACCCACACCTGCAAGGTGCGCTCATGGAGTGGTGTTACCTGGTCAGAGGGGAGGCGATCCCTGCAATCATCAGCAGAACTGGCGCCTCCTCGGAACATTCCTAAGTTGCATTCGTGGCCACAGAAGATTCCTGGACCTCAACACGCTCAAGCACGTGGTCTAAGTAAGTGAAAGCTTCTGCCTTAAGCCATCTTCACAGCCCCACGCCATCATCTCCATATGAATGTAGATAACGTTAGATGGGAAAATTTCAGCTAAATTGGCCCTGGATTCCTTCTTCAGCCCATGAGAGCTCAAAGATGGAAAAGTTGCCACTCAGTTTCCCCACGTGCTTCGAATCTCCTCAGACACAGAATTTTAAGTGTCCAAGCTGATGCAGGCAGTGGGTGGTAGAGCTACGGTTTGCTCTCATCCTGTAAAATCAATCTTCTGATTATTCTAGAGCTCCATGGTCCGGTATGGTAGCCACTAGACACATGGCTATTCACATATATTTTTTAATGAATTCAAATGAAATAAAATTTAAGATTTTGTTCCAAGTGGCACCAGCGATTTAAACTGTTCAACAGCCACATGCAGACAGTTGCCACTGTGTTGGATAGTGCGGGTACTGAACATCTCCATCAGTGAGGAAATTCTATGGCACGGTGCTGCCTTAGGGAAAACACAGCACCCTTCCTGTAGCTACCCTGTGCTGTCGGAAGAACATGCCTCATTTAGCTGTAGCTTTCAACGTCCCATTCAAGACACACCAGAGACCCACATACCTCCCCCCATAAGGTTACCACCCAGGAATACCCATTTGGAAGGCAATTAGGCAATATGAATCATGAAAGGTGCAATTAATCAAAGGCATAGAAAGAAGCCACAGACTGTGGCAGCTGCTCCAGCTGCGGACACTGCACTGAGAAAGAGCAGACTGGCCCCAAGGAACATCAGCTCGCCCACAATCAGCACCCTCCCCGGGCCTTGGGACTACAAAGCTATGTTTCATTATGTTGTTTGACATCTCTCCTCCACGTATCTGGAGTTTGCCCTCTGTAGCTCACCATGGGTATTTTTAAAAATATATCTTTATTGATTTTAGAGAGAGAGGAAGGAAGAGGGAGAGAGAGAGAGAAACATCAGTGATGAGAGAGAGTCATTGATGGGCTGCCTCCTGCACACCCCCTGCTGGGGATCAAGCCCACAACCCGGGGAATGTGCCCTGACCAGGAATGAAACTGTTACCTCCTGGATCATGGGTCAATGCTCAAACGCTGAGCCATGCTGGCCGGGCTCATCATAGGTATTAATTCACTTAGTTTCAGCATGGGTCTGTGCCTATTATGTGCTGGGCACACTGTGTGCACAGTGGAGAAGAGTCCATTGGGGGTTTTTGGCTTCACAACTTGGTAGTGAAAACTGGGTTCAAGTCTGACTCTGCATCTCCCTGAGGTTTGGTACAAATCCCTGTGCGGCTCTGGACCTCGGTTACCCATCTGGAAAATGAGATTTTAAAAAAAGGTTTGTGATAATCCAATGAAATGATGTGTCTGCAAGCTGAAAGGCTCTGCTCGGAAGGTCAGCGTTTTCATTGAACTTCCAGGCCCTTCCTAGGGCACCAGTGAGTGTTAGATGGCAGAATCAGAAAGAGAGGAAGCACCAGTTCATTTATTCAAGTCTTCATTTTACATATGACGATGCAAGGGGACTAAAAGGGCCTGCGTGAGCGAGCACAGGGAGACAGAGAGGGGCTGGAGCCACAGACTCCCATGTCTCTTCCCGCTCGGATCATCTGTTCGCGCTCAGCCGGGCTGTGAAGCGCGCTCTGCCTTTACGGCCCACAGGCTCTCAGTGGGCTTTCATTTAGCTGAGGTCAATAGTGATGGTCGCAGAGACCATTTACTGAGCACTCATTATGCACCAGACAATTGCCACATGCACTGGTGTTGCATCCCTGCGTCCAGACCCTTCCTATACAGAGGGGGAAACACCGTCAGAGGGGCTAAGCTCACATCCAAGGCCACACCGCTGGTAATCAGCAGAGGAGGTGATCGAGCCCGTGCTTTTCTGACTCTGAAGGTCTTTCACAGCTCACTGTCCCCGAGAGCAACAGGATTTTGTAATTGCCGAGGGCTACCCAGATGGTGGGAGGGAAAATGCTTCAGCTGCTTGCCCCCGAGCAGGGCCCGGCTGCAGCCCCTTTCCCGGTGCTGCTCACATGCCCAACAGGACTGACCACCCTGCGACTTACTGTTTTGCCAAAGTCCCTCTGTCCCTTCACTTGACTGACAGAGGAAGGTCTTCAAGGGAGCAGAGCTGCCTGGAGAGAGAGGAGGTAAGTGGGTCCCCAGGGAGCCTTCCCAGGACTTTGAGAAGCTGCCTCCACTCCCAAGCCTTGGGTTCCTTCCTCTATTGGGATCTGCATGTTTATCTTTTAAATTATATTTAACTAAATTTTTCGGTGAAAATATTTCTGGAGGAATTTTCTAATTAAATGAAGAAGCAACATTCTCAAATTATTTGGGGCAAACTCTATCTCCACTTCCTGCTTAGGGAAGAAATTAAAATCCCACATTGACCTTTTTGGAAAGGTCAGGACCGGTTTTATTCCTATGCCTTCATTCTAGTGCCTGCTCCTGGCCTTGGTGCAAATTTACACCTCAGTTTAGAACAAAGGGAGTTAATGTAACTGGGATTACAGGATGAATTTACAAGCGTTCTTGGTGAAGGGCTCACCTTCTGCGTGTGTCTGTTTTGGCTGCCGACCAGCATGACTGTGGTTATTTCTATGCTGTGACAGCTTCCATCTTCTAAACAAAGGTTACTTATTACTCTGTGTCACCATTAACCCCCTTCTAATGCCACTTCTGTTGGCATCGGGCAGCTGCAGCGCCAGCTCCGCAGCCCCTGATGCCTAGTAGATGTCCCACAATTACTGGTTAATTTTGCTTTGTGTGCCTCTCATAACATTTAGCGCTACCTGACCTTATTTTACAAGGTGGGATGAAAGGTTTACAGTTGTGAGTATGTGAAGCACAGAGTTTATTCTTGCAGTATTATTTATTAATTCCGGTATTCTTTTCTACATGAACAACTGTAAACCTACTTTTGCAGCGCCTTGCGTGTGCCTTTTATTTTCCCTCTCCCTAGAATTTAGGCCACAAAAAGCCAGAGACGTTGTTCCTTGAGCGCTCCATCAGCATTTGCTGGATAAATAAAGCAGGAGGAGCCACAGTGAGCCCTAGAGAAGGAGCCTCCTGTCTTGAATTCCGAATTTAACGTGAGAATAGACATGGAAGGCAGTCCTTGGCATCGGCAAGGAAAACAAATTAGGGGCTCATGAATCCGAGCGTGGAAAATAAAGCTGCCAAGTAAGAGTGCTATTATCAGTAAGTATTCCATAGACGACTTGTGAAAATAATATCTAACATTGCTTGCCAACCGCTCTAGGTGCATTTTATATGCATTATCTCCTCTAGGCCTTTGCAACTGCGGCACGTGGTGGGCGATTCCTTTTGAAGGGTGCTGTTCCGTGAGCGTACAGGGAGACGAGACAATCAGTGCAGGCGGCAATTAGAGGAATGGCCAGAAGCACGGGGCTGGCGAGTGGTGAGGCCAGGTTTGGTCTTTACTGTCCGCCCTGCTCCTCCACCTCCCTGGGTACAAACACCAGCCTTTGAGAGCTGCAGTACCATGAATCAGTCAGCACCCTAATATTCAAGCATCAGGGAAATGCCCTAAGCTAAAGACAAAAAAGAAATTAACTCCCTCACCCTCTATTTGTGTTCTAACAAGCATCTCTGCGTTCCTCAAGAACTAATCCCTTTATTTCCATAATTGATTCTGGTGTTTTCTCTGCTTTCCCAGCTAAGTGCTTTCAAAGACTTTCAAAGACAGTTTACCACTCTAGGGGGGGAAAACTTTTCCCTTCCTTCCTTCTAGGTTCTTCGGCTGGCCTAATAATTAGCCTAACTTAAGAGAGATTAACAGAAGGAAAAAAAGAAATTTAATGCCGTACATATGGGAACCTCAAAGATCTGAGGCTCCCCGATAGACTGAGCTAAGGAGAAGGCAGTGGGAACCTGGCACTTCGAAGGGGAGGAAGCCAACTCACAGGACCTGCGAAGAGCAAATGCTTGGTAAACAGATGTTGGCCCTGCCATGCAGGTAAGTCTTTTTGGTGTAAAAATTATCTCTGTAACAGCTCTCTTCCTGGTACCAGCCCCTGTCTGAATTCTCTTATGCAGTTGGGAGGGGGTGTGTGTGTAAAAAGCTCTTCTTGAGTCTGTTGGGCTTTGATTACCTTCAGCTCCAAATAATGCCCAGGCCAAAGTGGCACATTCTGGGGCAGCCTGACCTCAACCGTATCACCTCCTGTGCTTTCCCTCTATCTACCAGATTAAAGCTCTCCTGACAGGGACCTAAATTTCGCTTTTATTATTTAAAGTCTCTCTACTGTAGGATTTTTGGCAATGCCAAACCTGAGCTGTAGAAGTACAGGGAGCTGGTCCAATCCATTCTCTATTTCGTCCATCCCCAGCATGTACACCAATTCTAGGCACAGGGAAGACACCATTAGTATGTCTAAATAAAACATAAAGGTGCTCCAGACACAGGTTAAATAATAGGGCCTAGAGGTTATTGAGGTAAGTGAGGGAAGCCTGTCTGCAATGAAGTCAGGAGGTCCTGGAAAGGTGAAAACAAGCATCTGTTTTGTGAGGAACCTTTCACTGTGTATCACAATTGTAAAAGGGGGCAAGACTGGGAAGAAACTGGAGACAATATTGAAATGTTGGGTGAGTCTGGCTTGAAGCTAAGTATAGTCTGCTTTCAAGAAGCTAAAAAACTGTAAAGTCAATCTCTTGACTGTGGATGTCAGGAGGGCCCTGGTATTGGTGCCCACGTGGCCAGATTGATCCAACTCAGAAAGAAATCTTTACTTAGGTCTCTAAAAATCCAATAAATTTTAACAAATTCTGTCAAAGCCAGGTTCCATCTTTGCCTTGAGCAAAAAAGTAGTGAACACTTTGAAAGGCACTTGTGAAGCTTCGGATGCCTAAAACCTTGGCTATTGAGGGTCAGCTCACTGACTCATTCCCCAGTGGACGGAGACTTGTCTGTTCTCCTCTCCATCAGAACTAGTGGCTTCAAGTGATAGGTCATCAGTTGTAATAGTTTCCAAGAGCTACAGTAACGAGTTTCCACAAATTATGACTTAACACAGCAGAAGTTTATCATGTTACATTTTTAGAGAAGTCCAAAATCCTGGTGTCAGCAGGGCCATGTTTCTGCTGCAGGTTCTAGGGAAGGATGCTTCTTTGCGTCCCCCGGGCTCCTGTGGTGACCTGCAATCCTTGGCCTTCCTTGGCTTGTAGCTGCATCATGCCCATCTCCGCCTCAGTTACCACTTGGCTTTCTTCGTTCTGTATCTTTGTATCTTTTTTGAATTATAAGGACACCTGTCACTAGATTTAGACCCCACCCTAATCAGGGATGATCTCATCTTAGATTGATTACTTCTGCAAAGACCTTAGTTTCAAATAAGGTTACACACATAGGTACTGGGGGTTAGGAATTTACCATATGTCTCAGGGGAACACAACACAACTCAGAACAGAGTCAAACTAGTTTTAGAAGGCTTCTTTGCTCTTGGTGTGACTGTGAGTGGGGGAATTGACTTAATCAAGACTCTTTAACCAAAAGAAACCAGGGGAATCATGGAGTGCAGGTGAGGTGGCATTGCCGACTGGCAAAGTATAGTTCTGATCTCACACACCTGGACTGGACTGCAGTGTATCTCGGGGTTTCCATGTCTAATTGAATCCTTTAACACTTCTTTGAGGCAGGTGACAACAGCTTTTTTCCCCCGCCATCTGGCAGGCCCTGCAAAGAACATCACAGTTACCCACCCAACTCACAAGGAAGCAAGCGAGGAGGTTAATGGACACCTGGGACCTAGTTAGAACTGCTAGTGGTTGGGCTGCAGTGACCTAGTTACTTTAGGGAGAACCAACTTTTGCCAGAATACAAGTCATGGGCAATTACTTTCTTCTGTATATAAAACAAACAAAAAATAGTTTGAGGATCCTTTCTCTCTTTACTTTTTATGACTTTTAGATTCAAAGACACCTTCGGACTCACCACTCCTGCTGCTTTCTCCTAGCTCCTTTCTTGGAATATAGAGTCATTGTGTCACATCTCCCTAAATGCTGGTCTTCTCAAGATGCTATGAGCTCCCCAGAGGGAGGGCGCACTCCCTGAAATCACCTCCGATTCCACGGCACCAGGTGCATCTTGGATACACCTTGGAATCATCTGGGGAGCTTTAAAAATATTGATCCCTGGCTTTCATCTATGCAGATTATAATTTATTTGGCCTGGGACATGGCTGTGAATCAAATTTTAAAAGTTCCCTAGGAAACCTTAATATGCAGGCAGCTAACGGTTGAGAACCACCACCCTGGTATCTACTACTGAGGCTTGGTAACAGCAACAGCAGCTAATATTTATTAATCCCTTATTATGTGACCTGGGCACTGTACTTTGCAATTTATATGCATTGTTTCATTCATTCTACAACCATTCTAAAAGTAGCAACTACCGTTACCCCTAGATTACATAGGAGGAAAATGAAGTCTAAAGAGGTTGAGTAATTGATTCAAAGTCACCCAGCTAGTAGGTGACAAACCCTGACCATCAATTAATTCCCTTGACATCTAGACGTCTGCGCTCCACCATTCCTACTGCTTTCACTGTGCTCTCTGCCTCCCTCTATTGGCACATAGGAGATGTTCCATAAGCAGTTTTTTGCCCCAAGCTTTATTGAGGTATAATTGACAAATACAAATTGTGTTTATTCAGGGTGTACAATGTGATAATTTGATATACAGATACACTGTGAGATACCTTTCACAATCAAGCTAATTAACACATCCACCGCCTCATGTAGTTACCCTTTTTCTGCAGTGAGAACTATAATACATTTAATCAAGAATTCTCACAAATTCTATAGGTTACATTGTATTATCCCAAATTTACAGATGGGAGGCTGAGCTTCAGAGAAGTGAAGTGACTTGTCCAAGATCACAGTTAACAGATGAAGGGGCTGGGCTTCACCTCCGGACGAACCGTGCAGAGTGAACGGAGGCCCTCTTCCCCGTTCACTGTGTGTTCAGAGGCCTGACAGTGCAGCTGTTAAAAGTATAGGACATGCAGCTAGACAGTTGGATCAGACTCGTAATCCACACAGTGGAAAGGAGGACAATCACCTTCAATGGTTTTTTTAAGAAATAAATTGAGATAATCTATGCGAAAATGCTTCCACAGTCCCAGACAATAAGGAGCTTGAGATAAGTGCTAGTTTCCTTTTTCCATTCCTTTCCTCATCCCCAAAAGAATTCCAATGGGTACAACAAAAAGGAACTATTCTTCAGATTTTTGTGAAACTCTGGTTATGGGACATGATCTGAAGTATCCAATAAAATTAAGAAAAGCAGCGTACTGAACAATTAATTCCCTTAAAAGTCTACTTGTTTTGTTCTAACTACGGGTGGGTGGTGGAGATCAGGATTTTAATTCTGATCTTTGATTTTGACCTCAGTGTCCACCAGCTGTGTGACCTTGGGGAAATCCCTCGGGTCAGCTCCTGCTTTCCAGATATCATCATGGTCCTATGAAGAGAAAAGGGATACCTGTGGCTTGAAGAGCTGTAGGTATGTGTTTTCAGGACTCTGTAAACTAAGGCTCATGGGAGCCCATCTCTAACTAAGCACAACAGAGAACAGCATCAGCCAACATAGCAGAAAGCCTAGTGGTGACTTCAGGCATAGCTGCATCCAGGTGCTGAAATGAGAGCAACAGGAATATTTCGTTCTTCCTCTCTTGGTTCCGCTATCCTATCTGTGGGCTCCACTACCAGCTTCCCAAATGGTGGCAAAGAGGTGGCCAGCACCAGGTTTACTTTCCTCTAGCCTAGCTGCCCGTGGGCAGCTCTAGGTTTCACTGTAATTAAATTGGCTCATGATGCTTTCAGGCCAGAGCCCGTGGTACTATCACAGAGCACTGACCTGAGGTCCTTAGCACCCCTTCCCTGTCTCTCAGCTCCTGCCCGCCCCAGGCTCTTCCTCCCCTTTCCCCCCCCACCCCACAGGCTGCAAGGCCGCCAGTTCTGACCCTGACCCTGTTTTCCCGGCCTCCACTCCTCCTCAACTCTGTGCTTCTCTCTTTTCTTATTTGGGGGGGAGGGGAAGTGATAACAAAAGCGTTGAGGGTTCATTATTAAATGAGGCCTGCCAGGTAGCAGCAGCTCTGACGATATCACGCCTCTCCCTCCGTATCTTCTGTGAGTCCCTGGTGTGTACAGAAGAGGGAGGTCGACAGCATCCAGATTCAGAGCTCAGCTTCCAGGGCAACGGTTGAGTCCTGGCTTCTCCGCTTCCAGCCGCGGCTCCTAGTGACCTGGCCAACCTCCCGAGCTCGCGTTCTCAGGGTGGGGACAGTAACGGGTAAGGGGACCGCCCCTGAGCTTGTGTGGCCCGCAGGTCAGGCCCTCTGTGCCCAGTAAATAGCTGAGCGCCAGGCTCATTGTACGCGGCCCTCAGATATCAACAACAGACTTTTATACCAAGCCCTTGGGGTTCATGGAAAGGACCGAGGGAGAGTTTACTCTGTTCTGATATGTGAAATATGCTTAAAGCCAAGTAAGTAATCATCATCTAGCAAGTACTTTCAGACTTACTGTGGGTGATTGGAAATTGCTCGTGACGTTCCACGTGCACATGGGCCAAGGAGACCAGATGGAGGGCCCTAAAATACACACATAAACAGAGTCCCTTGGTCACTTACTGCATTAAAATATTTCACAGTCTCCCAGGACGTGTTTTCTCGCCCATGAAACACTGCACAAGACTTTAGGTTCGCACTTTATTTCCAACTGGTATGTAACAGATTCACTCCTGATGGCACGATTCCTACAAAGATGTGCGAATGCTTTGAATCTTAATATTTAATATTTTGAAATAAGAAGAGAAGGTGTATATCATTTTCAGCATAGCATGGACAGTTCCATGCTGTATCTCAAACACCTATTTTGCTAACGTGCAATAAGCCTTAACAAAAAACATTTACCTCTACTTTTCAAGGAGTTTAAACATTCTTGATTATGTCTAATTTCCATAACAGTTTTGTGGACTAAGTAGAATATCCTGTCCCAGTGTTAGGGATGGGAAAAGTGACTCACAGCGAGATTAAATAGCTTAGTTCAGTCGGACACCCGGAAATGTTGAAAACAGAATCAGAATCCCAGCGTTAAGCCCCCTTCATCCTGAGACTTCGAGCCACTAATATATTCAGTGATAAAAGGGAAAGTATGCTTCTCCTCTCCTTTTCTCTCTGGGGCTCATGCTACCCTTGGGTGTTGGAGAAAAATGTAAGCCATGGACACGGTGGCACCACGGTGCATAAGGAGCCGCTGCAGAGAGGACAGCGCTGGCCCGGCCGCGGCCGGCACCCCCCATCTCGCCCAGGGCCCACCGCTGACAGTCCTCAGCACTCTCAGTGCTCACGAGGGTTTAGCTTAACAGAGGGCGCCTTCACATGCACGTCGTATGTACCTGAAAGTCTTTTATTAAAATCATGCCGGTGGTAAAGCATCAAACGGAACAGAAGGGCTCAGAGAAGACCAGGCCCCTGACCATCCCCTTTCTCCCTCCCTTAAATATAACCCATCTAGAAGCCTCTCTATTGCAGATCCTTATGTATCTTCTTTCCTTGTTCTTTCAACTAGAGATAAAATCTAAAATTCACTCATCAACTCTGCTCCCTCTTCCACTTCCCATTTTTTATCGCCTGTGCTTTTACATTATTACCAAGGCTAATATTATTTATGTGATGATGGTTACCACATATCATCAATTCTAAGGCTCCATGGATTGCAAAATGCATTGTTTTATTTGCCACTAAGAAAGACATTGCCAATCTAATTTTAAAGGGCTATCGATTAAAAGATACACCCCAATTTCAGAGATGTTTAAAAAACATGATGTAACCCTCAGACATTGCTGATGGTATTATTATAAAATGGTGCAGATGTTTTGAAACAGCTTCTCAAAATATGAAATACAGAGTTATCATATGACCCATCAATTTTACTGCTAAGTATCTACCTAAGAAAAATTAAAACTTATCTCCACACAAAAACTTGTACATGAATATTCATAGCAGTATTATTCATAATAATCAAAAAGGTATGTGCCCTTGACCAGGAATTGAACCCATCACCCTTTAGTGCCCAGGTCTATGCTCTAACCACTGAGCAACACTGGCCAGGGCTAATATTACATATAAATTTAACAACATAAATGAAATGGGTCTCTTCTTTGAAAAACACAAACTACCACGACTCACTCAATATGAAATAGATAATGTGAAGATGTCTATAGCCATTTAGGAAATCGAATTTGTAATACAAAACTCCTAAAAAAGAAACCTCCGGGCCTAGATAAAATTCTAATAAACATTTAAAGAAGAAACAACATCCAATCTACACATAAGCTCTTCCAGAAAATGGAAAAGGAAAGAAAACTACCAATTTATTTTAAGAAGCTAGTATTACCCTGATTCCCTAATACCAAAACTAGACAGAGATAGTACAAAACAAGAAAAGCACAGAGGAATATTCCTCATGGATATAGGCACAAAATTCCTTAACAAAACATTAGCCGGCAGAACTTGGCAATTTGTAAAAAGAATTATACACCTGACCGAGTGGGGTTACCCCAAGGATATAATATTTGAAAACCAATCAAGGTTATGTGCCACATTAACAAACTAAAGAATAAAACTGCATGGTTGTATCAATTGGCAAAGAAAATGAATTTGGCAAAATTTAATACCCATTTTTCATTAAAAAACTTAGAAAAAATAGAATGAAAGGAAACCTTCATAATTTGACAGAACATTTCCCTCTGAGATTGGAACAAGCTAAGAATGTCTATTCTTGCCCCTTTTGTTCTAGCAAATGCAATAAGGCCAGAAAAGGAAATAAACCTTCCTATTTGCAGATGACATGATTGTCTATGTGGAAAACATCAAGTCATTTATAAAAAAAAAAAAAAAAAAAGCTCCTAGAACTAAGAAATGAGTTCAGCAAGGGTTGCAGGGAACAAGATTATTCTAAACTTTATATGGAAAAACAAAGAAACTAGAATCACTTAAACAATTTTGAAAAGGAGGGAAAACGTGGGAGAAATCATTATCCCTGATTTCAAGATTTATTACATAACTACAGTAATTAGGAATCTGTGGTGTTGATGGAGGGTTGAACGCATGCACCAATGGAACAGAACAAAGATCTCAGAAACAGACTCACATAGAAACACCTACCTTAATTTTGACAAAAATGCACAAGTAATTTGATAAAGGAAAGAGAACCTTTTCATCAAAAGATGCTGCTGAAATTTACCATCCTGTAGTCAAAAAAAAGAACCTCAACTTAAGTCTTTATAAAAAAACAACAAACTCAAAATGAAGCTACAGACTGAAATGTAAAACCATAAAACCTTTAGGAAAAAACACAGGAGGCCATCTTTGGGACCTAGGGTTAGGCAGAGTTCTTAGACTTGATACCAAAACCATGATCTGTAAAGAAGAAGTTGATACACTGGACTTCATCAAAATTAAGAGTTCTTGTTCTGTGAAGGACCATAAGGCAAACTACTGCTGGGAAGAAAATATTTGCAAACCACATATCTGACAAAGGACTAGTATCTAAAATATATAAAGAGCACATTAAAATAAATGAGATATTATTACACATCTATCAGAATGGCTTAAATAAAAAATAGTGACCACACAAAATGCTGGTGGTGATGTGGAGAAACAGGATCACTCATACATTTCTGACAAGACTGTAAAATGGTACAGCCACTTTGGAAAAAGGCCCATTTCTTTAAAAATTAAGCATACAGCTACCATATAACCCAACAACTGCACTGGGCATTTACCCCAGACTTAAGTTACCACAAAATCTGTACGCAGATGTCTACAGAAGCTTTATTCATAATGGGCAAAAGCCCAGATGGCCTTCAATAGGTGGATAGTTAAACAAACTGGTACATCCATACCATGAAATACTGCCTAACAATAAAAAGGAAAAAATGATATATACAAACAACCTGGATGAATCTCTAGAGAATCGTTTTGAGGGAAAAAAGCCAACCTCAAAAAGTCACGTACTGTATGATTCCATTTCTATGACATTCTAGAAGTGATAAAACTGTAGAAATGGAAATTACATTGTAGAAACAGAGATTACAACCGATTAGGGTTAAGCAGGGAAGTTGCGTGACTATGAAAAAGCCAAATGAAGGGTCCTTGTGGTGACGGCTGTTCTGTATCTGGGTGGTATCAATGTCAATATTCTGGTTGTGACGTTATACATAGTTTTGCAAAATGTTACATTTAGGGAAAACTGGATAAAAGGTACCGTGGATCTCTCTGTATTAATTCTTACAACTTCGTGTGGATTTACATTATCTTAAAATAAAAAGTTTAATTTTCCAAGATGAGAGTGGTGCTGAAATGGTTTCACTCGGGACGCACCATGCTACAATAGTTGGCCTCAGCCAGTCATCACTGCCGTTACTCAGTGGCCCATAGATTATATTTTAAAATATCTCAGAGGGACTGAGGAGCCAAATCCAACCGAAACCATTCACCCTTTAAGAACTGATGAGAAGAGAGTTGCAATAGCTCATCTAAATACTTAGAGCGTCGCTCATCAATACTAGCCTGGCATGGGAACCAGACACAGTTGGCAGGGCTGTTTCCTGGGGGTCGGAGGGCTATTTTTGTACCTCAAGTGGCGCACAGAATGCAACATTAGGAAGCAGATATCAGGCAAATGCCTGGCTGACATTTGGGGATGGCTGTTTAACAGTGAGTGTGTTATAAGATGCCAGAAATGAGGCGTTGCAAGGACACGGGGTCGGGACCCCCAGGTGTCTGAGCAACAGACCGAAGAGTCTAGGAAATTATGCAGCCGCTCATCCAGGCTGATAAGCAGCCCGTGGACAGGGACACGAAATGGCTTCACTGTCCCCTAAACCGCTCCGTCTGTGGCTGGGTAGCTGTGGCTGAGTCTGGGAACAGACGGAAAAGGCTGAGAGGCCAGCGGGCTCCGTGGGATTAGCTGCGCTGGGGAGCGGAGCAGCCAAAGGGTGGGATGAAGCGATGCTGAAAAATGAGGCAGCCCCCCACGCCGCCCTTTCTGTTGGGGGTGACGCTCTCCCTGTCCCAGCCACGTGGCCGCAGCTGGAAGCGCTGGCCCATGGCGGGATGTGCTCGGTGAGTGCGGGGCTGGCGGCCGCAGGTTTTGGGGCTTAGGCCAGCAGCATGGAAGAGAGCCCTAAGCACTGATAGCGGGGTTGCTCTGACGCGCAGAGCTTTGGGGGAGATGTTTAAGGACAGAATTAATAACTGAGTGTTCTTCCTAAGAGGCCTAAGAGCAAATAGACAGTCTGGACCATGGTTTCCCACCCACACTGTCTGCCTGATGCTTGCTAATGGCCTGTCTTGATGGCTTTGCATCTGCTGCATGAATTTAGAGCTGGGCTTGGGGATCTTCCCAAGAGCAGGCAAGAAGCCCGAACGACATGAAGATCAGGCAGATGAGCTTCACCCCTCTCCTGACTGACAGGTTACAAACCAGAGATTAAATGTCAAGGCTGAGGCTTGTCCTCCTGAGAAAATGTTTTCTCTTCTTGTCTGCTGGAGAAAATGACACCAGGAAGGAGCATGAGGCTTGAGCAGCGTGGTAAAGAGGACACGGCAGGATTTCTAGTTTTGGAGATGCTGTCAAGGCTGGCGAGGCAAGTGGCAGGAGGGGGCAGTTGAATGACCTTGTATTTAGTCTAGACCTGTGCGTCTCAATTTCAATATGCAGGCAAATCGCCTACAGACCTTGATAACATGCAGCCTCTTACTCAGTAGGCCTGGGGTAGGGCCCAAGATCCTGCATTTCCAACAACCTCCCTGGTGATGCTGATGGTTCAAGGACCACACTTTGAAGAACAAAATTTCAGACTGTGAATTTCAGACTGTAAATTTTGTCTGTCCTTCCCTTCCCGCCCCCTCTGGCCTCCAGGAGAAGCTAGATGAATGGCAGGCCATTGAGTTGCTACTAGAAAGGGCATTTTTAAAAAAATTTTTTTTACTGATTTCAGAGAGAGGAAGGGAGAGAGAGAGAAACATCAATGATGAGAGAGTCATTGATCGGCTGCCTCCTGCATGCCCCTGACTGGGGGTCGAGCCCACAACCCGGGCATGTGCCCTGACCGGGAATTGAACTGTGACCTCCTGGTTCATAGGTCAATGCTCAACCACTGAGCCATTCTGTCTGGGCTAGAAAACGCACTTTTATTTATCAAACTCCTATCCTGTGCTAAGGCTTTCCATGCATCACCTTCCCTATTTGAGAGATGAGAAAACTAAAGCTCAGAGAAAATTTTGGTTGTCCACTGTTATGGGCTGAATTGTATCCCCCAAAAGTCTTACGTAGACATCTTAACCCCCCAGTACCTTAGATGAGACTGTATTTGGAGACAGGATCTTTAAGAGGCAATTAAGTTAAAAGGACAGTATTACAGTGGGCCCTAACCTAATATGACTGGTGTTCTGTTGAGAGAGATTAGAAAAGAGACACACACAGAAGGAAGATTATGTGAGGACACAGTGAGAAGACGGCTACCTGTAAGCCAACGAGAGGGGCCTCAGAAAGAACCAACCCTGCCCACACCTTGATCTTGGACTTCTAGCCTCCAAAACTATGAGAAACTAAATTCCTGTTGTTTAAGCGGCCCAGACTTTGGTTCTTGGTTATGGTAGCTCTAGCAAACTGATATACCAAGAGATGGGGAAGAACATTCTAGACCAATAAAACAAATGAGCTAAGGTCCAGGGTGAGAGGAGGCTTCACACTGTCGGGAATCTGAGAGCAGGTCTGAGTGGCTGGAGGGTAGTCAGTGAGATTCATGCAGGAGAGGAACCTGGTGCGACAGGCCAGCCCTGTGAGTGCAGGAAGGTCTCGGTCCTTGTCAGAGGAGCAGGGAGGAGCCACGAAGGGCTCTCAGCAGGGAAGCGATGTGGTCAGGCCGCTCTAGCTGTAGGGGGACGAAGCCCTGGGGTAGAAGGAGACCATTGGGCTGTTTCTATGAAGCGGGAGGGGAGAGAAAAAGACAGCAATGAAAGACCTGCTGACTTCCAGGTGGACAGATGGACATCGTCATTCTGAGTGCTTCCTGGCATGGGGGAGGAAGAGCAGGACTCCTCAACCTGCACATGATGGGCACATAATTTTCTGTGCACTGTAGGATGTTTAGCAGCATCCCTGGCCTCTACCCACCAGATGCCAGTAACACCCACCCCCAATCCAGCTGTAACAATCAAAAATGTCTCCAGATATTGCCAAGCATCCTCTGGAAGAGGCAAAATCAAGCCCTGGTTGAGCACCCCTGAGGAAGAGGGGAGTGCAATGAAAAAGTCAAGGGTTCTCAAAGTGTGGTCCTCAGACCAGGAGCAGCATCTGCGGACACATTAGAAATTCGATTATTAGTGTTACAAGCACTCAGACCAGACACGGAGGGAAGTCCGCTGCTGCTGGCGAAAGGGTTTGAGAGCCCGTTGACTTCAGCAGCAGGGAGCTGGCATCACCGGCTCCTGTCTTCTAGGAGCGCCTCCTCCCCAGTGTCCTGCCCTCCTTCACACATTAGTCACCGTGGTGCCCCCCCCGCGGTCAGAGATGATTAAGGCACAGTCCTCCCTCCCAGCAGGTGTTAAAATCCTGTGGCACCTTATTAATAAGCTTTTCTTTTCTGATAGAGTAAAGGAGTAAACATTTGTTGGGTGCTAATTATGTGCCAGAAACATCTACCCAGGCTTCACAACTGCATGAGCCAGTTGCCATCGCCAACCTCACTTAGCAGATGATGGATTGTGGCTCAAGGGGAAAAGGCACCGGCCAGAAGTCAAAAAGCCACCAGGCAGGCCCCTCTGACCCCGAGGCTTTAGACTTTTCTTTGCATCATGCTGAACAGAGATGATACTTATTTCTGATCGTGAGGAATGTCACAAAAATGCACAGCGTTTTGGAGGTTCTCAGGCTTAAGTAAGAGTGGAGGAAACTGCACAAGGGCAGGAAGCGGACTCCGGAGGATACTGTGGTCCCCACGCGCAGCACCCACTCTGTATCGAAGACAGATACGCAGGTCGGAGATGTCTTGAAGCAGCAGAGGAAGAAGCAGGAATCAGGGGCCATTAGAAAGTGACCTTCCTGGGGAGGAGAGGGGAGAGTCTTCAGGGAGGCTGAGAATGGAGGCACAGGGCTGGAAAGAGCAGGGGTCTTTGACACAGCCGAGCAGTCCAGGACTCTGGATTCAGGGGACGTCGGCAGCCACTGCCTGGGTCGGTCGGGAAGGACACATACCACAAGGATGACACGAGGAAATACAGCTCTGCAGCTGGACATAAATTGGGTCTAACAGGATGGGTGATTCATGGTGTCCGATGTAAACCTCCGTGTTACAAGCACGGAGGCGCAATGAGACTCAAGCCACATAATTCAACACGACGGCTGAGGCGTCGGGAGGGGAGGCCTCCGTATCCGCATCAGCCGTGTTCATTTGGACGGTAGCTTCGTGAAGGGGCGTCATCGAGAAAGGAGCTGGCAGGGAGCTGGCCAGGGAGGGAAATTAGAAACACCCAGCCCAAGATGCCAGGATTGTACCACCGGGCTGTTCACTGCCTTTTATCAGCGCCAGACGACCAACAATTAACAAGCTGATGTTCACAATGAATAAGCAATGCGTTATCTCACTTAATTCTCCTAACAGCCTAGAGAGTTAAGAATAAGCCCCATTTTACTGATGATCTGAGAGTTAAGAATATTGCCCGATGGAACATGGCAGAGCTGAATTAAAAATAAGCGTGTCTGATTTCAAAAACTCTGGTTGCAAATGCTCCGCTCCACTTCCCCCCAAGCTGAGGTTTCCTCCAGCGTCTGCAGTGGATGCTTTGAATGCAGTAGGAGTGGATATGTGTGGAATAAATTAATGCCTGTGTGACTTTCATGAGCTGATTCCGCAGCCAGGAGATTTTGGTCAACGGCCTTTGCTGGTCAGACATCCACAAACGTGTTTTGTTTGGCTCACCGAACGTCAGCTCACATCCTGTTAAAAAAATTGTTACAATATTGGAATATTCCCCATAAAAATCCAGATTTCCTGTGTCTTTGGAAAGATCGGGAAATCTAGCAATACTAGGCTTACTTGGCAACCATTGGTTGGAGCTGACAATGTCTGCACTCTTCCATTTATAGCACACCCTACCACTCCCTATTGCTTCTCTGAGCCCAAATTCAAGTGCTCCTTGACATTTATCATCGCATTTGGGTTATTTTCTTTTCAGGGTAATTAAGGAAAAAGTGAAATATTTATTATGCCATCTCTATCAAATAGAGGAAAATAAGACTGACAGGACCACACCTTTCAAGAAAATTTAGAATTGAAATATATCCTGTGTGTCTAATATATAATTACAGTTCGTGTCAAAAGCACATGTCTAACCCAAATGGCTTCATTCATTTTCATTTCCAGCTTGATCTTTGTATGGATTTGACTTTCAGCCCCTGGTCTAGACAGTCGATTTCAAGAGCTCAATAGCATGTGAGGTCTTGTCAATATGAGATTTATGAGCAATCAGGGAGTCCACAACAAACAAGAACCAGTCGTTTAGTTGTTGCTATAAATGAATTTAAGAATTCCTATGTATCAGGACTTGGACATTGAAACTGTCGGTGATCTACTGCACTTTTTTAGAGCAGAAATCTAATTTTAGATAGTGATAACTAACAAACATTACCCTCTATTGAGCTAGTTGCCAGGAGCCAGAATATTTAGTAAGTTTTATACGTATGTTTTAACATTCATTTTAATTGATCACAATCTCCCAGAAATGCAGGTATTATTTAATCCCAACTTTTTCACTAAGGTAGTTAATGATCAGTCAAGGTCAAGGCATAAATGCAGATCTAATGCAAAGCCCAGATTCTTTCCACTGAGTTGTACTGCTTTGCCTTTGATTGTAATATGGCCTTACCACTTTTTTTTTAATCTTCACCTGAGGACGTTTTCTCCATCCAGGAGGATGGGAAGAGAGAGAGAAACATCGATGTGAGAGAGACACATCGATTGGCTGCCTGACACAGGCTCCCTTCACTGGGGTGGGGAACCTGCAACTGAGACACGTGCCCTTGACCAGGAATCAAACCCGTGACCCCTTCAGTCCGTGGGCTGACGCTCTAACCACTGAACAAACCAGTCAGGTCTGGCCTTATCTTTTTTTGTTTTCCCTTTTTGTTTTAAAATTTTTTCCTGAGGTTTACTTGTTGGTTTTCCTTTTATTTGTAACCTCTATTTGTACTGTAAGACACTTCTGAGCAACATCACTTGGATTTTTAAGACAAACTTTACAAGGAGTTTTTGCCTTATAACAGAGAACTTCATCTATTTATATTTATTGTCACAACTGACACTGTGTATTTGCGTGTACTTGCTCTCCTCTTATCTCTCTGTCCCTCTGCTTAGTGAAACGTGTCAGAGCCCTGTGCACAGCGGGCAATCAGCGACATTTGTGGGCCCAGGAAGGTGCTTACCACCAATGGGGAGAAAGGTTTTTAAGTTAAGCAAAGATGGGTTGTTCATTCCTTAGCACCGGGAGCTGTGGGGATGAGGTAGCCTGAGGTTTACATCTTTTTATTTTTTCAGTTGCTGGTTTCTTATTCTCTCCTCTAAAGAGGTGGAAAGACTTCTTATCCAGAAACCTTAATAAATGAGGTCAAAACTTCAGGGAACGTTACAGTGGTATACAAGCAGTCCCCCGCCGCCCAGCCCCTGGTGATCACCACTCTGCTCTCGTTTCTGCGAGTCTGGCTTTCTTAATTCCACGTGGAAGTGAGATTAGACAATACTTCTCTTCCTCTGTCTGACTTGTCTCACTGAGCATAATGCCCTCAAGGGCCGTCCATGTGGTTGCAAATGGCAGGGTTTCCTTCTTTCTCGTGGCTGAAAAATGTATATGTATGTGTATGTGTATGTGTATGTGTATGTGTATGTGTATGTGTATGTGTATGTGTATGTGTATGTGTATGTGTATGTGTATGTGTATGTGTGTATGTGATGTGTGTATGTGTGTATGTGTATGTGTGTATGTGTGTATGTGTATATGTGTATGTGCATATGTATATGTTTATGTATATGTGTGTGTGTATATGTGCCTGTGTGTATGTATATATATGTATATGTATATGTATATGTATATGTATATGTATATGTATATGTATATGTATATGTATATGTATATGTATATGTATATGTATATGTATATGTATATGTATATGTATATGTATATTCATATTTATATACCACATCTTCTTGATCCATTCATTCCTATTTGTCACTCTTTCTTCCATGCTTCCTGGCAACCTTCTCCAGCGGACATGAGGATGCCAGGGTTAGCATGAGAAATGGGGAACGGGTTTGGGCAAAGGCGGAAGCAGGTCTAGGCTCTGAAATCTACGTTCCCTCCTCCCCGCCTCTGCTTCCCCTCCTCCCGCTCACCATCTCACCTTCCCTCGCTGTCCCTGCTCCCTCTCATCCCATGGCCTCTATTTCCTCGGCCTCCCTGCCTCGTTCCCCTGCTCCCCCCTTCCTCCCTCCCTTACACAGGTCATGAGTACAGCCTGTGACTTCGTTGGAAATGCTCTGTGGAAAAGACTCTTTAATGAAACCACACTAAAGGTGTGGAAGAAGAGGGAGCACCTACCGAAACCGTGCAGAGCAGCCTCAGATCGCCAAGTGATAAACAAAGGGGGGAGGAGGGAGGGCTGGGCGCAGGCTGTCCCTCGGGGAAGCTCCGCGCTCCCGGGAACAAGGCCAACTGAGCATCGACGCACATCCCGCCCGGAGGCTTCCGCACAGGCCCTGCACCGGGGCCTTCCTCCCGCCCCAGCTGCCGGGAGGGCAGAGGCCAGGGAAGCTCTCCCCCCAGGCCCCAGGCCTGACAACGGCCTTGCCAGTGGCCACGCCGGGCGTGTGGGCAGCCCCGAGCCCTGCTAAGGGACCCAGGCTCCTGTGAGTGCCCTGGTGGCCGCACAGGCCTCCCTCTAGGCATCTCGGTTGCAGAGCCTACGGGTTATTCCTTCATCCACCCGCCTTCAGCCAACGTCTCCTTTTCTGGAAGACTCTCCACACCATGTTTTTCCCAGGTGCTCACCCTCCTCCACAAGACCATGTTCTCAAGGGAGGTATATTTTTAAACTGAGGTACAATTTACCTGTAAAACACAGAATTCTTAAGTGCTCAACTCAATTAATTTTTCCATATACAAACCCTGTGAGACTACTACTCAGATCAAGATATTGGATCTTCCCATCATACCAGAAACTTCACTCCTGCTCCCTTCCAGTGAGTACCAGCCCTTTCTGACAACTGCCGCCACAGCTTGGTCTCGCCTGCCCTTGAACTTCATATAAATGGAACCACACTGTGTGTGCGCTGTGGTGTCTTCCTCCTTGCCCAATATGATTTTGGGACTCATTTGTGTTTTTGTATGTAGCAGTAATTTTTTTTTTTCTCATACGTTTTTTAGAGAGGAAGGGAGGGGAGAGAGAGAAACGTTGATGTGAGAGAACAACATCAATCAGTTGCCTCCTGCACGCACACTCTCTGGGGATCAAACCCACAGCCTGGCTTTGTGCCCTGACTAGGAATTGAACCAGTGACCTTTCAGGGCATGAGACTATGCTCAACCAACTGAGCTATACTGGCCAAGGTTGTTTTTTAAAAATGAATAAATATACTACAATTTGTTCATCTATTCTTCTATTACAAGAAGGCACATTTTAAATGCTGAAATGCTGATATTTGGAAAAGTTCTCTGTGCAAAGAGAAAGCAAGCTAGTGCTACTGAAGCAAAAAATGTCGCTGCTGTGACATTAAAACCTGCTGGGTCTGTCTCTCTCTGTCTCAGTATGTTGGCAGGGGAAAGGTAAACACCTTCCTGGGACTATTCCTGGCAAAGCAGGCTGGCCAGAAGCATCAGAAGTCACACTGCTGGGCACAGGGGCTCTCCCTTCAGGCTGGACTCTGGGTCCAGGGAGCCCAGCAAGCGCTGTCAACAAATGAAGTTTACTTAAGATGTAGTAGAAAATCAAGAGCCCAGACACACATGCTGGGTTCCATTTCTGGAAGTTACTCTTAGCTGTGTAATGTTTCGAAGGACACTTGAAAGCTGTAGCCCTTAGATCCCACTTCATAAAATGAGTTTTATAAAACAAACTGTATAATATTGTGAGGCCTCAATGAGGCACCAGATAAACCCTAACATGTAGTAGGAAAATGCATATTCGGAAAGGAACCCCTTCTCAGACTAAGGTTTCCAGAAGCTTCTTAGAGAAATGAGATTTTTATGGATTTTTTTCTCCAGAGGAAAAATATTAAAAAATTGTTTGACCGCCAGGGGAGCCTTCCACAACTCATTCTAACACCGATCACTCTCCCCAGGACTTCCAGAGGCATGGTTATGTCCGTCACACAGAATGAGGCACCAGCAGGATGCAACACAGACTCATGGCTTGTACTGGGGCCTGCCGCTGGGTGCCCTCGGCTCTCTCTGCCCCTTCTGACCAGGCTCACTTGCTGGAATCCCATGTTACCCCGGCACCCCCTTCCTCCCCTGCATTACTTCTCCATCTTCAGTGGATCATCCCACTGCTTTATAAATGTGACTTACTAGGTCCTACAGGAAGTCCTTCCATTGGCCCTCATTCTCTCCAGAAAATGCTCAATTTCTCTTCTGTCTTTTAGGGCGAAGTACCTCGAGAAAGCTGACTTGACTCTCTGTCTTCACTTCCTTACTCTCATCTCCTCCTCAACCCACTGCACAGTAATGACTATTATATTACCAAAAGTTGACCATGACCTAGACCTTGCCAAAGCCAATGAGGTATTCATTTAGTCATTCATTCATTCATTCATTCATTCATTCATTCATTCATTCATTCAACAGCCAGTTATTGAGCATTCCTTTAAACAGTGTTTGCTCTAGGTTCTGGCATCTATCTCTGAGCATAATAGACAAAGATCCTTACCCTCCTGGGGCTTACCTTCCAGAAGGGAGTAATGACATAGAAAGCCATCATTTCTTCCATTCTCTCCCCAGCACCCTTTCCTTCTTGAAATACTTTCTACCTGTGTGACTTTGGGGAAGACAAACTTTCAATGTCTCAATTCCCTCCTTGTTGGAGGGGGGTCATCGAGAGTAGGTGGCCAGCAGTTGATGCCTGGACTGGACCCAGGTAATTGGAGGCTCTTCCCCTCTCCCCTGTCTTTGGAGCTGTGTCAAAGATGCAGCCTGGAGAGAGTAAGGTGTTGCTGAGACCACCTGGACGGTATAGGTGATGGAACCTCATTAAGGCCTCTGTATAAACTTTAAGATTTTGGCCTGTGGCTACAGAGATCCCCTTGTCTTGTGGTCACTCAAGACAAGCCTCCTATGTAAGTTCCCTTTTTTGTTAAAAATGCCACCTACCCATCTGCAGTGACTGGGCTCTTTCTTAGGTTTTTCCTTGCCCTCCAGGTACAGGGCTAGTTTGCGAACCAAGGCTCCTCTGTAAGATGCAGATGGAAACAGCCACCAGGAGACCTGCTGGGAAGATCCTGGGAAGTGCTGTGTCCCCAGTGCCCTGCACACACACAGGCAGAAAATTTGCCAGCTCCCCTTTCTGATGTTTTTTTTTTCCCCCTTACTCCACAAAATCTTTAATAACAAAGTATGTAACTCTATATTAGTTATGCTTGTAATTATAAAGTAACTTTCAGAATAATGTATGCAAGGGGATTAAATTGCCTGCAGCTCAACATGAGTTTTTTTAACTTCCAATTATATGGTCTTAGCCAGCTCTCTGATTTCCAGACTTGTAATTATTTTCTGCCCGACAGTGCCTGCCAACCTCAGGATGGTCTGGGCTTGTTTAGCTGAGACCTTACGGAGCTCAACAGCCTGGCCCGAGGCCCTTGCTCTTCAGGAATCGCATCCTGGGTTTCTCTCTCTCCCTCACTCTTTGCTTTTGATATAATTTCAAACTTACAGAAAAGCAGCAAGATGAATACAAGGAAATCCCAATATCCTTTAACCATGTTATTAACATGTGCCCTATTTTATTCACCACTCTACATACATATTTTTTCTGAAGCATTTGAGAAGTTGGAGATTACACCTCTTTGTTGTTAACTTTAACGTGTATTCCTTAGGATCAAGAATATTATCTTCCAAAAACACAGCAAAATTATCAACTTCAAAAAATCTAATAGTGGTATAAAACTATCATGAAATGCAGCCTGTATTCGAAGGCTGTCAGCTTTCCTGGCCTCCCACCCCACTCTACTCTACCGTCCAATCCAGCATCACAAATTGCATTTCCTTGTCAGGCCTCTCTAGGCTTCTTTCTTCTATGTCTCTTAGCCTTTCTTTGTCTTTCTGGAACTTGATATTTTTGAAGAATTCTGATTGGTTATTCTGTAGACTATTCCTCAAAACCACTTAGATAATGTGTCTTCCAGGTTTCTCCACTGTCTAGTCACTACTTTTCCTTTGTAATTAATAGCATGTATAGATACTTTGAAATTCTGTACATATCCTACCCCTTTATCAAACTTTTACAACAGCGGCTTAATTTCGTTGATGGTGTCCCCCAATCTCTCTATATTTATTAGTTGACATATTACCATCAGGCAGAGCTTTCTTTCCCGTTTACTTATTTATTCATTTACAAACTCATATATTATAGTCAATGAGTTATAATCTATTATCATTACTTATTTTCATACTCCAACTGTACCAGGCTGAGCCAGAAGGAACTCCTTCATGTTGACCCTGTGTCCCTTTGACGAATCCACATCATCTTGAGCACTTTCTCTTTTTCTGGCACAAAAAGGAATTCTAGGCTCAACTTACACTCTCTCTTCCCCAGCCCTGGGCCTGGCCTTTTCACCTAGGAAGCTGGGTTCCTTTTAGAGGTGACTAATATTGGAAATAAAGATCTGGGTCTAGAAACACTCACTGCTACCTCTGTATCATTGCTTCTAGGCCTCCTCAGCAGATAGAGCTAAGACATGCATATGTCTACACACACACACACACACACACACACACACACACACACGGTCCCCTATGTTAAAAACCATGAATTTTACTGATACCTCTAATTCTAATCCAATGGCACAAGAAACGTTCTAGTTTTCCCCCTTTCCATATTTGCAACTGTCTCTTCTAACAGTGAGAAACCTGGATCTCATTATCTTCAAAATATTTACTCTTTTGCTCAAGCCCAGGATCCACAAAAAGTAGTTTCAGAGTTGCTAACTCATGCCACTGTGAAAAGCAAACCAATTAACTGGAGTGTGAATGTTTTTAATTCTTTTTTTGGGTAAAGTTTACATAAAATGAAATGCATAAATCTTAAACATGGAGTTCATGAGTTTTGGAAAATGCGTGTATCTTTGCAGCCCACAATTTTATCAGTACATATAGCACTCCCATCATGCCAGGAAATTCCCTTAAGCCTCAGTTTCCAGTCAATTTCCCACAAGAGTCAATCATTTTTGTTAATGTTGTTCACCACCGACAATATTTATCTATTTTAAAACTTCATATAATTGGAATCGTATGGTATGTTCTCTTTTGTGTCTGGCTTCTTCCACCCAGCATAATATTGAAATGATTTATTGATGTTGTGACATGTACGTTCCTGTTTATTGTGGAATTGTTAATTCATTGGATAAATAAGCTACAGATTGTTTCTACATCTTTCCTGTTAATGGCTATTTTGGTTATCTCCAATATTTAGGTACTATGAGGAAGCTATGATCAGCATTCTTGTACAAGTTTTATTCGTGGCTATATGATTTTATTTGTCTTTGGAATATACCTAGGAGAGGAATTGCTGAGTTATTGGAGAGAAGCTGCCAGCTCTTTCCAAGGTAGCTGTAACATTCTGCACCCCCCAGCAGCGTATGGGAGCTCTCGTTGCCGCACTTCCTGTCAACATTTGGGTTGTCGGTCTTTTTAGTTTAACTCTTCGGGTGAGGGTGCAGAGATATGCCAGCGTGGTTAGAGTTGTACATTTCCCTGGTGGCTAACGATGTCGAGCACATTTCTGTGCTTATTCAAACTTTATATTATCTGTTTGTGAGAGGGTGTCAAGGCTTTGTCCATTTTTAATTAAATTGTTTGTCTTTTTATCATTGACTTGCAGGTGGTCCCTGTATATTCTGATGCAAGTCATTTATCAGGTGTGTGTTTTGCACACATTTTTTTTCACAATCTATGGCTTCTTGGTTAATTTTCTTACTGCTGACTTTTGATGAGCAAAAATATTTAATTTTGATGAAGTCTAATTTACCACTTTTTTCTTCTTCGTGTGAGTTCTACTTAAGAAATTTTTAACCACTCCCAGATTGTGTGGATATTTATTCACCTATATTTTCTTCTAAGCCTTTGTATTTTTTGACTTTTATACTTAGGCCTATGATCCATCTCAGATTGATTGATTTATTTGTATAGTATAAGAGTTTTTCCCCCAATGAATTGCTTTAGTGTCTTCATCTAAAGTCATTTTATCATATAAACTAGAATTTATTTCTGGACTCTCTAGACCATACCATTGATTTAGAAGTCTTTTATTGTGCTAATATCACGTGTCAATATAGTAGCTTTATAATAAGTCAGATAGATCAATGCTCCAACTTTGCTCCCTTTATCAATATCACTTGATATTCTTTGCACTTGGATGTCCTTTGCACTTCCATTTAAATTTTCAAAAGCCTACACCTCAGTTTTCTCATATTTAAAACTGGGATTAGAATGGTATTTACCTAATGGATCTTTTGTAAGAAGTAAGTGCTTTGTCATATATAAAGCACCTGGAGCAGTGTCTGTAATATCACAAAAACTCAGTCAATGCTTATGACCATATCCCTTCTCTTGTACACCTGACTGAACCACTCAGGAAAAAATGGTGTGAAAGCAAACTTCTAGCTGCCAGAGGAGGCAACCCTCCAAGCCATGTCTAATAAGTTCTAGTTCTTCCCATTTGCACAACGGCCTGGTTTGCTTATCGACATCTGTTCTTTCTGGAAGCTGACATGTAATTTTCTTACCAGTTAACCACAGATTTCTCATATGCAGCAAATATATAAAAGCATCCATCACACATCATGAGGCTGGCTTTGAGCAGACCATGAAACTCGATGGCCTTTTCAGATTATTTTTAGAATCCGTAGGTGAATTTAGATTCATTTGCCTTGAATTTTATGAAAAGCCCATCTTTTATCATCATTTCCTGTCAAGTTAGCCTTGTGTTATTTGCTTTAAAGTATGATTAAATATGTCATTATCTATATATAAATAAGTGATATTTAAAATGCACTTAGAAAAATAAATGTGCATGATAGCAAATGTAAAACATTCACAGCCCTGGCAGGTGTGGCTCAGTTAGTAGGAACGTTGCCCTGTCCATCGAAAGGTCATGGGTTCGATTCCAGGTCAGGGCAGATATATGGGTTCTGGGTTCGATCTTTGGCCCAGTCTCGGTGCTTGTGGGAGGCAACCGATCAATGTTTCTTTCACATTGATATTCCCCTGCCCTCTCTCTCTGCCCTTCTTCCTTTCTCTCTGAAAATCAATGAAAATGTCCTCAAGTGAGGATTAAAAAATAATATAAATAAAATATTCACTATCATATAAAGCACATAAAACTATCTGTAATTCCCCTAGCTTCAGAAACATGATAGCCATCACAGAATAAATTATATATTATAAAATACATATTGAGTATTATATATTATATTGTGTATTACAACAGAAGAGTTTTTGAGTCAGAGAGCATAGGTTAAAATGCAGGCTGTGCCATATACTAATCCTGTGACCTTGGGAAATTCACTATTCTCTTTAAAATTCATTTATCTCATTGTAAATGAGGACAGTAATGTCTCATTCACAGGATTGTCATGAAGATTAAATGTGAAACTACATATAAGTGTCTAGTATTGTGCCTAATAGACCATTCGTGCTTCATAAATCAAAGATTTTATTATTCTGGAAAAATCCTATTTCTGTTTATCAATATTTAAATTTCAGTGGATGGACCATTGCTTCATTCCCCCGAAGAGCTATATCTGGAAGGAGAAATTCTGGATATATAGAAAACGTTATCATTTGAAAATAGCCTTCACCGGGAAAGGGGGGAGAGGAGAGGCTGGAGCCAGGACGCAGGGTGTCTTCTGGGTCCCTCTTATTGCCTCACAGTCTCCTCCTGATCATCACTTACCACACGCTTCTCTAAAGATGGGTTTCTAGGGAGGGCCTGTCACAGCATCTGCATCCACACCAGCTCTCGGGGGATCAGGGGTCACATTGCTCCCATTCCTCACAGTGAACCCCAGGACTTGGGGACATTGTAACCGCAGTCCACGGGCATTTCACACATGCGAAGGAGTGAGGTCTGAAAGCCATCGAGAGGAGGCCCTGAACAGTCAGTATTAAGGATTAGAGAGCTCTTTTCTGTTTCATATCCTTCAGGGGATGAGCTGAGGGACACATTAAATCAACAGATAAAAAAATGAAATATTAAAAGGTTTGGGGAAATGGATTTTGTTATCATGGTCCTTGGGACCAAACTCTCTATTAAAAAACACCCAGATAAGAAGGTAGCATCAAGTCAGAGTCATGAGTGGGCCATAGGGAAATAATAATAATAGTAAATATAAAAACAATGGCTAGGTTTTCTGAGTGTTTACTATGCACTAGACACCCTTCCAAATGCTCTCTGTGTATTAGCTCTTAAATCTTCAAAACAATTCAATGAACTATGTACTGTTATTTTTCATAGTTTTCAGATGATAACACTGAGGTAGAGAAGGCAATAAACTTGCCTCAAGGCACACAGCTATCAAGTGGTAGAGCTAGGATTCGAACCTGGGCAGCTAACTTGAATTGAGAGCAAGACACTGACCCTGGTTTCTCTCCCAGATAAAAATGTGCCCTTGCTGATGTGAGTTTAGTTCAATGACAAGGAGACTCAGATATCTGTAACAGCCCTTTAAATAGAAGCACATGTATTATTAGTTATTCTGGGAGGTGAAGAGATTTCTGTAAGCCCCGAGCATAAAAAAGACTATGGTAAAAAAAAAATGTTTGTGTAGCTCTCATTCTTTGGCATGGACCTACCCATTCAGACACTGCCATTGTAGCCAAGTGTCACTTTCCAGGGCCAGGAAAATCCCTATCTGGGTCATACTATATCTATTCCTGCTCTTAGACATTCACATTGCACTCTTGAGAAGTCCCAGAATTTTGGCTCATCAAATTCGTAACCTTCAGTAGGTGTGTGTGCAGCCATGAGATATATAACCCCGCTGAGATGCTGCAAAGAATCAATCCTGAGTGTCTTTTAGAGCCTTGCTTCCAAAAGCATGGCCTATGGGCCTGTAGCACCAGCAGAACTTGTTAGAAAAGCAGAGTCTCAGACCCCACCCAGGCCTTCTGCAGTAGGTAGAATCGTGTGCCTGCGACTGACATGTCCACCTCGTATCTCAGAAGGTGACTTTATTTATTTTCTCACAAAAATCATTTCCTTGCTTGCTATTTGGAACTAGGGTCTTTGCAGATGGTACTAACCCAAGGACCTCGAGATGAAATTATACACCCAGGTGTCCTAAGAAGACGAGAGGAGGAGGCTATGTGACATTGGACACAGAGATTGGAGTGATGTATCTACAACCCCAAAAAATTCCCAGGACGGCCAGCAGCAACCAGAAGCCAGGAGAGAGGCCTGGACCAGATCCTCTCTCAGAGTGTCCAGAAGGAACCAATGCTGCCAAAACCCTGATTTCAGACTTCTGGCCTCCAGAACTGTGAGAGAACACATTTTTGTTGCTTGAAGCCACCAAGTGTGTGGCAATTTGTTACAGCAACCACGGGATACTGATACACTTACTGAATTAGAACTGCATTTTCACAAATCCCTTCATGACTTGTGAGAGCACATTGACATTTAAGAAGCACTGCTTTAGCATTTCCAATGCACGGTGACAACCATCACAGTTGTCTATCTGTTCTAAGGAACAGGACCACTTTACCAAATCAAGTCTCAGGTTAAACAGATGGAAGCGATTTGTCTCTGCTACAGGCTGAGGTTGACGGGAGAGGTTCAGATGCCCCGCTTTCCTGACCTCACCCCTGACAGGTCTGCCTGGTTCTATATACAATTTGTGTGGATTCACATTTGACTCATGAAAAGCTCCTGTGAGGTGAGGTCATGGTGCTAATAAATAATGGAACCAGAACTCAAACCCACTTCTTAGGACTCAAAGTTCTGCTTTTTAGAAAGTTATGTTTTTTTCTCGCAATCTTGTAAAATCTTACTTAGCAAGGAGGCAAAGCTTACAAAAAGGTCATTCTCTGTGCTGTTTCATCATTGATGAGAACTTTGAGTTTTATTGGCCACAGGATAAGCTTGCAGATATTGGTATTAGTTATGGCCTCACGGTGGTAGCCTTCCCTTTGAAACAGGGCCCACATGGGGAGCATAGATCCAGCTTTGGTTCTGTTAGAGATGATCCCTAGCTAGGATGACCATGACCAGGGAGAGGCCTTCCCCTGCATAAACTGTAGGCAGGGGCCAGGCAGGGGCACAGACTTTCAGCCTATTGGCCTCACGGTCCTGCTTGAGTGGAAGTCAGTGGTTGATAGGCAGATACAACCCAAATGCCCCAACCAGGGTTGGTCTTTATGTATCCAGGCCGATCACTGACTACCACCAGGGAGCCAAGCAGACCTGTTTTGAGCCTAAGCCTGCTATGGCTGTAACACACGACCAGTCCCTCCCCATTCCACACAGAAGCCATGATTAGGAGTGAGGCTCCTGGTCCTGGCTGGTGTGGCTCAGTGGTTAGAGCACCGGCCTGGGCACCAAAGGGTCACTGGTTCAATTCCCAGTCAAGGGCATGCACCTGGGTTACAGATTTGATCCCTGGCCCCAGTCAGGGCTCATGTGGGAGGCAGCCAATCGATGTCTCTCTCTCATGTCGATGTTTCTCTGTCTCCTATCTCTTCCTCCCTCCACCTCTTCCACTCGCTCAAAGAAAAAAAAAGCAGTGGAAGAAATACCTCAAGTGAAGATTTAAAAAAACAAAAAGAGTAGGGTTCCTGGACCTAGAAGATCTGACTCCTCACCCTATCTTTTCCTGCGATCTGGTCCACTTTGTTCCTTACACCCCATATAACACCAGTACTTGCATGACAACGTGATTGTCAAGGATGAGTTAATGCCTGTAACGTACTTAGAACAATGTCTCATGCCAGCAGCCAGGAAGCCAGCTGTCATGTGTTTTACCCTCATGTTGGCAAATCTCCACGTGCAGCATTTTACCAATGAACTTCGACCTTTCCCACCTGCTTCATCTCTCCCAAGGCAGAAGGTCCCTGTTCAACCGATCATCACAGATCCACTGAACTCACCATTTCACCTAATTTTTCTAGGTCTGAAATTCCTCAGCTGAAGAATTCACTATGTCCCATAAAAAATAGTCAAGATTTTAGTGTATCTTTGATCCTAATCACCTATAAGTGACTCCTCTGACTGTGCCACCATTTTTCAACTTCATGCCCACACACACCCAATGCCTGTCCACCTGTCTTGGTTTCATGTCTAGAAGACTCACCTGTGTCCTATACTTAGCCCCAGGGATTAATCAGAATTATTTTGAAAGGAAACTTAGAAGACATTGAGGTCAACTGTCCATTTTTAAGATGAGGAAACAGAGAGGGAAGGACAAATGGAAAGAGAATTGACATTAATGGAGCACCCTCGGTGCCAGATGCCTTCCGCTTTGTCTATATATTTCCACTCACCTACAGGGCGCTCTTACCAGATCGGGGTTCTCATGCTCCACTTACAGTGACAAATGTGAGATTCAAAGAGGGGTGGCTAATTTTCCCAAGAGCATCCAATTGGAATGTGAAAATTCAAGATCTGAACCAGACCTTTGTATTGCCAAAGCCTTGTTTTGGTCATTTCACTAAATCATGTGACTTAGCTGCCATGGGATCTACCCGAGGTCCCAGAGCTCTTGCAGAACGTCTGGAACTGAAATGTGCCCCACCCACCCCCTTCAGTCTATTTCAAGGCCTTTTAAAATATATGCTTTTCTAATCTTCTCAAGTTATAAAAATGCTTGAATGCAGACTCCTCATTTCTATAGCAAAAATATTAAATGTTGTTCATGCAAAAGGCATCATCTGATAAAGCAGCTACTTAGAGTTTGGCCAATCCAGGTGTTGTGATGAACCACCGCTTACCGTAAGAGAACGTATTGATAAGACCGAGTGAGCATATCCAGAGTGGATACTAAATCCCATTACACTTATCTTTAAA
Organism: Miniopterus natalensis; assembly: GCF_054644295.1. NCBI lineage: Eukaryota > Metazoa > Chordata > Mammalia > Chiroptera > Miniopteridae > Miniopterus > Miniopterus natalensis. The sequence continues at coordinate 87,625,233 of NC_142083.1, forward strand.
GAAGTGTTTTCCTTCTCTGCAAACAGAGGGCAGCAGGGCGGAAGGGAGGGGCGATGCTGCTCCTCTTAAGTTTCCAATCCGATTTAGAGGCCATGCCTGCCAGCTGGCCGCCCCCTTCCCGCTTCTTTGAGCTCTAAGGACAACAGTGTGGGGACCAGAAAAGAGCGTTTGCCTTTTCTTGGGGTCATGCATGCTGACCTTCACTCATCACATATTTACAAGATGCACCTGTATTTCAAAACTGCGAGAGAGGTGAGCAAGGAGCCCTCGGGTGTGAGCCTCCATCTGTTTGAGTGCTCCTGGCATCAACCGCCAGACGTGTGAGCAGAGATGTCTTCAGAATGGCCTCCGCCCCGGTCACCATCTAACTGCAACTTCGTGAGCCCCCCAAGCCACTGCCCGGCCAAGCTGCTCTCTAATTCCTGATTCACAGAAACCATGAAATACAATCAACTGTGATCTGAAGGCGCTAAGGATTTCAGTGACTTGCTACCCAGCCGTAGGCATTAAAACATGGGTTATGCATGGAACTGTAGCATTGAAGGCACTTGTTACAGCCCCCGGTAGACTGTAAATTTAATGATGGCAGGGGCTCTTTTGGCTTTCTGATTGATTTCCGATGCCTGGTGCTGTGCCTGAGACATACGCATGCTCAATAAGTGGTTGAGTCGTGAATGGCTAAATCAATCAATCTGTACATGAGCTTGAGGCCAGGGGTGGGGAAGGGATTTGTCTGAGGTCAGAGAAAGACACAACGACCCGGGCAAATGTGATTTCTACTTCAGTGCCCTGTGCAGAGTCCATTCAGGAGTGTATTCCTACCATCCTCTGGAACCTTCTGCCAGGCCTAGCAAGCAGATCACAAAATATTGCCATGGATAGAAAACAGAGAAGAGGAATGGTAGGTATTTCATGAAATAATGTGAGTCCTGAAATGCTGGTGTCTAAGTGGCACTTTTGGTTTATTCTGGTGGGGTCTACGTGGTTTGGCATGGATAAATTTGGGGATATTTGTATAAGTGTTTGGAAGGGAAGTGAGAAAATACATAAGTCTATAATTATGCAGTTCAATGCGGTTGCCAGCTCATATGTGGCTGCTTCAATTTAAGTTGATGTATATTAATTTAATATGTTCACCGCAACATTATTGACAATAGCCAAGATTTAGAAGCATCCCAAGTGCCCATCAGTGGATGAGTGGATCAAAAAGCTGTGGGACATTCACACCATGGAACACTACTCCGCCACAAAAAAGAAGAATCTCTTACCTTTTGGGGCAGCATGGATGTACCTGGAGAGTATTATGTTAAGGGAAATAAGTCAGCCAGAGAAATATGTGAAATCTAACTATCAAAATAAACTAACAAACAAAATAGAAACAGACTCATAGATACAGAGAACAGATTGACAGCTGGAAGGGGGTGGGGGCTAGGTGAAAAAGATGAAGGGATTAAGCAAAAATACACACAAAAACCATCATAGACACAGACAACAGTGTGGTGATTACCAAAGGGGTGGGGGAGGGAGAAGAGGGAAAAGGGGGATAAATGTGATGGAAGGAGCCTTGGCTTTGGGTGGGGAACACACAATTCAATATACAGATGATGTATTATAGGATTCTACACTTGAAACCTATATAATTTTATTAACATATGTATGCCCAGTAAATTCAATAAAAATTTTTTTAAAATAAGCAAATCGATAAGAAGAATATATTTTTAATCTGTCTTCAGAAAGGAGCACCCATGTCAGCGGTTTATATTCAATGCTGATGTTTCATTAATTGATTTACATATTTTTTAAATTTATCTCTATTGTTGAAAGTATTACAGATGTCCCCTTTTTTCCCAACACTGATCCCCTCCACCCTGCATCCCCCCCCCAGGCCTTCCCCATACCAATATCCATGTCCATGGGTTATGCATAAGCATATAAATTCTTTGATTAATCTCTCCCCACCCACTCCCCCACCCCTACTTTCCTTCTGAGACCCCTCAGTCTGTTCCATGCTTCTATGTCTCTGAATCTATTTTGTTCATAAGTTTTTTTTGTTTATTACTTTCCACATATGAGTGAGATCATGTGGTACTTGTCTTTCTCTGCCTGGCTTATTTCACTTAGCATAATACTCCCCAATTCCATCCACGCTTTCTCAAAGGTATGAGATCCTTCCTCTTTACAGCTGCATAGTATCCCATGGTGTAAATGTCCCATAGCTTTTTTACCCACTCATCTACTGATGGGCACTCGGGCTGTTTCCAGATCTTAGCTATAGTAAACTGCGCTGCTATGAACACAGGGGTGCATATGTTCTTTCTGATTGGTGTTTTGGGTTTCTTAGGATACATTCCTAGGAGTGGGATCACTGGGTCAAAAGGCAGCTCCATTTCTAATTTTTTGAGGAAACTCTACACTGTTTCCCACAGTGGCTGCCCCAGTCTGCATTCCCACAGCAGTGCACAGGGCTCCCCTTTCTCCACACCCTCGCCAGCACTTGTGGTTTGTTGATTTGTGGATGGAGCCATTCTGACAGGCGTGAAGTGACACCTCATTGTGGTTTTAATTTACATCTCTCTGATGATTAGAGACTTTGAGTATTTTCTCATATGTCTCTTGGCCATCTGTATGTCCTCTTTGGAAAAGTATCTATTTAGGTCCTTTGCCTCTTTTTTAATTGGATTGTTTGTCTTCCTTTTGTTAAGTTGTATGAGTTGGAGGGATCACAATACCAGATATCAAGTTATACCACAAAAGCCACTGTAATCAAAACAGCCTGGTACTGGCTCAAGAACAGACATACAGATGAGTGGAACAGAACAGAGAACCCAGAAATCGACCCAAGCCATTATGCTCAATTAATATTTGACAAAGGAGGCAGGAGCATACAATGGAGTAAAAACAGTCTCTTCAATAAATGGTGCTGGGCAAACTGGGCAGGTACATGCAAGAAAATGAAACTAGACCACCAACTGACTCCATACACAAAAATAAACTCAGAATGGGTAAGTCTTAAATGTAAGTTGTGATACCATAAAAATCCTAGAAGAAAACACAGGCAACACAATCTCAGACATCTCTCATAGCAACCTGTTTGCCAATACATACCTTAGGGCAAGGGAAACAAAGGAGGAAATAGACAAGTGGGGCTACATCAAAACAAAAAGCTCCTGCGCAGCAAAAGAAACCACCAACAAAATGCAAAGGGAGCCCACTGTGTGGGAGAACATATTTGCCAACGACACATCTGATAGAGGTTAATATCCAAAATATATAAGGAACTCATACAACTTAACAAAAGGAAGACAAACAATCCATATTGTTTTATAAAATACATAGTTTCAAAAAAGAAATAAATTAATGTATATTAAATTAAAAATTCAGTGCTTCATTTACACTAGTCAGTCACATTTCAAGGGCGCAGTAGCCTCGTGTGTCTTCTGGGAACAATATCGGGCGGTGTCTAATAGAACACGTCCATCAGCACAGCGCTGGGCACTGAAGGCCTCTGGCTTCCAGTGTCCTGTCACTCAGTCTCCTCGCTGTGATGGCCCCAGGACTGTTCCGTTGTTGACACCTACTGTCTATAAAGCACTGGGGATAATGCCTTCCATATATTGTCCCCTTGTACCCTCAAAATTCTACAGGTGAACAGTAACACCCCCCCACTGTCCAATTTTACAACTGAGGGGATTAGAGCTTTGAAAGGTCAAGCGACTTACCCAATGGTGTGAGAGAGCTGGGATCTGACACCAAGGCTATTGGATTAAAAAACCAGGGTTCTTTCTGCTGGAATCATTCGCTCCCTATTGAAGTCTTGTGTGTGTGTGGACTTTCTTATAGGCATCCTGAAGTCTTTGGATTAAAGGAATCAGAATTCAGTGGCTCACGCAGTGTTTTAGTTCCCTGTACCCCAGCAGAGGGGCAGGACGCAGGCACGCTCCATGCCCGCTGCTTTACCTCTCAGGCACATCCATGTCTACACATCTGGTTTTCAGATGAGTTTTTTCCAGTGAGAGAGACGCTCAAACGCCTTTAGTCGTTTTTCTAATTCATGCTGCATGTTACTCATAGAAATATATGACACAAACCAAAGCTGACAACTGTTAAATCTGCACATGGTAAAATTTGCTTCAGTGGAAAAACAGACTGAAAAATCACAGCTTTTTGATAACACTGAAATCTGCAAAAGAAAAATACCCCAGGAAAAAATTAGACTTGGTAGAATGATTAGCAGAAAGTAAAACCGGTAACAAGTAAAACTGTGCTGGCTGGTAAAGTCTATGTTTGATGAAAAATTATCAGAAGATTCAAATGTTCATGACAAAATTTGGACATGCAAAATTTTACCTGAGGAAATTTGATTCAGTTAAAAAAAATTAGTAATGATGTTTTTAAAGTGGTTAACACTAATCAGAGCTCTCTATAGATCAGTCAATGTGATAAACAGTTTGCATGGTTTATTTTACTTAATTCTCCAAAAAGCCTGGGAGATTGATATTAATGTTACCTTCATTTGACAGTTGATGAAACTGAGACAAAGGGATTTTATGGAACTTGCCCAGATAAATCAGACAGCAAATAAGGGCAGATGGTGCAACAGAACCCAGGAGATTTGGTTATAATATCTGTGCTCTTCAATATTTATTTTGCTTTACCATGCTCTTTATTCCTTTTTTGTGAAATTATTTTTTGCACCTCTTTTGGTTAATAGGAAGTGTTTTATATTTAATAATTAAAATAAAATTTTTTGGATTTTATATTTCAAAATAACTTTAAATATGGAGAAAAATTGTAGATCTAGTCCAATAAAAGTTTTTTTAACCATTTGTGAATGCGTTGAAGACACTATGCCCCATTAATCCCAAATATTTTAGTTCCCAAGACAAAGACTTTCTCCTGAATGACTCCAGTAGAGCCATCAAAATCAGAGAATTAACATTGAATTGTTTTTGCCATCTATTGGATGGACCCGTTCAGGTTTTGCCAATGTCTTCATCATGTCCTTTACAGCAAAGGGATCAGCTTCAGTCGCTCATGGTTCATTTTAGTTGCTTACAATGTCTTTCTCTCTAGAATAGTTCCATAGTCTTTCTTTGACTCCATGACCTTGATACTTTTAAGGACTATAAGCCAATTGTTTTGTAGGTTATTCCTCAAGTTAGAATTGCCAAATATTTCCTCGTTATTAGATTAGGTGAGTCTTTGGCAGGAACACCACAGAAATGAAGATGAGTTCTTCTGGGTGCATTATATTTTGGATATTAACCAAATGGTATTTAGAAATCAAGATCAGGGCACTAAGTGTGCTTATTACTATTGGAGTGTTATTGGGCAGAGCTAGGATATATACATGCATATATATAAAAAGCATATTTTGTAATATATTTACATACATATATTTGTATTTATTCTATATAAGTACATTTATACTTTTTATAAATGTAATTTTATTATAAAATGTATTTAATATATCTTAAGTGTGTTATATATATATATATATTTTGTTCTTTATCTATCTATTTGAAAGCCATGAGTTCACAACACTACCTTCTATTTCAATCCAGTGCCACAGAAGGTTTCCCCTTTTCTGTATTTGTAAGCCCTTATGCTACACAGAGGAAAACTGGCTTTTATTGTGCTGAATAGATTTACTGGTTTGCTCAAGCTCCGTATGTGGACAGTCCCCCGCCAGCCCTGTGGAGGTTCCTGGCTCATCCCCCCCGGGCTCTGACCCGCAAGGGGCTGCTGCGACCGCCTCGCCACAAGCAGGCCCACCTCGCTCAAGGAAAACTAATGTCTTTAAGAAAGAAGACAGGGAGGAAGGCAGGCAGGGGAGGGGAAAGGGGAGGGAGGGAGGGGAGGGAGGGAGGAACAAAGGAAGGGAGAAAGGAAGGAAAAGGGAAATAAAATCAGGCAGATTAATTCTAGGAAAACAAAAGAATTGCAATGTATAGAAAGTTGACGACATAAGCTGATTTAATAGAATTCATATAAAAATATTATGTCAATATAAATTAATCATTTGGGGATCATTGTAATCAAAGGTCTATTTTTTTAAATACAGAGTAAAATTCCCCAGAAATCAAAACTGTTGAATATTTGCCAGGTAAGAATGATGAGGTTAAATAATCACTGGGTCAAAAAGTGGCATCAACACCACGTGGTTAAAACATTTCTAACCAATACTGATGTGAGAAGGATTGATCTGATGAAAATAACTAGTAAAACTAAAATAGAAATGGGAGGAAATGACATTGCTCTGAATGTATTATACAGGTAATGGATCAAAAATGAAATTGGCTTAATTAAGTTAATAGCCTCAAGAACAGTCCCAGTTTCCTAAGGCTATATATTGAGGGAATTAAATGGATTAAAGGACATAATGTATGTGCAACGCTCAGGCCATGCTAAGTGCTCAATTAATAGCAGCGGTGATGATGGTAATAATAACAATTTCCAAGAATGAGTCCCAGGTTCCTTGTTTTGTCCCTGAAGGTGGTGAAAAGTAGAGGTTAATAGGAGGTTATAATGTACACACAGGAAGAATTCAGATCTAATGACTCGGGGTCTTACGGTGAGTCCAGCACAGACACTGGTTTGAAGAAAGGCACCCACATGGGTGAACATGTTCCAATAAATCAACCACTGTGATCTGATTAAAGACCCCGAGCTGTAGAAGTAGAACCAGGGCAAAGAGAGACATCAAAGGGATCTTCCAATGTGAAGGTGAGAGGCAAAGCTGTTGGCCCAGAGTGACTGAGCTCGTCAGATGGGAGCTGATTAAGGCATCTGCTGACAAAGAGAAAGTGGAAGCAACTCTTGCTTTGTTCCGGGCTGGCGTCTCCCACACGGGTTTGGAGCTTGAATTAATCGGATTTCTTCAGCTGAAGGAGAAAAGCTTCTCCATACCCACCCAGGCAATTTCCAGAAGAGGTCACTTCAAGGGGACATTATTATTGCATGAAGAACTTCCCTGGTTTTATTCTTTCTGGTGGCCCCAAGGAGAAAAAAAATCATAGAAATGACTCAAGAATATTAATGATTGTCTGGAGTCAGAAAATAGAGAAAGAGCTGAGATAATACACAGAGAGTTGCCCAAACTTAGACCATTAAAACTTTGACTCATTGGTCTTTGGAACATTGTTAAGCACATAATAAGTGTCAACATATGTGTGTTGAATGAAAGACTGAATGAACATAGGAATGCATATATCTTAAACATTAATTCAGGGAGATATATGCACCCCTATGTTCATTGCAGCATTACTGACAATAGCTAAGATAGGAGCTTAAGTGCCCATCAATGGACAATTGACAAAGAAAACGTAGTTCATATATACAGCAGAATATTATTACTCTGCCATAAAAAAGAATGAAATCTTACCATTTGCAACAACACGGATGGACCTAGAGGGCATTATGCTAAGTAAATAACTCAGACAGAAAAAGACAGATACGTTATGATTTCACTTATATGTGGAATCTAAAGAACAAGATAAACAAATAAATAAAACAGGAACAGGCTCATAGACAGAGAGAACAAACTGATGATTTCCAGATGGGAAGGGGATTGGGTGACTGGGTGAAAAAGATGAAGGAATTAAAAAGTACAAATTGGTAGTTACAAAATGATCACAGAGATGTAATGTACAGCATAGAGAATATAGTTGATAATATTGTAATAATTATGTATGGTGCCAGGTGGCTATCAGGACTTATCGGGGGGTCATTTTGTAAATTACCCAAATGTCTAATCACTATGCTATACAGTTGAAACGAATATAAAATAATATTGAATGTCAACTGTAATTAAAACATAAAAAAATTAAAAATAGAAGACTGAAAGAATGTGTCTCAAACACTGAAATGGTTTTCTCCTCCCAGTACCCCTCCCATCTGGGATCTAATTAAATTGCATCCAAGAGATACAAGAGTAATAGCTAAGTAGATAACAACACCCAAAATCTCAACATAAGTAGGGAAACAATGGAAACAGCTGTGAATGTGATTGTGGTTCTTGCACTCAGTATTTGTGAGAGCTGTATTTGAAGCATGGCTTATAAGGCTTAGAGGTTTCCAAATGAAGCCTTCTTGCCGTCAGAGAGCTTACAGACCAGGAGGAGGCAGGTGCATGAAGGCCCATTAACCCATTCACTCAACAGCGTTTATTGAGCACCTACTATATTTTAGGGGACACAGATATGAATACAGACAAGTTGCTCCCTTCCTAAAGGCTCATAGTCTAGACACAGAGACAGATAATTATACAGAAAAGTATCTCCCTGTGATGAGGGCTGTGCTGAAGGCAGCTGTGGGACAGGATGGAGATGTACTAGACCCAGATAGCTGGAGGCAGCAAGTCATAAACTAAGTACGAATGGCCAAGTTAGCCACCCAAAACATTGCTTGGTGTATTGCTAAAGTAAAGAGCTAACCAATTGTTCAAGCACTATCGATCGAATAGTCCTTTGTTTCGCACCATTTGGAAACAGCACCCTTATCATGAATTTGGTACCAAGGTGTGTGTGTGTATTATATTAGCATCTGTTGCTAGTGTCTCTCCTCTGTCCCATTAATCTGTCTCTCTTTGTAGTAGTGTCTCACTTTTAAATTTATTTCCCCGCCCCAGCACTCACAGATATTAAATATATTATAATCTCACCTTGCTACCTTCCTTAATATTTTTTTTCTTGGCTCTTCTCACCCACTTGTTTGCCCAAATGCATTTTAGAATCACTTTGTCAAGATTCCCAAAATACGTCCTTCTGGGATTTATATCATAATTGCATTAAACCAGTAAATTAATTAAGAGAGAACCTATTTATAATACTGAGTCTTGCCTTTTAAGAATATGATGTGTTTCTCCAAGAAGCCAAGGTATTTGTTAATGTGGCTCAGTAAGGTTTTGTAATTTTCTTCACATAGTTAAGTTTACTCCTTCAGGGTTTAAAAACAAATTATTTTTCAGCGCTATGGGGGAATAAGATTGTTTTCTGTTATTATTTTTTTATTGAATTTATTGGGGTGACGTTGGTTAATAAAATTCTATAGGTCCGTTGTTATTTTCTAACTGCTCATTGCTAACATATATGGAAGCTATTGTGTAGCCATTTTACTGCCTTTTCTTATTAGCACTGAGACTTTTCCCATGGCTTCCCTGAGTGAGAGAATCCTATTACCTATCAACAATAATAGCTCTGCATCTTCTTTCCAAATAAAGAAATCTTGCAAACACATAAAACTGATGGTTTGCAGTCCGTGGCTCCAATACCTGCAGTGCGAGATCCAAATCCTCGAAATGGGAATAGAGGACACCCCGCGACCAGGCCCTGCCTTCCGAAGCCTGTTCCTGCAGCCGCCCAGCCCTCCTCCAGGGCAGCCAGGGCCTGGTCCCGGCAGCTCCCCAAACAGGCCGAGCTCCCCAAATACCTGGCCTCTCCCATCTCGGCCAATCTAGCTCCAATTCACGTTCAAGGCCCAGCCCAGGGATCTGATGCAACATCCTGAAGGCTCCCCACATCCCTCGGGCTCCTGGATGCCAGATTCAAATGATTTGTCATCACAATTTCTTCACAGCACAGACTGTTGGGCTGGTTAAGAACACAGCTTTGGTGTGAGGAACCCTGTTTGTCTCTCGGATCCACCATTACCAGATGGGAACCGTGGCGGAGCTGATTCATTCTTCATTTTCAAAATGGGAGCAAGAAAACCGAATTCATAGAGCAGCTGGAAGGGTTAAATGGGACAATCAAAGTGGTTCGTCCAATTCCTGGCTCGTAGGAAGTCTTAAACTAAAGGTAGCTGTGATTTTATTGTGGTTGTGATGCTGTGGGTGTGTTCAGGCTGTTAAATCTTTTCTAACAAATTTACAATTGTTTTCGCGACCCTCTGGACTATAAGCGCCCGGAGGACAGCCTCAATTCTTATTATTTTGGGCTTTTCAGCCTCCCCATCGTAGTTTCTCAGGTGTGTGTTACTGCTACGTGCCTCGCTCGCCTGGGGCCTTTGTGGAAAGGTGGCTTCTCAGACTACTCACGCCTATTGAACCAGTATCTCCTGAGCTTGGGCCCAGAAATAGGGACTTTCCACAATTATCAAGTGAGCTTTCTGTACTCCTAACATTTGAGAACACTGTCTTAGGGCCCTACGCCGTGTGCTTAGCCAATGTTGATTGAATGGAGTGAATGAAAATAATTGTACTGACTCATGCAACTGGTTAAGCAGCTTAGTGAGGAATCCTCTGGTGGCTTTATTATTCGGGACAAAAGCAACCTTAACTATAGACCGTTGTCAAGGCTTCCCAATCCAAGCCCTGGCTGGTGTGGCTCAGCTGGTTAAGCATCATCTGGTGCGCTGAAAGGTCTCTGGTTGGCTTCCCAGTCAGGGCACATGCCTAGGTTGTGGGTTTGATCCCCAAAGGGGTGCAAATTGGAGGCAACCAGGCGATGTTTCTCTCTCTCTCTCTTCATCTCTCTTCCTCTCTCTAAAATCAATAAAAACATTTTTTTAAAAAAACACAAGACTTTCAACCCACCTAGGACTCCCCACTGAAGTTCAAGGGCCTTAGGCACTACCTGGAACATAGCTGGCCCTCAACACATCGTGTTGAACTGGTAGGTGGATGCACGGATATGAGGAAACCAAAGCTAAGGTGCCAGTCCCTGAGCCCAGTGCGGGCCCTCTGTTACTCGGGAGGAAAGGGCCGATGAATCCCACCCCATCCCTGCCCCCGGGCACTCTTGTCACAGGGTCTCAACATCACTTTGAAAGGAAAACTTATTTTATGGAATCAGCCCCATAGTTGCAGATGCAGCCATTTCTTTTGCTACTTAGAGATTCAAAATAAGAATTTGTCTTTTCCACTTAAGGAGGTTCATCCAACCCCCAAGTATGTGTGGTTTTTATTTATTCTTTTTTGAAATGGTAAAAGCAAAATATGTTTATTGGAGAAAACTTGGAAGACAGAGACAAATATAAGAAATCAAACAAAACATCAACCATAATCCCTCCACGCATTAGTGTTACCATTTGAACGTTGCTATAGCTGTCCTATTTTATTAAGGTGTGCATTTCTTTTAACACAACTCATAAATTGCAGAGCTCCAGTAAGCACTGCCTACATCATAAAAAGAATTCAAAATGTTACTTTCAATAGCTAGATCATACTCTGTCATGAGGATATCCCATAATTACCATTGCATTCTACTGTTGGACATGTAGATTATTTCCAAAGTCTCATTATTACAAATAGTGGTTTCTCACACGTCTTTATGTATATCTCATTGGTTTCCGTTTGTGGTTATTTCCTTACGATCAATTCCTACAAGTTGAATTACTATGTAAACAGGTAAGAACATTTCTCAAGCTCAGGATATATATTGCAAACTGCTTTAAAGAAAGTTTGTAAAAATTTATGTCCCTATGGAAAGCATGATGGTGTCTGTAAACAACATTTTCTGAGTTTTTCCCTTTTTTTAATGGAAATTGTTCCCTGGGTTTTGGGTCAGACAGGGCAAGGTCTGAATTTCAGCTCTGCCATGTATTAGCTGTAAGACTTTAAACATGTTTTACTCTCTGACTGAGTGACATTCCTTCAAGTTTTCAGCTCAAAAGTTGGTTTCAACTTTTCCTTTGAGATCCAGCTGAGACCAAGAACGTTGAAACCCCCAGATCACCCTCTGCTCTTACTGGGCCGTTCATTGCACTGTATCTGCCCAAAAGACTGAGAATTAAGTCAGTCAAATGAAATTTTACATAACCATGCCCAGAGTAGTCTTTCTCTGAAGTTATTTTTTATTTACTCATCTGTCTTTACTAAAACATTTTCTTAAGAATTAAAATAGCCCTGGCTGGTGTAGCTCAGCTGGTTGAGCATCAGTCCATGCACTGAGAGGTCACCAGTTCAATTCCAGGTCAGGGTACAACTGATCAATGTTTTTCTTTCATTGATGTCTCTCTCTCTCTCTCTCTCTCTCCCCCTCCCTCCTTTCCTCTCCCTCTCTCTCTAAAAAAAAACCAATTAAAAACCATATTTTTAAAAAAGAGTTAAAATAGAGACTCAGCTCAAGTTTCAGGGCTACACAAAGCCTTCCTTGACTCCCCATCCAGTCACCTCACTCGTTGTCTTCCCTCCTAGCACACATCATGTTATATTATAGTTCTACTTCTCCATTTTTGTCTCCTTGACTGTCTGTGAACTTCTGTGCAGACCCTGAAATTACTAAGAGCAATTTCTCTTAGCTGTTCTCATGACTCCCGCTTTGCAGGTGAGGATCTCACCTATGTACAGGCTTAAACATGCAGGACTTTTTGTGGAGGAGAAGCTTGCTCCTCTGGGAGTGGTGTAGCCTGGTAGCTTTGAGCAAAGGCCATGGGGTTAGACTGCCTGATTCAGATCTGAATCTCATCACTTACCAGCTGCGTGACCTTGGGCAAGCTACTTAACCTCTCTGAGCCTCAGTTCCCTCGCTTGTAAATAAGAATAACAGCATTTATCCTTTTGGCCTGTGGGGATCAAATGAGATAATACATTAATATCTGGATATTAACTCGGTGCCTGGCTCAGGGTAAGTGCTCACCCCAAAAATGTTAGCGATGATCATCATGGCCCACGTTGAGTAATTCAATGGACTGGGCCACTTGGATGTCTCTAATGTAAACAGGAAACCTAAAGACATTACCTTCACCATGGAAAAGTCCTGGTAAGTGTTTAATGGCCAAGACCCCAATTTATTCATGTTTCGATGTCAAATGATTTCCCCCAAAACGTGAATCCTGGTGCATATTACACCCAAAGACAACTGACAAACATGGAGGAGAATCATGGTTTGAAAGTCACATGTTCCTTCTCCTGTCCTCTCTCCAAGAGCCCTGATGTCAGTCCCCCATTCTAGCAATGGAAGTGTTAATTCAAATGAGCACACGTCATTCAGTGAGAATTAAGATTTCCCGAGCATCTGTCCTGTGATAGGCGCTCTATTAGGTACCTTTATGTATTTATTTTAATTTACCTTTATTGTTGAAAGTATTACAGATGTCCCCTTTTTTTTCTCTCCATTGATCCCCTCCACTCCACATCCGCCCCACCCTGGCCTTCCCCACACTATTGTCCGTGTCCATGGGTTGTGCATTTATGCATTTAAATTCTTTGATTAATCTCCTCCCCCCACTCCCCCACCCCCCTTCCCTCTGAGACCCCTCAGTCTCTTCCATGCTTCTATGTCTCTAGATCTGTTTCCTTCATCAGTTTATTTTGTTCATTAGGTTCCACATATGAGTGAGATCATGTGATGCTTGTCTTTCTCTGCCTGGCTTATTTCACTTAGCAGAATACTCTTCAGGTCCCTCCATGCTGCCCCAAAGAGTAAGAGGTCTTTCTTTTTTACAGCTGCATAGTATTAAATTCCTTGTCTCATTAAATATCCCCCACTGCCATGAATAATAGGTATTATTGTCCTCCAAGGCCAACAAGGAGACTAAGGCACAGAGTGGTTAAGCAACTTTCCCAAGAACACACAGCTCATAAGCAGTGCATCTGACACCAAGCCCCAGGCCTCTTTACCCTTGAAGCCCTTGGGTTTTTCACAATATCCTGCTGCCGTTAGAAAAGTAAAACAAGTTTTGCTATGCAGAGTAGATAGGCTTTCGTCCCTTTAGAAATGGAGGTGTGGTTGTCAGACCTGGATTTGGGTGGAATGCCAATTTTAACGTTCCCTTCTGACCCCACTTAAAGTGCTCTTCTGCTCGCTCCGCATTCCCAAAGGCCAGGGCCACAGTTCATGAAGCAGCACTATCCAGCACGGCATTTTCCTCAATGTAGGGGTCAAATCCTTGGTCCCTGGGAAATAACTTGCTAAAGCAAGTCTCCTTCTGAAACCCAACGGAGAATAAATCGCCTTTTATCTTTTCCCCACAGCTTCTTTCTCCTCAGCTGGAGTCAGGTGGCAGCTGCCCCAGATCTTGAACCTGCCGTGAGCCTCCTGCTCATTTCAGTAGGAAGGGGGGTGCCCGAGACTCCAGCTCTATCTCATCTTCCCGGCTGTGCAGCTCTGGGCAAGTCACTTTCACTCTCTGAGCCTGATCTGTAGCTTTAGGGATCATTTTTTCACCCCGCAGAGGGTCTGTGGAGACCTGCCACGCACCAGGCACTGTGCTGGGTGCAGGGATTCAGGAATGAGTAAGTGCCTCTCAGAAGTAATTGCAGAGATGACCCCAGGCTGAGGGCAAAGACCAGACCGCTCTTTGGGCGAGGTTAAATTCTGTGCTTTTATGAGTCTCAGTTTTCTTACCTATAAAATAGAAATAAAGATAGCAACCTTGCATGACCTCTATGGTAATAATATGAGAGAGTGGATGTGAAGTCCCAGGAAAATGGTACCGATAATGATGATGATGATGGTGATGGTGGTGGTGGTGGTGATGATGATGATGGTGGTGGTGGTGGTGATGATGATGATGATGGTGGTGGTGGTGGTGATGATGATGATGATGGTGGTGGTGGTGGTGGTGATGATGATGATGATGATGGTGGTGGTGATGATGATGATGATGATAGCAATGATGATGGTGCGGGGATTCAGTGCTCGTCACTCAAACATGTGTTTCTGAGGTGTGCAGATTTTTTGAGCTAAGGGCAATTTTAGCATCAAGCTCAAGAGAAACCTCTCCCCTCCCTTTAACTACCTAGAAGAACTGGAGTGAGAGGCCTTGCCAGTAATAAGACATTATCAGCCATAATCTCTTTTTGACCCCTATGTGTTGCTCTGCAGAGACCTTTGAAGTCCCCGGGGAACCTCACCTCATTCTTAGCTCAGAATGTCACATTCCCTTTCTATCTCTGAACCCCTTCTGCATGGGGGGGGGGGGGGTGTCTCTGACTCTCTCATGCATGCAGGGTTCCCGTGCATATGTATGTACTAAATTCAGTTATTTTCTCTTGCTAACCTGTCTCCTGTCTATTTGATTCTTAGACCAGCCGGAAGAACCCTGAGGGGAGACGAAAGCATGTTCCTCCCCCACAGTGGTGACGACAGTGTAGATGGTGGGGATGGGAGGGAAGGGAGGGGTGAGGAGGATGGGGGGGATGGGGGAATGGGGGGGATGGTGGCATGGTGGGGATGGTGGCATGGTGGGGATGGTGGCATGGTGGGGATGGTGGCATGGTGGGGATGGGGGGATGGGAGGGATGGGGGATGGTGGGGATGGGGGATGGGAGGATGTTGGGGATGGGGGATGGGGATGGGAGGATGTTGGGGATGGGGGGATGGGGGATGTTGGGGATGGGGGGATGGGGGATGTGGGGATGGGGGGATGGGGGATGGTGGAGAAGGTGAAGATGGTGGAGATGGTGGGGATGGTGGAGATGGGGGGATGGGGAATGGGGGATGGGGGATGGTGGGAATGGTGGGGATGGGGGGATGACCATGATGAGGAGGGCACAATTCTGAAGGCAGTGATGCTGCTGCTCAGAAAGCTTTACTACTAGGGAGGGCACTGTGTAGATGTGACATCGTCACAGCTCCATGCTCATCCTTCTTACACAGCATCTTACAAATCCTTCTCATTCAGAAAGCTTCCTTCTTTATCGTCATTTCACATCACTGTCCCCACAACCATTTGCTTGTCACGGTGTCCCTCACCACATTTCAATGACAGTTCCTCCAGCAAAAGCCAGCTCAGAGGACTGCCTGCTGTCCTTCCTCACAGGAGCGTCGGTCCCTTTCCCCAGCCCACGTTAGCACGGCCCATCGTTTGGGCCACACAGAGGAAGTCTTATGGGGAGACACAGCAGGCAGAGGAATTCGTGTCTGAACGGCATCTTCCTGTTGTTTCAAATGGGTCTAAGGAGCATTTCAAGGCTCCATTCACCAAGGCAAACGGGCTCTAAGCCTCTGTCTCCGCTGCTCCCTGAGTCTCCTCTCTAATGGCAGTAAAGCCTTATCAGTTCCCAACACCCCTTCCTTAAGGCTCAGGGGAGGCCCGGAGACCTGACCAGGGAGCACTGCACAAATGGGCACAGACACAGATGAACTCTCCACACAGGCCCTCACACTGCAGCCCAGGCCACAGGCTGGGGGGGGGGGGGGTCCAGAAATAGGAGGAGAAGGGAAACAGGATGGCATAGGGGAGACACGATCTGCTTCAAAGCCCAGACAGCGCTGGCTTCCCATCCAAGTTCTGCAAATAACTCACTGCATGGCATGTCCAGATCACTGCACCTCTATGACTCAGTTTCCTCATCTGCCAAATATTAATGTCTCAGCATTGTGCTAAATGATTTCCATGGATTCTTTGTGTCTGTAAGATCCTCACATCAAATCTTTGATGAGATAGATGCTGTGATTAGTCCCATTTTATAGATGAAGACACTGGAAAAGTTAAGTGACTTGCCCAAAGTCACCCCCAGTGAGAACTGTGGGGCCCAATTAGTAACCACCAGTTCCCACCTTCCCCCATCTTTCCCCATAAGCTATAGCTGCCATAAGTCCCCAGAGCAGAGGATGCTCTGTTGGGTCAAACCATCAACTGGGAGATGCCACGCAAACCTCATTTTAGGCTCTGAGCCTGCAGGGCTTTTGCCAGGATCCACAGGAACATCAAAAGCTAGTCAAAGATTTTGTTATTAACCAACATATCTAAAGATGGATTAAAAACTATAGTTGATTTGTAGAATGAAACCAACCTCAGAATTTAAACAACTTAAGTCAATTTTTAAAATTTGTTCTAAACCTGATTTTAAAAAATCAAAACAAAACTATTAGTCTTTGAAAATTTCTGTTTCTGCTCATTCTCATTTTAAGCAGATTTCTGATGACATTTTGTCCGGTGGCTTTTTCTTATCTTGTGATTTTTTTTCAAGATCAGTATGGTTTTTGAAGAGGTGCTTTATCTAAAATTGCAACTCAATGGATTGGGTCCTGTGGGGGTGTAGAGGATAACTTGGCACAGCTGGGGACTCTAACTGGTTAATTTGGGGGGGAAGAGCAGAAGGAATCCATGCATGGACGCACAGCCATTCAATTTATTAGGCTCTGAAGACGGGGGGGACTCTGCTGGACTTGCAGTGTTTGGTCTGAGCTAATTTCTAAACCTGTTTTAATGGCAGGGCTTGCGTGCTTAGTTAACACCGCTGCTCTGAATTTGAATTCACATTGTGTCTCTGCCTGGAGCTTTGCTTCCCGGGAGAGCAGTGTCACACCTGGGTTTCCCTCCCCCAGTAGCTGAGAATGGGGGCGCCTCGGGGAGGGCGTGTGGGGCACAGCCTCGGCAGCTGCAGCAGATTGCCGCCCATTTGTACTTGAATGACGTACAGATGATGCTGCGCATCCGTGATGCTCAGGGGTGCTGCGTGCTTTCTGAAAGTTGAACCCCCCCTCAGCGTGTCCAGGTGCTGCCCTGTTATAGGTGAGCTTATGTGAAGCCCAAGCAGCAGGCAGGGGAAGAGAGTCTGAGCCATAATATGCAAGGGTGCACACACTTCTCATAAAGTTATTCTTCTGACAAATTTATTTGTTTGTTTTTAATATGATTTTACTGACTTGAGAGAGGAAAGGAGGGAGAGAGACAGAAACATCAGTCGGCTGCCTTCTGCACGCCCCCTACTTGGGATCAAGCCCGAATACTAGGGACATGTGCACAGATCAGGAATTGAACTGGTGGCCTCTCAGTGCACCGGATGAAGCTCAAGCAACTGAGCCACACCGGCCAGCCCAGACAAGTTTGTTTTTTAAATACAGGAAAGAATGATCACATTTCCCCATGACACCATCCATCGAGGGCTGGGTGCTGAAATGATACAAGAATTATAAAAGACATAGGCCCAGTCCCCCAAGGAGCTTTTATGTCTGTGTCCTCCAGAGTCTATAAATTGTTCATGAAATTGCAAAACATAAATAGCCAGCATTTATTACTTATTTAATCCTCAACATAATGCTAAAGGCAGGTACCACTACTATCCTATTTTAGAGAAAGGGAAGCCAAGGTGCAAGGAAGGTAAGTATCTTGCATAAGTTCTCATGTCTCTCGAATAATTGTGATATTGTGATTTATGAGAAATACACATTTGGCCACTTATTACCTTACAGTCAGATGGCTCTTTCTAACTTTTACAATCAAGGTTGACAACTAATCTTAATAAGAAATAATAACAGCAATTTACTTAGTACCTGATAGAAGCCAAGCCCATGTGCTTTACTAACATGATCTAATGTAACTTTAACAACAACCCTGATGTGCTAAATACTTGCATTGTCGCAGGTGAGGGAACAGTTTCAGGAAATTAGCAATTAGGAGGTGGAGATGGAATCCAAACCCGGGGAAGGGCTGGACACCAAACTCACACCCTTTCCACCAGGATGCATTTCTTTAAGCCCATCGTTTTCAACCTTGGCAATCTGTTATATCCTCTCAGGGAAATTTAAAAAATAACCAATGTTTGGGCCTCTTTTCAGACCGGAAGACTGAGAATCAATCATGTAGAAATACAGCTGGCATTTTAAAACACCATCCTGTGATATTTGGTTTTAATTGGGGTGAAATTCACATCGTGGGAGATTAGCCATTTTAAAGCACACAATTCAGCAGCATTTAGTACACTTACCATGCTGTGCAACCGTCACCTCTATCTAGTTCAAAACATTTCTATCATGCCCAAGAAAACCCCTTACCCATCAGCAGCCAGTCCCCGATGCCCCTCTCCCAGCCCCGTCCCCCAGCAATCTGCTTTCTGTCTCCATGGACTGAGCTCTTCTGGACAGCTCCTATAAGAGATGGGATCCTATAGCATGGGACCTTTTGCATCTGGCTCCTCTCACTGAGCTTCACGTTTTCAAGGTTCATCCACTTTCGGCATGTATCAGAACTTCCTTTCTTTTGTGGACAAAAAGGGACCGCATGCTAACCTGACAAGCTCAGGAAAGGCCTGTGTGGCAGTCTTGCAAACTCGGAGACCTAAAGGAGCCACAAAAGATGGTCTGAAATGAAATCTTTTTTAGTTAAAAAAGCAGTTTATGGTGGGTAGTCATGTCCAAGGCCAGTATCTTCCCTGATAAAGGTCAGTCTTTGCCTTAACTGAGCCTGTCTATTGTCTTTTTGCATCTATGATAACGAATTGTTGGAATCTCAAAGTAATTTTCCTTTTTCCGGACCCCTCAAAGCGCAGGCACCGCTCTGTGGAGACCACAGATCCCCTCATTGTTACTGAGTTACTCGTTGACTGGTAACTATCCTGCATCCACATAAGTAAAAGAAGTGTGTGTCTATCATTTTACTTTTTATCCAGTCCCAGAGGTTTCCCCACGTTGCTTTCTCTGCCTCCCTAATCTATCACCAATGGATTTTATGTAACCCACATACGTCTCCTCTTTTGATTGTAATGCATAAAGCAAGGTGCAAAACTGCCATTCTCTGGAGTATTATCTCAATCTGTTGAGATTTTGCTTCCCAGAAATTGTTGACAGTTTAGCTCAAATAAACTCACAAATATTCCTCACAGGTTTGAATGTTTCTTACGTTAACACTTTCTGTGGCTGGATAGTATGATAATTATTAAGAATCAGAATTGCATACTAACACTCACAGCCACCATGGGAGGTTTGGAGGGCATGTGTTTGTACATCCATTTTGACAGGTAAGAAACTCAGGGTATGCGATGTGCACAAAATCTCATAAAATCTGTCTATTCTCTACCCACCCCCAAGCCACTGGCATTGTTGCTACATGATCGTTGACCCAAACCAACAAATAAATCATTTCTATAATTTGTGGGGTTTTTAGTCCACACAGCTAGTGACAGAGCTGGGATGTAACTCTAGTCCACCTAACTGCAGAGCTACTCTTTTGCAGAGCATCTACTGATACGAGTCTTTATTCAGGGGCCTGTTCATTTTGAACCTCAGCTTGGTTAGAACACCTGGCAATGGGACAGAGGCAGGCCAGGGGAGGGCTGCTTTCCTGTCATGAATCACAAAACGCTCTCCTACCCGGCCCTCTTGCTGCAAAACTTGTCCTGTACCGTGTTGACAACTTCATCTGGTATTTCTCAGTAGCAAATTTAGAAGAAAGGATAAAAGTCTGGAACTAGCTTGAGCAATGACGCAATGCGCTTCGCTCCCTGTCTCTTTCTCATCTTTTCTTGTTTCTACTTGGCTTTATCCCTCACGCTGTCAGCAGTCTGTATCCGTAAGAGCCATGCCAAGGAGCTGAACTGTTACTTCACGGAAGATCGGGATCCGTTTTGTAATTTCTCCCTTATTCCAATCCTGGCAAGGTTACAGGCAATTGAGCAAACTGGCTCATTCATTAGGAGGTCCATGACAGCAAGTCAGATCATTGGAGCTGATTCAAAAAGACATAACAGGTTCCAAGCCCAAAACTGACCTCCGGCGGAGAGGGTACCTTCCCAAGCCAGTATTCTCTGGACCAGCCTTGGGCAAAGGAAGCTGGTAATTTATCACAGTGCAGGATATGCATGTGAAATAACGTTAAATGAAAAAGAAAAGGTCAGAACTCAGAACTAACAGAGGTCATAGTCATTGCCTTGGGAAGGAGGTTCAGTTTATTTTTCTGCTTCCTAATTGTTTCCCATACTGTCTGGTGTTCAATCACTCACGCAACACAATGAATTTTACCCCTTATGGTGTCCAGAGCCTGTCAACCTGTCTCCACCCAGGTCACCGTCTTTGACCTGGACAATTGTAACAGCCTCCCAGCTGGTCTTCTAGACGTGAAGTCACCCCCTCCAGTCCCGTCTGGCGTAGCAGCCACAGTGAGTGATCTTTATAAAACATGAACATGACAATGTTATTCTGTTGCTTAATCCTTCGATGGGTCCCCATTGCCCTCGGGATAAAGTCTTTAATGTGACGCCCACTACCCTATCCAACCTGACACCACTGTTTCAGCATATCTCACCTCTCATCTATCACTTTACATCCAAGTGCAGAAAGTTTCCTGGGCCCTCTGACCTTCCAAGCTCCTTCTAGCCCCAGGCCCAAGTCACACGGTGTTCCTCCTGCTGGCTCACCCTCCCTTCCCTTGACAAACTTCTGCTTGTCCTTCTCATCAACTTAGCCATCTCTACCCCTCCCTCCGTGGCCTTCCCTGGTCCCTGAGACTAGGTCAGTGCATCCCTTTAGGGCTCCCGCCCTCCCACTCCCCCATTCACGGCACTGTTTATATTTTGTTATAATTATCTACTCTCCTACCTGGCTCTCCTACTAGAATGTAACCTTCCTAGGGGCAGGGGCAATGTCTTCTTACAGCCCAGCCCCAAGCACCAGTGCACTCAGTGGGCACTCCATTTTGCTGACTGGCTTGGGAGTCTAAATTACCGTTATTTGAAGGGAAGTCAACTTTTGGAGGAAGCTTATGTGATCCATATCTACTGTATAAAAGGAATCTTTCCCCTGAGATGTAATTTTATTGTTCTCTGTGCTATAAGGAGTTAGCCTCTCCATACTCTGATAGGCATGGAAACCACCAGGTGGTCAAAAAAACATTTAAAAAATACAGATATCCTGCCCTGGCCAGGTGGTTCAGTTGGTTGGAGCAGTGTCCCCGTACACGAACAGGTAACATCTCGGGTCAGGTTGCTTACAGGAGACAGCTGATCCATGTTTCTCTCTCACATCAATCTCTCTCTCTCTCTCCCCCTCTTCTTTCTATGAAATCAATAAAAACATATCCTTGGATGAAGATTTTAAAAAATACAAATGCCCAGTACTACCCACAAGGGTTCTAATTCAACCAGTCTGGGGAGAGGCCCAGGAATCTGCATTTGTAAGAAGTCCTATGGGAGACTTGGGGTACCACTGAAAGATATATAAGCTAGCCTCATGCTTGGCAAAAGCAGGGGCTCTGAAAATGTTAGTTCTGCTCTTCTCTGCCAGCTGGGAGTAGACCTGGCCCCTCCTAATTCCCTTCGTCTCAGGTCCCACATTTTCTACCGATTTAGTGACACACATGCAGTGGTCCCCAGAGTGGCAAATCCATCCTTCTCAAGCCCACCCTGGAACAGAAACGCATACCAATCCCTGCTTATTAACGATATTATAGAGGCAGCTGGTCGACCATGTTAGTATGACAGGTCTATTTTTATATGGAAAAGAAAATTATAGAGAGGCATAAACATTTGCTAACTAGAGAGATGTTATTATAGCTTGCAAATTGCATTCAGATGTTCAGTAATACTGGAGTTAATGGATTTCTGAGTTTTTTAGCAAGCGAGCCCATCTAAGAAAAAAACCTTTCTTTTCTCAGTTTTTATTAAAAGGGTGTTGCCCAGCCTCCCAATCCAGCATGAGGGTCACTAGCTGCAAGCGGGGAATCCAGAGTTGGCAGGGATCTGGGCGCTGTTGGAAGACACCACTCCCTCCCCTTCAGATCTAACAGCTGATAAGTGCAAGAGGTAGCCTTGGAACTCATACCATCCAACCTCAGAACCCAGCCTCTCAACCACCAAACTCCAGATAAGTAGCTTCCACAGCCTTTCACAGCAGCCAAGGTGGTACCCATTTTACAGATGTGTCTCTAGAGGCTCAAAAAGCCATTTGTGCAAGAGGTGGAACCAGGATTTGAACCAGAGCTTCATGACTCACCCAGCCAGTCAGCAGCTACTGTTTGCAGTCCTGCTCTATGCCAGGCTCTGAGACATGCAGTTGGGAACACACCAGACACCACCCCAGTCTCAGGATTTTATACTTCATGCTGCTCTGAGACTCCCTCTAGCATGGCAAGCCATTGGAAAAATGTCAAGAACATTGTTATTTATTATTATTGTGCTCTCTCTCCTCTCTCTGCTTATCTTGATCCACATCCCTTGGCCATCAGGATATCCTGCCCTGGCCCCCATAATGGTCTTCTCCACTCCACCTTTAGGGCTGCTTTCCAGGATGTAAATCCGTAAACTCTAGTGATGGTCAGCTACCCTACCCCATTGGGGAAGCCACTGAACTTCTGAACCAGAAGACTCTAGGACATCCTGTCTATACTTTGCATTTGCTGATGGGGAAACTGAGACCAAGCTGGTGTGTCTATAAGCAAAGGGACACCAAGGCTTACTGGCAACAACCAAAAGCCAGGAGGGGGCAGAGAATGGATTCTCCCTCAAACCTCCAAGAAGAACAATCTCTGCCAACATCTTGATTTTGGATCTCTGGCCTCCAGAATTGTGAGAGAATAAATTTCTGCTGTTTTAAGCCACTTAGTGGATATTTGTTATAGCCACTCTAGGAAACTAATATACCTGCCTTATTCCAAAAGGCCCTGATAGGGTTCATTTAATACAAAATGAAATAAGTTTAAGGAAAAAGCCATATAAAGTAGTAGAAAAGATGGAGATAAAAGCCATCTACATAGACACAGTGGAAATTGCTAGATACAGGTGGCACAGTTGGGCTCCGAGCTCCCTAGCAGCTGATGCAAAAAGAGAACCCAACATCGTACACAAGCCACTGTGTCTATGAGAAACAGAGTCACACAGAATGGCCACTAGGACCTGAATGGGGTAACACATCCCTTCAAGGTAAACAGGGCCTGCAGGGATTTCTCTAACAACAGTCTTAAAAGTGCCTAGTAAATATTTGTGGAAAGAATCAGGACTTTTCCCACAGAGGCAACTGTTCCAGAAAGCAGACAAAGCCCTCAGGTTTCAACACATATATTAAGAGTGAAGAAAAATGACTACTGTACCCTGAAAATATATTTTAAAAATACATAACATTAAAATATTAAATAGGCCTCCTAGGGACACACTCTCTGCCAGTTCCTCGCCCAGGCCCGGGGCACAGATTGTGAGTGGTGGCTGCACTCCCCTTCCCAGAGGCAGCCAGGAAACACCAGTCGTCTCCACCTGCCCTCGGCAGCTCAGTGCGAACCCTGGGCCCCAGGCTTAGCCGAGGGCCTGCGCTCCTACCGGCCACTTGTTTCCTCCGCCTAGAGGGGCCTTCCATCTAAATGCACTCATTTCTTTTTCTTTTCTTTTTTTAAATTTTTTAAAAATATGTTTTTGTCGATTTCAGAGAGAGGAAGGGAGAGGGCGAGGGAGACAGAAACATCGACGATGAGAGAGAGTCACTGCCCGGCCTCCTCCTGCACGCCGCCCCCGGGGATCGAGCCCTGACTGGGAATCGAATAGTGATCTCAGGTTCCCGGGTGGCCCCTCAACCACCGAGCAACGCCGGCGGGGCTACATGCACTCGTTTCTTTATTGATAACTTTAGCCGTCCCTTTACCCATCAGATGCCGGCCCCTCTCTAGGTACCAGGAATTCAGTGATGAAAATAACAGTAAACAGAGAGTGCCCGCTCAGTGCCGGGAAACAGCAGGTGCTAAAAGGGTGTCATCACCTTCTCCTCCCTCTTCCCAAAACAAATTGGGGGGTCCCTGGGGCATGGGGTTGGAAGGGCATGGTAAGAGGCATGTCGCTCTGCTCACCTGTCAGTAGGTGAATATTGGGTCACATTGTTGGAAGGCTGGATGATCAACTCCTAGCTCTTAAGTACTTAGCATTTACGTGAATGAAAGAACAAATAAATATAAGAAATCAGTGCTCATTTTTACTATGAATTGCTTGTTTAAAAAATAATAATTTTAATTGATAAAAGTAATACATGCATATAGTAAAAATTCAAACAGTACTAAGTATATACAATGAAAATTAAGTATTAATCCTATCCCTGACCCCCTCCCTAGCTCTCTCTAGAAGTAATCATTATTAATAAGTATATGTGCATGTGTGTGTGTGTGTTTGCAAATGTGTGTTTAGCCTTATAGAGATACTCTGAGCACATGTATATATACAGATATATATGTATCCCTGTTTTCCTAATTAGAAGTATATTCTAAGCACTGTTTAGTATCTTGCTTTTTTGCCCACTGAAAAAATATATCATGGGTATTACTCCTCATCAGGGCATATTGGGCTATTTTCTCCTTCCCAAATGCCACAGTGTGTGTCATTGTGGGGATAGATGAATTATTTAGCCAATGCCCTATTGTTGGACACTTACGTTGTTTCCAGTGTCTGCTGTTATAAATAATGAACATCTCCATTGTGCACAGGTATGAACACATTTGTGGGAAAAATACCTGTGTCAAAGGATAAATGTGCTTTTGTTTGTTTTAACAGATATTACCAAATAACTGTCCAAACTATTTGCATATTTCACCCTCCTTGCAACAGTATGTGAAAACGCTGATTACTCCACATTTCTGTCATTTCCAATCTCTGACATTCTGCCTCCCTAGTGGTTTGACAGCTATGCAGCTTGCCCTCATATAAATCCTTCTGAACAAAGAGAGGCTCCCTAAGCTGTATTAATGACATTAAACACCTTTCATCAAGGACCAGGTTCAGGATAAACTGTAGTGGAATTCTGTTCTACCTCGGCTGTTGATTTTTTCACCACTCTGGGCTGCCCCCTCTAGATGGGAGCTTAGTGAGGCTTGGGTGTTATTTGCATAGCATATGGCACTGAACAAACAATGCTGAGGGCTTGGTATCACCATGAATTAGGTTATTCAACACGGAGCTCTGTTTGTTCATCCAGATGTGAATCAGATTTTACACTCTTGGATTTTTCTCCTCTGAGGCTGTGGAAGGAAAAACTCACATGTCCTGGCAAGGGTTAAAGATGGAGACTGTCTGGAAAGATTATTTTATCAGTACAGAGCCAGTTCCAGGGGCCACATCGAGGACTCCCAAGGTACTTGAGACTTTGAGAAAGCTGGTCCGTGCTCCTGCTTCCCAAGTTAGGGAATTTCAACTCAATCCAATTTGATAGAAATGTGTGCAGCCCTAATATAGGTGATAGGCTCTGTGGTACAGCCTGGGGCCCCATGGTAAGCTAAAAGAGGCAGGTGAAACCCCCAGGGTGTGGTCTGCGTGTCCTGTGTGAGGTTCAAGGGGCTCCACTAACTCTGAAATTACATACTCAACTGTGCACATATGTGTGTGTGTTCATGTGTGATTGTATGTTCTTTCTGGGAGGAAGGCCATAAAGTCCATCCTATTGTCAAAGATCCCCCCTTTCAACAACAACAAAAGCTTAATATATAAATCCAGAAATAATGGTGTATCTACCTTCACCTTGAGGACTTCTGGAGCCATTTCCAGGATTTTTATCTTCTCCATACCTGCGAGGTTCTTGCTTTTCCCATTTTCACTCACCTTCATGTCTCCTGCTTAAGGTAAGAAACGACGCCTTCCAAGCCTTAAAGAAAGTCATTGGTTTAGCTTTAATTATGTCAAACAGCGCAGTGATTGGTGGGCACAGGGGTGCTCAAGCCTGGTGGAAAAGGAACTAAACCATTAAAAGATCAGAAATAAGGACTGACCCAAAGCCTGATGCTGACAGCCTTCCCTTCGTTCCCTCAGTCATCGTTCACCCACTGGGTGACCCGCGCAGGTGCTCGCTTGTACACACCCTGTCACTCTCACTCTCTGTTCACTCACCATTCAGGCAACACCTGCCCACTCAGCCACCTTCACATTTACTGTCACATACTGATGCAGTCGTTTATTTATTCTTCAAACCCTTACCAAGGACATGTCATATGTCCAGCTCCATGGGACTGGAGAGACACGTGGCCCATGTCCCTCTCCTAAAGGAGATCATAGTCTGGAGGGGGTCAGATGCTCAAAATAAGAACTACAATATGTTATGTTACATACTAAGAAAAAGTGCTGTAGAAAGCTTCGGTGCAAATTGTCGAGAGGGCTCCAAGGAAGGGGCAACAAACTCATCCTTGGGAGAAATGGGGATGCTTCCCAAGCTGGGTCTGGAAGGATGGCTAGGAGTTTTCTAAGCATAGGAAAGGGTCAGGTGGTCTAAGCAGATGGAACAGCATGTGGAAAAGTCCAGATATCGGAGCATGGCATAGAAGCCATCATTTTCTTTCCTCATTATAATCTGCTTTGTTTTGACCTGGGAGCAAGGCTGCTTTAAAGCGAAAGTGCTGAGCTAATCAGCCTACAGGAAATTCTACAGCTCCTGGTGATACATTTGCTGCAGAGACAGGGCACCGAGAGCCAAGATGTTCGCTTCCTTCAACATTATGTTGATTGGTCTCTAGACCCTACTTTTACTTGATGAACTCACTCCAGAAACACATTTGGCCGTCAGCAGTGACAAAAGGCCTGCCTGAAAGTGGCTGATTTAGTGTGAGTGAAATAATCTTCCGTTCTTACAACTTAGTTTATGAGACTCCTGCTATGATTGAGTACCTGACCTTCTAGCCTTTTCCATGGCCTTTCTCTTTCACTTTCCTATCACTCCTGCTGCACAGGGGTGGGGCAAAGAGAGGCTTATAAACAAAAATTAAATATCAAAGAGGTGAAATGAAAGCTGTTTTATAAACACGTGGAACGAAAATATGTAGAATTCAATACTCTTGGCAATAACCCATATAACCTTATTTCTAAAGCTGTGGACATTTGAAGATCTTGCCTAGAGATACTTCAAGTGACTCAGATACAGGAAGTGCTGTTTTACTTGAAAGACAATATGACATGTTGAGTAAGGTCATGGACTCTTGAGTCACAGAGAACAGATTTCAAATCTTGTCCGTGCCACCTAGATTCTGTATTTACCAATCATGACCCATTGAGCACAAGTGACAGAAAACCCAATGGAAGCTGACTTAGGGAGGGGAGGAAAAGAGTTGCCTCTCCATTCCCAGAATGAACCATCCTCTTTGTCATCTCCAAGATTTTCAAATGCTATTTTTTATCCTTTAGATGGTTTCCATTTTCCCAAACCTCCACCGGAACAACTCTTATTTATCTCTTTAGATCATGGCTAAGATATCACCTCCTGTAAGAACCTGTAGTTGCTGCAGTGGTAAGCCACCCGGATTCACCTCCAGATACAGAAAAGTCAGCTCTGACAGCCCTCATCTAAGTCTCTCCCCAGGAAGTGCCTTCAACCAAAGAGAACTGTCCCACCCAAAGTTACCTTCCAGGGGCCAGCCCACATTCACATGTTCCACATTGCTCCACATGGTCGGTTAGCAACCTTGCCCCTTGGTCTCAAGGAAGTACAACTCTTGGGGGCATCCCAGCTCCCCAGCTTGTTGTGGGGTCACCTGAGGCCTTCTTGTCCCTGCATCCCAGTTCAACTCCTCCTTTGCCTGATTCCACTTTCCCGCAACAGGTGCTGATCTCAAGGGCATTCCCTGAGAAATCTCCTGCACGAAAATCTCCTCCTTAGACAAAGTATGCTTCTTGGGGAATGTGATTAAAAACAGAAGGCTTCGCTGACATCCCATAAGGCTAGGTCCTATATCAGGCTGAGGAAACTCTCAGTTGTATGTCACTAAACTCTCACTCAAAATCACCTAAAAATTAGGGATCTGTTGTCTCCCATGGAGAATTCTAAAGCAGCGCAAGCTTCACAGCGGGCCGGTCGGTTTATCAGCTCAGCGTCACCCTCAGAGGCCCAGCTGCTTCCCCTCCCCGCGCTGGACCCATGGTAGGTCCTGGCTTCATCCTCAGGTTGTCACAGGAAGCGAAAGCAGCTGCAGTGCCACATCCAGACATCACAGGCCTGAAAGACCAGCAAAAGAGAGACAGGCCATCTCTTCTTTTAGGAAAGAAGACACTTTTCTCCAAGTCCCCTGGGAAAGCCCTCCTGCGCTCATTGGCCAGGGTTGGGTCAGACGCCCACTCCTGAATCAGTCACTGGTGAGGAGAGTCGGGCCCACGGGGATGGGAGGCTCCTGCCCCTGAGGCTCTTGGCCACAGGGGAGGGATGGGCTCCTGAAGAACATGGGATTCAGTTACTGAGGGAGAGAATGAGAGGATGGGGGAGAGACAGCCCAGAGCATTCTTGTCTGCACCTTAGCAGGCTGCACCCCCTCTTTACAGCACATCAGCATGCAGCGAAGAAACCTGCTCTCTCCTGCCCCCCGCATGAGACGGCCCTGGGCCGGCAAGCAGCTCACCTGTTTGTGCTGAACCCTGGAAGATTAAATCAAAGCCCCAGCTCTTTGGAATTTCCATCCCGATAGAAGAGACAGAAATAAATAGACAAGTTGATGTACAATATAACATCCGTGGTGAGTACTATAAACAGAAGAAAATAAGAAAATGTGATCAGGAGTGATTAGAGCTCTTCTCTAGAAAGTGTGGCCGGGGAAGACTTCTCTGCTGAGACCACAGAGACCTGCACGAGGCGAGCAGGAGCCAGGTGCTGTGCTCCAAGTGCAGTGCTCTCTAAGGCTGCTGGGCAGCAGGTGCAAAAGCCCAGGGCGCGACTGCCTTGTTCAAGGGCAAATAAGAGGCCAGCAACTGCTAGGAAATGAGAAGAGGTTGGGGCAGGACTGCTGAAGAGGAACAGAATGTGCTCACAGATGTCATTTTAAATTCTCTACTAGCCATGTTTTAAAGGCAAAGGTGAAATTAAGCTTAACAATATAATTTAAGCCACTATATCCCAAATATTATCATTTTAACAGCAATAACGTTTAAAGGTATGAATGAGCTATTTCACATTGTTTATCAGTATAAAAAACATTTCAGACACTTCAAACAGGGGACTGCACACCCAGTGTGTCTCGCACTCCCAGCTCATCCGAGCTCGGACTGGCCATAGTCTAAGTGCTCAGCAGCCACATGTGCGCAGCACAGGTCACGATCACCGCTTTTCATTCTCTGGGTTTTATTCTTAATAAGATGGGGGGCCACCAGAGGGATTTAAGCAACAGCATGGCTTCTTTTGTTTGCTTTAAAAGGATCGCTGCGGGGATTTGGGGGGTGATCCAAGACAGCAGCTACTCAATCCCGCCCAGCAGGGGACAGCTGGACATGGTACACCCTGGAACATTTGCTGAGTGGCCTCAGGCCCAGCCCTGGCACTGAGTTTGAACCTGTATCAATCTGGTGAAGACTACTCACCCCTACCTGGTGACACTGAGAACCTACCTCATGCAACTCAGGTACAGCCAGAGGCTCTTTCAGTGACTGAGCCAAACAAGCACCCAGCAGGTGGGGGGTGGGGGAAGGCAGAAATGGACCTCGGGGTGCCTTGGGATTTTTGCTGACCTGCCCCTTGGCCAGGTGCTGGTGAAAGCCAGCCTTGGTGAGCTGCTCGGTCCTTCCCGAGCACACCCAGGCCCAGCAGAGGCAGCCACAAACTGTGGATCGCTCTGTAGCTCTAAACAGGTTGCCCAGGCCCAGTCACAGGCAGCTTCTGACAGTGGCCTGCACCAGAGTCCCTCCCAAGAGGCCTCAGGACGAATACATCCAGTGGCCAACTTCAGACGACATCAGAGCAAAAACGAATTAGCTTCACAAGTGGCATATCCAAGAGGAGATCTTGGCAGAATCCTGCTGAGGCGAATTCCACTTTGTGTGGTCAGCTCCTGCACAGCAGCCCTTAGGCGGTGGTAGGGGTCGACCCTCACAGTCAGCCAGCCCGATGGTGAACCCCACACACGAACGGGCCAGTTACAGCAGGAAGACTCGGTTACAGCAGGGAGACCCACATAACCCAAACAAAGGACATTCCCGGAGCACCCGGGGCAGGTGATCAAGGAGACTGCACCACTGGGTGCCACAGGACAGCTACCACATAAGGCCACCCTACCAAGCCTGGGAGGCTTAGCGCATCTACCTAATACATAGAAACGAACACAAAGAGGCAGCCAAAATGGGGAGACAAAGAAACATGCCCCAAATAATATAACAGGAGAAACCTCCAGAAAAAGAGCTAAATTAAGTGAAGAAAAGCAATTTATCAGATATAGAGTTCAAAAAAATGGTTAAAAGAATGCTAAAGTAACTTAGCGAGAACTTCAACAAAGAGATAGCAAGCGTTACAGAAAAACAACATAGAGCTGGACTGGGTGGCTCAGTTGGTTGGAATGTCATCCCATGCACCAAAAGGTTGTGGGTTCGAATTCCAGTCAGGGCACATACCTAGGTTGCAGGTTCAATCCCCAGCAGGGGCAGGTATTGGAGGCAACCAATCAATGTCTCTCTCTCTCCCTCTTCCTCTCTTTCTGAAATCAATAAAAATATAACCTCAGGTGAAGATTAAAAATAAAACAAAAATACCATAAAAACCATAGAAAAGAACAAATCAGAAATGAAGAATACAATCTCTGAAGTAAAGAATACACCAGAGGAAATAAGCACTAGGTAGGATGAAGCAGAGGATCGGATAAGAGATTTGGAAGACAGGGTAGCAGGAAACACTCAATAGAGCAGCAAAATTAAAGTAATTTCAAAGAATGAGAATTAGTAAATGTCCATACTGCCCACAGCAATCTATAGATTCGACACAATTCCTATCAGCATACCAATGGTGTATTTCACAGAACTAGAACAAATGTTCCAGAAATGTATATGGAAACACAAAAGACCCTAAATAGCCACAGCTATCTTAGGAAAGAACAAAGTTGGAGGGATCATGCTACCTGACATCAAAATATCTTACAAGGCCATAGAAATCAAATGCACGGCGCTGGCATAAAAACAGACACAGAGAACAGTGGAATAGAAGAGAGACTCCAGAAGTAAATCCACACATTTACGGCCAATTAGTATTTGACAAAGGAGGCAAGAATATACAATGGGGTAAAGATAGTCTATTTGATAAATGATGTTGCGAAAATTGAACAGATATGTGCAAAGAAATGAAATTAGCCCACCTTCGTACTCCATACACAAGAATAAGCTCAAAATGGATTAGAGACTTAAAATGTTAGACTCAAAACCATAAAAATCCTCTAAGAAAACATAGGCAGTAAAATCTGGGATATTTCTCGCAGCAATATTTTTTCGACTATGTCGCCTCAGGCAAGGGAAACAAAAGAAAAAAATAAACAAATGGGACTACATCAAAAAAGATTTTGCAGAGCAAATGAAACCATCAATAAAATGAAGAGACAGTCGCTGAATGGGAGAACATATTTACCAATGATACACCTGATAAGGGGTTAGTATCCAAAATTTATAAAGAACTCATGAAACTCAACACCAAAAAAACCCCAAAAACTCATAAACACATACAACCGTGGGAAAGGGGGTAGGGAAGGCAGAAGAGGGTAATAGGAGATAAATGGTGACAGAAAGAGACTTGACTTAGGGTGGTGAACACACAATACAAAATACAGATGATGTGTTATAGAATTGTACACTTGAAACCTATATAATTTTATTAACCAATCTCACCCCAATAAATTCAATAAAAATAAATAATAAATAAATAAAAGGATTGCTGTGGAGTTGAACAGAAATTTTCTCCTATAAACATCGACACAAGAAACAGACCAGTTACACTTGAGGCTGCACTTGGGTGACAAGCACCAGGAAATAACGCAGATATGTCCCCAAAGGCAGAAATGGCCGGACTCGCAGCTGGGCCAAGTTCCCCCAGGTTCGTGCCTTTCCTGTCCCGCCATCTGCACAGGAGGGGCAAGGGGGTGGCCTCACGCAGAGGGAATTTTTATGAGGGAGGCTGGCCTACCCCATCATTCACTCAGCTATCTTTATCTCAGTCTACATTTGCTTGGCCATAAAGGAAACCACAAATGAACGGTAATTACTACAATTTGTGGAGATTATAGAAAACCAATCCAAACTCTGCGATGGTGGGTCCACCCTGCACATTCTAAGCCAGCGGCTCTTAAACATTTTTAGCTTAGAGGCCTTCCCCGCCAAGGCAATCATCTGCTAAAGCCCAAACTGGACACTCCTCAGTCTACTGTTAGGTTAGGTTCCCTGAAGCTCTCTGTTCGGTCCCTCTGTGCCAAGGCCTGAGGCCCTGCAAGGTGACAGGTGCGCACCCATGTAAATACAGCTGAGTTCTGTATGCTGAGGCATCTGTGCTGCTCTGAGCCCGGGGAGGTTTTATGCAAAGATGTTTACACCTTGGCCTTCTTTTTATCATAAATAAGGCACGAGTCACCTTCATAAATCAATCAGAGATCTATACTTCATATGGACCCACACCATGGTTCATGCCATCAGCTGGTGCTGGCCAGGGCAGACCCACCTTTGTTTATTTCTGGCAATTTCCATGTTTCTAAGTTGAACTATTTATAAAATAAATAAGGACAGGTCAGAGTGGTCTTGAATAAGCACTGATTCATCATTCTCAGGTATTTTCCTTCAAAGCAGCAGCTCTGGTGAACACAATTTGAAAACCACCCCACTGTTATTGTCCAGTGTCTCCAAAACTCCAGGCATTCACATGCACTCTCAAAATCTGTAATCAGCTTTATTGAGGTAAAATTTACATACCATAATTAACTTGTTTTAAGTACTAGTCAAGATTTTTAGGAGATTTACGGAGTTGTGCAACCAATAACAAGATCTATTTTTAGAATATTTCTATCACCCCAAAAAGGAGCCTCATGATCATTTCAGTCTATTCCTTGTCACACCCCAGCTCCAGGCAATCACTAATATACTTACTTAGGTTTGCATTTTCTGGACATTTCATATCAATGGGCTCATACAATATGTGGCATTTTGTAGGTAGATTCTTTCCCTTAGTGTAATATTTTTTAGGTTTAGCCATGTTGCAACCCCTTTATACCACCCACTCTCACAATTTTTGCCAGATTCAAGTGTCACATACTATTCTTGACTTACTATTTTCTTTAAAACCATTCATTTTTTTTTTTTTAAAAAGCCACATTAAAAGAAAACTTGACCTTAGTACAATGAATGGAAAAATCAATACTACTTACAGTAATGGAAGGGATATAAAAGAAATAAAATGCTGTTGTGAATTATAGCTCAAAAATCAATTAATCAATCAAACATTATTTAATTCTAGCTGGTTACTAACCTCTGTGAGGTTCTAAGCCTGAGATCTGGTTTCAACCTGTTAAAAGAAGAGATTAAAGGTGTCATTTGGACCTGATTTAGGTGACAAGATCTTTGTCTCTATTTCTCCAAATAGATGAAAATTTGGGGGAGGGAGACTCTTGAGAGAGTGTCTCTATTTTGCCTGTGGGAGAAATAGAAATAACCCATGACCAGAGGGTGGACTGTGGTGGGGTTTAAGACATGCCAGCAATTTTTTTGTCACTTATCATCAAGGGATAAAATTGAATTTCTCTCCCTTTGAATATAGGTTGGCCTCTGTGACTTGCTTCTAAAGAATAGAATGTAGCAGAAGTGCTGCTGGTGACCTCTAAAGCTAGGTCATAAAAGTGATAGAGCTTCCACTCCTTTTTCTCTCTTAGGAGGCTCACCCTTAGAACTAAGCCACCATGTTGGGAGGAAGCTTGAGCCACATTGAAGAGGCTACATGTAGGTATTCTGGCTGACCTCCCTACGGTCTCAACCACAACCAGCACCTATCACCAGATGTGGGGGAATGAGCCTTTAGATGACTTCTGCCCCCGCCTTTGAGCCACCACTGCTGGAACATTTTACCATAAAATAATTAGACAACCAGGCAATTGCCCTTCATCCATAAGGGATGCTAAAACATCCCTGGAGATAGAATATTATGAAGTGAACTGCATCATAGAACTCCTGTCGTGGAAATAATATTTGGGAAAAATACTTGGAAAAATCAGGGTGAGTGAATGACACCTACTCTAGGATGTGTAGATAACACTTTAAAGGGCGAATCTCAATTACCGGAGAGCTCCTTTATTTGTGTGTTTTGGCTAAATGGACTATTGGGGTTTCCACTCTAGTTGAGTTCTCCAGGCAGGAGAAATGATAACACCCCCTACTGGCAGTGTCTCACCCTTCCCTCACACACTTCGCACCTTTTCTCTAAATAAATACTAGCCAATGTGGATATTGTTTCGAAGGGGATGCTCTGTGTTCCAATGTGTCTTGATCTGGCCTCCTTTTGCATTTTCTTTCCCAAATTCTAAGGATATCTTGTCTTAAGGTATTCTGTCACTGTCCACTCAATCTAATTCAAATGTGTACCTTAGGCAATAAGTTTTAAAAAAGACAGGTGTTAAAGATCCATTAGCATTGAACTGAGCATTTCTCATTGAACTGCTCCAAAGGATGGCAAGATAACCAGAAGGGAATAACTTTCTCATTATGTCATTCAATTCTTTAATGCTCATCTGCCCCATCTTAAAATAAATTTAGATGCATCAGAGGTATGCCTCCCACATTTTTAGGGGACTCCCAGATCACCCTGGTGCTTTGTCCATTTGCTTTGTCCACAGTAGGTGCTCAAATGGGTGTGACTAGGATTAGAGCCCTATGCTTAGAAAACTTTGGTTCTTAACTCTAAATCTTAATTTGAAGAATAGTTGTTTCACAGTGATGCACAAGGACCTGGCTTAGAATATAGCCATGAAACAGAAAACTTGTCCTTCTTCCACACCTGCCTCTAGACCTCCAACCCTCAATGAGTGCTACAATTCAACTAGCCTTTCATTCATTAAGGGTGCTTTGCATCCTGGCCACTTCTTTTACACTTCTTCCATGTTCGGAATCCTAAACATGTTCATTCCAATTGTTTCCCAATTAAAATCTTTCAAAGGATCTTCAGGGTGCTCAGGGTTAACTCCCAACTCCAGCAATTCTGAGTTATTTGGTGATTCCTCAATGTGCCCTGGTATTTTACACCACAAAGGATTTTGCACATGCTGTTCCCTGGATCAGAAGCACACTTCTCCTTACATTTCCCCACGTAGAGCCCACTCCTCCTTGACATGTACCTAAGCCTTGCCTCCTTCAAACTACCTGGGTTATTCAACCCTGCTATGTGTCCCCTTAGCATTCACGCCTAAACATCTCCAAACACTTAACATGGGACGCCAAACAATAAACATCTTGTGTTAACTAAACCTCACTGACTTCCAGCTCCCTGACCTTGCCCAGATCTCGTTTGCATTTGCTGCATGAATGACCTTAAAAGGAACCTATTAAAAATCAACTGTTTTTAAGCTGGAGACAATGGTAAATGTCATGTCTTTTGTAAATTTCTTAGGTCACTTCGCCACTTACATTTTAGTGGTGCTCATTAATTTGTCTCAATTTCCTTTTGAAACTGCTTCCCAACCTTGAAAACACCCCCAGCAAGGTGATTTGGCAAGCACATCCACAATACACACAATACCCACACCTAAATTCAGCAGCTCAGACAAAGTCTTCTGTCTCCTCCTGTTTCTCCCCTTTAATTCACGGTTATCGGTAGCAGAAATAGCAAGTGTTCTGTCCCAGGCTTTGTTGTCTCAGGCTGAGCCACTCTTTAGGAAGCTTGAAGGGCTCCGAAGAGAGGAGTCAAGAATGCATCGTGGTGGGGAGAGGCCACCGGGCTGGATGGGGGTTTGGATTCTAAGGCCAAACACCAGTTGTCCGCTGAATCCATCCCCTCCCGCCTGCTCAGGAACACGGTTCCTGACATTGCCCCATTTTTCTTGGATCATAAAATAGTCCTCTGCTCCATCAATCCCGTCAGAACACAAACATGCTGCGATGCTCCCCATCTTGAGAAAAATCACCTCTTTCATTGTAAAAAGAAGTGTCTCCACTCCCGTTCTATCCATTCTCTCCTGCTTTCTTCCCCATTGCTGCTGCCAGAGTCACCAACAGCACGACACGTGTTAAAACCAAGGCATCCTCAGTCCTAATCTAGCCCGATTTAGCAGCAGTGCGTGGTGAAGCCGATTCCTCTCTCCTTGGGGTGCCGCCTTCTCTCGGCTCCCACGGCCTAGTCCTTGGTCCTCAGAGACCTGCTAACTGTGCCTTCTCTGTCTTCTTTGTGGGTTCTTCACCTCCTGTCCCGCAAGGCCGAGTGCTCCACAGCCGCCCCCTAATTCATTCTCCTCTGACAGCCACACTCACTAATGGTTGCAACCATCCCGCGGCATTTAGTGCTCTGTGTCTATGGTAACGAACTTCACACTGTCCCAGCCCCATTCTCTTTCCATAGCCACTTGCCTCTCAGTATCTCCTCTTGGGTGTCTCATGAGCATCTTTAACTTAAGCAGCTACAAAGCTAAACTCTGACTCCACCCTGCTCAAAAATCGGCTTTGGCCAATGTCTCCCCATCTTAGTAAATGACAACTTCTAGTTGTTCGGACAAAAATGTCAGAATTACCCTTGACTCTTCCCTTTCCTTCACAACACGCCAGCAGAATAGCAAGCGGATCTTTGCTCATGACGTACACAAGATAGGCCAGATCCCGGCTGCCACCCACACCCAGCCAAGCCCAGGCGGGGCTGGCTGCCTGCCCCTGCCACCATCACCGCCCAGCTTCTAGAACAGGGTTAGCAATGAGTAATGGAGTGGACAGAAATACCTTCTGGGGGAAAAGAGGTTGGCATTTCTGGGGCAGGGCATTAAGGCTGTGGCAAGGAGAGCAGAAAAGACACCTTTTTCTTTCCTCTGGGCCAAGGCTGCCTAGAGCTATTTGCCCAGTTGCCAGAGCCATTGCCTAATGACTGATCAGAATGACCCACGATGAGGGACATGGCTTAAGGGCACCCAGTGTGTCTGAGGAACAGGCACTGGACCTGAAGCCATGAGCACAAACAGTAAGTTCTGACCAGCCTCAGTTTTGTGTGACACTAAGTCACTTACCTGGGCATCAAGCGACTTGGGATCCCAGTTCCTCCCCTTGGTGCCAGCCGTTGCACCTCTGAGGTGCTAATTATAATTACTCGTTTACTAAATGAGATCACACTTCACAGGGCTATTGGAAAGACTAGTGAAAATAGGGTTATCTACGTAAAAGCACATAGTGCTGCTGGTTCCTGGCATGTTGTAGGCGTGCTTCCCTTCCCCATCTATAAAACGGGGGGAACACTGTGTCTACTATCCCAGGCACTGCTGCGAAGGTGTTTAAAAGGGCTTTATGAAAACAATATAAGGTGTTATTTTATTACCCTTCTATCATCTTGAGTGTTCTGGGCTACAAACAAGAATCTTTGCTCACACATCTGGTTTACCCCACGTCACTCTCTGTTACAGCCGATTGTGTGTGGTCCGACTCGCCTACAGGACTATAAGGCCCGTGGCATGCAGGGACCATGTCTGCCTTTCCTCACCATAGTCATTCCAACACTTGTCACTGGATAGAGAGTTGAGAAAGGAAGGCCTCTGTAGTGCCGTGAAGATGAGTTTTCCTTCCCCTTTACATGTTCAGTTTCATGAGGCGTCTCCCAGCGTCCTGCTCCCCAGGAGCCCCAGGTTAGGAAGGGAGACAGACTCATACAGGACCTACCGGGGCAGGCGGCTGGCTCTGCACTTTCTCCAGCCTAAGCGCC
Source organism: Miniopterus natalensis (assembly GCF_054644295.1). Classification (NCBI taxonomy): domain Eukaryota; kingdom Metazoa; phylum Chordata; class Mammalia; order Chiroptera; family Miniopteridae; genus Miniopterus; species Miniopterus natalensis. The sequence continues at coordinate 87,663,440 of NC_142083.1, forward strand.
CCGACGTCTCTTTGGAACACCCTCCCCCACTCTCAGGCCACACAGTTTGGTGATGGGTCTCACCCAAGAACTAGCCTATCAGTACAGTTATATCTTTTCCCAACAAAAGCAGATGGTTTAGAGGTGGCCATGTGACCCATTTCAGGCCAATGAGACACAGTCTTGAGATTTTTTACTTCATCTGTTGAGCAAGTAAAGCTCTTTCCATGAGGAGGAGCGGGGGAAAGGGGAGAGAGATTCTGAAGATATCCTCATGACATAGTTTCTGTCCCTAGATCCCGCCTTGTCCCAAGTCCCCAGACTGTTCAGTTACAGAATCGGAAGCCGATGAATTCAGATTCCCTTTCTTTGCCTCCACTGCTTTGAGTAGGGTCCCCACCCCTTGCAACCAAAAGAATTCTGATTTCTAGCTAGTACACACAGTGGTACAGAAACTGCAGAAGGCAGGAGCAAAGCGGTGAGAGGGAGTCACTGTGTTTGAGGGCACTGGCACAGGGAGCAACGATCACCCTTGAAAGGACAAACTGGAACCAGGCCACCTTACCCTGGCACTCTCTTGCTGCAATCCAGGTCTTACTCTTTTTACACATAGGCCTAAACTCCCCAGTTCCTGATTTGATCTGCACATGGTATCAAAGAGGAGAGAGATGACGAAATGACAGCCTTCAAGGGAGCAATATCATTTAAAATGTAAAATAGTTAAGTGTTGACTGCACAGTCTGGTGAGAGAGTACGCAAATTATACACAAACTGTGTACATGTTTAAATTGCAAATCCCTTGCGACTTTCCTGTTCAGCCTTCCACACACCTGGGATGAGGCCCCAGGGGCAAGTCCTGGTGGGAACTTTCCTTCAACAAGTATTTATTTAATAAGCCCTATTTTGCCAATCTGCCAGGTGTTCAGCCTATAAGACCTGGTCTGTGCCCTCCAGGAGTTAGCAAGTGAGCCGGGGAGGAGGGAGGAACCAGGAGAGACAATTAGTGCAGAACAGAAGACAAGCTGCAATCCAGCGCTAAACGCTGGGCTGTGGACTGGGAACAATCAGGTGTAGGTGCAAGGAGGCCAGTTTCAGCTCGACGCGAGGGAGAACTGCCTGGCGCATGGACCTGTCCCTCAAGGAAGGTACAGAACCAGCTTTTGTCATACCAGAGCTTGACAGAGATTTGAAATAATATGAATAATAATAGCAATCACGGAGTTGGGAGCCATACCAATTGGATTTGCATCCTTGCCCTGCAACTAACCATATGACCTTGGGCAAGCACTTTTGTTTCTTTACCCTTAAACGGGCCTTAATAACACCCACCTGACAGCACTGTAAATGAGAGAGATCCTGCAGGTAAAGCATGTGGAAAGCTTGGGCTCACCATGGAGGCAGTAGGGTGTCGGTGAACAAGAGTCAGGTGGATCTGAATTCAGACCCTTAGCTCTGCTATTTGCAAGCTCTGTGGCCTCAGGTGAGTCATTTAACCTCTATGACTATCAATAAATAATGATTATGATTACTGTGTTATTGTTGTTGATAAAATGCTTTCACCAATCTTATTAAGACTCTGTAAAGGTTGCTGAGAAGGTGCTTAGCATAGCATCTGGTACAGGTCCATCCAGAAAAGTGATGTTTATGTGTACACACAAACACGCTCACATCTACACCTACGTGTGCATTCGTGTCTCAGACAATCAAGCCTCATCTTCTCTTCTTCCTGAAGTCTCCCCAGTAGCACGTGGGTGATCCCAGTGCTCTCTGGTGAGTGAGCTCTTTGAAAAAGAAAACCAGTCCAAAAGCACACTTACGATTGCACCCTAGATTTATCTCTACAATGGACGCTCGGACGTTTTCACCCTCCTTTTTAAAATAAGGTCGTTTTTTTCCTTAGAAAAGTAACACATACTAATTGATGAGTTTGAGGAATTTCATAAAGATATAAATTTAGATCACCCGCAATTTCTCCTTCCACCCAGGGAAAAACACCATTCCCCAGACTTGTGTAGGCAAACACACCACAGGAATCTTTGTGAGCTAAACAGCTTTCAAGGCACAACCACAAAATATGTTCCGATAGCACACGAACTAGAGGGGAAGAATCAACCAGACGCTAAGTTACTTGTTCAAGAAGTATCTGAGAAACCACAAGCAAATGCTGCCACTCTCCCGCCAGAATGGCTAAAATAAAAATAACTGACAACATCAAGTGTTGTCAAGGACATGGAGGAGCTGCAGCTCTCACACGCTGCTGTGGAGACTTCAACTGGTACAATCACTTCGGAAAACTGCAAATATCTGTTAACGCTAAGTGCATGCCCAACCTATGACTGAGTGATGCCTTTTCCAAAATACGTAGATGTTCAGGGCTGAACTGTGTCCCCTAAAATCCCTATGTTGAAGTCCTAACTCCCAGTACCTCAGAATGTAACTGTATTTGGAGACAGGGTTTTTAAAGAGGTAATTAGGGCTCAATGAGATCATTGGTGTGGGCCCTAATCTAATCTGACTGGTGTCCTTATAAGAAGAGGAGATTAGGACACAGACACGTACCTAGAAGAGACCATGTGAAGACACAGGGAAAAGACAGCCAACTGAAAGCCAGGGAGAGAGGCCTCAGAAGAAACCAACCCTGCTGACGCCTTGATCTCAGACTCCCAGCCTTCAGGATTGTGAGACAGTCCATTTCTGATGTTTAAACTGCCCAGCCTGTGCTACTTCATCATGGCAGCCCTAGCAAACTAATACAATGGCCAAGGAGGAGGACCTATGTTTCCCTAAAGGACTTACACAATGCTGTTTACATCAGCTTTATTTATAATAGCTCCAAACTGGAAACACCCCAAATGCCCATTGCCAGGAGAATGAATGAAGAAAGAAAATAAACTGTGGTATGTTCATAATAAAACACCACATGGCCATAAAAAAGAACAAGCTACAAATACACGCAGCAGCATGGGTCAATGTCATGGGCATTGCCGAGTGAAAGGAGCAAGGCTCAGAAAGCCAGATACTCTTTGGTTCCATTGATATGAATTTTCAGGCAAAACTGATCCATGGTGCTGGAGGTCAGAGTGGTGGTTACCTCGGGGAGGTTGCCTCAGGGAAGGAGCCTGAGGAGCCTCCTGGAAGCTGGAAATGTCCTATAGCTCGATCTGGATTTTGGTTACACATTGTCGATGTATGGAAATATTGACCAAGTATAATGGTTTCAGATTTTCTCTTTGGGATGATGAAAAATTTTGGAAAGATTGGTGATGGTTGCACAACATCTTGACTGTAATTAATGTAACTGACTTTTACACTTAAAATGGTTAAAATGACAACAGGTTTTATACACTTTACAATAAAAATTTTTAAAGGGATGAAACTTTTTAAGATGCATGGCCTTTACTGTACATTGTTTCTATGTGTAAATAAAAAGAAAAAACTGTCAGGGACTATTTCACAATGCCTAGGCCATATAGCTGTGATGGGAATATTCATGTTTCTCTGTTTTTCTTCGGGAAACTTCTTCCTCACTGTGATGCTTTGACCTTGAACAGCAGGTAAGGAGGTTCAGTTACCTTCCTTCTAGATTCCCCTCCGAGGTTTCTTTATTTTATTTCTCTCTCTTTTTTTTAAGTTCAACAAATCATCTTTCCTGGTGATCTGGGTGAATTAGCACATCACTGGACTCAAGGACAACCTGAAGATCTGATGTAAAGACAGAACCCTCCTTTCAACACACAACTCCTCCCCCAAAACATGTTTTTTAGTTGGTTGGCTGCAGAAGATGTTTATTAACAGGGCACAATTAACGTGGCAGGTGCCTTTGTTACATGCAAATAATAACAGCGTAGAAAACAGACATATAATTACTTGGGCTTTTTTGGTGCTCAAGTGCTACTACTGCTGATATTAAGTAAAGAACATGACACCCAGTTGCACTTGGAACGTGGGGGTGGTTCACATTCAGCTGGTGGAGATGAGGGCTTTTGGGGGGATATGGGAAGTGGACTTGGATTTTTTAAAAACATAGAAAACAGGATTAACCCTTAATAACACAAGACAGGGGTTGGACCTGGTTTCCCTTTCAAGATCTTCCCAGGGCCACCCCCTGTGGGTCCCACCCCCTCTCACTTGGATAGTAATGTTTTATATTCTTTCCTACACGATCTCACTGTCGCACGCTGCTGCTGTCTCTTGAGTCTTCCCACTCATCAGGTAAAGTAGGGAAGGGCCAAACGAAGCCCAAATCTCTCACCCAGCCCCTATAAAAACAAAGAGGAGGTTATTTCTCGGCCCGCAGTGCTTCTAGGTGCTCTCAGCCCAAGTACACTTCTCCGCGGGATGCCGGGTGACCAGGGACCCGGGCACTTGCTGGCCTTTCTGCCTGTGAAATCCTGTCTCACCAAGAGATGCTGCTGGCATTTCCTCAGCCCTTTGTCCAAGATAAAGCCTTCTCGGTGCAAGCCAAGGCGTATCCCCTGCAAGAGACACACCGTGGCTTTCACAGATAAGGGCTGGTTTTTCTCATGTGAAAGGGAGCCCAGAGGTAAGCTGCTGCTGCTGTTCTAAGAAGGCTGAATATGCTTCTCTCTATTCTGATTATCTGCTTGCGTCCATTTGGTTCTCTGGGACGCAGATGTGGAGTTGGAACTAGATTTGTTGGGAGAAATGCCGATGAAGGACAAGGAAAAGGATCAGCAGTAGATGGAGAGAGCCTTCAGAGGCCATGCGGCCCTGACACTGGTAAACGGAAAGAGGGGAGGGAGGGAGGGTGCGTGGGGAGGCCCTTGGCCTGCAGTGTGGCTCGGAGAACGGCTCGGCCGGGCCAGTGATGCACCTCAAAGCGTGTGCGGTCTGTTGGGAGGACCCTGTGTTGGCAGGATGGGCTGGCACTCATACCCTTGCCCCCCTTAGTCACTGGCCGAGCAGAGGCCAGGAGAACCCGGGGCAGATCCAAAGGCGCAGCGGCTGAAGGCCGCCCGCCAGCCACACTCCTCACGGCAGGTTCCCCTGGAAGGAGGTGTGAACAAGCACCTCCGTGGCTGTGACTCCAGTCCCTCTCCTACACCTCCACTTGCCTCTGTTTTTATGACACTGAAACTGCCCCCAAACTCCCCCTTCCTCCGGAGCCCCTGGAGTTTCTGCGTGGGATGCTTTCGGTGGCTGCCTGATTGAAGGAGATGGGAAGCTGTGGTGAAGCTGCGCTGGCATAGCAGTCACGGCTAATGTTTCATTTGGGTTGTGTGGTCACTCCCCAAGGCCTGGGGTGAATGCTGCAGACACTCTTGATCCCCCTTGTGGATTGAATTGTGCTCCCCAAAAAGACATGTTGAAGTCTTAATCCCCAGCACCTGCAGATATGACCTTATTTGGAAATAGGGCCTTTGCAGATATAACCAAGTTAAGATGAAGCCATACCTGAGTAAGATATGTCCCAATCCAATGGCTGGTGTCCTTACAAGGAGAGTAAGTTTGGACACAGAGGCACATAAGGGGAACGCCATGGGATGGTGGAGGCAGAAATGGAAGTGGTGCGTCTACAGGCAGGAAAACACCAAGGATGGCTGAGAGCCACCAGAAGTTAGGAGAGGGGTGTGGGCTAAATTTTCCCTCCCAGCCTCCAGAAGTAACCAGCTCACCTGACCCCTTGCTGTAAGACCTCTGGCCTTCTGAACTGCGAGAGATTAAGTTTCTGTTGTGTTAAGCCACCCAGTTTGTTGTCATTTGTTACAGCAGCCCTAGGACACTAACACACCAGGTGTACCCCAGGCTTGATCTGAGCCCCTGCGTTTGTTGCTTAGCGATATGCAAGGCCATCAGCTCAGACGTGTATCTGGGAGTCTTCTAGTCTTGCAAACTGAGGCTCCACGTCAAAGTGGCTCCCCTGCCTTTGTGGGTTACGGAGAGGAGAGCCATCACGCCTGGGCATCATCAGGCCCATTTGATTAGCTTCTGCTTGGGGTTTTCCTAGATGGTGAGATACTAGAGGGACCCCTGGCCTCAGGAACCCAAAAGTTCATGCCGTAGCAAGCCTAGGGTTGAGTCTAGGCATTGGGATCAGGTGATCTGAATCTGAATTCTATCTCCAGCTGCTGTGAGACTGTGGGCAGCAAACTAAACCTCTCTGAGTTTTAGTTTTTCTTACCTCTAAAATGAAGATAATAGCATTTCCTTAAAGAGCTCCAGGAAAGATGCAGCAAAGGACCTGCATCCTTGTGCATTGCCAATACATGGGTAATTTTACCACTGTTGTCATTATTATGTGAAAAATGATGATGACGATGATGACATTGGCAGTGGGGATGATGGTGGTGTTCCAGAGACGCCCAGTCTTCTTTGAATACCCCTTTCTCCACTCTGTTTTAATGCCTTCTTCCTTGGTCTGAAAGGCTCATGCTTGAGTCCAGTTGGAAATTAACTACAAGTTTGCGTATCAGAAAAGCAGGAGCCTGTAGACGAGAGCAGAAGAGAGTGAAAGAGCCACTGCTGAGGGCAAGGGTTAGAGCAAGCCAACGAGAGAACTGGCTTCATCCCGCATAGTGTAAATGTGCGTAATTTTGAAAATAAAATTACATGTGGCAGCCTGTCATCATTTTATTTTAAATTGCATATGGCCGCAGTGTGATACCTCCAGGACATCGGGCCTCTGGGTGTCCCACCTGCGCCTTATTGACTGTGCCTTTCTCTCTCACCCGAAGCGCCCAAAGCGCCTCCACCAGAAGAGAGCAGCACGTGGAAAGGTCCTGTGGTGGCAGGGAGGGTGCAAATCCTCTCGCAAAGCGCAGACCAGCGCCGCTTGGGAGAATGAGAGGACAAGCCCGAGCCCTGCGAAGGATCCTGTCTTTATCCCGAGACCAGCAGAAGCCACCGAAAGGTTCTGAGCAGTGACATGATGTGATAGCACACTTTCAACCATCCCCCGGGCCTCGGGCAGCTGTACGGAAGAAGGCTTGAAAGGAGCATGTGTACACTTGAGTGACCGGTTACCACATCCCAGACGAGAGAAAATGATGGAGCTCACTACTGACACTTTTGTGACTTTAAAAAACAACAAAAAAAAGCCCAGTCCTTCCTCTTGCATCTGCCCCACAAACAGGCCTCAGCGGCCTCTGCTCAGAACAAAGCCTGCAGCTGTCTCTTTGCACGGGAGCCAGCCCAGGACAAGCAGAGGACAGTAAATGTCAGAACTGGGCAGTTTACAACGACATTAAATCCCCAGCCCCAGGACAAGCTGCAGGTCGGGATGAGAGGGCGGGGGCGTAATTTTCTACAACCTGAAGCGGACACGAAGCGCGAGGGCCGATCCCAATGCGGGTGCTCGGCGGCCGCCAGCAGGAGCTTGGAAGGAGGGTGACTGAGGGACAGGCCTGTGCCCAGTACTTGTGTGACCTCGTTCAATCCTCTCAGCCGCCCTGCAAGGACGCTATTATTCTCACCGTTTCATAGGTGAGTAAACTGAGGCATAAGGGCCTGAATGACTTGACCAAGTGGAACAATTATGGCCGCGGCTGCCTTTTCATGGATTTCTACGGCTTTGATTTCCGATTTTAGCTACCGTGCTAGATGAGCACTTTCACCGGGGCTGCAGGGACCTCAAGGGACGGTCTCCGTCCCATGATCAAAGCGCAGGCCTGTAGGGCTCCAAAACCGATTAAGGATTAACACCTACGTGGCACCCACCATATGCTGGCGCCCCAGCTATGTGCATGCGACACTGCATTTAATCCGCACCCTGACGCTCTGGTGGAGGCGCTGGTGATATTATTGTCCAATTTAGCAAATGAAGAAATGGCTCAGAAAGATACAGTTACAGGTGAACAAAGCTGCTAAATACAGGTCTGAGCCAGTGCTGTCTTATTCTGCTCAGGAGGAGATGGCATCACGTAGGTAACGTGATGGAGGACGTCAAGCTGCTCTTTTATTATTTGCACATCGATACGGAAAAGTGGAGTGACAATTAAGGACTGTATAGTTCTTATGTCTTCTCTTTCTCTGTCTCCCCACATCCAATTTATCCAAAAACCCCGTTGATTCTTTTTTTTTTTTACAGAATAAAGAGAATCTAACCACTTCTTGCCACCTTCAGCGCTCCCTCTCTGGCCCATGACCCCTTTGTCTCTCACTAGCTTATCACAGCAGCCTCCTAACTGGTCCATCTGCTCCCATCTTTGCCCTGGCCCCGACACACACCAGCAGCCAGAATGGTTCTGTCAAAATGAAATCAGGTCACATCACTCACCTTCTCAAACCCCAGCTTACTCAGGACAAATCCCAAGTCCTTCCCAATGGCCCATAAGGCCCTATGTGGTCTGACCCTTCCCCAGTTCCTTCCCAAGCTCATCGTCTCCTCCTAATCCTCTCCTAAGTCTCTGCTCCAGCCCCACTGGCTTCTAAGTGTGCTCATGCCTCAGGGCCTTTGTACATGCCTTCTCTGGCATGTTCTTTCTCCAGAATTCTGCAAGCCTCACTTTCCTGTCTCTTTTAGACCTCTCCTCGATTGCCACCTTATCAGACTCTTCCCTGACCATTCCATGTGACATACCCACCTATCTCCCTGTCTTCCATACTCTGTCTTACTTTTCTTCATAATCCCAACATAGCACATATTTACTTCTGGGTTGTTTTTTTTCATTGCTGCAATCCCATACTTCAAAGTAAACTCCTTGAAGGAAAGAAGAGAAGGGCCTTTGCTTGGTTCACTGCTCTATCCACACTGCCTAGGACAATGCCTGGCACAGAGCAGGTGTGTGACAAATATTTGTTGAATGAATTCATGAATAAAAGAATACTCAAAATAGAATAGATCAGATGGATGAAAAAGCAACCTACAGAATGGGAGGAAATATTTGCAAGCCATCCATCTGACAAAGGGTTAATATCCAAATATATAGGGAATTTCTACAACTCAAAAACAGCAAAAAAAGTGACCTGGTTTTAAAATGGGCAATAGAACTGAATACATACTTCTCCAAAGAAGACATACAAATGGCCAATGGACAAATGAAAAGGTGCTGAAATCACCCAATATCAGGGAGATGCAAATCAAAACCATGAGATACCACCTCATGCTTGTTAGGATAACTATTTTTTTTTTTTAAAGATAAGTGTTGGAAATGATGTGGAGAAGTTGGAACCCATGTGCACCGCTGGTAGGAATATAAATTGGTGTAGCCACTGTAAAAAACAGTACGGAAGTTCCTCAAAAATTAAAACTACCCTATCATCCAGCAATCACTTTTGGGTATATATCCAAAGGAAAGGAAATTAGGATCTTGAAGGGCTATCTGCACCCCTATGTTCATTGCAACATCATTCACAGCAGCTAAGACATGGAAATAACCTAAGTGTCCACTGGTTGGACAAGTGGCTAAACAAAATTGTGGTGGATACATACAGTGGAATACTGTTCACCCTCAACAGGAAAATCCTACTACTTGTGACAACTTGGATGAACCTGGAGGACATGATGCTGAGTGAAATAAGCCAAACACAAAATGACACATACTGCCTGATTCCACTTATATGAGGCATCTAAAGTAGTTAAACTCATAGAAGCAGAGAGCAGCATGGTGGGTGCCAGGAGCTGGGAAACGAGGAAACAGGGATATTTGTCACAGGTAGAAAGTCTCAGTTGCAAGATGAATGAGTCCTCAAGATCTGTGTACAGCATTGGGCCTACAGTTAACAATACGGTATTTTACAGTTAAAGATTTGCTAAGAGGTTAGGTCTTATGTTAAGTGTTCTTACCACAAAATTAATAATTATAATAATTAATGGAGTGAAAGGAAACTTTTGGAGGTGATGAGTATGTTTATAGCATAGATCATGGTGATAGTTTCATGACTTTATGTTTACTCCAGACTCATCAAGTTATGTACACAAACCTCCATCAAGTGTTGTTGTTTTTTAAATAATCAGACGATGAGCACATGAGGTTTCTCCTTAGTAAGAGCCCCCTATTAGAAGGGTAAGGGAAAGAAAAATGTGTTGAGAGTGTACCTACTGTGCGCCAGTATAGCAGTTCCAGGTCAGCTCTGACACAGACCTGGACCCAACTCCTGGCTCTGTCACTTGCTGGCTGGGTGACCTGGGCCAGTCACCTTCCCCCTCTTAGCCTCAGCATTCTCACCTATCCAGGGTGTCCCATGTATGAAATGTAAGATGCTTTCCCAGTCCTGGCCCCTGACAAGTGGCAATAAATATTAGTGATTCAGATTGTTATACCATGTGACACCCCTGAGATGACAAAAGTGCCTATTTCCTGAAGTACCATCAAGACTACTTTCAAACCATCCTTCCACAGATGAGGTAATGCGTGTGCAGAGAGGAATTCCATTAGACAGGGAAATACAGGAACTGGCCTAAATGAGTCTTCCTCCAGAATGTCATTTCTGTTTAATTAAAATGATGCGATATGTGGAGGCTGCATCTGAGGCAAATGGACAGCAATCACCACCACCGTTTTATCTCTGATTCCAGCTTTTGATGGCCCAGAGTAATTCCAGGAGCTGTTGCCCCTGATAAGAAAATGATCAGAGTTTACACTATACATAAATAGCATTTGAGTGGGAATAGCCATAGAAAGAGGGCAGCTGGGAACACGTTGGCTGAAGATACTGATATTTGGTTGGGTGAATTCTGGTGAAAGAGTCCAGTCACTAAGGTCCAGAGATTTAACACAGATTCCTTTTCTTCTCACATAGACTCCCTGGGGTTAGCACTTACATTTAGGTTGGGAACCCTGAGCTTGTATCTGTCACTTCCATAGGAGACATCTTTCTCCTATTCTGGTTCCACTTAACTTGTCCATTAAAACCACCATCATCTGAGCAAAAAAAACACAAAAAACAAATTATAAAACATCTAGTATTATATAATCAATCCCACTCATGTAAGTGATAGAGCTGTATGTTTCTTTAAGCACGAGAAAGACGCCTGGAAGTATGCTCTTTACAATATCGAGAGTGGGTAACAAGTTATTGAGGGTGATGGGAATGTGGATGAGCTTTTGTCTTTTTCTTCATTCCTGTATTACTTGAAGTTTTAAAAAGTCCTACAAATTAGCTGTGTAATGAAAAATAAACAAAGCTAGTTTCACTTCCAAAGAGAAAAAGCCATCATCATTATTGTCATCTCATCATCATCATTGTCACCATCACTATCACCACCATCACCATCATCATCATCACCATCACCATCCTCAAATCACCATCATCATCATCATCATCGACATAACCATCATCATCACAAACAAAATGAGATAGTTACCCGGCTAGAATGCTTGAGCTCTGCTATATTTTCAGCAGGGCTGGTGTCTGAAATCTAGTGGTGGCCACTCCAGGCAGGCCAATGGGAAGTCATTGAGTTGACCGTTTGGTTTTCAAATAAGCAAAAGTTAGAAGCCCATCTGCATTGGCACCTACAGACCTAAATTGACATGCCAGGTGGGGCAGGTACGTATGCTCACCTTTACCCTTCTCCCTGTGTTTATGGAAGGGGGCAGCTCTCTGTGGGCCCAAGGACTGGGAGCCTGTTTGTTTAGCAGAAGTATTCTAAGTCTCTTAGCATGGAGGGAAAGGGCACAGGAGAAACAACATAGACATTGCTAGTTGCTCCAAGCCAAGCTGGCCTGAAGCTTCCTGGCAGTGTTTGGAGGGAACAGCAGCATGCTTAAAATCCTCACAGTCATTCCTTTATTTAATCAGTACCCGTTAAGCATCGTCTGTGGGCAGACACTGGACTAAAGCCTACATGCTCAGGGTGACCAGAGAGAAAGTCTGCCCTTAGAGAACTAACCTGAGAAGGGCAGCGCTGGATAGAATATGGGCCAGATGCTGACATAGTCAAATTAAGGGTCAGCAAACCACAAGCTAAGAATGACTTTTGACATTTGTAAAGGGTTCTAAGCAAAAATAATAATAGGGAACAGGGATCTCAGGTGGCCCGCAAAGCCTACAGTATTTACTGTTTGGCCCTTTGCAGAAAGTTTGCCTACCCCTGGAAGAGAGGGTAAGGAAACTGGGAGAACACATATGCAAGCAGAGTGGCCAGGGAGGCCTCTGAGGATGCAACATTTAAGCTGAAACAGGAAGGAACAGGAGCCAGTCTTAGGAATAGCCCATATGGTCCAGGAGCAAGATCACCAAGTGCAAAGGCCCTGAGGCAGAGAGAAGGCAAGAGCATGCAGTTTATTGCTGCTTCTGCCCCACTGGGGTCAGCCTCTCTGAGTAGAGTTAATTGAGGATTATTGAGGTTCTATGATCATTCTTCCTGAGAACAGAAGAGGAATCATCTCATCCCCCCTCCCAAGTTGCCTGGGACATGCATGTCAGGTGGGCTAAAAAAAAACCTCCGAATACAGATCCTGTTCTCACTTCTACTCCTAATAACTGAGGAGGTTAGAAATGGAGCCCAGAGAGTCTGAGTTTTTAAGTCTCCAGGTAATTATGACAATTAAACAGGTTTGGGAACCGCTCAAAAAGATATAAAAAGTACCCTGTGAGATATTTGGCACATAATAAAGACTCAACTAATGTTAGCTGCTTTATGGTTTGATGATATAGCCTTGGAATAAGTATAGGACCCCTAGCAGAGTGGTAAGACTGTGGACTCTTGAACCAGAACATCTAAATCCAAATCCTAGCATTAATAGCTGTGTGGTCTTGGAGAGGTTTCTTAACCTCTCTGAACCTCAGTTGCATAACCTTTAATATGGGGTTAATAGTAATACCTACCTTTCAGAGCTGCTGTATAGTTTAAAATGAATTAATATATGTAAAATGCATAGAACGGTGACCAGCAACTGACACAAAGTAAATGCTGTGTTAGTTTTGATAATCTTTTCCGTGAAATTAGACTCAATATTTAGTGACTTATAATATCAAATTCCCTTTCGAATGGCCCCTAATTTGAAGAACTATGCACAACCTCCAAGAATTTGTGACAAGCCAGAGAAACGTAACGTTTTCCCCATTTTCTCAGAGAGTCACATAAGAAAGTCCTATGGAATCCTTGGAAGATTATGCAAGCTGTTAAGATTCTGGAGCTAGATTAAGGGGGAAAAAAATCACAGAAGACACAGACTGTAACAAGGTTGGGACAGAAATGTGGTTTGTTTTTCATCGTAGCTGCAACAGGAATGAATCAGCTTGACACCGGGCTGCGATGTTCTTTTCCGAAAGACAGTGTAGCGCAGCCCTGGACAAGTGCTCTGATAAGACCAAATGAGTGTGTGCACATGTACACACACACACACACACACACACACACACACACTTGTTCCTCCTCAGCTCCAGTTCAATGAATCAGCCCAAATGGACTTCCAGAAGCATCTGGAACCCTGTGTTGGCATGAGTCCACGTTAAAAAAACAAACCAAAAAACACAAGGAAAAGCATTAGCACTTGAATCAGGATTCTGTGTAGCAAGCAGCTCTGCAAGACAGGAAGCGAGAGGCCACAGGAAATGCGACACGCAGGTAGGACACTGGGGATACCTTCCCCTGTCTCCAGCCAACGTGGAGAAAGCTCGTTGAAATCCCAAAGACCTGGGTATAAATCTTGGCTCTGCCCTTCCAGCTCTGTGACCCTGGGCACAGCCACTGAGCCTAAGGTTCCTAATATGTAAAAGAACCTTACTTTAGAGTATTAAAAGTAAGATGCTCTGCCTGACATAACTGCTTAGCACAGTGTCCCACCCCTGTAACTGAATGTTCTACATTCATCAGCGATTATTTACCGACCATGGCTTTTTCTGTTCTATCTGTGCCTCACTCCTCATACCAGCTCCATGAGGCTGAATTCCATGACTAACTTTGGCTTCCTCTTGGTGATGCTTCTGCCCAGCCCAGCCCAGCTCAGGCCTTAATACCAGGTCACCTGATGGGTTTTCCAGGATGAGATGTCAGGAACCTTCCCCTGGTTGCCAGTTTCCTCCAGATAGTGCAACAAATATTCAAACTGGCCTTTTGGCCCAAACTCGATACCTCTCTAGTGCCGAAAATGCTGTTCGAAAGTCTTCCCTGTTGGGGTCGAGCATCATTCTCTCTTACAACACATGCACTCCTAGGAGGCCAAGAATTCACGTTCTTACTGCAAATGCATTTATTAGAGATCTTTGCTGCAAGGCAGTAAGACTGAAGAAAACCCCAGACAAAAGTGGTGGATGCGTTTGTTTCTCGTGCCTGGTGTAACAAAGGACTACACACTTGGTAGCTGAAAACAACAGAAATGTGCTAACAGGTCTGGAGGCCAGCAGTCCAAAATCACTGCCACCGGACTGATACCAAGGTATTGGCAGGGCCATGTTCCCTCTGGAGGCTCTGGGGAGGCTTCTTCCTTGCCTCTTCCAGCTTCTGGTGGCTGCTGGCGTCCCCTGGCTTGTGGCTGCATCACTCCAACCTTCAAGGTCACGATTTTCAAATCTCTCTCTGCCTCCTTGGTCACATTTGTCTCCTCATGTTCTCTCTCCCTTTATGTCTCTCTCTCATAATATGAGGACACTTGTGTTTGCATTTAGGGCCCACCTGGATAATTCAGGCTAATCTCCCTATCAGCAGGTCCTTAGCTTAAATCACATCCCCAGAGGCCCTTTTCCCAAATAAGGTCACATTTACAGGTTCCAAGAATTACGATCTGGTAACTTTGGGGGACATTATTCCGCACACGACTGTAGATCACATGCGGCACCAGGTGAGACAGGAAGGGCTGGCTATAGACACCTGCCATGTGATGGATGCTTTCCTAGAGGCAGCTTGGCGTGCTCGGTATCCTAATTCCCATCTTGTCGATGATGTCGGCATTTAAAAAAACGACAACACAACAAGCTTAGAATAGTAGCAGCATTTGTTTTCTTCGTTGCAGATGATACGGTAATTAATCAGCCTGACACGGGCCGCAAGCTGTTTCTCCTGCTCGCACCTCCTGCCCCCGTCCTGAAACCTCAGTTCACCCCAATCTCCAGGGGGCCTGCCCTGCACCCCAGGCTGGGTGACACTTTGGGGCCCCGGATGCTTGGCTTGCCTGTGCTCTCTAATCAATGGCTTGCTTTCTGTCCAGGACACCGTGGCTCCTCTGAAAGCAGCCCCCCCTCCCCACGCACACCCCCCGACCTTGCACAGCAAGTAGTAAATGTTTGCAGACATACAAGGTGACAGACAAGAGGGAGGCTCAGAAAGTTCACATCATTTGTCTGCAGTCGCACAGCCCCAGGTTTTCTTCCCATATTAAATGAATTCACTCCCCTTTCAGAAAATCTGAGAAGTGCTGTGAAAATCCCCTCACCCCCACCTCCAGACAGCGTTAAGAGCGTCAGACCTATTCTTTAGGCCTCTTATTATTGTTTAACTTTGTAGTTGGCGGTGTTCTGCTTGTTTTTTGTTCTTTTGTTTATGTGTCTTTTTTTAAAAACTGTGGTAAAATGCACATAACAGAAAATTACCATCTTAATTATTTTTCCAGGCCTCTTTTTATTATTTTAGATGCACCTAAAGGTGTCCGTAAGATATATGGTATTTTCTGTGATGCTTTTTCCTTAACTAACATCACACAGAATGCATGCTTAGGCAACGTGCATTTTTACTCAAAGTGCATCTTTGCGCGCTCTCTCTAGCAAATATAAAGTCGTTGCTTTTGATGACTGTATTTTATCCCATCACATAAATATACCATGTTCTGTTTATTCTTTCCCCAATGTATGAACTTTCAGGTTGGTTTAAAAAAAAAATTATTACAAAACAGCAGTTACTCAGGAAGATTCCTATGCACATTCCTTACTCCGTGTAGACAAGGGCTTCTGCAGGGTGGGTAGTTAGAAGCCCCGCTGGGATCTGCTCCTAAACCCTCCCGAATAAGCGCCTCTCCCCCGGCGGCTGGCTGCAGCGCCAGCAGCAGATCAGAGCTGCGGGGGCTGGACGCTGAGCAGCTCCACCGCTAAGGGCAGGTGACGTGCAGAGTCCTGAGAATCGCCGATCTCACGGGTCTCACAGAATCATGAAAGGGAGAATCTGTTTCAGCTCATTCACCTTCTCGTTTACTAGCACCTCAAAACTGGTCCCACACAGGCCCTGCCTCTGCCCGTCTAGCTCTGTGACCTTGGGCAAGTCGGCCTCTGAGCCCCTTTGCCCTGTACGAATGAAAGGTGTGGAAGGAGATGATGACTGGGACCATGAGGACCCTCATATTGGAGGGCATTCAGGAAGCCCCCCTACTTTGTTACTGTGTCCCTTGCTATAACCCCATTCCCAAGTCCTATCATTTTTTCCTTTACTTCCCACATACGTTCCACAGAAGCCCCTTCACCCCATTGCTGCCGCCTAGGTCACCCCAGCCTGGTGGCCATCACTTCTTGCTGGGACTGCAGCGATAGCTTCCACATTCCTCTTTCTACTGCTGCTCAAGCCGCTCCCGCCAAGCCTGTTTTATTGATCTCTCTGAGAGATCTCAGAATTCACGCCTGATCTTTTTACTCCTCCTTTGCTTAAAACCCCGCATTGTCTGCCCACTGCTCTTAAGATAAAGCCCCAGAATCCTTGTGATCTGACCCTGCCTGTCTCCCCGGACTCAACTCACACTCCCCTCACCCCCGCCACTTTTGCCTTCTTTTGTTTCCTGAGTTTTTCAGGCTTCCCTGGCCACCGGGCCTTTGCACAAGCTGTTCTTTTTGGCTGGAATGCCCATCACCCTTCACCCCTTTAACTAGCTGACTCCTGCTTACCTTTCACATATCATTTCAGAGTCACATCCACACAGAGCCTTGCAGAGTCCCTTGATCAAATTTCTCATTTTCAAAGCTCACGAAACTGTTTTTTCATAGCTTTTTCCAACAGATTGGAATCATATTTATCTGTGGGGTTACTTAATTAAAGCCTGTGTCTCTCACTAGACAGTCTTTTCCTTCACATTGTATCAAGCAAACACCATCCTCACAAGGAATTTTTTTTAATGTTGACGTAGCCACTTTCTCTACTTATCCTTATTGTGTTCCTTTGAGATGGGCTTGAAGAGGCATCTGGGTTTAATGATGTGGAAACCGAGGCACAGAAAGGATGAAGGACTTGACTGAAATTATGCAGTAAGTGGCAAAGCTAGGGAAACAATAATAATAACAACAACAATAACGAGTGCCTATGACCACCAACATCTTAAGCCCGCACTTTGTTAGCATTCTCTCATTTAAGTCTTTGATCAACCCCAGAATTGGGTACCATCTTTGTGACAGCTATATACCTGAGTTGACTGAGTCTCGGGGGGGGGAGGTGTTGAAAATTTAAGGAGAACCATGCTCAGAGCCCAGGTCCCAAGACAGCAACAGTCTGGGGATGACGAATGTGGCAGCCCCGAAAGCCAGCTCGGTCTCTCACTTCCCAAATAGAAACACGCCTTTAATTATATCAGTTTAACTCAGCACAGGTCTGGTGACAGATGATCCGAGTCTGGAAGCAGCAAGCGTTTTCAAGCTGTGCTTCAATGCCCCTGGTGCCCTTCATCCCATTTGTCACCTGGTTAGCAGCTATCAGCCCATGATTGAGCTGAGCAGCTGACATCATGCATTTAGACAAAATCACCAGGCTTCCATGTTTTGATTTTCAAGCTTATTGATGTCTAAAAAAAAAAAAAAAAAAAAAAGCAAGGAAACCTCATCTCTCTGGATCAGAGTTCAAACCTGGTGGGCTGAGAGAGAGAATTCACTTTTATTGGCCACCTGCTATGAGGTGTCACTGTACAATAGCCCTGCACCGTGATCTTTTGGAGGTAACATTTCATTAATTTGCAGGGTGAGACAAATGGGCATACAATGCCCAGCACTGTGCCTGGCACAAAGCATGAGCTCAAAAAATGCAAACCCATGTCAGTGGTGCTGTTTTTATGAGCAACAATGTAAATCTGCACAATCAATCCCGATTTCGCAGCTGTAACCCAGACTTAGCCAGTGCCTGGCACGTAATAGATGCTCAATAAATACTGGTGGGATGAATCAGTGAATGAATAAATGAATGAAACCAAGCAGGTGGCTCTGATTAGGCATTCTCTTTTTGGCTACCCAGCACCCAAAGCTCTTTCCTTCACACAGAGAATTTTTCTCATCTTTTGAGGCAGAACCCATTTCCCACTTATAAGGAAAATGTCAAATACCCACTTTTGCAGGTCTCAGTGACTGCCAGGCTCTGTGAAGCTGTTATGCCTGCTCCAGAGTGAAACTGGAGCTACAGGCACCCAGAAATAGGGCACAAGTAAAATTCATTTTGAAAACGGCTGAAGGCCATGGTGACATCTTCTTCCAATATCCTGGGCATAAAGGGCCACTGAGCTAACAGCACATCCAACATCCAGGGCTGGTGCTGTGGACCATGCGGGTTCTAGAGTGATGTTGGGAATGATGGCCACCGATTCTGCTGGAAGATTTGGGGACCTGAATCTGACTCTCTGGTCCTCTGGTGGTGAACGTCTATCACCCCAGGCTTAGCTTCTGTTGCCTGCAACCAATGTCCCCAACCACTCATTCCATCACAGATGAAGGAAATGATGCTGAGAAGGTAAAGAGACTTGCTCAGGATCACACAGCTGCTAAGTGGCAGAGCTCTTTTATAAGCTCATGTCTGGAGATTCAAAATCCCAAGTGCTTTGAGCTTCACTGAGCTTCTGAAAAGCAGTGCATCCCATTTAAACCATGTGGCTGCAAGAATGCAAGTCAAATGTCTGGTTGCAGGAGTCAAGAACCTTTTCCTCGATTGGTGCACATACATCCCACACAGTCACATGGACAAGTGGGCTTGTGTGGGCCCGTCGTGCAAACCTCTCTGTGCATGCTCTGTATGGAAGCCAGCCTTGCCCACCATCTGGACCTCAGAGTTCTGGTTAAAAGGAGAAATCCATTTGTCAAGCATTAATCAAAAGAACCTGTGAAACTCAGACAGAATGGATTCAATTTTTAATTGGGTTCAAGTCAGATAATTACTCAGCTGCCCATAAAATTCATTTTAACTTATTAAATGGAGCTTCCAAAATAGCAGTGCTATTGAGTGTGGCCAATTGCGTGGGCAATTTGTCTAAAGGAAAAGTGTTTGTAGCTGAAACCTGGATCGTTTCTTGGATCCTTTTTGGATCCAGTAGCCAAAGGACTTGGGCAAGTGACTTCACCTCTCTGCACCACAGTTTCCTTGTCTTTAAATGGATGTGCTATTTATACCTGCCCCTTGGCAATGTCAAGGATATAAATGAGATGTTTTTGTAAAGTATGGCATGGCACAGAGAAGGTGCTCAATCAATGGTATAGGGATATAAAAGGATTCCCTTAGGATAGATTCTCAGAAACCAAATTACTGAGTAAAACAGCATGAAATAATCTTAAGAATTCTTGATTTATATTCCAACTTCTCACAGCCACTGGTAATTTAGTTTTAAAAAATCATAAGGGATTTTAACCAGATCCTTGCCAATTGGCAAGAGTCTCCAAGCAATTGCATGTCAGAAGACAAAAATGAGCATCAGCCGGCCTGGCGTGGCTCAGGGGTTGAGCATCGACCTGGGATCCAGGCGATTGGGGTTCGATTCCCGGTCAGGGAACACACCCAGGTTGTGGGCTCGATCAATGACTCTCTCATCATTGATGTTTCTATCTCTCTCTCTCCCTCTCCTTTCCTCTCAAATCAATAAAGATATATTTTTTAAAAGATGAATATACATGGCAGGTAAACTTGAGCAATTTGTAAACTGACAAAGGGTCTACACACAGGTCACATTCAATCGTAGAGCAGGGCGCAGGGCCATTGTCAAATATCTGCCCTCACTGGCAGGGGCAGAGGCTGCCATTGTGCTTCTCTGGTTAGAGTGGCAACTCTGAAATTTGCCAGGGGCCTTGCAGGCTTGATCCAGCACCTGCTCAGTACAGGAATGACTGAAGCTGAGGCCTGTACACAGAGAAGGGAAGCCAAGTATTCAAAACCCAGGGTGCCATTCGGGAGAGAACACGCAGGTGGTGCATTTGCCTTTGTTGAAACTCCCGGAGCAAAATGCTGCAGAGGAGAAACAAAAATAGAAATAGAAGGATGTGGGATGCAATCTACAGTCACAGAAATCCTAGCTTTTCCTTCTAGAATGAAGAAGACGGCCATTCATGTGTCCATGGAAAGTTGGAAACATGAAATGATTTACAACAGAAACCGCAGGCCATTTGTTGATTTGTGAAGCTTATTTTGCTTTATCTCATGATTTGCAGGAGTCAAGAACCTTTTCCTGTATTGGTGCACATACATCCCACACAGTCACATGCACGAAAGTTGCTGAGGACTTCAGAGTCAGAAAGCCCGTGTTCAAAGTCTAGCTCCCTCCTGCACCTCCTGCGAGTCCTGCTGCCCCAGATTCGTCAGATGTCTGGTTCTGAGCCCCTCCCTCAGCCGGCTTTGCTCATTCCCTCTGCGGGCCTGTGGGCGTGGGAGGTCCTGACCCTGCATCGGGCTCTCCCAGAGCAATCCGAGAATCAGCCCCCTTCCTGTCCTCTGCCAAGTCTGATAACTGGCAGAAAACTGGCCAGGCCTCCAGCCCCTCAGCCTGTCAGGACAAGTGTGAACAGTGCCCACTTTATGCTGCGCTGGCAATTTGCACGTGTGCTTTCCCAGGACCTGTTGGAGACGCTGGTCAATCTATGCTTCGGCGATATGAACAGTGCCCTCCTGCTTGCACCGGATCCAAGCAAATAAAGATGTGTAATGTCCCCGGGCCACCTGTTAATCCCATCCAGAGCAAAAGTACCTACCTGATGTAATTTGTCTGGCAGCCTCGCAGTGGGGGATGCCAAGATTCACCGAGCATTAAGTGCATTAATGTCCCCCCTTGGAGGAGATGTTCACTTTTAACCAATGTTAAATTCTTCAGTCACAAGTTCGGGCCAGGAAATCTGTCCCCACTGTGGGGGAAAGGATCCAAGTGTTCGGCTGAGCGGCACCTCATGAATAATTTTAATTTCTTCTAAAAAGGAGAAACAATAGAATTTGGTGGCTGTTGACGCTCGGCGACAGCACAGCAAGGTTTTTCGAATCAATTGTTCTGAGCCTGCAGGGGAGCACACCCCTGGCCTGCAAGGATGGGACTCAGTGATTTATGGCTGTGGAGCGCACCCCCTGGTGCTTGGCTTTGGAAGTCAGGCTGGTGGCAGAAGAAGACGGGAAAAGAATGATCTGATTCAAACTTCTAATTAATGCATGTTTTATTTATGCTTATGAAGCCTGAAATATTAATAGAAGTGAATGCATAATTGATACGCCCCATAGAAAATGTGCATTACGGTGTGTGGCCAGAAGGCCCAGTGTCCTCTGTCAGACATGTGAGAAGGCTCCTGTCGCTACGCGCAGCTTTGGAGTCCTTTGTGCTGCTGGAAGGCCTCACATCTCCGCGTTCGGGCAGCTGGTATCAGGAGGATGTTCTTTTTAGTATCTTGCCTGTTGCTTGAATATTCCATTTGGCCATTTCATTGGGGAAGGAGCTAGGGGCTGGGAGAGATCTTGTATTAATGGAGTCCCTGGGGTGTGACAGGCATTTGTCCAATGCTCTCATTTACCATCGTGATGATACCAACCTTATTAAAATCCTCTGTTATGGATGGAGAACTAAGATGCAGAGAGGTAAAGCGATGTGCCAGAGGTCAACGGGTGAGGGACAAAGCTAGAGCTCAAAGCCTATTCCTGTCCACCACTGTGATCAAGGCGAAGGCAAGGCCCACCAGTGAATGCTGAAAATAGTGGGCGACTGAGAATGTGTGGGTGTGAATCCCACCCCATCACCTCCAAGCAGTAGATTGTAAGCAAGTCACTTAATCGCTCTGTGACTCAGTTTCCTCACCGGTAAAATTGGGATAATGCTACTACCTCCCTGATAGGATTATTATGGGATTGAATGAGCTACAAATATAAAGCCTTAGCACCTGGCACATAATAATCACGTGATAAACTTCAGGTATTATTATTATTATTGTGACCTCAGAGAGTGAGAATGAGACACCAGTGTTGTAAGAAGCTAGGTTTTTAACCTGTGTGAACTGCAAAGTTTGAAGTAAAGGAAAGATATTGAGAAAGATAGTTTGACTTATGTGGAGGGGGGGTTGTTTTGTTTTAAGCCTGTGGGAAGGTTCATTGTTGGCTAGTCCCTTCACTCTCCATCTTGACAACTTGCCTTTTTTTTATTTTAATATATCTTTATTGATTTCAGAGAGAGATAGAAACATCAATGATGAGAGTCATTGATCAGCTGCCTCCCGCACGCCCCCCACTGGGGATCGAGGCCTCAACCGGGGCATGTGCCCTGACCAGGAATCGAACCACTATCTCCTGGATCCTAGGTCAATGCTCAACCACTGAGCCACACCAGCCAGGCTTGACTTATGTTTTAAATGGTTTGGTGATGTTGTTGTGTTGAGAACAGACCATGAGGGAAGAGCAAGGAGGAAGCAGAGAGACCAGCTGAGAGGCTTTACAGGAATCCGGGTGAGAGATAATGTGGGTGAAAACACAGTAGGAGCAGAGGAGACGTGAAAATGGTTAAATTCTTGATATGTTTTAAAGTAGAGCCAACAGGATTAGCTGATAGGCTAGATGTGGCCCAATGGGTTGCCATCAATGATGGGAAGGAGATGGTTGAACAGGGCTATGGAGTCTAGTTTGGGGCTCCTTGCCTTTGAGATGCCTGTCAGACATCCCAGGGGGGATGCCAAATGGGCAGTTCTGTGCACGAGCCTAGCAAAGGCATCCTTTCCTATTCCCTACTTTTTGTTCCTAGCTGCATTTCATTCTCCGCTTATAAACATTCAGGAATGAAAGGGGAGGCAGTGAAAATGCACCAGCAGATTCATTTAGGTCAAGTCCCATATTTTGGATGTGGCTTTCATAAAGAATTTTAAATTATGTCACATGACCCCCTGAAAAATGTACCCAACAGAAAGGCAGAGGATGGTGATGGTGACAATGAAGATGATGATGATAAGAGAATATTAGCAATTGGTTCAAAGAGAAAAAAATGACAAAGACAAAGAGGAAAAAAGCAAGGGAGGGAGAGAGGCAGGCAGGGAGGGAGGGAGGAAAAGAGGAAGGAAGGGCGACAAATGGCATTTTCAGTCATTCAAAAGGCAAAGTGATTCTTTGTCTTTAAGGAAAATCAGCCTCTTGGGACCCTGGAATAAGCAGCTAAGTGAATGTGTTGGGTTTGTCTATTTCTCAAAACCCCGGTGAGTGCTGATCAAGGAATGAACTCTATCACAAATCCCAGAAGGTTTTGTAGAATGGAGTTTTCTCATCCGCCCATGGTTTTCCCGGAGGCCCCAAAACACACGAGATCCCTTAAAGGGGGGGACATGGTGAGAAAAGAGAGGAGAAGGTGACCTCACCTCTATGGAGCAGGTCCCAGAGGCCCAGCCATGACCCTGGTGCGTAATGTGCATTATCTATTTAATCATCCTAAAAAGGCTACAGTGTAGGGATCAACCTGTTCTTGCTAATGAAGAAAGGAAGGCTTAGAGGGTCTGAGTAACTCCCCCAAGGTCACATCTAAGAAGAGAAGGCTGAACAGGGACCCAGTTCTTTCCTGACTTCAACTTGAGTATTCTGCCATGGTGCCAAATAGGTTCCCTTGGAGAGGACTTGGAGGCTGCACTGAGCTGCCATGATCATCAGGGATCCCGAGAGAGGGGCTGGGTGTACACGGGCTTCCCTGGGAGCCTCTGGGGGACTTAGGCTGCAAGTGGCCTCGAGCCATGTGCCAGCCTCTGGGACCAGCACACCCACCCTGTGCAATGTTCGTACAAGGTCTCAGCCTCAGAGCTCAGTTGTGGAGCCCTCTATCCTAGACAGTGAGCCTTGTCTTTGAAGACATGGATGATGTCTGTTTTGTCACCACGGTGCTCCCAGTGCTTGGAAAAGCCTTGCAAATTGTAGGGGTAGATAAAACAAAGAATAGCTAAATGAAAAAGTGAAGCAGGACCCTGAATTACCAAATATTTCATTGTATTCATTATATTTTTAGAACCATGAAAACATTACTTGATGTTTAATGCGGGATCCAAATATCTGTTTTATTGGGCACCTGCTATGTGGAGGGCACTGTGCTGGGTACTGGAGATCCAGTAACTCACTGCACAAGTGTGGCCTCTGCCTCCACAAAGCTCACCTTCCAGAGAGGGAGAAAGAGATCCAATAGCTGACTGCGCTGGTGATTATTTGATTACTATCTGGGTTGGGGGACGTGCTACGAAGGAAAAGTTCACAGTGCGAAGAGAGCCTATAGCGTGGAGAGATGACCTGGTGCAGGGAGGTCAGGGACGGTGTGTGTTTGAGGTGATATTGGAGTTGAAATTAAAAAGAGAAAGAGAAAAATAAAGACTTATTCAGCCTTAAAAAGAAAAGGAAATCTTGCCTTTATGACAAGGATGAACCTGAAGGACATTATGCTGAGTGACATAAGCCAGCCACAGAAGGACAAATACTGCGTGATTCCATTTACTGAGCTATCCAAAACAGTCACACTCATAGGGGACAGTAGAATGGTGGTGACCAGAGGCCAAGGGGAAGGGGAAATTGAGACTTTTTTAAAAAGAGAAGAGTAAAATTTCTTTAAAATTTTTTAAAAGCAAGCTCTCTAACCTCTTTGCTGCCGGGCTCCAGCCTAGATGGATAATGGGCATGGAGCTTGGATGAGTCAAGTTCACAATGTGAAAGGAACCCAACGACAGTGTCCTTCCCTCGCCCACCCACCTGTTCTCATCAAATTCCCAGATTGGGGGTGGGCCGCTTCCACCGCAGCATTCATCGGAGACCCTCTTTTTTGCTCTCCCCCAGTTTTCTCTGCCCTCTCCTCCCCCACCCAGGGCACCTTCCCTCCATCGGAGAGCCAGGCTCAGGGGGAGGTGCGCGGGGCTCCTCCTCTCCAGCCAGCCCTCCCACGGCTTCACCCAGACCGGGACCAGCATCCATGTCCCAGCCAGGCAGGGATGCTTGCCAGCGACAGGTCTTGCTGTCATTTGCTTTCCTCGAGCAGACAGCAGCCTGATGTGCTATAGCGTTGCCTTAAGTGTATAGAGAAAGCAGGTCTCAGAGGTGCAGGGCCTGGACGCCTGCTCAGCCTTTCCCTCGGGCATTCTCTCCCCAGCTCCGCTCTGATTTGCTGGTGGCTGTGGTCCCCAGCAAAGCCATTTTCTCTCAGACCCTGAACTGACCATCTTCAGTGGACCCAACAGGAGGGTTTGAGGTAGGCATGAAGGGGAGACACACACGCCGGCTTGGCAATCAGGTAGCCCCGGTTCAAGTCCCAGCCCCAACGCGTGGCCTTGGGCAAGTGACTTCCCACCTCTGAGCTGCGGTACTGGAAAGCGGGGTTCCGCAACAGCAGCGTTGCTTCCTGGATCGTGGGAGAACCAAAGGGGACGGTGTTTGTAGGCTTGGCACTTGGTAGGTGTTTGACCTCATCTTTGAACATCTACTATCAGTTTGGAGCACATCTTTCCAGGTCATTTTTTTTCTTCATTTATACAAACACGTATATACTTGTGTGTTTTTCCTCTTTTTCTTATATAAAAAAATTTATGTGTATGTATGATACTATTACATATATGCTTTATATATCACAAACAGAATTTATTATTTTTCAAGTTACTTAAAAATATCATGTTTCTATTTCACCTAAGGACCTTTGGCACCCCTCCATGCTTATACATAGTTATCTCCATTGTTCCTAACTGCTGCCTAGCATTCCATAAAGTGGAGCCTCATAAGATGTTGATAGATATTTTGGTTGCCCCTGAATTTTTACTATTATAAATCATGTAGCTATTAGCATCTTCATGTTACCAGACCAGGTCTGGGACCAGGATGGGTCTGCCTCAGGCTGGCGGGTAGTATGTGGGTTCTTGACTTCAAGTAGGAAAGATTTCACAACACAAGTCCAAGTGATTTAGAGAGTATGTTTATTAAATCTGGGGACAGTGAAGCAGGGGAAAGGCTTAAGATAGAAGAAGCAACAGGAGAAAGTCCAAGAAAAGGGGCCTTGGAGACAGGCTCAGGAGTAAGCCTGGGACAAGCTGCCACTGCTTGCTGCTCCCCTGGTTGCAAGTCTCGTGGGGTCCCTTAGAGTTTAGGAGAAAAGCAGCAAAAGTACAAGGCGTTGGGGTGTTCTAGCAAGAGCATGTCATGTCTTCTTTGTCTTGAGGATTTTTTATTATTTTTCTTTGGCCGGCCAGAATCCTCGGGGAGACCTCAGGACAGAATCTCAACACAATATTCATTAGCTTTCCAGGGGTGTCCTTCAATATGTTGATTGATCAAAATGTGTGTACAGCGGGGCCAGAGTTATTTTCTGCTTAATTTTATTTTTAAAGAACATTATTGAAGAGGGACTGAGACCCAGACTGGTCTGCCCAGGACAGTCTGGAATGTGTAAACCATTTGCTCCTATGTGTCCCTGGTTCAGGAATATAAAACCTATGATTCATCAGCTGGCTGTAAATTGCTCATATTGTTTGGCCTTGTTTAATTATTTTGTTTCAGCTTCCGTTATTCCACTTGTCAAGGACTTTCTCTGCCTTCTTACTGTCCTGCCTCATTCATAGATATTTTCTTGTGCTTACGTGTGAGGATTTCTTTAGCATAAGTCTTATTTCTAAACAATGAGGCATGGGTGGAGAATTCAGAATGCCTTTCCCACATTTGAATGTGAATCATATTTGTTCTTAGCATATAAAAAACTGAATCAGACACAATTGTGATTAGAGTAACTTTTCTTGTTTTTACTTCTGTGTATTATTTATTATTATTAATTGCACAATTTGTATATTGTACTGTAGAGTTTCTGTAGCCTAATAGTGTGTAAACATTTCCTAATTATATTCTTTAACTTTATATCTATCTTGAAATAACTACAGATTCACAAGAAATAGAAAAAAAGATAGGTATGTCGCAGGTACCGTTCACCCAGTTTTTCCCAATAACAGCATGACTTGCTATGCATAATCTTGTACAACTCTAAAGCAGCGATTTTCAACTGGTGTGCTATAAGATTTTTTACAACATGCAACACTGACCTCTTTTCCTTTAGATTGTGAAATATAAATTAAAAAATGACAACAGCCAACACAACAATAGCTATCCTGTGTGAAGGAATCAAAATTATACCTATATTTTTTGTCAGATTGGTAAAAAAATATATTTTTTAGTGTGTCACAGAATTTTAGTAATTAGTTTATGTGTGCCATGAGGTGAAAAAGGTTGGAAATAACTGCTCTAGAGCAATAACACAACCAAGAAATTGACATTAATACAATTCACAGAGCTTATTCAGATTTCACCAGTTTTATGCAACGTGTGTCTTATGCAATTTTATCACATGTGTAGATTTGTTTAACTACCACCACAATAAAAATACAGTGCTATTCCATCACAAGGCTCCCTGGCACTACCTTTTATAACCACACCCACTTCCCTCCCACCACATCCCTTACACCTCACAACACCTAATCTGGTTCCATCTGTATAATTTTATTATTTTAAGAATGTTACATAAATAGAACCATAGAGTATGTAACCTTTTGAGATTGGCTTTTGAAACTCAGCATAATTCTCTTAAGATCCATTCAACTTGTTGCATGTATAGAAACAGACTCATGGATACA
Source organism: Miniopterus natalensis (assembly GCF_054644295.1). NCBI lineage: Eukaryota > Metazoa > Chordata > Mammalia > Chiroptera > Miniopteridae > Miniopterus > Miniopterus natalensis. The sequence goes on from NC_142083.1 coordinate 87,691,058, forward strand.
GAGAACAGACTAATGTGTGCCAGAGGGAAGGAGGGTTGGGGGGATGGGTGAAAAAGGTGGAGGGACTGAGAAGTTCAGATTGGTAGTTTCAAAATAGTCACCAGTGCCCGGCCGGCCATGGCTCAGCGGTTGAGCATCCAGGATCCAGGCGATCGGGGTTTGATTCCCGGTCAGGGCACATGCCCAGTTGCGGGCTTGATCAATGATTCTCTCATCATTGATGTTTCTATCTCTCTCTCTCCCTCTCCTTTTCTCTCTCTGAATCAGTAAATATATATTTTAAAAAATAAAATAAAATAAAAAATAAAATAAAATAAAATAAAATAAATAAAATAAAATAAAATAATAAAATAAAATAAAAATAGTCACGGGGATGTAGAGTACAACATAGGAACTATAGACGGTAATATTGTAATAACTATGTATGGTGTGCCACTTGGGTGTGGGAAATATCAGGGAGAACACTTTGTAAAGTATACGATTCTCTAATCATTATGCTGTACACCTGAAACTAAAACAAAATAATATTGAATGTAAACTGTAATTGAAAAATAAAATTTTTTAAAAAATCATTGCATGTATCAACAGTTCATTCCTTTTTATTGCTGAGTAGTATTCCTTTGTATAGTTGTACCATAGTTTGTTTAACCATTCATTCATTAAGGGACATTTGGGTTGTTTTTGGTTTGGGGCTAATACAAATAAAGTTTCTATGAACATTTGTGTACAGGTTTTTGTAAAGACATAAATTTTCATTTCTCTAAAAGAATCACCCATGAGGTGACTGCGGGGTCGCAGGGGAAGTACCTGTTTCGTTTAGCTGAGACTGCCAAACTGTTTCCCAGGGTGGCTGTACCATTTTACAGTCCCACCAGCAAGATCTGAGTGATCTAGTTCCTCCCTGTCTTTGACTGCCTTTGGTGTTATCGCTATGTTTTATTTTAGCCATTCTGCTAGGTACGTAGCAAAATCCCATTATGGTTTTCATTTGCATTTCCCTGCTAGCTGATGATGTTCAGCATCTTTTCCTGTGCCTGTTCGCCATCTGTATATCTTTTTCAGTGAAATGTCTCTTCGCGTCTTTGGACCATTTTCTAATTGGATCGTTTGTTTCGAGAGTTCTTAATAAAAGTTTCTCTGCTTCACATGCATTCTGGAAGACCAGACGTGCCAGATAAGAATTCTGATCGGATGCACACTGCCTGTGGAAATGGGTGAAGACTATCTTGAGCCTCATTTGCAGAATTCTCATGCTTTTCGGTGAGAGGTAGTTCAGACTTACAAGCTCTTTTATGTCCTATTTTAAGCCAACAGCCCGTTGTGTGTATGCCTCAAAAATATCTGGTTGAGGAAATATTATTTAAAACTGCAGTGACCAAATCTCTCTGGCAGCCAGCCACGTACCGCTGAGTGGCCGGAGCCCCTGGTGCCTGAGCAGTGAGTACCCGATCTGATCCCCACCTTCTTCCGTGCACCCCCACCTGATGTGCCCCGAAAGACTCCCATACATCTCCCTTTTGTGAAAAGAAAGAAAAGTGTATATTATTTTTACAGAGTGCCTAGAATTGCAATTGATTATGGTCAAAAGCATAGGCTCTGGAGTCAGAAAGCTTAGGGTCAAACCCCTGAGTCCCCACTTAGCGGTGTCAGGGCTGCTCGATATGGTTGCTCAGCTTGTGCCCTGGACACACGCACCCAGGTGAGTTGGGGAGCAGGGGCCCAAATCCAGATTGCCCTGTGTTTGCCAAACTGTGGGACCCATCTGGATGAGGGGCTGCCTCTTCCTTATGTGAGGATGCTAACTATTTGCCGAGCTGCATACCAGTGGAGCTGCATACCAGTGGAGCTGCATCTGCCACAAAGGCCATTTCGCTCTCATTCAAAAGGGGTGCCTCTTTCTGATTTGCACACAGGCTCTTACACGCCAGCAGAGCCCTTTGCTGGGCAAGTTACTTAACCTCTCGAGGCCTCAGTTTTCATATCTTTGAAATGTGGAAATAATAGTGCCTGTCTCGAAGAATTGTTTCAAGGATTAAGGGGTTAATTCCTGTAAAACGCTAAGCACAGCATCTGGCCTAAGATAAATGCTCAATAAATCTTAAATCACTGTCATTATTCTTGAGGTCATTTAGCGATGTGGATGGACTGGCTCACCTGTGTGAATCAGTTTGCAAACCAACACTTGGAAAATGACGGTTGAGTGTAATGCACACAGATCAGGACAATGCAGCTCTTGGTTGAACTGCAGCACTTCTGATTTATGGTTGCAAAATGCTTAATGGGACGGACAGAACGCTCCCTGAGAGAGGGGCCGGGCAGGGGAATAGAGAAGGAGAGGCTGGGGGAGTGTCCCGGGTCCGGGAACGGGGCCAGGCTCGCTTTAACATTCTGGGTCAGACACCCAGCCCCGGGCTCTCTCCTCCCAAGCTGATAGGGTTCTTCCTCAAGCAGTTCATTTTTTTCTATTTCTTGGGAGATATAAGGTTTTCATTTCTTTTCCTTGAAGCAAATCCCATCCGCTCCCTGCCAATATCTTCTCTCCCAGAATAATAGTTGGAGTATCTGAAAGGGACTTCAGAGGCTGACTTGTCCATTTGTTTCCAAACTCCAGAGGGCAGGAGAATTACGTGGGAAGCATATTAAAGAAGCAGGTTCTTGGCCCTCAGCCCTGGAGGTTGTGTTTCGGTGCTTCTAGAGTGGGGGTCAGACAGTTTTCTTTGTAACGGGTACTCAGGTGTTTCTAATATTTAGCTGGCTCAGCCCAGGCCCTCTAAAAGCTCAGAGAGGGATATGACTGGTTAAAGGTCACACTGAAATGGGAAGCAGAGCTGGGCCTTGAGCACAGACTTCTATTCAGCTATTTTCTGGCAAGTCACTGCTCCTCAATTGTTTTCTCCTTTCTACTAGCTTTTTCTTTCTAATGGAAAATCTTTTTAGTGGCTTTGCCATGATAAAGACCGGTGAGTGAACTGAGGGGCCTCGGTTGGATGGTCTTAGATGCTTTAAAATCCACCTCTCACCTCTAACCCAAAATACAGTTTACAGACTCAGGGTGGGGTCCTCTAAGGATATAACTTCTTTGGATTCAATGGCAGGATACCCACCAATTCCTAACTGGGATTTAGCAACAAAAACCCCAAAAGACAAAAATGCTAGAGACTATCTGAGGCAAAGCAAAGAGAGTGGGACAAATGGTCCATGTTTCACCAGGAGGTGAAGGAGGTTCTTGGCAAGGGGGTAATGAAAGAGGTTATCTGGGAGGCTTATCCAGTGGACAGCCCACTGGCCATCCAGTTACTTCATGTGACACTCTGTGCATAAAATATTAATTGAAAACAGGCTGGTTTCAGTTACTGTGAAAAACCCTCATTAAGACCAACTTTGTGGGGGAAAAAGAGAAAAGCAATTTGTTTTTGCACAAAGACCATAAAACTTTTTCTAAAGAAGATAAAACATCCCTCTTGGGAAATACATATGCAAAATTGCACGTGGATACAGACACACTTGTGTGGACCAAAGTAAGCACACATGAACTTCCACACCAAGCATACACACATGCACAGTCGGGCAGGTGTGTCCCCTACATTAACAGGTGCATGTGTGCATGCACAGGCACACACCTGCAAAAATACAAATGTAGCTACATACATTTGCACAGATGTGCTTAAATGAGGCCACAGTGTACTGAATTCTCACTCTTGCCATTGGGCTGTGAGTTCCTAAAGGAGGAACAGTCTTACTCATCTCAGAAGCCCCAAGGCTCAGTTCAGGGACTGGAATAGAATAGACATTCAGCAAAGTTTTGTTCAAGTTTACCAAACACTGGCCCACACTTGAACCTGAGCTAAAGCCATCCTCCCACGGATGCACTACTGAGTACAGATGTTCGTTCTTTCAGAGATGTTTTCATTGCATCAGCAAAAAATCAGGCCTCACTGTGGATGTAGAATCAGATTGCTTTCATTGCATTCCTATGTGAGAAAGCAACAAAAATACTCCCAGGCCTCTACAGCTGATGTCTGGGAAGGGAAAAGTCCAGAGCAGCTCCTGGACCTTCCTCCCACGTGCGTGTCTACATCATTTGTCTAGGGCTCAGCTGCCCTCCAGGGCTAGCATTTACTTATTACTACTGGGGATGTCTGTTGGGTCTTCCATTCCCTCTAAGCTTTCTGAAATATTCTTTTTTGTTAAAAGTTATCCCTTTCTGGTCTGTTCCTGGATAAGGAAGTTTTGTTCCTGTATTAGTTTCTTGTGGCTACTGCAACAAATTGTCAGATTGGGTGGTTTAAAACAAGAGAAAAATTGTTCTCTCACAGTTCTGGAAGCCAGAAGTCCAAAATCCAGGTCAACACAGGTTCTGAATTAGTGGGCTTGGAATTCGTACCCTTACAGTGTAACTTGTATCAGTTAGGCATTGCTGTGTAACAAATCACTCCCAAACTCAGTGGTTTAAAATAACAGTCCTTCATTCTTGTTCATGTATCTGAAGGTAGGGTAGGAGTTTATTAAGCTGAGCTCTGCAGCTCTGCTTCAAGCCTAGATTCGGGTAGACTTTACTGCTCACTGCAGATTTGGCTCAGGCTCCTCCAGGTATGTTCATTCTGAGCTAAGGGGAAGCTCCTGTCGTGGTGATGGCAGAGGTGCCAGAGGATGAGCCTGACCTCACAAGCATATTTCAAGCCTCTCTTCTTATATCATGACTGCTTCCATCTCATTGGCCAAGACAGATGACTGAACCCATAGTCAAAGAGCAGAACAGTGCACATAACCCATCATGATGCCAAGCAAGCTACATGGCCAAATTCAACATGAATGAAGCTATGTGACCCAGTTCAACATGAATGGGTCCAGTGAGCATATGCTCCCTATAGAGCTGGAAGGGAGTGGATATTTTGAACAATAAATAATTGATTCAACACAATAACGTTTAGTCTTGCTATAATTCATTTTGCTTATCAGATGCTTCAATCTCCATGTAGACACCCACATTTCCTTGTTCAGATAGCCATATTAATGAATACACTATTATGATATTCTGAATTAACAAAGAATTGGTTCTCTCTTCTCAGTTCCCATTACAGTTGTGTGTGTGTGTATAAAATTATTAAGCAGGTTGTATTGTAATTCTGTGTGTGTTTCTCTCTCAATGATATGATATTACCCAAGGGTTTAACAGTTTTATTCACTTATTGAACACCATTCTCACCTCATTTTCCCCCACCTCCATTATAAATGACAGAGGTAATAAATATTCACTTCCCTAGCTCCAGGAGTGTGACACAATCCAGCCAGAGAGATATAGCAGAAATCTTCAGAGACCTTGGTTAAGTCTTTGCTCTCCTAATAAAAGGAAACACTTCAGCTGGCTTTGTCCCCTCTCTCCCTCTTCTTGTCTAGAATATAGATGTGATATGGTTGACAAGCATGAAGGAAATACATAGAGAATCATAAAAATTCTGGTAGATATCTTTAGACCACTGAACCAACACCAGTAGCTGCCTACCTCAAAACTTCCTATAAGTAGGGATTTCTGTTACTTGTACCAAAGACTCCTAACTGTGCAGTTCTCTAAGACAAATTCAACCCACTATTCATTTTGGTAAATAAAGTTTTATTGTCTCACAGCCACGCCCCTTTTTGTTGTCTATGGTTGCTTTTCTGCTATGATGGCAGAGTTGGGCATTTGTAATGGACCATCTGGCCCACAAAGTCTAAAATGTTTGCTCTCTGGTCCTTTATAGAAAAAGTTTACCAAGTCCCTGATCTAGGATAAAAGTTATAACTTATTTCTTTTTATATCCTTCAATGTCTGGCACAGTGCTGGCATGCAATAGGATGTAATAAATTGTTTCCTATAATAGCAATATTATCTGTCATTTATTGAGCACTAACTCTCTGCCAAGTGCTGTGCTAACACCCTTCATTTATTATCTTATTAAACTTGCATAACGTTTCTAATTGGTTGGAACTACTGCCTTCCTACTCTACAAATGTAGAGACTAAGGCTTAGAGTCATTAAATAACTAGCCCAAGGTCATAAAATTAGTGAAGGGCAGAGCCAGCCCTCAAGTCTAGGTTTGGCAGACTTCAAAGACAACACTCATAACTTCCTAGCTCTTCTGCTTCCCAGCTGTCCAGTTGAATCTAACCAGAGGCTGTCTTTCACCAGTCAGCAAGACAGACTCCATCACCTTCTTAACCACCCTGGTTTATCAATAGTCTTTTTCTCTTGGGAGATTTCATCACACCGGACTAGAGAAAAGAACCTCTTGGCCAATTGAAAACAATGGCTCTCAATCTCAGAAACAGTGGGATTTTTACAGCTATAGAATAAACAGAAGGTGTTGTGATCTCCCCGTATGTGAGCTGAAAAGGGCTCCTTTAACATCAGTCAAGACTTTGCAGCAGTCATTCTCTCCCTCTGCCTACACTAAGATGGGTCCAGGCAAAGAGAATAGGCTTCCTGCCTGTCAAGTCCCTTTAATTTTAAGATAGGTATCTTGCCTTATCTTTTGTTTAAAAATATCCTTCTTGCTCAGTGTGAATGCTCTCTCAGAACAGCTTAGCTTTAGGCGCATCAAGGAGGATTGACACATCCCCTCCGCTCGTCTTGGAGGCCTGCTTCCCAGATGCCCAAAGTGATTGTACACAAATCACTCAGCTGCCTCTGAGCAGTGAGAAGAAGGGGCTGGGGTGGGCAGTGATCACATCAGAGTTTCTTCCACAGCTTGATTCAAGGGTCTTGTCAGAAGGTGAGGGACACTTTCAGATAGAGTTAACTTAAACATCTTGGTGAAAATCTCATGGGTTTCTCTTAGTATAATAAAAAGAGTTGAAGAAAATCAGCCTGAAATTTAACTTGAATTTCTGTTCAATTCATCAATGAACATACTGTAAGAGAAAAGGGGGAATAAATACTCACTGAGTTCCTAGTATGCACCCCAAATAGTATTCACTTTCATATAATGGTAAATAGCACATTTATGCATCATGTGTCTGGGCATGTTGCAAGTGTTGTGTACATGTTAATTTATTTACCTCTCAGGACAACTTTACGTAGTAGGTACTATTATTATTTATTGAGATGAGGAAAAATGAGATATGGAGCGTGTATCAGTTATCTTTTGCTGCTAACAAACATCCCCAATCCATAATGGCTTTGGAAATCAAACAGCTATTGAGCTCATGATTCTTTGAGTCAGTTGTGGGTTTTCTGATCTGGGCCAGCTCAGCTAGTCTTGGCTGGGCTTCTCTCATGCAACTTCGGTCAGCTTGTGGATAAGCTAATGTCTGGCTGGACTAGGATGGCCTCACTCACGTGTCTGGGGGTTAGAAGGCTGTTGGCCAGGAGACAAGGCATCCTGCCTCCCTCATCAACCAGCCAGCTAGCCTGAGCGTCTTCTCAGGGCATCAGTGCTCCAAAGCAGCAAGAGGGGACAAGCACTTCCCAAGTCTCTGCTTACACCACATTTGCTCTTGTCCCATTAGACCATGTCAGAGATCCTGAAAAAGAGACTATCTAACAGCATGGAGAGAGAAACTTGAATACACTGGGGCCATCATTGCATCCATTTCCCAGAGAGAGGGTATGTTACTTATGTAAGCTCTCACAGCTATTAAGTGCTGGGGATAGGGTTTCAACCCTGATAGTTTGACTCCAGAATCTGCATTCGTAAGTACCATGCCATTTGATGATACATTATTTCATTTAATTCCAAAAAAAAAAAAAAAGCAATAAGAAGATTATTACTAGCTCTATTTTAGATTTTAAGTAATAAATTTAAAAAAATAACCAAGCTCGGCAAAGTTAAATAATTTGCCTGAGGTCACGCTGCTAGGAAATGGGGAAATATGACTCACCATTAAAGCTCCCTCTGTCCACTGCACCACATCAATACCCACCTGCACTTGCTGAACCAACCTGGGCGCTGAAGCACCAACCAGGGGCCGCATTCAGAATCTGCGCGCAGAGAGTAAGAATGTGCTGATGTGGGGCCGTCAGCGCAAGCTGAAGTCTCCCCCGGCCACTTTCCCTACAATTACCCTGAAGTTTTACTCCCACTTGGGAAATTAATTTCTGCCTAGCAGAGGGATAAGTGTTGCGGTATTCAAAAGAAATGAAAAAGACAAAATTTCAGCTCCCAGGATGCTTACAAAGCGCAGTTATAAAACAGCAAATGCCAATACACGATGAAGTAGGTGGACGCATGGGCAGATGGAGGCAATTATGGGAAACCTGAAGATGAATGTGAGCGGGTTAATCAGGGAAGACTCTCAGAGGAGCTGGGATGGAGGAGGAGTGGGACCCCTCCATCCCAGCTTAAAAAAAAAAAAAGATAACCTTTCTTAGAACTAACTACACCCTACTTAGAAAAATGTAAGCATGGGATTCATAATGGTTAGGTGTCTTTAACCACGTGTAACAGTGACCAGCTCAAGCCAACTTAAGACAAACGGGTAGGATTCTAAATTTAATATAAGATTACAGAACCCAAGTTGGCAGTGCACCAAGGAATTGGGCATTAATTGGATCGGAGGTCTCACACGCTATCAGAGTACCCTCTGCTTTTCTCCTTGCTTTATGATTTCTTGGCAGATAAGCTTCCATTGCTTCTTGCTCTATACCAGGGATGGAGAACATCCGGCCCACGGGCCATATACAGCCCGCGAAATGATTTGGCCTGGCCCTGCCCAGGTAAACGCAAGTGGGACTCAAAATTCAATAAGTCTAGGAACTTTTTTCATAGCTAATTTTTAAGTTGATCATTTTGTATGTTCCATGAATGATGTTTTAAATATCCAAATGGCCCTTGGCGGATTAAAGTTTCCCCATCCCTGCAGGGTGGAAATGGTTGCTTCTCAGTTCAACTCCAAGTTCCCAACAGAGTGAATCTTACTGGTAAGATCCACCCTTCATCCAATGAGTTTCTCCAAGGATTGCAAACATAGCTGCCGGGGAAGACAGCTGGTGAGTTCGAGGGCAGTTCTCAGCAAAGGAACAATGGTTTCCGGGCTGAGCAAACATCACAACGTATGCTTACTAAGTGTATATGCTGGAAGATCAAATGGTAGTGAGCCCAACTGGACCTAGGAATTTTTGAAAGATGGTAAATAGGAACAGAGCCAGGTGCTGTTGACGGAGGGCACTGAATTCTAGCCAGAATGCATTAGTCTAAGACTCATAAATAATCATGAGCCTCACGGAAAGGTTTATAATCAGGAAAGTGAGACAATTGAAAATTATATATTTCTATGGTGAAAGTAACACATATTCATTATGGAAAATTTGACAAATAAAGTATGTTATGCTTTCCTTTCATTTTTACACCAACACACTTATACAAACACACTGGCATCTGGCACCAGAGGAGGGTCACTTTCAGAACCAAACAGTTTAAATATCTGCCATGGAATTCACCTATTAAGTTCTGGATCATGTTATATAGAAGTATTATTATATCTTACTTGTATTCACCTCACATTGTTGTTACTTGAGTTTTTGGATTAAAATTATACCAAGTATCTTTAGGTAGCATAGCTTATAAGTATTTCCCCATGACACTTTGCATTCTCCAAAATTATACTACTTGATCTTAAGACTAGCCCATAACGAATGTACCCATCCCCCTGTGGTCAGGCAATTAGATCATCTCAACTTTTTGTTATGATAAATGACTCTGGGATGAATATTCTCCTAGGTAAAACTTCATCCCCATTTGTTCCCCATCAATTCCTCAGCAGTAGAATTATTGGTTCACGAGATAAGAACATTGTTAAGTCTTCTGTTACACATTGCAAATTGTCCCTACAGAAAAGATGGGCAAGTGCAAGCGTGCCAGCCAAGCACGAAAACCCTTATTTCATCTCAACCTGACCAGGATGGAGTATTAACAGAAGGTGTAAGGCAACCATGGGCAAGTCCACTGGATTATCCCCAAGTATAATGCCATCAGGCTCTGTCGGGGTGTCTGCATCAATTTTCACACTATGTGAGCCTCCCACGGGGTCCTAATTGGTGAGCTGGATTAGCTTTACTGGGATTAATTGACTCTCTGACACTCTTCTTTTTACATTTTTATTTCTGACTAGTGCATCTTTTTATAGACACATTGTCTTTAGCTATTAACAACTTCAGCTAGGTTTTTCTCCAGCCTAGAAACTGGAGCTCTTTTTTGCTGTTTATCTCTGCCCTGATCCATTGTATATTGATTTCGTACTTTGATTACCAGAGGATTGCCTCTTTACTAGTATCCGGGTTAGTTGCTGGGGAGGGATGGGAGCATATCGCATCTTCTTCACTAAACTGCCTGCGATATATATGCTCCCATTGGACCCTCATTACATCCATATGCAGTGGGCAAAGAAAGAGAGAAATACTGAAGTTCACAGAGGGTAGGTGGCTCTTCCAGGAGTTCAGAGCTTGTTAGTGGCCATGGGAGAACTTGAACTTGACTTTGTTCTTTCTACATCATCTGCCAAGAGATGGAGAAATTGGTTCCAGGGTCACCAACTAAAAATCTGATGTGATCGGTAAACTGAGAGGTCCTGGGTGCTTGAGTGAGGAGTTTGATCACAAGAAAGGAGAGGAAATGACTGAATCCAAAAGTCTTGTGAAGAAAGAAACACCACTTGGAGACAACTGTCTGCAGTGAGAGGTGAATTTGAAATACGAACAAAACCTCAGGCAGAGTATGGTGGTTACCAGAGGGACAGAGGGGTAGGGAGCAATAGAAAGGGGAAAGGGGGTCAAAATATGGTGATGGAAGGAGGCTTGACTTTGAGTAGTGAGCACACACTGCAGTATACAGATGATGTGTCATAGAATTGTACACTTGAAACCTACATATTTTATTAACCAATGGCATCCCAATAAATTGAATAAAATTTTTAAAAATAGAGAGAAAAGGAATAATCCTATCAATAATAATAATAAATAAAAGGCCAAAAAAATACAGAGAAAAGGAGAGAATGAAGAGTGCCAAGTGTCTTCAGAGTCCTGGATCCAGTTGTTCCTAAAGCAAAAAACTCTACCCCTGCCATTCCTGGGTATGTAAGCCAAGAAAGCAACGCTGGCGTTGCCTGTGCCAATGGGCATTTCTGTGTTGCAGTGGGAACATAGAGTTATGCATCAGGCTGCCACTCTAGGCCCAAACACAGAAAGGCGTGCAAAGAGATGACCAAGCCCTTAAAGGGGAGTGTGCTTTTTCAGCATCCAAGACCTTTCAGTCAGCTCAGTCTGCCCTCCTTACATCTCCTCATTGAGGCCTCTCACACGATTGGTAAGAATTTCTGAGCTTCTCCGGTCTGGCTGGCTCACCAAGTATCAAAACATCCACCCCAGAGTTTTGGTTCTTGGCAGCTCTACAGATTTGTTCCCCTGAGATGAGAGAGCAAAGGTTAAGGCTGCGAAGGGCTTTAATCAATAGTGCATGAGCCTGAAGAAGAGGCAGGAATCAATACTATATTTCCACACTCAACACTTTTTTATCCTCAAAACAGCATCAAAACATTCATGCCAAACTGCAATTGAAAAAGTCATTTAAAAAAAAAAGTTATTCTGCCCCAGCCGTGCGGCTCAGTTGGTTGGAGCATCGCCCCGTACACCAAAATATTGTGGGTTCAGTTCCAGGTCAGGGCACATACCTAGGTTTCAGGTTCAATCCCCGGTGGGGGCGTGTACAGGAGGCAATCCACCAATGTTTCTCTCTCACATCGATGTCTCTCTCTCACCCTCTCTCCCTAAAGTCAATAAAAACATATCCTGGGGGGAAGATTAAAAAAAAAGAAAAAGTTATTCTTCCTTCTCTTGATAGCTAATGAAAGAAATAATGAATGTGTTTACCATATGGAAATGAGAAAGAATCAATTGGGAAAACTCAGAAAATACAGCGTTTCCTATTGGTTCCCCCACCCACCCCATTTTTGCAGAGAAAGTCAATTGTGGTTTCTGGGATGTATCTGTAGAATGATGTGTGATAAGCAAGAAAAAGGTGGAGAAGGTATTTTCAGAGCTCAGGGTTTGTGCACTGAGACAGTTCTCTGTTAACTCATGAAACACAGTACCTGCCTCAACCCATGCTACACAACGGGCCCACAGTTCATGTGTGTGAAAATTGATTTGCTGTAAACCATTCATTGCTAGATGATTCCAACTGGCAGCCAGGTTGAGAACCACTGAACTAGATTATATCTCCAGGCGAGATAATTTTTAAAAAATCATATAACCCCAAATAATCTTTCCAAAAACAGATGGTAATTTTAGCACCGAGGTTCATGTTTGAAAGAACGAAGGGACAAAGCTGCTCTACTAAAATCTTTTATCTCAGTGGCCTTAGAAATATTTCTTGACTTTTAGGAAATGAGTTTAAAATGGGAAAGGGTAAGGAATTTTAAATCTATTGAATCACCTCCATAGTTCATTTATTTATTAATTCACTAACATTTTTCATGTGTGTCAACAGTTACTATATAATAGGCACTTTGAATATATCATTGGATAAGACCAGTCCTTGACCTCGGCTAAATCAGTCCTACTGGGCGACACCATGGAAATGAAATGAGACCAATAGAGTGACGGATTATATGGTGTGATGAATGTCTGAAAATAATATGCACAGGGTGTCAGAGGAGACCTGCAGCCATAGAGGAGAAAGAGCAACACACAGCTTCTTAGGAAATCGCTCTAAAGAGGATGACATTGGAATGAGGGTGGGATATGGCAACGTGCCAGGAGATGAAGCCAGTGAGGCTGACAGATCTAGGTCAGCGCCTCTCAACCTGGCTGCACATAGAATCATTGAGGGAGCATTAAAAAAATAAAGAAAATTTTAAATTAAAAAATAAAATAAAATAATAAAATAAAATACCCAGTTCCTACCCAAAACCAATGATATCAGAATCTTTTGGTGGTGGAACCCAGACATCAGCAGTTGTTTTTTGGTGTTTTTTCTCCAGGTGATTCCAGTGAACTGTCAGTTTGAGAAACACTGGACTAAATTATAAAGTGTCTTCTTACCGATCTAAAGTGTCTGGACGTTGGACTTTGAAGTCTAAAATAAAATTTAAAAAAGGCTCCTGATACCATGGAGATAATCAGATTCAAGAAAGAGCATTAAACTCACAGACTGATGTAAATTGATCTCTAGGCCCACCGATGCTCATTTAGCTCCTTCACAGAAGATCAGCTTCTAGGAGTCAGGATAAGATAATGGTCAAGGACAGAGCTCATGTGGAACAGGACTGGATTCACATCCCGGCAGGTTATTCGACTTTCTCTGTGTGCCTCAGTCTCCTTGTCTATAATATCTGATTAGTAACATCCACCTATTTCCTAGGGGTGTTGTAAAACATTTATTGAAGATTTTACTGCATGTGGGCTCTTTGATAAGCTCCGGGAGTATCACAGTGAGCAAAAATTAAGCTCATTCTCATGGAACTTAAGTTCTAAAGAAGGAGTTGAACATTAATCAATAACCATACAGGCAATTATAAAAAATTACGTAATTAAACATACAGGTGCGTGTAGACCTATATACAAACACAAATCATGCTATGAAAAACTACATTATTATAATTTTGTCATTACAAAGTGACACATCTGTTTAGCAGAAACACCGGGAACTAAGAAAATGTGTAATAGGAGAGCTCATCTGGGAAGACCAGGCCGGACCCTGAAGGGCTACAAGCTAATCCGGTGAATATGCGGGGGAAGTGGGAGGAAAGGGAAGCCCTGGCAGAGGGAAGAACCTAAGCGAAGGCCGAGGGATGAGGCGGCGACGTGTGTGAATGACTCAGCGACATTTCGGGTGCTACTCAGCAGCAGCTGTCTTTTCTGAATGTAAACTACAGATAGGTGAGAAATAGAAATGGAAGAAGAAATTGATTGCATCAGATATGTCCTAATGTTTAAAACACTTTTAAATATTTATGAAGTTGAAAGTAAAAATCTGCAACAGTTGTAGATTCTGTGCTTAATGATGGTCTCGAGGAAGAAAGGTCGGCTTTCGTTCCAGCCTAGGACAAATTGCCCACTAATGAGTAACATGTTCATCGTCAGGGTGCTGTCTTGGCTGGATGCTGAGGCAGACTTTTTCTACAGTAAAAAGCAGTGAGGATTCCAGGCAGCCTGCATCTTGGGAGATCATCAACTGCTCTGGCACATTGATGGTTCTTACTCCAGCTGATATCACAAAGTGCTTGAAATGTGACTATCTGTCCCACCCCTCCCTCAGTCTCTCCAGAGCTGACTTGAATGACAAAATGCAATATATCCTTCATGGATTTCCTTGGAGTTCCCTCGGGGAACTGAAGCAGTGCCCCCAGAGAGAACTATAGACAGCCATTGTCGCTGGATATTCCAGCAGCTGATAATATGCATTTGATCAATTATTTTAATATGTTGCTAAGGAGTTCCAGGCAGGAAAGCAAGCAGATTTTGCGCTTCCTGCCTACAGGTTTTTCTTTTCTTAACCTTTTGTTCTCTCAGCCTCCATGGCCTGAGTGTTACTTTATTCAACAGAGAAGGCATGGCCCTGGCTGGTGTGGCTCAGTTGGTTGGGCGTCATCCTTTGCACCGAAAGGTTGCCTGTTTGATTCCCAGTCAGGGCACATACCAGGGTTGATCGATGTGCTGGTCTCATGTCAATGTTTCTCTCTCTCTCTGTCTCCCAACCTCTCTCTCTCTAAAAATCAATAAAAGATCATCAAAAAAAAGGAGAAGAGAAGGCGGCATGTGTGGGGACCAGGGCTATGCCTGGCTCCCAGGAAGCCTACATCTCTTCTCTCACCCTTACTCTTTAGCATGTGCCCAGGGGCCATATGGAGTGTAGTTAAAAGCATGGGTCTTGGAGTCAGACAGAGCTGGACTCAAATTTAAGCTCCATAACTAGCTGTTGTATGCTGGGCATGATTCATTAATTCTCTGAATCTTGATTTCCTCAGCTGGAAAACAGAGATCATGCTGTGGGATTATTAAGATCAGTGATAACTGTGAACCCCCCTTGGCCCAGGCCTACTTAGTAACAGAGGGGATGTTTACAGGCGTTATCACTCTCATGGTTAACATACTAGAACTATTCTCACTCTTACTGCTCTGTCTTAAGTTCCTCCTTTATTTCTCCCAGCAAGTGTAGAAAAGTTCACTCGGCTCTGAGGACACGCCGCTCCGATCATGGATATCTTATTAGCTGGAACTCATCGGGACTCTCTTGTTACAGTGACGAGAATATTCATCATGAATTGGTTAAGGCAAAAGAGCCCATAAGTCCAGCTGCTCCTAGCTGCAGGCATGGTTGGATCCAGATGCATAAATAAGGTTGAGAATCTGCTTCCTGTCATCTCTCATTTCCATTTTACTCCATTTTGGCTTCATTTTCAGGCAGCTCTCCCCTTGTACTCACAAAAATGGTCCTCAGCAAGTCTAGGTCAAGATAGTGCCAGTTTAGCAAGGCACTAAAGAAAGTAACTATTTTCCAAACACTTCCAGAAAAATTCCTGGGTTTAATTCTCAGATTGACTTCAATCAGGTGGCTGTCCCTTACCCTATCCTGGTGGCCAGGGATGCAACATTCTGATTGGCCAGACCTGAGCCAGGAGCCGCACCTGGGGTGGAAGAGGAGTGGGTCCCCAGAGGAAATGTGGGATGCTCTCCCTTGAAGAGGTACCTGGAAATGCAGACAAAACCAATCCATGTTCACTAACTGTAGGTACTGTTCAATTTTTTCCTTTAATATCGACACCCTTCCCCATAAAATGACCGCTGGCAGAAGAGGCGCAGTTGAATCAGCTGCCTGCCTCCTCCTGGCCTCACTGATCCCCCATCAAGCCTCCCACGAACCCTGGAGACACCAGGCCTCTGTAACTTTGCAGCATCTGAATTTGTCTCAATCTGCACAGCAAGAACAAGTGTCAGCAAGGGAGATGATTGTAGCCAGTCGCCTGGCTTCCTATCACCCTCTGTCAAAACGCATTAAAGCCCTCTCAGCAGCAAAGCTGTTTAATCACTAGGAACCGCCAATTTAAAAGAAATCAGCAACTTTTCTTCCTTCTCTGGTTTCCATCCTCCCTCAAACAAGTAAATGTGTCTTACCTTGACTTCACAGTGACTTAAATAACCAACAATAGCAGGAAATTGGTCTCCATTGACTATTTACTATGCATCTGAGCCTGGGGCAGGGCTGGGGGGATGGGGGGAGAGGCGTCCATGGGGGAGGACACCGGATACACACCCAGGACAAACATCACTAAACAATCAGGCGCTCTTTCCTGATGGCCCTGGGCCTGATCTCTGAATCTTTCTCAATTCTGCAGCTGTTATGAAAAAAATGGAGTTAGTTTCATTCATAAGATAGGAAACCATTGGGCCTCCTAGGTTTTAGCAATATCTGTAACTGTGTAGAAATTCATTTCTCTGATAGGACTTTTCTCCTTTCTCTCTTTTCAAACTAGCCTCACCAGCACCCTGACTCATCTGCCTCCTTTTCGCTTGAACTTCCACTCCCTTAATCATTGCACCCTCCGGACATTCAGCTTCTGATCAGCATCGCATAACCTTTGGAACAAAGCCTCAGGTCTCTCGACCACAGAGTCAGAGTTTTGGTCAAACTAGAGAGAACATCTAGACCCCAGATGAGTTTCACCTCCATGCCCAGAAAAGTGGCGACACCAGATGAAATGACACCATGGCTCACTGCGTCAGGACCGGGTGAAATGGCCGATCAGTAGAAACCACGAGCCTGACCTCAACCTAACTCCCTCAGTCGCCAAGATTAGTGATTTTCCCCCATATAACCCATCCCGGGAAGCGACCGGGAGCCAGGTCGGTGCGCATTAGCTCACCCGTGACTCCGGGCATGGGCCTTGTCCTAAAACGAAACCCTTACTTCCTTTGCTGCAAGCTCCTGTTCCTGTCTTACCGGCTTTGATGCTCGCGGGCAAGCGGGCCCTTTAGTTTGGGACCATATCCGCGCGTCTGTACCTAACAAGTTGTGATCCTCACAGCTCCCCATGTTAGGCACTATTATCCCCATCTTACGGGTGAGTGAGGCTCAGAGAGGGGCAGCAGCTGGCTCACTATTGCACAGCTACCAGGGCCGCCTGAGGCCACAGCCGTGCTTCACACCGTTCTTCTTCCTTCCTTTTCTCCTCTATTTATATTAAAAACAGCAAACTTCATAGCTGCCGGCTCCCCCAGGAGCACAGGGAGGAGCAGAAGCCCAGAGCTCCATGGCAGCCCCAGGAGAGGCTGGCGTCCGCTTCTGCTCCCAAGGCTCCAGGAGACTCGCTCCCTCTGCCCCACAGGCCGCTGCCTCCCACGAGCACTGGAGGCCCCGGAGCTGCTCCCTAGGTGGTGCCAGCCCTGCCCTCCTCAGTGGGAAGTGCAACGACGGTACTTTGTTCCCAGGAAGCCCTAGCAACCCCTCAGCTTCAGTGTCCCCCGCAAAGTAGGTAAGAGCGGCTCTCATGTCAGAACAAATCACACCCAAGGCCCTGACCCGGCCGTGGTGCGGGAGGGCTGCGAGCAGTTGGAAGAAGGGCCCCAACCCTGAGGAAATTTGAGAGCAAACGGAACCTTCTAGACAAGGGATCAGAGGAGCCTAAGCCTAAGGGATGGGGAAGGAAGGTCTGTTGTAGTAGGTACAAGCAAAGCAAAAACTAGGAATAAAACACTGTAGCTGAACCTGCCTTTTACTTCTCAGAAATTGTTCTGAATCCGCTGTTGCTCCTCTCCCTCCTCCCTCTCCCCTTTCTTACTAAATACAAGAGGTTGTGTCGTCACAGAGGGTGGGGCGGAGCAGCAGCTTTGGGTCTGAATCCAACATCAGCAATTTACTGCCTGAATAACCTAAAGAAAGAGCTTTAGCTTCTCCGTGCCTTACTTTCCCCATCAGTATTATGAGATAATAGCATCTCATACTTGATTGAAGTGAGTCTCAACCTACTGACACTTTGAGCCAGATAATTCTTTACAATGGGAACTGCCCTGTGCATTGCAGAGTTTTAGCAGCATCTCTGATCCCTACGCGCTAGATGCCAGTACCATCCATCCAACCACTATAGTCATAATAACCAAAAAGTCTCCAGACATTGCTAAATATACCGGAGGGGATGGGAGAGGGTGGATGGCAAAATCACCCCAGATTAAGAACCACTGCCTTATTGGATTCTTAGAAGTAACCAAGTTAATGTGATATATTATAAATCACTTAGAAGAGTGCCTGGCATATCACAGGGATTTACTAAGTGTGAGTTATTGCCATGCCTTTGCCCATGCTGTTCCTGCTGCCTGGGACACCATTCCCTCCTTTTTCACGCTCCCCACACCCATGTTCATGACAGACATTGCTAATTAATTGTAGCACCGTTCCTGATGCCCTTGGGTATGACTCCGGAATCCTTCTCAACACAGCTGCTATCTTTCAAGATCCAGGTGTTTGTCGAGACCCAGGAGCAATGCCTGGCACTAGGAAGCGGCTCTGGGTAGCTATTTCATTCTGACCTCACGACAACCCTAGGAAGTCTCTTGGCAGATGAGGAAACTAAGACTTGGGAAGGTTAAAGAAGTCTCCTAAGGTCATGTGGTTATTAAATGACAACTCCGGAAGTGAAGCCCAATCCTTAAAATCCTCAAAGCCCATTTTTACTACCCCCAAAGCTGGATAGCAAATCCACAGAGTTTGATTCCAAAGCTCATATTCTTAAACCGGATCCTGGATAGTTAATGCATGAATATTCTACAGTGGGTAGGGGGGAGCGGGCTAATAAACCACCTCTCCAACAAAGATTGGAAAGCCCCAATCTGCAGCAGTCCCCAATTCCCATGGAGTAAATACTCTCACCACGGCTGACTGGAAGTTAGCAGTAGTTTAACCGCTGCACTCACCAAGCTCCTGATGACATAACAATTGGCTCTTGCGAGCTGGTGCAAGCAGGAGCCAACATGCCACATGGTGGCTTCCGGCCCATTTTAGAGCAAGAAAGAGCACCTGCAAATACTACGTCCAGAAAATTAGTCCAGGCCGACATTAGCTTTGCAGGCTCACTAATTGCCTGCAAGTTCAGTTTTTTGAAAGGAAAAAAAAGCAAAAAAAAACCCTCCCTCCTTAGGCTGATTGTTTCTAGCAGACGACCCAAGAATAAATACCAGCAGCAGGACAGCGAGTGAGGGCCGATGTGTGGTTTGCAGCCGGCTTCCCCTCCAGAGAGGCGCTGCGGGACACGCTTCAGTTAGCTCGGGAGCTCCGGGCCAGTCAAGGAAGCATCGGGGACCCATCCTGTCGGCTGCGGGAAGGCGGGCAGCCCTGCTGCCATTAGCATGGAAGCTCTACGCTTAGTTAACTTAATGAGCGCTAACCATGTGCCCCCTCTGCTCCTGAGCAAGCAGAGGCCTCCCTCCTGCTTCTTTGCATCCCAGCTCCCCATCCAGAAGGCAAAGATGAACGATTTCATCTTGTCCCTGCCGGGCAGTTTCTCTTCCACCCTGGTGAGTCCCAGTGTGTCGTCAGAGCCTCTGGTGAGCGTGTACAGTTATTTGCCATCTTCAAATATTGGGTGGAAACACGCCTTCGGTGGCTTTCTGTGCATACAGGCTGCGTTCTGGAGGTGGCTTCCCTGGAAAACGCTCCTAGAGGGCACGGTGCTTGACACCAGACATGGTCATTTCCCATGACAGTTAATAGATGTGCTTAGTCCTGCACCGTGGCCACAGATCTTTGTCTCTGAGTCCTCCTAACAACCCCCTTCACTTCAAAAAGAGCGGGGAAAATCAGCCGCAATCACCAAGAGACTTTGCTAGACTTTAAAACTCTGAAAGCAAATGGTGCATAGGTCTCTTTTCCTATAGATTCTGCTACCAGGTCTTCACTGGAAGAGTCAGAGAATTCTCTGGAACGTGGTTGACGTGTAAATTCCAGAGAAGCAGCCAAGAAGGGGAGAAAGAACGTGGATTTTGGAGTCAGACAGACACACCTGTGTTCAAAGTCTAGTTCTGCCAAGTTCTGGCTGTATGTCCTTGAGAAGTTACTTAAGCTCTCTGTGCCTCAGTTTTCTGATGTGTAAAATGGAAACAATCATCTTTTCCTCATAGGGCTCCTGGAACCAGACAAAAAACAAGCTCGGAGGTTCCAAGCCCAGCTTGAGGCACTTGGTGAGTACCCTGCATTAGTGGCTAACGAAGAAAAAAATCGCCTCAAGGGAATTTGGTTTGAAGACCCGGAGGCCAGCAGAGACTTTCCTTTGTCCCATCCTACTGATCTGAGTAATGCCCCTAATAACCTTCAATATTCTTTTTGCCTGTAATTCTTTATGACCCTGATAGGGACCTAGCTTGCTTCCTGATCTGTAAAAGTTTGTTTGTTGTTTTAAATGGGATCTTCAAAAGCTAGATGCCTCTCCTGGCCCCAGAAAGATGGAAATACTCAGGAGAGACGCCATACACCAAGGATGACATAAAGGAGACACAACTCTGCCAGGAACGGACCTCAGAGTCTCCTCCATGCTGGCTGGTGTGGACAGGGGCCTCTGAATCCATATAAGCCTGACTGGAAACGCTCTCCCTGAAGACATCACATGGCTCTCCCAAGACTTGATAAAGACATAAATTTCCCCCGGGCACTGTCAGCTAGCTTTGTCACTCAAGTTTCTAAGCGACCCTCCGGAGTCTGCTCAGTGAGGGGAAAGGTCTGGCGTATCAACAGGCTCCAAGCTGGCAAACCCTTGTCTCACAAGCCATCACATTTATTATCTTACTCTCATCTTTTCCAGTTTGTAATCAATTAATTTCCAGGAAATCTCTCCAATAGAGCTGTGTCAAGAAATGCTTCTTGGTTCTTTGTGCTGGGACACAGAGGAGGGGTGGTGGGATGTCTGGTTCCAGGTCAGGAGGGTGGCTGAGATCAGAAATCCCTAAAGGTCCATCCACCTTGGCCCCATGGATGGACCTGGGGGGAGATGCTGGAAGGGTTAAAATGTAACAGCTCCGTATCCAGAGATGGAACTTCGGAAGCCCGTGTCTGTGAGGCCAGGAGGGTGCCATTACTAAGCCTGCCCCTAAAAGACAAATTTCCTTTCCTGCCTCCGAGCTGACTCTTTGGAAATCTCATCCCAGAGAAATAAAAACATGAAGGGATGTCTTATTTCAAATATCTAAAAGGTTGTTATGTAAAGGCAGGAAATGACCTGACTTGTGTTATTTAAAGGGTAGAACCATGAGTAAGGAATGAAATATACGTGAGAGGAAGATGTCCACTTGACATTGAAGAGAACAGAGCAAAGTGGTCTAGCCAGGGCTTTAGGGTTTATGCACCCACTGGTTCATTCAAAAAGTCTTCCCTGGGCACCAGCAATGTGTCAGCCACGGCTCTGGATGCTGAGGACACACCGGTGAGTCGGATGGGCCAATTTCCCATGGTCCGCTTCTCCTTCTTTCCTTCCTTTCTTTCTTCCTTCCTTTCTTCTTCACCCATCCATCAAGAATTTTAGTTCCCACTATTATCAAGAACTTCACAGGGCATTGACGTCCCACAAAATAGTAAACACATAGATATACAATTGCAAAGCAATGTGGAAAATAGCTAATGTATACAGAGCCCTTTCCATGGACCACGCGCCATGGGTTAGCTCACTTGGTTCCACATGTAAACCCTGTTTGGTGCAGAACTATTACCCTCATCTGACAGGTGAGGAAACTAAGGTTCAGACAGGCTGAGGAACTTGTTTAAGATGCAGCTCGACAGCAAACCCGCAGTCTGACTCAAAGCTCATATCCTTAAGCATGACTTTGGATCATTAATGCATGTATAGTGCATGTATGATGCACATATAGTGAGAGGGAGTGCTGCTAAACCATCTCTCCAAGAAAGTAAAAAAGCCCTAATTTGTAGCATTTGCCAGTTCCCATGGTGCACTTACTCCCACTGTGGCTGATTTGAAGTCACCAATGGTGTAGCAACCCATTCACAAAATTCCTGACAATTTAATCATTGGTTCTTGTGAACTGGTACAAGCCAGGCTCCAGCACATGACTGTGGGTATAAAATGCTGGTAGATCCAGAGGAGGAGCCCACCTAACCCAACTGCGGGGACTTAGTGGCAGAACCCAGGAAAAATGAGCCATAAACTCCTTTTACTTAGGTCCCTGCAGCAGCCGATTCTTATCATCCTTTTTTTTTTTTTTTTAATTTTTTGAAGCCTAAATGTTCATTTCTTTGGATTCTCTAAGATACCTCAGTATCCTTCCAACATATTGCTTCTTGCCCAAGATGATTCATGTTGGGCTTCGTCATAGAAAAACAAAACAATCTTGTTAAGCAATGCAGAGGGACCTCTCCGATGAGGTCCTTTGTTTCTGGAACCAGGGAAATGTTCTTTCACAAAGCAGCAGCGGTATGTTCATGTCAATTAAATGCAGCTTCAATGAACAGACATGCTCTTCTGATAATTCAGGGAGGGACCTGTACTCTCAGAACAATGGGAACCGCCAGTCTATCAAAGGGAAACCTAGCAGCAAGATCTCTGGGTGCACTTAAGCATGTGTGTATACACCATTAACTACTTTGGCGGAGAGACTGAGGGAACATTGTGGCTACAAATAACATCAACCGAAGTCAGGGAAGCTGGTGCCAATTGAAGAGACATCTGGGCTGAAGACGAATTATCTCCAAAACTGTAACAGAAGCCAATAGTAAAGCACAATTCCATTTCAAAGGGAAAAGGCCTACAAACATTTCAGAATTTCAGCTAGAGAGTAAAGCAATAAATGTCTACCTGAAGTTTGCAGTCGGGTGGATCTGAGCTTTCTGTCTACTGTTTTCCAGCTCTGTGACCTTAGGCAAGGTGCCTTCTATCTTGGAGCTTCAGGCTCCACTTGTATAACATGAGACAGGTAATTCAGGGTGGCTGTGAGAAATAAAAAGAAATATGTGGATCTTTTAGTGTCATATTGGCTCATAATTAATATTCAAGAGGTGGCAGTTAATCATCAACAGTGATGATGATGATGATGATGAAGAAGAAGATGGATGACACTGTTGATGATGACACTGTTGATGATGATGATGCTGCAGTTCAAGTTCTGCCTCATCCAGAAAGCCCTTCCTGACCACTCTATCCCTACCCAATTTTCCTAACCTTTGGGAATAGCCCTGATGTAGTCCTTGCCTCCAAAGGTAAGTAATTACCTGTTTTCTCAGGGGCAAAGACTGTTTCAAGTAGCTTCTATGTTTCATTCGATGATAAAAGCACAAGATCTGAAACAAGATTGCATTTCTGAGAAGTTTAGTCATTGTAGTCATTGCTAAAAGTCACGCAGCTAATAAGTGGCAGAGTTCAGGAAGTTCAAAGACAGGTCTGCCCTACTCCACAGCCCAAGCTCGTGCCTTTTGCTTTATCTTTCCTCCCTGGTATGTTCTTACCTGTTAATTAAGCTTAGCGTTGGGAACCACTCTTCTTGACTTAATGATGATAGGCTTATTGGTGTGTTTCCAAATCCCATGTTGACTCTCAAAGACGGGGACCTTTTGACATGGAAGATGAATTCTTGCCCTTCTTTGAACCCCAGCATTGTGGCTTCAGCATAGCAAAATTAAACTGGAAACTGTCCTGTTACCTAATCTATTTAGAGTCAAGGATGGTGGACAACACTTGTGGAGGAATCTGCTTTGCTTAGTTGCACCTGGTAGGGAATTAAGAATCTCCTAGCGTTTTCACTCCAATTAATTTAGACTTGCTGACCTGCTCTCATGATGGATGTCCAAGGCCTCCAGTGTCTCCCTGCAAACAGGGCCAAAGGGGCTTCTTGAAAGTGCTGCTCTTCCTCCTCTAGGCCTGTGCACTCTCGGTGCTGGCCCCACCCCTTGGTTTCAATGCAGGCCTCTGGCCAGGGCTTCTCTTACAGGCTGCTTGGGCTGTCGTCCCAGTTCCACCACCTACAAGCCACTGTGTGAACTTAGGTTAGATAATTTCTCTGCCTCAGTTCCCCTATCTACATAATAAGGATGATTCTCCAAATACATAGGCCTGTTGCAAGCAGTAAGTAAGATGTCACCTATAAAATGGCCAGGAGTCTTGGTTCCCAGGCAGGCAGTGTTCCCCCTCCCCCTGCCCTGGGGCTTTCTGGTTACCAGCCCCCAGGAAAGCCCAAGCACAATGTACGACTCAGGTTGGCCTCTGTGGGCGCAGGAGGGACCCAGACGCCCTCCACCCTTCCACTCCTCCTCCACACCTCCACCAAACACCGCACACCCCTGGGAAGCGTCCTGCTGCATCTCCCGGGCTTCCCTCCCCACGCTCGGAACCACTGGGGAAAACGCTTGCTGTGGGATCCGAGCTCTGAATTCAGGTTCCTGCACCTCCCCAAACGGACCGTGCGTCCCACTGCAAGCCATTTAGTATGTTTCAGCATTTCTAGAATGTGAATGATAACGTGAGCCAAACAAAAAGAGGAAAACGGTGCCTATCAGTGTTTGGCACATGATAATCACATAATACATGCCATCGTCGTTCCAGATCATTTCACTTTACATGACCAGATAGTGTTCTTTTTGCAAACGCCCTCTCTCTGTGTGTATCTCTCCACCTCTTCGTTTTTCTGTGTATGTGCAGCATTTATCTCAGCCTTTTTCTGCATATTTATTTAACTCTTTTTCTCAGACTCTCTCATGTCTCCCTCTGCTCTTCCTTTAAACTATTTTCTCTTCTCAGTTCCCTCTCACCCCTTCCCTCATTGTCTCCCTCAGTCCCCCCCCTTCTCTTCCTCTCTTCTGGACAGTTTCACCACAGTTTTTTTTCTACACTTGTTTAGCCACATCAGGCTTTTGATAGGTATAGGTCTTAGGCTACCCACAAAAAGTTTAAAAGTTTAGATTTTAATCATACTTGCAGGGATTTGAAGTCTTTGTTTTACAGAATTGATTGTTTGTTTCAACTGCCTGTCTCCTTCCCATCTCTGCTCTTAGAGGACAGGGGGACAGGACTGGGGTCAAACACTTGCAATTTTGTACCCTGGTGTCTGCTCTGAGTGTGAGATATTCCTTTCCGTTGTTAAGATTCTGAGGAGTTCTCTTTTCTTTTATAATAAAAAACAAACCTCACCTTCAGCCTTAAAAAAAGTTAAGAAGTAACCCCTAGGGTGCTGAGGGGACGTAGATGATTTGGGAGCCCCGGCCAGGTTGCTTAGGAGATGGCCCAGGGGTCCAGCGTTACCTGGGTGAATGCTGACTCTGTTGTCTTATGTCACGGTGACCACCGGCTGTGTGTCACTGCAAGACAAGTGCTACTGGTGAGCCGGGAGGGCGACAGTGTGTAGCGTGAAGTGGGAGCTCTCCAAAGGGAACAGAATGTTCACAGATAATTCATCCCAACCCTCATTTATAACTCAAACACACATTCAGCTGCCAATAGAAGTCTATAAAGAATTAATTAGGGAATTTCACAAACAGTCAAAACTCATAAATTTATCACTGTCAAGAAGAATCATTTCCGCTGTCAGACTTGAAGTATAGCTGTCAGATGGCAATAAAGGAAACACTGAAGGAAGCGGGCCTGCTGTCTCCTCCTTTCCCGAGTTAGAGCAAAGAAGATCGTTAAGAACTTGGAGAATTCACAGGGAGAGGCCCACGTGCTCCTGGACCATAAACTCCGCGAGGGCGAGGGCGAGGTCGGCAGGTCAGCTGTGTTCACGCTGGAGCCCAGTGCACAGCCTGGTGCCGGGTACACGGTGGGAGCTAAAAATAGTTCCCGAATTGACTAAAGATCCCAAAGGAGGAAGCTGGCCATGATGAGATTAACCCCTGGCATTGGATCTGACTTCCCTCTGTTGCTCTCCCCACTTCCCAGGAGACAGGGAGTGACACAGGGCATCACCTCCCTGTTCTGAGTGCTTCCAACGATTCTTACCCCGTTATTACGGCAGCAACCCCAGTAATAACGAAGAGCCTGGGTTTAGAACTACAACAGGTGCAGCTCCATCCTAACTTTTTCTTCTTTATGTGTAAAAAACCCTAATAATTACATTTACATCATAGAGTTTTTATGGATATTAAGTGGGAAATTTATTTAGAGATAGATTTTAGCTACTGCTATTATTGCTGTGAGAAGGGAAGGGGACTGTATTAGTATGCTGGGGCTGCAATAAGAAAATACCACAGAGTGTGGATTAAACAACAGAAATATATTTTATCACAATTCTGAAGGCTAGAAATCTAAGGTCAAGGTATCGGCAGAGTTGGTTTCTGGTGAGGTCTCTTTCCTTGGCTTGCAGTCGTCCACCTTCTGTTGTGTCCTCACATGGTTTTCCCTCTGTGTGTGCATCTCGGGTGTCTCCCGGTGTGTCTAAATTTCCTCTTCTTATAAGGACACCAGTCAGATTAGATTAGGGCCCACCCCAGTGGCCTCATTTCCTCAAAGGCCCCCTCTCCGAATGTATTCTAAGGTACTAGGGATTAGGCCTTCATCGTATGAATTTTGCAGAGACACAACTCAGCCCATAATAGGGACCTTCCGTATATACACACTGATTTAATCAAGCTCCCCAATAGCTTAAGGGAAAACAAAAATTTTAGCTTTCCACTGGCCCTGAGCTGAGTTCATCCTTGCAAAATGTTTCACTTAAAAGATGTTTTCCAAACCTGCTCCGTTAGCATGCAAAGAGCCAGGCAGACCAGAAATCTAGGCCTTGGCTGCATAATGGGATCTCCATCAAGTATCTTGTGGTCTCCCTGCTCCTCATTTAGGAGAAGTGAATTATACCACACGGTGCCCAGGGTCCCACCTGCTATCATTCTAGCTATATGATTGCTTAAAAAACTGAAGAGAGCTGTAAAGGTCTGAATACAAAGTATGAGCTTGTTGAGGATTGCCAGATGGGAGAGGGATTTGGGGTGAGGGTTGGGGGGATGCTGGGTGGAAAAGATGAAGAGATTAAGAAGTACAAATTGGTACTTATAAAACAGTCATGGGGATATAGTACAGCATAGGGAATAGAGTCAATAATGTTGTAATAAC
The DNA here is from genome assembly GCF_054644295.1 of Miniopterus natalensis. Lineage (NCBI taxonomy): Eukaryota > Metazoa > Chordata > Mammalia > Chiroptera > Miniopteridae > Miniopterus > Miniopterus natalensis. The sequence goes on from NC_142083.1 coordinate 87,718,055, forward strand.
TATGTACCTATGTATGGTGCCAGGTGGGTACCAGAATTATCAGAGGGATCGCTTTATAAAATATATAATTGTCTGACCACTATGCTATCCATCTGAAACTAATATATAAAATATGAAATAATATTGACTGTCAACTGTAATTTGAAAACATTTTTTAAAGTTTGAATTTGTATGCGGAATAGTGTTCCTGCCTGTATCCTGCAGAGTTGTTTTCTGGAGCTCTCTGTGGTAGTAAGGATGTAGTAGAGAACATTAAAACCATGTGAGAGAAAAAAAATGGAAAGGTATCAAGGTTGTGGGAAAACAAATGAAAATCTTCATCGTTGTGATTCTTCTGTCTTTCCCAGCATCAAGAAGAGGCAGCAGGTCTCAGCTGTTACCAGGAAGAGAAGATCATAACACACAATCTTGTCCGCTCATGAAGACGATAGATGGTGCAAAGATTTCCCTTGCCTTCTTTTCAAAATGTCTTTCTGTTTTTTAATTTTTTAATTAAATTTATTGGAGTGATATTGATAAAATTATATAGGTTTTTTAAAAAATATGTTTTTATTGTTTTCAGAGAGAGGAAAGGAGAGGGAGAGAGAGATAGAAACATCAATGATGAGAGTCATTGATCGGCTGCCTCCTGCACGCCCCCTACTGGGGATCGAGCCCACAGCCTGAGCATGTGTCCTGACTGGGAATCAAACGGTGACCTCCTGGTTCATAGATCAATGCTCAACCATTGAGCCACACCGGCCAGGCAAATTATATAGGTTTTAAGTGTACAATTCTATACTACATAATCTGTATTTAACATTGTGTGTTTACCACCCAAATTCAAATCTCCCCCTATCACTATATATTTTCCCCCCTTTACCCTTTACTAACCGCCCATCTCAACTTTCCCTCTGATGACCACCATACTGTCGTCTGTGTCCATGAGTTTTTGTTCGTCTTGTTTGTTCATTTTTGCTTTTCGTTTTATAAGCCACATATGAGTGAAATCATATGGTTCTTCTTCTGTGTGACTTATTTTGGTCAGCATGATAGTCTCAAGATCTATCCATGTTGTTGCAAATGGCAGTATTTCATCTTTTCTTATGGCCGAGAAGTATTCCATTGTAGATATGTGTCACATCGTCTTTATGCAATCATCTGTCGGAGGACACCTTGGTTGTTTCCATGACTTGGTCGTCGTGATTAATGCTGCAATAAACATAGGGGTACATATATCTTTACAAATGTTTTCTAATTTGGCGAGTAGATACTCAGAAGAGGGATTGCTGAGTCCGATGGTAACTCTAGTCTTAATCTTTTGAGGAACCTCCCTACTGTTTTCCATAGTGTCTGTACCAGTTTATAGTCCCACCAGCAGTGAATGAGGCTTTCTTTTCCTTCACAACCTCTCCAACATATGTTATTACTTGTCTTGTTGATAACAGCCATTCTAACAGATGAAAGGTGGTATCTCACTGTAGTTTTGATTTGCATTTCCCTAATAGCTAGTGAGGTTGAGCATCTTTTCCCATATCTGTTGGCCATTTGTATGTCTTCTTGGGAGAAGTGTCTGTTTAGGTCCTCTGCCCATTTTTAATTGGGTTGTTTGTCTGTTTGGTGTTAGGTTGTATGAGTTATTTTTTTTTAAGATTTTTTAATTGATTTTTACAGAGAGGAAGGGAGAGGGGGAGAGAAAGAGAAAAAACAAATGTGAGAGTGATACATTGATCAGCTGCCTCCTGCACACCCCCTACCGGGATGGGGCCCACAACCTGGGCATGTGCCCTGACCCGGAATTGAACTGGCAACCTTTCGGTGCACAGGACAACACCCAACCAACTGAGCCACACCAGCCAGGGTGAGTTGTATGAGTTCTTTATATATTTTTTGGATAGTAACCCCTTATCAGAGGTGTTGTTTGCAAGTATCTTCTCCCTTTCGGCTGGTTGCCTTTTTGTTTTGTTGTTGGTTTCTTTTGCTGTGCAAAAAGCTTTTTAGTTTGATATAGTTCCATCCATTTATTTTTTGCTTTTACTTCCCTTGCCTTTGAGGTCAAATTCATAAAATCCTCTCTAAGACCAAGGACTATAAGTTTAGTACCTATGTTTTCTTCTATGTAATATATTGTTTCAGATCTTGTAGTTAGGTCTTTGATCCATTTGGAGCTAATTTTTGTGTATAGTGACAAATAACAGGCTAGTTTCATTCTTTAGCGTGTGGCTTTTCCATTTTCCCAGCATCATTTATTGAAAAGGCTTTCTTTTTTCCATTGTGTGTCAGTTGCCCATATACATTTCTGGGCTCTTAATTCTGTGCCAGCAGTCTGTGTCTGTTTCTCCGTCAATAGCATGCTGTTTTGATTATTGTAACTTTGTAGTATAAGCTGAAGTCAGGGAGTGTGATATCACCAGATTTGTTTTCTCTCAGAATTGCTCTGGCTGTTTGGGGTCTTTTGTGGTTCCATCCATTTCTGATGATTTTCCTTAAAAAATGTCATTGGAATTTTGATGGAGATTGCATTAAAACTGTTTATTACTTTGGGTAACATGGCTATTTTAACTATGTTGATTCTTCCAATCCATGAACTTGGACTATCTTTCCATTTCTTTGTGTCTTCTTTAATTCTTGTAATAATGTCCTGTAGTGTTCCATTTATAGGTCCTTCACATCCTTTGTTAAGTTTATTCCTAGGTATTTTATTCTTTTTTATGTAGTCGTGGGCACAAGGATGGTTCAACATAGGCAAATCAATCGATGTGATACACCACATTAACAAAATAAAAACAAAAATTATACAATTATATTAATAGATGGAGAAAAGGCATTTGACAAGATACAACTTCCATTTACAATTAAAACACTCAATAAAATGGGTATAAAAGTGTGGATGAAAAGGGGCCACACACTAAACCTAAACAGCCCAAGTCAGACCTGCATGGTAGCCTTGCAGACTCAGAGACCTAAAATAACCACAAAGGATGGCCTGAAATTAAAAATTTTTAACTGAAAGCAGTCTATGGTGGACAGTCACGCCCTAAGGCAGTAGTTTTCCTTCACAAAGGTTAATTTTTACCTTAACTAATCCTGTCAGTTGTCTTTTGCATCTGAGATAACATACCTGATTAACAAGAACCTTTGCAAAACAAAGTAATTTCCCCTCAATGTAGCAGGGCGGAGACCAGGAATCCTCTTATTGTTATTGATACCTTGTTAACTGTTGACTGTCAACTATCCTGCACCCACCTATGTAAAAGAAGTGTGTGTCTATCATTTTACTTTTATCCAATCCCAGAGGTTTCCCACTTTGCTTACTCCCACCTCCCTAATCCGTCACCAATAAATTACACGTAACCCACTTGCATCTCCCCCTTTGATTGTAATGTATAAAGCAGGGTACAAAGCTCCCATTCTCAGGAGCAGCATCTCAGTCCCTTGAGGTACTGGCTTCCCAGCAATTGTCGACAATTTGGCTCAAACAAACTCACAAAAATTCTTCACAGGCTTGAATGATTTACCTTAACAAAAGGAAAGCTCCTCAACATAATAAAGGCCATATATGACAAACTGTCTGTTAATATCATAGTCAATGGTGAAAACCTGAGACCTTTTCCTTTTAGATTGGGAGCAGGACAGGATGTCCACTCTCACCACTGTTATTCAACATAGTGCTGGAAGAGAGAAATAAAACACATCGAAATCGGAAATAAAGAAGTAAAATGGTCACTTCTTGCAGATGACATGATTCTTTATACAGAAAACTCTACGGGCTCCACCAAAAACTATCAGAAGCAATAAACAAATACACTAAAGTTGCAGGATTCAAAATCAATGTACAAAAATCCATCACATTTTTATGTACTAATAGTAAAATTTCAGAAAAAGAAATGAAAAAAACAAAAGGCATTTTAATCCCATCAGGCTCTGCCTCTGGGAGCCTCTAGCAGCCTCTAGCCACAGCCTTTTCATCTCCTTACCTTCATACTATTCTCCCAGGCTCTTGCTCTGTCATGAAGGAACTCCCTAGATCCCTCAGGTTCTGGACATCAGCCTGATTCCTTCCTCCATCACAGGAAGAGCCTTCAGGCCTTCCACGTGCCTCAGGTGAGACCAGATAAGACCAGATAAGAGCTTGAATCCTCAAGCAAGAGCTAGAATCCTTGATCTTCCACTTTTTAGCTGTGTGACCTTGGAAGAGTTACTGAGCCTCTCTGTGCCTCTACTTCTGATGTGTGAAGTGGGGATGACCATTGTTCTTGCCTCTTAGAGTTGGTATAGGGTTAAATGAGCTAATATACATAAAGTCTGAGAGCAATGCCTGGCACAGAAAGTGTTAACACGTGTTCACTATTTTGACCCAGAGATGAGCATTCACACTAGTGGCTGAGGTTGGGCAAGACAATTTATTGGACAAGATAATTTATAAAGAAAATACCTGTTATTTTCTTTTTAATTTTTTGCTCTGTGTATGTTTTATAAGATACATAATATGTTAATCCAAAAATACATGTTTGCAATGTATAAATAAACATACGTACAGTAGAATGCTCCAAAATGCTAATAGCGCATAATCAAAAGAGTTTGGAGACCATTGATCTATAAGCAAACAGCCCTTTCTTTTAAAAAAAGTAATTTGTAGAATACTATTTTTCAGAATACACCTTTCTCTTGTTAATACTGACTTTCTCCCTGAACAAAATATAGTTGTCACTATTATGCTAATGAAACTTCAGTCTTTTTATTCTGTCTTTCTAAAGACAGGCTCCCCACCAAGAATAAAGGGGGGAATCTCATCCTGCTACTAATAAATTTTTACACTCACCAAAACACAACGGCATCTGAGAGAGAGAGAATGAAAGGATGTCAGGGATATTTAACACGTAATAAATCAGTATTCATGGCGACTGTGCAACTCATTTCCATTTGCCGTCTCCTGCTCATTAGCACCCCCACCCCCCCATACCCTGGCTTTCGATGATATATCTATCACCTCATTTTATATTCCTTTCGTTGTGCACTCTCGGGAAAAGCTGCCTTTTTGTGTGTCTGCTTTTTTATTTTAATACCCGCTGCATGTCAGATTTTAGATATCGGCTTCCAGTTCTTGGGACCAACTGTGTTCCCAGAGGTTCCGTGTGACCTGGATGCTTGCCTTGGAAATAGCTGTGGGCGATCTTGTTCCAACCTCTTGCATCCCTGGTAGGCATGTCTTAAATCCCACTGCCGATACCCAGAATTGTGTAACCCTGACTTTCTCCAAATAAGTTGGCACCTGCCTTTTATCCGCCTGCCTCTTTACAGCTGCCTTTCTTTTACTAACCAGAGTAACCTGAAGGTAAAGGGACTGTCACGGTGGCGGGGTTGGTGGTGAACTCTACCCTTAAAGGAGGGTTTCTAGCCTCAGCCCTGTTGACATTTGGGGCCAGGTATTTCTTTGTAGGGGACTGCCCTGTGCGTTATGGGATGCTTCATGGCAACCTGGTCTCTACCCACTAGATGCCAGCAGCATTCCTCCCAGAGCCATGACAACCAAAAATGCCTCCAGATGTTGCCAAATGTCCCCTAGAAGGCAAAATCGTCCCTGGTTGAGAATCTTGCCCTAGAAGCAGTCAAGCAAAATGTGAACATCCATCTCCAGTTGCTCAAGTTCAACTAGATGGGAAGCTGAACCAGATTTTAAAGTCCCTGCATACTATAATCTTCTACAATATCATAAAATAATTTTAAGTCAGTGGTGTTGGTGGTGGGAGGTGGGAGAGAGAGGAAAGAAACAGCCATAGAAGTTTAGAACCCAGGCAAATGGATTTGGGGTCCCCCCGAGGCATCATCTGAGGTTGTCCCCATTCCCTCATTCCCACATTCATGCTGCCAGGGGTTCACTGGGACGCAGGAGGGGATGCAAGAGGCCGACTTAGAAGCTCGAGAGTCACAGCACATCAGGTGGCCGAGGTTCCCCCAGGTGGCCCTCAGGGACATTTTGCTCTTTCCTTCTAAGGAGCAGGTGCATCTCTAGAGCTTTACATCTCCCTTTTCCCGCGCCAGCTCTGTGCTTCCACATCTCTAAGTACCAGGAGATCTTGTTAAAGGTGGTGCCCTGCTCCTGGCCTTTCCAAGCTCTCCTTTCTGCCTCAGGACAATCAGCTTCCTCTCCGAAGCGCTTGAGAGAAAGGGAGACAGCCATAGCTTCACCCCCTCCCTGCCTGTAGACCCCCACAACTAGCACAATCCTCATGGACACCCACCTTCCAAGGCAAGTGGTGCAGACACACTCAATCCATAATTTTCTCCTGAAAGGATTGCAGTTTAAGGAGCATCTACTGATTGCAAAGCTATTACATTCCTCTACTGATTGTTTCTCTTATTATTAAGTAGCCATCTCACTAGAGCCTGGAGATCTGGGGGTTTTTAGGCCGACCCCCAGCTCTGAAATTGACACGGCCCGGATAATTAGGCCTCACCTCAAGGACCTCATCCCGCCTACCTTCCCGAAAAGTTTGCCGCCGGGTTGCTCGACCTTCCCATTAAGAATGGCTCTTATGCTTAGCTGGGCCGTATTTCAATTTAATTGTCCTGCCCATGACACACTCACTGTCTGACATGCTGGAAGCACAATGAATTAGAAGTCTCCTGTTCTGCCTCATCGACTCTTTCCCTCCCTTATGCTATGTTTAGCACTTGTGTGGGCACTAGGCTGATGCCAAATACAACTTATTGTTTTAATTCCTGTTTTGAAGAGTATCTCTTCACTGAGGGTGACACTGGGGGCTGGGAGAACTTGCTGGGCTTTTTATCCTGTAGACTGGGTGGCTTGTTGTTTCAAACCCAGAGGAAGCCCACTTCGTGGGAAGCGGTGCTCGCAGATACAGGAACTCCGGGTGGCTGTCCTGCTGTCACATTTTCCATTGAAGCAATATCTACTGTGTACCTGCTGAGTGCCACGCTCTGTGCGGGACATGTGTGACACAGCTATGAATAAGTCACAGCCCCTGCCCTCAGGGAACTACTGGGTCAGATGGGAAAGCAAGCTGGTGAGTGGATTGTACAATCTGACACACACAAAAAATGAAAACCAAGCGGCTCTCTTTCCTGGAGCCTTTACTATGTGCCAGGTACTATACAAAAAGGAAGGAATGATTGCCCCCGTTTGAATATCATCTGGGACGCAGTGATATAAACAGTCACTTCCTCTCTCCTAGTTTCTAGATGGGGAGCCTGGAGCCAGTCGTGCAACCTCGCTGAGCCTCGGCTTCCCCATCCGCGGGACGGGAGCAACAATAACCTTACCCTCCAGGGCTGTGTTGAGGGTCAAATGAAATAATAGATAGTGTGATAAATGCTCCATAAAAGCTAGCTATTGTCATCTCAATAACCCCGTGAGGTGGGTCTTATGATTCCCATTTTATGGATGAGGAAACGGAGGCTCAGAGAGGTTGTATTCCTTACCCAATATTCCACATCTAGTAAGTGGCAATTTTTGGATTCGAACCCAGATTTGTGGGGCGCCACAGTCACGCTTGGGGCTGGAGTTCAACAGAAAGGAGGTGGAGGGGTGTTGAGGAGAATGAGGACAGGCATTTGAGGGGACAGTGTAAGTCTACCCTGGGTCCTGCAGCATGAGGACAGGGGGAACAGACCAGGTGCCACAGGAAAAGCTTGGCGAACGTTAGCACCTCACCCCATTACCTTCCCTCCTCTCTGCCCCCTCTTTCTCTATTAGCCCGATTCATCGTCATTTTCTGTTTCAGCTGCCCCGCTTGAACGTCGCCACCTGGCATCTCAGTCTGAAGACAGCCGAACCCGCACTAAGGAAGCCTAACCACCCCTCCCAACGCGCCTTCTCCCTGCCGTCCCCATCGCTGTACCTGGCACCTCCGACTCGCACAAGCCCAAAACTTACGAGCCATCTTCGTTCCTCTTTTCTCCTCAGCAAAACATGGCAACTCCACCTTTTTTTTTTAATTGAGCTGTATTTGACATATAACGTTGTGTAAGTTTAAGGTGGGCAACATGTTGATTGGATACATTGACTTACTGCAATATGATTGCTATTGTAGTGTTAGCTAACCCCTCCATTACTTCGTACAATTACCACTTCTTTTTGTGGTGGGAATAATGAAGATCTCGTCTCTTACAAGTTTGATGAGCGGAATGAGTACCGTTGTCTGTAGTCCTGCTGCACGTTGGGTCCCCAGGACTTCCTTAGCTACTCGCTGCAAGTTCGTGCCCTCCAACAACACCTCTCCCGTTCTCCACCCCAGCCCCTGGTGACCACCCATCTACTCTCTGTTCTGCTAGTCCAGCTTTTTTAGATTCCATATATAAGTGAGATCACACAGTATTTGTCTTTCTGTGCCTGACTTATCTCACTTAGTGTAATGTCCTCAACATCCAGCCATGCTGAATAATGTTCCTCTGTGTGTGTGTGTGTGTTAGATGATATCCATGGATATCTTCTTTATCCACTTATCCATTGACAGGCACTTAGGTTTTTTCCATGGCAACGTCATCTTCAAACCAGCGGCTGACTCCTCACTTCTCTCCGCCTCTTCTGCCACCATCATCTCTCAACGGGACGACTGCTTCGGTCTCCTCGCTGTCTCCGTGCTTCACTCTTGCCCCTCCCAGCAATCTCCAAGGGGGCTTTTGAAAACAAAACAGATCTTGTTATTCTGCAATCAGAAAGATTCTAACAGTCTCCTTCTACCTTTGTAATAAAACCCAAACTCCTTCCCTTTCCAAAACCCAGCCTCATCGGTCCACCCCGTGCTCATTCACTCTGCACTGGCCACATGGCCCCACTGCTCACGCACTTGTATCCCTTTGCACCACCGGGCCTTTGCACCACCGGGCCTTTGCACTCACCTTTCCTTCAGCATCAAATGCTCTCCATTTGATTATGAGATGTCTGCTTCCTTCCTTTCACTGAAGCTCAGATTAAAAGTCACAATCTCTGAGGTGGCTTCCCCGACCACCCAGCTGCCTCTGGCCCACTCCCTATTTATACTCTTGCTTACACTTATCGCCAACTCGTATTTTCTCTGTTTTTGTTTCTTCCGGCTAGAATGCAAGTGCATGAGAAGAGAGCCCTTGTCTATTTCATTTATGCTTCCTCAGCACCTTGGACACAACCTGGCCCACAGCAGGGTCTCAGGCACGAGTGCTCAGTAAATGTCCCCTCCATCAACACATGAATGAGCTCCTTTCTCCTGCCTCCCTCTCGCCCGTCCTCTAGCTTCTCATGGCTCAGATTCATCATTCAGAGTAAGAACAGAAAACACTGGCTCATGCTTAGGTATTTGTGGCCAGTAGGTAGAACCCAGAACTCATAAAATGTAATGAAGAATCCTAAATTCTAAAACGCAGTGTGTGGATGCTCCTCGGAAATGTTTACCAACCTCAGGAAAATGGCTCCTCATGGTCACGAATACAAATGCAGGGTCACCCGACAATTACCTTCGAAGGAGCCGCAGCGTCCCTAACCTCAGCGCCATCACGGCGGGTCCCCTGCTCCGCCGCTGCCGCAGGCCCTAAATTCACTTCATTAGCTTTAATTATCCCCGCGGCGAGCAAGCGGAGACGCGGAGCCGTTTCCGAGACGGAATCAGCAGACCTGGAGGCCGGCTGCCCCTCTCCGAGGTGTTCAGCTGCACTTGTTCTCCTGCTGAACGGAAACAGGAGTAGCAGGGGCCTGCCCACTGGCTGAATTTAGATCGCACCCCGGAGCAGACGCCGTTGGAGGAGTTGTTTCATTTTTCGGATCCATGAATGCGAAGCCTACCCAGACGACTCCCGTCTGGCTGAGCCGCTCCTGCCCTCTCCTGGGACGTGATGCTGAGTCCAGCCCCACGTCTCTCCCCCTTTTGCACACTCACACACACACACCATCACTAGCTGCAGGAGCACCAGGGAAAAAACCCTCCATAGACACACGGGCACGTTCACACAAAGCAACACACACCACGTGCCCAGCCTCAGCCCTGCTTACCGTCCCCACTGACACACTGGGGCGTGAGGCGTGATCGTCTTATGCCCGGCCCACTGCAAGCGCCCCAGTTGGGCCTCCCTGTTTCCAGGCTCCCCCCAGCCACTCGGCGGCTCACCTGCTGTTTGGACAGAAAGAGTCCAACCACCTCGCTTGCTGCCCAGAGCCCTGCACTGGCTCCACCTCGCATTCGAATGAAGTCCCTATGGCCTCCCACGAGGCTCTAACTGAGGCGGCCTCTGCCTTCCCTCCTGACCATCACCTTGTGTTACTCTCTTCACTTCAGCCTCCTTCGACTCCTGGGTATTTCTGGAACCCACCAACTCCACATCTGCCTCACCGGGAAGTGACGGATCTAAACCTGGATTCACTTCATTTCAACTACTTTTCATCAGGCACAGGTGTGATCTCCCTGATCCCTTTGGCTTCACTGTCCTTCGGAGTCTGCGCTTTTCCAGCAGGGAAACCTAGGAAGAAATGAAAATACTTGTAAAGTCCCCTGGCCCGTCACTGACTGCTGCACACTCCCTGAGAAGAAGGCTTTTGTGTGCTTGCAAATGCCCACCCACTCTGCAGGCTTTGTTTTTAGGGAAAGTGAATGCTGTAATGTGAGAACGGAGGTGTGCTTGTCGTTGTCATGTTCCTATGGTCACACTAAGCATGGGTCTTTAACCCCTTTGATCTTCCTGGTATTGGAGACAAAGGAGTTGAAAAACTTCCAGAAGCTCCATGAACCTTGATGAGATAGAAGCTTTCGACATTATGCAAAAATAAAAATAAAAATAAATCAAGAGGCTCACAAAGGCATATGAGTGAGGCTTTGAGGTGCTCTAACAGGATATATATATATATATATATATATATATATATATATATATATATATATAATCTCCTACTACATGCTGGGTACTGAGGATATAGAAAACCCCGCCTCTGTCCTCAAGGAGATCCATAGGTAACATCACTGAGGGACCTGACCAGGCAAAGAGACGAGGGGCTGCCCTCCCCCAGCTGCCCCAATGCAGCCCGAGTCAGCGAGTCCCCTTGTTGGTCAGCTTGGTGGACCAGCATGGATGAGCCTGAGACAAGAGCTGAGTCCGGTTCTGTTGCCCACCTGCCAGGAGCTTCCCTGCAGGTAAAAGTGGGACGGTGATGCCCACCTGGCACTGTCGTGGAGACGATTAAATGAATAATGATGCAGAGCCATGCACAGTGCCTGGCCCATTGTAGGCGCTCAGCACGTGGTAATTGTTGGAAGCAGACAGAGGAAGAGAAAGGAAGAAGGGGAGGGAGGGAGGGAGGGTATTTATGTCAAGATTGAGGCAGAAAAATAGAATGACTTCAAAAATGACGTGACATGCCCTCCCTGGCTAACACGCTGCAGCGGAGGAAGCTGACAAGAAGCCAATTTCAGGAAACCATTTGGCCAGGAATGAAATGCACTTCTGCGGGTGACCTCAGGACTGACGGCACTTTTCATTTAAGAAATGTTCAAACATCCCTCATCAGTTATCCCAAAGCCTGGAGTCCCTTCTTCATCACTCTTGCTCATCCAGACCTTTGGGGAATTGCACAAAAATAGCACAATATCTTTACATCTCAGATACTAGCTACAGATACCAAAATGGGAGCTTCAAAATGTGAGCTTACCAATGTCCAACCCTTTCACCCAAAAAATTCTCCTGCTAGAAAAGATCATAAGGAAATGTTCTGAGATGCAGACAGATTTGTGTGCAATGCTATTTACAATGTAGAGAGCAGAAAACAACCCAAGTGTCCAGTAATGTGGCACCAGTTAAACAAATGAGGACACATCAATGTGATGGACTGTTGTGCAATCATTAAAATGATGTTTATGGGCATTTTTAATATCACCGGGAAATACTTAGTCAACAATGACAAGCAAAATAATGAAAATGCAAAACTGTATTTTTTTTTAGTCCCTAGTATATGGAGGAAAGAAATTAAAATATGCTGGAGGGACTATACTGGAGCGGCCAATGTTTTGTGCTGTTAAAAAACATTTTTTTACTTCGTAATATTTTCCAAAGTTTATACTGTGGCATGATGGAGATCTCCCCCTGCCTCATCCCTTTCCCAATAAATAAATTTCTACCCACTGTTGTCCTGGGATCCTGGTCTTCTTTGAACTAAGGTAAGAAGGTGTGGATTGGGAAAGGTGGAGGAAAGATAGAGACTCGTTTAGAGTTAAGCTAAACTGGAAATATGTTAAGGGATGGTCAGTCATTACCTGGAAAAAGCTTTGCCTTAAAGCTGTTTTCCGAAGCTAAACTGCAAAGATCCTCTCCTTCATCTTTCCTCTCTAGCACAGCACTCGAAGGATCCCCAATTTCCACCCATCTCCAAGCCTCGCTAGGAAAAAATGGGCGCAACTTTAAAACTGACATTTTGGTAAAAGGTTGAGAGGAAGAAGTGGAGCAGATCAGAGAAATTAAGACACCAGGGGAAGAGGGGGAAAGAAGATCACAGAAAAAAAAATATGAGCCAGAGACCCATTTACCTACAAGGGTCAAACATATAACCAAGCTGTGTGTAAGAAGCAATAGGGAATGATGGAGACTGTGGCAAACTGGAGGATTCAGATCCTTCGACTGGAACAATTAGCTCTGTTCCAGGTAAATGTTACCACATACAAATGCAAGGCCGGTTTTTGCCAGGCTTTTGCCCATTTTTCAATCTAGAACGCCACAGTTTTATGTTTAAAACCTCATGTTTTAAAATAGGAGAAAATAAGGAAATATTTAAACTTCATTTATAAAAAATATGATATATGATAAAAATATTATGAATTGGTTCTTCTTGGTTGAAGAACACACGGGCAATGTTACTGTTCTCTTTTTTAAGTAAGAAAGAAGAAACAAGGGCAAGACTAGAAACCACTCGACGCAGGCAAAGTAAAATACTGACAAGCCAGATTCAGTTTTCAGTTGTACTATGGTATAAGAATTCTCTTTTTAGACTCTATGAGGTAAACTTAGTATGGCCTGATAGGCAATTAAAAGAGAAAAACACAGAGGCTTTTACTTATTTTCAATATCCTCTATGGTTTTTTTCAGGAATGGATGTCACCGTCCCAGACTTCCAAATTTTAAGGGGTGACAGAATGACACACATGCTTTAACAATCGAAAAACAATAAAAGACTGGGAAAACCAGGCCCGGCGTGAAGCTGGCAAGAACCCCCTCTCCCAGCCCGGGGAATGGACATCCCCCACCCTGGCCGGCCTCAGCTCTGTGAGTGAGTGTTGCCGTTGTGTTTAAATGACACATCCACATTGATCTGTTTGACAAATGGAAAGTGTTGTGAGACGTGCCGGGTCTTGGAGACGGCTATGCTGCCGATGTCTGTCTAAGCCGTCCCTGCTTCTCCCCAGACCATGCCAGGCTAACCCCTGGGTGCCTGAGACTCGGGTGACGAAGCCGAGAACAAATGGCCCTTTTCCCGGAGAGTTCAGCAGACAGACGGTGGCAGCATCTCCTGGGCCAGAAAGGATCGGAGCCTTACGAATGCTACACAGGCCACCGCAACTCATTTGCGTGACTGCTTCATCCCAGGCGCTGGCATCTGGCAACCAAGGGGAAGGGAGAACTGAGCCGCCTGCAGCTTAGTCTGTGAGATGCGGGTGTCCCTGGCCAGGACGAACTCGCCTCCCATCGCCCCGCGGCCCTGGGCCTCCTATCCCAGCGCATTGCTCACGGGGCCCTGCTAACGGCTGCAGGACCGACCATAACCATTAACTGTAATCATCGCCGTTAGCTGTGGAGCTAATGATAATTAACGCCCGCGTGAAGCCTGCTCCGTGCTAAGGATGGCCCTGCATTTCCGTTCCACATCTGCGCGTCTTTAACGGCCTCGGCAGCCCCGTGTTGCAGGTGAAGAATTGGAGGCCGGGTGGGCTGAGCGACCTCAAAGCGCCAGCTGGGGCCTGAGTGGGAACATCGGTCCTGCTGTCCTAGCCCCCCTCAGGCGGATTGTCTTGATGGTGAGACCACAGGTGTCAAAGCGCTCGGTAAGCTGCGCAGAGGTGTTGTCTAGATATCTGCTGTTTGTGTCCCAGACTGTCATCTTTTATCAATTTAACTTTTATGAGAAAAGGCAGCATTAAACTACAACTTCAAAAGAAACTGTGGGCCCTATGGACACAGACTAAAGTATGGACAAGACCTGCGGGGGGGAGGATGCTGGGTGGAGGGGATCAATGGGGGGATCAAAGGGGACATCTGTAATACTTTCGACAATAAATTTTTAAAAAAAGAAACCGTGGGCTGTGATAGAAAGAGGGAAGTTCTAGCATGAGGCACATCAGAAATTATATCCGTGCTCCACTGCTCCTTTGCTGTGAGACCACAGGCAAATTCCTGAAACTCCCCGAGCACTGGGTTCTCCTCTGTGCGCGAGAGATGGTCAAGGATTCGGCGAAACAGTCCAAGGAAAGCTCCTGGCACAGCATCTGGCACACAGAACCCACAGCGTGAGCGCGCAGTGTCATTCCCTGAAATGACGGTGACCGCTGGCGAAAACACCAACCTGTGCTGTTCATTCCTCTCCTCTGATCCAAGAGAGGAAACTCCTTAGACTCTTGCTGCTCAAACTGTGGCCTGTGCCCGGGAGCACTGACATCACTGGGCCAGGGAAGCAGCCGGGAGGGAGGGGGGGAGGGAGGGAGGGAGGGAGGGAGGGGGGGAGGGAGGGAGGGAGGGAGGTCCGTCTTCACATAGGGTGGGTGAGGAAATCCTTGCTGGAGCATTTGGGATTAGATCCAATGGCAAGAAACCCAGCATTTAAAGATCTGGTGGAGGGGGAGAAGGACAGAGAGGACAGATGTGCAAAGGCCATAATGGAAAATAGCTTCAGTGCTCAAGCAACAGAGAAAAAGATGGGGTGTGGATTCACAGGGAGGGAGCAGGGGGTTGGGTAAGTACAAGAGGAGGTGGGAAAGGTAAGCAAGGGTCGACTGAGAGATTTTCCTAGTCCTCGGGAGAGATTTCCAGGCTTACCAGGTTGATTGCAAGCACACACACGCACACGCACATGCACACGCACAGTTCATGTTTGCACTTTCATTGCACCTTGAAACTCTTCTTGTACTTACTGCAATGTAACCAAATAAGTATTAGTGTAATTGCCTGTTTACTATCCGGCTACCTTGCGAGCCTCGAAGCTCGTTCAGGGCGGGGACCGTATCTGTGCTATTCAATCATTATATGCTTAGCCCCTGGCAAAAATGTAGACTGTGGTAGATGCTCAATTATAATTTGGGAGAGAGTGAGAGAAAGAAAACCCCCAGCTTACAATAAGCTTCATCATATTATACCACTAGACTGGATTGGCCTGAGGGGGAGAAAACACTGCCCATTTTATTTCACAAACTGCTTTACAAAGGAGACAAGTTGAGTGTTGGCAATTTTGGTCTCTCCACAGCACGAGCTGCTTCCACTCTTGTCTATAATAAGAAAACTAGACGTGCTAGCCTGCAGCAAAGGGGAGAGTTCAGAACGTTTGCTTAAGCCCCTGTTCAAACTTGGTCTGAGTGTGCCCCACCAAGGAGATACATTAATCAACTTGACCCTCAAATGACAAAGAAGGGGGAGGGGGAGGAACGGATGCGGGGAGGAAGGGGTCCCATCAATAAATGAAAAAGCCTAATCCATATAAAACAATAGACAAGTCACTTGCTTTTAGATTCAACTGCAATGCCACCATGCTGTGGGGCCTTAGAGAGGTTCTATCACTTTTCTAAACCTCAGTTTTCTCAGCTGTAAAATGGAAAGAATAGTGATTCCTAATAGCTGGTCATCTGTCAAATTACTCAGCAGCTTTAGATGCTTAGGGAGGATCTCTTTAGGCAATTAACACTTGAAGAAGACTTGAAGGCTGAAACTAAGTCAGACATACAAAAATCACATAGAAGAATATCCCAAGCAGGGGTAGAAAACAAGTGCAAAGGCCCTGGGGCAGGAAAGAGTTTATGAATTAGAAAGGACAGTGTTGCTGAAGCACAGAAAGCAGGAGAGAAGGAAGGAGCAGAAAAATAGTTTGGGGCAGGGTCAGTTCATGTAGAACTTCTAGGACATGGTTAGACATGTGGCTTTCATTCCAGTGTAAGAGCTTTCAGAGGGTTTTTTAGCAAGGGGGTGTAGAATTGGACTTAGCCCTGAGTAGCCATGAGGGAATTGGTTCCATAATACTTGCTGAAGGAATTAGTACAGAAGGTGGAGGTGGAGAAGCACACAGAACTCAGTAAATGGTAGCTGCTGTGTTAATGTCACACTGTATCACGTCGGCCTGGCCCAGTGCACAAGTTATTGCTGAAAGGGCTCACCTCCCTAAAGCCAGAGGAAAGTTCCAGCCAAGCCAGGGACACCCAGCTCCCCAGGCCTGGGAGGGCGGACAGGAGCAGAGCAATCCCATTGAGCTGAGCTCATTTAAGCTCCCCAGCTTTGCTGATATGGTGATGAAGGTTAGCGATGAGGGAGCGTCCTTCACCTGGCTGTGGGCATTACCTGCTGCTGGGCTGTGCCTGGATTCCTGCCCTCCCAAGGAGGAGGGGCTGATTTCTCTGTCTACCTTCATTCGGTTGTTTTTTCACTGAGATAAGCCGTGCTATGGTATCGAAGCAATCTGCCCACTTCCTCAGTTATAGACCCCTCAAGGGTCAAGCTGGGGACCCCTTACCCCATCTATTTATTATACCAGAAATAAATAATATTTGTTGAGCAACTGCTATGCTCCAAGCATAGCATAAGGCAATTATATTGCCTCTTGCAAACCATCGGCCATTCTTCCAAAGAGACGTTCTTCTCTCCATTTTACAGAGACTCAGAGAGGCTAAGTAAGTTGGCTGAGGTCACACAGCAAACAAGTAGTGGAACAAACTAGCATTTGAACCTAGTGTTTTTAGCATCACAGCTCATGCAGTGCTGCTTCCACATCCCTTCTCCCCCATCCTACAGAGGACAGTGAAGGCAGGAATAGAAGCAATTGTTTTATACCAAATACCTGTGTGTGTTTTTAAAAGCCTTTGTCACAGAAAGCAGGACCTGTCTACAAGCTCCTCAGAGGGCAGGACAGTTGACATTGAGGCTTCCTTCCAGCTTCTACATTCGGAGCTTCTGTTTCTGGGATGTTTCTGAAGAAATCTGCAAAGCAGGCTGCAGGAAGCAGCCCCTCGGGAGATGCCAGGCAAAGCTGCATGGTGGCTCTGAGTTGAGGAGATGGAGCTGTGAGTCCACTGAGCCTAAAATAACTTGAGTTTGCAAGACAGAGTTCTGGAGAGCAGAGAGCTGCACGTGGAGACAACCTGGAGATCTGCAGAGGGTCCCCTTGAGTACTGAGCACCAGGGTATGAGGAAGCTACGTGAGATGGGGAAAGAACCACCCGAAAGGATTAGAGGAAACGGTGCCTGGAACTCACACAGGACTGGGAACTGTGCCTGTTCCTTCCAGTCAGGCTGGAAAACCTCCTGATTCATGGGGCAGTGGATAGAACCCTTCTGAAAAGTCTTGCCTTAGTATTGGTGATGCCATAAATCTTGAAGAAAAGAAACAAAGAAAAGGCCCTGAGACAAAATAGCATCACAAACATTTTCCTCCCTTCTTGCCATGTGGATTGCCACAATAATCGGAAGGAAACGGAGGAAGCTTGTAACATTATTGCATGTAAAATCTCAGCGAAAATTTCCTTTTTCAGCCAGACTTGACCTAGAACAAAGATGGTTCTTTGAGAAGCAAATAAACAGTTTTGGATGGTGAATCACAAACTCATTCATTAAGTTATGTCTGGAACAACTTTTTCCAGGGCCTTGCAAAGATTCATTTCTATAAAGCAAGTGGCAAAATATCCTCCTCATAACTTTTTTAAAAGTAAAGTTTCATTTTCCTTTATTCAGCCTTTGAGGAGAGAGTTGCATAAGGATGAAAGTTTTCCAAAGTTCTTCTTAATATACCACTCCAAACAGAACAGATTATAAATGCTAACTAATTTGTATCACAAAGACAATGTCTATTTTTTTTATTTGACTCAACAAACATCCATTGGGCACCTAAAAATTGTCTATATGCTGGAGATGAAAAAGGAACAAATATTTTAATAAACAGTTAATATATTATTAATTATAATTATAACATAATTATCAATGTTACTTATATTTCTAATTATTAATATTAACAAATATACATTGTTATTAATATTTCTATTAATAAGTAATAAATAGATGGCCCTTGCTCTCAAAACTAATGAGGCAGACATACCCAAATAATATTAAAGATCAGGGGGACTCGTAAATGCTAAATATTACAACTCTGCCTGAAGTTCAGTCACCAGAATCTATAAACTCAAATACGTTGCTGTGCCTCTGGTCCAGATCCATGGCAGGCATCACTAATTGATCGAAGCATTCTATGAATGAGCCAGACTGACAAATGATTAAGGAGAAACCATGTGCACACTAGCTAACAGATGGTCTCCATCTGTTGGTTTTCTTTAGCCTAAACTCAAGCCTTTAAACAGTTCCCACATCCAAAGTTTCCTGGTTGATTTCATGCCGTTTAATTCTTGGAGAGACAGTAGCTGCCTCCTTTCTCTTTTGACTGCACATCCTCCTGCTTTTCTTCATTTTATTGTTGTTGTAATTATCAGCATTGCCGCAGGAGTCATCATTGTTACCATGATTATCATTGAGCATCATCACCACCACCTTCACCATCATCATCATCACCATCACCATCATAACCATCATCATCATCACCATCATCACCATGATTATCATCACCACCACCACCATCATCACCATCATCACCATCACCATCATCACCATCATCACCATCATCATCATCACCACCGCTATCACCATCATCATCATCACCACCACCACCATGATCACCATGATCACCATGATCATCACCACCACCATCATAACCATCATCACCATCATCACCATGATCATCACCACCACCATCACCATCATCACCATCATCACCATCATCATCATCACCATCATTATCATCATCATCACCATCATCAGCATCATCACCATCACCACCATCATCACTGTCATCATCACCATCATCAACATCATCATCACCATCACCATCATCATCACTACCATTTTCTAAACACTAACTTTGAGACAGACTAAGTACTAAAGATGTGTTAAGTATTTTCCATGCCTTGTTTCAAATTCTTAGGACATTCTGAATGGGTAGTTTTATCACCATTTTTAGAGATTTTTTAAAAATCCTGATATTTAAAGAGGCTAAGTAAGTAACTTGCTTAAGCTTGCTTAGTAAAAATCAGAATTCAGACCCGCAGGTTATGACATCATAGAGAAACTCTGCATCATGTTGCAAAGATTTTTTTCCATGCCACTCCAGGTTTCCCAAATCCCTTGAATGTAGACACTGGCAGAATTATTTATTTTCTGTTATTGTGACTTGAATTGGTGCAACATTTTGCTCATCGGGATTTGGACCATAAGCCTAGAAGT
Organism: Miniopterus natalensis; assembly: GCF_054644295.1. Taxonomy (NCBI): domain Eukaryota; kingdom Metazoa; phylum Chordata; class Mammalia; order Chiroptera; family Miniopteridae; genus Miniopterus; species Miniopterus natalensis. The sequence continues at coordinate 87,737,522 of NC_142083.1, forward strand.
CGTTTAAGAATATTAAAAGATCCCTTTGTTCCAATTCAGAAATGTTCAGCCAGTATTGAAAATATTACTGCAACTTTGCATGGATGGCTATTTTTTCCGTGATAAATTTTGTGTCATGAGGGTTTCCTATCTAACTGGTTTTCCAATGAGCATGTCCATTTGGGTCTCTTTTGTAGTGTGCAGATGGTAATAAAATAAAGCTGCCACTCCCATTCTTGCTTTTAACTTTCATCGCTAAACATCATAAATAGTGAAGGAGCTCTCACAAGGGACTCTTGGGGTATATATAAATTGCTGCTATTTCTCTGGTTTACTACTTGGACTTGGAATGATTTATCTTTGCACAACTAGTGACTGCCATGGCATTCATCATCCAAGTGGAGGTAGAAAGCCAACGGGCCTGTGTTTATTGAGCAGCTAAATGTGAAATGTGTAGCTGGAATATTGCAAAGGTAAATGTGTAACGCATGGTACACATGAAGGTCGGGCTAAGTCTGATCGGCTCATAAATTAATGTGCCCACTGGGTGCATCACTGGAAACCACAACTGCTAATGAATTACTTTGAAATGCCAGTCTCATGAGGATTGGAACTGTATGAACTAAATGTTTGTGTTCCCTCAAAAATTCATATGTTGAGATCCTAACCCCCAATGTGATGACATTAGCAAGTGAAACCCTTGGGAAGTGATTAGGTCATCAGAGTGGAACCCTCATGAATGGGATTAGTGCCCTTATCAAAGAGACCCCAGAGAGCTCCTTTCCCCCTAACACCCCATGAGGAAACAATGACAAGGTGACCGTCTATGAATCAGGAAGCAGAACCTCTCCAGACACTGAATCTCCAGGAGCTTCATCTTGGGCTTCCAGCCTCCAGAATTGTGAGAAATAAATGTTTGTTGTTAAGCCACCCAGGCTGTGGCATTTTTGTTATAGCAGCCCAAATGGACTAAGACAGAAATCTTGTCTATATTGTTTATTATTCAACTCCCATCACCTCACTCAATGCCTGGCACACAGTAGATGCTTCATACATACTTTTCCAACATTTTATCATAAAAGTTCTCAAACATAGCAAAGCTGAGAAATTTTTGAAGTGAAAAGCCATATATTTACCACCTAAATTCTACCACTAAAGGTGCTAATATATTCCTTTATCACATATCTATTCCATTACCTCTCCATCCATTAATCTATCTTATTTTCTGAAGAGTTTAAAAGTAAATGGCAAATATCAGTATATTTCACCCGAAATACTTTAGCATGCTATCATTAACTTCAATATTAGTTCTCAGTTTTTTCTTTTGATGAAAATTTATGGATAGTATAGTGTATAAATATTAAGAGTACATTTACCGGTTGTAATGGCCTGAATGGTGCCCTCTCCCCAAATTCATAAGTTGAAGTGCTAGCCTGCAGTACTCCAGATGTGGCTGCATTTGGGTATAAGGCCTTTAATGAGGTGATTTAGTTAAAATGAGGTCATTAGAGTGAGCCCTAAACAAATATGAATGATGTCCTTAAAAGAAGGAAAAATTAGGACACAGACACATCCAGAGGGAAGACCATGTGAAGTCACAGTAGTAAGACGGCCATCTACAAGCCAAGGAGGGGGGGTCTCAAAAGAAACCAACCCTGATGACACTTTGATCTCAGATTTCTAGCCTCCAGAACAGTGAGATAATAAACTCCCTTTTTTTAAACCCCCCCAGTCTTTGGTACTTTCTTATGATCACCCTAACAAATAAATACACTGGGTTTTGCCAAGTGCATTCATCTCTGTAACTCAAAATCCTATCGAAAGTTAAAACATTGTTATGCCCCAAAACATTCTCTCATGCCATTTCCCAGTCAACCCCCACCCCAAACACTACTCTGGTTAGTTTTCTACTCTTGGTTAGTTTTTTCCATTCTATAACTTTATAAAAATGGAATTATGCATATTTGCTTCTTTTGTAAGGCTTCTTTCACTCAGTCGAGTGTTTTTCCATGTATCATCAGTACTCTATGCTTTTTTATTGCTAAGTAGCATCCCTTTGTCTGAATGTACCACAGTTTATACTTTCTCCTTCTGGTGGACATTTAAGCTGTTTCTAATTTTTACATATTATGACTAAAACTGTTGAGAATATTTTTGTATGTCTTTTTCTGAACAAGTATTTTCTCTGTCTTTTGGGTAAATATCTAGAAATAAAATGGCTAGGTCATATGGTAGAACCACGTTTGGTTTTCTTTTTTTAAAAACTGCCAAAATTACTTCCAAAGTGGTTACAGCATTTTGTATTCTCACTAATAATATACAAGAATTCCAGTTACTCCACATCTTCACCAACACTTGATGTTATCTCCATAAGTATTTGCTGAATGAATAAAGATGTGGATTATTTCTGAGTGGCTGCACCCAGAACTGCCCTGGGGTTCTCACAGAGGTAAGAACATGAAACAATGGGAAGATTATAAGCTTTGGGGATGGCTCATCTGGTCCAGATCCCAACTCCACTACTTAATAGCTATGTGATCTGGACAAGTCATTTAAATTCTCTGAGCTTCATTTATCTCATGTGTCACAAGAAAATATCACAGCCAGAATCACAGGGTTAGTAAGTGTTAAGTGAGAAACTTGACCTAATAGTGCTTAGCATGGAGCCTGCCCACGGTAAGGTTCAGGAGTTGACTCTTCAGGACACAGATCAGTTACTCTGTCTCCTTTTGCATCTTCTCTCAGAGCCTCTTGGTCCTTTCTCCCATCCAGCTTACCCCTTAAATTCCTTCTTGTATCCCCTGCCGCCTCACAGATGCCCCTATATAGAAACAGAATCATTGGTTAGAACAGGCCACACCCAGTAGCCAAAGGCATCCTTTGAAAGGGTCAAGGGCACCAAGTCACAGAAAAGACCTCAAATTGAATTCAGCTCCACTTCTCATTAACTGTGACACTGGGGACAAAGAAGTCTTAGTTTTCTTACCTAGTAAATTATACCTTGCCCCATGGGGCTGTTGAGTGTGTCAAATCTAAGTATCTAAAACTCCTAGCACCTGGCATCGAGTAGGTGACCAGGAAATGGGAGCCCCTTTCCTCCCACAAGCCTGAGGTTGAAAGGTGCCCTGCATACCCAAGCGCTGCACCTCTCTGCCTACTCTCAGCTCTCCTCTTGACTCAGCTGAGGCTGATGAAAACCTTAGTCTTTTGTCCTCACTCTTTATATCATGATACTCAGGCCTTTGACAGTCCATCGAGCATTCACGAGTCATGTCTCTGTGTAATCAGGCCCCTGGAGACAGTGGGCAAAGTGTGGTGACAGAGAAATAGACACAGAGAAGAAAAATGAGAGGAAAAAGGATCATTTAGCACCTGTTTCCATCCCAAGCCTCAAAGAAAAATATTCAGGCAGTGCCCTCCTCTGTGCCCTGTCCCTATCATCTTGTCATTAGGGCCTTAGGAATACACCCAAGGCATTCCATCTCTCTTCAACTAAAGATAAAAAAAGCCTCCTCACATATAACAAATGATTCCTGTGAAATGGAAATAAAAGCCTTTAATTCAGTGACCATTTCATTTTATTATTACTATTAACCACTGTTTGATACGTGCTAATTTAGCTCCTCTGGATAAAATGCTAACATTTCTTAATACAGAGCAGCTGCTAAACCATTTAGTAATTTTCAGAACATGTTCTCTGTACTTTGCCTAATTAAAGGCATTGGGGAGAGAGGCTCATGCATTGTCAGGGGCGATCTCGGTGGGGGGAGCAGAAAGTGGCCCACCACCACTCACTAGCTCCTTATTTCATCATGTTCATTCTGAATTAATTCTTAAACCTCCACTTCTTAAAGCTGCCCAAGCCTTATACAATGATGAATGCTTGAAGTCTCCTAGACTCATAGGTTTTCACTGGATAATTAGGAAATGGGGTAGATGGATCTCTTCCAAATTGTACTCTTGAGTAGTCCAGATAGTTTAATTTAAATTGCTAGAGAATTTATATATGTGGCAGGGTGGAAGTTTTGAAAAGCAAATGAAACTATATCTGAACACCAGCTGTATAGCTTTTTTAGTTTGTGACCCCAAGAATGTAAGCTCTCAGAACCTCGGTTTCCTCATCTGCAAAATGTAAATAATAACACCAACTGCCAAGGCTTGTTATGAAGATTGGAGATGATACAGATAAAGCGTTCAACATGGTAGGTAGTGGGTGATCTCAAGCGAGATGCTATCTTATTTTCAGCATCATCGTCATTGTCATCATCAATGTCATCATCGTCATCGTCATTGTCATCATCATTATGGTCATCATCAATGTCATCATCATCATTGCCATCATCAATGTCATCAGCATCATTGTCATCATCAATGTCATCATCACCATTGCCATCATCATCCAGCAGTGAGTTCATAGCTTTTAAGTGGCAACCACATCGAACCCATAACAGTAGATAAAAACATTTTCCTGGGACTTCTCTCAAGAGTGGTCCAAACACTATGTTTAGTGCAAGACGGGTACAGATGTGTATTCGCTAAGCATCTGTGTAAGGCTGATTCTTTTCTCCTGCCTCCCCAAGGACTAAAAAGCCTGCACAGCAACTTAACACAATGTATATATTATTTACGTATGGGAAAGACGGTGCTTTTGTAACCTGTAGCGCAGAGACATTAATAAGCTTTGTTCAGTCAGAATTCTGCAAAGGGGAGCTCTTTAACCTGTCTTTGCTCCCTCTGGGCACCAGAATTATGGCTGTGATAGTCAAGGGGATTGACCCAGACCTGACAGCCAGCTTAACAGTACTTGTAGGAATTCTGAAACTTGGGACTTCTCAAGAGAGAAGATTTGAAGAGACTATCTGAGCTTTTTCACTGGCTTGTAAGGAGATCCTGATTTCTGCTTTCTCTACACACGTCGAGTCACAGTGATGGCAGTGAAGTCCCCCATCCTTGTGACCCAAGAAGGAGCTGGTAAAATTCAAGGTCAGATTGGGTCATGTTGCCCACGAGTAGAAGATTAAAAAGGAAAGATGTTAGTAACAGCTGCGGGCATTGTCCTCTCTTCCCTCACTCCTCACACGCCAGAGTGGTTTTGACCAAAGGTCAAACCTCAGGTACCCAAGGTGCCAAGCAGGTCACACAAATGAGTGACAGCACTATCTAAAACGGGCAGCTGGTGTCAGCGATTGTTGCCAGGTGGGAATGTGCAGTGTTGCCAGATATTCTTACTTATTAAGGTGAGTTAAGAGATAAGATTTTTGTAAAATATTGAATTTTTAACTACGGGCAAAAAAATTTTTTTAAAACATCGTACAAGTCCAACAAACATATTAAAGTGCCGGATTTCTCCCTTAGGCGTTCAGTTAAGAGCTTAGTCACTGGAGTTAATCAGAATCAGGTTCCAACCTCAGCTCTACACCTTATTACCTGGTGACCTTGGAGAAACTGCTTATCTGCTCAAAGGCTCAGTCTCCTCCTCTGTAAAATAAATGCAATGATGGTGCCTACTTCATCGGCTGGTATACGGATTAATTAAGATTATACTCACAAAGCCCTAAGCATAATGCCTGGCAAGTAGAGTTGAATTAACACCAGTTTAATAAACAGTTGGTACATCAAAGCGTGGGGACAGGTTTCAAGAACACCAGGCACAGAGAACTGGCCAGGCCTTACCTATGATTAACTGTGGAATGCCCGGTTTCATTTCTTAGCAATTTTACTCATATGTCTCCAAGTTGGCAGAAACTCGGAGCTAGTATTGACCCTAAGAGCTGCCTATAAAAAATGATCTCTTTCCTCCTCAAATATAGCCCAGTTCTATACCAATCAATCTATACCTGTGCCTTTGGAGCTAGGGGAAAGAAATGGGTCTGTAGGAGTCAGTTTGAAAGGGCCCCACTGAGTCCTGGGTTTCTTCTGGGAACCTTCTGTGCCCATGTTTTCATTCATCTCTGTCTCTGCCTTCATTGACTTCCCTCAGGAAGCAAAGGTGCTGGAGCTGGAACACGGGACAGTCCCCCTGGGTGCTGCCCACGTTCCTCTGCAGACACAGGGAAGAGGCACGGCGGGGCAGCCTGCTCAAGGGTCAGGCAGGCCAGGAACCTCTCTCCATCCGGGTTCCTCAGCCTCAGTACTGCTGACACGTTGGGCCAGATAATTCCTTGTTGTCGGGGCTGTCCTGTGCATGTAGAATGCCTAGCAGCATCCCTGACCTCCACCCACCAGATGGCGATAGCGCTCACGGGCACGCACACACACATCCTCACAGTCATTACAACCCAAAGTGTCCCCAGACACTACCAAAGACCCCACTGGGTGAGAACCACTGCTCTAGAGTCTCACTCCTACCTTTCCAAGGGAGGCCTCTGAGCCTGAGAATCTCCCTGCAAAAAAACTGCCAGGCCCGTGCACTCCCTGTGGAGAATTGGGGTGGCGTTCCCTCCAAAAGGAGACCCAGACCATGCATAGGAGAGCACCCTGGAAAGAATGAGGAGGAGAAAACACAGAGTGGACTTCGGGGTCAGATGGGTGAGGCCCCAGTTCTGGTTCACCCTCCTCTGAGTGACTGCAGGCGAGTTCTTCACCTCTCAGCCTCACACCTGTCCCCTGTGAGGTGAAGATCATGAGACCCCTCCTCCAGGGGGTGCCGTCTGTATCTGATGTGATAATGGCAGGAGCATGGATATTACTGTATCACATAATCCTGCTAAATAAACAGAAACGACTATTACTCATGGAGAAGGAGAAGATGCACTTTAATCTTTAAAAAGAAGTAAGTGGATTCTGTTTAGTGTCTTATGTATTTGGGGGGATTTAGACCTGGCTCCACCAATTCAAAAAATGTCCTTGTCACGGCTAAGTTGAAGGGCTGTCTCTTAAATGCAACATTTTCCCTTTCGTGGTTATGCTCCTTTCTCCAGCCCTTCTGGTCAAGAAATGATCCATGGTCTTTTTAGCATAAACATACACAAAATATTTGGCTTCTTCCATTTTCTTTGTCTAAAGCACTAGGGCCAAAGTAAAAAGTCCAAAAGCCCCAGACTCACTTCCTTCCCCCACTCACTCAGAAAATATTTTTGAGAAACTGCTAGGCATTTGAGGCAGATGGATGAAAAGATGTCACCATCTTCTCAGAAACTAGCAAGCCAGTGGGGAAAACAGGTAAGTAGACGGTCACTTATTTTGTGATCACTACAAAATTCTCTGCTTAAAAAAATAATTGGAGTCGGTACAAGATTCCAACTTTATGCTAGTGAGAAAAATATGGAAAGGGGAAAAAGTGTAAACAAAATAAGAGGAAGTTGGAAGTAAGATTAGAGTTCATAACACACGTATTTCACAAATTACTGATAGCCTGCAAATTGAGAGCTGAGCTTCCAAGCAGCCCATGCAAAGAGAGAAATAAGATGCTATCGGACAATTTGTGTGGTCAGCAAAAGAAAGTTACATAGTCCCTCAGGGAGTCAGGGACGACATCCTGCAGAAGGTTATGTGAGAGAAGAACCCTAAGGCACAAGCAGGAGTTACGTAGACGGATGAAGCCAGGGACAGTGACAGAGGCAGACACCACAGCACATGCAAAGATAGGGCACAGGACATTCCAGGCTTCTGAGAAAAGTTCAGGGTGCCGTTGCTCTTGCCTTTTCTCTTTGCTTAATGGGATGGGGTTAGTCCTAAACTACCTGAAGAGTCCTGCCAGCGATCTGCCCTTGCTTTTCCCACAGCAAGGCATTTAAAAAGGTGAAATTCAGCAAGGGCTACATTGCTTGCAGAAGAAAAGCACATTCTGAAATTTTGGCTTTTTTTGTTTTGTTTTGTTCCTGGCTTGGCAGAGAAAGAAAGAATACACGAAAGTCCATTCAGAGGGAAATGTTCTGCTGATAAAGCATTAACACTAAGAGAAAGCCCCTCCTCCTCTCCCCTGTGCCACCTGAATTGCAGGTTTCCATCGTTACTGACAAAAACAGCTATGGGTTTGCATTGCCCATTAACTACTTCGGATGTCCTCTAACCACCCTCCTCAGAGCCCCTGAACAAAGGCCCAGTACTCATGGTGTGAAAGCGATTTCTTCACCTCACTTCATGTTTATGCCTCAACCAGCCAGTCCCCGCATAGCACTCACTGTCTACCTTATGCCGAGCATTGTACAGGAGCCAGACCATGGAAGCCTTCTGTTGTGGGTCAGGTTTCCCCAGAAATGCACTCTGAGCTGAGATTTGCATGCAGGAAGGTTACTTGGGAGTGCTCTCAGGTCCAACACCCAGGAGGAAGAGAGGAGAGCCAGGCCGGGCAGAGGGAGCAAGTAGGCAGCAAGGCAGTTACCCCTGGGCCCCCAGCTGATCCCCCAGGGGCGCTGGAGCCATCCCAAATGGAAGCAAGGCAGCCAGGCCTGTGTGCCTCCACACCGCCTGTCATCGGATGGGGCCTTCCCCTGCTGAGGGCCATAACCTTGGATGAGGCAGTGCCCTGCCTAGGCCGGGACTCAGCTGTGAGCTACTGGCAGTCCACACTCCCAGCAGCTGGGACAGTGAGGGCCTCGGTCTCGCAGGGGGGCCAGGATGGCACACCAGTGCATCCATTACGCCATGTTAAGGAGCTGGGATTTTAGTCCCAGAATAAGGAGAAGTTATTGATGTGTTTCAGGCAGGGGAAATGGCATGACCTGATGTTTGGTATTAAAAGATCACCCCAGCTGGGCAATGAGGAGGAGATGGGCAAGAATGGCGGCAGGACCAGTTAGGAAGCGAGTGGAGACACGTGGGCCAGAGAGGATGGTGATGCAGTGGGAACGGGTGGTCTGGAACAGTGGGATGTGATGAGGGACTGGCTAGGGGAGTGGGAAGGGCTCCAGCTTGAGCACCTAAATGGGCCACAAGATTGTGGACCCTGGAGAAAGGTAAGATTTCAGGAGAAGGCTGTGTACTCCATCTGGCATGGATTGAGTCTGAGGTCCCTGGGAGATTCCAGAAGGAGGTATTATATAGTTTGAATGTGGAGCTCAGGAGAAAAATCTAGGCTGGAGACATAAAAGAAGGGAAATCCTCAGCATATCTGACTGAGGCTATGGTGGTAGGTAGGTGACCTTCCTAGGAAGGATGCATAGCTTGAAATGGAAAGGGAGCCTAGGGGAGAACCCTGGAGAAGCCCAGGTTTTAAGGAAAAAACAGAAGAGTGGAAGCCAGAAAACCAGGCTGAGAAACAAGCCAGAGATACCCATCAAACACCAGGAGAATGCGGTAATAATGCAGCTAACCTCTTGAGTGCTCTGCCTGCTGGTCCAGTGCTATGCGCTTTATGAGGATTATTTTTATATTCTTTGAATTAGGTACAACTCTAGTGTTCACCTGACAGTGGAAGAAACCAAAGCTTAGGCAGGTGAAGTAACTCATTCAGGATTGTAGGCCTGATAGGAGTGGAGTGGGGAGTTGCTTTCCGACTATCAGCATCCATATCCAATGCCCTGATTTGCTACTATAAAGATGACAAGACCATGGAGAGTTTTGCAGGAAGGAGGGACTGGTCAAATTGGAAAATACTGCAGAGTAAAAGCAAAGGGAGTGTGGCAGTGCCCAGGCTCCTTCAGCAAGGAGAACATTGGTCATTTGCTGAGGGCACTTCTGCTAGGATGATAGCCGGAGGGGACTGGGCCGCGGAGGAATAAGGGATTACTCGAGCCTACTCTGGGCATAAGGTTCTGATATGGGCTCATTCATCTTACCAGGTTTTCCAGTCAACCTTTCCACTTTTGACTTAATTTTCTCCATATGTGGCTATTTCATTGACCAGAAGGTCCATATGAACCCTATCGGTCCACCTAACAATCTTGAGTGTCTATTCCGAGGACAAGGGTGGGCACAATTAGGTTAGAAGAGGGAAACTAATGAGAGAATGCTACAACTGCATAGAACTCAGCCACCCTTAGGGTATGGCCAGAAACTGGTCCACTGTCATGAATTGCATAATATTCAGGCTCCCTTTGTATTGCATATACTGTAATATTGTTTTAAGTATAGAGAAAATTCTTATCTAATAATAATAATAGCACAATCATAATTATTGATTCAGGAAATATTTCTAGAACTCCAATTATATGCCAAGTGCCAAGGATACAGGTTGAATCAGACAGACTCAGCCCTGGGAGAGCTCACACTCCTGTTGGAAGGGGAAGGAACCTAGTAAATATATGGATACTAAGTGATAAGAAACAATGGGGTGAACTATGGAATGGTGGGGAGCTCACAGAAGGCACTGGAATCAACTTGATGGAAGCAGGGAATAGCTGGACAGATACTTTATTGGGGGAACCAAGCTGGGTCTCGATTCATGGACATAATGTGACCATCAGATGGAATGCGGGGAAAGTAATGCATTCGGAGCCTAAGGGGTTCCAAGTGGCTGAAACCCAGAACTTGGTAAGGAAACAGCAGGAGACAAGGGCAGGGAGAGAGGACCTCCCTACAGGATATAGAACTTCCCAGTCTGCGAAGGCCCTTCACCTGCATTCCGTAAATGATTCTCCAAGGAGGAAGGAAACTTCCATGGGTGGAATGACCTAATATATTCCTAGTGTTGGGCTTGGAGTTTTTCAGTTGCCCTACATAAATCCCACCTTATGCTAACGATGTAGGTACTCATGTTTCTGCTGAAAAATTAAAGAAATTGAGACCCAGAGAAGGTAATGACGTCCAAGTCTGAACATTGAGATTTTAACCTAGGGCCGCCTGACTCCCAAGTCTATTCTCTTTTAAATTACATGACCCTGTCTTTTTTCGATGCCTAAATATTCTAAAGTATAGGAGGGACACATAATATTATATGACTAAAGAGCAGTGTGAATCATTTATGGAGTTATAGTTGACCCATCCTTAGCACAGCATAATTTCCAAGCTATTCTTTTTAAACAGACTGGTCTAGAGGGGAAAAAATGTTATTGCCACGTTGATTTTTAACTCCACTGAATATGAAAGATCAGGCAGGGGATGGTGGAGGCAGGAGGTGGGGGAAGACTTGATTTAAATCACTTTTTGAACTTTGAATCTGAACATACAAACTTGTGGTGTGGACTTTTAATGATGTGAACACAGGCAGAATTATAAAATCTTTTCATTTTAATAGTCGGATTTTTTTTAATATTTCTGAACAGGTTTGTGACATTCAATTTGCAGGCAGAGAAAGAAAAAGATTGGTCAGGGGAGAGGAAACCATTAAAATTATGAGGTAGCCCGGCCGGGCATGACTCAGCGGTTGAGCATCGACCTAGGATCCAGCAGTTCGATTCCCGATTAGGGCACAGGCCCGGGTTGTGGGCTCCATCCCCAGTCGGGGGCGTGCAAGAGGCAGCCGATCAATGACTCTCTCATCTCTCATCATTGATGTTTCTGTCTCTCTCCCTCTCCTTTCCTCTCTCTGAAATCAATAAAGATAGATTTAAAAAAAAAAAAGATGAAGTATTCCTGATATTATAACCAAGTCAGTGAGGAAGATTCACCCATTTGTTCATTCATTCATTCATTCATTCATTCATTCATTCATTCATTCATTCTTCACCATTCATTCATTGTATGTGAGTCCTCCTGTGTACCAGGCACCACGCGGAGCATTGAGGATCAGTCAGCGGACAAAACAGACAGAAGCTCTGCCCTCCGGAAGATACATCCCAGTGGGAAACACCAAGGAATTTCTGAAATGTTGTGCCACGAGTATAAACAATGGAAATAAGATTTAATGGGAACTCGGGGTTTCTTGTTGCTAACTAGCCGCCGCGAGATAAGACTACCTAACATTTCAGTTTCTCCGCTTTAGCAGGGACAACGCAGTTCATCCTTCGTATTTCTGAGTCGCCGTGCGAGTCGATCTACATGAAAACAATGTAGGCTCCTTGAGTCCTACATGTTCCAATGAGGAGCAGGAGGAGAGGAAGAAGAGGTCGAGGTGGTGACTGCTAGGGCAGCCCCAGCCGTCATAGTAACAGAGTCACAGCACCCGCAGCAGGAGGGGTAGTAATAACAGCAAAGGCTCATCTTAATGCCACTTCCTTAAACCCCCACCTTAGACTAGATCCGCTTTCATGCCGTGTCAGGGCACCTTGAGGTTTCCTTGCTATTACATTTATTAGAAAAACCATCGGTCGAAAGGCTGCGTCCCCTGCTAGACCTTGAAGTTCAGGACACGCCTGTATTCCCGGTGCCAAGCACGGGGCCTGACACCGGTAGGTTTCCAGCACATGTTTTGAGTGAACAAACGAGTGAATAATCATGGTTGTTGCAGTCATTTGCCTCCCCCCCCCCCCAGGGGTCTCAGATCCCTCACACTAGCACCCCATTCTGTGAGGGTTTGTTCTGGGTATTAAACTGCTGCTCTGCTGTCTTGAACTAGCTCATTTAAATTTGGCTTCCCTTTCACTGCCCGTCCGTATGCGTGGGACAGAGCTTCACAACGGCACTGAGCTCCCTACTATATCGGGGTGGCCCTGTTATGCAAGGAGAGGAATCGCTGTGGTGTAGCAATGATTAGTGCTGTTATCATCATTTGAGGCAGAAGACACCTAAGCCATTTCTGGAAACATATCGCATAATGAATCCAGAGTGTGTCTGAGCCTGTATCGCGTTTTTAAATTTTGCTCTGGAGCAGCCTCTACCCGATTGCCCTGAGATGATAGAAGGGCCCCTGTGGAACATTGTCAGCCCTGAGGTGCCTCACGACTGACAGCTCTTTGCCGATAAGGACCAGCAGCCATCTGCCAAGTGGCCCCTGAGGGCTCCTGCTAAGAGAAGAGAGGCTCTGAGGGAGCAGGAATTGAAAATAACTGAGTTTACACACACGCAGAGTCTCACCAATGCCCTTAGTGCTGTTCAGATGCTGAGCGGTAAAGACCAAATCCCCAAGGGCCCTTCCGAAATCACTGCACTGGAGCAGGCCTGTGGGGTCCACGCCCCTTCAGGGTAAAATAAACCTGCCCCGCCACATATCCTTACCCATAAACAGGTGACAGGGAGCTCAGCAAAAACCCACCCTATATTTATACCTTGCTTTTTTTGACAGTCTCCATTCCCCTGTAGGACTTTCCTTCCCATTCATGTGACTCTTGGTCCTGGAATGTCTGGGAAACAGCAGGAAGATGGGCAGAGCTTCCCCCAACCACCCTCTGAGCACTCAGACCCAGAATCCTGCTTCCAGCTGCCCTGAGTCTCCCTGAGCATCCTCATTACTGCCACCAGGACACTGTATGGCCCCGGTCTCCTGAGCTCCTCAGACAATGTCACCTTCATATTTTCTGCAGACTTACTGACCTTTGTTCAGTATTTCCTAAACCACGGAGGCAGGCAACACCCCTTCCTCAGCAAGACCAAGAAAATCAGGAAAATAATATTAATTATGTATTAAATGCTTCTAGGCTTCAAGCAGTTTTCCAAGCACTTAACAAGCTTTGCCTTTCATTTAAATTCGCAGGAGCCCTGCAAGTTATATATTTATTGTTGTGGTTATTGTTGTTGTTTTACCAGCAGAAAGACTGAGGTTCAGAGGAGTTAGTTAACTTGTCCTTCCATTGCCAGGCAAATGACAAAGTTCTACAGGAGCGCATATATAGGGCTCCTAAACCTGAGCCCTTAAAAGCATGAAAAATAATAATAGAGTGCTAAGCTAAACATTTAACATGACTTTTGCACTTCTTACCTACAATTATGCCAGGAGGTATGTATCATTATACCCATTTTAGAGATGAGGCCACTGAGACCCAGAGCAGCTAAACATATTGCCCAAGGATTCATGGCTGGTGAGCAGAGAAGCAAGATTTTCAGACTCCAGAGTCTAAGCTCTTAACCACAGTATGGAAACTTCTACAAATGTTTCATCAAAGAACCCTGTCCCAGACTGAAGCCTTATCTCAAAACACCTCCCCCTGAAGCTCAATTCTTGTCATCAAGAAACTTACATTCAATAAAAATAAATAAATAAGTAAATAAATAAATAAATAAACAAACAAATAAATAAATAAAGTCAATAGCAAGAAAGGTAGAAAGAGTTGGATACTAGTATCCTCAAGGGTACGATTCAAATCCTTGTCTTGTTCCTAAAACATTTGACAATATAGAATGTCCTCCAAAGGAGCTGTCTAAGCGCCCAACAGCCCCAGCTGTTCCCATCCTTCTGCCTCCCAACTGAGTCTCAAGGATACTTGCATTTCCCTCGGGCATCCTCCATCGGAGTCCCAAGCTACCCGGGATTTATACAGCACTCAGGGGAGCAACGAATCTCTCCCCTTTTCCCTCTCGAGCACCCAAGCATAGGCTCTAGAACCAGCTCCCAGCCCCTGTCTTGGTGAGCAGGTGTCAGCCAGGCAGAGAGGGGCAAGGAGTGCTCCAGGAAAGGGGCTCCGTGTGGGCAAAGGCCGGATCCCGGAATCTGCTAGGGTGTCAGCATGAGAGAAGCGTGGTGAGTGGGGTGGGATACCCTGCCGTTCCTTTGTGAAAGAGCAGCTGAAATGTGGTTGCCCCGGTGTCACCGCCAGTGACTAGGAACGGGCTCTGCATCACTCAGTCCCCGGGCAGCTGCCTAAATAACACCCACTATGAGTGACCGCCCCGTGCAGTTCAAGGCTGTTTCCAGGGAGCATGGCTCAGCTCAGACGCAGAGCTAACCCTCTATATATCTGTATAATATTATTTACCGCAAGCCACTGGTCAGGACAGCGGGAGCCCCTGCCCCAGTGCCTATTTAGCTGGCCACTGGTCAGTTCTTTTCAGCTCAAAGAACCATTATTTCCCAGGCCGGAGAATCAGAAATACCCCATAGAATCAGTAATCATACACATCTGGCTTCGAGTCGCGCATCTTTCCCTTGCCAGCTGTGTGACATGGGCAAGTCACCTTCCCTCCCTAAATTCCATCTCTCTGCAGTTAATTGGGGCTGATGGAACACTCTTTGCATGGAGTTGCTGTGAAGATTAAATGAGCTAGCCTAAGGACCTGGCACAAAGATGTCGCATACATGCTGTGTAAGCCCTTCTCCCAGATGATCCAGTGGGTGGAGGTAGCGAGATAGTGATCAGAGTTTCTGAGCAAGGCTCAAGACAGTCTCCTCTTGGAAGTGGGACACACAGGCTTTAAACTCTCTTTTAGACTTTTTGAAGTAGGGACATTTTCTGCATAAATTTCTGAATAAAAAAGGAAACAACCCCTTTCTTTTCACCTATGTCTTTCAAGCATGAATCCAAAAAAACTGTTAGCATAAACCTCTCATAACGTTGCGGTACCATATCAGCATGGTCCCTGGCCATGATAATTATCCATATATAACAGCTATCTGAAAGAATCAAAACAAAGGGCTTGGTTTAGGGCACTCCAAAGGCAGCTCTCGGTGCTGTCAGAATTTCCTGAGTGGATCCACTAATAGAGAGATTGTCAAAGAAAAAGCCCATAAAACCATGACCTTGACATTTGCCTGTCCCTGTTCTTTATATGGGGATGTCAGGAATATCACAGTAATCAATCAGGCCACAGAGAAAGCTGATGGCAAGGCCAGGTGTGTGGAGAGAGGGGTCTAGGTGAGTACAGGGAGCCCTCACTTAACATCATTAATAGGTCATGACTTGGAGAGAATGAACATATAATGAAACCAATTCTACCATAAGCTAATTGACGTAAACAGAGTTCAGTTCCTACAGCACCTCATTTATGTTATAACAAAATGATGTTGGACAGAACAATGTTATTGGAGGACTTGTGGTGATTGGGCAGGTGGTCAATGAAGGAAGACATCTCGGGCTAACTCACCAAGAACCACCTTGTCTCCTAAAATCCAGTTAAGGTTTGAAAGTCAGATACCTCCTTCAGGTGCTATGCCCCTAAGAGTTTGTAGGAGCCCCCCAAAGGTCAATACTTGTAAGAGTCTCACAGAGTCTAAAGAAGAGGAGAGCATTTTCAATATCACAGAGCAATGTCTCAGAGCAGCTGAAGGCCTTTCCCTGGGAAACAGGAGTAGCCCAGTAGCTGCCTCTGCTTGGGTTGGTCTGTGGCTCTTGGGGTCTCCCTCTCTTCCTCCCTTCTCCCCCACCCAGTGCGAAAGCTCCTCCCCCGGTGCTGAGGAGCAGGGCCTGAGGTCCCCTCAACCAGACATCAAACTGAGGCTCACCACTTTCCACTTGCGCAGCCTTGGCTCAGTTACCTCATCTCTCCGAGCCTCAGAACCTCGCTGCAAACCCCCAGAGCATAATCATAGCATCTCCTTCTTCGGTGGCTGTAAGGATTAGATAAAATAGAAATGAAAAGCTGGTTCTTAATAAATGCTAGTTTAACCACACCCCCCAGCACAGTGCTCATAATCCATACCAGCGATGATAGGAGTGTGATGGCCCTGGGCCCTGGGCTCTGTGCTAAACACTCACAGTTGCCTTACTGGTCCTCACAGCAGCCCTGTGATGTGGGTAATATTGGTGCACTCTTAGAGTTGGGTTCAAGTCAACTGTCCAACCCCAGATCTCCTTCTCTTAACCGCCACCATCAAGGTCCATAAGAACAGGGCTCTCTTCTCTTCCCCTTTCCTGTATTCTTTCTTCCTGGAGATTTCCTCTGATCTTCCTTCTTCCCCCATGTTAACTGTTGACCCAGTAAGTCCTTTATACCTAGAGAGCACATTGGGTTTTTGTTTTTTTATTCTTGTAAAGTTACTTTATTCATTCAACACACTTTTATTAAACATCTTCTGGCTACTGGGACACTGTCCAAGGTCCGTAGTGCCATCTGAGCCCCCACAAGTCCCCTGTCAAGCAAGCAGAACCAAACTCAATATCCCCATTGAACAGCATTTAAATAAAAACTGAAACTCAGAGAATGTGAGTGTCTTACTCAAAGCCACACAGCTAGAATTTGCAAACTTTATAACTAAAACCTGGATGCCTTGCTTTCCTCTCAGCATTTCTCATAACCGTGCCTACACAGATTAACACTAACGACATAAACAAAAAGGTCAGCTAAGCTCTCTTAAGCACTTGCACTGTGAAGGAACTGTTTTAACTACTTTACATTCACTATTCTCCCCCAAAGAACTCCACATATTATGTACTCTTTTTACCCCCATTTTGCAGAAAAGGAAACAAGTTCATGGAGGTTAAAGAGCTAATAGGTTACATAGCTTATAAGAGACGAAGCATAGGGAATCTAGTTAACAATATTGTAATAACTACATATGGTGCCAGGTGGGCACTAGATTTATCAGGGGGATCACTGTGTAAGGTATATAAATGTCTAATCACTATGTCGTACACCTGAAACTAATATAATATTGCATGTCAACTATAATTGAAAAATTAAAAATTCAATAACAAAGTCTACATATTAATATGTTAGATAAGAGCAAAAGGCTTTTTACATTGTTGATAAATAAAATAAAAATTACTTTAAATATTTTTTTAACCCCAAACACCAATCGCAAAGAACTTATGCACCCCTATGTTCATAGCAGCATTATTTACAATAGCTAAGATCTGGAAACAGCCCAAGTGCCCATCAGTAGATGAGTGAATAAAAAGCTGTGGCACATTTACACCATGGAATACTACGCAGCTGTAAAGGGGAAGGACCTTTTAGCCTTTGGCACAGCATGGAGGGAACTAGAAAGTATTATGGTAAGTGAAATAAGCCAGGCAGAGAAAGACAAGTACCACATGAGCTCACTCATAGGTGGAATCTAAAGAACAAAATTAACTGATGAACAAAGTGGATCCAGAAACATAGAAACTTGGAACAAACTGAGGGATCTCAGAGGGAAGGCAGGGAGGGGGGAGTGGGTGGGGAGAGATTAATCAAAGAACTTATATGTTTATAAGCATAACCCATGGACACAGACATTGGTGTGGGGAATGCCTGGCGGTGGGATGGATGTGGGGTGGAGGGGATCAGTGGGGTTAAAAGGGGGACAACTGTAATGATCTCAACAATAAAAACAAAGAAACATTTTTAAAAATAAATAAATAAATAAATGAAATAAAGTATTCCTGAGGCAGAAAAAAATAAATAAAATAAAAATTTAAAAAATTTTAAAAAGTAAATATTTTTTTAAAAGGAGCCACAATTCAAACCCACATCTCTCTGATTCGAAAGTTTGTCCTTTTAACCTCTAAACTCTGCTTCCTTTCCAGAGCAGTTAAGTAAAAGGTAAGACCACATCCTAGGAAGTGCCAAGGAGGAAAGTGGCAATTTATATTCTGAGAGTTCAATAAAAGGAGACCTGAAGGAAAGATGGAAAGGGCTGGAGACTTGCTCTGCTACCTGGGAAATTATATTTCAGCTCAGTGATCCCCAGTTTTCTTAGTTGAGAAACGGAAATCGTAGTGTCTATCCCAGAGGTTCAGTGTGAGAATGCAGGAGGGTAAGATATGAAAGGGCACAGAAGGGCTCAATGCATGTTTTTTACATAGAAAATTAGCGTTGCTGGACCCTGGCTCTGGTGTAAGGAGCAACTTTGCTTTTTGTCCTGCCTTTCCCTTCCCGTGTTTGTGAGGCCAAGTCAGGGGTGAAATGAGCCCTAAAACGTGTCTGAAGGTGAAGATGTGCCAGCTGCCTTTCTCAGCTTGCCTGCAGGAGCAACCTGAAGGCCTCAAATAATCATCTCGAAAGAACCAATTCAGAGAAAGTACATTACAAGGGGCAAGAAAATTGCCTAATCCTGGTACTGCTGAGTCCTCAATTTGCAGAAGCTCGGAATCAAAATAATGAGGGAATAGGCGCTGGGGCCATTCCAGGTCGGTTCCCCTGTGAATGTCTGGCTGTCAGTCACTCACTGGGAGGCTCCACCTTTCAGGGTGGAAAAGTCCTCAAGGCCACCTGCAGGTAGCCACAAGGTCAGAGAAAGCAGAAACGAAGCAGGAGCGTACACAGGCACAGCAGAAAGATGAGGGGTCCGAGGGGCTAAAAGTTATAACTCAGCCGCTCACCAGCTGTGTGGTCTCCAGCCTCTCGGCCTCTCCTAGAAAAGGTTATGGTGCTGAAACATAGGAGGAGCCCTGGCAGGGCGGGCACAGTGGTGGATGCTCAGTAATTATCAAGTCAGCACGGTGATAAAGAGGAGGGAATCTCAGGTCCACATGCTGATCCACCTTGATTAGCTATCAACCTTGGGCAAGTCTTCAAACCCCCTGGGCCTCAGTTTCCTCTTCTTTAGAAGCAGGTAATAGTACCTACCTATGGGTTGTTGAGAGGATTAAGTGAGAAATTGCTGGTAAACAGCTTAGCACAATGCCTAGCACATTGCAAGGAATCAATAGATGGTACTTACTACTGTTGTTGCTGTTGTAGTTTTTATTAACCAGTGAATCTAAATTTCAAATACTTTTGATTAGTGGTTAAGCAAACAATTTTGAGAGGAGATCAACCCAGGTGTGACTCTAGGCATCATCACTTCGTAGCTGGGTGGGTAACTTGGGAGAATTAACCACTTGGGACCTCAGTACCCTCATCTACAGAGGTGAGAATGCTAATACTATTACTTCCTTGTGGGGTTGCTAAGAGACTTTCATGGGACAATCTATGAAAAACCTAGTGTCCAGCACATAGTTAGTGCTCAATAAAGGGTGGCTGTTGATGAGAGAGGGGGCTGCGCCAGGCAGTTCAGGCCTCCTAAGCGAGGTTCCGTTATGAGGGGAGAAAATCTGAATGGCCTTGGGGTGGGGCTCAGGAGGAATGATGAGAGGAGCAGGGCTAGAGAAGCTGTGCTTTAGGAAGAGACCAGGTCTGCTGCTACAGATGCAATTCAGTTTAGCGAACATTTATTGAGCACTGACTGTGTGCCAGGGCACTAAGATAGAAATAAGAAACTCTCAAGGAAGCTTGTGGGAGCAATAAGACCAATACGAATTGCAGGGCAGGAGGGGAACCAGCGTACACTGTGTCCACTAAGTGCCTGCACCATGCAAGGCGCTTTATGTACTTTGACACACTGAATTACCTTTGAGATGGCCTGTTGTCTCCTAAGGCTGCCATAATAAAAGATCACACCCTGGGCTTAAACAACAGGTATTTATTTTCTCACAGTTCTGGAGGATGGAAGTCCAAGATCAAGGTGCCAGCAGAGTTCGTTTCTCCTGAGGCCTCTCCCTTTGGCTTGCAGATGGCCATTTCTCACTGCGGCCTCACATGATCCTTTCTCTGTCTGCATTATCCCTTGTGTCTACTAGGCTCAAGTTTCCTCTTCTTATAAGGCAGATTGGTTTAGGCTTCACCCATAAAACCCTGTGTAACCTCAGTTACCCTTTTAAAGGCCCTATCTCCAAATACAGTCACAGTCTAAAGTCCTGGGGGTTAGGACTTCAATGTGTGAATTTGAGGGATACACATAATACATATATGCATCATAAGAGATGGTAAAGACAGTTTTCCCCCCATTTTACAGATTGAAAACTGAAATGCATAGAAACTTGCCTATAGTCGCATGGCTAGAAGTCACAACCAGGTCTGTTTTGGACCATTTCAACTCTTAGGATTGTTCTTTAGCTTCCTAACTGCTCAAGTATGAAGGCGAATGGGATAAATGTTCTAAGAGATGTGCAGAGGCTCCAATCTGCAGGGAGCTAAAGAGCCCTCCTTCTCCTCCATGGCTAGACATAGAGCCTAAGACACTTCCATTAGTGTATTTACAGGATCCTCTAAGCTCACCTGGAGATATCCCAAAAGAGTTACAGAGGTCTGTCGTTGATTACCTCCACTGACATGGAGCTCATTTCCTCACAATATATTAGTAAGTTCTCACTCACCAACCCCCTACATCTCATTAAGCAGGGGTACATTGTCATCTAGCAGGAAAATGTGATCCCAACAAATTTTATAAAACTGACCGTTCAACCTTCCTCGTATGTGAAAGAGCAAATGCTCGGGAGCCAGAACCGCTTGGGATTGAATCTTAGCTTCAACACTTAATATGACCTTGGAAAAACCCCGTGACCTTTCTAAGTCTGTTTTCTCAGCTGTAGAACAGGGCCCATATCTCATGGAGCGAGAGAATGGATGAAATGAACCATTGGAGTTAAAGAACTTGGCAGATAGTAGGCACTTTCGCCTCCCCCACCATGCAGGCCTCCCTCCCTCCCTCTTCTCTTTGTTCAGTCCCCACCCCAGACTGCCTGCACCTTAGCTGCTGCGCTCACACCTCCCCTGCACATTTCCTCATAATCCCATCATTTTTCCTCTTACTTTCCGATGCTATCTGAACACTGCTGCTCAGCTCAGCTCGCCAAGAACCTTTTCATCTCTATCGCAGGTACCTGGGCTGAGATTGAATTACGGAAAGTAAGCGCCAGCAGTGGGGATCAAAATCACAGGATTGCAAAGAGGGTTTTATTTTTTATCATGTAACAATGACAGACATTTAAATTCCATCGACAGAGATATGAAAATTGATTTAGTGTCCAATTAAAACCTCATATGGTCAAAGTTCTACTGTTTACGGGGAAATTTTACAGACGTGTATTTAATGCATAATTCATAGAAGACTGTTATGACTTATTTATGTTTATCTGTGTGAATGGGCTGAGCAGGAGCTACTTTAAATGAATAGTTTTATGGCCTTGAAAAATGAAAGAATCTCAATTCATAATTAAAGGGTAAGGGATGGCTGAGTATAATGTAGACACAATTCAGCCCATTCATGTGGTTTGTGAGGAATGGGCCTTTGAGATTCCTGAGAGTTCTGAGACTGGTCTAGAAGGTTCCAAACTGACGAATGACCCATGACATGGCCAGAGCCTCTTTAAGAAAAACACTAGAAGCCCTGGCCGGAGTAGCTCAGTGGTAAGAGCATCAGCTTGCACACTGGAGGGTCATGGGTTCAATTCCCCGTTAAGGGTATGTACTTGGGTTGCAGGCCCGATCCCTAGCCAGGTAGGGGCTCGTGCCAGAAGCAACCAATCGATGTGTCTCTCTCACATACCTTCCTCTCCCCCTCCCCCCCCATCCACTTTCTCTAAAATCAGTGGGGAAAATATCCTCACTCCTCAAGTAAGGATTAAAAAATAATAATGATAATTTTTTAAAAAACCAAAACACTAGGAGCTAATCGCAGAATCTAAGGCAAGCAAGTGTAGTGGTTAGAGGTAGGGTCTGCAATGAGAGCAGTGGCTGGGCCCATAGGGTCGTGGTGAGGGTGGGTAGGATGGCCGCATGGCACACCAGTGTGTAGCAAGTACTCGGCAAGTGTAACGTAGGACTTGGAAAGCTGGTGTCCGGGTGGCACTGCCAGCAGCACCGCCCCTCACCCCACCACCCCACCACTGTAGCATCATGGTCAAGAGCAGCGAACATGTACCTGGACGGGAGCAAGTTCCAGATCCTGAACCAGGCATTGAATCTCCCTCAGTGTCAGTTTACTCGTCTATTTAATGGGGTAATAACAGTGCCCGTCTTGTGGGGTTATTGCAGGAATTAAAACAGTAATATGTGCCTTACTTTGAGTTACCCAACAGCACTGTTACTATTCCACTTAGCAGATAAATCAGGGGGCCCCCCACATCCCAGCTATTGCTCATGTTCCTGGCATAATTAACAGTGTCCTCCTTCTGCCCCCGGGGCCCCTATCTCTGGATGACAAATCAGATGATTGTCCTACAGAGGAGAAAATCTAGGTGAGAGAAATAACTTGCCCAAAATAACATGTCCAAGCCACGGCTCACACCCGGAGTTTAACTCCACTCCCTCCCCTACCGCTTGCCTGCCTCTGGCTCTGACACTGCCTCCCAGCGTTCGTGGTGAAGAGGCTGTGGCGCGGTGCCATGCAGTGCCAGTCACCTGTGGGCCTAGAAGCCAGGCAAGGCCGCTCTCAGAGCCAGTGGGAGTCTAGAAGGCCCATTCCTCACAAGTCATGTGGGTGGACTGGTCCTGCCTACATTATGCTCAGCCATTTCTCACGGTTCAATTACGGAGACACAAACCACGCCTGAGATAGGCCTTGGGTGCAAGGCCTTTATTTGGGGGGTGCTCTCAGGAACCCCAGTGGGGAGAGGGGAAGACATGGGGGAAGGAGAGGGCCAACAGAGGGTGAGTCAGAATGAGCTGTGAGGGACAACTGGGGCTCGTCACCCCGGGGACTGTCTGAAAAACACACCAGAATGATCCCACAAAGCAATAGAGAGCTGGGCTACTTATCCACCAAACCCCATCCCTCGCCCATTGAGAATTGCTCTTTTTTAACAGCCTGCATTGTTCGAGGGTCAACTGTGCTTCTAAAGCAGGACTTCAAGCAGGGGCAAATTTGCCTAACCCCTCGGGGACATTTGGCAATGTCTGGGGATATTTCTGGTTGTCACAGCTATGAGAGGGAGTGCTACTGGCATCTAGTGGGTAGAGACCAGGAATGCCGCTGAGACAGCCCTCAATGCAAAGAGTTATCTGCCCAAAATGTCAACAGTGCCTGCGGATGAGATGTCCCGCTCTGAGGGAGCCCATAGGAGGGAGGGCTCTGGCTCGCATGAGGCGGTGGGAGGTAGCCTCCTGGTCAAAGAGAGCTTGGCAGAACTAAAAGACAGGATGCCATGCAAAATCCCACAGAAGGAAAAGGAAAGAGATGAGCATGCAATAGAAGTGGCAGGGGTCCCAGGGTCATGCACACGACAGCAGCTAATGGCCGTGATGAGAGACAGGGACAGAATGCTGGGTGCGTAACAGCACAGGGTAGGACTTGAAATACCGTGAGAGGCAACGTGGCCTTATTCTTGGTCCGGCAGAAGGCAAGTCACTTTCCTCTCCATTGATTACTAGTGTCTGCCCAGCTCAGGGGTTGAGCTTACCAGGCTAGTGCCATGCTCCGTTAGTGATGCCTGTCACAGGAGCTGTGCCATTTCCTGCCTGTGAATTCTTTTTAAAAGCTCATTTTTTTCCCTCTTCGGGCAAAGGGCAGGGGTGAGAGAGCGGGCACTGGCGATGACCTCGCCGATTTCCTGGGAGGATCCAGTGAGAACACGCGTGGGGAAAGGTACACTGTAAGCTGGGCTGTAGATGTGTGAGTCATCCTTCCTATGAACATTCCAGACTCTCCCAACCCTCAGATCCCAGTGCAGCTAAGAGAAGCAGGGAGCAGTCAGGGTGACATAAGCTGGTCTGCATCTCTGCATCTGTGCCCTCGGAATTATGCAGTAACTAGCAGATGCCACCTCGCCCCGGGCTTAGAAGAAGCTACACTACTCCTGTGGAACCCCTTGGACCGCTCTCTCCTCTTTCTTTGTAGCTGCCCACTGCATCTTCTCTTCTCTCTCTGCCAGGATGGCTCCCTCCCAGCCTCTGCCTCCAGGAGCAAACTCTGTTTATCTTAATCGGCTCTCCCGGGGAAGAGTCACCTTTGCTTCTTGAAGTCTAGAATTAGACGCAATATGTTTGGGAAGATAGTCTATTTGATCCTACATAAGAAACACTTTCCACTCTCTCTTTAAGTTCAGAGAGTGTGAGTGAGAGAGAAGGGCTATTTTTTTAATTCCTTGCAATACTGATGCTGAATTCCTAAAAGTGCAATCCACAGGCCTCCCGCCCCCAGACCCCAGACTCTGCAGGTTTAGAATTTCCTGAGACCATTTAAACTTTATTCATTCATTTCTTCCTTCCCCCCAAAACATATGGTGTCCCTGTTTCATTCCATTCCCCAGCAGATCCAGGTCTCAGAAATCAATCACAGCCTGTCCCTCCTGGAAGAGCCCACAGAAGGGTGGGGCCTCAGAATCTAACACACCACACCATGTGAAACATGCTATTGCAGAGACAGGCCTGGGGGCTGTGGGAGGAAAGAGGAGCTGGGGAGGTCTCCCTTAGAGACAACTCTGCACTGAGCCCCAAGGGATGACCAGCACCTATCTCAGGGAGGAAGGAAGGTGACAGGCAGAGGGGGTGGCATGTGTAAAGGCTCTGGCACATGAAAACACGTGGCACGCTCTGCCACTCCATCACCATGGAACACTCTTCCGTGGGAGATCATACAATATATACACAACCCTCAGGAGCCACGGATTCAGGGGAGTGAAGCACCTGAGATACCCCTGGACAGCCACGTCTCCATGCTTGGCAACTCACTGAGACCCAAAAATCAAGAGGGGGAGTTTGGACCTTCCAGTACCTCCTGGGGAAGAATTTATTTATTCGATCATTTATTCATTCATCTGTTCATTCGTTCATCCAATAATAAATATTCACTGAGCTTCTCCTATGTGCCAAGCCCCGAGATAATTCTGGAGGTATGATAGCAAGCTAGGCCTGCCAGGTGTGTCTGCAAGGAGCTCACAGTGAGCCCTCCACCCCCTCCATGACAAGTGCATCCTCTAGGCCAGGCCCCTCAGAGCTCCCAGGAGAGGGGCAAGAGCCACCACCTTGGGAACAAACTCCTAGTGGCTCTAATAGGCTTTGTGTCTGCTGAGGCTCCAGCAGCAGATGCTGCTGACTCAGCACTTTATCCAGGGAGGGCTCCAAGGCCACCCCCATCGGGCCAAGAGTGAGGGACAAAGCTTGCCAAGCCTGCCCCAGGCGCCTCAAGGTGTCCTGTGTCAATGAAAGCGCTCAGCACAGAGCCCCTGCTCCGAGTTCAAGCTGGAAATAATTAGTCAAGTCCAGGGAGCATCTGGCACACTGAGAATACAGAATAAAACTGCCACCAGGATGACAAAACTGCACTTCTGGCTGGTCCCAGGGGCGCTCCTAGCCACAGAGAACCCTAAGACTGGGGTGGTTCAAATGCAAAACGGCTTTGTGTTTGGCTTTCCCCTTCAAAAGCAGGCCGGTTCCTTTGCAGACTTGGCGGCTTTCTCAGTACACAAATCTACTGTCAGCATCTCAGCGATTAGAGGCTTTGCAGAGGCCGCTCAACTCTCCAAGGATTATCATTTCCTTGGAATTTTTCGGACCTTAAGGCTGCTTGGAAGTCACTCGTTGCCTCCTTTTACTCATTAGCTTCTTCACAAATAATCTTGAAATCAAAATAATCATAATAATTATCATAATCATATTATCATCAAGGGCCATTTATTGACATTCTAGGACGTGCCATGCTCTATGCCAGTCACTTGGCTCACTTTATAGCATTTAATCTTCCTAATCACCCTGGAAAGTTGCTATTTGTAGTAGATGCTGCAGTGTGAGCCTGGATCTCCTTCAGGACTGAGACACTCATTCCTCCAGCTCCCGGGAATATTGCTGGCTGACAACTCTCAGCCAAGGTCATCCCTGGGAATTACACCCACTAGGTGGAAGACAACTGCCTCGCCAAGGTCACATGTTTCCTCCCTAGGGGCAGCCTGCATCCAATGCCTGGCCCAGCCCTCTTGCTCCCATGTGGGACAACTGTGCAGAGTCACTCCAGCTTCAGGTAGGTGATGATACTGGGGTTGGCTGAGGTCCCTGTCACAACAGCTCAACTCTTCCCTCTGCCTGGTCCTGCTTCTTTTATCCCCTAGCCAAGGCTGAGCCTTAGGACTCCCCCAGTAAACCTGCATGCAAGTCCCCAGCTCAGAGTCTGTTCCCCGGGGGAACCTGACCCACCACAGTGTTATTACATCTATTCAGCACAAAAGAAAACAGAAGCTCAGAGAGGCGTTACGACTTGCCCACGGCCACACAGCCAGGAAGTATGGAGATGGGGTGCTAGACTCCAACTTCAAAGCCCCTTCAAGGCTTCCATCCTCTACTGGAAAACATTCCTTTCCTTCTTTATCCCAGTAAATTCTGGTCGAAATGCCCAGGAGTCCCTCCAGTGAATTCCTTTAATTATCCCTCTCCCTTCCTCTGGGAGGATCTGCCAGAGAAAAACAGGAATGGCTGACCTCTTAATTCTCCTGGCCTCATGTTATCAAGACAGAAGCTTGGAGAATAGAAAGGAATGTTCAAGTCAAGTTCAAAAATGAGCTGCAATCCTTGGGGGCAAAATGGTCACAGAGAATTTTTAGGGCAGTGAAACTATTCTATATGATACTGTTATGGTTGATATATGTCATTATACATTTGTTCAATAGAATGGGCAACGCCAAGACTGAACCCTAATGCAAACTATGGACTCTGGGTGACCATGCTGTGTCAGTGTAGGTTCGTCCATTGTAACACATGTGCTACTGCTGGGGGTGTTAATAGTGGGGGAGGCTGTGTATGTGGGGCCGGAGGTATATGGGAAATCTCTAGTCCCTCCCTCAGTATTGCTATGGACCTAAAGCTACTCTAAAAAATTTAGCCTATTTTTTTAAAAACTATTGAAATTAGAATGAAGGATATCTCACTGACAGTGTTTTTATGTTGGTTTCATACAGAAATGATAACATTTTGGATTATTAAGCTAAATAAAGTGCATCGTTTCAACTTATTGCATCTGTTTCTTTTCACTTTTTTCATGCGACTATGAAATATTTTATTATATAAAATTATGCAATTCTATAATTATATAAAATTACATTTGTGGCTCACTTTATATTTCTGTTGGGCAGCGTCAGCCTGATCAACTGGTTTCTACAGAGATTTTCTTCACCATAGGCCCTGCAGAATGTTGGCTGTTTCACCTGCAACCCGGTGCCAAGTACAGCCCCTGGCACATAGCAAACATTTTAGTCAATGTTTGCTGAGTGCAGGAGAGTAACGGGGTGAGCGCTTGACCAGGCTGGGCATGGCTGTACGCTGCTGACATTCCTGCCCTCTCTCGTCTGAGCCCTCTGTCCTCAACCCATGTCCTCTCTGCAAAATCAGCATTCTGCATCCTGCAGGGATGGGAGGGTAGGCTCTGCCGTGGGAACATGTTCCCCACTGCTCAGCCCAAGGAGCTTCCTGTGGAAACTGCAGACACCCAGCCCCACTCTAGCAAAGAAACTCCCCAAATCAGTAGGTAGTCCCTTCACACTCAATATTCCACCCATGGTCCTTTTCATGCTCCTTACTGTTTTGAATGGTAACTGCATGGAATTCATATCTCTTCTTACAGGTAAGAGGCCGAGGAGTAGAAATGTCAAGGAGCTTAAGAAAAGATCACAGAGGATATTGATTTCCTAGGTCCCTGCCCCAGCTGAAAGTGCAAGCAGTCAAACGTCTCAACCAGAGAGAAGACGGCAGGGTGTAGTCAGGGCGAGATTCCTTTTGCTTTATTTTACTTTGTTTCATTTTGTTTTTCTGATCATAAAAGCAACACATCATCATTATAGAAAATTTGAAAGGCAAAGAAAACTGTAAGGAGGCAAGAAGCTGGCCCTCAATCCCATCACCCAATCACAGTCAAATAATAGCTTATTTCCCCCCAGACTGTGTACTTAGGGATCATTATGTAATTCACAAACTATTTTTCACAATTTCCCTGCCCTACTTATTTTATTCAGTATTGTACCGTAAATATTTAGACTATCATTTCAAATTCTGTATGGAACGAGTTAAATGCCAAATGTGGAGGAATCATCATTAATTTAATTTGGTCCAGACTGTGGGTCTCTGGGTTGTTCTCAGCTGGCCAGTGGGATAGAGCCTGGCTCTGCTCCTTTCTGGATGAATCTTTGTTCCAGTGTGTGCTGTTTTCAGAACACAGACCAAAAATCAGAGTTACTGGGTCAAAAGGCAAGAATATGTGTGAGGCCCAGCAAGTCACATAAGGAAAGGTATGTCCTTACCCAAATCCGACCAGGTGCCACATTCTCTTCTGCACCCCTGTCCTGGGGAGCAGCCAGGGGCACTCAGAAAGTGAGGAAGAAGCCACCAATTCTGCCTTGTCACAGGCCATACAAAGGTCTCCTGAACCAGTGGGCTCAGAGCAGGTCCTGCCCAGAGAACAGCGTGGGAGGGAGTATCCGGTCACTCACAAGATGAACAGGGAAATGTGTCCGAGACGTCAGCTTCTTTTTGTTGCAGAAAATGGGACAAGCGCTAAGTTCAAACCATGACTAAGAAAAATGTTATTATATAAAATTATATAATTATGTAATTATATAAAATTACGCTTGTGGCTCATTTTATATTTCTGTTGGACGGAGTTAGGCTGATCAGTTGGTTTCTACAGAGGCTTCCCTCACCCACAGGCCCTGCAGAGTGCTGGCTGTTTCACTCACTCACCTGGAACCCAAACTGATTTTCTTACCTGGCAGAGCTGCTTCTTCATTCCTCTTCCCTGGACTCTCCTCTAAACAGTGGATGTCTCAGAGGAATCGAATTTATTGTTTCACGTGGTTTGAAAAGGGTACTTTGGAAAGAACTGAAGGAAGAGCTACAGGGATGAGGCCCCCAGGTGATGAGGCTGGGCCTTGGCACTGCCAAAACACCTCTCTCTCTCACCCCCCCAATCAATTTCTTACCTCTCTTCTCTCCATAGTTTCATTTCACTATCTTCCACTGCAGACAAATCTTTTCTACATAATGGGGGAAAAAAATAATTTCCAGTACCCACAACTTACTTATTTCTTTATATTTCCAACCAAAACAAGAGTCTGCCCTCCAGCATATACATCAGTTCCAGGGAAGAGTGCTGATTGGCTCTGCTAAGGTCCCATACCCGCCCATTCAGCCAGTTACTGACGCCCGAGGAATAGAGTTCAGTGATTGGCTAGACCTGAGTCATATTCAAATCTCATTGGCCACATCTGTTGTCAGTCAAAGGAGGTTGCAAAAACTTGCTGGATAGTCTTTTGGCTTTTTTTGTTTGTTTGTTAGTTTTTAAATAGCTACGTTAGTTAAACATGTTCCTTTGCACCCCGGGGCTCCAAGAACACCAGGTTATGAAAGCAAGGGCAAGGACATTTGATAAGAGCTGTAGAAGCTCAAAGCCATTCTTTTAGGTAAATTTGATTTCCACTTTTAAAAGTGAGATAATGATAGAAAGATAACTGATAAACATCAGGCCACCCACCTTCAATTGATTCCAAACAGATACACACAATTATGCTATTTACCTGGAGATCTCATGTGCCAGACGACAAACGTTTCTCTACAATTATCTGATTTTGCATTGCCTAATTTAGATGTCCAAGTTGTCAGGAAAGAGCACTTATCCATAAATATAAAATTATGTATGTGTATCATCCAGTTATAAGACAATCAATAAACAGGGTATTTAAGAAAAGTGTACAGTAATTACTAAGGCATGCTGTTTGGTGCATATTACCTAACCATGGAATGAAATAGCTGAACACTAGTCTCTATTTAAATGTCATTCATCTGCAGATAGGAAGATATTCTGCAGCTTTTAATTAAGTCGTAGAGATCTCAGCTTTACTGTGCATTAGTTGGTTTTAGTTCTTTCTCTTTCTGTTCTTTCTCTTTAGTTCTTTCTCTGAGCTGAGGTTTACTTCTCTGGCACAGGACCTAGAAGTAAGGGTTATAAAATCTTCAACAGATTTTTCCATGCCCCTTTCATATCTGCCTTATAGGTAAAATGAAATAACTTTATAAACATAAAAATTTACTTACAGTTGACATCTGAACTGAGACAGAAAATAAGGTTTGTTGAGTGCCCACTCTATTGTAGGTATTGAGCAAAGCACTTCCCGTATTTTATCTCATTATAACCACCCTGCCTTTCGTAGATGGTGAGGGAGCTCGGGAGGCCAGCTTTGTGTGCCCAAGGTCACACGGCTTGCGAGTGACAGAGCTGGAATTTGAAATCAAGCCCATCAGACTCCAAGGCCCACGTTCTAGCTGCCACAGCATGGGCTCAAAGGTTGGCAGCTGAAGGGACGGAATGCCAAACTTCCCTTCTAACTGTCGGGTTCTGTGATGCCAATTTTCGTGGCTCTACTTGTAAATGGCACAAAAATAGCATCTGGTGAACCAGGGCTCTAAGGGACCAAATTCTGCTGCAGAGTTCTGTCATCTGTTGTATTTTGCAAGGCAAAACCAGCAGGAGCTATTCCATTCGATCCTTCCCTTGAGGTTGGCAGGCAGGAGAGGTTAGTGTATGAATCAGAGTCCATAGAGTATAGATCTCAGACTCAAAACACCTGAATTCAAATACAGACTCCACTACTTCTCAGCTGTGGCTATAGCGTGGAATACCAGAAAGTAATTTATCCCCTCTAAGCCCTAGAACTCTCCTAGAAAATGAGGTCAGACACATTACCTCACACTACTACTCTGAAATTAATACCTGAATTTTATTTGAGTATGTTATATACTTACAGAAAACATAAATTGGATGTTTTTGCCTTCTTCCTATTTACTTAGTTTGAAATGTCTGGAATGGATAAATTCATCCATTTAACAAATATTTGTAGAGTAGCAGCTATGTGCTAGACACTGGGCTAAGTCTTGCATATATACTAGTGAAGAAGCAGATGCTGTTCTGCCTTCACGAAGCTTGCAATCTACCTGGTAAAAGAAATGTGTCAGTTAGAAATGTTTTGGCTTCATTTTTTTTTTAAGTCTAACAATGTCTTAAACCATAAGTGCATTTGTGGCTTGCAAAATTAGAAATCCATAATAAGGAGGCCTAGATTTGTTTCAGCTACTCAGTGATAGTATATGAATCCCTGAACCTTCCTGTCTTCTGTGACTCTCAGTGTGAGAATGATGTCTTGCTTCATGGTCACAGATGGCTGCCAGGTTGGTGATAAACATTGGTGAAGACCCCTGGACAGAAGTCAAGCCCATTCTTGCCAGTGGGAATTCTAGTCCAGTGACATTTCAAGAGAAGTCAAAAATCTAAATGTCTAAAGGAAATTCCCCAATTTTAAATGTTGGTGATGAATTTAAAATAACATTAATAAAATGGTGGCCCAAACAAATATCTACCGGTCAGCTTCTCTATGTGGGCCTGCAGCTTGCAGCCTCTGAGCCAAGCTTATCTTATCCAGAGGGCCTCTCGCAGCAAAGCTAATCATCTGTGCCTTGGTCCCACCTCACTGCAACTTAGATGAGCCATCCCATTCCTGCCCCCTAGTGATTGCCCTGAGGTGATATATTTCCACTCTTTCTAGTACCTTCCAGCCCTAGGACTACACACTTCAGTTCTGAATCACCCTTATCCTGATATTCAGAAGGGTCAAGAGGCCAATCACAACAATCTCTTGAAAGACAATGAAGTTTTTTTAGATGTGTTCATCATTCATGTAACAAATATTATGCAGCACCCACCGTGTACCAGGCACTGTCCCAGGAGCTGAAGAGGCAGTAAAACCAAGACCGATGGCCTCTTCCCCAGCAGAGTCCTCCTTCTCTCTGTCCCTGGGTCCCCACCTCAACTCTCTGCTCCCTCTTTCCCAAGTGGTACGGTGCCCAGCCCAGAACCCGCAGGTCCCTGTTCTAACTCTCTCCTTGCTATACTAACTTCACTTCCCAGAGAATTCCTTACCTTCTGATCCACCTTTCCACGCTCCTTCTCCTAACCTGAGAAAACACAAAGTGGATGTTTGGGCAGGAGAACATTCTTCTTTAGGTGTTCAGCAAGTCTCACTCCTGGGTGATGCCAAGCCACAGAGGCCATCGTTATTCTTAAAGGACCTCCCAGCAGGGCCCTGGGAAGAGAAACTGAGTGGAGTGCGCTCCATGCTACAGCTCAGTGTGGGGTGTGGAGCCTACTTCCTGCGCTGGTTTAGCAGAGTGCTGCTGACAGAGTATTTGCATCTCGCTGGGGGTTTCTCCAGGTCAGCGAAGACTTAGCCCAATGAATTGCACCCCTGACTGCACATTGAAATCCATAACCAATGCCTCCATCTACGCCAATTAAACCAGTGCCCTGAGGGTGAGGCCTGGGCATTAGCAGTGTGTAAAACTCCCTAGGTCAAGAAGCAGGTGGCAAACCCCAGAGAATGAACCTGGAATGTAGCAGCAGTTTCTGCATGAAGGAGAGGTTTGTAGACTGGGGCCCCCCTCACTAAGTGCAACCACAGAATCTCAGCTCAGCCACAGCTTAGACCAACCAATTGACCTCTCTGGACTCAGTCTTACTACCTATAAAATGGGGATCGTCATAAACACTACCTACCTTGCCAGATTAAATGCGATGATGAATGGAAAGGTCTTGACTCGTGATAAAAGCTATTAATTGCTCATTAATTATCTTCTGATTCTCTTCATGAGGAATTATCTGTTAGGTAAGACCAGTCCTGACTCCCACATGGCTTAGGTATGAGTTCCAGATTCTGTGAGAGAGCGTGCGTGTGAGTGTGTGTGTGTGTGTGTGTGAGAGAGAGTGAGTGTGTATAAGTGTGCGTGTCTGTGGCCTTGTATTCTTGTCTCTCTCCCTCATACTCTTCAACCACAATTCTATCAAGCGCTGTCACAGGGGGAAGTTTTGACAGCTTGGAGGATGCTCATGGTTCAAGGTGGTTGCCGAGGTACCCAGCAGCATCAGGATCGCTTGCTCCCTTTCATCTGAAACTCTTTCTAGAACACAATTGTGCTGTCTTTAAAGTGAAATGTGAAGAAAATGGCAGCTCGGCTATTTTTAGTCACACTTCTGTCTAGAGAGACTCTGAATGGCTTTGTCACCACCAAGCAGAACTAAAGGAAGCTGGTCCTCTCCCAGAGTGTCCTGTGGTGTCTGGAGCTGACAGTTCTTAGCCAAGAAGGTTTCTGAAGGTATGTCTGGAGTAGCACAGATGGGGACAATGCCATTATTAGAGGCCTGGTGAGGGGACTTACAGAAAGCATAGTGGAATAAAAGAGGAGAGGCAGAGCTAATAGACGAGTTTTCTGAGCTTCCCACTGTCTCCCAGTCCCCTCTCTGACAACTCAGTCCATTTGGTGAAAAATCAGAATTTGAAGTTGGCATTCCAAAATTCGAGCAGTTTAAAGGTAGAAGGGCCACACCCCAGAGGACCACACAAGGTGGTGAGGGGCAAAAAGCACAGTGGCCCTGGAGATAGACAAGCTTGGGCTCAAATCTCAGCTTGGCCATGGACTAGGCCAACCAATCAACCTCTCCAGACTCAGTCTCCCCACCTATAAAATGGGGTTAGTAATAAGGCATACCTACTTTCCTGGATTAGATAAGATGAGTGTAAAGACCTGACTATTATTAATTGTTCACTTGTCCATTTATTCGACAATTATGGAGAACTTGCTCTGCATTTGGCACTCCTCCAGAAGCTGGGCTCGCAGCCATGAACAGCACAGTTGGGGGTCGAGTATTTAGCTGGCATGGCCAGAGAAGGCCTCGCCGAGGAGGTGGGAGAGGGCCGTGCAGATGTCTGGGGAAGAACATGTCAGGCAAGAGGGTCAGCAAAGATGCCGAAGAGGGGATGGGTCAGGAGAGTAGGAGGAGCAGCAGCTCAGAGTGGATGAGGGAGGAGGCAGGAGAAGGCAGAGTCAGAGGAAAGAACAGGGTGCTGGCTGAACCATTATAAAAATTCGGGGTTTACTCTGGGTTGGGAGCCACTGGAAGCGTTTGAGCACAGGAGCAGCCTGATCTGCCTGCATTGTCCTGTGGTCCCTCTGGCAGCTTGTGGAGAACAGAAAGAAGGGGGGCAAGGGATGCGGTAATCCAGACGAAAGACAGTGGTGGGCTGGACCAGGGTGCAGCACAAGAGGTGGTGAGAAGTAGCCAAATTCTGAATATATTTTAAAATTAGAACTGACAGACAAAATATGGAATATGAAAAAAAAACAGAGCAGTCAAAGACTCTAAGGTTTAAGGCCTGTTTATTCTGTTTGTTTGTTTGTTTGTTTTCAGTGTTATTCAGAAAAAGCATAACCTCAAAATAAAGGACAATCCTCCCCAAATATAAAAAGCTGGTAGTCTATGCTACCCTACCAGCCGCGCGAGGGCATCAGCGTGGAAGTGGACCTTCCAGCCCAGTCGAGCCTTCAGATGACTGCAGCCTTAGCTGACATCCTGACCATGGGTCATGAGAAACCCTGAGCCAGAACCACCCAGCTGAGTCACTCCCAAATTCCTGACCCTCAGAAACTGTGAGATAATAAAGGTTTATTGATATTTTAAGCTACTAAGTTTTGAGGTAATTTGCTACATATTAATAGAATTAATATAGCCCTCCATCAATAGATGATGACACATTTCTTAGCCTGATACAGAGTCTTACCCTGACTCCTAGTACTTACCTTCTTCTCTGGCTTCACCTCCCAACCCTCCCCATACATATCCCCTGTTCCTGAGCCACCAGACCTAAAATTTTCTGAGTGCAGAGAACATGCTCTTTCTCACCTCTATGCACGCTCAAATGCTAATCCACCTCTCTCTGCAATGCCCTTCCCCAAACCTTCCTAGGGATCCCCAATTTATCACTCAAAATCCAGCTCAAATGACACCTTCCATAAAGCTTTTGCAGGACAAATGAACATGTCTGTGGTCCCATAGCACTCTGCGAACACCTCTGTCTGTGCCCTGGTCACCAAGAACTGTGATTGATTATGCATTTCTGCTTTCTGGACCTGAGAAGAACCATGTCTTACCCATTTTGGCATTACTCCCATGCCTGGTACATAGTAGGTTCTCAGAAAATGTATGGAGGCTAAAAATATTCAGTTACCACTTGCTGAGCGCCTTATTGGGGGCCAGCACATTGCATCTCCACCCCACCAACCCTGTGAGGTAAGAATTTTACAGATAAGGAAACTGAGTCTCAGAGAGGCTGGCACTTTGCCCGAGAACTCACAGCTGCTGAGTGATTTATCCAGACATGAAACTGAGGGACAAAATGAATTTCCTCCAAGCACTTTCAGTTCTCAGGGTTTTTCTCTGCATTAGCTCTCACTACAACCCCATAGGTAGCTGGCAATCATGGGAGAAATGTATGCACAAAACATTTGCAACAATAAATTCTGTGCAAATGCAAGGGGTGATAATTGCCCTTCACAATCCCAGCCTTCTTGGTACAGACCCAGAGGCTGGGATTCAAATTCCTAGGCCATTGTGTTTCCAAATGGCATTGTGTTTTCAATCCCCACCAGGTCCTACGTTGCAGTGACCCCTTCTAACAAGGCACTGTGACATGTGGGTGGCCACCCCTCCAATGAATTTTCTGAGCCCGCCACCGTCAGGCAAGCAAAGGGAGCCAGAGGAAGGCACCCCGTCGAGGTGAGCGCTGTGTGTGTAACACTCCAATTTATGGTCCTGCCACCGCTGCTGCATTTGGCATTCACTGTGATCGCCTCTGTCCTAATGAATTTATCTGGTAATAATGTGGATGTCATAGGCACTTACGCTCCGCATTGTCGCAGCGTTTCTGCCAGCACCGCGGTGACACGCTCGACCAGGAACTTGGCCAACTTCGAAAGAGGTTTTGGGCTTCTTTTCCACCTTTTTCAGATGACGCAGGCATTTCTGCTGAGCAGCTGCTTCTGTTGCCTCTCTGACCCATAACCGTTTTGATTTTTGCCTTTGAACAAGGCCCCAGCCCACCTGTGGGTGCTTCTAGAACAGCGCCATCCAATAGATCGTCCTGTATCCGCGCTGGGCAAGGTGGCAGCCACAGGTCACATATGGTCACTGAGGACTTGAAATATGGCTCGCATGACGGAGAAGCTAACTTTTAAAATTTATTTCATTTTAACCCATCTTAGTTTAAATAGCCACATGTGGCTCATAGCTACCGTCTTGGACAGCACGGTTCTAAAAAGGGAATAGATCAGAGCTTCTCAAACTTAACGTTTATGCAAGTCACCCAGGGACCTTGCTAAAATGCAGGTTCCAATTCAGTGGGCCTAGGGTGAAGCCTGAGGTCCTGAATTTCCAACAAGCTCACAGTTAATGTCCCTGCTGCTGGTCCACAGACCACACTGCAAGTAACACGCGATCTGTGTGGTGGTTACACGGGTGTTCATAAGGAAAAACCCATGGAGCTGTACACACGAGATGCATGCACTTTCCTATGTTTATGTTGCATCTCAGTCTCTGAGGTCGCAGTGTCTTCATATACTAAGTTTCATGCTTCTCAGCATTGATTTGAGTCATAGGTTTGAAAGACAGACAATTTTACCATTAATATGTTCCAAATATTGCATGAGATATATTAAAAAATTAATCATTGTTTATCTGGAATTCAAATATAACTGGAGGCGTTGTTGTTGCTGTCATCGTTGCTGATTTGCTCATTTGAGCGACTCTCCTTCTACATTAAAATCACCCCAGAAAGTTTCTTTTAATGCCAATCAATGCCCAGGCCTCACCCCATCTCAGAGATCCCCGTGGGTCTGGGCATAAGAATGTTTTGAAAGCTCCCTGGGTGACTGTAATTGTAGCCAGGGTGTGAAGCACTGGTCTAGGGCAGCAATCCTCAAACTTTAGCAAACATTAGTATCCCCTCGGGGAGGAGGGCTTGTTAAAATACAGATTGCATGGCCCCTCTCCCTGAGTTCCTGAGTCAGTAAGTCTTGGGTGGTTCCCGTTGCACATCTAACAAATACCCAGGTGATCCTGATGCTGGTGGTCCAGGGACCATGCTGACCTAGGGATTAACTTCACCCAAACTAGGAGCAACCTACTCCCCGGCCCCTTATTAATCAGCAGGTACAGAAGCAAACATCCAACACAACCTGAGCTGCCAGGGAGTCAAGGGTGCGATTCCCCCAAGGAATTCACTCTTCTCCCTCCTCTAAAGTGGTGAGAGGTGACAGGAAGCTCAGTAGCTTTAGGGTCAGATGGACCTGGTCCCAGCACTTCATAACCTCTGGACCTTGAGAAATGTATGCCCGCTCTTAGAGCCCCGTTAGTAAAATGAGCACTTACTGCTTGCATTTCTTGAGAAGGTAAACGGGCTACGGTGTGCAGTGTGGCCCAGTGTGTGGCCGTCACTTGGAGGAAAACTCAGTCCTGAGGCAGCTCCAGCCAGGACGCTGTAGACAGTATCATCCATCCTCATAAATCTTCAGCAGAAAGATAACAAGCTTGGCCGAGCCTGAATTTTAATCCAGGCCAATGATATCCAACTCTGGCTGCTATTAGAGTCATCTGGTGAGATTTTTTCAAGTCCTGACCCTGGACCCCACACCCAGCGTTTCTGTGTCAATGGTTCTGGGATGGTGAGGCCTAGGCGTCAGTGTCTTTGAGGCTCCCCGGATGTTTTCAAGGGTTAAAAGGACCGAGAACCACGCATCCCAGGCTGGGGAGAATCCCCATCTCCTGGAAAATTGTGGGACACCTCTTCACCTCAGCTTCATCATCTGCTTTCACGGCATATAAACAAACCTTCTCTCTTTCACCAGACAGTGGGAGAAAAAATGCTGAGCTGAGAGATCCAAAGAAGTCTTGGGGACGACCCCGTCCAGCCTCCTCATGTCACAGGTGATGAAGCTGAGACTCGGAGAGAATGAGCACTTGGCCCAAGGTCACTCGGCTGGGTATTTAACTCACTGTCTGTAACGGCCCCAGCTGTGGTTCAAAATCTATTTATTTTTATCGAACAAACACTTCTAGCCTTATTATGGTCAGGAGACTACTCTAAATGCTCTACAAATATTAACTCATCTAATCCTCACAGCACCTCTAAGAGCTAGGTGGTGGTGGTGGTCCCATTTCACAGACTAAGCAACTGAGGCCTGGAGAAGTTATGTGACCTGTCTGAGGCCACATTGTATATGGGAAGCACTCTGGTCATTCATTCAGTGGAACACTGAGAGCCCATGTCTACTGGGACACATACCTTAGCATCTTTGTTGACAAAGGACAGAGTTCCTAGAAGGAAAAAATACTGATCACTTTTCCCTGTTCATCAATGAAACCAACTATAAAGTGACTGGGACGAAGGTCCTTAACTTTTACAAGGACAGAACGTCACGTCTCAGTACTCCTGCCTTCTCAACTCAGCGCCTCTAACTGCCCTCCTAATAAAAGAAACCATAAACACTTTTTTGTACCAAGAAAGCTTTGCCAGCGAGGGAAATGACAATTTAGTGTCACTGGCTGCTTGGCCAGGAGGTGTGATTGGACCAGTCTTAGCCCCCTGTCAAGTTCTGCCTGGACATTCATCAGCCCAGGATTCCAGAAGCCTGAAGACCTTCTTGGCAAGTTTTAGTGCCCCCAAACCGTGGCTCTCTGCTGAGGAGAGGAAAGGAGACCTTGGTCAGAAGTTCTGGAGGTTTTTCTGAGACCCTCATGTGCTATTTGGAATAGCAACCTTGATCAAGGCACCATTATCCCCACCGTTATCCTCATCTTTGCAAAACTCAAATCAGTTCCCATCACACCTGCACTCTGAATTCTTCAATAGCTCCCTATTCCCCTCATGATAAAGGCAAGCTCCTCAGCAGGATCTGATCACGTTTATGAGTTGCTCCAACCTCCCCCGGCTTCATTTCCCAGGCTCCTCCCATCCTTTATCTTCCAGCAGCCCTGATCTACCTTGTAACCCAGACTCACACTTTGCTGGCTCACATCTTTGCTTAGGCTGTTCCCTCTACTTGAAGCGCTTTTCCCTCCCTTATCTGCCCACTCATCATTCCTAGTTGTGATGCTTAATTTTATGTGTAGACTTGACTGGCCACAGGGTGCCTGGATTAAACATAATTTCGGCATGTCTGTGAAGGTGTTTCTGGATGAGACTAGCATTTGAATCGGTGACTCAGTACAGTAGATTGTCCTCCGAAATGTGGGTGGGCCTCATCTAATCATGGAGGGCCTGAATAGAACAAAGGGCAGAGAAAGTAAGAATTTGCCTCTTTCTTTCTTTCTGCCTTACGGTGTGAGCTGGGGCACCTCACCTCATCTTCTCCTTACCTCAGACTGGGACTTACACCATCAGCTCCCCTCGTTCTTAGGCCTTTGAACTTGGACAGAATTATACCACCAGCTTCTCTGGGCCTCCAGCTTGCAGATGGCAGATCATGGGACTTCTCAGCCTCCATAATCACATAAGCCAATTCCTCACGATAAATTTTCTTTATATATATATATAACTTATATTTTATAATATGTTTACATGTTATAAATTATATATCATATATCCTACTAATATATACATACACATACACATACACATACACATACACATACACATACACATACACATACACATACACATACACATATACATCTCCTCCTGGTTCTGCTTCTCTGGAGAACCCTAATACACTAGTTATCCTCCAAAATCCAAATTCCAAACCAGCTCCTTCCTTGATGCTGCCCCCCTTTTCCCACTGCCCAGAGTTACCTGCACCCCTCACCTGGGCCCACCGTGCTCCTTTGCCGCCCTATGGAAAGTGGTTGGCAGAGCAGGCTGTGGAGTCGAGGGAGAGCCCTTGCGTGCAAGGGTGGCCCTAGCCCTTCCTCACCATGTCATCTTAGGCGTGCTTCTTTCCATTTTCCCAGCCTCATTTTCTCCTTTTGCGAAATGGGAATAATATTAAAAATAATAGAAGCCTCTAACGGTGGTTGTGAGGATTACATGAGAAAACGTATGTGAGCTGCAGAGCACAGCGCCTGACACGTGTCAGGAGAAGGTAGTTGCCGTTATTGCGATGGTGGTGACGATGGTGGTGACGATGGTGGCGCTGACATCCACAGCTAGTCTCCAGCATTCACACACTCGAGTCTGGAACACGCTGCACTCCCAGAATTTGTGCACCGACGTCCGCAAGCCAAGCCTGGACGCCAAATGCCAGCTTTCACACATCATTTGACAAGTTACCCCTTTAAGGCAGCTCCGCACCATCCCTACCTCTGTTGAGATGATTATTTAGCTATTTCATCACCTTTTACTCTTATAACTTTATAAAAAAGTGACTGAAAAACAGAAAAGTGAAAGCACTGATGTTAATGATATAAGGGGGCAAATCTCAGCCGAGATTGAAATGAGCGGGGAAGCCCCAGGCGGGAAGCCTTGCCCTCGTGGGACTGAGGCCGGCTCATTGTGCCTCCGCTTGAAGGGAGGGACAGAATTAAAGTACATATCGATGCTGGAAATATTGTCCCCGACTGTATCGAATGGATGAACTGCAAGAACATTATGCTAAGAAAAGCAACCGGATGCAAAGACCACAGAAAGTATTGTATGATCCCATGACATGAAATGTCCAGAAAAGAAAAATGTACAGAGACAGAAAATAGATTAGTGGTTGTCTCGCGCTGGGGAGGAAT
This sequence comes from Miniopterus natalensis, assembly GCF_054644295.1. Classification (NCBI taxonomy): domain Eukaryota; kingdom Metazoa; phylum Chordata; class Mammalia; order Chiroptera; family Miniopteridae; genus Miniopterus; species Miniopterus natalensis. The sequence continues at coordinate 87,778,443 of NC_142083.1, forward strand.
GGAGATTGATGGCAAAGGGGCCCGGGTTTCTTTCTGGGGTGGTGGAAATGAATTAAAATAAGATGGAGGGCTGAGCAGTTGGTAGTAAGGTACACGCAAGATTTACACAAAGGATTTACAATTGTGTAAATTATAAGCAAAAGGCCTCCAAAAAACAGATCTGTTCAAAACCTCAAGAATGCAGGGCGAGGACCGGGGCCCCAGACGCGTGCCCAGTGGAGTGTTCACCCTCCCCGGGGATGACGTGGCACAAGTCTGTCACACGGCGGGGTCCCCGTCTCCTCCTCCTTCTAACAGAGCTGATGTCACAGCCTCGGCCATGCCTGGAAGCCTCTGTATTTATCCACAAGCCATTTCTCTTCTCCGAGGATCAGCGGGGGATTAAGAGCCCAGAGATTTATAAATGTCACGCTCTGCGCCCAGCAGGGAGCGCCTGGGCCTGAGCGTGGGATCTGCAGGCGCCGTGGGCGTCTCTCCCGCACGTTGTGCAAGCGAGGGCGCCCTGGGCAAAGATCCCGCTCAGACTCGGGGCCGCTGCAGACAGGCAACTTGACAACTTGACTTATTTGAAATAAGTCATGATTTTTAAAAAAGCAAACATGGATTATCCCCTCATACATGCAGGGCCCTGAGAACTTAAGTATTATATCCTTTATACCATGCACTCGCCAGTATTCACGGAGGGCCGGCCTGCTAGGTGCCAGGGCCTAGCTGGGGTGCAGCCATGATCAGAATAAATCAATATTCCCTCATTCCCGAGGTGTGCCTTCTGCTGGTGTATTGCAGGAAGGGTGGGGAGACGGAGGAGGAGAGAGCAGGTAATAAGGAAAGAGCATAAGCAAAATATAAAGCATGTCAGGCCGCTACAAATACTAGAGGCAACAGAGCAGGAGAGAAGAATTGGCAGGGAGGAGTGCAAGTTTAACTGGGGCGGTCAGGGAAAGTTCATCGCATTTAAGCAGAGGCCTGAGGTGGGGGCAGATGCCTGGGGGAAGAAGATTCCAGGCAGAGAGACTGTATAGTCACAGAGTGGTGAGACCATCACAATAATCTAAAAAGAAACCGCGTGCCTGTTAGCAGTCACTCCTCGTTTCCTCACCCCCTGCCACCACACATCTGCTTTCTGTCTTTATAGATGATTTTTGAAATTAAACACTGACTCTGGCTGATGTGTAGAGAAGAGATTGTAGAAGGTGCAGGGTAAAAGCAAGGGCACTAGTTACAAGGCTGTTGTAATCAGGCAATCCTGGCTGAAATCCTATGGGGTGGAGACGATTATTGTGCCCGTTTTACAGATGAGCAAACCGAGGCTCAGAGAGGTTAACATACCCAGTCTCATGGCTAGGAAGGGGAAGGGAAGTGGCATGAATTGGGACCCAGCCTGTCATCCTGGGGCACCGAGCCATCACTAGTCCTGCCTCAAGGGCTGCAGTAGATTAGATCAAAGTTCCCAGTTCCTTCCACCCTCCCTTGGTCATGTGACTCTGCAGCACTTCCAGCTGAAGGAGGCGGAGTATGTTCTCCTACCCATAGAAGTTGGGTTTGGCCATGTGACTAGCTACGGCTGATGGGCTTTACAATTGTTTGTGTGGTTGGCTTGTCCACTTACGCTTCTGCCAACACCGTGAGAAGCCACTGCTTAAGGAGAACAGAAGATACAGGGAGAAGACTTGGATGCAGCCCCCAGTCTGGAGGCAAGCCCAGCTGAATTCAGATCCAACTCACTGAACCCCAACCAACCTACTGACTCAGGAGTGAGAACAATGAATGTTCAAGATGCCAACCCACCAAGACTTGGGGCATGTTTGTTACATATTGTTATTGCAGTAGACACTGACTAATGAAAGAACAAACTCTGAATCATTGAGGCCTCCTCTAAATAATAAAACCACCAGCTTACTCCTGGTGTTGGATTTCCAGAGAGTTTTCGGGCCCATTTTCTCATTTAGCCTTCACAGCAAGCCTATGAAGTAATGCCTTTATTCCTGTTTTATAGACTGAGATGCTGAGATCCAGGGAAGCGAAACGGCTTGCCTCTGCTTGCATGGGTCAGATGGGTGACCCGGGTCTCCAACTGCACATCTCCCAACCTCAATTCCAACCCTCTTCTGCCTTTCAACTTCCCTCCCCTGAATTGCTCATTATAATTATTTTATAATTAGTTAACAAACACACCAGAAGGAATCCAGCAGAAATGTCTAATGGCTCAGAATTTAATCGCTCCCACTAAACTTCATCATCCAGCGTGAGACTCCCCCTTGGAGCTTCCTCAGCTCCCTGAGGACTTTAGCACAGCCCTTAATGGGCTGCATTTTAATTGCTCAACTTCTGCAACCACCTCTTCCATCAGAAGGGGAGCTATTGAAAAGAAGGGCCGAGCACTCTTTGTCTCTAATAACCCCGGATTTTCACAAGGTCTGACCCAGAGAGAGGGCCAACTATGATTTTTTAATAAATTCACACAAAGGCAACAACTGGTTTTCCAATATTCAATTCACCTCAATATGCATTTAATTAAGTATCAGCCGTAAGGTGGTGAGGGGGAGCAGCCCACACCGCCCCGAAACGTGCCACTTTGGCACATGGGTTATTTGAAGTGAAGGCAATTAAGACCCAGCAGACAGAGGAAAATCTTCCTGCCTCTCCCTTAACTGCCTGAAAGAATTTAGATACAACGCATGTGCCGGAAGGGAGCTATTACCAGAGATAACATTTTATGTCAGAAGGACTTATCTGCAGGACATGACAAATATTTGTTTCTGAAACATTCTTCTTCCCATCTTCCTGTGAATTGTCTTCCCCCCGCTTTGAAGCCGCAGACCTCCACCCTTCTCCTAGGCTCAGGGTGGCATGCAAACCTCAAGTGCCTGACTGCCTGGGACTCTCGTACTTTATGGGGCTCCGGTACATACGCATGAAATTTGGTTTTCTCCTGTTAATCTGTCTCATGTCAGTTTAATTATTATACCAGACAAAGAACCTAGACAGGAAGAAGGAAAAGCTTTTTCACCTTTACATGGAGACACTGACACCCCACAGACGGGTGTGCTAAGCATACCCTTTGGACTCTGCAGTTTGTATCCCATGGTCCTTGTACCAGAGACACTTCGCTCTCCCTGCACCCAAGAGTTTAGCAGTCAATATGCCTGGAGATGATGTGTGTGAATATGTGTGTATACTTATGTGAACGTCTGTGTATATGTGTATGTACATTATCTGTATATGTGTTTTTGTATATATTTGTATGCATTTGCATATGTATGTCTTGTGTACATATATATGTGTGACTGTGTATATATAAAAGCATGCGCATATACATGTCTCTGCACACACGTTTGTGCATACCTGAATATGTGCGACTTGTATGTGTATTTGCACATGAGTTTCTGTGTGCATATGCATATCTGCGTGCACACATGCATGTGTTTGTGCTTACATGTATGTAACTGTGTGTATGTGAGTGCATGTGGGTGCCTACTCTCCTTTTCTCTTCTCCACTTTCCAACCTCCCTCCACTTCTCTTTTTCTTAAAATTGCTCACAGTCTTCTTACCAGACAGTAAAACATTAGTCCTTGATCCAATTGTTAGTGAATATTATTTATTCTGCCTACAAATATTTATGGAACACCTGCTATGTTCCAGGTCCTGAAGATAAGACAACCAAAAAAAAGACATCCTGCTCTCATTTGCATTCTGGTGATTGCTTCTACCTTAGATGACTGGTAGAAATAATTAGCAGTAAGCAAAATTAACAGGGCAACACTGACACACACAAGAACTTGTAATGGGCTGGAAATTGACAGAAGAATAGTACTGTTGACAAAATTTAGATCAGTAAACAATTGACCCAGGAGATTTGAACTTGATAGAAAAAAATGGTCAAAAAGATATGAGTAAGAAAGCCAACAAAAACTTCAAAATAGAAATTATAATCAGCAGAAAGCTGGTATAAGAGAAAATACTGATGAATCAAATGTCCATTGTAAAATTTAAATGGAATATAATCAATCCCATGAAAATAATTCTACTATGAATAAACATTTTAATAGAAATGTTGAGCCGTATAGCAAATTAAACACTAGATTTAAGTGACTTAATGGAATTTGCTCCATGAGACACTTTGTTGGGGAAAATTAATGTTGCGAGAATTCTCACATTGATGTGTGCATTAAAAATGTCCATGAGGTGGAAACAAGGGTAAAGATGGAGGGGGCTCAGTACTCTTCACCCGTGTCACATAATTCATGGATAGACTCAATCCTAGGCCATTCAGCAAAGTACAAGAGATCCTTGGAGCACTCATAGCATCAGACTGAAGCTCAGTCAGAGGCTACACGCTCAGCCTCTCTACTGAGTGCTTCTCAAACATCATTGTGCATTCCAGTCACCCAGGGGCCTGGTTAAAATGCAGATTCTGAAGAAGCAGATCTGGGCTCCGAAGGAGATTCTGCATTTCTAACAAGCTCTTGGTAATGCAGATGCTGAGCTGCAGACCACGTTCTGCGTATCAAGGTCTCTGCAGACACCACAGGTCTGGGATACAAGCAGCCCTCTCCCTCCCGGGTCTCAGATTCTCAGAGCAGCTGTCTGCATTGCGTCATCCCTTCCTTGAAAGGCACTGCTGTGTGATCTTACCTGCTTTGAGAAATTTGCAATGCAACTTGGTCAGCAGGACCCAGGCACCAGAGAAGCCTGCCTGAGCCTGCCTCTGGTATGATTGTTGATCCAGCCATTTGCCTTGGTTTGGGGACCTTCATCCCCCAATCAGAGAACTTTGAGAGAGTCACTAATCAAATCCTCTTCATAATTCCCTAGAGAGAGAACAGGCTTAATCCAAAGGAAGGAATCACTAAGAGTAGAGGCTGCCTGGTCAGATGGAATAAGTGTAGACTCTGAAAGCTGAAGTTCTAGGTTCAAAGGCTGACTCCCTCACTTACTGGTTTCGGGCAATCCAAGTGTCCCCTCTGGGCCTCATCTGTTTAATGGAAATATGAGGCTAAAATGAGAAATTTTATGTAAAACTCACAGCACCTAGCCAGAATGATGTTCTGTACATGGTGGTGTCTAGATCCAAAGAAGATGGAATTCCTGTGGGTGCAGTGCACAGAGTGAGATATTTGGGAGGCTGGAGGTTTCCTGGCACCTTTTCAGTTGATTCAATTGGCAGAGCCAGTGATTGAATCCTAGAGTCCCAGAGGTCAACACTGCAGAGCAGACACAGAAGGGCTTTTAAAAAAACAGAACTCACTTGGTCTTTGCAAAAGCAAAACAAAGCCAGACTCAGCAGACACTAGCAGCCCTGTCTCCAGACGGGCACTGACTGGTCCAGGGGCCTAGGGCTTACCCCAGAATACCTTTGGAGTCTCTTTAAGAAAAGCAAAGTGAGAGGACAAGTCAGGCACATGTTCCTCTTTCTCAGCTGCCCATGAATCTCAAGTGTGTTTGAAAATTCTTAGAATTCAGAAGAGTGGGAGCCTCAGAGCCCCTGTCCGTGGTGCTGCATCTATAATTTTAGGACATCAGTCCCAGGGGGGTGGCTGGCGCAGGCCATAGGTGTAGGACAAAGGCAGTGCTCACCTGTGACACCCTTGCTGAGAGGACCCTCTATAGCTCAGAGAAGGACACACCCACAGCACAAACTGGAACCCACTTGGCTCCACTGGGGACATGTGATTGCAGGAGAGCAGACTTGGAATGATGCCCATGGCCTTAGACTGATCCAGGCTCAAACCCCACCCCGGCACTTCCAAGCAGTGTGACCTTAGCCAAGTCATTTCAACTCTGAGCCTCTCTCTCCACATCTGTAAAATGGAGATAATAGCTCCAACTTCATCGGGTATTATGAGGATTGAATGAGTTATTGTTATAGACTGAATGTCTGTGTCCCCCCAAAATTCATAAGTTGAAATCTAATCCCCAATAAGATGGTATTAGGAGGTGGGGCCTTTGGGACGGGATTAGGACAGGAGGCTGGAGCCTCATGAATGGGATCAGTGCTCTTATAAAAGAGTCTCCAGATAGCTCTCTCGGCTCTTTGGCCATGGGGTGACAGTAAAAATACATCTGTCTCTGAGCCAGAAAACAAGCTCCCACCACACACTAACTCTGCCAGCACCTGATCTTGGACTTCTCGGCCTCCAGAAAGGTGAGAACTGAATTTCTATTGTTTAGAAGTCACCCAGCCTAAGGTATTTTTGTTATAGCAGCCTGGATGGAGTAAAACAGTTACGCATAAAACGCTTTGTTTAGGACCTGGTCCATGGAAGGAGGTTGCCTTAGCCAGGGTTTCAGCTTAACCCAGGGCAGTAAATGCTGAGACAAGAACTTTTGTGTAGGTAGTTTGTCCGGGGAAGTGACCCCAGGGGACAGAGAATGGTGAAACAGGGAAGGAGAAACACCCATGAATGGTGTGTCCCGGCTTGATCACCACCATGAGCGGATGGGGCTCAGTGTCGCCAGGCTAGCCCACTGTGCTGCCAGCAGCCAATTAAACCCCCACCCACGGGTACACCAGCCCAGTGTCCAGTTACTGCTTAGACCCTACAGTTTCACTCACATCCTCGATCTCGCTAACTGCTCACCTCCAGAATATGCCTGACTTCCAACAGAGATGACAAAGAAGATAAAAAAGACTGAATATGTGTTGAGCACCTGATAGTGCTCTAAGTGCTTTGTGTGTGTAGCATAATATTTGCATGTATCTGCAGATGTGTTTCTAATCCCCTTGCCAAAGTCCTGCTGATCCTTCCTCCCGCCCACGGTGGTAGGGTTTTCTGTGTTCACTGCTTTGGGGGGGAAAAGGTTATAAAAGAAATTCAGAAAGAGAAGAAGGATTAGTTCTCTGCTTCTAAGTTTCAAGACAAACTTTTGAAACTTGTGCCAGAAATAAGAGTTTGAGAGAATCTTTTCCTGAGTTTCAAAACCCCCGGTTTTGAGCATCAGATGTCAGGGCCCTACAAGACTCGAGGCATAGAAATGATGCCATAAATAATAGATTTGGGAGAATTTATAATCAGTCAGAGTGAGTTTGCCTGCCTTCAGGGGCTTGGAGATTGCCAGGACTGAGGGGAGCGAGGAAGACCTTACGTTGGTGTTTCTCCACCCATCGCTTCCCCAGGTCAAGTCCAGGGCGTTGGCCCTGAAAGGAAAAGAACAGTAACAGAGGGCAGAGGCCTGAATCTTAGCCCCCAGGCGAAGGTTAGGGGAAAGCAAGTCCTAGAATGACCCCAATAATTCTTGCCTCCTACAGTTCATGCCCCTGTGTAAACCCCTCCCCTTGAGCTTGGGGTAGAATTATTGACTCACTTCTTGTGAGTAGAATATGGCAGAAGCAATGAGATGCCACTTCCCAGGTCAGGTCACAAAAAGACTTGCTTCTGCCGTGGTCTCTCTCTCTCTCTCGCTCTCTCTCTCCCTCACTCGCTCTCATGGGAGCCAGCTGTCCTGTGGAGATGTCTGTGTGACAAAGAACTGTCTCTGGCAGCGGCCAGCAAAGGTTTGAGGCAGCCGACCAACAACCACATGAATGGAATGGGAGCAGAGGTTTCTGCAGCCCCGGGGACACCTTGATTGCAGCTTCTTGGGAGACCCTGAGCCAGAAGCAGCCAGCTAAGCTGTATGCAGATACCTGACCCGCAGAAACCATGAGATAATCACTGTTTGTCTGGTTGGTTGATTTTAAGCTAATTAGTTTATGCAGCAATAGGTAACTAATACAGCATGAAAACCATTCAGGCAGAGGCCCCGGGGCAGCCTCTGAGCCCACACCTATGATAGTTTGGCTCTGGAAGTAGCCAGATCATATCTTTTGGGATGAGATCAGCATAAACATGTCAATCAGAACCAGAAAAGTGGAGAGGCTGTGCCATCCATATAAGGTGTATGTAGCAGAGACTAAATTGAAATACAGAGAGAGAAAGGGGTTACATTTATTGCATGATCAATGCGATATGGCCTTGGATTTCCACCTGCCACAACAGTCCACAACAGTCCAAGGAGATCTGCTTTATCATTTTCACTCTTTTACACTCGAGGAAACTCGGCTCAGAGAGTTAAAGCAACTTCCTTAAAGTCATACAGCTAGACTGTGGAGAGCTGCAACTCATGCTGAGGGCATTTGGCTCTGAACTCAAGCTCGGGGCCACTACACCAAGCTGCTTTATTTTCCTTCCTTGGTCCTAGGACACCTGAGGGGTGAGACTCAAATCTGGCTTCCCTGTCTGGTTCTCAGGGTTATGCGCACACTCAGTTTGGACTCCCATTTGGAGTCCAGCTTAAATCCAGGCCTGAGAGTCCAACTCCAGCTCTTCTTTTCCAGGGCATTTATTATTGGCCAACTGCTCTACTCATTTGTTAGCAAAATGACCCTTCTTGTTCAGAAAGGGGAAACAAGCAACTCCCCAGACACTTAGCAATAAAGCAGCTGCCTGGTTAGAATGGTTATGGTCCAGGAACCTATTAACAGGAAACAGATCAAAACTCTACTCAAAGGGGAGCATCCCAGAGAATTCACCTGGCCCCTTTCTTGCCCCTTTATCAGAAGCCGCCTATTCTAATTTTAGCAGTTTGCTAGTAGAGCATGGAGACAGGCTAATAAAGCATTTTAGAGTTGTTCTAGCTGCAGCAAGAAACGGCCTCAGTACAGGATTTCGGGATTTCAAGTTCATTGCACAAGAGCTGATATAAATAACTCCATGCCTCTATCAGTCTGCATAGGCTAGATTTTGCTGCAGAAATAAACAGTCCCAAATCTCAGTGGTTTAGCACAACCAAATTTTATTCCTTAATCATGCTGCATTTCCATTGGGATGGCAGGACACTCTGCTCCACACAGTCATCCAGGCTGTTGGAGGCCCCACCAGCTTGTAGCTCCACCACCTGGAAGGTGAGGCCTCCTCATTGGCTCCAGCTGGGAAAGAGCGGGAGTATGCTTCATCTCTAAATTGCATTTACTCAGAAGTGACATACTTCATTTCCAGCCTAAAAAAAGTAACCCCAAGGGGCCTGGGAACTGTGGCCTTCCACGTGTCCAGGAAGGTCAATCTGGCTTTGGTGAGCACCAGCCATGCCTGCCACGGTGCCCCTGGCATCTCCACCAGAGACATAGCCCCGTCTCTCACGGTGGACTCTGGACATGCATCAGGAGGCTTTAACCAACCTGAAGTTGCCCTGAAGGACCTTCTTTTTCTTACTTTCTTCTCCATCACAAACCAAAACTTTTCCTATCCTCGTGGAGCCATGAAATATTTCCCCTGTTGACTCCAGAGCACATCAGTGCCACGGAAACTGGTGCTTTGTAAAGTCGAAGAATATTGGACCTTAGAGGGACTATCAAGGCAAGTTTTATTTTATGACCTGAAGATCCAGAAATGGATGCGAGATTTTTGAGCACCTACTACATCCTATGAACTAAATTTTTAAAATAGGGATACAGAAATAAATAAGACACTAGCCTTGTCCTCAAAAATCCCATGGAGCCTTAGTGGGGGTGATTGACAGGTAAGCAAATAAATACCACAGGGTATGAATAGCACCCTGTGTGTGTGTGTGTGTGTGTGTGTGTGTGTGTGTGTGTGTGAGAGAGAGAGAGAGAGAGAGAGAGAGAGAGAGAGAGAAGAGAGAGAGAGAGAGAGAAAGAAATATTCAGGGTTCCATCGTGGAACCAAAAAAAATGAAGGGGAATTAAATGTGCCATGCAGGGTGAACATCAGGGGAAATTGGGGGGAGGAAGTCATGCAGAGTGAAATTTTAAAGATAAATAGGCAGTCACTAGGCAGGGCGGGACAAGTATTCCAGACATGGGGGATAGATGGGCAGAGGCCCTATTCAGAGACCTTCAGAGCCTCTGGTACTACATTTGCTATCACCTCCGCTACATCGCAGGGTCTAGCACAGTGCCTGGCACGTAACAAACATTCAGTTAATACACACTGAACTACTAAGTGAATGTATCTCCATGTGCCTCACATTTATCCAGGGGTTCTGATGAGTAACTCTTGTGTTACAGCCACATGAAAGATCCTGAAATCTCATGAGCCAGGCCTTCTCGACACAGCAAGCTGCTTCCTCCAGTGTTCTGAGCAGGTGGGGACCAGAAAGGAGGTGGCCACAAAGTGCTGGTGTGGGCATTTTGCAGCCTCTGAGCCTCACCTCTGGCAGCCTCCCCACTCCCAGGGGCTGCTTTTCAGAAGCTCAGCACAGAGCACTACTGACCGCATTTCCCTCCCGCAGAAAAGTGATTAATTCCCTCTCGCCTCTACCTGTGTGTTAAGCCTTTTGTATCTGTGTTTGCTGCAATTAAACACAGAATGTGTTGTTTAAACAGTGCTATGATTATGACACAGACAGGGAAAATATTCTAAATTCAATCATATTTAGTCTGGTCGGCCAGAAGAAAAAAAAAAAAAGTGTTTTAGCTGTGAAAGTTAAGGGAGAGGGAAACAGTTTTCATCCTGTGGACCAAAGGGTCGCAAGTTCGATTCCTGGTCAAGGGCACGTACCTGAGACACAGGTTCGATCCCCAGCCCAGGTCGGGCACTGCAGGAGGCTGCTGACCTATGTGTCTCTCTCACATTGCTGTTTCTCTCTCTCTTTCTCTCTCCCCCTCCCTTCCTGCCTTTCCACTCTCTCTAAAAATCAGTGGAAAAAGTATCCTCAGGTGAGGGTTAACAAAAAATAAAATAAAATGAGCTGTTTCCTTGGTGCCGGGAGTAGACCAGAAAGCCCGCTTCACAGTCCTCTGAACACTAGGGTAAGGTAAACACATCATTTGATTGTTTAAAGAAAAACATTTCCCCTCCAGGCCAAAGGGGACTAGTGAACATAGACCTACCTGAGCATTCAGGTAAGGACTAATTGCTGTTAAAGAAGTTATCGATTTATAACATAATAGATATCTGTGGTGAGGGGAAAGGTTATTTCTCATTTAGAAGGAAAAGGAAACCCCTGTCCTCACACCTTAATAAATGAGGAGTGTCTCTGTCTCCCTCCACCTGCTCTCCTCTTCACTTCTCAATCTTTGTCACATCTGGACCATGTTCCTTACTCAGAATGTCCAGTACATGTGAAGAGATGTCACTGCTTTAAAGGAAAGAGATGGAGAGGAAGGCGGGGGGGGGGGGGGGGGAAGGAAGGGGCAGCGAAAATGGTAGAAAACCTTTTCATATTTTGGGACCTATTGGAACCCAACAATTCAGAACAGAGAGGGAACTCTTGACCCAATCTCCAAATGAATTGGTGTCAAATGAGTCAGTAGCAACAAGGGCATGGGTGTTTAATGGGTGTGTGTGGACATGCCCTGCACACACTGTTCTAACTAAAAGAAGTGGGTACACGGAACACAGAGCATAAGATTAGCGCTGGCGTTTCCCATGCCCATTTTTCTCACAAAACTGGGAGCCCCTGGAAAATGGGAGGATGCTCTTCCTCTCTGTGTCTGCTTGATTTCTCTGAAAGTGTCCTACAGCCCAAGGCTCTGTCTTAGCATCTGCTCATCCCTCTGTCTGAGCTGCCTTCCTTGCTCCTTTCTTTGCTGCTCAGCTTTAATATTCAGCTCAGGCACCATTGCTTCCTTCAGGAAATCCACTGAGACCTTCGGGCTGGACAGTGGCCCTTCCTCTGTGCTCTTGTCCCACCCAGCACATCAACGGGACGTAGTTACAGCTCTGTCTCCCTATCAGACGATGACTCCCGGAGAGAAAGGCCTGAATCTCACTTATCTTTTGGGCATCACTCCTCACCAGTTTAAGGCACAGGCAGATAGATACCTGATAAATATTTATTGGATGAATAAAGGATGTTCTTTTCAGATGTTTTTTTTCCCCAATTTTTGCATTTCCCTTCCTCCTTTCTCCCTTTTATTGCCTCATCACAATCAACCTAACATCGCCCTTTATTGGGAGATTTGAATTTGAAATGCCTTCTCCGGTCTCTTTGGCCCCGTCACTGGGAAGCTGGGGGCCTTGTTTTTTGCAGGCTTGGTTCAATCCATGAAATATTCTTTGTTCGGGCTGATTGCAGGAGCCTTCTTATCACCAGCCCACTTCCGCTCAGAGGCTCCTCTAGTCCTGCAATTATTTTACAACATTTGTCTAATCAACCTGGGGCTCGCAAAGGCTCATAAATGGTGTTTGCCTTTGTGTTGCTACTTTTCATGAGTTTTCAGAATTCAACCCCTCTCGGAGCTCTTGGGGGAGAGATTACTTTCCATTCAGTGAGAAAGAATAAAGGTTAATCAGTAAGTGGTCTTGTGAATTAAGAAGACACTCAAGGGGAGAGAGAAAACAGAATCCACAATGCAGGGAGTGCGTTTCTAGGTTTATGAGCTCCTGCGCTGTGAGCCTCAGAGAAAAGAACGATGTCAGACGTCCTTCCTGACCATGTCTGAGAGAGGTGAATGTAACCATTGTAGTGAAGTAAAGTTAAGGGGTGCAGGAAGGGATTGAGTGCCTACTAGGTGTCACACTACAAGCTTGTGGACACTATTTTACCTGGTTGTGTGTGACAGCCACTGAGATGATTCCTGCTTCCAGGTATTTATGCCTCTGTCTAGTCCACTCCCGTATTGAATAGGCTGACCTGTAGGACCAGTAGGATTTCACAGCCATCACAGCATATGGCTTCCGAGGCTGAGTCATAAAAGGGGTTGTGGCTTCCTCTGGCTTCCTCTTGGATCACTCGCTCTGAAGGAATCCAGCTGCCATGAGGACACATGGCCCTGACCCCTGTCTGTAACTATCACAATGGGAATAGACATCAGGCTCAAACTGGGTCACGTGGATTCTCTCCCCCAGGAGCCTGGGTTGTGGGTTGAGAGACTGGAGGGGTGGCTGCCTTCTGCTGGTCATGAAAGTGAAGGAAAAGAAAGAGCTGTTCTGCTGAGCAAGGAAAGGAGAGTAGCCCCTGGGGAGATCAGGACAGCAACCAGCAAGACAGGTCTCCGGGGCCCTCCTATCTCCAATTCCTGGTCCCGGACCCTGGAGAAGCCTTGCTGTGCTTGAGTCCAAGAGATTTCCTGGGATCTTTCACCAGCCAGTGGCATTCTTTGAGGGGAAAGTGATAGACCTCAAACCAACTTAAGCAAAAAATGGGAGTTACTGATTTACACACCAGTGAGTAGTAGAAGGAGGTGGCCTCAGGCGGGACTGGGCCCGGAGAGGAAACAATGTCATCATCTCCACCACTTGCTCATCTGTGCCTTCCCAAAACCTGGGCCTGTGTGTGGGAGTCATTCTCTCCTCAAATAGAAAGGCCTTTCCCACACGGTGAGAAATAGGCCGCAAGCAAAACCTCCTCATTATTTTAGCTCCAGAACCCTGGAGGCAAGCGCCTTCTCCAGCTCCACATCAAAAACCCCCAGGGACAATCTTCGGGTAGGAGCTGAAAACATGTTAACCCACCCACCCCCCTCCAACCCCTGTTAGCAGGGACACGGTTCGCGGAGACTGGCTGGGCCGTCACCTGGCCAAGCGCTATGGCAGTGGGAGCAAGGCCTGTGACCCACAGCCTCGCCAGAGTCACCGATGGACAGAGAGGAAATGGAATAGGAGATGATGACCGTGACGCGTTCTTGGGCTGACTTCATTCCTTGCGATCAAAATACCTTCGATGGGGAAAGTGGCTGTAAAAAGACAACAGGCGGAATCCTTGCGATGATGAAATTGTTCTGCATCTTGACTGGACCAGTGTCAATATCCTGGTTGTGATATTGTCCTTAGTTTTGCAGTGTCACCGTTGGGGGAAACTGGGTAGAGGATGCATGGTATCTTTCCATATTGTTTCTTACTGCACTAAATGTGAATCTAAAATGATCTCCCAAAAAAGTTGAATTTTAAAAAGCTAAAAAACAAAGTAAAGGAAACCTTGATTCAAGATGACCCTGCCACCCAAATTAAATCTCAGTGGAATCCAATGGAAATGAATTCATCGGCAACAGATACTACCAATTAGTCACTCAGCCAACATCTTGGAAAAGCCAGATCCATTTTCTCCTGAATCTTTATTTTTAAAATGAAGTCCTGACAGGCTCCTTGAAGAGAAGCCTTGTCACATCCACCCCGTGATAATTAGAAGGAAAAGTTCAGGAATGTCCTGAAGGCCACAGTTCACATACCATAAGACCTGCCAGAATGTGATAATCAGCTCAGAATTAGCACTAATTCTTCATAGTTTCTAAGCATATCAAATATTAAAATATAATTAGGCACTGCGTAAGTGACTAAAAGTTTTGACGCTAACTTTTCCTTTAACTGGGTCGAGGAACCAACTCATAGAAGAAATTTAAACATCGCTCATATAGAATCAAATTGTCCTTCTTAAATTGGGGTTGGGGAATGAGTGATGATTTAGTGGCACAGAAAGATTTGAAAACCAGTGTCCCAAGTCAAACCTCAGGTCTCTCTTAGGCAGTCACTTCTATGACTCTCATCCATAAAATACACATAATAATAGTGACCTCTCTCATAAGACTATTGTGTGCATATAAAGCAGTTAATATATGGAAAGCACCTGGCACACAGTAGGTCTTCAGTGAATGCTAGTGTCCTTCCCACTGGGAAAGAGCATGAAAAGGCAGGTGGTGTGATGAATGTGTTTTATGGGAACATAAAAACTGGGAATGCACTCCCAATTTAATTAGGAAAAAAAGTCAAATGTTCCTGTGGCAGATATTCAAGTATCTGACATGAAATATTATGATGGCGTTTTGGTCGTCTCTTCTTGAGAAGGATTGAAGGAGAATGTGCCAGTTAGAAAAATTAAGAGACTATAAATCCTTCCAAATCCCTGCATAGCCATAGGACTGGCCAGTAGAATGGTTCTTAAAGTAATATCCTCTTAAGAAATTAAATGGCTGATGGATGATACGGATACTTTTGTGACTGACTTATTTACAGGGGATATAGTCACAGATAGGACTTTTACATACTTTTCTGGTCGCAAAATTTTATTTGAAACACTGTAACTGAAGCAGAAACAGTCCCATTTTACGGGAGCCGAATTACTGCCTCTCTATCCCAAATTAATAGAGAAAAGGAAAGAAAAGGGAGGTGTCAGCCACAAACCATTTTCAACTCCTCACAGCTTTGTGCTATAAGAAATATAATAAAGCAGCAGGAAAGAAATTGCTTAATGCAATATTCATTCTCCCTTCTTCCTCACTAACAGAGCCCTCACTTGGTCAGATTGGTCTTTTGTCTGGTTTAAAACTACATTTCCCAGCCCCCTTGAGGATAGAGTGACCATGTCACACAGTCTAACCAGTAAGAATTAAGCAGGAGGTAGTAGGTGGGTATGTTAGTCATCTATGGTTGTATAACAATTACTCTCAAAACTTAGCAGCTTGAAAAACAAGCATTTATTATCTCCCTGTTTCTGTGAGTCCATGATCTGGAAGCAACTTAGCTGTGTGTTAAGTCACTCTCCAAATTAATAAGTTGTAGAACCTAGATTCTAACTCAGGTCCATCTGACTGCAGTGTCTGTGTTCTTTCGACCACACCAAATAGCTGGTTTGGGGTTGAAGTGAGTATTTCTCAATAACCATGGTAATTGCCATTTACTGAGCCCCTGCTATGTGTCTAGCTATTTACTGGCTTGCTGTTTTATTGAAGCTAAGCACAACTCTGTGAAGTAGGCACTATATTTATCCCTATTTTGCCAATGGTTAAAGAGGCTCAGAGAAGTTAAGTGAATTTCCTAGTTCCCACAGCTTTGCAGTGGTGAGGCTGGGATTGGATCTAGTCCATTGGATGCTCATGGACCATGGCTCATATGGCCCTAATATCAGTATTTGAGAGGTGACAGTCAGAGAGGGGCAAGTTGCATTCAATCAGGCTCTTTCTGCATGGTGACTGCCTGTTTACTAAAGACCGAAGCAAGAGGTCCCGGTCCAGCCCTACTGAGAACCTCAAAGATCAAATCTTAGAAGCTTAATTTGTTTCAGGTATGAAAACTAAGCAATAAAGTGCATTTTTTTGGTTTTGATAGGTTTTTGGGGGGAGCATTTTGGGGTTGTGTGGGGGTTTTGCTGGTATAGGGTCTCTGAGATTTAACCTGCAGTTGACCTCCCATATCTAAGCAGGAGTCAGAAATAGACCCCTGAAGACACTGAAGAAACACAGAAGGTGAGCTCAGCTCCTCTAAAAGGGCCTTTGAAAGCAGGCACTTCAGCAGACATTTGTCTCTGACCTTTTTTCAGGCCCACCCGTCTTCCAATGACTTACTGATGGTCTGTTGGGAAGAATTCCCCATCCTGTGTGAATTCCATCCCATTACAGAATCCTGCGTGGGGTGCAGATCCAGCTGCATATCCAGGGCGGGCTCCTGAACCAAGGCCAGACAATCCTACTCTTACCCCTGAAGACAGAGGGCACAGTGGGAGCGTCTCATGTTCCTACACATTCCTGAGGTCATTTCTCTCCGGCCTCAGAAGGATCCTTGGTTCCCATCTATGTCTCCACTTATTCCTCCAGTTCTACAAGCCCCTGGTTTCCTTCGGACAGTTACCCTCCGTGCTTAATTCAGCCAGAGGGGATTTCTGTTGCTGGCCCTGGGAATGCTGACTCAGAGAACTGTGAAGTCACACATGTTCCTTCCTTCTGAAGAGTCAGTTCCTTCTAATGAGCCACGACGTGACACTACTACTCTCCTGCACTGAACAGTGGTTGGTGGCTCTTTGGTTGCTCAAAATTGAAGCCATTCCAAGCAAAAGGAAGTGCAAATACACAAATGGAGCATTTATTAAAGGGTACAGTAGTGCATCATGGATGCCAATGGCTGGCAAGTCTTTGAAACAGGTCAAATGAGACATCGCTTAATGGTGAATTTCACTCAGTGCCTTCCTTTGGTGCTACCACCTCCAGGAAGTCTTCCCTGACCTCAGAGCCTCTCTTTTCTCTGTCTTTGTCATGCCTTGGCTACTTCCCTGCCCTTTCAAGGAAGCTCAAAATCTGTTATCTCATATGTATGTGTATGTGTGTATTTTGTAGGCATGTATGTATGTGTACGTGTGTGTATGTGTGTGGCTTTGTCTTTGCATAGTCCAAATTATCCTGCGACCCTCTGAAAGCCATAGTTTCTTGTGTGAACTGTTTCAGGGCTGTGATATACACGAATGACACACACAAACTATGCAAAAATGTGGCAAGGCGAAGACATGGGCTCTGAGAGTGTTAGCAGGAGACCAGGCCCAGTTTTAGAGGTGAGAGAGCCTTCTAGGAGGAAGTGAAGTCCCAGCCAAGCTTGGAACTCAAGGCAGCAGGTTTGGGGGAGTGGACTGTGTCACACTGTCACACGGAGGAGATGAACAACGCAAAGGCTGAGACCCTAGCAAGGGAGAGGATTTGTGTATCAACCTGGAAGCAGTTTGGCGAGGCTGGTGCCAGGGAAAGAAGGGCTGCAAATGCTGTCGGGGGAGCCTGGACTTTATCCCGGGGCCCATGAGAAGCCTGCTTAACTGAGGAGCAGCACACTGACTTTGGCATTTTAGAGGCTCACTCTGCCTGCCATCCAGAGGGCGGGTGAGAGCGGAGCAAGGCTGCAGGGACCCAGGGGAGCCTGCTGCCTCCCTGAAGGAGGGCAGGCACTGTGGCCCCTGCTCCTGGTGGGTTCCATTGAATGTTTGTTGCTCTTGCTGTTGAAATTCTTAGAAAATTTCTGCTTTTACCAGAAGAAAATCTTGCCTGCCTAGAGAGAAAACAGGATCAGCCCTACCCCTCCTGGGAGAAAATTAAGGCTGATGCCATTAATTGCTCTTTCCCAAGCATTTCTCATTAGGGATAGGAATGGTCAGCATCTCTCCTCCGCTCCCACTGGTACCCAAGGGGAAACGGGAAGCAGCCTGCCTGCCTCCCCCACATCCGAGGGAAAGGCTCCCCGAGCCTGCTGGGTTTCATTGTGCCTCTCGTCCTCTGTCCTACCCGCAGCCCAGGCTCGGGGTCCCCATCTGGCTGCCTGGGCCCCTGCCTCAGCTGCTCAGCTGTTTCCTTTTCATCTGAACAGCATTTGTGGTGTGAGGATGGTGGGAGGAAATAGGGGTGGGAAAAGCAGCAAGTGACATGACAGGAGCATGTGACAGAGCACCTGGGTTCCAATCGAAGCTCTGCCACTAATTTGCTGAGTGGCACCCTCTCTGTGCCTCTGTTTTCTCCTTTATAAGACAGGAGATGATAGGACCAACCTGTGAGATTGTTGTACAGACAAAGTTATCTGTACACGTGGAGCACTTTGAATGGGCCTGGCCCTGAGTAAATGCTCAATAAATCTTAGCTATCACTGCTCAATAAATGTTAGCCAAGAGAGGAAGAGATAAGGGGGGAGAGGGAGAAAAGGAAGGAGGGAGAAGTGGGGAGGAACAGGGAGAGGGAGAGAGAGGAAGAGGGGGGAAAGAGAGAGAGACATGTCAATTGTGTTTGAGGAAAAAAATACCTTCTTCCAACACATCAGATGATCACATTTTCATTCTGTGAGTACTTTATTGTCTCCTGTGTTTATATTTGTTTCTTAAGTTTATTGCCTACTGTGTTTATATTTGTTTAAGTTATCCCTCTAAACAACACCTGTGGGCTGTTCTATTATTTCTTTCTTAACACATGAACAAACTGGGACTCAGACATATGAGGTGTCCAGGGTCCCACAGCTCAGTAAGACCGGACTGGGCGGCCACGCCCTCCAGAGCCTAGTTTGTGCCCACGTTTGGCTGGCACCACGATGCTTAACACAGAGAACTGACACCTAGAAGGCTTCGTCCCTCAGCAAACGAGGAGGGATAGAATCTAACCCGCTGTTTGGTCATCGGAATCCCTGAGCACGTCCTCTGGTCACTTACTGCTCTCTGCATTAGTCATTTGTCCGGGAGTCGTCCCCAACCCTACACCCTATTTGTGAGCCTCCGCAGGGCAGGAGGCTATGATTTTTCCATCTCGAGTCCCCTGGTGGCTGATACAAGGTAGCCGACTTGAGTTGAACCCATCTCTTTAGAGTCAGCCAAACGACAACAAAATCCAACAATTTGCCTATTTCCCTGGTGTAAATACCCCTACTGTGGCCATCTCAGGCCAGTACTTGATCTTGGTATTTGGAGCTATTTGATCTTGGTATTTACTAGGGACCAACTGTGTGCCTGGCCCTGAGCAGAGGCAGAGCGTCACCCAGAGGACACTACAGACATGACGTGGTCCTCCAGGAGCTTGGTCACTTGTGGGGGAGGGGGGCCTGGCTTGTAGCATTTGCCAATTTCCTTGCCATACATGCTCCTCCTATGACTGTTTCAAGCTCCCCATCCCCAAAACTGGAGCTGGGAAGAGACGCTGGTTCCAGCACAGCACTGTTTCCAGGGCTTGTGGGGGAGCCGGACAGTAAACAAACAAGAGAGGAAATTAAATAACAACCGCCCACTTCTCCGAAGGAAACAAACAGGGCCCTGTGACAGAGAGAGAGAGGCACGTCACATTTAAGCTAAAACCTATGCATATGACTCTACTTTTCACAGAGCCTGTAATGGAGTTTTTCAACACAAACGGTGTTCTGGTGTTTGTCACAGAGACTTTACTGGAACTGACAAATCCTTCTTCTCGCCTCCCTCCAGGACCACCTGCCCCGGAGCACTGTCATCGAGGACGTGCTCCCCAGGGGCTCTGTCCTGAAAAAGAGACGGTCTGTGTCCCCAGGACTTGGCCGCCAAGGGAGGTTAAACGAATTAAGCCCCCTTGTCCTTCTCATCTGATCATGTCCTCCCCGTGGGCAGCTGTCTGGGGCTCACAGTGAAACCGATCAATAATGTCACCAGTTAGGCCATTGTCAAACCCGAGCAGAGCCGGGTTTTCTTCATCTGCTTTATGTGGCTGTTGGGTCCCAGAAAAATGCCTTGTGTGATTTAATTTAATTTTATTTATTTATTAGCCCTGGGAGATGGCCCCACTGGCCTCCTTCTGTTCAAATTAATCGAAACTGGAGACTCAGAAATAGTGGAAACGTTGGGGTTCTTTTTATCCCATGGAGAGCGTCTGTGGCATGAGTGATGTTGGACGCTGGCACCAGACCGTCTGGGTTTCATTCTGAGTAATCCTTTCACGTCTGCATGCCTTTATTTTCCTCCTCTACAAAATGGATATAATAAAATCCACCTCATAGGGATTACTGTGAAGGTTAAAGGAGCTCCCACATGCAGACTCCTTAAAAGAATGCCGGATATATTTAGCATTATTAATACTTTCCCATTCTGGTGTTTGATTTCATGAATAGCTGCTATGCGCCAGGTCCTGAGCTAGGAGCTTTGCCCAAAGAATCTCACTTCAAAGTCTGATACTTCTGCATTAATTTTGATTTGTTAAAATATTGAATGAAAATATTATTTATCTCGACTGCTGAGTTAGGGGGCATCCCCTACATTTTGCACCCGAGGCAAGTGCCTCACCTGCCTCACCTTAGTCTCGGCCCTGGTAGGTGCACAGTTGGTGCCTCTCCATCCCCTCTCCCTGTCTGCTGTCTACTCGACAGTTATAATTTCATTAATCACACCGAGTTCTGGTATGAAAATAGAATCAGCAGTTAAATTAGAGGGGGCAGAAAATGTTCATCCTTGGTTCCAATTTGTTGCTAGGAGCTGCAAGAAATGGTGGCTTTGAGGGAACCATCTCTGCTTAATGACTCTCTTTTTTTCTGATAGGTGTGACTTATGCACAGATGGCCAGGGGCCGGGGCCAGGGCAGGGCACAGCCCTCCCTACATAAAGGCACATGTACAGGAGGCCCAGTCGTCTCTTTCCCCTTCTCAGGTGCAGCTGGCACGGGACGGGGTCGACAGTCATGGTCATGATATTTGGAATGTCAGACTTCTTAGGACGAAAAGAGATGGTGGCAGCCAACAGTGGAGGCTCGTTCGTTCCTTAGGCCCTTGTCTGCTCCTCCATAGAATGTCGGCCACAAAAGAACAGAGACCTGGTCTGCTCTGTTCACTGCCATAGCCCGGCCCCCATGTGGCCATCTAGCAAATGGCGTGGAGCAGAAGCTCAAATCTTTTCTGAGCCAATGTGGAATGAATCTTTTTGACAATCAATAGAAAGCAAAGAATTAAAAAAGGGCTAGATCACATGAGGCCACATAGTGGAGGGTTTGGATGGGCCCTCGACATCCCCACCACATACCACCCCGACCGTCTCATCGCAGGATCTAGTGCAGGCAAGGGCATGGAATGGTGGGGGAGGATTTGGGAACTGATTGTTAATTTGGAAGGGTGTAGTCCTTGGGAAAGACCCCCTCTCTGAAAAGTGCAGTCCAGGACATCGCTTCGATTCCCCGGATGGGAAGGCCATCATGCAGCTACTTAAACCTCCTAAAATTCTGCCAGTGAAATAGTCTTTCTTCACTTTTGAGACTCCAAGATCTTGGGGCCAGAGCCACATGCAGAATGGATTTCGGTAGCTGCAACCCTGGGTGGGTGTCACAGATGATTGTGCCCATCTTTCAAAGGAATGAGTTTGAGCATATGTTTTAATGTAGGTAAATGCACCAAGCCCAACATTTGCCTTAAGATGGGTGAGGCTGCCCTGGCCAGTTTTGCTCAGTGGTTAGAGCATGGGCCCATGCACTGAAGGGTCACACGTTTGATTCCCACTCAAAGGTACGTACCTGGGTTGCAGGTTCCCTCCCTGCCCCCTGTCAGGACCCATGCGGGAGGTAACCAGTCAATGTATCTCTCTCACATCGATGTCTCTCTCTCTCTCCCCTCCCTCCCTCCCTTCTTTCCACTCTCTCTGAAAAGCAATGGGAAAAAATATCCTCAGGTGAAGATTAAAAAATGATGGATGACGCTGCCCTGTTCACACCCTTATGCATGCAGTAGGTGTTCAGGGGATACATGGGGAATGCATGTGTTATGGGATCAACCCCGTCTCCCCAAAAGATATATTAAAGTCCTAACTCCCAGAACCTGTGAATGTGACCTTTTTTGGAAATAAGGTCATTTGGGGTGTAATCAGTTTACTTGGGACATAATCAGGTTAAGATGAGGTCATTAGGATGGACCCTAACCCAATATGACTGTATCCCTATAAGAAGATGGATATTTGGACACAGACACAAATACACAGGGATATTGCCATGTGGCAACAGAGGCAGAGACTGGGGTGAGTGACATGTCAATAAGTCAGGGAACACCAGGGATTTCCCGTGACACTGGAAACTGAGAGAAAGGTATGGGCAGATTCTCCCCTAGAGTCTTCAGAGGGCATGGCTCTGCTCTCTCCAATGTCAGACTGCTGACCTCTAGGCTATGAGAAAATAGATGTCCTGTTTTAAGCCACCAGTTCGAGGCCATTTGTTACCGCAGCCCTGGGAAACTCATACAGCGCGTTAGTTACTATCTCATTGCTATGATTTGTATGTGCAGTACCTTCTGCGCCTCCCACTGACCTACACAAATACTAGCACACAAATATTCACGTCCCCCCAACATCCCCAACAACCTTGAGACTTAAATTCCTGACACCAACTTTTTAACCTGCATGAAGCTTTTTTATTCCAACCTCCAGTCCAGGTTCTGTTGAGCTGCAATTAATGAGGTGGCTAAGCGCCTAGAGAAGGTCTTGACAGAACTACATAATTAGCCCGTGTTTGCTTGAAGCGGCATTAAACAGAGACAGAGCTCGAGCTTGGGACTAGCTCTGGCCCGCTGGTCCTCAATAGGAGGGTGGGGGCCACTTACCTCACAGCCTCTGGGGCACCCACTGCAAGGGGAGAGCCCTGTGTAGACCCCTGAACCAGCAGGGGGAGAGTGCAGACAGCTGCCTTCCCAATGACTTTCCAGGGAGATTCTGGTGCTCACTAAAGCCTTCCTTACCCTCTTACACAGTTTCTCAGGCCAGGGGAGATCTGGGCTCCAGCCACAGCGAGTGCACCTTTGGAAGAAGGAATTCTCCCCCCACAGTTTTTTCTTCCCCCCTGAGGTCCTGGAGTGAACACTGGGGTGGGCTCTTTCCAAAGTATGACCAGAATTCACCAGCCCAGTTTACAGCAGGAGGTGGAGGGTGTCCAAGGTGAGATGGAGGGAGTGAGAGTGAGAATGGGGTGGCCCATCTCCAAGGCAAGACCATCTCCAGTCCTTCCCAGCCTCCCTTGGGGAGGTGAGGCCTCCAACTCCAAGAGAATGCCTTTGCTCTGTCCTTACACGCATCCAATAAGATGCATTCCAGGCCTGACTGATTCTTTGATCAGATCTCCCATTATTGGGAGTTTTTGTGAGTAGAGGAGTGTTGTTTGGATACCATTTCTATACAGCCACTGTCTATCGAGGGGCAGAAGAATCTACTGAGTAAATCCACTCACTTGGCAAATATTTACGAAGGATTAAACACATGCTAGGACTGTCTTAGACACTGTGGATACAGAGTGAATGACAAGGGACCAAGCCACTGATCTACCTGGCCCTCCTTTGGTTGGAAAGAAAGACAATAAACAAGTTAGTGGAGAGCAGGCCATGATTTCAGAGAGTGATAGAGCTGGGGTGTGGATGGATTTCTGGGAGGAGCATGTTAGACAAGCTGGTCAGGAGGCTCTTTCTGAGAAAGTGGCATAGACCAGAAACCTGGACACATTGAGAATGAAGCCCTGGAGATGCCTGACTGAGGAGAATTCCAGCACCAGGGACAGTCGGTGTGAGGGCCTCAAGGAGAGAGAGCACTGGGCACATTTGGGGGCCACAGGAGTCCAGCGTGGCTCATGTGGAATAAGGGAGGGAGAGGGTTGTGATAGGAGCACTCATAATGTCCAAAGATTGAGCACCTGAATTAATCTGAAATATAATTATATTACTTATAAAATCATAGAACACATATACTTTTGCAAGCAGGGATTTAAGTTATTTTTTTTCTTAAGCTTCTTTCTCCTAGGCCTTTGCATCCTGCACTCCCCTTGATCCCAGACTGAAGCAATTAAGGAGATGGCACAGCTGTGAACAATGGGTTAAGCTATCACCTTATCATGACATCACCAAGCCACCAAGATCAAAAGAATGACTTCCAGGACTGCACGTAGCTGCATGCCATTCCCAGCCTCAGTTTCCCCATATAGCCCTATCCCTCAGGCCACTCCTTAAGACAGGCTTTGGATGCTCTTATGCTCCCTGTCTTCTTGGCTGGCTGGCCTTCTCAATAAACACCTTACATGATTCAACCCTGTCTCCGTTGAATTGGACACAGCGACAGGCAGCCCCGAGCCCCACCAGTAACGGTTGTAGGAGGTGGTCAAGTAGACAGAAGCCAGGCCACGCAGAAACGTGCAGTTGTCCAGTCCCAAGACTGGAGTGGCCCAATAGGTGGATTCAGGATGGGTCTCAAGTTGACGGGATGACAGGACTCACAAACTGAATGTGGGAAATCAGTAGGGAAGAGTTAGCAGCTATAGTCCCTAGGCACTGACAGGATATTGGATGATATTAAAGAATTACCAGTTTCTTAGATGTGGTAATGGGAGTGTGGGTATGTATTCTTAATTGCCCTTACTTTTTAGAAATTCATACCAAAAGCTTTATAAATTAAATGATATGTGATTCTAGGATTAACTCCAAAATAATAAGGGAAGGGAGGCCTTTGGGGGTGGCCAGGGCACGAGGGGTGGGGACAATGAAATAAGATTGGCCGAACATTGGTCAGTGTTGAAGCTGGGCGATGGGTTCGTGGGCTCTCATTGAACCGTTCACTCCAGCGTTGTCTATGCTGGAATTCTCCACGATAAACGTCACAAGGAGGCACAGCTCTGGGACGGGGAGGCCTGGGGAAGGAGCAGGTAAAGATCTTCCTGTGGCATAAGTTCAAATACTGGTCCCGGGCCTGAGACATCAGAGAGCATTCCTGTTTCCAGTCCATGATTGGTTGAATCCACGGATGCGGAGCCCATGGATACGAAGAGCTGACTATATATTACTGGGGGGAAAATCCTCCCAGAAGTGGGCCCATGCAGTTCAAACCTGTGTTGTTCAAGGGTCACCTGTATATAGTATGAGGCGGAACAACACAGAGAAAGGAGGGATTTACTATCGGAAAGAGCCGGCTCCACAAAGGCTCCACGAAAGACTCAGCAAACTTTTCCAAGATAAATAGAGTTTTGTCTGGTGGACTAAAGGGATATGCGTTCAGGCGGCAGGAGCACCATCTGCAAGGGCACCGAGGTGAGGAACAATGGAGGTGCACGGGACTGTGCTGGAGAGGTGGAAGAAGGTGAGCTGGACGTGGGCCACCCCAGGGCCTTGAATGCCAAGCTGAAGGTCCTGAACTCTGCAGCTCTGAGCATCCAGTAAAGGGACTTAAGCAGCAGCCAGTGAAGTGGGCTCTGTGTTTGTAGAGAAATCCCTCTGACAATCATGTGCAGAATAGATGGGAGAAGGTGAGCTGTAAGCAGTCATCAGGCCTGGGGCATGGTGGCCACCCCTCCAGGCCACAGGGTCATGGAGCTGCACCGGATCATCCTCATTCAATCACAGTAGGGGCTTTAATCAGCCGTCGAGGTGGCCTGGCCAGCTGAGGAGAACTCCCTGTTGCACACCAGCAGTCACCATAGGA
The DNA here is from genome assembly GCF_054644295.1 of Miniopterus natalensis. NCBI lineage: Eukaryota > Metazoa > Chordata > Mammalia > Chiroptera > Miniopteridae > Miniopterus > Miniopterus natalensis. Next base: position 87,803,992 of record NC_142083.1, read on the forward strand.
TGCTGGCGAAACCTGCAGATCCATCTGATGCAACAAATCCAGGACACAGGTTTAGAACGTCGTGGAGAGGGGAGGAGTGGGCGCAGGCTGTCAGGCTGCAGTTTTGCAGGAAGGGTTCTTCTTCCCCTCCCTCCTCTGATGAGCCGCGCTGACCTTTCTATAACTAGCCAGCCACACTGTGGAGAGCGGGCTATGATGGGGGAGGGGATCACAACCCTCCCTTTCCTTGTAACAGCTGTGCTAATGCAGCCCAGTTGCTCATTTAGATGGTGATCTGTCATCTGAGGTCCTGTAAGATGCTGCCTGTCACTATTTGGCTTGGAGACCTCGTTAAAAAGGCTGAGAGGGAGAAGAGTCAGGTGGTGGTTTTCCCTGGAGAGTTACGGTTGGTGGGGAGCTTTGCTCTGTCCAGATCTGGTCAGGAATCAAGGTGCTTCTTGCTTGGAGCAACCCACCTCAGAAAAGCTGGCAGTTTCCCTTATAAAGGGCCCGGCTAGAGGGAGGAGCGAGAGAGTACCATGGATTAAGAGTCATCCCTGGGCCAGGCAACACCTTACCTCTGTTATAACAACCACCTCCATTCACCCAGCGTAAGGCTTCTCGGTGCGGACACCAGGACAAACACTTACACTAGCCCTCTGGATTGGTTTGCTCAGGCTGCTGTGACAAAGCACCATGACTAGGTGGCTTAACCGCAGACATTTATTTTCTCACAGTTTTGGAGGCTGGCGGCCAGAGATCAAGGTGTTGTGTGGTTCCTTCTGCGGCCTGTGAGTGGTCCAGGCCTCTCTCCTTGGCTTGCAGATGGCCGTCTTCTCCCTGAATCTTCACATAATCCTCCCTCTGTGTGTGTCTGTGTCCTGATCTCCTCTTATAAGGACACAGTCATATTGGATTAGGATCACGCTACTGACCTCATATTCATTTGATTCCCGCTGTAAGACCCTGTTCCAAATAAGGTCACATTCTGAGGTCCTGGGGTTAGGACTTCAACATATGAATTTCGAGAGAACACAATGCAGCCTGTAAGCACCTTCCTGTTTAATCCTTACAATGGCGAGAGGAAACGCGTATCAGGCTCATTTAAAGATAAGGAACCTAAGGCTGTGATGCTGGCCTGAAATCATGCCAGTCTCCTCTGCTTTATTTTTCTCTAAATGTACATACTGTATATGCTACTTGTATATTTATCTTATGCTACACACACACGCACAAATTTAAGCCCAATAAGGGCAGAAATTTTACCCATTCTGTTCACCTGGCCCATAGAAGGAGCTCAATAAATAAATAGTCGTTGAATATTGATATCACACTTAAAGGCCAAACTCCTCACCTTGGCCTGTCTGACTCTGTATGACACGGTCCTACCCTTGTTACCACTCCCATAAATGACACCTGAGCGCCTGAGGACAGAGCAGCTGAGCCTCATTGCAGCAGCCTCTCCTGGGCACTGTTTAACCCACCCCATTTGGCAGATGAAGTCAGCATGGTCACATGGAAAGTGGTCCAACGCGCTCTTAGCTGCCCCTACAGGACTGTCCAAGGACCTCTGGCAGCCACAGCTCAGCCCCAGCCATGCAGTATGTGAGCACAAAGTCGCCAGATCTTTGGAAATTTTTAAAAACAAGTTGCAAGTCAGTTTTTAGGTGGAAGTTCCTAATTTTTAATGCTGAGCCTACACCTGGATGGTGATAATCAGCTGGAGCTGAAAGCTATTGCCCACTACAAAAGGGGCATGAACTATTCAGTTCACCACAAGCCTCACCCAAAATGTTTTGCTCATTTGCCTTACCTGTCTGGCCTCTGACAGTATTTGGCTTTTTAGCTCCTGGTTCAAGGCTCTTGGTCAATGCTAAGCTAAACATTAGCTAGCAGTGTAAAGTGATAGCCACCAAAAAATGAAAAGTGAAAAAATTTAAAGACTTGTGCTCTCGTAGGTTGCATCAACAAAGGTACATTATTCAGGAAAAAGGAGGTGATAGTTCAAGTCTGGTTCCCACCGGTGAGATCTCACACCTAGAGTCAAGGTCACTAATTTAATAGAGATAATGATTATTGGAAATATTTTGTATGAGAGCAGACAAAAAGGTTGAAGAACTGTCTTTATCCCCCCCCCAAAAAAAGAAAGCACAGTCTGAGCAACACTTATATGGAAAAGAGACAAGGTTTATTCTGTGGGTCCACTGGTGAGCACAGTTAGATCCAATAGATGGGAGATACAAAGAAAGAAATTTCACATCAGCATTTAAAAAGTGAATTTTCACCCGACCAGCGTGGCTCAGAGGTTAAGCATCGACCTAGGATGCAGGAGATTGTGGTTGGATTCCCAGTCAGGGCACATGCTGGGGGTTTCGGGCTCGATCCCCAGCAGAGGGGTGTGCAGGAGGCAGCTGATCAATGACTCTCATCATTGATGTTTCTCTCTCTCTCCCTCTCCCTTCCTCTCTCTGGAATCAATAAAGATATATATATACATTATTTTTTAAGTGAATTTTCTCATCATCAGGATTTAGAATGAATGAAAGGAATTGAATGAGAGGGAGTGACTTCCCTGTCACTGGCAGTATTCAAACTGAGGCGGGCCAGCATTTAGTGGATACATAGTAGAAATTATTCAGGCATTATAAATAAGGCTGGACCAGAAGGAAAGGAGGAAGAAATGAGAGAATGGAGAGAGAAGGACAGATGGATGGATTTACTGAGTGCCTGTTATGTGCCTAGCATTCCAGCTAGACCTAGATACTCTTTCCTTCCCCTTCCAACATTTAAACTCTGGATCACACTATTTCTCATCTGATTGCAATTAACTTACAGTCTCAGGTGAAAGTGTGTCCCACATAGCCCATCAAATTGCAAATACAAATTATACGCAGATTCCAAAGGGGTTGCAGTCAGATTTTTTCTGAAAGGGCAATAGGAACCAGAGTGGGAAGCAGATCCAAAAGGTGGCCTCTGCCTCCCATGGCAGCAGGGAAATTATTGCTCCCTTGAAGACAGGGCTGGCACTGCCAGAATATCCCATTACAGCTCCGCCTGCTCCTCCGCTTGCTCTGATCCTGAGCTACATTAATGGAGGCGAAATTGTCTTGGTTTGTAAGACAAGCTTGACAGCTGTTCATGGCCTGTCTGCGAGGAGAGGTAATGAGAATTACTCGGCAATTGAGTGTTAACTAAGGGAATCTACAGCGTAACAAGAGGTCCCCCAGGTTCAAGGGGAGAAAAACTGCATCTCACCATGCCCGCTGCGCATCTCGCCCATCCCCAGTGCAGACCTCGGCCTCGGATCACGAATTATAAAGAGGCAAAGGTCCACTGCCATCGTCCTCCCTGCAACAAACCGCTTCACTGCCCTGTGAGTCATTCTCCAAATCACTGCTGCTGAGATCCCTGAGAAACCACTGTCAGACACCACTCCCTGCTCGAATTTCTCCTGTGACGCTCGGGATTAAATACAAGCGCATCAGTCACATGAGTCTCCTGCCAGCCTCACCTACGTCTCCCTAAGGCCCTGTCCACCAGGCCACTGCTGGCTTAAATGGCATCTGTTTTAGTTTGGATTCCACCAAAGCAGACCCCTAAGACAAGAACTTGGGCATAACTAGTTTATTTGGGAGGTGACCCCAGAAGTAAAATGCAAGAGTGGAAGAGAGAGGGAGAAGGGAGAAGAGCCAGCACAGGATGCGTTAATGAGCAGGGTACCTGTGGGGAACTGGAGCCGTCCTGCTGGAGACCATGGCAGTGACTCTGGGAGATGCTCCAGAGTTGCCTTAGGGGGATTAGGAAGCTGGGGCCTAGTTACCTCCGGCTGCTGAAACAAAGCATCACAACCAGGGAGGCTTAACACAACCTTTCTGGAAGCTACATGTTCGAAATCAAGGTGCTGGCAGAGCCACAGTCCACCCGAAGGTTCTAGCGGGAAATCCCCCCTTCCTCTTCCAGCTTTCAGAGGTTGCTGGAAATCCTTGGGATTCCTGGCTGGGAACTGCATCCCTCCAGTCTCTGCCTGTCACCACATGGCCTTCTCCCAGGGTGTCTCTCTAGGTGTTCACATGGCCTTCTTAGAATGACACCAGTCATCGAATTTAGGGCCCACCCGAATCCACTATGACCTGATCTTAACTGATCACATCTGCAAAGACCTTATTTCTAAATAAGGTCACCCTCTGAGGTTCCAGATGGACATGAATTCTGGGAGACACCCTGCACTTCCACCAAATCCCTCACCCCTTGTCCTGGCAGTGTTGCCCAGCCCGATGGCACTGTTCACCTCTTTCACCTGCTGCAGCCGGACTGGCCTCCTTCGGTGCCATCACGCTTTCTCTCACCTCAGCCCCTCACCTCTGCTGTTCCCTCTGCCTGCAGCACTCTTCCTTCCAATATCCACATGGCTAATATCTACTATTTTTCAGATCTGTAGCAGGCTCCTTTCAGACACATGTAAGAGAAACCCAACTCAAATTAACCTAGCCCTCCAAAGGCAGGGACTCATCAGCTCACATAAGTAAAAGGCAGGCTTCAGACAAGGCTGGATTGGGGTTCCGAAGCATGCCACCGGTGCTAGGTTTTTCTCTGTCTCTTAGTCTCTCTCCATGCAGGTCCAGGAGGGTTGGCAGAAGCCCTAGGCTCACATCATTGTGGGTGGAACCACATGAAAACACAACATCCTCCCCTTTGGTTCTGGACGAAGAGCCCAGGACAGATCCTGGCTTGTCTCAGACCACATGCCTATCCCTGAACCACCACTGTGGCCAGAGGATTAGAGTATTCAGATGACCAGGTCTGGGTCACAAGCCACAGCTGAGACTGGGGGACAAACATCTAACCCACATGGAATGAATGGGCTTCCCCAAAAGAAGCTCTGTTATCAAAGTAAAGGGTAAAACTAGAGGTGCCAACTAAAAAGTCTCCACTCATACAGTATTCATAGGACCTTCTCTGAGCCCCCTTCTTACCTCAAATTAGCCCTATGCTGGTCTTCTCTGAAATCCACTTCTTTTCCCCCATGGCATTTGTCATTTGTTTATTATATGCATATTTATCTTCAGTATCTGCTTTACCCACTGGACTATGAGCTCCCCGAGGGCAGAGACCATGCCTATTTTGTCACATATGGACCCCCACACTGATCAGTGCATGCCTTGCCCACAGCAGGTGCTCAATAAATACCATCCAGTGGCTTTTGTAAGGGAACTTGGTAGTCATTCATTCCAACGAGTCATGGAGCTGGGGGTGGCACTCACATCTCCTGAGTCCCAGCCCAGAGGGAGTAACTTTCAAAAAGAGCCCTCTGATCACGGCTGTGGTCAGCGTAGCTGCAGTAACAGCGGTACCCAGCCTGGCATGGACAGTTCCAGAGCCCACCTTCAGATGTCCCCCATGAAGTTTGACCTCCAGCTTCCAGGACATCTCTTCTCGTTGTTCAGCCTGAGTCAGTCTGGCTTAGCACAAATGTCAGAGCTTTGAGCAGCCAAAAAAGCCAGGTTCCAATTGCAATTCTGCCTCTTAGCACTTCTATGGTTGCAGGCAAGGCTCTTAAATGCAATGAGACTCAATTTCCACTCTGATTTTTAAAAACCATTTTCTCTGCCTTTACCTTTCTTAAGGATGCTGTATTTTATGAATGCTTATAAAGCCTTCTGTAAACCTTCCTGGAGCACGCTGGGGGTATAAATAAATATACCTGCAAAACAGAGATAATATTTACCATGCCAGCTGCAGAGAGGATTAGAAATGATGGAGGCAATGTGCCTGGCAGCGAGTGGCCTCTATTGTCATTATTATCATTATTTTTGATGAGGTTGAATCTCAACAAATACCTCCTCAGACATCAAGCAGAAAACCAATTTACTTGAAAATAAATTGTCACAAATATGAAAGGCTTATCCAAAAATAAATAAATAACCTCTAACCGGGATGGGTCAGGGCCTAGCATGGTCAGGTCACGGGAGAGGACCTGCGCTGACCCAGTCGGACCTCTAAGGGTGGTCAGGAAGGGGGAATTGAAGGTAAACTTAGCTAACATGCCATTTATCTTTAAATTAAAAATAAACAAAAATTCAAAGAGAAGTTTATGTAACAGCAGAAGAGGGAAAAAACAAAAGATCAGGAAGAACTTAGGAAAAAACCGTGGATGAAATATCACAGAGATAAAAGCCACTTAAGAAAAAATTAGAACAGTGTGCCTGAAAACAAAGTCAAAGATGTAAAGAAGAAACTTTGATGGGATAAAAAGCAAACACACCAAATTTTTAATAGCTATAGGTGGGCAGGTGTGGGGTTGAGATCTGTTGGAGCCAGACACATACCCCCACCCACTGAACACTTTCAGTGTAAGGACTGGTACAGAAAGCCGGGGGGTTGCTGGAAAGCAGTTAGATCTTGCAGCCTTCAGTTCTTAAGTCACCAATACACACTGGAGGAAGATTTTTGGTCCCACCTTCAAGACATTTATCAGAGGTGAACCAAAACCAACTAAAGCAGCAAACCAGCCCCAACTAGCTCATCTTTTGATTGACTGAAGAGACTAAACTCTCGTACTAGCCGCCTGAAAGAGAAGAAACAAAGGCATTTTTAGTGTAAATTATTGTGTAGTTTTTATATCCAAATTCTGTTATATAGTAAAAATAACAAGATATGTTTTTTTAAGGCAGAAAAAAAGTGGGGGGGGGAAATTAGGAGAAAAATAGGTGACTAGATGCAGACCAAGAGATGACACCAATGATGAAATTAGTGGATCAGGGCTTTGAAATAACTACTATGAGTATGTGAAAGAATTTGGAGGAAATATTAATATTGATAAAAATATGGATAAAATTTCAAAGATAAATGTAAACTCTAGAACAAGAGTCAAAGGGAACTTCTAGAAATGAAAAATACAGTGTCTTAAATGGAAAATGAATTCAATGGGCTTAAGAGCAGGCTGAACATGGTGAAAGAAAGGATTAGTGAATTTGAAGACAGGTCAATAGAAATTATCCAAACTAAAGCAAAGAGAGAAAATAACTTTTTTAAAAAACAGAATGTTATAGGTTATATAAAGAGCATTCAAAACAAAAAACAAAACACCTTTTTTTTAAAATAAGCAAAGCTTTTGAGCAGACATTTCAATAAAGAATAAATATGGCCCGGCCGGGTGTAGCTCAGCAATTGAGCATTGACCTAGGATCCAGGAGATCATGGTTCGATTCCCCATTAGGGCACATGCCCAGGTTTCGGGCTCAGTCCCCTGTCGGGGGTATGCAGGAGGCAGACAATCAATGACTCTCATCATTGATGTTTCTATCCCTCTCTCTCCCTCTCCCTTCCTCTCTCTGAAATCAATATACTTTTTTAAAAAATAAATAAATAAGTACAGATGCAAATGCAAATAAGCACATGTAAAGATGCTCCATATCATTAGTCATTAGGAAAATGCAAATTAAAACCATGAGATGCCATTATTAGAATGGCTAAAATTAAGAAGACTGCCTGCCCAGCAGGGCATGGCTCAATGGTTGAACATCTATCTAGGATCCAGGAGATTGCAGTTCAATTCCCAGTCAAAGCCCGTGCCCAAGTTGCGGGTTCAATCTCCAGCAGGGGGCATGCAGGAGGCAGCCAATCAATGACTCTCATCATTGATGTTTCTCTCTCTCTCTCCCTCTCCTTTCCTCTCTCTGAAATCAATAAAGATATATTTAAAAAAAAAAAAAAAAGAGACTATCAATTGTTGGCAAGAATGTGGAGGAATAAGAAGCCTCATATATTGTTGGTAGGAGTTTAGAATGCTACAACTTTGAAGAACTGTTTCTTAGTTTCTTAAATGTCAGACATGCCCCTAACATATGACTCATCCAGCCCACTCCTACGTATTTACCTAAGAGAAATGAAAGCTGATGTCCATACAGAGATTTGTACATAAATGTTAATAGCAGTTTTATTTGTCATAGCCAAATACTTTCAACTTGACTGCACCACTGACTCAAGGTGTGAATGGAGGAGTCTTTAATCTCTTGGTCCCTCGGTTTTCTCACCTGTAAATTGGAGGCAACACAAACACCTAATCCTTTGATTTGAAGTGGATTTAAATGTGCTTAATGTGCTGAGCACAGTACCCTAGTAGTAAACAACCTGCTGGCCAGTGAAATTCTAGCTGAAAATGACACCAAAAATTCCATGACACTCTTAGCTCACAACCCATGAGACAGAATCAAATCATGTTCAAACTTTAAGAAAGGAACTATGGCCAACTTAAATGAAAGAAATATTTACCTGAGACCAATAGCATCTTCCAATATGCATCCCATTCACTTGGGGGCACCAGAGGTGAAGATACCCATTTCCTCTGGGTTCTTATTTCTTGGACCATTAGTAGCATTTTGGAAGTTGTCATATACACACTTCAAGGTGGGGTGTTATTGAAAAGAAGTCTGACAAGTTCCCAACACAGGTGACTGTGTTGACATTTGGAGATGTTTTAGCAGCTGATTTCCAAAGGTAGCCAGATGTTTCTTCGATGTTCCCAATGGGCTGTCTCTTTGAAGGCTGCCCCGGTGCCCACACTGGGTCTCCAGAACAGGTTGGAGAGGAGTGACAATCCGAAGACACTACTTTAGACAATTTCAATGATTTTGACTTTGGGGCAACTGATTTTTATCCATCTCAGCAAGTAGATGTTTTTCAGGAGAGTGATCTGTAAAGTAAATCAAATCTTCATTACTTTCTTGTACAACTGTGGACAGGTTTGCCCTGGAGAAACAAAGCAAAACAAACAAAAATAAACATTTCAACACTGAAAGAAAAAATACCATGACGACCAGGTTCCAGGCTTTTTGTTGTTGTTGTCACTGGAACAGATGATCCTTGAAGAGTTTTCAGAGCTTTGCAGTGCTTTGTATGAATTCCAGTATCCCCTTTTCCCTCTTGCAAGGCAAGAACTATCTTCTTCAGCCAGCAAAATTATCCCCTGACACATAATCTCCTGACACTCCATTCCCAAATTTTGAAATTCAGCTCTATCTTTATTTATATGAACATTGCTAGACTACAATATTACACTAGGCCAGTAGGGAGCACCTTGTGTTCTAGTCCCAAAAGTTGATCAATGTGGGTAAAAAGAGTTCTAGGACCTAGCTCTCCACTCCACATGCTCTAACTTTCATTAACTGGGTTTCTTAAAATAGGGAACATATGCCCGCAAGTATCAGTAAGAAATTCAACAGAAGTCTAGTCAAGCCAAACAAGGTCATATCGAGCATCCAAGGACTGCCCTGGCCCAGGGCTGGGCACGCCAAGAGAAGCCATGCACAGAGCCTCTCCGAGAAAGGAACTCAGCTTCTCAAGTCCCCTTCGTTCTGCAAACAAGCCCGTAGGAGTCTCTCCGTGGCAGGTGGAAGGGCAAACAGGACAGCAAGAAGGTGGTGAACTCGTGAATGGAAACCCTGTATTGTGTTGTGGGGAAGCTAAAGGTGTCCTGGATTGAGGATACCGTCTTCCAGTGGAGCTGAATCACAAGGACAGACAAAATCATGGGTGTGATGTAATAAAGAAAGATGTCTTAGCCCCAAGAGCACCCCCCACTGAGGGGCCACAGTATGTACAATTCCACCATTCGAGAGGCAGGGAGGAGCCCAGGCCTCAGATAACACAAAAGGTCTCAGAGAACGAGGGAAAGAAAAGTAACAGAGGGAAAAGTAACCTTTATCACACACCACTGTGTGTCGTGACTTAACGCTGGTTCCACTCCAGTGTGAAGCAGTCTCCTTTTCTCCCACTGAGACCGTCTCTTACGAAAACACACTCACTCCACACACACGCCAAGTACGGCACAAACGGTGCCTGACCCTGAGATCTTTTAGTGACCGACTCCATTCCCTGCTCATTCTTGCCCCGTCATCAAACTTCTTCCAGTTCCTTGGCCCCCGTGTGTCGCGTGCACAAGCTAGTCTCTCTGCCCCGCACGTTCTCCCGGGGCCTGGTTCGGCTTCCTCCCCTCTTCCTCCCTCACCACGCTGCCCACTGTCGGGGATCAACACAGCCAGGCATGAGCTGAAGCAGTGAAACAGGGGTTCTTTTTGGTAACTAATGACAGTAGAGGGGGAAGGAATGGCGAGACCTTGAGCAAAGACAGGGGAGTGAAGATTTACAAAAGGTGGGAGTGGGGGTTGGTCCCTGTGATACCCATGGGCTTGCTAACTGGTGCTTAAGGAAGTTAGCCTCTTGCCCCCCCACAGAGGCTGGGAGATGGGGCCCTATCTTTAGGTGAACACACAGTGAATTCTTTTGGCAGCCTTGAGCTTTCTCAGGCAGCACTTTAAGGGGGACTATGGTTAACCTAGAAATGCAGTCTTGAGCTGTGAGGACCTATGTTAGTGCTTGTTCAAGTCCAAGGCCAAATTCATTCAAGTTCAAGACCAAGGTTGTGGTCTCCAGTTGAGAAGAGGGCTCAGAGGAGCCTGGCTAGAGCTGGATCAAGAGAGGTCTTTGTCAGGACTTTGTCTGGGTTCAGCACCTCCCTCACATCCCAGCCCTGTGTTCCCTCCAGTATCATCCCCATCATCCCAGGCTGTGACGGTCTGTAGACATGGCAGGTTCTCCACTAGGCCTTGAGCTCTCGGTGGGGGCAGGCACTGGGTCTTGTTCACCATTTAATTCCCCACTGCCTGGCCCAGTAAAAATGTTCCATCATTTCTTGTTAAATGCACAGTCAAGGTCACACATACATAAATAGGCATCTCCCTGTGTTGCTACAGGAATTTCTCTTCCCTCAGCCCCACACCCAGCCCACTATATACTTTCTCCTTCAGTCTTTCCACCATTCCCACTAGGGTCCAACTTGGTGACAACAGCTTCTAGGTGGAATTGTCCCTGCCGGGGAGAATCTAGACCAAGTATGTGTCCTCAGAGAGTTACAGCTATTTTTTTTCTTTTTTAGCTGAGGTCAAACATTTTGGTGAAACTGTCTGATCAAATCCAAGAGGGCCCAAGCTGAAGGAGCAGAGAGGGGCTTTCTGCATTTTAGGAGTCCCTGAGAAGCACAAGGGGAAGCTAGAAACAGGATGAGACATCACCATCTGTCTGTGTTAAGAAGAGGGGCTTGACTGCAGTTCTCAGGAGCCAAAGCCGAGAGGCTCGCCAAGGTTAGAAGCCCTTGAGCAGTGGGGCACTAGAAGCACACGGCTAGAGGAGAGCATAGAGACAGAGGGGCTTGGGCTCGGCTGTGCCACAGACCTGAGCTCAAACATAACTGCTGTGCATTGCAAAGGCTCCTGCTCTCTCAGCCTCCATGTCCTTCACTGCTAAAATGAACGGGGAAGCCCGGCCGGGAGGGGCTCAGCGGTTGAGCGTCGACCTAGGGTCCAGGAAATCAGGGTTCAATTCCAAGTCAGGGCACAGGCCCGGGTTGCGGGCTCGATCCCCAGTTGGGGGCTTGCAGGAGGCAGCCGATCAATGACTCTCATTATTGATGTTTCTCTCTCTCCCTTCCTCTCTCTGAAGTCAATAAAGACATATTTTTTTAAAAAAATGAAAGGGGAAGAGCATGATAGTTATGAGGCCACATGGTTGGGAAGGTGCTGAAATATGAAAAGCATAAGGCACCCAGCCCAGGGACTCCTCACCTACCCTCCTTCTTCCTTCTGCTCCTCTGCCTCCTGACAATCCCCCGAGTCCCCCCCGCACACCCATTCCTTCCTCCCTAGAGCGCCTGGGAGCTCATCGTGCCCCTTTCCCTTTAAGGAGGGAGCACTGAAGAAAAGACGGAGGAAAGGCGTAGAGAGTAGACTGGGAGGAGTAAACGGACAAAAAGGAGAGACAAAGCAGAAACAAAGGAAAGTGGAAAGACCGATTTATTGCATTTTTCCCAGTTTTAAAATATCACACGCCTATTTTAAATTTTTTAATAAAATAAAGGAAAAATAAGTCACTCACACTCCATTCTATTTTTTTCATAGTTCCTTCCCACCTTTTTAGTCACATGTAAAAGCTTTTACGTGGGTTTTTATTTTGCATTTGGCCTTGTAACACATCTGCAATTTATTTTATATACAATGAGAGGGGGCCCTAAATTTTTGTCTAACAAATAACCAGATGTCCAGTACAATTTGAATGAAATATCTTTTTTTTTTTTTTTGTACTTTTTATTTCCCCCCAAATGTCTATGGAGCTACCCTGATCATCAGCTTCATTCTTTAATCTTCATACTGTTTTCTGGTTTATTTATTCTACCTGGTAACCTGGCAACAAAGAGCAAAAGTCTAAAATCAGACAAGCCCAGCCCGCTTACTAGCTCTGTGGCTTTAGGGACATCCTATAAAACCTCTGAGCCTTTTTCAACATCTGTAAAATGGGGCTAGTAATACTTCATAGGGTTATCAACGATTAAGCTTTTTGCACAATTCCTAGGACATGCTGAGAATGTAATAAATACTAATTCGCTAATGCTATTATTAATTATCCCATTGTTCTGTTCTGATCACTCATTCAAAAAACATTTTTGAATACCTACTATGTACCAGAAGCTGTGCTGGGCACAGGTGCCCCAGAAAAGAACACGGAAGTGCTTCTTGCCCACAGATTGATGTCTCTTATATTATTTTAGAACTGTCACCGCCCCCACATCCACACACTCCTTCCCTTGGTAATTCTGCTTCCTACTGGAACTTGGCTAAAGTGCTTACTAGGGTGTCCTAGCTACTTCAAAGGACAGGAGAGGTTTTGTTGCCAATCTTTTTGGAAAAGCAGATGGAAAATAACCATAAGAGACATCAGCAGCGACAGTGTTTCCAGAATCCTATTATTGCCATTGTCCATTGCCCTTTGTAGTGTTCCTAGCGCCCTGGCTCTATCGGAGCCAGAAGCACAAAAATTATCTCCTCCCTTTTTGCCCCTCCCCCTAATAAAAACGCCTTCTCCTGCAGTTTCCACTCTCTGGCACTTAAGCTGAAAGAAATGACACAAAATGAGCACCATTCTCACAACCCCAGCCTCAAAGGAGCTCCAGCCTGGATGAGTCCCTTCTGCCTACAACCCGGAGACCAGGAGCTTATCTCTGGGTCCCAGGAAGATGACTTGATGGCATTTCATCCAGCAGGGACTCCCAACTCACACAAGCAGCAGGGTCTTGAGGGAAAAGACACAAGCTCTGATCTCTTCATGTTGCTAATTTCCCAGGCAATGGAGCCCCAGCTCAGTACCCCCCGATGCTGTAAGCCGGTGCTTCGGGTCAGTGCAGATATGGAGGCCCCTGTGCAACCCCTCCCTCCGCTTCTCTGCAGTCACCAGCTCCCTTCTTGCCCCATGAGGCTCTTGTCCGTAAGTTTAAGTGATTGGGAAAGCAGTGCACTTCCCCAGTAGGAAGCCTCCATCATTCTGATTTGTATTCACCAAAAAAGCTAAATGGAATAAGCCCCCAACTTGGTGTCAGAGAGAATTAGCCCAGATCAATAGAGCCGGCTGGTGAGCTCAAAGGCAAGGATTGGACAAAGGTGATGCCCAGGTCCGGTCATGTTCATGGGCCCCCCAAATGGACAGAAGCCTCAAGAATTCGGTTGCAGAGCAAATTTCTGCCCCACCCAGCACATATAAGAGAAATAAACAATTAAAAAGAATGAACTGAGCGCCTTCTCTTTTCCCATTGCAGCTTTTCACGTTGCGGCCCACGTACAAAAGCATGGTCTTCATATGAGGCCCGTTAGTCCTGAAGGCTGAGGGTCACATCTCAGGGTGGGGCTGAGATGCTCTGGGGCATCAGGCCGAGGATACCAAGAAGGAACAGGGAGAAGAAAGACGTGTGCTACTCAGCCCCTGCTCTCAGGCACCCGGGAGGAGGCATTTACACTTACAGTTCCTCGTTCGTTCCTTTTACAAACCTTACATCATAAGATGAGAAAACGAAATGAGAGAGGTTAAATGACTTGCCCTTCCTGTCCCCCACTTGGGTGCCTGGAAACTTATACTCACCTGCGAAGACCCAGTTCAAACATCCCTTCCCTGATTTACTTGTATTCCTATCTACACCTCTCTAAGGTGGGCTGACTGCCTGGGTTCGAATCCCAGGCTCACAGCTTCCAAGGTATGACTGTTCCAGCGAGTTACTTGAACTCTGCAGTTTCACTGTCCTTAGCTGTGAAACGGGGGTGATATTAATAGCTCCTGTCTCACTGAGTGCTTATCAGGATTAGTTGAATTAATGCATGTAAAGCACTTAGGACAGCGCCTGGCAAATAGTAAGCATTCAATAAGCGATATGATGACAAAGGAGGGGAAGGAGGAGGAGGAGGCCCTGGTCATGCTACCTGAGGACAGGAATAGTGTCTTATTCATGAGCGCTTGTCAGTCTTGTTACATAATTTGCAAGTACCTGAAATGGTACCTCTCAAGGGAAGACATTAAATAAATATTTGTTGACTCACTGGACAAATGAGTTAATGGTTTTATCTCTTCCTCTCCAATCTCCAACCTCAAGCAGGTGCCCAATCAATGTCAGTTGACTTATTAAATACATTCATGACTGACCAACCTCGTGGGTGTTTTAAGCTCCCAGGCACTCCTTACACCTCCACTCTCATCCTGGTAGCTTCTTGTCCAAAGGGTGCAGACCTCTGTCCCCTGACAAGCACTCAAAAGGAACAACAGCCCAGGTTTGTGGTGGTTTCCAAAAACCCAACCATAGAGAGCACCCCAGTTTTAACAAGCACCCCTTGAGTCTAGCTGGAGTCCCTTTGTGAGGAACCAAAGCTAATTTGGTGCTCTTTAGTCTTCTAATACACTTTCAGTAGGAATAAAAGCAACTTTGATTTCCCCTCGGGCCTATAAATAATTCAGCCCCTTTTGTGTGTCACTGGCTCTCTTTTAGCAGGAACCATACAAAGGTCAGGGCTAAATAAATGTCTCTTCAATGTTTGTGCATAATGTCAAAGGGTATTTTTAGGGCAAATGGTGTTCAGGAAAGAGATGAAGAGAAACAGTGAGGTAATTGTGTTCAAGCATAGATATTCTCGAGGGGATTAGTTGGGTTCCCCTGACAGCCTCAGAGCCAGACAGCTGCTGCCCTTAAACTTGAACGGTGCAGCTTAAGCTTTTCCCAAACCCAGAAGTGGTGCCAGAACAGTTTTCACCCTAGTTTCTTAAGCCTGCAGATTCTAGCAGGACTTTAAAAAGTGAAAAGCTTCTTCCTGCTTATGAATTAAATGCAATGATTAGCTGCCTAAGAAATGCAATAGACGAGAACATGCAGTTTGAAACCACACAGCCAGACACCTTGGCTCTGTCACTCTCTGTCTGTGTGATCTTGGGCAAAGCACCTGAACCTGCTGAGCCTCAGTTTCTCCATCCATAAAATGGGGATGGATAGTAACAGAACCTACATAAGAGGGTTATTATGAAAATTAAGTAATACAATTATAAAGTAAGTGCCCCTAAAAATTAGATATTCTTTTCAATGTGTTTTAGGTAATGATTTCCAATGATGTTTCTCCAAACACATGATCTGGTTTTAAACTGTCAGGAATTCCTCAAGAACTCTGGTTCCCAGTCTGTTGCTTTATACATCTTCATTTATGTCCTCTGTCTCCCTCTTCCTCTCTCTTGTCATTTCATGGGACTTTGCAAGAGAGGAGAGGCAGATAGGTGTCTCATTCCTCTACCTTGGTGCTATCCCTTAAAACCCATTATCCAGGGGATTAAGGCCCCACAAGGGCTGCTCACCTTTGGGTAACCAAATCCCACGCTCCAAAGGACATCAAGGTCACGACACCCTTTATGCAGATGAGCACACTGAGGCTCAGAGAAGAAGCAATGTGACTTCCTCAAGAAGATCCAGCTTGTGCAGGATTTCTTAACCTGGGGTCCACAGACCCTTGTGGTGTCCTGATAGAATTTAGGGAGTCCATGACCTTGAATGGGAAATAATTAGGAAAAATTTTTTAATAACCTCTAGCTGAAAGTTTCCATTTCCTTCAACTGAATGTAGACAATGAAGCACAGCAGCACTCATTTCGTTATGACTTTGTCACCAGGGATATTTTCCCATCACATCGCAATTGTTATCGACATCACAAAACATTATGTTCAGCACAGCCCTGAAATATTGACAATATCGGCTCTGCCAATGGACCTAGTGATTCAGTACACTAATAAAGATGTGTATCATTGTATCACAAATTTGTATTTTTTAATATCTTGCCAGCAATAAAATTAGTTCTCTTTGTAATTCTAATGATTCTGTTTTATGCATTAAAAAAAATTTTTTTTTGAGGCGAGATCTATGTCTTCACCCAACTTTGCTTTGGCCTGTGCACTGAAAAACGTTAACACAGCCAGGAAACAGCAAAGCTGCCATCCAAATGTGTCTGCCAGAAACTTCGATCACAAGCCCCTGCCTGGCGCAGGCTGGAGTCCTCTCAGTCTCCAGGCACACTCTGTCTTGTCCATGCGACACATGCAGTCTCCCACCCTTCCTCCATAGTATTATTGGGGTCAATGAGGAGGGGAAGCAGATGGGGGGGAAGGGGAAGGGAAGGAAAGCAACGTGAACCCCGACTGTAGGCCCTGTCATTGACCTTGCTCGTTCATATGACTTAGTTCACAACAGCCCGTCTAGGAGGCAGAGGATTAGAGAGGCCAAGGGTTTTATCCAAAGCCACACAGCTAGTGAAGAGCAGGTCCAGGACTCAAGGGCAGCCTGTTGAATCCTAAACCACCGCTCCACACTGCCCCATGCCCCCTTGTCCCTAACAACAGCGCCCATCTCCACGAGCCCACATGGTCTCTTCCCTTACGCAATCACACCTAAATTGTCTTATCTTTATCTTTACCCAAGATAGTTTATACTATATAGTTCACATTATTTCAAAACAAGGCAGAAGTTTCATGGAGAAGCCTTAAGTCAAAAGGATCCTCCTATGGCCCTACCCAGTTTGGCTCAGTGGTTAGAGCATCAGCAAAAGGACTGAAGAGTCTTGGGTTGAATTCCAGTCAAGGGCGTGCATGTACCTGGGTTGCAGGCTCGATCCCCAGCCCCGATCAGGGCTCCTGCTGGAGGCAACCAGTCAATGTGTCTCTCTCACATCGATGTTTCTCTCTTTCTCTCCCCTCCACTCTCTCTGAAAAGCAATGGGGGAAAAAGGATCTGTCTATGGGGCTTGGGCAGGAGACTCCTTTGCTGGTCGCGGAGTGGATCAGTTAGGATTGGCTACGTTGTGCAGCAGTAACAAATGACCCCCAAATCTCAGACTTGATAGTAACAAATCTTCGTGTCTCTGCCATCCAACGTGTCCATCAGGACCAGCCATGGCTATGCTCCGTATCTGTTCTCTCTGGGACCTGGGCTGCTGGCGCAGCCAAAATCTGGGGCATTGCTTTGGCTGAAGGAAAGAGAACATGGCTCTTGAATCTTCTGCTTGGAAGTGACTGGTGTCACTCCTGCTGGCACTTCATTAGCTAAATCAAGTCAAAAGTATGATGTCATTGAGGGAGGAAGCAGCACTCTCCTTCAGGGAAGAAGAGTGGATATTCCAGTGAATAATTTAACTAACAAGGGAAAGGGCCAGTGAAAAGGTGCTGCCTTGACTAAAACCTCTAAATGTCTGCAGGCTTGACCACTGATGCACCAATCACATATTTAAGAGACTGACCCTTGTTTCCTTTCACTTGCATGCATCAGAATCTTAACAATTGTTATATGATAAATTACCTTTTGCCCGGCCAGGTGACTCGCTTGGAGTGTCGTCCCGTACACCCAAAAGCTTGCGGGTTCGATTCCCGGTCAGGGCCCATACCTAGGTTGTCAGTTCTGTCTCCAGATGGGGTGCGCACAGAGGGCAATCAAGCAATGTATCTCTCGCACATATATGTCTCTCTTCTCTCTTTCTCTCTTCCTCTCGCTCTAAAAAGTCAATGAAAATAAGTGAGGACTTAAAAAAATATATCTTTTAAAATTATTGCAAAGGTGCCACTTTAAAGAGTGTGTTTAGAGAAGAAACTACTCTCCCCTGTGCCCTTCTCCCTGCAGTTCTGGTGGTACCTCCAAGGCTCAGACACCCCTTGGTCATAGTCTCCATTATCTCAGCAGCCAGGGGCACACAGTGGGTATTCAACCCAGACACAGCCACTCACTCTGAAATGCTGCTGATCAGTGAAGATCCTGTCTACTCGACCAAGGCAGGGAACAGCCAGGCGGCAAGCGCTTCCTGAACCCTGTTCTCCAACGAAGGGACTGCTCTGAGCTAATTGTTGTCCCCTCTGAATTTAAACACCACGTGAAGAGTGCCCGCTGATGCGACAAGATGGATTAGCAGGAGCTAAGGAGCTGAGTCGCTAAAATGGTTTTCTTCTTTCCCCTTGATTAATGAGAAGGAGGCAGGCTCACTTTTATCTCAGACAGGTCATGTTGGAGAAATGTTAATGATGTCAATAGGTGATGGATTTCCCCATACCTCCATTCACTGAGCCGTGCCAGATCCATCAAGCCCCGGGGAAGGTGGAGGGGAGAACTGCATGAACGATGCCCTTATAATAAACTTGCTCAGGCGACACCGTGTAATGGGATGGTGGGGAGCGTGATGGTACAGTACAGAAGTCAGAGGCTACTGAGGCTCGTGCTCATGGGCCACATCTAGCCCACAGCGGGTGTGTGTGTGTGTGTGTGTGTGTGTGTGTGTGTGTGTGTGTGTGTGTGTGTGAGAAGCTTATACAGAGTTTATTTGGGGTGGAGGGGGTGCTAATTTTCCCAACATTTTATTGTGACAGTTTTAAAATGCACATCAACACCGATTCATTGGCACTTTACTCAACTTGATGTAGTATATATCTCTCCTCCATCCCTTCTTCTGTCCATTCACCCATCTTATTTTTAGGTCATCTCAAACTCAGCTGCAGACATCAGCATACTTCCTAAGTACCTCAATGTGATTGCCATTAACTAGAGTTCAATATTTATTCATAGATTTTTTTGTGTACTGTTTACATACCTTGAAATACATGCTTTTAAAGTGTGCATTCACTAGGTTTTGACAAATGTATGTATCAGTATAACCCAAACCCCTATGAAAATACAGAATACTATTACTAGGCCTGAAAGTGTCTTCACTCCCTTCCCACTCAATCCCTGCCTTCTTCATGGGTTCATTTTGCTTGTTCTAGAATTTCAAATAAATGGATATGTGCCGTATGCACTCTTTTGTACCTGGCTTGTTCTGCTCAGCACATTTATTCATATTTATTCTGAGATTTCTTCATATTTTGTGCATGTATCAAGAACCCATCCCCTTCCATTGCTGAGTCATATTTGGTTGCATAAATATCTCTGTTTAATCCACTGACTACAAGGAAACTTTTAGAATTAAGCATTGAGTTTTAAAGAACATATATTGATTTTTATAATTTGTTGACATCTAAAAATTGGGAGGTTTCACATAAAAATCTGAATTTCTGGTTCCTTTTGAGAATCTGAAGATTGGGATACAGTGGGCTCACCTTTCAACAATAGTCTGGGCTGAGGGACGGGTGCCCACCTCAGACACGACGTGTGCTCTCTCGTTTGCCACTGTCCTCATCAATTCCTATGGTATCCCATCCGGGCAACTTCATTCATTTATGTCACCAGCCTGTCCCCAGAGGTACATGAATTTTCTGACTCCTGTTAATAGCGGCCAAGTGCTCAAGAGTAATTATAGGCTAAATTAATGAAGGAGTGAATACGTGAACAAAGTGGGATTTTCTTAGAGATGTGGCGCCAGAGATCCTGCGTTATAAACAGATAAGGGTCCTAGCTTTGGAATCAGTTACACCTGATTTTTTTGATTTTTTTTGCATTATCTCATTAGTTCCATTTCCCTTCACTTCTGTCTTATGTAACATGGGGATAAAAATGCTTATTTATCCCCTGGCCAGAGTGGCTCAATGGTTAGAGCATCAGCTCACACACCAAAGGGTCCCAGGTTCGATTCCCAGTGAAGGGCACATACCTGAGTTGAGGGTTTGCTCCCAGTCGGGCAAGTGTGAGAGGTAACCAGTCAATGTAAATGTATCCCCCCTCTTCTCTCTCTCCCCTTCCCTCCCTCCCTTCCACTCTTTCTGAAAAGCAATGGAAAAAAACATCCTCAGGTGAGGATTGAAAATGACTTATCAGTTGCTAGAAGGATCAATGAAATAACATATTTAAACTGCTTAGCACCACCAGAGGGTAGTGTAATCATCAATATCTCTGTTATTATCATTAAGTGGTCCTCTACAAGAGAGCAGGTCAACTCATTTTTTCATTTTGTCTTTCTAATGTGTCAATTTGAAACCACTGAGTCCTTAGGGAAGATGAATGCCCCTAATAGTGGGGAGAAATTGTCTAATCCTTATGCCCTTTTTTCTAATGTCACCATCTCAAGCATGAGTTTAGTCCCAAACAGAACCATCACAAAAGTCTAGAATCTTGTCAACTGAGTGGGGACTTCCTTTCTTGTGTTTTGGGGGACTTGGGACAAAGAGCATTGGAGATCTCCAAAGACCAAATATATAGTCCAAAGGGTAGAGAATTACAGAAGACAAAACCCAGATATAGACCCAAATACATACATGATGTTAATATATGATGGCATTGCATTCATATTAGTGGGAGAAAGACAGATTGCTCCATAAATGGTAACAACTGGGACACCATCTGGAGAGAGAGAAAGACGAATCCTTATTTCACACCTTGCACTAAAACAAATTCCAGATGGACTTGAGATTTAAACATAAAATAATGGAACCATTGAAACACTAAAAAAAGTGGAATTTTTTTTATAGAATCTTGATGAAGAGAAAACATTGACTACCTAAAATTCAGAATCCATATATTAAATAAAGGTATATTTGAAAAAATTAAATAAGCAATTTCTGCCTTTAAAAACCACAAGTTTAAAAAGATACAACACACTGGGGAAAATTATTTGTGTGAACCTAAGGAAATTTTATTTCTTAACAATAAAGAAATCCTATAAATTGATAAGAAAAAGAGCAACAATTCAATGGAAAAATGGACCAAGTGTTCTTCATTTAAAAAGAAAATATGAATGGCTTTTAAACATCATATATAATATGCTGGCCACACTCTTTATAAGATAAATGTAAGTTAAAACTATAAGAACATATTTTTAATTTCTAATTGACCAAAATAAAAATGTTTGATAACAATTGAGGCTGCCGGGAGACAGTCATATTTGGTGGAATAAATATCTCTCATAATTGCTGATGGGGAGATAAATTGATAAACTATGAAGAGCAATTTGGCACAAACTTTTTACAATAGATACATGTAATATTGCAAAATTATTAGCACAATAAAATTAATTACCACATCTATCACTTCACATAATTAAAATTGTGTGTGCATGTACGTGTGTGAGGTGAAAAGATTTAAGATCTATCTACTCTATTAGCTACTTTCAAGTATACAATACAGCGTTATTGTTAACTGCAGTCAGCATGCTGTACATTTGATCCCAAGAACTTGTTCGTCTTTCTTTTTAACTTGAAAAGCTTCAGAATTTGCGTGTCACCTTTGCGCAGGGGCCATGCTAATCTTCTCTGTACTGATCCTACTTTAGTCTGTGTGCTGCCAAAGCAAGCACAGGACTTGTTAATTTATAACTGGAAGCCTGTATCATTTGACCAACATCTCCTCATTCCCTCCCCCCCACACACACATACCCCAGTCCCTGGAAGCCACTATTCTACTCTCTGTTTCTGTAAGTTTGGCCTTTTTTTAATTGCACATATACGTGAGATCTTATAGTATTTGTCTTCCTCCGTCTGACTTATTTCACTTAGCATAAGACTCTTAAGATCCATCCATGTTATCGCAAATGGCAGTATTTCCTTGTTTTTGTGGCTGAATAATATTCCATTTTATATATATATATATATGTGTGTGTGTGTGTGTGTATACATATATATATACATATATACACATATATATGTATATATATATTCCATTATGTAGAATTCCATAAAAATATTCCATTATGTGTGTATATATCTCACATTATTTTTATCCACCCATTCACCAATGGACATTTAGGTTGTTCCCATGTCTGGGCTATTGTGAATATACTGCAATGAACATGAGGGTTCAGATATTTCTTTTTTTAAAATATATCTTTATTGATTTCAGAGAGAGAAAAGGAGAGGGAGAGAGAGATAGAAACATCAGTGATGAGAAAGTCATCGATTGGCTGCCTCCTGCATGTCCGTCTGCTGGGGACCGAGCCCACAACCCTGGCATGTGCCCTGACCAGGAATCGAACCTCGATCACCTGGATCCTTGGTCAACGCTCAACCGCTGACCCACTCCCGGCCAAGCCAGATATTTCTTTACTAGTGATATTATTTCTTTCCACTATCTACCCAGCAGTGGGACTGCTGGATCATGTGGTAGTCCTACTTTTAATTTTTTGAGGACCCTCCATACTGTTTTCCACAGTGACTGTACCAATTTACATTCCCACCGACAGTGGTACACACTTTTAAAATTCTATATGCACAGACTATGTGACCCAGGGATTTCATTGCAAAAAGTTACTCTACAGCCATACTTGGACTTGTGTAAAATGCTGTAAATACAAAGATTATTTTCAGTATTACTTGCAATCGTGAAACAGTGCAGATCACCTTATAAATAAGTGATTGGTGAGATAGATTATGGCACATCCTTAAAATGGAATACTGCTTTCATAGCAATATAAAACAGCCTCCAAGATGTATTGTTAGAGTTGACCAGGAAGAGGAAG
The DNA here is from genome assembly GCF_054644295.1 of Miniopterus natalensis. NCBI lineage: Eukaryota > Metazoa > Chordata > Mammalia > Chiroptera > Miniopteridae > Miniopterus > Miniopterus natalensis. The sequence goes on from NC_142083.1 coordinate 87,826,731, forward strand.
GTGGGGTGGGTACAGAATGGTGACTATAGCAAGCTAGCGTTGCTGCAGGGATGGGAGAAGAGGCCAGGTAGAGTGTAAATGCACAGAATATATCTGGGAGGACATACAAGAAACCAACACTAATAGTTCATTCTGGAGAGGGGAGCTGCACTGCTGAGGCTATAGGCCCTTATAGATGTTATACCATGTGCATCTATCACCTATTCCTTTTCTTTTTAATTTAAAAGGTAGTGTGATTGCCATTTCTGGGTCATTTAAACAGGGATGACTATTTTAGCAGACTATTACTGAGAATACTCAAACATCATTAGAATGGTCTAAATAGATTCCCTTATAACTCAGGAATTCTAGGAATTTCCTAAAATACATCAGCGCTAGTTCATTGCATTCAAAATGATGAAAGTATTTCTACTAGATTTGTGGACATATAACATGCTTTTGACCTTCAAGTCCCAAGTCTTTTAGAGTAGGGCAGAAGGGAAGCTCTTTGGGTCACTCCCGTCATGGCCTTCGGAACAGGCAGGACTTCTTTCCACACAGCATTAGATGGCCATCCAACTCCCAGGGGCCATCACACACACAGGAGTGGAGAACAGAATGTAGTTCTTAACACAAATGGAATTTGGAGCTATTTTCAAAGCTAGAACACATTCAGATCATAATGTGAAGGCATTTTTAGCTTCCAAATGGTAACTGACATTTGGGGGTTTACTATTTGCCAAGGCTTTACATGCATTATCTCTTCTAACCCTCACCATGACTATGTGAGCCGGCTCCTGTCATTATTTCCGTTCATGGATGAGGCAAATGAGGCTCAGGGATGTTTGGCCAAGGTCACAATGTGAGACTCAAAAGCCAGGCAATCTGACCCCAGACAGCCTCTCCTCTGTCCACCCCACACTGCTTTTCAACTTTTAAAAAATGTTTTTATTGATTTTTTTTTTTTTGATTTTTTTTTTTTTAGGGAGAGGAAGGGAGATGGGGAGAGAGAAAGGAAGGAAGAGGGAGAGAGAAAAAGAAAAAGTTGATTGGTTGCCTCCCATATGCACCCCAACTGGAGACCAAACCCTCAACCTGGGGGTGTACCCTGATGGGGAATCGAGCCAGCAACCTTTGGGTGCACAGGATGCACCCTACCCTGCTTTTCAAATCACAAAACCTTGCCTCCCATCTGCCACTCATGCTCCACACACATGCATTGTATTTCTTTTACTGTGTTTTCTTCTAAAACAAAGGACGGTGGGGTAGGCAGAATAATGGCCTCCCGAAGATGTCCACATCCTAATTCCCAGAGCCTGTGACTATGTTATGCTACATGGCCAAGAGGAATTAAGGCACCAGATGGAATTAAGATTGCTAAATTACGGGGGTTATCTTGGATTATCAAGGTGGGCCCAATGTAATCACAAGAGTCCTTAATGTAGACAAAGATGCAGAGGAGGAGATCAGCTGATGTGACATGAGAAAGACATCAATGCCCGTTGCCAGATTTGAGGATGGAGGAAAGGGCCACGAGCCAAGGAATGCAGTTGGCCTCTAGAGGGTGGAAAAGCCAAGAAAACAGAGTCTCCCCCAGAGCCTCCAGAAAGAACGCAGCCCTGCTAAGACCTTGATTTTAGCCCACTGGGACCTTTTCAAACTTCTTACCCTCAGAACTGCGCAATAATAAATTCATGTTTTTCTCCAGTGATTAGTTACACCAGCCATAGAAAGCTAAACTGATAATGACAAGTGCTATAGAGAAAAAAGTAAGCAACTCTGAAAAGATCATGGGTGACTCAATAGACATCTCTGTAAATCAGGGAAGAGATTACATGATAGCTACCATCTCCATAAAGAATAGACAAGAAGTTGAGCTTAGGCCCATTAAGAACTTGAGGTTGGAACAAAGGTCTAGATATGCATTGTCTAACAGATCTCTCTGGAATGATGGGAATGTTCTGCATCTGCTGTTCAATGTTGTGCCTACTAGCCACATGTGGCTACTGACCGCTTGAAATGTGGTTGCTCTCTCGTCTTCATCATCACCTGGCACACAGTGGATCCTCGAAACAAGCGTTTGAATAGAACTGAACCCATTTAAGTCTGAATAGCTTTAAGTGCTTAATGTTGAATGTGTGGTTTTAGGCTTAATGTTGAATGTGTGTGCTGAGAATAAGTGTGCTGCTGGGAAAGACAGTTTCTTGTAGCTAAAAAAGGCTGGATCCCACGGGGCTGGGTGATTCAAAGACACCTGGAAATTCTCCTTCTCTTCTTACACCAGCCCCTCTCCAAAAGTTACTTCTCCCACAAGCCCATACTTGTAATATCATTACAGCAATAACAACAAAAACTTTTACTCCACAATCAGCAAAGAAGACTACTGAACACCTACTAAGTGCCAGGCATTTACCAGGGGCTGTGGATGCAGCAAGAGATTAAAGGTTGTCTTACACAGAGAGATTAGCGTTCACTTGGGCTGCTATAGCAAAATACCATAAACTGGGGGTGTAAGCAAGAAACATTTGTTTCTCACAGTTTTGGAAGCTGCAAAGTCCAAGATCAAGGTGCCAGCAGATCCAGTGTCTGGTGAGGGACTCATTCCTTGTTTTCATGAAACCTTCTTCTCGCTTGTCCTCACATGGCGGAAAAGGAGTGGCTAGGTCTCTTCCTCTTCTTATAAGGGCACTGATCCCATGACAGGGGCTACACCCTCATGACCTAATCACCTCCCAAGGGCCCCAGCTCCCATTTAAGGCTTCAATATGTGAGGTTGGAGAAACACAGGCATTCAGGCCCTAGCACAGGTAACCCCTGCCCTTGGCGAATTCACAGTGTCCTGCAGATGACCTCTCACCCCTTCTGTTGCGAGAGCAGGTTGAAAGCATGCCCTAAGTTCCAACTTTGTCACTCCGGGGGAAACAGTGTCTTCGTGGGGAGGCCCCAGGATCTCTCTTTCCAAATCGATGTTTCCATCCAGCACAGCTTCCTCTGAGCCAGTCACTAAGAGGAATGGACTTGTTAAGGCCACAGTTCTTTTGACCAGATCCACAGATCACTGTCAATCTCAGCTCGGTGCTCTGACGTGCGTGGGCCCCTTGCTCTCCCCGCAGAGCCTCTGGAAGTTAATTCAGGGCAGATGGGAACCGGTCAGCCTTCAGTCATTTTCAATCTTGGAAACCTCCAAAAATAGCTAAACTCTAATGCATATTTCAGGTTAGACTTGCTTATTTTTTCTCTCTCCTGAGCAGGAGCTAATTTCCCCAGAGGGGTAAGGAAAGCAAAAGCTTCTGCCAAAAAAAAAGAATAATCGGCTTCAGTTTCTCCCTTGATTGCCTGTTGGGAGCTGCCTCCTGGCTCCCTGTCTCAATGCTCTCAGAGGCCCAGCGAGCAGGGCCTTTCTTCTCCTTGGGCAAAATATTCAAGTGAACCCAAGACCAAAGTCCGGCAGGTGCCTGATTCTGGACACGAACTTTCAGGTCCTTTCAACTTTCAAGGACTGAAGCAGGAGTCAGCAGCTGGATGCCAGTCTTGGGCCTTTCTCAATAGCCAAGCAGGAAAAAAAATCACTGTGGTTTAACCTCCAAAGTGGGAAGGACCCTGGTAGACCTGGTGTCTGCAGAGCTAAGGCCAAGGATGGAGTGTTATTGGGTCAATCTTGGGCACAATGTTTGCAGAAAAATCTATGACTTAGATGTTTTACTATCCCAGAAGCTCAGCTATATTCAACCAGAATGGAGGATGGGAAAAACATAAACAGAAATACTTGAATTCTTCATCCATTGCTGCTAGCACTTTGTGAATCACCTTAGGCTGAAAGAGTTGTAGGTCCAGGCGTCCTTCTGCTAATAGAGACACCTGGGTAAGGATGGCTCTGCCAATCCCCCCAGGTCCTTTCTGCCTGAAGCCTTTTATGGCTCTGCTGGAAACTTCATGCTCCTTGGGTCTGAAAGAGTTGCATGACCCAGAACCTCAAAAATGAGATGCAGAACTAGATGGAGGCAAAGTATTTGGCAGCAAATGTCACCTGGGAGCGTCATAAAGACCTGGGTAGGGGACATTCTCTGTCTTCTCCCAACTGCAGAACACAGAGAAGTTAAAACTCAACATCCAGGATGTTCATAAAGAAGGAGATTCAATGATCTAGACAGCCTGGGAAAATCACAGCCTTTGAGGTCAGCTTAAACCACTACACTGCTTTTCCCTGCAGCATCTCTTGAATTCACAGAGGTGATAAAGTGACCAAAACTCCCAGGACCTGGAGCTGGCTTTCTTTTTCCTAGAAGGCATGACCTTTGAGAAGAAGCATTCCAGGACCTTAAAGACAGGAGCAAAAACCAGAGCATTCTGGCCCTCAGTGAATTTTTTATTTCTGAATTCACACTGTTGAACACACACTGTGGGTCTGAGCTGTGCTGGTTCCATTTGGGAGGCATTCGTATTCCACTTTTGGCAAAATCTTGTACATTAAGAAGGTTTTATATTTTTAGTACTGATTTATATATGAAGAAAATTAGCCTCAGAGAATCCAGATGACCTGTCTAAAGTTACTCAGGTAACGTGCAATGAAGTGAGCATTTGGATCTATATCCAAAGTAGAATGAACTCTTTCCCCTACGCTGCTCTCGAAGAGGTGGAAATCCCAAGGAAAGTCACAGCACCGCTCTTTTTTTTCACATTTTCAGAAGTTTATGTCTAATAGGTACAAAAGAATTTTTCATTACGGTTCAATTTGAATTTCAGACTGTTAGGGATCCCAGCATGCTTATGTATATTAATATATTGTTCCTGTTTCATCTTTTATGAAATGCTTATTTGTGTTTTTTACTCATTATTTTTGTTCTTTTTTTTTTTTTTTTTTTTTTTTGTCCCTTTGATGTGGTTCTTCATTATATATTTTGGATACTTTTTTTTTTTTTAAATATTACAGATGTCCCTTTTCCCCCCCAATGGCCCGTTCCACCCCGTCCCTTCCCCCTCCCCACGTGGCTCAGAGAGCAATTTCTCTACAGTTCTGCTAGTCATTGCCCGGTGGCAAAACAAGGCCCTTGCTTTTCTCTCTCTTGTCTCTTCCCTGCCTGAAAACCCCATTTGCATGAGGTCTTAGGAGATGCCTTTGGCTCATCCTTTCAGAAAACGGTGGAGGAGGGAGAGACTGGGTTTTTCTGGAGCCTGCCCACATCTAGGTCAAAATTTTTTCTGCAATAATAGGCTGTCAGGATGAACGTGGTCTAGTTCTTCTTCCCCTCCAGGACAGGCGATGTCGGCTGCACCGGCCCTGTTTTTTCCAGACAACTGCCACTTGGGGAAGGGATGGCCCAGATGTGTGTGCGGCAGACACTTCTAATCAGTCCTGCCTTTCATCTCACTGATCCTGGCTTCTGCCTCAATCGTCTCTATTTAGTTAAGTTCCAGGCATTCACAACCAACCCAAGGAAATCTACTTCCATCGTTTTTCTATAGCAAGACTGCATCTAACTGAGTTTCCAAACCAATCTTTTGCACCGGAGAATGATAGCAGCGCTGTCCCCATTAATCTGTTGAATGCAGGGCTCATTTCAGAAAGGTCACTTCCTATTCTAGGCTCTTGGTGTGGAGGACAGTGTCAAACCGTTTAACCTGACCGTCATTAATTAAATCTGAGCCAGATTGGCCTCAGTGTGAATCTACAACAAGGCCATTCCATGTGGCTTCACTTAAATGTTTGAACCTTTTTTGAAATTTTGAGAATTTCAAAACATCTCTGGAAATATAAGATGATTTCCAAGGGTACTTCATAATCCAGGGTAGCAATGATGGGTTAAACTCGAAGTCTGAGTGAGAATGACTCTCCCCACCATGCAGGTCTGCACTGAGCATCGGTAAGTTACGTGATGCAGCAAAGTCCACACGAGCCCCAAACTCAAGGGCAGGAGCGGCTGCATTATTTATAGTCCGTGCTCAGCATTCCTCACGGGCGGATGCACGGTTCATGGTGACCTGCGTGGGGGCTTCCTGCCTCCTCTCCCAACTGCAGTGAGTTAAGGAAACAAAACTCCAATGATCAGGACTTGTCACTGCTGCTTAGATGAAATCAAGAAGACGGAGTTCCTGGAGGTGGAGATCACAGACTCAAAAGACGTTGTGATGAGACTCAGCTTCATCAAAACCCACTAGATGTGGAGGGGGCCGTGACAAAAACAGCAAAAAAAAGAAAGCAGCTCCTCTCCCATGTGTGTTCTGCTCAGTAAATGTTGGGCTGATTTTTCTCTTCCTTGCCCCTGGGGAGCTCTGATCAAACTGTCATTTGCATATTGCCTAGGTTTAGCCACATATGTTCAAATTAAAGATAAACTCTCTGCAAGGGGAAACCACCCCTTTCATAAGTAGAAGCCTCCTTGAAATGTAAATGTTGTTTCAGTCCTAACTTGAGGATTCTTCTGACTCCTGTGGGAATTTAGCCTGTTCCTCCATGTGGCATATGCACCAACACTGTCCACTTCTGCGCCCCGGGTAGACATCACTAATCAACCGTGACTCTCATTCTGGGGTGGGAAGCAGCCTCAGAATTGCCCTCCGCACAGGGCTCTAAGAAGCTGCTGTCAGTGAGACTTGGCATCTAAGATCAAAGCTGCTGCCATCCTGCCATCTAGAAATTATTTATGTGGATGCCAGGTGCTCAACTTTGACTGGTATGGATGACATATAATCCTTCTTCCTGCTTCCATGCTCATCTGTCATAGTCCTTGGCTGGGCCTCAGTACCAAGCACCATGCAAGATTGTCAATAGAAGGACCCAGATAATTCCTGCTTTGCCTCAGCTTATCCTTGAATCTATCCAGCCCCATCCTGTTCTATTGGCAAGATCTCCCCTGTCTCTAGATTTGACCCTCTCCCATTTTCCTCTGGTCCCTTTGAGCCAGACACTTGCAAATCAAACCCCGGTTGACTTGTCCTAACCCCCTTGGAAAAAAACAATTTTTGACAAAGTTGGCCCATTCTAAAAATATAGTAATGACCATTGAACTTCTAATTTTTGCAAAGCATCTTCACATCCATGATCTCAGATGATAATCCAAATAATTGGGGGAGGCGAGTATTTAAAGGCAAGTTTTGACATCAAGCAGGAATAGGTCCAAACCTTGGCTCTACTACTTACCAGCTGGGGGACCTTTAGCACATCACTTTGCCTGTCTGAACTTCATCTTCCTCATCTGGGGAGTATAGCAGTAGCTACTTCACAGGGTTGTAAAGATTTGCCTTGCACACGGGACAGGCATGCTCCTAAGACCAGGGGGAAACCCTCAGGCAGAGTTGCAGGCTCTTTGCAGACTGAAGCTGTTGGCAGGAACAGTGAGTGCTAGAATGGAGATGAGAAGGGAGCAAAGCTTTTGCCACAGATGCAGCGAGTAGAGGCGGGGAGTCAGGTGGCCAACGCAACCTCATACAAATACTGAACGGCAGTGCAGAAGGAAAGAAGAGGTATTGCACCAGGTTCAAACTGTGGCAACACCACTTGCTTGGGTGTAAAATGATAATATCAATACCTACCTGGCCATGTTTTATGTGGAGAACATTGTATAATGTAGGTAAACCACCTCACACAAAGCTCAAGAAATGTTGATGGCAATAATGCTGCTCAGTGACCTTTCTCTTCTGTTCTGACCCCAGCATCCTTCCACTGGGACAGGCAGCCTCCCTGCCAAGCAGTAGAGCTTGTTTTCTCCATCCATCCATCCATCCATCCATCCATCCATCCATCCATCCATCCATCCATCCACCCATCCATCCATCCATCCACCCATCCATCCATCCATCCATCCATCCATCCACCCATCCATCCATCCAGTAGCTACTGAATATCCCCTATTACCAGGCCCCATGTGGGAGATGGAGACACACTGGTGAGTAGACATGACCTTGGGCCTTCTCCTGGTCACAGCTAAGCAATCAACTGAGTGCAACCCGGGAGCGGAGGTGCTATAGAAGAAATTTCCACAGCAGCGCTTCTCAAACATCAACGTGCATGTGAGACCCAAGAATATTACTCAAGTGCAGATTCTGACTCAGGATCTGGAATGCGGCTCATGACTGCACCTCTCCAACAAGCTCTCCGCTGATTCTGATGCTGCACAGCTTGAGCAGAGAAACCCTACAGAACTCACTGGGAAGCAAAGGAGGAATTAATTCACTCTTGGTGGAAGATACTTGCTTACTCATCAGGTTTCTGGGCATTGGCCTCCTCTCCTTCTGGAAGGAGGAGTTTATGGACTCCTTGAACTGGAAAGGGTCATTCAAGTTGATTTAATCCAGGTGTATAGGAAGGTGACTCTCTTACGATCCCCAAAAGAGAGATGTGCAGTGTCTTCACGAAGACGAGAAGGGGGAGAGGACAGTTCAGCCTCTCTTGACAGTGTGAATACTGGAATGGCAGAGACATCTTTCCGCCGTCCCAGTTCTTGCATGGGAGTAAGTAGAGGAAACCTGGTAAACCCGGCGAGCCTCCGGCAGCCTGCAGGAGCCTCCTGCTTGCACCTGGGGGCAGAATCAGATGCAAGCTCAGTAGCGAGCGGGCACGCTGGCGAGGCTGCAGCTACCCAGTGTGCAAGCTGGGGAATGAGGTGAGTGGACTTCACCGTCCGGATTTCTGACTCACCCCCTACCTCTTCTTCCTGAGAACCTTCCCAGCCCCTTCCCTTCTTTGGAACACACCCATCTATTTAAGCCTAAGTGAGCCAGCAGGAAGAGCATGCAAATGGGGTTCGATTTCATTTGAACTTCCCTCGACCCAAATATAAGACAAGCGGGAGCTACCAAACAGGCTGCAGAGGCCTCGAGGGTCGATCAATATTTTCAATAAGCAGTGCGTGTACTTATTAAACATGTCATCATCTAAGATTATGTTGTCATTTGTGGGAGAATAGGGGTCGAGATCGAGGATTCTGTACTCAGAATAAACCCTCTCCTTTTCATCTGTTCAAACCAGCTTGATTAGGTTTCTATTACTTGCAACGAAAAGACTCTTGATTAAAAGAGAAGTTTCCAGATGGTGCAGGCCAGCAAATGTTCCCAGCTCAAGGAATATTTCTTGATGAATGAATGAGCAGTGCCATAACCCAAAAGGAGGAAATTATGTGGAATTGTTGTCTCAGCAAGACACGAAGGAGGCCTTCCCTCACCCCAGCATCTTACCCTGCTCATGGCTGCCCAGCCTTTGACCAAAGGAACACGGCAGATTCAGCACTGGGAAGGGGCGGGGAGAATTTGATGTTTGGAAAGAGCTCTGAGTACAAAGATGTGAGTCTGGGTTCCAGACTCTGCTCCACCACCGAGTAACCAAATGCCCTTCAATAAATCACTCAATGCCCATTTTTCCAATTGTAATGTCGATCTGCTGTAAAAATGCATTGGCTGCCTGGATGGCATCTGTGCCTCTTCCCCCTCCTTAGCAGCATCAATATGCTTGAGGGGAAACTGACTCCAAGCCCCGAAACAGGAGTAAGCTCTGAGCGGCTGAAGCCTATCAGCATCTTTTAGTCCCCAGGCTATAGTCCCTGGTGCAGGAGCAGGCATGTCACCTCTGGGGATGCCACTGAGGCACATCTCCAGAATCTTGCCTGAAATGTAGAAACAAAAGTGCTCTTTCTGCCCCATGGATGTGAATGAGCATGAAACATTGTTGGCTGTCACCATATTGCAATCATGGAAGAGGGCAGCTTGAGAATGAATCTGACTTGCAAAGTAACTGGAAAAAAATTACAGAGAAATTAAGCCACAGCAATGATCACACTGCATCCAAAACTGTATGTGTTTCCTCTGGATATTTCAGTTCCATGTCATAGGTTCTCTTTATTTGTTTATGCCATTGGAGTTGAGTATTTGCTACTTGAAAATGAATACATCCACCATGGGCTGATTCCCAGTACACATCACAGACAGTTTGTCGTGTCTGAACTGAAATCATATGATTTGTATGAAAGTACCTTGTCAACCCTAAAATTCTGCAGAAAGGCAAGAGAGTGTGGCTATTGCCCTGAAAACATCTGGAAGGAAAAGAGTTCATCTTTCTCCAGAAACCAAAGGACAGTTTAGTTAAATGTAATATAAGAGGCAGAAGGAAGAATTCATTTTGATGACAGTTGTCTTTGGGAAGAAAAATTCAATTATTCAGAGCTTCCTGCTTATTTATTTGGTTCTACTTAAGAGGATCCATCAGGCTGCACAGGATTTGCCCTAACTGGGTTGGTTCAGAGAGAGTTGTGAAGAAGCAGGCTCACTCTCTGGAAAATTCCATCTCAGTACACAACTCGCAGGAGGCGATGAAGAGCCCACTCCCCTGAGAGCCCACTGGGGAGGGCCCATTGTCTGTGCTGCCCCGGGAAGCTCTGGTCTGAGGATGGTTCCGAAAAGCCAGTGGCAGTGGGCTTGCTACTGGTCCTCCCTTTGGTGGAGAGGACTCTGGTTCAAGTCCACACTCTGTCACTAAACCTGCGTGACCTTGGACCTCTCAGAGCCTCAGTTTCTTCGTCTGCAGAATGAAAACGCTAGTGGTTGCCCTGCTTGGCCGCACCACGGGATGTGTTAGCTGGGAGTGAGTGGAACTCTTTCTTCTCGCCACCCTAAGATAAAAGGAAAGAAAAAGACCTAAAAAAAAATCCTAAGAGGAAGTGGAGGCTACAGGTGGCAAATGGGTGAATTCTACATTATACTTGGAACAAAAATTTCTCCCATGGCCTCTTATCTTGTCACATAAGCATTTGAGTCATTAAAAAATCTATTGAGTGCCTACAAGGCACTGAGTCCAGACAGAAACAAGGCAGACAAGATCTCTGCCCTCCCAGACCTTACACTCTAAAGAGAGAGACAAATAAATATATAAACAAATGAAAAGAGTTATTTCACATATTGAAACTGTCCTTGCTCATATCTCATCTCTGAAAGAGGCCTCCCCCCACTGCCCTCCTAAACACAGAACCCTGCCTCACTGGCACTTTTAATTCTCTACTTTTTCCCCATAGCTAAGAACTCCTGCAAACATACCAAATAATTTATCCATGTTCATATGTGTATTGTACATTTTATGTCTCTCCTGTGCTAATGTAAGCTCCCTCAAGACAAGGATTATTGTTTTGTTCACCAGTATAACCCAAATTCCTAGAGCAATCACTGGCACATAGTAGGTGCTCAATAAATACTTGTTGCATAGACTGATTTAATGCAAAGTGCTACAGAAAAAGTAAGCAGGGTAATGGGATGGAGAGTGATTGGGTAGAAGTGGGGTTGAGAGCTTGGTTTAGATAGAAATCCAAGAAGATTTCTCTGAGTAGGTGGCCTTTCAGTGAAGAGGTGCATGGTGAGAAGCGGGCAGCCAATGTGAAGATCTTGGGAAAGCATCCCTGACAGTAAGGATGGCATATGCAAAGGCCTTGAGGCAGGGAGGAGCTTGGTGTGTTGGAGGGCTAGAATGCCAGGGGGATTAAAGGAGGAGAGTGAGAGAGAGAGTACTGGGAGACAGGGCTGTGTAGGTATAAAGTAGACAGGAAATTTGAACCCTGCTAGTTGAATACAAATTCTCCACTGAACTGCAAAGTATGATAAGCCATGAATATGCTTATCAAAGTGCCTGGAATGTACAGAGGGGGCTCTTTGATGAATACTCATTAGGTCCAATTCACTCTCTTTTTCTCTATGAGCTGTTGGCTGAAGAATCAGGGGATACTTAGCCTTTCAAAGAAATGACTCAGGTGGATTATGACAATCGCCATCTCCACACAACTGAAGGTCTGTCATGGAGAAAATGGCACAGAATTGTTCTATGTGAAAATTAAGTCCGGTGGGGAGAGGCCACAGAGAGAGATTTCAACCCAATAAGAGATGAGCTTTCTCACCAACTCTACAAAGGTGAAACTCAGGTAGTGAGTTCCCCATCATTGGAAGAGTTCAAGGTTGAACTTTTACTTGATAAGACTAGAGAGAAGGGGCCCATGTACTGGGTGGACTAGATAATCTCCCAGCCTTGCAATTTGATGACTTTATGATAATCTCAATCTTGCCATTTAAACACACTAGAGTTTGATCTCGCCTTTGTTTACAAGCCCCATCATTAAAATCCTCACAGAACACATCTACTAATAAGGTAGCAAGGACTGAAATGAGTAATAAAGGATGAATGCACCCATCCTTTGTTCAATGATATGATATTTTTCTTGAATAATGTATGAGCTGCTTTTCATCTTGGAAATGAGAGTCTATAATCTCACTGTGCGTCAAATGAATGTTTTTAAACATTTATAAATGGGAGGTGAAGACAGTGGTGAGAAGCTTAAGAACAACAAAAACATGCACAGCTTGCAACCAATCTAGGCAGGAATGCTTCCATTGGGATCACAGAGGGATGGAAGGCACCTGAGAAGCCACATTCCATGCCCATCTGTTGTGATACCCAAGGTCATGCAAGCAAAGACAAGAATCCAGGTCAAGACACGCACTGTAGAGGGTTTTCCCCCAGGCCACGCTCATTTCCAATCTCCATAGAGGTCAACTCTAAGGTTTAGCACTTTGTCCCCAAATTATTTTAAACTCTCCCCACCCTTCACCACCACCCTGGCTGTCTGTGGTGGATAAACTCATGGGGACAGTGGCAGATACTATGTCTGTTTGATTACCCCTTATTTGCTAGTATTGGAACCTAGATTCAGCACTCAGCCAAAAGACTACATTTCCCAGACTCCCTTGCCAGGTGTGGCCACATGACCACATTCTGACCAATGAGATGCTAATATATATGGGGCAAGGAATGAGCATGAGGGACTCTCTGGAAGGAATTTGTGCCCCGTTTTGCTATTTCCTCCCTCCCCCTTTCCTGCTCTACATGCGCATGAGCAAGAGCAGAGGGAGAGGGGGCCAAAGGCAGGTGAGGGTCAGGTCACAAAAGGTCTCAGACACCAAGCCAAAGAGTTTGACATCTGTCCTTTGCTGGTTTCTTATACTAATGGCACCTGCCATCCCATCTGAAAGCCTTGGACCACTCGAATCTCCTTTCTTGGGTGAGGAAGGTGGCCAAGTGAGGTCCCATTGCCTTGTGGCTCCCAGGACAAATGGAGAGTGATGCATTTTACTTCAAATATTCTTTTAGTCCCATCTCTTTGTGTTCTATCTGAGAAGATTTTAGCAAGATGGGGAAATAGGGTTTCTTGTAAAGAAAAAAAAAAGTCACAGAGAACATGTAGGCCTTAAGCTAAGCACTCGTCTGACACGCAATGCGCTTATTCCTTGTGACAATGCCGTGGGGAAGGTAGGGCCGTTTCACCTCTTTTTAATGCTGAGAAGACAGGTTCTGAGAGGCTTCACATTAACTGAGGGTACTCGGGCGGGGCTGGAGAGCTAGGACGCAAGCTCAGTTCTTCCTCACTCCATCGTTGATTCTTCTAGCCTCGTGCTTCTCTCTGGAGGTCTAACTTCTGTGCATGAGCAGAAGAGCTGCAGGCAAGAGAGAAACGAGGAGAAGACTGTTGGGTTGGCCGGAGAGAGGACCACGCATCACTCATGAGCCAAGGGTTAAAGAACCCTCACCCCTCAGCACAGCGGGAGGCAGAGTTGGCACCTCTAGGCTACAAAGGGGCCACAGTGGGAGACCGTCCTCAGCATCTGCTTTACACATGTGCCATCATCTCAGTCCTGCTCACTGATGAGTATGACTCCTGTGCAGGCACTGTGGGATCGGGAATGCTATTTGGTGGCCCAGTGCGGAAAGGATGTATCCTCATTTGAGAGCTGACAGGTAATTCATCAATATGCTCCAACAGAAAATCCTGTTTCTATAGCTATCAAGTTGTTCTACAGCTATTAAGATGCCCCTGCAAGTACTATTCATAATAAATTATCTACTGTTGAGTAACAGGCCTTTCGTATAGTCTTCAGCCCCTCTGAAATCCAGCACGTTGGTCACTATTATCTTAATTTAATGAATAAAGAAAATGAAGCACGATGCAATTAAGAACCACGGTCAGAGAGTGGTGAGCAGGGGACTCTAAGCTGACGTTGAATTGGCTGTTCTGCAGAGCCGTGCTGCCTCCCAGAGCTAACATCTCAAAGCAAGTGAGAAATGAGGACTGGAGTCCAGACAAAGGGGGGAAAATGAGTGGACCCTTGAGCATCCATGCTCATCAGAGCCCTTTTCAATGGAGGGACCTCAAGTGAGCAGTGCACCGTTTTTGGGCCCACTGGGTGGCCCCACTCACCCTTTCCCAGCAAGGTCTCCGGTTCTATCTAACTTAGCGTTTCAATTAACATGATTTTTATCGTGTGTGAAGCGCATGGCGAGCACAGTCCAGGGACCCTAAAGACAAAGGGCGGGGGAGAAGAAATCAATAATGTGATTGATGTTCTTTTTTAAAAGCCAAATCTCAGTCCTGTTCTTTCTAAAGATTTTGACTTAATTAACCCCAGCAAACGCGGCATGGAGGCCTGAACTCTGGTCTCTCGTCTGCCTAGATCGGAGGATTTATTTCTTGTGACCACAGTCTGCGTATCTGACAGCAAAGTGATGAGGAAGATGGTCTTCAGCCCAAACTCTAAGACATCATCCAGCAAGGTGGAGGCTGGCAGGGGGCAGGTCAGCTCAGCAAGAAGCTTATGTTTGAGTAAGGAGTGAAATTATACCAGGTTCATAAACAGAATTCACTCCTCTGAAGCCCTTGCTCCTTCCTGAGGCAGGAAGCCTGCCTTCAGCTGGCCCGGAGGTTACAGCTCCTTTATCTCTGGGTTTACAGGGAACGGAAGGGCCCACCTCTAGCCATCCCTTGCTCCCCTGAGCCCGCATTTCTTGAGGAGACCTAGGCTGGTTTCCCTAGATGGCAGCCAGCCCAGGGAGGCAGGGTGGAGCTATGGAAAGATACAACCTTCAAAAGTAGACCACAATGCCTCTTACCAGATTTGTGACTTGGAAAAGGTACTCAGCCTATCCACACCTCAGTTTCCTCATCTGTAAAATGCCCAGAATAATCCCATTCCCCAAAGAGCCAGGTTAAATGAGTTAAAAACTGTTTGCTCAGCATCTAACACCATGCCTGGAAAATAGTAGCTGCCCAATTAATAGTACATATTAGTATAATTATTCTCTGCATAATCTCTCCTTGTTCTTTACTTCCAAACTAGCATGGCTTAGAAAACATGTTACAAATGAGCTACATATGTAAAAAGGTTTGTAAAGTGTGTAGTGCTATGTGCATATAATGTCTTGGTATTGTTTTATGTAAATGAGGGATATAAGATTCCCATCAGACCAGTGGGAATGGAACAAGCAAGAAAGATGACCTCCAAATTCTGCATCATTTATTAGACTCACTTACATATGGTCCAGGATTCCTGGGCACATGTTCTGCTTGAGTTGAGTTGAGCTGAGTTGAGTTGAGTTGAACTGAGCCAGGTAGTTGAGTCGAGGCGGGTGGTTCTTAGGGCTGCATTCTTGTGGGCAGCATTGTCTTATAGCCAGTAGACAGGAGGGTAGACATAAAATTTAAGGTCAGGAGCCCCAGCCATCCATTCTGAGAAGCTGTCTCAGGTGAACTAGTTCAGAGCAAGGAGCTGGCCACCAGACTACCAAATTCATAATCCTGGCTCCACCATTCCACAGCTGTGTAACCTCAGTAAGTTACTTAACTTCCCTGTGGCTCAGTTTATCTGTAAAATGGGATTAGTGATAATATGTACCTCATATATAATGAAATTAAATGAATTAACCCTTATAAAGTGTTTAGAACAATGCCTGGCATGGCACATAATAAGATCTGTGCAAGGGTTAGCTCTTCCTTATGACTGTTAGCAACGTCAGCAGGTGAGGCTGGGTGAGGAGAAGGGAACACGCCTCATGGACACCGAGGGCTTCCTGAGCACAGGGGCCAGGTCTTTCACATGCATCATCTTGGCCAGTTCTCACAACAGTTCTCAAGTGTCTGTTCACCTCTTACTGGTCTTTTAGCTTTTATATCTTCAGCTCCAGCACACTAGCTGGAAGAGAGAAATGAACAGCTCCATTAGTGAGAAGACCAAACGTTCATAGTTTGCCATGTAACAGGCTAAGCTGAAGTCATTTTCCCAGGAAAGCATAGCTTACAAATGGCTGGGTCAAGATCAAAATCCGGACTTGCCCTCCACTGCCCTGCCTCTCTAAATAAAGGCTTTTGGTTCCATTTTTCATACACGCAAGGGACCAGATAGCATTAAGCCCCTTGGAGTCAGTCTCCAAGTCCACTGTTCCCGTTCTTGCACCCAGCTGCTCCTCACACTGGCCTAGTGCACACTGACCCAGCTCCCAGAGGCGTGGGTGATGCTGATTCTCTGCCAGGGGTTCCTGGGTATGAATAGGAGGCCGGGTGCATGGACCAAAGCACAAACACAGCGGTCAGCCTGGCACTGACAAGGCTGCCGTGCAGGGGGAAGGAGCCCATCCCTGACAGCTTTATTACTCACGACTTGCTGCATTGCGCAGTGGGGCTCGGAGGAGCAGGACCTCCTTAGCATTGGGAGGCTGTAGCCGCTGCCTCCCGGGCTGGCAGCGGAGCGAGCTGTTTTCTGCAGCAGGCTCTCATCCTGACAGCCTTGTCACAACCTTGCCACCTCAAGGCCTTTTCTCTCCCTTCCTAGGAAGATCCACAAGACCCCAGAAGCTGTTCCTCTTGACAACACAGGGTACAATCAGGACTGGAGACACCCTGGGTGTAGGTCTTACTGCTCAGATAATATGACAATTTCCAAATACTGAGTTCCTAACAGTGCCCCAGACACTATTCTAGACCCATGTAAGGAAGAAAAGGGTGGTATTGAGGGCTAGGGTCCCGGAAGAGGGGATTGAGGGAGCATTGGCATCCACAAAGTATATTCTTCAGCTGTTAGTTCATACCCTGAAATGATGGGTCAGGCATTACACATCCATTGTGTTGCTTAATTCTCTCGGCTCATCCTATGATGGTGACATCATGCCCATTTGACCTACGGAGAAACTGAGGTCAAGACAAGTGAGCTGACTTGTTTGTGATCATGCAACCATGATGTTTGCTGAAAAAGTGTTAGAGAAATCATGCAACAAGGAGCCTGAGGGCTCAGACAGAAAGTCGTCAAAGGGGGATACCTTGGCATGTATTTGTTTTCCCATCAAGCAGCAGTACTGGTTCCACCCCAGCCCAGCCTTACCTGCTGCTCCCCTTCCCCCAGATTAGACTCTGGAGAAAACTAAGGAGACAGTGGAGCCTCTTGCCAGCTGTGTGCCCTCAGGCATGCTACTTAACCTCTCTGAGCCTCAGTTCCTCTCTTGTAAGTGGGGCGGCCTAATGAGACCGGTGCCCATGGGGGTTGTGAAGACTCAGATGCTCCATGGAAAGCACTGAAGCCAGTGCTGGGCACATAAGGCCTGAGCTGCTTTGGTTATCACCATTCTCTCTGACCCTCACATAATTCTGCAAGGCAGGCAAGAGTAACCCCATTTCACAGCTGAGAGGTCTGAGGCTCCTTGGATGAGGCTTGAGCCCAGGTCTGTCGGACACGGGAACCTATGTTGTCCCCTCTCAAAGGCTCCTGTCCTAGGTGTGAGCGCTGCTGGTGCTCATGGGAGCGCAGCCTGCTGACTGCTGGCAGGAGTGTGGGGCCAGATAATTCACCTCGAAGACAGACTTGGGCTTTGACTCACTGCAGCCCTTTCTGCTGACTTGAGAGGAACAGCCTCTGCTAAGGCTTCCAGAGCTGCAGGTTGCCCTCCCCTTTGAGCCCTGACCTGAGGAAGCCGGGCTCACAAGGGACAGCTCTGTCAGGTGTGTGCCCATGACAAGTGCAGAAGGAGTGTCTACCCTGCTCCAGGCACTGGGCCAGGACGATACTTTGCATCTACCGTCTTGCTTAAGCCTCTCTGCCCACTCTGGGATGGTGACATCATCCCCATTTAGGAGATGGGGAAACTGAGGCCAAGACAGGTGAGCTGACTTGTTTCTGATCACACAATCATGAAATAATAGAAGCAGGATTCAAACGCAGGTCTGTCTGAATCCTGGGGCTGACACCTTTTCTCTCTCTCTCTCTCCCCATCGTCGCGTCAGAGGAGTTAGTGACTTACACTCCAGGTCACTGCCTCTGAATCCAGTGCACTGCCAAGTACCTTCTTCCAAGGCCCCGGGTAAGCATCACCCAGCTGAGTGACGGGTGAAATGTCCACGACTGTGTTTTCTACATAAAACACCTTCTGAGGGTACCATAACTTTCAGCTTCCAAAGCACTTTCCTGTATCTTCAAAGCTGGCTACTCGAAGGAGCAACCAGGAACCAACAGCAGTGACATCACTGGGTACTTGTTAGACAAAAATGCAGAGTCTCGAGCCCCAGACCCCCTCACTCAGGATCCACAGTGTAACAGGACCCCCTTGTGATATGCATGCACCTTGGAGTTCGAGAGGCACGGCCTTAGAAGCCTTGATTCCAACCAGCTGGGAAGAGAGTCCTCACTGCAACCAGAGTCATTAAGTGACTGTGTAAAGACACACAGAGAGCCAGCCAGCTGCCCCTCGCCACCCCGGGCTACCCCCCGAGTGTCTGCTCCATTGAGAAACTGACCCATCTTCTGAGCCAGCTCACACCTTCCAAGTGGAAGGAAGCAACATCGTGGGGCACGATCAGTTAGTCTCATTACAGCCATCAAGGAAATAAAATCGATGGTGGCACTTAGTAGGACATAGTGACCGAGGCTCTCCAGCAAGGCAGGCAGGGGTCTGGTCATTAAAATCTCAGCTTCCACATTTCAGGATCTGGTTTTATGTAACGTGGTTGTGCATCTCATAGCAACACGGAGACGGGCTGTGTCAGCACTTCCCTGGGAACCTGCTTTCTGCGGGGTTTATAATGAACCCAGCATGGGGCGCAAACAAGCCCTCCCTGGCCCTCCCTGAAGCCCGCGCCTGCCGGTGAACTACTTACGGGTGTTTATCTGCAGAGTGTGGGTAGGTAGCTCTTTTCCCATTTTACTCTTTTTCTATTTGCAAAAGGAAAGTAACAACTCGGGGAAATTTTAAGTGGAGCGAGAAGTCTTGTGAGTGATTTTGACTTCGACTTTGCTGCTTGGAAATCAGTCACAGGGTTTTCGGGGTTGATGGTGCTGACTTGGCTGTGGGTCCAGCAATGAATTGGCAGCTTTGAACCGAATGGGGGGGAAACTGCACCTTACGAAACACCAGCAATGAGCCTCATATTTATTATTTCGTGCTTATAATCATTAGTCCCAATAACATTCCTCTGTTTCAGATGAGGAAACCAAGGGTCAGAGAGAATACCCAGTTTTCCCCAAGGTCACACAGCTGACGGAATACCAGCCCAGGTCAGCTTGACTCAAGAGCCCAAACTTTGTCCCTTGCATCCCACTGCCTTGTGCTTGAGCAGCATTTGTTGACTTTCGGGACACTTAATTGTCCCACGTGGGTTCAGCAAGAGGCAGCCTTTGTGTCCCTCCCTGCCCAGCTGTATCTACCACCTATTGAATGTGTACTGGGTGCCAGATCCTGAAAGGGCCTTTGCCGGGGTCTCATAAACGCAGAGATAGTAAGTCCCTGCACCTGCGTGCCACCTCCCCTCCATCACCCACGGCAGGCAGCCATAAGTAACTAAACCACTCCTTGCTCTGTCCCCAGACACAGCCTCAGAATCTTTCTCAACACCAGGCTACAGCAAGCCACTGACTAACAAAGGAGCGTTAGTATAAGAGGCTTAAGCGGATGTGCTGGGGCCAGCTCACAGCTGCTCACAAGAGCAGATTGTGTCTCTTTTCCCAATTTTGTAACAGGATTTTCTCAGTGGCAGCCCAATCTGTTTATTCGGGCTTCAGAGTTTGTTTAAGGTTGGGATTTTTGCTCAGATTTTAGCAGCCACTCCTACACAATGTGGCTACTGCATATCATCTCTGTATCACATTCTTTCTTTCCACAAACACTTATGAACAGCTACAAATAACTCCAGAAAGACCCTTTGAGACCCAGAGTCTAGCAGGAATGGTGGGGTGGTGATAGGGAAAGGGTCAAAAAAAGCCTAATATTAATAATAGCTAAACATTTATTAGGCAGCTATTCGGTGCCACCTACTTCTCCAAATACCCATGCACTTATCTCATTTAATCACTGTAAAGGAAATACTATTATCATCATCCCGTTATTTAGAGGGGAAACAGGCCCAGAGAGGTAAAGCCATCTGCCCGAGAGAACACAGCAAGTAAGAAGCGGAGGAAGATGTAAATCTAGGCAGCTGGCTTCAGGGCCCATGTTCGTAACCACTTGACAGAGGAAAGTTTGCCTGAACTGAGTTTTGAGGGATGAGTAGGAGCTTGTTTCATAGAAAAAGGGAACATGGAGAACTTTTGAGCTCCAAGGCAGAAAAGCACGTATCTGGTTTTGGTTGCTCCTGGTACTTTGGATAAAGGAGGGAATGTATACAAACAAAACGCTTAGCTGCCCCGTAGTAAAATGTCACTTGCTATTATTGTTTGATGTAGATGGACCAGAAAATATTCTTACTGGCAGACAGGGCTGGGGAAAGGAGTGTGGAAGGCACCTATGCTGTGTTACAGATTTGGAATTCATCCCCAGGACAGCAGTTTTCACAGCACTCTGAGTCACCGGGGGAGAGGGGGGGAGACAAGGGAGCAGAGCCCAAAGCGGCCTACTCCCTGAGTGTAATTTTGGGAAATATCAGGTTTTTGTTAAAAAGTCATGCAAATGTTACTTTCTCCTCCGTAATATATTTGCATTTGTTATAATATAAAATGATGTTTTAAACCTTTTACCATGGAGCAAGATGATGTATCCTTTCCCCTTGCACAGGGTTTCTCACCCTGGGCACTGTTGACACTTGGGGGTGGATAAGTTCCTCTTGTGGGGGCTGCCCTGTGCCCTGTAGGATGTTTAGCAACATCCCTGAACACTATCCAGTAGAAGCCAGTACTGCCTCCCCTCCCTGAGTCACAACAACTAAAAATGTCTCCAAACATTGCCAGATGTCCTGGGCCGCAAAGTCATTCCAGCTTAAGCACCTCCAATCTGGACTCGGGCTTGAGCGCCTGTAATCTGTGTCCTGCTCTATACACCCCAATTTATGAAGCTCACTGTGTCACGATGAAGGATTTCAGTCCAGGGAGGTCTCAGAGGCAGGAACTAGACACTGCTTCTGGTGACCACACCATGACGTTAATATTGCGATCTTTCTCGTTCTGCCAGTGAGTAATCGGAAGCCCAGGGAAGCGAGGTGCGCCTCCAGGGCTCGCATTAGTGGTTTGTAACCCGAGTTATCTGACCCCACACCCTAACTCCATCCGCAGTAGCACAGGGCCGCACTCCCCTCCCTCCCGAGCCAGGAGCCCTTACTCTGCTCTCCTTGGGGACACCGGATCCTTAGCAGGCACGCATGCTCTTGCTCCCACCTCAGTCCTCCGGCCAACTCGGAAAGGCCTGGTGGACTGCTCCCCTGCATGGCAGGCAGCGGGGGAAATTCGGCGATTATTTCAACAAGCCTCACCCAGAAGGTGGGTGGAACGGAGCAAGGCTGTGGCTGTGATTGGTGAAGGAACAGCAGTCACTCATGTTAGCCAGGAAAAGGGCTCGTTGGGTCATTTTAATGACTTGACCCATGCTCACCTTTCGCCTGTGTTTAGACATGATTACAGAGAGGACTTGTTTTGGTCTTGACCCATCACAGCTACAGAGAGCCTTTCTCTTTTCTTTTTTTCAAATTTATTTATTTTATTGAGATATAATTGGCATATAACATTGTGTGATTTAAAGGCGTACAACGTGTCTATCGTGTCATATAAGTATCATTTCTTTTCGTGGTGGAAACAATTGAGGTCTAGTCTCTTAGCAACTTTGAGTGTGTAATACAGTACTGATGTCTACAATCACTATCAGGACTTCATTACTAGTTCCAATCTGTACCTTAAGTCACGCCCCCAAGTCCCCCACCTTCCCACCCCCACCCCCATAACTACTATTCTACTCTCTGCCTTTCCTGATGCTGATGTTCTGAGAAATTGTTTATGCTCAAGGGAGAGCGCCAGGGTCCAGGTGTGAGCGCCGGGCCGGGTCCTGGCTGCACCAAGCCTGTGCTCACAGCACCAGGCCAATCCTGGATGTCAGGGCTGCCTTTCTCTTTCTCAAAACTGGAACAAGAAGGGTGATGCCACTTGTTCAAAGTCACAACGCTGGTTAAATAATGGAGCAAAGATGCAAGTGAAGGTGGCTTGGCTCTAGAGAGTGTGATGGAAACCACTGACTGCATCACCTGGCCTCTCCTCCTGGATGTTGCAGGACCTCGAACACCATGAAGAAAGGAGAGAAACATACATTTCCTGACCTCTGCTCTTGCCAGGCACTGACATAGTCCTTTAACTCCTCAAAATCATCTCCTCTTGTATTAGTTTCCTAGGGCTTCATAGCAAAGCATACCAAACTGGGAGGCTTCAAACTATAGAGATATATTCTTCCAGTGCTGGAAATCAGAAATCGGAAATTAAGGTGTTATCAGGCAGGGCCATGTTCCCCTGCCTCTTCCAGCTTCTGGTGGCCCCAGGCATTCCTTGGCTCGTGACACCATCACTCCAGTCTCTGCCTCTGTCTTCACATGCCTGTCTCCCCTCATGTCTCTATGTGTCTTCTCCTCTCATATTGTATTAAGGGCTGCCCGACTCCATTAGGGCCTCATCTTAAGTTAATTACATCTGCAAAAACCCTGTTTCCAAACAAAGTCACATTCACAGGTACGGGGGACAGGACTTTATCATATTTGGGTGGGGGCCCAATTTAATTTGTAACAGCCCTTATAATTAATGCTCTCTATTTTACAGAATCAGGTATGGATGGAGTCTCAGAGATGTTTAGCCACTTGGGCAAGGTCACACAGCTAGGACATAGCAGAGACCCAAGACCTTGACTTCTCAAAATCCCAGAAGGCCACACCCCTGAAAGTCAGATGTGGCAGGGACAGAAGGCTGGGAGGCACCAACTTCCAGGCCCCCAAAGTCTGTTTTGTTTTTCAAGCGTTTTCCCTGCAGCAGAACAGCACAGACCCAGAAGGAAATGAGCCGACACAGACATGCCCCAGTGCAAGACACACCGGGAGTCACCAGCGCAGCCACCAAGCTGGCCAAGCAGGAAGCAGGCGCGGCCACTTGACATTGACAAACCACCGTCTGCTTCCGCAAAGATTCCCAGAGCTCACATTTTCCCTTTATACGATTCAATTAGGAATCCCGAAACGTGTAAATCTGGGCATTCTTATTGCTCCATAAAAGAAACAAAATATTAAATGAGACACATTTCCTTAAATGTTGGCAGCTTTGTTTCCATTGTCTCAGATATGACAGCGATCTGTTATAACAAGTCCTCGGAGCATGACAGATACGAGGACGCTGCGAGGGGAAGTCACAGGGATCCCCGGGAGAAGGCACGGAGGACCAGCGTAACCATCATTACTGTTATAACGGTGTCGGTCCCTCTCATTCATAGTCCCCCACTCCCGCTCCCTTCTCCCACCCTGCTCACAGCTGCCTCGGCCAAATTCAGCAAAACCCCACTTCCCACTTGTTGCTTCCCTGCCTGTGGAGTTGGGGCCCAAATTCCTGTCCATGAGATAGATCTAAACAGGCTGGCAGGGGCGGACAGCCAAGATAAGAAGTTCAGAGCAAAAGATAAAGCAAGTGAACCCTGAACACATAACAAAGCCAAACGCCTGCCTTCAAAGCCCTGCTCCGGCCCCCCCACATTGTGCGACCTTGGGCAGATCCTCGAGCCTGTGGGGACCCGGTTTTCTCATCTCTAGAAGGGCGGTGGCAGCACCTAACATGGTGTTAAATGCGAGCGTTTAAGTAAAGAACGCACATGGCAGCTGGCACACAACCAGCACGGCAAGACACCAGCTCCCTTCTCAGCTGGCCGAAAGCCAAAGCAGGGCTCGCCCCCCCCAGAAGCCAGCGCAGGCCGTGTCGTTGAGCTCCGCCTTGCAGGGCACGCCAACCCTTGCCTACAAACAGATGACTCACCCTGGGCAGAGGAGGCTGGTGGCAGCAGCACAGGTCACCAAAAGACAGCCTGGCCTCTGCTGGGCCCCCGGCCATTCTGAAGGGATGGAGGGCTGGGGCTCGAGGCAGGGGAGCCTCGCATCAGCGCAGGGTGGGGAACGTGGCCTCCCACCTCTGCTTCGGTGGGCCCTGATCTCGGCATCCCGCTTGGGGTAGCGTAGCTGCCGGGGGTCACCTCGCCTGGGTGCACATCCCAACTCTGCCACCTACAAGCTGTAAGACTATAGGCAAGTCACATGGCTTCTCTGGGCCCTCATCTGTCAAATCAGAGTAAGAGGAATACGTCATTCCTTCCAGCTGTGCTAATGCAGCAGCCACCAGTCAAATGTGGCTACTTAAATTTTAATTCATTAAAAGTAAAGAAAACTTAAAATCCTGTCCCTCAGTTGCACCAGCCACATTTTCAGTGCCGGATGGCTGCGGGGGCTAGCGGCTGCCGTGAGGGGCAGGGGAGACAGAGTATGTTCACCCATGCAGCACGCTCTGTCGGGCCTCAGAGGGGATCTGCGGATGAAGTGCACGGCTGGGCACGCGCCTAGCACCGCGCCTGGCGGGCAGGAAGCGCTCAGTGCAGTGCCACCAAGACGTCCTTCAGCCCTCTGCGAGGTGATGGCGCTGCTCCCCTGCAGCACATGAGAAAGCCGAGGCTCAGAAGAAAGAAAAGACCCTGTCCAGGTTCTCACAGCTGGCAAGTGGTAGAGCCAGATTTAAACCCTGATCTGGCCCGGCCGGGCGTGGCTCAGCGGCTGAGCATCGACCTAGGATCCAGGCGATCAGGGTTCGATTCCCGATCAGGGCACATGCCCGGGGTGCGGGCTCGATCCCCAGTCAGGGACGTGCAGGAGGCAGCCGATCAATGACTCTCATCATCGATGTTTCTCTCTCTCTCCCTCTCCCTCTCCCTTCCTCTCTCTGAAATCAATAAAGAGATATTTTTTAAAATAAAAATAAATAAATAAACCCTGATCTGTAGGATTCCCAAAACAGGTGTGTTTCCCACCAGGCAAAGGACCCCTGTGCAATGGGAAGAGAGATTGGAGATAAGGAGCGGAGACGATGAAAACATGCATCAGAAGCTGCAGCTGTATCCTCAAGAACCAGAGTCCAGTTCAGTCCACTCGGCCTCGGGGAATAGATAGATACTCAACACCACCTCACCCCCCGGGGAAGTTTGGCTTGTTATAGGGCCTCGTGTGGGTCCCACCCTCAGTGTCCTCAGTCTCCTCACCCTCAGTTTCCTCTTCTGTAAAGTGGGCTGCTTTGAAGATAAAGGGGAATGACGTATTTCCAAGAGCAGAGTGGGAACCCCAGAAATGTTTTTGAACCTGAGTAATGACCACTGAGGAACTAAATTTTAAGTGCAATCCTTAGGCCTGGCTCTACCCAAGAAGACACACTCCTCCTTTTTGACTTTCTGTAAGAATCGGGAATTTATTGGGTCTGCACACTCTTAGAAGCAGACAAGCTCACTGCCTCTTTGGGCTGGAGTGTGGCCCTTTAATTTGTTAATCTTTCCCATTCAGGGTTTCAGAGCTTTGCAAAGATGCGGAGCCATCAGAGGTCTATACAGAAACAATCAATTCCTTGATTAAAATCTGACAGCTTAATTAATTAGAGCTTAATAGCTCAACCTTAATTATACTCTACATCATTATTTGATAATATTCATAGATTTCCCATGTGGCTGCACACACGTGTCTTTTATCAACTGATTACAAATGCCCGAACTTGACCTCCATACTCGGAAAAGTGTCGTTGGACATGAAAAGACTTCATTAACAGTAATGCCGACCTCACCAGGGCCTGCTCACAACAGAATTCTCTGATTTCAAAGTTATTTGAGATCTACTGGAAATAGTCCACTGCATGGTTTATTCGCTTTCCACCTTAATATTTTTCAAGTTTTA
The DNA here is from genome assembly GCF_054644295.1 of Miniopterus natalensis. Classification (NCBI taxonomy): domain Eukaryota; kingdom Metazoa; phylum Chordata; class Mammalia; order Chiroptera; family Miniopteridae; genus Miniopterus; species Miniopterus natalensis. The sequence goes on from NC_142083.1 coordinate 87,852,689, forward strand.
TAAAGTATTAAGTAATATCCAGGGGCTTACTTTCCCCTGGAAAAGATACTCATAGATTTTTCTTTTAACCCAGAGAATGGTTTGGTTTCTAAACAAGGTGCGCGTCACTGATACGATGGTTGAGTTATGAGGGCCTCCATATAAGCAAAGAAAAGAATTTGAGTCTTGAAGCCATAAAGACCTGGGCTTGAATCTATGGTGCTTTTTCTTAGATACCTTTTTTGAGGTATAATTGACATTATGTTCATTTCAGGTGTACAATATAATGATTTGATAAATCTTTGGTACTTTTGAGCTGTGTGATCTTGGTTTGCTTTCTTCACCTCTCTGAGCCTTAGTTTTGTAAAATTTTTGTAAAATGAGCCTCTTCATTTGGAAAATGATAATAATAATTCCTAGTCCTTGGGGTGTAAATGTGAAGTTCAGGGGAACAAAAAAGTACCTGCTGCATAGTAAATGTTCAGTAAATGTTACGTGGTAAACCATCAGCTGTTACAAAACGATGCTTTGTCCAGTTGTCCATGGAGACCACTCAGTGGAAGGAGGGGGCTGATACCTCTGCATTTGGGGCCTTCTGGAGAATGATCTTGGAAAAGGCTGTTAAAGCTAGTGAAGCCACTACATTCTGCCAAATAAGCCATTTCTTCAATGGGTGTCTTTTGGGCTTTGTGAAGAGTGGTGTAAAACCTATCCAGAAGTTTCCAGGACAGCTTCATGCGTGGAAGTTCCTGCGTTTTGAGTTTAGATACAAGCCTGTGGTCTTGGCTTTGTGTTGGGTGCATTAGCAAATCCCTGTGTCTCTGGAACTCGGTTATCTTATTTGTAAAGAAGACTCGCCCCATTTCTCCAAAGACCTGCTCCTGTTATAGAATCACCTGGAATGTTTACTTAAGTTGAAATATAACATACAATATACATGATACACACACACACACACACACACAAGTAATGGCTATTTGACATAACAATTTTTAATATACTGATTTCTGGGCCTCAGCCTCAAAAACCATTCAGTAGGTCTTTTTTTTTTTTTTTTTAAATTTTCCAAGGAATTCAGATGGGCAGCCAGGTTGGGAAACAGGATTGCCAACCTATAGTTGCCCATACAAATGGAAATCTTGACTGATTCTTTGCCTAGGACAGAAGGCACAGGATAACTCCTCCTTCCCCCCAGCTCACAAAATCTGCCAAGTGAGATAAAGAAATAAGCTGAGATGTTGAAAAGGGCAGAAGGGATTTATCCACAATCTCCCACTCCCTGAGCCCTGGGACTAGACAACTCTCTGCTTCCTTCGCCAATCCCGATTATTGTCAATGTTAATCTTGTTCATAACTGACGTTATGGAAAATCTACCCAACACAATGACCATTTCCAGAAATTAGATTGCTCTCATCGGTGGAGGATTATTTTCCTCCCCGATATTATTTCCCATTAATTTTAAAATGTATTTTTACTGGGGGATTTTTACATTATTTTCCCAGCATGGACCTAATAGGGACCAAGAAGCACTTTAAAAATCCCATTAACTTTATCTAATGGAAATTCTCACAATATCAGAATTGCCAAAGGTCTTTTTGATTCTGGAGTTAACCTTGGGGAGCTTTTAGATGCTCTCTGGGGCATGCACAGAGGACGGCAAAATCTTTCATTTCTCCGTCCTTGGAGAGCTTGGCACGCTTGGCTAAGTAAAAACTGCTCATTCCTAATTTGTTTCTCTGGATGAATATTGATTTGGCTCCTGTTGTGTATAACAAATGTACACCAACCTCCAGCCACGTGGGTCACTGAAGGTTTTTATTTAATATTCAACTTTGAGCAACTGAACTCTCACTCAAAAATGGTTTTTGGTCCCATTACCTGTTGCTCCCCCAGATGTCTTAGTTAAGAACATTGTATATGGAAAAGTCATTGCATGGCTGTTCAACAGCCCAGGATCACTTGCCCTGTGCTCGGCCGGGTCCCTTCAAAATCCCTTGGAGATCAAGCTCGAGAAGCTTCTAAGGGGAGGTGCTCGTTCAGAACCTGGGAAATTCAGTGACCTCCCTGGTTCTGTAGCAAAGCTGTCTAGCTCAGCATTTCTGAAATATTCATTCTTTTGTGCTTTCACGCTGGTTCAGCCAACACTCGGGGACACCTGGCTTGCTGTTTTATCTTTTTCAGCGCGCTCCACATTACCAGACAGCCATGTACGCTGCACGTGGACAAGAACCTATATAGTTCTGAGCAGTATCTCTGGGGCCTAGATGTTTGCAGTCCTTTGATTTGAGTGGAGGTTTTTAAATGATAATTGTCAAAGGCACTCTATTTTAAGAATCCAAGAATGTATATAAAAAGAGGATAAGCCTTAGCTGGTTTTGTTCAGTGGTTAGAGTGTCGGCCCTCGGACTGAAGGGTCCAGGGTTCGATTCCAGCCAAGGGCACATTCCTCAGTTGTAGGCTGGATCCCCGGGCCCCGTCAAGGCGAATGCAGGAGGCAACCAATCCGTGTGTCTCTCTCACATCGATGTTTCTCTCTCTCTCTCCCTTCCACTCTGAAAAGCAATGGAAAAAATATCCTTAGGTGAGCATTAAAAAAAAGATAGAATCCTTAAGGGCAAACATGTCTGATTTGGAGGGGAAACCCATGCATATTAGCTTCTCTCCTCTTTCCTGTCAGTTCCTCATCGCTAATCGTGATGATCGTGTTGTCAGGGTGATGGGAGAGATTTAGCAAAGATGTCACAGTAAGGAGAAGGCATTGCCTACCCACCCTCATGCTACTGGGAGGCATTAAGGACACTGAGTTTCCCAAGAGTCTGCAAACCAGATAGGATTCCGACTTTGTTCCATCTTCCAGGGGCCCCAGGGAGGTCTCAGCTCCTGGGGTGGAAGCAGGGAATTCCAGCACCAGTAGCAGCCTGCAGTGCCATCTGCATTTCCAAAGTGGAACAAACCAGATGTTGACGGCACACAAGGCTGCACAGGCAAAAAAGAAGCATTAAGACAGGTGTCAGGAATTGGAGAGGAAGCAAGACGTGGAATCACCCTTCTCTGATCAGGACCGGGGAAGGGAGTCAGGGATGCTAAGCCGAGCATGACGCAGAAGCCTCAGGTCGGGGTGGAATGACAAACCGCCCCACTTTGGCCAGGTTGGGGTGATTTCATATGATGCCAGACTTTCCATTTTAAAACCAGGAAAACCCGCAGAAAACAAGATTGAGTTAGTCACCCTAGGTAGGCGAGACAGTTTAACATAGTTGCTAAAACGTGGTCTTTAAAATCAGACGTGATGGGTTTGAATCCCGCCTGTGCTAGCCAAGTGAACTTGAGCAGGCTCCTTCACCTCCCCTTGTCTGGGCCATGGGCATGATTAAGTTGCCTCCCCTCAGAGGGCTATAGTATAGGGGAGCAAAAGTTACCACCCCAAGATGTGTCTTTTTGGCATGAGGATTATTTTAGGCCAGTTATTTTCAGGAAGAAGAAAAAAAAAGACTCAGAAAAAGCCTTTGAGCTTCCCCCTAACTGCCCAAAAGAATTTAGATAGAGAACCTGCCCCAGAATGGGAGTGATTACCAGAGATAACTATCTATCATATAACATGAACTGGGGTGTGATAGGGAGGAGCCCAATAAAGTCTGTTAAAATTCCTCTCCATATCCCACTGTCTCCCCGGGGCCTGGCAAACATTTGTTGATGAAACATTTGCTCTTTTCACTCTCCTTTGAACTGCTTTCCTTCCCTTCGAAGTCCCAGAACACTACCCCCTTCTCCTTAGCTCAAAATGGCATCTGTGCCTCATTTTGTCCTGGGGATCTCTCGTGTTTATGTGGATTTCCCCATACGTATGTACATAATTAAATCTGATTTTTCTCCTGTTAATCTGTTTCATGTCAATTTAATTCTTAGATCAGCCAGAAGAACTTAGAAGTGTAGAAAAAAATTTTCCTCTCCGCAGTAGTAGTAGTAAGATAAACATTAATGATGCAAGCAAAGTGTAGAGCATAGGACCTGGAGCAGAGTAAGCGTTGGGTATGTTTTTATTCTCCTTATTCCTGAGAGGTGAGCCACCAGCCTGCGTTTGCATGCCCACCATGCTAGCAGGCGAGAGTCAAGCCTTTATGTGGGGATGCAACAAGACAGTCAGAGGTTGGAAGATCAAAAGGCCAGGCATGAAAGCACACCTGTGCTGAGAAGGGACCTCATAGTGCTACGGGAAAGGGGACCTGCCCTGAGCGTGTCTGCCTAGGACCAGCCAGTAGTGTGTGGGTTCTTGACTTCGTGCTGGAAAAATTTCACAACATGAGTCCAGGTAAATTTTAGAGGATGTTTATTAAAGCTGAGGCAGTGAAACAAGAAAGAGCTGGGGAAAGGAGCCTAGGCTGGGCTACTTTGACTCACTAAGAAGTCAGAGAAAAGGGAGCCTTGGGGACAGGTTCAGGGGTTTGTCTGGGACAAACTGCTGCTGCCGATTGCTGCCCTGGTTATAAGCTTTGTGGGATCCCTTAGCATTTAGGAGATGCATGCCTGTGGGGAAAGAAGGAGGTGGGGGAGGTGTGGGCATGCTCCTGGGGAGGAGAGCACATGCTGGGTCTTGAGGCTTCTTTCTCTCCTACTGGCAGGAATCTTAGGGGAGGTCGCGGGGGGGGGGGGGGTCTCAGCAGAATAGTCATCAGTTTTCTAGATGTGCTCCTTCAGGGTCGTGATCTCCAGTGATTGGTCAGTGTCAGGACGGGGTCATTAGGCCTTGCAGCTGGTCCTGGTGCCGCCCACCTGGTTTTGCTGCTCTTTTGGGTCTGGAGCTGAAATACAAGTGAGACCTAGATGTTATTCCTAGGAAGGCGACCTTCTGTGTCTGCTGTAAACTGCTCTGTCAGTTTGTTCAGCTGTCTGCCTCAGTTTCCCTATTCCACTTGTCCAGGCTTACTGGCCTGTCTCAATAAACATGAAGAAGAGTAGAATTTGCCAAAACATGCTTCTTTGGCTTAAGGATTATTTTAGGCTGATTATTTTTAAGAAACAGCAGACACAGGAGAAGCTTTGAAAACCAAGTAGAAGTTACTCTTTTGTAAGAGAAATTTACACTTATAAAGGAAATCTCCATGTGTAAGGGTGTCTTCCTTTTCTGGACCAGGGAAAGGATGACTAAATGTCTAGAAACTTTTATCAACAGAGATAAAATTACTTAAATCTGCGAAACAACTTTACCCTTGTTTACTGTGCTTTTTGTGGTAACCTCCAAGAACTGCCCTCTCCCCACCTCCAATATCTTCTTGTCTTTAGCTGGAAACGTTATTTAAAGTGGTGTCTTGGGCCATTTCCGGGAGTTAATCAGTTTTTTTCCAGGTATCTCCCAAGCATACAGGAGGTAAACACGTTATTAAACTTGTTTAGTTTTTCTCCTGTTAATCTGTCTTTTATTAAGGGGGATAGAGGGGATCTCAGCCAAGAACTTAAAGTGGTAGAGGGAAAATTATTTTTCTTTCCTCCACAACAGGTTACCCTATACCATTAATTAATATTCATTAAATGCCTCCTAGGTGCCAGGCAGTTCAACAAACATTGAGTGCCTATTGCAATAGGTTGCTTGCATTGATTGCCCCCATTAATGTGCTCTCTGCTTCCATGTCTTTCCAGTGTGACTGGAGCTCGTCCTATCAAGAGACAGTCTGCTTTCCCACCCGTTTCGCCCTTACCACCTGATCTGGCCCCTAGAGCGCAGTGGGCGTGACAGTGTTCCAGCTCTGAGCTGAGGCCTTAAGAGGCCTTGCAGGTTTCGGTTGTCTCTCTGGGGCCCTTGCTTCCACCAGGAGAACAGCCCAGGCTAGACTCTGGAGACAGAGACCTTGTGGAAGGGAACCAAGAGAGCTCAGCCAACAGCAAGGAAACTTCCAGAAAAAGCCACTTCGCTGACCCTCAGCTGACCACAGACACATGAGGGAGCCCCACGGAGAGTAGAAGAACTGCCCAGAAGAGCCACCCGCCCCCCAAACTGCCAACACACAGACTCAAGAGCAAAAACAAACATTATAGTTTTTAAGCCACTAAATTTTGAGATAATTTGTTGCACAGCCATAGCTATTCAATATACGTACCGAGTAGCCAATGTTTTTAATAAATTATTTTTATCGTTGTAATTAAGAATTTATAATTCTCTTTGTTATAGGAGGTTTCAAGACAGAAAGAAAACAAAAAACACTTGCCTGAGGTCTCTCATTGGCTAAGTCCCAGAGACAGAATTGAAACTAGCTCCATTTAATTCAAAACCCATCTTTTTACGTGCCTCACATCAGGCTACCTAAGATGATGCCAAATCTGCCAGTCTCCAAGGTTGTCTCTATGTTTCAGGAGAGCCAACAGGACAGGTCTGGACGTCAGCTACCAAAGCCAGACTCCTCGACGTTCAGGCCAACCAAATAGGATCACAGGCCAGTAGGAAATCAGTGTCATGTGAATGTTGAGGCAGAATATTAACCCTCATAAAAGACACTAGAGTGTTCAGAACAATGAGAGATGTGAGAATCAGCAGCGCTGGAGTTGCCAGAGCGAGATTTATGAAAGATAAACAAAACCCATTTGCAGCAGATAATCCTTTATCTAACGGGCAATAGAAAGTTATAAGCAGGGGTTTATTTGGGGAAAGATTAAGACCCAATAGACATTCTCGCTCAGGGGCCTTTCCTTCCTTGGTTTATCTTAAACATCACAAGAGAAAGTCAGGGCTGGCTTTTCAGTTTTGTCACAGCAACCGGACTAAAGAATTCTGAGCAGTAAGGTCCCACAAGGCAGCTTCCAAACTCGTAAAAAAAAAAATAAAAAATGTTTTAACCCATTTTATCAAATGGAAAATGAAATTGCAGAGTATAGCAAAGCAGTTCCAGTAAGGGGTGGATAGATGCTCTCTGAAACCTGTTAGGCAGGTTGGCAGGAAGTCAAGGGTATCTGTACCCACATCTCCCCATTGTTCTAGGCCATTACACACACGCTCACACACAATATACAAACACAGGAATACAGATGAGTGCTCAGACAGACAAACACAGGTAAACACAGAGCTACGCCGGCCTGTACTGCACAAACAGCACACGCATGCGCTTGCTGAGACATGCAGTCACACACTACATGCATGCACACATGTGCAAACACATACAAAGGCATCAATAACCATGAAATGTATAATGCTCTGTAGACACAAAAATGCACCTGCAGAGACACATAAATACTCACGGAGACACAGTAAACAGCCTCATAAGCAAAAGCACATGGGCTTACCTACACATGTAAACACAGTCGCTTCCACATGTGTGCACACGGACCCCAGGCAGGCAGAGGAAATCCTCCTCCTGCTGGGAGTGGGTTTCCCTTCCAGGATTTGTCCTCAGAATTAGACCATTTTAGCTGCAAATACTGCCAGGAAAGGGTCTCCCAGTTGATTCTATGACCTCAGTGAGAGAGCTCAGCTCCCTCTGGACTCCAGGGCCAGTCCTGACCTCGGCAAGAAGGAATTTATAGAGCCCTGAGCCAACTGCTGGGACTAATCACGAAATCAGCACTGTGGGCTCCCCTTTGGGAAATTATGCCTGTGCCCCAACGTTGGGCTGAAATGGGAGCAAAAACAGCAGTTTTGACATCAGGAAGATCAGGAATCAAATCCTGCCTCTGCTACTTCCCAGCTACTTGAACTTGGGGCCTATTTTATATAAGTATTATGAACTTCAGTATCCTTAGTTGTAAAATGGGGACAGTGATTCCTGCCAAACAGGGATTTGTAAGGATTAAAGGTGTGTAAGTGCTTGATTCAGTACCTGGCACGTAGTAGGTGCCAGTAATTGCTGGGAGAAGATATTTTCAAGGTCATGTACTCCATCCATTGAAAGTCTTAGTTTTTAATTTCTTCTTCTTCCAAGTATAACATACTTTGCATTTATATTCTACAACTTTTTATGCATCAGTATTGCATATTTTATCCAAAATGATCCTTTTATTAGAAATTCTCCCCACGTAAATGTCTCTGGTATGAACAAAGGCTAATTTCTTCTTCTGTCCTTGGGAGTCATCTTTTCCAGGGGACTATATATCTGGTTATGATCATTAAAACCATTCAGCAAATCGATTTTGTTAAACCCAAATTCTCTTTGTAGGCAATATTTCAACACCCAAAGCCTCATGGAAAAAAAGAATTTAAAAGCTGCCATTTCAAAGTCAGAACCAGACTTTGCTCTTAAGAGAAACCTGTATTTAAAAGGTGGACCTTGCAATGGCTGATTTGGAGTTTTCATTGCAATACCCATTCATTTAACACCACAAACATTTCTGAGCACCTACTATGTGCTAAGCACCATGACTGGAACCCAGTTTACAAAGCTACAGAGTGAAGTACAAAAAGCAAAATACATAAACAATCATAATTCAATGTGTCCAGAGAAATTATTTGCAAGATATTAATTTTTTTAAAGTGCAAGGTAAAGAACAAAAGGAGGAATAATTAATTCTGCAGCAGAGAGGTCAAGAAGGTATGGGAGGTGTGTTATCTTTGCTCTTCCAGCATCACTCCCCACCTTCATTTGTGTCAGAATGAAGGAAATTCCCCTATTTCCTTTGGAGAATTCTCCCTCCCCAATTATGTGCAGTCTTCCTGAGCTGTCAATCAGGAGGCATCCTCCAGGGGCGGGCACCTGACTCAAGTCTCACCCATCGTTCCCTCACCCTTGGGGATATTAAACAACGTGATTCAGCAAAGTGATGGAGAAGCAACCAAGAGCTGGCAGCTGGAAGAGACTCATCTTTTTACTTACATTCCCCAGAGCTGCCCTGCGTCTGTTCTTCCAGGTTTTCCACCCCATAGTCTTCCAATACATTTATTTTTTTTCTCATGTCATACAAAGTTGGATGATTCTCAACAAAGATATAGAAATCTCCCCAGGGAGAGAGCTGACTTGGGATTTGGAGAATGAAAAGGAGCTCCCGGGATGGTGAAGGGGAAGAAAGGGCAGAGAGGCTGGTGTGCGGGTGTGAAGGCGGCAGCTGAAACGCCAGGCGGCCAGATGGGGGAAGGGAACCATCTCAGCGTGGCTGGAAACGCGAGACAAGAGCCTTCTGCAACCTGGAGGTGAAGACCACCGTCCTCCGCACCCCCAGCACCCAACACAAAGCCTGGCACACAAGGGTGCAGTACCAGGAGGGCACGGTGGAACCACCAGAGATCTTTTTAATTAGGGGAGAGACATAATTCAGGAATAAATTTTTTGAATATTTATTTTTAATTATATGTCATGGTGGAGATGTTAGCTGAACTATGTGGTAATCATTTTGCAATATATAAGTGTATCAAATCAACACATCATATACCTTAAACTTACATGTTATATGCCATGATATCTCAATAAAGCTGGAAAAAATAAAATAAGATAATATGTTCATTTTTAAATCCAGCTCTGGTTTCCGAATGAAGAATAGATTGGACATGACGGGGATCTGAAGGCAAGGATCCCATTAGGAGGAAGGCCATGATGGCCTGAAATTGCCCCTGGCAGAAGGGATGAATTTGACAGGTCTGGGTGATTGTTTGGATGTGGGTGGAGAGGGGGAGGGAAAATGCAAAGATGACCTAACATTTCTCTCCCCAGTGGGTGACGGTGCCATTCACTGGCAAACGGAGCATGAGAAGGGAAAAAAGTAGGGCAGAAAAATGAAGAGTTTAGTTTGGACCTGTTGGGTTTGAGGCTCCTGCAAAACAGCCAAGATGAGATGCTGAGTAGGTTTGCAGCTCAGGAGAGCAGCAGGGGCAGATAGAGTTTAGGATCCACCAGCATTCTGATTGGAATCTTAACTTGGGGTCCCTGGGTCCCTGAGCTTGCATGCAATGTTACACATGCGTGTGCATTTTTCTGGAGAGGAGATCCAAGTCCTGCATCACTCTCTCAAATGGATCTGTGCCCAAGAAGAGTTAAGAAACAGCCATAGCCCGGCCAGCGTGGCTCAGTGGTTGAGCGTCGACCCATGAACAAAGAGATGACAGTTCAATTCCCAGTAAGGGCACATGCTTGGGTTTTAGGCTCGATTCTCAGTAGGGGGCGTGCAGGAGGCAGCTGATCAATGATTCTCATCATTGATGTTCCTATCTCTCTCTCCCTTTCCTTTTCTCTCTCTGAAATCAATTTTTAAAATTTAAAAAAAGAAAAGAAGCACCAACAGAAATAGTGAATGAAGCCACAGGTGTTGATGAGTCTTCCCAGGGGTCAGGGCTCTCCAGAGAAATGCAACTGCTATAGACCCAATGTTTGTGTCTCCCAAAATTCATATGTTGAAACCTAACACCCAAGGCAATGGTATTAGGAGGAGGGGCTTTTGGGAAGCGATTAGGCCATGAGAGTGGTGCCCTCATGAATGGGATTAGTGCCCTTATAAACGAGACCCCAGAGAGCTCCTTGTCCCTTCCACCATGTGAGGACACAGTGAGGAGATGACTGTCTATGAACCAGAAAACTGAATCTGCCTGCACCCTAATCTTCGGATTCCAGGCCTCCAGAACTGTGAGATACAAATTTACTTTGTTTATAAGCCACTCAGGCTATGGTATTTTATTATAGCAGGCAAAAAAACTAAGACAAGAACCAATGATGTTGATGATGATGACCATAGAGAGAGAGAGAGAGGCATTGAGAGAGACAGAGACAGAAAGGCCAAGACATAGAGATTTCAAGGAACTGGTCCATGCAATTGTATGAGCCGGCTAGTCCAGAACTGGTAGCACAGCTGGAAACTCAGGCAGGATTTCTACATTACAGTCTTGCGGCAGAATTTTCTCTTCTCCTGGAAATCTCATTATCAAGAGTAATCACCTGAAAGTCAATTGATTGTGGATGTTAACCACAGACGTTAACAAACACCTTCACTGCAACACCTAGATTAGTGTTTGATGAAATAACTGGGTATCACAGCCCAGCCAGATTGACCCAGAGAAATAGCCACCAGGTTAGTAAATAGAAATTTGTCTGTCAACAAAGGTAACAGTTGACTCCAGGCTGGAGCCCCAGTGGCACAGAAAACAGAGAAGGATTTCTCATCCCATCCTCAGTGTTTCCTACTAACACCAGGAGCTTCGGCAAGCTTAGTGCACACAGGGGCCAGTACTTGCCAAGCTGTGTCAGGGACCTGAGGCAGGGAGCCGTGCTGGCGAATTCATGAACACAGGCCTGGTGGACATCTTGGCTTTGCTTTCAATATGTTATCAAGGGAACTTAAGTTTTCTGATGCTGTTGCAACCCTTTCTGGGGGAAGGAAATTTTAAAAAATGAGTATTTTTGGCACCTATTTTTGGGATTGGGTGACCCCATTTTTTCTTACACCCATGCTGGGGTGTGAGAGTTTGTTTTCCCCCCGGATGAGGAAACTAAACGTCGAAAGGGGTAAGTGACTTGCCTATAATTAAACAGGGGGTAAGTGGCAGGGTGGGATTTGAACCCGGGTCCTTTCCCCTACCTTCTGCTCCAACAGGTTCCAAAGTGGCAGGTTCCCAGGAGGAACACTAGCCCGACAGTAAAGTTTCCATCTCATAGAGGATCCAACAGTGTCTTCCTAGTGGCAAAATCGTTGCAAAAGCAGAGAGGGACAAGCACCTGCCTGTGGCCCTGATGGAGAAAACCAAGCCAGTAGGGTTCGGGGGTTACCAATCACACAAACCCTTCTAACCAGCAAATAGTTCACACAAGGAAATGAGAGAACATTGAAACACAGTCAATTCTTATTCTGCATAGTTATGTTCTATAAAATCACCACAAACACCGAGTTATTGAACCGAACCTTTGCTTGGAGGGGAAATGCAGGGTTAGGTTCCTGCAGGCCTCTGGGTGCGCTTTCATCAGCCGATCCCGGCATAACCTTGTTTTATCTGCATTTCTGCTGAAGCCAGATACATGCTTTGTTCCCTGTCCCCCAACTGGAGGGGACAGTTACTGCTCCTACTGCCAACATGGACCATGGAAGCCAAGCTCCAGCTACAGAAAAAGCCACTCTCTTTCTCATAGGGAGGAGTGAGTGGCTCGTGAAGAGAGAGGGGACCCCCCTCCCCCAGGATCTCCCTGAAAACTAAGGAACTGGCAACTATTTCTACGTGAAGGGTCCTGAGTCCTAGCTCAGTCAACTTGGGCCGCTGTAACCAAATTCCACAGACTAGGAAGAGTAAACAGCAGACATTTATTTCTCACAGTCTGGAGGCTGGAAGTCCAAGATCAAAATGCAGGCAGAGGGGAGAGAGAAGTCTGGGGAAGGGGAACCCCTGGCCTCTCTCTTCTTATCAGGACACTGATCCCAGTGTGGGTCTCCACCTTCATCTAAACCTAATCGCTTTCCAAAAGCCCCACCTCCAAACACCATCACATTGGGAGTTTAGGCTTCAAAACACAAGTTTTGGGGGGACACAAACATTCAGTCTACAACAGGCTCAGACAGAACCTGAGAGAGGAGAGTAAGGAGCCCTGGCCCAGGAAAGCAAGTCCCAGTTACAAGAACTGCGCGAGTTGCAAACAGCTTTCAGGAAACAATTGCAGAGGAAAACCCGGGGAAGGCAGCTGCCTTTAATGCTTTTCATCACCGGCAGACCTGAGATCCAGCACCAGCCTCCCCAGGGACAAGTCTTGCTTTTTACATTTTGGAAATGGCTCTGAACATCACCTTAAGGCAGAGACGTGGGTGGCACAGGGCTCCACCGTGAAGCGCAGGCTTAAAGGAGGATCTCAGGGCCTGCAAAGACCTGTGAAAATGGCACACATCACCGTCATCAGCATATACTGACCACGCCTTACACGGGAACCACCTAGGTCTGAGCAGTTACTAGGCACTATTGCCTCCCACTTCCACAAAAATCCGAGCTTATATTTATTGAGGGTTTGCAAGGTGTCTAACACTGTGCTAGGTGCCACATTGCCTCTGTTTTTAAAATAATCATCTACTATTATGCTCTGTCTTCCCCTGGTGAGAGAACAGTCTAGACCAAGATAAACGACTTCACAAGCTAGGAAGCAGTGGAGCAGGACTTCTCGACCTCAGCACTACTGGATTTAGGGCCGGATAATTCCCTGTGGTGGGGCCGTCCTGTGCATTGTAGAATGTAGAACAGCATCCTGGCCTCCACCCTCCAGACACCAGCAGCTACACCCCCAAGCTGTGACAATCAAAAAATGTCTCCAAACATGGCCAAATGTCCCCTGGGGGAGTGAAGAGGGGGCCACAAAATCATCCTGTTGAGAGCCAGTGAGGTAGAGCACAGGTTTGAGTCCAGGCAGCTTGATTCCAGAGCCGGCTCTTTTAATCGTGACATGATACAGAGTCCTTTAACTATTAATCCCCAATCTTCAGCCCGAAACAGATTCCACGAGAGAAGCCAGTCCCCACTGTCACACAGCGTGTGTGGGGCCCAATGGATGTGAATTCAGGTGTGACCCCAAACCGAGCCCTCTTCCCACCCACCATGCAGCACCTATTTTGAAGGGGGCTCTTTAATGTCCGAACCAAATCCTGGGCTTGAATTTGGGCTGGAACTATGAAGGATTCACTCCTCTAGCCATGCCCCAAGTTGCACAGCTAGGAGGTGGCCGGGCCTGGACCCAAACCCAGGTCTGCGGGCTCCAATGCACAACCAGGTTACACTCTGCTCACTGCCCCCTCCACCATCCCATTTCCTTCTCCAGACAATTACACCCAAGTTTCACATCCAGTGATTTTTTGTGTGCAGTTCGCTGGTTCCAGTTGCCAATACTTTAAATGGGTGGTAAAAGGGAGGGTGGGGTAGCTTCAGCGACTCAAGAGTGGCAGGTTGGAAACCCCAACGCTTTGCTGCATTTTTAGCTGTAGGACTGGGCAGGAGGAAATCTATGGCTTACTGGACGTCCTCCCGCTTACCCTCAAAGATGGTGATGGATGAAGGAAACATGGTTCGGTTGGCTCTTTAATTACACAAGACAGAAGAGCCCTCAGAAGTCAATCAATCCATTGGGGAAGAAAGAAACAAGCCTGCCTTCTAATCAATGGCTGTTGCAGTCTCTTTCATCAAAGGCTTGATCTGTCATTTTCTATTGTGTGGAGTTAATGAGTCGGTTTAAATTAGGCCTTCCAAGAGTTCTCTTGGATAAAGGGGATTTGCTTAGCTCTGGGGACTGCTGTCACCTTGTTAACGTTGCTCTGTATGTGTTTTGAGAGTTTATAACTATGATAGTTGCATTTACTGAGTATCAAATATGTTGGCAGTGCATCAAGGATTCTGCTTGACTTAGCCCTTCTGATCTTCACGTCAACTCCAGGACAGAGGTTATTCTGGCCTCCTGGCCCTGCCACTTACCGGCTGGAAGGCTTTCAGCGCCTCTGTGCCTCTGAGTTCTCATCTGTAAAATGGGGATAATAATAGTACCAACCTTGTAAAGTTGTTGTAGAGAGTCAATGAGTGTGTTTTGTAAAGTGCATAGAACAGTGCCTATAAAAATATTTGCTACTTTAATTATTGTCCCCATTTACAAGCAAGGAGTCTGAGCTTTATGGGTTCCAGGAGCCTAGCTGAGGCTCAGAAATTGGTAGCAACAGAGCTGGAACTTACTTAGCCCTTGTCTCTTTGGCTGCAAAGCTAAGTTCTTACCACTGGACCATGAAAGGGAGGGACAGAGGGATAAACGAGCCGTGCGATACACGGTGCCAAGGAAGTGGGATCAACAGAACTGGCTGTCACACGAAAGCTAAGAAAATTCCCGGCTGCATCCAGCTGCTCTAGCCCAGAGGACGGAACCCCCACCCCAGGGTCAGGACAACCGAAAGGGCTGCCCCAGGAACTCCTGCCCCCTGAATGAGGTCCAAACCTGAAGCCTCTCCTTGACCCTTCAATCTTCGTGGCCTTATCCTAGGTACCCTATACCCTCAACCAGCCCTCCCTCCACACACACGCACTGGGCCTGCATCTGTGCTCAATACCCACCAGTCTTTTGAGCTCCATGTCTATCTGTACATACTCTCTATTCCATCTGAAATGCCTTCTTCTTCCTCAACCCCATCTCTCCTCCATTCTCTGAAACTTAGGTCAGGTGTCACCTCCTCCAGGAAGCCTCCCATGACCACTACCCTCTCCAGCTGGACTGAGCACTTCTTTGGGGCTTCCACAGTGCTCCCTTTACCTGTTCAGGCTGTCATTGCAAATCGTAATTACAATTCCAGATCATAATTGTCTGTGTCTCCAACAGGCCCTGGAACTCCCCTAAGGCCCAGCTCAAAGACCAGCACATAGTATGTGCTTAGGAAGTGTTTGTGGGTGAATGTATGAATACTTCCTTAAGAGATGGACAGCCTAACTGAGTGTCTTTCTGTGAGAGAGATTTCACTAATCCTGTGATTCTATACAGAGCATAAAACTCACTAGTAGCTACAGTCTCCCAGAAAATACACTGACACATGTAGGTACATTAAACCACGTTAAAAAGAGGATGGGCTGACACAGTGGTCAATGAGCTCCAGAGAATGGAGTATCCAAGCAGAAGAGACACTTGTCAGAGAATTCATAGTTAATTTCTTTTTCTTCTTTTATTTTATTTATTTTTTTATTGATTTCAGAGAGAGAAATGGAGAGGGAGAGAATGAGAGAAACATCAATGATGAGAGTCATTGATTGGCTGCCTCCTGCACGCCCCTTACTGGGGATCGAGCCTGCAACCCGGGCATGTGCCCTGATGGGGAATTGAACTGTGACCTCCTGGTTCATAGGTCAACACTCAACCACCAACCACGCCGGCCTGGCCACAGTTAATTTCTGAATTACCTCCTGGCTGATGTTCTAAGGCTTTCAGTCTATACTCAACTGATTCTAAATCTTCAGAGACAAACTTAAGGATGAAGGTGGTGATGACGATGGCGATTATAACGATGGTGATAGAGGTGATGATGGCGATGATGGTGATGGTGATGGTGATGGTGATGACAATAGTCATCACTTAGGAGGTACCTGCACACCCCATGCCCTGCAGTGGACCCTTTACGTAGAGGGCAATCACCATCCCTCCTCACACGTAGAATGCACAACTGCAAATGTGAACAAAAACTTAATGATCCGTTCCTATGGCGAGGTAAGATAACTTTTGCATGCAATCTTTAATTAAGCATCATTTTTTCTGATGCTGTCTTCAATTATATATTTCTGGCATTTTCATGCTTGTTCTTCCATTTCATTTTTTTCCTTTACAGTTGAGTGACAGGCAGTCACCTAAGGCCAAAGCTCTTCCGGCTCCAGTTAAGGATCAGCTGTGCGGGTGGCTTTTATCATTTTATCTTCTTTTATTCTTTCTTTCGCTCCGTTGTATTTGGTTTATGAGACTCTGCTCCTCTAGCAGTGGGATCAGCACTTCTTTCCACTTGGTTTTATACAGTAATGGCAATACTGCAATAAAATGCTAAAGTCCTTGGCACAAACACTGCTGCACAGGCCAAGGGGGACACCCTCTTGGAGAGGAACTGTTTGCCAGGAGGCATCACACAGATGCCTTGACACAGGTGTTAAGATGACCTTGTGTCAGCTGATGTACAGAATCCCAAAGTCACATAGAGGAAGCAGGGCACAGGCTTCAGGTAAGTGCCCCAAAGCAGTTTGTCCCAAAGGTAGATGTGTGAACCCAGAACTTCCAGTATTGTTCTTATATTCATTTGTCTGATAGGATACTGCAGCTCAGAGCAGTCAAGTAACTCACCCCAAGGCACACAGCCAAGGTGAAATCCAGCACCTGCATTTACTAACAAGCAGTGCTGTTTATTGAGCACTTCATAAGTGCTGAACACTGTTGTAAGCACTGTTTGTCTTTGACTCACTTAATCCTCACGGCAACCCTGGGAGGGGTGCTCACATCTTACAGATGAGGAATCTAAGATGTAGAAAGATTGAGTGCCGGGGCTGGGATCTCTCAGCTACAAGGAGCCAGACCTTGAACCTGGAGGGCCTAGGCCCTAAGTATCTTTCTCTCTTAAGTGCATCTCAAGATGCATCTGCCAGCCAGAATCTCAGCACAGACCCTGAGCATGAAGATCTTTCCTTCTGGTCCTGGCCAGCCTCGTTCAGTGGCTAGAGTGTCTGCCCACACACCGAAGGGTCGTGGTTCGGTCCCAGGTGGGGCGCACATGGCAGGCAACCAATCGATGTGTCTCTTACGCCGATGTTTTTCTCTCTCTCTCTCTCTGCCTCCCTCTCTCCCTCCCACTCTCTCTAAAAGATCAATGGAAAAAATATCCTCAGGTGAGAAGTAACAGAAAAACAAAAACAAAAAAGCTCTCCTCAGAATGAGAACTGAGGATGTGACCAAGGGGGACCAAGAGCCCTGGGGCTGGATCATTGGAGGAGCCGGTGTCTTCCTGCAGGGAAAGGCTTGTGTTTGAGAAGCCAGCCTTGCAGCACAAAGACATGTGAGCCAGGGCCAGAGCACTTTTCAGCAGCGCTGCTCTGAGAAACCTTCTGAAAATGCTTTTCATGCAAGACCCATTCTCACGAGGGGCTGTCAGGCCTCAAGCAGCAACATCAGGAATTTTATGCGGCAGGAAGCAAAGCTGTGCGGGTCTCTACAGGTTTAACTCAGCTAGCATTTGTGCTTTGGCCGCTAAAGCACGAAAGGCAGACCACTGACTCCTGAGCGTAGGCAAAGGAACAAGGGCTCAGGGTCAGGAGATCCTGGGCCAAGTTAGGGCTTTGCTACCAACTCCCTGTGTGACCCGGGGTGAGTTACTGAACCTCTCTGAGCCTCAGGCTTCTTGGCACACTGAGGGTGATAAATTAGCATTTCTCTAAGGTCCCTCTGCCTCCAGCACCCAGGGTTCCTGTGCCACATACTGAAGGAAATACACCATAAACCAGTTTGAACATTTGTCTGCACACGGAGGTTCAGACCAACATAGCCGGGACCCCAAGGGGCAGGAATCCTGAGGGGGAAAACAGTACCTCGCAGGAGAGTCTAGAAAAATCTCTGACCCCAGTAGGCACTGTGCAGTTACCTGAATAGCCCTCCGCATCTGATCATTTCCGTGGAACCACCCACGCCAGGGCCTTGTCCTATTAGTATTAACAGACCTTCCCACAAGGGGGACGCTGCAGTTCCAGGAAGATGCCATCATGGTTTGAATGTGACTGAGACGCTGGCGGGCACGCAGGAAGCATCCGCTTCCATTCCCATAAAAGAAGACCCTGGGTTGGTGGCGGTAAATGTGTCACAGGGCGGAGCAGGAGAAATTTGTGTTCAGCAACATCCGTAGATTTACTGCAAAATGGAAAACATTACTGGATGTGGAAGTGCTGAAGACAGGAAATTGAAACCGAATCACAAAGACAAATCATCTCTGAGTTTCGGGGAAGTTTGAAGGTTGCTGCATAAAATTTCCCTGGGAGATGGGCAAGAGGAAGGCGGAGAAATGCGTGTGTTCGCGCGTCGGCCCAGCGTATTTATTCCAAAAGAGCCCAGCGCCTAAGAGGGAATATTTTGAACACTTATTATTATGAATATATTACTCATTCATTCAACAGACATTTATTGTATTAGGGAAGGGGGGTAAACAAGACCCAGTCTCCATACTAAAAATGCTCAGAAATTGGGGGGGGGGGGGCAGGGCATGACCTATATACTGTATTCATGATATTTACAGCACTATGACGTTTAGAGGCTGTGGGATCCAAAAGTAGGAGGCATTAAATTGCCACTATACATTTCACAGGGAGTAGAGGCACCTGAAATGGGCCTTGAGGGTTTTCACAAGGGTGTCAGGGCAAAGAGAGACATCTAGCAAAGGGAATCAAAGCTGCAAAAACAGGAAGGCACGTTCAGAAGTTAATGAGAGCCGGGGTGTGCAGCAAATCGTGGCAAGATGGGACTAGCGCAGCTTCTCCTTGTCAACACTATAGATACCCGGGCTCCCTAATTCTCTGTCGTGGGCTGCTGCCCCGTGTATGTGAGATTTTCAGCAGCGTCCCCAGCCTCCAGCCACTGGATGCCAACAGTGTAAACACACTCTCCAGTCGTGGCCGTCAAAAATGTCTCCAGACACTGCAAAATGTCCCCTGAGGGGACAAAATTACTCCCAGTTGAGAACCGCTGAACTAGAAACGTTCACAGACCAGGCTGGGGAGGGACGTGAAGGTCTCGCTATAAGTTTAGACATCACTGTGTCATAAACATTGTTTATTAAGCAAAGACTAGAGACCGTTTATCTTTTTTAGGATGATCTGTCCACAGCTGGGTGGATGGATGGGGTATGAGAACCATGACAGGAAGACAGACCCTGCTGGAAGCTGCGGACAAGTCCGAGGAACCAAAGTCATTGCCGCGGGAATAACGGAGGGGCTGTGACCGGAGGGACTTTGGTAACAGAATCCACAGAACTGGGGGGAAGAGGGTGAGGACTTCCTGGGACCACCCAAGGAGAGTGGTCCTGTAGGCATGTGCAAACTAGCAAACTGGAGTCTGTAGTTATATTATCTAAAAATCCTGTCTTGCACACTATACAAGCAACCAGACAGCCACTCACTAGTGTTTACTCCGCCTCCCACGTGCCAGGGCCTGAAATGTAAAACTAAAAGCAATAACACCCATGCCGGGCACAGCATCAGATGTGAGTTATCCCAATAAACCAGGAGGGAGGTAGAAACATTTTCCCCCTTTAAAGAGGAGAAACCTGGTTCTTATGACATTAATAGCTTGTTAGTAAAGGCCACAGGCAGGATTCAAACCAGGCGTCGCTTCTCCTGGAGGCCCATGGCTTTAGCAGTACTCTGTACAACTTTCTCCCAAAGGCCCCAGGAAGCACAGGGCGCTCCCTCCTGGTTTACGAGGCCAGCGTGGGAGCGGGCAGGGGAGGGCGGAGGGAGGCAAGAAGGGCCCACAGGAGCAGAGGTGCATCTTCACTTTTATGACACCTAAGCATTGACAAGGCACGAATTCGTACACATGAGAGCATTGCACCCTTTCTTTCCACAGCGCTGCGATTCAGAGCTTCGGCCTTAATAACTACTAATTACACCAGCTCCCTGCTAATGCCTATTTTGTTTATGTTTATGTTTCTTCTTAAACTACGCTTCTATTCTGCTGTTAAAACCTCTTGCAGAAGGGACCTGCCGCTTGGACCAACCCACAGGCTGCCTGGAGGGCCCTCACAGGTCATGGGGAGAGGGAGACCAAGCCACTCCATGAAGAGCTGTGTGTCCCACGCTGGGAGCGGCCCTGAGGCCCTGTGGCAAGATGCCACCCCAGAGGCCTGCTAAGATGGGAGTGTTGTGTCGTTTAAAACAAGAAGAAATAGAACAAGCTGCTGAAAGCCTGTAGAAGGAGCTCCATGCCCTGCTCCTACAAGGTCCTTCACTATCTTGTCCCGTTCACCTAGCCAACCCCTTCTGATGCCACACACCTCTCTTCTAGGTCTTACCACATCTCCTGAAGGAGGAACTCGGGCTTTGCATACTTGATGTGCCTAGAGAGTCCTCTCCACTCCCACCCCCCGCCCCCAGCCTCTTCCTCTGACCCCCTCCACTCATCTGTCAGGTCGAAGGTTATACATCACCTCCTCCAGGCAGTCTCCCCGCTGCTCAAGGCTGGCTGGACTCTGCTCTGTGCTCCCAGAGAACGCTGCGTTCACCCTCATGGCAGCACTTACCACACTACTTTATCACTGCCTAGCTACTAGTGTGTCTCCTCCACTAAGAATGAGGGAGTCAGCTCTGTTTTGGTAAATAAAGTTTTATGAGAGCACAGCCACACTCACTTTTTTACGTATTATCTAAGACTATTTTGGCACTACAACAGCAGGACTAAGTAGCGACCACAGAGGCTGTGTGGCCTGCAAAAGCTAATACGTTTATTATGTGGCCCTTTGGAGGGAAAGTTCGCTGACCATGCACTAGACTGTGGGCTCTCTAAGGGCAAGAACTGTGTCTTGTCCATCAGAGTATTGCCTTCAGCATCTAGCGCCAAGTCTGGAAGACAGAAGAAGCTTAATGGGTATTTGATGAATGATGGGCTGGAAAATGTTGAACGCATTTAAGTGTCAAGTTCAAAAGTTCAAGTGACAACAAGGCAATGCTAGCACAAAAGAGACAACTTTAGTACCAAACCCTAAGAAATATTCTGATTATCTGAAGCAAAATCAGCTTAGAAACACACACACACACACACACACACCTGGCCTCTCAACGAAATGAATAGCTGATAGCTGGTTCTCACTTGTAGATGCCACACAGAGAGAGGTTTGATTAGGTAACTTCCTGCTATGAGCTTCTATAATTTTTCCTTGAATGGCTTTTTTTTTTTCCTCCAATGTTTTCAACAAGAACAATCAGTTGTTGAATTAAACCTGAATTTCATCAGTCTAGAAATTTGAGTTGAATAATCCAGACTTTTTATTTTTTTGAGGCCTGGAAGGAGGTGGAAAGGGAACAGAGCTTATATTATGTATAAAGGATATGCAGGGCCTCAATCTGGCAGCCCCCCAAAAAATAAACTCTCATTCCATTCATCCAGCTGATAAACTAAAGCTCCTCTTTCAGGGTCCAGTTCACACGTCACTGCCTCCTTGAAGGCTTCTCTGAACCACGTCCTTAAACAGTTCCCCCCACTTCCAAACGCAAACAGCACTTCGCTCCTCCCAGTATTACAATCACTTCTCAGGATTGCTTACATATCTGTTCACACCATTGGGACTTTGAGCTCCCTGAAGAGCTGGTTCTCCTCTACACTCCCAGGTACGTAGTAGGTGCTCAACGAATGGTTACGGAATGGTCAGGAGAATACATGAGTGTGGCAGGGAGGGAAAGGGAAAGTTGCTGAACCAAATATGTGGACCAGTGTGCAGGTGAATGCATGAGAGTGAATGAATAGGTGGGTGGGTGGGTGGGTGGGTGGATGGATGGACAGATTCTATTGGGTTGAGGTGGGTTGAAGTCGCCAGACTGATGTTATGGAGGTGAGTGATGCCCGCAGCACGCTTAACAGGTGGTATCCTACAGAGGATGGTCCACAATCTACCCCACGCTACCCCTCAGGCTCTTCTCCTCCAGGTTTAACGGTTCCAAGCCCTAGTGTCTCATCCTAGCCCGCTCACTGCATCTCCCTTAATTCCTCATTCCCCTTCTCTAGGGTCTGCCCTGCTCTCCCTGGCTCACCAAGTCAGCTTTGCCCAAGAATCCAAGAGGGCAAAGGGGACTTTGTTCATGGGAAGCAAGCAGATGGCTAACTTCCAGCCCCCCAGGAGGACTGGAGGGAGGCCACCTGCTCACCCATGATGGGTCTAATTAGAGCAGATGCTTTTCTCGGTGACCTACAAAGCTTGGTTCTCTCTCCCACCCCTCCACTGGAGCAAAGCCTTGGAGCCGTGATGGAAAGTGAGCTTTCTCAGGGACAAGGTTGCGGGTGTCTATCTCTAAAGCTCCTTCCCTGTCCTCTAATCACCTTTCAATCCCAAACTCAAATGACCCAAAGAGGCAGCCCCTTTCTCCGGAGTCACCCCTGAAACCCCAGGACCTTAGGGGACACAGATTAAACACCTTGGCTCTGGATAGAGAGCCAAGAATGGAAGAAGAGTGGAAGACAGAGGATCAGGGAGGAAAAGTGGCTTCCCCAGGGTCACCCCATAAACCTGTGGGAACTGGGAGCTAGAGCCAGACCCCCTCATTCACAGTCTAATACATGTTACCACTACATTGCCTTCACAGGTCAAACTTTTCATGATTCCCTTGGAGGCCCCTGGGTGAAATTCAATGTCATGTTCAAGAAGGTGCCCCATTTCAAGCTCATTTAGCATTCAGCATCAGTTGGAGCTGATTAGAGTTCTGATTATAATGCTTAAATCATTTTTATTTCCAAGCTTTGGTAATTTAGTATTGGGTGGACATTAGTCAATAGGGACCTAAAAGAAATTGTAAGCAGAAGGAAAGTTCTCCCCTACACAAGGAAACACACACACACGGACATCTTTCTTTCATTAGCTTTAATTAGGCTGACCCAGATTGATCTGGAAAGATTTCCAGACCCAGAATGAATTTCTCTTTTATGAGCATGAAAATCATGAGGTTTTTCAGAGAATGGGACTCCAGAGATAAGCCAAGTGATGTGCTAGCTTCAGAGCTCCTTCAGCAAGGGCAGGTAAACAAAGACCTTCATTAAAATAGGAGACAGCAGCCAAAGCCAGGACTGTTGAGTCAAACAAACATACAAATTGGATCCCATTCCTATCCTCTTTAGCTGTGTTACCTTGGGCAACTTACTCACCCTCTCTGAGCCTTCACTTCCAGTCTTGCACAATGCCTTATGTCACAGTTCTTTCTTTGCCAAGTAGTCAGAAGATTTCTCCAAAACATAAATCATTCCAGGCACCTCTCTGATAACAAACCTTCAACATCTTCCTGCTTAACTTAGAATAAAACCCACACTCCATAATGTGCCCAAAAAGGGCCTCCATGACCTGACTTTGCCTTATATGGTTGTATGTTAGGGTTGCATTTGGCTACATGTAAGTATATTTGCATAACCAAACAGTGGATATTTTTCTCATATGACGAGAAGTCCAGAAATGGTCCAGAGAAGCTCCAAAATTATCTTGAAAACCCAGGCTCCTTCTATCTTCCTGCTCTGCCATCCTCAGAAAATAGGAAGTCTCATGGTCCCGAGATGGCTGCTCCACCTCCAGGCTTTGTATCCATGTTCCAGGCAGGAAAAAGGAAAGAGCAAAGGGAAAAAGGCACATGCCAGTTGGTCAGTCCCTTTTTATCACCAAAGGAATAACTTTTTTTAGAGTGCCACTTACATGTCATTGGCCAGAACCATGTTACATGTCATTCTCACATCACCAATGATAGCTTCAAGGGAGCAGCAGCCTGGGAAGTGTTCTTAGGTGGGTACTTTGCCTCCTAAACAAAATCAGGGAGATTATTAATAAGGAAGAAAGAGGGGGTTAAATATTGAGCAGGCAACTAGCAGCACCTGGCATACAGTTCCTAATCTCCTTCACAATGTACCTATGGGAGGCAGAATTCTAACACAAGCCCATGATCTCTGCCCCTGATGCTCACAGCTGTAAATCCCCTGAGGATGGGCGGGGCTTGTCTTAGCCAATAGAATATGACAACAGTGAAGAGATTATGTAGATGTAATCAAGGTCCCAAATCAGTTGATTTGGAGTTCATCAATAGGGAGATCATCTTGGGTGGGCCTGACATAATCAGGTGAGGGCTCTTAAAAGAAGGACTGGGGCCTCCCTAAACTGAGAGGTCCTCTTTGCTGGCTTGATGAAATTGACAGTCATGTGGAGGAAATCAATATGGCAAAATGCTGCCGGGGGACTCTAGGAACCTCAGACTCTGGGACCTGAGAGTTGCCTTCAGCCAACAGCCAGGAAAATGCCAGGGCCCTCAGTCATGCAGCCGCAAGGAATTCCATTCTGCCAACAACCTGAATGTGGCTGCGAGGAGATCCTTCCCCAGTTGAGCCTTGAGATGAAAACGCCATCCGGCCGATGCCCTGACTGCAGCCCTCAGCAGAGGACCCATCTAAGCCTCGCCCTAATGCCGACCCTCTGGCCCTCTACAAGATCCTGTGTGTTTTAAGCTGCCAAGATTGTGGCAATCTGTGAGGAAGCAACAGGCAGCTAAGCCACACAGGCCTCCTTTCTGCCACGTGTTTGCGAGCCTTCCTCCCCACCCCACGCCCTCACTTCCCGCTCACCTCACCACCAACACCTGCGGGAGCGCCTTCCTCAGCTCTGGGCAGAGGCAATGCTCTCACCTTCGGGCCCCGGCTCAAAGACCTTCGCAGAGATGCCTGTCTTTCCCAGTCTACTTAACCACCCCTCCTCACTCTCAGGCCTCTCCCTACTTCATAGAACCTACTGAGATCGCACATTATCTGTTTTCATTTATTTACTTCCCTGAAATTGTCTGTCTCCTCCGCCAGAATGTCAGCTGTAAAAAAGCAGGGACTTGGCTGCGCTCATCACCGCCTGCGCTGCGTGCGGAGTAGCAGCCTCTCCCCGCATCCCCATGCACCTGACGAAGTCCTGAGGCTGCTGGCAAACAGGATTCCCCAGCCCAGTTCAGGGTGACACTTGTGACTGTCTCTGAAACTAGCAGAGGGAACTCCTGGCCCTTGCCCTTGCTCCCCACGGCTACCCGCAGTCGTGCAGAGCCTCCACCATCTCCGATTTCCTCACACATTCGCCCTGGTTATGGTCAGTACTTAGCCGTAAGTTACTGTCTCACAGGAGCCAGCAGGGATTTCTTGGCTAATGTCCAGTGTAAATAGAAGATCTCCTAGAAATAAAAATACAGCTTCCCTGTTCATAGAGGGCCATCTTGCTATGTCCTCACATGGCAGAAAGGCCAAGCGAGCTCTCTGGGGTCCCTTTATAAGGGCACTAATCCCATTCCTGAGGGCTCCACCCTCATGACATATTGAGCTCCCACCAACCCCAGGTCTTAACACCATCACACTGGGGCTTAGGTTTCAAAATAAGAACATTGCAGGAGGGCCCAGACATTCAGTCTACAGCAGCATATTTAAGAAAACTGAATCTCAAGAGCAAAAGCCAAATAAGGGCATTTGAGACTAACAAAATCTCAAACTTTTAACCAGCAGTAGCCCAACTGAAAGAACTTCTAAAGGATATAGTTCAGGAAGAATAAAAATGACCCTAGACAGGAAGGCCTGAGATGCTAGAAGGAATGGCAAGGTGGAGAGGAAAGGTAAGCGTGCAGAGGAATCTAGATAGTCACTGCATTCATAACGTAAAATAACCATCTAATAAGGAGACTTAATGAAAAGGCAGAACTAGAATCTTGAGCAACAAAAGCATATAAATTAGCAGGGAGATGGCTCAGGTTAAAATATTCCACAGTCTTTGTAGGGCAGGGAGGTGGTAACAGTCAAGAGGTTCACATTAAGATTATGAAGTTTCATGTGCATAGTAAAATTTCAAAGATAATCACTTAAAGAGTAAAAACACAGACTATAACTTTAATCCTGAGAGAGAAAAAAATAAAAAAAATCTTAATTTTTACAAACCAGTAAAGAAAAACTCTATATATATATACACACACACATATTTATATATATTTATATTATAATATATAATATATAATGATATATATTTATATTTATTTATATCAGGGCACATGAAATTCAAAAAAGTTAAAATCAGAGAAACCAGTCCAAATATATTAATATTCACAATGAATGTAAATGAAATAACCATGCTGATTAAAGAGATTATCTGATTGCAGTGGGGGGAAATTCACCTACAGACATTTTTTTTAAAAAAAGCTAAAATATGAAAACATAGGATTGAAAGTGAAGGGATGGGCAAATATATATCAGGCAAATGCTAGCCAAATAAAGGTGGAATGGCCGTATTAGTACCCCCCAAAAATGGTCTTTGAGTCAAAAAATAATACTAATTAGGGGTAGAGAGGGTCACCACAGAATGAGAAAACACCCACTTCACAAGGAAGGTGCAAGGCCAAGAGCACAGGGACCCGGTGAAGTAACTTGCCAGCGTGCACCGCAGGTGCTCCCTCTGCTCTGCTGAAGGACCTCAGCGGCCGCGTCCCCACAAGCACAGGAAGCAATAGCTGTGGGCGCTCGGGTCAGCGTCTGGATGACCCGTGGAAATGGTCCAAAGGATGCCAAGCCCCCGTCATCTGTCCAGTTCCAGGAGCTTAGGGACAAAGCTGCGGCCACCCCCCCGAGAGGCCGGGCCTGTCCGGGTAAGTTCTCACTTCACGGCCGGGGCAGAAACAGAAAGGAAGAAAAGGTCCAGTTTGCGGTCAAGGCAGAAGTCCTGACCTCGCTGAACCTAACACCCTCTAATTTTTTTCTTAACTCCCAGTACCGTCTACAGACCTTTGATGTGATCTTTTCATTTCAAAGACCAGAAAACAGAAAACACAGGGGGGCGATGCGGCTTGCCCTAAGTCACGCAAACAATGTATCTGCGTATGCACGGTCATTAATATTCACACGGTGACCCAAGGGAGATTTTTGAAAACAAATGAATCTAAATGTTAAAATGGCAACTTCTCCCTGAATAAAGGAAAAGGCGTCTATCCAACAGCTCCGCTAAATTAAAAAGCGCAACCCCGGCAGGCCCGCTTTCCCTCCGCATCGGGCCAGCCAGCGAGGAGGCTGTGCCGGGCCGCGCACGGCTTTGAAATGTCAGATAACTGCTGACTCCGGTAATTCATCATTGAATTGAAGGCATTACATATGGGAAGAGCAAAAATCTAATTCCAGCTCATTGCAACAAGAATTGATCTAAGAGTTCATTACATAAAGTAATTTTTACTAACACGATTTCCAACGCGTCCAAATATGACAATTAAAACCTTCCCTTTGAGAGCTGAAACTAAGGGAAAATCTGCATACAATGCTAAGTTACAAATTCCTTGCATCCAACGTAACAGTGCTTTTTTTTTTATTATGTTTTTATTGATTTCAGAGAGAGGAAGGGAGAGGGGGAGAGAAAGAGAAACATCAGTGATGACTCATTGATCGGCTGCCTCCTGCACGCCCCCCACTGGGGATCGAGCTGACAACCTGAGGATCTGCTCTGACCAGGAATCAAACCTTGATCTGCTGGTTCATACGTCGATGCTCAACCACTGAGCCACACTGGCCAGGCAACAGTTTTGTTTTTTAAGGTTTGTTTAATGTTAGAGATGAAAGTTAGAGGGGGCTGGGAAACTAGAATTTAGGGTTAGTTTTAAAAGGGCTAGAATCTCAAATCCAGGCTATTTGCCTCCAAGAGCTGTGTGACCTTAGTCATGTACCTTTGCTTCTCTGAGCCCCTCTTCACCTATGAGAATGTCTGGATCTCATGTTGTCATTCAATAAGGAAATGGATTTAAAGCATTTAGCAAAGGTTAAAGTTCTTGATGAAAGGTAGCCTTTAAAAAGCTCACCAAGCCCAGCCGGGTGTAGCTCAGCAGTTGAGCATCAACCTAGGACCCAGGAGATTGGGGTTCAATTCCCGGTCAGGGGCGTGCAGGAGGCAGCCGATCAATGACAACTCTCTCATCACTGATGTTTCCCTCTCTCTCTGCCTCTCCCTTCCTCTCTCTGAAATCAATAAAGATATATTTTAAAGAAACAAAAAAAAAACCCTAGTGCTCAGGCTGCCCCCCAAAC
Organism: Miniopterus natalensis; assembly: GCF_054644295.1. Lineage (NCBI taxonomy): Eukaryota > Metazoa > Chordata > Mammalia > Chiroptera > Miniopteridae > Miniopterus > Miniopterus natalensis. The sequence continues at coordinate 87,880,832 of NC_142083.1, forward strand.
CAATGAAAACAGTCTCTGGGCATGGGACCCAGATGTCAGTATCTTCATAACCTCCCAGGTCATTCCAGTATATGGACAAGGTTGGGAACCACCAGGGCTGATGGGTGGGAGAGGAGAGAAAGCTGAAGGACACAAAATCACGTGCACGGGTTTTCCTTCCACTTACGCCCCAGAACTCTTGCTAACAGCTTGAAGGGTAACGTGAACAAGAGGTAAAGGAGCCAGAGTTTTTTCCCCAACATGCTTTCCAATAACAAGAGAGTTCTGGAGAGCTTTCTTATTGGGCTTTCTAGATACCACAGAGAAAGTCAGAAACTCTTTCCAGATCATTAACAAGGCCGGGTTTCAGTCCCTGCTAATAGAGCCCCTGTAGAGAATAGCTCCCCTTCTTTGACTTTTGTCCTTCCAGACATCAGCGAAGCTTCAGACCTCGTAGAGCCTTTAAGCTCTGCTACGGGCAATGGGGAGCCTTGGAATGTTGTAAGCAGATGAGCACTCCAGTCAGACTGACATTTCTGGAAACTATCATTACAGAATAAACAGCGGATTGGATGGGGTGTGGCCAGAGACAGGAAGACAAGTTAGGAGCTGACAGCAGGTCCCAAGATCAGACATTTGTAGGACAGTGGTTCTCTCACCTGAGAGTAGCTCTGAATAGAACCTGAGAACCTGCATTTTTAGCAAGTCCCCAGGTGTTGCTGGAGCTGCGGGTCTGCAGACCTCACCTTGAGTCCCACTGCTCTAGGTGGTATGATGCTGGAAGTGAGGGAAGGATATTTGGAAAGAAGCTTTGTAGTTCTAGGCTGGTGGTTCTAGGTTAGGTGTAATGCTGGCTGCACCTTAAAATCTCCCGGAGAGACTGGGCCCCACCTCACCCCCTACATCATTTCAGGTGATCTGGGTAAAGCTCAGACATGAAAACTCAAAAGCCCCCAAGTGATTCCAGGCTGAATTCAGAGGCAAGAACCAGCCCCTGCTATTCAAAGTGTGGACCGTGGACCCGCAGGATCAGTATTACCCAGGAGCTTGTTAGAAATGCAAAACCTTGAGCTCCACCTCATACCTACAGTTGACATCTGCGTTCTAACAAGGTCTTCGGGCAGTGCACATCCATGTGAAAGCTTGGGGAGGACTGATTTCAGCAGAACCTGGCCTGAAACGGGAATCCAGAAGCAGCTCGAAGCCTGGGGGAGACGGAGTCTGGCTCCCAGGGTGACGACCCAGAAATGGGCCCAGGGGAAAGAAATCCATTCATTCATTCAGATGGACTATATTGGCCTGCACTGTGTGCCCAGCACTAAGTGGTACAGAACCCTGCCTCTCGCCATCGGGACACGAGAGGCCTCAGCTGCTACTTTAAAGCCCAGAAGGTCCTTCAGATCAGCAGCTGAGTCAGCAGCTCACGCGCTCCCTGGGAGCAAGGACATCATCCCAGCACACAGCATGCCAGGCCCATGCCATGAATGCTTGTGGAAGGAATGCCACAAGGTGGACAGGATGACTCCGGGCAAAAGTGAGCAAGGGCCCCAGAGATGCAAAAATCTGGAGTGTGTGTGCGGGACCAGCACCCGGGGCCATTGGGCTGGATCTAGGACAGAGACAATCACCACCCAACAATGGCCAGAGGGTAAACACCTTAGGCTTTGCGGGCCGGGGGGGTCTCTGTCGAAGCTACTCTCCTTTGCCCTTGTAACGTGACAGTGCCATAGACAACACGTCATCAAACGGGCGTGCAGTGTGCCAGTCACACTTATCTACAATGGGCTATTGATAATCTAGAGGGAGAGGAAGGAAGCTGAGGTGGAGCTGAAAAGGCAAATCCGAGGTCGTCAGAAGGCTAGAGGCGGCCTTGGCCACCAGGCAAAAGAGAGTAGGCCAGGACTCAATGGTGGGGAGACCAGGAGATGGGGACAGGGGACACTTAGGAGATGTGGGGATGGTTCCCAAGAGAACTGGACAACAGAAAACCAGAGTGAGGGTTGCAGGTGAGGCCTGGTGTGTGAGAGACGTTTTGGTGGCCGTATCCACAGGGATCAGGGTAGGGGAGGACAAAGGGGAGTCGCAGACAAAGCCCGTTTCTGGTTACTCGAGTGACTGGGAGGATGCTGTGGTCAGAGACAAAGGAGCCACATGTGGGAACTTGGAAGTATGTGGCCTGCAGCCAGACCCACTGCAGCATGTCACCCCCAACCCCAACCCCACTCCAGTCCCGCCTGAGCGCCCAGGCAGCTGGAGAAGACACTGCGGAGAAGCGGGAGAAAGCGTTGAGGTGCAGGGCCTGCTGAGGGCTGCTCTTCCCAGCCTGGGGGCTGGGGCTCGCGCAGGCAGGGCCTCACTCCCGGGTCTCCAGGGCTGGCCTCGTAGCTCCGCTCCTCAGGCTTCAACGTGCCACGAAATCTACGGAATGCTGTGAAGGGAGAGCCTGGTGTCTGACAACCGCTGGTGTTACCGACGCTGCCGGCCCCTTGAGGACCTCAGCCTCGAAGGCCATTCCTGCCAGCCCTGTTGTCTTCACACCAAGCGCAGTGAAGCCCAGTGAGTCACTATTTGTTGAGTGGCTACTATATACCAGACCCTGGAAATACTGAGAACATAGCGGGCACTGGAGTCCTTGTTATGTGGCAGGCACTATCATAAGAAACTCATATCCGTGACATCTATTCCTCACTGTGGCCCAGGGGGGGTTCCATGAGTGCCTTGTTCACTGGACGATTTAGTGACCTGAGAACAAGGCAGCCACACTCCAGAGCCAAAACTTCATCCCTAAGGCCCAGACGGGGAGCAACGGGCCACCTAAGGCAGGACCATGAGTCTCAAATTGGTGCATTTCCACCCAATCTAGGCTACTTCCCCAGAAAAATGCAAACTTAAACTATGACATCGGACCCAAGGCATAATGACCCCCTAAGTCCGGTAGGGTTGGGGAACGTGCCTGCTACAGGGACACCATGGTGCTCAGGCAATTCTTTAGCTTTGCTTCTGAGGCAACAAGACATCCCTGAGAAGAGATGCTTCCACGGAGCTCCTGCAATGCAAATAAATGCCCCAAATAAAAGGGTAATAATTTAGTGGAGAATTTTGTGGCTGGTGCGTGTTTTATGGGCATCGTTTTCAGAAGCTGCTCTTTGTTACAGCCTTGGGCGCGGTGCCCCACGCACGTTGCGATGCCGCCACCTAGTGGTGACAGGGAAAGCTGCTGCGGAAGTCGAAGCATCCACGGTCCCCAAAAGACAGGGGAGGCTGCATCCTGTTAACACCACTCTGGGCGGTGGCTGTTTTTAGCTGGGTCTCTCCTTCTGTGCCACTTTCATCATGGAAACTGGCTCCCTAGACCCAAAATTAGCTGCAACGTGCTCTGCAAAAGCTGTTCGAGGGCCAATTTTAGCTGCATTTGGAATTTGGGCTCCCTGGAGGCAGGAGGGATATGCGGTTCCCAGAAGTTGGGCATCTTCTTAGAACCTTTAGAACCTGGAGGCTGGTTCTGGCCATGAGGGTGTGAGATCATAGATCCCTTGGGTCCCAGCTTCTGCAGTGGGCCCTGCGAAGGAATATAAATTTGGGGGTGTTAGAGGCAGCAGCCGCTGTGCCCTGGGAGCTTTACCATGTACTGCTAAGAGCCTTCTTTACATGGACCATCTCATTGATGCCTCAAAATAACCCTAAGAGGAAGCCTAGAATTACATCAATTTTACAGATGAGGAAATTGAGGCTCAAAAAAGTTAATGACTTGGCCAAGGTCATAGATTTGGTAACTAGCAGAGCCATGATTTGGATTTAGAGTCTGTATATTAACCCAGAACCCAAAGAAAGCAACAGATCAAGAGCTGAAAGTCCTGAGTTCATCACACACTGCTGCCAACTCACTGTGTGACCTTGAGCAAGTTACTCAACCTTTCTGGGTCTCTGTTTCCTTTATGGTAAAACAGGCATGGTAATCATAGGTTCTACTTCACAAGGTTGAATGAAGATCCAAATAAAAATCTGATAGGCTTCAGCCCAGAGTTTCCATTGCCCGGCCTGGGAGGCCACACAGACACCAATTCTTCCACAGATTCCAGGAAATGGATGGATATAGGCTCAAGACCCCCACACAGGGAAGAGCCTAATGGCTAATTGTCTATAAGATGGGCATTGCCTTCCTTTAGTCCCTGGGAATCAGTAAAGCCCCCCAGGGTCTGGGGTTCCCATCCCAGCCCTGCCCCTTACTCACCCCTACACCCTTAGGACCTGGTCCTCTCTTGTCAAATGGGGTGTAACACTGGTACTGACTTCATAAGGTTGTTTTGAGGATTAAATTATGTAATATACCGTAACTCTCCTAGGCTGGTAACAGTGCTAAAATAACCAATACATCCCAATTTGCCCAGAACTTACCCGGTTTCAGCTGAACTTTCTCCAGCCCAAGAAACCCCTCAGTTCTGGGTGAACTGGGATGGTTGGTCACCCTATAGGACCTGCAGCTCAACCCTGGCCACTGGACTAGATGACCCCACTCCGTCTGTGCTCTGACTCCCTTCGTGGCCTTTTCTGTGGCTGGAAATGATACAACTTTTCATTTGGCTTCCCCAGGAGACTTAGCGCCATGAGCCAGGGGCAGCATCTTGTTTGATCACCACTGCGCCTGGCTCAGGGCTTATCCTTGGTGGGTGATCAACAAAATGTGCTGAGTGAAGAGATGACCACCTACTATGTGGCAGGCCCACATGCCAGGCATTGGGAATACAAAGATGGACATCAGAGGTCATGGCCGTGTGACAGAGACTGACAAGTCACCAAGCAGGACTCGATACATTAAGGGCTGTGATGGGGTCAGCATGGGGGCAAGGGTCTCAGAAGGACCCTGGCCCAGCTTGAAGGATGGGGGTCAGAGAAGCCTTCCTAGAGAGTCTGACCCAAAGGGGATCCAGAAAACTGATTTAATAGGGAAGGGAGGGGAAAGGGAGAAGGGAGGCTCTGGAAGTTTTTCCTGACCACATCACAAGCCAGTGCCCTGGTGTCAACTTGACCCAAAAGAGGGAGGCCTCACCACATTGTAAATCTCCAAAATCCCAGAAACCTCCCAAGTCTCCCCACCTGCCCCCCACCCGCCATTTCCTCCCCCTTCCAAAGCAACCCAGCCCATACTCACCTGATAACACAAAGGGAACGTTACAACAGCCAAGAGCTTCCAGCCTTTGTCTTTGTCCCCCAAGGTCCAAGCTCATGCCTTAAGATTTTGGATAGGTCATCGGAAGAATCCCTGCTGCCCCCATGCCATGTCTCGAAATCCTAAATTACTGATTTAATATAGAACTGGAATGATTGACTCACCTTTACCAGCTTTTACTTGTTTACAGGCGGCTGTCACCCAGCCAAGACCTGAGGGCACAGCTGGTCAATGGAGTTGTGACTCAGTAGATCTTAACCCGGGTAATGTTATCTTCCCGGGACTATAGGGTATCCCCCCAAAAATGAATGCACACACTCTGAATAATTATAAAGGCAGTGTTTATTAAAATACATTTCATTTTCAAAATTGAGCTGTTAAAGTGTGCATGCATTTTTTGGGACACCCTGTATTTGACAATGTCTGGAGACATTTTGGGTTGTCACAACTTGGTTGGGGTGGGGGGAAGGGTGCTATTGGCATCTATTGGGTGGAGACCAAGGATGCTGCTAAACATCCTACAATGCATCGGACAGCCCCTAGTCCAAAACATCAATACTGCCAAGGCTGGAAACCTGTCCTGCTGGTGGCTGGCCACAGAGGTCACTAAAGGGAGCTATCGGGCAGCAGCTGAGCCATTCAGAGCTTTCCTGGGCACAGGTTGAGGGACCAGGATTGGGTCTGAAATTTTCTGTCCAACTCTATTTCCACTTGACCACTTGAATCCTCCATGTGATTTTCAATATTTTACCCTGTCACTGGCCACCAGCACTGACCTCATCCCTGTGAGAAACAGATCAGGTGGTATCTCAGCCCTTCCCTGTTTCCCATTCATTCCGCCCACATTAACTGAGCACCTAGCATGGGCCAGGCACTGTGCGGGGTGCTGGGCATACAGTGGTGACTAAGGCACAACGTCCGCCCTCAGGAACACTCATTGTCCTGAATGAGGCCAGGTGTGGTTCCCTTATATGACTGGAGGTCCATGGAAACAGGACCATCGGGGCATAACTCTGAAGGGCCACCTGTCACCTTGTGTTCTGTGATGGTGCCCCTACAGCATAGCTCCAGAAAGGCAGGCGGCTGAGGCCTCCCGAGGTTGGCCGCGTGGGGCCCTGTGAACCGGTGAGACAGGAAAGGACAGATCCGTGGGGGGGTGCATCATCTGTGCCTCAGAGGGAATGGGGAGGACCGGGGACGGGCAGGGAGTGGGTGGATAGTGGGATCAGCGGACAGATGTTGAATAGAGACACAGATACCAGCCAGATGTTACAACACTACGTGGCGCATGTAACTCACTTAGGGCTACTCTGTGCGAGGGACCTTCCGTGAACGACCTTGTTTTCCCTTCGCATCAGCCCTGTGAGGTCGGTATTATTATCACCATCTGCAATGGCAGGTAAAGAAGGCGAGGCTATGCTGTGAACTGAGTTACTCAGGGCTGCCCAGGTCAGAGCAGGGATCGAACCTGCGGAGGCTGATTCCAGACGCCAGACGCTAACAGCCCGCTACGGAGGAGAACCCCGCTGCAAAGCCCCGGAGGAGCGGGCGTGCTGCAGCCCGGGGAGCTGGCCGAGGCGCAAGGAGACACAGGCTCTGAAAAGCATCAGCTGTCAGTCCGAGCGGCTTGACCTTGACACTGGGGCACTGGAAAGTCACACTGGCTTCCTCTTGTGGCCGAGCCAGTTCACGGCCAGCAGCGGGAGAAGCACTGCAGGGAAGGAGCTTGAGTCTTGCCCTGACTGACTAGTGACGCCTGCCTAGGGCGTGGGAGTGAGGGGAACAGCTCATGCGTGCACACACACACACACACACACACACACGTGCAAGCACGGAGACCCATAAGCACATATACACATATTTACACACACACATAGTCACATATATAAACACACATACACGCAGGGACACACAGACTCGTGTGCATATATACAGAAGTACACATACAACATATGACCTCTGATGTAACAGAAACAGAAACACAATAATAAACACACAAGGACCCACATGCATGCACACATAACAGACATGCAGAGAGAGATGCACGCATATGCACACACAGATACATGGGCACATGCATACACACATATACACAATTTCAAGCACATACAGGGTGTCCCGAAAAAATGTATACACACTTTAACAGCTGATAACTATTAAATGAAAATGAGACGTATCTTAATAAACACTGCCTTTATAATTATATTCAAAGTGTGTATACATTTTGGGGGACACCTTGTATATACAGTACACATACAGATGCACACAGAGACACATATACACATAAACACATACATACCCACCCAGATACACACATGCACACACCTTTGCAGATACACACACCTATACACCTAGAGACAGATAGAAACACATCTATCCACACAGAGACACACAGACACATGTACACATACACACGCACACATATACACATACACATACACATACACATACACATACACATACACACCAGGACTCATTACATAAGCTGCTGTGGACAAAGGAGCCCCAAAGGTGTCCTGGAATGATGACCCCACACACTTTTGGGTTCCTTCTCCTACACAGTTTTAAGTCCATTCTCCCTTCAAATAAGACCAAGTTCAAAAACCACCCGTGTGTTTACTCCCCACTTCCCAGCACCCTCAGTGCTGGCCCTGGCTTTTCACGTCACCATGGAAACTGCAACCACAGCCCTCACCATTCAAAAACTTTTGTGCATTCAAGAATTCAAAATGACATTGGTATTTTCCAGGCAGGTGAACCTCATTTTGAGCACAGTCCCAAGGACACCTTGAAGACAGAATGCAGAGTGACTTTGCGGCCACAGGGTGAGTCACCCTGAAAAGAAGGCCACGCGGCCAGTCCGTGTTTCTTAGGTTCCTATTTTAATGCCTCAGGCAGCCCTGCCCATGGAAGGGGGAAAGGGAACAATCACCTTGTAGCCTTTGCAATAAGTGCCTGGCTTTACATTCTCAACAGAGGTCTATAAAAACATAACTCAGTTCTACTTTATGTTCCGTTCCTGATCACTTAGAGGATTTTATGTTATAAAATGGGCCTTAGGAAAAAATTCTTGATGGATAACATGGTGCTTTTTAGGAAGTACAGGTGTTCTGAGGCTCAGAGAAGCTACATAACCAGCCTAAGGTCACACAGGAGAACAAGATTTTAAACCCAAGTCTGACCCCAAGGCACCCACTCCATAACTCTCCCTTCTTATGACCGGGCAGTTGAAGTTTTAAACCTAATGCAGGGCCCTTACCTCTTTATTTATGTCCTTGAGATGCCCCCACCCCAAACTCTATACTCTGCTCTTTCAAACCACTTGCATTTGTCTGTGTTAATGTCCTGGAGTTGCCATAACCAAATACCACCAACTGGGTGGTTTAAACAACAGAAACATATTGCCCACTGCTCTGGAGGCCAGAAGTCCAAGATCAAGGAGTTAGCAGAGCTGGTCCTGCCTGGGGGCTGGGAGAAGTCTGTTCTATGCCTCTCTCCTGCCTCCTGGTGGTTCGCTGGCAAGCTTGGTTATTTACCTTGACTCACTGAAGCATCACGCTGATCTCTGCTCTGTCTTCACGTGGCCGTGACCAGCTTCCCAAGGTACTAAGCAGCTGCAAAGGCTTTGTTGGGGCCCAGTCCAAGAGAGCCCTCTGGGAAGACCTCCCGGGAAGGGGGCCCAGCTGGCAGGAAAGGGAAAGGCCCGAGGACAGCCAGGCTAGGCTCTGGGAGAATCAACTGCCAAGGCTGCAGAGTCTCCCTTTGCGGGTTCATGAGGTGGGGTGAAATAGCTGGCACCTGAGAAGCAACCTCATGGCTCTGAGGGTGATGGGCAATGGAAATCTGTTCTCTCTCATTCACACACACACACACACACACACACACACACACACTTCCACTGTCCGAGCTCTGTCAGCAATAATCAACCAAGATATGGTATGCTGCAGGCAGTTGGGAGCAGCTTTACCAAGTAATCGATTGCTAACTTTAAGAAGTGCTAAACGTTGCAAATATATGTTCAAGTAGATTCAAGGTTATTCCTATACAACACCAGTTTCACTCACTGAATCCTGATTAGGGCTCGTTAGTGGGAGAGTAGAGGAGGGAATTTATAGAGAATTGATGTGTCCGCATGTGGTGGAATAAAAAGCCTGGGACAGCCTCTCTGTACCCCATGTCCTATGAGGTCCATACAGAAATGTCAAGCTTTCCTTGTAACAGACACAGATGCACAGATTGGGGGGGCAGAGAGGGCGCTGGGGGAGGCGAGGAGGTAGGCATGGCCAGTCAAGATCAGGAAAGATTCCCAACCTCACTTGTGAACCAGAAATGCAAGTTAAAAAAAAGGGGGCACCATTATCCATCCATCCAATAGATAAGACATGTTGCATTTAATCCTAACAGGCATTGGCCAGGGTGGGAGAGTGGAGAGAGGGCTCTGCAAACTTGGTGGAGTAGAATGTAATTGACACAACCATTTTTAGGGGCTTTTCAGGATCTGAGATGCCATTACCTTTCTGATCACAATTTCTACTACCCTCCCCCTCCTCACTCTGCCCTAAAAGCTCCTGGAACTCACCAGGTATGTCCCTGCCTCAGGGCCTTTGCACTTGCTATGTCCTTTACCTGGAGTGCTCTTCTATATGGCTCATTCCCTTTAAGTCTTTATTCACAAGTCACACACATTAATTTCCACACACGTACACACACATTGTTCCTCTCTCGCAGGCTCACTCTGTCCCTCTTCCCTGCCTTTCTTTCTCCACAGCACCCACAAATCATTAGATATGCATACATTGTACATATTTCTCCTATTGTCTTCCACCCCCAAAAAGACACCCTCATGAGTGTCAGCTTCAAGAGGGTACAGGTCTGTGATATACTTACTCCCTGCTGTGTCTCCAGAGCCTGGAACGGACCTGGCCCAGACGGGCAGGGCGTCTTTGCTGAGAATCCAGATTTGAAGTGCAGATAACTATTGATTCTCCCTTTGAGAAAGCATCTGTGTTCATTTATATTGCTGTGCAGTGAATTACCAACTGAAACAACTCGCACTTCCTAGCGTGCAGTTCAGTAGGTCAGAAGTTCCGCGCAGCGCGGGGTCCCGGCTCAGGCTGAGGTCGCGGTGCGGGCCACCGTGTCCTCTGCAGCTCAGGACCGTCTGTGCTTGTTCCTGGTACTGGCGGAATCTGCGGTTCGGGGCTGACGTCTCCGATCCTTGCTGGCTGTCAATCGAGAGGCACAATCAGCTTCTGAAGGTCACCCAGTGCCCTTTGCGTATACACTCTCCACCCTCAAGCCAACCGCGGCGGGGGACCCGCACCTTCGTGCGCGCTTCACATCTCCCTGGCTTCCTCCTCTGCTCCCAGCCAGAGAAAACTCTGCTTTTAAGGGGCTCGTGTGATCAGGTGACACCCACCTGGACGGTCTTCACACCTGGAGTTAGCTGGCATGGGACTTCAGTTACCTCTGCAACATCCCTTCCTGGGAATACCTAGGTGAGAATAACCCAGGGGCTGGAACCTTGGGGGCTCCTGTAAGGTGCCACCCACCACACCACCCTAGGGAGACAATAGTGGGCACCCGGAGATGGACACACGCATGTGTGGTGTAGAATTATTTATAACAGAAAAACGTGGGAACACCTGCACGTCCATCAAGGAGACTCGGGTTCAATAAGCTATGACACAGCCGTGCTACGGGGTAGTCCACAGCCTCGAAAAAGAGTGGGCGCATTTTCACCCACCAAATCCGTACAAGGGGCCGGGTCTTCTCCCAAGGTTAAGAGCACCTGCTCTGGAAAAGGTTGGACTCTCTTCTTCATCGCTCCCTAGCTGTGTGAGCTGGGCAATTTTTAAAGCCTTTCTGTGCCTCTGTCCCCTCACCTGTAAAATGGAGATGACAGTCATAGCCTGGCCCTCAGGGACCGTGTGAGTTAGTTAAGGTAATGCACGTAATACAGTGCTACGTTGGAACAGAGCCGTCATCATCATCATCACCATCATCATTTCTGTTATTTCAGATGTGCCAATGAGGACTCTTTTTGTTTTTTTAAGAATAGTTTCTTGATTTTTAGAGGAAAGGGAAAGAAGAAGCATTGATGTGAGGGTGTAACATCAATCGGCTGCCTCCTGCCCACCTCCGACCAGAGATCGAGCCCGCAACGCCTGGCATGTGCCCGACCCGGAGTGGAACCAGCAGCCTCTCAGGGCACGGGACAATGCCCGGCCAGCTGAGCCACACCGGCCAGGGCAGGGACTCTTTCTTCTGCATGGTTCATGCCAGTGTGCCAAGATTTAGTATTTCTGTAGATCCCTATAAGACACTTGTTACTCTGCCATCGATGGCAATATGGCATATTTCACCCAGCTGTTTATAGTGGCCAGGCGAGCGCCACTGTTGGTACACACACAGCAGCAGTCGGGCACTGGATTCTGCCCTTTTTGGCAAGGCTTTCTGGGTATTACTTATACAGCAAGGAGAGGTGTGTGTTTACTCCCCACAATCCGTACAGACCTGGCACGTTTTGGCTGGTGACATATGCTTGGCTTGTGTCACTGGCATGAATGGTGATGTGATCTCAGAAGAGACTGGAAAAGACTGAGCCATAATGAAGTGACAAGAGATTTCCCAGGACACAGGTCTTTCAGGTTGAAAACCAAGAAAGTCCCAGCAAACTGGAGCGAGGAGAAAGAGTCCTTGCCCTGGCCAACGTGGCTCAGTTGGTTGGGCATTGTCGCGTTCGCCAAAAGGTTGCTGGTTCGACGCCAGGTCAGTAACAGACCAGACATAACTCCGGCCAGTGTTCCCCAAACACCACTTAATCGTACCCCACATGCATAACCACTTAGGGGTACGGACTCTGCAGTCAGGGGTCTCGGTTCAAATCCCAGCTCCACCACTTACTGGTCACACGGCCTTGGCAGGATAGTCAAGCCTCTGGCCCTCTGTTTGCTCCACTGTACAGCGGGGCTAATAGTGACCAACCTCAATGGTTGGAGGGTTAAATGAGTTAAATAGAAAGGGCTTAGCATCATGCGTGGCCCGTCGTAAGCACTCAATAAACCTTTGCAATTATTGTTATTATCATATCTGCGACCGTCTCTATTATCTGTTCAAATATTTTTATATCTACACAATCTTAAAAAGTTTAAATGGATTTTTGTAAAATGAAATTGTACATCACTCCCCTAATTGAAAAGCCAAAACTGTTAGCCATAAAAGAAGATAACTGTAGGCATAAATGCATAACTATTTACCAAGTACAAGCATCTCGGGCCTCATTTAAGGGATGCTGACCCTCTGGAAACCTAGTTCTGCACAAATGGAAACAGACTGAGAGGGAGGGACAGGATGGGGTAGAATTGGGGAATCATAGAACTAACTTATGACTGGTCTGTGGGCTGCAATCCAGACGTAAACACATCACACCGTGAGTGCCTTATGGCCATTAAAAAAGAGCCATTAGAAGGCAGAAATTTCCATGGCCGGGCCCTTCACAGAGCAGGTATCTAAAATGCCTCTGCTCTAGACTGATGAATCTCAGAGGGAAGGCGGGGGTGGGGGACTGGGTGGGGAAAGATTAATCAAAGAACTTATATGCATAGATGCATAACCCATGGACACAGACAATAGTGTGGTGAAGGCCTGGGGGGGCCAGTGCAGGTTGGAGGGGGTCAATGGGGAAAAAAAGGGGGAATATCTGTAATACTTTCAACAATAAAGATAAATTTAAAATAAAATAAAATAATAAAATAATAAAATAAAATAAAAATGCCTCTGTTCTCACCAAATTTGGTCTTCAGCAGGCAGGTTAGGGTTATGGTTAAGACAACTCCCTGCACCAGCTCTGCCCCTTAGGGCAAGTCACATCACCTCTCTGGGCCTCCATGACATCATTTGCAAAAAAAAAATAAGGCATCATAATGCCTGCCTCCCAGAGTTACTAAGGTTACTACTATGATAACTAAGAAGGGATAAAGGTCATTCTGTGACCTTCAAACCATTCAAGACGTTCATGCTCACCATCTGGCCTTTTCAAATACCAAGGATGATTCTGCGAAGCGTTTCATCACGTGGGTGGAAGTGGTCTCATTCCCCAGCCTTGATCCCCGGGATGAACCATGAAAGATAGACCATCGGAACGCTCTTCAGAGGCCAAGAATGAAGGGAGGCTCATTTTACCACTTTTAGGCAACTGTTCTTTTTTTTTCTTTTCTGCACTTGAAAACCTGAATTCCCACTTAAAAATACTTTAAACATTGAGTTTTAATCACGGTAGAGGCTTCAAATGACAGGCTCATAATACTGCTTATTATCTCCCATTATGTTCGTTAGTAGTTCTTCCCTTACTTACCCTAACATTCCCCTGCTAAAAATAAACATAAACACCGAGACCCAGGACGACTGAGAGCCGAACTTGACCTCAGAGTGACCAGTGGCAGCAGCACTGCCTGGGACCTAAGAGCCGTGCAGTGAGCATGACCAAATTCAGGAGCCCTCGCCCACCAGGCCGTGCAGACACAGCAGGAAATTAAAGGCCTGCACGTGTTTTAACTGGTGTCTCCCTAACCACATCCCTGCACACCAGGTACTATTACCACGAATCCCTGTTCACAGAAGAAACGGAGGGTCAGAGATGTCCCTTGACTCGCCTGCCCAGACCAGAACAGTAGGAAATACCAGAACCAGATGTAAACGCTGATCTCCACTTTGCAAATGTGTGTGACTGTGTGTGTTCTTCCCACAAAATAGGTAGCCATCTGTGTCACCCTCCCCCTCCCCAGCCCCCTCTCTCCTGCCTCCCCTCGCCCTCCAGCAGGGGCCTCCAAGGCAAGCACAGGAGCCTCTCTGTAGGACTCTGCCTGTCTGTGCTCAGAGCTTCGACCCAGGAGGGCTGTGCTTTCTCCCTCCGGAGGCTGCAATCGTCTAGTGGAAGAGCTGCAAAGTCATGTAAATAGCTCGGGTACACGCCAACCGCCACCTTCGTGCTCTGGTGTTACACTGTCCTCCCCTGAGTTGGCTCAGCGATTCAGCCAACAAGAAGCCTCAACGTGCAGGAGATTCCCTCCCACAGCAGTGAGGACCCTGTGCCCAGAGTCATCTTCATCCTGCTCCTGGGCTCACCCCCACTCACCCCCTCACCCTCCTGTCCATTATTGCCATTTATGGAAGAGAAGCTTGAAGGTCAAGGCAAGGTCTCCAGTTAACAGATGGGGAAACTGAGGCCCACAGAAACTCCATCAGCAAATGTAACAGTTAATTTTATGAGCTTGGTCAGGCTCTGGTGCCTGGTTGTCTTGCTCAGACACTAGCCTCGATGTTGCTGGGGAGGTGTTGTGTAAATATGACTGACATCTACAATCAGTTGACATGAGGTAAAGGAGATTACCCTCCATAATGTGGGGGGCCTCATCTAATCAGTTGAAGGACTTAAGGGCAAAACTGAGGTTTCTTGGAGAAGAGGGAATTCTGCCTCGAGACTGCAACATACAAACTGCCTGAGTGTCCAGCCTGCTGGCCTGCCCTACAGATTTTGGGCTTCCCAGCCCCCACCACCGTGTGAGCCAATTCCTTAAATAAAAGAAATTTAAATATATATTAAATGTGTTTATATATAAATTTATATATAAATATATTTACATATATTTACTTAACTACATATAAATTAAAACCTTTACATGTGCACACTATTGGCTCTGTTTCTCTGGAAGACCCTGACTGATTAGTAGAGCAAGTAAAGACAGACAGAGCCCGAGAGGGTGGAAAGGACAGAGGACTTTTGTGCGTGAAGCACGTACTATGTGCCAGGAGCTCTTGCCCATGTTACCTCATTAAAGCCACACCCACCACCCACAAAGACAGTTTTCTCCATTTCCCGGGGATCCAGAGGGGTTAAGGGACTTGCCCAGGGTCACCCACCTGGGATTCAAACCCATGCCATCAGCCTCCACTGCCAACGCTCCCCATACACCACGCTGCCTGCCGGAAGATGGTACCCGAGAGTCTGGGGCATCATTCCTCTCCAGGGCCCCAAGAGGAATTCTTCCGTCAGTCCTTCAGTGAAAAGTCTTAAGGTCAGACGCATGAAATGAAAAACCCAACTCAAACTCCCTTAAGCAATCAAGGGAACATCTTGGCTCATGTGTGTGAGAAGCCCAGAGGTAGGTCATCATTCATGGGCTGAGGTGGGGCGCCAACATCATCAGGTCTCCACAGGAAGGTCCCCATCTCTCCTCCAAGTGGTAGTAACCTTCTCTGGCTCTACATGGTGGCCATGGAAGCTTCTAGTTTTCATGATCTGAATTGCTGACAGTTCCTGTGGAAAGAGAAATCCTCCCCTATGTTCTGAGGCTTGGGATTAAGACTTTTGCGACTGGGTTGGCCATCTTCTCTCTTACATGAACTAACTGAGATGCAACCCAGTGTGGTGGCCAAGAGCCAGACCACCTGGGTTCGAATCCCGGCTCCACCACTTACTTGCCTGCTGGGGACCTTGGACAATAACCTTACCCTCTGTGCCTTCATTTTTCTAGCTATAAATAGGAAAAATAATTCTCCTTTCCTCAAAGGCTTGTGGTGAAGATAAAATGAATTAATATACATTTGTAAAATGCTTAGACTAGTGACTAGTGCACAGTACACAGGATATGGAAGCGACTGAATTAAGTTACTGGAACTGGGGTTGGAGCATGCTAATTTGACAGGCCTGGGGTGCATCCCCCTCTCTGGAAGGCAGAGGGTGATTCTCCGAAAGGAAACGGCTGAGCTGTCAGCGAAAGGAAGGCAAATAGAGAGCAGAAAGGCCCAAACAGCAGCTGCCTGACAGAGTGGCCCGTGAAACGCTGTAACACCTGATTATTTTCTTTCCTGGTGGGCACAAACCTGAGGCTGAACCTGCCTTAAGTTGGAAAGATAAAATATATATATATTCTAATTATGTTCAAGAATAAAATGGGGAAGGTTGCTCTGTCCTATTCCTGCACCTTTCTTTGTGTTTCTACCCACTGAAAGTGAAACCCGTAAAATCCGGCACCTAAAATGTACGTTTGACTCATCCATTCAATCAACGGGCATTTAATGAGCCCTAAATTTGGATTTTCCATGAAACTGAGGAGCCTTTAGCTTCATTGGCCCTCTCTTAGATGGGTCCCTTCCAAGGCCTTCTACCTAATCTGATATTTGTAATTCTGTATTCTTTTACTTAAAGAAGTGCCCCCCACAAATTTTATAAGCTCTGGGATCCATAAAACTTAGATTTGCCCTCTATGAGTTCCTAAGTGCCAGGCGAAGAGACACTACAGGTGCGGAGATGAATAAATGATGGGTCCTGTCTCCAAAGAGCGCTCTCTACAGGGGAGGGGGTTTGAGAAAGCAAATGAGGAACGTTTCCCAAGCAAAACATTGCTCCTCACTAACTCACTGAACCGTATGTATTGAGTGAGTACCTATTATGTGCCATTCACAAGGATCCCAGAACGAAAAGGCAGGGGAAAACTCTGATCTCAAGGAGCTTATAATCAACTAATCACTCAATACCACAAAATTCAGTACAAAAGAAAAGAAACAGGGTAAGGTGATAAAGAATGACTGGAGGGGTACTTTAGGTCATTGGTCAGAAAAGGCCTAGTAAGATTCTTACACTGTTTTCATGATCAAATCATTAATGGTAGCGTTGCTATTGTTTTCCTGAGATCGCCCTCCGTGTGTCATGGGATACAGCAAATGAATAATTATGTTGTTTTCTTTGGGAATCAGGAATTTGGGTACGGAAGAAAGAAAACACTGACCTGAGAGTGCAGAGGTTATGTAAAAACTTACTGATACCAGAATTTCTCTTTGGGTCCAGGTTCATTATCTCACAAAGCTTAGGAGTGAGTTTCGCCATCAAGAAGGTAAGGGAAAGCAAAGCTTATGGAGTACAGGAAAGCTCCCTGCAACAGGGAGGGTCCCGAACAGGTTGCCCCTGGAGTTTCTTTGTCTAGGGGTTCATATTTGCCTAACTAACTTTCTATTGGTTACCTCTAAAACTCTGCCTTAGCAGCATCCACTCATTGCAGAATTCAGGGTTCCCACCTAGCTCTCCCCCCGCCCAAGCTCAGCCCTGGGTTAGGGGCCTTTGTTTCTGCAGAGTACCATGCATACTGGCCTCTGGTCTGCCTGCAGTCCTGCTCCACTCCCTTATCTGCATTCCTTCCCCAGGGTCCCATCCCTGACTGCCTAGCCACTTCTAACTCCTCACTTCCCCCTCCAGTTAGGAGACCCTAACTGCTGTTAGGGAGAGGGGGCGACGACTGCTCTGGCTACTTCTGGCTGGTAAGGGACGTGGGTGAGACAGCAGCCATCAGGGTTCCATCCGAGGTGGGTGATCTAGGGGACCACAGAAGGTGGGATTGTCCATGCGAGGTTCCATTTTCATGACTATTTGTAACTTGATGGATTCTAGGAGAGAAAGTGTAAATTGAGTCAGGCGACTGAGGATGCAGGGCCCAAGTAGAAACAATATAAGCAGGATAACTAGAGGTCCCAGCAAAAGTATCAGCCATGAGGTAGGGAGGGTGGCATATTGTGAATCTGGGTGTAGGGGTGTGCAAAAGAAGGCATCTTTAAGATCTAAGGCTGTGAATCATTCAGTGTCTTCAGGAATTTGGGAAAACAGGGTGTAGGGATTGAGGACTACTGGATTTGTGGTAACTACTACCTCATTTATCAAGCAGAGGTCTTGCACAAGTCTCCATTCTCCACTGGGTTTTCACCCCTAAGATGGGGGTGTTACTTGGGCTGTTGCAGGGTCTTAGAAGGCCTTGTGATTTCAGTTTATCAATTATAACCTGTAATTCCTTTTTTCCTTCAGGCTTGACGGGGGTATTGTCTTCGGTGAGGAAAGGAGGTGGGGTCCTTGAGATATATTTGGACAGGAATGGCTCCTGTGGCTGGACCCACCTTCCCTTGTATTACTAATCCTGAGTCTGAGTTGGAAATCTCTATATAAACTCAAGATGTATTCTATCTTCAAAAAAAAAAGGAGTCACTGGCTTTAACCAATAAAAGGACTAGAGACAATGTTCAACCCAGAAACAATGAGCACCCCTAGCACCCAGACTATAGTCTCTAAGCACCGTTCCCAACCAGGGATCAGAGGAGAAACGGCTGGGCCAGGTCTGGGGCAGAAGGTAGCAAAGAATCAGAGGAGGAGAAGTGAGAAAAGGAAATTGTAAAGTAGCTGCTGATGAACAGGAGGAAAATCAAGAGAGTGAGCAGACACCAAAGCCAAGAGGAAAAGTGCTCTAAAAAGGTGGGAGTGATCCACTTCTTCGACTGCTGCTGATATGAAAAAATATATATAGGGTGTCCCAAAAAATGTATACACACTTTAACAGCTGATAGCTCAATTGATGTTTCTTTCTTTTCAGATTTAACCCATTGGAATTAATAATTATTCAAAGTGTGTATGCTGACCACTGAATGTGGCAATCTGAAGGCCACCAGTGGCCTTGACAGGTGTGGTCTCTGTGGAGTGGCAGAAGCCTGATTGGACTAGGGAGGAGAGAATCCAAAGTGTAATAATCAAGTACACAGGCAAAATTAAGAGACGGTCCCAGAAACGTCTTTGGATGAAATAAAAAAATAAAACAGCCAAAGGAAACAGACCCAAATCCTGCCATCTGCATACTCACCTCTAATAGGAACCTGGCATTTAGAAAAGGTAAGTGGAAAAGATGCACACTTTTCCTTCTGCTTCATCAGAATGCAGGCGTCATTTCTGCACATGGTGGTATTTAAGCAGGAGAGCATTCTCTTGGCTCCCCCGACCCAGGTGAGCCAGTGAGAGCCCCATCTCTGAAGGTGATCAAGTTAAGGAAGGAGGATCATCCTTGGATATTGAAAGAGGGCTCCTTGAGGATGGGCTCTCTGGAACAGGAAAACAATATGGCCCAGCAAACAACAGGGGCTTAATAAATGTTCTGGGTTGATGTGTAGGACTTTCCCACTATGTCCCACATCTCCTCCAGCTCCAAGATCTGTGATTACACGGTGTTTGCTTTGGATAAGGGGACTCTGATTCCTGTCCGTGGAGCATTTCTCCAGGTACTTCTCTCCTTGGGCATCGCCCCCACTCCATCTGCCACGATGTCTCCTGCAAGTTCTGCTGCCAGGATTAGCCACAGAGCAATAAGCAAAGAGGAGCCTTTGCACCACCAGCTGCGCACCGAGCCGCAGGCCCTCCTGCAGACCCCAGCCCCGGGATGGTTGTGCGGCAAAACCAGAGAACGCCTGTGCTTCTTCTCCTCTTTACTCACAGAGACAGAAAGGGGAAATGACCAGCTCTTCGGTGTGACCTCAGTATTAATCAGGGTTCTCCAGAGAAACAGACCAGCAGGATATATATATACATATTTAGTATTAGGGATTGGCTCTCATGATTGTGAAGGCTGAGAAGTCCCACGATCTGCCATCTGCAAGCTGGAGGCCCAGGAAAGACGGTGATGTAGTTCTAATCCAAACCCAAAGGCCTGGGAATCAGGGCCAATGGTGTGAGTCTGAGTCTCAAGGTCTCAGCTAGTGAGTATGAGAGATCCCATCAGAGCAGCGGCTATAAGTGTACAACTTGGTAAGTTTACAAGAAAGGGGCACTTGCACTGAATTAACTATACAGTATGTAAAATATGCCTTAATAAAGTTATTTTTCTAAAGTGTTGGCACCATGGTTCCAGTGGGTCAGCTGGAAGAAATTTCATTGTGAGGAGAACAGACAAGAGGAGCCCCCGGCAGAGAGAGTGCAGCCCCCATCAGCTCAGTGGCAGTGCCCACGGGAGCAGCAGCCTCCCCAGATGTGGAAGCCGACTTCCTGGTGAACACACAGGGTCCCAGCAAATGTTTAAAAGGGATTTTAGGCAAGAAAAAATTTTGTTCTATTATGTAGGTGAGAAAAGGCATTGGAGAGGGATGAGTTACAATGAGAACCGGGAAACCATCTGTATCAGGCTTAGAGTAACTCAGATTTACACTTGCTTTGCTTGAAAACTGAGGCAAAGGGTGGGGGCGGTTTCCAGGATGTGAAGAAACTATTTCTCTGCAATTTATTAATTGTGTCTGGCTGGATCATTGTGTTAAAATCATTTAGTGATGTCTTCCATGGACCCAGGAGTCGGAGCACCAGCATATGTGCTATTTCTTTGCCATCCCTGCTTAGACACAGAATCACTGCCCTGGTGCGAGAGGGAGGTGGCGTAAGCCTGGACACCTGGGAGGCAGGGGGAGCATGATCCAGCAGAGAGAAACTCCGTCGTACAAAGGGACATTCCACGTTCTCAGTGCCTCTGAAGCCGGAAGAGAATCGGTTTCCCTAGGAGCCTTGTTCACACAGAGGATGCCCGAAAAAGAAATCATTCACTAAAACCAGAGCCTCCGTGGAGCTCTAGTGATACATTTAAACTGCCCAATTCTCATTTCCATAGAGGCAAGGAAGACTTCATAGCAAGGAGTCTGATCCTGCCTCTCCCCAGCCCATCAGTGCAGCTGGGAAATTTTTCACAGCTCTTTATTTTGAAAATGTCCCACCCTATAGAAAAGTTAGGATAATAGGATCATGAACAACTTGGTAACAGGATAACAAGTTACCCATTGTTAACCCTTGACTGTAGCTGCTTATCTCTGTGTGTGTGTATATATATATATATATTTATTTATTTTTTGCTGAACTATTTGAAAATAACTTTTAACATCATCACATCTCTGCATTTATTTTCTAAGAACAAATACATATTCCAACATAGTCCATTGTGCAGTAATACCACTATCACGCCCAAGAGATTTACAGTAATATAATATTACTACCTATATGCAGCCCATATTAACCTCTTCCCAGCAGTCCCAGTATTGCCTTTCTGGGTATTTTTTAATCCAGGATCCAACCACGGGTCCTGTATTTTCTTTAGTCATCGTAGCTCTTTCATCTCCTTTCACCTGGAACTGCCCCACTGCTTTGTTTGAAGTCTCACATCATTACTGCCTTTTCAGAATCCAGGCTAGAGGCCTTGTAGGAGGACCCCATCTTTTTGGAAGGGACACAGTCTTCAAAAGGGCTTTACCACTTCAATTTCTCTGTAATACAAAAGACTCTCCCTCACCCTTCTGCCTGCGATTATGAGATTTCGGTAGGCATCCTATGCATGGCTGATTTAATTCTGATTCTTCAGTTAAGAATGGATTCGAGGCACCTATCTCTTCTCTACACATTTTCCTCATTAATTGTGGTTGCCAACTGCAAGGCAGTCCCCACTAATTTAGTCCAAAGTCAAGTTAAGGTCATCCGCTGGCCACTGCTCACCCAAAGAAGAAAGAAGCTTCACTTAGATTTGGGACCTTGGCTACAGTTTGCCTTCTTGATGCCTTATTAACTCCCGTGTATGTTTCATAACAGGTGACAGCTTTGCCCTTTAACTGATGAGGGATTTTAATTACACACCGCTGTTTGCTGTTCAAAATGATTTACCTTGATTCATAAACACTTGAATCACAGGGACTTCCGCTACAGTTAGAAAAGCAAACTTGTGGGATGTGTGATTTGAACACACACACACACACACACAAGTACACACTCATACCTTTCATTAGGGCACTATCTCCCAACATGAGAAGGTTTACATTACCTTCACCATTTGGGGCAATGTTTGTGATTACTATTTTTCTTTAAACCAAATTGCTTTTCTTACCTAAATAAATAACTTTTCCAGTAAGACCTTTTATCACGATTAATGGAAATGAAAACCTAGCTATGAGGGCCTGCTGAAGGTCTGAGCCTGAGAACTGTTCTGTCTCGTCTAAATGGGAGGTTAGCAGGAATTAAAGACCAAGGATGCCCCCTGATGCCTCCGCTTTAAGTAACAGAGGAATGAGAGGGAATTGAAACAGGATTGATTTTCACGATAAAATTTGAAGTTATTTCATGTCAGGTCTGGTGACCACCTAGAATGATCTTTCACACCCACAGAATAGCACACACTCTATACTTTGAAAAACACTGGATTTAGTCTTCCTGTTTAGGGTGTTTTGGTGCTTGTTTTTGTTTTGGTTTTTGTTAATCCTTACCCAAGGATATTTTTTCCATTGATTTTTAGAGAGAGTGAAAGGGAGGGAGAGAGAGGGGAACATTGATGTGAAAGAGACATCATTGTGGTTGCCTGACCAGGGCCAGGGATCGAACCAGTGATCCCTTAAATGCACGGGCTGATGTTCTAACCACTTACCCACAACAGCCAGGGCTGATTTGGGGTTTTTAAAAAAAATTTTATTCAAAGAGCAATTCCTAGTGTTTGTTTGGAAAAGTTGGTTATCATATCATGTCAGATAGATAATAACTGGTAAAACCTTCAGCAAGAACTAAGGTTGAGCCTGGCTGGTGTGGCTCAGATGTTAAGCGCTGACATGACTGAGGAGATCGGCGGTTTGATTCCTGCTCAGGGCACATGCCCAGGTTGCCGGCTCCATCCCCAGCTGAGGGAGTGCAGGAGGCAGCCGATCAACGATTCTCTTTCATTGTTGATGTTTCTCTCTCTCTCTCTCTCCTTTCCTCTCTCTGAAATAAATAAAAAAATTTAAAAAAACTAAGGTTGAACTATATTGAAATCACCATTTTGTAGCAATTTCACATAATCTAGCCTAAAACAACCATCACCATGATCATCACCCATGGTCTTCACCATTTCCAAGTGCCTTCACAAACATTACCTCCTTCATTCCAACAGTAAACTATGACATGACTTTATTTGTCTTCCTTTCTTCCCTTCTTTGCAAACCCCTTTTACAGATGAGAAAATCCCTCAAAGAGAGGAGAGGAGGAGAGGCCCCGAGCCCAAGCAGGGGCTCAGCAGGGGCCCCCGGGACTGAATCAGGGAGACTGATCCCAAGTCCTTCCTTTCTTTCGCAGCCTCTGTTGCCTCCCCAAGTTATTGCTGTAAATATCATGGTAAACAAGGAATGGGCATCTGAAATTAGTTTGCTTGTTTTCCTTTGGCTCTAAGCACTTCTTACTGGACTATTTTTCACAGTCAGAAGGTGTGCCTGCCTTGTATCCTCAGTGCCTGTCTTGAATAAATGTCTCAGGAATGAGGGAGGGAAGGAGGGAAAGAGGAAGGGCTGCCTAAATACATAATTTAATCTCTATTGTGGTTTATTTGGATATCTATGGGAGGGAAACATGGGTTTAGGATTCAGACAGGTAAGTATTCAGTTCCCAGCTCCTCCCTTGCCCAGGTGTGACTTGGACAAGCTACTTCACCTCTCTTGGCTGCAATTCTGTTATTCTGATAAAGCAGAAAAGAACACCTATGCTAAGGGATGCTAGGAGAAGTTGAAGAGAAAGTGAGTGCACGGTGAGTGTTTTGTTGTCACTGTTACTGTTGTTGTTGTTGGACTTCCTTCTTTTTGCTATAATATTACATCAGTATCCTTTGAGCAACTTTCCCAACTCAGGGGACCCTGACCCCACATTTGTCCACAAGGAGAAGGAAAATGAATGAGAGCCACGGAGATGGTCACCTGGAATTGCAGAGGCCACCTGTATCATAGGCTGTGGTCTAGACGGTGTTTCTCTGGAAACACTTAAGCAACACGGGTGCTCCTGTGGGTCTTAGAAGAGAAAGCCACCACCCGCATCTCTGCCTTGGTGTAACCTTCCTTCAGGCAGTGAGCTCAGCACAGTGGGAACTTGATAAATGTTTGCTGAGCTGAGCCATTCATCTAGCAGGGAGGAGGGATTAGAAATCACCATCTTGAAGCCCCTGTGGAGCTGTCAGGGAGAAAAGGTTGCAAACTTGTTCAGCCCAGAAGACAGGACAAGGACCACTGCTTGGAGCTGAGAGAGAAGCAACTTCCACTCTATATAAAGAAGCACTTCCTAATAACTAGGATTTCCAGAAATGAACCACTGGGTACATTCAACAAAGACTCCCTGATCATCTCCGGAGCATCCCCTGGACTGGAGATCAGATTATAGTGGATCTGAAACACTAAACCTATGTGGTCCAATATGGAAGCTACCAGCCACATGTGGCTTTCAGGCACTTGAAATGGGGCTGGTTTGAATTAATTTGAGCTGTGAGTGTAAAATAGGCAACAGACTTCAAAGACTTCACACCGAAAAAATGATGCAAACTATCTTGCTAATGTTTTATATTTTGTATATATTGTGTTAAAGAAAATATATTCTTAAAATTCATCTCACCTCAACAGAGCCTGAGATATATAGAGAGAGAAAAAGGATTCAAGTCAGTTTTTCTCAACATAAAAGTGGAGGCAGGGTTATAAACAATACATTCAAAGTGCTACAACACTGGAATGGGAGAGTTTTTAATTTTTGTCTTTCTATATATGTTTTGTTTTCTATACAAGGACAACCACAATGAAAATCTTAGAGAGAAAACAAGGTGCTCAAGGCCAGTCACAAAAAGCTTCTGACATTGGCCTGCACCAGACACCCTCCAAAAAGACTGAGATCCACCTAATACATAGAAATAACCCAAACAGGCAGCCAAAATGGGGAGACCAAAAAAAAGCCCCAAATGAAAGAAGAGAATTCTCCAGAAAAAGAGCTAAATAAAATGGAGATAAGCAATCTATCAGATATAGAGTTCAGAATACTGATTGTAAAGGTGCTCAACAGCATGAGAAAATATATAGAAACTATGAAAAATGACCAGTCAGAAATGAAGAATGATATAGTAGAAATAAAGAACACATTGGAAGGGATAAACAGCAGATTAGAGGAAGCTGAGGATCGGATCAGCGAATTAGATGGTGGTCGAAAAAATCACTCAATCAGAGATCCAAAAAGAAAAAAATTAAAAAACAGGAGGACAGCCTAAGGGAGCTTTGGGACAATATGAAATGTAACAATATTCGTATTATATGAGTGCCAGAGGGGGAGAGAATAAGCAAGGGATAGAGAATTTGTTTGAATAAATAATGGCAAAAAACTTCCCTAACCTGGTGAAAGAAAAAGCCACACAAGTTCAGGAGGCACAGAGGGTGCCAAGCAAGAAGAACCCAAAGAGGTCCACACCCAGGCGCATCATAAGTAAAATGCCAAAAATTCAAGACAAAGAGAGAATCTTAAAGGCAGCAAGAGAAAAGCAATCTGTTACCTACAAAGGAGCTCCCATAAGGCTGTCAGCTGATTTCTCATCAGAAACTCTAGAGGCCAGAAGGGAATGGCATGAAGTATTCAAGGTAATGCAAAACAAGGTCTGAAACCAAGACTCCTCTATCCAGCAAGGCTATCATTCAAAATAGATGGTGAAATAAAGAGCTTCCCAGACCAAAAAAAAAGGCTAAAGGAGTTTATCACCACCAAACCAGCATTGCAGGAAATGTTAAAGGGACTGCTGTAATAATAAGAAGAAATAAAGAAACATAGGCATAAAGAATTCAAATGGTGTCCGGCTGCTGTGGTTCAGTGGTTGAGCATCAACCTATGATCCAGGAAATCGCTGTTTGATTCCCAGTCAGGGCACATGCCTGGGTTGCAAGCTTGATCCCCAGTGGGGGGCGTGAAGGAGGCAGCCAATCAATGACTCTCTCATCATTGATGTTTACATATCTCTCTCCCCTTCTCCCTTCCTCTCTGAAATCAATAAAGATATATTTTTTTTTAAAAAGAATTAAAATGGCAATAAATAAGGACCTATCAATAATAACCTTAAGGACTTTAAGGGAAAGATCAACAGCAATACAGTCATAGTCAGGAACTTTAACACCCCAATGACTTCACTGAATAGATCTTCCAGACAAAAAGTCAACACAGAAACAGTGACTCTAAATGGCACACTACATCAGATGGATTTAATTGACATTTAAAGAACATTTCACCCCAAAGCTGCAGAATATACATTCCTCTCAAGTGCATATGGGTCATTCTCAAAGATATACCACATGTTAGGACACAAAACAAGTCCCTACAAGTTCAAGAAGACTGAAATCATATCAAGCATCTCAGATCACAAGGGCATGAAATTAGAAATCAACTACCGTAAAAACACTCAAAAACATTCAAACATATGGAAGCTAAATAACATGTTATTAAACAATGAATGGGTTACCAATAAGATCAAGAAAGAAATCAAAAATTTCCTGAAAATAAATGAAAATGAACACAAACAACCCCAAATCTATGGGACACAGTAAAAGCAGTCCTAAGAGGGAAGTTCATAGCACTACAGGCCTACCTCAAAAAGCAAGAAAAATTTTTAGTAAACAATCTAATCCTACAGCTTAAAGAATTAGAAAGCTCCCCTGTGAAGCCTACAGGACCAGGGCTTTTGTTTGCTGGGAGTTTTTTTACTGCTGCTTCGACTTCATCAGTTATTATTGGCCTATTCAGGTTTTCTGATTCTTCCTGATCCAGTTTTACATGATCTCATTCATATGTGGAATCTAATAAACAAAACAGACTGAGAAACAAAATAGATCCAGAGACATAAAAGCATGGAATAGACTGATGAATCTCAGTGGGAAGGCGGAGGTGGGCTAGCAGGTGGGGAGAGATTAATCAAAGAACTCATATGCATATATGCAAAACCAGTGGACACAGACAATAGTGTGGGTAAGGCCTGGGGGGGGCAGATGCAGAATGGAGGGGATCCAAGGGAAAAAAAGGGGAGATATCTATAATACTTTCAACAATAAAGATAATTTTTTTTAAAAACTGCCAGAATTACTTCCAAAGTGGTTGCACCATTTTGCATTCTCACTAATAATATACAGGATATTGAGTTGCTCCACATCTTGACTAACACTTGATGTTGTCTCTATAAGTATTTGCTGAATGAACAAAGATGTGAGTTATTTCTGAGCGGCTGTGCCCAGAACTGCCTTGGAGTTTTCACAGCCATGAGAACATAAAACAAAAAGATTATGAGCTTTGGAGATGGGTCATCTGGCCCAGGTCCCAACTCTACTACTTAATAGCTATGTGATCTGGGCAAGTCATTTAAATTCCCTGAGCTTCATTTATCTCATGTGTCACAAGAAAATATCACAACCAGAATCACAGGGTTAGTAAGTGTTAAGTGAGGAACTTGACCTAATAGTGCTTAGCATGGAGCCTGCCCATGGTAAGGTTCAGGAGTTGATGCTTCAGGACACAGATCAGTTACTCTGTCTCCTTTTGCGTCTTCTCTCAGAGCCTCTTGGTCCTTTCTCCCATCCAGCTTACCCCTTAAATTTCTTCTTGTATCCCCTGCCGCCTCACAGATGCCCCTATATAAAAACAGAGTCATTGGTTAGAACAGGCCACACCCAGTAGCCAAAGGCATCCTTTGAAAGGGTCAAGGGCACCAAGTCACAGAAAAGACCTCAAATTGAATTCAGCTCCACTTCTCATTAACTGTGACACTGGGGACAAAGAAATCTTAGTTTTCTTATCTGTAAATTATACCTTGCCCCATGAGGCTGTTGAATGTGTCAAATCTAAATGTCTAAAACTCCTAGCACCTGGCATCAAGTAGGTGGTCAGGAAATTTGAGCCCCTTACTGTTTCAGTTTCATCAGTTGTTATTGGCCTGTTCAGGTTTTCCGATTCTTCCTGATCTAGTTTTACATGATCTCACTCATATGTGGAATCTAATAAACAAAACAGACTGAAAAACAAAATAGATCCAGAGACATAGAAGCATGGAACAGACGGATGAATCTCAGTAGGAGGCAGGGATGGGGGAGTGGGTGGGGAGAGATTAACCAAAGAACTCATATGGATATATGCTTAACCCATGGGACAGAGATAATAGTGTGGTGAGGACCTGGGGAGGTGGGGGCGAATGTGGAGTGGAGGGGATCAATGGGGGGGAAAGGGGGATAGTTGTAATACTTTCGACAATAAAGATAAATTTTAAAATATTTTTTAAAAAAGAAAGAAAATCTTGGAGAGACAATTCAAACAAGAGAAATCAAGTCCATAAGATTTTGGAATAAAAATGGAAAGTAAAGTTAACAAAATAAGTCAATATGTTTCATTTTTGGCTAAAGAAACAAAAATGAATAAATATTGATAACGGGGAAAATTGACCCCACTTGTTTCTTTACTTTTTTAATGTGGCTACTAGAA
Organism: Miniopterus natalensis; assembly: GCF_054644295.1. Classification (NCBI taxonomy): domain Eukaryota; kingdom Metazoa; phylum Chordata; class Mammalia; order Chiroptera; family Miniopteridae; genus Miniopterus; species Miniopterus natalensis. Next base: position 87,909,079 of record NC_142083.1, read on the forward strand.
AAAATTTTATTGCTGTGCAGGCTGCCTTTGCAGTTGGTGTCATAATTCTGCTGGATGTTGTTGTTTTTTTAAACATCGATTTGTTGTTTGACTTATTTGTGCATACATTGGTTGATACCTGTATGTGCCCTGACTGGGGATCGAACCCACAACCCTGATGCATCAGAACGGCACTCAAAGCAACCAAGCCACCCAGCCAGGGTAGGACAGGACTGATTTAGAGTCCTAAGGCCAGTTGCTTCTCTGTCACTGCTTTTCCACAACTACAGACCTGAGTAGTTGCAACAGAGACCACACAGCACACAAAGCTAAAAAAATTTACTATCTGGCCCTTCACATAAAAAATTTGCCAACCTTTGGTCTCGTTAATTCAACTCCTTACACACCTATTTTTGAACGGAGTCTAAACTGGCACCTACCCTTACCTTCAAAAACCAGCTTCCTCTCTGTCATGGACTAAATGTTTGTGTCCCCTACCTCAAATTTTATATAATGAAGCCCTTAACCCCAATGTGATAGTATTTGGAGGTGAGGCCTTTGGAAGGTGACTAGGGTTAGATGAGGTCCTGAGGGTGGGGCCCTCATGATAGGATTAGTGTTCTTATAAGAAAAAGAAAAGAAAGGTCTCTTTTTCTCTTCGCTCCGGCACAGAGGATATTATAGCAAGAAGGACAGCCATCTGCAAGATAGGAAGAGGGCTCTCTCCAGGCCCCAAATTGGCCAGGACCTTGATCTTGGACTTCCAGCCTCCAGAACTGTGAGAATATAGATTTCCGTTGTTTCAGCAGCCCAGTCTATGGTACACTGTTATGGTAGACCAAGTGACCTGAGACATTCCTTTTGCTGTAAATGGAACCCACGTCTTGGCATCTGGTGGTAGCTACAATCTTTGCCGTTCGTTGGCTTGTATCACTTCAGTCTCTCTCCCTGTCATCACATGGTGTGCTCTTCTGTGTCTTCTCCTCTCACAAACCCACTAGTCATTGAATTTAGGGCCAACCACATAATCCAGAATGATCTAATCTCCAGATCACACTCTCAAGGTCACATTCTGAGTGGGCGTATCTGTTAGGGGTTTGCCATTCCACACAGTAGAGGTGTCCAACACCACGACCCCCGGCAGGAGCAGCTTTCCCTCCGCATGAAGTATCGGAGCCAACATTTACGAAGTGTTTATCATGTGCCAGACTCTGTGCAAAGTGATTTCTGCCCATGAGCTCATTTATCCCACTCGCAATTTATTCCATCTCAGCATACAGAAGTGTGGCCATCCTTTCCCCAGGCCCTAAGTGCCTGCAGAACAATGACATGTGAATTAATAAGTGGCGCCATCTGAAAGGGGAAGTGAGCAGCCGCCCTTCCTCCCCCGCCATCCATTCTCCTTTGATGGTCCATAATTTGATCACTTACAGCTTGTAAGTAATAGGCCCGTTTCACAAGAGGCATCTCTTTTATCTTCTCCGAGGCTTTCATTCTGATGGGGTTTCAGAATTCAAACAAACTCTGGTTCATTTCTTTACAGCTCTTTTAATGATGCTGGGTGTAGAACGTGTGGGGTGGTAGGGGCGGGATACAAGCAAGTTTTAAAGTGTCCAGGCCTGGGGATTTTCAGCAACACTTGGTGCCGAGTAGAAGTAATAGTAGTAAAATAATAGCAACAGCAACAGTAAAGGCTAGCGTGTCTTTATTGAGCCCTCTTTTAAGCACTTCACATGCTCACTCAGTTCAATCCTGCAACAACCCAGGTGGTAGGTACTAAATCTCTCCCCATTTTACAGATGGGGAAGCTGAGGCCCATTGAGGATAAGTAGTTTTCGTGGAGTTATGGAGCTAGAAAAGAGCAGGCTGGGGTTTAAACCCAGGAAGTCTGGGAGCAGGGACATGGTCTGCACATCTGTGTTGCCCTACAGCAGGGCACCAGGTAAGTTCAAAATCAGTGAGCAAGGAAGAAATCACGAGTCAGAATTACCCTGGGCAAGCCTGTACATAGTCTATACGGGGGACCGTGGCTGTAACAGAGGGAGAACTGCATGTACAACCTACAGGGTGGAGGGGTCAGGCGGGACCCCTGCAGGCCCTGGCACCAGATTAGAGGCTGCACATCCAAGGAGACCTGGGCAGACGCCTGTCTCATTTGCAGGTGAGAGAATCCAGGCAGGGAGAACATCCCGGGCAAAGACCTAGACCCGAGAGAGAAACCAGTGAGTGAATCGGATATTGCTACGAATTACGAATATTCCTTGGAAACAGCTCTTGAGGACACACAACAGCAAATGCCTATGTGGGCTTCACTAAGTGTCAGACACAGTTCTGGGCACTTTGCAGATATTCCCTCGTGTGATCCTTGCAGCAGCCCCATGAAGCGGGAACTACCATGAACAGCTTTTCCAGCCTGTCCCCAGCCTCCAGGGGACGGACCATTTTAGGCGAGCTGCCAAAGCTCCCATTATGTGGTCACCACAAAGACAAATATTGAAAGTTCCAGTCCTTGCGATTTCCCTTCTCCACACACATTTCCAGCGCTGCAGAAAATATTTTGACATCTGCTCATAGCCGGTTCTAACAGGTACCTTTTCCTCCTTCTTGTGCTAAACAGAATGTGAAAATTAAATGTAAGGAGCAGACCTGGCTGGTAGGACGGGAAGGACCGTGAGCCGCAATGGTTAGAGCACAAACTCTGAACCAGACTGTGGCCAGAGTGCTAATCCCAGCTCTGCTCTGTGACCTGGAACAAGCAATTTTGCCTCTCTGTGCCTCAGTTTCCCCACCTGGCATAAGCAGAGGCGATAATCAGGATGTTGTGAGAATTAAATGAGTTAACATAATAAAGCAAGATTCAGCACACTTTTTCTGTAAAGGGCCAGATAGCAACTATTTTCAGCTTTGCATGCCCCACCATCCCTATTACAGATTCAACAGGCCACGGGCCAGGATTTGGCTTATGGAACTATAGTTGGCTGACAACAAAGCCTGGCTTCACATCCCACTGTGCCTCTTACTAGCTGGGCAACTTGATGCAAGTTACTTAACCTCTCTGATCCTTCACTTTCTCATCTATGAACTGGTATGACTAGTAGAACCTACCTCTTAGGGCTAAAGGGAATACTAATGAGATACTGCTTATAAATCCCTCAGCACAAAGTCTGGCATACAGTCAAGACTCAATAAACATCAGTTTTATTGTTATTACTACAGTGGTACCTCGGTTTCCAAACATCTCCGTTGACGAACATTTCAGTTTACAAACGCCATAAGCCCAGAGTAAATGCTTCGGTTTTCGAACACACTTCGGAAGTCGAACATGCCCCATGGCTTCCGCTGAGGGCAAGATCCTGCGGCCTAGCTGTCGGCTGCTGATCCCTCAGTTTTTGAACGTTTCAGAACTCGAACGGTCTTCCAGAACCAAGTACATTCGAAAACCGAGGTTCCCCTGTAATACAAACTGCTGCCCATTTTCTAAAGTCTCTGGGCATAGTCAGCCCTGACATCCTCAGTCCACCATCCATCTCTCATTTGACCGTATCGTAATGATCTGCTTGCATGTGTATTTGCTTGTCCACGAGTCTCTAACTGTGAGCTCCTAGAACCCAGGATGGCAGGGCCGGTACAGTAGGTGCTCAATAAACACCACTAGAATGAATGATTACTGGACCTTTTTCCTAAATCCAAGCTAAAATGAACCCAAATATGTGTTTTCCCTCTGAAATAAACCCAGGAAAAGCAGGGCCAGGTGAGGTGAATGGACACCTATTATTTGGCCTGCCTTAGGCTCATAGAAAACCAGAGTAAGATGTAAAAGGGGGGGAGCCAGAGAGGTACAAAGGATGCTTAAAGTCACACAGCAAGTCCAAGATGGAGGAAGGAGAAGAAATCAGAGCTTGTACCTGAGCTCATTGCTCTTCCACCATATCCCTCTCCTTTATGGGCTTCTCCTCTTCTCCTTCACTCAGCCACCCCACAGACAATGCTCCCTCCAGGTGGAAGTTTACTGACGCAGGTGGCTAGAGAGGCCCCCAGAGGTCTTAAAAGGTGAGCTGGATTAAATGAATTAAAAGGTAGACCCAGCCAGTGTTGAATTCCTCTGGCAATAAATAGTCTACCATGGCTTGGAAATAGATTTATTCACTAAGATGGGCTTCAGGGAGCCAGGCTGGGGTGCTCAGAGGCCTGGAGCCCAAGGCAGGTGAGCACACTAGGGACCAGGGCAGTGAGGAGGCTTTGGCTCTGCAAGGTAGCCCTCTGAAGGGATCGTCACCCATACTGATGCTCCCATCTCATCTCATCCTCAGGATCCTGAGCCTCCATCTGCTGCTATAGCAATAAAGGCAAACTAGTGATGGAATCATCAAGGATGTGTCATATGCTGGCTCTGGGCAGACAGGATCTCATTTAAGCTCCACCACAACCCAGTGAGGTGGAGACTGCCCCTATTACAGAAACTGCTGGTTGCTTCTCAGTATCTTTTTTTCTCCATTTCATAATAGGGCTTCTTCCAAAGTTGAGCAAGATGCATATGGATAGAAATGACATTTCCCAGCCTCCCTTTCAACTAGATTTGACAATGTGACTAAATCTAGCCAATGGGAAATAAACAGAGGTCATACATGAAGCTTCCATGTCACTTCCTTCAAAGGAACTGCTAGTCCCTGTTCCATGGGTGTGTTGCAGGGAGCCCACTTTTGCCATGCTGATGTCGACAGAGTGACAGAGTAGAAGAGACTTGGGTCCTTAAATGACTTCACAGGGTAGAGTTTCCAGCCTTGAAGTACTTACCTTAGACTCTTGTGGGAGAGAAAACAAACTTCTATATACTTAAAATCACTGTATCTGGGGGCCTCTTTGTTACAGCTTTGTACCCTAACTGATACATTCGTAGCACCCTAAAAGACTCACCCATCTGGTGGATGAGATGAGTCACAAGGTGGTCATGAGAGTTGACCAAGAGCACGAAGAGGAGATGAAGTTGACCAGGGATCTGAGTAAGGCTGTGTTTGACCCCAAATTCTGTGTTATTCTCCTGAGTTATGCTGCCTCTCGGTTATAAAATAATGTTATGCATGTTTCATCAATTTTCAAAGTCCTTTCATGCACAAGGATGTTGGTGTTTTGAGCCTCACTCTAGCCTTGTGAGAAGAATACTACTCCGCTCATTGTGCAGATGAGGAAACTGAGGCTCGGCAGAATTAGATAGTGCCCAAACTTATGCAGGTGGCAGGAGGCAATGCTAGGGTTTGAAGGCAGTTCTCCCTTTACCGCTCCACAGCTGCCCAGCTATTTCAATATTGATAAGATCCCCTAGAGAAAGGCTGCACAGTGCTGTTCCCATGGTACAGATGTCATTATAAAGTCACAGGAGCAGCCCTGAGGAACCCTGAGACAAGGTGTATTAGTCAGGCTTCTCCAGAAAACAGAACCAATGGGAGATATATATATATATATATATACATACACACACACACACACACACACACACACACATATATATATATCCCAAGGTATTGTGTGAGCAATATACATATATATATTACAAGGTATTGGCTCACACAATTAAGGACACTGAGAAGTCCGGCAATCTGCAGTCTATGAACAGAAGGTTCAGGAAAGCCAGTGGTGTAGGGAGAGTCAGGAACCCAGTAGTGCAGTTTGAAGGCCTGAGGATCAGAGAGCTGATGGTGCAGATTCCAGGCCCAGGAGCACTGAGGGCAGGAGTAGAGCAATATCCCAGCTCGGCAGTCAGGCCCAGTCAAGCGGGGACCTAAAATGAGCCATCACACCAGGATTCTAGTGCAAGTACTTTATTTGGGAGGGGATCCCAGATGCATCAGCAGGAGCAGGAAAGTGAGTCAGGGAGGGAGGGGCAGGCGGCAAGGACGCACCATCAAGCACCATGCGCTGTGTGCCCACTGGAGCTCCATCCTACGGGGAACCCCGGGCAGACCGTGCAGAACACCCCTCAGAGTCTCCCGTCTAAGGGGTGACCAACGAATCAGCAGTATTTTCCACCAACGGCCAGCCTTTGTTGGCTGAGGGGCTGCTTCTAGCGGTGCTCCCTCCCTACACATCCAGCCTTCCCCGTGCACAGGCAGATTGTGCTGTTAGCCCGAAGGTGCTCAGGACAGGGAAGCAGCGCACAAATCACAGCGGCCAGCCTGAAACAGTCCTGCTCCCTTGAAGCAGACTGGTGGTTAAAGCAATCTTGGGTTATCTAACAGAGACGGCACTGGCGTGTGCCACCCCGTCCTCAGGATGACCCTAGAACCAAGAATCTTCAGTCTACGGAACTCAAGAAACGAAGTGTGGCCACTGGAGCCCTTTATGAGGGAGAGGTCCTTTAATAAGGAAGACCCAGCGCCTGGACCAAATACTGATAAACATAGAACTGACAGTCACATCCTGCCAGATTGGACTTGCTTTGAGCTTTCTCTTGACTCTATACCATAACTGGCCAAGACCCAAAACTCTCCAATCAAAACTTACCCCAGCCCTGGCTGGTGTGGCTCAGTTTGTTGGGCATTGTCCTGTGCACCAAAAGGTTGCCAGTTTGATTCCCGGTCAGGGCACACGCCCAGGGTACAGGATCCATCCCCAGTAGGGGGTGTGCAGGAGGCAGCCGATCGATGTTTCTCTCTCTCTCTCTCCTTCTCTCTCTAAAATCAATAAAAACGTATTGAAAAAATAAGAAAACTTGCCCCACCAGTACTACCTCATGCCACTCTGTTCTCTCTAATCCTTAAAACTTGTGCAGACCCCAGATCAGGGAGACAGGTTCGAGCAGTGCCTCCTGTCTTCTGGAAGTTGACTCAGCGTTAAATAAAAAGCTCTTTCTTTTCTCAAAGGCCGGTGTTACCACTGTGGCTCCTGTGCACATGGGGCAGCAGGCCCTCGCTCAGGAACAACGGAAGCACAAGGAGCTGCAGGCACGTGGAGATAGCTGCTGGGAGTCCGCAGGGTGCCAACACCTGCGGCCATCACACTGCCAGGACACCTAGCGGTCACCGGGCTACCTCTTCTGAGTACAGGAGAGAATTCTCATGCTGGACGGGTCACTGACTCAGGCAGCGTCAGCTCTGACTTCAAAGCCACACTTGATTGATTTTAAGACACCTATGCCTGTAAGGTGCACATGAGGTATAATAACCGATTTTCCCAACTTTAAAAAAAAACTACATTAAATGCACACAAAAAGCATATTGATTTCAGATGTGTTAAGAGGTTTAAAAGAAAGCATTTCAAACTCCAGGTGCTATGGCTTTGCTCTGCTGTCCCCATGAGAGCACTTGTGCCTTTCTGACCCTCTGTCCCAAATTGGGCTTAGAAAAGGGAGTTATTTTATTGGAATATCTGTTCTGGCTCCAAAGTTCTGATTTTCTTCTTCCTTGAGACACGTTTGTCATGGCAACACAATGCACATCTGCATTTCAAAACTACCCCTGCCTCCTCCACACCTTAAAGCAAGAATGAGGGGCCCATTTTAACATTTAACAACAGGCTACATCAGCCGCTTTGTGTCCAGGGCCCCTCCTGTGGGCAATGAAAGCAGCTGCAGTTCCTTGTCAGTATTTTTAAGATGCACATTTATTCATTAGATGCATCAGGGCCTGGCTAATTATGCTGTAAATGGAAAGTAGGACTAACTTTTCTTTTCTTTTAACTTATGTTTCTATATTTATTGTCTCAGTCCATTTATGCTGCTATAGCAAAATATCATAGATTGGGTAGCTTATTAAAAAACATTTATTTTTCATGGGTCTGAAGGCTGGGAAATCCAAGATCAGGGTGTCAGCAAATTAGATGTCTGGTGAGAGCCCTCTCTCTGGGTTGCAGATGCCAAGTTCTGTGTCCTCAAGCGGTAAAAGGGAAAGAACTAGCATTTCCTAATTGACTGCTGTGCCTAGACACTGCATTAATGACTTTACCATTTCAGGGAAGCCCCACAGCTGCTCCAGGAATGAAACTAAATGTCAGCAGGGTTATGTCACTTGCCCAAGGTAGCAACGGAGATGTCAAGTTGCAAATCTGAGGTAATGTTCCTAAAATCGAAGAGACAGAGAAAAAGAAGAGAGGAAAAAGGAAGAATTCCATCCCCCAAAGAGCTCCCCTCCCCCGGGTGCTGGCCCACCTGATGTTGCTAAGAAACAAGGCAGGAGCACCCCACTTTCCAATTCCTAAAGACAGAGATGGAATCACCCTGAGAAAAAGGAAGGAGCTTCCCTTTCCTGTCCTTGATCCATTCCTTTCCCTCCTAAATATTCCCCAACCCACATCTCAGCCAGCCAAGCTCCATGGTTGCCAGATTTATTTTGTTATCTGTTCTCTGGCCCGTGTAATTTAGCATGTCGTTTTTTATTAGTCTTTTTCTTTCTCCTTCACTCTGAAAAAGTTTTAAAGGAGAGTAAATCTAGCCTCCTTACCAGCTCACATGAATCTCTCAGACTTTGTTTTCCCACTTTGGGGTAATAAAATCGGTTGTTATATATTAAGCTGCATTAGCACAGCTGTCAGGCAAGCCTGGTATGTATACGGCAAATTGAGGAGGCTGCAGGCCACCCCAAGCCCTGTTATTTGTTCAATCCTCTGCAATATTTCCACCATTAAAGATTCATTCTTTTGGCTATTCAAAAACCATCTGTAAATCAGATGATCTTGGGAGAAGGGACAGAAACCAAATATCCACTATTTTGTTGTTGTTGTTACTCCTCACTGGAAGATATTTTTTCCATTGACTTTTTATTTTAGAGAGAGTGGAAGGGAGGGTGAGAGAGGGAGGGAGAGAGAGAGAGAAACATTGATGTGAGAGAGACACATCAATTGGTTGCCTCCTGAAAACATCCTGACTGGGGCCAGTGATCAAACCCGAAATCCAGGTACATGCCCTTGACCAAAAATCAAACCTCAAACCCTTTGGTCCATGGACCAACGCTCTAACCACTGAGCCACATCGGCTAGGGTTCCACTAATACTTAAGCTTCTCATGGTTTGAGAATGTTGAGGGGAGGAAGGAAAATGCAGACAGATGCAAAATCCTACCAACCCTTGGACCCAGGGAGAGAGCCCCTGCTTGACTAGTATCAGCTGATAGCTCAGGAAGTGAGTTGAGAGAATGGGATTATCTCACCGTGGCAAGAACTGAGGCCCTACAGAGAAAAACGCCAATAGTTTAAGGAGAGCAAGAGGATGAGATTATCTTTCAGTTTGTTGAAAAATAATCCTGGAGCGAGGAGGAAGAAACAGTGCCCAGGATCTGAAGACAGAGTTGCAATAGAGGGCTGTCGGACAGGAGCTGTGACTTTCAATCAAGAGATGCAGCTGAGCCTGGCCGCTGTGGCTCAGTGGCTGAGGGTCAACCTATGAACCAAGAGGTCACAGTTAGATTCCCAGTCAGGGCACATGCCTGGGTTTCAGGCTCAATCCCCAGTAGCGGGCGAGAAGAAGGCAACAGATCAATGACTTCTCTCATCATTGATGTTTTCTCTCTCTCTCTTCCTCTCCCTTCCTCTCTCTAAAATCAATAAGAACATATTTAAAAAGAGAGAGGAGGGAGAGAGAGAGAGATGCAGTTGACCTTAATTGACTCTGCAAGGAGGGAACAAAGGAAATAAATATCTTGACCTCACTCCCCCCTCTTTCTAATGTTATTGTTCCCTTTTTACGGATGAGCAAGATGAGGCTCAGAGATGAAGTCAACTGTCCAAGGCCACACAGCTGAGAAATGAAAAAGCCAACATTTGAACCCAGTTCTTTTCTTCCCAAGGCCACAGCCTGGACCCTTGACTATCTCTCAGACCTGCCAAAAGGAGCCTGGGATGAATGTGTCCTCAGAAACCTGATAGCTCTGGTTTGTTGAGCTCTAGCCAAGACCAGTTTGCAAAATTTAGCTAATAGTGCCTTAGGAAACTGAAGTGTTGTGCTACCAAAGGGACTACAGAACTAGAACTTTCAAATGAAATTGGCCAATGGGGTAATACACGTTTGGTTCCCACTGGCATTTTATTGTCAATCATTAAGCAGAGACGGTCCTGGCAAGTCTCTCAGGAGTATCATAGAATCTACTGAACCTCACCGATTATCCCAATCTCCCAGGATTGGAGGGAAGGAACAAGCCCACCCAGGATTCTCATCATTTGAGACTGGGCCCTGCAATGGACAAGAAGCTGGCATCAGTAGCAAGGGGAGTGCATCTCTTCTCTCCTCTCACCAAGCCTCTGAGATCCCTGCCTTCAGTCTCTAACTGGGCCAGAGATTGTGCTCCCCACCCCAGGATGGGGAGCAGGCTCGCTTCACACCCTCTGAGTCAGATGCAACAAGTGGTCAACTTTCACCCATCTGGGACACCTCTCCCCGGGTGGGGGTGCTGCGTAGGCCCAGACAAAGCCAGATTGCAATCCAAAGCAACCCCAGGAAGGTCAGCATCCCCTCCAACTTGGGGAAATTCCTTCCCAAAGGAAGTGGAACTAGCAGTGAAAAGTGGGTTATGGGAGTCAATGTTTTCAGAGACAGCAGATACACCCAGTGGTAATTCCATGACCTCAGAAAGAACTCAGTGGATTCATTAAGAGTTCATGGCTGTCGGGCTCATGGAGGTCCAAGGAGGGAGACGACTCTGGGCCAGGGCTGAGCTAGGCTCTGAGGATACAGTGGGAACCAAAGAGGATACAAGCCCTGCTCCTGAAGCTTACAGTCCAAAAGAGGAGACAGATATTAGTCACACCAAAGAGTGCAACCTTGCAAAATGAGATGACTTCTGTGCAGAAGAGAGAGAAGGTGAATGAGGGGCTCTAACGAAGAGGGCGACCTAGACCGGAGGGGCAGGGAGGGCTTTCCCTACAAGTCCTGTTTGAATTGAGATTCAAAGGCAGGGTGTAGCCCTGGCTGGTGTGGCTTAGTTGGTAGGACCATCGTTCCATATACTGAAAGGTCTCAGGTTCGATTCTTGGTCATACCTAGGTTTCAAGTTCGACCCCCACCTCGGTTGGTGAGGGAGGCAACTGATCTATGTTTCTCTCTCTCTCCCCCCCTCCTTTCTTCTCTTTCTAAAACTCAATGAAAAAAATGTCTTCAGGTGAGGATTAAAATAAAAAGGCCACCTGTGTGTGGAAGTGAGGGGAGGCTTAAGTGGGGGCACAGGAGGAACCATGTACCAGAAACCACCACTCATGGACGTTGGCTCCATGCCAGGTGCCAGGCTCAAGCTTTGTTTCTTCATCTCATTTCATCTCCATGATAACCATGAGGTTGGTGATGCTATTACCCCACGTTACAGATGAGGAAACTGAGGCTCAGAGAGGATCAGTAACTTGCCAAGCGTCCCAGAGCTACTAAGCTGGACCCACACCCAGCCAGGCTCCCGGATCTGCGTGCTTGTCTGTGTGCAAACAGAGCATGCTCAGTACAAGCTGGCATTTCTTATTACCAGGGCTAAGGCTGGGAGGTAAGGCAGAGAAGTGGAAAGAATGGTTGTCACAGGATGGGAACGTTAGCAGTTTCTGTTTCTTTATTTCACAATTTAGTGTTGAAACAAGAGTGTTTCATTGTTAAATGGAATGGAATTGAGGGATGGGGGAGATAACCCTTCCCCCACCCCAATACCATGTCCAGGTGTCACCTTAGGATTGGAGGGGGTGGTAGGCAGCCTTCGGCCTGCTGTCTTTTGGGGGGACAGCAGAGCTAGGGGAGGCCCCCGCAGGGTACTGTGAATGAGGGAGATAAAAATCATCTCTCCCAAAAGTCCCAAGGGCTGAGGACACATGATTAATGTGTCAAGACCATTTGACTTCTACTAGAAATTCCAAGTAATCTGCTCCTAAGCCTGGGCAACTTTTGATCAGTGTGGGCACTGCCCAGGGGCTGCCCTCAAGACTGGGCGAGCCTTCTTCATACCTTCCAACCTGAGGCACGTGGGCAAGGGGCCCTCTCCAGCTCTCTGCGAAGATGGAAGGAGTACGGGCCTGTTCTCTTTCTGCAAAACACTGCCACCTCCTTTGGGAGGGCAAGGGCACCGGGAAGCCTCCTAGATTCAGCCCAAACACCCTGAAAGGCGTGCAGGCATGGGCTAATCACAGTGCATGCACCATAGGGCACGGTGCCCGGCACTTACACTCAGCAAATATTGGCTATTGTTGTTACTGCCATTATTGTGGTTGTCATTATCATTATCATTACTGTTATTACTATTGGGATCCTTGTGCTACCACACAAGACTGTTAAAGGAATTAAATGAGATGATCAGTCTAAAGCACTGGGTACATAGTGGAAACTCAATATATGACGTCTATCTTTACGATTATGATCACTCCACTGAGACATTAATGAAACAACCAACATTTTGGGAAATGTGTCCAAGGAACCAAAATACATATAAAAAGACACATTGCCAAAGTTTTTGCAATCCAAAGGCACCAGGCTAGCTCAGAGGAAGAAAAAAATAAAAATAATAAAATAATAAAATTGGACATTATGAATCTCTGTAATGAATCAGCAACCTAGGTAACCAAATCAAAGACATCTGTGGTCAAAATATCCATTAAGCCCTGGCCGGGTGGCTCCATTGGTGGGAGCATCGTCAGTACACCAAAAAGTTATGGGTTTGATCCCGTCAGGGCACATATGGGAAGCAACCAACCAATCTCTCTTACATCTATGTTTCTCTCTCTCTCTCTCTCTCTCTCTCTTCCTCTCTCTCTAAAATCAAAAAACATATCCTTGGGTGAAGATAAAATATATATATCGAGTTAATCCTACCATTTGCCAAGGAACAACCATTCTCAGAAGACAATTGAATCCAAATACTCATTCACTCATACATTCAATAAAGAACCTTGATTTTGGCCTTGTGAGACTCTAGGCAAAGGACTCATTGAGCCACAGCACACCTGGAATTCTGGCCTCCAGAACAACCACGTAATTAATGGGTATTTTTTAAGCTGCTAAATTTTTTGTAATTTTTTATAGTAGCAACAGAAACGAATGCACCCCCACATGCTGTGAGAAGCTCAAGTCGTGGGAAGGGGTCCTGAAGGCTGAGACCCACAGAGACAGAGGCCAGGAGCACCGAGGAATCAATCAGCCAGGCCTTTGGACGATTCCAGCGCCTGCTGCGCCTGAGCCAGCCCGGCGTGAGAGACCCCAAGCCAGAACCACCCAGCGAGCCCAGCCAAGCCACGGAAGTGGGAGAGGTAATGATCAGTTGACCTTTTAAGCCACTAAGTTTCCCAGAAATAGAAAACCAGAAGTCTGTTATGAGTATAAGTTAGAGATAACACCCTAACGCATTTGGAACAGCAACTACTCCATAAATGTCAGCAAACGCAACGTTACTAAGATCACCTCCTTCTGAGAAAGGAGGAAATGGGGACTGGGAGAGGTTAAGGGACACGCAGAGCTGGAGTGTGCCACCGCTGGGCTGCTCTTCCCACAGCACTGAGTGGCTCCTGACCCTGAGCCTGCTCGATAGGAAGGTAGTTGTATTTCTCCCAGGGCAGCCGGCCTCCATGCTGCCAGGTGAGTTAAAGGCCATGCCCTGGTCTGCCACAGGCTTCCGGAGCCTGCCCACAGGCTGCAGGAGATTCACCCCCCACCCCAAGATCATTAGATTCTCATTTCCTCTCCCACGGGGCTGCAGGGAAGGTCAGCGGGGCATAAACGGTGCAGCTCGAGGAAACGGTGCCCACTGCTCAGCCCTGCCCCCATCCTCCGTCTCTGTGTCCCAGAACCAAGCACAGGAGCCTGCTTCTGTGTCTAGGCCAGCGTCACGGCCAGGCGGCCGGGCTGCCCGCGGCGCGCCTTTGAGCCCAGTGGATGCATCTCCACGTGAGCCTACGGCGCCCAGCTTCCTAACAGAAGAGCAGCGACCGGGTGCCGTCACCCAGCTCCCTCCGTGGAAGCTGGAAGGCCAGACATACAGCTGACAGACAGTCCAGAGCGCGGGACAGGGCCAGCGTCCTCCCCCTTGGTAAGAAGTGGGGGAAGAGCACAGCAAAGAAAGGGATGTTTTTAACCAGCCAGGTGTGGCTCAGCAGTTGAGCATCGGCCTAGGATCCGGGAGACTGCGGTTCGATTCCTGGTCAGGGCACATGGCCGGGTTGTGGGCTCGGTCCCCGGTAAGCAGGAGGCAGCCGATCAATGACTCTCTCATCATTGATGCTTCTGTCTCTCTCTGAAATCAATAAAGACATATTTTTTTAAAAAGGGGGGGATGTTTTTTCTCTATTTTCTCTCTTCCCTTCCTTCACCTTCCTCCTCTCTTCATTTTTCTGCCCCCCATTTCTTTACTCCTATTCTCTCTCTTTTTTCTTTCTTTAATTATTATTTTTCAGTTACAGCTTACAGTCAATATTATTCTGTATCAGTTTCAGGTGTACAGCATAGTGTGTAAACAACCACGTACTTTACAGAGTTGTCCCCACCGGGCCCCGCACATAGTTATTCCAATGCGATTGGCTGTACTCGACATCCTCGAGACTGCTCTGTCCCTGCCAATTTGTACTTCTTAACCCTGCACCTTTTCCACCCAGCTCCCCACCCCTCTCCCCTCTGGCGACCCTCAGCCTGTTCTCTGTGTCTATGAGTCTGTTCTATTTTGTTTGTTTGTTTGTTTGTTTTTGCTTTGTTTTGTTTTTCCTGTGTCCCGCTGCCTGAGGATCGAACCCGTGGACTGGAAGCCATGAGCACTGAAGACATAACACTGAGGGGCCAGAGCCGTTTCACTCTGCCTCCGCACACGACAGGGTCCAGACCGCAGGCCTGACCCCACCAAGGAGAGGAGGGCTGCTCGTTTCGCTCTTAAGATTCCACATGTAAGTGAAACCATATGGAGCCCGGCCGGGCGTGGCTCAGCGGTTGAGCTTCGGCCTAGGATCCAGGCGATCGGGGTTCGATTCCTGGTCAGGGCACATGCCCAGGCTGCGGGCTAGGCAGCCGGTCAATGACTCTCTCATCATTGATGTTTCTGTCTCTCTCTCTCTCCCTCTCCTTTCCTCTCTCTGAAATCAATATAGATAAATTTAAAAAAAAAAAAAGTGAAACCATATGGTATTTGTCTTTCTCTGTCTGAGTTATTTCACTTAGCATAGTACCTCTCTGTCCACTCATGCTGTCACAAAAGAAAAGGTTTCTTTTTTTTCTTTTTTTCTTTTTTTCTTTTTTTTATGGCCAAGTAATATTCTACTGCGTGAATGTCCCACAGCTTTTCTATCCACTCATCTACTGATGGGCGCTTGGGGTGCTTCCACTTCTTGCCTACTGTAAATAATGCTGCAATGAACATGGGGGTGCATATATTCTTTTGAATTAGTGTTTTGGGTTTCTTTGGATATGTTCCCAGAAGTAGAATCACTGGGATATAAGGCAGCTCCATTTTTAATTTTTGAGGAGCCTCCACACTGCTTTCCACAGTCGCTGCCCCAGTCTGCATTCCCACCAACAGTGTACAAGGGTTCCCTTTTCTCCACCCTCGCCAACACTTGTACTTTGTTGAACTATTGATGATAGCCATTCTAATAGGTTTTGGTTTGCATCTCTCTGATGATTAATGATGTTGAGCACCTTTTCATATGTCTGTTGGCCATCTGCGTGTCTTCCTTAGAGAAGTGTCTATTCTGATCTTCTGTCCACTGTTTAATAGGGTTCTTTATTTTCTCTTGCCCCTCTCTGTAGATCACTCTCTCCCTCCTTTTCGTACACACACACACACACACACACACACACAATCTCCATAACCCAGGATAGGACACCAACCCAGCCATGGTGCTGCAGAGTGGAAACCTCGGCAGGCAGGCACCTTAGAGCTTGAGGGGGCTGCCATGGACCTCCGGAGGCATCAGCCTCCCCCAGTCCTGAGGGCACCTCTGTCAAGCACCAGAGGAAAGGCTTTGGAAGGATAGGTTTTCTCCTCTCCCAGGCCCCACCGCCCATTCCAGCCCACCTCTGACCTCCAGCTATTCTAGAGGCCTGGATGATGGGGAGGACTTGGCCACACTCAGAAGGCAGTGGCTGGGATCCCACGACAGCCAATGCTCCCTCCGCAGAGACTGTGGACGTGGTGTTGGAGGTGAGGGGCTGAAGAGCCAAGATGTCAGAACTCCCCTGGGCTCTGCCTGGTGACCGAGATCTCTTTCTTCCACCTGCCTCTTTTTCAAGATCCAGAGATGTGGCCAGGGCCTGACATCCTCCAAAGGGCTGTGGATGAAAAACTTATGTGTGGGAGAAATTGAGCAACATCCTTGCGGTTTTACAGTTAACCCCTGGAAGGTGGGAATTATCTGATCACTTGCTTCCACCACGCCCACCACCCCTCCTCCTCCTTCCACTCCGCTCTAGAACTGAGACTTTTCTCCCTTCTGTGTTTTGTTGGGAGCCCAAAAATGAGGAATGAGCTGTTGGTCCCATACAGCCATCTCTCAGTGTATCCTTGAAAGGATGGCTTCTCTTCAGGGACAATCGCTATGGCATGAAAAAAAGATGTCCATTAGCTCTCATGCCCCAGGGAGACACCTAGGGAAAGTGATAAAGTCTACAGATCTGAGTCAGTCCAGAAATTGCCACCCATATCTATCTATCCAAACCCCATGAGGGAAGGGGACCTAGGAAAGTAGTGTCATGCAATTGTCTGTCTCCTTCTGGGAGTCCTAATAGCAGACCCCAGGGGGCACATCTGAATGTCCAGAAGGGCCACCCTCTCCAGGTGTGTGGCATCACAGGAAGGCAGCCTGTGACTGGTGAGATGAGAAGAAAAGCAGTTGTCATACCAAGAGACTCCATCTCCAAGCCCCGTAATCTTAGAACAGTGTGAAACCACAGGCTAACACCACCTGGTAAATACCATTAGACCCATTTTACAGATGAAGAAACTGACACCAGGAGGTGAGGTGGCTGCCCCAGGTCATACAGCTCATTACTGGATTCAAAATCAGGTCTCCCCAACTCCAAAACCACAGCACTGGCCTCCACCCAGCTAAGGGCCACTCACCAGCTTCCTTTCAAAGCCTGCATTCAGCATTGTTGCTGGGGGCCTAGAGATTTACCCCAAAGCTGGGAGATTGACACAGCTAATTTCCATTAGGATTAATGGAAGAAAGAAAGAGCCATTTTTCTTATAATTAGAGGAAAATTCAACTTTTACAGCCAACAAGTCTAATATCTCAGCTTATGTAACCAAAGAGAGAGAAAAGCAAATGAATATAATTAGGGAAGATAAAAAAAACAATTTGGATTACTGGCCGCAGAAGGGATGGGGCGCAGGTATAATACAATTCCAGATGGAAATAGTTTTCTGCTGCCAGGCAGGGCGGATTTCAAATCCCCGTCACCATCAAAGCCACGGCTTGGAGAGGATCTCTGGTGCGCCAGCTGTGCTAGCATCTGCAGCATCTCCTCATAACCCATGGAAACAGGCTATTATTATGCCCATCTCCAAGAAGAAGAACTGGAGTTCAGAGAAATGACGTGCCTTGCCAATCAACGCAAAACGCATTCCATCATTCAGCACATATTCAGCAGGCGCCTACCCACTGCATGCCAGGCCCACACCAGGAGCACATAGGTACTCAGCAGAGCAGGGATGACCCAGGATCCAAATCTGCACCAGACCTACACCAAAGCCACTCCCCTTCGGAGTAGGAACTCAGTCAGTATTTGTTGAATGAATGAATTCCTTCAAAGATTTCATTTCACGGTTATTTCTTTTGTTGTTGGCTAGAGTTCCCAGCTAAGGGGAGCGGATGAAACATCGGAAGCAGCTCAGGACTCAGTGCCCATCAGCTCTCTTGCCCCAGAGACTGGCTGCTTCTGTGGGAGCCAGGCCTTCATCCTGCAGCCCCGGTGAGCAACCCCCACAGTGGCCTGAGTTAGACGGCCTACAGAAGGTGTTAGCTAATAGAGTATTGATTTTTTTTTTTTTAAGAAGTCAAAATTGCAGATTTTGCAGCAATCAATAGCCATGGAGAGGGAGTGAAAAGAGATCATGGTGAAAACTCAGCCCCTTAGGACCCCCAAGCACATGCCCCCAGCCCTGCCAACCCCTGATTTTCTCTCTGCAGCTGAGGTCCTAGGGACAGAAGGTGGAGCATGAAGCTGGAAGGGGCCCTGGCCGGGTAGCTCAGTTGGTTAGAGTGTCATTCTGAAACGCCAGGGTTGCAGGTTTGATCCCCACTCAGCGCACATACAAGAATCAACCAATGAATGCATAAATAAGTGGAACAACAGATCAATGTTTCTCTCCCTCTCTCTCTCTCTCTCTCTCTCTCTCTCTCAAATAAATAAATAAATAAATAAATAATTTTTTTAAGAGGCTGGAAGGGAAGCAGAGCGTAGTGTGTTGGGGCCATGTGCCTCCTAGAGCCTTTTTAAGCAGCCCTGGAGCGGAGTTCCACCTCCACCTCATAGGTGAGGAAGCCATGGGAGAGGGGCCAGGGCCCTGACTCAGTATCACTCAGCCACTGAAAGACAAAACTGGGCCTTCAGTTTGTGTAGCTATGTAACCTGGGCTGTTTGTGTTGCACTAGAAGCAAACTCAAGAGCTGAAGAAGCACGTCTTATCATTGAGCTTTTCTAAGGAAGGCAGCAGAGAGGGCAAATCTGAGCCCTCCAGGCAGCTGGGGGATGTTGGAAACCTAGAGGATTCAGTAAGAAGGGCCTCATACCCCCGTTCCACAAAGATTTATGGACTGTCCATTATATGCCAGACGCTATACTGTCGGTGGAAATTAGGCTCTTCCACAGGATCTCAAGAAAAGCGTTTCACAGACCCACGCATGGGAGATTGTGGTGTGGCAAGATGATTTATTTGTGATGCAAAATCAAAAAATTTCCCTCCTGGGTTCCCAATGTCCCATCTTTGTCCTCCCTGCCATAAAAAGTCCAACTTAGTTTTTATCACAGCCAAGACAAAGGCCAGTATCCAGGGTCTCTGCTTCATATTGAAGCTTAGTCCCTGGAGCCCACGTGGTCTGCTGAGGGCTGGTAGCTGCTAGACCTGCATGGTCAGTTAGATGGGCCAGGTACAGAACATCAGGTACAGAAACTCACCAGGGCAGTAAGCCCCAGATGCCTAGCAAGGGGCGAAACTGGGCAAACAAGAACCTTATCCCCAGGATAATCTATCCTACCCTAGCAGATCCTTGGTCATGCAGTTTAAACCCCCTGAGCGGTTCCTCCCTAAAGATAAATCTAGGCCTCAGTTGTATTTCATCTCCAGGCCCACATAAGCAGGGAAATGAAACCAGACAAGTGGTTCCATGGCTGCCTCAGGACCAGATACATTGATTAATGACCCCCTGCCCTGGGACCGAACAATCAGTGGGGACCATGACCCTGAAAGAACACAGCTGGAAAGCTGATGAATATTCTATTGAGTTCCTCCCTTGAGACCTCGCCTAAGATTTCCGCCTGCAAGAGAGAGATAAATACACTAAGGACAAAGGACCCAATGTGTGTGTCCCCCAGGGGAGCACCCCAGCATCCCCTCCACCCCCAGAACCTGTCTCCAGGGCCCCCTTCCCTCTCTGACTTCCCAGGGAGCCAGAGCAGCCCAGCCTAGGTTCTCCCGCTGCTGCTTCTATGCCCTTCCCTGTTTCACTGTCCTAAGTGTATTTCGGCTGCTGTCATGGACCCAGTACCCTCTGGCTCAGTGCTGTGTAGCCCTTCCCTTTGGGTGTCCCAGTTTGAGATTTAGCCTGCGCGAGCGGCACCGCCGGCCGTTAACCTTGCAGTCATGTGCTCCCAGGCGAGAGACCAGGCAACGCGCAGGGCGAGTGTGGGTCACCGAGCAAGAGAGAGAAAGAGCTTCTTTGTTCACCTGGGATTATAACCAGGAGTTTTTTCAAAACAACCAATTTCCCAAGCTTTCACAGGTTTCTGATGCGTCCACCCTCTTACCAATGATCCCTTTCCCAGGTTAGAGTGGCAGGCCTCTGTGGAGTGGGGTGGGGATTTACAAGATCAAACATTGGGCTCCTGGGTTGAAAATGAACCCAGTTACCTGGAGTAGAGAGAAGAGAGGAACAGTGGGGAGATGACAGCGAGGGCTGGTGGAGCCTCGTACCACCTGATTTCAGCCAAGCCGTGAGGGGTAAACATCACACCTCGGGGTGCATGGAGATGTCGCTTGCTTTCTGCCCAAGAGGAGCCACTCATCCTAAGAGTGAGCTGGAGTTAACGCACCTGAGGCAACCTTCAACCAATGGGAGAGAGAACTGATGGTGATCGGCCCTGCCTCCCATTCTTTGGTGAGTCAATTCTAAGGCTTGAATGACGCAGTCCCTCCAGGAACCCCTAGGGAGGCCGAGCTTCAATGACCACAGCATTTAACCAGCTCCAAACACGCACCCGCTCTGTGGTCCCAGTCCCCTCACTGCTGCTTCCTGGGGTCACTTCCCAAATAACCTACCTGTGCCCTACCTGAATCCTGCAACCTACACCTGATCAAGCCTCGCTTTGGGAAACATCCAGAGTCAGGCTGTTAGAGCAGAACAGGGAAAACCGAGGGGGGCTCGGAGTGGAGTGACAATAGGGGTTCGCCGATATTGTCTACTTGCTCGCTCACATACTAACTCATCCATTCATTAGCTCACCAGATCACTCATTCATTCACTCCCTCGCTCAGTCATCCCTCCCCGCGTTTCTTCAGTGATCACAGAACCCGTGGAAGGGTTAAAGAAACTCTCCTGTCCTGGCTTCTATTCTTGTCACTGGAGGACAAGTCCCATTCTGTACAGAGTGTGAACTAGACATCACACCTCCACTTTCACCAGAAAGATTCCACCCCACTTCCCAGACAATGGAAGTCCATTAAAGAGTCCATTAAGGAGCCTTTGAGAGAGCGACCTAAAAAACACAGACTTCCCCAGGGGTCACTCTCCTGGGGAGAGCCAGGGTCTGGAAGGATGTCTTAGCCCCAGGTGGCAGGTCTAACCTCAATGAAATAATCAGGCACATTCTTCCACCCACCTCCTTCCACAGGGCAGGCTGTTTCTCCCCAGCGTGAGACTGCATTGCCTACTTACAAGTCTATTGTTCACCTTATCTCAACTCTGAAATTTCCCTGTAATCTCAAAAGACACCTTCTGGGTGAGAAAATCATTTTGTTTCTCAATTCACAGCGTTTTCTAGAAGCTTCATTGGATTCAGTGTGTCCACCCCCCCTAACTTCTCCTACCCCTTCCATTTCCAAATGTAAGAGCTACATTTATTGGGTACCTACTACTTGCTAAGTGCTTTGTGTTAATTAATTTACTGAATCTGCAAAACAGCTTCACGGTGTACATACTATTATTGTCACCCTTGTTTTTGAAATGAGAAAAACAGAGATCCAGAGAAGCTGTATGTCATCTGGTCAACGCAGCAGGAAGCTGACATTTGAACTTCAGAGCTCAAGGTCTTAATTATTACACAGTAGGACATCCCTACTTATCTCACTCCAAGTCTTCAGGGTCAAAGAAATCTGCCAACAAGGGCCGATTACTCTGGAACTAGAAACAGGGGGTAAGATTCTGGGCTGGGGTCAGGGAGTCCAGAATTAGAAACCAGTCCCACCTGAGTTTACTATGTGACCGGGAACAAGTCACCAGTTCCTCTGACCTTCCGCATCCCCAACAGGTTCTCCAGGATGTGGCCCCTGCAGACCAGTCCACCCATGTTTCCTACCCCCCTATTCCTCTCTCTCACGTTATAGAAACACCTAACTGCCCCTAGTTCCCTGTGCCCACCAATTCCTTCGTCCAGGCAGGTCATGTCTCCTCAATGCCTTTCCCACCTTTCTTCATCTGAACTCTTTTTTTCCAGTCTCTGCTTAGATGTCACTGTTTCGACTTTTAAAGATCACAACGAGGTCTAATTTTAAAACAGAATTGGAACCATGCATGAAGAGGTAGGAAATTGGTGAACATTCTACCTCCACAAAGCAAAAATTGTCTTACTGGAACATCCATTATCTATTGCTAAGTAACAAACCACTCCAAAACTTAGTGGCTTAGAACAACACTGATCATTTGTTTTAGTCACAAGTATGTAATTTGGGGAGGGCTCAGCGGGAGCAGCTCCTCTCTGTCCTGCAACACCCACAGGGGTAGCTAGGACTGGACAGGACTCCCGTGACCAGCAAGAGGGAGCTGTCCCCCAGCTGGGACCTCAGCCAAGGCCCGAGGCCTCTGTCCCTTCTCACCTGGGCCCTCTCCACAGGAGGCTTGGGCTTCCTCGCAGCATCGTGGCTGGTTTCCAAGAGTGAGCACAAGGTGATCACATAGCATTGTTAGGATCTAACCTCAGAAGTCATCTCCCATAACTTCTGCCATAGTCAGTTGGTCAAGACAGACACCAAAGCCCGTCCAGGTTCACAAGGAAGGGACAGAGACCACAGCTCCTGATGGGGCTGGTAAGGGTCTAGCACAGCATGTGGGGCAGGAGATTTCAGCAGCCACTTTGGAAAAATATCTGTCACAATTTGCCTAATGGTTTTCCTGTGACTTCCAGTTAATTCTTTTAGAATTTCTAGTTGTTTCCCACACCCCTCTGACAGAAACCAATATACCACAAAGGAATAAACTCCAGGTAAACCAAGATATTCAACACAAACACACAATGCTGAACTTCCCTAAGACGCTGGGTCTCGGGGAATATCAAAGATATAACAAAGCCCAAGAAAGATAAGATCAAAAATCTTTCTTTCTGCCCTTTTTGTTTTGTGGGTTGCCATGGTGATGGGAAGGGTAGACTTGAGAGAAGACTAGAGATGTTATCATAATACCGGAGCTTGTGAAGTCTAAGTCGAAGCATTTTCTCTCTCTCTCTCTCTCTCTCACATACACACACACGCACACACACACGCACACACACGGACTTGCCCAAGGCAGGTAGAACTGGATAATTACAGGGACTGGGGATATGAAATCCAAAAAACTCAATTAAATCTTTTCAATTAATTCTGCTGCCTCTCTTGGGACCCCAAGGAGACAGCTGCTGGGATGGCCTGTCGCCTCCTCTGGGAGGCCTTCCCTGGTCCCCAGAAGAAGCTGTGTTCTGCCTCTCTGCCTCCATAACTTGCCTTCACCACAAAAGCACCCAATTAGAATCTGATCTAGTGTTTCCTTCTCCACTGTATTTATTTTGTTCTTATTGTCATTACCTGTAAGCATTTGTTTTTCGATGGCAAGTCACATTTCAACTGTTCATATCTGTCTCGTGGTGAAAAGGCATGCAAATATGTATCTACAGTAACTGCATTTTAATTGTTTGCCCGTTTTTTACATGCGTTTTACCACACGCACACATGCACACACACACACACACACACACACACACACACACCCTTATGTAGAACAAAGCCCAAGGGGTGAAAATGGTTTTGTTGTTTTGTTTTGTATTTTTAATTTTTGGTTTTTAATCGTCACCCGAGGATATTTTCTCCATTGCTTTTCAAAGAGAGTGGAAGGGAGAGAGGGAGAGACAAAGAGACAGACATCGATGTGAGAGAGACACATGGATTGGCTGCCTCCCCCACACACCCCGACCTGGGCCAAGATTGAGCCTGCAACTGAGGCACACACCCCGCTGGAATGGGACCTGGGACCCCCCAGCCCCAGGGCTGATGCTCCAACCACGGCGCCAAACCGGCCAAGGCTATATTTTTTATTTTATTTTTCTTTTCATTTTAATTTTCGATTACAGTTTACATTCAGTTTTATTTTGTATTAGTTTTTGCTAAATGTTTTAAAATCCTTGTTAACACTTAGTGTTTATTGTTGGTTTTCCATTTACGATAGTGTTATGAAGTTTCCTATTTAAAACTAAAGTAGTATTAATTTAATTAATATATAACATAAATACAATGTTTTATTGCTAATATGTATTCATATAAAATAGTAATATATATGTTACATGCTTTAACACATAATATATATCTTATATAACTTTCTATATTATATATTATACATTAACATATATAAAATACAATATATAAAAAGTTTCCAATTATAATTAGTATTAAGTCAATTAATATATACTATACCTTACAAAGTTATAAAATGGGTTGGCTTTATATTAAGTAAATAATAGACATGGCTATGGCTATGGGAAAATACACAGGAGGTGTGTGAGCAGCTCAGGTTTGGGTAACACTGGGAAGCTTGATTCTTTCGTTAATATTTGGCTTCTCTCAGGACAGGAAGGCTCTACGGCAGCTGGAGCTGGGGTTCGAGCTAGAAGAGGCGGGGGGAGCATTGGGCAGTAGGATGCATCCCTCGGTTCTCCCAAGTTCCTAGTGCCTTGGGGCCAGCAGCCAGCTTGTCAAGGTCCCTCCTCTCGGTTCATAAGCCAGAACAGACGGCGACTTATTGTACAGACCAAGATGGGCCATTTTAAAGGAGTTGGTTTAATGAGCAGCAATTTGAATTGAGACCAACTGTAAGGTCTTTTTTGTTTTCCACCAACCCTCATAGAAATTGCCACAAATGATGTGTTAATTCTGTTCCCTAGCGGGTCTCCCGATACAGCGAAGGATGAATTTTAAATTGTTTCATCAGAATTAGCAACATTAGTCACTGCAAATAGCCTTTTAATTTCCACAGAGCTGCCAAGGAGAGCAAAAATAGACTTGGCGAGGAAGGTTCCAGGAGGCAGATGTGTTGGTGGTGGGTGAGGCCCCTGCCTTTGCTGCTGGGTGGCCCCGGGGGTCGTCTCCAGGTGCCCGGGCTGGGTCTGAGCCCAGCTTCTGACTCCCTGTAGGCGGGAAGGGCTTGCCGTCCAGCAGCTCCGGAGACAGAGGCTGGCGCCTTCATTCCTCAGGGAAGCTGCAGTGGGCTTGTCACTCTTGCTGAAGACCAAACCCCCTCCTCCCAGCTCCAGCCACGTCTTCCCAGGTCCCCAGGGCATCTGCCGGAGCTCCTCCTGGGAGTCCTCCCGTCTCAGGCGGCACCACCCCAAGGACCTTTCATTCCGAAAACAAGCAACAACACTCCTCTGCTTACAACTCTCCGAACAGCTTCCCCTCGCACTTGGACTATAAACTAAATTCCTCACCTCGGCCCACAAGGCCCCACCCCACCCATCTCCATGTTCCCCTCGCTCACTCCACTCCCCCCAGTCTGGCCTGTCCGCTCCTTCTAGAACCCCCGAGTGGTTCTTTCTAGAGAGATTTTTCACTGTAGAATATCCCTCCCCACCTACAGGCTCAGCCTAAAAGCCACCACCTCAGAGAGAGCTCCCCATCCTTCACTTTACAGAGGGTTACATTGAAGCCTGGAGTGAGAAAGTAGAGCGCCCTCCAGGATCCTTGCCCCGCAACCCTCCGAACTCCTAGCAGCCTTTGTTCCTTGGGCACCTCCCCCTCAACTGCACTGAGAGCAACCTGTCTCCTGTTAATATTAATGCGGTGGAAAATCAGAGCAGGCTAGCACCTGCCGCTTTCCAGCCCACAACCCCTGGGCTGTGCAAGGGACCCACGGACCACCAGGTGCCACCGGCTCAGGACATATTACAAAGTCCTGAGCCAGAGGAAAAGGTGACCTCCGACCGGTCTGCATTTAGGTGAGGAAGATCACAGAGAGGAGGGCACGGTCACACATGGAGAAAGCTCATGGGCCCCAGCCAGAAGGGCGATGCGTTTTCTCTATCAAGCCCTCTGCATTCTGTTTCCCCACCGAGGCCCTCCCCTCCCTGACATCCAGGGAGAGTCATCATATCGTTGTTCCCATCACCACCATCATCACCATCACCGCTGTCACCAGCAGCAGCAGCAGCATCACATTGTCATCATATCACCCTTAGGTCATCATCATCATCACCATCAGCAGCAGCACCGGGAGGGGCACAGGAAGCGCCCTTTCCCGGAGAGTCAACAACCTGCATGGCACAGAGGGTACCGATTGGCCACCTTCGCCTGGAGGGATGGGACGAGCACTGTGCTCGGCACCTGGAGTTCGGAACTCAGGCTGTGGCTCGGCTCTAAGCGCGTCGCTTGGCGCAGGGATTCTCAGCATCCCACTCTGGACGATGAAGGCTGTCCTGTGCGCCGTAGCAGCTTAGCTCATCCCTGCCCCCACACGCTAGACGCCAGTAGGGACAGCCAATATTTCCCCTGGCAGAACCACCCCTGGCCTTAAGAAAACACTTCACTTAGCCTGTTAGTCTCGGTTCTTCACCTGTTAGCGATGCTCAGAGCTCGGGTCTCAGTCAGCCTGCCTGAATTTGAACCGTGGCTCCACCAACTGCCACGTGCGTGTCTTTTGTCTCACTACCCCTTGGCCTCCCCTCTGTACAATGGACACAACCATCATGCCTACGCACAGAGTCATCATGAGAGTTCAATGACGACGCACGGAAAGTGCCTGGCACAGGGCCTGGCACGCAGTAAGAGCTCCGTAAGTGTAATATTCTCATTATTGCTACCCAGCTCGCAGACATAGGACAGAATGGATGAACTGTGTTGACGCTCCTCACACAGGATCTTTTCAGTTCTGGTTCTCTCTGCCCTTTCCCCACTGCTCAGCCAAACCTGGGTGGGAACAAAAAAGTTCCCCGGGAACCACAGCAGGACAGACAGAGTCTCCAGGCCTCCCGCTGAGCGCCCGGCAAAGCCCCTGGCCTGACCTCTAGGGTTCTGCTGACTGCGGACCTGGAAGAGTTAACGCTCAGTATTTCCAGCCTCGGCTCCAGCCCTGGAAAAGAGAGGTGCAGCAAAGAACTCAGGGGTTTTCATATCCTTCTGTCTACTCGTTACTGCTGTTATGGTGCATCTGGCCGGCATACTATGCGTTTCAATCAGAGACTTGACATTTACCCAGGCCGGGCCCAGCAGAGAGAGCTGTCTTGTGGCACAGCACATAGAGAGCCACGGCAAGAACTGAACGACGCAGAGAAAGGAGGCACACGCCCTGGAAACTGGAACTAATTTCTCACAGAAAAAAAATAAGGTGCTTCTTTCCTATATGTCTCAAGAGAGGATCTCCTGGTCTCTGACAACGATGGATGGGTGTAGTAGAAAAACTATGATTTTTGTCCTCAAAATAATTGGGTTCTATATTAATCGTGTCTCTTTTTTTATTTTATACTTTTGAGGCTTTGACATCTTGGAGCCTTACTATCCCAGGAGGGCCTGCCCTTCCCAGGGTTCGCTGATTTCAGGAGAGAGAAAATGACTCACTTGAGAGCACACATTTCCTATGCAAACCAACCAACCCAGAGCCCGCCCCACAGCCACCTCCTTTATCAAGCTCTTACACTCCCTCTGGCCACTATCCCCTTGCCTGAAGCGCCCAGGGCCAGGTACTGGACAACTAGGGACAGCCCCTGTGGCCCCAAAGACCACTGAAATTATTCCAACTAGCGGCCCGTAAGCCTACTTTCCCTGCCGCCCCCCCCAAACAAGTGCTCATCCAGTTCAGTGACTTTGGACAAGCGCCTTCTTGCAGCCATGCCTCAATCTCCCCATCTACAAAATAGAAGCAACAGCCCCTTCCTGTGGGGACATAGTCAAGTTTAAAATGAACATAAAGTGGTGGAGATGGGGTCAGTAATTCCCCAGAGCCCCACTAAGGAATGGTGGCAAAAAATAAAAGTAGTGAGAAAAAAATGAAGGGCCTCATAGACAGGGGCACGGACTGGCAGAAAGGGGGCATCTGAGATGCGAAGCCACCACAGGGAAGCAGTCTTCCCCCATCTCGCCTGTTGGCAGAGCCCTGATTCTGTGACAAAGAGGGGTCCTTCCTCTGAACCTGGCCTGAGAACCATAGCCAGCACCTCCTACCAGACCCAAAGAAGGAGCCCAGGCCCACAATTGGGGCACAGAGAGGAGGAGCCATGGGCTTAATCTTAGCTCTGGTACAAATGCCCTGTAATCACGTAGAGAAGTCCTAACATTCTACAGCATCACCTCTCTGGGTCTTGGTTTTCTTGTCCGTGGAGTGAACCATAAAATATGCAACTGCTAATACTGCAGAGACACTGTAGTGTCTCAAGGGGGTAACACATGCAAAATCAATGCCTTTGTCAACTGCAAAGTGCTGTGCAAATGAGAGGAGACCCAAGGGCCTTGTTACCAAGCACTCTGCTTCCCCCAGGTGTCCTCAGGTTCTGGCAGTCCCCGACGCTTGATTCAGCGCCCCCAAATCACCTGTCTTTTATGTGCACTTTCCCAGACCCATACATGCTCAGAAAGCCCCCAACGCTCTTGGCACTCATTTACTTTCAGGCCACATCTTAAGCCCATTTTTGTGAACTAGGTCTTTCTGACACCTTCAATATTCATCAAACAGCCACCTAAAAATGGCATAAAGGAATCAGCCACAGCTCAATCCTGTGGCACCCAGCAGATGCCTGCCTGGGAAATAGTGCATTAACTGGGCTGACTCCCAAAAACATCCAATAATCCATTAGGTTTCTTGGCATGGCTTGGCAAAATCACAGAGAGAATTTCTTTAAAAAAAAAAAAAAATCAATGCAAAACCAAAGTAAGAATTCATTCTCTTGAAACTTAGAACAACAGATGTCTCCCTGTGCCTACAAACTAAGATGGTGACATTTAGAGCAGAGCAGAAGCAAAACTAATAAAATACATATTTACATATATGCCTATGTACATGGATACATGTGCATATATTAGTGTTGCTACATCCCCAAGGCATGGAGAGGGACATCGTCGGGGAAAATGCTTGAGCTCCTAGAGTCGTTGCAGATGTAATTCACTAAATTAAGATGAGGTCATACTGGAGCATGGTGGGCTCTTAATCTATTATGACGGGTGTCCTCATAAGAAAAGAGCCTGGCCAGTGTGGCTCAGTGGTTGGATATCAACCCATGAACCAAGAGGTCACTGGTTCAATTCCCCATCGGGGCACATGCCTGAGTTTCAGGCTCGATCCCAGCAGGGGGCATGCAGGAGGCAGCCGATCGATGTTTCTCTCTCTCCCTCTCCCTTCCTCTCTCTCTAAGAAAAAAAAAAAAAAATGGCTGGCATTTTGTATTATTTGCTCTTGTATCTACTTGTCATATAAAGAATATGTTTCCAAAGAATGTCCTCAAAGAATGCCAAAATAAAGACAGAACTAGCACCATGTCTGCTTTGTGACAGAATAGTGATGTCCCGTCCCTAGTGCCCAGCAGAGCTGGTTGTGACTAAATGTGCTTTGATTACATGAATAATCTATGTTATTGGTATGTTAATTGGTGCCGAAGGTGTACATTCAGGTTGCACTGCGGTCAGGAAAGAAGTTGGATACACAGCCCTGACAGCAGTGTTAGTAGAAAAAATATATATTTTTTTTAAATGGAAAAAAAAAAGCAAAAGAAGAGCTACAGACACACAGGGAAAAGGTGGCCAGATGACAGTGGAGGCAGAGATTGGAGCGATGCAGCTACAAGCCAAGAATGCCAAGGATTGCTGGCCACCACCAGAAGCTGGGGAAAAGCAAGGAAGGATTGCCCCAGAGCCTGCGGAGGGAGGGGGTCCCTGCTGACACCTTGACTTTGACGGCTGGCCTCCAGATTCCCGAGACCGTACATTTCTGCTGCCTTAAGCTGCTGGGTTTGTGGGAGTCTGCTGTGGAAGCCATAGAAACCAGATACAACATCTCACAGTTCAAAACGTCAGGCAGAAGTTACACATCAGAGTCTGTGCCACACCATCCCGTTCACACACCCTCTCCCGCCTCCCTGCCTTCGACGCGCTGTTCCCTCCACCTGCAAAGCTGATTTGTCCCTTCATCCTCCCAACAAAATTCTACTTAATTTTTCAAAGTACAACTCAGCTGTCACTCCCTCCAGGGAGACTTCCCTGACTGCCCATGCTCCCCGCCGCCACCACGGCTCTTGGGCATCCCACCGCTATGGCACTTGTCCCACTGTGGGACGGTTCTGCTCCCGAGTGCGCCTCCCCACTGGCCCGAGAGCCTGCAGAAGCCGGGAACTCGCTTATCCATGTCGGTATCCCCGGTTCCCGCAGTGGCACAGGACCACTCCTCACAGCCAGAGTTCAACTACGTTCTTGGTTAAATAGCTTTGTCTTAGCTGTAAGTGTAACATTTCCTTCCCCTTGTAAAGGAAGCAAATATGACAAAATGTTAACATCTGTTAACTTCAGAGGCTGGGTGCACGGGTGTCATCTTATTTCCTGAACTTTTCTGAAAATGTGAAATATTTCATGAGGAAAATGTTCTCAGCCTTAAAAACAGAATGGAACAGGCTTTCTTGGAACACCCAGTCCATTGGAGCCTGGCTTCTATCGGAAAAGGCATGTCTAGTTTCAAACATGTGCCTTCAAACATATTTTTAGAACTCAGCCCACTCACTTGCTGGGGAAGGAGTAATATTTCTTGAGCACCCTCTATGCCTCCTTAATTATGTTCATCTGTTTTCACTGTTACCGAAATCCTATGAGATTATAGGATTATTACCTTTTCAGAAGAGGAAAATGAAGCTCCGGGACTTGTCCAAGGTCATACAGCTAACAAATTTTGGATCTGGGATGGACACTGAGTCTGTGTTATTCCAAAGCTGAATAACAGCAGCAGGAATGTACACCGTGGTCTTCCTATGTGCCAGGCACGTATTAGCTTGTTCTAGCCTCGCAGCAGCTCCGTGAGGCAGGTCCTGTTACCAGCATCATCCCATTTTACAGATGAAGAATATAAGGCACAAAGAAGTAGAGGAGCCTCCCCATGGCACAGCCAGTCCGTGGTGGAGCTGGGCTTTCAAATTGTGCAAATGGAGTAGCTTAAAATAACAGAAATGTATTGTCTCACCTGGAGCCTAGAAGTTCAAAATCAAAGTGTCAGCGGGGCTGTCTCCCCTCTGCAGGCTCGAGGGGAGAAGCCCTCTTCGCCTCTCCCTAGCTCATGGGGGGACCTGCAATCCTCGGCCTGTAGCCGCGTCACTGCCACCTCCGCCTCCCTCATCACCTGGCCGCCTGTGGCAGCAGCAACGGTGGCGCCAGGAGGCAGTGGTGGCCCAGAGATATTCTGCCGTAGGAAGACCCAAAAGGACTTGCTAATGGACTGGCTTTGGGTGAGAAGAGAGGGAAACCAAGGTCGGCTTCTAGCTGTGAGACCCACGCAGCTTCCTGAGTAGCATCTTTTTCAGATACAGGTGTGGCTTGTGGGGCAAGAGAGTGGGGCCAGATAAGGAATCTAGAACCCTGTGGGGCCATGTGAAGTTTGAGAGGCTGGTTAGGCTTTGAAACGGAGGAAGCAACTGAATTCAACTGGGGATAAAATGTGGGAGTCACGGGCATGCAGATGGGATTTCCCGACGTGGGACGGGGTGAGGTGATGACGGGAGAAGACGGAACGAGAGGGCTGTGTGCAGGGCCTGCGGGATGCAAACATTTAGAGATCTGATCGGAGCAAAGAGACTGAGCAAACGTGGCGTACTGAAGGCAGGAAACCGGGAGAGGGTAGTGTCCTGGAGGCCTAGAGAAAAAGCTGTTTCCGAGGAGGGGGAGAATCAAAGTGCCACGTGCTGCCATCCTAGTAAGATGACGACAGGAAACTGGCCGCTGACTTTATCAAGGTGGAGGCCCATCGCAGGAGGTCAGAAGCTTGATTGGCGTGGAAAAGAGAGGAAAAGAGGGGAGGAAGTAGAGACTATGAATATAGCATTTCTTTTTTTAAAATATGTTTTTATGGATTTCAGAGAGAGGAAGGGAGAGAGAGAGAGAGAAACATCAGTGATGAGCGAGAATCATCAACCGGCTGCCTCCCGCACGCCCTCTCCTGGGGACTGAGCCCGCAACCCCGGCATGAGCCCTGACCCGGAATCCAACCAGGACCCCTGGTTCGTGGGTCCATGCTCAACCACTGGGCCACCCTGGCCTGGCATACGCATTGCTTTGGAGAAGACTTGCTCAGGGGAAAAGAACAGAAATGGAATTTTAGCCGAAAATGGATGCGGAGTCATTAGAACAAGGGTGGTATCATTTATGCTCTTTTGGGCGAGCTGTGTTATGGCATGACGCTGATGAAAATGACCTAGGAGAGAAGGGAAATTCACCGGGTAAGGTGAAAGGAATCGCTGTAGAAAAACATACTTTGAGAGGGTAAGAAAGGATGAGATGGCGTGTCCAAGGCCTTGGACAGGAGTGTGGACATGTCTCTCCCTGTCATACAACAGAGGCAGAGAATACGGGTGCAGGTGTCGGTGGGCTACGGAGCACATCACATGCCAGGCTCTGGGCTAATGAACGAAACAGTGCCCACCCCCGAGGATTCCTCATCTGGAAGGAGCAACTGCCAAGTCGACGAACAGCATTTCAGCACAATCAGAGCTGCGGTGGGGTGCGTGTTGGGGGACTACACAGGCTGAGGGGTCAGGGAAGCTGTCATTTGCAGAAATGTTGTATCCCTGCCAAAATTCATATGTTAAAGCACTACCCTCAATGTGACGGTATTTGGAGGGGGAAGGTAATTAGGTTTAAATGAGGTCATGAGGGTGGGGACCGTATGACAGGATTAGTGTCTTTACAAGAGAGGAGGAGGGAAGGAAAGAGAGAGAGAAAGAGAGAGAGAGAGAGAGAGGATCTCTTTCCATGCTCATGCTCCAAGGAAGGCACACAGTGAGAAGGTAGCCATCTGCAAGCCAGGAAGAGGGCTCAGACCACGCTGGCTCTGATCTCAGACTTCCAGCCTCCAGAATTCTAAAAAAAATAAGTGCCTGTTGTTTGCACCACCCAGTCTATGGCATTTCATTATAGCAGCCCAAGCTGACTAGTACAGAAGAGTTCTGGGCTAACATTTGAAAGATGAATAATAAATAAGCCAATAAAAGGAGGAAGGACTGTCCTCCGGGCGGAATGGCTAGAATGAAAGAGATTAACAGTTCCAAGTGTTGGCAAAAATGTGAAGCCGCTGGGATTCTCACACACTGCTGGTGGGAGTCTAAATTGATGCGAATACTTTGGAAAATTGTCTGTAAGTGTGTTACGAGGTTAAACACGGACCTACCCTATAACCTGGAAATTCTGCTCCTGGGTTTACATCTATAGAAAGGCATCCATTTAATCCAACAAAAGCCCTACACAAGAATGTTTATAGCAGCTTTATTGGTTTTAGCCCCAAACAGGAAAAACCCTAAATATCCATCAACATGACAATAATAGACAAATGCGGTGGAGCCCTGCGATGGAAGGCCACCCAGCAATAAGGTGACCCCAACGGCGCGGACCAGCTTCACAGATACGGTGATGACGGAGCCGAAGTCCTGCAGCGGACAGGTTGCATGACCCCATCTCTGTGAAGGTCAAGAGCAAGAAAAACTAATCGATGGTGGGAGAAGTTGGAATAGTGGTCCTTTCCAGGGTCGAGGGTATCGGCTGGGAGGGGACATGAGAGAATTTCTGGGGTAGAGCCCACATCCTGAACTGGGTGGTGGTTACACCGGTGTTTCCATCTTTCACGCCCATCAAGCTACACACTAAGAGTGTACATTTCAG
The DNA here is from genome assembly GCF_054644295.1 of Miniopterus natalensis. NCBI lineage: Eukaryota > Metazoa > Chordata > Mammalia > Chiroptera > Miniopteridae > Miniopterus > Miniopterus natalensis. Next base: position 87,942,485 of record NC_142083.1, read on the forward strand.
CACGGCGCGTATGTTATACTTCAAGTTTTTTTAAAAGAAGAGGATTGGTGCCCTGGCTGGTGTGGCTCTGTTGGTTGGACATCTTCCTGTGACCTGAGAGGTCGCCGGCTTGATTACGCCTTGGGGCACATGCCCAGGCTGTGGGCTGGACCCCCAGGGGGGGGTGCGCCAGAGGCAGCTGACCGATGTCTCTCTCTCCCTCTCCCTAACGCTCTCTCTAAAATCAATAAAAATATTTTTTTAAATAAAATCAAAGAGGGGGGTGGGTAATATGCCTCAGGCCAAACAAAGGTAATGCCAAGACTAGGTAGGAGATGAGCAAGTCTAGTACGTTCTCAGGTCTATCAATATTTTCATGTGGCTGAAAGGTGACTGAGTGTGAAGTGTGCAGACATGAGGCTGGTCAGCAAATGGGGCCATGTCCAAAGAAGTCCATTTGTCAAAGATCCAAATTTTGAATTTCTCTGTAGCTCTTTACAAAGTCCAGTGGGCAAGCTTCCAACCTCTGAGGGCTGCCAACCAGGAAGGGCTCACTGAGGCAGCCTCTTTGAGACGTCCATCCCTCAAAGCGAGCAAGGAAATATGACAAGATTTAGGGTCAGTGGCATGGAGAGAAAAGTGCTGGAGCCAATGACAGTGGGTGGAAGGGGGAGGGAGATGGAGGGAAGGTGACCCTCTCACTGTGCTTTTATCCGGCAAGGGTGTCTGTTCATCCTGAGGCCGAGGGACAAGAGGACAGAAGAGAAGATGACCCATGACAGGAAGCAGAGGGAGCTCAGTGGAAATGCCAATGAACATCTGCTTTCATCCCATTACAAGGGTCCCCTCTACACAACACATAAAAACGCAACCAGCATCTCCTCGACAGTCACTCTTTCCGCTCAGCCTGGCTCATGTCTTCATTACTGCGAAGAGGCATCGCAGCATTTTTAATTAACAAGTGTGTCTGCATCCCACTGTACATTTATTTAACTGCTCAATGCGCCAACCAGGTGCCTTTAGGGAAGGAGGAGAATTTTAAGAAGGCGGGAGTGGGGAGGGGGAGTTGTTGAAGAGTGTCAAATGAACAGGTGCAAGCTTGTTAGTCACAGAGAATGCATAAATCTTTAAAATTAATTTCACTGATGGTTCATTTTTCATTAATGTTTTCCTGGCCAAGAAAAAGTAACACTCTATTCTCCTGCACCCCAGGGGACACTTAGATCATTCTTGGAGAGCAGATCAGACTCAAACACTACACATGCATTCCCAAAACAGGATCCCAGATCATATCAGTGAGGGACAAGACCCATGGGAAGAGGGGTGGCTCAAGGAAGACCCTGGACCGGGAGCTAGAGATACAGGTGCAAGTCTCCCGCAGGCCACCTGCTAGTTAAGGAGACAAGGGCAAGTCATTGGCCTGCCTGATCCTCCCAATGAAGGGAAAGAAGTGATACATCACAAGACTGTTGTAAATATGAAATAAACCAGGGAGAGCAGAAGAGCTTAGTAAACGAAGCACTGAACTCGAACGTTTTCATTAAGGTTTGGATTTTTCACACATTAGATTTCGACAGATGATAAAAAATGACTCCGCTAAAATTAGAGTAATTTTTCAAAAAGAGAGGAAAAAAAAAAGTCATCCGGAAGCTCCAAGGGCAGCCGAGGAACTGGGGCAACCTAAGCTCATTGATTGCTTCTTTTATTCCTTCACCTGCCAGGTAATAAGTACTTTATAAGCTCCCACCACATTCCAGGTAGAATTTTAGGTGAAGCAAACAAGATAATTATAATTCCTGCCCACTCTGAACATACAGCCTGGTGAAGATTTTAGAGAAGTAAACAGGTCATTATAATCTTTCTTCGTAGATGTGATTGTGAGTAAATACAGATGGGTGATGAGAGCACAGAAAGAAGCTCTGTATCAGTCAGCTACTAGTGCATAACAAACCATTTCAAGAGTCACATAAAACTAAGTGATTGATATGCTACTCGACTGGGGCAGCTCTGCTTCAAGCTATAGGGCTGCGAGGACCACAGGGCCTGAGGTCACTCAGCTCCATGTCCCTCATTCGTCAGGACCAGCAGTTACCCAGGACATATTTTTCATGGCCATGATCGAAAGCCTTGTATCTATCAGAGAAATTTTAAATTATAAAACATTAAAGAAAAGCAGCTTATTTACTTTTCAAATATGTGCACAAAAAGTAAACAAAGCATTGCCTTCTGGAAACCGGTTCAGACACACTTGCTCCATAATAACCTATTTACATGTCACCGATCTGTCTCACATCACCAGCCCAAAGTATAAAATGAGATTTCAGTCCTTGTGAATATTCTAATTAAATTACTCCGGGAGCATCAATCGGTGCAACCCTTTTGGAGGCCACTTTGACAGTACCTCCCCAAATCTGAAATCTGCTTACCTTTGAACTCAGGACTTCAACTCCCAGGAAGCCATCCTACAGAAACACATGCACAAACACATAATAAAGATCCAAGAGTCTGTTCAAGTATGTGTGTTGCAGCTTCGTATGGAAAAGAGCAAAAGAAATGGGACCAACTTGATGGCCAATCAACAGGGAACTGGTTAGAAAGAGTGAGGTGGGTATTAGTGTTCTTGTTTCAGAAAACCTCCAAGGCCATCATCTGGTGATAACATAGTCACCAAACCACACAGACAGAACAGTGACATGTATATTTTAAAATATACGATCTACAGCCTGGTCGGTGTGGCTTAGTTGGTTGAGCACCATCCTATGCACAAGGAGGTCACTGGTTCGATTCCCAGTCAGGGCACACGCTCGGGTTGCAGAATCAATCCCCAGTCGGCGGCGTGCAGGATTCAGCCGATCAGTGTTTCTCTCTTCTCCCTTCCTCTCTAAAAAAAAAAAAAAAAAATCAATAAAACTATTAAAAATATATTTATACTATCTATCTCTTTATACCTATAGATATAGACATGTCTATACCTATATCTACATCTATGCCCTTATCCAAAGCTATATCTACAAATATGTGTAGCTATGTCCATATCTAATCTATAGTGATAGCTATCAATCTATATCTGCATCTGTCTATAGCTACAGGTGACCTTGAATGATGTGGGTTTGAACTTCAAAAGTCCACTTATCCACGGAGTTTTTTCAACAAATACTGTAAATGTATTTCCTCTCCCTTATGATTTTCTTAACATTTCTTTTCTCTGGTTTACTTTATTGTAAGAATATATAATACATATAACATAGAAAATATGTGTCAATCAACTGTTTATGCTATCAGTAAGACTTCCAGTCAACAGCAGGCTATTAGTAATTGAATTTGGGGGGAGTCAAAAGTTACCTGTGGATTTTTAACTGTGTGGACTGTCAGGGCCCCTAACCCCCACATTTTCCAGGGGTCAACTAACTGTGTATCTATCTGTGTTTATATCTGTATCTATATTTATCTAATTGTCTGACAAAAGAAATATTATCAAGAAACAAAGTGAGCCCAGCTGGCGTGGCTCAGTGGTTGAGCCAGGAGGTCACGGTTCGATTCCCAGTCAGGACACAAGCCCGGGGTTCAGGCTCAATCTCCAGTAGGGGGCATGCAGGAGGCAGTGGATCAATGACTCTCTCTCTCATCATTGATGTTTCTATCTGTCTCTCCTTCCTCTCTCTGAAAATAATAAAAACATATTTTTTTAAAAAAGAAAAAGAAACAAAGTGAAGGGGAACTTTCACTTTTGACTGAAAATTTCTGTGTTGTTGGAGTCTTTTATATACTTGTATGTTACTAACATAATTTCCAAAATTCAAAGGGTTCTGAGCCCCATCATGCATCCAGGAGAGAGTGTCTTTCTTCCTGCCCCAGGGTCTCCCAGGTGTGATTGCACCCAGGGATGCCAGTCCTGGCCAGTGTCACAGGAAACAGAAGCCCAGACCTGAGAGTGTTCTGTGGAGGGGCCAGTGTCACAGGAGAGAGCAGCCTGGGCCTGAGCGTGGGCTGTGGAGGAGTGTGTGCAACGCGCACTGCTCTGAGGCCACGCCGCCCCGCAGCCAGGGGCCAGCTCCTGTTGTGAAGGACAACACCGCCCTGGCGCCCCGAGCACTGATGGTGTGCTCCGCTCCTGCAGGGAGCTCAGAGAGCTCCAGTGTCCCTCGGGCCCCTGGGTGCTGAGCCAGAAAGATGATGCCACCTTCCCTTGAATGAGCCAAAAACTAAGGAACAGAAACAAGGGTATTTCAGCCTGGACAGATGGTGGCACAGCCTGGGGCCTGGGGTCACAGCAGCCCCTCTGTGAGAACTTAGACACCACCTGGGGAGAAGGGCCAGCGGGGACCGCACAGACGAAGGGGAAGGCCCACCAGCCAGTGAGCTGAGGGCTCCATACAGGCACGAAGTGACCTTTCCTGCACACCAGAGGTTGTGATTGAGGTCCTTCCACTACACGGTGCACACACACACATGCACACGTGCACACCAGTGGCCAAGACTTGTCTCAAAGGCAGACTCTGAGAAGGAAATTCAGTGCAACTTGCTTGTGGGGGTTAAGACTTCAATATCTTTTGAAAGGGACACAATTCAACTCATAACGTCCCCTCAGCACTTCCAGCCATGCATAGGCCAGCAGGGAAAGCCCTAGCCTGGGCCAAGGGGACAAGGGCAGGACACAACAGCCTCTGTGTGGCCTCTGAGCCTATAATGAGTATTGTCCTGGCTGCTCTCCCAATGCAGAACCACCTGCGTTAAGGCTGAGGCAGCCATCAGTCCCTCGAGCATGACGAAATGATTAAGAGTCCTGCCTCACAACCAAAATCCAGCGTCTGCCGGGGCCACGACTCCAGCCGCTCAGCTGCCAAGCGGTTATCGGTGCAGATGAGCAGCCGCATAACGGGAAGTGCCTCCTAATGGGCCTTCAAATCATTTCATTAAAAGTTGCAGTGAGGTCTATGGCCGAGTCCGAGTCATGCTGGGAAGGCCATTAGGTTAATCAAAATACGAGGACAGCTCACCATCTACTCTTAATTAACAAATTAGGTCCCACTGCAGACTCAGCAAAACGCAGAGCTGGCCGGCGACCCTTGGGGCAATCCCAGGGCTCAGGGCACCTTCCCATCACCAGCAGCCAATCAGAACCTACAGGAGGCCCTCGGTGCTGGCAGGAGGATTCTTCTCGCCGTAAGTGAATTGGAAGAGCTCCAAGACGGCTCTTTAACCACCAAAAGACCTGCCGTACTCTAGTATTTGCTTATCTGTCTCCCCCGTGCTAAAATGTAAGCTCCACAAGGTAACTATCCATCCTAGTCTGCACGGGACTGAGAAGTGTCCTGTGACACTGGGACTTCAGTGCTGAAACCAAGGCGGTCCCTAGCAAACCAGGACATCTGGTCACTCTAGCTGCATGAAAGCAAATATTTGGTCTGTTTTGTTCCTGGCTGTATCCCCAGGGTTACAATGCCTGACGCACAGCATCCCTTAAATAGATATTAATTAAATGAAAACATGAATGAACAGATGAATGAGTGGGAATATAACTGAAGAAATGAATGACTGAATGCGTCTGTCCCTCTCCCCAGTCCCACAAGGTAACTAATTCAAACAGCATGGAGTATATTCTTCCATGCTTTGCTTTATGCACACCCACACACACACACACACACTCAAACACAAATGAGTACACACGTAATATAGAGGCTCTTTGTCTTCAAAAAAAAAATTTTTTTAATCATGTCACAGGCACGAACCAGCAATTTGCTTTTCACTTAACCATATGTAGCCCGCCCCATAAACATAGACCTATCCAATTCCCTTAACGGTTCATGTTGGGCCAAAATACTGAACATGCCCAATTCTTCCTATCATTCACCTACTGGCAAGGTTATGTTTCCAGTTCTTTCCAGGGCAAACAACACACCGACAAATATCTTTGCACTCGTGTCCTAACATGCTGGCCATTTTGTTTGTATCAAGACAGATTCCTAAGGGTCAAGGAGACTGTGACTCTTCAGCTTAAAAGACAGGGCTGACCTGTGTTAAGACAAAGCAGAGAAAGGTCACCCTAGCCTGTCCCAGTAAGACTGTCAGGTAAGGAATCCAGCAGCAAAGCATCTCAGATGCCCACTTCCCCAGCTCTCTCCCACAGGTGGGTGCACCCTGGGGAATGCTGATTCCCTGGGGATGCAAAGAAAAATATGTGGAGCTTTCCAGAGCAGGAAAACCCCACAGTCCAAGCAAAGGGAGCAGGAAAGGGGAGCTATTGTGTGCTGAACCCCCACTGGATGCCAGGTATCCAACATTTGTTCCAGCTGTAAACAATTCTGCAAGAGAGAGAACATTATCTCAATTCTATAGAAGAAGGACGGTGGGTCAGAGAAGTGACTTGCTTTGCCCAGGATCAAAGAGCTAGTAAGTGACAAAGCTGGGATTTGACCTTGGGTCTGGCTAACCCCAAAACCACTTTCCACTACATTGGAATCACCCGGGGAGCTTCAAAAACCCACAGATGCTGGTCCTCACCCCGGAGGGCCTGACATAACTGGGATGGGTGTGGTCCCCTCATCAGGGCCTGAAAAAGCCAAGTGATTCCCATGTGCAGCTGAGACTGGGAACAGCGACAGGACACCAGCGAGCCTCCCATCTGAGCGTCGTCAAAGGCACCTGGAAAAGTTGTTAGAGGCCCGCTGCCGGCCCCCCTGCAGCGTTGATTCAGGGGCCCTGGCTGCAGCCACAGAGAGTGCGTTTCTAAGCAGCTCCCGGTGCTGCTGCTCTGTGGCCCCTGCTTTGGAAACACTGCCCTACACCGTGGACCTCGCTGTGCTGTTCCTCCCTGGCTCCCAGGCGGCAACACAGAGAACCGAGGGGTAGACCGCTTTCATCAGGACAAGGGCAGGTAGCCCCTGAGGCAGGCAGGCGGTCTTGCTCCACAGCTGCTTCGAGGTTTTAAAGGCTAAAAGAGTGTCATCTCCGGATCCCCAGTGCCCAAGCCGGGCCCCATCTGACCATTTTTTCCTGCCTGGTATTTGTCATGTGTTTGAGGGGCCTGCCTTTAATTAAAGAAGGCCCTGGGGGGTTTTCCCCCTTAATCCCTCTATAAACACACACATAACCACCAAAAGGAGTGATAAGTGAACACACTGAAACTCCAGGATGACAGCCACCTGCATCATGGCTGCATTTTCATTTTATCCCATCTCCGGGAAAGGGGCTGCTCCTCCCGAGCTCCCAGCTGCTGCCAGCTAGCTCCGGGCAGCTTATCCGGTGCCTTCCTCTGGAAAAACTGCCTAGGTTCGATGGGCAGAAAAGACACTTGGAGGTCATCTGGGCCATCTCCCCAATCTCCCATCTATCTCCTGGCACAGCTGACAAGACTTCCCAACTACACAGACACCCCGGGAAAGTGGTCCCTTAGTGCCCCCTGCTGGCGAAATTGGGAACGGCTGAGAAGCCAGTGCAACCAGAATTACAGAGTTCCAAGGTCTCTCTGTCCCCCAGGGTTGGCAGCTTTCCTGCCTCCTCTTGTAAGACGCAAATTCCCCTGGAAAGGGCCTCAGTCTTTCCAAGACTACCTTGAGTACCTGCAACATGCTACCCATTCATATGCATATTCCTACCTAATCTCCACAATTGTCTCTCTGCAAGATACATAGAACATTCGGTATTTCAGTAATTCTAAAGCTTAAAATCTTTACTCTCTGTTCCCTTCCAGAGAAAAATGTGCTGATCCCAGGTCTACCAGGAAAAAAAAAAAAAGGAGAGTTAAGAAAGAACTGGTTTTAGGTGAGCAACTACTATATGTCAGTTTCTATGTGAGGCCCTCTACACACATGCTCTCTTTAATCCCCAGGACAGCCCTATAGGCTGCCCTTCTTACCCATACATTACAGGTGAGGAAACTGAGGCTCAGAGAGGTCGGTCAACATACCCAAGGCCACACAGTTAAGAGGCAGCAGAGCTGGGTTCACGCTCCAGTCTCTGAATTTAGAACTCACATTTATTCCATTTCCCTACGTCGCCTCTCATCCCATGATCTAAGCATCTATTCCCACTATACAGGTGAGAAACCCGTGGCTCCTAGAGGTTAGGGGACTTGTTCTCAAAGGGCTCTCAGCTAGCAAGTGGTGGAGGGGGAGCTTGAACCCTGGCATCCAACTGCAAATCCAATGCTCCGTTCTGGACTGAGTCTCTGAACATTTGATTGAGAATCAGTTCATCAGAGGAATTCCCTGTAATAATAAAACCCTGGAACAATAGGAAATGCCAAGAGGGAAGGAAGTGACAGGTTTAATATCTTTCTGTGGGGGTTACCCCTGCCAGCCCCAGACTGGCAGCTCTTCTACAACAAGGACATAGCCAACCCCCAGTGCAACGGCTGTAAACTCTCTTGAATGGAAAGCACCAAGGACCAACAGACAGAGGTTAGGTGAGAAAAGATCCTCGAAATAGTGGGCAGCTCCTCCCACTGCTGCAATAAACTGGAACAACCCTGCTTTTCTGTTTTACTTACCAAGCTCTCAGCTAAGGTTTCATCTGGAAAAGACAACTGTGTGGTGAAGGAAATAAAACTGCAAACGACCACAGGGATGAGTGCTAGGTCACTGGGCGTGGGCCACACGGTCCTGGGCAGAGTGGGAGTGAGCATTAGGCTGCTAGGGGCTAGGGACTCTAACAGCAGAAGTTCATCCTCGCAGTTCTGGAGGCTGGAAGACTGAGATCAAGGTGTTGGCAGGTTGGCTTCTTCTGAGGCCGCTCTCCTTAGCTTGTGGACGACCATCCTCATGTTCACGTGACATTCTCCCTCTATGAGTGTCAACGTCCAAATTTCCTCTTTTTATAAGGACACCAGTCATACTGGATTGTGGTCCACCCTAATGACCTCGCTTTAACTTAATTGCCTCTCTAAACACTCCATCTCCAAACACAGTCATATTCTGAGGTGCTGGGGGTTAGGACTTCAACACATGCATGGGACACAATTTAGCCCATAACAGAGTGTTTGAGCAAGTGTGTTACCTGGCTCGTCTGTCCTACAGGGTCCACCTTAAGGGACAGGAGGGACGGCAAAGATGTGAGAAAGCCCAGAGCCCACAGAGGGGCTGGCTGACAATGGCTGGAGCAGGGCCTAGCATGGCTGAGTGGGATCCTGCCTGCCAGGTTGCCCAGACTTCAGTGAGCAGGATTTGCCGCTGCAGTCACCGGGCTTTGGAAAGAATCAGGGTGGCGAGGCAGGTCCTGAGGACTTGATTTCTAAAGTGGCCTCGCCCCCGCCTGCCCACCTCAGGCCCCTCCATACTCTGTGAGTTATCCCACCACGCCCCCAGCGCCCCTCTGGGTCATGCAGAGGGCAATATTTGCCTTCATGAAGGGCTTTTCAAGATCACCTATCCGAACACCCCCCCTTTCTCATCTCCTGCTCCTGTCACTCTCTAGGTTGGGAGGCAGTACCCCTACACCCCGCCATCAGGCCTTGAGCTCACGGGTCCTCAACCTCAACTGCAGGATGCAACCACCTGGAGGGCCCACTCCAGCAATCCTGATTTAACTGAAGCACACTTCCTACCACCCCAGCTCCAGATCTGAGCAGAAAACCACCCCCGAGCAGAGAACATTCTGGCATTGGATTCTGCAAAGCTAACTGTTCTAAACACAGGCGCCACATGAAAACTATGTCTCCAGCTCCCCTCCTGGGTTCCCTTCCCAGCCACGGGTCCCTCCCCACCCCCACCTGGCCTCTCCCTTTCTATCCCCTCCCCCAGTGTCCTCAGGCTTCCATGCCGGGGTCCTGTGCACCCCCCGGAGCGGAACGGTCCTTCTGGGAAGATGTCTCATCAGGGCCCTTTGCCCTGCTACGTCAAGAAGATGTGGGGTGGGGCTCAGGAAGAGATGGGAGCTGTTGTGGGGCGGTATCCTCGCAAAATGCATGTCCACCTGGCACCTCAGAATCTGCCCTTATTTGGTAATAGCATCTTTACACACGGACCAGTTAAGGTAAGGTCACACTGGGTTGGGAAGGAAGCTAAATCCAATGACCGGTGTCTTTACAAGAAGAAGGAAATTTGGACCGAGACCCACAGGGAGATGAAGTGAGGCAGCTACAAACCAAGTGAAACTGAGGGTCCTTATGACTTTGATTAAATTTAGTTTTAAATCCTAGCTCTAGAATTCACCTATGCCCCAGAGGCCCAGCCTTTCCCCTGGATAATCAGTAAGCCCCAGGCAGCAGAAGACAGTAGCCAGGACACGACTAATGGTCACAGGGTCTGACCCTCTGGCAGGTTCAAGGTAAAGGTAACATCTTGACCCAAGTATGTTTCAGCTCCTGAGCCTGAAGGTGGAACGACCCCCCCTGGCTGCTTTCTTATGAGATGGGACAGAGGGGCCCAGAGCAGACCTCAGAGCTGTCCTGAAGGCCTGAAGAGATCATTTATTACCCTTCCCTCGCTTCTGACCAACCAGCCCCCAGCACGACCCTGAACCCCTAACCCACGCTGTCTTGTGACTCCCCCTATAATCTGTAACCTACACACCATCGGGGAGGCCGGTCTTAAGCATTAGCTCCCGCCTCCCAATTGCCAGTTTGATTTTAAACTATTTTTGTTTCTATACTGCAAACTCCTGCTCATGCATCTCTTTGGGCCAGTGTGTGCAGACAGACGGACTCGAACACTGGGGTCCCAGGAACCCAAGGAATGCCCAGGATCGCCGGCCCCAATCAAAAGTCAGGAGAGAGGCAGGGGACAGATTCTCCCTCAGAGCCCCCAGAGGGAATCAGCCCTGTGCACACCTCATTTCAGGCTTCTAGCCTCCGGAACTGTGAGAGAAGGAATTCCTGTTGTTTTAGGTCGCTCCATTTGTGGTATTTTGTTACCACAGCCCTGAGAAACTGACAGAGAGCCCAAGAGTGGGGTGCACGAGGAACACCCCAAAACACCTCAGACAAAGCCTACCTCAGATTTCTGACAACCAAAGGGTAGGAACAGCTGGAGAAACTAGCCTGACAGGTACCAAGTGAGAGATACCAGGACCTCCCCCCACCCCTACACACAGACGCACAATGCACAGGAGTCCAGATGTCCAACTGTGGGGTGCCCCAGAAGAATGTGGGAGCTGGGAGACTTGCATGGGAGATCCAGATGCTAGCTCACTTAACCTCAGTGTCTTCATCCTGAAATGAGGTGTGACATGGGTGGAAGGCAGGCCAGTGTACACTCGATGGCCACATTGCAAGGATGACTTAAGGCGCCGCTCTGGGGCAGGGGAGGGGAGGAAGGCAGGCATGGGCTGGGAGGACTGGGTCAGGGTTTCATCAGGTGTTACTCTAGGATCGAGCTAAGACTGGAGCCTCCTGCTCCCACGGCGTCGCCCCCAGCCCGTCTTTAAATGCCTAGCTGTTCCAATCTTTGTCAGTGGAATTTACTTTAAGGATTTTAATAAAAAGGGCATCTTATGTGAGTTCCAACTGATATTCCCAAAACAGAAGGCTCAGAGCAGAGTGAGTTACTTTCTTCCCCAGCAAATTCCACAGAAAAGCAGCATCAAGTGCAATTGTAGAAAATTCCATATTCCTGTCCTCCCGGAGGGGACATTCAGGGGGGACACAATGGTTTATGTTTGAATGAGGGCCTCGCCTAAGATCTGAAAAATTCCTAAACAGGCAGTGGACAGCTGGGAGGTGGAGGACTGCATCGGACCATACTGATCACCACAGAGGCATCAGTTGTGAAAATGCCCACTGCACACGGGGAGCGTGCTGGGTGCTTCCTCAACCCCCAGCCCAGCAGCTGGAGGGCGTGGCCCACCTGGGGCAGGCAGTCAGGGGTTCCATCTTGTAGGTGGCAATTAAAACAAAAATAAATTCCAGCACAAGCTGGACCACCTTTTGTCATCACCATGGGAACCACACAACCCTCTTCCCCAAAATATCTTTCCTTGGTTTAAGTTCTAAACAGTTGCTGCTGTGACCGTTGAGTTTTAATAATATATAGGGAAATTTAAAATGAGCACATTTGTATTACTTACCTTTCAGTAAACATTATATCCCACACAGAAGTTCATTCTGAGAACAACCAACAGCATAGCCAGGCTCAGCTACCAGTGTTTGTTTTGAGAGTAAATTCCTGCGTTCCCTCAGGGTGCAGTTCGAGTACCCCACGCTCCCTCACTCCCTGCTCCCTCAGTGTTTGGTGTCCCTGCAGGCAGACAGCAGATTCAACACAGACAAGGAGGGCACTGCGAGAAGACAGAGCTGGAGTTACTGCCATTCTGTCATTCTGCCAGCACACAAAAATCTTGGAAATTTGTGTTTACAGGTTAGGACAGTGACATGGTAGAACCTGCAAGGTGTGTTATTTTTGTTTCATAAGTGAAAATTCTAGTCTGCACGTGAAAGATTTTACTGAATTTGAAAGACATCTTTAAAAATAAGACCTATGCTTCCTTAGTCATTGTTTTAAAACAAAAGGAATCAATACAATAATCACTGTTAGTGACTGTCAACAGTCTGTGGTCTGATCATTGGTGTCAATTCAGCGCCAACAGGAATCCCCAAATTTGGGGTTTCGCAAAGAGCAAAACTTCATTCAGCGCAGAACAGTTCAACACAGCATGGCTGGGGGGCAGCCCTGGGCCCAGGCTAGGCAGCTCTGCTCCAGCAGGACACCTCCAATGTCCTTCAGCCAGGAAGAGCACCCCCAGAGCCAGCAAGGACCTGGCATATATACACAGAAGTCCCCGCCCCCTGGTCCCTAATTGGTCCATCCTCTTGTAAATAAGGACTCCAAATCCTCAAAGTATGATTGGTCCAAAAGGCACTATCCTGATTGGTCAAAATAGAGGTGCTCTGACTGGCCAGTGAGATGTTTCTGGGGAGGGAGGGAATATAGCTGCTCAGCTCTGATTGGATGGGGAAACCCTCAGTCCTATTGGTCGAGATAGGATTCCAGGAACTCCTATATAAGGATTGGCTCAGGTGACATAGGTGCCGGCAGGCAGTTCAGTACAGAGGCAGGTAATTCAGTGCAGGCTTCTCTCTGCTGTGCAGCTTGCATGAGAGGTCCCTGCGTAGAAATGGCTACTAGGCTCTGTTTTTTAAAATTTGAGCCCAGTTAGCCACCAAGAGCCCTTCTTAGTAGGTGCCTTCTTTCTCAGTGTTCACATGATTGTCACAGGTCATTTTGTGGTGGAGAAGAGAAGGTGTTAATGTAACACCACTGATTTGTACACTTAAAAATGGTCAAAACAGTGCATTTTATGTGATATGTATTTCACCACAAATTTTTAAATGTATAATGTAATATGCAAAAACATTAAATTGTACTTTCAACGTGTTAAGTATATGGTATGTAAATTATATCTGAATAAAGCTGTAAAAAAAAAAAAATCTACTGTGGGTGTCATATAAGCTATATATGCCACTGAGTGGTGTTACCCTATTTTATAAAAGAGGAAACAGAGGCTCAGAGAGATGAAGTGACTTATTGAAGGTCACACAGCTGTTCAGAGGCAGCATCTGGCTTCCAGGTCAGGTCTGTGGGTCCACACTAACATGAGGTCCCCTTCTGCTCTGCCATTCTGCAGCCTTCAGCTCCTGCTGTGGCCCCTCCCTTGGTTGCTCAGGGAAAGAAGACGACTGACAGAGACCTTCACGGCGGGGGCCGGTCAGACAGCACTCCACAGCTCACCTGCGGGAGAGAGTGGGCATTAAGGGAGAGGAAGGTGACTGCACTTAGGAAATGCTGTCGGCAATGAGAGTGTATGCACATCCTGGGCCCAGGCTAGAGAGCTCTGCTCTGCTCCAGCAAGACACCTCCGACGTGCTTAGACATGACTCACCTGGGCATTAGACATGCCTGACCCTAGTTCCATCAGCCCCGAACAGGGCACAGTGAGAGTCCAAGCCGCCGAGAATTCAGGAGACCCTTGGCACTTGAATTCCTGTTCACAAACCTGGTCCAGTGAGAGACGGGAAAGCCCATGGTACACAGTAGTAACTCAATCCTGAGGTAGCTTTTGGAGTCCTGACCATACCCACAGGCCACTGTCACTGTGTTATCCAGAGCCCAAAACAATGGGCCTCAAATGGATCACCAGAGGCTGAGTTAAGTCCAGGAACCTCCAGCTTTAACAAGCCCACCCCACCCCTCCGTGATCCTTCGGGGCTCTGAGGCCCACACTAGGAGCACTGCTCAAAGTTCTCACTCCTGATTACTGGCTCATGTTGGCCAGAGACAGAGAGAGGTGGAGTTAATGAGAGAGAGACACACAGACATGAAGAAGGGGACAGGCCAGTGGGTCCAAATAGCCTGTGTCCCCCAGGGGAGATTTGGGGATGTCTGGAGACCTTCTGTGTCATCGAAACTGGGGAGCAGGTGCTATTAGCATCTAATGGGTGGTGGCCAGGGAAGCTGTTAAATATCCTACAGCGCATAGGATATCCAGCCCCAGTGTCAATATTGCTGAAGTGGAGACAGAGAAGAGGTAGAAACAGAATGACAGACACGGACACAGGAACTGGCATCATCTGAAGCAAACAAAACCAGGAAGGAACTAGGGGTAGGGGAATGGGGGGGGGGGGGAGAAGGGATAGGGAGGAGAAATGGGGGCAGGGACGGGGAGGGGGAGAGAGCTGGCAAGCAGGGAGGGAATAGGAGAAAGGGGGAGGAGGAGGAATGTGGGAGGGCTTGGGGAGAAGAGCTGAGAGAGGATGGACTGAGGGAAGGGGATGGGGGGTGGGAGGGAAAGGATACAGTTGGAGGCCCCACCTGATGCAAGTTCCAAATTTAATAGACTAAGATTTTAAAGATTTGAATAATAATAAAATGTCTGTGCTTCGAAAGAATATTTTAGCTGTGTCCATCCCAAAGGCTGGCAGAGCTCCACCTGGAGCCTGCAGAGAAGGCAAATGGGCCCAATTCAGCCACCAGAGGGGAGGGGAGAAAAAGAGACCCAGGAAGGGGTGGGCTTCAATCAGCCTTAGGGAAAAATTTAATCATTTCTTTTTTATATATATAAACACATCTTTATTGATTTCAGAGAGAGAGGAACATCAATGATGAGAGAGTCATTGATCGGCTGCCTCCTGCAGGTCCCGGACTGGGGATGGAGCCCGCAACCGGGGCACGTGCCCTGGCCAGGAATCGAACCCCGATCACCTGGATGCTAGGTTGATGCTCAACCACTGAGCCATGTGGGCAAGGCAAAATTTTAATAATTTTTAATGAATAAGCCTCTAGGTGTTGAAAAGGTGTGTTTGTTCTGCTTCCAAAGGCTTTCGGAGCACGTTTCTGGTCACATACTCAGCAGACTCCCCAGAAAGCCCATTTGCAAACCCCCACCAGTCCCCAGGCGCAGGGCTGAGCTCTGTGCAAGACGCATGGAATGGACCCTCCTTCCCTTCACTCAGAAGGAGCCGGCCCTTGGTTTTGACCTTCTGGCCTCCAGAACGGTGGGAAAAAGTTTCTGTGGTCTCAGCCACCCAGTGTGTGGCACTTTGTCGCAGCAGCCCTAGGAAGCCAGTACCAAACGTTTCCAGGAAAGAGAAGGTGAGAAGTGGCCCCCACGCGCACTCATTGCCCACGTGCTGAAGTCACATCAACGCCAACAGCCAACTCAATTCTCGACCCTGGAGGCACAGCACTCTTTCTGTTTGAACTTCAATTCTGTTCTTGACTCCTGACTGGGTAAACTGTCCTCGGAAACTCTCTTGGTTTTTACTCCTTGATCCACCCATCTCCTCCCGAATCCTCAATGGTCTCCCAGCAAGGCGCAGGCTGAGGTGTCTAACCCATGTGCCCTGTGGACCATAACTTCTTAGATTTTACTTTTGCCCAATTACTAGGCATGCTTCATAACAACCGAAGAACTTTCCATGAGTAGGGATGGGTGCCTCATCAAGCAGATTAAATGGATTCAGGATCTATCTTCCGGGGAAGGGCAGCTGACCTTGATATGAATTAGCCTGAAAAAATAATCAGATGTAAATCAAGAATAAGAGAGACTTAATTTTTTCTTAACTTTAAGGGAAACATGGTTATCTCAGAAAATGAAGCCAATGATCCTCCTGGGCCCCAGAATTCAAACGGTGTTTATAAACATGTAATTCAGCTACTATTTGGATTAAATGGGCCTATGAGCTAACTGGGGACATGTTATCATTTTACTATTTCCTTCAGAGAAAATATTTTCCAATTTACATATCAAACAACTCAATGGGCTTTTAAAGTAAGACCTGTTTTAAAGTTGGAGCTATCTGTACAGCTGTTTCTCTACAGTTCTACAAAAATATTTTTTTTCTTTACTATGAAATTGAGTTAACACGTAAAATACTGCTTTATGTCATAATAAAAATATGATGGTTTTTTTTGCCCAGCCAGCATGGCTCAGCAGTTGAGCATTGACCTAGGATCCAGAAAATTGAGGTTCAATTCCCGGTCAGGGCACATGCCCAGGTTTTGGGTTCGATCCTTAGTTGGGGGCGTGCAAGAGGCAATCGATCAATGACTCTCTCACCATTAATGTTTCTGTCTGTCTCTCCCTCTCCCTTCCTCTCTCTGAAATCAATAAAGATTTTTTTTTTAATATGATGGTTTTTAAAAATTGTATAAATGTAGAGTAGTATCAGAAATTATCTTCCTCCCAAATGTTATATCTCATATTTTAAAATTTTGTGTGTGTTTGTTTAAACATTAAAGAGTAATGTTTAGCTTGGCCATCATGGCTCAGCGGTTGAGCATCAGCCTATGATCCAGGAGGTCACTGGTTCAATTCCCAGTCAGGACACATGCCTGGGTTTCGGGCCTTGATCCCCAGTAGGGGGCATACAGGAGGCAGCCGATCAATGACACTCATCATTGTTGTTTCTATCTCTCTCCCCTTCTCCCTGAAATCAATAAAGATATATATTCAAATATATATATAAACATTGGTCTTTTTTTACTATATATATTTTTATCCTCTGGTGAGGGTATGCTTATTGACCTTTTAGAGAGAGAGGGAGAGAAAGAGAGAAAAAAATCCATGTGAGAGAGAGACCTCAATCGGCTGCCCCCTCCCCCACCACCCAAACCTACCCTCCAGCCCCCACCCCCAGAGCATGCTCTGGGACAGGCTGGGCCTGTGCCCTGACCAGGAAGCAAACCCCACATCCTGGAGCATTGGAGAGTGCTTCAACCAACCCCGCCACACCAGCCAGGGCAACGAATAATGTTTAATGTCTCTTTCCTTTCATTCATTGATAATAAACCTTGTGACAATTTTCTTTTTCTTTTTTTTTAATATATCTTTATTCATTTCAGAGAGAGGAAGGGAGAGGGAGAGAGATAGAAACATCAATGACGAGAGAGTCATTGATTGGCTGCAACCGGGCATGTGCCCTGAGCAGGAATCGAACCCTGATCTCCTGGATCCTAGGTTGATGCTCAACTGCTGAGCCACGCCCAGCTGGGCCCTTGTAACAATTTTTTCCTTCAGTTTTACTATCCTTGCTCTCTTTCCCTTAGGGTTCCTTAGGAATGGAGGTTTTCCCTCTTTAGACGGACAATGTTTTACAGAATCAGAGAACTTGAGATCTTAGAAACTATTGAGTCAACAAGCGTTAATTGGATATTGAATATTTGCTAAATGGACCAGCCATACGCTACAAAGCACAAGGTTGGACTGGGGCCATGGGCTCCTGGCAAACGTTCCAGCATGTTTGCCCAAACAGAAAAGGCCCGGAAAAGAGTGCATCTACCTTGTTTTGAAAGGCTGAGTTTCAACTGCAGGACAATTGAGCTTGTGTTTATAAACCCAGCTATTTAAAAGGATGCGTGACTTATCTTCCAGTTAAAATACCACGCCAATGTGTAAGGCTGAGATCTGTCAGCTAACGCCAGTAAACAGGAGAACAGAAGTGCTCAAACGAAATCATTTCTAGTTGAATTAGTTGTTTATGATAATACTGTTTTCTTTTTTGCAACTGTTTGGAACCAAAAAACCAACAACAAAAAACGCACACACAATCTTGATAACTCTTCTTTTCAGAAGAACTCCCCTCTAGAATTCTCCCTGGGGATGAGGGACAGTTACTATCATTAGATGCTAGAGAAGCTACTAAGAAGACATTACTGAGTGTTTATAATGTGCTAGCTATTGGGATACGCAGGCTGTGCCCAGTATCTCATTTAAACTTCCTAAGAAATATCTGAGGTCATGCATTTATTAGAACTAAGTTCAATTACAAGTTCACCAAGACCCAAAATGACAGTGGCCTATATAAGGTAGAAGTTCACTTTTCTGTCATATAGAAATCTGACATAAAGTGGTCCAGGGCTGGGGTGGCAACTCCCTGGTGTCATATTCTGCCTTACTGGTCTGCTATGAGTGCCCTCCATTCTCCAGTCCTCATGGTCCATACGGCTGCTCCACCTCCAGCCATTACCCCTGCAACCCAGCCCAGGGGAAGGAGGAGAGGGGAGAAGACAAGCAGCCTCCAGAAGCTTCCCACACCACTTTTACCTACGTCCCACTGGCCAGAACTTGGTCACATGGCTACACAAAGCTGCAAGGGAGGTTGAGGAATAGAGTCATTATTTGGTGTAGCCACGTGCCCAGCTAAACTCGGAGGAGAAAGGATCTCCGGATATAATGAGCAGTCTTTGCCGCAGGTAAGATTCTATCGTTAATCCTGCTTTACAGATGAGAAAACTTAGAAGATAGTAACTCAATCAAGGTCACAGAATTAATAAGTAATGAGCTAAGATTTACAAAGCCTATTTTTTGATGTTTTTTTCTCATGCACCTTGCATCAGTAAGGTATTAGGCTTTAATTCCTGTATGTTGCTCAGAAGAGAGAAATTATACAAACACAGTGCATTTAGAATTTTATCTTTTTAAGCTCAGATCACTACTTATTTTATCAAATAGAAATTTTAGAAGGACAGCTATCTGTGTGACAGAGAACAGTGTGGACACTAACAACAAATAGGGTTTCCGTTTTCTCCAGGAAATGTGAACAAATGGGCCAGCCCTGGTCACACCCCAGAGGGGCTGTGAGCACAGGTCAGTCTTCCCACTCCATCCAGGGCTCACTGTGGCTTTGGAATGAGCACCTTATACCCTTCACAGAAACTAACCTAAAATGGGCTGCAGACCTAAACTTAAAATGTGAAATTATAAAACTCCTAGAAGATAACATAGAAGAAACCTAGACAGATGAACTTGAGTACAGCAATGACCTTTTAGGCACAACACCAAAGGCACAATCCATGAAACGAAATTATTGATAAGCTGGGCTTCATTAAAAT
Organism: Miniopterus natalensis; assembly: GCF_054644295.1. Taxonomy (NCBI): domain Eukaryota; kingdom Metazoa; phylum Chordata; class Mammalia; order Chiroptera; family Miniopteridae; genus Miniopterus; species Miniopterus natalensis. Next base: position 87,961,726 of record NC_142083.1, read on the forward strand.
TTAAAACTTCTACTCCTATGGAAAACAATGTCAAGAGAATTAAAGGATAAGCCAGGTAAGCCACAGACTGGGAGAAAATATTTGCAAAAGATACATGCAATAAAGGAATGTTATTCAAAATATATAAGGAACTCTCAAAACTCAACAATAAGTAACAACCTGATTAAAAAATGAGTGAAAGGATTAATAATCACCTCATCAAATATACACAGATGGCAAATAAGCATGAGTAGATGCTCCACACCATATGTCATCAGGAAATGCAAATTAAAACAACAGTAAGATACCACTACACACCTATTAGAATGGCCAAAATCTGGAACACTGACAACATTAAATGTTGGCAAGGATGTGGAGCAACAGGAACTCTCATTCATTGCTGGTAGGATTGCAAAATGGTGCAGCCACTTTGGAAAATAGTCTGGCAGTTTCTTATAAAACTAAACAAACTCCTACCATATAATCCAGCAATCTGGCTCTGTGGTATTTACCCAAAGAAGCTGAACACTATGTCCCCACAGTAACCTGCACATGGATGATTGTAACAGCTTTAGTCATAAACTAAATGTTCCAGACAAGGGAATATTATTTAGCACAAAAAAGAAATGAGCTATCAAGCCATGAGAAGACATAAAGGACCCTTACTGGATATTACTAAGTGAAAAAAGCCAGTCTGAAAAGGGTATATACTGGATGATTCCAACTCTGTGGCATTATGAAAAAGGTAAAATTTGGAGATAGTTAAAATATCAGTGGTTGCCAGGAATTGAGGCAGAGAGAGGAATGAGTGGGCGGAGCACAGAGGATTTTTAGGGCAGCAAAAATACTCTGACACCATAACGATGAATACATGTCATTAACATTTGTCCAGTCCCCAGAATGTACACCAAGAGCGAACCCTAATGCAAGCTATGGGCTCCGGGTGAAAATGACGCGTCCTTGCAGGTTCATCCTACTGTGACAAATGCACCACTCCAGTGGAGGATGCTGAAAATGGAGCAGGCTGGGCATGTGTGGGGGCAGGGGATCTATGAACAATCTCTGTACCTCTTTGCAATTCTGCTGTGACCCTAAAACTGCTCTAAAAAGTCTTAACATACAGTCAAGGAGCCTCCTAAAATTTACCTATGTGTATGTTTCTAGGAGGGTCAAAGGCCCTGTACCAAGCCCCCGCCCCCTTAATATCAGCAGTCTGGGTTGATGGCTCTCAAATGTCAGCATGATCCAGAATGACCTGGGGAGCGCGGTAGAATTCTGGATACTCAGCAACCCTGCTCCCCCCAGCAAGGCCTGATGGGGGGGGGGGGGGGGGGTCCAGGATCTTTGTTATTAAGCCTCCTACCAGATGACAGTGGTGCAGGTCCCAAGACCACACTGAAGGAACACCTCCCCCCAGGCATCTTGATGTAAGGCTTCTTGAAGGGTATTTGTCGCACTGACATTCTCAGAGGCTTCCAGAAAACAAGCTGCCTGCCCGGGTGCTGGCGCCCTGTCTGGGAGGCCGCAAAGGACAGCTGCCCTGTGGGCCGGGAGCCTCTAGGTGGCAGTGCCCAGCCAGAAACGAGCCAGCGAGGCCCAGGGAGGCAGAGAGCAGCTCAGGGCCACCAACCCACCTCCTGCCCCAGTGGCTCACACGGTGGCGGGACACGCAGATAGGTGTCCACCGAGTGATGCGTGAATGAACAAACGCACGAACAATCACTGGAGGGTCTGAGATTCTCAATAACGATGGTAACTAACATGTATTGAAAACTTGCTGCTTGGCACTCTTCTACCCAAATTAGGATCACGCTGCCTATATTTCTCATTCTGTTCTTAGTTTTTCCCCATTTCCTGAAATTCTCTTCAAAAGTATGCATTATGAAGACATTATAATTTTCCACCTAATGAGGCTGATGTGTTTAATCAGTCCCTTAGCATAGGTTTTTAAATTGTTTTTCTTTCTGTCTTCTGCTCCAAATGCTACTGCATTTCATATTGTTACATAAGAATCAGTTTCCACACCTCTCATTGGTATCAATGTTTAGAAAAGGACTTTATACAATCAAAAGGGGGGACCGCTTTTTGTTTGATTGTTTTTGTTGTTTTGCATTGATTTCAGAGAGAAGGGAGAGAGAGAAACATAAATGATGAGAGGGGGTCATTGAGGGGCTGCCTCCCACGTGTCCCCTATTGGGGATCGGGCCCAAACCCCCTGCATGTGCCCTGACTGGGACTCGAACTGCGACTTCCTGGTTCGTGGGGCGGCTCAACCACTGAGCCGCACCAGCCGGGCAAGGCAGGGCCATTTTTAAAGATCTTAATATATATGGTCAACTTATTTTTCAAATTGTGGTAACACTTTGCCCTCTCGGGAGCAGCACGAGCGAAGGGACACCATCTCAGACCTCCCCGCACAAAGCCCACTTATCAGTTCAAAGTTGTATTCAAAACACAGTATCTCCTGAAACTTTGAATTTCACAAGGCAAGGTTGAATCTTTTCATCAAAAATTGATTGGTCATTTGTATTTCTGTTTCTGAATCTCTTTTATTTCTCCTTTTTGGCATATTACTTTCTTATTCACATGTATATCTCCCACTGCGGGCATGTGCGTGTGCATAGTAGGGACATTAAATTTGTCATACTCCCTTTCTCCTTTCAATTTTGTTTATATTGGTGAAGTTTAGATTTATACTCATAATCGTTTTTATTTTTAAAAATACTGCCCATTACCTTTATGCTTATAAAGTTAAATATTCACATATATTTTCCTCCCGTTTTTAATCATTTGTTTCACATTTAACTCTTTAACCTGGGAACATGAGACGATGCTCTAACAATTTTTCCCCCAAATAGTCCATTTTCCTGACAACATTTGTTGAATAATCCATCCCTTCCCTGTCACTTTGCTGTTTCCTGATGGAACACCAAGTTCTTACAGAGACCAGGGTATTTTCTAGTGTCGACCCTGTTTTAGTATTGGTGCTAATGCCTAACCTTTAATTATTGCTGCTTTATGTTTTAATTTCTGTATTTTATTTCAAAATCTCCTTAGCTGTTCTCAGTTGCGAATTCTTTTAGCTGAACCTAAATACTTCTGACTTATTTCCAAAAATCCCTTTGGACTTTTATCAGAACTATAAATTCAACTATAAGTTAATCTGGGAAGAATCAACACGGAGAGAAAAAAATGGGCACTTGAAGACAGTGTTGGAGGTTGAAGAAATCGACCTTTTAGGAAGGCAACTGGATGTATGCTTTGACCCAGAATTTCCACTTTTTGGTACCTAGAAATCTCACAGATACACAAAAAAGATGTTCACTGCACTACTTTTTGCAACAAACAACACAGAAATAAGCACATCACATAGATGGGCTAATAAATTATGGTATAGCCAAATCTGAAACCCTGGCAGCAGGCTGGCTCTCGACTTCATGTTAAATGAAGGAAAGCACACTGCTAAACAAATGCCTACAGGATGACTCCATCACTGTTTGTTGTTTTTAGTTTAAATGCATTTTATTTTTACACAACCTACATGACATGTTTTTTCTTAAAGACAATGTCTCTGCTCCAAATAAATCAAGGTAGAGTAGACGTGGGCAAATGCTTTCTGTTAAGGACCAGATAGTAAATATTTTGGGCTTTGTGAACCATAAGGTCTCTGTCACTGTCAATATGTGAACAAATGAGTGTAAATAAATTTTATTTACAAAACAGGCAGTGGGATGAATTTGGTCCTCAGGCTCTAGGTTGCTGACTCCTGGTCCAGAAAGAAAATTACCAAAATTTGTGGTTCGGTTGGACCGTGGTCCTGATATGCCAGTTGTGGGTTCAATCCTCGGTAGGGCACATATAAGAATCAACCAATGAATGCATAAATAAGTGGAACAACGGATCCTCTCTCTCCTCTCTCTTTGCTCTCTCTCCCCCCCCCTTCATCTCTCTCCAAAAATCAATCAATAAAAATTTTTTTAAAAAAAGAATGAAGGCTTTATTTTTTTAAAAAAAGAAAGAAAAAGAAAATTACCAAAATTATATCAGAGATTGCCTCTGGGAAAGAACCAGAATTGGGGCTTGGGGGATAAAAGGGGCTATTAACTCTATCTCTTTTATCAATAAATAAATACATATAGTGCTTACTATATGGCAAATGCTATTCTAACTATAAATATTAAGTAATTCATTTCAGCCTCCTAACAACAACTTGAAATAGAAACTATCATTATCCACATCTTCCTGAGGCACAGGAAGGTTAAAAGTAGGTTTGCTAGAGGCCACACACTCATCAGTGGTGGAACCAGGATTCAAATCCAGGAGCCTGAGCCAAAGATTGCACATCAGCATTACTTTTTTAGTCCTGCTGTTTTTTCTTTTTTTAAATAGTGCTTTAATATTCTAAACCAGCCACTTTAATCAAAAATTCCATTTTTATACTAAAGAAAAAGCATAAGTGGGAAAAGAAGCCATTTTCTCTTTATGCTGAAACCATGAAGCACCACCATTTAACTGGAATCATAAAGAACCAAGTTAATCACATAAATGATGCCCAGGGCCATGCTTCCCACTGGGTCACAAGTCCCACAGAAGCAAGCCCAGGGCCTTGATCAGATATGGAGAGTTACACAGAAGCAGAGTCCAGATTTTAAAGGCCCTAAGCTTGAGTCCCAGCTGGGCATCTCCAGACAAGTGACACAACCTCTCTGAGCAACAGCTTGTCCAGTGGCAAAATAGGCACATACATACACATGCCTTAGGGGTTGTCATAGCCAGGCAATGGGATTTGCATGCAGAGCACTCAAGACACAGTTGAGAAATGGAGATTACATAAATTCCTGCACAATTGGAGGACTTCCTGTTTGTCTCAGAGAAGCCAGAGCCTGCTTTGCCCACAATGATGGTTTCATCTCCTGCCAAAGGCTAAGAGAAGGATTATAGCCACAAGGGCGACTTCAGAGGCAAAGCCCTAATGGGCAGGCCCAAGGCACCACCAGAACCCCATCTGATACAATCTGGGAATGGAGGGAGTAGGGGGTGGGTGAGCAGGGTCTAAACCCTGAGAGTAAGTATCTGAAGTTATACTTCACTGATTCCTGAGTATCCCAACCCAGGAGACCCAAATCCAGAGTTGATGAGGGCCCATTTTAGAGGTGGGCAAATCAAGGCCCAGAAAGTCGCATGGCTGGTTCGGAAGGAGCCTGGAAAGGCATCTGCCCATTCCTCCAGCTGTTCAGACCCAACAGAGACGCCAAAGCTAGCTCCATCCACAGAATGTGCTGGCTGGGCCAACAGGGTCTCTTTAGACACAAGAATTAAAGTCCTTAAATGGAGTGCACTCTGCAATTCACTGTCATCTCCAGGCTGCCAGCTTCAGTCATGTATCTGACCCCATCAGCATCAGTGCGCCACCCCCCTCACCCCATCCCTTGCGGGGAGTTTTCACAGGGGTATTACCCATTTGATAGGAAAAGCAACGAAGGCCCAGACCAGGCAGCAAGTTCAAGATTAGAGTAAGGCCTGGCAGTGTGGGTCCTTCCAAAATGACCTAGCAACTGCATCAGACATGGGGGAAAGGTGCTCCTTAGGGGAAGAGGACTGTGGGATCTGGCAGCAGACTTCTTGGGTTCAAACCCTAACTCTGGATTTCTGGAGCCATTCATTACCAGGGACCCCCCTTCCCCGACAAGCCCTGTCCTGGAAGGACGGTCCCTTTAAGGCTTTGGAAATGGCCCAGCCATTTCCTTGGAGCTGACTCGGACACATTTGTCTTCCAAATTCCAGGCCCAAGCAGGAAGTGAGTCACCACAGAAGAATGCAAGACTCCCAGCCTTAGGCAGGCTCTCGGGGCCAACCACAGGGCCTCCTGTGGGTGTCAGGCCTTTGCGGGGTGTATAACTGATTTGTAGGTGGGGGAACAAGATTTCAGCATCTACTTGCATTAGTAAATGGTGTGCAACTAGAGAAAGTCTTAAATCCAAGTTCATCTGAGTTGACCAGTCAAGAAGGTCATAGGAGCATCTTTTGGTCACTGGACAAGACAGGGCCCCAAACGAGAGCTTATTGAACACACACTCAATCCAGCTAAATGATTTACGTGTCCAAAACCCTATGAGGCAGTTACTTTTGTCATCCCTACTTCTCAGATGAGCAAACTGAGGCTCAGGTTAAGGTAACTTGCCCTAGGTCCTGCCACCCCAACACTCCCCAGTCCTCTTGAATTTGAAGCCACAGATCTGGGTTCAGACCCTGGTTTGGCTGCCCCCTTAACCTTTCAGTGCCTCTGTCTTCTCATCTGTAAAATGGGGTCCCCTCATCCCTTCAAAAACTATTTACTGAACATCTACTCAGTGACAGGCACAAAGACAGGTTAAAGAGCAAACACAGACTCCAGGAAATGTTCACCAAAACAAAAGTATACCAAAATAAAATCACAAGACATAATGAAAAACAAAGGGCAGAGAGAAAAATGCAGGTGAGGAGTCTGAGAAGACGACATGTTAGACGAACAGAAATGAGTAAAGAAGTGGACAGCCTTTTCAAAAAGTGGGCAGAAGGGCATCCCAGGAGCAAGATATAAATCAAAAGAACTCCACACAGTATTCCTAAAGCTTGCAGCTGAGTAACTGTTAACCAGAAGCCTCTGGGGTTTCAGTGGGGTGGTCCCCAGACCTGCCGGATTATGCCTGGGGGGGGGAATCCTCACTGCTAGCACCCACTGAGATTGCCAGCCGGGGTGACAGCAGGCATGGCCCAGGCCTGGTCCTCCCCAGCCTGAGACAGCACCAGCTCCACACTTGGGTGCTGGAAATACCAACTACCCGCCCTCTGCGTTCAAGGGGCCTCCCGCAGTGCTGGGCTGTGAGCCTGTGCAAGGATGTAACTGTCAGCCAGTGACTCTACCGGCTTGCTACCCATGCCTAGGGATGTCACTGCTCTGGCTTCCACAGCCGGAAGTCCACTGCATGGCGGACTCAGCAGTCAGGAGTCTATTTAAAACAGGATTTCATTGGGATGCTTTTATCTCCGGAGGTCAGGTCCCAGGCAGCTTCACAGGAGCCCACCTGTTGTCTTCATGTTGCGGCCACAAGCTGTCGGGAACAGGCCGTTCCTTCCCTTTGGGGTAGGTGTCGCCAAGGATAATCTTGGTGACATTCCCAGCACTTCCCCACCTCTTCCCACCTGGGAAGAGCCTCCGAATTACCAGCCTTTGGACAATTTGCCAACCACTTCAACTCCCCCTCCCCCCTTCCTCATCCCCATGGAAATATGAAGGAAATGCTATCTTGTAGCCAGGATTAAGAATTTAGTGCCGACCTCCAGTCAGGTGCCCTTAGACACTACCTCATTTCACTCTCACAAACAAACCTCTTTACAGACGAAGAAACTGAGGCAGTGGCTAAAGAACTTGCCAGGGTGGATTAGTGACACCGTAATCACGAGGCTCCAGGACTTGCAGGGACAGCAGCAGTGCGGGATCCACAAGAGCCTGTTGCATGCCCAGCCCCTGCACAGGGCAGTGGCCACAAAACCAGGCACTGAAACATCCATCTGGTCATCTGGTAAACAGAGACAACAGTACCTACCCAACAGCAGGATGAGCACCCAGGGCCTCTTTTTTCATTATTATTTTTAACCCCCACCCAAAGATTATTTTTTTCCATTGCTTTTTCGGGGGGGGGGGAGGAGAAACATCCATGAGAGAGACACATCGATTGGTTGCCTCCTGAACTTGCTCCCAATGGGGTGGGGGATTGAGCCTGCAACCGAAGTACATGGTCTGGTCACAATCGAACCCGGGACCCTTCAGTCTGAGGGCCAATGAGCTAACCACTAAGCAAAACCCGCCAGGGTGTGGATCTTTAGACCTTATGACAATACTCATTACATAATAAAAGATGCAGATCCGTGTAGGCTGGTCAGGGGAAGAGCTCCACCCTACTTTAACTGAAAACAAAAGTGCCCCTTAGAGTGTACACAGCCCCTTTTGTAGATTTTTCAGGAAAACACATATAGGTTGACGTAAGTAGATTTTTTAAAAGTGTACCCAGTAATTCTTTGACAAGATAGGGAGATGTGGGGTCTGATCTTTTGGAATTGCTCTTGTAACAGGATTCCAAGTAGAGCCGACATGCTCAAGGACCAAGGTTCTTCCTGTTTTCTGCTGTCCATCAACCTCAGCCTTGGCCCCTTTCCCTTGCAGCTGCAGGCCACACAACTCCAGGCTTGCGGGCACCCATGACGACATCCATGAAGAGACTGCTAAGGCAGGCTTTTCACTTTGAGCCTTTCTGCATTTTTCCCCAAGTGTATTTATCATCAACATGTCTTAAACAGAGGTAACCGGGTGGTCGGACTTAAGACCCATTTTTTATTCTTTAATTGGCCTTTTTTAAAAGATCCAAAAACCTTTGGATTTAATATGTGTAAACTAGAAGTCCAGGAATCTGTATTGTAAACCTTTACCACAGTGACAGCCCCACCAGGAGCAGAAGGCTCCACTCCTGGTGAGTCACCATTCACCTCGCCCTCGGGCTCTGTGGGTGTGAACTTCCTCCTGCCCACCACCCCCATGCCCTAGTCAGGTCCAGACTTCCTCAAAGCCTGAGGAACTAAAGGTGGATGGATGGGTGGCAGCCGGAAGGCAGGGGTGCAGATCTCTGACAGCTCCAGCTGCCCTCAGCCTCAGGGCCAGCTGAGGAAGCCCAGAGCCACTGGCCATCTGCCCAGAGCCAAAGCAACATTCCCCTCAGAATTCTCTGCAGAATGCACAGAAGGTCCTTGGACGGCGGTTCTCTACTGGAGGGGCTGGAAAAATGCCAGTGTTGGGTGGCACCACGGAGTCCCAGTTAGTTGGTCTGGGCACACTCTCACCATGGTTGATTCTGTGCAGGCAGGTTGAGAACCACAGAACTGGAGGGGAAAGGAAATGGGGAAACTGGCTAGTGTGGAACCCAGAAAGCTCCCCAACACTCTAAGGGAATTTTATCCAGCCAGATGGAGAATGAAGGGAACATAATCACTAACGTGAGCATTAACCATGTGCCAGCTGTCCTGGGTATCTTTTCAGCACACACCAGAGGCAGGGCTCACCTACACCTCACCAACCCTCAAGTCCTGCTCTTAACCACCATACCCTGCTTCCTGACAGACCGTGAGGGCCCACAAGGAAAAACAGGGACTTTTCATGAAAACCTAGAAAATTTCTTTAATCCACCTTGTATCTACTCATTCAAGAAATGTCCAAGTACAGTGGTACCTCAGTTTTTTAATGTAATCCATTCCAGAAGACCGAGTTCTGAAACGTTCGAAAACCAGGGATCAACAGCCAACAGCTAGGCCTCAGGATCTTGCCCTCAGCAGCAGCTGTGTGGCATGTTCAACTTCCAAGGCGTGTTTGAAAACCGAAGCATTTCCTTCTGGGTTTATGGTGTTCATAAACCAAAATGTTCGTCAACAGACACATTCGAAAACTGAGGTATCGCCTGGCCGGGCGTGGCTCAGTGGTTGAGCATCAACCTAGGATCCAGGCGATCGGGGTTTGATTCCCAGTGGGGCACATGCCCAGGTTGCGGGCTCGATCCCCAGTCGGGGACGTGCAGGAGGCAGCCGATCAATGACTCTCTCATCATTGATGTTTCTCTCTCTCTCCCCCCTCTCTTTTCCTCTCTCTGAAATCAATAAAGATATATTCAAAAAGAAAAAGAAAACTAGGTTCCACTGTGCTGCATTCCAGAGCAAGCCAGGTTTTCAAACTGGTAATGAAATCAGTGCAGTAGCTCATACACAGCACACTATTCAATGAAACAGCAAGAAACCCTCAAGGATGGTGAACCAGACTTGGGTAAGAACTGCTCTCTAAAACTCGTCTTACTTATGGTGGATATGTGTGTCTCCAAATGAAGTCTTGATGGGAGGCATTTCTGTAGATCACAGTCCAAAACATTTGAGAAACACTGAGATGGGCAAGAGACAAGCCTTAATATACAGGACATAACTGTGTTAGCAAACAGTTCTATTATGTTTATGTTAACCTACTTGGCAGTCGCCAATTTCTAGATGACCATGAAATCAACATTGCCACAGTGGTTATGACATCACCTTGGGAGAAGAGATGGGGAAAAGCCATCTCCCACTGCACTCAAGGATGACTTGGGAGGTGTTCCCTTCCCCCAAGGGATTTCAGCTCTGGCAGCACACTCCTGAGGAGTAGCAGGTCTGAAAATCCTCCAGTCTCAAAGTTGCAGTGGCACATACCCTGGTGGATTTGTGGAGAAAAACATCTGGATTATGAATCCACTTGGCCCCCAGGTGCTAAAAGCAGCCCAGGGAAATCAGTGGTGGCAGGCTGACCCAAAGACCCCAATCCTTCTTTCTCAGTCAGGCTACAAATCACTGTTCTTGGTGTGCTGAGCTGTCCTTGCTGCGGAAGCTGGATAAAACTTAAGACCCCTGAAGCTCTCAAAGGCAGCTCCACGCTCCCAGCAGCTCAGAGAACGCACCTACCAGACCTAAAAGGGAGGAATGCCACAGCCCTCAATAAAGAGTACAGTTGTGCTGTGACGGGGTGCACCAAAGCTCTTGCAACACACAGCAAAAATGCCTCAACTTCGACTCAAAAGGCATGGCGCTTGACCTGAGGATTAAATACCAAGGAAGTTAAGCTGCCCATACTTACTAGTCTGTGGCTTCGCCTTGGCAGGCATCCAGCCTGTCTGAAAAATAGGCTCTCTCTCACATGTGGACAAGCCTTCACAGTACACAAGTGTCGCCATGTGTTTGGTACCTGCCCCCCAACTCCCTCTGGTTTCAAATTGTACCAGAACACAGTGAAATCTATTTTCAAGACTGGAGCTTCCAAGTTCCCATCTCCTAGAATGACAGTGTATTACCCACCACTCACTCCTCAATTAGCACCAACCAACCAACCGGCATTATTTTCATGGCTACATACACAAAACACTTATAAACACAGAAAACGATTTGGAAGGTTGCTCTCTAAAACTACTGTTTTTACCTCAATAGTAAAGGTGAAGGAGGAGGGCAAGTGAAAAGGGCCCTTATACTAATGCCTGTTTTTCTGTGTGTGTGTGTTTTGGGTTTTTTCACAGAAATGCCTGTGTTAAGTTTTTCAATGGCACATTTTTTAAAAAACTCTCAGCCATTCTAGAGTCCTCAAGGGCTTCACTGATGTGAGGCAGAGTACAAATGTAGGTGTAAATTATGGAATCCAAGTCACTACACTTCACATCATTTTCTATTATACCTACTGCAGATGATGAAACTGAGCCCAGAGAGGCCCAGGTTCCCATACATAGTAAGTGGTGGCGTCAGCACTCACAGCCACATTAATTTCAAGCAAAAATTCTCTCTCCGTATGAGGGGGCAAAAAGCAAGTGCAAATGGTAAGCTCCCTTCTGCCTGCAAGTAGCAGAGATAGCCAACCTCGGCTAAGACACAGGGGCAAAGGCACTTTTGTCATCAAGTTCAAGGAGGTATTACCATTCCTTGCAGAAGGTACTTTGGTAGGACCCATCTATGTTTTCAATATGAATTCCTTTGAGTCAGCAATTTTACCTGCAGACATTCTATAAGCTGTTGTGTGGCTTAATTTTTGCAGTTTTACATGTTCTTTGAAGTATTAATACAAATAAAATGAGGGACCATCAGAAACTTGGAATAGCATCAATGAAACTTTCCCAGTTTTGCTGAGGGCTACAAATTTGTGTTAACCCTTAAAACCCTCTTATGTCACAGGCTGCTATCTAGTGAACTTGACAGAGAACATGCAAGTCCCATCACAGGAAGTAAAACCCTGGATCTCACATCAAATGCATCAGTCCCACACATAGAACAACAGCCAAAATACTATCCCCACAAAAACATCACACACCTCAGAAACATTCCAACATGGAGTCTGGAAGGTCATCTGAACTGATCAAAGTTCTAACAGCTTTCAAAGGGAGTGGGGGTGGTGGGAACTACAAACATCTGATCAGAACAACCTTCTTTAAGTAATAAATCTTGTTTCTTTTAACTTTAATAAACAAGGGGTTTTTTTCTGACCTTATTTGAAGGAACCTTCCAAGTCACTCCATTCCAAGAGGTCATAATGTATTTCTGAAGATAACCGACCTCATCACTGGACACCTAAGTAATCAACCTAATAGACAAAGTGACAGATGTATGAAATACAATGCAATGAAATTAATTTACTAACACAGTCACTACACTTCTCAAAAAATATAGGCAGTAATCATGCCAAAACTTAAATGACTTTTCATAATTTTCTGAAAGTAATTGTGCTGTCCATGTCCCTAAGTAAAGGCCCCATTTCCAAATAACCTCTTGGCATCTTGACCTTCACTGCACTCTGAGGTTGGCTTCACCCTCTCAGTCAGACCCTGGCCATCCCCTTACTATACAGGGAGCTAGCCCAGCTTTCACTGCTGTAGGGAAACCTTAAAGCCCAAAGTCACAATTACTCAAGTAATGAGTTCCAAGTAGCCCTTAGATAAAAAATGTAGGTGGCTAGCTCTTTTTTAAAAGCCTGGACTTCATTTGATTACATCAAAGAGTTATTCAGATATGATGACCAAAACAAAACTGCAGACAAGCCCCATGGTTTTTTGGTTTTTTAAATCATTTATTCATTGAATGATTTAAAGTGTGTACCACTACTCCAGTTGGATAAACCACATTGAAGAATTTGACTGCAGGTCTTCGGATTCAGCCAAATGTTTTCCATTAATTTTGCTCAATAAAATACCAGACATTTTAATATTTTAATGCTTCAGCCATGCTCAGAACACTGCAGTATAAGGATGACTTCAACCCTCTCATGCCAAGTTAAGATGACAGGAACAGAACTAATGAGCTATGATGTCTAAAAGAATCAGATAATCTACCTTATGACGAAAAAAGGTTCTATTCCCCAAAAGCAAAGTGCTAAGTTTTAAAATTCAGCCTACAATGTCCTCAAGAGACTGGGGGGGGGGGGGGAGGGGTGTCATTATTTAAAAAGTACCACACAAATATGCAATCTTCCATGATTCATTTTGTATCTAAAATGGTACAAAGAAAGGCTTCAAAAATCTAGCAGTCAGAACTAACTTTTCCTAAGAGAAATAATTTTCCTTTCTAATCTTAGGTCTCAGGGGTAGTCTGTGCTTAGGTGGCACAGGAGAGAACAATGGGATGGAAAAGGAAGAAAGGAATTATAGGTGATTAAATGCAATGGAAAAAAGTAACAAATGCTAAAGTTTTCAAAAACTTTAATGGAGCCAATAAGGCATATAAATTGTGTTCTGGCAGACAACAAGACCTGCTTTCTCTTACCAAAGAAAATGGCACATATTTTATCAAAATTTGACAATTGAGAGTAAAGGGTACTGAGATTAAGCATCAGAGCACCAACTTAAACAAAAACAACCCCCAAAAATTGTCACTCAACTTGGAAAGAGGAACTAGAACCCAGGCATAAAGGGGAGATTAAATATGCGTTCCTCAGTCTCAAAAAACCCTTCAGGAGGAGTTCTGGCCACTGGTTAGCATCTCAGCACACCAGCAAACCCCAATTCAGAATCTAAATTTACAACGACAGAAAAACACAGATATCCCCAACTGCATTTCTTGGTATAGTCCAAAGGGTAGCTTGAAAGTATTCATAATACAGAGGCTTGTCCGTTTCAGGTAAAATGACAGATTGCTATAATTCTTCCTGCTATAATATTCAAACAAAAATGATCCACTTTTGCCAAAATTTAAAAATACCTCACTTTCATTCCTAGTTTTAGTATGGAACTGACATTTTTAAATAAAGGTTTTATATATAATGATTACAAAACTTCAGTTCACACATTTCTAACATTCCATTCACATCCCACCCAGTCAATGAATATTATGGTTAACTTAGCAAAGTTTCTTCACATAAAGATATTAAATGGCTGAAGAAGTCGCAAACTTTAACAAAGTGCTGTGAGTAAATTCCTGGAGAAACCCTTACATTGGATTTGCAATGGTCTTTTAAGGATAAAAACAAGATGTAACTGATACTGGACTATAACAAATTTGCAAGGAAACATTTTTCACTGTCCTACTTGATATATATTATATAATAATATGATAGAATAAATTACAGTACCTGGCAGGCTGACATCAGTTCTTCATCTAAAAATGACTATCATTCAGTCCGAGATATTAAAAATGAAGATGAAGCATGCTCTAAAACATTGTAGCTACAAGAGGTCTTATAATTACTCAAAAGAGGAATCTAGTGAGAACTTTTATTTAGGTCTACCTACCATCTAGAGAACCTCCATGCGATTCCACCTTTTCCAGGAGATTCCAAACTGCACTTTTTAGGAGAGGGATTAGAGTTGGGATTTGCTATTTAAGTTGTAATCACATTATCAGCGGAGAAAAAGACCTTTTTAACCTGCCACCCATTCTAATGGAAGCTGCACAATGTAGGGCACTCATGAAAAAATGTAAAACAGGACAGAAAGGCTGGAATACCTACCCTCCCACCATCCATCTCCCTCTCATGAATGCTAAACCAAAAAGGAAGCCCCCTCTCAAAGTTCATGATCTCTCTACTTTAGGTAACCTTGAGTGCAGTCTACATGTTTACATTTACCGTAAGGATAGTACCCTGTATGGGAAGCAGTACTTGTCTTAAAACTGGAGTTTAAGCCTACAGGGTTTATCTGGGGGCAATTTAATAATATTGCTACTTTTAGAGCACTAACACACACAAAGTGAATCCAATAAAGTTCTGTGTATTGATTCAATATTAAGTATTAATTGCATGACCATCATAGCACCTCTTTACATCACACAATCACCAGAATTAGCAATTGCTTTGAAAACTGAAGACAGGGCACAGTCCGAGAATTAGAAGTTGCACGCTGTTATTATGTAGAAACCAGGTGCATGGTACAGTGCTGCTGTGCAAAAATGGAAGCCTGCAGATTTGACGAGGAAGCCAAATCGTGTTTTAGACAATTTTAGGAACCTGGCAATACTGTTGAAGCAAAATACTCAACACAGCAGAAAATGGAAAGAAAAAAAAAAGCATTCTATAACCAAATAAACATCTGATATTTCCTTTCCCTTTGAGAATAAATACAGTTAAGGTCACTTTTAGCCTTGGAACGGATATATGTTTGCCTATGATGATCTTGCTAACAACTACACAATATCTGATGTCCTCTGCTAGGATTATAGTTTTAAGAAAGCCATGGTTACAAGAGGCATCTACTGTAAATACCTAGAACTTCCTTTTATGGCAACCACTATAGAATTCACTTGTCTTAAACAGTGAACAAGGGAAGATGGCCTCATGTTTCCTTTGCAATAGTATATGTTGAGGATCAAGTGGCTTTCAAGCAGCATGGTGGGTGTGAAAATGTTTTCAGTTTAGATCATTCTGTTGCGTTTATGGGTTGGTGAGTCTGTAATGACATCGCCACACTGGGCTGAGGTACGCTTTCTAGTTCCACCATTGTCCAAGTGGAGTGCCATTTCTTCTGATATGAAAGTGTTCAAATCGACATCATGGAGTCCATTTCTCCTTCGACTAGCATTCGATCCACTGCTTACATGTGTAGGAGAGCCTGGGGTACTCGAACGCACGCTTATACTAGCCATTGCACCACTAAGACCTAGGAAGAAGAAAAAAGGTTTTAGAGTTGCTCAATTATTCAACCCTCTTGAAAGCAACCCACTTTACTTTCCATGTCGTCACAGGGTCAAAGGATGTCTGTCTGCCTATTTTCTTTGTAAGGGGTCCCCAGGGAGCAATTAAGCCTTAGTCTAGAAAGAGAATATTGTCTGGCTTTGACTAAAGATGCTTTATTGGTAATACTACCAACATTTACAATATTGGTAACTACCAACTATTGGAAGCTTATGTGATAAGCACCAATGCTAGGTATACAGATCATGAAATCCTCCCACTCTCTTAGCTAGGTACTGTATATGCAGTTTACAGCTGAAGACAGAGGTGCTTGTTTTAAACAATTTTGGTTACCAGAAGTCACCATTCCGACAGATCCCTCTGATGTGTCTGTGGATGTAGAAGAGTGTGAGTATGTGTACACATGCACAAAGGGGAACAATCATTCCAAGCCTGAGTGGGCTTGTTTCAACATCCCCTTGTAGATAAGGTGACTTTATAATTTATCATCCAAAACAGCACACTATCAAACCCAAAAAGGGTAACTACTATAAATTTTGCCGGGACATCAAGTACAAAATGAGTTTTGCCCCGGACAAACTGGGCTGCCTGATCACCCAAGGTCTGGATTCTATTTGTTAGATACCCCCTTAGGACAGCCTAACTCATGATCATCTATAATCCTTTAGAAGAGGGGGGAAGTAAAGGGTGGCATAAAAAATCCTGCTGCTTTGCTTGGAGGTAAATTATTAAATCCAGAATAGACCCAGCACTCATTGCTGAACACTCAGTTCCTTATACTCTTGAACAGGGAGGAGGCAAATATGTTCCACTCCTGAATGTTCAGGATAAACCTGTAAAGGATATGAGGCAAGGAAACCAACTGTAGCACTGAAATAAAAAACCTAACATCACTGACAGCAGATTTTCCTTCTTATGAACTTCCCTTTATGCTATTCTAGCCTCACGTGGGGATTTTGTTATTGCTTGATTAAATTTATATAACATGATCTAGTATAATCAATGTTTCCAAATGGAACTTAAAATCAGCTTTGAGGTTGGTTTCATAGGGGCCCGTTCTAATTTTATGGTATGATTTAAATGTGAACATTACATTGAAAAAGAATTCTCTGCTCCCTACATCAAATCTATTAAGTTCCCTTTGACATTCTTACTCTACAAATACTCTGTAAACATTCTCAAACCCACAGCCTCAACCACGTCCCATATGCTGAGCATGTTCTGCAGCCCACACCTCTCTTCCAAACTGCTCTAACCAACTTGTCCCCTCACTGCTCTCCCCGAAGACAATGCATCCAACCCCTCCCACTGATGGCCAGAGGAAATCTGACCGTGTCCCTTTCAAACTCTAAACCTTTCCAAGGCTAACACTTATTTAAATAAAATACAACTACTAATATTGGAGTACTTCCTCTGTGTCCAGCACTACGTTAAGTACTTTTCAATCTCACCCTCAAAATAACCCTATGACATCTGTATTATCTCCATTTTGCAGATTGAAAACCAAGATTAAGCAAGCCACCCAAGGTCACACGGCTAGTAAGCAAGAGCTGGGACTTAAGTAGATTCTATATTCCTACTCGCTGTTATACTTACTGCCCCCTCTAAAAGTGTAAATTATTTTAGCGTGGAAGTGGCTCTAGGGTCTAGGGCCTGACCTGCCTTAGGGCCGATCTCTTTGAACACTCACTCTCCTTTCCTGCGCCCTTTTCATTCCCCCTGCCCCCAAGACTGAATCATGTCTGCCTGCATAATTTACAGTTCCTTAAAATGGCTGGGGCTGCACCTCCCTTCCAACATCTGCTCCTCACTGGTTCCTCCAGCACCTCTGATACCATTGTAATTAGCCAGTTATTAAGAATAGAAAAGGAGCAAAGGGAAGGCCGGACATTACAAGCATGTCCTTTGGACCCGGGGAGATGAGCCCCTCTTATCCAGGAACACCTCCTCCCTCTGAGGAGGCCTTTCCTGGCTCTCCCACCTCTCCTGTTTAGTCTCCTGCTGGCTCCTCCATTCCTCCCTCAATGGCCTTTGAGGGCATCTCTTCTGATGGACAAGATTGGTATCACCCAGGCTGACAGCCTTGACCCTTTCACTTACCCATCATTTTCCAAATCAGTGCCACAGGACCAAACATTTCTCCTGAGCTCAAGGACCTATCCAGTTTTCTAACTGCCTGTTGGACATCTCAAACTTTACATTTTCAAATAGAACTGGGCTCCTTCCCTAGCCCACACAGATTAATTTAAATTTTAAAAAGGGAAAGCAGCTTCTGCCTATTGGACATCTCAAACTTAACATTTGCACAGGGAACTGCGCTCCTTTCCCAGCCCACACAAGTTTATTAAAACAATAAAAGGGAAAGCAGCATCTCAGGCTTATATTCTGTAATAGCACAGTACAGTCATCTGACTCTTCCTAAACAGTGTCTTTTCATCTCTACCTAATGAATTTAACATGGTACCTGGCACATAACATTCACTGAATTGGGGGAGGGGGGTTAAAGTCCTATCTGATATTTTGAAATCCAATGAAATCCAAAGTTGTTAATGTTTATTTACCTCTCCAACACCAGAAAATACTCAGGTGGCTCTCTTCACTTAAAGCTTTGCCATTAAGTTAAAAATGCAATTATTCCCAAATTGCTGGCATTTTTTTAAAGTTCTTCACCAAGTCTGTAAACTCCTTGAGGAGAGAGCTATGCCTTCCTTTCTAATCTCAAAGCTTGCAACATATTTTAAAAAATAACCTTTTCATACTTGTTTCATAACGCAGGAGGTTCTAAGGTAATTACACACTGCAAAGTTTGGACCTTCAGCAATAAACTGGGCTACTTCAGTAATTCAACTCAGGATGCCCTATATCATTTGAACCCTGCCCCCCAAAAAACAAAGTTGAGGAACCCCGCTCCCATGCCCCTCTTAAAGTAGGGGATCCATGACAGTTTGTTTTAACACCTAAGGACAAACACCCAAGCCTCGTAAAAGTCGCTCCCCATCAGAAGTGAACAAGCACACCCTGCCCCTCTCCATGAAAAAGATAAGCGTAAACATCTATGTGATCAATTTGAAAATTCCCCAGTAATTTCCACAAAATCCATTTTTCTATTGGGTGTATGACTTGGGGTTTAATTTGACAGCTGAAGTAAAATCACAATGTGCAACATTACCTATTTATCACCTACTCTCAGCAGTGAGATTTCTTTTCAAAGTTCATCTAATCTTCCCCAAAGACTTTTCAAGTGTCAAAAAAAAAAAAAAATTAACAACCAAAAAATATGTGTATTTTAAACAGCCCAAATTTTATTTAATAAACCAATGACAGCTACTAGAAGATGCTTTAGGAAGAAACCTTAGCTAAGCCACATGAACAATCAGGCCTATACAAGTACAGAGAATCTAAACATGCTTCAGAACTAAAAATGAAGTTGTACAGCCCAAGGGCATACAACTTAATTTCTACCAAAAACACACTTTTTCAAAAGGGCTATGGGAATATCAATTGACAAAAGCAATAAACAAGTAGTATGATTAGACAGAAAAGTCTCAATTGCTTAATACAAGATAAACTTTATCAGTTTTAAAGTGTCTGCATCCATTTTAAATGATTAGTGAAGGAGTGAGGGAAAAAAAAGATTAGGAGAATTTAATCATACTTTGAAAAGAAAGCTCCCACTGGAGCTAAAACAAAGTTACAGTCCATGTTATAGGAATCTAGGTTACATGGTGAATTGTTAAAAGTAGCACATAACTATTATTTTCATACCAAGTTCATGCTTAGTGTAATAAGAAAATCCTGTTTTGAGCATTAATTACATGTGATTCCAGCTTACCAACACAGTTAGGTCACACATAGGCAGAGAAGAGCAAATGCAGAACCAATCCACCTCTTTCCTCCACCCAGCAGCCCCTGGCCTGGAACGGAAGCAAGGTCTACACTCTCTACTTGCTTCCCACCCCTCCGGACTGGACCCAACCCCACCCCCATCCCTGTGAGAGCAGAGGGCTAGCCCTGAAGGAGAGACGGTAGACTGTCATTACTGTAGATCCACTCAGCACAGGTTCAGGACCCTCTGCAGATCTGCTCCATCAGTTTTCTCACCTCCAGCAGAAAGGAGGGATTTGAAATCCCCACAACTTGAACAACGTGATTAACATCCTTACTGAACCCTAAGAAACTGGTATTCTTGCAATTGAAATGAATTGCACTATTCAAATGAATAGCCCTCCCTTTTCACAAAGTTGTGTTCTGAGGTTTTAAGCAAAAAGCACTTGTGTGTAAATGTGGTGTTTTAAACGCACCAACCAGGGGGAGTTCAATCATTGAAAAAGAAATTCTACTATGAAGATTTTGGTCATTTGAAGTAGATACCACTCCCCACCCCAATCTGTAATTTGTAATACTGAACTTTTATTGAAGCAAAGCACACTAAATCAAACCAATTACAAAGATACACGTGTCACACCAAGAAAACATTTTCATTTATGCTGACAGCCCAAAATGCTTTCAATTTTTTCAAAGACAGTTTTAATGCCATGGGAAAAAATGCTCATGTTAAAATGAAAAAAGCAAGATACAGTATCATATATGCAGTATGATCTCAACTATGAAATAATTTTAATATTTATACATTGAAAAAAGACTGGAAGAAAATGCACCAAACATTTAACTGCAGTTATCTTTGTATAGTTGGATAACAAGATACTGATTTTTTACTTTTCGGAAATTTTCAAATTTTCCAAGAAATTAATATTTATAAATCAGAAAACTAGCAAAAACAATTAACTTGAAATGTTAAACTCCTTCATTAACTACCAATGGATTTTTTAAAAAGTACTAGGTGAGTAAACTGGCTTTGAGGCATGGCTACATGGACTCCTTTACCACCTCAATGAAAAAAAAGGCCAACAAAATTTTATTTCAAGTTCAAACATTTTTATATCATTGATGTTGGAAAGCTTTAGTTAAGTCCTACACCCCCAGAAAGTTCAGCAGCTAACATCTAACCTTAACATATAGAAAATGCCAACTTTTCATCAAAAATTTTAATGCTATCTTAATTGCTTTTTCAGAGACGCTGGTTGGTATGAACAAAGGGCACAATTTAGAAATTCCAGCCTTGAGAGGAATCTTAATTTAAGAATATTCTTTGAAATAATCAATTTTAAGCAATTAAGAAATGAGACTGCTTTGGTGCATTAATCTCTTACATCTTAATTTCCAAGTAAATTTTTAAAACATTTTACTGTTAAATAACTCAACAGTTCTGTTATTCAGGAAGATGCAGACCACAACATTCAAGCATTTCTTAAGAATCTTCTTGCTCCACACACTATGCTAGGAGTGTGGGCAAGAGGAGAAAAAGGGATTTTGAAAGGTGGATGGATAGAAATTCCCCACAGTTCAGTTCCAATTAGTCCTCTGCAACAAAAAGTTCCCAGGAGTTTCTTTTATAACATACCATCAGTTTAATACTTAACCTAACTTTTTGTGTTAAACTATCAAAATTTGTGTCTAAACATTTACCTTTACAAATGAAAGAGATGGAGACAGGGAAAGGGGAGAGACAGAGAACCAAGCACAACTACTTAAATTTCTTCTTAAATGTACTAGACCTCATTGTCTAGGAAATTTTACGAGGAAGATTTGTTTTCACCAAAATTTAGTGACTTCTATTATCAATCTACTGCACACAGGCCAAAGAATGACAAAATAACAAAAGCTGCAAAAACCTGTGCTCAAAGAAAGAAAAATTCTATTGTGGTTCAGGATGCCGAAAATCACAGCTTTCCATAAACTCTAGGGAAAGAAGGGTATAAGTTTTTTGTGTTGAGAATGACAAATTGAGAATTTGCCTTACATTTTTTCTAGATAAAAATTCCTATCTGACCTTATACCCCTGCAAACAAATTCTAACAATCGCATTTTTCTTATAAGGCCCTACACCCAGTTTCTCCAGATCCAAGGATTTGTCAAGCACTGTAATAATTTAAGAGAGTAAGGATCTCCACATAGCCCAGCGAGACTTTGTTAGGCAAAAAAGGAGAAAACAGAAATGGAGCCTATTAACTCCTAAGACGATGGCATGGTCGGTTGCTCAATCTGCCTGGATCTATAAACTTCAAACTGCCTAACGTAATTCTATTAGGCTAGAAACTCCTTGAGATTATTTGATTCACCTTTGTATCACCTGTTCTGACCACCAGCCTCTAGTTACTTGGTATTTACTGTGTTCAGCAGATGTTGGGCAACAGGAAAGGCTACAGAATGATAATGCAGACTTCATTTTTTAAATGACGACACCTTCCACAGGATTTTAATTGCAAAAGTCAGAATTTAAAACACTACATCCACCAAAAAAGCCCAAAACAAAATGACTTTAGACTTCAACACTCACTCATTAAGCAGCTGTTTTAACTCACAAAATTCTTTCTTTAAAAAAAAAAAACTTTCCTTTTGTTTCTCCAGTGTCATATTAAAGGCTACACTACCTGTGTTTGCCTAAGTCCCTTCCAGCACTTACACTGTCTTTTTAAAACTTGTTTTAAACAAAACAAACTTAAAATTGGGCAAAGTGACATCTTAAAACCAAATGCCAATAACAGCAATGGTTCCCACCAGACAC
The DNA here is from genome assembly GCF_054644295.1 of Miniopterus natalensis. Taxonomy (NCBI): domain Eukaryota; kingdom Metazoa; phylum Chordata; class Mammalia; order Chiroptera; family Miniopteridae; genus Miniopterus; species Miniopterus natalensis. Next base: position 87,984,030 of record NC_142083.1, read on the forward strand.
CAGACCCTATGTGTACTAGAGGCCTTTGAATCTGAACTGATGAATTTTACAAAGGGTGAACCCAGGCCCAGCAGGGTTAGTTCCTAGCACAGCAGTCAAGAATATCAAAATGACTTTTGGAACCAAAACAGTGTCTCTCTGATTTTTCTGGAACAGTCTGAACCAGGGCCAGAAACCTACAAAGACCACCTATGAGATGATTTGAGTGAGAGCAAGGCTTTGAATAAAGTTATCAAATGAGTGAAGTCTGACTTGTCACTCTACTTCCTCCCTCTTCCATCCAGGTCTCCATCCCCCCCCCCCCCCCCATGAACGTATGCCCCATTCTTACTCTGGACTCTTTCAACTAAATCCCCATGATAAACAGACCTCGGAATGAAGACACCAGATTTCAACCTAAGGCTTTTCCAGGCACAGCACTAGTTTGGGTAAGCCAACTCAGAATCTCTCTCCATATAGCAGAAAAAGAACATCACCAACCTCACTGGTTTATATCAACATGAAACAAGCTCAAGATCTTAGCAAGTAATATAAGTAGTTATCAAGTAGATATATAAGTTACCCCACCCTCTGAAGTAATTTCTGAAATCTTAAAAAACCACCAAGTCTAATTGTGCATCCAGGCAAAGAGAGCACTCATAGGACTTAGAACTAACCAGAAGTCCTGCTCCTCTCAAGTCAAAAAACACACAGTGCAGAAGGGTAGGTATTTTGCTTAATTTCTCATTTACTGTATCACCTTATAAACAAAGTATATCACATTTCACAACAGAGGAGGAGACTGCCTTGGAGAGGCTAACCATCTTACCCAGGGTCATACTGGGAAAGTACAATATATATAAAGCTTACATACTCTTCCTACTAAAGTGAAACAAATACAGCAAGTCACAGCCACTGATATTCAATCCTACTTATCCACATTCCCTTATGGGGAAACCACCAAAAGGTACAAATCTCACGTATTTTCTGATGTCTTCAGAGAAAAAAAAGCCTGGAGACCTATTCCATCCCACCCCTAGTCCTACCGGTGGTGGGGAGGTAGAGAAACCCCAAATGTACAAACGTAAGAGGCACAGTGGTTAAGAGCATTCACTTAGGAGCTAGAAGGATCTGGAATATCTTTTTACTCCTTACTGATCACTTCCATGTTAGTCAAATAAGCCTTTCTTCATTGATAAAATGGCAATGACCTAAGATAAGTGTGAGGATTAAAGAATCTCCTAGGCAGGGAGCCTTATACCAAGTAAAACCAAAAGTATAGTTCTTACTACAGTCATCCTCAGGCCCCACTCCAAGTCTCAGTTGTTCTAAATTATGTTTACTTTGTAGCTCTCCTAAAGTACACAGGTTACAGTGTACCTTTACTGTAGTCATCTAAGGATCTGTATCAAGTCCTTCTAAGGGTTCTCCGCCCACACCATGTTGCATCCATTAACTTAACCGACCTCTGAACCAGTGCTAAGCTCAGAACACATCTGCACAAGGTTCTGTTAAAGCCAGAAGCTGTAAGACAAGGCCCCTTCCCTAAAGTAGCCCTAGTCTACTGGAAGGAATAGCCATGGAAAACAATTCAAACTAGAAGGGCAGAGGTACAGTTCAGGGAAGGATTGAGAAAATTAGAACTGAAGGAAAGCTGTCAGAAGAGACTTTTAATCAAAAGGATGAACAGGGAGAGGGAAAAGTTAGAAAAGAGAATGGAGGTAAGTATTCAACAGATCAAACAATATGACTAATATACCTGACCCCAAGGTTGAGAACAAGTCATAAGGGCCTTGCAATGCCATGCTGAGTTCTGACTTCAACCCTATAGGCCACAGGAAAACAAAGGTTATTTTTCAGTGACGTGAAGATCACTGATATTTGCAGATCACTCCAGTGGCCCCAGGAAAGATGGACTGGCATATGGGTCAACTCAGGACTGGGAAACAAGAGCAGGAAGATTACTCCTAGAGCCCAGGGCTCACCTCCTCCAGAGAGCCTTCTCTGAAAAAACAGCAAGCTTGCACTGTGAAATATCCCTTTCTGGCCCCAGGATGTCTTACACATAACATTCAAGACATTAAAGTATTATCCAAGTATGTGTTGGCCTCCACGGAAAAGAAAGCACTCCATTCACTTATACATTCCCAGAGACTGCATAGAATCTGCATGTACACATCTGCTATGTGTGTTTTCTGTGACTGGGGCTGGAAGGATGAGTCCAGTTTGAAATCTGTGTGGGATAAACACCTGTGGGACACCAAGTGGAGATGTTCACCAGAAGACAATGGGGCATACATATTTGGCAGTAAGGAGAGAGGGTCTAAACTGGCAGTACAAATTTTGGAAATTAAGACTGAGATTGCCCTCGAAGTGTTTGCAAGTCAGTGGAAGAACCTGAGGAAAGGTCAGAGAGCCTAAGAATAGAAAAAATTTCTCAAAGACAAAAGATGACTAAAAGAGGGATAATGAGAAAGGTAGAGAACCACAAAAGGTCCAAATTATTTTGGTCTGAAATCTGTTTACATAAAAACAGGTGACAGGTATTAACTCAGTGCTCAGTAAATTTTCTTAATGTTGAGACAAGGACTAAAGGGCAAGGACAGAAATCAATTTGGCGTATGCTTATGTTTCTTTGACTTCTTTGAGATTAATATCCAGATGACTAGATCCCATGGTACACAGAAAATAAGTACCAAAATAATGCACTCGATTATATTCCTTAAGCCTCAATAACCCTTAGTTGACACTTTATTGACACTGACAACCATTAACTGGTGCACTTTTGATTGAAACTATGAACTTAAGTCTAAAGCTGATGAGGGTACAGATCAGAGGATCTTACTCATTATCACATCCTCACTGTCTACATGAAATACTCTACAAATACCTTACATCTTTGCCATTTTTCTTCAAATAAAGGGCATATTTTAGGTATATTTGCGCACATTTGGTGCAGGTGAGAATTTAGGACCTGATAAAGAAAAAGCTATAGAGGTAATTATCCTCTGATAAAAACAGAAAGGATGTGAGATGTGTGAAAAATTTAAAAAAATCAATGTGACCTACTTGATTATAAACTCAAGAAGTCTGCTTCAATATACCAATTCTTTACCTATGAAAGTGAGTAATTTTCACTTCAATTTACAGACTATTCAATAAACAAGATCATTAGGACACCTCATTACAAAGTTAGTCATTTAGCTGCATTACAATTTAGTTAACAATGCCCTACCATTGAAAATCATTCAAATTACTTTGAACACTCAAATCAGACTAGCATTCCCAATACACTGATGTTCTCTAAAACCACTAGAGCACAAAACTCAGTATAATTTATGTTTCTGTATACTCTTTCAAGGAGCCCTATTTATTACTTCACCACAACACACATAATTTTAACTACATGAATTCGGTGCATGAATCCTAGGAATAAGAGTATACCGAGTCTCCAATATACTCTGAATTTGCACTCCAATATATTCTGAAGGGAAAGATTATTTTTCTACACACCTTTCTAAGTAAGCTTTTATAAACCCTCACAATTTAAACATAAGTTAAAACTATAAAGTATCCCCTCTTAAAACATCATCAAAATTCCCAAAGTTCAGGAAAAGAATAAATCACAAATTTAAGATTCAATTTAAGAAAATGTAAGGGGAGTTGGAGGATAATAGTTGTTTGGGAGGACCTGGCTTGCCCTTTTTACAATGTGTGCAAAACGTAGGTTTATAGTTCTGAGTATGCAAAATACAGTTCATTCTTCTATTATTACTGATTGATTATTCTGTTATTTTCCAAGCAAACAACTATAAGCCTACTTTTGCCCATCCCTCTATACAACTGCATTAAAATTTAAAGCAAGAGTGGCACTTAGGTTTCTTAAAACTATCTTCTAAAGTATAGTATAGCATAACAGAAAAAGACACTTTAACAAGAGAAGTATGGAATGAAGTCATAAATTCACTCGAGATAAAAGATGAAAAGCAGAATGCTTAAAACAACTACATCAAATACTACCATGCATTAATATTAATCTGACAGCCCTGGCTGGGTAGCTCAGTTCGTTAGAGCATCATTCCCATACGCCAAGGTTGTGGGTTCAATCCCCAATGAGGCACACACAAGAATCAACCAATGGCCCAGCCGGGTGGCTCAGTGGTTGAGCATCGACCTAGGATCTAGATGATCGCAGTTCAATTCCCGGTCAGGGCACATGCCTGGGCAGCGGGCTCGATCCCCATTGGGGGAAGTGCAGGAGGCAGCTGATCAATGACTCTCTCATCATTGATTTTCTCTCTCCTTTACTCTCTCAAAAAATCAATTTTTTAAAATTAAAAATAAAATCTGACAAACTATGTATGCTTTTAGTAAATTTTCCGTGGTGGTAGAAGATGTGAAACTCTGTATTTCAACAGGAACAGATCAATCTGTGTTTTGCCTGAGTTTCAAAAGTTCTGATGGCATAACTATTCCACTATATTAGAAAGAGCAAGCAGTCGTATCGCATCCACACATCAAAGTTTCCTGCAATAAATGTTTTTGTACTGTTAACTTTAAATTATAAACTCACAATCAGGAGGGAGGAAAAAAAAAAAATCAACACTTTTCAAAACCCATTCTGGTTTTAAAATAAAGAATCAAGGTTTGCCGGAGAATAAGACTCTCTATAAGCATTAAAGTAGCAAGGATATAGAAGCCCTTTGTGTATATTCCACTATTTTTATTACCAGCTTACTTTGTTCTAGATGACCTACACTATGGCCCAAATGTTAACAGGACTCATGAACTCACTAATCACTTCTATATGCTTAGTCACTGCCACAATCCATGTTTTCATCTTGGTTTCAACCAAGTCCTATTATTACGTTATATTTTTATAGCAGCCCAGTTCTATTTTAAAGTCTGTATTAGAGAACAACAAGCTACAACAGACTCATTGACTACATACCAGGCTTCTCCAGTAATACTTAAACCCCTGGTCAAGAATGCCTTTTTATGGCAGGTCTGGCCCAGGGAAGATGGTGAAGCTGTCCTCTGACAGTCTAACAAAGAATGGACCTAAGGGACATAGACATAAGGGAAGTCGATTATTCTTCCACCTGTCCATTCCCACTTGGGTCATCAACTCTCACCATCTACAGGCACATGCAGTAACCTAAGAGTTTCAAAAGGAGTTCCCATGAGAGCTAGCCCAACAATTACCTGTCTTACTAGCCTGTCACTGACCAGGCTCCTCCAGGCAATTAATGTGGTAGAATTCTTAAAAACACAAGAACTTCCTCTTTGCCTCAGAAGAGGAAGAAAATATGTACAACGTAAGTGTAAAGCAATAAATTCTAATCAATGCTGCAAAAGGCTGTGTTACTGTGAAATCAGTAAGCTCAAACTAACTTTCTGGAAACTTTTTAAAATGGGCTAGCTAACATTAAAAAGTTGCCCATATAAGTTTTTAGCTTCCATTCTATTTCAAAATTTCTAGAGCAAGTAGTTACTATAATGGACAAAAAAACAGACACTGTATCTGGACCTAAACCTAAATGTGAAAATGGATCCACAGGCACACTCTTAACCATTTTCCAAAGAAATATGTTTAAACGGCTTTACCATGCAGAGCTATGGCTTCCCGGAAGGGTTGCAAATCAGTCTCTACAGATGAGCTAGTTTCCGTTGAAGTAGCTCGGTTAGGGGACACTACAGTCAGTCTTGGGGGAGCTCTAGAGTTTCGTGGTGGAGGAACTTTCCCACACAGGAAGCTGATCAAATCTTCTCTACGAATAGTTCTTCTGCGCTTTTTAACCCAAGCCAACACATCCTTATTGCGTCGCTGATAGCCAATCTGAATTCCAATATCAAAACTTCGCTGATGGGTATCCACGCTTTCTGTTGGAAAAAAAGAATAAGAAAATGATACATGATGATCAGTAGTCATGCTGCATTTTCTTCAAAAACAAAAACTATTTTACAAGTTAACCAAAATGAGTATCGTGAAGTACAGGGTTTTCTAAGTCTATCAGTAATCTATTAAACTGAATTCTATTTTGTTATATATAACACATCACATAGTCATGGAGCTTCTGCCTTGTTCTTTAAAAACTTTAAATAAATAAAAAGAGGGACTATTTATTATTAGCCAAAATTCCATTTTTTAAAATGCTATTCCCTTAAAAAGCTGGCTACAATAACCTAAACTAGCTTGTTTAATAATGCTAACAATGGGGAAATTATTAAGTGTTTATTAGTACTAGCTATACTCAGCCTCACCTGAGAAAAGGTAATATACACATGTATCTTAAGAGTGGTACTACTGTCCCCATATTGCAAATGAGGAAACAGGTAATGAGCACTGAGTAACTTCACCAAGGTGACAGAATATATACAAGAGTTAGAATTCTGCTCCAGAGTCTGTAGTTCTTATCCACTAAGCTATACTGCTCTCCTTCAGAAAAAAGTGAATTCTCATGAATTCTAAATAAGAAGATCACATCATTCAATGGATGACTAAATTTTGCATATCACTCAGGCCACACTCATCACAGCAGCATTCACCATGTTATTTTGGAGATGCACTCCTACTGACAGGTTCAGCACTGATTGAGGAACACACTGAAAGCAGCAGCAAACATTTTAGAAATAAGCGGAAATTAATTCTGATTGACTACTCGACAAAACTGAAAAGCACAGTGGAAACAAAAAAGCTTCACTCATTTCCCTAGGTATATTTTCATTCTGTTCCAGTTCTCAACAGTTTTCCGTAACTCAAACCAATCCAATACCAAAAGACCTTGCCTTAAAATCTCTGGCCTCCCAAGTCTCCCTTTAGATACCACCCCCATATGTACTGAAACAGAGTTTTCAATAAAACGATCCGTGTTCCTTTAGTGGTTTTATATAACTGAAATTGAAGTTACTGCAATTTATTTTTAGTTGAGCTGCTAAACTAGCAGAAAATCACCAGTGTATCTTTATAAAATTAAAGGTAGTTCTCCTTTACACCCCTGGACCTTTAGTAAAAGCAATAATTCTTGTTTAACACAAAGAATCGTCAATCATCTATTACTTTTCCTGGCCTTGATTTTAAAAATTCTTTGCCACACAGACAGACTCTGGGAGGAGGAGCAATAACCAATGAACAGCTGTGTCCCAAAAAGAAAAACCAGAATCCAGGTATCACTGAGGCTCTTAAACTGTATGAATTTGTATTATTTAAAAAGAGAGCAACACAAGCAGAACATTACAAGACCTATTCCTCAGCACATGATCAGTCCTTACTGCTAAAAAAGAAAAATGGAAGTTGTCAATAGGAGCACTCTTAAAAATATTAAATTCCATCGCAACTTTGAAAAACTAGGCTATTCTAATATTACAGATATATGAAGTAGCTTGGGAATGAAGTAATTTATCTAGTGTCTCACTACCAGAATGGCCAAGTTACATGAATCAACGTCTTCTGATTTCTCATTTCACATCAACAAAGGAAGCATGAAAGCTCCATTTTAAGGGCAAATTGCACTTAAGAGGACAACACAGCACTTTGCCACCTCTCAGTCTTAAAGACTTAGATGAAGCCAACCTTAGAGGGGTAGATAAATTCTAACATGACCTTGTCAAGCTGTGTCTAAACCTTAAGTGTTCTAAACAACTGGAAGCATTTTAAGAGAAATCAAGTGATCAAGAAAACTAAGCCCATCCCCCATCCCATGGGACTTGACCATGTAAAGGGGGAAGAAATATAAAATGCATGACCCTAGAAGCAACCAGGTTTCTACAAACCTGTCGTACACTTAAAAGAATTGTTGTAATCAAATTCGTAACTGGAGAAGATTCTGCTTCTAAACAGAATGACTAAGGAAATTTCATTTTTCAAGAACCAAATGGAGGTAAACCAAATGGAGGTAGGCCCAGACTGGATATTCAGAGGGGAAAAAGTTGGAAGCATGAAAGGGATACAAGAAACAAGCCTGAAGCAGGCTTGGATGGTACAAAGATGAAGCAGACATATAAATGTACACCTGGCAAACCAGACCGCAAAAAAGAGAAACACCTGATACAAACCTCCAGATCCAAAGGTGGTTTAAAGAAACTGACAATCCAGGAAAGAAAGAGCTTGGCAAAGTTTTGGTTTGTTCTGATTGAGGACACAAGGAAGTCTCAAAAGTTAGATCTGCAAGGGGCTGATGATTTAATCAGATTTAAACAAAGTTGGATTAAAGACAGTTATATAATTAGTTGTGAACTTCTTTTATATTGTATGCAACTGACCAATCATTTCAACTCAAACATTCTGTCTAAGTCTGAATATCAGAACCAACTAAGAACATACTAAAGATTAGGCATTTTGAGAACACTGACTTTTATATACTACAAGGTACAGTAGGAGAAAAGCATATATAACATTTAAGGTCTTAGGGTACACGCTTTTGCACTGCCTGGGCATAACTTAAGTTTTATGCCATTAACATCATCTCCTTAAAGGCAAATCCAATTACTTTACCACCCAGATTAATCCAATCTCAGTTATTTCCCTAAATAGAAAATTTGGCATTGACACTGAAGTTTTTAAAATACAGTCCTGCCCTGGCTGGTTTGTCTCAGTGGTTAGAGCGGCAGCCCACAGACTGAAGGGTCCCAGGTTTGATTCTGACCTAGGGTAGGCTTGATCCCTGGCCCTGGTCAGAGCAGGTACAGGAGGCAACCAGTCAGTGTTCTCTCTCTCACATAGATGTTTCTCTCTCTCCCCCCACCCTCCCCTTCCACTCTCTGAAAAGCAATGAAAAAATATATCCTCAGGTGAGGATATTTACACACACACACACACACAAAATACGGTCCTATGTTTAGGACTTTAAATAGTTACTTGGTTGAAAATAAAAACCCTCCTGCAATACCTTGAACTAAGTAGGAAAAACTTAAATGCTTATTAGAGAATCTTACGCATGACTAGACTACCTTTTAATGTAAATCACAGGTTAATTTAGTGTCCAGCTAAACACACAGGATGGCCTCCTGAAAACTTTCAGCCAAAGACGGGCTTTGAAAACATCTGAACCCTGACAACAGACACCCAAATTCTAGAAGCGCAACATGTAGTTACAGTGGGGGACAATCTTGGGTCCAATACCATCTTACTGATGCCAAAGTCACTGTGGAAAAGGGCCATAAGCTTAAAGGTTAGGTAAACCCCAAGGGCATCATAAAATGTCAATATAACCTTTAATCACACAACACATTCATTTCCTCAATCAAGAAATACTGATTCGCCCTAGCCAGTTTGGTTCAGTGGTTAAAAAGCGTCAGCCTGAGAACTGAAGGGTCCCAGGTTCGATTCCGGCGAAGGGCAAGTACCTGGGTTGCAGGCATGACCCCAGTCCTAGTCAGGGCACATGTGGTAGTCAGCCAATCAATGTTTCTCTCTCTCTCCCCCCTTCCACTCTCTCAAAAAGCCATGGAAAAAATATCAAATGAGGATTAAAAAAACAAAAATAAAATAGTGACTCGTCCCAGTCAGAGTAGACGTCCCACATTTCTTATTTTTTTAAAAATGTTTTTATATAAGCAGCTGAAATTTAATTCATGAGACTTTTAGAAGTCTAAGCCTCCCACTACTGGCAATGGGGCAGTTGGCAAACAATGATTTCTGAGGTCAAGACCAAAACACAAAACTTCCTTACACGGTACACTGACAAAATCAATCAGATTTCACTATTTATAGTTTTTCTGATAAAAGCCTTGTGAGTCCGCCAGAGCAGATATTCCAATTTCATAAACAAGGAACCAAAACTGAGGTTCAAATGGCCTTACCCAAGGTTAGGTAAGTGGCTCAGCTACTTTACAAGGTATTTCTTTACAAGGTATTTCTTCCTCAATAATAGAGAAGCCACTTTCCCTTCTCCTTAAGAGGATCTACAAACCAGAATAGCACACCACTGTATAGTACTAACCAGTCTGTCACATGAAAAATATATATTATTTTTTAAACATTTCATTAGAAATGAAGATCTGAGTCATAGCGAAAATAAAATTGTTTTCCAATTGTGAGAATATGTATTCACCTAAGGAGGTCGTATCCAAAAATAAGCACGAAGTCCTAGTTACTTACATGTTTACTTAATTTTCACCTAACACACAAAAAAAGGACAGGAACCAAGGAAGAATCACTGCAACCAATTGCCTGGCATCCAATCCTCCCTTCCTTTCCTAAAGGTCCTCCAAGTTTTTGTTTCAATAGCTCTGGAGAAAGCTTCTGCTACCATTTGCTCAAGGCTGGCACATGTGGTTTAGTCCTAAATTAATCTGTACAACCCCAAACTATGGCTATCATACTTGTTCTGAGTAAGCATGTGGCCCAATTCTGGCCAAGAAACTGTGGAAGTCATTTGTTAACAGCTCCTGGGGGAAAGCTTTCCCAGCTCCTCTAAGCTTCACTGAGTGAGTGGCCCTAAAATGTGAGCTGCCAACATTCTGAAATTAGACTGAAGACAAAGCTCACACATGCAAGTGTGAGTACACAAGAGTGCAGCGCTACAGATCCAGGGAGCCTGGGCTACTGAATTCATTCAACCTCACCCTCACTCTGCAAATTAGAGAAGAGCCAATCCATGTCCACACCACTGAAGCCAGCCTAACTTGTATTTTTCTGGTATCTGCAGCCAAAACATCCTTTTACAGAGAAGTTAAATGTAAGAAAATGATTGTCTTCTATAAAAACTTACAGACAGAACCTAAAAACAGTATTAGGAATAACTGAGGCTACTACTGCTCTTTATAAGTTTAATACAATTTAAAACAGAGTTTCTAATTATGATCCATACTAAAGCATTTTGTACAGTCTCAAAGTTCAATAATAGTTTTTTGCAGCAAGGAAGAGTCACAAACAAGTTCCAGAAAATTGTAAGGAACTGAAATTCCAGTATCTGTCTCCAAGTAGCATATGCTGACCGTTTGTTTATACATCAATCCACAAATTTTCAGTTGTTCAGTTCACTTTCAATTTATACATAAATCCAAAATGGCCCACTAAAGTGAGACAACATATTGGAAACAGAATTTGGCACCAAGATATCAAAAATAAGGATTTAAAGGCATCATACTATTATTCCACCTGAAAATTTTATTTACATTTAGCCATTTTAGGGAAAAATGAAGGAAAGCACACACCACGAAGCTTATTCCAATACAAGAAAAAAAAAGTATAGACAAAAAATAAACTAGAGTATTCTTCCCTTCCTCTTCAGTACCGCCCACAGCCAGAAACATCTGAAAAATAAAACTTGACCACCAACAGTCAACCCTAACACTTGAATTCTCACTACATGCCAGCACTAAACTAATAGCTTGTACAATAAGTTGTGAATACTTATCCCCATCACTTACATATAAGAAAATGAAGCAGCACAATGGTGAAATTATCTTGCTCCGCTGTCTGTCTCCAAGACTTTACAGCTAAGTTAGAGTAAGTCTTAATTCTAAACTCAGATAATCCAGCAGTAGACTCCATAAGGATGCTGGCCTGGGCAAATGCTGTTCGAGGGGAGACCAGAAACATCTTTAATATAAACAATACCAAGAGAAAGATCTCAACATGTGGTAGAACTCAGCATGCAACTGAAGTTTCAGAAGCAGTTTTAAAATGTGAAGAGACAAAGAGATGATGCATAGCATAAAAAAAGAATTATAGAAAACATTCACAAGTGGAGAAAAAAGTGGCTCTACAGGGTAGGGTCAAGCACTGGCTCATAGGAGCTGCTAAAGAGCTAGGGCACCAGCACCCACCTCAGTCTGACCATGTGAGGCTCCCTAGGATGGCCTTGTCCTAGAGGACAACCAGTAGCCCCACCTGGTTGTAGCCCCACACAGGAAGAATTTGGAATTACATAAAGAGAGTATGTACAGGTAAGGAGAATATGTACTTTCCTAACAAAAAGTCAAAAGATGGAGATTGGAAACCAGTCACCCAAGGAAATGTAGTGGGTGGCTGGTGGATTTAAGAAGCAAACACACAGGTCAAGTGCTTCCCAGGTAAGCATCAACCTGGGCTATATTAAAACGACCTCAGTAACTTTTAACTCCCTTTAGTTGCAGACATCAAAAACTGTACTAGACTAAGCAAGAGACACAACCAACATGACTGAATACCGAACATCACCCACCTCAGAATTATCAAATCAACATAAAAACAAGATCCAGCAATCAGGATTTTTCTTCCCCTTTCCAAAAAAGGATGTCAAAGTCTGGTCCTACTTTGTGGAGTAGAAGGAACCATGCACTCCATTTTGTTGAGTTGTGTCCACACTGAGGGGGCGCCCCAACTCACTCTCCTCCAAATTCTTCCAGCTACATTACTACCCAACCAGCTGAAGGTTCCATTTTTCAAAAGACCACAGGCATTCAAAAGGGGCCCTCTTCTAGGCCTATACCTCAATCCTGACTTCCAATGTGCTTATTTTAGAGTTTATGAAGAATTTGGTGAATGTGCCAAGCTATCCCCAGGCTGCAAAATGAGACATTTTTTAGCTTGCTAGGTTAAGTGCTTAATCATACAAAATATAAGAACACTGCCCAATTAAAGAGATCCCCCCAAACCTTCCCCCTTGTAAATTAAATTTAAATATTTAATCAGAACCACGAACATTCTGATTGAAATTCACCACTATTTAATGCTGCATACACTTGTGACACTACCTCGCCAATTTTATTAGATCTATGTAAGGTATCCAATTATTCCTATAGTTGAATTGTGTTCTCTACACACCACACCCTGAAAAGAAGGAGGTAACTGCAGAGCACTATCCACACTCCTTAAATCAGGTAAAAAATGTTGCTACACTACCAAATTCCACAAACCACCACTTACCTTTTCTATCAGGTAAAAAGGAATGCATTTAACAAAAATAAAATACAAAGTAAGAATTCAGTCTAACAACTCAGCATTTGCAATAATGCAAGAAACCTGTGTTTTTTTTAAAAATGAATGTCTCCAATTTTCTGAAAAATACTACTAAATTATAAACATATGAAAATCAAGTACACAAGTTAGAGATTTCAAAGTTGAGCTTCTAAGCCCATCTTCTTATATGAAGAATTAGGACTAAAGAAAACTGCCAGCTTTAGGGATACAATCTTGTAGGCAACAGTACCAAAAAAGCTAGAGCACATTCATATTTTTGTATGACCTAGGCAAACCTGGCACATAGAAGGCACTAAAAATGTGTTGCCTTCCCCTTTAAGTAAAAAAGACAACTGCAACAAGCAAATGGATAACCCATGGTACAGTCATACAACAGAAAGCTACTTAGCAAACAAAAAAAAAAAGGCACCAAGCTATTTATTAATGCATGCAATATGAACTAAATGGATCAGTCTAGGAAACATGGGAAAGTGAAATAAGCCAGACACAAAAAGCTACAAACTATAAGGTTCTATTTACGAAATTATGGAAATGGGAAAAACCATATATACAACAATCAGATCAGTGGTTGCTAGGGGCTGGGGTGGAGATATACAGCAGTTTATTTCTTAACAGTACATGTTTGTCAAACTCAAGCTTACCTCTTAAAAGGGTAATTTTACTGCATGTAAGTTACACCCTAAAAAATCTGAGTATTTTAAAAAATGAGTTATACGTCTTACTTCAAAATCCCCTGTCTAGATGAAACCAAGAGCCATTCCAGAGAATGTTCCAGACTGTCAAGCACTGACGGGGGTTAAAGCAAACTACTCAGGAGTCAAAATTTAAGGAACTCAACCACATAAAATCAAAGCTGCTCACTGGGGCACATTTTAATTATGTTTCCCTTTTCTTGGTTAAGCCTAGAGTATTAGTTCCTCATTCCCTAAAATTAACATTCTACTCCCCAGTTTCAGTTTACATTCTCAAGTTACCATCCCAAAAAAATGCAAATTCTACCCAATCTCACAATTCGGACTTTTTTCTCGAAGAATGCTACCATCATTTGCATATACCTACACAAAATAAGAATCTGGGCATCAAGTCACTCCACAGACTATTTTGGTAATTTTGAAATGCAGTAAGTTCCATTACTGTTAGCAGCAGCTTCTGGAAGTTTGAAAGCATTTAATTATGTATTTACTAAGATTAACAAATTCAAATCCCTTTTCCGTAGAAACCTTGCCAAAGAAAAGAAAGTCAAACCCGAATTTCCAAATCTTCAAAATCAGTAAGGCACAAAATCTTAACCCACTGTTACTAAGAAAGCACAGTGGACAAGAACGTTTATTTTAACGTATCTTCATGTCATCACAGAGGAGGGAAATTAACTCCAGAAAGGCACTACCATAAAACACAACTCTATTAACTGACATTCAGGTCACAGATTTCCTGTCAACACTGTGCAAGCAAATATCAGATACTTTTTAAGACAAATATTTGAAGCTGGTCGAGAAGAGCAACGCATTAATATAGACACAGGTTACTTCAATTAGCTTTCAACGCACTTAAATGCTACGAATTATCATGCTCTAAGTCACCCGTCTCAAGAAATCTTTTCCACCGGTGCTTACAATTCTTCCCCCCACCCCCTTTGTGGCACAAAACCATAAACTCTTTCTCCCCTTGGTTGCCTTTTCCAAAGAGAAGCTCCTCTCCCCGAGTCTCAACTCAGGGCTTCTCGACCTCCGCACTGTATGACATCGGGGGCGGGGGAAGGGGGCGGTGACGGTAACTGGACTGTCTTGTGCCGTACTCAGCAGCCCCCCTCCCCCGCCCCAGTGATGACATTCAAAAATGCCCCTAGACGTTGCCGAATGTCGGGGAGTGAGGAGAGCGTCAAAACTGCCCCCAGCTGAAAATCACTGATCTAACTAGAATACCACCCGAGTGTCTGAGTTGCAAGACATTGAGGGTTAGGCGTTGGATTCAAGAGCAGAAAACACTCCCGCAGTCTGGGTCCAGGTAAAGGCGGCCAATACACTCGGAACGCAGGACTTACACCCTGACGCAGGGTGCCCTTCCCCTTTATCGGCAATGCAGCAAGGTTATCTTTACCTTTGTAGAGGTTGGTGACAGCGGTGGCTGCATTTTGGAAGGGGACCCAGAGAGAAAGTCCTGGCTGCTGACACACTCGGTCTGAAAGAGTGGTAAAGAGAAAAAGAAACAGAAAGAAATGTTATTTGGGCTTCAATCACTCCCGAACGGCCATATTAGGTTTCGCCATTTTGTTCAAGGGTTTCGGGATCCCACAGTGATTGGGAGGAAAACAGGAAAGGGGTCGCGGAGGGGTGGAAGGGAGAGGCGCGGGGCTCGGAGGCGCAGCCCGAGACCCAGCCGCGGCGCAGGGAGGTGCCCCCTCAGTCCCCGCCCCGAGGCCGGCTTCGGGCACAATAGAGCCGGCCTTGTCGCCTCCCTTCGCCATTTTGTGACTGGGGGCTCCTCCCCTGCCCTCCACGGCCCCGGGGCGCCCGGCAACCGATCCGGAGGAGCGGGCGAGCTCCTCCAAGCAGGCCCCCAAAGGAGATCTCCCCCGCGCCGGCCCCGGGCCTCCCCCGGGCGGCCCCCGAGGACCGGCCTCCCGCGCCGCCATCTTGTGAGGAGGGGGCAGCGGGGCGGCGGCCGGAGCCGGGCAAGCCACCCCGGGGCTCTCCGCCGAGGGTCGGCCCCGAGGCGGCGGCGGCAAGATGGCGGCGACGGCTCACCTTTGTAGAGCTGGGCCACGGCGGTGGCCGAGTTCTGGAAGAGGTGCCACAGTTTCTGTTGCTTGTGCTCGGGCTGTGCCTCGGCCGCCGCCTCCTCCTGCAGCTCCGGGGGCAGCTGCTCGTCCTGCTCGGCCTCTGCCAGGCACTGCCGCTCCCACTTGGAGAACCAGTGCTCGGGCCCGTGCTCCTGGATTTCTGCCTCGCCCTCTTCCTTCCGCTCCTCCATCCTCCGCGGCCTCCCGCGGCCTCGCCGCCGCCGCCGCCGCGTCCTCCTCAGGCTAGGCTCCCGCGGGAGCGTCGTCGTCGAGCGGCCTGGTGGCGGGGCCCAGCGGCCGGCGGCGGCTCCTCGCGGCGGCCCAGGCCTCCTGCTCCCCGACGACCTGCGAGCCCCGCCCCGCGGCCCCGCGCAGCCCCGGACGACCCCCGCCCCGGGCCTCCCCACCCCCGGGCCCTGCCGAGGGTCTCCGCGGGCCGGAAGACCGCCGCCGCCCCTGGCTTCTACGGTCCGAGCCGGTCTATCGCCCCCTCATGGTGCCCTGGCCCTCCGCCCTAGGGCCGCCGCCGATGACAACCGACCCCTTCCCGCAGCCGTGCCACTGCAATCGAGCCCACACCGAAGACTAAGGAACGTCGTCGCCGCCGCCGTCGACGCCTCTGCGGCTGCTGGTCTCCGCCCTCCCCCGCCCACATGCTGACTGAAGAAGCACCGCCCACTCGGCCCCAGCTCCCCTGCCCCATTGGGGCGCGTCCGCTCCGGGGTCTCCATTGGTCGGATCCAACCGGTTCCGCGTGCCGGTGTCTGAACACAGCGCCACGATTGGTTCCCCGGCCTGCCTGACATAACCAATGGACGGGGGGGAAGGGGTTGACTGTCAGGCAGGATGAAGTAGAAGAGGGGGAGGAGCTGACAGTGTTTGTGTCCAAGCCAACTAACAAAAAAAAGGAAAACAGGGTGCGCATGCGCACTCGCCGGCTGCCCCAGCCCCGGGGCGTCCAGCGGCCGCACCCCGGGCAGGGGTTTCTCCGACGCTTTTAGGCCCCAAAATCGAATCTGGCCACCGCGCCGCAGGGCTGGAGGATTGTGGTGGGTGACAGCCCGCTTAGCCCGGCCCCTTGGGCTTCCAAGAGAAGGGAAGTGGAGAAATTGAATATAACGCCCAACTTGTATCCAAGTATGCAAAGTGCTTCCCGTCTGTTTATTTCAGTGTCCCATTTCTTAGCTGGGCAAACTGAGCCTCAGGGCCCAAAGAAAAACTTTGAGGTTGCAGGCCAGGGGGCCCTTCTGTGGCCTGTAGGGCGGCCCGCACCCACAGGGCTCACCGCGGGGTGCGCGAGAGCAGGCTCTCCGCCCCCCATCCTCCGACCCCTCCTCCCGCAAGCCCCCCGGCGTCCTCCGAGGATGGTGTCTGGACTGGACTGCAGCTGCAGCCCAGCCGGCCCGCGAAACTGAGAATCAGCCGGAACAGGAGAGCTGCGGCCCTGGCGCATCCGTGCTTTCGCAAGTGCGGCAGCCCCCGCACCTGTCCCTAAAAAGCACACTCCCGGGCCACGTGCGGCCGCCTGCGTCACGGGGCAGCCTCCGCTCCCCTCCCCTGCCCGAGCCGCGTGGCCGCGCCGAGGGGGAGGCCGCGCCCGCCTCGCGCTGAGCCACCGGCCGCGCTCGTCCTGCCACCCCGGCGGCAAATGGGGCTGTGGGTGGGCGCGCGGGGGTCACCGGTCCAGGGCTTCCCCCGGGCCGAGGGTCTGGGGAGGGAGCAGCCACGTAAACGGGCGCTGGCCGCAGGGGGGCGAAACTGGCCTCTAGACCACCCACCGGCGGCGGGGCCGGGAGCCGGGGCGCGGGGCGGGGCGCGGGGGCGCCGGCTCCCACCAGCTGCCAGACTGCGTTCCCGCAACCTCGGCTTTAACGCCGCCGCGCTGGAGTCAAGCCTGACCTCGCCGGGACCGACGGTCTCCGCAGGCTTTGCCCCGCCGCCTCTTCCCACCGCGGGCCCGCAGCTGCCGCGCTGGAGCAGCTCACCCCCCTGGCGGCCTCCGGGGACACCCTTTTCTGCCTCAGGACGTTTGCTCTAGGAGTTCCCTCCCCCAGGATCTCCTCCCCTCCTCCTCGGTCCTCAGGCCTCCTGATGGCCCGTAAGCACCGAGCCCGCGTCAGACCAGCCTCTTTTCAAGTAGCGCCCTCCCCCGCACCCCCAATGCCTGTTTGCTTGCTTGTTTTTCAGACCCTATATCGCTCTACTCCGACAGATCTGCTGTTGATATTTTGTTTACTTATGCTCCTCTCACCAAACAGTAAGTTCTTAGTGCAGGAATCTAGGCAGTCTTGGTCCTGGTTGAGTCTGAAAACAAATAGGATTTAGGAAGGCGGAAAGGACGTGCCAGGCAAAAGCAGGGGTTATAGGGGACCCCTGCGTTCATCAGGCCTACCAAATTGGGAGGGCACAGCAGGCAAGCGCTTTGTCCATCCCGCATTAGAGGCACACAGCCTAGGGTCTACCTATTTTTTATAGGCACTACAAAAACACAACTTATTCTATGCTATGAAAAGAATTTTTTTCAATAATGATTACAGTAGAAAAAATCTGAAAATCTTCGGTTATTTTTATAGCACAAAAGGGTTAATCTGCGTTCATATTAATATATTTTCTGTGATACAGATTTTTCTGAAACCTGCCAAGGTTTTCAGTGACCCTCTCTCTCGCACACACACAGAGCAGATAACTCTAGAGACCAGGCTACTGGATGATTTTTTTTCATTCTAAACTGTCCTTTTTAAAACCTAAGCAACATTATTACACATCAACACTTGGCAGGTGCTCATGGTCAGCAAGGGCTGTGGGGGTGAGGATCACAGGAGGGCACTGTGAAAAGCAGTATGTGCTAAATGTCATGAGGGCATAGAGTCAAGAGAATATATGCTACCAATAGCTTCTCTGTGATAATGCATGCATTCATCACAATAGGCAGCAAAATGGTCTCAAAGATTAATTACTGCCAGAAAAGGTCAAAGTTAGGATTAAGGGCATGAGTCAAAAAACATGAGAAAAGCCCTAGTCGGTATGGCTC
This sequence comes from Miniopterus natalensis, assembly GCF_054644295.1. Lineage (NCBI taxonomy): Eukaryota > Metazoa > Chordata > Mammalia > Chiroptera > Miniopteridae > Miniopterus > Miniopterus natalensis. Next base: position 88,002,726 of record NC_142083.1, read on the forward strand.
AGGTGGTTGAGCACCCGAAGGTAGCTGATTCAATTCCTGGTTGCTGGTTTGATTCCCAGTCAGGGCACATGCCCAGGTTGCGGTTGCATGTTCAATTCCTGGGTGGGGTTCATAGAGGAGGCAGCTGATCAATGTTTCTCTTCCTTCCTCTCTCTTAATTAAAATGTATTTTAAAAACATGAGAAAAGTAATATTGTTAAGCACAAACAGCCAATACAAACAACAAGACAAAATGAAACACCTTTATTTAATATTCAACAGTATACAAGTCAGCAAGCATGTTTAAATAAAAGCAATGTTTTTGTGTATTTTAATATATTACCTGTCCAAGTTTAGGACCAATGTTGACATATTAAGTACACCCTTGAATCGATTCCTGCATTTAATTTCTGTTGCAGTGGAACGTGAGAAGGCTAGTTCTGCACATTAGGTTTTAGCAGAGGAAAGAACACAACTTGTCCTTTTCGCTGCCTTCAGGCACAGCATCAGAAGTTACACACCACTTCATCTTTGATAGCCCACATCTTTATATGTGCTTATTGGTCATTTGTTTTTCTTCTAGCCATTCAATTTCTCCGCCCATTTTTTTAATTGGGTTGTCTTTGTATTATTGAGTATTTTTTTAATTGGGTTGTCTTTGTATTATTCAGATTTCATTATATATTCTAGATACAAGTCCCTTATCAGATATAGGATTTGCAAATTGTTCTCCCACTCTGTGAGTTGTATTTTCACTTTATTACTGTATCCTTGGAAGCACAAAGGGTGGAAACTTTGATACAGTACAATTTATCTATTGTTTCTCTTGCTGCTGATGCTCACATACCTTTTTTAAGTGAACTAAAATTCATATAGCATGAGATTCACCATTTTGCCTAAATTTTTAAAAATAACTTTGTCACAAAAGTGCGAGTAGTGTCTTTCAAAAAAGCACACAGGAAAAAACATTGCTTAAACCTAATAGTGTTGCAATCTGAAAAGAGAAAATAATCATGATTATCATTTACTAAGCACCATGCACAGAGCTAAGTGACCTAGCTCATATTACAAAATGTCCCTCAGGGGGCAAAATTGCCCCCAGTTAAGAGCTGCTCATCATTGGCTCTCATCATTGGTTGTCATAACTGAGGGGGATGGCAGTGCTACTGGCATCTAATGGGTAGAGTTCAGGGATGCAGCTAAACATCTTTTTTTCTTAATCTTCATTCGAGGCTATGTTTTCCATTGCTTTTCAGAGAGAGTGAAAGGAAGAGAGAGAGAGTGAGAGAAACATCGATGTGAGAGAGGCACATCAACTAGTTGCCTCCCGCACATTCCCCATCCGGGGCAGGAGGTTGGGCCTGCAACTGGGGCACATGCCCTTGGCCAGAATCCAACCTGGGACCCTTCAGTCTGCGGACCGATGCTCTAACCACTGAGCCAAACCCGCTAGGGTGCTGCTAAACATCTTACAATGCACAGGACACAACGAAGGATTACCTGGCCCAAATGTCAATAGTACTGAGGTTGAGAAATCCTGATTCATATCCATTAATCGTCCCCTTTTAAGACGAGGAGACTGAGGCTTAAATAACTCATGTAAAACCACATGGCTTGTAGGCGAGACAACCAGGATTGGAGCTCAAGGCAGTATGTTTCCAGAATCCCCACCCCTTGTTGGGGCAAGGGCAGCAGGAAGGAGATGACTTTGTGAGTTCTCTTGGAGAGGAAAAAATCCAAAGGCTATCACTGAGAAGTTGAATATTCCTAGTCCACAGTCTGATCTTTCAGTGAACTGGGATGGTGGAATGAACAATGAGACATAGCTAACCTGAAGCTGAGCAGGATGGTTTCCTCTAGAAAATTCTCCCAAAGGCAGGAAAGTGGGCTTCATAATAGCCTAGATATATATGGTTCTAGAATATGTGAATTGTTGCTCCTCAGTATTAAGTGGGGCTTTTTAGAAATATAGGTCCTTGGGCCCAATCAAAACTATGGAATATAGCCCCCAGGGGTGGGGTTCTGGAATCTGTATTTTCAAAAGTACTCTGGATTATCAAGTGCAGTACTCATGTAATTACCACATCATGGGATAGCTAAGACTATTTTCAGATGTTCTGGAATCAATCTGGATTCTTTTATTCTAGCCTCGACCATTATTGATTTTAGAGAGAGAAGAGAGAGGGAGAGAGAGAGAGAGACATCGATGTGAGAGAGAAACATTGATCAGTTGCCTCTAGTATGCACCCTGACCAGGACCAAACCTGTAACCTGGGCACATGCCCTTACTGGGAATTGAACTGGTGAACTTTCGGTGTACAGGATGACACTCAACCAATGGAACCACACCAGTCAGGGCTCCACTTGATTATTTGAATCACAAGTGAGAAGCTTCGGGAAACCTAGAGGCAAAAACCCAGCCAAGGAATATCTCTCTCCATTTATTTCCTCTTATAATATTTAATGTCCAGTGTGTTAGTTATCTACTGCTGTGTAACAAACCAAACTTAGTGGTATAAAGCAACAATAAACAAAAAAAATTCAGGAGCAGCCCAGTTGGGTGTTCTGACATGGGGGTCTCTCATGAAGTTGTCAATCAAGGTGTTGACCTGACCTGCAGTTATCTGAAGCCTTGACTGAGGCTGGAGCATCCACTTCCAAGATGGTACCGTCACAAGACTGGCAAGTTGATGCTGGCTGTTAGTGAGAGACCTCAGGTTCTCCACAGGCTACTTGAGCGTCCGCAAGACATGGTGGCTGGCTTCCTTCATAGTGAGTGAGCTAACACCACCAGGCAGAAGGTATCCTTTTTATGACCTAGCCTCAGAAGTCATATAGCATCGTTCTGCCACATTCTATTCCTTAAAAGCAAGACACTAAATCTGGGCCACATTCAGGGGGAGGAGAATTAGGCCCCACCTTTTGAAGGGAGGAATGTCATAGAATTTGGGGACATATTTTAAAACCACCATATGTAGATATTACTCATGCTGCATTCAGCTCTCTACTGAAGGTGAAATTCTTTGATTGTTTGTACACTCCTAGACTCCAAAGGTGGCATGGCTCACCTGGAGATGAGGGTGGGCTCAGAGGGCCCACCACTCGCATTTCACAGCAACAGCAGCAAGTAGATGACTGTTCAGGAAAGTGTGGGAGTGAGTGGGGAAAGAGATGTGTTCTGACCTCTTTTTACTTCCTTTCCTGGGGAAGAAATGGCAAGCTCATGATCAAACCCAGTCAAAACTCTCTTACCTCATTTGGTAACCTAAAGGACATGTTTCTCTCTAAACTCTGTTTTAAATAAAAACACAGCAAACAAGGTTAAATTTTAAGGAATGAGATTTTTAGCAGGAATTGGAAGGCTTATATATTTGTCTCCCCTTGTTATAAAATGCAGCTTACCTTGGGCAAGTAAATTCTACCCACCTTAAAAAAAATAATAGAAAATACTGCAGGTGTCTTATCAATAAGACAGAAAAATCTTTACCCAGAGGGTCAAAGAATTTCAGACCTAGTGGGGGAAATTTTCCTAAGGATTTCTCAAAACTGAGCATAGAGGGGTGGGGGGAGGTAGAAGAGGATAAAGGGGGGATAAACGGTGACAGAAGGAGACTTGGCTTGGGGTGGCGAACACGATACAATATACAGATGATGTATTGTAGAATTGTACACCTGAAACCTATATAATTTTATTTACCAGTGTCACCCCCAATAAATTCAATAAAAAGGAAAACAAGAAAAACAACCCTGAGCATATAATGGGATATTACGTACATAATAAAGTTGGCTAGGTCCCTTCCCCATATCCAGTCCACAAGTATTCTTTACTCACAGCCGAAATTGTAGTCAAGTGAGCAACGAGCCCAGCTTGAGGACTACATTTCCCAGCTCCCTTTGCAACCGAGGGAGGATGATGAAATAAGAGGAAGTCATTGGGTGGGGCTTCCAGGCAAGCTATTTAAAGGGAACTGACTTAGCTTGCCTCTTGCTACTTCCTCCTTCCTGTTGCTTGGAACACAAACAAAATAGGAGGGCTGTAGCCGCCATCTCTGACCATGGGGTAACCTTGAGGAGGGGAACCATACGTTAAGGACGATGGAGCAGAAAGGAGGAAGTCTGATGAGTTTGTGGTCGTCCTTGGGCTACCTCTAGACTTTTTTTTTTTAAGTAGACGTGAAAACCTAATTTATATGAGCAGCTGTGGCCAGTTCTCTGTACCAACAGCTGAACACAACTCATTACTCGTTAGATAATGTAATGCTCGTGGTAATTTGCACAGTGCTGAATAAATGTAATACTCTGCAGTTTGGGGGAGATCTGAGGGGTTTTTTTTCCGTGTTGTTGTTTTTTTCCTGTGCATTCATTTTGCGCTTACCCACTGCTTATGCAACTTTCCCCCGTTAGGACAGCATGTTCCTTCCATGGCTAGTCCTCAAGCTGGAACTGCAGCTGCAAGTTGCTGCGGGTTATCAGATAGTAGTCAGGTTAAAAATGTGATCTCTCATTCTGACTGTCATCTGAGGGGTGAATCACAGGCAATTAAATGCATTTTCAGAAGACTGCCTGTGGCCTCCCCAACTTGATGCAACTCCGAGGGTGGTGCTCAGAGCCTGGGTTGGAGACGCACTTCAGCACAAAGGTGATGTTGTTGTAGGCCGTGGAACGGCAGGGGTCAGACCTAACCCAGGTTCTTCAGCAACCTCGGTACTTGGGTTCTGGCTAGGAAAGAATTCAGGGCCAAGATTCGAACATTAAGAGAACATTTGGTAAACCACAGAGGCAACAGAAGCAATTGCTAGAAGAAATGGGCTTAGGAAACAAGTTATAAAGGCAAAGAAGGGCCCTTGGAACGTGGGAGTGAGGAAGCTAATGTTAATGCTGACAGGAGTGGCAGGGGAAGGGGAAGGGTAGGGAAAGGTACTAGCGAGGGAGAGCGCTCTGGGTCCTCTGGCCTAAGGGTTTTAAGGGAGGAGATTTTAGGGGTGCCCCAGGGGAAGATCTTTATAGAATATTCAGCAGTTTTCCAGGTGTGTCCTTTCAGGGTTGTGGCCTCCATTGATTGATTGGTTGGCACCAGGGCGGTCATCAGTCAATGCAGCTGGTCCTGAGGTCAGCTGTGACTGGTTTTGTTGCTTTCTTGGGCCTGCAGCTGAAATGCAGCTGAGGCCTAGATATTATCTCTAGGGAGGAAAGGTCAGGGGATCCAAACCACATGACCAGTGATATGCTAGGGGAGGAAAGGCCACCCTGGGGGCGAGTTCCCCCACCCTACAATTGTTCTTTGCTAGGCACCCAGGGCTTTCCATCTTGGTAACCTTCTGTACCTAGCCCATCGTCCTTGCCCTGCTCATGTCTGTCTAACTGCCTATCACAATATCACCATGAAAGGCACCTCGTAGTAGACTGTTTCTCAGGACTCCTGCTTATGACGCCTAAATGATTCCTTGATTTTTCTGAAAACTGTTTTAAAAGTGGCACAGCTGCCCGGCGGAGCGTGCTCAGCGGTTGAACATCGACGTAGGATCCAGGAGATCGCGGTTTGATTCCCAATCAAGGCACCTGCCCGGGTTGTGGGCTCAATTCCCCAGTTGGGGGCATGGAGGGCGCAGCCGATCAATGACTCTCTCATCATTTATGTTTCTCTCGCCCTCTCCCTTCCTCTCTCTGAAATCAATAAAGATATACCTAAAAAAAAAAAAAGTGGCACAGCTCTGCCCTGGCCGGTGTGGTTCAATTGGTGGGAGCTTCATTCCATGCACCAAAAGGTTGCCAGTTCAATTCCCCATCAGGGCACATACCTAGGTTTCGGGTTTGATCCCCAGTCGGATCGCATATAGAAGACAACCAATTGATGTCTTTCTCTTTCTTCCTCTCTCTCTCCTTTCCTCCTTCCACTCTCTCTAAAAAAATCAATAAGCATGTCCTTGCATGAGGATTAAAAAATAATATTTTTAAAGTGGCACAGCTCTAAAAACAAAATTGCTCAGGTCCGTTTGCCAACACAAGTGTCACAAGAGAACCAGCTTCTCATTGAGGCGAGATGTCTACACAGTAGTCACATTGCTGACCACCCCTGCACTAACACAGGCCCTCGGGTTGAATCCACTGCTGTGACTCTCACATGCACCTGGGAATCATGTTCAAATGCAGAACCTGGTTCTGTAGGTCTGGGCCAGGACCTGCGAGCCTGCGTTTCTAACAAGCTCCCAGCGATGCCAAGGCAGCTGGTCCACAGAGTGCATCTTGAGTAGGAAGGTACTTTCTGGCTGTTCTCACAGCACAGGTCCTAGTGTCTGTCAGCCTCCTTCCTGTCGTTCAGGTCTCTGTTCAAATGTCACTTCCTTCGAGCAGCCCTCCCTGACCAGCCAGGCCAATCAGACCCCCATCACTTTTTACCACTTCGCCCAGATTTCTCTTCATGGTACTTATTAATTTTGAGATGAACGTGGCATATTTATCTTCTCACTTGCTTGTCCATATCTCCCCACCCTCACTAGAATGCTCTATAAGGGCAGAAGCCATGTCTGCCTGCTGCCCTGTTCATCTCTATACACCACTCCTAGAACAGTCCCTGGCAGGTAGTTGGCACTTTGATAAATACCTTCAACCTCTCCTTCAGCCAGAATGTTCTTCCGGAGATGAGATGATTGTGCTTAGATATCTCAAGACTTGAAAAAAAATGTTCATTTTCTGATGAGGAAAGTATTGTGTCTACTATGAAAAATTTTCAGAATATACCTAGGTTGGGGTCTCCCAGAAGCAGAGCCTGAAACAAGGATCAGAGAGCAGGTAGTTGATTTGGGAGGTGACCCCAGGACAGGGAAGGGAGGCAGGGAAGGAGAGGAGCCAATTTGGTGTGCATTAACGGGAAAGTCACTGCTGTGGGCAGCTGGGGTTCTATCCCTCTGGGGACCTCCAGGAGTGAGGAAGTTGGGGTCCTGTCCATCGCTGGTTGAGACTGGGTGGGCGGTGGTTATGTCCCAGCACTTCCAGCCACCCCATGAGCAGGTTGAGCACACTTCTGCAGCCAGAACAAGGCCTCAGCCAAAGCATCACAGGAGCTAACAGAGGGATGGCATTCCCAGGCATGGGGAATGCCAAGGAGATACCGGCAGGTGCCAATGGGTCTATCCAGAAGAGAAGCTTGCTCTCTTTCTGGGACCTCCTGCCACCGCCCATGCCCAGGTCACCAAGATGAACTCCCAGAAACCTTGTTTTGGAGACCACCCTGAGCCCATACATTTCTAGCCTATGTGCAAAGTAGAACAAAGTGCACCTTCCTCAAATTATTTGTACTATTGAAATATAATGCGCACACCATTGAACCCACTATTTTAAAGTGTACAGGTCTGTGGTTTTAATATATTCGCTATGTTGTGCAACTATCACCACTGTCTAATTGCAGAACATTTTCATGACCCTTATTAGAAACCCCATGCCCGCTAGCAGCCACTCCCCATTCCCTCTACCCCCACCCTCTGGGAACCACTCATCTGCCTTCTGCCTGTGGACCTGCTGTCCTGGATACTTCATAGACATGGACTCATAAAACATGCAGCCTTTGGTGTCTGACTTCTTTCATTGATCATAATGTGTTTTTGTTTTAAATATTTTTTAACTGTTTTTGAGAGAGAGAGGAAGGAAAAGGGAGAGAAAGAGAGAAACATCGATGTGAGGGCAGAACATCAATAGGCTCCCTCCTGCACACTCCCTGCAGGGGATCGAGCCCACAACCTGGGCAGGCATGTGCCCTCACCGGGAATCAGACCTTTCAGTGCCTGGGATGACACCCAACCAACTGAGCCCCACCAGCCGGGGAGATCATGTTTTTGAAGTTTCTATATGTTGTAGCATGTATCAGTGCTTCCTCTTTTTTTTATGGCTGAATAACACTCCATCGTATGGATAGACTGCACTTTCCATTCATCCACTGATGGACATTTGGGTTGTTTCCACTTTGGGGGCCATGATGAGCTAAGGTTGCTATGAATATTTGTGTACAAGTTTTTCTGTGGACATGTTTTTTTAATTCTCTTGAGTATCTCAAATGAGTTTTAAAAGCTGTTCTAAGTACCTTCCTGTGACCACGTGGGCAGCAACCTTGACTGAGCATCAAAAATACCCTCACTTTTACCTACTCGAAGGCTCCTAAGACTTACATGTCTCAATACCCCAGTGCCCTCTCCACCAGGTGAAACAACCAGCTTCAGCTCTGAGGTGAGGGGGCAGAATTGGGCATCTGAGAAATGAGGAGCTCACATATGTATATATAGCAGGACCATGTGTCTATGTGCTCTTCAGAGTGTGTACATGACCATCAGTCCACGGGGTTTATAACAAAGGGCGTTACCCCACTGCCTCAGGACTCAGAAGCCCAAAACCTCAGAGCCCACCTGCATTCTTTATTTTTTTAAACAACTAACAATTCCACTTTTTTAAAAAATTATTTTTTTATTTATTTGAGGGAGAGAGAGAGGAAGGGGTAGAGAGAAACACCCATCTGTTGCTCCATCTATTTTTATGCATTCATTGGCTGATTCTGGTATGTTCCCTGACTGGGGATTGAACCTGCAACCTTGGCGTATTGGGACGATGCTCTAACCAACTGAGCTACTCAGCCAGGGCCCACCTGCATTCTTTTATACAAGTTCATATGTGCCTATGAGGTAAGGGCCCCCCCAGATGTGCTGCCTTCATGCAGTTCAGAGCCTGAACACCTACACTATATACTCTCACCCTGCCCCGAATATTTATATGCATCATTCCCCCACTCCCACCACAGTTGACATAAGATTGTGTCGGCTGATTCTTTAAGTCAGGAATTCAGAATTTGGGTAGAGACCAGAAATTGGTAGCCATGTCATATTAATAGCCATGTTATTCCATTCTTTCTTGGAGGAATTAAACTAGACAAGGAGCCATATATACATCATCCCACTGCTCCACCATTAACATTTTAGCATTTTCCGTTCCAGCCTTTTTTTTATTAATATAATTCTTTCCAGTCGTGTGCTGGGGCTGGCTCCTATGGGCTTGGCTAGCCAGCTGTGTATACTTACCCAACTCCTCCTTCAGTGACACCATGAGGGAGCTTGAAATCAGTCACAATGAGAGTCTGTACACCATGGAAATTGGCAACTGCTACAAATGAGGGATTTTTCTTTTCAGAGAGTCGGTTGTTAAACATCTATCAGCACAGCACTGATTTCATTTCCAAGACATCAGGTTTATCCATTCACGTGTGCACCAACTATTTAATAATTTCCTAAAGTACACCAGGAGCTTACATCCCAGGAAATGAGGACAGACGATATATAAGTAAACGTAGAAACAAACAAGATAAAGTGTGTGATACAGTATGAAGAAAATGAAATGAGACAGCTGATAGGTTGAATACACCTCTTTTTTCCTTTTCCACATCATATTAGGAACAATTCCCCAAGTTTTAAAAAGCTTTAAGGAGCATTCTTCTTAATGCTGCATGATATTTATTTCTTGTGAGAATATTCTTCTAATTTCTTTAAGCATTCCCCTATAGTTCAGGGTTTCTCAACCTTGGCACTATTGGCATTTGGCGTCAAACAACTCTTGTGGGAGGCTGTCCTCTGTATTGTGGGGTGTTGAGCAGCATCCCCGGCTTTACCCATTAGATGCCAGTTGCAGTCTCCCCAGCCCCTATCAGTATGACAACCAAAATGTCTCAAGATTTTGTCCCCTTGGTGGGGAGGGGTGGAAAATCTCATTGGTTGAAGATCACTGCCATAGTTAGACTGTTGTTTCTTTAATTTATCCTTATTGTTGAAAGTATTACAGATCTCCCCTTTTCCCTCATTGATCCCCTCCACCCTGCATCCACCCCACTCTCAGGGCTTCTCCATACCGATGTCTGTGTCCATTTTTTTTTAACATACACATTTAACTTACTTTATCATTGTCATTTAAAGCTTGATTTTATAAAACAAAAATAGACATTAAGTGTTCTGTATCACCAGAATTTAAACAGTAGAAATAGCAACAGCTTTGCAAGTGTTAATTATATACATTAAAGTCAAGTAATTGAAGATTTTTTCAATATGGAAACTATACAAATGGAGACTTTTTTCAATATGGAAACTATACAGATGAAACAGATGGCAAAAAGACCTTATAGGAATATTTTGCGATTGTGAATTATCAGTTACTTTAGGACCTAAACGAAGATTCTGAATATTCAGACTTCTTTTGCTCTTTCATATTTACCTATATTCTGAGTCAAGCTACTTGACCAAAAGGTCTCATTTAGGAAGACATTTAGCTTTATGGCAAAAGTTTACCGCCTTCAGTTGACATTACAGTGCTGATGTAACCTGCTGGCTCCCTTTGAACAGTGTGCAAAAAAGGACATCAACCCTATGGAAAGTCAAACAGGTACCAAAAAATGGAACAAGATGCACAGTTGAGCAAAGTATAATGTTAAGTTTTCCTAATCTAAAAATTAATCGGTGAAATAAAACATAAACTATAGTTGACTCGGTTTCAGGAAACACACATTTGAGAATCCCATCGCTGCTCTTGTCTCACCTCGCCATGGACAGGATTTTGTAGGCCAGCCTGGATTTGCTTTGTGGATTGTAGTAGTGAAGGAACCCAATGGACTCGCTCAGAATTGGTAATGAACTGTGGTCTCAACTCTCCCCACTTTTCAGGTACAACCAAATCTTTGTCTGTATAGATCAACACATCAAGTGAACAAGACACTTCTAACAGTGGCAGAAATGTCAGTGGAGCTGTATCTGTCTGATCACTGAGTGGCTTTCACCTTGGATCTCTTAATGAGACTTTTCTCTGGGTGTCCTGTTATCTATGGCAGTCTTGTCACACTCAATATCAAACTGCCATCTTTCAAGGGCCTCCCCACTTTCAGTACTGGAGACGACTACCACCAGTTTCTGCACTCAACATCTGTATAAGCAATCTTTTGGTTGTTCCACCGCATTATTTCCGCAGGCATTTCATGAGCTCAGGAGCAGTAGTTACAAGCAAGGTGAGTCCATATTTCTACACTCGAGTAAAGGTTTCAGATGGGTAAATGCCGCGCTGATATAAAATTCTGTTGTTGCTAATGAGAAGAACTCGGCCACGCTCTCAGCGCCCCCCGCAGGGTGATGCCCTCCTCCAGGGAGAGCTGCGGGGCCACAGCCAGGCCCGCAGCCCGGGCGGCGCACCCACCGCACAGGGCGACCGCAGGGCTCGGAGCAGCTCCCTGCCACCCCTAGTTAGACTTTAAATTGACGCTTCCAACAGAATATTGGCCCCTGGAACTCAGAATGTGGCCCCTGGACCAGCAGCATCAGCACCACCTGGAAACTTGTTAGAAATGGAAATTCTGCCCGGCCAGGCGTGGCTCAGCGGTTGAGCGTCAACCTAGGATCCAGGCGATCAGGGTTCAATTCCCGGTCAGGGCGCATGCCCGGGTTGCGGGCTGCAGCTGATCAATGACTCTCTCATCATTGATGTTTCTATCTCTCTCTCCCTCTCCTTTCCTCTCCCTGAAGTCAATAAAGATATATTAAAAAAAAAAAAAAAATTGGAAATTCTCAGGCACCTCTCCAGCTACATGAAATCAGACCTCTAGGGGTGGGACTAGTCGATCTTGTGTTTTAACCAGCCCTTCTGGAGATTCTGAGGCGCTCTCCCGCTTACTAGGGGGCTGGGATGAAAGTTTTCGAAATCAAAAGTGTTCAAGCGTGGGTGGCATTCTGAAATGCCCGCTTGTGGTTGCATCATAGTGATGTTTTCCCCTTTGGCTGATCCCGGGCTAGGGTAGGTGATTAGTGCAAATTAGCTGAGTTCAGGTGTACTTTTGACTTAAGTACCACCTTTCAGCTGGGGATTACCAAACACCATTTATTTTCACCCCAGGGAGGTTCTGGGAGGCTCCAGGGCCTGAGAGACAGTTAAAAATAGAAAGCAAATGGATCATCTGACTCTAGGCTGTAACCGCCATTGCATATAAAACTTAGTTATTGAAATAAGAGGATTTTGTTCTTTTTAGAAACTGAAAAACCACAAAATGCATGGCCAAGCCAAGATGTACCACTGGCAGCTGCCCCTCATTCTTGTAACCACCCTGTACCTCGGGCTACCGTGAATTCAGTTCACAAATACAGGTTCACACGGTTTTCTTCCCTGGCTCCAGAGTAGGGCCTTATCTTTGCCTGCCGCTGGAATAAAGAGCTTTGGATCTCTCTTCTCAGTTGTGGCAGCATTGCCCCATCCGCCCCATCCCAGGGGGCATCTGTAAAGGGAGTTGCGGGTTGAGTTGTCACAGCGACTGGGACCCATAGAATGCTTGTGGGGATGTAAAATGGTACAATCGCTTTGAAAAAGAACTCATGAGTTTGTATTTTTATTAAGGTAAAATTGGTATATAATGGTATGTAAGGTTCAGGTGTACAATGTTATCATTTGACATCTGTATACATTTTGAAGGAATCAGCCCCAAAAGTCTAGTTACCATCAGTCACCACACAGCTGACTCCCTTCAGCCCTTTTGCCCGCCCCGCAACCATTTCGATTCCGTCTGGTAACCACTAATTTGTTCTCTGTATCTATGAGTTGTTTTTTGTTTCGTTTTTTCGTTTGTTCTGTTTTGTTTAGATTTCACATATGAGTGAAATTATATGGTATTATCTGTCTCTGCCTCACTTATTTTACTCAGCATAATACTCTCAAGGTCCATTCATGTTGTTGCTAACAGCAAGATTTCATTTCTTTTATAGCTGAGTAGTATTCCATTGTATACATATATCACATCTTTATTCATCCGCTGATGAACATTTAGGTTGTTTCCATATCTTGGCTATTGAAAATAATGCTGCGATTAACATAGGGGTGATCTATCTTATTGAATTAGTGTTTCTTTATATATTTTTGGATAAATACCCAGAAGTATTTCATTCCTAGGTAATTAACGAAGAGAAAAGAAAGTCATACTTATGCATGAATATTCATACCCGCTCTACTTGTAATAGCCCAAAACTGGAAGCAACCTGAATGCCCGCCAAAGGGTGAGCAGACAGCCTGTGGTATATCCATACAGGGGACTACTACTGCACAGCCGTCAGATGGAATGAACTATTGGTACACAACACAGCATGGCTGAATCTCAAAATCATTATGCTGAGTAAAAGAAGCTAGATAAAAAAAAAAAAAAAAAAAAAGATTATGTACTTTCTAATTCATTCTCCTTACATAAAATTAAGGAAAATGCAAACTAATCTACAGTCACAGAAAACAGATCAAAGGTTGCCTGGGATGTGCGGGAGGGTTGGGATGGAAGGGGGGCTCCTTTTAATCCTCTGTTTAAGAAAGAAAACAGTTTGGGTAATAGTTATGTTAATTAAGTCTCCTTGGGGTAGCTCTGAGCCTGGCAGCTGGCTTCTTTCAGCAGAGGGAGAAAGAGAAAGAGTAGGATGCCTGAGGCAGAAGCCAGTTTTTTATAACCTCCTCTTGGATGTGGGGTCCATCACTTGCCCATTCTATTCATTTGAGGCAATTCAGTAAATCCAATGCACGCGAAAGGGAAGGGAATTACACAAGGACATGAATAAGAAGAGATGCAGATTTTAGGGACCCCCCCTTAGAGGTGCCCACCCCAAATAAACAGATGCAAACATGATGGGGATGCAAACGTGCAGGTTCTCAGGCTCAGTCCAAACCAGGGCATGTTAATCCCGGTCTGGCAGATCAGAACCATTTCGCAAGGCCATTTTCTTTCCTTGTTAAATAATTAGCACCATGGCTCCCTCCCCAGAGGTCATAAGAACTGATGGTGTTGATATAGTCGGCAGAGGGTGTTTCTGTGGTTTCTCCCAGCAGCTGCAGCAGCAGCTTGTTAGAAAAGATAAGGGGTAAAAGACATGAGAGGTGGTGCCCTTAGATCCTCCAAAAAAAAAAAAAAACAAACCCCCCAAAACCCGCCTGCTTTTATTTTCTGGAAACATCCATCAATATGTTGTACTAGTCAATATGTTGTACTAGTCAGGATGTGCTGCTGTGGGTGAGCAAACAGCAATAACAAAGACAAACACATCTAATTGGCTAGACAGCACAAAAGTGTATTTCTTAAAGCCAGTGCTGGGGCCAGGTGACTCTCCCAGGCTACTGGTTACCACAGGATGATGCTCGGTGACTCAGGGATCCGGGCAGCTTCTGTCTTGTGACTGTCCCCTCTCAACACCAGCCTCCTCCACAAAGGGGAAGACGAGCCTGGAGAACCTTGCAGAGGCTTTTTGCTGCCTCGGAAAGGAAGTGACTGTCCTTTCTGATCATCTCCCATCGGCCAAAGCCAGTCACATGACCCTGCCTAACTGGAGAGGGCGGGGATGGGTGTTTCTGCACAGCCAAGAAGCAAAAGAGAATGAGACTTGGAAGAAAGTGTGAATTTCAGCTACATATGGCAAGGAGGAAATTGAGATTTCATGATAACCCCAATATTAAGAGTTAAGCATCTTTATCTACACATTGACGTTGCAGAGCCGAGCTCCTCAAAATTAATAACATTTTAATAAAAGGTCCCCCTGCCAGCCCTAGCCAGTTTACTCAGTGGTTAGAGCATCAGCCCTTGGACTGAACGGTCCCCGGTTTGATTCCCAGTCAAGGGCATGAACCTCGGTTTTGGGCTTGATCCCCAGTCCCAGTCGGAGCACTTGTGGGAGGCAACCAGTAGATGTGTCTCTCTCACATCCATGTCTCTCTCTCTCTCTCTCTCTCTCTCTCCCTTCCACTCTCTCTGAAAAGCAATGGAAAAATAAAAAATAATTATAAAAAAGTAATAATAAAAATAAATAAAAGGTCCCCCTGCCACACATACGATTCCGCATGTTTTAATTAAGATAAATCCTTCGTGTGTATTAACTCACTTGATCCTGACAGTTCTTCAATAAGGTTAGTATTTTTATTAAATTTTAAAGATGAGAAGTTGAGACACAAAGAGGTTCTTAAGACGTGTTTCTACCCACGGAACACTTCTGACACCAAATGTGTGGGGGTTTTCTCATACCGACCAATTCCGCAATTCTGGACACCAGCAGCGATTCAGTTCTGACATGACCTGGAATTATGGTCAGAGCCCACAGGCTGAAAGCTCAGTCCCACAAGACTACCCCCGATTCAGATTCAATTCCAAGTCCAGGCCTCCTGTACTTCTGACTGACCAGCTATAAGTCAGGGGTTCCCATGACCCCCTCCTCATGTTGCTGTAGGGCTCACAGAACTCAGGAAACAATTTACTTACTAGTACCACTTTATTATAAAGGATACAACTCAAGAACAGCCAGATGGAAGAGGTGCACAGGGCAAGGTATGGAGGAAGGTGGGCTCCGAGCTTTCATGCCTCTCCAAGCACAGCCCGCCCTGCCAGTACCTCCATGTGTTTACCAACCAGAGCTCATCAAACGTTCTCCAAGAGATGCTATAGAACCTAATCTCCAGCCCCCCTCTTCCCCTCCCCAGATCTATGCTTGGGGCTACGATTTCCAGCCACTAGATCTTTCTGGTGAACAGCCCCACCCTGAGGCTATCTAGGTGCCCTACCCCAAGTCATCTCTTTATTATAAACTCAGGTGTAATTGAAAGGGGCTTGTGATGAAAAACAGAAAACCCTCCTGTCACTCAGGAAATTCCAAGGGTTTTTGGAACCAAGGATAAAGGTCTGTAACAGAAACCAGGGATAAAGACCAAATATATTTCTTATTATACAGTAGTCCCCCTTATCTGTGGTTTCACTTTCTGCAGTTTCAGTTACTCACCGTCAACAGCGTTCCAAAAATATTAAAAGGAAAATTCCAGAAATAAGCAATTCGTAAGTTTTAATAGGGTTCGGTACTATCTGAGGTTTCAGGCATCCCTGGGGATCTTGGAAAGTGTCCCCCATGGATAAGTAGGGACTACTGTATTACAGAGGTTAAACAACTCACCCAAGGTCATGTGGCCATTGTGCTGGCTGTCCTATGACCACCCCTCCAGGCCCACTCTGCATTTTCTCCTCTCTGCTTTCTGCCCCAGGAAGCTGGCTTGTGTGGTCCACATCAACAGACTGCTATGCCTTGTTGCTGCTGGTAGCCTCAGCCAAGGGGTAGGCCAAGAAGGAGAGCAAAGGGAGGAGGGGACATGAGTTGGGGTATTTATTGCCCCAGCTCCTTACCTGTGGGGTTGCAGCAGGTTGGCCTGTGCCAGGATCTAGGCCCTCTCTCCATAGGACTACCCTTGCTGAGCTCTGGTGACCACTCTCTCCCCTCACCCCGTCCAACACAGGAGTGGTAACTCAGAGGCCCTTGGCCTTGAGGCACAACATGATCCCCTGCACTGCACTCTCTGCAGATCACCCAGCTTGAGAGGCCATTTCTTTGGTGTAGAGACCATGGCGATATAAATGATGAAGAGTGGAGCTGAGCTTGGCCTGGTATAATGAGATAATTATTTGTCAGATTTCTTTCTTTTTTATTTTTCTTTTTTTAAAAAAATATATCTTTATTGATTTCAGAGAGAGGAAAGGAGAGAGGGAGAGAGAGAGATGGAAACATCAATGATGAGAGAGTCATTGATCAGCTGCAGCCCGCAACCCGGGCATGTGCCCTGACTGGGAATTGAACCCTGATCGCCTGGATCCTAGGTCAACGCTTAACCGCTGAGCCACCCCCGGCCGGGCTGTCAGATTTCTTTCTGAAGTTCATGATAATGGCTAAACACACAGAAATCACATCATTTAATATAGTAAATCAAAAATAACTTTAAAAATTAAGGCTAACTTTCTTATCACAAAATCAAAACATACTGATTGTAGGGAAATACAAATAAATGGAAAGAAGCAATCAAACTCTTAGTCTACCACCTGAAAAACAAATGGAACATTTTCATAGACATCCTTCCATTATTTTTTCTATTCAAGTATATATATATATCTCATTGTTTTACAAAATTAGAATTTTTGTATACACAGTTTTTTGTTGTTGTTTTAATTTTGGCTTTATTTTTTTATTATTATATTATAATCCTCACCCAAGGATATTTTTTCCATTGCTTTTCAGAGAGAGTGGAAGAGAGAGAGAGAGAAAAACATTGATGTGAGAGAGACACATAGATTGGTTGCCTCTGGCATGTGTCCCAACTGGGACCAGGGATCGAGCCTGCAACCAAGGTACGTGCCCTTCAGCCTTCGGGCCGACACTCTAACCACTGAACCAAACTGGCTAGGGCTATACACTGTTTTTAATCATTTTTTAAAACTTAATAAATTGTGATCACCTTTTCATGTATTTACATCCTTTTAAATGGTTGTTGGGCAATGGATTGTGGGGTTGTGTTAATTTTAAAGCTAATTTCTTATTTTGGGCACTTAGGTTATTTTCCACTTTGGGTTCCTACAAATAACTCTGTAATAAATTGGGTTGGTCTTTTGTTTGTTTATGGCCAAATCTTTGTGTACATATTTATTTTCTTTATATAAAGTTCTAAATGTAGAATTGATGGAATTGGGTGACACATTTCAAGGTTTTGAATGTGAATTGTCAAATTTCTTCCCCATCTTCATTTGCCTTTACCCCAGAGAGCCTAAGAAATGCCTGTTTCTCTACATCTTCACCAACACTGGATATTAAATATTTGTTTAAAAATCTCTGCAAAATTGTCCTGGCTGGTGTGGCTCACTGGTTAGGGTGTCAACCTGCATGCCAAAGGGTCTCAGATTTGATTCCCAGTCAAGGGTACATACCTGGGTTACAGGTTCGATCCCTGGCCCTGGTCAGTGTGCATGCGGGAGGCAACCAACAATGTTTCTCTCTCACATCAATGTTTCTCTCTCTCTCTCCCCCACCTTCTACTCCCTCTAAAAAATCAATGGAGGCTCTCTCCCCTGGGAGCAGCCAGTGCCTTTCCCTCTCCCTTCTCTGCCTTTTCCCTTCCCTTCCCTTCCCTTCCCTTCCCTTCCCTTCCCTTCCCTTCCCTTCCCTTCCCTTCCCTTCCCTTCCCTTCCCTTCCCAAACAAATAAAAATCTCTGCAAATCACTGCAGTGTGACATTTTAATGTAATTAAATGTCTTCTATGTGAAAAAAATGAAAGGTCTTTATTTAAAGTATGAACCCAAATCAAATAAGTTAAAACTAGATCTATGCAGCAAAAAATTGTATTAGAATAATAACCACACGGTCAAAGTGAAGAGGAAATTGATGCAGCTGTCTATTGAAATCAGGGCATTTTAACAGTGGAGAAATCTGGCGGACACTGACTCTGCCAGGAGAACAAAGTCCACATAAAGAGTGAGAAATCATGGATAAAAAAACTGTGGGACATTTCACCATGGAATACTATGCAGCTGTAAAGAAGAAGGATCTCATACCCTTTGGGACAGTATGGAGGGACCTGGAGAATATTATGCTGAGTGAAATAAGCCAGGCAGAGAAAGACAAACATCACATGATCTCGCTTATACGTGGAATCTAAAGAACTTAATAAACTGATGAACAGAAATGATTCAATGACATGGAAGCATGGATCAGACTGATGAATCTCAGAGGGACAAAGGAGGGCGGGTGGGTGGAGGGGGAGAGAGTAACCAAAGAATTTATATGCATATATGCACAACCCAAGGACATGGACAATGGTGGGGAGAGGGACTGGGGAGGGGGATGGGATGGGGTGGAATGGGTCATTGGGGAGAAAAAGGGGCATCTGTAATATTTTAAACAAATAAACAAACAAACAAAAAAGAGTGAGAAATGGTTTTAGCAGCATACACCCTCCATCTGAGTGATGAGAAGGGCACTTACCTCCATGATCTTCCTCCCCAAGCCCACAACCCCGGTTTCATCATGTGAAAAGCATCAGACAGATCTTAATTGAAGGACAGTTTACAAAATAACAGCCCAAAGTGGCTGTATCCACCAATTAATGATGGCTAAACTAAATATGATCCATCCATTTAATAGAATATTATTCAGCCGCAAAAAGGAATGAAGTCCTGATAGATGTTACAACATGGATGAACCTCAAGAACATTGTGCTCAGTGACAGAAGCCAGATATAAAAGGCCACAAATTGTCTGATTCCATTTCTATGAAATGTCTAGAAAAGCTAAGTCCATAAAAACAGAAAGTAGGTAAGTGGTGGCCAGGAGCTGGGAGGAGGGGAGAATGGGGAGTGACTGCTACATGGGTATGTGGTTTCTTACAGAAGTCAAGGAACTGTGATGAAATTAGATACCACCTCTGAATGTACTAAGAGCCATTGAATTGTACAGTTGAAAAGGGTAGATATTATAATATGTGAGTCTCAATTAAAAAAACAAAACCAAAAAACACAGGAAGTCTAAGAAACCATCCCAACCAGGAGGACATTAAGGAGACATGAAACCTAAACGGAATGTGACATCCTGGGTGGGATCCAGGGACAGAAACAGTGCATTCAGTGAAACATAAGGAAATCTGAGCAACACATAAACTATAGTTAATAATATATCGCTCAGCCGGTGAGACTCAGCCAGCAATTGAGCATTGACCTAGGATCCAGGAGATCACGGTTGATTCCGGGCCAGGGCACATGCCCGGGTTGCGGGCTCGATCCCCAGTAGGGGACGTGCAGGAGGTAGCCGATCAATGACTCTCTCATCATTGATGTTTCTCTCTCTCTCCCTCTCCCTTCCTCTCTCTGAAATCAATAAAAATATATTTTTAAAAAAGAGGAAGAATACATCAATATTAATTCATTAATTCTGACAAATAGACAGCAATAATGTAAAATGTTCATAATGCCAGAAAATCATAGGGGAAATTAGGTGTGGGTTTGTAGGAAATCTCTGTACATACTATCTTTGCAGCTTTTCTGTAATTGTACAAAACCGTCCTCAATAAAAAGTTGATTGAAGAAACAATCAGGGAGCACCCAATCGTGATAATTTGGGCTACTTAAAAAAAACCCACAAGCGTTCTTGCCTCTGGCTCTAAGGACACACAGGCTACTCTGACTCTGTGACCAGGAAAACTGCCCGTTTGGAAACTAAGCCCGTCTGTGGCATGTGGGGTCACCAGGGAAGCTGTTGGGTGACGTGAGGATAAACACCAGCGATTCTATTCTCAGTAAGTGCCCCCCCACCACTACCCATCCTTCCTTCCCCTTCTGTTTGTCTGCATCACGTCTGGGACTGAATTATCCTGTCTGGCTGGGTCCTGATTCTGGGAGACTTTGGGTGTTGAAAAATATTGGGAGATTTCGGTGGAACTGCCTGAAAAAAAAGTCTTACATATTTTAAAACAGGTGACTAACCTCAGCATTAATGCAAATGCTTGTGACCAAGGCAATCAGATGACACAAAGGCTAAGCAGGAGCATTGGACTGTGACATGACATGGGACTTTAGGTGACACCCAGGACACTGGTTTGCAAGTGTGCACTGGTGCACAGCCCTGAGAAGCTGCTCTTGAAGAAACACCTAGGGGAATGGCATATTAAATAAAAAATAACCCTCAACTTTGGAGCTAGGGTCTTGTGAAAGTTTATATGAAATTGTAGTTGAAGAACTTAAAACATGTGGAAAACAGGATAGTGGACATCACCCTTTTGAACATTCTGAGAAATCAATAAAATTCACTAAAATTCTATTTTAACAACAATAAAAATAGCAATGGGTAACATTTTTTTGCACATGTAGCAATGTTAGCTTTGTTCCCATCTCCCTTTTTTTCGGTTAATCCCTACCTGAGGATATTTTTCCATTGATTTTTAGAGAGTGGAAGGAAGGGAGAAATGGAGAGAGAGAAACATCGATGTGAGAGAGACACATCGACTGGTTGCCTCCTGCACGGGCCCGAGGCCCAGGATCAAACCTGCAACCCAGGTACATGCCCTTGACTGGAAATCAAATCCAAGACTGGTGCTTGGGCTGGCGCTCTAACCACTGATCCATACTGACCAGGGCACGTTTGTTCCCTTTTTTAAATTTATTTTTTATTTAAAAAGAATTTTTTTAAAGCTCTCTCTCTTTTTAAATATGTTTTTATTGATTTCAGGGAGAGGGAGAGATAGAAACATCATGATGAGAGTCATTGATCGGCTGCCTCCTGCAGGCCCCCTCCTGAGGATTGAGCCTGCAACCCGGGCCTGGGCCCTGACCAGGAATCATGCCAGGATCTCCTGGATCCTAGGTTGATGCTCAGCTGCTGAGCCACACCCGGCTGGGTTGTTCCCTTTTTAAAAGAAGTCCTATGACCCCTCTTTCCACAAAACCAAGTACGGAGGTTGAGGCCTGAATCAATCTGGATACAACCCTGGAAGAGGTCTGATCCAAACCAATTAAAAAAAAGCCACTGCCGGAAGAGCCAAATTCTTGCCTTTCAAGGGTTCCTAAGCAGTGTTTGAAATTCATGGCAGAGATCATAATCTTGGAAGCCAAGACTTTTCATTTGGGAGATTTGCAAAAGAGAGGATTTTTTTTTTTTTCTTTTTTAAGGTCTCAAGACTTTGGTTTTAAGTATCAAAATTTTGGATTCAAAAGCAAATTCCTGAAGGAAACTTGGAATAAACTTTACGCCACAGCAGACAATACATCTGCAGGGTAAACTGATGAAAAATCAGATTATCTTGTCCCTGATGCTGAAAAATTTCAAAATAAAAGAAAGAAACCCAGGGAGGAGGAATTAAAAATTCCTTCTGGGGAGTGGGTGAAACTGTGCCTTGAGCTGACAAATTGTTAAAATTGTGTTCATAGTCTGTTCTCTCTTTTTGTATATTTTTGGAAATTTTCCATAATGAAAATTTCGCTCTTATTAGTTTTATTGTGGAAGCGGGAGAACAGCAAGAAATGGAGGTGTCGGGATTAGGGTGGCTGTGACGAAGAAGACAGAAGGGACTGGAGAGAGGCAGGTGGGCCCTGGCTGGTGGGCCCAGTTGGTTCAGCGTCATCTCCTACACCGCAAGGTCACCAGTTAGATTCCTGGTCAGGGCACATGCCCAGGTTTCTGGTTCAGTCCTGGTTAGGGTGCGTGGTGGGGCAACCCATTGCTGTTTCTCTCTCACATTGATGTTCCTCTTGTTAGACGGGCCAGGTACAGAAACCCAGGTATGGAAACTTGGGTACAGAAAATCACCGTGGCAGGAAGCCCCGGAGGCCTAGGTGTTATCTTTGGGGAGCAAAAGCTCAGGGGGTCTAAACCAAATGACCAGCAACATGCTGGGGGAGGAAAGGTTACCCTGGGGGTTAAGGGTTCTTGTTTTCCCAGTTTTGCCCCGAGCTAGGCATCCGGGGCTTCCTGCCCTGGTGAGTGTCTGTACCTGAGTTTCCATACCTGGGTTTCTGTACCTGCCCATTTTATATATGTGTGTGTGTGCGTATGTATATATATATGTGTGTGTATGTGTATCCATCCCACTGGATTATTTCAACATTTCATGCCTTAAATTCCCATGTATTTTCCCTCTTCCTTCACTTGGAGAGCTTAGTATACTTTGGGGAGAGAAGGTGGGTTGGGAGAAGATAAATATTGGATTAGCCGCTGGGGTGGGTTCCTGAGAAGGGTCTCTGGCCTGGACCCCATCTATAGCCTGAGGGACTTCAGGAACGTTGTACTTGCTACAGTGAGGATGAACCTCAAAAACTATAATAAGTGGAAGAAGCCAGACAGGCTTCCTAATTCTCTGACATTGCACACCTTTCTATCTATCTGCTCACTCCACAAACATTTGTTGGCGGCCCACTGTCTGTCAGCAAGGCCCAGGGAGGCGATGAGCAGGGATACGGCAGTGAACCAAAGCAGCCCCTTGGCCTGGAGCTGAGGCTGTACTGGGGGAGGGCCAGGACTTTGGAGCCAGACCCTGGAATCCTGGCTTGGGCTGTATATATAGATGTATGTGTATACAGGTTCCTGGTCAGGAAGTGGGACACACACGCACACACACACACATATGTATCATCTGCTTAAATTTGAATTTCAGATAAACAGTGGATAATTTTTTAGTATAAATATGTTCCATGCCGTGTTTTGTTGTATTTTATCTATCAACCTTACAGGTAATTGCTGTGTGAACTTGGGTACATCACTCAATCTCTCTGATCTCAGATTCCCTGTGCTCAAAATGGGGTTGCTTTGGGAGTAAAAGAGCATGTTTATAGAAAGTACTTGGAGTGTTGCTGTGCCTCCTAACTGGTCCTTTGCTATAGGCAGTCCACTCCAAGTTGTGCTCCATGCAGTTGCTGGGGTAGAGGGGACTTTTAAAATCAGCTTAGGCCACTACCTGTTGAAAATCTTTTGAGGTTCCCATGGCTCCTAGACTAAAAGCCCAGTTGCCTCTTTCAATTCGACAGTCTAGTTACAAGGCTTGCCTCATCTCAGCCCTGGGGAGTGATTCCAGGAAGCCCTGAGAGGGAGTGAAATGAGACAGGCAATGAAGAACCAATAGAGGGTGCATTACCAGGCAGCTTACTACGGTGGGCAAGAGGGGCTCACTTGCATGAGGGCTCCCCTGAGAGACTGTGTGGAGTACAGGTCAGAGGGGCCCCAAGGCAGGGTCCAATGCCTGAGTCATTTATCCACCAACTTCCATCCTCACTGGTTGGGGGTAGCTCTCAGGACTTGAACTCCTCCACATTTCCAAGATAAACCAGTGTTTGGTTGAGCTGAAGAGCCCCGCTAGGTGGAGAAGAGGAGAGATGCAGGTGGGGTTGGGAAGAGCTGAGCGACCTGGAAACCATCTCCTCTGCTGCCGGAGGTGAGGTCAGGTGAGCAAGGGGGTATGGATGGCATCGATAGCCTCTGGGACCCTTACCTGTGTGCATGCCAGGCAATGCTTTAAGTGCTTCCCTTCTCTCTCTTTTTTTTAAAAATATATCTTTATTGATTTCAGAGAGGGAGAGAAAGAGAGAGAGAGAGAGAGAAATATCAATGCTAAGAGAGTCATTAATTGGTTGCCTCCTGCACGTCCCTGACTGGGAATCGAACTGCGATCTCCTGGATCCTAGGTCGATGCTCACCCGCTGAGCCAGGCTAAGTGCTTCTCAAATAGCAATCCACTGAGTCCTCATGACAACCCATGAAACAAGTATTGTTATTGTTCCCATTTTACAGATGGGGAAATGGAGGCATGGAAAAATGGCAAATAGCTTACACAAGAGCATACAGCAAGTCAGTGGCAGGGCAGAATTCAAACCCAGAAAGTCTGTGCCTGTCATGACCATTGACTACTCTTGCCCACTCTGTTCTGCTTCCTTTCGTGCCTTCCATGAGCGCCAACTCTCCCCGGCTGTTTCTTTCCCATAGTTCAGGTCTCAGCTTAGAGATCACTTCCTCCAAGATTTCCATGATCGTTTATCAAGAGTAGACCCCTCCTGCTACTATCTGTGGCAGAGTTTAATTCGTCTTCCTCATAGCACTTAACAGTTTGTAATTATTTTATTTGTTGCTTTACTTATTTATTATCTGTCTCCATCACTATTACATACCCAGTTCTTGTCTCAGGGCCTGGCTCAGACTAAGAGCTTAATAAATATTAAATGGACCCAGAGCCCTGGCCAGTGTGCCTTAGTTGGCTGAGCATTGTCCCATCCACCAAAAAAGCTGCCGGTTCCATTCTTGGTCAGGGCATATACCAGTGCACACGGGAGGCGACCAATCGACGTTTATATCTCTCATTGTTGTTTTTCTTTCCCCCTCTCCCTTCCTCTTTCTAAAAATCAATAAAAACATATAAAATAAATAAGTAAATGCCCCTGGAGCATAGTTGAATAATTAAATAAATGAATCCAACATACAAAGCATATTGATGTCATGTTTCCATAGGCCCGACACACAAATTATGTTGTTTTCCAAATATGACTTAATGAAGCCTGTGGAACTTCCCTGAGGGTTTGGCTGTGGTGCTTCCATGTGGATGATCCAAGACACAAATAGAGGGAAATGATTTATTCTGGGTCACCGGTGACTCAGTGTCTGGGAATAGAAAGAAACACACTCCAAAACCTTTGCTCTAATTAGTCAAGGTAAGTATTGGGCACGATAATTAGGCATGAATGACCTCAGCCAGGCTGTTCGTAACCTCTGGAATCTAAGACCTGTACTAATTTTGCTTTAATGAGTGCGTTTGTTGTGCCTTGGCGCTCCCAAACCTTTTTTGCTTTTTCTGAGCTTTCAAACATTAGTCAGGGACTGGGGGGGGGGGGGGACTGCTTAGTGGGTACAGGGTTTCCCTCTGGGGTGCTGAAAATGTCTTGGAACTAGATAGTGATGATGATCGAATAACGTTGTGAATGTACTAAGTTGTTCATTTAAAAGTGGTTAATGTCAGTTTTCTGTTATGTGAATTTCACCTCATTGGAAAAATATAGTTCACACACGCATCTTTCCTCTTCACTGCCAGGAACCCTGCACAAGAGTCACCCTGCAGCTCCCCCAGGGAGGGAAGGTCCTTTCAGTCCTGAAAACCTCGTGGCTGCTTACTTCCGAAACTGCAAAGAGGGGATTTATATTTGTTTATTGAGCCCTACTGTGTGCCAGGCCTTGTGCTAGACACTTAATAGGAGCTGTCTCCATCAGCCCCCTTAACCCTCTCTTCCCTCACCCATTTAATTTTTCTTCACTGTGCTTGTCACCAACTGACGTTACATAGTATGTACCTATTTGTTCAGTGTTGTTTTCCTAACTAAAATGTAAGCTTCCTGGGGGCAGAGATTTTGTCTGATTAGTGTACTACCATATGCCCTGTGCACGGCACACAGGAGGGACTCAATAAATACTGATGAAGTGAAGGAGCCTAGCAACACAGGCATGAGCATTTCCAGGATACGGGTGGGGAAATGCGGGCTCAGTCATTTGTCAAAGTCCAATGGTTAGTGAGCAGTGAACACTAAATTTGAATGGGGAGTGGGGGGTGGAGGGGGTGCTACCTGGAGGCACAGCCCAAACTACAAGGAGCTTCCCTTCGCCCACTTCTTATGCCCCTCTGGGATGAGTGAGAAGTCTGAATGTCAAAGGCAAGGTGACTCATCACCTTTGACTAAAAAGTCAAAGCAGAGAGAAATCGTGACCCAAGGCTGAGTCATCATTTCCGCTTCCCTCTAGGCTGACTCCTTTACTCCTCCAGTTCTTGGCCTCCCTGAGCTCTTGGCTGGGGTGACGCCAGGGCCTCCACATAGTTCAGGCTCCTTTTTCATCCCAACTCTACCCTCTTGGCTGGGATGGTGTAATCCAGATGACACCACAGATGTGGGTCCAGGCCAGCAGTCCTCAGAGAGCCATTCAGATCTGGACACAAGAACTGAGGCTGTCGCAAGGTCTGAACGTCTGTGGCAGTGAGAGCTTGAGGAGTGTTCCTGCTATGAGGTTTTCTTGGCTGGACGGCCCCAGCAGGAATCTTGCGCATATCTGCCTTATTTCAAACACTAATCAAACCTAATTTTTTAAAAAAAAGAACACAAGCCTTAACGTCAGAAAGAGATGGCATAGTCACCTGTACATATGTCTTTGGGCACTCAGCTCTTTGTAGGGATTTCTGGAACTGACGATTGAAACCTTTGAGAAATGTTGTTAAGCTGTCTACCCAAAAGGGTGCCCCAGCTTACACCCCATCATCAGTGCTAACCATCACACTCTTGCCAATACTGTGCTAACCTAAAAGTAAAAGGCCTTTCAAAGACAGAGGCAAAATAACCTTTGGATTGGGCCTAAGCAACCTTGTTCCCCCCCCAAAAAAACCTGTTTGCAAAAATAACACGATAGCAGTTATTATGACTATTGGGCTGAACATTAAAAATATTGTTTAGAATTAGCATCACTATGTTATCAGCACCAATAGAAACCCCTCTCTTTTACTGATGTAATTGTTCCCCTGCCCCTTCTCATAAATACCCATCGCCTTTGCCTCCTTATGTCCTGTTTTAACATTCTAAAGGTTTGAGACATAAGATGTGCAAGATAGTTCCTCTGGGATGGCAGCTCTGGCTCCATTTTAAACAATTTTTTTTTTTTTAAATATATCTTTATTGATTTCAGAGAGAGGAAGGGAGAGAGAGAGAGAGAGAGAGAGAAACATCAGTGATGAGAGAACCATTGATTGGCTGCAGCCCGCAACCCGGGCATGTGCCCTGACTGGGAATCAAACCCTGATCACTTGGATCCTAGGTCGACGCTCAACCACTGAGCCACGCCTGGCTGGGCTGGCTCCATTTTAAAGTGGTTCTGCTTATATTATTTTTTACAGCTGGATGTATATTCCCACTGGATGGAGGAGGTGGGGAAGTTATATCTCATTTGATGTTTTACTTTGCATTTCCCAAATTACCAGTGTGCTCAAGCATCTTTTCAAATCTTTATAATGACATTTCTGTATTATCTTCTGTGAATGACCTGTTAGAGTCTATTAGGGCTGTGGATATTTAAGTTTTGTTCTCTGTGCACCCCAATTCCATCCTGTAGTGTTATAGCATAGTAAAAGCTTGGAAAGTTCCAGGACAAGCAGAATAGGGAAACTGAGACAGACAGTTAAACAGCAGTTTGCAGCCACTTAGTAAATCCTATCTTCCCTAAACCAAGGACACTGAGAATAAATGGTCTGCACTTTTCCCCAACCAGAGGGTAAATACCTTAAATCACCCTACTCTTGGAAACAGATAACAGAAATCCAATAGTGTCATTTTCGAACCACACCCAAGGACAGACAAATTAAGAGAATAAGTCTCATTTTGGAATATCAGCATAAAGCTGATGAATATTATGTTGATCCGCCCCTGAGACCTCCCCTAAACGCCCAGCCTTTAAAACCCCTGAAAATGAAGGTCTCAGCTTGCTCTCCCTCCAGGAAGCACACTAGTGCCATTCCCTCCCCACTCTCCTTCCCCCACAGACACATGTCCCTCTAAGGGACCCCATGAGACTTGCAACCAGGGGAGCAATGGGCATTGGCAGCTTGTCCCTGGCTCACCCCTTGAACCTGTCTCCAAGGCCCCCTTTTCTCTGACTTCCCAGTGAGCCAGGGCCGCCCAGCCCAGGCTCTCCTGTTGCTCCTTCTAGGCCCTTCCTTTTTCATTGTCCTAAGTATATTTTTGCTGCAGCCAATAAATTCTTGCTTTCTTTTCTACACTTTGTCTCTAGATTAAAATCTTTCTCTCCAGAAGACAAGGACTGAGGTCTCCCCATCTCCTCCCCATCTCCTCGCTAACAGTAGTAGCTGCTTATGTACCAAATCCCCTTCTCTGTCCTATAATAACAGTCCCTATGCCCCCCACTCCCCAATCCCTTGTGTAGTCAACTCTCAGCCTTTGACCTAGAGGGAGCTAACAGGTACACTCCGTTGCCCAGGCCATGGTGATTGGCTTAGGGCAGAGCCGGGACCCAAGACCAGCCAGAGAAAGCAAGTCTCCATCCCTCGATTCCTTTAGTGCTTTTGGGAAGAGAAACTCTGTGTTCCTCTGTATTTGGTTCAGTGATATTGTTACCGGAAAGGGGACCTGGCCCTTGGCGGGTCTGCCTAGGGTCGGCTGGTAGTGTGTAGGTTCTTGACTTCATGCAGGAAAAATCTCACAACACAAATTCAGGTGACTCTGAGGGAACGTTTGTTAAAATGGGGACAGTAAAACAAGAAAGGGATTAGCATGGAAGCAACCAGAGGGCCTAGGCTGGGCTACCTTAGCTCTCTGGGAAGTCAGAGAAAAGGGGGCCTTGGGGACAGATTCAGGGAGTTAGCCTGGGACGAGCTGCTGCTGCCCATTGCTCCCCTGGCTGCCAGCCTCGTGGGGCCCTTTAGGGTTTAGGAGATGCGTGCCTGTGGGGGGAGGGAGTGGGGGAAGAAGAGGGGGAAGGGAATGGCGGGGGCTGCTCCCCAGAGGGAGAGTGAGTACCAGGTCCTCTGTCTTGAGGCTTCTTTCTCTCCTACTGGCAGGAATCTTAGGGGAGGTCTCAGGGGGGGTCTCTCTCACCAGAATAGTCATCAGTTTTCTAGATGTGCTCCTTCAGGGCCGTGGTCTCCACGGATTGGTCAGTGTCAGGACGGCGGTTCTTAGGCCTTGCAGCTGGTCCTGGTGCTGCCCACCTGGTTTTGCTGTTTTTCTGGGCCTGGAGCTGCAATACGACTGAGGCCTAGGTGTTATCTCTAGGGAGGTGACCTTCTGTATCTACTATAAATTGCTCTGACACTTTGTTCAGTCATCTGTCTCAGTTTCCCTATTCCACTTGTCCTGGCTTACTGGCCTGTCTCAACATGAGGAAACTGAAGTTGCCAGGGATCCCTAAGAAGAGCCTGGGAATGAAGGCACCACCTAGAAGGCAAAGCTGAGGAATGCAGAGATTCTGAGTTTGGGTGGTCTTATCATCTGAGCCCCTGACCCAGCCTCGGCCAAGTTCTAACTGTATACACTGGAACTTGCAGTTGTGAACATGAATACATTTCTTTCTTTTAAGTATTATTATTTTTAAACAGCTTAAAGTGAGATTGTTGGGCTTTTTATGTGTGTGTGTTTATTTGTTGTTGTTGCTTTTAATTTCCCCCCAGCACTGAGTCCTAATTAATCCACATGCCTACAATGAACAAAACACATCCCCACACAGGCCAGCTTGGCTCTCCAGCCGGAAGGTGCTTGGGTGTGCTTCTAGGCCTGGGCAGAAATTATATGCCATTCTTTTTTCTTTTTCTTCTTCTTTTTTTAATGCTAAACAAGATGGAAGGCATGAGATGCACTGTTCTGGAGGGAGGTAAGGTAGGCATAGAAAAGGCAATGCCAAGCCCCGGCCGGTGTGGCCCAGTCGGCTGGGCGTCGTCCGTGCCCTGAGAGGTCGCTGGTTGATTCCAGGTCAGGGCCACCCTGGTTGAGGGCTCGACCCCTGGTGGGGATGTGCAGGAGGCATCGAACCATGTTTCGCTCTTACATTGATGTTTCTCTCTCTCTCACTCCCTCTCCCTCTCACTTCCTCTCTCTCTAAAAATCAATTAACAAATCTTTTTTTAAAAAAAAAAAAAAGAAAGAAAAGGCAATGCCTGGCTTGGCAGATCCTTAGAGACTTTTTTTTTTAAAGATGAGCCTTTGTGATCTGAGCAAACAGCATGGGTGGCAGGAATGAAAAAACGTTCTCATTACTTTTTGTTTGACTGGTTTTCTTGCATGGGTGGGGAGGGGAGTGATAAATGGGCCGGTGGCTCTACATTGTGAAAAGAACCACAGCTGTCATCATGTCACCAAGGGGCGCTTGCACATTCTGTGAACAATTGTCTTTGGATTCTGATTTTTCTTTTCCAAACAAAAAGGACTGCACTTGAGATTAGTCAGAGGTCCCCAGGCTGGGAGAGAGGAGGCTGCTACCTGCTGATAATACTGGGGTTTCACCAGATAGCAAGAGCGGGGAGGGTGGAAGTGAGCGGACAGAGCTTGGGATTCCACATTTCCAACCCTGACTCCCCCACTTCCTAGCTGGTCCAGTTGCTGCTACCGCAACACAAAGTGCTCCCAAACTTGGCGCCATACAACAATCATTTATGACGCTTACAGTTGCTGTGGGCCAGGGATTCAAAGCACAACAGCCACAATGACTTGTCTCCGCTCTTCCTTACCTGGGGCCCCAGCGGGAAGCCTCGGAGGCCGGGGGCTGGATCATCTGAAGGCTCCCTCGCTCACACGTGTGGCAGTTGGTGCTGCTTGTAGGTTGGGCCTCAGCTTCTCTGCACATGGGCTTCCTCACGGCCAAGTGGCTGGGTTCTAAGGCCGAGCATCCTGAAAGGGGCAGTTGGAGGTTGCAGCACCAGTCATGACCTAGTTGTGGAAATTATCTAGTGTCACTTCCTCCGTATCCTAATAATTGAGGCAGTCACAAGGCCCTGCCAAAGTTCAGATGGAGAAGGGATAGATTTTGCTTCTTGGTGGGGAGCGACAAGGTTCTGGAAAGGTGCATGGGACCGGAAATGCTGCTGTTACCATTTTTGGAAATGACCGTCTGCCACACTAGCTGGATGAGATACAAGCCAAGTTGCTTCACCTCTCCAGGCCTCAGCTTCCTCGTCAGTAAAATGGGGATAATCATAGTGTCTACAGTCTAGAAAGAATCAAATGAAATAACTCAGATACAGTACCTAGCATAGTACCTGTGACGTGACAAGTATTCAGTGAAAATTAGAAGTTATTGTTAATAAGTTATTACTGAACAATGAGGCACCTTGGTGTGGCTGAAACACGGTGTTGTAGGTTAAGTTGTGTGCCACCCCCCAACAAATATGTTCAAGTCTCAACCCCTCGTACCTGTAAATGTGACCTTGTTTGGAAATTGGGTCTTTGCAGATGTAATTAAGATGTAAATTAGCCCGGCCAGGCATAGCTCAGTGGTTGAGCATCGACCTGGGATCCAGGAGATTGCGGTTCCATTCCCAGTCAGGGCACATGCCCGGGCTGCAGGCTTGATCCCCAGTGGGGGCATGCAGGAGGAAGCTGGTCAATAATGACCCTCTCATCATGATGTTTCTATCTCTCTCTCTCTCTCTCCCCCTCTCCCTGCCTCTCTCTGGAATAATAAAGATACATATTTTTTTAAAAAGTAAATTAAGATTCGGTCATAAGATTAAGGTGGGCCTTAAATCCAATCACCAATATTATAAAAAGAAACACAGACACGTGCAGGGAGAATGGCCTGTGACAAGGGAGACAGAAATTAGAGTGATGCACCTACAAGCCAAAGAGCTCCAAGGACTGCTGGCAACCCCCAGAAGCCAGGAAGAGCTGAGCAGGGACCCTTCCCAAGAACCTGGAGAGTGAGCATGGCCCTGTGGACACCTTGATTTCAGGCTTCGGTGCTCCAGAACCACGAGAGAATAAATTTCTACTGTTTTGAGCACTCAGTTTATGGTATTTTGTTACAGCAGCCGGCGGAAACTGATAAGCAGGGTTTGCTTGGAAGCCAGGAGGATGAGTCCTAATCCCAGAGCTGCCTCTGGTTAGACAAGTGATGTTGGCTTCTTCCCGTCTCCTCTCTGAGTCTGTTTCCTCATCTGTAAAATGGGGGGTGAGGGCTGGATTTGCTGGTTTCTAAAGTCCCTTCCCTCTCAGGGGTGCTTAGATACACACATGTAACAAAACTTCAAAATCCACTGTCTCCTGAATGTTCGGGGGCTGACACTCCCTTATTGTTAGACAGACATGAGCAGAGCAAGAACCAAGGGCCAGGTACAGAGACGCACCAGGGCAGGAAGCCCGGCTGCCTAACAAGGGGCAAAACTGGGAAAGCAAGAACCTCCCCCCCAGGGTAACCTCTCCTCCCCCAGCTTACTGCTGGGCATGTGGTTTGGACCCCTGACCTTTTCCTCCCTAAAGACAACATCTAGGCCTCAGTTGTGTTTCAGCTCCAGGCCCCGAAAAGCAGCAAAACCAGACAAGAGATGCTGTGGCTGCCTCAGGACCAGCTGCATTGACTAATGACCCCTGGTGCTGACCAATCAGTGGGGACCACGACCCTGAAGGAGCCACCTGGAGAGCTGATGAATATTCTATTGAGATCCTCCCCTGATTCTTCCCCTAAGATTCCCCCCTGAAAGAGAGATAAATACCCTCAGGACAAAGGACACAGCATATGCTCCCCAAGGGGGGGGGGAGGGCATGCCAGCACAATCTCCATCCCTCTGAGGGGGCTCCACGAGGCTTGCAAGCAGGGAAGCAGTGGGCAGTGGCAACTCACCCCAGGTTAACCCCCTGAACCTGTCTCCAAGGCCCCCTTTTCCCCCTTTTCTCTGACTTCCCAGTGAGCCAGAGCAGCCCATCCTCGGCTCCCCTGTTGCTTCTTCTAGGCCCTTCCTTGTTTCACCATCCTAAGTATATTTTGCTGCTATCATGGACCCAATGCCCTTTGACTCAGTGCTGTGTAGCACTTCCCTCTGGATGTTCCCTTTTCCTGAAATAAATTCAATTTTTCTTTATTCACTGTCTGAGATGGCTATTTAGCCTTCCTGAGCACCACCAACCTTAACCTTTCAATTATGAAGCTGATCTTTTCACCTTTGGACCCTGAAGGTGGGCCCCAACCCTTATTCACAGTTTGTCCCAAATAACTTTGTTTTCTGGTTTAAAAACATTATTTTCAAATCATTATGACAAAAGTAATATAGGAGCTATATTTAAAACAAACTTTAAAAATATCAAAGAGTATAAGTATAAAAGTACAGTCCTCCTGCAGTCACCAATCCCACTCTAATGTAATAAACGCCACTAACACTTTGGTGTAGATTCTTCTATATATTTCTCTAAACATGTTTGATAATTTGTATGTGCACAGTATGTGTTCTATAAAAATGGATGTGCGCACAGGATGTTTTTCAACAGTGAGCCCACTCTGTATACACTTTTACTACTGCCTTATTTCAGTCATATATCTGGAAGATCAGATGAGCGCTGGTGCTAGGGCCACTGTGCTGCAGAGCTCCAGAGGGCATCTACGTAAAGAACACAGTGTGAACAGGCTGCAGAGAAAGCATCCCAAGAAGCACCCAGCCTATGCAGACTCAGCACTGTGGACAGGGACATGGCTCTTCCTCCTGCCTTCCCCCCAACTCCCATTCCTAGTCCTTAGTTATGTGCATGGTAGCTATGAAGATGACGGACATATAGATTGCCCTCAGGACGCTCACAGTCATGGGAGAGAGAGCTATGCAGTTGAGTAATAACTTAATCATGAATGCAGATTACATTCTTATTCAAGAAAAAATAATAGCAATAACAATGATCACTAACATTTATTGTGTGCACTGTGCTAAGTAAGCACTTCCCACGCCTTATCCCAGTTAATCCTCATAGCCACACTGTGACGGAGATAATCTTATAATCCTATTTCACAGATGAAAAAACAGAGGCTCAGGGAGGTGAATCAACAGGGATGGTCATGACTTTATAAGTACACATATCGCCGATCAAGGGAGAACTCCAAACGTGGTATTTAGGCAACAAATGCCTGTGACCGGGTATTACATTCAGCCAGCTGGCCTTGGGGGCTAAGACACCCTCACCACAGATTTGCCTTGCTGTTCAGCTACTTATTTATTCACGCCACAATAAGAAACTGATGTGAAACTCGCTCGCCTTCTATTCACTGCAGCACAGGAACATTAAACACATGTCCCCTGGCCTGATGTGGCTGTAGGTCCTTGAGGGCCACGGCCACATCTCGTATTTAGGATTTGTTCAACTTTGTGTCTGTGGAAGCATCTAGAACAGGTGTCAGGGGTGTCCATGGCCTGGCTGGTTTACTGCCGGAGGGGACCTCCGCTGTCTTCCTGTCGCCCCCTGCTGGCTGCTTTGCATACTACAGCCCAGGCCATCTTAAAGAAGCACACATCTGACCCTCTCAGACACCCCTTCCGTGTTCACCTACCTACGGTTCTTGGGGTGCAGTCAAACCCCTCCCCTACTGCCTGGTTTTCAGGCTCCCCTTACCACTGCAGCTCCCTCTTTTGCTCTCACAGCATGCGCTTTACAGTGTGGTGATGCCAACCTGCTGTGGGCACTCCCACCCCACCACGGCCGGCCAGGTCCAGCCAGCTGATCCCGAGAGGGAGGCGGTCTCCACAGGAAAGAGGTCTGCTTTCTGCGCTCGTGGCAGGCCTCCCAGCTAATCCCATGGAGGACCCTTGTCATTTTCACCATCCCCATCAATTGTGTCGGCACATTACCCTGTGCTCGATGCCTTCCCACAGCTGCAAATCATCCCGGGGCGGCTCTGAAACACAGCTATGCTTCCTCTGGCAGAGCTGGGAGGCCTCGGGGCTCTGGACACCCCAATCTCCCGTCGACCCTTCCTTTTTCTTCCCCCAGCCCGTTCCTACAGATAAACTGAATCCTCAGAGACCCCAGGCTCTCAGTCAGGGCCTGCAAACTGGCTGTGAAGAGCTGAGCCCAAGTTGCAAGGTGGACAGAACCACAGCCACTGTCAGCCCTCCCCTACCTAAGCATGAAAACAAGGCGGGGCACGGAATCATGACCCTATGCACTTTGTCCCTTTGGGTTCCTATAACAAAAATACCACAGATTGGATGGCTTCAGCAACAAACATTGATTTCTCAATTCTGGAGGTTGAGAAGTCCAAAATCAAGGTGCTGGTAGATCTGCCCAGCCGGCATGGCTCAGTGGTTGAGCGTCCACCCATGAACCAGGGGATCAGGGTATTCCTGGTCAGGGCACGTGCCCAGGGTGGGGGCTCAATCCCCAGTAGAGGACATGCAGGAGGCAACCGATCAGTGACTCTCTCATCAATGATGTTTCTCTCTCTCTCCCTTGCCTTTCCTCTCTCTGAGATCAATAAAGATATATTTAAAAAATAATAATAAAATAAAATAAAGTAAAACAAAACAACAAGAAAAAAGGCGCTGGTAGATCTGGTGCCTGATAAGAAGCGGCTTCCTGCCCTGACCAATGCGGCTCAGTTGGTAGGGGCATCACCCAGTGGTGGGCTCAATTCCTGGTCAGGGCACACACCCAGGTTGCCGTTTGACCCCTGGTCGGGGGTGGTGCAGGAGGCAGCCAATCGATGTTTCTCTCTCCTCTCTCCCCCTTCCTTTCTCTAAAATCAATAAGAAAATTTTAAAAATTAAAAAAAAATTTTAAAAAAAACAAAAACCACCCTGCTTCCTGGTTGGCAGATGGCCATCTTCTAGCTGTGACCTCAGGTGTGGGAAGGGAGCTCCACCCTCAGGACTAAACACCTCCTAAAGGCCCACCTCCTAATGCTGTCACATGGGGGGTGTAGGAATTCAACATACGAAATGTGGGTGGGGGACACACAAACGCTCAGTTCCTCACAGGCACCTTGAAGAGGCCTGGGTCCTTGTGGAAGACGTAGGCCTGGTTTCCTGAGGGGATTTGGGATTTGTGCAACTTTGCTGTCGAAGAGGAACGCACATTGCTCTGCATCACTAGGGAACAGCACATCGAAACCGCACCAAGCCACCCACTGGGTGTATATTCTTAAAAAGGAAGACAAGCAAACACTGGTGAGGGTGGGGAGAAACTGGACTCCTCCCGGGTCGCTGGTGGGAATGTAAAATGGCACAGCAGCTGTGGAACCAGCCTGGAGGCTCCTCAGACCGCTAAATGGAATTACCCCGTGGCCCAGGAATTTCGCTCCCGGGTGTGACCCCAAAGTAACTGAACACCGTGTGCTTGCCCATTTAGAGCATCGTTATTCACAAAAGATGGAAGCAGACCAAATGGCCACGAACGGACGAAGGCATTAACACGCCCTAGCTGGTGGGCTCAGTGGTTAGAGCGTCAGCCCACGAACTGAAGGGTCCCGGGCTCCATTCCGGTCAAGGGCACGTACTTCAGTTGCAGGCTCATCCCCCACCCAGTGGGGGCTCGTGTGGGATGCAGCCAATCCATGTGTCTCTCTCACATCAATGTTTCTCTCTCTCTCTCCCCCCCACTCTCTGAAAAGGCAATGGGAAAAATATCCCCGGGTAAGGATTTAAAAAAATAAATAAATACATAAAAAATAAAGTCCGTTGTATCCCCGCAATGAAATATTATTCTGCCATAAAAAGAAATGAAGTTCTGATACCTTCTACAATGTGGATGGCCCTGAAAACCTTCGGCTAAATGAAGGAAGCCTGACACAAAAGGTCAGGAATTGTGTGATTCTACTTATATGAAATATTCAGAATAGCTAAAGCCATAGACAGAGAATGCACATTTGTGGTTGCCAGAAGTTAGGGATCAGGGGGGATGGGGAGGAACTGCTTAATGGGTACAGGTTTCTTTTTGGGGTATTAATATGTTTTAGAATTAAATAGAGGCCGTGGTTGCACAACATCCAGAGAGAATGCACTAAATACCATCGAATCATTCACTTTCAAACGGTTAATTTTATGTTATGTGAATTTCACCTCAATAAAAACAAAAAGAGAGAGAGCTGTGGTTATAAGTGCAGTTAACCTTGGGCCTCGGGATAGCGCAAACCCCTTCCGCCTGCCCCACCTGCACATCAGCTCTCTGCACTCACAGTCAAATCCAGATTGGCACTGCCCAGTGGGAATAGGACACTTACCGCACATGTAAGAGTAAATTAGTAGCCATATTAGTAGCCAAGGTATTTTTCCATTGGTTTTTTAGAGAGAGTGGGAGGGAGGGGCAGGGAGAGAGAGAGAAACATCGATATGAGAGAGACGCATTGATTGGTTGCGTCCTGCAAGCACCCAGACCAGGATGGGGATTGAACCTGCGGCCCAGGTATGTGCCCCTGGCAGGGAATCGAACCTGAGACCCTTTGGTGCATGGCCAATGCTCTAACCACTTAGAACACCAACCAGGGTAATAGCCATATTTTTAAAAAGAAAGAAGAAAGAGGTGAAGTTAATGTTAATATTTTATCTAACCCAAATATCAAAAATGCTATCATTTCAACATATACTCAGTGTTTTTAAAATTATTAATGACATAGTTTACATTCTCTTTTTCATATCAAGTCTTGAAATCCTTTGTGTATTTTACACCATCAGCACATCTCAGTTCGGAGACTCCCCACATTTTAAGGGCACATTCGCCTCATGTGGCTGGTGGCTGCCATATGGGATAGCACAGCTCCAGAACACTAGTTCTCAACAGGAAGTTGCCCCCCCAGGGGAACGTTTGCGTAACTTGACTGGCCCTTTGTTTCCACAATTAGTGGAGAGCTACTGGCATTGAGTGGGCAAAGGCCCAGGATGTTAAGTGTCCTGCAGTGCATAGGACAGAATTGAAAATGAAGAATTGTCCCATGTCCCCAAGCAACTGCTCAATCTCCCATTGAACCTTCATGAGGTGGTAAAAAAGATAAGCTTTGAACTTAATTCTATTTTATGTAAAATCACAAAGTATATCATACTATTTTGTTATATACTGAATACTCCAGGAAGTTAGCTACCGTGTCAATCCTGGGAAGATCATGCTTTATTTTGTTTGGAATTTTTCCAAGAGTCACCTACCCTCTTAAAAATTCACGTCCCCAAATGTGATATTTGAGTGGCTACACGGTACATCCCTATTAATTTGCATGCCTAGCATCTGGCTGCTTCTCTAAGTCTTCTAGAGAAGTAGTTAAGTTTGGGAGGGAGTCAAAATTTATACGCAGATTTTTGACTTCATGGCCCCAACCCATAAATTATTGTTCAAGGGCAACTGCAATTGTGTTAAAGCATTTACTTATGGAAATACATGTTTTGTTTTTATGGCTTCTTTTAAATTTTTCTTTTAAAAATACGGTTGGGGCATTGTATTCATTTTTGTAAATTATGTATGGAGAGAGACTACATTGCCCATGAATTTTCATCCAGTATAGTAAAGTAACGTTACGAAGTATTTGTATTAAAAGGGAGCTTTGGGTCTGACAAGTTGTCTACATGATACAGGCTCTGACCCAGCCCAGCTCTTGTGTTGGCCTTGAGGGATTCGGCTACTAACTGTCTTTTCACCACCTGGGTTTTCTAGGGCATCTACTGATGGCACACTTTGATTGTATGTCCCAAACCCTAAATGATCTGGGAAAACTTGTCAGAATTAGGCCAGGAAGGGCCTTGAATGCCATCCTAAGGGCTTTGAACTTAATCCCAAAGGCAACAGGAAGCCATTAAAGGATTGTCATTTATTCTTTCTTAATTTCAAAACTACCACACCCAAAGTAGCTTTACAATTTTTCCCATTTTCAATAAAGTCTTTACTTTAAAATAATTTTGGACTTAAAAGAGGTTGCAAAAATATACCTTTAGCCCGGCCGGGCTTGGCTCAGCGGTTGAGCATCGACCTAGGATCCAGGCGATCGGGGTTCGATTCCCGGTCAGGGCACATGCCTGGGTTGTGGGCTAGGCAGCCGATCAATGACTCTCTCATCATTGATGTTTCTACCTCTCTTCCTCCCTCTCCTTTCTTCTCTCTGAAATCAATAATATATATATATATTTAATATATATGATATATATATATATGATATATATATATATAAGATATATATATACCGTTAAAATATACTGGAGAGAAAAACAGAAAAGAAATAATAAAAAATAAATAAAAATAGCCCAGCTGGGTGTGGCTCAGTGGTTGAGCATCAACCTAGGATCCAGGAGATTGCAGTTCGATTCTGGGTCAGGCCACAGGCCCGGGTTGCGGGCTTCATCCCCCGTGGGGACGTGCAGGAGGCAGCCGATTGATGACTCTCTCATCATTGATGTTTCTATCTCTCTCCCTCTCCCTTCCTCTCTCTGAAATCAATACAGACATGTTTAAAAAAAAATCTTAAAAATCAATAAAAACATTTAAAATAAATAAAAAAATAATATATACCAGAGAGTTCCTATATACCTTTTACTCAGCTTCCCCTAATTATAACATCTTACATACATAAATAAAAACAGCCCATTATCAAAACCAGGAAATTAACATTGGTATCATGCTGTTCACTAAATTACAAACCTCATTCACTTTTACCAGTTTTTACATGCATTTTGTGTGTGCGTAATGCTATGAAATTTTATCACAGGTGTATAGAGTCATGTAACTGCCACCACAATCAGGATACATAACTGTCCCATCATTACAAAGTATGTTTGTTTTTAACAATTGTGAACTTTACTGATGTAAAGATAATTGTGCATTACCTGGGAGGTATTCCCAGTGG
Organism: Miniopterus natalensis; assembly: GCF_054644295.1. NCBI lineage: Eukaryota > Metazoa > Chordata > Mammalia > Chiroptera > Miniopteridae > Miniopterus > Miniopterus natalensis. Next base: position 88,042,325 of record NC_142083.1, read on the forward strand.
GTCATTATTTAGATTCCACATTTAATTTTTTTAAATTCTCACCCAAGGATATTTTTTCCATTGCTTTTCAGAGAGAGTGGAAGGGGGAGAGAGAGAGAGAGAGAGAGACATCGATGTGAGAGAGACACATCAATTGGGAGCCTCCATCGTGCACCCCGACTGTGCCAAGGATGGAGCCTGCCACCGAGGTACGTGCCCTTGGCCGGAATCGAATCCGGGACCTTTCAGTCCGCAGGCCAGCACTCTAACCACCGAGCCCAACCAGCCAGGGCCCCTCTTATTTCCTTTTAACTGAAATGTTGGTCAGGTGTATTTTTAAAGGATTAAGAGCATTGCTTTCACTTTTTTTTTGTATCTAATATTCCATTCACTGCTCAGTAATAATACCCTCTTTCCATCAAAGTTCCTTGTCTTTATTAAAAGACTTCAAACTAGAAACCAAATTATGGGACATGGCATGACATATCCCCTTGCTGTATCTTTTTAAAAAGGAATCATAAGAATAATCTGTGAAATAATTTTGATGATGTTTCAGTACCTAGAGCAGCGAATCTCAATCTTGACTGAACATTAGAAACACAACACTGAAAAGATTCTTCTTTTTTAAAATCCCTATGTCTAGGCCCTAATTTGGACCAATGAAATGAAATCTTTTGGGATAAGACCCAGGCATCAGTGTATTTTCTTACTTTTAATTTTGAGATGATTTTAGATTTATAGAGAGCTTGTAAAAATAGTCCAGAGTTCCTGTTTACCCCTCACTTGCTTCCTTTAAGGTTAACACCTTGTGTGATCGCAGGGCAATGATGACCCAAAGGGGAAATTAACATTGGTACAATACTATTATCTAAACTACAAGGTTTGTTTGGATTCCACCAGTTTTTCTATAGTTTTTTTTTCTATTCCAGGATCCAATCCGGGGTCCCACATTGCATTTAGTCATCCCGTCTCCTTAGTCTCTTCTTGGAGACGATGGTTTCTCAGTCTCTCCTTGTCACTTTCCTTGACACTTTGGAGAATACTGGTCAGGTATTTTGTAGGGTATTTCTCAGTCTCATGGTTAGACTGAGGTTATGCTTTTGGGACATGAACATCACAGAAGTAGCACTCTGTCCTTCTCAATGTATTGTATCGGGGTGCATGATGTCAATATATCTTTTACCGATGATGCAAACCCTGATCACTTAGTTAGGTTGGTGTCTGCTAAGTTTCTCTACTGTGAAGTTACCATTTTCCCCTTTGCAATTAATAAATATCTTGGAGGAAAGACTCTAAGACTATCCTGTTCTCTACTCTGGGTGTTACCTGGTAGTGGGTTGTTGTTTTTTTGCTTTTTTTCCGATTTGCAAATCTAAAGACCCTTGAATAAAGCTTTGTCATTTAATTCTAAAAAAAAAAAAAAAAAAAAAAAAGACTATCCTGTTCTCCTCTATCTTCTGCCCACCAGGCTTAGCATCCTTCAGTGGATCTTGCCTACAGAAACTATTTCTCTTTCCCTCTGTACAGATGTAGATGTGAACAAAAACGTCTCCATCTTTGTGTCCTTTCATACCGTGACCTATGACCAACCTCTCCTTAGTAAGCATACCAAAGTCTTCTAGTTAATGATTTTCCGTGTTCCTTAAAACGTAACCATAAATACTTTTGTTAGTAGTGGCCAGGGTGACAAGTGAGATGAACTGGTGACAGCATCGACCACCAAGAGTCGTGGCCCTTGGTTTGACTGCACTTTTTCTCTTTGTCTTGTCAATCATTAGTATCTGAGTTATAGTATTTTTTTTAATCTTCACCAGGGTATATATATATTTTTTACTGATTTTAGAGAGAGAGGGAGAGAGAGGAAGGGAGAGGGAGGGAGGGAGGGAGAGAGAGAGAGAGAAAGAGAGAGAGAAACATCGATGTGAGAGAAACACATCGATTGGCTGCCTCCCACACATGCCCCGACCAGGGCCGGGGATCGAGCCTGCAACCGAGGTACGTGCCCTTGGCGGGAATTGAACCTAAGACCCTTCAGTCTACAGGCCAACGCTCTAACCACTGAACCAAATGGGCCAGGGCTGCTTCATTGTTTATAAAGGCAGTATGGCAACCCAGCCATAGTATGGGTGTCTTTTGACTTCGTTAGCAAGTCCCCTACCCATAGAGTTGTACATTATCTTCAGTTTTTCAATATGACATTGGCTCGGGCACATTGAAGCAACTGTTGGACCAGGGTGAATATGAGAACTGAACTAACTGAATCACAGGAGACTTGTTTTTACCGTTGACAGGTATTTCCAGTTTGCTCTGCAAAAAGACTGTGCCCGGTGACACTCTTCCTTCCAACACAAAGTGGAAATGTCCTTTTCCCTGTAACCCTCCCACTCTGGAACATGGTTATAAACTTTCTCATCCTTACCAATCAAATAGGTGGAATATGTCATCTTGTCATAACTTTTGTTTTTAAATGATGCATGATGTTACTTTTATAATAAAAATGCATGCTCTTATAAACAAACATTATTTAAATAAGCAACACAGCCAGGCCGGGCGTGGCTCAGCGGTTGAGCATCGACCTAGGATCCAGGCGATTGCAGTTCGATTCCCGGTCAGGGCACGTGCCCGGGTTGCGGGCTCGATGCCCAGTCAGGGGTGTGCAGGAGGCAGCCGATCAATGACTCTCTCATCATTGATGTTTCTCTCTCTCTCCCTCTCCTTTCCTCTCTCTGAAATCAATAAAGATATATTTTAACAGTTTACAATAGCTAAGATCTGGAAACAGCCCAAGTGCCCATCAGTAGATGAGTGGATAAAAAAGCTGTGGAACATTTATACCATGGAATACTACGCAGCTGTAAAGAAGAAGAATCTCGTACCCTTTGGGACAGTGTGGGTGGACCTGGAGAATATTATGCTGAGTGAAATAAGCCAGGCAGCGAAAGACAAACATCACATGATCTTACTTACATGTGGAATCTAATGAACTTGATAAACTGATGAATAGAATAGATTCAATGACATGGAAGCATGGATCAGACTGATGAATGTCAGAGGGATGGAGGAGGGCGGGTGGGTGGAGGGGGAGAGAGTAACCAAAGAATTTACATGCATATACGCACAACCCAAGGACATGGACAATGGTGGGGAGAGGGACTGGGGAGGGGGATGGGACGTGGTGGAATGGGTCATTGGGGAGAAAAGGGGACATCTGTAATATTTTAAACAAAAATAAAATTTTAAAAAATGTAAAAAAAAAACAACCTTTACTTTCATTTAAAAAAGAAAGATATATTTTAAAAATAAATAAATAAGCAACACAGAAGCTGGATACTGGGACAGCATCTTTTCTCCAGACCTAAGATGTACATAGATTCATCCAGGATCAGAGCCTCCAGCAGAAAAGCAACCTTCCAAGACCAGGATTCTCAACCCTGGAGGCACATTAGCTCCATTTGGTCTCAGAAGACATCCTTGCTCCACAATATTCTGAAAAAGAGCCACTTGAGAGATCCCCAGGCTCCCTTTCACCACCAGAGGGCACCTGTCTAGCATCTTGGTCTTCAGGAGCTTGGGAGACCAATGAAACTTTCTGAGAAGCCAGAGAGTCATTTCAGATCCTGGGATCTAGACATGGTTTTGTCACTGACCCACACTCTTGCTCGCCACACCTGGTGCAGCCATCCTTAATACCTGAGGATTCCTGCCTCCAGAGGAGCTAAAGTCCTGGCTTCTGAGCTATGGATGGACTAGAGGCCATAGGAGAGGGAAACTATTCCCAGTGGGGGCAAAGGCACACAGAGAAGTCACTAGAATCCACCCCAATTCTAATAAAGATGCTGTAACCTAACCGGTTCACACAGACACTGTAACATATAACAAGAGTGCCGGAGTAGCCAGCCTCTGAGATGGCTCCCAGTGATTCTCACCTCCTGATAGTCACGCCTTGGGAGAATCCCCTTTCGCAATGGAAAGAGCTGACCTGCGTGACTAGCAGGATATTAAGGGAGTTACAGTGTGTGACTTCATAAGAGACAGCTCTGTCTTGCTGCCTTTTGAGTCACCTACTCCGAGGGGAAGCCATCTGCCATGTGGCGAGGACATGCGAGCAGCCGATGGAGGGGTCCATGTGGTGAGCTGCTGCCTCCTGCCAGCAGCCGCCACTAAGTTCCAGGCACGTGAGCCAACCCAGCCTTGGCAAAGGACCCACCAGCCCAAGTCAAGTCTTCAGATGACGGCGACTGTAGCCAACATCTTGACTACAACTTCACGAGAGACCCTGCGCTGGAACCATCCAGCTCAGCCGCTTTTACATTCCTGACTGACAGAAACTGTGAGATAATAAATGACTATTGCTTAGAGCCACTGAATCTGGGGTTATTTGTTACACAGCTAATACTTGTGCCTACCTCATAGTTTTGTGAAGATTCAATTTAATAATGTATATGAGAGCTTAGCATAGGGCCTTATATAAGTGTTGGTTTATGTGTGTAAATAAACAATGTACACACATGCACAGAGACCACAGACTAATAGCGACCCCTGGGACAGTGGCAGAGTGACAAGGGCCATCAGAATGTCTTGATGGGAGCTGACCAGTGTGGCTCAGCAGTTGAGCATCGACCCTTGAACCTGGAGATTATAGTTCGAATACCAGTGAGGGCACATGCCCAGGTTGCAGGCTCGATCCCCAAGCGGGCGTGCAGGAGGCAGCTGATCAATGACTCTTCCATCATTGATGTTTCTATCTCTCTCTCTCTCCCTCTTCCTTCCTCTCTCTGAAATCAATAGATATATTTTTTTAAGAAATCAAGTCACCATGTACAACTCAAGAAATTGTTTTGACCCCTGACCAGGTAGCTAAGTTGGTTAGAGTGTCGTCCCAATACACCAAGGATGGGGGTTCGACCCCCAGTCAGGGCACATACAAGAAGCAACCAATAAATACATAAATAAGTGGCACCACAAGATGGATCCATCTCTCTCTTTCTCTAAAAAAGGAAAACAGAGCCTGGTGGGGGGTGGCTCAGTGGTTGAACATCGACCTAGAATCCAGGAGATAGAGGTTTGATTCCTAGTCAGGGCACATGCCCGGGTTACGGGCTCAATCCCCGGTCGGGGGCGTGCAGGAGGCAGCTGATCAATGACTCTCTCATCATTGATGCTTCTATCTCTCTCTCCCTCTCCCTCTCCTTTCCTCTCTCTGAAATCAACACAGATATATTAAAAATAAATAAAAATAAATAAATAAAAAAGAAAGAAAGAAGAAAGAAAGAAAGAAAGAGAAAGAAAGAAAGAAGAAAGAAAGAAAGAAGAAAGAAAGAAAGAGAAAGAAAGAAAGAAAGAAAGAAAGAAAGAAAGAAAGAAAGAAAGAAAGAAAGAAAGAAAGAAAGAAAGAAAGAAAGAAAGAAAGAAAGAAAGAAAGGAAGAAAGGAAGAAAGAAAGGAAGAAAGGAAGAAAGAAAAGTTGTTTTGACATCAAAGCCCACATTTCCAGTTTCGCTGAAAGATTCCTAAGATGCGGCAGCACTGCCCACATTTTCCCAGCAACAAGCCCCTGGAATTCAGTGGTAGCTGCCCCTTTAGAGAGAGACTGCAGTTCTCCACGGTCCCCACTGCTCCCTACTGCCCCCCACACTGAGGCTGAAACCCAAAGCCAATTATTATTTGAACACCAGATGCTGGTTTTCCCTTGGCCGAGCGATATTTCTCAGTGCCCGTTTCTCTACCAAACATGGGAAAGAAAGTTAGGCAGCGGGGCTGTTTGGCATTGGAAAAGTACCCTAAGTGCTGAGTTATGCAAAGAAAGATTACTCAGCCTCCCTGGCATTTAGTTCCCCGAACTTACCTTTCTGAACTTGAGATTCTTGCGGACACTTGGCAGAAGCTGACGAGACGAGGAGGGAGGGGCTGGGTGCGGGGAGAAGGGAGAGCACAGGCGCTCCCAGGGCCCAGTTGGCTCCATCGCTACAGTCTCAGCTGGTGGGGAACGGAAGAGCCCGGGAGGCTCCGAGGGACAGGCGATGGACAAACTGCCCCTTCCTTCAGGCTCCCGCACAGGGCCCGCATTCCGGGCGGTGCAGCGAGTCTTGGGCCAGGGAACCTCGTCAGCCACGCGCATTAAAACGCAACTGCTGGGTGCAGCACAGCTTCCCGCTCCAATAAGCAGTGTGTTGTCCGGTCAGAGTGACTCAGTTGGTTGAGTGCTGTCCTGTGCACTGAAAGGTTGCGGGTTCGATTCCCAGTCAGGCACATGGCCAGGTTGCGGGTTCAATCCCCAGCTGGGGCATGTGCGGGAGGCAACCCATCGGTGTTTCTCTCTCACATCGATGTTTCTCTCTCTCTTTCTCTCTCTCTAAAAATCAATAATGAGAAAGAAAAAAAAAGGACTGGGCCTCCTTTGTAAGAAGTAGTATGTTAATAAGAATTATTGAATTGAAAGGGTTTCTTTTAAGATGGGGGGAAGGGGAAGTAAGAAAGATTAGGTTAATGACCTATCTGATCACCTAGTCAATGTGTTCTGTGCATTTGGGGGCTTTTGTTTTCGAAAGTCCAAAGCACATTATGCGGAATGAAATCCAAGATATACCATGATGTGGAGAAGATGCAGAATGCCTTGACTCACTCCCTGAAGCTTGTTTTGGGCGGAAAAAGAAAGCTGTGTAGCCCTCGTGCCCAGATGGCCCCTGGGACAAATGGCTGTTCAGATCTGGAGTAGGAAATATAGAAGGTGAGCACAGCAGCTGTAGAGGACTGCTGGGGTCATATCAGTGGTCTCAGGTGCCATGGTAGAGCCAGCATGGCTCAGCAGTTGAGCATCGACCTAGGATCCTAGAGATCATGGTTCGATTCCTGGTCGGGGCACATGCCCGGGTTGCAGGCTCAATCTCCACCAGGGGGCGTGCAGGAGGCAGCCCATCAATGACTCTCCTCATTGATGTTTCTATCTCTGTCTCCCTCTCTTCTCTCTGAAATCAATAAAGATATGTTTTTTTAAATAGAATCCTCCACAGGCCAAAGAGGGTATCATTTGAGTATCAATAAGGATAACTGAGATGGATTGAAACATAGCAAATATATTTAAATCCATAAATTCATCATCATACTTTTATTTATTTATTTAATATATCTTTATTGATTTCAGAGAGAGGAAAGGAGAGGGAGAGAGAGACAGAAACATCAATGATGAGAGAGTCATTGATCGGCTGCCTAGCCCGCAACCCGGGCATGTGCCCCGACCGGGAATTGAACCCTGATCGCCTGGATCCTAGGTCGATGCTCAGCTGCTGAGCCACGGCCAGCTGGGTAATCATACTTTGTTTAAAAAGCCTCACCTTGGAGGTTGCTAACTAACCAACTCATTATTTTGAAAACTGGTACATCAAGGGCAAGAAACAAGCATCTGTTCTGCCTTTCTTCTCTGAATGGCACCTCGAGATAACCAAAGTGGATTAATGGAAGATCCCATCTGATATAAGAAGAAGGAATCATTGATTCCGATTGTGACCATTTTTGCAGCTTTTCATGAATTAGTAGGCTGAGGCAATGAATGGCATCCAACATGACAAAAAAGAGAGACAACAGGAGATGGTGTGCTTCCAGAAAGAAATATGCTTGCCATCCTGATGAAGTAGTCTGCCAAAACATGGAATCTGATTCTGATCAAGCCATTGGATCTATAGATTGTGGGAGAGCCTGGCACGGGTCGCATTACTATGAGCTTTGTCAAAGGGATTGATCTTAAGTGCCAATTTAATGGAAGTACAGAGAACAGAGGGACATATAAGTGACATAGCCATGGATGCAATCAGCAAAACCTTACAATGAAAAAGAGAGAGACGGGCGGAACCAATACTAAAAGGGACTTAGCCACGTGAATCCACTGAATGGACCTTATTTGAATATTGATCCAAACAAACAGTAAAACAACCTGAGGAATTTGAATATGACTGAATAGTTTATTGCATTAAGAAATTTCTGTTGAAATTATTACATGTGATGATGGTATTGTGACTATGATCTTTAGAAAGAGTCCTTATATGTTTGAGGTCCATTGTGAAATATTTATGAATGAAATGATGAAGTGCCAAAGTAATCTATTGGGAGCAAGAAGTGGGTGGGTGGGGTGGAGATGACACTAGGCTGGCCGTGAGCTGAGAGTGGGTGAAGCTGGGTGCTGGGCACAGGGTGGGGTCATTATACTGTTCTACTTTGGCATATGTTTGAAGTTTTTCTCAAGAAAATTTAAAAACAGTGTGTATGTGGGAAGGGAGAGGATGTGTAAAACTAGTTGCTAGGATATGCAGACCATCCCTGGAAGGACAAAGGAGTTGCTGACAATGTTGACATGTGGGGTGAGAATTGTGGGGAGAGAGACAGGTGAAGGAGGGAGACTTTTCTCTATTTCTTCTTTATGTCTGTTAAGCATACACATGTTTGATCTAAAAAAATGGATTAAAGGTAAGTCAGAATGCCTGGGGCAGGAGCAGGAAGAAGGGTGGTGCTTCGATCCACAGAGCAGAAAAGGACCATTTTGGACTGAGGACAGGGGAGAGACAGGTGACGGCGGCTGTGGTCCCTGCGTATCGGAGCCGAGGCCTCCACCTGGGGCTGAGTGAGGGCGCAGGATGGACGATGGACGAGAGGGGCCTGCTGGGGCTGCATCCCGACAAAACACACCACAGAATCTCCCATCCCCGCGTCACAGGCGAGGAAGCAAAGGCAGGAGAGGTGAAGGGACTTGCAAATGGCAGAGCTAAGGCTGAACCCAGGCTTCCTGGAGCCCCGAGCAGGACAGAAGCGGCAGAGGATTCCAGAGCCTCAGAGGCCACGTAACCCAGATGGTGGACCCATGGCAACCATGTGGGTCAGTGACAGAGGGGACACTTTGGCACCTGCAAGGCTCCAGGACCACAGCACAGACATGGAGAGAGAGGGGCGGGTGTCCCAGGAAGGACGCAGGTTTGGAGGAACCTGAGCTCTAGAAGACAGGGAGTGAGCATTTTGCACAGCGCATTTGTGGCCTGTATTGTAGCAATGGGCCCTGGAAGCAGACGAGCCTAGGAGTCCATCTCACTGTGGCTCCACTGTGTGGCCTGTAAAATGGGATTAATAAGGATCCACTTCCTCGGATCACTGAGATAATGTAAAGGTACAGTACATATAAAACATTTAGCACATTAGATGAAGGCATGGGTGGGAAAGGGACCAATTTTAGGTAAGGAGATGTTAGACTTCTCTGAAAAGGGTGTTTATATTGCGGTGTGAAGAGCAAGGAGGTATTAGCCAGGGAGTGAGCGGTGTGTTGGATGCTATAACGGTAAACCGGATGCTCTAACTGTACCTAATATAAATGAACCCACATGACAAAGGAGCTGGAGCTGCCATGCCAGAGGAAATGCTTTGCATGTCTTATACCTCAAACCTTAGAGTATTAAACTCAGGGCAAAATAACCTAAGGCAGCACTGTGTTGCAAAGAACCATTTGCAAAGACAAGAAAGCAGTCATTATGTCTCCTGCACCGATGACGCCTGGACTGAAAATTAAAACATTGTTTAGCGTTACCATCACTGTTATGTTATTGGCACCAATAGAAACCCCTTCCTCCCATTGAAGTAATTGTTCCCCTTCCCCTTCTCATAAATACCCATCGCCTTTGTCTCTTAACAGGAACACTATTTGGGCTTCTGCCTGAATTAAGGATTCTGGAATAGTTATTCTCACTGATCTCAAATAAATGCTGTGGCCTCTCACTTTGAAAGGTCTTTTTAAGTTAGCTTAGAATAGGTAGCCTGTTCTCAGAGGGCGCTCTCCCATCACTGCAGAATGAAAATGATGCCCTGGATGTTCTCTAAAGGGAAGCAAACAATCCTTTCACTTCCCCCCCCCCCCCCCGCACCCGCACCCCCACCCCCACAGTATAAGGACGCTTTTATTCGGATTGAGCGGCGGCTCGGAAGACGTGCTGCGTAAACCCAGACACGCGGGTCGTGGCCTCCTGAGCTTTTTTCCTTCCGGCAGCCGCGGCCGGCCCCGCCCCGCCCGGCCACGCCCCCGCCCCCCTTGCCTACATCCGGGAGCCCTGGTCTGACCGGAGCTCTGGACCCGCCCTGCCTCCCGGGAGCCACACCGGCTTCCGCCTCTCGGATGACTCATGTTCTAGCTCTGTGTTAAGTTTCACCGTTTCCTGAGAGCGAAGCCTCAAAAAGTGAACTTAACACAAAACGGTGAAAAGTTTTCTAGCTCTGTGTTAAGTTTCCTGTTTCACCGTTTTGTGTTAACTTCACTTTTTGAGGCTTCGCTCTTAGGAAACGGTGAAAGCTGCCCCATCCATGCTTTTAGCACTGGAATGGGGGTTTTATGTGGACTCACCCATGATTTTCAGCTCTGGAGGGTTCACAGGGAGCACCTTCTGTGAACGCTAACACGGTGTCTCTGTCCATTCTGGCTCCTCATCCCGGTACACAGAGAGTCGCATGTTCCCCTAGAGCTGGAAAGCATCTGACCACCAAAACCCCTAAAAGTGTTCAAATGCGGCTATGTGGGCAAAGGCAACTGTTTTTGAGAACTTTTCCTTCAAAATCACCTGCAGAAGGCGCTTCCCGGGTCTGTCACATGTGAGGATGGATGAAAGTCATTGGAAGCTGGTAATTTAAGTATCACCCCCAAGAGTGGACAGCAAATTGTGCCCCAGAGTCTGAGATTTGGAGGGACAAACAGTGAGGACACTACAAAGAACCCTTGTTCCCTTAATGAGGGAGCCTCAAAGGTGCGTGTGGTTCAGAGAGGGACCCAGGGGCGGGGACAGGGTGCTGTCAGCCCACAGGTGCCAGGAGGAGGCCCGACACGGTCCAGTCCCCAACCAGTCCATTTCGGTGGGAGTAGATCCATACTTAAGAAATAAAGCCATGGTTTATGATTCTGAAGATAAAGAGAGACTCCTATGAGAGAATATATGTATATATTTTAATGTATCTTTATTGATTTTGGAGAGAGGAAGGGAGAGGGATCTCCTGGATCCCAGGTCGATGCTCAGCCGCTGAGCCACGCCGGCCACGCAGATGCACCCCTTCTCAGGGTTCTGTCAGCACCCCCTTGGGTGGCTGGAGGCGCTCCTGGTGGGAAGCCTTGAGACCGGGACTGATCCCTGCGCGTTCCCCTGAATACACAACTGTGGAAAACTAGTTGGCTCAGCATCCAACCAGCCCTCTCGGGAAAACAGTGCAGTGACGGGCATGCTCAGAGGACAAGGACACATTATACTGCAGAGGTCCTTCAGGTACCATGAACTGTATCTGAGCAGACAGCTCTGACCCCTGCAGAGGACCCTGCCTCAAGTTGACCGCAGGCATCTGAGGTCCTGGGTCCCCAACCCTCCTCACCGCCTTCCTCACTCCCTTGGGCCCAGCCAGCTCCAAGGACACCTTGGACACCTGCCTCTCCCCCCTTCCGTCAGGCAGCCCAACACCCACCACCAGGCCGCTGCTCAGCCTCCACTCGCTGCCTCCTTCCTGTGCACTGACTCCCAATTGCAGCCTGGGGGTCAGAGGTCTTGGGGTACTGGGGAGATGACAGTTTGTGTTTCGAGGGCGCTTCCGGGAGAAGCTGAAATTACACGACCCAGACCCACCTTGGGGAAGGAGCAGCACCAGTCTCGCCCTGGTCGGGAGCCAGACATTGAAAACCCTGGCTCTCAACCTGGAAACCCGGAGCCCTGGTCTCTCTCCTGTGCTCCCTCCAACACCTGCTGCCCTCCTTTCCCACCCTTCCCCCAGGAAGGAGTTTGGGAACCCTGCTCAGCTCCGACACCAAGCGCAGACCCCTCCCCTGCACTACCCCTTTCCCCCACCTCCTCCCTCCTTAGGGTCTCTACCCGCCTTTTTCTAGCCCACTGCACCTGCGTGTCCCTCAAGCCCTCCCATCCCTCCTTGCTCTCTAGGCTCCTGGTCCCCCAGTGGCCGCCAGTCTCCCTCTCCCAGCTCTCCCAGGGTCCGATGCCCCTTCACCTGGGGCTGCCAAGTCCTAAACTGTGGGCCTCTAGTCATAAGCATCCCGCCTTTCTCCCTCTACCTGTTTTTAAGGACTCACACCCCTCAACCCCCACCCATGCCCCTGTACTTTTTCCTTCCTTTTTTTCCTAAATGTTTTCCTGTGTTTCCCCCCCACCTGCAGGCATGCACACCCCACCATGTGTTCCCCAAATCATTTCTTTGGGCCCACGATCAAAGGAACCCATCTGAGTCTTCAAGAATCTAATTCTTTCTTCCAATAAGCCACCCTGCCTCTCAAGACCACACCCGGGTCTGGAAGAATGGCTCCCTCTTTCTCCCAACCCCTCCTCCAGCTCCAGGGACTCCTCTGAGGGTGGGCCCACCATTCAAACCCCACCCCAATTTGGAGTCCTCCGCTTCCCCTGCACACTACCTCCCCTCCTAATACCCTCTACATGCCTTTCACCGACACCAGAGTAACAAACTCTGCCCCTCCTTCCCTCTCTTCCTCTTTAATGATTACAGTCACCATGGAACTCTGCCCTTCTTGCCCACTCTTGCAGCCCCCTGGTCTCTGAAGGCCATCTGGCCTGCAGGTCTCTGTAGCATTTTCTCTATGCTCAGAAGCTAACCAGAGCCAACAAAGCCCAACAGAATGTCAAAGATAGGGTCTATTTCCCAATACCCTGTATCCTATTTGTGGTCTCTCTTTGAAACAGGCATACAAAGTTTTTGAAAATGACATAGAAAGCCAAGAAGGTCTCCTGTGTTGTGGCTGAGCCCCTGGAGGGCACCCGGTGATCACAGGGCAGTGGAGGCATTAGGAGCGCATGCCCAGGTGGACATGTGACTGTCTAGTAGAGACTCCCCACTCTTGCGCCTCTTTAAGGAGTCCTTACACCCCATACACCCCACACAGTGTCAATAACAGAATATCTTGAAAGATTTTTGCTTCTGCTTTCTTACATGGAGGCAAAGATGCAAGTGGAATTGCTACAGTGTTGGTGGTTAGGGTCTAGCCAGGAGTGGGTCATTCACCACACGTGTGATTTTTTAAAAAATATATCTTTATTGATTTCAGAGAGGGAGGGAGAGGGAGAGATATATAAACATCAATGCTGAGAATTATTAATCGGCTGCCTCCTGCACTTCCCCTACTAGGGATCGAGCCCACAACCCAAGCATGTGCCCTGACCAGGAACCGAACCTCGGTCTCCTGGGTCATAATTCGATGTACAACTGCTGAGCCTACAGGATTACTCTACCCAGCAAAGCTGTCATTTGGAACTGAAGGTCAGATAAAGAGCTTCCCAGACAAGAAAAAGCTAAAGGAGTTCATCACCACCAGACCAGCACTACAGGAAATGTTGAAGGGTCTTCTTTAAGGAGAAGAAAAAAGATCCAAAGTATGAACAATAAAATGGCAATAAATCCATATCTATCAACAAATGAATCTAAAAATCAAAATAAATGAATAAGGAATCTAATGAACAAAATAAACTGATGAATAAAATAGAACCATAGACATGGAAACATGGAACAGACAGGAATCTCAGAGAGAAGGGGGAGAGGGGCCGGGAAGAGATTAACCAAAGTACTTATATGCACACATGCATTACCCCTGGTCACAGACAGCAGGGTGCTGAAGGCCTGGGGCAGGGTGGGATCCGGGTGGAGGGGCACAGTGGGGGGGGGGGGAAAGGAGGGGACATCTGTTCTACTCTCAACAATAAAGATTGAACTTAAAACAGAATGGATATACAGAGCAGTTAAGAGAATCCTCACAGTGGTTTCTAGATCTGTAGGTAAAAGCTATCACTGTAGGAAAAACAAACGATGCTTAGTGAAGACTTCTCAATCACTCTCTCTCCTCCACTAACAATTCAGTAAAAGAAAAACATATCGCGTCCCAGGGCAAATGAGAGAGATTAGAGCCGTCATCCAAATGAAGGATACAGGGGTCACGGTTCCCAGCATACCCCCATTTAATTCATTAGTATCTCCAAAACCCAGATGGGTAATGGCAGATAACACTGCATTACCACAAACACAACCTAATTTAAACAAAACTTGTGGTTTTTGTGACAAATGTTGTATGATAACTAGAGCAGCTAACCATTCACATACGTGCTAGGCAGCTGTTGATCTGAAAACAGTCTTTCCAAAACTCACCAGGAACTGGTTCAGCAATAGTGAGCGTTTACATGGCACCAAAACTACACATTCATGGTCTCTCACTCTCCACCTGCGTAGCCCACAGGATTCTGGGCAATTTCAGGACATCACATTGGTCCATTACAGCAATTTTCAACCTTTCTCATCTCATGGCTCACATAAACTAATTACTAAAATTCTGAGGCACAACAAAAAATATATTTGTTGCTGATGTGACAAAAAAATAGGTATAATTTTGATTCCTTCACACCACATGGCTATTGTGTTGGCTGTTGCATTGTTTTATTTGACAATCTAAAGGAAAAGAAGTCAGTCGCCCTGACTAAATAGGTAGTGCATGTTTTAAAAGTCCTTGCAGCCCACTGGTTGAAAATCGCTGGTCCATTGTATTGATGACACACGATGAGCAGACTATCTGAACCAGAAATTGCAAGTATTCGGAATGCCTGAGGAAGACCCGGGGCCTTATCTTCCTTGATGGTCAATGACAACAGCCAAGGCAATCAGATCCATTGACAGAATCAGCTCCAGCGATCAGCAATTTAAGCAAAGTGTGAGAGTTCCATGAGCTATAGGTATAATAGGCAGCTAGACAGACACGAGCAGAACAAGGATGATGGGCCAGGTAGAGAAGCTCACCAGGGCACAAAGCCCTGGGTGCCTAGCAAGGGGCAAAACTGGGGGAAAAGGACCTCACCCCCAGGGTCACCTTTCCTCCCCCAGCACATTGCTAGTCATGTGGTTTGGACTCCTGACCTTTCATATTGATGGTCCTGCGGTTTACACCCCCTGGCCTTTCCTCCCTGAAGGTAACATCTAGTCCTAAGTTGTATTTCAGCTGCCAAAACCAGAAAAGCAGCAAAATTAGACAAGTGACACCATGGCTGCCCCACCACCAGTTCTATTGCCTAATGACCCCCTGCCCAAGCGCTGGCCAATCAGTGGCGACCAGGACCCTAAAACAGCACATCTGGAAAGCTGATGAATATTCTATTGAGATCCTCCCCTGAGGCCCCCCCACCCTAAGATTTCCACTTGCAAGAGAGAGATAAATACCCTCAATGCAAAAGACCCAGGGTGCCCTCTTCCACCAGGGAGGACGCCTATGCCATTCCCTTTCCCTTCTCCTTCCCCCACAGGCACGTATCTCCTAAACTCCAACGGACCCCATGAGACTTGCCAGAAGGAGAGCAATGGGAAGTGGAAGCTTGTCCCTGGCTCACCCCCTGAACCTGTCTCCGAGGCCCCATTTTCTCTGACTTCCCAGGGAGCCAAAGACACCCCGCCTGGGCTCTGCTGTTGCTCCTTCTAGGCCCTTCCTTGGTTCACTGCCCTGAGTTGTTTTTGCTGCAGACAATAAATTCTTGCTTGCTTTGATGCACTTTGTCTCTTGAATAGAGCCTTTCATTCAAGGAGAAAAGAACTGAGGTCGCCTCCTCTCGCCGATAACACAGGGATGTGCACATCTGCGACCATTCAGGGATCTGCTACATCTATGAGGCTTTTAGGGCTCCATTAGCCTGGGCCATGCTGGACGTGCCCTCCAGAGTAAAGGACCCGTTGCCGCACTTGAACCTCTATCTAATCCATGTTAGAAGGATGAAAGGCCAGTTTTGAAGCCTCTGGTGGGACCTAATAAGAGAATGGCATGCAGATGCCCAGGGTTTGGAGCAAGGCCATGTTTCTACAGCAATAGAACATTCCTGACCTGCTTCTAGCTTCAGGAGACATGGAGGATCTGAACGTGGAAAGTAACATGCCCGGTAGCCAGAACTGCTCATCGTGACCTGGGTTCTATCCCACCCACCAACCTAAGGACAGGTGGGAGAGCAGCATCCACAACAAGTGGAAGTGTTACAGCCTGGATTAGACAAGGACAGGTGGCTGACACAATTGGCACCTACCGGTCTAGCACTGCGACCTGTCACACATCTCTCCCCCGCAGACTCACAGAAGTTCACTCTGACAAGTCAACAAAAAAGGGGAAGGGGACACATGCTCCAAAGTGACGCTTTACCTCAATCCCTGACGCACTCACAGTTTCCCCACCCGTCCAAACTCCTGTTCAGCCTTACACACTCACGTACAAATGCTTGGGATGTGGTTAGCTTGTTTACTGAAATAAAGGAGGACTTTGCTTTTCTGTAGCCCACCCAAGAGATGCTGAAAATGTCTAAGCAAGGGGAACACATCAACCTGGTCACAGGTTGACACTGTGAAACCTTGGCACTCACTCTGGACACTGCCTGCTGTGTATTTGTTCCCTGCTGGTCATTCATCAGCTTCCCCAGACTGCCATCCCAGTTCCTTTTCAAGTCTGATTACCTCACATTCAAACTCCCTTCCAGACTCAAGTCCCCAAACACCCTCAGCTCATCTTCTGTGTTCATGGCCTCCTCAGTCCGCCAATCCCTCATCGCTCTCCAGACCCATAGAACACTCCCACACACACACATCGGATGCCCCCTGTCCCTCTCCCACTTGGCTTTTGTCTCATGCCTCCTGTTGGCCTGTACATCTGGGGCTCCCTCTTGTCCCCAATGTCAGGGCACTAATATGAGTTTTCTTCTTTTCTTTCTTTTTTAATATGTCTTTATTGATTTCAGAGAGAGGAAGGGAGAGGGGAAGAGAGAGAGAGAAACACCAATGATGAGAGAGTCATTGATCGGCTGCCTCCTGCCTGGCCCCTACTGGGAATCAAGCCCACAACCCAGACATGTGCCCTGACCACTATTCAAACTGTGATCCCCTGGATCAGGTTGATTCTCAGCCGCTGAACCACACTGGCCAGGCTCATGTGAGTTTTCAAGTCCTTGCCCATCTCTCCATTCTCCATATTGCACCCCTAAATCCATCCCAATCTAGAAGAGCAATACCCTGGGCTTCAAGGAGGCAACTTCAATTGTTCCCCCCTCAAATGGTAGGTCCACCTCCCATTCAGGGTTCTCATCTTCACCCTTAAGCCCTTCCCCAAAAAAGCCCTCCTACCTGGCACCACTCCACTCACCTAATCCCCAATCTATCCAACATCCCAAACCCCACCCAGGCTTTACAATTGGCTTATCCCGACTGCACAGGAGCCCATCCCTCCATGCCATTCCTTGCTGCCCATCTCTGGTCTCAACGACCCACCTCTGGGTCAGATCCTCTAGGATTCAACCCAATGCTTGCTGGCCATCAGGAGGGACAAGCAAGACAACTCACAGGGTAGAAGGTCTTTCTCAGCTTCTGAGTGGTTTTTGCACTGTTTCAGATAGGCACCGCGAATCTGTGAAACGAACGGAGACAGCCCACACTTGAGAACCCAAATGTCAGCCCTGAGGTGGAAACCCAGGTGGGCACTGGGGAGAGAGCCTGCGGTGAGGCCATGGGCAGCTGACAGCAGCCGGGACCCTATTCCACCAGAGGGGGACGGCCGATGGCTTGTAAGGGGTCATTACAATAAGCAGGCTGTCGTTGTTATGACAAAATAGCTGTTAACATCTGTGTGATCCTATTCCTCAAAGCAAACATGTGGATATGTGGAATTACAACAGTGTTGGCGCTTAGGGCTGCTGCGGGTCTGTGCCCTTCCTGGCCGCTACCAGGTCAGCGGGCTTCAGCTGCCGGGGACAGAGGCTTGCTCTCGGGGGCCCTGTTTAGCCCATCACAGCATTAGAAGAACTTCCAAATAGTCAAACTTCCTAAGCAAACAATGCTGGTCCTGTAGGAGGACTATATGCTCCCTGGCACTGTGTGTGTTGGGGAATGGGTGTCATTCCCTCTCAATCCCTCCTGCATTTGACTGTCATTATGGCCACCCCACTGGCTGGGCTGGAGGAGGGGTTGGGGAATCTGACTAGTGGGTGCCCTACCAAGGCTTCGGGGGGGGGTGGCCTGCCTCTATAAAAAGGGACCTCCTCCAAGGAACACTTCAGTTTGAACTCAGGAAGGACAAGGCTATGGATCCTCTGCAGGTAGTTGTAGCTACTCTTCTCCAGAGGCGCACAGAAGAAGTTGGGGCTATTTTCAATAGGCGCAGAGAGGAGGTTTGGGCTTCCCTGTTTTCTGCTTTCTCTAAGTACTTATGGACTTTCTTAAGAAATAGACTGACAGCCCTGGGATTTGAGCGAGCCAGGCTTTTAGACCCATACGCTCCGGTCGCTATCGAGGTTTCTATGCTCCTTTTAGCCAGAGCGATTTTAGAGGCGTATAACTGATAGGACATGAAATGTTTACTTTAAAAAGATAATACTTTACGTTACTTTAGAAAGATAATACTTTACATTACTTTAGAAAGGTAATACTTCTCCAACTAGAAGTGACTGTGCTTTAATTTCGGCTTATGAATCCTGCTTGCGTCTACACAATCCTTGTGAAATCTTAAAAGAGAAACTGACACTTGTATGGGATTCCCGGGGGGGGTCCTCCCGAGGCTGCGGAAGCGCCGGCAGGGATGTGCCCTTCTGAAGTTGGTCGTCGCCGTCCTACCACCAGCACCTTGAGCCTGACAGGACAAAGGAGGCCCGACAAGAGTGTGGGGTCAGGGCCGGTTGTCCGGTGACTTTCTTCTCCTTGTGAGGTGAGTCTCTGGCCTGGGCGCTGAACAGGGAAGGGGTGGGGGGTCCGGAGGGAACCGGGAGGCTAACATGGGGCAGGAGGACATACCCAGGGGGCAGGAGGTGCCAGCTGTGAGCCTGCGTGGGGCCTGGGGGATAGGGAGATTTTAGGGGTGAAATTCTGTAATGGAGTCACCAGCCTTTGAAAACCTATTGTGTCAGCCAGAAGACATGAAGGCGCGGCTGCCACGAAGGCAGGGGAGGGGAGGAGAGGGGAGGCCACTTCAGGGTTAGCGGGGAGACATGGACAGAATGGTGCAGAGAACATTCTCGGTAATGCAGTGGGTGCTGGGAAGAGGGCCCCCAGCGGGTCTTGGGCAGGAGGCCTTCAAGGTCCTGGCTGCCGCCAGCGGGCCTGCGCACCGAAGGGTCACGGGCTGGTACCCGGGCTGCAGATTCCCCCCCCCCCTCCGGGCGGGCCGGCGAGACAACCAGCCAGCATGTCTCACATCCATCTCTCTCTCTCTCCTCCTCCCCCCCTTCCCCCTCTCTGAGAACACAGTGGAGCCCGGCGGGCATGGCTCAGTGGTTGGGCTTCGACCTAGGATCCAGGCTATCGGGGTTTCATTCCCGGTCGGGGCACATGCCTGGGTTTCCCGCTCCAGCCCCAGTGGGGGGCTTGCAAGAGGCAGCCGATCAATGACTCTCATCACTGATGTTTCTATCTTTTTCCCTCCCTCTTCTTTACTCTCTCTGAAATCAATAAAGATATATTTTAAAAAAAAACCAAAAAACACAATGGAAGAAATATCCTCAGGTGAGGATTAACAACAAGAAGGGACAAGTGACAGTAGGGACGGAGGGAAGATGAAGCTCCGTGCTGCAGAGGATCCCCCAGAAGTTTAGAGACAGACCTTGGCTGGGCAGCGTGTGGACTTGAACAACCCCTACGCCGCCCTCAAGGGGGCGCTTAGACCTACAGTTTAAACAGCCTAGGATATGACTGAGGCCTCTGGGCAAGTAGTCCAAGCCCTGTAGGATAATCTCTCACCCCGAGATTGACCCCCCTCCTCCAGGGAATGGCCTTTCTTCATCCTTCCCTCACCCCTTTCTTCTTGCCCTCTCCCCCTCCCTCTCTTTTCTATATTCCTCTGGGTTCTGCCCATCCTGGCCCTCCAGGCCACAGTCCTCCGTCTCCATGTTCCAGATTTTCCAGGGCTCCCTACACTCCACGTCTCCCCGGTCCTCTATTCCCCTCCACCACAGCCTTCCCTGCTTTCTACATTCTTCTGCCTTCAGAACTCCAAGGTCTTCCCGACCTCACCCTGCCCCTTTACCTCTCACAGGCTACTTTTTAGCCTCCATATGGGGCGTTGGTTAGTTTCATGTACAGATCTTGGCATCTTGCTAACTGGAAAGCTTGGCTGAAGCTCAGAGGTTGATATTAGCTTTCCTACCCACAACCAGAGATGCCACAACCACCCAACTTATGGAAGCCTTTGAGATCAACTGCATACCAGTCTCATCTGAGCTCTAACTGGAATGCTGCCCCACTCCGGAAACAGGTACTTTCCTGTCCCACACACTGGCCAGAAATACAGTACCTTTCCTTCTGCAGAGCTCATATCCTGTTTTGAAGTGACCAACACCCTCAACCTCTGTCTCCACAGGGTCTGGATGTCATTCTCCAGTCCCTGCCCAGCCTCTGGATTTCTAGCCCCATCTGAAATTGAATCTCCCTCTTCACCTTTGTCCCTGTCTCCTCTCCCTTGTCGGTCTGTCCAGTGAGTCTTACTCCTCAACCTGCCAGCTCTTGCACCCCTGGAGTTTGCCCCTCTGTGTCCCTTAGTGTAACTCAACACGTGCAGACACACATACACAGTTACACATACATACGCATAATCATGCACATACACATGTACATAGACACACATATACACAGATATAGATACAGACACACAATTACACACACATATATATATATATATATATATATATATATAACTGTGGTTGGCAGTTAGGCAGACATGAGCAGAGCAAGGACCATAGGTCAGGTACGGAAGGTCACCAGGGTAGAAATCCCTGGGTGCTCAGCAATGAGAAAAACTGGGAAACAAGGACCTCGCCCACAGGGTGACCTTTCCTCCCCTAGCATATCGCTGGTCATGCAGTTTAGAACCTCCCCTGACCTTTCCTCTCCTGGCATGTGGCTAGTCGTGCTATAGACCCCCTTTGAGGGGGAATGAACAAAGGGCCGGAGAATAACCCTTAAGCATTAAGCCCCCAGAACAATGAGGTTCCAGTCTGCATCAAATACATCTGGGCCTCAGTTATGTTTCAGCTTCAGGCCCAGACAAGCAGCAAAAGCAGACAAGCGATGCCATGGCTGGCATTGACTCAAATGACCCCCTATCCTGGCACCGACCAATCAGTGGAGACCACAGCCCTGAAAGGGCACTCCTGGAAAGCTGATTAATATTCTATTGAGATCCTCCCATGGTACTGCCCCTAAAATCCCCATCCTTAAAAGCCCTGAGAATGGGGGACCTTGCACAGATCTCTCTATGGAGCAAGCCCATGCCTTTCCCCTTCCCCCAGGCATGTTTTCCTTGCCTCTCTCTTTCTCCCAAGTTCCAAGGGCCCTTCTTTGCCTCTGTAACTTGTTTCCTAAGCCCATTTCTTCTATGGATCAGGATCACTTCTTCTACCTCTGTGACCTTCTAAATAAACTTTCTTTTATAGTTTGAGTCTTGGCTCTGAATTCTTTCTTAGCCAGAACTCAAGTACCAAGGTTGCTGAACCCAGGTCCTGTCTGACTCCACTGGTCTAAAACCTGGTGTTGTTTCACCACCAACATAATTCTCTCTCTCTCTCTCTCTCTCTCTCTCTCTCTCTCTCTCTCTCTCTCTCTCTCACACACACACACACACACACACACACACAGCCCAGAGGGCTCTCCCCCTAAGCTCTCAATCCCTTTCTTCAAAGCCACTTCCCTCTAGGTGTGGAGTTTCCTACCTTTTTTACTCCCTTTAACCCTGACTTATGTTCTGGTCCCTTCACAATCTCCCATCTTACCTTTGCCCAGAATCCCACCCTGCCTTGTCACCACTCATTGCCACTTGTAATTTCCAAAGCAGCTGACCCCACCCCCCACCCCGCCAAAGTACCTGATAGTTTTCTTCAAAGCAGTTACACAATAGAGGGAATGGTTTTGGTTTCCTGCTCAGTTCCTATACTCCAAGCTCCTCCTTCATCCCGCAGATACTTCTGCAGTATAGATTTCCCTCAGCTGAACCAAAGTCTTTTCCCCACACCTACCCCTGAGAGCAGGCAGCAGCCAGGGACAGCCTGGCACAGGGCTCTGGAGCCCAAAGTGAGGTGACTTGGCCACAGTGTGTGCTCCAGAGCCCCTGTGTTCAGGCTGCAGTAGGTCCCCAGTCAGACCTGACCCCTGCTAGCTGCCTGGCTGTGTGCCGCCTTGATTCCCCCCAGCACCTCCTCCATTAACCTTCTAAATCCTGTCTCCCGTTCCTCTAGGAAGTGTGACCTGAGATCATCCACATCAGCAGCGATCCTCGGAAGCTGGCCCCAAGGGTCGTTTCTGGTTTCTATCACTCACCACAGGACAAGACCTCACACACCTGGAAGGTAGTGACGAAGATTCATTCTATTTTTTAAAACTCTAGGTTTACGAGATTTGCCAGCAGTTACAGGTGTCAGTTTATGCAATCCACTGGTGCTGGCACAAAGCTGTGCTGATTTTTCTCCCGGGTGTTGACTTTTCATATTTGGAGGCTTGTGTGTTTTCAAGCACAGAAGGTCAGAACAAGCCAGTTTCATCAGCATTGTAAATGTGAGGCTGTAATCGCATTTTGTGATTTACACACTCTATTAATTGTTGTCTAAATTGTTCAATATGTTCTGTTGGAGCACTTGAAGCTTCACCGTAAAATCGTTTGTTCATATTTCTGTGCCTTTTGCGAAAGCGCCAAAGCCATCCATCCATCGTTGCTTTGCGTAGGATTTGCCGACTTCATTGCTGCAGATTTCAATTCAACCTCCCAAACTGGAGCCCCACAAGAATGCTGTTGCACTTCCCACCCCAACAGTGCTTCTTCAGCAGGTTTCACATGCCAATTTCATGTTTTCTGAGCCTGGTGTTTGCACCTACATCACATATTAACACAGCTTTTAAATTCTGTCTTTTTTTAATGGCTGATACAGTTGGCTTTTTAATGCCATATTGTTCACATATATGAGACACAGACACTTCTGACTCCAAGTTTTGCCTGACTTCTAATTTTTGATTTAGCATTAAACTGACTCTTTTCTGTTTGTACATACTTTAAGGTTAGCATTACAATGATGTGTTTTACCATACATACATAATTTTATTTTAAAGTATGTTTTTATTGTTCTGAGAGAGAGGGGGGAAGAGGGAGAGAGAAACATCAATCATGAGAGCGAATCATCCATCAGCTGCCACCTGCACGCCTTCTACTGGGGATTGAGCTGAAAACAGGGGCATGTGCCCTGACAGGGAATCCAACTGTGATCTCCTGGCTCATAGGTCGACACTCAACCACTGAGCTGCACCAGCCAGGCATTACATACATCATTTTAAATTTATACAGAACAGGCCTAGTATATGTGCACATTCACCAGTCACTGTGAACAAGCAAGTGCACACGCCCGGAGCGTGGCTGAGTGCACGTCAGAACATCGCCTGGTGCGTGTTAAAACTGCTGCAGAAAGTCATGCCAGGCGACAGCAGCACCAGTTACCACATGCGATGCTGTGTGATCACGTGCTAATCATTCGCTGGACATCATTTACAAAGACCAACTCTCAAATTTAAGTATGTGGACTATAGTCGTAGATATGTTGGCGTAAGAATTGGAGACTTGGGGACCCATGGGTGAGTATGAGGATGCCCCCAAAACACACCTCAGAATAGTAGAGTTAGGGGAGAGGCTGGACATAGATAGAGAAAAGATGCCAAGGCCACAGTGGCCCCTGTAGCCTGGCCCTCCCTTTGCACTTGGAGGTTTTCTTGAGGCGAGGCACTAGTGATGACCCTAGGAATCGCCCTTTGGAAGATGACCTCCGACTAGAGAGCTCCTGCAGAGTTCTCACTATGTTGGTAGGAAAGCGATGAGAAGGTAGAAACTTTCGCCTACGTCGTAGCCTCCTGTCTGGACAGTCATGATCAAGGCAAATTGGGATCCCAAAACCTGGGACCCCAAGGAGGCTGCACTGCTCTCATTTTTGTCTGAGGCGATGATTGACAGTATCGTTTACCTGGGGGGGGTTGCCCAGATCACGGTATGGTGAAAGGGCTCCGCAGAGTGAGCATGATTTGTCCCACCCATAGCTCTGGTTAGTCCATAACCAGTTCACGGACTAACCAGACAGGCTGTGGCAGGTGACTGTGGACTACCGGGAGCTCCATAAAGTGGTGCCCCCAATCCACGTCGCTGTACCTAATACCACTCAGTTACTAAACGAAGTCAACGAGTGTCTGAGCATATGCCATTTTGTATTAGATCTTGCTAATGCCTTCTTCAGTGTTCCTATAGACCCTCAGAGTCAAGATCAATTTGCCTTCAGCTGCAACGAAGAATGCTGGTCGCAGGGCTACCTGCATAGCCCCGCCATCTGTTAAGGCTCAGCAGCCAAAGGTTATCTGTATGGAAAGGCGGGGAGGGGGGTGCATCACATCATTCTAATGATGGCATTATGCTAACCGATAATGACCTTGCTATTTTACACATGGGGTCGGGGGAGTCTGCTGGAGCACCTAGAAGGATGAGCATGGGTCCTAAACCACAATAAGGTGCGAGAGCCTGGGGCCTCTGTCAGATGCTTGGGAGTTGTCTGGTCCCGTAAGACAAACGTCATTTCAGCTGCTGTGCTGGATATGTTTCAAACTTTCCTATGTCAGAATCAGTGAAACCATTGTAAACGTTCTTGGGCTTGCTGGGATATTGCAGGCCTTTCATTTCCCGTCTAGCTCAGCTATTACATCCCTTGTACAGATTAGTAAAGAAAGGAGCCACCTGGGACTAGAGACAAGAGGGTACTGATGCCTTTACCGCTGCAGAGGTGGCAGTGAAACAAACTCAAGAATTAGGGGCAGTGGATGCAACCAACCTGTGTGAACTAATGTTCTGGTCTATCCAGAGGGCTTTGGGTGGGGCCTATGGCAAGAGCAGGATGGGTGGAAGGTGCCCCTAGGCTTCTGGTTCCAATTGTGGAAGGGAGCTGAGAGGTAGAGTTCTCTGGAGAAGCACCTGCTACAGCACACGTTAGTCTACAGCATGTGGAGAGCAGCACAAAAGCCCTGCCAGTGATGTCAAAGACAGAACACCCCACTGCTGGTGAACTGGGAATTGGCCAGACCCCACTCGGACATGGCTCAGTCCACTACCCTGCACAAGTGGTATGCCTGCGTGCAGCAACGGGGTGCCCTATCGACCAGTCCACGTAGTGCCGAGCTGCATGCCACCCTGTGCCCAGCCATGTTTATCAGTGAAACGCCTGTGGGCACTGCCATGGATCTGTGGACACACTCACTGTGAGAATCCCGTGTTAAAGAAGATCAGGCACCAGTCCCTTCAACTGCCTAGTACATCAGTGGGTCCGCTAAAGGCAGCCCATCCCCAGTGGCCATACAGCTGCATGCGGACGCTGGATGGAAGAAGTCAGCAGTCAAGGGGCTGAGCTGAGAGTGGCTTGGATTGCGCTGATGCATGAACCAAGTCCTATCGCCAGGCCTCACTGTGTGGAGAGGACAACAGCATACAGACAACCGGGAAGTCCAGCACCTCCCACTGTGGGGAGCTGAAAGGCGTGATGACATCGGGGAAAAGACAAGAGGCTTGAGGTCACAGTTTACCAGGTACCGGCCCACAGTGTTCTGTCCCCTCCAGGGAATCAGAAGGCAGATGAGCTGGCCAGGTCCGATGCACAGAGGAAAGCAGTGGCCCTCAAGAAGGGACCCTGCTGGCGACACAGAAAGACTGGACACGATGGGTGCATACTCTTTGGGAAACTGCCAAACAGATGGGCCTGACCTCACCCACACCCACAGTAAGGAGGCCTGCCAGGAATGTATGTCTTACTCTCTCGGATACAAGACACACTCGCCATGGCATCTTGGACAGACAGCGAGGGCGGGAGCACCAGCCGTGGGGAGGCAGGTAAACTGCATCAGACCCTTGCCACTGTCTCAGGACTGCAGACCTGCATTATTACCACGTGTGCAGGGTAGTGGACTGAGCCATGCCCGTGTGTTGATACTGCCACCGTTGCAAGCATACCCTAGTAAGAAAACAACCCAGAAGGCAGCCATACAGGGACTTAGGTAACTGTGTGTTACATGTGGACGGCCCATGGATATCAACAGTGACCAGAAGACTCACCTCATGGGTCACCAGGTGCAAGAATGGGCCAACGAGAACTATATGATGTGGCACTTCCATCTGCCCTACAATCCTAAAGTCCCTGGATTGATTGACAGGATGAATGGACTGTTGAAATAGGCTCTGCAAAGAGAAAGCTACTCTTTTGATGGGTGGACACGTGGATTGCCAGAAGCTCTGATACAACCCAACAGCTACACCAGACAAGCACATCCTAGTGTATAGCATCTCTTAACCAGTGGACCACTGACAGCCATGAGGATTCTGCTGAGAGCTTGACAGCTGAATGGACTCTGCAACTGGGGCCACATATGCCATATTACTGACGGCTCCACACAACCTAGGGCTAGGGACCAGTCACCTACGGGTACCTTGGGTATGGCAGGCTCCTCCCAGATGGTTTTGGCTCACTGGAGCCTACAAGGAGGGCCACAATCTTAACTTGCAGATAACTCGTTGGTTGCTTCCAACACCCCCTCGTTGGCTGGTGGTGCAGAACCCATCAGACCAAACACTAAGAGCACGCCCTTGGTGGTGATTTGGAGTACAGTAAAAGCTTGATATAACCAATTCAGATGAGGGGATATCCGTTAAAGCTGAAAGTCCATTATATAATAAAGTAGGTTTTCCTAATGCATATGTTAAAAAATTGACAAATCAGTCACCTCGAGTAAACAAATGCACATGACTGGGGCGTGGCTTAGCGCACTTTGGAACATCGGCTGGCATGCGCCAAACTGCTGCAGAACATCATGCCCTGGAACAGCGGAACCAATTACCACATGCGACGCTGTGTGATCATGTGTTAATCATTCCCCCCGAACATTGTTTAAGAGCAGTGACTCTTGGATTTAAATATGTGGGTGAGTCATAGATATGTGACATTTACTTATGTTGGCAAAATTACTACAGTGTTTTTACCAACATATGGTCTACTTGCTAAAATTGTTAAAAATAACAGTGAAGTAACAAAACAAAAGAAACACCTGTTGATTTAATTGTAAGCAAATCTCGGTTAAAAGCATGTTAAAATTAACAGTGTTAATTTCCACGTATGACATATGGACTGGAAACTTTGTCCATTAAATCCAAAGTTTGTTAAATCCAAAGTCTGTTAAATTGAGGTCCATAAAACTAAGGGTTTACTATATTATGATTTCTCTCCTTATGTTAGCATCCCAATTGCCCCATCCCCAGCCAGGAACTCCATGTGGTATTGTAAACCAGAGCAGAACCACTCCCAGCCACAGCCCTCAGTACAGTTGACAAAGTAGCCTGTATTTTGCCTGAAGCTTATAGTTCACCATTCTTTGTGCCTGCAGCTTCTTAGTCTTTCCTGCCATAGCATGCACGGTAACCTACTTGCCAACTGGGCTCACACATTGGCCCTACACCATAGTAAGAACTACCGGGTCCATGGGGAAATGCTTTATTCTGCCGCCAACAGACTCCCATGGAAGAGCCAAGTCTCTACCATCCAGCAGTTAGGGACTGACCCTCTGTCCACTTGGTTCAGTCTTTATCATACCCGGCAAGGGGGTTCTAATAGGAGTTGTCACCTGCTTGTTGATTATGCTAGGTTTCTGTGGAGTGTACTGCTGTTGTCCCCTCAGGCTCTAAACCATTGTGGTACAAAGTGTGCAAGGCAATTCATGGAAGATTGTCGCATGGAATGGAAGCACCCATATTACCTCTGGGGTGGAGTGTAGCAAGGAGCTCACTTTAGAGATGCAATATGGCTCCAGCAGCAAGGCCACTGGCAAATGTCCAACTCTGTGATTGTTTAACTCTCTGTAGCCTCAGGCTGGGCTGATTACTCAGAAAACCACAATGTACTCAAGACAAACATCATGCCCCCAGGAAGGAGTTAATGAATGTATAGAATGTGACAACTGCCTGATGTTATCTGTTAACTTAGAAATGCATTGTTCTTTTTTGTGGTCTATGACTACCCAGCATCTGATTTGACTTCACCCCCTGTAAAAAGGGATCCTGTCCTGGGAGGGATACGGATTTTTCCCACCAGCCACCACGGGGAGCCACTGCTTTGCCGTGCATTTAAGTTTCTCCTGTTAAAGTTCTTATGAATTTGAATGAGGCTATGTGTCAGTTCTTCAGAGTCAATCCTGAGTTTAGACTTTGGAGCTTTCTCCCCAACAGCAGGTATAATTAAATTGAGATGTGGAGATAATTCTGGATTATCCTGGTGGGCTGTTATAGAAATAGGTTTGTATATAGTGTATTAGAGTCAGGAATATAAGTTTGATGTGTGTATTAGACTTGAAATAAGTAAGTCCATTTTGTGTGACTGAGTGTAACTGTGAGGCCTGCGTGCCGTGATAAGATGAACACTTTGTAGCCCCGGCTTCCAAGCAGGCCCGCGCTCTGTAGGACCCTGATAAGACACACTGAAGACGCACCACACCTTCAACTGACCTGTTAAAAGCAGGGGCTTTTCGGCCACATCCTTGGACGCTTGTCTGCCCTCCACAGACTTTGTCCCCAGCTCCGGGAAAGGTGACCCTGCCTTGCTCTGCCCTGCACCTCTCTGCCAGAGCTTACAGAGGACTGCAGTGACAGACGCCATCGCGGCCGCACCCCCGTGTGTGTGTCTTTCTGCGGATCCTCCGGGTGGCCCTGCTGGTGCTGAGAACCATCGGGAACTGGTAAAGAAACCCTGTGTGATTTGCTTTATGTTTGTCTCTGTCTCCCTTCTTGAAACTTGAATTATTGGCTTGGTCTCATTGAACCAAAGTGTCTCTCGGCCCTCACGGTGGTATAGCCACGTATTGGGAGTTAGACCACCTGCGCTTACGTCTCCAGAGAAACTGGGACAATTGGCGTAGTCGGCAGGACTGTGCCAAAGAATTGGCAGTATACGCAGGATTTTATTTTACAGCAGGATATAACCTGTTGGTGTGTATTACAGATGAATACACACATTCTAAATTAATTCTAGACTTTGAATTTTATGTCAGCTTAAAAAGTTTTTAATTGGATATACCCGGAATTAGCTGTATCAATTTGAAACTTTGAAAACTGTGGGAAATACACCTGCTCTCTGACCAAGTGAGTTCAGTGCACTATAATCTATGCGCGTTCACCGTTTGGAACTTAGGATATTTTGAGAAAGGATCGTGCGTTGCTTTCAGTTTCTCGGATCTCTGCCCACTATTACAAGCTTTAACGCCGTTCACCTGCGGGACGCACCCAGGAGAGACCTACTCCCAAAGGCTCGGCCGGAGGGCAAAAGGGGTTTCTCTGTCCCAAGGGGCCCGAGGTAGCGGATTGTACTACCCGGCGGCTTGCGTGGGAGATAAAACCGGACTGTGGAGGAAGTTCGGGCCGTGGAACTGTCAGTGGACAATCGATGCCAAGTATCTCAATAAGCTTAAACAGGCAAGCGTATCCCTGGTGTGTAAATCGTGTGCCTGGTTCCTTTCGGACCCGTGTTGGCGGATTGTACCAACCGCGTGATTACGTGTAGGACTCAGTCGTGGCATAAACGATCTTGGTCTTTGAAATAAGGTGTATATGTTTTCAAACTAAATTTTGAGAAAAAGAAAGTGAAATTTCTAAACCGTCCAGGTGGACGAGTTATGAAAATATTTTATGGCAGAGCTAATGACTAAAATTTCAAGAAGGATCCTTCAATTACTTTCCAAACTACATTCTTTTCTTTTTCTCACTGATATTCGTACTTCTGTAGTCCAAAGGGCTCCCACACCTAATTCCATCTATCCCTTTGGTAGGAATGGGCCAGTAATTAGATTCACAGTTAGAAAATAAGATGGAGAAACTCAGGGCCTGTTGGAGGAGACTAACGCATAAACAACCTCCCTTGGCAAACATCCCAGGAGAGAGTAAGTGGCGCACCCTAGAGGACGCGCTGAGAAAGAAACATACTGTAGCTCATACACCCAGGCTTAATGCTGACGTAACCAATAATCCAGCTACATTCATACCAGCGATAGAGAGAGCACCACCTCAGGAGATAGTACCTATATTGCTACATACTATCCACAATTTGCAGGAAGATAATGACAGAGGGAAAGAATTGGCAAAAAAGGTAGTTAACAAATACTCAGCCAAACCCGCATAGTCGGAAAGAAGATTATTAAGAGAGAACAAGGAGAGAATCAACCTGAAGAGGTTGTAGAATTTACATCTTTTGACAGAAAGGAATTATCAGAACTTAGACAAATTATTATTAAAGGAGACAAGACAGATGTAGATTGGTTAGTTTCTATCTTTGAAAAGGGAGGACATACCACCACGCTTAGTGCAGATGAATTGGCACAGGTAGTGGATGCAATCGAACTTTCTAAAGTAAAGGATGAGGTAAAGAGAGCTATGGAAAGTAACAGAGATTTAGTTCAATCTTTATGGCAGTGGATTTCTGAAGCTTGGAGGAGAGCATTTCCAACTGTAGATTTTACTTCCTCACAATTCTCTCGAGAGTGGAGATCATTAGGAGAATTACAGAAACAGCTCAGAAAATTAGTCATTCTGAATGGTGTCTCCCATCCAGAAAACGACAGCCCTTGGGAATGCCAGAATATACAAGGCATTATAAGAGCATTAATTAGAAATGCACCAGAAGGATACAAAATTCAACTCCAGAATTTAATTTCTGGTGCCACCACTGCTAATGAAGTTAAAACTAAGATTACTCTTCATGAGAACTTAATTCAGGATAAGAAATTCACCTTTTCAACAAGGGAAAAAGGCAAGGAACCACCCATAGAATCTACCTTTGCTTTCCTAACTAACATTAGAGGTCAACAGAACATGTCATTTAAGCCCAGAAAACAATTTTCAGGCAACAATAATAGGCCTCAATATCTACAGAAACAAGGAGGATACTGGAAATCTAATAATCCTTTTTTCAAAAAACCTTCTTACCCACGAACAAACAACTCTAACAACAATCTTTTTAGAAATCACAACCCTTTTAGGTCCAACAATAACAACAACATTAATAGACAAAATTATCAGAATCAGAATCAAATTTCTTCCCCAAATCGAAACCCATTCCGTAGGCAGCAACAGGGAAACACTTTCAGTCAACAGGGAAACTGGAAGGGCCCCCGACCACAGTATTTGACGGAAGGGGGCTGATAGATTATCAAAGGAATTATGATCTAAATGAGTGTAAGCAGTTTGATTTCTCAGGTATACACTATATACATACCGATAATAGACCTTATATTACACTTACTATAGTCATAAATTCCAACACTGTCCCTACCACCTTTCTTGTAGATACTGGATCACAGATTTCTTTATACAATTCTAACTTCTCTAATTCAAATGGAAAATCTATTGTTATTGAAGGAGTTACAGGAAATACCATTATTGCTAACTCACTTAAATGCACTATTCTCTGTAGAGATAGGAAAATTCCCTGCACCTTATATACAGCACCTAACGTAGCTAACCTAATAGACATGGATGTCATTTCTAATATATTCTGTTCCTCAATCAAGAGTTTGGCAGTTACGAAGTTTCATACCAATCTAGCAGCCATCAATATAGAGCCAGTTACTTCACCTACTCCGACACAAGCTTCCTTTACTCCCCAATATCCACTCAAGGGTGGCCATGCTGATGTCACAGCAGCATTGGAGAAATTACTCAAAGAAGATATTATTGAAATAGGTAGATCTCACACTTATAATAGTCCAATTTGGCCAGTTAAAAAACCTAATGGAACATACAGAATTACCATTGATTACAGAAATTTGAATAAGGTCTCACCCACTCTTCCAGGAACATTACCTAATGCAACTGAAGTTATTAATATTATCCAATCTGACCTGCCCAAATATATGGCAGCAGTTGATTTGTCAGACATGTTTTTTCCATCCCACTTCATGAGGACTCTAGACAGTTTACTACTTTTACATGGCAAGGAAAGCAATATCAATTTAAAAGATTACCACAAGGTTACAAAAATTCGCCCACCATAGCTCACAATCTTCCAGCTTCTTACATTGATTCCCACAAAATACACCTCAAAAATCATACAGTACATAGATGATATCATGCTATACAACAACAATTTAGAAGTCTTGAGAAAAGACTTAGACTCCTTAGTATCTTATTTGCAGCAAAATGGGTGGACAATTAACCCAGACAAAATACAAAAGCCTGCCACACAAGTTACCGTCTTAGGCATTAACTGGAGCTCTCAAGGCAGATCTGTTCCAGAGAAGGTTATTAATAAATTAGATTCTCTAAAATCACCTACTAACAAGAAGAAAGCACAACAACTTATGGGATTATTTATGTTCTTGAGGCAACACATACCATATTTAGCAGACATAGCTAAACCAATTTACAAAGTCACCAGGAAAGCAATCGATTTTGTTTGGAATGAGGAACAGGAGGAGGCTTTTCAACAACTTAAGGAGTACATACACCTCTTTTCTACCCTCCAGTCTATAAGACCGGGAGATAAGATAGTATTAGACATAGCTTTCCTACAGGATCATGGTCACTGGGGGCTTTACAAAAAGTCACCAGATTAATTCCAGTGGGATTTTGGTCCAAAAAAATTTACATATTCTCATTTTAAATACTCCCCTTATGAAAAGTTAATTTGGACTTTGTATGCTGCATTATTGCATCCTGAGCCTTTGACGGGACTTCAACCCATTAAGGTCAGGAGTACCTTGCCACTGAAGGCATGGTTAGATATGTCAGCGGAAGAATTGGCAGGTATCCAAATTGAGGAGAAGGTACTCGCATGGAAGTGGTATATCAATTGGCGTAGTACCAGCGGCGCTGGAGAACCAGCCCTCCTCACCGAGGAGGTTTGCAAGCTTGAGGTAGAGCCACCTACCCGTGCCAACAAGCTTGCCCCAATGGCAAAACCCATTGGAGGGCGTGGACCGAAATACCCACCTTGAAAAATGCCTGGTTTACAGACGGATCAGCCTCCGTGTCTGGCGACCGACATACTTGGAGAGCTGCGGCTTTCAATCCCGCGACATGTCAAGCCCTGACAGCAAAGGGTGAGTCCAAATCTGCTCAGCATGCAGAACTCATTGCAGCATACCTAGCAGTGAGACTCTGTAGAACAACATAGAGCTAAGGTGTATATTTACACCGACTCTTGGGCCGTATATAATGGTGTTATATTATGGTCTAGGAAATGGAAAGAAACTGATTGGAGTATTAATGGAAAGGAAATTTGGTCCAAACCTTACTGGGCTAAGTTAGATGAATTTTCAGAAAGGATTAAGATATATGTCACACATGTTAGTGCACACGCTACAGACAACTCACCTACTACATTACACAATCAAGTAGCAGATCAATTAGCTAAAGGGCTCACACCCGATCAAGAAGTCACAATCCTTGATAGAACTAAATCATTACCCATCAAATTATCCATTAAGAAAGACAAGGATGGTAACTATTTTATACCTCTAATTCCAACTATCAAGTTAAAAAAGAGAGATGGCAAATACATGGTTGACAAACCTAAGGAAGAACTTATTCTACCAATCCAATTCATTAAACAGATTCATGCTAATTTAGGACACATTGGACACTCTGCACTCATAAATTGGTTCTATAAAAGAAATATTAAGACCCCCATTAAAGATATTAAATCAGCTGTAAATTCTTGTGAAACTTGTAAAGGAACTCAGATGTTTAGGGCTTTACAACCACCCAGAATTAGTAAACCCTTATTTCCTAATCAACTTCTACAAATTGACTTTATTGGTCCATTAACAGTACCTTTTACCCAAAAATATGCTTGTACCTTAGTAGATGTATGCACTGGAATTCTAACTGCAATTGGTCCTAATCACCCAGATGCCAATACTACTCTTAAAACAATCCAAAGTTGGATGACCCGTTTTAGTCCTCCACAATGCATTGAATCAGATCAAGGTTCACGCTTTACAGCCGCAAAAGTTCAGAAATTAGCACAGGAATGTGATATTGATTGGAATTTTCATTTACCTTATAACCCTACAGCAGCAGGTACAATTGAAAGACATAATGGTCTTCTTAAACATAAGATTCAAACTTTGATGATGGACAGACACTTCACGTCTCTACAAGAGCTGTTAGATAGAGCTACCCTTTTACTAAATAGCAGACCTAGACCACAGAGGTTATCACCATTTGAAGAACTTTATGCTCCTCATCTTGAAAAAATCCCAGATTATGAATTTGTTCCACCTACACCTAAAATTCATAGAAATTTACCTTATAAAATCTTAACCAAAAATCCTAAAGATGGCTCCCTATCCTCACAGGAAATAATTGCACACAGCGGAGCCTCGCTATATTGGACTGTAAATAACAAGGGACATTTACAACAGACCAAGATATGCAATTCTCAACCCTTTACTTGAGGCCTACACTTATCATATTGCTTTACGCACTTCTATCAGCCATACCTTCTTTCTTTCTCTTACAAATCCTTATAGTCTTTATCTCACAGGATGCGTTTAGGGACCGTTGTGAAAATCGTTACTTTCCTTCTTACTCTTATTCTACTCCTCGCCATAGCGATGGGCACCCTGACTCTTATGTGGTGCCAATGGAGAACATACACTCCACCCATCACATCTAATGATACCGAACATCTTCGAGGAATAATTCATGATATCATTTCCAACCTCACTACCCCCACATCTTGGTTCTATAATCACACTGTCTGTATCCTGACAGGTCTATCCTGGAGCGATGGGAGCTCAACATAACCGAATTCCTTCAGAATGTCAAAGGAAATATAGTTACCCCATCACCTGATACTATTCAACTTTCTAATCCTACTCCTCCTCCATCGCCAGATATTGCTGATATTGTGGCTTTACCACAACCTCCTACTCATACCCCTTCAGCACCTACTGCAACCCAACCTTTACAGCCTTCTACTCCTCTTTACCCACTTTCACACCTGAACCCACCGCCACAACAGAGACATTACCACAGACTCTATCCTGATCTTATCAACCCCTCATGGTACACTAGGATTGCTTTACTAGATGCGATTGCTTACCCACAACCTATTTGCTCTGCTCTCTCGGGTGGAATTATAGAAATAGTTCAAGGAACCCTTAATGATATTCAAAGCCTTTCTGAATATTTACCAGGTCAGGCTGCAATTGATTGGATTTCTATGCTGAAAGATTATATAACAATAATTATATAACAAGCAATTTATGCAGAAGATAGAAATTCACCTCAGATACTCTCATTGTCCACACCAACAGAATTTCTTACTCAACTTTGTTTAGGAAGCCTAGGAGCTCCCGAATCAACCCCAGAATGGCATTTCCACCCAGCTATTACCCAACGAGAAAAAGAATCGGAGGAACTTATGCAAATGATAGAGGAAGAGGAGTCATTTATATAACTCTAGCTTCTGTAATACTCTTCAAAATCTGCAATGGCACAACTATTTCTCCTACTATAGCTACTTCTTTTGAAACTTCTTCTGAAACTTCTACTACTATAAAACCAAATACTATAGCAGCAGCTATGACTATGGAACCACCTCTTCATAACATTACTTTAGAACAACTTCCACAACATTACATCTTTCACCCTCCTTATATCTTCACTAACAATACTCTTTTTTGTCTAACTATAGGACACTTTGATTTCAACACTTCTCTATATTACACTGCTACACATAAACTATGTCCCAGTTATTATACACAGAAGTATTGTCAGCTACAAGCTTTAAATGAAGATCAGACTACTCTAAGAGCATACCATCACACACAACTTAAAGACTGTGTGAAACTTCAATGGTTTCAGGATGCATTACATACTAGATCTGTATCAATTGTTGACACTCAATCTCGGGAACCACAGGGCATAACTTATCATGTCTCTAATGATACCCTTTTACAATGGAGAGGATCCATCATAATGCCAATACAGTCAATAGGCCCTTATAGCGCTGAAGAAAACAATACTTGTATACAAAGAGCAACTTTTAATGTAGTACCCTTCATGGAACACTTAATGAGTTTTTGGAACACAGGAGAACTAGATGACACAGATATAGAGGACTATGAGTATGATGATGAGGACAATACTAGTTCGAATCTAGCCGCCTCAACAGAAAGAACAGAAACATCCTCAACCATAGAGACCACTACTCCTGAAACCTCACCAACCACTCCAACTTTCATGAATCCCAAACCCTTTTTCTCACCACCAATTTTGAATCCCACATTACCAGAAGGCTTCCCTGAAGGACATCCTATTAATCATACAGTAAAGGAAGGTGACATAACATATTATCAATATTATCTTACAGAGTTTCCAAATTTTCCAACCTTTGGCAATTTTTGCATTGGAATAGAGTGCACTATGGGTGCCTCCGAAGGCGCTGCATTTGCCTCTCATATGAGGACACCATTAGATGATACAATCACACCTGAAGAATACCTAGAGAAGGACAATAATTTTGGGCCTTTTAGACATATACCTCAGGTGCTGACTCATCTAATTTCCCCTGTCACTTATGATGATTTCACCATAGAACCCAAATTATGGGAAGCACCTCGATTTGGTCCCATCTATCAATTTTGCGGCAGGCATAGTGAATAATTCTTTTCCTCTCAATAATACCGACCCTTTCGATCAAAGCTTTACATTCATAGAAAAGGCAATTTATTGTAGAGACCCTTCTTTCCTACCAAAACCGATGAAGGAACTCTTACAGAAACATACCTATCAAAAAACAATCACATTAGCATCTAAGCTCAGAACGCCATCGGCTCTAGGATTTACCCAAAACACATAGAACTTACCAAAACAGAGGGGCATGCTTAATAGTACTCACTTATGCCGAGGCAAAGGAAATATTATACAAACAACTATTAAGTACTATGATTGCAGGCACAAAAACACCTATAAAAGCTCTTGAATACTCACCACAAGGCTGCTCTAACATCACAACAAGTACAATGACATTTACATCAAAAATAGACACAACCTTACACAATTGGCTTCAGTCTACTCGTATCTTAATAAGGGAAGAACCCGATAATCTAAATGCCTCACTTATTGGCAATATCACACTCCAATTTTTGTCTATCCAATTTCAACAAACAACATTTCCTATATTTTTATTCAGAAGTAACACCTCTAGTATCAATTTAACAAGGGAAAGTCAGACATACCATGACTGTTCCATTCACAAATTCATGATTTTACATCCTAACCTACCATATGGTGTTATTCCAGTACATTCCATTAACACTAAAGCTGCACCCTTTAGATATCATCCTTACTCTTATGGCCCTTTTCCTATCACAAAGTATAGGAATATATCAGTAAAATTTGATTATACTCAGGGCACTCTTACTAGTGCAGCACCTCACACTATGCAGAAATGGTACAAGTTTCCTGAAAATGTTACCCGACCAACACCATTCCCTTTAGACAAAACTCATTGGGATCTTTGTTCTCAGGTATTAGACCCTAGGATTAATCTCACTTAAAATGTCTCTTATGGAATGAAACCAACCTCTTGGTTTTCTACTTTTGGTGCAAAGATTAACACTCACAACACCTTTAGAATCGCAGGAAGTTTATCACTAGGTTATCAATCATACATGATAATGTACCTCGAAGGAGGATGGAAAAAAGCTTTCCTACACCATCACTCACCTATTACTAACCACACAGTATTACCTAATTCTGATTTCTTCCATGTACCAAACCCGAGAGATCAATGCTTCACCAAGACACCTCTAGACCCCTGCATTATCTATAGAGGATGTTATAATAGCACCATATGTTTAAGGACTTTACATTTTCCTTCCATCTATTCATATGGTATTATTAAGCCTGCACCTACCATTTTAACACCACCTCCTGTCATGACCCACTCTGATAATCCAATTCGAATTATTTACAAACCACAAATTCAACGCACCACTCTGTACTTTTCACCTTCCGACTTTCTTGTAACCTCTCTTATACCTGCATGCGCTTCACAACAACTTAACTTACAATTACCACCCTTTCCCCAACTGTTCCATTCACAAATTCATGATTTTACATCCTAACCTACCATATGGTGTTTCATTCTAATGTTATGAAACTCCTACAACTTGATGCAGCCTCATTTGCAATGGCATCTCTCTCCCTAACTGTATCTATAGCTAATTCTATTAAGATCAACAAACTGACACGTGACTTAAATGTCTTCATGTCAGAAACGGCCATGGAACAGGCAAAAATCATGAGGTTAGTCTCATCTTCTTTCGATTCGGCCTACGCACTAGCTGCACAGACTCAACAACAAATCAGATTATTATCTGAAGCAACTGAACAACAGAATGAGGCTATCCAAAAGCTTCACATGGACCTAGAGGACCTCAATATTCGATTCCAAATGTATCAATTCAAATGGCAATGCATAAAAATTCAAGACCATTTGACTCAGGCCCACAGAGACATGCTTAATTTAATGCAGTTAGGTACTGGATTTAATCCCTTATGGAGTGATGCTACTGCAAGAGTTGACTTCTCTAAACCTGTTGGTTGTGACACGGCAGACTGCAAAATATCTATTCTAACAACTATTGGCGGAGAAAATCTCCTAGCCTACTCCACTATTGACATCCCTACCAAAATAGGGGAAGATTATGTCTTACCTGTAGGTGATCTTTTGTTCGTTGATCCCTACTTCTTCAAAAAATCAGATCTTATTGAATTCTCGCCCACTGTCTTCATTGCTCATAATGCACTTTATGCAGACTCTTTTCCTGTTGCTTTAATCCCACATCAGCCTAGACCCACTTTCTACTCTTTAGGAAGACATAATTGGGTAATTTGTTTCTCTAACTTTTCCTACTTGGACCATAAGACCTTTTTGGATGTCAACATTTCAAGGCATCAATAATTGCTCTCTCCTTACTAATGCTATGAACATTTCTATAAATAATGTCACACATTATACTACTTATACAGAATCTTCAACTATCTTTTGGCACCCTTCTGTGCCCCTTGTCCCTACCCTAACTACCAAGCATCATACCGCCCCGCCTACCCTTAACAAATCTTCTACTAAGTTAGCACAACTTGAGGGTCTCACTAAGAAGACGCTTCAACAACTCAAGAAGCCAATAGACAAACTACATCACATCGCTTACGTACCAAATGCTGGGACCATTGCGACCAAGGAGGACGTCAGGAAACTACACACCACCTGCCATCTCGGAGATACCCTCCTCTCACTTTGGAGAATGGTACCCTGCACTCCCAACTGGAACGCGCTGAACCCCGTGACCCTCATTCAACATGGATTTTCTTCTTTACAAAATACTTGGACTCTGATTAAGGAAATTGCTCTTGG
Organism: Miniopterus natalensis; assembly: GCF_054644295.1. Lineage (NCBI taxonomy): Eukaryota > Metazoa > Chordata > Mammalia > Chiroptera > Miniopteridae > Miniopterus > Miniopterus natalensis. The sequence continues at coordinate 88,081,782 of NC_142083.1, forward strand.
TTTTGCTTATTTCTTTTTGCTTTATCTCTTTCTTAAGATGATTTTTACTCTTCTTCCCCGGAAGGAGAAACCTTTTTAGTCTGATTCCTTTGGACTAAATCCCCGGGAATCCCCGGGTGGACTGTTATAGAAATAGATTTGTGTGTGTATTAGAGTCAGGAATCTAAGTTTGATGTGTGTATTAGACTTGACATAAGTAACTCCATCTTGTGTGACTGAGTGTAGCTGTGATGCCTGCGTGCCACGATAAGATTAACACTTTGTAGCCCCAGCCTCCAACCAGGCCCCGAGCTCTGTCGGACCCCGATAAGACACACCGAAGATGCACCACACCTTCAACTGAACTGTTAAAAGCAGGAGCTTTTCGGCCACATCCTTGGATGCTTGTCTGCTCCCCACAGACTTCGTCCCCAGCTCCGGGAAAGGTGACCCTGCCTTGCTCTGCCCTGCACCTCTCTGCCAGAGCTTCCAGAGGGCTGCAGTGACCGACGCCGTGGCGGCGGCATCCCCGTGTGTGTGTCTTTCGGCGGATCCTCCGGGTGGCCTGCTGGTGCCGAGAACCATCGGGAACTGGTAAAGAAACCCTGTGTGATTTGCTTTATGTTTGTCTCTGTCTCCCTTCTTGAAACTTGAATTATTGGCTCAGTCTCATTGAACTAAAGTGTCTCTCGACCCTCACCGTGGTATAGCCACGTATTGGGAGTTAGACTACCTGTGTTTACATCTCCAGAGAAAGTGGGATATGGGCCCCATATAATTACAAGGGACTGTACAAGACGGAGGCAGGAGGGGCAGTGTCAGAAGGGGATGTGGTGGAGGCAGAGGTTGGCTTTTGTATTTTGAATATGGAAGAAGGGGCCATGAGCCAATGAATGCAAGTGAAGAATCTGCCCTTAAAGCCTCCAAAAAAAAAACAAAACAAAAAAATCAGACCTGCCAGCACCTTTATTATGACCATCTAAGATTCATTTCTGACTTCTGACATCCAAAACTGTAAGCTCATAAGTTTGTGTTATTTTAATCATTACATTTGTGGTAACTTGTTACATCAACAATAGAAAACTAACACACCCTGCCTTCTGAAAGACTATGCTGATGCCTCCAATGAGGCAAGACAAGGTTGCCTTATAAGACAATGCAGGGCCCGTCACAAGCTGGACCCACCAGCCCTTCTGGTCACCAACCAACTAGGGCCAAATCTCAGCATAACCAGAAGGAACTGTTTTGCACTGGCTAACAGGAGGGGAGGGACTATACGACAAAGGAATTACAGAATCAGACTACCATGCACGAGAAGGGTCAGGAGAGTATTCCTGGGAGCCAGGACTTGGAGGATTCTGAGGATGAGAAACTATAAACTTGAATAGAGAGTTTGTCAATAAGGGACAAACTCCTATCACGCATGATTTAACCCATTGGCAATGGCCCCAGGGTGTAGGCACCCTGAGATAGCCCTTGGAAGCTTGGAGCAAATGAATGCCAAATGAATTCCAAAAGTACAGACTTGGGCTCTGTACAATGATTTGTCTGGTCTTTCTCCATGGCTCCCTGGGAGGTAACTTCTAAAACTCTTGGCATTTTCTCATAATAGTAGTGTCTTTGTCATGTGTGAACCACTTAGATTACACCTGAGTTCATACCAACAAGATCCTGAAGGGAGTGGATCACCAGAAAGACTAATGAAGTGACAAGAAGGTTGGGGCTTGGGGTCAGCCTGACCTCCACAGAGGGTAGGGGAAGCTGCAGACTGGGTTCTATCACATGGTTGAGAATGAAAAAAATCATGTCTACATGAGGTAACCCCAGGAAAAACTCTAGACACTGGGGACAGGGTGAGGGTCCTGGGTGGTGAACACATCGATGTGCCAGGAGTGGGCAGCAGCCTCACTCCGCAAGGAGAAGGCAACAGAGCTTGGCATCTGGAACTTTTCTTGACCTAGACACTTGCATCTCTCCCAAACTGTAGCCTTCCAAATTCATGAGCGCCCTAGCCAGATTGGCTCAGTGGTTAGAGCATTGGCCCGCAGACTAGAGGGTCTCGGGTTCAATTCCACTCAAGGGCATGTACCTGGGTTGACGGCTCAATCACTGATACTCCGAGAGCACGTGCGGGAGGCAACCCATCGATATGTCTCTCTCACATCGATGTTTCTCTCTCTCCCTTCCACTCTCTCTGAAAAGCAATGGAAAAAATATCCTCTGGTAACGGTTAAAAAAAAAGTTAAAATCATGAATTTTAATGTATATTTCACCACAATAAAAAAACCTTAAACAGGTGAAATTTGTTTTAGTAATATTTTATGGATCACAATATAGTCAAAATATTTTCATTTCAATATGTAACTAATTTTTAAGATTGAAATGTTTTATATTCTTGTTATCATACTAAAGCCTTTGAAAAGTTAGCATTCAGTGTGTACGCTACACTTACAGGGCACCGCAGTGAGGGCTAGCCAATTTCAAGTGCTCAATAGCCTCATGGAGCCAGTGGACAGCCTTCATCTAAAACCTCATCTGCAAGCATCTCCATTCTACTTGCAAAGACCCACAGGTTCCCTGCAACACTCCTGCAGCACCTCTGCAAATCCGCCTACAGGTTTTCTGCAAACTTCCCACATCATCTTCAAACACGCCCACAGCTCACAGGCCGATCCCCGAATCTCACTGCGGGCAGCTTCAGAACCTTTGCAGGTTGATCTGGCCTGCAAAGCACCCCTCTTCTTAGTGTAAAATGCCATATGCCCATGGGAAACACTCTGGCAGGGCCCCACATAGTCCTCTCCAAGTCCGGGGGGCGGGGGGCTGAGGCCGGACAGGAGACCCCAGGTGTCCTTCCTCTTGCTTCCCCTCAGGCTCTTCATCCTGGGCCTCTTCTAGGAAGGCAACCAGCTCCTCCCGAAGCACCGGGTCTCCAGCCCCAGGCTACACAGCTGGCCCAGCAGCTGGATATCGCTCTTCAAAGTTTCTCCTGCAGGAGGGAAGGGAGAGTCATGGGCATTCCACCCCAGAGAGCATGCCCCCCAACCTGGGTGGAAGCAGGTCCCAGCTCAGGACCTGACAGAGTCTTTGCTTGACCTAACTTTAGTCAGGCTCCTGAAACTTCCCGTAGGCCCACCTGTGCACCGCCTCGTAAAATGCAGTCTTAGCAATAATCCCCATCCTCCATCCCTGAACACTCTCCATAGCTTATCTAGTCTGGTTCTTCACCTCCCACATCTCCCGGGTGATGTCTGATCACCTTGGCCTGTCTTCAGCAGGAATCCTGCTGAGTCGCTTGACCCAAAATGCCCCCTTCCTGCTGATGTAATTTTCTATCCACTGTCCCCCAGCGGCACCTACGCCGTAAATTTCCACTTGCCCATGCTGTACTTGGAGTTGAGCCCAACCTTTCTCGTCCACTGTAAAATCCCATCACAGTAGTCCCTGTTCCCATCACCTTACTACCTATACCATGTTCTTGGGCAGGTCCTTGCTGTGTCCCGGGACCTTATCTGCCATCCTGCTTCTCGCGGTGTCTCTTGATCTGTCGCTCTCTCTCCATTTGTCTCTCCCTGTCTCTACGTCTGTGTGTGTCTGACTCTTAATCTCTTGGTCTCTCGTTTCCCTCTCTTGGTATCCATCTCCCTGTCTTCACCTGTCTGTCTGTTTCTATGTCTTTCCATACCCCGTCTTTCTGTCTGCCTGTATTTCTCTGCCTTTGTCTCCATCTCTCTGTCTCTTAGATTTAATCTGAGTCTCTGTCTCTGTTGCTGTCCTCAATCTCTGCTTTCCATTTCCATCTCTTTCTGGGTCTCTCTTTGTGTCTGTCTCTATTCCTGCCTCTCACTCTTTGGGTCCATGTGTCTACCTCTCTTTGGGTCTCTCTCTAGCTCGCTCTCTCTCTCTCTCTCTGTGTCCCTGGCTTTATTTCTCAATTTCCGTCTCTCAATTTCTGTCTTTCAATCTCTGGCCCTTTCTATTTTCACACATTGCCTTTAATTCATTCATTCATTCATTCATTCATTCATTCATTCATTCTCCCCCACCCCTACTCTATCTCTTGCCCCTCCAAATTCCTCACTCACCAACTCCTCCCAGGTCCACAGCAGACTCTCCCTGCCACCTTCAGTGTCTGCCCCTGGGGACATGAGGGTCTGGTCAGCTCTCCCTGATGGGGGGGCACCTCTCAGGGCCCTGGGGGTTGGACCCAGCCCTGCAGGCACCAGTCCAGCCTGCCTCAGCTGCCTCCACAGCTCCATAGTCTCTGAGCAGTGGCTGCACAGAACAGGAAGTAGCAAGGTCCAGAATGACCCAGCCCCCTGGAGACCTGGGGGGTGGGGGAAATAAAGGGCAGTGGAAGGGTCTGACATGGCATCCCAAAGCCCATTCTTCAGTGAGAATCAGCATTTTTTTCTTTCTGAAGCCTAATCTCAACTCCGCTTACAAGCATCCAACTCCACCCCTCCATGTCTCTTCCCAGGAATAACCCCTCCCTGTCTTTGATGGCTATTGATGCCTGGCCTCATCCTGTGTAGCCCTCTCCTGGGTCTCAGGTCCCAACACTCATCCTCAAACCCCAACTTCGTCCTTGCCTTTCTCCACTCAAGCCATCCAGGGCTTCCCAATCAGTGTGCCTGAGGAGCCAGGAATGGCTTCCAAGAGAATGATCCCTCGGCTGGGCTGCCTCAATGTCCGGGCTGCTGGTATTTCACTGAGCAGCCAACTCTGCTGACTCTAGACTTGCCCACAGATGGTATCACTTTCAGCACTGGGCCCTGCCAGGGAAAAGGTTGGAACACACTGCAGGCCTCCCTCTGCTAGAGCCCCTCTGTCAGGCCCAGGACATTCAAATTCCTTTGATGTGTCAATGGCTTCAAAGTCCCTGACTCCAGTCTGACCTCCCTCCTGAGCTTCAGACCCCTATTCAGCATCTCCACCTGGATGTCTCAAGATGCATATGGTCAAAACAGAACTCTCAATTGGGACCTACCCCACCGTATTAGTTTCCCGGTGCTGCTTTAACAAATTACCACAAACTTAGTGGCTTAAAACAGCACAATGTTATTCTCTTACAGCTCCAGAGGTCACAAGTCTAAAGTGGGTGCACAGGGCTGGGTTCTTTCTGGAGACTCTAGGGGAGAATCAATTTTCTAACTTTAACAGCTTCTAGGAGCGACCCACATTTCCGGGCTCATAGCCCCTTCCTTGTATCACTCCAAGCTCTTCCATCTATCATCAGGACTTTCCTGCCTCCATTTTATAATATCCTCATGATTACATTGGGCCCACCTCAATTACCCAGGATAATCTCCCCATCTCAAGATTTCTAACTTAACCACATCTTTTGCGTATCACTGATAGTGACATACTCACAGGTTCCAGGGATCAGAACATGGATATTTGAGGGGGGGTCATCTCAGCCTACCACACCTGTCCTTCCAAGCACCTGCTACTCCCCAGTTTCCCCATCTCTCTGAGTGGCAGCACTGTCCTTGTAGTTTCTCAAGGTGCTGGCTCCAACTCAAAAAGAGATTCATAATCTGAGTACTTCTCACCATTTCCGTTGCCCCATCTCTGCTCCTGTCTCCATTCATCTCTGGTTTGGATGAGTATAGTAGCCTCTTTGCGGCCCCCTCCCCCCCCCCCCCCCCGCCCTCTAAGATCTGTTTCCCACCTGGCAGAATTGATCTTTACAAAATGTAAATTAGATGACACTGTCCTGAGAAGGGAATAAAATCCTACCAGGCCTGCACAGTCAGCTCCCGGCCCACCTGCCTGACCTGGTCTTCCACCTCTGTCTTCAAGACGGTTCCCACCTCTGGGCCTTTGCACTGGCTGCTACCCTGCCTGGAACACTTTCCTCCCAGATGTTTGAATGGCCGTTTCCTTCTTATCCTCCACTTAAATGTCATGTCTTCAGAGAGGCTTTTGCCAATGGCCCTGTACCGCTGTCACTCCCTATCATATTACCTGTTCGTATTTGCCTCTTATCAAATACTATCTGAAGTTACCTTGCTTCTTCTGGTGTTTCCTATCCATCCTCTCGCTGCCTGGAATGCTGACTCCCGGAGATGGGGCTGGGTCGGTCCTGTTCACCACGGTCACCTCAGCACCCAGAGCAGTGCCTGCGCCATGGTACCTGCTCAGTAAATATTTGTGGAGTGAATGAATGAGTGAATGAATGAATGATTCCATCCTCAAGACTTCACATCGACTCTTCACTCGGAGCTCCAAACTGAAGTCACACACACATCACAGTACTAATCTTTTTTTTTCCTCTCATTAAACTTTGTTTTAATGGGTCTCAACATTCTGTGACAGATTTTTGGTCATGTTTTACTTTTCTAGCTCTGTAGCTCTGTGTTAAGTTCACTTTTTTACTTTTCTAGCTCTGTAGCTCTGTGTTAAGTTCACTTTTTTACTTTTCTAGCTCTCTAGCTCTGTGGTAAGTTTCACCGTTTCCGTTTTCCTGTGAAACTTACCACAGAGCTAGAAAACATGAGTCATCCGAGAGGCAGAAGTCGGTGTGGCTCCCGGGAGGCAGGGCGGGTCCAGAGCTCGGGTCAGACCAGGGCTCCCGGTTGTAGGCAAGGGTGCGGCGCAGGCGCTCCCGGCGCAGGCGCGGGTGGGCGTGTCCTCGCTGGCGGGCGTCTGGGTCTACGTCTTACGGGAGGCAGGGCCTCATCCAGGCGCTTGGATTTGTCGGCGGCCGCAGGAAGCCAGCGGGTCCGCGCGAGCCGGACCACCCACCGGCGGGGGGCGGGGGCAGGGGGGGGCGGGGGCGGGGCGGGGGCGTGGCCGTGCGGGGGCGGGGCGGGGGCGGGCCGGGCTAGTGGGGGGGCGGGCCGGGCGGGGACTGAAAGGATTGTTTGCTTCCCTTTGGAGAACATCCAGGGCATCATTTTCATTGTGCAGTGATGGGAGAGCGCCCTCTGAGAACAGGCTACCTATTCTAAGCTAACTTAAAAAGACCTTTCAAAGTGAGAGGCCACAGCATTTATTTGAGATCAGTGAGAATAACTATTCCAGAATCCTTAATTCAGGCAGAAGCCCAAATAGTGTTCCTGTTAAGAGACAAAGGCGATGGGTATTTATGAGAAGGGGAAGGGGAACAATTACTTCAATGGGAGGAAGGGGTTTCTATTGGTGCCAATAACATAACAGTGATGGTAACGCTAAACAATGTTTTAATTTTCAGTCCAGGCGTCATCGGTGCAGGAGACATAATGACTGCTTTCTTGTCTTTGCAAATGGTTCTTTGCAACACAGTGCTGCCTTAGGTTATTTTGCCCTGTGTTTAATACTCTAAGGTTTGAGGTATAAGACATGCAAAGCATTTCCTCTGGCATGGCAGCTCCAGCTCCTTTGTCATGTGGGTTCATTTATATTAGGTACAGTTAGAGCATCCGGTTTACCGTTATAGCATCCAACACACCGCTCACTCCCTGGCTAATACCTCCTTGCTCTTCACACCTCAATATAAACACCCTTTTCAGAGAAGTCTAACATCTCCTTACCTAAAATTGGTCCCCTTCATGCCCATGCCTTCATCTAATGTGCTAAATGTTTTATATGTACTGTACCTTTACATTATCTCAGTGATCCGAGGAAGTGGATCCTTATTAATCCCATTTTACAGGCCACACAGTGGAGCCACAGTGAGATGGACTCCTAGGCTCGTCTGCTTCCAGGGCCCATTGCTACAATACAGGCCACAAATGCGCTGTGCAAAATGCTCACTCGCTGTCTTCTAGAGCTCAGGTTCCTCCGAACCTGCGTCCTTCCTGGGACACCCGCCCCTCTCTCTCCATGTCTGTGCTGTGGTCCTGGAGCCTTGCAGGTGCCAAAGTGTCCCCTCTGTCACTGACCCACATGGTTGCCATGGGTCCACCATCTGGGTTACGTGGCCTCTGAGGCTCTGGAATCCTCTGCTGCTTCTGTCCTGCTCGGGGCTCCAGGAAGCCTGGGTTCAGCCTTAGCTCTGCCATTTGCAAGTCCCTTCACCTCTCCTGCCTTTGCTTCCTCGCCTGTGACGCGGGGATGGGAGATTCTGTGGTGTGTTTTGTCGGGATGCAGCCCCAGCAGGTCCCTCTCGTCCATCGTCCATCCTGCGCCCTCACTCAGCCCCAGGTGGAGGCCTCGGCTCCGATACGCAGGGACCACAGCCGCCGTCACCTGTCTCTCCCCTGTCCTCAGTCCAAAATGGTCCTTTTCTGCTCTGTGGATCGAAGCACCACCCTTCTTCCTGCTCCTGCCCCAGGCATTCTGACTTACCTTTAATCCATTTTTTTAGATAAAACATGTATATGCTTAACAGACATAAAGAAGAAATAGAGAAAAGGCTCCCTCCTTCACCTGTCTCTCTCCCCACAATTCTCACCCCACATGTCAACATTGTCAGCAACTCCTTTGTCCTTCCAGGGATGGTCTGCATATCCTAGCAACTAGTTTTACACATCCTCTCCTTTCCCACATACACACTGTTTTTAAATTTTCTTGAGAAAAATTTCAAACATATGCCGAAGTAGAGAGAACAGTATAACGACCCCACCCTGTGCCCAGCACCCAGCTTCACCCACTCTCAGCTCACGGCCAGCCTTGTGTCATCTCCACCCCACCCACTTCTTGCTCCCAAAAGATTACTTTGGCACTTCATTATTTCATTCATAAATATTTCAGAATGGACCTCAAACATATAAGGACTCTTTCTAAAGATCATAGTCACAATACCATCATCACATGTAATAATTTCAACAGAAATTTCTTAATGCAATAAACTATGCAGTCATGTTCAGATTTCTCAGGTTGTTTTACTGTTTGTTTGGATCAATGTACAAATAAGGTCCGTTCAGTGGATTGACGTGGCTAAGTCCCGTTTAGTATTGGTTCCGCCCGTCTCTCTCTTTTTCATTGTAAGGTTTTGCTGATTGCATCCATGGCTATGTCACTTATATGTCCCTCTGTTCTCTGTACTTCCATTAAATTGGCACTTAAGATCAATCCCTTTGACAAAGCTCATAGTAATGCGATCCGTGCCAGGCTCTCCCACAATCTATAGATCCAATGGCTTGATCAGAGTCAGATTCCATGTTTTGGCAGACTACTTCATCAGGATGGCAAGCATATTTCTTTCTGGAAGCACACAATCTCCTGTTGTCTCTCTTTTTGTCATGTTGGATGCCATTCATTGCCTCAGCCTACTAATTCATGAAAAGTTGCAAAAATGGTGACAATCGGAATCAATGATTCCTTCTTCTTATATCAGATGGAATCTTCCATTAATCCACTCTTTGGTTATCTCGAGGTGCCATTCAGAGAAGAAAGGCAGAACAGATGCTTGTTTCTTGCCCTTGATGTACCAGTTTTCAAAATAATGAGTTGGTTAGTTAGCAACCCTCCAAGGTGAGGCTTTTTAAAAAAAGTATGATTATGAATTTATGGATTTTTTTTTTTACGAGTTCTCTCCATTATCATTTATTTCAAGGGAAGCTAAAAACAAAACCAAACCACACATAGGTCTAGGCCACGTTATAAATCCAAACATTGGTGTGGGATTTTAGTGGAGGAAAGGAGACTTGTATAAAAAACAAAACAACCCGCCCCCAACAAAATAAAACGCCCTAAACAAAAACCCCAATCAAGGTCATAAGAAAGACTCCCAATTTAACTGTCCCTGTTTATCCACCCCCACTCACCACCTAAGACCATTCTAGAGTCTTCTGAGGTATAAAAGGGGTCAAAGAAGCAGGAGCAGGAGTGAATAGAAAGAGAGTCAAGACTAAGGAGCCAAGATTTACTTGAGAAGAGCAGTGATTCCTCATTTGACAGCTCCCAGGGGCTGATCCAGATGCATGGGAGAGACTAGGTGTGTGGCTTCAAGAGAAGCTGCTTTTTGGGAGGTTACAGGAAAGAGTAGCATGAGGAACAAGAGGACAAGAATGTAAATTTTTAAAGCTTCAAGATTCCAACAGAATGTGGGTATTTGAACTTTCAGAAAGGATAGTGTTTCAGGGCGAAACCAGGACATACGGAAACTTGGGAATTCCTGCACCACCACCACCCTGGTTTCCTGCTCCAGGAAGTAACCATTCATGTGCTTACTGGAGGTCATACCGTTTTCCCCTATTACTGGTGCAAAATAATTCATCACCTCCCCAAAGCTGCTTTTCAAACCACGATTTTCCCACTTATTTTGGTCACCAAGTAGTCCTATTCTTTAGTGGCCCAAAGACTCACTCCCAGTACCCCCCTGGGGGCTAAAAATGAAGGAATTTCCCCTAGGCTGGCCTCAGTAACTCAGAATTAAATAAGGAGGGGCTGGCAGCCTCCTGGAGACTAAAACTTCAGAGACTAAACCTACCTTTCCAAGGATGGAGAATTTATTCAGATGTTTGAGAATTCATATATGCCACATTAGGAAAGTAAGAATTAAAGGAAGAAATCGCATATTCTTCCTCATACCTGCCTACTGCCCAACCAGATTCCAGACATTGCATCACTGTCACTGTCATTTTCCTAAATGGAGGGCCCTAGGCACTAATCACACAAGCAACTGCATGTGTCATAAAAACACACAACTTTTCCATTAAAATACGTCTTTCTTTCTGGCTATATTGGCAATTTTCCAGTTAGTTCAATACTTTAAAGGCTGCAGCAGCATGCAAAAGAATTTCACTTCATGTTGGTTTTTTGTTTTTGTTTTTTAAAAAAAGTTAAGAAAGTCTCCAGGAGATGGTGAGTTTTATTTTGTCTCGTCTGGCTAGAGGTTTGGTTTGCTCTTGAATGTTCCAGGGTAGAGAGAGACTCGGAGAAAACACCGGATGTAGAGGCCTATTCGGTGTAACCTTCTCCCGCATTTTCATCTTCACCATCCACAGAGAGAGCAGCGTACTTGCTTGCAGAACTAAACTTGGAGGCTGGATTTTCTTCAGGTTTCTTTGGCTCAGGTGCAGATCTGGAGTCTTCATCCTTTTTGCCATCTTTCCTGTCTGACTCCTTCCAGTGGTCTTTGTTCCCTCCATCTCCTAGACCATGGCTGGAGTTCCCACTTTGGCCTTTTGGGACACTCACCCCATCCGCTTTATTTTCATCTGCTTTCCTTGCTGGCCCTTCCTCAGATGGTTGAGCTGGAACGACTTTCCCCCCACCACTTGTAGGGGATTGCTGCTCTGTGTCTGAGCTCTGAGATCGAGCAAGAGGGTTAAAACTTCGCTTCACCCAAGCATTCTCCTTTGGTGGAGGGGCTGGCATTACCTTTAGAGGCTGTTCAGGTTTGGGAGGCTTAGAAGTTGGAGAGTGACAGTCTTCTTCCTTATCGAACGTTTCATTTTCTAGAGACTTCTCACTCTCTCTCCTTCGCGCATTTCTGCCCCAAGCGGCCGAGGTCCCAGTCTGTGATGACTCACCTCCTGTCCTTGATCGTTCCTGTTCCTGAGTTTCTTCACTTCGCCAGCTTGTGCGTCTCTCCCGAGGCCGCCGTTCTAGTTTTGGCTCATCCAGCTGACGCTGCAGTTTCTCCTGTTCCTTCTGTAGCCGCTCCTCTACTTCTCGTTCTCTAGCAGCCGTGTCAACAGGCTTTGCCCCTCCAAAGATAGAGGCTGCTCGACCGGACTGGGAGGTGCTAGCAGAGGAATCATCTTCCTTAGGAGTGCTCCGAGGCTTTAGATTCAGCTTGGGTCTTTGGGGGGGACCTCTGTCATCACGCCTATAATCATCCCAGGAGTAATCATCACGTCTCTCATATCTGTCCTCATAGCGGTCCCCGCCTCCTCTGTAGTCATCGTCCCTACGCTACCCGCTACCAAATGCTCTTCTGCCACTGCTTGTCCTGGAATCAGAGCCTCTACATAGTCTCTGCTGCCTCCGTCATCATAGCGATCCCGGCCACTGTATCGATCCATATCCCGGTGTGGGCCATCACGATAACCGTCCTGATACCCATCACCGTATCGGTCTGAATCATAACGATCTTGATCTCGATGCTTGTCTCCAAAGCTATCATCACCTCTTCTAGGTGGGTAGTCATCAAAGCTGTCTGCGGCAGGACGGGCCCTCCAGTCTGTATCTGTTTTGTCAGAATCCCGATTTCTATCTCGGCCAAAAGAACGATCATCCCTGTCTTTATCCTGGGCTTGATGGGCAACGTCCACTCGAATTCTCCTGTTACCTAGAGATTCTTCATTGAGGCTCAGGGCATTGAACAAGGAATCCAGGTCCTCAAACTCAGCATAACCAAAACCTTTCAACCTCTCTGGATTGCTGGGTTCACGTGGCAAACGCACTGCACTGATATTTAATCCTCTAAAGAATTCCTTAATGGAGTCTTCTGTCACATCATAGGGCAGGTTCCCTAGAAAAGCAGTGTAGGGAGGTGATTTGGGAGGACGGTTCCTGTCAATATTGGGTTCCCGAGCAGCCCGTGGAGCAGTGGGCAGGATGGAACGGTCAATTGGAGGTGCCCTATAGCATCATCGTCATTACTGTGCCAAGTGGTTGAAACATCTCCTTCCAAGTCGTCTGTTTCATCAGCCCAGCTGACTGGTTTGGGGACATAGGTGCTTCCTCCACCAGTCCCTCCATCCTCAGCCAGAAAGTCTGTTAGGGAGATAGTCTCCCCCTTCTTATTCTTCTTTTTTGCGCCTTCTTTCCTCCACGCCTTCACGCTGGCAGTGTGCTTCGTGTCTATGAGAAGGCCTCCGGCCTCCCGCAGATCTTTCTGTGCCTCCTCTTCATTCCAACTCAAGCCAGAGTCCATGATTACTCCCCGCTCCAACCTCGCGCAGATCTGGATTTTAATGTATTTGCTATATTTCAGCCCATCTCAGTTATCCTTATTGATACTCAAATGATACCCTCTTTGGCCTGTGGAAGACTCTTTCTTTAAAAAAAAAAAAAAATCTTTATTGATTTCAGAGAGAGGGAGAAAGAGATAGAAACATAAATGATGAGAGTCACTGATGGGCTGCCTCCTGCACGCCCCCTGGTGGAGATTGAGCCCGCAACCCTGGCATGTGCCCTGACCATGATCTCTGGGATCCTAGGTTGATGCTCAACTGCTGAGCCATGCCGGCTTTACCATGGCACCTGAGACCACTGATATGACCCCAGCAGTCCTTTACAGCTGCCGTGCTCACCTTCTATATTTCCTACTCCAGATCTGAACAGCCATTTGTCCCAGGGGCCATCTGGGCACGAGGGCTACACAGCTTTCTTTTTCCGCCCAAAATAAGCTTCAGGGAGTGAGTCAAGGCATTCTGCATCTTCTCCACATCATGGTATATCTTGGATTTCATTCCACATAATGTGCTTTGGACTTTTGAAAACAAAAGCCCCCAAATGCACAGAACACATTGACTAGGTGATCAGATAGGTCATTAACCTAATCTTTCTTACTTCCCCTTCCCCCCATCTTAAAAGAAACCCTTTCAATTCAACAATTCTTATTAACATACTACTTCTTACAAAGGAGGCGCAGTGCTCTTTTTTTTTTCATATTGATTTTGAGAGAGAGAGAGAGAAACATCAATGAGAGAGAGAAAGAGAGAGAGAAACATCAATGGGTTGCCTCCCACCCATGCCCCAACTGGGGATTGAACCCGCAACCTGGCCATGTGCCTGACTGGGAATCGAACCCGCAACCTTTCAGTGCACAGGACAACACTCAACCAACTGAGTCACTCTGACCGGACAACACACTGCTTATTGGAGCGGGAAGCTGTGCTGCACCCAGCAGTTGTGTTTTAATGCTCGTGGCTGACGAGGTCCCCTGGCCCAAGACTCGCTGCACCGCCCGGAATGCGGGCCCTGTGCGGGAGCCTGAAGGAAGCGGCAGTTCGTCCGTCGCCTGTCCCTCGGAGCCTCCCGGGCTCTTCCGTTCCCCACCAGCTGAGACTGTAGCGATGGAGCCAACTGGGCCCTGGGAGCGCCTGTGCTCTCCCTTCTCCCCGCACCCAGCCCCTCCCTCCTCGTCTCGTCAGCTTCTGCCAAGTGTCCGCAAGAATCTCAAGTTCAGAAAGGTAAGTTCGGGGAACTAAATGCCAGGGAGGCTGAGTAATCTTTCTTTGCATAACTCAGCACTTAGGGTACTTTTCCAATGCCAAACAGCCCCGCTGCCTAACTTTCTTTCCCATGTTTGGTAGAGAAACGGGTACTGAGAAATATCGCTCGGCCAAGGGAAAACCAGCATCTGGTGTTCAAATAATAATTGGCTTTGGGTTTCAGCCTCAGTGTGGGGGGCAGTAGGGAGCAGTGGGGACCGTGGAGAACTGCAGTCTCTCTCTAAAGGGGCAGCTACCACTGAATTCCAGGGGCTTGTTGCTGGGAAAATGTGGGCAGTGCTGCCGCATCTTAGGAATTTTTCAGCGAAACTGGAAATGTGGGCTTTGATGTCAAAACAACTTTTCTTTCTTCCTTTCTTCCTTTCTCTTTCTTTCTTTCTTTCTTCCTTTTTTATTTATTTATTTTTATTTCTTTTTAATATATCTGTGTTGATTTCAGAGAGAGGAAAGGAGAGGGAGAGGGAGAGATAGAAGCATCAGTGATGAGAGAGTCATTGATCAGCTGCCTCCTGCACGCCCCCGACTGGGGATTGAGCCCGTTACCCGGGCATGTGCCCTGACTAGGAATCAAACCTCGATCTCCTGGATTCTAGGTCGATGTTCAACCACTGAGCCACCCCCCACCGGGCTCTTTTTTCCTTTTTTAGAGAGAGAGAGAGAGGGATCCATCTTGTGGTGCCACTTATTTATGTATTTATTGGTTGCTTCTTGTATGTGCCCTGACTGGGGGTCGAACCCCCATCCTTGGTGTACTGGGACGACACTCTAACCAACTGAGCTACCTGGTCAGGGGTCAAAACAATTTCTTGAGTTGTACATGGTGACTTGATTTTTAAAAAATTATATCTATTGATTTCAGAGAGAGGAAGGGAGAGGGAGAGAGAGAGAGATAGAAACATCAATGATGAAAGAGTCATTGATCAGCTGCCTCCTGCACGCCCGATTGGGGATTGATCCTGCAACCTGGGCATGTGCCCTCACTGGTAATTGAACTATAATCTCCAGGTTCAAGGGTTGATGCTCAACTGCTGAGCCACACTGGTCAGCTCCCATCAAGACATTCTGATGGCCCTTGTCACTCTGCCACTGTCCCAGGGGTCGCTATTAGTCTGTGGTCTCTGTGCATGTGTGTACATTGTTTATTTACACACATAAATCAACACTTATATAAGGCCCTATGCTAAGCTCTCATATACATTATTAAATTGAATCTTCACAAAACTATGAGGTAGGCACAAGTATTAGCTGTGTAACAAATAACCCCAGATTCAGTGGCTCTAAGCAATAGTCATTTATTATCTCACAGTTTCTGTCAGTCAGGAATGTAAAAGCGGCTGAGCTGGATGGTTCCAGCGCAGGGTCTCTCGTGAAGTTGTAGTCAAGATGTTGGCTACAGTCGCCGTCATCTGAAGACTTGACTTGGGCTGGTGGGTCCTTTGCCAAGGCTGGGTTGGCTCACGTGCCTGGAACTTAGTGGCGGCTGCTGGCAGGAGGCAGCAGCTCACCACATGGACCCCTCCATCGGCTGCTCGCATGTCCTCGCCACATGGCAGATGGCTTCCCCTCGGAGTAGGTGACTCAAAAGGCAGCAAGACAGAGCTGTCTCTTATGAAGTCACACACTGTAATTCCCTTAATATCCTGCTAGTCACACAAGTCAGTGCTTGGGGTCCAGAAAAGCTCACAGGCACCTTTGTCCCATCCTGTGGAACCTGCCGTCCTTTCAGGGCAGAGCCCTTCCTGGGTCATGGGGGAGGGGCAGGGTCTCTCCCTAGGACCCTCCCTCTCCCTCCTGTCTCATTCTTGAATCCCCTGTCCCCTCCTTCCCCCTTCATTCCCACTACATTTCTCTTTCCTGGGAACTGCTGAGGCTTCGACTTCTTTAGCTGTGATTCTCAACCACACACACACACACACACACACACACACACACGCCTTGTTAGGACAACCCCTATACTGTCCCAAGACCCTTCAGTGTTAGGAGACCCCGTCCTCCCTCCTAACTGTCTGAGGGGTAGAGGCTCATCCCAGGGACAGCCGCGGACACTTGCTGGCCTCCTCCCATGCTGACTCCAGGCCCTGGTCTACAGGGAACATGCTCTGACCCCAGGTGTCACACGGAGTGACATGCTTCTGTTGTGTGGTGTCCCTCAGCCATTTAACCATGTCTGAGACGCATGAGCGAGGGTGCAGACAGGCAGAGCTGGATATCCGCCTGGCTTCTGTCTCGCCCTCACAGATACTGTCGCTGGAGTTGAGTCCACAGTTCTGCCGAGTTTCTGCCTGGGCACAAGGACTGGACCTTCCCATCTGTCATCAGGGGCTGATCCCAGATGCCAGGGCTCTGGCTCCACCTCCTGCTCTCACTGCAGGTTCCTGGTCAACCTCGGACTCCACACCCCCTCCTTGCCCTGCCCCAGGCCTCAGCAGGGCCTCTCTGGCACAGGGTCCCCGCACTCAAGGCGCAATGTGACCAAACCCTGTGCCTCAGTAACCCTCCCGCCATCCATCCGAGAGAAGGGCCAGGTGATGGGATCCGGGTCAGGTTGTGGGAAAGTGACTCCAAGTCTCAGTGACTGCCACCTGCAGGCACTGGCACCTCTAGTTCAGCAGCTGGGAGTCGTGGTGTCCCCCTTCCCCACCCCGCTCCATGAGCCTCCAAGAGATCTGAGTGTGCTTTGGTCCTTTCCAGTAGGGACTGGGCTTCAGGAGCTTCTAGTTGTCCTCGGACACTGCTGGGTGGTAGGGTTTGAGCCATGAAAAGCACCTCCCACCTGCTAACCAGTGCCCCCAGGGACAGCCTCAGGGAGCCCCTGCTGTCTGAGGACCAGAGGAGCCCAGGCCTCAGCACATCCTGCTGCTGTTCTTAGGCGGAGCGGCCTGGGTCAGGGCCTCTAGTTTTGTATTTGAGGTTTAAGGGGGAAAAACAGAGTAATTCCTACTAGGTCAAAATTGTAGGTAGCCTGTTGTCAGAAGGGCGCTCTTCCATCATTGCGGGATGAAAAGGATGCCCTGGGTGCCAAGGCAAAGGAAAGGAAACAATCCTTTTAAATTTGTCAGTAACCGTGATGCATGTTTTACTTTTCTAGTTCATTTTTACTTTTCTAGTTCACTTTTTGAGGCTTAGCTCTTAGGAAACCGTGAAAGTTGCCCCATCCATACTTTTAGTACTGGAATGGGGATTTTATGTTGACTCACCCATGATTTTCAGCTCTCGAGGGTTCACAGGGAGCACCTTCTGTGAACGCTAACACGATGTCTCTGTCCATTCTGGCTCCTCATCCCGGTACACAGAGAGTCGGATGTTCCCCTAGAGCTGGAAAGCATCTGACCACCAAAAACCCCTAAAAGTGTACAAATGCGGCAATGTGGGCAAAGGTAACTGTTTTTGAGAACTTTTCCCTCAAAATCACCTGCAGAAGGCGCTTCCCGGGTCTGTCACATGTGAGGATGGATGAAAGTCATTGGAAGCTGGTAATTTAAGTATCACCCCCAAGAGTGGACAGCAAATTGTGCCCCAGAGTCTGAGATTTGGAGGGACAAACAGTGAGGACACTACAAAGAACCCTTGTTCCCTTAATGAGGGAGCCTCAAAGGTGCGTGTGGTTCAGAGAGGGACCCAGGGGCGGGGACAGGGTGCTGTCAGCCCACAGGTGCCAGGAGGAGGCCCGGCACTGTCCAGTCCCCAGCCAGTCCATTTCGGTGGGAGTAGATCCATACTTAAGAAATAAAGCCATGGTTTATGATTCTGAAGATAAAGAGAGACTCCTATGAGAGAATATATGTATATATTTTAATGTATCTTTATTGATTTTGGAGAGAGGAAGGGAGAGGGATCTCCTGGATCCCAGGTCGATGCTCAGCCGCTGAGCCACGCCGGCCAGGCAGATGCACCCCTTCTCAGGGTTCTGTCCGCACCCCCTGGGTGGCTGGAGGCGCTCCTGGTGGGAAGTCTTGAGACCGGGACTGATCCCTGCGCGTTCCCCTGAATACACAACTGTGGAAAACTAGTTGGCTCAGCATCCAACCAGCCCTCTCGGGAAAACAGTGCAGTGACGGGCATACTCAGAGGACAAGGACACATTATACTGCAGAGGTCCTTCAGGTACCATGAACTGTATCTGAGCAGACAGCTCTGACCCCTGCAGAGGACCCCGCCTCAAGTTGACCGCAGGCATCTGAGGTCCTGGGTCCC
Organism: Miniopterus natalensis; assembly: GCF_054644295.1. Classification (NCBI taxonomy): domain Eukaryota; kingdom Metazoa; phylum Chordata; class Mammalia; order Chiroptera; family Miniopteridae; genus Miniopterus; species Miniopterus natalensis. Next base: position 88,100,012 of record NC_142083.1, read on the forward strand.
CAACCCTCCTCACCGCCTTCCTCACTCCCTTGGGCCCAGCCAGCTCCAAGGACACCTTGGACACCTGCCTCTCCCCCCTTCCGTCAGGCAGCCCAACACCCACCACCAGGCCGCTGCTCAGCCTCCACTCGCTGCCTCCTTCCTGTGCACTGACTCCCAATTGCAGCCTGGGGGTCAGAGGTCTTGGGGTACTGGGGAGATGACAGTTTGTGTTTCGAGGGCGCTTCCAGGAGAAGCTGAAATTACACGACCCAGACCCACCTTGGGGAAGGAGCAGCACCAGTCTCGCCCTGGTCGGGAGCCAGACATTGAAAACCCTGGCTCTCAACCTGGAAACCCGGAGCCCTGGTCTCTCTCCTGTGCTCCTTCCAACACCTGCTGCCCTCCTTTCCCACCCTTCCCCCAGGAAGGAGTTTGGGAACCCTGCTCAGCTCCGACACCAAGCGCAGACCCCTCCCCTGCACTACCCCTTTCCCCCACCTCCTCCCTCCTTAGGGTCTCTACCGGCCTTTTTCTAGCCCACTGCACCTGCGTGTCCCTCAAGCCCTCCCATCCCTCCTTGCTCTCTAGGCTCCTGGTCCCCCAGTGGCCGCCAGTCCCCTTCTCCCAGCTCTCCCAGGGTCCGATGCCCCTTCCCTTGGGGCTGCCAAGTCCTAAACTGTGGGCCTCTAGTCATAAGTGTCCCGCCTTTCTCCCTCTACCTGTTTTTAAGGACTCACCCTCTCAACCCTCACCCCTGCCCCCTTTTTTCCTTCCTTTTTTCTTTAAATGTTTTCCTGTGTTTCCCCCCCACCTACAGGCGTGCACACCCCACCATGTGTTCCTCAAATCACTTGTTTGGGCCCAGGATCAAAGGCACCCATCTGAGTCTTCAAGAATCTAACTCATTCAAAAAGCCACCCTGCCTCTCAAGAACACACTCAGGTCTGGAAGAATGGCTCCCTCTTCATACCAACCCCTTCTCCAGCTCCAGGGTCACCACTGAGAGTGGGCCCACCATTCAAACCCCACCCCAATTTGGAGTCCTCCGCCTCCCCTGTGCACTAGCTCCCCTCCTAATACTTTCTACATGGCTTTCACCAACACCAGAGTAACAAACTCTGCCCCTCCTTTCCTCTCTTCCTCTTTAATGATTACAGTCACCATGGAACTCTGCCCTTCTTGCCCGCTCTTGCAGCCCCCTGGTCTCTGAAGGCCATCTGGCCTGCAGGTCTCTGTAGCATTTTCTCTATGCTCAGAAGCTAACTAGAGCCAACAAAGCCCAACAGAATGTCAAAGATAGGGTCTATTTCCCAATACCCTGTATCCTATTTGTGGTCTCTCTTTGAAACAGGCATACAAAGTTTTTGAAAATGACATAGAAAGCCAAGAAGGTCTCCTGTGTTGTGGCTGAGCCCCTGGAGGGCACCCGGTGATCACAGGGCAGTGGAGGCATTAGGAGCGCATGCCCAGGTGGACATGTGACTGTCTAGTAGAGACTCCCCACTCTTCTGCCTCTTTAAGGAGTCCTTACACCCCATACACCCCACACAGTGTTGAGGTTCGATAACAGAATATCTTGAAAGATTTTTGCTTCTGCTTTCTTACATGGAGGCAAAGATGCAAGTGGAATTGCTACAGTGTTGGTGGTTAGGGTCCTTCCAGCTCTTTAGCCAGGAGTGGGTCATTTACCACACGTGTGATTTTTTTAAAAAATATATCTTTATTGATTTCAGAGAGGGAGGGAGAGGGAGAGATATATAAACATCAATGCTGAGAATTATTAATCAGCTGCCTCCTGCACGTCCCCTACTAGGGATCAAGCCCACAACCCAAGCATGTGCCCTGACCAGGAACCGAACCTCGGTCTCCTGGGTCATAATTCGATGTACAACTGCTGAGCCTACAGGATTGCTCTACCCAGGAAAGCTGTCATTTAGAACTGAAGGACAGATAAAGAGCTTCCCAGACAAGAAAAAGCTAAAGGAGTTCATCACCACCAGACCAGCACTACAGGAAATGTTGAAGGGTCTTCTTTAAGGAGAAGAAGAAAAAAGATCCAAAGTATGAACAATAAAATGGCAATAAATACATATCTATCAACAAATGAATCTAAAAATAAAAATAAATGAACAAGGAATCTAATGAACAAAATAAACTGATGAATAAAATAGAACCATAGACATGGAAACATGGAACAGACAGGAATCTCAGAGAGAAGGGGGAGAGGGGCCGGGAAGAGATTAACCAAAGTACTTATATGCACACATGCATTACCCCTGGTCACAGATAGCAGGGTGCTGAAGGCCTGGGGCAGGGTGGGATCCGGGTGGAGGGGCACAGTGGGGGGGAAAAAGGAGGGGACATCTGTTCTACTCTCAACAATAAAGATTGAACTTAAAACAGAATGGATATACAGAGCAGTTAAGAGAATCCTCACAGTGGTTTCTAGATCTGTAGGTAAAAGCTATCACTGTAGGAAAAACAAACGATGCTTAGTGAAGACTTCTCAATCACTCTCTCTCCTCCACTAACAATTCAGTAAAAGAAAAACGTATCGCGTCCCAGGGCAAATGAGAGAGATTAGAGCCATCATCCAAATGAAGGATACAGGGGTCATGGTTCACGGCATACCCCCATTTAATTCATTAGTATCTCCAAAACCCAGATGGGTAATGGCAGATAACACTGCATTACCACAAACACAACCTAATTTAAACAAACTTGTCATTTTGTGACAAATGTTGTATGATAACTAGAGCAGCTAACCATTCACATACATGATAGGCAGCTGTTGATCTGAAAACAGTCTTTCCAAAACTCACCAGGAACTGGTTCAGCAACAGTGTGCATTTATAAGGCACCAAAACTACACATTCATGGTCTCTCACTCTCCACCTGCGTAGCCCACAGGATTCTGGGCAATTTCAGGACATCACATTGGTCCATTACAGCGATTTTCAACCTTTCTCATCTCATGGCTCACATAAACTAATTACTAAAATCTGAAGCACAACAAAAAATATATTTGTTGCTGATCTGAGAAAAAAATAGGTATAATTTTGATTCCTTCACACCACATGGCTATTGTGTGGGCTGTTGCACTTTTTTATTTGACAATCTAAAGGAAAAGAAGTCAGTCGCCCTGACTAGATAGTTAGGTAGTGCATGCTTTAAAAATCCTTGCAGCCCACTGGTTGAAAATCGCTGGTCCATTATACTGATGATACACGATGAGCAGACTATCTGAACCAGAAATTGCAAGTATTCGGAATGCCTGAGGAAGACCCGGGGCCTTATCTTCCTTGATGGTCAATGACAACAGCCAAGGCAATCAGATCCACTGACAAGAATGATGCCACTGACAGAATCAGCTCCAGCGATCAGCAATTGAAGCAAAGTGTGAGAGATCCATGAGCTATAGGTATAATAGGCAGCTAGACAGACAGGAGCAGAGCAAGGATGATAGGCCAGGTAGAGAAGCTCACCAGGGCACAAAGCCCTGGGTGCCTAGCAAGGGGCAAAACTGGGGGAAAAGGGCCCCACCCCCAGGGTCACCTTTCCTCCCCCAGCACATTGCTAGTCATGTGGTTTGGACTCCTGACCTTTTATATTGATGGTCCTGCGGTTTACACCCCCTGGCATTTCCTCCCTAAAGGTAACATCTAGTCCTAAGTTGTATTTCAGCTCCCAAAACCAGAAAAGCAGCAAAATTAGTCAAGTGACACCATGGCTGCCCCACTACCAGTTCTATTGCCTAATGACCCCCTGCCCAAGTGCTGGCCAATCAGTGGGGACCAGGACCCTGAAAGAGCACATCTGGAAAGCTGATATTCTATTGAGATTCTACCCTGAGACACCCCCCCAAGATTTCCACTTGCAAGAGAGAGATAAATACCCTCAATGCAAAAGACCCAGGGTGCCCTCTCCCACCAGGGAGCACGCCCATGCCATTCCCTTTCCCTTCTCCTTCCCCCACAGGCACGTATCTCCTAAACTGCAACGGACCCCATGAGACTTGCAACAAGGGGAGCAATGGGCAATGGCAGCTTGTCCCTGGCTCACCCCCTGAACCTGACTCTGAGCCCCCAATTTCTCTGACTTCCCAGTGAGCCAAAGCTGCCCCACCTGGGCTCTGCTGTTGCTCCTTCTAGGCCCTTCCTTGTTTCACTGTCCTGAGTGTGTTTTTGCTGCGGCCAATAAATTCTTGCTTGCTTTGACCCACTTTGCCTCTTGAATAGAGTCTTTCATTTGAGGAGAAACAAACTGAAGTCGCCTCCTCTTGCCGATAACACAGGGATGTGCACATCTGCGACCATTCAGGGATCCACTACATCTATGAGGTTTTTAGGGCTCCATTAGTCTGGGCCATGCTGGACGTACCCTCCAGAGTAAAGGACCCGTTGCCGCACTTGAACCTCTATCTAATCCATGTTAGAAGGATGAAAGGCCAGTTTTGAAGCCTCTGGTGGGACCTAATAAGAGAATGGCATGCAGATGCCCAGGGTTTGGAGCAAGGCCATGTTTCTACAGCAATAGAACAACATTCCTGACCTGCTTCTCGCTTCAGGAGACATGGAGGATGAACATGCCCGGTAGCAAGAACTGCTGATCATGGCCTGGGTTCTATCCCACCCACCAACCTAAGGACAGGTGGGAGAGCAGCATCCACAACAAGTGGAAGTGTTACAGCCTGGATTAGACAAGGACAGGTGGCCAAGACAATTGGCACCTACCGGTCCAGCACTGCGACCTGTCACACATCTCTCCCCTGCAGACTCACAGAAGTTCACTCTGACAAGTCAACAAAAAAGGGAAAGGGGACACATGCTCCAAAGTGATGCTTTACCTCACTCCCTGACGCACTCACAGTTTCCTCACCTGTCCAAACTCCTGTTCAGCCTTACACACTCACATACAAATTCTTGGGACATGGTTATCTTGTTTATTGGAATAAAGGAGGACTTTGAAAAGAGGGCAACATTTTGCTTTTCTGTAGCCCACCCAAGAGATGCTGAAAATGTCTAACTCCAGAACACCCTTTGCAGCAAGCGGCACACATCAACCTGGTCACAGGTTGACACTGTGAAACCTTGACACTCACTCTGGAAACTGCCTGCTGTGTATTTGTTCCCTGCTGGTCATTCATCACCTTTCCCAATTCCTTTTGGAGTCTGATTACCTCACACTCAAACTCCCTCCTGACTCAAGTCCCCAAACACCCTCAGCTCATCTTCTGTGTTCATGGCCTCCTCAGTCCGCCAATCCCTCATCGCTCTCCAGACCCATAGAACACCCCCCCACACACACACACATCACGTGCCCCCTGTCCCTCTCCCACTTGGCTTTTTCTCATGGCTCCTATTGGCCTGTACATCCTGGGCTCCCTCTTGTCCCCAACGTCAGGGCACTGATGTGAGTTTTCTTCTTTTCTTTCTTTTTTAATATGTCTTTATTGATTTCAGAGAGAGGAAGGGAGAGGGGAAGAGAGAGAGAGAAACACCAATGATGAGAGAGTCATTGATCGGCTGCCTCCTGCCTGGCCCCTACTGGGAATCAAGCCCACAACCCAGACATGTGCCCTGACCACTATTCAAGCTGTGATCCCCTGGATCAGGTTGATTCTCAGCCGCTGAGCCACACCGGCCAGGCTCATGTGAGTTTTCAAGTCCTTGCCCATCCCTCCATTGTCCATATTGCACCCCTAAATCCATCCCAGTCTAGAAGAGCAATACCCTGGGCTTCAAGGAGGCAACTTCAATTGTTCCCCCCTCAAATGGTAGGTCCACCCATTATCCAGGGTCCTCATCTTCACCCTTAAGCCCCTCCCCAAAAAAGCTCTCCTCCCTGGCACCACTCCACTCACCTAATCCCCAATCTATCCAACATCCCAAACCCCACCCAGGCTTTACAACTGGCTTATCCCGACTGCACAGGAGCCCATCCCTCCATGCCATTCCCTGCTGCCCATCTCTGGTCTCAACTCCCCACCTCTGGGTCAGATCCTCTAGGATTCAACCCAATGCTTGCTGGCCATCAGGAGGGACAAGCAAGACAACTCACAGGGCAGAAGGTCTTTCTCAGCTTCTGAGTGGTTTTTGCACTGTTTCAGATAGGCACGGCGAATCTGTGAAACGAACGGAGACCAGTGATGCCAGAGCAGGAGGGTCTTGCAGGCCAGGGGTTCTTACCGATTTTTCCTGTGCACTTTTCACGCCTGCTTTTGGAGCAGGCACTCCCTCCGGGCCTCCACATCACAGAAAGAGTCAGTCAGGAACTTGAGCAACTTCCTCTGATGGCCCTGCGGCCACTGCACTGCTCAGGCCATGGGTGCCCCTGGTACCCCTGTTCCAAGTGTGGCCATCAGATGGCGGGACTGGGGAGGAAGGAGAGGCTGAGCCTGGAGAGCCTCCTTTGAGGCCGAGCTGGCTGGGCCGCTCTGTTCTGTCCTTGGTCTGTGATCACCCCTCCCTCCCTACCCCCCCCAATGCTTCTTGATTCACTAAATTCTCCTTTCAGAACTTCCAAATTCTGCATTTGGGATTCGCAGATTTCCCTCCTTGTTTTTCCCAAGTTCTTCCTCCTAATCAACCCTAAATTGTCTCTTTGGTTTAGCAAAACATTCTTGGTTTCCCCAAATTCTCCCCCTATTTCCCCCCACCAATGCTTATTTTCTTTCAAAATCTCTATTATCTGACCCCTTCATTTTCCACAAATGTCCCCAAATTCTCCCTGGAGTCTTCCTGCACAACTGATTTATTTCCCTAAAATATAACCTTAATTTGTTTAATTTGTTTTCAAACCGCCCTTAAATTCTTTCTTCAATTTCTCATTTTCCCCCAGAACTTGGCCCAAACCCTTATTTTCTTCATAAGCTCCCAACCTTAAAAATTCTTCATAAGCTCCCAACCTCTTATTTTACCCATTTCTTTCTAAATTCCTCTCCACAATACTGCAAATTCTCCCCTTAATTCCTTGGAACTCCCATACTTCTTGGTTCCCCGACCCGACGACCATGCCTTTGGTTTTCCATCAGAATTCCTAACTCTCCCATGAGTTTCCCTCGCCTGCATTCCTTGGAGTCCTCTTTCCCTTGCAGGTCCCACTCCCACTCTCTTTCTTCGGGTTGTTTCGGGGGTTTTGGTTAATCCTTACCCGAGGATATTTTACCCCCGTTGCTTTTTTAGAGGAGAGATTGGTTGGCTGCCTCCAACAGGGGATGGAAGCAGCAACCCAGGTACGTGCCCCCCCGGGAATCGAACCTGAGACCCGTTGGGGCGGGGACAGGGGGGCGATGCGTTAACCCGGGAGCCGCACTGGCCAGAACGCAGGGTCCGCTCCACGGCTCGTCGACTCCCTTATCCCTCCCTCTGATTGGCCGGGTGTGCCATTTCCGGTAGACATCTCCTGCTTCTGCATTGGTTTCTCTCTGCCAAACGCCCGCCCCCCCTCTTCCTCCCGGAAGCTCCTCAGCAGCCTGCAACCTGCGCTCTTCCTCCCGGGCTCCCAAGAGCCGCGTGTCTACACTGGCAGCGCGAGGCCTAGCCGGGAGGCCTCCTGCTGCCCCACGCTCCTTGCTTCCCGGGCGCCGACACTGGCCCTGAAGGCGGAGGCAGCTGAATGGACTTCCATTTCGGGGCTCTAGGAACTCCGATCACCTACCGCCCTGGGCGCCGCCGTCTTGCTGAGATTAGGTCACTGGAAGGGGCCGGTCCGTTTTACCAGCCCGCCTGGCTCCGTGTTTGACGTCTTTTTGGGTCACGCTCCCCTCTTGAAGGCGCTTGTATTTTTTACTCTTTTTTGGGTTCAGGGATTTCTCTGAGTGCCCTCTCTGTAGGCTTTGTAGTGGGACTCTAGCCTTTCCCTAGGAGAGGGTGGGCAGTCCTTCCAGTGAGAGCACCTTCCCTTCCTCTGACTGAAGTCAGGGTTCCCCTGAGCCTCCCTGTTCTCCAGCTCTCGCTCGCTCCCTCCTTGCAATAGGGAATTCAGTGCCCCCCAAATTGCCCAGCATTATTTTCCCCTGGGAAAAAGATCGAGCAGGTGTCGAGGTTAGACTTCAGGGTAAGGGATGGAGAGGAGATCTCAAGATTAGTGCTGTGAGCCTTTTTCGCAACGGGTTTGCCGCCAGAACACAGGTGTCTTGAAAACCACCACTAACAAACCCAAAATGGGAAAGGAAAAGACGCATATCAACATTGTCGTCATTGGACACGTAGATTCCGGCAAGTCTACCACTACTGGCCATCTGATCTACAAATGTGGTGGGATCGACAAAAGAACCATCGAAAAATTTGAGAAGGAGGCAGCTGAGATGGGGAAGGGCTCTTTCAAGTATGCCTGGGACTTGGATAAACTGAAAGCTGAACGTGAGCGTGGTATCACCGTTGCTATCTCCCTGTGGAAATTCGAGACCAGCAAGTATTATGTGACCATCATTGATGCCCCGGACACAGAGACATCATCAAAAACATGATTACAGGCACATCTCAGGCTGACTGTGCTGTCCCGATTGTTGCTGCTGGTGTTGGTGAATTTGAAGCAGGTATCTCCAAGAATGGGCAGACCCGTGAACATGCCCTTCTGGCTTACACACTGGGTGTGAAACAACTGATTGTTGGTGTTAACAAAATGGATTCCACTGAGCCACCCTACAGCCAGAAGAGATACAAGGAAATTGTTAAAGAAGTCAGCACCTATATTAAGAAAATTGGCTACAACCCTGACACGGTAGCATTTATGCCAATTTCTGGTTGGGATGGTGACAACGTGCTTGAGCCAAGTGCTAATATGCCTTGGTTCAAGGGATGGAAAGTCACCCGTAAAGATGGCAATGCCAGTGGAACCGCACTGCTTGAAGCTCTGCATTGCATCTTACCACCAACTCGTCCAACTGACAAGCCCCTGCGTCTACCCCTCCAGGATGTCTACAAAATTGGTGGTATTGGTGCTGTCCCTGTGGGCCGAGTGGAGACTGGTGTTCTCAAGCCCGGCATGGTGGTCACCTTTGCTCCAGTCAATGTTACAACTGAAGTAAAGTCTGTTGAAATGCACCATGAAGCTTTGAGTGAAGCTCTTCCTGGGGACAATGTGGGCTTCAATGTCAAGAATGTGTCTGTCAAAGATGTTCATCGTGGCAGTGTGGCTGGTGACAGCAAAAATGATCCACCAATGGAAGCAGCTGGCTTCACAGCTCAGGTGATTATCCTGAACCACCCAGGCCAGATCAGTGCTGGGTATGCACCTGTGCTGGACTGTCACACAGCTCATATCGCTTGCAAATTTGCTGAGCTGAAGGAGAAGATTGATTGTCATTCTGGGAAAAAGCTGGAAGATGGCCCTAAGTTTTTGAAATCTGGTGACGCTGCCATCGCTGATATGGTGCTTGGCAAGCCCATGTGTGTTGAGAGCTTCTCTGACTCTGGGCCGTTTTGCTGTTCGTGACATGAGACAGACAGTTGCTGTTGGTGTCATCAAAGCAGTGGACAAGAAGGCAGCTGGAGCTGGCAAAGTCACCAAGTCTGCCCAGAAAGCTCAGAAGGCTAAATGAATATTATCCCCAATACCTGCCGCCCCAGTCTTAATCAGTGGTGGAAGAACAGTCTCAGAACTGTTTGTCTCAATTGGCCATTTAAGTTTAATAGTAAAAGACTGGTTAATGATTACAATGCATCGTAAAACCTTCAGAAGGAAAGGAGAATGTTTCCTGGACCATTTGTGTGTGTGGCAGTTTTTAAGTTATTAGTTTTTAAAATCAGTTATTAGTTTTAGTTAGTTATTAGTTTTTATTTATTAGTTTTTAATGGAAACAACTTGACCAAAAATCTGTCACAGATGTTGAGACCCATTAAAACAAAGATTAATGAGGAGAAGGAAAAAAAGATTAGTACTGTGATGTGTGTGTGACTTCAGTTTGGAGCTCAGAGTGAAGAGTCGATGTGAAGTCTTGAGGATGGAATCATTCATTCATTCACTCATTCATTCACTCCACAAATATTTACTGAGCAGGTACCATGGCGCAGGCACTGCTCTGGGTGCTGAGGTGACCGTGGTGAACAGGACCGACCCAGCCCCATCTCCGGGAGTCAGCATTCCAGGCAGGGAGAGGATGGATAGGAAACACCAGAAGAAGCAAGGTAACTTCAGATAGTATTTGATAAGAGGCAAATACGAACAGGTAATATGATAGGGAGTGACAGCGGTACAGGGCCATTGGCAAAAGCCTCTCTGAAGACATGACATTTAAGTGGAGGATAAGAAGGAAACAGCCATTCAAACATCTGGGAGGAAAGTGTTCCAGGCAGAGTAGCAGCCAGTGCAAAGGCCCAGAGGTGAGAACCGTCTTGAAGACAGAGGTGGAAGACCAGGTCAGGCAGGTGGGCCGGGAGCTGACTGTGCAGGCCTGGTAGGGTTTTATTCCCTTCTCAGGACAGTGTCATCTAATTTACATTTTGTAAAGATCAATTCTGCCAGGCGGGAAACAGATCTTGTGGGGGGGGGGGGGGCGCAAAGAGGCTACTATACTCATCCAAACCAGAGATGAATGGAGACAGGAGCAGAGATGGGACAACGGAAATGGTGAGAAGTACTCAGATTATGAATCTCTTTTGGAGTTTGAGCCAGCACCTCGAGAAACTACAAGGACAGTGCTGCCACTCAGAGAGATGGGGAAACTGGGGAGTAGCAGGTGCTTGGAAGGACCCCCCCCTCTCAAATATCCACGTTCTGATCCCTGGAACCTGTGAGTCTGTCACTATCAGTGATATGCAAAAGATGTGGTTAAGTTAGAAATCTTGAGATGGGGAGATTATCCTGGGTAATTGAGGTGGGCCCAATGTAATCATGAGGATATTATAAAACGGAGGCAGGAAAGTCTTGATGACAGATGGAAGAGCTTGGAGTGATACAAGGAAGGGGCTATGAGCCCGGAAATGTGGGTGGCTCCTAGAAGCTGGTAAAGTTAGAAAATTGATTCTCCCCTAGAGTCTCCAGAAAGAACCCAGCCCTGTGCACTCACTTTAGACTTCTGACCTCTGGAACTGAAAGAGAATAACGTTGTGCTGTTTTAAGCCACTAACTTTGTGGTAATTTGTTAAAGCAGCACCGGGAAACTAATATGGTGGGGTAGGTCCCAATTGAGAGTTCTGTTTTGACCATATGCATCTTGAGACATCCAGGTGGAGATGCTGAGTAGGGGTCTGAAGCTCAGGAGGGAGGTCAGACTGGAGTCAGGGACTTTGAAGCCATTGACACATCAAAGGAATTTGAATGTCCTGGGCCTGACAGAGGGGCTCTAGCAGAGGGAGGCCTGCAGTGTGTTCCAACCTTTTCCCTGCAGGGCCCAGTGCTGAAAGTGATACCATCTGTGGGCAAGTCTAGAGTCAGCAGAGTTGGCTGCTCAGCGAAATACCAGCAGCCCGGACATTGAGGCAGCCCAGCTGAGGGATCATTCTCTTGGAAGCCACTCCTGGCTCCTCAGGCACACTGATTGGAAAGCCCTGGATGGCTTGAGTGGAGAAAGGCAAGGACCAAGTTGGGGTTTGAGGATGAGTGTTGGGACCTGAGACCCAGGAGAGGGCTACACAGGATGAGGCCAGGCATCAATAGACATCAAAGACAGGGAGGGGTTATTCCTGGGAAGAGACATGGAGGGGTGGAGTTGGATGCTTGTAAGCAGAGTTGAGATTAGGCTTCAGAAAGAAAAAAATGCTGATTCTCACTGAAGAATGGGCTTTGGGATGCCATGTCAGACCCTTCCACTGCCCTTTATTTCCCCCACCCCCCAGGTCTCCAGGGGTCTGGGTCATTCTGGACCTTGCTACTTCCTGTTCTGTGCAGCCACTGCTCAGAGACTATGGAGCTGTGGAGGCAGCTGAGGCAGGCTGGACTGGTGCTTCCAGGGCTGGGTCCAACCCCCAGGGCCCTGAGAGGTGCCCCCCCATCAGGGAGAGCTGACTAGACCCTCATGTCCCCAGGGGCAGACACTGAAGGTGGCAGGGAGAGTCTGCTGTGGACCTGGGAGGAGTTGGTGAGTGAGGAATTTGGAGGGGCAAGAGATAGAGTAGGGGTGGGGGAGAATGAATGAATGAATGAATGAATGAATGAATGAATGAATGAATGAAAGTCAATGTGTGAAAATAGAAAGGGCCAGAGATTGAAAGACAGAAATTGAGAGACGGAAATCAAGAAATAAAGCCACAGAGAGAGAGAGAGCGAGCTAGAGAGAGACCCAAAGGGAGGTAGACACATAGACCCAAAGAGTGAGAGGCAGGAATAGAGACAGACACAAAGAGAGACCCAGAAAGAGATGGAGATGGAAAGCAGAGATTGAGGACAGCAACAGAGACAGAGACTCAGATTAAATCTAAGAGACAGAGAGGTGGAGACAAAGGCAGAGAAATACAGGCAGACAGAAAGATGGGGTATGGAAAGACATAGAAACAGACAGACAGGTGGAGACAGAGAGATGGATACCAAGAGAGGGAAACGAGAGACCAAGAGATTAAGAGTCAGACACACACAGAGAGAGGTAGAGACAGGGAGAGACAAATGGAGAGAGAGCGACAGATCAAGAGACACCGTGAGAAGCAGGATGGCAGATAAGGTCCCGGGACACAGCAAGGACCTGCCCAAGAACATGGTATAGGTAGTAAGGTGATGGGAACAGGGACCACTGTGATGGGATTTTACAGTGGACGAGAAAGATTGGGCTCAACTCCAAGTACAGCATGGGCAAGTGGAAATTTACGGCGTAGGTGCCGCTGGGGGACAGTGGATAGAAAATTACATCAGCAGGAAGGGGGCATTTTGGGTCAAGCGACTCAGCAGGATTCCTGCTGAAGACAGGCCACGGTGATCAGACATCACCCGGGAGATGTGGGAGGTGAAGAACCAGACTAGATAAGCTATGGAGAGTGTTCAGGGATGGAGGATGGGGATTATTGCTAAGACTGCATTTTACGAGGCGGTGCACCGGTGGGCCTACGGGAAGTTTCAGGAGCCTGACTAAAGTTAGGTCAAGCAAAGACTCTGTCAGGTCCTGAGCTGAGACCTGCTTCCACCCAGGTTGGGGGGCATGCTCTCTGGGGTGGAATGCCCATGACTCTCCCTTCCCTCCGGCAGGAGAAACTTTGAAGAGTGATGTCCAGCTGCTGGGCCAGCTGTGTAGCCTGGGGCTGGAGACCTGGTGCTGCGGGAGGAGCTGGTTGCCTTCCTAGAAGAGGCCCAGGGTGAAGAGCCTGAGGGGAAGCAAGAGGAAGGACACCTGGGGTCTCCTGTCTGGCCTCAGGCCCCCCCCCCCCCCCCCCCCCCCCGCTCCGGACTTGGAGAGGACTATCTGAGGCCCTGCCAGAGTGTTTCCCATGGGCATATGGCATTTTACACTAAGAAGAGGGGTGCTTTGCAGGCCAGATCAACCTGCAAAGGTTCTGAAGCTGCCCGCAGTGAGATTCAGGGATCGGCCTGTGAGCTGTGGGCGTGTTTGAAGATGATGTGGGAAGTTTGCAGAAAACCTGTAGGCGGATTTGCAGAGGTGCTGCAGGAGTGTTGCAGGGAACATGTGGGTCTTTGCAAGTAGAATGGAGATGCTTGCAGATGAGGTTTTAGATGAAGGCTGTCCACTGGCTCCATGAGGCTCCTGAGCACTTGAAATTGGCTAGCCCTCACTGGGGTGCCCTGTAAGTGTAGCATACACGCTGAATGCTAACTTTTCAAAGGCTTTAGTATGATAACAAGAATATAAAACATTTCAATCTTAAAAATTAGTTACATATTAAAATGAAAATATTTTGACTATATTGTGATACATAAAATATTACTAAAACAAATTTCACCTGTTTAAGGATTTTTTATTGTGGTGAAATATACATTAAAATTCATGATTTTAACTTTTTTTTTAAATACTTAACATAGGATATTTTTTCCATTGCTTTTCAGAGAGAGTGGAAGGGAGAGAGAGAAACATCGATGTGAGAGAGACACATCGCTGGGTTGCCTCCCACACGTGCCCTCCGAGTGTCAGTGATTGAGCCATCAACCCAGGTACATGCCCTTGAGTGGAATCGAACCTGAGACCCTCTAGTCTGCGGGCCAATGCTCTAACCACTGAGCCAATCTGGCTAGGGCGCTCATGAATTTGGAAGGCTACAGTTTGGGAGAGATGCAAATGTCTAGGTCAAGAAAAGTTCCAGATGCCAAGCTCTGTTGCCTTCTCCTTGCGGAGTGAGGCTGCTGCCCACTCCTGGCACGTCGATGTGTTCACCACCCAGGACCCTCACCCTGTCCCCAGTGTCTAGAGTTTTTCCTGGGGTTACCTCATGTAGACATGATTTTTTTCATTCTCAACCATGTGATAGAACCCAGTCTGCAGCTTCCCCTACCCTCTGTGGAGGTCAGGCTGACCCCAAGCCCCAACCTTCTTGTCACTTCATTAGTCTTTCTGGTGATCCACTCCCTTCTGGACCTTGTTGGTATGAACTCAGGTGTAATCTAAGTGGTTCACACATGACAGAGACACTACTATTATGAGAAAATGCCAAGAGTTTTAGAAGTTACCTCCCAGGGAGCCATGGAGAAAGACCAGATAAATCATTGTACAGAGCCCAAGTCTGTACTTTTGGAATTCATTTGGCATTCATTTGCTCCAAGCTTCCAAGGACTATCTCAGGGTGCCTACACCCTGGGGCCATTGCCAATGGGTTAAATCATGCGTGATAGGAGTTTGTCCCTTATTGACAAACTCTCTATTCAAGTTTATAGTTTCTCATCCTCAGAATCCTCCAAGTCCTGGCTCCCAGGAATACTCTCCTGACCCTTCTCGTGCATGGTAGTCTGATTCTGTAATTCCTTTGTCGTATAGTCCCTCCCCTCCTGTTAGCCAGTGCAAAACAGTTCCTTCTGGTTATGCTGAGATTTGGCCCTAGTTGGTGTGGTGAAGAGAAGGGCTGGTGGGTCCAGCTTGTGACGGGCCCTGCATTGTCTTGTAAGGCAACCTTGTCTTGCCTCATTGGAAGCATCAGCATAGTCTTTCAGAAGACAGGGTATGTTAGTTTTCTGCTGTTGATGTAACAAGTTACCACAAGCTTAATGGTTAAAATAACAAACTTATGAGCTTACAGTTTTGGAGGTCAGAAGTCAGAAGTGAATCTTAGATGGTTATAATAAAGGTGCTGGCAGGTCTGTTTTTTGTTTTGTTTTGTTTTTTTTGAGGCTCTAAGGGTAGATTCTTCACTTGCATTCATTGGCTCATGTCCTCTCTTCCATGTTCAAAATACAAAAACCAACCTCTGCTTTCACCACATCCCTTTCTGACACTGCCCCTCCTGCCTCCCTCTTGTACAGTCCCTTGTAATTATATGGGGCCCACCAGGATAATCCAGAATTATCTCCAAATCTCAAGATCCTTAATTTAATCTTACCTGCTGTTGGCGGGGAAAGCTCCAAAGTCTAAATTTAGGATTGACTCTGAAGAAGTGACACATAGCCTCATTCCAATTCATAAGAACTTTAATAGGAGAAACTTAAATGCACGGCAAAGCAGTGGTTCCCAGTGGTGGCTGGTGGGAAAATTCCATATACCTCCCAGGACAGGATCCCTTTTTACAGGGGGTTAACAGTCAAATCAGATGGCTGGTAGTCATAGACCACAAAAAAGAGCAATGCATTTCTAAGTTAACAGATAATATCAGGCAGTTGTCACATTCTATACATTCATTAACTCCTTCCTGAGGGCATGATGTTTGTCTTGAGTACATTGGGGTTTTCTGGGTAATCAGCCCAGCCTGAGGCTACAGAGAGTTAGATAATCACAGAGAGTTGGACATTTGCCAGTGGCTTGCTGCTGGAGCCATACTGCATCTCTAAAGAGAGCTCCACTACACTCCTACCCAGAGGTAATATGGGTGCTTCCATTCCACGCAACGATCTTCCATGAATTGCCTTGCACACTTTGTACCACAATGGTTTGGAGTCTGAGGGGACAACAGCATTATACTCCACAGAGGCCTAGCATAATCAACAAGCAGGTGACAACTCCTATTAGAACCCCCTTGCCGGGTATGATAAAGACTGAACCAAGTGGACAGAGGGTCAGTCCCTAACTGCTGGATGGTAGAGACTTGGCTCTTCCATGGGAGTCTGTTGGCAGCAGAAGAAAGCATTTCCCCATGGACCCGGTAGTTCTTACTATGGTGTAGGGCCAATGTGTGAGCCCAGTTGGCAAGTAGGTTACCGTGCATGCTATGGCAGGAAAGACTAAGAAGCTGCAGGCACAAGCAATGGTGAACTATAAGCTTCAGGCAAAATACAGGCTACTTTGTCAACTGTACTGAGAGCTGTGGCTGGGAGTGGTTCTGCTCTGGTTTACAATACCACATGGAGTTCCTGGCTGGGGATGGGGCAATTGGCACACTAACATAAGGAGAGGAATCATAATACAGTAAACCCTTAGTTTTGTGGACCTCAATTTAACAGACTTTGGATTTAACAAACTTTGGATTTAATGGACAAAGTTTCCGGTCCATATGTCATACGTGGAAATTAACACTGTTAATTTTAAAATGCTTTTAACCGAGATTTGCTTACAATTAAATCAACAGGGGTTTTTTGTTACTTCACTGTTGTTTTTAACAAATTTTAGCAAGTAGACCATATGTTGGTAAAAACACTGTAGTAATTTTGCCAACATAAGTAAATGTCACATATCTATGACTTGCCCACATATTTAAATCCAAGAGTCACTGCTCTTAAACAATGTTCGGGGGAATGATTAGCACACGATCACACAGTGTCGCATGTAGTAATTGGTTCCGCCGTTCCAGGGCATGATGTTCTGCAGCAGTTTGGTGCATGCCAGCCGATGTTCCAAAGTGCGCTAAGCCACACCCCAGACGAGTGCATTTGTTTGCTCGAGGTGACTGACTTTTCAATTTTTTAACATACGCATTAGGAAAACCTACTTTCAGCTTTAACGGATATCCCCTCACCTGAACTGGTTATACCAAGCTTTTACTGTACTCCAAATCACCACGAAGGGTGTGCCCCTAGTGTTTGGTCTGATGGGTTTTTCACCACCAGCTGACGAGGGGGTGTTGGAAGCAACCAACAAGTTATCTGCAAGTTAAGATTGTGTCCCTCCCTCTAGGCTCCAGTGAGCCAAAACCATCTGGGGGGAGCCTGCCATACCCAAGGTACCCGTAGGTAACTGGTCCTTGGCCCTAGGTTGTGTGGAGCCGTCAGTAATATGGCATTTGTGGCCCCAGTTGCAGAGTCCATTCAGCTGTCAAGCTCTCAGCAGATTCCTCATCGCTGTCAGTGGTTCACTGGTTAAATGATGCTGTACACTAGGATGTGCTTGTCTGGCGTAGCTGTTGGGTTGTGTCAGAGCTTCTGGCAACCCACGTGTCCACCCATTGAAAGAGTAGGTTTCTCTTTGCAGAGCCTGTTTCAACAGTCCATTCATCTTGTCAATCAACCCAGGGACTTTAGGATTGTAGGGCAGATGGAAGTGCTACATTATATAGTTCTCGTTGGCCCATTCTTGCACCTGGTGACCCATGAAGTGAGTCTTCTGGTCACTGTTGATATCCATGGGCCGTCCACGTGTAGCACACAGTTACCTAAGTCCCTGTATGGCTGCCTTCTGGGTTGCTTTCTTACTTGGATATGCTTGCAACGGTGGCAGTATCAACACACGGGCATGGCTCAGTCCACTACCCTGCACACGTGGTAATAATGCAGGTCTGCAGTCCTGAGACAGTGGCAAGGGTCTGATGCAGTTTACCTGCCTCCCCACGGCTGGTGCTCCTGTCCTTGCTGTCTGTCCAAGATGCCATGGTGAGTGTTTCTTGTATCCGAGGGAATAAGGCATACATTCCTGGCAGGCTTCCTTACTGTGGGTGTGGGTGAGGGTCAGGCCCATCTCTTTGGCAGTTTCCCAAAGAGTATGCACCTGTCCTGTCCAGTCTTTCTATGTAGCCAGCAGGGTCACTTTTTTTTTTTTTTTTAATTTATCTTTATTGTTGAGAGTATTACAGGTATCCCATTTTTCACCCCAATTGATCACCTCCACTTCGCTCCCACCCCCTTCCCAAGCCTTGACCCCATTATTGACTGTGTCTATGGGTTCTGCATATATACATATAACTTCTTTGGTTAATCTCTTCCCACCCTCCACCCCCCTTCCCTTTTTCCTCTGAAATAGGATCATCTATTGCATGCTTCAGTGTTTCTGGATCTATTTAGTTCATCAGATTCTTTTGTTCACTAGCTGCTTCTTAAAGAAGACCCTTCAACTTTTCCTGTAGTGCTGGTCTGGTGGTGATGAACTCCTTTAGCTTTTTCTTATCTGTGAAGCTTTTTATTTGACCATCAATTTGAAATGATAGCTTTGCTGGGTAGAGCAATCTTGGTTGTAGTTCCATGTTTTTCACCACTTTGAATATTTCTTGCCACTCCCTTCTGGCCTGCAAAGTTTCTTTTGAGAAATCAGCTGACAGTCGTATGGATGCTCCCTTGTAGGTAACTAACTGCTTTTCTCTTGATGCTTTTAAGATTCTCTCTTTGTCTTTAACCTTTGGCATTTTAATTATGATGTGTCTCACTGTGGGCCTCTTTGGGTTCCTCTTGTTTGGGACCCTCTGTGCTTCCTGGGCTTATAAGTCTATTTCTTTCCCCAGGTAGGGGAAGTTTTCTGTAATTATTTTTTCAAATAGGGTTTCAATTCCTTGATCTTTTTCTGCCTCTTCTGGCACCCCAATAATACGAATGTTGGGCCTCTTGAAGTTGTCCCAGAGGCTCCTTATACTATTTTCATATTTCTGGATTCTTTTTCCTTTTTGCTCCTCTGCATGGGTGTTTTTTGTTTCCTCATGTTCCAAATTGCTGATTTGATTCTCAGAGTCTTCTACTCTACTGCTGATTCCCTCTAAATTATTCCTCATTTCAGTTCCTGTAGCCTTCATTTCAAATTGGTACTTTATTATGTTATCGATTTTCTCAGTTATTTCCCTAATAGTCTGCTTAAACATCCTTATAACCAAAATTCTGAACTCTCTATCTGTTAGCTTGCTTGGATCTATTTCATTTAGTTCCTCTTCTAGAGATTTCTTCTGTTCTTTCCTTTGTGACATGTTTCTTTGCCTCCACATTTTGGCTGCTTCCTGGTGTTTGTTTCTATGTATTAGGTAGAGCTGCTATGTCTCCTGGAATTGGTAGAGTGGCTTTGTGTAGTAGATGTCCTGTAGGATCCAGTGGCTCAGCCTCCCCAGTCATCTGAGCTGGGCCTTCTAGGTGCTCCCCTGTGTGGGCTGTGTGCACTGTCCTGTTGTAGTTGAGCCTTGGTTGCTGTTGGCGTCCCTGGGAGGAACTGACCCCCAGGCCAATCAGCTGTGAGGACCAGCTGCAACTACAGCCAAAGAGCTGCTGTGCTGGAGACACCCCTATGGATCAGGATTTACTTCAGTGGAGCTTTGGTGTTCACCAAGTGCCCCCCTTGAGTGTGTCACTCGTGGATGTGGTAGGGTTGTAATCCAGCGTGGTCGAGTCTGACCAACAGGTGCACTGTCTCTGGGGCCTCCGGGGAGGTGCAAAGTCAGCCTGTGCCAGTGCCTTGCTCAGGGCCACCCAGCATGAGCTACACAGCAAACTGTAGTTGGCTGCTACTTGTGCTGGGCTTGGCATTGTCCAGGAGAGGCCAAGCTATGAGCCAATGCAGGCTGCCGCTAGTGCCAGGCCTGGGGCCACTTATTAAGCTGTATGGGGCCTACTGCTGCTTGTTTGAGAGATTTTAGGAAAGTCCCAAGCATTATGCTCGAGAGGCCACTTGTGCAGAAAAGCCTCTGGAAATGGCCTGGATGAGCTGCAGGTGGGGAGGGTCGGGGCCTCCGGCAATCATGGGGCGGGGCCAAAGGTGTGAGTCAGGTGCTGGGGATTCAAATATGGCACCTGCCTGCTGGGTGTGTGAGGGGAGGACTCGCCAAAGGAGCCATGGCCTCTGCCAGCCCTTCTGTCAGGGAGGAAGCCGCCCCTCCACCTCTTGCCTCCATTCTCAGGGCTTTTAAGGATGGGGATTTTAGGGGCAGTCCCATGGGAGGACCTCAATAGAATATTAATCAGCTTTCCAGGAGTGCCCTTTCAGGGCTGTGGTCTCCACTGACTGGTCGGTGCCAGGATAGGGGGTCATTTGAGTCAATGCCAGCCATGGCATCGCTTGTCTGCTTTTGCTGCTTGTCTGGGCCTGAAGCTGAAACACAACTGAGGCCCAGATGTATTTGATGCAGATCGGAACCTCATTGTTCTGGGGGCTTAATGCTTTAGGGCTATTCTCCGGCCCTTTGTTCATTCCCCCTCAAAGAGGGTCTATAGCACGACTAGCCACATGCCAGGAGAGGAAAGGTCAGGGGAGGGTCTAAACTGCATGACCAGCGATATACTAGGGGAGGAAAGGTCACCCTGGGCACGAGGTCCTTGTTTCCCAGTTTTTCTCATTGCTGGGCACCCAGGGATTTCTGCCCTGGTGACCTTCTGTACCTGGCCTATGGTCCTTGCTCTGCTCATGTCTGCCTAACTGCCAACCACAGTTATATATATATGTGTAATTGTGTGTGTCTGTATCTATATCTGTGTATATGTGTGTCTATGTACATGTGTATGAGCACGATTATGCGTATGTATGTGTAACTGTGTGTATGTGTGTCTGCATGTGTTGAGTTACACTAAGGGACACAGAGGGGCAAACTCCAGGGGTGCAGGAGCTGGCAGGTTGAGGAGTAAGACTCACTGGACAGACCGACAAGGGAGAGGAGACAGGGACAAAGGTGAAGAGGGAGATTCAATTTCAGATGGGGCTAGAAATCCAGAGGCTGGGCAGGGACTGGAGAATGACATCCAGACCCTGTGGAGACAGAGGTGGAGGGTGTTGGTCACTTCAAAACAGGATATGGTGTATTTCCTGCCCTGGCCCGTGGGTGTGACAGAAAAAGTACCTGTTTCCGCAGTGGGGCAGCTTCCAGTTAGCACTCCGACCAGGCTGTGATGCAGTTGATTTCAAAGGCATCCACGGGTTGGGTGGTTGTGGCGTCTCTGGTTGTGGATAGGAAAGCTAATATCAACCTCTGAGCTTCAAGACGTCCTTCAGCCAAGCTTTCCAGTTAGCAAGATGCCAAGATCTGTACGTGAAACTAACCGAGGCCCCATATGGAGGCTGAAAAGGAGCCTGTGAGAGGTAAGGGGGCAGGGTGAGGGCGGGAAGACCTTGGAGTTCTGAAGGCAGAAGAATGTAGAAAGCAGGGAAGGCTGTGGTGGAGGGGAATAGAGGACCGGGGAGACCTGGAGTGTAGGGAGCCCAGGAAAATCTGGAAAATGGAGATGGAGGGCTGTGGCCTGGAGGGCCAGGATGGGCAGAGCCCAGAGGAATATAGAAAAGAGAGGGAGGGGGAGAGGGCAAGAAGAAAGGGGTGAGGGAAGGATGAAGAAAGGCCATTCCCTGGAGCAGGGGGGTCAATCTCGGGGTGAGAGATTATCCTACAGGGCTTGGACTACTTGCCCAGAGGCCTCAGTCATATCCTAGGCTGTTTAAACTGTAGGTCTAAGCGCCCCCTTGAGGGCGGCGTAGGGGTTGTTCAAGTCCACACGCTGCCCAGCCAAAGTCTGTCTCTAAACTTCTGGGGGATCCTCTGCAGCACGGAGCTTCATCTTCCCTCCGTCCCTACTGTCACTTGTCCCTTCTTGTTGTTAATCCTCACCTGAGGATATTTCTTCCATTGTGTTTTTTGTTTTTTTAAAATATATCTTTATTGATTTCAGAGAGAGAAAAGGAGAGGGAGGGAAAAAGATAGAAACATCAGTGATGAGAGTCATTGATCGGATGCCTCTTGCAAGCCCCCCACTGGGGCTGGAGCGGGAAACCCAGGCATGTGCCCCGACTGGGAATGGAACCCCGATAGCCTGGATCCTAGGTCGAAGCCCAACCGCTGAGCCACGCCCGGCCCGGCTCCACTGTGTTCTCAGAGAGGGGGGAGGGAGGGAGGAGGAGAGAGAGAGATGGATGTGAGACACACTGGCTGGTTGGCTCACCCGCCCGCCCCCAGGAGGCGGGGAAATCTGCAGCCCGGGTACCAGCCTGTGACCCTTCGGTGCGCAGGCCCGCTGGCGGCAGCCAGGACCTTGAAGGCCTCCTGCCCAAGACCCGCTGGGGGCCCTCTTCCCAGCACCCACTGCGTTACTAAGAATGTTCTCTGCGCCGGCATCCTGTCCACGTCTCCCCGCTAACCCGGAAGTGGCCTGGCCTCCCCTCCCCTCCCCCCTCTCCCCGCCCCTCCCCTCCCCCCGCCCCTCCCCTCCCCCGCCCCTCCCCCGCCCCTCCCCTCCCCCCGCCCCTCCCCCGCCCCTCCCCTCCCCCCGCCCCTCCCCTCCCCTTTCCCCTCCCCTCCCCTCCCACTTCCCCTCCCCCCTCCCCTCCGCTCCCCTCCTCTCCGCTGCCTTCGTGGCAGCCACGCCTTCATGTCTTCTTCCGGGTGGTGCCGTCACGTGTTTCACCTGACGCCTTGTTTTCAAAGGCTGGTGACTCCATTACAGAATTCCCTATCCCCCTAAAATCTCCCTATCCCCCAGGCCCCACGCAGGCTCAGAGCTGGCACCTCCTGCCCCCTGGGTGTGTCCTCCTGCCCCATGTTCGTCTCCCGGTTCCCTCCGGCCCCTCGCGGCGGTTCCCTCCTGACCTTGAAGACCTCCTGCCCAAGACCCTCTGGGGGCCCTCTTCCCAGCACCCACTGCATTAGGGAGAATGTTCTCTGCGCCGCCATCCTGTCCACGTCTCCCCGCTAACCCGGAAGTGGCCTCCCCTCCCCCCTCCCCCCTCTCCTCCCCCCTCTCCCCTCCCCTCCCCTTCCCCCTCTCCTCCCCTTCCCCCGCCCCTCCCCTCCCCTCCCCTCCCTCCCCTCCCACTTCCTCTCCCCCCTCCCCTCTGCTCCCCTCCTCTCCGCTGCCTTCGTGGCAGCCACGCCTTCATGTCTTCTTCCGGGTGGCGCCGTCACGTGTTTCACTGACGCCATGTTTACAAAGGCTGGTGACGCCATTACAGAATTCCCTATCCCCCTAAAATCTCCCTATCCCCCAGGCCCCACGCAGGCTCAGAGCTGGCACCTCCTGCCCCCTGGGTGTGTCCTCCTGCCCCATGTTCGTCTCCCGGTTCCCTCCGGCCCCTCGCGGCGGTTCCCTCCGGACCCCCCACCCCTTCCCTGTTCAGCGCCCGGGCCAGAGACTCACCTCACAAGGAGAAGAAAGTCACCCGACAACCGGCCCTGACCCCACACTCTTGTCGGGCCTCCTTTGCCCTGTCAGGCTCAAGGTGCTGGTGGTAGGACGGCGACGGCCAACTTCAGAAGGGCACATCCCTGCCGGCGCTTCCGCAGCCTCGGGAGGACGCCCCCCGGGAATCCCATACAAGTGTCAGTTTCTCTTTTAAGATTTCACAAGGATTGTGTAGACGCAAGCAGGATTCATAAGCCGAAATTAAAGCACAGTCACTTCTTCTAGTTGAAGTATTATCTTTCTAGAGTAACGTAAAGTATTATCTTTCTAGAGTAACGTAAAGTATTATCTTTCTAAAGTAACGTAAAGTATTATCTTTCTAAAGTAAACATTTCATGTCCTATCAGTTATACGCCTCTAAAATCGCTCTGGCTACAAGAAGCATAGAAACCTCGATGGCGACCGGAGCGTATGGGTCTAAAAGCCTGGCTTGCTCAAATCCCAGGGCTGTCAGTCTATTTCTTAAGAAAGTCCATAAGTACTTAGAAAAAGCAGAAAACAGGGAAGCCCAAACCTCCTCTCTGCGCCTATTGAAAATAGCCCCAACTTCTTCTACGCGCCTCCGGAGAAGGGTCTCTACAACTTCTAGCATGGAAGCCATTTCCTTGTTGTTGTCCTGGTATTTTTTTGTGGTCCTCACTCGCCAGATTCCGAAACTCCTCTTCCTGCGCAGCTGATTGGGGCGCCATAACGTCAGTCAATTTGGAGGGAATGACGGGATGTCACATCCGGCCACATCACACACAATACCGGGGAGCATATAGTCCTCCTACAGGACCAACATTGTTTGCATAGGAAGATTGACTATGGAAGTTCTTCTAATGCTGTGATGGGCTAAACAGGGTCCCCAAGAGCCAGCCTCTGTCCCCAGCAGCTGAAGCCGGCTGACCTGGTAGAGGCCGGGAAGGGTGCAGCCCTGCAGCAGCCCTAAGTGCCAACATTGTTGTAATTCCATGTATTCATTTTGCTTTGAGAAACAGGATCACACAGATGTTAACAGCTATTTTGTCATAACGATGACAGCCTGCTTATTGTAATGACCCCTTACAAAGCCATCGGCCGTCCCCCTCTGGTGGAATAGGGTCCCGGCTGCTGTCAGCTGCCCATGGCCTCACCGCAGGCTCTCTCCCCAGTGCCCACCTGGGTTTCCACCTCAGGGCTGACATTTGGGTTCTCAAGTGTGGGCTGTCTCCGTTCATTTCACAGATTCGCCGTGCCTATCTGAAACAGTGCAAAAACCACTCAGAAGCTGAGAAAGAGCTTCTACCTTGTGAGTTGTCTTGCTTGTCCCTCCTGATGGCCAGCGAGCATTGGGTTGAATCCTAGAGGATCTGACCCAGAGGTGGGGAGTTGAGACCAGAGATGGGCAGCAGAGAATAGCATGAAGGGATGGGCTCCTGTGCAGTCGGGATAAGCCAATTGTAAAGCCTGGGTGGGGTTTGGGATGTTGGATATATTGGGGATTAGGTGAGTGGAGTGGTGCCAGGGAGGAGGGCTTTTTGGAGGAGGGGCTTAAGGGTGAAGATGAGGACCCTGGATAAGGGGTGGACCTGCCATCTCAGAGGGAACAACTGAAATTTCCTCCTTGAAGTCCAAGGTATTGCTCTTCTAGATTGGGATGGATTTAGGGGTGCAATATGGAGAATGGAGGAATGGACAAGGACTTGAAAACTCACAAGAGACTGGCCCGTGTGACTCAGCGGTTGAGAATCAACCTATGACCCAGGTGATCACAGTTCGAATAGTGGTCAGGGCACATGTCTGGGTTGCGGGCTCAATTTCCAGTAGGGGGCATGCTGCAAAAGCAAAATGTTGCCCTCTTTTCAAAGTCCTCCTTTATTTCAATAAACAAGCTAACCACGTCCCAAGCATTTGTACATGAGTGTGTAAGGCTGAACAGGAGTTTCGACAGGTGGGGAAACTATGACTGCATCAGGGATCAAGGTAAAGCATCATTTTGAAGCATGTGTCCCCTTTCCCTTCTTTGTTGACTTGTCAGAGTGAACTTCTGTGAGTCTGCAGGGGAGAGATGTGTGACAGGTCGCAGTGCTGGACCGGTAGGTGCCAATTGTCTTGGCCACCTGTCCTTGTCTAATCCAGGCTGTAACACTTCCACTTGTTGTGGATGCTGCTCTCCCACCTGTCCTTAGGTTGGTGGGTGGGATAGAACCCAGGCCATGATCAGCAGTTCTTGCTACCGGGCATGTTCATCCTCCATGTCTCCTGAAGCGAGAAGCAGGTCAGGAATGTTGTTCTATTGCTGTAGAAACATGGCCTTGCTCCAAACCCTGGGCATCTGCATGCCATTCTCTTATTAGGTCCCACCAGAGGCTTCAAAACTGGCCTTTCATCCTTCTAACATGGATTAGATAGAGGTTCAAGTGCGGCAACGGGTCCTTTACTCTGGAGAGTACGTCCAGCATGGCCCAGACTAATGGAGCCCTAACAGCCTCATAGATGTAGTGGATCCCTGAATGATCGCAGATGTTCACATCCCTGTGTTATCGGCGAGAGGAGGCGACTTCAGTTTGTTTCTCCTTGAATGAAAGACTCTATTCAAGAGGCAAAGTGCATCAAAGCAAGCAAGAATTTATTGGCCGCAGCAAAAACACACTCAGGACAGTGAGACAAGGAAGGGCCTAGAAGGAGCAACAGCAGAGCCCAGGTGGGGCAGCTTTGGCTCACTGGGAAGTCAGAGAAATTGGGGGCTCAGAGTCAGGTTCAGGGGGTGAGCCAGGGACAAGCTGCCATTGCCCATTGCTCCCCTTGTTGCAAGTCTCATGGGGTCCGTTGGAGTTTAGGAGATACGTGCCTGTGGGGGAAGGAGAAGGGAAAGGGAATGGCATGGGCGTGCTCCCTGGTGGGAGAGGGCACCCTGGGTCTTTTGCATTGAGGGTATTTATCTCTCTCTTGCAAGTGGAAATCTTGGGGTGGGGGGGTGTCTCAGGGTAGGATTTGAATAGAATATCAGCTTTCCAGATGTGCTCTTTCAGGGTCCTGGTCCCCACTGATTGGCCAGCACTTGGGCAGGGGGTCATTAGGCAATAGAACTGGTGGTGGGGCAGCCATGGTGTCCCTTGACTAATTTTGCTGCTTTTCTGGTTTTGGGAGCTGAAATACAACTTAGGACTAGATGTTACCTTCAGGGAGGAAAGGCCAGGGGGTCTAAACCGCATGACCATCAATATAAAAGGTCAGGAGTCCAAACCACAGGACTAGCAATGTGCTGGGGGAGGAAAGGTGACCCTGGGGGTGAGGTCCTTTTCCCCCAGTTTTGCCCCTTGCTAGGCACCCAGGGCTTTGTGCCCTGGTGAGCTTCTCTACCTGGCCCATCATCCTTGCTCTGCTCGTGTCTGTCTAGCTGCCTATTATACCTATAGCTCATGGAACTCTCACACTTTGCTTAAATTGCTGATCGCTGGAGCTGATTCTGTCAGTGGATCTGATTGCCTTGGCTGTTGTCATTGACCATCAAGGAAGATAAGGCCCCGGGTCTTCCTCAGGCATTCTGAATACTTGCAATTTCAGGTTCAGATAGTCTGCTCATCGTGTGTCATCAATATAATGGACCAGCGATTTTCAACCAGTGGGCTGCAAGGATTTTTAAAGCATGCACTACCTAACTATCTAGTCAGGGCGACTGACTTCTTTTCCTTTAGATTGTCAAATAAAAAAGTGCAACAGCCAACATAATAGCCATGTGGTGTGAAGGAATCAAAATTATACCTATTTTTTTGTCACATCAGCAACAAATATATTTTTTGTTGTGCTTCAGGATTTTAGTAATTAGTTTATGTGAGCCATGAGATGAGAAAGATTGAAAATCGCTGTAATGAACCAATGTGATGTCCTGAAATTGCCCAGAATCCTGTGGGCTACGCAGGTGGAGAGTGAGAGACCATGAATGTGTAGTTTTGGTGCCATGTAAACGCACACTGTTGCTGAACCACTTCCTGATGAGTTTTGGAAAGGCTATGTTTTCAGATCAACAGCTGCCTAGCACGTATGTGAATGGTTAACTGCTCTAGTTATCATACAACATTTGTCACAAAAACCATAAGTTTTGTTTAAATTAGGTTGTGTTTGTGGTAATGCAGTGTTATCTGCCATTACCCATCTGGGTTTTGGAGATACTAATGAATTAAATGGGGGTATGCCGGGAACCGTGACCCCTGTATCCTTCATTTGGATGATGGCTCTAATCTCTCTCATTTGCCCTGGGACGCGATATGTTTTTCCTTTACTGAATTGTTAGTGGAGGAGAGAGTGATTGAGAAGTCTTCACTAAGCATCGTTTGTTTTTCCTACAGTGATAGCTTTTACCTACAGATCTAGAAACCACTGTGAGGATTCTCTTAACTGCTCTGTATATCCATTCTGTTTTAAGTTCAATCTTTATTGTTGAGAGTAGAACAGATGTCCCCTCCTTTTTCCCCCCCACTGTGCCCCTCCACCCGGATCCCACCCTGCCCCAGGCCTTCAGCACCCTGCTGTCTGTGACCAGGGGTAATGCATGTGTGCATATAAGTACTTTGGTTAATCTCTTCCCGGCCCCTCTCCCCCTTCTCTCTGAGATTCCTGTCTGTTCCATGTGTCCATGCCTATGGTTCTATTTTATTCATCAGTTTATTTTGTTCATTAGATTCCTTGTTCATTTATTTTGATTTTTAGATTCATTTGTTGATAGATATGTATTTATTGCCATTTTATTGTTCATACTTTGCATCTTTTTTCTTCTCCTTAAAGAAGACCCTTCAACATTTCCTGTAGTGCTGGTCTGGTGGTGATGAACTCCTTTAGCTTTTTCTTGTCTGGGAAGCTCTTTATCTGACCTTCAGTTCTAAATGACAGCTTTCCTGGGTAGAGTAATCCTGTAGGCTCAGCAGTTGTACATTGAATTATGACCCAGGAGATCGAAGTTCGGTTCCTGGTCAGGGCACATGCTTGGGTTGTGGGCTCGATCCCTAGTAGGGGACGTGCAGGAGGCAGCCGATTAATAATTCTCAGCATTGATGTTTATATATCTCTCCCTCTCCCTCCCTCTCTGAAATCAATAAAGATATTTTTTTAAAAAAATCACACGTGTGGTGAATGACCCACTCCTGGCTAAAGAGCTGGAAGGACCCTAACCACCAACACTGTAGCAATTCCACTTGCATCTTTGCCTCCATGTAAGAAAGCAGAAGCAAAAAATCTTTCAAGATATTCTGTTGTCGACACTGTGTGGGGTGTATGGGGTGTAAGGACTCCTTGAAGAGGCAGAAGAGTGGGGAGTCTCTACTGGACAGTCACATGTCCACCTGGGCATGCGCTCCTAATGCCTCCACTGCCCTGTGATCACCGGGTGCCCTCCAGGGGCTCAGCCACAACACAGGAGACATTGTTGGCTTTCTATGTCATTTTCAAAAACTTTGTATGCCTGTTTCAAAGAGAGACCACAAATAGGATACAGGGTCTGGGAAATAGACTCTATCTTTGACATTCTGTTGGGCTTTGTTGGCTCTGGTTAGCTTCTGAGCATAGAGAAAATGCTAGAGAGACCTGCAGGCCAGATGGCCTTCAAAGACCAGGGGGCTGCAAGAGCGGGCAAGAAGGGCAGAGTTCCATGGTGACTGTAATCATTAAAGAGGAAGAGAGGAAAGGAGGGGCAGAGTTTGTTACTCTGGTGTCAGTGAAAGGCATGTAGCGGGTATTAGGAGGGGAGCGGGGAGCTACTGCACGGGGGAGGCGGAGGCCTCCAAATTGGAGTGGGGTTTGCATGGTGGGCCCACCCTCAGAGGCGACCCTGGAGCTGGAGGAGGGGTTGGGAGAAAGAGGGAGCCATTCTTCCAGACCCGGGTGTGGTCTTGAGAGGCAGGGTGGCTTTCTGGAAGAAAGAGTTAGACTCTTGAAGACTCAGATGGGTGCCTTTGATCCTGGGCCCAAACAAGTGATTTGGGAAGCCCACGGTGGGGTGTGCACGCCTGTAGGTGGGGGGAAACACAGAAAAGCATTTAAAGAAAAAAGGAAAGAAAAAAAGGGGGCAGGGATGCGGTTGAGGAGGTGAGTCCTTAAAAACAGGTAGAGGGAGAAAGGCGGGACGCTTATGACTAGAGGCCCACAGTTTAGGATTTGGCAACCCCAGGGGAAGGGGCATCGGACCCTGGGAGAGCTGGGAGAAGGGGACTGGCGGCCACTGGGGGACCAGGAGCCTAGAGAGCAAGGAGGGATGGGAGGGCTTGAGGGACACCCAGGTGCGGTGGGCTAGAAAAAGGCTGGTAGAGACCCTAAGGAGGAAGTGGGGGAAAGGGGTAGTGCAGGGGAGGGGTCTGCGCTTGGTGTCGGAGCTGAGCAGGGTTCCCAAACTCCTTCCTGTGGGAAGGGTGGGAAAGGTGGGCAGCAGGTGTTGGAGGGAGCACAGGAGAGAGACCAGAGCTCTGGGTTTCCAGACTGAGAGCCAGGGTTTTCAATGTCTGGCTCCCGACCAGGGCGAGACTGGTGCTGCTCCTTCCCCAAGGTGTGTCTGGGTCGTGTAATTTCAGCTTCTCTTGGAAGCACCCTCGAAACACAAACTGTCATCTCCCCAGTACCCCAAGACCTCTGACCCCCAGGCTGCAATTGGGAGTCAGTGCACAGGAAGGAGGCAGCGAGTGGAGGCTGAGCAGCGGCCTGGTGGTGGGTGTTGGGCTGCCTGACGGAAGGGGGGAGAGGCAGGTGTCCAAGGTGTCCTTGGAGCTGGCTGGGCCCAAGGGAGTGAGGAAAGCGGTGAGGAAGGTTGGGCACCCAGGACCTCAGATGCCTGCGGTCAACTTGAGGCAGGGTCCTCTGCAGGGGTCAGAGCTATCTGCTCATATATAGTTCATGGTACCTGAAGGACCTCTGCAGTATAATGTGTCCTTGTCCTCTGAGCATGCCCGTCACTGCACTGTTTTCCCGAGAGGGCTGGTTGGATGCTGAGCCAACTAATTTTCCACAGTTGTGTATTCAGGGGAACATGCAGGGATCAGTCCCGGTCTCAAGACTTCCCACCAGGAGCGCCTCCAGCCACCCAGGGGGTGCTGACAGAACCCTGAGAAGGGGTGCATCTGCCTGGCCAGCGTGGCTCAGCGGCTGAGCATCGACCTGGGATCCAGGAGATCCCTCTCCCTTCCTCTCTCCAAAATCAATAAAGATACATTAAAATATATACATATATTCTCTCATAGGAGTCTCTCTTTATCTTCAGAATCATAAACCATGGCTTTATTTCTTAAGTATGGATCTACTCCCACCGAAATGGACTGGCTGGGGACTGGACAGTGCCGGGCCTCCTCCTGGCACCTGTGGGCTGACAGCACCCTGTCCCCGCCCCTGGGTCCCTCTCTGAACCACACGCACCTTTGAGGCTCCCTCATTAAGGGAACAAGGGTTCTTTGTAGTGTCCTCACTGTTTGTCCCTCCAAACCTCAGACTCTGGGGCACAATTTGCTGTCCACTCTTGGGGGTGATACTTAAATTACCAGCTTCCAATGACTTTCATCCATCCCCACATGTGACAGACCCGGGAAGCGCCTTCTGCAGGTGATTTTGAGGGAAAAGTTCTCAAAAACAGTTGTCTTTGTCCACATAGCCGCATTTGAACACTTTTAGGGGTTTTGGGTGGTCAGATGCTTTCCAGCTCTAGGGGAACATGCGACTCTCTGTGTACCGGGATGAGGAGCCAGAATGGACAGAGACACCGTGTTAGCGTTCACAGAAGATGCTCCCTGTGAACCCTCGAGAGCTGAAAATCATGGGTGAGTCCACATAAAACCCCCATTCCAGTGCTAAAAGCATGGATGGGGCAGCTTGCACGGTTTCCTAAGAGCTAAGTCTCAAAAAGTGGCCTTAACAATAACGAGAAAAGTAAAACAGGAATTCTCTTAGAGGCCGAAGCCGGTGTGGCTGCCCGGCGGGCAGGGCGGGTCCAGAGCTCGGGTCAGACCAGGGCTCCCGGATGTAGGCAAGGGTGCGGGGCAGGCGCTCCGGGCGCAGGCGCGGTTGGGCATGTCCTAGCCTGCGGGCGTCTGGGTCTACGTCTTACGGGAGGCAGGGCCTCATCCAGGCGCTTGGATTCGTCGGCGGCCGCAGGAAGCCAGCGGGCCTGCCCCAGCTGGACCAACCACCGGCGGGGGGGGGGGCGGACGGGGCGGGGCCGGCGGGCGGCCGCTTCCGGAAGGAAAAGAGATCAGGAGGCGACGCCCCGCGTGACTGGGTTTACGCAGCACCTCTTCCGGGCCGCCCCTCAATCCAAATAAAAGCGTCCTTATACTGTGGGGGGCAGGGGGAGGAAGTGAAAGGATTGTTTGCTTCCCTTTAGAGAACATCCAGGGCATCATTTTCATTGTGCAGTGATGGGAGAGCGCCCTTCTGAGAACAGGCTACCTATTCTAAGCTAACTTAAAAAGACCTTTCAAAGTGAGAGGCCACAGCATTTATTTGAGATCAGTGAGAATAACTATTCCAGAATCCTTAATTCAGGCAGAAGCCCAAATAGTGTTCCTGTTAAGAGACAAAGGCGATGGGTATTTATGAGAAGGGGAAGGGGAACAATTACTTCAGTGGGAGGAAGGGGTTTCTATTGGTGCCAATAACATAACAGTGATGGTAACGCTAAACAATGTTTTAATTTTCAGTCCAGGCGTCATCGGTGCAGGAGACATAATGACTGCTTTCTTGTCTTTGCAAATGGTTCTTTGCAACACAGTGCTGCCTTAGGTTATTTTGCCCTGTGTTTAATACTCTAAGGTTTGAGGTATAAGACATGCAAAGCATTTCCTCTGGCATGGCAGCTCCAGCTCCTTTGTCATGTGGGTTCATTTATATTAGGTACAGTTAGAGCATCCGGTTTACCGTTATAGCATCCAACACACCGCTCACTCCCTGGCTAATACCTCCTTGCTCTTCACACCGCAATATAAACACCCTTTTCAGAGAAGTCTAACATCTCCTTACCTAAAATTGGTCCCCTTCATGCCCATGCCTTCATCTAATGTGCTAAATGTTTTATATGTACTGTACCTTTACATTATCTCAGTGATCCGAGGAAGTGGATCCTTATTAATCCCATTTTACAGGCCACACAGTGGAGCCACAGTGAGATGGACTCCTAGGCTCGTCTGCTTCCAGGGCCCATTGCTGCAATACAGGCCACAAATGCGCTGTGCAAAATGCTCACTCCCTGTCTTCTAGAGCTCAGGTTCCTCTGAACCTGCGTCCTTCCTGGGACACCCGCCCCTCTCTCTCCATGTCTGTGCTGTGGTCCTGGAGCCTTGCAGGTGCCAAAGTGTCCCCTCTGTCACTGACCCACATGGTTGCCATGGGTCCACCATCTGGGTTACGTGGCCTCTGAGGCTCTGGAATCCTCTGCTGCTTCTATCCTGCTCGGGGCTCCAGGAAGCCTGGGTTCAGCCTTAGCTCTGCCATTTGCAAGTCCCTTCACCTCTCCTGCCTTTGCTTCCTCACCTGTGAAGCGGGGATGGGAGATTCTGTGGTGTGTTTTGTCGGGATGCAGCCCCCGCAGGTCCCTCTCGTCCATCGTCCATCCTGCGCCCTCACTCAGCCCCAGGTGGAGGCCTCGGCTCCGATACGCAGGGACCACAGCCGCCGTCACCTGTCTCTCCCCTGTCCTCAGTCCAAAATGGTCCTTTTCTGCTCTGTGGATTGAAGCACCACCCTTCTTTCTGCTCCTGCCCCAGGCATTCTGACTTACCTTTAATCCATTTTTTTAGATCAAACGTGTGTATGCTTAACAGACATAAAGAAGAAATAGAGAAAAGGCTCCCTCCTTCACCTGTCTCTCTCCCCACAATTCTCACCCCACATGTCAACATTGTCAGCAACTCCTTTGTCCTTCCAGGGATGGTCTGCATATCCTAGCAACTAGTTTTACACATCCTCTCCTTTCCCACATACACACTGTTTTTAAATTTTCTTGAGAAAAATTTCAAACATATGCCAAAGTAGAACAGTATAATGACCCCACCCTGTGCCCAGCACCCAGCTTCACCCACTCTCAGCTCACGGCCAGCCTTGTGTCATCTCCACCCCACCCATTTCTTACTCCCAAAAGATTACTTTGGCACTTCATTATTTCATTCATAAATATTTCAGAATGGACCTCAAACATATAAGGACTCTTTCTAAAGATCATAGTCACAATACCATCATCACATGTAATAATTTCAACAGAAATTTCTTAATGCAATAAACTATTCAGTCATGTTCAGATTTCTCAGGTTGTTTTACTGTTTGTTTGGATCAATATACAAATAAGGTCCATTCAGTGGCTTGACGTGGCTAAGTCCCTTTTAGTATTGGTTCCGCCCGTCTCTCTCTTTTTCATTGTAAGGTTTTGCTGATTGCATGCATGGCTATGTCACTTATATGTCCCTCTGTTCTCTGTACTTCCATTAAATTGGCACTTAAGATCAATCCCTTTGACAAAGCTCATAGTAATGCGATCCGTGCCAGGCTCTCCCACAATCTATAGATCCAATGGCTTGATCAGAATCAGATTCCATGTTTTGGCAGACTACTTCATCAGGATGGCAAGCATATTTCTTTCTGGAAGCACACCATCTCCTGTTGTCTCTCTTTTTGTCATGTTGGATGCCATTCATTGCCTCAGAGTACTAATTCATGAAAAGTTGCAAAAATGGTCACAATCGGAATCAATGATTCCTTCTTCGTATGTCAGATAGGATCTTCCATTAATCCACTCTTTGGTTATCTCGAGGTGCCATTCAGAGAAGAAAGGCAGAACAGATGCTTGTTTCTTGCCCTTGACGTACCAGTTTTCAAAATAATGAGTTGGTTAGTTAGCAACCTCCAAGGTGAGGCTTTTTAAACAAAGTATGATTGCTCAGCAGTTGAGCATCGACCTAGGATCCAGGCGATCAGGGTTCAATTCCCGGTCGGGGCACATGCCCAGGTTGCGGGCTAGGCAGCCGATCAATGACTCTCTCATCATTGATGTTTCTGTCTCTCTCTCCCTCTCCTGTCCTCTCTCTGAAATCAATAAAGATATATTAAATAAATAAATAAAAGTATGACTATGAATTTATGGATTTAAATATATTTGCTATGTTTCAATCCATCTCAGTTATCCTTATCTATACTCAAATGATACCCTCTTTGGCCTGTGGAGGATTCTATTTTAAAAAAAATATCTTTATTGATTTCAGAGAGAAGAAAGAAGGAGACAGAGATAGAAACATCAATGTTGAGAGAGTCATTGATCAGCCGCCTCCTGCACGCCCCCGACTGGGGATTGAGCCCGTAACCTGGGCATGTGCCCTGACTAGGAATCCAACAGCGATCTCCTGGATTCTAGGTCGATGTTCAACCACTGAGCCACCATGGGTTGGGCTCTTTTTTCCTTTTTTAGAGAGAGAGAGATGGATCCATCTTGTGGTGCCACTTATTTATGTATTTATTGGTTGCTTCTTGTATGTGCCCTGACTGGGGGGTCGAACCCTCATCCTTGGTGTATTGGGATGACACTCTAACCAACTGAGCTACCTGGCCAGGGGTCAAAACAATTTCTTGAGTTGTACACTGTGACTTCATTTCTTTAAAAAAATATATCTATTGATTTCAGAGAGAGGAAGGGAGAGGGAGAGAGATAGAAACATCAAGGATGAAAGAGTCATTGATCAGCTGCCTCCTGCACGCCCCTGACTGGGGATCGAGCCTGCAACCTGGGCATGTGCCCTCACTGGTAATCGAACTATAATCTCCAGGTTCAAGGGTCGATGCTCAACTGCTGAGCCACACTGGTCAGCTTCCCTCAAGACATTCTGATGGCCCTTGTCACTCTGCCACTGTCCCAGGGGTCGCTATTAGTCTGTGGTCTCTGTGCATGTGTGTACATTATGTTTATTTACAGACATAAACCAACACTTATATAAGGCCCTATGCTAAGCTCTCATATACATTATTAAATTGAATCTTCACAAAACTATGAGGTAGGCACAAGTATTAGCTGTGTAACAAATAACCCCAGATTCAGTGGCTCTAAGCAATAGTCATTTATTATCTCACAGTTTCTGTCAGTCAGGAATCTAAAAGTGGCTGAGCTGGATGGTTCCAGCGCAGGGTCTCTCGTGAAGTTGTAGTCAAGATGTTGGCTACAGTCGCCGTCATCTGAAGACTTGACTTGGGCTGGTGGGTCCTTTGCCAAGGCTGGGTTGGCTCACGTGCCTGGAACTTAGTGGCGGCTGCTGGCAGGAGGCAGCAGCTCACCACATGGACCCCTCCATCGGCTGCTCGCATGTCCTCGCCACATGGCAGATGGCTTCCCCTCGGAGTAGGTGACTCAAAAGGCAGCAAGACAGAGCTGTCTCTTATGAAGTCACACACTGTAATTCCCTTAATATCCTGCTAGTCACACAAGTCAGTGCTTGGGGTCCAGCAAAGCTCACAGGCACCTTTGTCCCATCCTGTGGAATCTGCCGTCCTTTCAGGGCAGAGCCCTTCCTGGGTCATGGGGGAGGGGCAGGGTCTCTCCCTAGGACCCTCCTTCTCCCTCCTGTCTCATTCTTGAATCCCCTGTCCCCTCCTTCCCTCTTCATTCCCTCTACCTTTCTCTTTCCTGGGAACTGCTGAGGCTTCGACTTCTTTAGCTGTGATTCTCAACCACACACACACACACACACACACACACACACACACACACACGCCTTGTTAGGACAACCCCTATACTGTCCCAAGACCCCTTAGTGTTAGGAGACCCCGTCCTCCCTCCTAACTGTCTGAGGGGTAGAGGCTCATCCCAGGGACAGCCGCGGACACTTGCTGGCCTCCTCCCATGCTGACCCCAGGCCCTGGTCTACAGGGAACATGCTCTGACCCCAGGTGTCACACGGAGTGACATGCTTCTGTTGTGTGGTGTCCCTCAGCCATTTAACCATGTTTGAGACGCATGAGCGAGGGTGCAGACAGGCAGAGCTGGATATCCGCCTGGCTTCTGTCTCGCCCTCACAGATACTGTCGCTGGAGTTGAGTCCACAGTTCTGCCGAGTTCCTGCCTGGGCACAAGGACTGGACCTTCCCATCTGTCATCAGGGGCTGATCCCAGATGCCAGGGCTCTGGCTCCACCTCCTGCTCTCACTGCAGGTTCCTGGTCAACCTCGGACTCCACACCCCCTCCTTGCCCTGCCCCAGGCCTCAGCAGGGCCTCTCTGGCACAGGGTCCCCGCACTCAAGGTGCAATGTGACCAAACCCTGTGCCTCAGTAACCCTCCCGCCATCCATCCGAGAGAAGGGCCAGGTGATGGGATCCGGGTCAGGTTGTGGGAAAGTGACTCCAAGTCTCAGTGACTGCCACCTGCAGGCACTGGCACCTCTAGTTCAGCAGCTGGGGGTCGCGGTGTCCCCCCCTCCCCACCCCGCTCCGTGAGGTGCCAAGAGACCTGAGTGTACTTTGGTCCTTTCCAGTAGGGTCTGGGCTTCAGGAGCTTCTAGTTGTCCTTGGACACTGCCCGGTGGTAGGGTTTGAGCCACGAAGAGCACGGCCCAACCTGCTAACCAGTGCCCCCAGGGACAGCCTCAGGGAGCCCCTGCTGTCTGAGGACCAGAGGAGCCCAGGCCTCAGCACTTCCTGCTGCTGTTCTTAGGCGGAGCGGCCTGGGTCAGGGCCTCTAGTTTTGTATTTGAGGTTAAAGGGGGAAAAACAGAGTAATTCCTACTAGGTCAAAATTGTAGGTAGCCTATTGTCAGAAGGGCGCTCTTCCATCATTGCAGGATGAAAAGGATGCCCTGGGTGCTCTTTAAAGGAAAGCAAACAATCCTTTTAAATTTGTCAGTAACCGTGATGCATGTTTTACTTTTCTAGTTCATTGTTACTTTTCTAGTTCACTTTTTGAGGCTTAGCTCTTAGGAAACTGTGAAAGCTGCCCCATCCATGCTTTTAGCACTGGAATGGGGATTTTATGTTGACTCACCCATGATTTTAAGCTCTCGAGGGTTCACAGGGAGCATCTTCTGTGAACGCTAACACGATGTCTCTGTCCATTCTGGCTCCTCATCCCGGTACACAGAGAGTCGCATGTTCCCCTAGAGCTGGAAAGCATCTGACCACCCAAAACCCCTAAAAGTGTACAAATGCGGCTATGTGGGCAAAGGCAACTGTTTTTGAGAACTTTTCCTTCAAAATCACCTGCAGAAGGCGCTTCCCGGGTCTGTCACATGTGAGGATGGATGAAAGTCATTGGAAGCTGGTAATTTAAGTATCACCCCCAAGAGTGGACAGCAAATTGTGCCCCAGAGTCTGAGATTTGGAGGGACAAACAGTGAGGACACTACAAAGAACCCTTGTTCCCTTAATGAGGGAGCCTCAAAGGTGCGTGTGGTTCAGAGAGGGACCCAGGGGCGGGGACAGGGTGCTGTCAGCCCACAGGTGCCAGGAGTGAGGCCCGGCACTGTCCAGTCCCCAACCAGTCCATTTCGGTGGGAGTAGATTCATACTTAAGAAATAAAGCCATGGTTTATGATTCTGAAGATAAAGAGAGACTCCTATGAGAGAATATATGTATATATTTTAATGTATCTTTATTGATTTTGGAGAGAGGAAGGGAGAGGGATCTCCTGGATCCCAGGTCGATGCTCAACCACTGAGCCACGCCGGCCACGCAGATGCACCCCTTCTCAGGGTTCTGTCAGCACCCCCTGGGTGGCTGGAGGTGCTCCTGGTGGGAAGTCTTGAGACCGGGACTGATCCCTGCACGTTCCCCTGAATACACAACTGTGGAAAACTAGTTGGCTCAGCATCCAACCAGCCCTCTCGAGAAAACAGTGCAGTGACGGGCATGCTCAGAGGACAAGGACACGTTATACTGCAGAGGTCCTTCAGGTACCATGAACTGTATCTGAGCAGATAGCTCTGACCCCTGCAGAGGACCCCGCCTCAAGTTGACCGCAGGCATCTGAGGTCCTGGGTCCCCAACCCTCCTCACCGCCTTCCTCACTCCCTTGGGCCCAGCCAGCTCCAAGGACACCTTGGACACCTGCCTCTCCCCCCTTCCGTCAGGCAGCCCAACACCCACCACCAGGCCGCTGCTCAGCCTCCACTCGCTGCCTCCTTCCTGTGCACTGACTCCCAATTGCAGCCTGGGGGTCAGAGGTCTTGGGGTACTGGGGAGATGACAGTTTGTGTTTCGAGGGCGCTTCCGGGAGAAGCTGAAATTACACGACCCAGACACACCTTGGGGAAGGAGCAGCACCAGTCTCGCCCTGGTCGGGAGCCAGACATTGAAAACCCTGGCTCTCAACCTGGAAACCCGGAGCCCTGGTCTCTCTCCTGTGCTCCTTCCAACACCTGCTGCCCTCCTTTCCCACCCTTCCCCCAGGAAGGAGTTTGGGAACCCTGCTCAGCTCCGACACCAAGCGCAGACCCCTCCCCTGCACTACCCCTTTCCCCCACCTCCTCCCTCCTTAGGGTCTCTACCCGCCTTTTTCTAGCCCACCTGCACCTGCGTGTCCCTCAAGCCCTCCCATCCCTCCTTGCTCTCTAGGCTCCCGGTCCCCCAGTGGCCGCCAGTCGCCTTCTCCCAGCTCTCCCAGGGTCCGATGCCCCTTCCCTTGGGGCTGCCAAGTCCTAAACTGTGGGCCTCTAGTCATAAGTGTCCCACCTTTCTCCCTCTACCTGTTTTTAAGGACTCACACCCCTCAACCCCCACCCATGCCCCTGTACTTTTTCCTTCCTTTTTTTCCTAAATGTTTTCCTGTGTTTCCCCCCCACCTACAGGCGTGCACACCCCACCATGTGTTCCCCAAATCACTTGTTTGGGCCCACGATCAAAGTCACCCATCTGAGTCTTCAAGAATCTAACTCTTTCTTCCAAAAAGCCACCCTGCCTCTCAAGACCACACCCGGGTCTGGAAGAATGGCTCCCTCTTTCTCCCAACCCCTCCTCCAGCTCCAGGGACTCCTCTGAGGGTGGGCCCACCATTCAAACCCCACCCCAATTTGGAGTCCTTCGCTTCCCCTGCACACTACCTCCCCTCCTAATACCTTCTACATGCCCTTCACCGACACCAGAGTAACAAACTCTGCCCCTCCTTTCCTCTCTTCCTCTTTAATGATTACAGTCACCATGGAACTCTGCCCTTCTTGCCCACTCTTGCAGCCCCCTGGTCTCTGAAGGCCATCTGGCCTGCAGGTCTCTCTAGCATTTTCTCTATGCTCAGAAGCTAACCAGAGCCAACAAAGCCCAACAGAATGTCAAAGATAGGGTCTATTTCCCAATACCCTGTATCCTGTTTGTGGTCTCTCTTTGAAACAGGCATACAAAGTTTTTGAAA
The DNA here is from genome assembly GCF_054644295.1 of Miniopterus natalensis. NCBI lineage: Eukaryota > Metazoa > Chordata > Mammalia > Chiroptera > Miniopteridae > Miniopterus > Miniopterus natalensis. The sequence goes on from NC_142083.1 coordinate 88,139,598, forward strand.
ATGACATAGAAAGCCAAGAAGGTCTCCTGTGTTGTGGCTGAGCCCCTGGAGGGCACCCGGTGATCACAGGGCAGTGGAGGCATTAGGAGCGCATACCCAGGTGGACATGTGACTGTCTAGTAGAGACTCCCCACTCTTCCGCCTCTTTAAGGAGTCCTTACACCCCATACACCCCACACAGTGTCAATAACAGAATATCTTGAAAGATTTTTGCTTCTGCTTTCTTACATGGAGGCAAAGATGCAAGTGGAATTGTACAGTGTTGGTGGTTAGGGTCCTTCCAGCTCTCTAGCCAGGAGTGGGTCATTCACCACACGTGTGATTTTTTAAAAAATATATCTTTATTGATTTCAGAGAGGGAGGGAGAGGGAGAGATATATAAACATCAATGCTGAGAATTATTAATCGGCTGCCTCCTGCACGTCCCCTACTAGGGATCGAGCCCACAACCCAAGCATGTGCCCTGACCAGGAACCGAACCTCGGTCTCCTGGGTCATAATTCAATGTACAACTGCTGAGCCTACAGGATTGCTCTACCCAGCAAAGCTGTCATTTAGAACTGAAGGTCAGATAAAGAGCTTCCCAGACAAGAAAAAGCTAAAGGAGTTTATCACCACCAGACCAGCACTACAGGAAATGTTGAAGGGTCTTCTTTAAGGAGAAGAAAAAAGATGCAAAGTATGAACAATAAAATGGCAATAAATCCATATCTATCAACAAATGAATCTAAAAATCAAAATAAATGAACAAGGAATCTAATGAACAAAATAAACTGATGAATAAAATAGAACCCTAGGCATGGAAACATGGAACAGACAGGAATCTCAGAGAGAAGGGGGAGAGGGGCCGGGAAGAGATTAACCAAAGTACTTATATGCACACATGCATTACCCCTGGTCACAGACAGCAGGGTGCTGAAGGCCTGGGGCAGGGTGGGATCCGGGTGGAGGGGCACAGTGGGGGGGAAAAAGGAGGGGACATCTGTTCTACTCTCAACAATAAAGATTGAACTTAAAACAGAATGGATATACAGAGCAGTTAAGAGAATCCTCACAGTGGTTTCTAGATCTGTAGGTAAAAGCTATCACTGTAGGAAAAACAAACGATGCTTAGTGAAGGCTTCTCAATCACTCTCTCTCCTCCACTAACAATTCAGTAAAAGAAAAACGTATCGCGTCCCAGGGCAAATGAGAGAGATTAGAGCCATCATCCAAATGAAGGATACAGGGGTCACGGTTCCCGGCATACCCCCATTTAATTCATTAGTATCTCCAAAACCCAGATGGGTAATGGCAGATAACACTGCATTACCACAAACACAACCTAATTTAAACAAAACTTGTCATTTTGTGACAAATGTTGTATGATAACTAGAGCAGCTAACCATTCACATACATGCTAGGCAGCTGTTGATCTGAAAACAGTCTTTCCAAAACTCACCAGGAACTGGTTCAGCAACAGTGTGCGTTTACAAGGCACCAAAACTACCCATTCATGGTCTCTCACTCTCCACCTGGGTAGCCCACAGGATTCTGGGCAATTTCAGGACATCACATTGGTCCATTACAGCGATTTTCAACCTTTCTCATCTCATGGCTCACAAACTAATTACTAAAATTCTGAGGCACAACAAAAAATATATTTGTTGCTGATGTGACAAAAAAATAGGTATAATTTTGATTCCTTCACACCACATGGCTATTGTCATGTTGGCTGTTGCATTTTTTTATTTGACAATCTAAAGGAAAAGAAGTCAGTCGCCCTGACTAGATAGTTAGGTAGTGCATGCTTTAAAAATCCTTGCAGCCCACTGGTTGAAAATCGCTGGTCCATTATAGTGATGACACACGATGAGCAGACTATCTGAACCAGAAATTGCAAGTATTCGGAATGCCTGAGGAAGACCCGGGGCCTTATCTTCCTTGATGGTCAATGACAACAGCCAAGGCAATCAGATCCACTGACAAGAATGATGCCACTGACAGAATCAGCTCCAGCGATCAGCAATTTAAGCAAAGTGTGAGAGTTCCATGAGCTATAGGTATAATAGGCAGCTAGACAGACACGAGCAGAGCAAGGATGATGGGCCAGGTAGAGAAGCTCACCAGGGCACAAAGCCCTGGGTGCCTAGCAAGGGGCAAAACTGGGGGAAAAGGACCTCACCCCCAGGGTCACCTTTCCTCCCCCAGCACATTGCTAGTCATGTGGTTTGGACTCCTGACCTTTTATATTGATGGTCCTGCGGTTTACACCCCCTGGCATTTCCTCCCTGAAGGTAACATCTAGTCCTAAGTTGTATTTCAGCTGCCAAAACCAGAAAAGCAGCAAAATTAGACAAGTGACACCATGGCTGCCCCACGACCAGTTCTATTGCCTAATGACCCCCTGCCCAAGCGCTGGCCAACCAGTGGGGACCAGGACCCTGAAAGAGCACATCTGGAAATCTGATATTCTATTCAGATCCTACCCTGAGACACCCCCCCACCCCAAGATTTCCACTTGCAAGAGAGAGATAAATACCCTCAATGCAAAAGACCCAGGGTGCCCTCTCCCACCAGGGAGCACGCCCATGCCATTCCCTTCCCCTTCCCCCACAGACACGTATCTCCTAAACTCCAACAGATCCCATGAGACTTGCAACAAGGGGAGCAATGGGCAATGGCAGCTTGTCCCTGGCTCACCCCCTGAACCTGTCTCCGAGGCCCCATTTTCTCTGACTTCCCAGGGAGCCAAAGCCGCCCTGCCTGGGCTCTCCTGTTGCTCCTTCTAGGCCCTTCCTTGGTTCACTGCCCTGAGTTGTTTTTGCTGCAGCCAATAAATTCTTGCTTGCTTTGATGCACTTTGTCTCTTGAATAGAATCTTTCATTCAAGGAGAAAAGAACTGAGGTCGCTCCTCTTGCCGATAACACAGGGACGTGCACATCTGCGACCATTCAGGGATCTGCTACATCTATGAGGCTTTTAGGGCTCCATTAGTCTGGGCCATGCGGAACGTACCCTCCAGAGTAAAGGACCCGTTGCCGCACTTGAACCTCTATCTAATCCATGTTAGAAGGATGAAAGGCCAGTTTTGAAGCCACTGGTGGGACCTAATAAGAGAATAACATGCAGATGCCCAGGGTGTGGAGCAAGGCCATGTTTCTACAGCAATAGAACAACATTCCTGACCTGCTTCTAGCTTCAGGAGACATGGAGGATGAACATGCCCGGTAGCAAGAACTGCTGATCATGGCCTGGGTTCTATCCCACCCACCAACCTAAGGACAGGTGGGAGAGCAGCATCCACAAGTGGAAGTGTTACAGCCTGGATTAGACAAGGACAGGTGGCCAAGACAATTGGCACCTACCGGTCTAGCACTGCGACCTGTCACACATCTCTCCCCTGCAGACTCACAGAAGTTCACTCTGACAAGTCAACAAAGAAGGGAAAGGGGACACATGCTCCAAAATGATGCTTTACCTCGATCCCTGACGCAGTCATAGTTTACCCACCTGTCAAAACTCCTGTTCAGCCTTACACACTCAGGTACAAATGCTTGGGACGTGGTTAGCTTGTTTATTGAAATAAAGGAGGATTTTGAAAAGAGGGCAGCATTTTGCTTTTCTGTAGCCCACCCATCACCTTCCCCAGACTGCCATCCCAATTCCTTTTCGAGTCTGATTACCTCACACTCAAACTCCCTTCCTGAATCAAGTCCCCAAACACCCTCAGCTCATCTTCTGTGTTCATGGCCTCCTCAGTTTGCCAATCCCTCATCGCTCTCCAGACCCATAGAACTCCCCCCCACACACACACATTGGATGCCCCTGTCCCTCTCCCACTTGGCTTTTCTCTCATGGCCCCTGTTGGCCTGTACATCTGGGGCTCCCTCTTGTTCCCAACGTCAGAGCACTAATCTGAGTTTTCTTCCTTTCTTTCTTTTTTAACATGTCTTTATTTATTTTAGAGAGAGGAAGGGAGAGGGGAAGAGAGAGAGAGCAACATCAATGATGAGTCATTGATCGGCTGCCTCCTGCATGCCCCCTACTGGGAATCGAGCCCGAAGCCCAGACATGTGCCCTGGCCACTATTGGAACTGTGATCACCTGGATCATAGGTTGATTCTCAACTGCTGAGCCACGCCGGGCGGGTTCATGTGAGTTTTCAAGTCCTTGCCCATTCCTCCATTCTCCATATTGCACCCCTAAATCCATCCCAATCTAGAAGAGCAATACCTTGGACTTCAAGGAGGAAATTTCAATTGTTTCCCTCCCCAAAATGGTAGGTCCACCTCCCATTCAGGGTCCTCATCTTCACCCTTAAGTCCCTCCTCCAAAAAGCCCTCCTCCCTGGCACTGGACCACTCACCTAATCCCAAATCTATCCAACATCCCAAACCCCACCCAGGCTTTACAATTGGCTTATCCCGACTACACAGGAGCCCATCCCTCCATGCCATTCCTTGCTGCCCATCTCTGGTCTCAACTCCTCACCTCTGGGTCAGATCCTCTAGGATTCAACCCAATGCTCGCTGGCCATCAGGAGGGACAAGCAAGACAACTCACAGGGTAGAAGCTCTTTCTCAGCTTCTGAGTGGTTTTTGCACTGTTTCAGATAGGCACGGCGAATCTGTGAAACGAACGGAGACCAGTGATTCCAGAGCAGGAGGGTCTTGCAGGCCAGGGGTTCTCACCGATTTTCCCTGCGCAGTTTTGACGCCTGCTTTTGGAGCAGGCACTCCCTCCGGGCCTCCGCATCACAGAAAGAGTCAGTCAGGAACTTGAGCAACTTCCTCCCCTTCCTCTGATGGCCCTGCGGGCCACTGCACTGCTCAGGCCAAGGGTGCCCCTGGTACCCCTGTTCCAAGTGTGGCCGCCAGATGGCGGGACTGGGGAGGAAGGAGAGGCTGAGCCTGGAGAGCCTCCTTTGAGGCCGAGCTGGCTGGGCCGCTCTGTTCTGTCCTTGGTCTGTGATCACCCCTCCCTCCCTACCCCCCAATGCTTCTTGACTCACTAAATTCGCCTTTCAGAACTTCCAAATTCTGCATTTGGGATTCCCAGATTTCCCTCCTTTTTTTCCCCAAATTCTTCCTTCTAATCAACCCTAAACTGTCTCTTTGATTTAGCGAAACATTCTTGGTTTCCCCAAATTCTCCGCCTATTTCTCCCCACCAATGCTTATTTTCTTTCAAAGTCTCTATTATCCGACCCCTTCATTTTCCACAAATGTCCCCAAATTCTCCCTGGAGTCTTCCTGCACAACTGATTTATTTCCCTAAAATATAACCTTAATTTGTTTAAATTGCTGTCAAACCGCCCTTAAATTCTTTCTTTAATTTCTCATTTCCCCCCAGAACTTGGCCCAAACCCTTATTTTCCCTAAAAATTCTTCATAAGCTCCCAAACTCTTATTTTACCCATTTCTTTCTAAATTCCTCTCCACAATACTGCAAATTCTCCCCTTAATTCCTTGGAACTCCCATACTTCTTGGTTCCCCGACCCGACGACCATGCCTTTGGTTTTCCATCAGAATTCCTAACTCTCCCATGAGTCTCCCTCGCCTGCATTCCTTGGAGTCCTCTTTCCCTTGCAGGTCCCACTCCCACTCTCTTTCTTCGGGTTGTTTCGGGGGTTTTGGTTAATCCTTACCCGAGGATATTTTACCCCCGTTGCTTTTTTAGAGGAGAGATTGGTTGGCTGCCTCCAACAGGGGATGGAAGCAGCAACCCAGGTACGTGCCCCCCCGGGAATCGAACCTGCGACCCGTTGGGGCGGGGACAGGGGGGCGATGCGTTAACCCGGGAGCCGCACTGGCCAGAACGCAGGGTCCGCTCCACGGCTCGTCGACTCCCTTATCCCTCCCTCTGATTGGCCGGGTGTGCCATTTCCGGAAGACATCTCCTGCTTCTGCATTGGTTTCTCTCTGCCAAACGCCCGCCCCCCCTCTTCCTCCCGGAAGCTCCTCAGCAGCCTGCAACCTGCGCTCTCCCTCCCGGGCTCCCAAGAGCCGCGTGTCTACACTGGCAGCGCGAGGCCTAGCCGGGAGGCCTCCTGCTGCCCCACGCTCCTTGCTTCCCGGGCGCCGACACTGGCCCTGAAGGCGGAGGCAGCTGAATGGACTTCCATTTCGGGGCTCTAGGAACTCCGATCACCTACCGCCCTGGGCGCCGCCGTCTTGCTGAGATTAGGTCACTGGAAGGGGCCGGTCCGTTTTACCAGCCCGCCTGGCTCCGTGTTTGACGTCTTTTTGGGTCACGCTCCCCTCTTGAAGGCGCTTGCATTTTTTACTCTTTTTTGGGTTCAGGGATTTCTCTGAGTGCCCTCTCTGTAGGCTTTGTAGTGGGACTCTAGCCTTTTCCTAGGAGAGGGTGGGCAGTCCTTCCAGTGAGAGCACCTTCCCTTCCTCTGACTGAAGTCAGGGTTCCCCTGAGCCTCCCTGTTCTCCAGCTCTCGCTCGCTCCCTCCTTGCAATAGGGAATTCAGTGCCCCCCAAATTGCCCAGCATTATTTTCCCCTGGGAAAAAGATCGAGCGGGTGTCGAGGTTAGACTTCAGGGTAAGGGGTGGAGAGGAGATCTCAAGATTAGTGCTGTGAGCCTTTTCGCAACGGGTTTGCCGCCAGAACACAGGTGTCTTGAAAACCACCACTAACAAACCCAAAATGGGAAAGGAAAAGACTCATATCAACATTGTCGTCATTGGACACGTAGATTCCGGCAAGTCTACCACTACTGGCCGTCTGATCTACAAATGTGATGGGATCGACAAAAGAACCATCGAAAAATTTGAGAAGGAGGCAGCTGAGATGGGGAAGGGCTCCTTCAAGTATGCCTGGGACTTGGATAAACTGAAAGCTGAACGTGAGCGTGGTATCACCGTTGCTATCTCCCTGTGGAAATTCGAGACCAGCAAGTATTATGTGACCATCATTGATGCCCCGGGACACAGAGACGTCATCAAAAACATGATTACAGGCACATCTCAGGCTGACTGTGCTGTCCCGATTGTTGCTGCTGGTGTTGGTGAATTTGAAGCAGGTATCTCCAAGAATGGGCAGACCCGTGAACATGCCCTTCTGGCTTACACACTGGGTGTGAAACAACTGATTGTTGGTGTTAACAAAATGGATTCCACTGAGCCACCCTACAGCCAGAAGAGATACAAGGAAATTGTTAAAGAAGTCCGCACCTATATTAAGAAAATTGGCTACAACCCTGACACATTAGCATTTATGCCAATTTCTGGTTGGAATGGTGACAACGTGCTTGAGCCAAGTGCTAATATGCCTTGGTTCAAGGGATGGAAAGTCACCCGTAAAGATGGCAATGCCAGTGGAACCGCACTACTTGAAGCTCTGCATTGCATCTTACCACCAACTCATCCAACTGACAAGCCCCTGCGTCTACCCCTCCAGGATGTCTACAAAATTGGTGGTATTGGTGCTGTCCCTGTGGGCCGAGTGGAGACTGGTGTTCTCAAGCCCGGCATGGTGGTCACCTTTGCTCCAGTCAATGTTACAACTGAAGTAAAGTCTGTTGAAATGCACCATGAAGCTTTGAGTGAAGCTCTTCCTGGGGACAATGTGGTCTTCAATGTCAAGAATGTGTCTGTCAAAGATGTTCGTTGTGGCAGTGTGGCTGGTGACAGCAAAAATGACCCACCAATGGAAGCAGCTGGCTTCACAGCTCAGGTGATTATCCTGAACCACCCAGGCCAGATCAGTGCTGGGTATGCACCTGTGCTGGACTGTCACACAGCTCATATCGCTTGCAAATTTGCTGAGCTGAAGGAGAAGATTGATTGTCATTCTGGGAAAAAGCTGGAAGATGGCCCTAAGTTTTTGAAATCTGGTGACGCTGCCATCGCTGATATGGTGCTTGGCAAGCCCATGTGTGTTGAGAGCTTCTCTGACTCTGGGCCGTTTTGCTGTTCGTGACATGAGACAGACAGTTGCTGTTGGTGTCATCAAAGCAGTGGACAAGAAGGCAGCTGGAGCTGGCAAAGTCACCAAGTCTGCCCAGAAAGCTCAGAAGGCTAAATGAATATTATCCCCAATACCTGCCGCCCCAGTCTTAATCAGTGGTGGAAGAACAGTCTCAGAACTGTTTGTCTCAATTGGCCATTTAAGTTTAATAGTAAAAGACTGGTTAATGATTACAATGCATCGTAAAACCTTCAGAAGGAAAGGAGAATGTTTCCTGGACCATTTGTGTGTGTGTGTGTGTGTGTGTGGCAGTTTTTAAGTTATTAGTTTTTAAAATCAGTTATTAGTTTTAGTTAGTTATTAGTTTTTATTTATTAGTTTTTAATGGAAACAACTTGACCAAAAATCTGTCACAGAATGTTGAGACCCATTAAAACAAAGATTAATGAGGAGAAGGAAAAAAAGATTAGTACTGTGATGTGTGTGTGGCTTCAGTTTGGAGCTCAGAGTGAAGAGTCGATGTGAAGTCTTGAGGATGGAATCATTCATTCATTCACTCATTCATTCACTCCACAAATATTTACTGAGCAGGTACCATGGCGCAGGCACTGCTCTGGGTGCTGAGGTGACCGTGGTGAACAGGACCGACCCAGCCCCATCTCCGGGAGTCAGCATTCCAGGCAGGGAGAGGATGGATAGGAAACACCAGAAGAAGCAAGGTAACTTCAGATAGTATTTGATAAGAGGCAAATACGAACAGGTAATATGATAGGGAGTGACAGCGGTACAGGGCCATTGGCAAAAGCCTCTCTGAAGACATGACATTTAAGTGGAGGATAAGAAGGAAACGGCCATTCAAACATCTGGGAGGAAAGTGTTCCAGGCAGGGTAGCAGCCAGTGCAAAGGCCCAGAGGTGGGAACCGTCTTGAAGACAGAGGTGGAAGACCAGGTCAGGCAGGTGGGCCGGGAGCTGACTGTGCAGGCCTGGTAGGATTTTATTCCCTTCTCAGGACAGTGTCATCTAATTTACATTTTGTAAAGATCAATTCTGCCAGGTGGGAAACAGATCTTAGAGGGCGGGGGGGGGGGGGGGGGGGGAGGGGGCCGCAAAGAGGCTACTATACTCATCCAAACCAGAGATGAATGGAGACAGGAGCAGAGATGGGGCAACGGAAATGGTGAGAAGTACTCAGATTATGAATCTCTTTTTGAGTTGGAGCCAGCACCTTGAGAAACTACAAGGACAGTGCTGCCACTCAGAGAGATGGGGAAACTGGGGAGTAGCAGGTGCTTGGAAGGACAGGTGTGGTAGGCTGAGATGACCCCCCCTCAAATATCCATGTTCTGATCCCTGGAACCTGTGAGTATGTCACTATCAGTGATACGCAAAAGATGTGGTTAAGTTAGAAATCTTGAGATGGGGAGATTATCCTGGGTAATTGAGGTGGGCCCAATGTAATCATGAGGATATTATAAAATGGAGGCAGGAAAGTCTTGATGACAGATGGAGGAGCTTGGAGTGATACAAGGAAGGGGCTATGAGCCCGGAAATGTGGGTCGCTCCTAGAAGCTGGTAAAGTTAGAAAATTGATTCTCCCCTAGAGTCTCCAGAAAGAACCCAGCCCTGTGCACCCACTTTAGACTTGTGACCTCTGGAGCTGTAAGAGAATAACATTGTGCTGTTTTAAGCCACTAAGTTTGTGGTAATTTGTTAAAGCAGCACTGGGAAACTAATACGGTGGGGTAGGTCCCAATTGAGAGTTCTGTTTTGACCATATGCATCTTGAGACATCCAGGTGGAGATGCTGAATAGGGGTCTGAAGCTCAGGAGGGAGGTCAGACTGGAGTCAGGGACTTTGAAGCCATTGACACATCAAAGGAATTTGAATGTCCTGGGCCTGACAGAGGGGCTCTAGCAGAGGGAGGCCTGCAGTGTGTTCCAACCTTTTCCCTGCAGGGCCCAGTGCTGAAAGTGATACCATCTGTGGGCAAGTCTAGAGTCAGCAGAGTTGGCTGCTCAGTGAAATACCAGCAGCCCGGACATTGAGGCAGCCCAGCCGAGGGATCATTCTCTTGGAAGCCATTCCTGGCTCCTCAGGCACACTGATTGGGAAGCCCTGGATGGCTTGAGTGGAGAAAGGCAAGGACGAAGTTGGGGTTTGAGGATGAGTGTTGGGACCTGAGACCCAGGAGAGGGCTACACAGGATGAGGCCAGGCATCAATAGACATCAAAGACAGGGAGGGGTTATTCCTGGGAAGAGACATGGAGGGGTGGAGTTGGATGCTTGTAAGCGGAGTTGAGATTAGGCTTCAGAAAGAAAAAAATGCTGATTCTCACTGAAGAATGGGCTTTGGGATGCCATGTCAGACCCTTCCACTGCCCTTTATTTTCCCCACCCCTCAGGTCTCCAGGGGGCTGGGTCATTCTGGGCCTTGCTACTTCCTGTTCTGTGCAGCCACTGCTCAGGGACTATGGAGCTGTGGAGGCAGCTGAGGCAGGCTGGACTGGTGCCTCCAGGGCTGGGTCCAACCCCCAGGGCCCTGAGAGGTGCCCCCCCATCAGGGAGAGCTGACCAGACCCTCATGTCCCCAGGGGCAGACACTGAAGGTGCCAGGGAGAGTCTGCTGTGGATCTGGGAGGAGTTGGTGAGTGAGGAATTTGGAGGGGCAAGAGATAGAGTAGGGGTGGGGGAGAATTAATTAATTAATTAATTAATTAATTAATTAATTAAAGGCAATGTGTGAAAATAGAAAGGGCCAGAGATTGAAAGACAGAAATTGAGAGACGGAAATTGAGAAATAAAGCCAGGGACACACACACAGAGAGAGAGAGAGAGAGAGAGAGACCCAAAGAGAGGTAGACACATAGACCCAAAGAGTGAGAGGCAGGAATAGAGACAGACACAAAGAGAGACCCAGAAAGAGATGGAAATGGAAAGCAGAGATTGAGGACAGAGACAGAGACTCAGATTAAATCTAAGAGACAGAGAGATGGAGACAAAGGCAGAGAAATACAGGCAGACAGAAAGACGGGGTATGGAAAGACATAGAAACAGACAGACAGGTGGAGACAGGGAGATGGATACCAAGCGAGGGAAACGAGAGACCAAGAGATTAAGAGTCAGACACACACAGAGAGACGTAGAGACAGGGAGAGACAAATGGAGAGAGAGCGACAGATCAAGAGACACCGTGAGAAGCAGGATGGCAGATAAGGTCCCGGGACACAGCAAGGACCTGCCCAAGAACATGGTATAGGTAGTAAGGTGATGGGAACAGGGACCACTGTGATGGGATTTTACAGTGGACGAGAAAGATTGGGCTCAACTCCAAGTACAGCATGGGCAAGTGGAAATTTATGGTGTAGGAGCCGCTGGGGGACAGTGGATAGAAAGTTACATCAGCAGGAAGGGGGCATTTTGGGTCAAGCGACTCAGCAGGATTCCTGCTGAAGACAGGCCACGGTGATCAGACATCACCTGGGAGATGTGGGAGGTGAAGAACCAGACTAGATAAGCTATGGAGAGCGTTCAGGGATGGAGGATGGGGATTATTGCTAAGACTGCATTTTACGAGGCGGTGCACAGGTGGGCCTACGGGAAGTTTCAGGAGCCTGACTAAAGTTAGGTCAAGCAAAGACTCTGTCAGGTCCTGAGCTGGGACCTGCTTCCACCCAGGTTGGGGGGCATGCTCTCTGGGGTGGAATGCCCATGACTCTCCCTTCCCTCCTGCAGGAGAAACTTTGAAGAGCGATATCCAGCTGCTGGGCCAGCTGTGTAGCCTGGGGCTGGAGACCCGGTGCTGTGGGAGGAGCTGGTTGCCTTCCTAGAAGAGGCCCAGGATGAAGAGCCTGAGGGGAAGCAAGAGGAAGGACACCTGGGGTCTCCTGTCCGGCCTCAGCCCCCCGCCCCCCGGACTTGGAGAGGACTATGTGGGGCCCTGCCAGAGTGTTTCCCATGGGCATATGGCATTTTACACTAAGAAGAGGGGTGCTTTGCAGGCCAGATCAACCTGCAAAGGTTCTGAAGCTGCCCACAGTGAGATTCAGGGATCGGCCTGTGAGCTGTGGGCGTGTTTGAAGATGATGTGGGAAGTTTGCAGAAAACCTGTAGGCGGATTTGCAGAGGTGCTGCAGGAGTGTTGCAGGGAACCTGTGGGTCTTTGCAAGTAGAATGGAGATGCTTGCAGATGAGGTTTTAGATGAAGGCTGTCCACTGGCTCCATGAGGCTATTGAGCACTTGAAATTGGCTAGCCCTCACTGGGGTGCCCTGTAAGTGTAGCATACACGCTGAATGGTAACTTTTCAAAGGCTTTAGTATGATAACAAGAATATAAAACATTTCAATCTTAAAAATTAGTTACATATTGAAATGAAAATATTTTGACTATATTGTGATCCATAAAATATTACTAAAACAAATTTCACCTGTTTAAGGTTTTTTTATTGTGGTGAAATATACATTAAAATTCATGATTTTAACTTTTTTTTTAACCGTTACCAGAGGATATTTTTTCCATTGCTTTTCAGAGAGAGTGGAAGGGAGAGAGAGAAACATCGATGTGAGAGAGACATATCGATGGGTTGCCTCCCTCACGTGCTCTCGGAGTATCAGTGATTGAGCCGTCAACCCAGGTACATGCCCTTGAGTGGAATTGAACCCGAGACCCCCTAGTCTGCGGGCCAATGCTCTAACCACTGAGCCAATCTGGCTAGGGCGCTCATGAATTTGGAAGGCTACAGTTTGGGAGAGATGCAAATGTCTAGGTCAAGGAAAGTTCCAGATGCCAAGCTCTGTTGCCTTCTCCTTGCGGAGTGAGGCTGCTGCCCACTCCTGGCACGTCGATGTGTTCACCACCCAGGACCCTCACCCTGTCCCCAGTGTCTAGAGTTTTTCCTGGGGTTACCTCATGTAGACATGATTTTTTTCATTCTCAACCATGTGATAGAACCCAGTCTGCAGCTTCCCCTACCCTCTGTGGAGGTCAGGCTGACCCCAAGCCCCAACCTTCTTGTCACTTCATTAGTCTTTCTGGTGATCCACTCCCTTCAGGATCTTGTTGGTATGAACTCAGGTGTAATCTAAGTGGTTCACACATGACAAAGACACTACTATTATGAGAAAATGCCAAGAGTTTTAGAAGTTACCTCCCAGGGAGCCATGGAGAAAGACCAGACAAATCATTGTACAGAGCCCAAGTCTGTACTTTTGGAATTCATTTGGCATTCATTTGCTCCAAGCTTCCAAGGGCTATCTCAGGGTGCCTATACCCTGGGGCCATTGCCAATGGGTTAAATCATGCGTGATAGGAGTTTGTCCCTTATTGACAAACTCTCTATTCAAGTTTATAGTTTCTCATCCTCAGAATCCTCCAAGTCCTGGCTCCCAGGAATACTCTCCTGACCCTTCTCGTGCATGGTAGTCTGATTCTGTAATTCCTTTGTCGTATAGTCCCTCCCCTCCTGTTAGCCAGTGCAAAACAGTTCCTTCTGGTTATGCTGAGATTTGGCCCTAGTTGGTTGGTGACCAGAAGGGCTGGTGGGTCCAGCTTGTGACGGGCCCTGCATTGTCTTATAAGGCAACCTTGTCTTGCCTCATTGGAGGCATCAGCATAGTCTTTCAGAAAGCAGGGTGTGTTAGTTTTCTATTGTTGATGTAACAAGTTACCACAAACGTAATGATTAAAATAACACAAACTTATGAGCTTACAGTTTTGGAGGTCAGAAGTCAGAAATGAATCTTAGATGGTCATAATAAAGGTGCTGGCAGGTCTGATTTTTTTGTTTTGTTTTTTTTTTTTTGGAGGCTTTAAGGGCAGATTCTTCACTTGCATTCATTGGCTCATGGCCCCTTCTTCCATATTCAAAATACAAAAGCCAACCTCTGCCTCCACCACATCCCCTTCTGACACTGCCCCTCCTGCCTCCGTCTTGTACAGTCCCTTGTAATTATATGGGGCCCATATCCCACTTTCTCTGGAGATGTAAACACAGGTGGTCTAACTCCCAATACGTGGCTATACCACGGTGAGGGTCGAGAGACACTTTAGTTCAATGAGACAGAGCCAATAATTCAAGTTTCAAGAAGGGAGACAGAGACAAACACAAAGCAAATCACACAGGGTTTCTTTACCAGTTCCCGATGGTTCTCGGCACCAGCAGGCCACCCGGAGGATCCGCCGAAAGATACACACACGGGGATGCGGCCGCCACGGCGTCGGTCACTGCAGCCCTCTGTAAGCTCTGGCAGAGAGGTGCAGGGCAGAGCAACGCAGGGGCAGCTTTCCCGGAGCTGGGGACAAAGTCTGTGGGGAGCAGACAAGCATCCAAGGATGTGGCCGAAAAGCTCCTGCTTTTAACAGTTCAATTGAAGGTGTGGTGCATCTTCGGTGTGTCTTATCGGGGTCCGACAGAGCTCGGGGCCTGGTTGGAGGCTGGGGCTACAAAGTGTTAATCTTATCGTGGCACGCAGGCCTCACAGCTACACTCAGTCACACAAGATGGAGTTACTTATGTCAAGTCTAATACACACATCAAACTTAGATTCCTGACTCTAATACACACACAAATCTATTTCTATAACAGTTCACCTGGTGATTCCCGGGGATTTAGTCCAAAGGAATCAGACTAAAAAGGTTTCTCCTTCCGGGGAAGAAGAGTAAAAATCATCTTAAGAAAGAGATAAAGCAAAAAGAAACAAGCAAAACCAAGAGCAATTTCCTTAATCAGAGTCCAAGTATTTTGTAAAGAAAAAAATCCATGTTGAATGAGGGTCACGGGGTTCAGCGCGTTCCAGTTGGGAGTGCAGGGTACCATTCTCCAAAGTGAGAGGGGGGTATCTCCGAGATGGCAGGTGGTGTGTAGTTTCCTGACGTCCTCCTTGGTCGCGATGGTCCCAGCATTTGGTACGTAGACGATGTGATGTAGTTTGTCTATTGGCTTCTTGAGTTGTTGAAGCGTCTTCTTAGTGAGACCCTCAAGTTGTGCTAACTTAGTAGAAGATTTGTTAAGGGTAGGCGGGGCGGTATGATGCTTGGTAGTTAGAGTAGGGACAAGGGGCATAGAAGGGTGCCAAAAGATAGTTGAAGATTCTGTATAAGTAGTATAATGTGTGACATTATTTATAGAAATGTTCATAGCATTAGTAAGGAGAGAGCAATTATTGATGCCTTGAAATGTTGACATCCAAAAAGGTCTTAGGTCCAAGTAGGAAAAGTTAGAGAAACAAATTACCCAATTATGTCTTCCTAAAGAGTAGAAAGTGGGTCTAGGCTGATGTGGGATTAAAGCAACAGGAAAAGAGTCTGCATAAAGTGCATTATGAGCAATGAAGACAGTGGGCGAGAATTCAATAAGATCTGATTTTTTGAAGAAGTAGGGATCAACGAACAAAAGATCACCTACAGGTAAGACATAATCTTCCCCTATTTTGGTAGGGATGTCAATAGTGGAGTAGGCTAGGAGATTTTCTCCGCCAATAGTTGTTAGAATAGATATTTTGCAGTCTGCTGTGTCACAACCAACAGGTTTAGAGAAGTCAACTCTTGCAGTAGCATCGCTCCATAAGGGATTAAATCCGGTACCTAACTGCATTAAATTAAGCATGTCTCTGTGGGCCTGAGTCAAATGGTCTTGAATTTTTATGCATTGCCATTTGAATTGATACATTTGGAATCGAATATTGAGGTCCTCTAGGTCCATGTGAAGCTTTTGGATAGCCTCATTCTGTTGTTTAGTTGCTTCAGATAATAATCTGATTTGTTGTTGAGTCTGTGCAGCTAGTGCGTAGGCCGAATCGAAAGAAGATGAGACTAACCTCATGATTTTTGCCTGTTCCATGGCCGTTTCTGACATGAAGACATTTAAGTCACGTGTCAGTTTGTTGATCTTAATAGAATTAGCTATAGATACAGTTAGGGAGAGAGATGCCATTGCAAATGAGGCTGCATCAAGTTGTAGGAGTTTCATAACATTAGAATGAAACACCATATGGTAGGTTAGGATGTAAAATCATGAATTTGTGAATGGAACAGTTGGGGAAAGGGTGGTAATTGTAAGTTAAGTTGTTGTGAAGCGCATGCAGGTATAAGAGAGGTTACAAGAAAGTCGGAAGGTGAAAAGTACAGAGTGGTGCGTTGAATTTGTGGTTTGTAAATAATTCGAATTGGATTATCAGAGTGGGTCATGACAGGAGGTGGTGTTAAAATGGTAGGTGCAGGCTTAATAATACCATATGAATAGATGGAAGGAAAATGTAAAGTCCTTAAACATATGGTGCTATTATAACATCCTCTATAGATAATGCAGGGGTCTAGAGGTGTCTTGGTGAAGCATTGATCTCTCGGGTTTGGTACATGGAAGAAATCAGAATTAGGTAATACTGTGTGGTTAGTAATAGGTGAGTGATGGTGTAGGAAAGCTTTTTTCCATCCTCCTTCGAGGTACATTATCATGTATGATTGATAACCTAGTGATAAACTTCCTGCGATTCTAAAGGTGTTGTGAGTGTTAATCTTTGCACCAAAAGTAGAAAACCAAGAGGTTGGTTTCATTCCATAAGAGACATTTTAAGTGAGATTAATCCTAGGGTCTAATACCTGAGAACAAAGATCCCAGTGAGTTTTGTGTAAAGGGAATGGTGTTGGTCGGGTAACATTTTCAGGAAACTTGTACCATTTCTGCATAGTGTGAGGTGCTGCACTAGTAAGAGTGCCCTGAGTATAATCAAATTTTACTGATATATCCCTATACTTTGTGATAGGAAAAGGGCCATAAGAGTAAGGATGATATCTAAAGGGTGCAGCTTTAGTGTTAATGGAATGTACTGGAATAACACCATATGGTAGGTTAGGATGTAAAATCATGAATTTGTGAATGGAACAGTCATGGTATGTCTGACTTTCCCTTGTTAAATTGATACTAGAGGTGTTACTTCTGAATAAAAATATAGGAAATGTTTGTTGAAATTGGATAGACGAAAATTGGAGTGTGATATTGCCAATAAGTGAGGCATTTAGATTATCGGGTTCTTCCCTTATTAAGATACGAGTAGACTGAAGCCAATTGTGTAAGGTTGTGTCTATTTTTGATGTAAATGTCATTGTACTTGTTGTGATGTTAGAGCAGCCTTGTGGTGAGTATTCAAGAGCTTTTATAGGTGTTTTTGTGCCTGCAATCATAGTACTTACTAGTTGTTTGTATAATATTTCCTTTGCCTCAGCATAAGTGAGTACTATTAAGCATGCCCCTCTGTTTTGGTAAGTTCTATGTGTTTTGGGTAAATCCTAGAGCCGATGGCGTTCTGAGCTTAGATGCTAATGTGGTTGTTTTTTGATAGGTATGTTTCTGTAAGAGTTCCTTCATCGGTTTTGGTAGGAAAGAAGGGTCTCTACAATAAATTGCCTTTTCTATGAATGTAAAGCTTTGATCGAAAGGGTCGGTATTATTGAGAGGAAAAGAATTATTCACTATGCCTGCCGCAAAACAGATTTGATAGATGGGACCAAATCGAGGTGCTTCCCATAATTTGGGTTCTATGGTGAAATCATCATAAGTGACAGGGGAAATTAGATCAGTCAGCACCTGAGGTATATGTCTAAAAGGCCCAAAATTATTGTCCTTCTCTAGGTATTCTTCAGGTGTGATTGTATCATCTAATGGTGTCCTCATATGAGAGGCAAATGCAGCGCCTTCGGAGGCACCCATAGTGCACTCTATTCCAATGCAAAAATTGCCAAAGGTTGGAAAATTTGGAAACTCTGTAAGATAATATTGATAATATGTTATGTCACCTTCCTTTACTGTATGATTAATAGGATGTCCTTCAGGGAAGCCTTCTGGTAATGTGGGATTCAAAATTGGTGGTGAGAAAAAGGGTTTGGGATTCATGAAAGTTGGAGTGGTTGGTGAGGTTTCAGGAGTAGTGGTCTCTATGGTTGAGGATGTTTCTGTTGTTTCTGTTGAGGCGGCTAGATTCGAACTAGTATTGTCCTCATCATCATACTCATAGCCCTCTATATCTGTGTCATCTAGTTCTCCTGTGTTCCAAAAACTCATTAAGTGTTCCATGAAGGGTACTACATTAAAAGTTGCTCTTTGTATACAAGTATTGTTTTCTTCAGCGCTATAAGGGCCTATTGACTGTATTGGCATTATGATGGATCCTCTCCATTGTAAAAGGGTATCATTAGAGACATGATAAGTTATGCCCTGTGGTTCCCGAGATTGAGTGTCAACAATTGATACAGATCTAGTATGTAATGCATCCTGAAACCATTGAAGTTTCACACAGTCTTTAAGTTGTGTGTGATGGTATGCTCTTAGAGTAGTCTGATCTTCATTTAAAGCTTGTAGCTGACAATACTTCTGTGTATAATAACTGGGACATAGTTTATGTGTAGCAGTGTAATATAGAGAAGTGTTGAAATCAAAGTGTCCTATAGTTAGACAAAAAAGAGTATTGTTAGTGAAGATATAAGGAGGGTGAAAGATGTAATGTTGTGGAAGTTGTTCTAAAGTAATGTTATGAAGAGGTGGTTCCATAGTCATAGCTGCTGCTATAGTATTTGGTTTTATAGTAGTAGAAGTAGAAGTTTCAGAAGAAGTTTCAAAAGAAGTAGCTATAGTAGGAGAAATAGTTGTGCCATTGCAGATTTTGAAGAGTATTACAGAAGCTAGAGTTATATAAATGACTCCTCTTCCTCTATCATTTGCATAAGTTCCTCCGATTCTTTTTCTCGTTGGGTAATAGCTGGGTGGAAATGCCATTCTGGGGTTGATTCGGGAGCTCCTAGGCTTCCTAAACAAAGTTGAGTAAGAAATTCTGTTGGTGTGGACAATGAGAGTATCTGAGGTGAATTTCTATCTTCTGCATAAATTGCTTGTTATAGAATTATTGTTATATAATCTTTCAGCATAGAAATCCAATCAATTGCAGCCTGACCTGGTAAATATTCAGAAAGGCTTTGAATATCATTAAGGGTTCCTTGAACTATTTCTATAATTCCACCCGAGAGAGCAGAGCAAATAGGTTGTGGGTAAGCAATCGCATCTAGTAAAGCAATCCTAGTGTACCATGAGGGGTTGATAAGATCAGGATAGAGTCTGTGGTAATGTCTCTGTTGTGGCGGTGGGTTCAGGTGTGAAAGTGGGTAAAGAGGAGTAGAAGGCTGTAAAGGTTGGGTTGCAGTAGGTGCTGAAGGGGTATGAGTAGGAGGTTGTGGTAAAGCCACAATATCAGCAATATCTGGCGATGGAAGAGGAGTAGGATTAGAAAGTTGAATAGTATCAGGTGATGGGGTAACTATGTTTCCTTTGACATTCTGAAGGAATTCGGTTATGTTGAGCTCCCATCGCTCCAGGATAGACCTGTCAGGATACAGACAGTGTGATTATAGAACCAAGATGTGGGGGTAGTGAGGTTGGAAATGATATCATGAATTATTCCTCGAAGATGTTCGGTATCATTAGATGTGATGGGTGGAGTGTATGTTCTCCATTGGCACCACATAAGAGTCAGGGTGCCCATCGCTATGGCGAGGAGTAGAATAAGAGTAAGAAGGAAAGTAACGATTTTCACAACGGTCCCTAAACGCATCCTGTGAGATAAAGACTATAAGGATTTGTAAGAGAAAGAAAGAAGGTATGGCTGATAGAAGTGCGTAAAACAATATGATAAGTGTAGGCTTCAAGTAAAGGGTTGAGAATTGCATATCTTGGTCTGTTGTAAATGTCCCTTGTTATTTACAGTCCAATATAGCGAGGCTCCGCTGTGTGCAATTATTTCCTGTGAGGATAGGGAGCCATCTTTAGGATTTTTGGTTAAGATTTTATAAGGTAAATTTCTATGAATTTTAGGTGTAGGTGGAACAAATTCATAATCTGGGATTTTTTCAAGATGAGGAGCATAAAGTTCTTCAAATGGTGATAACCTCTGTGGTCTAGGTCTGCTATTTAGTAAAAGGGTAGCTCTATCTAACAGCTCTTGTAGAGACGTGAAGTGTCTGTCCATCATCAAAGTTTGAATCTTATGTTTAAGAAGACCATTATGTCTTTCAATTGTACCTGCTGCTGTAGGGTTATAAGGTAAATGAAAATTCCAATCAATATCACATTCCTGTGCTAATTTCTGAACTTTTGCGGCTGTAAAGTGTGAACCTTGATCTGATTCAATGCATTGTGGAGGACTAAAACGGGTCATCCAACTTTGGATTGTTTTAAGAGTAGTATTGGCATCTGGGTGATTAGGACCAATTGCAGTTAGAATTCCAGTGCATACATCTACTAAGGTACAAGCATATTTTTGGGTAAAAGGTACTGTTAATGGACCAATAAAGTCAATTTGTAGAAGTTGATTAGGAAATAAGGGTTTACTAATTCTAGGTGGTTGTAAAGCCCTAAACATCTGAGTTCCTTTACAAGTTTCACAAGAATTTACAGCTGATTTAATATCTTTAATGGGGGTCTTAATATTTCTTTTATAGAACCAATTTATGAGTGCAGAGTGTCCAATGTGTCCTAAATTAGCATGAATCTGTTTAATGAATTGGATTGGTAGAATAAGTTCTTCCTTAGGTTTGTCAACCATGTATTTGCCATCTCTCTTTTTTAACTTGATAGTTGGAATTAGAGGTATAAAATAGTTACCATCCTTGTCTTTCTTAATGGATAATTTGATGGGTAATGATTTAGTTCTATCAAGGATTGTGACTTCTTGATCGGGTGTGAGCCCTTTAGCTAATTGATCTGCTACTTGATTGTGTAATGTAGTAGGTGAGTTGTCTGTAGCGTGTGCACTAACATGTGTGACATATATCTTAATCCTTTCTGAAAATTCATCTAACTTAACCCAGTAAGGTTTGGACCAAATTTCCTTTCCATTAATACTCCAATCAGTTTCTTTCCATTTCCTAGACCATAATATAACACCATTATATACGGCCCAAGAGTCGGTGTAAATATACACCTTAGCTCTATGTTGTTCTACAGAGTCTCACTGCTAGGTATGCTGCAATGAGTTCTGCATGCTGAGCAGATTTGGACTCACCCTTTGCTGTCAGGGCTTGACATGTCGCGGGATTGAAAGCCGCAGCTCTCCAAGTATGTCGGTCGCCGGACACGGAGGCTGATCTGTCTGTAAACCAGGCATTTTTCAAGGTGGGTATTTCGGTCCACGCCCTCCAATGGGTTTTGCCATTGGGGCAAGCTTGTTGGCACGGGTAGGTGGCTCTACCTCAAGCTTGCAAACCTCCTCGGTGAGGAGGGCTGGTTCTCCAGCGCCGCTGGTACTACGCGAATTGATATACCACTTCCATGCGAGTACCTTCTCCTCAATTTGGCTACCTGCCAATTCTTCCGCTGACATATCTAACCATGCCTTGAGTGACAAGGTACTCCTGACCTTAATGGGTTGAAGTCCCGTCAAAGGCTCAGGATGCAATAATGCAGCATACAAAGTCCAAATTAACTTTTCATAAGGGGAGTATTTAAAATGAGAATATGTAAATTTTTTTGGACCAAAATCCCACTGGAATTAATCTGGTGACTTTTTGTAAAGCCCCCAGTGACCATGATCCTGTAGGAAAGCTATGTCTAATACTATCTTATCTCCCGGTCTTATAGACTGGAGGGTAGAAAAGAGGTGTATGTACTCCTTAAGTTGTTGAAAAGCCTCCTCCTGTTCCTCATTCCAAACAAAATCGATTGCTTTCCTGGTGACTTTGTAAATTGGTTTAGCTATGTCTGCTAAATATGGTATGTGTTTCCTCAAGAACATAAATAATCCCATAAGTTGTTGTGCTTTCTTCTTGTTAGTAGGTGATTTTAGAGAATCTAATTTATTAATAACCTTCTCTGGAACAGATCTGCCTTGAGAGCTCCAGTTAATGCCTAAGACGGTAACTTGTGTGCCAGGCTTTTGTATTTTGTCTGGGTTAATTGTCCACCCATTTTGCTGCAAATAAGATACTAAGGAGTCTAAGTCTTTTCTCAAGACTTCTAAATTGTTGTTGTATAGCATGATATCATCTAGGTACTGTATGATTTTTGAGGTATATTTTGTGGGAATCAATGTAAGAAGCTGGAAGATTGTGAGCTATGGTGGGCGAATTTTTGTAACCTTGTGGTAATCTTTTAAATTGATATTGCTTTCCTTGCCATGTAAAAGTAGTAAACTGTCTAGAGTCCTCATGAAGTGGGATGGAAAAAACATGTCTGACAAATCAACTGCTGCCATATATTTGGGCAGGTCAGATTGGATAATATTAATAACTTCAGTTGCATTAGGTAATGTTCCTGGAAGAGTGGGTGAGACCTTATTCAAATTTCTGTAATCAATGGTAATTCTGTATGTTCCATTAGGTTTTTTAACTGGCCAAATTGGACTATTATAAGTGTGAGATCTACCTATTTCAATAATATCTTCTTTGAGTAATTTCTCCAATGCTGCTGTGACATCAGCATGGCCACCTTTGAGTGGATATTGGGGAGTAAAGGAAGCTTGTGTCGGAGTAGGTGAAGTAACTGGCTCTATATTGATGGCTGCTAGATTGGTATGAAACTTCGTAATTGCCAAACTCTTGATTGAGGAACAGAATATATTAGAAATGACATCCATGTCAATTAGGTTAGCTACGTTAGGTGCTGTATATAAGGTGCAGGGAATTTTCCTATCTCTACAGAGAATAGTGCATTTAAGTGAGTTAGCAATAATGGTATTTTCTGTAACTCCTTCAATAACAATAGATTTTCCATTTGAATTAGAGAAGTTAGAATTGTATAAAGAAATCTGTGATCCAGTATCTACAAGAAAGGTGGTAGGGATAGTGTTGGAATTTATGACTATAGTAAGTGTAATATAAGGTCTATTATCGGTATGTATATAGTGTATACCTGAGAAATCAAACTGCTTACACTCATTTAGATCATAATTCCTTTGATAATCTATCGGCCCCCTTCCGTCAAATACTGTGGTCGGGGGCCCTTCCAGTTTCCCTGTTGACTGAAAGTGTTTCCCTGTTGCTGCCTACGGAATGGGTTTCGATTTGGGGAAGAAATTTGATTCTGATTCTGATAATTTTGTCTATTAATGTTGTTGTTATTGTTGGACCTAAAAGGGTTGTGATTTCTAAAAAGATTGTTGTTAGAGTTGTTTGTTCGTGGGTAAGAAGGTTTTTTGAAAAAAGGATTATTAGATTTCCAGTATCCTCCTTGTTTCTGTAGATATTGAGGCCTATTATTGTTGCCTGAAAATTGTTTTCTGGGCTTAAATGACATGTTCTGTTGACCTCTAATGTTAGTTAGGAAAGCAAAGGTAGATTCTATGGGTGGTTCCTTGCCTTTTTCCCTTGTTGAAACGGTGAATTTCTTATCCTGAATTAAGTTCTCATGAAGAGTAATCTTAGTTTTAACTTCATTAGCAGTGGTAGCACCAGAAATTAAATTCTGGAGTTGAATTTTGTATCCTTCTGGTGCATTTCTAATTAATGCTCTTATAATGCCTTGTATATTCTGGCATTCCCAAGGGCTGTCGTTTTCTGGATGGGAGACACCATTCAGAATGACTAATTTTCTGAGCTGTTTCTGTAATTCTCCTAATGATCTCCACTCTCGAAAGAATTGTGAGGAAGTAAAATCTACAGTTGGAAATGCTCTCCTCCAAGCTTCAGAAATCCACTGCCATAAAGATTGAACTAAATCTCTGTTACTTTCCATAGCTCTCTTTACCTCATCCTTTACTTTAGAAAGTTCGATTGCATCCACTACCTGTGCCAATTCGTCTGCACTAAGCGTGGTGGTATGTCCTCCCTTTTCAAAGATAGAAACTAACCAATCTACATCTGTCTTGTCTCCTTTAATAATAATTTGTCTAAGTTCTGATAATTCCTTTCTGTCAAAAGATGTAAATTCTACAACCTCTTCAGGTTGATTCTCTCCTTGTTCTCTCTTAATAATCTTCTTTCTGACTATGCGGGTTTGGCTGAGTATTTGTTAACTACCTTTTTTGCCAATTCTTTCCCTCTGTCATTATCTTCCTGCAAATTGTGGATAGTATGTAGCAATATAGGTACTATCTCCTGAGGTGGTGCTCTCTCTATCACTGGTATGAATGTAGCTGGATTATGGGTTACGTCAGCATTAAGCCTGGGTGTATGAGCTACAGTATGTTTCTTTCTCAGCGCGTCCTCTAGGGTGCGCCACTTACTCTCTCCTGGGATGTTTGCCAAGGGAGGTTGTTTACGCGTTAGTCTCCTCCAACAGGCCCTGAGTTTCTCCATCTTATTTTCTAAATGTGAATCTAATTACTGGCCCATTCCTACCAAAGGGATAGATGGAATTAGGTGTGGGAGCCCTTTGAACTACAGAAGTACGAATATCAGTGAGAAAAATAAAAGAATGTAGTTTGGAAAGTAACTGAAGGATCCTTCTTGAAATTTTAGTCATTAGCTCTGCCATAAAATATTTTCATAACTCGTCCACCTGGACGGTTTAGAAATTTCACTTTCTTTTTCTCAAAATTTAGTTTGAAAACATATACACCTTATTTCAAAGACCAAGATCGTTTATGCCACGACTGAGTCCTACACGTAATCACGCGGTTGGTACAATCCGCCAACACGGGTCCGAAAGGAACCAGGCACACGATTTACACACCAGGGATACGCTTGCCTGTTTAAGCTTATTGAGATACTTGGCATAGATTGTCCACTGACAGTTCTACGGCCCGAACTTCCTCCACAGTCCGGTTTTATCTCCCACGCAAGCCGCCGGGTAGTACAATCCGCTACCTCAGATCCCTTGGGACAGAGAAACCCCTTTTGCCCTCCGGCCGAGCCTTTGGGAGTAGGTCTCTCCTGGGTGCGTCCCGCAGGTGAACGGCGTTAAAGCTTGTAATAGTGGGCAGAGATCCGAGAAACTGAAAGCAACGCACGATCCTTTCTCAAAATATCCTAAGTTCCAAACGGTGAACGCGCATAGATTATAGTGCACTGAACTCACTTGGTCAGAGAGCAGGTGTATTTCCCACAGTTTTCAAAGTTTCAAATTGATACAGCTAATTCCGGGTATATCCAATTAAAAACTTTTAAAGCTGACATAAAATTCAAAGTCTAGAATTAATTTAGAATGTGTGTATTCATCTGTAATACACACCAACAGGTTATATCCTGCTGTAAAATAAAATCCTGCGTATACTGCCAATTCTTTGGCACAGACCTGCCGACTACGCCAATTGTCCCAGTTTCTCTGGAGACGTAAACGCAGGTGGTCTAACTCCCAATACGTGGCTATACCACCGTGAGGGTCGAGAGACACTTTGGTTCAGTGAGACCGAGCCAATAACTCAAGTTTCAAGAAGGGAGACAGAGACAAACATAAAGCAAATCACACAGGGTTTCTTTACCAGTTCCCGATGGTTCTCAGCACCAGCAGGGCCACCCAGAGGATCCGCAGAAAGACACACACACGGGGATGCGGCCGCAATGGCGTCTGTCACTGCAGCCCTCTGTAAGCTCTGGCAGAGAGGTGCAGGGCAGAGCAAGGCAGGGTCACCTTTCCCGGAGCTGGGGACAAAGTCTGGGGGGCAGACAAGCGTCCAAGGATGTGGCCGAAAAGCTCCTGCTTTTAACAGGTCAGTTGAAGGTGTGGTGCGTCTTCAGTGTGTCTTATCAGGGTCCTACAGAGCGCGGGCCTGCTTGGAAGCCGGGGCTACAAAGTGTTCATCTTATCACGGCACGCAGGCCTCACAGTTACACTCAGTCACACAAAATGGACTTACTTATTTCAAGTCTAATACACACATCAAACTTATATTCCTGACTCTAATACACTATATACAAATCTATTTCTATAACAGCCCACCAGGATAATCCAGAATTATCTCCACATCTCAATTTAATTATACCTGCTGTTGGGGGGAAAGCTCCAAAGTCTAAACTCAGGATTGACTCTGAAGAACTGACACATAGCCTCATTCAAATTCATAAGAACTTTAACAGGAGAAACTTAAATGCACGGCAAAGCAGTGGCTCCCAGTGGTGGCTGGTGGGAAAAATCCGTATCCCTCCCAGGACAGGATCCCTTTTTACAGGGGGTGAAGTCAAATCAGATGCTGGGTAGTCATAGACCACAAAAAAGAACAATGCATTTCTAAGTTAACAGATAACATCAGGCAGTTGTCACATTCTGTACATTCATTAACTCCTTCCTGGGGGCATGATATTTGTCTTGAGTACATTGTGGTTTTCTGAGTAATCAGCCCAGCCTGAGGCTACAGAGAGTTAAACAATCACAGAGTTGGACATTTGCCAGTGGCCTTGCTGCTGGAGCCATATTGCATCTCTAAAGTGAGCTCCTTGCTATACTCCACCCCAGAGGTAATATGGGTGCTTCCATTCCATGCGACAATCTTCCATGAATTGCCTTGCACACTTTGTACCACAATGGTTTAGAGCCCGAGGGGACAACAGCAGTACACTCCACAGAAACCTAGCATAATCAACAAGCAGGTGACAGCTCCTATTAGAACCCCCTTGCCGGGTATGATAAAGACTGAACCAAGTGGACAGAGGGTCAGTCCCTAACTGCTGAATGGTAGAGACTTGGCTCTTCCATGGGAGTCTGTTGGCGGCAGAAGAAAGCATTTCCCCATGGACCCAGTAGTTCTTACTATGGTATAGGGCCAATGTGTGAGCCCAGTTGGCAAGTAGGTTACCGTGCATGCTATGGCAGGAAAGACTAAGAAGCTGCAGGCACAAGCAATGGTGAACTATAAGCTTCAGGCAAAATACAGGCTACTTTGTCAACTGTACTGAGGGCTGTGGCTGGGAGTGGTTCTGCTCTGGTTTACAATACCACATGGAGTTCCTGGCTGGGGATGGGGCAATTGGGATGCTAACATAAGGAGAGAAATCATAATACAGTAAACCCTTAGTTTTGTGGACCTCAATTTAACAGACTTTGGATTTAACAAACTTTGGACTTAATGGACAAAGTTTCCAGTCCATATGTCATACGTGGAAATTAACACTGTTAATTTTAACATGCTTTTAACCGAGATTTGCTTACAATTAAATCAACAGGTGTTTTTTTTGTTTTGTTACTTCACTGTTATTTTTAACAAATTTTAGCAAGTAGACCATATGTTGGTAAAAACACTGTAGTAATTTTGCCAACATAAGTAAATGTCACATATCTATGACTTGCCCACATATTTAAATCCAAGAGTCACTGCTCTTAAACAATGTTCGCGGGGAATGATTAACACATGATCACACAGCGTCGCATGTGGTAATTGGTTCCGCAGTCCCAGGGCATGATGTTCTGCAGCAGTTTGGCGCATGCCAGCCGATGTTCCAAAGTGCGCTAAGCCACGCCCCAGTCATGTGCATTTGTTTACTCGAGGTGACTGATTTGTCAATTTTTTAACATATGCATTAGGAAAACCTACCTTATTATATAATGGACTTTCAGCTTTAACGGATATCCCCTCATCTGAATTGGTTATATCAAGCTTTTACTGTACTCCAAATCACCACGAAGGGTGTGCCCTTAGTGTTTGGTCTGATGGGTTCTGCACCACCAGCCAACGAGGGGGTGTTGGAAGCAACCAACGAGTTATCTGCAAGTTAAGATTGTGGCCCTCCTTGTAGGCTCCAGTGAGCCAAAACCATCTGGGAGGAGCCTGCCATACCCAAGGTACCCGTAGGTGACTGGTCCCTAGCCCTAGGTTGTGTGGAGCCGTCAGTAATATGGCATATGTGGCCCCAGTTGCAGAGTCCATTCAGCTGTCAAGCTCTCAGCAGAATCCTCATGGCTGTCAGTGGTCCACTGGTTAAGAGATGCTATACACTAGGATGTGCTTGTCTGGTGTAGCTGTTGGGTTGTATCAGAGCTTCTGGCAATCCACGTGTCCACCCATCAAAAGAGTAGCTTTCTCTTTGCAGAGCCTATTTCAACAGTCCATTCATCCTGTCAATCAATCCAGGGACTTTAGGATTGTAGGGCAGATGGAAGTGCCACATCATATAGTTCTCGTTGGCCCATTCTTGCACCTGGTGACCCATGAGGTGAGTCTTCTGGTCACTGTTGATATCCATGGGCCGTCCACGTGTAGCACACAGTTACCTAAGTCCCTGTATGACTGCCTTCTGGGTTGCTTTCTTACTCGGATATGCTTGCAACGGTGGCAGTATCAACACACGGGCATGGCTCAGTCCACTACCCTGCACACGTGGTAATAATGCAGGTCTGCAGTCCTGAGACAGTGGCAAGGGTCTGATGCAGTTTACCTGCCTCCCCACGGCTGGTGCTCCCGCCCTCGCTGTCTGTCCAAGATGCCATGGCGAGTGTGTCTTGTATCCGAGAGAGTAAGACATACATTCCTGGCAGGCCTCCTTACTGTGGGTGTGGGTGAGGTCAGGCCCATCTGTTTGGCAGTTTCCCAAAGAGTATGCACCCATCGTGTCCAGTCTTTCTGTGTCACCAGCAGGGTCCCTTCTTGAGGGCCACTGCTTTCCTCTGTGCATCGGACCTGGCCAGCTCATCTGCCTTCCGATTCCCTGGAGGGGACGGAACACTGTGGGCCGGTACCTGGTAAACTGTGACCTCAAGCCTCTTGTCTTTTCCCCGATGTCATCACGCCTTTCAGCTCCCCACAGTGGGAGGTGCTGGACTTCCCGGTTGTCTGTATGCTGTTGTCCTCTCCACACAGTGAGGCCTGGCGATAGGACTTGGTTCATGCATCAGCGCAATCCAAGCCACTCTCAGCTCAGCCCCTTGACTGCTGACTTCTTCCATCCAGCGTCCGCATGCAGCTGTATGGCCACTGGGGATGGGCTGCCTTTAGCGGACCCACTGATGTACTAGGCAGTTGAAGGGACTGGTGCCTGATCTTCTTTAACACGGGATTCTCACAGTGAGTGTGTCCACAGATCCATGGCAGTGCCCACAGGCGTTTCACTGATAAACATGGCTGGGCACAGGGTGGCATGCAGCTCGGCACTACGCGGACTGGTCGATAGGGCACCCCGTTGCTGCACGCAGGCATACCACTTGTGCAGGGTAGTGGACTGAGCCATGTCCGAGTGGGGTCTGGCCAATTCCCAGTTCACCAGCAGTGGGGTGTTCTGTCTTTGACATCACTGGCAGGGCTTTTGTGCTGCTCTCCACATGCTGTAGACTAACGTGTGCTGTAGCAGATGCTTCTCCAGAGAACTCTACCTCTCAGCTCCCTTCCACAATTGGAACCAGAAACCTAGGGGCACCTTCCACCCATCCTGCTTTTGCCATAGGCCCCACCCAAAGCCCTCTGGATAGACCAGAACATTAGTTCACACAGGTTGGTTGCATCCACTGCCCCTAATTCTTGAGTTTGTTTCACTGCCACCTCTGCAGCGGTAAAGGCATCAGTACCCTCTTGTCTCTAGTCCCAGGTGGCTCCTTTCTTTACTAATCTGTACAAGGGATGTAATAGCTGAGCTAGACGGGAAATGAAAGGCCTGCAATATCCCAGCAAGCCCAAGAACGTTTACAATGGTTTCACTGATTCTGACATAGGAAAGTTTGAAACATATCCAGCACAGCAGCTGAAATGACGTTTGTCTTACGGGACCAGACAACTCCCAAGCATCTGACAGAGGCCCCAGGCTCTCGCACCTTATTGTGGTTTAGGACCCATGCTCATCCTTCTAGGTGCTCCAGCAGACTCTCCCGACCCCATGTGTAAAATAGCAAGGTCATTATCGGTTAGCATAATGCCATCATTAGAATGATGTGATGCAACCCCCTCCCCGCCTTTCCATACAGATAACCTTTGGCTGCTGAGCCTTAACAGATGGTGGGGCTATGCAGGTAGCCCTGCGACCAGCATTCTTCGTTGCAGCTGAAGGCAAATTGATCTTGACTCTGAGGGTCTATAGGAACACTGAAGAAGGCATTAGCAAGATCTAATACAAAATGGCATATGCTCAGACACTCGCTGACTTCGTTTAGTAAACTGAGTGGTATTAGGTACAGCGACGTGGATTGGGGGCACCACTTTATGGAGCTCCCGGTAGTCCACAGTCACCTGCCACAGCCTGTCTGGTTAGTCCGTGAACTGGTTATGGACTAACCAGAGCTATGGGTGGGACAAATCATGCTCACTCTGCGGAGCCCTTTCACCATACCGTGATCTGGGCAACCCCCCCCAGGTAAACGATACTGTCAATCATCGCCTCAGACAAAAATGAGAGCAGTGCAGCCTCCTTGGGGTCCCAGGTTTTGGGATCCCAATTTGCCTCGATCACGACTGTCCAGACAGGAGGCTACGACGTAGGCGAAAGTTTCTACCTTCTCATCGCTTTCCTACCAACATAGTGAGAACTCTGCAGGAGCTCTCTAGTCGGAGGTCATCTTCCAAAGGGCGATTCCTAGGGTCATCACTAGTGCCTCGCCTCAAGAAAACCTCCAAGTGCAAAGGGAGGGCCAGGCTACAGGGGCCACTGTGGCCTTGGCATCTTTTCTCTATCTATGTCCAGCCTCTCCCCTAACTCTACTACTCTGCGGTGTGTTTTGGGGGCATCCTCATACTCACCCACGGGACCCCAAGTCTCCAATGCTTATGCCAACATATCTACGACTATAGTCCACATACTTAAATTTGAGAGTTGGTCTTTGTAAATGATGTCCAGCGAATGATTAGCACGTGATCACACAGCATCGCATGTGGTAACTGGTGCTGCTGTCGCCTGGCGTGACTTTCTGCAGCAGTTTTAACACGCGCCAGGCGATGTTCTGACGTGCACTCAGCCACGCTCCGGGCGTGTGCACTTGCTTGTTCACAGTGACTGGTGAATGTGCACATATACTAGGCCTGTTCTGTATAAATTTAAAATGATGTATGTAATGCCCGGCTGGTGCAGCTCAGTGGTTGAGTGTCGACCTATGAGCCAGGAGATCACAGTTGGATTCCCTGTCAGGGCACATGCCCCTGTTTTCAGCTCAATCCCCAGTAGAAGGCGTGCAGGTGGCAGCTGATGGATGATTCGCTCTCATGATTGATGTTTCTCTCTCCCTCTTCCTCCCTCTCTCTCAGAACAATAAAAACATACTTTAAAATAAAATTATGTATGTACGGTAAAACACATCATTGTAATGCTAACCTTAAAGTATGTACAAACAGAAAAGAGTCAGTTTAATGCTAAATCAAAAATTAGAAGTCAGGCAAAACTTGGAGTCAGAAGTGTCTGTGTCTCATATATGTGAACAATATGGCATTAAAAAGCCAACTGTATCAGCCATTAAAAAAAGACACAATTTAAAAGCTGTGTTAATATGTGATGTAGGTGCAAACACCAAGCTCAGAAAACATGAAATTGGCATGTGAAACCTGCTGAAGAAGCACTGTTGGGGTGGGAAGTGCAACAGCATTCTTGTGGGGCTCCAGTTTGGGAGGTTGAATTGAAATCTGCAGCAATGAAGTCGGCAAATCCTACGCAAAGCAACGATGGATGGATGGCTTTGGCGCTTTCGCAAAAGGCACAGAAATATGAACAAACGATTTTACGGTGAAGCTTCAAGTGCTCCAACAGAACATATTGAACAATTTAGACAACAATTAATAGAGTGTGTAAATCACAAAATGCAATTACAGCCTCACATTTACAATGCTGATGAAACTGGCTTGTTCTGACCTTCTGTGCTTGAAAACACACAAGCCTCCAAATATGAAAAGTCAACACCCGGGAGAAAAATCAGCACAGCTTTGTGCCAGCACCAGTGGATTGCATAAACTGACACCTGTAACTGCTGGCAAATCTCGTAAACCTAGAGTTTTAAAAAATAGAATGAATCTTCGTCACTACCTTCCAGGTGTGTGAGGTCCTGTCCTGTGGTGAGTGATAGAAACCAGAAACGACCCTTGGGGCCAGCTTCCGAGGATCGCTGCTGATGTGGATGATCTCAGGTCACACTTCCTAGAGGAACGGGAGACAGGATTTAGAAGGTTAATGGAGGAGGTGCTGGGGGGAATCAAGGCGGCACACAGCCAGGCAGCTAGCAGGGGTCAGGTCTGACTGGGGACCTACTGCAGCCTGAACACAGGGGCTCTGGAGCACACACTGTGGCCAAGTCACCTCACTTTGGGCTCCAGAGCCCTGTGCCAGGCTGTCCCTGGCTGCTGCCTGCTCTCAGGAGTAGGTGTGGGGAAAAGACTTTGGTTCAGCTGAGGGAAATCTATACTGCAGAAGTATCTGTGGGATGAAGGAGCAGCTTGGAGTATAGGAACTGAGCAGGAAACCAAAACCATTCCTTCTATTGTGTAACTGCTTTCAAGAAAACTATCAGGTACTTTGGCGGGGGGGGGGGGGGGGGGGTCAGCTGCTTTGGAAATTACAAGTGGCAATGAGTGGTGACAAGGCAGGGTGGGATTCTGGGCAAAGGTAAGGTGGGAGATTGTGAAGGGACCAGAACATAAGTCAGGGTTAAAGGGAGTAAGAAAAGGGAGGAAACTCCACACCTAGAGGGAAGTGGCTTTGAAGAAAGGGATTGAGAGCTTAGGGGGAGAGCCCTCTGGGCTGTGTGTGTGTGTGTGTGTGTGTGTGTGTGAGAGAGAGAGAGAGAGAGAGAGAGAGAGAGAGAGAGAGAGAGAGAGAATTATGTTGGTGGTGAAACAACACCAGGTTTTAGACCAGTGGAGTCAGACAGGACCTGGGTTCAGCAACCTTGGTACTTGAGTTCTGGCTAAGAAAGAATTCAGAGCCAAGACTCAAACTATAAAAGAAAGTTTATTTAGAAGGTCACAGAGGTAGAAGAAGTGATCCTGATCCATAGAAGAAATGGGCTTAGGAAACAAGTTACAGAGGCAAAGAAGGGCCCTTGGAACTTGGGAGAGAGAGAGAGGCAAGGAAAACATGCCTGGGGGAAGGGGAAAGGCACGGGCTTGCTCCATAGAGAGATCTGTGCTAGGTCCTCCATTCTCAGGGCTTTTAAGGATGGGGATTTTAGGGGCAGTACCATGGGAGGATCTCAATAGAATATTAATCAGCTTTCCAGGAGTGCCCTTTCAGGGTCGTGGTCTCCACTGATTGGTCGGTGCCAGGATAGGGGGTCATTTGAGTCAATGCCAGCCATGGCATCGCTTGTCTGCTTTTGCTGCTTGTCTGGGCCTGAAGCTGAAACACAACTGAGGCCCAGATGTATCTGACGCAGACCAGAACCTCATTGTTCTGGGGACTTAATGCTTTAGGGCTATTCTCCGGCCCTTTGTTCATTCCCCCTCAAAGGGGGGTCTATAGCACGACTAGCCACATGCCAGGAGAGGAAAGGTCAGGGCAGGGTCTAAACTGCATGACCAGAGATATGCTAGGGGAGGAAAGGTCACCCTGTGGGCGAGGTCCTTGTTTCCCAGTTTTTCTCATTGCTGGGCACCCAGGGATTTCTACCCTGGTGACCTTCTGTACCTGGCCTATGGTCCTTGCTCTGCTCATGTCTGCCTAACTGCCAACCACAGTTATATATATATATATGTGTGTGTAATTGTGTGTCTGCATCTATATCTGTGTATATGTGTGTCTATGTACATGTGTATGTGCATGATTATGCGTATGTATATGTAACTGTGTATGTGTGTCTGCATGTGTTGAGTTACACTAAGGGACACAGAGGGGCAAACTCCAGGGGTGCAGGAGCTGCCAGGTTGAGGAGTAAGGCTCACTGGACAGACCGACAAGGGAGAGGAGACAGGGACAAAGGTGAAGAGGGAGATTCAATTTCAGATGGGGCTAGAAATACAGAGGATGGGCAGGGACTGGAGAATGACATCAGGGCCCTGTGGAAACAGAAGGTTGAGGGTGTTTGTCACTTCAAAACAGGATATGGTGTATTTCCTGCCCTGGCCCGTGGGTGCGACAGAAAAAGTACCTGTTTCCGCAGTGGGGCAGCTTCCAGTTACAGCTCCGACCAGGCTGTGATGCAGTTGATTTCAAAGGCATCCACGGGTTGGGTGGTTGTGGCGTCTCTGGTTGTGGATAGCAAAGCTAATATCAACCTCTGAGCTTCAAGACGTCCTTCAGCCAAGCTTTCCAGTTAGCAAGATGCCAAGATCTGTATGTGAAACTAACCGAGGCCCCATATGGAGGCTGAAAAGGAGCCTGTGAGAGGTAAGGGGGCAGGGTGAGGGTGGGAAGACCTTGGAGTTCTGAAGGCAGAAGAATGTAGAAAGCAGGGAAGGCTGTGGTGGAGGGGAATAGAGGACCGGGGAGACCTGGAGTGTAGGGAGCCCTGGAAAATCTGGAACATGGAGACGGAGGACTGTGGCCTGGAGGGCCAGGATGGGCAGAACCCAGAGGAATATAGAAAAGAGAGGGAGGGGGAGAGGGCAAGAAGAAAGGGGTGAGGGAAGGATGAAGAAAGGCCATTCCCTGGAGGAGGGTGGTCAATCTCGGGGTGAGAGATTATCCTACAGGGCTTGGACTACTTGCCCAGAGGCCTCAGTCATATCCTAGGCTGTTTAAACTGTAGGTCTAAGGGCCCCCTTGTTCAAGTCCACACGCTGCCCAGCCAAGGTCTGTCTCTAAACTTCTGGGGGATCCTCTGCAGCACGGAGCTTCATCTTCCCTCCTCCCTACTGTCACTTGTCCCTTCTTGTTACTGTTCATCCTCACATGAGGATATTTCTTCCATTGTGTTTTTTGTTTTTTTTAAATATATCTTTATTAATTTCAGAGAGAGGAAAGGAGAGGGAGGGAAAAAGATAGAAACATCAGTGATGAGAGTCATTGATCGGCTGCCTCTTGCAAGCCCCCACTGGGGCTGGAGCGGGAAACCCAGGCATGTGCCCAGACCGGATCCTAGGTCGAAGCCCAACCGTTGAGCCACGCCCGCCGGGCTCCACTGTGTTCTCAGAGAGGGGGAAGGGAGGGAGGAGGAGAGAGAGACGGATGTGAGAGAGACACCTTGGCTGGTTGTCTCGCCCGCCCGCCCCGAGGACGGGGGCGAATCTGCAGCCCCGGCACCAGCCCGCGACCCATGGGTGCGCAGGCCAGCTGGCGGCAGCCAGGACCTTGAAGACCTCCTGCCCAAGACCCGCTGGGGGCCCTCTTCCCAGCACCCACTGCATTACCGAGAATGTTCTCTGCGCCGCCATCCTGTCCACGTCTCCCCGCTAACCCAGAAGTGGCCTCCCCTCCCCCTCCCCCCTTCCCCCTTCCCTCGCCTTCCCCCTCCCCTCCCCTTCTCCTCCCCTTCCCCCTCCCCTCCCCTTCCCCCTCCCCTCCCCTTCCCCCTCCCCTCCCCCCGTCTCCTCCCTCCCCTCCCCTCCCCTCCCCTCCCCTCCCCTCCCCTCCCCTCCCCTCCCTCCCCTCCCCTCCCCTCCCTCCCCTCCCTCCTCTCCCCCCTCCCCTCCGCTCCCGTCCTCTCGCTTGCCTTCGTGGCAGGCGCACCTTCATGTCTTCTTCCGGGTGGCGCCGTCACGTCTTCCAGCTGACGCCATGTTTTCAAAGGCTGGTGACTCCATTACAGAATTTCACCCCTAAAATCTCCCTATCCCCCAGGCCCCACGCAGGCTCACAGCTGGCACCTCCTGCCCCCTGGGTATGTCCTCCTGCCCCATGTTCGTCTCCCGGTTCCCTCCGGCCCCTCGCGGCGGTTCCCTTCGGACCCCCCACCCCTTCCCTGTTCAGCGCCTGGGCCAGAGACTCACCTCACAAGGAGAAGAAAGTCACCGGACAACCCGCCCTGACCCCACACTCTTGTCGGGCCTCCTTTGTCCTGTCAGGCTCAAGGTGCTGGTGGTAGGACGGCGACGACCAACTTCAGAAGGGCACATCCCTGCCGGCGCTTCCGCAGCCTCCGGAGGACGCCCCCCGGGAATCTCATACAAGTGTCAGTTTCTCTTTTAAGATTTCACAAGGATTGTGTAGACGCAAGCAGGATTCATAAGCCGAAATTAAAGCACAGTCACTTCTAGTTGGAGAAGTATTATCTTTGTAAAGTAACGTACAGTATTATCTTTCTAGAGTAACGTAAAGTATTATCTTTCTAAAGTAACGTAAAGTATTATCTTTCTAGAGTAACGTAAAGTATTATCTTTCTAGAGTAACGTAAAGTATTATCTTTCTAGAGTAACGTAAAGTATTATCTTTCTAAAGTAAACATTTCATGTCCTATCAGTTATACGCCTCTAAAATCGCTGTGGCTACAAGAAGCATAGAAAGCTCGATGGCGCCCGGAGCCTATGGGTCTAAAAGCCTGGCTTGCTCAAATCCCAGGGCTGTCAGTCTATTTCTTAAGAAAGTCCATAAGTCCTTAAAGAAAGCAGAAAACAGGGAAGCCCAAACCGCCTCTCCGCGCCTATTGAAAATAGCCTTCCTGAGTTCAAACTGGAATGTTCCTTGGAGGAGGTCCCTTTTTATAGAGGCAGGCCCCGCCCCCTCCCGCCCACCACCGGAAGCCTTGGTAGGGCACCCACCAATCACATTCCCCAACCTCTCCTCCACCCAGCCAGTGGGGTGGCCATAATGACAGTCAAATGCAGGAGGGACTGAGAGGGAAAGACACCCATTCCCCAACACACACAGTGCCAGGGAGCATATAGTCCTCCTACAGGACCAGCATTGTTTGCTTAGGAAGTTTGACTATTTGGAAGTTCTGATGCTGTGATGGGCTAAACAGGGCCCCCGAGAGCCAGCCTCTGTCCCCGGCAGCTGAAGCCCGCTGACCTGGCAGCGGCCAGGAAGGGCACAGACCCGCAGCAGCCCTAAGCGCCAACACTGTTGTAATTCCACATATCCACATGTTTGCTTTGAGGAATAGGATCACACAGATGTTAACAGCTATTTTGTCATAACAACGACAGCCTGCTTATTGTAATGACCCCTTGCAAAGCCATCGGCCGTCCCCCTCTGGTGGAATAGGGTCCCGGCTGCTGTCAGCTGCCCATGGCCTCACCGCAGGCTCTCTCCCCAGTGCCCACCTGGGTTTCCACCTCAGGGCTGACATTTGGGTTCTCAAGTGTGGGCTGTCTCCATTCGTTTCACAGATTCGCGGCGCCTATCTGTAACAGTGCAAAAACCACTCAAAAGCTGAGAAAGACCTTCTACCTTGAGAGTTGTATTGCTTGTCCCTTCTGATGGCCAGCGAGCATTGGGTTGAATCCTAGAGGATCTGACCCAGAGGTGGGGAGTTGAGACCAGAGATGGGCAGCAGAGAATAGCATGAAGGGATGGGCTCCTGTGCAGTCGGGATAAGCCAATTGTAAAGCCTGGGTGGGGTTTGGGATGTTGGATATATTGGGGATTAGGTGAGTGGAGTGGTGCCAGGGAGGAGGGCTTTTTGGAGGAGGGGCTTAAGGGTGAAGATGAGGACCCTGGATAAGGGGTGGACCTACCATATGAGGGGGAACAACTGAAATTTCCTCCTTGAAGTCCAAGGTATTGCTCTTCTAGATTGGGATGGATTTAGGGGTGCAATATGGAGAATGGAGGAATGGACAAGGACTTGAAAACTGACAAGAGCCTGGCCCGCGTGGCTCAGCGGTTGACAATCAACCTATGACCCAGGTGATCACAGTTCGAATAGTGGTCAGGGCTCATGTCTGGGTTGCGGGCTGGATTCCCAGTAGGGGATCAGCATGCAGCAAAAGCAAAATGTTGCCCTCTTTTCAAAGTCCTCCTTTATTCCAATAAACAAGCTAACCACATCCCAAGCATTTGTACGTGAGTGTGTAAGGCTGAACAGGAGTTTGGACAGGTGCGGAAACTATGACTGCGTCAGGGATCGAGGTAAAGCATCATTTTGGAGCATGTGTCCTCTTTCCCTTCTTTGTTGACTTGTCAGAGTGAACTTCTGTGAGTCTGCAGCGGAGGGATGTGTGACAGGTCGCAGTGCTGGACCGGTAGGTGCCAATTGTCTTGGCCACCTGTCCTTGTCTAATCCAGGCTGTAACACTTCCACTTGTTGTGGATGCTGCTCTCCCACCTGTCCTTAGGTTGGTGGGTGGGATAGAACCCAGGCCATGATCAGCAGTTCTTGCTACCGGGCATGTTCATCCTCCATGTCTCCTGAAGCTAGAAGCAGGTCAGGAATGTTGTTCTATTGCTGTAGAAACATGGCCTTGCTCCACACCCTGGGCATCTGCATGTTATTCTCTTATTAGGTCCCACCAGAGGCTTCAAAACTGGCCTTTCATCCTTCTAACATGGATTAGATAGAGGTTCAAGTGCGGCAACGGGTCCTTTACTCTGGAGGGTACGTCCAGCATGGCCCAGACTAATGGAGTCCTAAAAGCCTCATAGATGTAGCAGATCCCTGAATGGTCGCAGATGTGCACGTCCCTGTGTTATCGGCAAGAGGAGCGACCTCAGTTCTTTTCTCCTTGAATGAAAGATTCTATTCAAGAGACAAAGTGCATCAAAGCAAGCAAGAATTTATTGGCTGCAGCAAAAACAACTCAGGGCAGTGAACCAAGGAAGGGCCTAGAAGGAGCAACAGGAGAGCCCAGGCGGGGCGGCTTTGGCTCCCTGGGAAGTCAGAGAAAATGGGGCCTCGGACCAGGTTCAGGGGGTGAGCCAGGGACAAGCTGCCATTGCCCATTGCTCCCCTTGTTGCAAGTCTCATGAGGTCCTTCGAAGTATAGGAGATACGTGCCTGTGGGGGAAGGAGAAGGGAAAGGTAATGACACAGGCATGCTCCCTGTTGGGAGAGGGCACCCTGGGTCTTTTGCATTGAGGATATTTATCTCTCTTTTGCAAGTGGAAATCTTATGGGGGGGGTCTCAGGGGAGGATCTCAATAGAATATTCATCAGCTTTCCAGATGTGCTCTTTTAGGGTCAGGACCCACTGGTTGGCCAGCGCTTGGGCAGGGGGTCATTAGGCAATAGAACTGGTCGTGGGGCAGCCATGGTGTCCCTTGTCTAATTTTGCTGCTTTTCTGGTTTTGGGAGCTGAAATACAACTTAGGACTAGATGTTACCTTCAGGGAGGAAAGGCCAGGGGGGTCTAAACTGCATGACCATCAATATGAAAGGTCAGGAGTCCAAACCACAGGACTAGCAATGTGCTGGGGGAAGAAAGGTGACCCTGGGGGTGAGGTCCTTTTCCCCCAGTTTTGCCCCTTGCTAGGCACCCAGGGCTTTGTGCCCTGGTGAGCTTCTCTACCTGGCCCATCATCCTTGCTCTGCTCGTGTCTGTCTAGCTGCCTATTATACCTATAGCTCATGGATCTCTCACACTTTGCTTAAATTGCTGATCGCTGGAGCTGATTCTGTCTGGCATCATATCAGTGGATCTGATTGCCTTGGCTGTTGTCATTGACCATCAAGGAAGATAAGGCCCCGGGTCTTCCTCAGGCATTCCGAATACTTGCAATTTCTGGTTCAGATAGTCTGCTCATCGTGTGTCATCACTATAATGGACCAGCGATTTTCAACCAGTGGGCTGCAAGGATTTTTAAAGCATGCACTACCTAACTATCTAGTCAGGGCGACTGACTTCTTTTCCTTTAGATTGTCAAATAAAACAATGCAACAGCCAACACAATAGCCATGTGGTGTGAAGGAATCAAAATTATACCTATCATTTTGTCACATCAGCAACAAATATATTTTTTGTTGTGCCTCAGAATTTTAGTAATTAGTTTATGTGAGCCATGAGATGAGAAAGGTTGAAAATCGCTGTAATGGACCAATGTGATGTCCTGAAATTGCCCAGAATCCTCTGGGCTACTCAGGTGGAGAATGAGAGACCATGAATGTGTAGTTTTGGTGCCATGTAAACGCACACTGTTGCTGAACCAGTTCCTGGTGAGTTTTGGAAAGACTGTTTTCAGATCAACAGCTGCCTATCATGTATGTGAATGGTTAGCTGCTCTAGTTATCATACAACATTTGTCACAAAATGACAAGTTTGTTTAAATTAGGTTGTGTTTGTGGTAATGCAGTGTTATCTGCCATTACCCATCTGGGTTTTGGAGATACTAATGAATTAAATGGGGGTATGCTGGGAACCGTGACCCCTGTATCCTTCATTTGGATGATGGCTCTAATCTCTCTCATTTGCCCTGGGACGCGATATGTTTTTCTTTTACTGAATTGTTAGTGGAGGAGAGAGAGTGATTGAGAAGTCTTCACTAAGCATCGTTTGTTTTTCCTACAGTGATAGCTTTTACCTACAGATCTAGAAACCACTGTGAGGATTCTCTTAACTGCTCTGTATATCCATTCTGTTTTAAGTTCAATCTTTATTGTTGAGAGTAGAACAGATGTCCCCTCCTTTTTCCCCCCCACTGTGCCCCTCCACCCGGATCCCACCCTGCCCCAGGCCTTCAGCACCCTGCTGTCTGTGACCAGGGGTAATGCATGTGTGCATATAAGTACTTTGGTTAATCTCTTCCCGGCCCCTCTCCCCCTTCTCTCTGAGATTCCTGTCTGTTCCATGTTTCCATGCC
The DNA here is from genome assembly GCF_054644295.1 of Miniopterus natalensis. Taxonomy (NCBI): domain Eukaryota; kingdom Metazoa; phylum Chordata; class Mammalia; order Chiroptera; family Miniopteridae; genus Miniopterus; species Miniopterus natalensis. The sequence goes on from NC_142083.1 coordinate 88,179,923, forward strand.
TAGGGTTCTATTTTATTCATCAGTTTATTTTGTTCATTAGATTCCTTGTTCATTTATTTTGATTTTTAGATTCATTTGTTGATAGATATGGATTTATTGCCATTTTATTGTTCATACTTTGGATCTTTTTTCTTCTCCTTAAAGAAGACCCTTCAACATTTCCTGTAGTGCTGGTCTGGTGGTGATGAACTCCTTTAGCTTTTTCTTGTCTGGGAAGCTCTTTATCTGACCTTCAGTTCTAAATGACAGCTTTGCTGGGTAGAGCAATCCTGTAGGCTCAGCAGTTGTACATCAAATTATGACCCAGGAGATCGAGGTTCGGTTCCTGGTCAGGGCACATGCTTGAGTTGTGGGCTCGATCCCTAGTAGGGGACGTGCAGGAGGCAGCCGATTAATAATTCTCAACATTGATGTTTATATATCTCTCCCTCTCCCTCCCTCTCTGAAATCAATAAAGATATATTTTTTTTAAAATCACACGTGTGTTGAATGACCCACTCCTGGCTAAAGAGCTGGAAGGACCCTAACCACCGACACTGTAGCAATTCCACTTGCATCTTTGCCTCCATGTAAGAAAGCAGAAGCAAAAATCTTTCAAGATATTCTGTTATCGACACTGTGTGGGGTATATGGGGTGTAAGGACTCCTTAAAGAGGCGGAAGAGTGGGGAGTCTCTACTGGACAGTCACATGTCCACCTGGGCATGCGCTCCTAATGCCTCCACTGCCCTGTGATCACCGGGTGCCCTCCAGGGGCTCAGCCACAACACAGGAGACATTGTTGGCTTTCTATGTCATTTTCAAAAACTTTGTATGCCTGTTTCAAAGAGAGACCACAAATAGGATACAGGGTATTGGGAAATAGACTCTATCTTTGACATTCTGTTGGGCTTTCTTGGCTCTGGTTAGCTTCTGAGCATAGAGAAAAAGCTAGAGAGACCTGCAGGCCAGATGGCCTTCAAAGACCAGGGGGCTGCAAGAGTGGGCAAGAAGGGCAGAGTTCCATGGTGACTGTAATCATTAAAGAGGAAGAGAGGGAAGGAGGGGCAGAGTTTGTTACTCTGGTGTCGGTGAAAGGCATGTAGAGGGTATTAGGAGGGGAGCTAGTGCACAGGGGAGGCGGAGGACTCCAAATTGGGGTGGGGTTTGAATGGTGGGCCCACCCTCAGAGGCGACCCTGGAGCTGGAGGAGGGGTGGGGAGAAAGAGGGAGCCATTCTTCCAGACCCGGGTGTGGTCTTGAGGCTGGGTGGCTTTTTGGAAGAAAGAGTTAGATTCTTGAAGACTCAGATGGGTGCCTTTGATCCTGGGCCCAAACAAGTGATTTGGGAAGCCCATGGTGGGGTGTGCACGCCTGTAGGTGGAGGGAAACACAGGAAAGCATTTAAAGAAAAAAGGAAGGAAAAAAGGGGGCAGGGGTGGGGGTTGAGGAGGTAAGTCCGTAAAAACAGGTAGAGGGAGAAAGGCGGGACGCTTATGACTAGAGGCCCACAGTTTAGGACTTGGCAGCCCCAGGGGAAGGGGCATCGGACCCTGGGAGAGCTGGGAGAAGGCGACTGGCGGCCACTGGGGACCGGGAGCCTAGAGAGCAAGGAGGGATGGGAGGGCTTGAGGGACACCCAGGTGCGGTGGGCTAGAAAAAGGCAGGTAGAGACCCTAAGGAGGGAGGAGGTGGGGGAAAGGGGTAGTGCAGGGGAGGGGTCTGCGCTTGGTGTCGGAGCTGAGCAGGGTTCCCAAACTCCTTCCTGTGGGAAGGGTGGGAAAGGAGGGCAGCAGGTGTTGGAAGGAGCACAGGAGAGAGACCAGGGCTCCGGGTTTCCAGGTTGAGAGCCAGGGTTTTCAATGTCTGGCTCCCGACCAGGGCGAGACTGGTGCTGCTCCTTCCCCAAGGTGGGTCTGGGTCGTGTAATTTCAGCTTCTCCCGGAAGCGCCCTCGAAACACAAACTGTCATCTCCCCAGTACCCCAAGACCTCTGACCCCCAGGCTGCAATTGGGAGTCAGTGCACAGGAAGGAGGCAGCGAGTGGAGGCTGAGCAGCGGCCTGGTGGTGGGTGTTGGGCTGCCTGACGGAAGGGGGGAGAGGCAGGTGTCCAAGGTGTCCTTGGAGCTGGCTGGGCCCAAGGGAGTGAGGAAAGCGGTGAGGAGGGTTGGGGACCCAGGACCTCAGATGCCTGCGGTCAACTTGAGGCAGGGTCCTCTGCAGGGGTCAGAGCTGTCTGCTCAGATACAGTTCATGGTACCTGAAGGACCTCTGCAGTATAATGTGCCCTCCCTGTCCTCTGAGCATGCCCGTCACTGCACTGTTTTCCCGAGAGGGCTGGTTGGATGCTGAGCCAACTAGTTTTCCACAGTTGTGTATTCAGGGGAACGCGCAGGGATCAGTCCCGGTCTCAAGACTTCCCACCAGGAGCGCCTCCAGCCACCCAGGGGGTGCTGACAGAACCCTGAGAAGGGGTGCATCTGCCTGGCCAGCGTGGCTCAGCAGCTGAGCATCGACCTGGGATCCAGGAGATCCCTCTCCCTTCCTCTCTCCAAAATCAATAAAGATACATTAAAAGATATACATATATTCTCTCATAGGAGCCTCTCTTTATCTTCAGAATCATAAACCATGGCTTTATTTCTTAAGTATGGATCTACTCCCACCGAAATGGACTGGTTGGGGACTGGACCGTGCCGGGCCTCCTCCTGGCACCTGTGGGCTGACAGCACCCTGTCCCCGCCCCTGGGTCCCTCTCTGAACCACACGCACCTTTGAGGCTCCCTCATTAAGGGAACAAGGGTTCTTTGTAGTGTCCTCACTGTTTGTCCCTCCAAACCTCAGACTCTGGGGCACAATTTGCTGTCCACTCTTGGGGGTGATACTTAAATTACCAGCTTCCAATGACTTTCATCAATCCTCACATGTGACAGACCCGGGAAGCGCCTTCTGCAGGTGATTTTGAGGGAAAAGTTCTCAAAAACAGTTGCCTTTGCCCACATAGCCGCATTTGTACACTTTTAGGGGTTTTGGGTGGTCAGATGCTTTCCAGCTCTAGAGGAACATGCGACTCTCTGTGTACCGGGATGAGGAGCCAGAATGGACAGAGACATCGTGTTAGCGTTCACAGAAGGTGCTCCCTGTGAACCCTTGAGAGCTGAAAATCATAGGTGAGTCCACATAAAATCCCCATTCCAGTGCTAAAAGCATGGATGGGGCAGCTTTCACGGTTTCCTAAGAGCTAAGCCTCAAAAAGTGAACTAGAAAAGTAACAATGAACTAGAAAAGTAAAACATGCATCACGGTTACTGACAAATTTAAAACCATTGTTTGCTTTCCTTTAAAGAGCACCCAGGGCATCCTTTTCATCCTGCAATGATGGAAGAGCGCCCTTCTGACAACAGGCTACCTACAATTTTGACCTAGTAGGAATTACTCTGTTTTTCCCCCTTAAACCTCAAATACAGAACTAGAGGCCCTGACCCAGGCCGCTCCGCCTAAGAACAGCAGCAGGAAGTGCTGAGGCCTGGGCTCCTCTGGTCCTCAGACAGCAGGGGCTCCCTGAGGCTGTCCCTGGGGGCACTGGTTAGCAGGTTGGGCCGTGCTCTTCGTGGCTCAAACCCGACAACCGGACAGCGTCCGAGGACAACTAGAAGCTCCTGAAGCCCAGTCCCTACTGGAAAGGACCAAAGCACACTCAGATCTCTTGGAGGCTCACAGAGCGGGGTGGGGAGGGGGACACCACGACCCCCAGCTGCTGAACTAGAGGTGCCAGTGCCTGCAGGTGGCAGTCACTGAGACTTGGAGTCACTTTCCCACAACCTGACCCGGATCCCATCACCTGGCCCTTCTCTCGGATGGATGGCGGGAGGGTTACTGAGGCACAGGGTTTGGTCACATTGCGCCTTGAGTGTGGGAACCCTGTGCCAGAGAGGCCCTGCTGAGGCCTGGGGCAGGGCAAGGAGGGGGTGTGGAGTCCGAGGTTGACCAGGAACCTGCAGTGAGAGCAGGAGGTGGAGCCAGAGCGCTGGCATCTGGGATCAACCCCTGATGACAGATGGGAAGGTCCAGTCCTTGTGCCCAGGCAGGAACTCAGCAGAACTGTGGACTCAACTCCAGCGACAGTATCTGTGAGGGCAAGACAGAAGCCAGGCGGATATCCAGCTCTGCCTGTCTGCACCCTCGCTCATGCGTCTCAGACATGGTTAAATGGCTGAGGGACACCACACAACAGAAGCATGTCACTCCGTGTGACACCTGGGGTCAGAGCATGTTCCCTGTAGACCAGGGCCTGGGGTCAGCATGGGAGGAGGCCAGCAAGTGTCCGCGGCTGTCCCTGGGATGAGCCTCTACCCCTCAGACAGTTAGGAGGGAGGACGGGGTCTCCTAACACTGAAGGGTCTTGGGACAGTATAGGGGTTGTCCTAACAAGGCGTGTGTGTGTGTGTGTGTGTGTGTGTGTGTGTGTGTGTGGTTGAGAATCACAGCTAAAGAAGTTGAAGCCTCAGCAGTTCCCAGGAAAGAGAAATGTAGAGGGAATGAAGAGGGAAGGAAGGGACAGGGGATTCAAGAATGAGACAGGAGGGAGAGGGAGGGTCCTAGGGAGAGACCCTGCCCCTCCCCCATGACCCAGGAAGGGCTCTGCCCTGAAAGGACGGCAGGTTCCACAGGATGGGACAAAGGTGCCTGTGAGCTTTTCTGGACCCCAAGCACTGACTTGTGTGACTAGCAGGATATTAAGGGAGTTACAGTGTGTGACTTCATAAGAGACAGCTCTGTCTTGCTGCCTTTTGAGTCACCTACTCCGAGGGGAAGCCATCTGCCATGTGGCGAGGACATGCGAGCAGCCGATGGAGGGGTCCATGTGGTGAGCTGCTGCCTCCTGCCAGCAGCCGCCACTAAGTTCCAGGCACGTGAGCCAACCCAGCCTTGGCAAAGGACCCACCAGCCCAAGTCAAGTCTTCAGATGACGGCGACTGTAGCCAACATCTTGACTACAACTTCACGAGAGACCCTGCGCTGGAACCATCCAGCTCAGCCGCTTTTAGATTCCTGACTGACAGAAACTGTGAGATAATAAATGACTATTGCTTAGAGCCACTGAATCTGGGGTTATTTGTTACACAGCTAATACTTGTGCCTACCTCATAGTTTTGTGAAGATTCAATTTAATAATGTATATGAGAGCTTAGCATAGGGCCTTATATAAGTGTTGGTTTATGTGTGTAAATAAACAATGTACACACATGCACAGAGACCACAGACTAATAGCGACCCCTGGGACAGTGGCAGAGTGACAAGGGCCATCAGAATGTCTTGATGGGAGCTGACCAGTGTGGCTCAGCAGTTGAGCATCGACCCTTGAACCTGGAGATTATAGTTCAATTACCAGTGAGGGCACATGCCCAGGTTGCAGGATCAATCCCCAATCGGGCGTGCAGGAGGCAGCTGATCAATGACTCTTTCATCATTGATGTTTTTATCTCTCTCTCTCCCTCTCCCTTCCTCTCTCTGAAATCAATAGATATAATTTTTTAAAAATCAAGTCACCATGTACAACTCAAGAAATTGTTTTGACCCCTGACCAGGTAGCTCAGTTGGTTAGAGTGTCGTCCCAGTACACCAAGGATGGGGGTTCGACCCCCAGTCAGGGCACATACAAGAAGCAACCAATAAATACATAAATAAGTGGCACCACAAGATGGATCCCTCTCTCTCTCTCTCTCTAAAAAAGGAAAAAAGAGCCCGGTGGGGGGTGGCTCAGTGGTTGAACATCGACTTAGAATCCAGGAGATCGCTGTTGGATTCTTAGTCAGGGCACATGCCCGGGTTGTGGGCTCAATCCCTGGTCGGGGGCATGTAGGAGGCGGCTGATCAAATGACTCTCTCATCACTGATGCTTCTATCTCTCTCTCTCCCTCTCCCTCTCCTTTCCTCTCTCTGAAATCAACACAGATATATTAAAAATAAATAAAAATAAATAAATAAAAAAGGAAAAAAGAGAAAGAAAGAAAAGTTGTTTTGACATCAAAGCCCACATTTCCAGTTTCGCTGAAAAATTCCTAAGATGCGGCAGCACTGCCCACATTTTCCCAGCAACAAGCCCCTGGAATTCAGTGGTAGCTGCCCCTTTAGAGAGAGACTGCAGTTCTCCACGGTCCCCACTGCTCCCTACTGCCCCCCACACTGAGGCTGAAACCCAAAGCCAATTATTATTTGAACACCAGATGCTGGTTTTCCCTTGGCCGAGCGATATTTCTCAGTACCCGTTTCTCTACCAAACATGGGAAAGAAAGTTAGGCAGTGGGGCTGTTTGGCATTGGAAAAGTACCCTAAGTGCTGAGTTATGCAAAGAAAGATTACTCAGTCTCCCTGGCATTTAGTTCCCCGAACTTACCTTTCTGAACTTGAGATTCTTGCGGACACTTGGCAGAAGCTGACGAGACGAGGAGGGAGGGGCTGGGTGCGGGGAGAAGGGAGAGCACAGGCGCTCCCAGGGCCCAGTTGGCTCCATCGCTACAGTCTCAGCTGGTGGGGAACGGAAGAGCCCGGGAGGCTCCGAGGGACAGGCGACAGACGAACTGCCGCTTCCTTCAGGCTCCCGCACCGGGCCCGCATTCCGGGCGGTGCAGCGAGTCTTGGGCCAGGGGACCTCGTCAGCCACGCGCATTAAAACGCAACTGCTGGGTGCAGCACAGCTTCCCGCTCCAATAAGCAGTGTGTTGTCCGGTCAGAGTGACTCAGTTGGTTGAGTGCTGTCCTGTGCACTGAAAGGTTGCGGGTTCGATTCCCAGTCAGGCACATGGCCAGGTTGCGGGTTCAATCCCCAGCTGGGGCATGGGTGGGAGGCAACCCATCGATGTTTCTCTCTCACATCGATCTTTCTCTTTCTCTCTCAAAATCAATATGAAAAAAAAAAAGAGCACTGCGCCTCCTTTGTAAGAAGTAGTATGTTAATAAGAATTGTTGAATTGAAAGGGTTTCTTTTAAGATGGGGGGAAGGGGAAGTAAGAAAGATTAGGTTAATGACCTATCTGATCACCTAGTCAATGTGTTCTGTGCATTTGGGGGCTTTTGTTTTCAAAAGTCCAAAGCACATTATGCGGAATGAAATCCAAGATATACCATGATGTGGAGAAGATGCAGAATGCCTTGACTCACTCCCTGAAGCTTGTTTTGGGCGGAAAAAGAAAGCTGTGTAGCCCTCGTGCCCAGATGGCCCCTGGGACAAATGGCTGTTCAGATCTGGAGTAGGAAATATAGAAGGTGAGCACGGCAGCTGTGAAGGACTGCTGGGGTCATATCAGTGGTCTCAGGTGCCATGGTAAAGCCGGCATGGCTCAGCAGTTGAGCATCGACCTAGGATCCCAGAGATCATGGTTCGATTCCTGGTCGGGGCACATGCCCGGGTTGCAGGCTCAATCTCCACCAGGGGGCGTGCAGGAGGCAGCCCATCAGTGACTCTCATCATTGATGTTTCTATTTCTGTCTCCTTCTCTCTTCTCTCTGAAATCAATAAAGATTTTTTTTTTTTAAATAGAATCCTCCACAGGCCAAAGAGGGTATCATTTGAGTATCGATAAGGATAACTGAGATGGATTGAAACATAGCAAATATATTTAAATCCATAATTCATAATCATACTTTTATTTATTTATTTCTTTAATACATCTTTATTGATTTCAGAGAGACAAAAGGAGAGGGAGAGAGAGACAGAAACATCAATGATGAGAGAGTCATTGATCGGCTGCCTAGCCCACAACCCGGGCATGTGCCCTGACTGGGAATTGAACCCTGATCGCCTGGATCCTAGGTCAATGCTCAACTGCTGAGCCACAGCCGGCTAGGCAATCATACTTTGTTTAAAAAGCCTCACCTTAGAAGGTTGCTAACTAACCAACTCATTATTTTGAAAACTGGTATGTCAAGGGCAAGAAACAAGCATCTGTTCTGCCTTTCTTCTCTGAATGGCACCTCGAGATAACCAAAGAGTGGCTTAATGGAAGATCCCATCTGATATAAGAAGAAGGAATCATTGATTCCGATTGTGACCATTTTTGCAACTTTTCATGAATTAGTAGGCTGAGGCAATAATGGCATCCAACATGACAAAAAGAGAGACAACAGGAGATGGTGTGCTTCCAAAAAGAAATATGCTTGCCATCCTGATGAAGTAGTCTGCCAAAACATGGAATCTGATTCTGATCAAGCCATTGGATCTATAGATTGTGGGAGAGCCTGGCACGGGTCGCATTACTATGAGCTTTGTCAAAGGGATTGATCTTAAGTGCCAATTTAATGGAAGTACAGAGAACAGAGGGACATATAAGTGACATAGCCATGCATGCAATCAGCAAAACCTTACAATGAAAAAGAGAGAGACGGGCGGAACCAATACTAAACGGGACTTAGCCACGTCAATCCACTGAATGGACCTTATTTGTACATTGATCCAAACAAACAGTAAAACAACCTGAGAAATTTGAACATGACTTAATAGTTTATTGCATTAAGAAATTTCTGTTGAAATTATTACATGTGATGATGGTATTGTGACTATGATCTTTAGAAAGAGTCCTTATATGTTTGAAGTCCATTCTGAAATATTTATGAATGAAATAATGAAGTGCCAAAGTAATCTTTTGGGAGCAAGAAGTGGGTGGGTGGGGTGGAGATGACACAAGGCTGGCCGTGAGCTGAGAGTGGGTGAAGCTGGGTGCTGGGCACAGGGTGGGGTCATTATACTGTTCTACTTTGGCATATGTTTGAAATTTTTCTCAAAAAAATTTAAAAACAGTGTGTATGTGGGAAGGGAGAGGATGTGTAAAACTAGTTGCTAGGATATGCAGACCATCCCTGGAAGGACAAAGGAGTTGCTGACAATGTTGACATGTGGGGTGAGGAATTGTGGGGAGAGAGACAGGTGAAGGAGGGAGCCTTTTCTCTATTTCTTCTTTATGTCTGTTAAGCATACACATGTTTGATCTAAAAAAATGGATTAAAGGTAAGTCAGAATGCCTGGGGCAGGAGCAGAAAGAAGGGTGGTGCTTCGATCCACAGAGCAGAAAAGGACCATTTTGGACTGAGGACAGGGGAGAGACAGGTGACGGCGGCTGTGGTCCCTGCGTATCGGAGCCGAGGCCTCCACCTGGGGCTGAGTGAGGGCGCAGGATGGACGATGGACGAGAGGGACCTGCGGGGGCTGCATCCGGACAAAACACACCACAGAATCTCCCATCCCCGCGTCACAGGCGAGGAAGCAAAGGCAGGAGAGGTGAAGGGACTTGCAAATGGCAGAGCTAAGGCTGAACCCAGGCTTCCTGGAGCCCCGAGCAGGATAGAAGCAGCAGAGGATTCCAGAGCCTCAGAGGCCACGTAACCCAGATGGTGGACCCATGGCAACCATGTGGGTCAGTGACAGAGGGGACACTTTGGCACCTGCAAGGCTCCAGGACCACAGCACACACATGGAGAGAGAGGGGCGGGTGTCCCAGGAAGGACGCAGGTTTGGAGGAACCTGAGCTCTAGAAGACAGCGAGTGAGCATTTTGCACAGCGCATTTGTGGCCTGTATTGTAGCAATGGGCCCTGGAAGCAGACGAGCCTAGGAGTCCATCTCACTGTGGCTCCACTGTGTGGTCTGTAAAATGGGATTAATAAGGATCCACTTCCTCGGATCACTGAGATAATGTAAAGGTACAGTACGTATAAAACATTTAGCACATTAGATGAAGGCATGGGTGGGAAAGGGACCAATTTTAGGTAAGGAGATGTTAGACTTCTCTGAAAAGGGTGTTTATATTGAGGTGTGAAGAGCAAGGAGGTATTAGCCAGGGAGTGAGCGGTGTGTTGGATGCTATAACGGTAAACCGGATGCTCTAACTGTACCTAATATAAATGAACCCACATGACAAAGGAGCTGGAGCTGCCATGCCAGAGGAAATGCTTTGCATGTCTTATACCTCAAACCTTAGAATATTAAACACAGGGCAGAATAACCTAAGGCAGCACTGTGTTGCAAAGACAAGAAAGCAGTCATTATGACTACCCCTGGACTGAAAATTAAAACATTGTTTAGAATTACCATCACTATGTTATGTTATTGGCACCAGTCGAAACCCCTTCCTTCCACCGATGTAATTGTTCCCCTTCCCCTTCTCATAAATACCCATCGCCTTTTTCTCTTAATAGGAACACTATTTGGGCTTCTGCCTGAATTAATGATTGTGGAATAGTTATTCTCAATGATCTCAAATAAATGCTGTTGCCTCTCACTTTGAAAGGTCTTTTTAGCCCGGCTGGCATGGCTCAGCAGTTGAGCATTGACCTATGATCCAAGAGATCACGATTCGATTCCCGGTCAGAGCACGTGCCCGGGTTGCAGGTTCGATCCCTAGTTGGAGGCATGCAGGAGGCAACCAGTCAATGTCTCTTTCATCATTGATGTTTCTATCTCTCTCTCTCCTTCTCCCTTCCTCTCTCTGAAATCAATAAAGACACACATATATATATACACACACACACACACATATATATACATATATATATATGTTAACTTTTTAAGTTAACACAACAAAGGTCAAACTAGCCGTAGGAAAACAAGATAGAGGTTTACTAATTTAGTCACTTCAGGCCAGGGCTGTTATGGCAGCCCCTCAGGGTCAGACATCCAGATTGTTACCTCATAGTCCAAAATGGCTGGTTTAGCACCTGCCATCACACAAATATACTACCCAGCAGGAGAGAGAAATGAAGTGCATGCTTCTTTCCTTTAAGGCCATGACGGAGAAGTTGGGCACATCACATGGCTCACATTCCATTAGCCAGGATTTAGTCAAGTGAGAAATATAGTCTTCCTCTGAGTGTGCTTAGTTAAAGCCCAGGGATCTAGTACTAAAGGAATAAGAGGTGAAGGGATTTTAGGGGACAGTTAGTGGTCTCTGCCACAAGCAATGGAAGACTGCCCCAGGCAGAAGGAACTGTGTGTGCACACAAAGACTTTCAGAGCAAATGATATTAAAGCTGGGTATTAAAGCCTAATTAGGAGTGAGCTAGTCGAAGGGAACAGCCTGGGTGGAAGCTTGGAGACCAGAAAGATGACAGCCTCTAGGGATGTGAAGTCCAGGGTGGCTGAAAAATTAAGAGCAAGAGGTCTCTGGAGAGGATGCAGCTGCCCCAACCTTCTGAGTTATAGGTAATTAAAGATCAGGGAGGCTAAGAAAGTTGGCCAGAGTCACAGTCTGATTCTGTGATGTCAGGGTGAAGTCACGACTCAGCCGCTCAAGTCAGGACTCCAAGCCAGGTTTATAGGGTGCTTACAGGTTTAAGGTTACTATTTGCTCAGTAGAATTTTTCTTTGTTTTTACTTTTTTTCCTCTGCATTAAGTCACACCCCCAGACTGCCTGGACATGGCACCCAAGGCCCAATCTTTTGTCGTTGGTTTGTTTTTAGCTCCCCAGGTAATTCACTTGCAGGCAGGGTTGAGAACTGAGTGGGACCATCGTCCTTTATCCCAGAGCTGTTCTGGTGACCTTACATTCCCGCTCCCTACTGTCTAGGTGGATGCCATTTTATCATGCTCGCTAACGGTGTGCCAAAGCAGATGAGGCCTGGGTGATTCATTCCCACGTCTCTGCATCCCACATGCTAGAGAAGGAGCTAAGAGTATTCTCCCTTTGTTCTGTCCCCCCACCACCACCACCATGACAACCACCTGCTGAGAAACAGGAGTGCAGCTTGGTTGGGGGCCGGGGAGAAAGGTGCAGGCAGGCAGCTGCTGGGACTGCCTCCTCCCCCAGCCAGCTCCGATCCTGACCCCCAAAGTGGTCCAGCCCCTACTCCCAGCCAACCCTCTGGCAGCCGCTGGCGCTGTGCAGGGGGAGCCTTGCCCTGCTCTCCTCTGCTGGGCGGATCCCAGCCCACCCGGTGCAGGCGGGCGGCGGGGAGAGGAGAGGAGAGGAAGCTGCAGGAACAGACCCTCAACCGGCTCCTGACTGCTGTGCGCCTGTGCTTGAATGCCACATCCCAAGGAACGCAGTTGGCCCCACCAACTTCTGGAGCCACCTTTTCTGTCAACATCCAGATTAAGCTGTCTCCATCTCAGGCAAGATGGGACTGCCACCTCAAGTTGAAGGTTTAACAGGCTGCAGTCTGCTTCTTTAGGCTCCTGTGCCTGCCACCCTTCTCACTAACACAGGGGCACCGTCTCTCTGTCTTTGTGCCCACATTATGCCATAAACCCAAGATGATTGTGTGGAGCGGAATATTCCCCTGGCTAGGAGAGTGATCAGGGGTGACAGCAACCCAGGGCAGGAAACTTCCTATTCAACTGTTACAGCAGAGTAAAAGCTAGGAAAGTTCCAGGACGAGCGGAATAGGGAAACTGAGACAGATAGTTAAACAGCAGTTTGCAGTCACCTAGTAAATCCTATCTTCCCTAAACCAAGGACACTTAAGAGTAAATGGTCTGCACTTCTCCCCCGCCCCCTAACCAGAGGGTAAATACCTTAAGTCACCCTACTTTCGGAGACAGATAACAGAAATCCAATAGTGTCATTTGCGAACCACACCCAAGGACAGACAAATTAAGAGAATAAATCTCATTTTGGTTCATCAATACTCTATTGATCAGTCCCTAAGACCTCCCCTAAATGCCCAGCCTTTAAACTTCCCTTCCTTCCATCACAGGCATGTATCTCCGTAACCTCTAAGGGACCCCAGGAGACCTGCAACCAGGAAAGCAATGGGCAGAGGCACCTCATTCTGGGCTAACCCCCTGAACCTGCCTCTAAGCCCCCCCCTTTTCTCTGACTTCCCAGTGAGCCAAAGCAGCCCAGCCTAGGCTCTCCTGTTGCTTCTTCTAGGCCCTTCCTTGCTGCGGTCACTGCCCTATTTTTGCTGCGGTCAATAAATTCTTGCTTCCTTTTCCACACTTTGTCTCTTGATTGAAATCTTTCCCTCAAGACGACAAGAACCAAGGTCTCATCGTCTCACCAGTAACACAGCATTACAGCCCCCTTAAACAGTTGACAGTCACTCACTTCTGTGTTAGCTAGGAGTCTTTTGGTTACAAGGGAGTGAAGCCCGTCTAAAACCAGCATAAGCTAAAAAGGGAAATGAGTGATTCACATAATTGAAAAGTCCAAGGGCGAGATTTCAGGTCTGGCTGAGCCAACCAACACCTGTGTGAGGCTCGGTACCTTTCCTCTCCAGGCTCCTCTCTCTTTTCTTGTCTCAGTTTGTGTTTCCTCTAACTACCCTCCTCCACCCCCTACCTATCTCCCTCCCCCTCTCTCTCCAACCCCCCTACCCCTTCTTCTAACCACTAGATGCTAATAGCTTACACACACCTCAGATGTGACAACCCTAAATGGATGTAAACATTGCCAAAATGTGTGTGTGTGTGCGAATCACCCCTCCCTCCCCCCTCGTTTCAGAACCACCAGCCTAAAGGAAGAAACCTTTATCTGTGAGATAATATGGGTTGGAGCAGGGGGGGGAAAGGGAGCCTTTGGGTTCTGTATCTGGATTTCTCTGAAGATGAGCTTCCCACTGCCATGTCTTCAGCCAGTTGAGGGAAGGCCTATATGAAATCACCTCTGAAGCTTTCTGGGTCCCTGTCACTGTTGTTTCTTTATATTTTAATGCTGTGAGAATAAGAGTATTTATTTGAAAAGTTAAAACATGTCACAAAATGACAATATTTTTTTCAAGGTCAAGCCAGCCAGTCTTGGGAGCAGGGTTTGATTGTCACATCTGCATCAAATTAGTGGCTTTTAAAGATGCATTAAATTGTCCTTTTGATCTAATAATTGCCTTTTGCTGGAGTGATGCCTCCCTGCTGGAACCAAAAGCCACCATTGACTTCTCCAGCTTAAAGAAAAATGCAATTTTCTCAAAACTGATGTGTAAGAGAGGATGACTCACCCAGACTTGGGTTCTAACTTGACCTTTTTCTTCCTGGATTTTGGAGAATTATATTTGGTTCCCCTTCTGAACTTAGTTTCTCTCATCTGGGAGCAAAAAGCCTATATTCTCTGTTTCCCTTTTCATTTAAATTCCCGGAAACAACCAAAGGTAAGTACAATTACTATCCAATGCACTGACTATCTTGGTGCAGTTATCCGGTCTTCCTTCTCAGTGCTCAGAGGCCACCGCGTGGTAGGCAGTTAGGCGGTCATGAGCAGAGCAAGGAAGACGGCCCGGTACAGGTGACCAGGGCGGAAAGTCCTGGGTGCCTAGGAATGGGCAAAGCTGGGGAAACAAGGACCCCGCCCCCAGGGTGACCTTTCCTCCCCTGGCCTGTCGCTAGTCCTGAGGTAGAGCCCGTTGAAGGAGGAACAAGGGGCCTAAGAGTGGCCTCGCTGTCACTCCCACGTGGGCCTTGCACGACCACTCCCGTGGGCATTAACCCCTAAGAGTAACACGAGGCCTCAGCTGTGTTTCAGCCCCAGGCCCCGAGAAGCAGCAGAATCAGACGAGCGATGCTGTGGCTGCCTCAGGACCAGCTGCAGTGACGTATGGCCCCCTGCCCTGCCCTGGTGCCGGCCAATCAGTGGGGACCAGGGCCCTGAAAGGACACACCTGGAAAGCTGATGGACATTCTTTTGAGACCCTGCCTTGGGACCTCCCCTAAAATCGTCACCCTTAAAGGCCCTTAGGACAGAGGCCCCAGTGGCTCTCCCTCCCCGAGGGGCAAAGCTGAGCCTTTCGCCTCCCCTTCCCTCTTCTTCCCTCCAGGCTCATTTCCTTTACCTTCTCTCTCCTAAGCTCCAAGGGCTTTCTTTTTCCTCTCACTTGTTTCCTGAGCCCACGCCCAGCCGGCTCACTGTCCCCCTCTGTGTCTTTCTAAAAAACTCTCTCTTACAGTTTGAAAACTGGCTCTGAATTCTTAGCCAGAACTCAAGCGCCGAGGCTGCTGAACCCAGGCCTGGGGTCTGGTCTGACCCCAGGGTGCCACATCTGGTGCCATTCTCACTGCTGCCAACAACTCTTTCTTTTCTTTCCTTTTGGACATTTTTGCTTACTCTGGGTCGTAATATCTCAGGAAGGAATCTCTGAAGATCCCTTTGGAAAAGTGAGCAAATAAATACCCTAATTGTTGGATTTTAAGCTGAATCATATGAAATTGACTTTTTTTGGGTCAAAAATAACTGGATATCAGCAATTTCATGTCCTATAACCTAGTATTTATGGGGTCCTGGAAAAGCCACAGAAAGCACAATGCTCCCAGCTTCCAGCCACAGGGAAGCAAGGGTGTCATTAGCTTGGAAATGGTCCCCAAGTCCCAGCAACTCCTGGTGTTGAACTGCGGCTACTTCCTGGCCAGCATGGCTCAGCGGTTGAGTGTCGACCTATGAACCAGGAGGTCTCAGTTCGATTCCCAGTCAGGGTACGTGCCCGGGGTTTCGGGCTCAATTCGGGCTCAACCCCCAGTAGAGGGCGTGCAGGAGGCAGCTGATCAATGACTCTCTGTCAGGGATGTTTCTGTCTCTCCCTCTCCTTTCCGCTCTCTGAAATCAATAAAAACGTATTTAAAAAAATAAAATATAAAAAGAACTGCAGGTCCCAGTAGCAGTCAATTCAGGTGTGTCCTTATTGGACATAGGTATGAGTGGCTGCTTGGAGACAGGAAGCAGGGGGCAGGGAAGGAAGAGTGCGAGGGACACAGGAAACTTTTGAGGGTATGGAGATGTTCACTATCTTGATTGTGGCCATGGTTTTGCATGTGTACATATATGTCAAAACTCAAAATCAAAATATACATTTAAAATGTATGCCATTTATTATATGTCAGTTCAAACAAGTTCTAACACATTCTGAGCTATTTCAATCAAAGAATATGTATTACTTCTTAATTATAAAATGATTTTGTCACAGCCATTAGAATGGCCAAAAATAACACGTGCTGGTGAGGATATGTAGACACTGGAACCCTTGGGCACTGTTGGTAGGAATGTAAAGTGCTATAGCTGCTTTGGGAAACAGTATGACAGTGCCTCAGAAAATTAAACATAGAATTACCATATGATCCAGCAACCTCACTTCTGGGTATATACCCAAAGGAATTGAAAGCAGGATCTCAAAATATATTTGCCACTCATGTTGACTGCAGCACTATTCACTGTAGCCAAGAGATGAAAGCAACACAAGTGTCTGTGGACAGGTGAATGGATACAGAAAATACGGCATATACATACAGTGGAATATTATGCAGCCTTTAAAAAGAAGGAAATCTGCCATGTGCTTCCACATGAATGAACCGTGAGAACGTTATACTAAGTTAAATAAGCCCATCAGAAAAGGGACAAGTACTGTTATTATTCCACTTATATGAAGTATATGAATATTTTCAGTGCCAGCAAGAAATGAGCTATGAAACCATGAGAAAACATGGGGGAGCCTTAAATACATATGACTAAGTGAAAGAAATCAGCCTGGAAAGGCTTCATACTCTGATTCCAACGACATGAAATTCTGGAAAAGGCAAAACCATGGAGACAGTAAAAAGATCAGTGGATGTCAGGAGTTTGTGGAGGCGGATAAATAGAGGATTTTCAGGCAGTGGACATACTCTCTATGACACCGTAATGATGGACACGAGGCGTTATACATTTGTTCAAGCCATAGGATGTGCAACACCGAGAGTGAACTGTCATGCGAACTACAGACTCTGGGTGACGACGGTGTGTCGACATCGGTTCATCTGTTGTAGCAAATGTACCGATCGGGTGGGGGAGTGTCGATAACGGGGAGGCTGTGCGTGGGGGGGCAGCGAGCACAAGGGAAATCTCTGTACCTTACCCTCAATTTTGCTGTGAACGATAAATGGCTCTAAAAAGAGGTCTTTAAAACAAAACAATGAGAGCCCAGCTGGCATCGCTCAGGGGTTGAGGGTCGACCTAGGATCCAGGAGATCGCAGTTCGATTCCCGGTCAGGGCACAGGCCCAGGTTGCGGGCTCGATCCTCAGTGGGGGGCGTGCAGGAGGCAGCCGATCAATGACTCTCTCATCACTGATGTTTCTCTCTGTGTCTCTCCCTCTCCCTTCCTCTCTCTGAAATCAATAAAGACATATTTTGAAAAAAATGAGAAGACAAGATTCTTTGTATAGCTACATGGCTGAGATACATCTATTTGATAAGGCCATGGACACCTGTGTTTATCCAGCACCGTTGTTCTTTAAAAAAAGATGTCTGTCTAGCCCTGGCCAGTTTGGCTCAGGGGTTAGAGCCAAAGGGTCCTGGGTTCAATTCCAGCCAAGGGCACACACCTGGGTTGCAGGCTCGAACCCCAGCCCCGGTCGGGGACTTGCAGGAGGCAACCAATCAATGTGTCTCTCTCACACTGATGTTTCTCTCTTTCCCTTCCATTCTCTCTGGAAAGCAATGGAAAAAATATCCTCAGGTGAGGATTTTTAAATAATAATAATAATAAAAATAAAAAAGAGATGTCTGACTGGGGCCATCCATTCTTCTGAGTTGCGTCTTCTGTTCACTTGGTAGTGAAGGAACAGGAGAGTCTGACTTTTCAGGGCCATCTGGGACCCAGCTTGCTAATGCCCGCTGACCTGCGGAGAAGCGGGTCTTTTCTCTCCTTTGGCCGCTAGGTGGTGCCAGGCCCCCGAGCAGCTGCGGGACCCGGCGCAGCCCAGGGAGCCTGGGTCAGGGCTGTGGCTGGTGATTCAGCATAGAAGGCCTCCTGCTCCCTGGGGGATGGAGCCGCAGGCTCTCCAAAGCCCCAGGGCTGCAAACAAACACCCCCGCCTCACAGCACCTGTTGGCCTCTGGGGCAGGCAGCCGTTCTAGGAGGCCCCGAGGAACAGCCTCAGGGGTTTTTGGCTCTTCCTCAGTTCTGCATTCCTGAGCCTTGACCCCAGGAGCAGCCACAGGGCAGCTTGAACCCTCCCAGGCCCTCTCCAGACAGCCTGGCTGTGTCTGAGAGCGCACAGGTACATTACAGGCTAGAATAACCCTGTAATGGATCAGGCTGCGCTTCCTGTACAAGTCTTGGTTTTCATTTACTGTAAGTAATCCTGTTTCTCCTATGAGACTTGAGAGCAAGAGGAGGAAAGAGGCCGGGGCAGAGCTATGAGCTTGCTGAAACCAACATGGTTTTAGCACCAGTGGCACCAAAGCGGTGACTGGGACCAACCTACGCCTCTGAATTTTAACTAATAAGCTTTAAGGAGAGGTTACGTTGGGAAGTGCAAAGGGCCTGGGGCTCCAGAGTTGGACTGACAGGTTGAAACCTAGTTCTCCTATCTACCAGCAGGTCTAGTTATCTTCCCCCAGGACCTCAATTTCTTCATCTGAAAAATGGGAATGATATTCAGCGCAGTATTATGACCCCATGGTTCCCTAGCACCCACCACAGTAGGGCCTTAACTCCTGGTAGCTAAAATTAGTGGCTTCAAACAATCACGTTACCCTCGCTCCAGTCCTGGGGATGGACTGGGCTTGCTGGGCTGTTCCATAGCTGGGGTTCCTCATGCTGTTCTGTCTGAAGAGCTGAGCTCATCTGGAGGCTAAGCTGGGACTGGGGAAGACTGGGCCCCTCTCCACTCCAGGCTGCCTCAGGGTCTCTTCTCTCCACACCATCTTTCCATCAGGACTGCTGAGCTTTACATACTGCATCTGGGGACTCCCCAAAATGCAAAAGTGGAGCTGCCAAGTCCTCTTGATGCCTGGATCTGGAGCTGACACCACATCTAATCTGTTATCATCCATTGGTAAGCCCCAGGCAGCACAGACTCAGGAGGGACATACCCCAGAGGGCGATACTCCAGGCGTGGCTCATAGGGGACCACTATTAGGGACTAGACACCAGAATGATGAATTAGTGTCCTATTGCTGCCGTAACAAATGGCCACAAATTTAATGTCTGAAAACAACACACATTTATTATCTTATCTTGGGGGAGAGAAGTCCAAAATAAGTCGCACAGGGCTGAAGTCAAGAGTGTACCCATTTGCTTTCCTTTCTGGAGGTTCTAAGAGAGGATCCTTTTCTTGCCTTTTCCAGCTTCTAGAGACAAGCCACATTCCTTGAGTTGGGCTCCTCCCATCTTCAAAGCACACTACTTCAAACTCTCCTCCCATCATCACAGCTCCTTTTTCTTTTTTATTTTATTTTATTTTATTTATTTTATTTTATTTTATTTTATTTTTGTTGGTTTTAGAGAGAGAGGAAGGGAGAGATAGAAACACTCATTTTGTTGTTTCACTTATTAATGCATTCACTGGTTGCTTCTTGTATGTGCCCTGACTGGAGATCAAATCCACAACCTTGGTGCATCTGGACGATGCTCTAACTGAGCTACCAGAACAAGGCTTAGCAGGTCCTTTTTGTTTTATGATGCTCCTGCCTCCTCTTATAAGGGCCCCTGTGATTACATTGGATCTACCTGGATAATCCAGCATGATCTCTCTATCTCAGGGTCTCACAATTAGCAGTCCTAATTCCATCTGCTCCCTTAATTCCCCCTCATGATATAACAACATCTTCGCAGGTTCCAGGCATTAGGACATGGACAACTTTGGGGGACATTATTCCACAAGTAGGAAGAAAGACACTTTATTGATTTTACTATATTCCTTCCCAAAACATTCTTAGAGGTTAAAATGATCATGAGTGATGTTTCAGGAAAAATGTGCCTCATGTTCTTACATAAACTCTCTCTTTGGACATTTTTTTTTTCATTCAACAAATATTGCCTGACCTGCAAGTCCCTGTGCTAGAGACTATACAAAACAGATGAACAAAACACCATCCCTGCCTTTGAGAAGCTCACAATTGTGGCTCCTCCCCAGAAACCATTTCCCTTTCTTCTTGCTCACAGAATTTTTAAAATATGTTTTTATTGATTTTAGAGAGAGGAAGGGAGAGGGAGAGAGAGAAACATCAATGATGAAAGAGAATCCTTGATCCGCTGCCTCCTGCACCCCCCCCCCCCCATTTGGGATTGAGCCTGAAACCCAGGCATGGACCCTGACTCGGAATCAAACTGTGACCTCCTGGTTCACAGGTCGATGCTCAACCACTAAGTCACACCAGCTGGGCAGAATGTTTTTTTTTAATTTTCACTGAAGGGTATTTTTTCCATTGCTTTTCAGAGAGAGTAGAAAGGAAAGAGAGAGAGAGAAAGAGAAAGAAACATCGATATGAAAGAAATACATCAATTGGTTGCCTCCCACATGTGCTCCAGCTGGGGCCAGGGATCAAGCCTGCAACTGAGGTGCGTGCCCTTGACCGGGATTGAAACCAAGACCCTTCAGTCCGTGGGCTGATGCTCTAACCACTGAGCCAAACCAGCTAGGGCCAGAATTTTTTTTTAATCCTCACACAAGGATATGTTTTTCATTGATTCTAGTGAGAGAGGAAGGGAGAGAGAGAGAGAAACGTCGATCAGTTGCCTCCTGTAGGCACCCTGACCAAGAACTGAACCCGAGATCCTTCGGTGCACAGGAAAACGCTCTAACCAACTAAGCAACACCGGCCGGGGCTCTTGCTCACAGAATTTTGTGCAGACTGAAATGGACCCAAGTCCAGGGTATGATCATGACTGGTTTGAGTGAAAGGGGGAACAGTATGGCTCACAGGTCAAGTCCAGCCTGCCACCTGGGTTTGTAAATAAAGTTTTATTGAAACACAAACACATTCATTCATGACAGTATTGTCTATGACTACTTTTGCACTATAAAGGTAGAGTTGGGTAGTTGCAAGAAAGACTGTAGCCCACAAAGCCAAAAATATATACTATCTGGCCCTTTGTAGAAAAATTGGCTGAACCCCGTTTAAGTCAGTGATGCTCAACCCTGGCTGTATATTAGAATAATTTGGGGAAACGATCTTTTAAAAAAAAAACAAACAAACCCCCAGCCCCCACTCCCAGAGCTTGTAATTTAATTTATCTATGGGTGGGTTCTGGGCATCAGTATTTCTTAAAAGCTAGCCAGGTGATTCTACTGGGCAGCTAAGATTGAGAACCAGTCGCCTAAGACAATCATAGCAATTCTGTTCCCCTTTAACAAGATTGACTTAGGGATAGGGTGGGATGATAACCATCCCTGGCCAATGAACCACAATGGGAAGGCCACTGTGGGATGGGGAGGGGCAGGGGGGTCTGGTTCTGGAAAAGCTTTCCCACCCTTATATAAAGACAAGCATGAGGAGGAAGTGACTCTATTTATCACCTTCTCTCCCTGCTGTGGATGCTGTTGCATAGAGTTTGATGGTTGGAGCTGTGGCAGCCATCATATGACCATGAGGGGATGAACTCGAGGCTGAAAAGCCACAATACTGAGGATAGTGGAGAAGAAGGATGGCAAAAGCCTGGGTACTTGGTGACATCCCTGAGCTGCCAGACCAACTCTGGATGGCCTTCCTCTGCACTTCTTGTTACACAACAGTAAATCCTTATGATCTGAGGACCACTGGTGAGGTTTTCTATAACTTGCATCTAACTATATTTATAAATGACACAACATTTTTGTGGGGAGACAAAAAGAAAAGCTGCAATGACAATTGAATGGGTGTAGGGGGTTGAATGGTGGCCTCCCAAAAGCTGTGTTCCCATCCTAGCCTCCAGAATCTGTGAATGTGGCCTTATTTGGAAATAGGGTCTTTGCACACGTCATTAAGTTAAGGATCTTGTGATGTGATTATCCTGGATTTCCCAAATGGGCCTTATATCCAATGCCAAATGTTCTTATAAGAGACAGAAGAGAAGACATGAAGAGGTGGAGGCCATGTGAAGAGAGAGGTAGAGACTGGATTGATGCAGCCACAAGGCCCGGAACGCCAAGTCAGAAGTCAGCAGAAGCTAGAAGAGGCAAGGAACGGATCCTTTCCTACAGTGCCCAGAGGCAACACAGCTCTGCTGGATTTCTGCCTTTTGGCTTCTAGAGCTGAGGGAGAATCAATTTCTATTGTTTTAAACCACCCGATTTGTGGTAATTTGTTACAGCAGCCACAGGAAACTAATTAGGGGTAAACATTACAGTGGAGCTATGAAGAGGGCGGGGCGTGGAGCTCAACCAGGAAGTAATTAGACTATATTTCCATACACAGTTCATTCTTAAACTCCTCTGTTTCTGCAACATACAATATTATATTAGTTTCAGGTGTACACTCCAGTGAGTAGACATTATGTAACTTACTAAGTGATCATCCCAATAAATCCCATACTCATCTGACACCATACACAGTTATTAGAATATTTTTTAAACTGATTTTTAGAGAGAGACGGAGGGAGGGAGAGAGAAAGAGAGAGGCACATTGATGTGAGAGAGAACCATTGATTGGTTGCCTCCTCTCATATGCACTCCAACGGGGGGTGGAACCCGCAATCTTTTGGTCTATGTGACAATGCTCCAACCAACTGAGCCACCAGCCAGGGTATTATTAGAATATTATTGATGCCTTAGCTGGTTTGGCTCAGCGGCTTGAGCATCGCCCAAGAACTGAAGGGTCTTGGGTTCGATTCCAGTCAAGAGCACGTACCTAGGTTGCAGGCTAGATCCCTGGCCCCAGGCGGGGCACCTGAGGGAGGCAACCAATCTACGTGTCTCTCTCACATCGATGTTTCTCTCTCTCTCCCTTCCACTCTCTCTGAAAAGCAATGGAAAAAATATTCTCCGCTGAGGATCAAAAGTAAATAAATAAATAAATAAATAAATAAATAAATAAATAAGAATATTATTGACTATGTTCCCTATGCTGTATATCCCCATGACTGTTCTGTAACTACCCATTTTTACTTCTTAATCCCTTCTCCTTTGTCATCCATCTCCCCAACCCCCCTCCCATCTGGCAATTGTCAAAATGTTCTCTGTATTTATGAGTCTGTTTCTGTTCTGCTTGTTCTTTTATTTAGCTTTTTAGATTCAATTGTTGCTAGATATGTCTCTATTACCATTTTATGATTCATATTTTTTATCTTCTTTTTTCTTCTTCTTAAAGAAGATCCTTTAACATTTCACTTAACACTGTTTTGAGCTTTTTCTTGTCTGGAAAGAATTTTTTTTTAATCCTAACCCAAGGATATTTTTTCCATCACTTTTCACAGAGTGGAAGAGAGAGAGAAACATCGATGTGAGACACTTTGATTGGTTGCCCCCCACACGCACTCCAAGGTACATGCCCTTGGCAGGTACGTGCCAGGACCTGGAATCGAACGGTGATCTCCTGGTCGATGCTCAACCACTGAAGCACGCTTGCCTGGCTACTCTGCTGTTGATTCCCTGTAAATCATTCTTCATTTCAGTTAGTGTAGCCTTCACTTCTGTCGGGTTCTTTTTATAGTTTCTATGACTTTTTTTATGCTATTGAAGTTCTCACTAAGTTCCCTGAGCATCCTTGTAACCAGTATTTCGAACTCTGCATCTGGTGGATTGCTTGTCTCTGTTTGGTTTAGTTATTTTCCTGAAGTTTTGTTCTGTTCTTTCATTTGGGACATGTTTCTTTGTCTCTTCATTTTGGCAGAACCTTGTGTTTGTTGCTATGTATTAGGTAGAGCTGCTACATCTCCCAGGCTTGGTAGAGTGACCTAATGTAGTAGGTGTTCTGTAGGGTCCAGTGGCCTGGTGATTAGCCTCCCTAATGACCCGAGCTGGGCACTCCAGGTACACCCCCCACGTGGACTGCCTACAGCCTCCTTTTTGTAGTTGAGCCTTGATTGCTGTTGGCATGTCACTGGAAGGATTTACCCCCAGACCGATCTGTTGCAAGAACTGGCTGTGACCACTGACCACTGTGGAGGATCAGCTATGCAGGGGCCCACCCCACAGAGCAGGACTCAGTTCAGTGGAACTCTGGTGCCTGCTGAGTCTGCCCCTTGAGTGTGTTGCTTGTGGAGGTGGTTAGGTGGTACTTTGACATGATCTGAAGTGGTCCACCAGGCGTGCTGGCTCTGGGGCCTCCCGGGAGGTGCAGGCCTGTGCTCTGCCCAGGCCGCCTAGCATGAGCTGCAAAGCAACCTGCAGGTGGCCGCTACTTGTGCTGGGCTTGGAGGTGTTCGGTGAGGCCAAGCTGTAAACCAAGGCCGGCTGCTGCTAGTGCTGGGCCTGGGGTTACTTAGTGAGAGGTATGGGGCATTCTGAGGCCAGGGGCTGCTTGTTTCAGAGAGTTTCGGAAAGTCTGAAGCACGAGCCAAAACAGGCCATTCGTATGGGAGCGAGACTGGAAACAGCTTGGGCGGGCCCACAAGCTGGGTGGGTCAGGGTCTCCGGGAACCACAGGGCTTGGCCAAGGGTGTGAGCCAGGTTGATGGAGACTCAGATATGGTGCCTGCCTGTGGCTCTGTGTGGGGGTGGGGTGGGGGCGGAGGTCTCAGTAAAGGAACAATGGCCTCTGCCAGCACTTTTGTCTGGCAGAAAGCTCCCCCCCCACCCCAGCTCTCGCCCTGATGCCAGAACTGAGAGTGCATTTTCCCTTTCCAGTGAAGACCATTTTTCTCTCGCTCGCTCTCTCTTTTTTTTAATCCTCACCTGAGGATATTTTTTCTATTGCTTTTCAGAGAAAGTGGAGGGGAGAGAGAGAGAAACAGCAATGTGAGAGAGACACATCGACTGGTTGCCTTCCCCATGCGCCCCAACCGGGGCCGGGGATAGAGCCTACAACTGGGGTATGTGCCCTTGGCCAGAATCAAACTGGGACTCTTCAGTCCGTAGGCCAGTGCTCTAACCACTGAGCCCAACCAGCTAGGGCAGGACTTTTCTCTTGAGATGTCTCACCAGAGCAGAGTGGAGCAGACCAGCTCACAGGGCACAGTGGAGCAGGCCAGCTCACAGGGCACAGTGGAGCAGGCCAGCTCACAGGACACAGTGGAGCAGACCAGCACACAGGGCACAGTGGAGCAGACCAGCACAGGCCAGGGCACAGTGGAGCAGACCAGCACACAGGGCACAGTGGAGCAGACCAGCACAGGCCAGGGCACAGTGGAGCAGACCAGCACACAGGGCACAGTGGAGCAGACCAGCTCACAGGGCACAGTGGAGCAGACCAGCACACAGGGCATAGTGGAGCAGACCAGCACACAGGGCACAGTGGAGCAGACCAGCACACAGGGCACAGTGGAGCAGACCAGCACACAGGGCACAGTGGAGCAGACCAGCACAGGCCAGGGCACAGTGGAGCAGACCAGCACACAGGGCACAGTGGAGCAGACCAGCTCACAGGGCACAGTGGAGCAGACCAGCACAGGCCAGGGCACAGTGGAGCAGACCAGCACACAGGGCACAGTGGAGCAGACCAGTTCACAGGGCACAGTGGAGCAGACCAGCACACAGGGCACAGTGGAGCAGACCAGCTCACAGGGCACAGTGGAGCAGACCAGCACACAGGGCACAGTGGAGCAGACCAGCTCACAGGGCACAGTGGAGCAGACCAGCACACAGGGCACAGTGGAGCAGACCAGCACAAGCCAGGGCACAGTGGAGCAGACCAGCTCACAGGGCACAGTGGAGCAGACCAGCTCACAGGGCACAGTGGAGCAGACCAGCACAGGCCAGGGCACAGTGGAGCAGACCAGCACAGGCCAGGGCACAGTGGAGCAGACCAGCACAGGCCAGGGCACAGTGGAGCAGACCAGCACAGGCCAGGGCACAGTGGAGCAGACCAGCACACAGGGCACAGTGGAGCAGACCAGCTCACAGGGCACAGTGGAGCAGACCAGCACAAGCCAGGGCACAGTGGAGCAGACCAGCACAGGCCAGGGCACAGTGGAGCAGACCAGCTCACAGGGCACAGTGGAGCAGACCAGCACAAGCCAGGGCACAGTGGAGCAGACCAGCTCACAGGGCACAGTGGAGCAGACCAGCTCACAGGGCACAGTGGAGCAGACCAGCACAAGCCAGGGCACAGTGGAGCAGACCAGCACAGGCCAGGGCACAGTGGAGCAGACCAGCACAGGCCAGGGCACAGTGGAGCAGAGTGAGAAGCAGAAAACTGTCTAGCTGGAAAGGGACTTGGCCCCAGGGCCACCCGGAGCCAGGGCTGCCTCACAGCAGCGCTGTTTTTATAGCCGTGCTGTATCACAATAAAGTTGTTTTGCACTGAATAAAGTTTCCTTCTTCATCACATTCCAAATTGGGGATTTCTGACGGCACTGAATTGGCACCAACAACCATCAGTTAACATTTCATGGTGCCCAATGTGGTGCTCTGAAGCAATGACTCAGTCTCCTGACACCATCCTGAAACCAACTGGTCTGGCACCTGCATAAGGCCCTTGTGCTCAGGTTGTCGTCCCTGCCTGGCGGCACTGAGGACCTTGGGTAAGTCCTCTCAGATCCAAGACCTTTCATGCTTGCATTTGAGGTCTCGAAGACTTTATTTGGTTTAGGTAGGGGACCCTCATCCAGAGATCTCTGTTCATATGTTAGGACGGAGGGCCCCTCCATATGATTCAGGTTTGGTACCTAAGAGGGGTACCCCTCAGTCTCGGTTGGCACCAGGAGGGTACCTGCCAGGGAGGGCTTTCCTCTGTTGCGTTTGGGACCTAGGAAGAGTACCCTCCAGTTTGGGACTAGGCCTTGCCCATAGGTGCGTGAGGGTGTTCACACTAATGGGCACTTGGGGGGGCAGGGGGGCACCGCCCATAAGGAGGAGTGCACAGTGGGTAAGTAGTGCTCTACATTTTCACATGCTGATCAGCCACCATTTGAGACTTTGGCTGATTACATGTACCAAAATTATGGTCCAGAGAACTGCAATTGGCTAGGCCTCTGGACAAAAATCTTACGAGGCGATCTCAAGTTTTGTTGGCCAAGATGGGGTTCTTTGCAACCCCAAAGCTTGTTTATTTACATGCTCAATGAAAACAAAGAAAATACTGTCCTCCCAGAAATAATGGGAAGCTTTTAAAACAAAAAAACTGGTACTTTGAGAACTCTAAATGAAATCAAAAGACTACCATCACCTCCCTTAGGAAAAATAATGCTAAATTAGGTAAATGTCTTAGTAAATTAAAAAGGAAACCAGTGCTCGTGAAACTGGAGCAAAGGGGGATCGTCAGAAAACTTTTCTTCTGACGTTTGTGCTAACAACTCGAAAACCAGGTTTACTGAACCAACCCCTGGAGATCCCTCACTTCCAGTCCCCCACCTTTGCCTACCACCCTACCTACCCTCTACCTTTTTCCCCCTCTCCCATCTTTGTCTCCAGATGCTTAGCAGCCATCTGAGACTCTACCTCTGGAGCTGTTTGTAAGTCTCCTCCCTCCCCCCCCCCCCCAGGAAAATCAGCCCCTTTTAAGATCTTTCGAGGCCATTCTCTTTACTTTTGGATCTATAATTTTTCTTTTGAATTTTGTATTTTGCTCTCTGTGTGTTTATGTGTGCTCATGTATGCATGTTATAGGTAAGGTAAGTTTCTATCACTAGATGGCATTGCCAAAAATTGCTTTGTAAATTCAAATTTAGATTATAAAAGGGCTCTATTCAATTGGCTTAACATAAATGAGCACTCATACCAGTGGGAGAAATAACAGAAAGTAATGCAATTGCTTTTGAAGTTCCATGATCTAAGATTAATCTTTAGTAAATAAAAACTAGCTTAGGGATGTTGGTTTAATTAAAGGACATACCATTGTCCACCGCTCTCTAGCTTTGGAACTAACAGACCGGATGGAAAACCAGGGTATAAGATGGAGAAATTATTTCATTTATTGAGGGTAGAGGGGCACAGATGCCTCAGTTTGGAAACTAGACACTTGTGATAGAGCCTGATTAGAATGTTATGGTGACTGAAAATGATTGCATACAGAAAATAAGATGTGTGTTTGGTAAAAGAAGGTATGAGGGATGGAAATACATTTTTATTGAAGAAAAAAAGTAATTTTTTGGTGAATGATTGTTCTACAATAAGAAAGGAAAAAGACAGGACAAAAGATGAAAGGTATATGAAAGTGGCAGAAAATTTGTGCATGTTGCAGAAAATTCACAGAAAAGGAATCTTGAAAAAGAAATCTTATGTGTGGTCAAACTAAGATTGGAACAGATTTACTAACTTAAAGCATGTTGACACAAAATTAGAAGCTGGGTTTCTCTCTCTGTTAAAGGGACAAATTTTTTTTTGTATACTATTGATGTGCTCTTAATGGGAAATTAAAAAGAGGAGGTAAAGATGTGTGCTGCGTCACCAGGTCTTTGACTACCTAGGTAAACCAAACCTTAATATTTAAAGAGCTGAAATTTCCTTCTAACCATTGAACTTTCTATAATTGCTTGCGAAGTTTTTTTGTGTTGTTGTTTTTTTTAACTGAATGTTAAATGCATAACTAAAGGGAATCTGTCTTTACAAAAGGGGGAAATGAAACTAATGAAGCCTATCTGATGTTTGCGAGGTGGACTTCAACCCAATTGCTCCCTCTCCCACCATGGATAAAAAATGCATTAATGGTGATCCATGTGTATTCTCATTGGGTAGAGGCATTCCTACATCGAAGGGCTACAGCCACAGCAGTTTCTAAAATACTTCTAGAGAGGATTTTTCCTGCTTGGAAAATCCCTGCAGAGTCCCATAGAGGAAGGGAAACCCATTTTACTAGACAGATACTATACCAGGTGTGCAAAACTTGGCTGATACTGCAGGATTTCCATTGCACTATCCTCTGGGTGTTTTGTTTCGTTTTGTTTTATTTTGTTTTGTGTTTGTTTGTTTCAATCCTCACACAAGAATGCTTTTTCCATTGCTTTTCAGAGAGAGCAGAAGGGGAAGAGAAAGAGAAAGAGGGAAACATCGATGTGAGAGAGACCCATCCATTTGTTGCCTCCCAGAAGCACCCTGACGGAGCACTGAACCCACCACCTGGGTGTGTGCCCTGACCTGGGATCAAGCCCTTCACCTCTCAGTGTACAAGACAACACTCTAGCCAACCGAGCCACACGGCCAGGGCTATCCTCTGGTTTTATAGAACAAACTGACAAGATAAGTAAAATTCAATTGGTAAAACTTGTTGAATCTTTTCATCTGCCTCGACCTAAAGCCTTTCCCTTGATATCGCATAAGATCTATTCCTTTTGGTAAACACTAAAATTGTTAAGGTCTGTTCCTTTTGGTAAACACTAAAATTTGTCTCCTAAAATTGTTCCTGTAAGACCTATCCTGTGAGGCTAGATCAGGGAATGTGCGAACCTGCCTTATTAAGGAGACTTTCTAACTTATTGCAAAGAACTTACAGAGGCTCTTGAAATTAATGCAAGCTCGTAGAGCAGCCTGCACAGCGTGCGCCCAGGAGACGAACACACCGAACAGCATGGCCTACAACCTGGATGCCTGGCTCATCAAAAAAGGCATCTCCACGAGGCCTCACCCCAGGCTCTCTGGAAGGAACCACACCAGGTATTGTTAACTGATCCCTGAGTTGCAAGGTTAACAAGGTATTGACGCATGAATTTCTGTTTTTCATTTTAAAAGGCTCCCAAACCTGTACCTTTATTTACAACCTTAACCCTCTCACAACAAGCTGGTCACCCATGTTTTAAATCGTATGTTCTGGTTATTCCACATCATTTAACCCTTGACTGTACAGTACTTCCTGATTTTTGCTGTTTTAACCCTTGTGAGTGGGAAACCTTGGGCACAGACCTATTATGATACCATACTTTAAAACCTTAGCCTTCTCATGGCACCCATCTGCTGGATCGCCATCCGGTGTCTGTTTCTACGTCTGGTAAACCTGATGATCCCATAGTTATTTCTGTTAGCTATTTCTCAACTATCCCTAACTTTATTATTAATTTCATCAAACCTCCACTTTCTGAAACTTATCAGGTTAAGTTGCAAAAGGGACCTCTACTTTCCCTGTGTCTACCTAAACCCACCCTATACATTTTCACTCTCCCCAGGTGGGACCCACCCTTCTCCCACAGTGGAATTAGTCGCTAGCCACCCCTTACCACGCTGCTACTTGTGTCTTATCTTACATGCCTGAAATGTGGTTGCATCTATCAACCTTGACTGCTTTGGAGCCCCCCTCTGTAAGGCCATTGCGAGTGGAACCAGCCCACACTGTCATGCACCTAAATGTTCACCCCACGATGTTCAAACACACCCGGGAGGGCTTCTAGAGGGATGTTCAAACCAGGCTGAGCCCTGGTTGGAAAATGTTCTCACCCCTTTCCTGTTAAAGAATGTATAAGTGAACAAACTCCTGCAGGCACCCTCTGTGTCCCCACATGCTATATTTTTGTCTGTTCATACATAAATCAGCCTTGGGCATTTGATTGACTAGAGAGCTGGAGGCTGACTGGACAATACCTTTTGGGACACTTGACATCTTCTTTTAGTATCCTCACAGTGATAACAGCCACCCCTCCAAGTTCTCATCAGAGGAAAAGGAAGGCCTGGTCACAGTACATTAGTACCCTGATGTGGAGCCCTCTGTTTATGAAGATAACCCTCATGGCCTTTGTGTGGGATGTGACTTGCTAGCAGGTTTTTCAGGAGGTGGGGGTAATTATTCTCTCAGAATTATATTTTCATGGGGTGGCCTTGGAACTGCTTAATTAAATATAATGTGAAACCAAACTAGAACTGTCAATCGAACTGCTCGCTTCTTTGAGCAATTTGAGCCCAGCAAATATCTTTAGACTCCTGAGTGCAAGTAATTCTCAACCACAGAGTCACCCTTGATTATGTGCATGTAGCCCAAGGCGGAGTTTCTGTTATAGCCAATACCTTTTTCTGTACTTGGGAAAATACTTCTTTCCAGGTAGAAACTCCCAAACTCCCTAACCTGGCCAGTTTTGCTTCTAGTGCTTATGGCTGGTTAGGACTTTAATGTTCTGACATTTTCAGTTAACTCCCATCTGGGCTCAGAGCTATTTTAAGTTCTGAGTTGCAAATTATTATAATTTAATATATTTTATTGTCAAACTAGTGATGTTCTGTATAACCAAATGTTTAAGACCTCCTACAAAAACTTGAGTAATGGTTGCAAGAAGGATAGAAACAATCCATCAAGCCACTGTATCCCCTCCATGTGTGTAATTCATGATGGTTGGAACCCGTATTCCTGGTGCCAAATACCTTTTGTCAAGTACCCAGGGGTTCGCTTAAGAACTAAGTGCCTTTGTTGATTTAACCTTTCCCAAGTTGTTTTGGCTGCTTTTATAAGAGATTGTGAGTGTTGAGTTTGGCAGGTGCCTGAGGGAACTCTTGTAAGCATTGGCTCTAGTTGTTCTATTGGCTACTGAGGGACTAGAGGGAACCGGAGCAGGTGGCCAAGCCACCCTGGTACCGACGTGGGCCAGACTGACCTGACTGATCACCAACACTATCAACAGGTGCTGATCGAAATGGGAAAAGGGAAATGTGGACCCTGAGAAAGAAGAGAACCCTAAGAAGGGTTTCTGGTGGCCAACTGGGCTCAAATGAAAAACAGACAAACAAACAGAAAACGGAGCCTAGCAGCTATTTCTATACAGGGGCCTCACACAAACTGCAGTTCTGGGAGAAGCCTGCACTGAAGGAACTACCTGCTTGTGCTGTGTTTCTGCCACCTGAGCCCGCCCTCCTAAAGGAGTTCCTGGCCCTGGCCAGTGTGGCTCAGTGGTTAGGGTGTCGGCCTGCAGATTAAAGGGTCCCGGGTTTGATTCCCAGTCAAGGGCACGTACCTGGGTTGCAGGCTCCATCCTAGCCGTGGTCGGGGTGTGTGTGGGAGGCAACTAAGCGATGTGTCTCTCCCACATCGATGCTTCTCTCACCCTTCCACTCTCTCTGAAAAGCAATGGAGAAAATATCCTCGGGTGGCCCGGCTGGCCGTGGCTCAGTGGTTGAGCGTCGACCTAGGATCCAGGCGATCGGGGTTCGATTCCTGGTCAGGGCACATGCCCGGGTTGCGGGCTCGATCAATGACTCTCTCATCATTGATGTTTCTATTTCTCTCTCTCTCTCTCTCTCTCTCTCTCTCTCTCTCTCTTCCTCTCTCTGAAATTAATAAAGATATATTAAAAAAAATACATATCCTGGGGTGAGCATAAAAAATAATAATAATAAATAAATAAAATAATAAAATAAAGGAGTTCCTGGAGACCGGGCAGTGCCTTTTGGACCAATGAAACTTTGGGGAATTAGGGTCCTTATTTGGAGTCCTCATTTGAGGATGGACAAGTCAGGGACCAGGGGCGGGGACTTGTATCTATATTAGCCAGCTCCCCCCTGGCTCTGAGAGTGTACTTTCCTTATTATTATTATTTTAAGTCAAAGCCATGTTTAATCCGGTCATTCATGATAAGCACTGCCTCTTTCCCTTTCTACCAAAGACCAACAACTGTGTGTCCCTGGCTGAGCTGAAGCACCACAGATGCCTCGCAGGAGCGGAGCGGAGTGGAGCAGACCTGCGTGGGGCCGGCGGTGCGGACCAGCGAGGAGCAAACAGAGGAGCGCGGTGGGGCCACCCGCTCTGGGGCCGTCTCACAGCTCTGCTGCTTTTACAGACATGCAGCATTACATTCTACATGTTTTGCACTGAATAAAGTTTCTTTCTTCACCACATCCCAAATTGGGGATTCCTGCTCGCATTGAATTGACACCAATGACTAACCAACCGTCGACCATCGGGTGACACTGGGACAGGAAGGGAGTGGAGGAAAGGAGACCTGTGTGGACTGGGCGATCAGGGAGGGGCTGCAGGGAGGAGGCGATGCTCCAGCTAGGCCTCAAGGAAGGAGTTGGGAGAATTAAAGAGAGCTTGCTGGGGTCGGGAGAAGACGGGTACAGAGGTGATTGGTTGTGGCTGAGATCTTGAGCTCTGGGATCAGAGAGTCTTGGGCAATCTCTGGAGCCCCCGCTCTAAAATGGGGATAACAATATAGTGCTGTTTGAATTCTGTGAATTTGAAAGAGTACGATAGACCAAATGTCAATGTAACTTGCTCAGTGTGCCCAATGTGAAAGAATTGAAAATGCCTTCCCCCTGAAATCTAAATGCATCAGAAATCATGAGATTGCCAAAGTTACCAGGTCTGAGGAATGTGAGGCTCAGGATATTGAATATGATTTGATGGCTCCTGCTACACCTGTGCCTTTGGGAAAGGGAACCGTTTGCCAATTTGGGTCCAGCTTGGTGGTGAATTATAAAAAATTTAAAATTACACCGAGTCTATAGTAATGAATCCTAGACATAAAAGGTACTTCGTCCTGTCCCTGCTCCATGGGACTGTTGAGACAATCAAATGAGACTGTGTTTAGGACAATTAAATTCCAGGGCCAGCCCTGGCTGGTCTGGCTCAGTGGTTAGAGCATTGACTCCCAGACTGACGGGTCCCAATTTCAATTCCAGCCAAGGGCACCTAACTTGGTTGCAGGTTGGATCCCCAGCCCTGGTCAGGGCCCATTCAGGAGGCAACCAATAGATGTGTCACTCTCACATCAATGTTTCTCTCTCTCTCTCTCTCTCTCCCTTCCACTCTCTCTGAAGAGCAATGGCAAAAAATATCCTCAGGTGAGGATTAAAAAAAATAAAAAATGTTTTGATTTATCTTATTGTCAGAAGAAAAAATAGAATTATCTTTGCACTGATACAGTCATAAAATATAAGTTTTTTTGGAGGAAGGGCCCATGAAAGTCATAGTGTGACCCTGATGGTGCCTGGTAAAGAACAATCCTCGAAAAATGTGAGTTATTTTAGCTTCCTCATGGTTGCCAAGGTTGGCAGGAATGGGCCACTCCTCAGGGTGTGGTCATCAGCCCAGCCCAGCTGGGGAAAAGATAAATACAGCCAAAGTAATGACAGGGACCGACAGTGGTGAGTGCTACGTGCACACACCCTGCTCTGTGCTAAACACAGTCATTGTCTCACCTTATCTTTCCAACATCTTCACGAAGTGGGCGTTACTATTCCCATTCTACAGATTAAGAAATGAAAGCCACGGCAGTTTAGTAATTTGCCCAGGATCACAGAACTAATAAGAAAGGAGGCAGGATTTTAGCCTGGGTCTCTGGGATGCCAAGGCCATGGGCTCTATATGCTAAGAGAGGTGATGCTAATCAGAAAAGAGAAATCCTTGAATGACAGTCATGGGAAATGGATTTTATCATAAGATGACAACACTGGGAGGTTTTTGGAAAGGAGCTAAGTGGCGTTTAGGGAGATGAATTTGGCAGTGGTGCTTGGAGTCTCAGAGGGTTGTCATAATAACTCCAGGAACATTCCAAGAGGTTTCTAAGATTGGTGAAGGGTCCTAGCCATGCAAAGGTACGATTCATTCTTTCTGGAGATTGTCCACCTGTGGCACACTGTGGTTTAGTATAACGGGAAGTTAGAGGTGCTGCCAGCACAACTGCCCCCTGGCAATCATTTGGATAACTTTTTTTTAATACCCTGGCTTTGTGGTGGGCAAAATGCTATAAATCCCACTCATTACCTATATGATGTATCTTCTAGAAACGACTTGGCTTTAATAAGCATTGATCTATTAGACAGCATTTACTATGTGTCTAGTTTGTGCTAGGAAGTGTAGCAGGTAGTGCGGCACTACCTTGGACCTCCCAGAGCTTATGTATAAAGGAGAGAGTGTGTCCCAAAGGAAACATAACTAAATACTAGATTGTGCCCAGTGCTGGGAAATAAAGAGGAAGGAGCCTGCATATAGGAGATGGAACAGAGATGACAGGTTGTCCTCACCATATCTCTTCTTTCTTTTAAAGTCACAGATCTCCTGCCCAGCCAGGTTTGGCTCAGCCGTTGAGCATCGGCCTAGGATCCCAGTGAGGGCACACGCTCAGGTTGTGGGCTCGATCCCCAGTCGGGGGCGTGCAGGAGGCAGCTGGTCAATGACTCTCTCTCATCATCAATGTTTCTATCTCTCTCTCCTTCTCCCTTCCTCTCTCTGAAATCAGTAAAGATATATTTTTTAAAATAATAATTAAATAAATAAGTAAAGTCATAGATCTCCTAATTTGTAGCTGGGCACGTGGCCATGCATTATTTCCCAAGTTCCCTTGCACCAGGCATGGCCATGTGACCAAGTCCTGGTCAATGGGAGGGAAACTAAAGTGGTGTGTGCCCCTTACAGGCAGTGTCCTGAAAGAGGGAGTGGGTCCTTTGGCTGAAAGGGGAACGTTGGAGCACTCATCCTAACCATGCAATGAAGGCCATCCACAGCAGAGCAAAAAGTAGGAGCCTGAGTCCCAGCCCACTTTTAGATTTTTAAGTGACAGGGAAATAAATACCTGGGGTTAGAAGCCATCTAAGATGAGAGTTTCTCAGTTTGACCAATGGGAATAGTGTATTTCTCTATTTAGTGTAGTGAGTAAGAGCATTTACAATTAGAACTTTATTAGCTATGTTGGACAGGTTGCTTAAACCCTCGGTGCCTCAGTTTCCTCACCTGTTAAATGGGGATAATAGTAACTATTTATAAGAATGAATGCAGATGAGTTCCTTAGAACAGTACCTGGCAGGTGGTAGATATTTAGCAAGTATTATTATTATTATAATTATTATTCTTGGTATTGTCATCAGTTGCACTGCAGAAATAGGGTGGGAGGGCATGGATGCTCAAGTTAATCCTCATACTGGTGTGATTAAGGAATTAGTATGAAAAAAAATTAAATTAAATTAAAATTTTAAAAAAGCATTAGTATGGAAGTCAGACAGACTCAGATCTGCCACTTACTAGTTGAGTGAGTCATTTATATTACATAACATCTTTGAGTTCAGTTTTCTCAAATGAAAATGAGGGTAAATATCTACATGCATCAGCCAGATATTTTTGGCTGTAAAGAACAAAAAGTTATTATCAGCCATAGAAAATGTGTCACCTAGCTGGAGTGGCTCAGTTAGTTGAGCATGGTCCTGCATACTGAAATGTTGCTGGTTCGATTCCCAGCCAGGGCACAAACCTGGGTTGCGGGTTTGATCCCCTGTTGGGTCACGTACGAAGGGCAGCCGATCGATGTCTCTCTCTTTCTTTCTCTCTCTAAGCATGTACTCAGGTGAGGATTAAAATAATAATAATAATACAAAATTTAAAAAATAAAGAAAATGTGTCATCTCACATAGCAAAAAGCCCAGAGGTAGGGCAGCCTTCTGTAATGGCTAATCCAAAAGCTGAATCTGGTCATCAAGGACCTGGAAACTTTCCATCTCTCTATGTGGTTGATTTCTCTTGTGATTACTAGATGGCTCTGGCTTCTCTGGCAATTGAGGCCACATGCCCAATTGTTCATATTCAATGAGCAATAGAGTTTCCCCTTCCATCATGGAATAAAATTCCTTCCTTTCATTGTGATTAGTCCAATTTAAGTTTCATACCCACCCACAGATTGAAAAATCTTTTCGCTGGGAAATGCTTAAAGCTGATTGGCTTAGGCCTAGATTCCTGAACCAACCACAGGCAGGGAAATGGGATTACCAAATTTAAACCAATCAGAGCCCAGCCCTGCAGTTGAGATCAGGGGTTGACCTGCTCTCAGCCAGATATGGGACAAGCATGTCTGGATTTCAAGAAAATGTTGTCTGGATGCTGAGCAGGCAATCAACAATGCCCCCCTCCAAGACACACACCCCCCCCCCCCCCCGCCCCAGGCTGCCTCCCAGTGTTATCAAGAAAATTAAGTAAGAAAATGCCTTTAAAACACTTAGCACAGTGCCTCACACCTATTATTAAGCTTATCTGTGTTGTTAGTTGGAGCCAAATTGAGTGCAGGAACTGCTTAATTGGTTTCCAAAGGAGAGGACAGAGTACTGGAGGAATTGTTTTTGTTTTGTTTTGATTTGATTTTTTGGTACAGTTAAAAAAGAGTACAAATATTCTTAACCATTTGCCAGCTATCAGGTGCCCTGTAGACAGACTCAGAGATGAATGTAGTTATGAGGTGGTGTGTGATCTAAATCTGATATAATATCCAGAGGAAAAGCAGCAGATGCAAACAAATAAAATCACTTATCCTAACTGGGTGCAAAACAGAGGTGCCTTAAATGTGAGGGTCATGCAGCTTGAGTAGGGGGCCCTATCTTATCCCTTCCTAAGCCATGGGAGGAGACCTAGTAATTTCTTTGTTTTAGGTGTTGTGTTTATAAGTCACGTGTTCTCCTTTGATGCATTAAATCAGGAGTCAGCAAACCATAGCTCTTAGGCAAATCTGGTCTGCTGTTTGTTTCCTACTAATTTTGTAATTGTAATTAAACTTTTTTTACTTGAGAAGGGCCTCTCCAAATCACATAAACTGGAGGCCCCACAAAATGCCACTTTCTCATTTAAGTGCAAACCCAAACCCAAAGAGTTTATCTAAAAGGTAATTGATAGGTGAAAGACACTGGGAACTTCAGAGGTAAGAGCTTTCTCTCTCTCTTTCCTTTGCTCCCTCTCTTTCTCTGTTCTGTAAGTTGCTGCCTGGCTTCATTTGCATGGACAGTCTCTCCAAGTAGCAGAAACAATGACCTCTGGAGCCTTTAGACCCCCACCCCCATTCCCCAGTTCAGCAGCCCCATTAGAACTTTTGCCTCCCAGGATCTATCTACTAATCTTAGAGAAGATTCTGATTGGGCCAGGGTGCATCACATGCCTATCTCGTGAGCCAATCCAATGGCCGAGGGTGGGTGAACTACCCTGAAGAACCTAAGGCGCATGGAGAGAAGAAAGGAAGGGATAGCCCAGGACCACATGAAGTTCTCCCAGAGGAACTTGGAGAGAGGTGGAAATATGCAATGGTTAATTACATAGTTTGCTGCACAAGGACTGCAGCCCTTTACTCCATCCCCATCATGTTATCACTGAAGGTGCTGTGTGACCCAGAAAAGGGACATTTCCATGTATACAAGGTTACCCAGTATTTGCACAGTAGATCAATCAGTATTATGGAATCACAGACCTGATATAAAATAATCCTACCCAAGCAGGACTCATATCTGACAAAATAGATTTCAAAATGAAGGCCATAACAACTCAATAAAGGTCACTACATAATACTAAAGGGACCGATCCAACAAGAGGATATAACCCTGGTAAACATATATGCGCCCAATACAGGAGCACCTAAATATATAAAAAAAAATTCTGGAG
Source organism: Miniopterus natalensis (assembly GCF_054644295.1). Lineage (NCBI taxonomy): Eukaryota > Metazoa > Chordata > Mammalia > Chiroptera > Miniopteridae > Miniopterus > Miniopterus natalensis. The sequence goes on from NC_142083.1 coordinate 88,217,910, forward strand.
GGCTTTAAGGGACAAATCGACAGCAATACAGTCATAGTAGGGGATTTTAACACCCCACTGATTTCACTGGATAGATCTTCCAGACAAAAAATCAACAAGGAAACAGCAACTCTAAATGACACACTAGATCAGATGGATTTAATTGACATTTACAGAACATTTCACCCCAAAGCTGCAGAATATGCATTCTTGTTAAGTGCACATGGGACATTCTCAAAGACAGACCACATTTTAAGACAAGAAACAAGTCTCTACAAGTTCAAGAAAATTGACATCATATCAAGCATCTCCTCAGACATTTACACCATGGAATACTATGCAGCTACAAAAAAGAAGGATCTCTTACCCTTTGAGACAGCATAGTGGGACCTGGGGAGTATTATGCTAAGTGAAATAAACCAGTCAGAGAAAGACAAGTGTCACATGATCTGACTCATATGTGGAATCTAATGAACAAAATAAACCAATGAACCAAATAGATCCAGACACATAGAAGCATGGAACAGACTGACAAATCTCAGAGGGAAGGCAGGGGTGGGGGAGTGGGGTGGGAGAGGTTAACCTAAGAACTTATATAGATATATGTATAACCCATGGACACAGACAATAGTGTGGTAAAGGCCTGGAGGGCGAGGGGCAGGGGCAGGGTGGAGGGGATCAATGAGGGAGAAAGGGGGACATCTGTAATATTTTCAACAATAAAGATAAATTTAAAAAAATTAAAACAATAAAATAAAACAATCCTACTCCACATGCTGGGGTGTTTCACAGGGAGGGGAGAAGGCCCCACGTTTACCATGATGCTGGCTATGAACTCATCTTCCTGGGTTTTGTGACCTAGAAAGACCGGAAAGGCCTGGAGTCAGATTGTCTAGAGGGACTCTTTTAGGGCTCATCAAAGAATTTCTTTTAATATACCACAGAGGCTTCTCCTTGTAGAAGCTACTCTCAGCCGCCAGAGATGCTTTCCTAGAATAGCTACAGATCATGTGAGTGGAGGTGGGTAAATTCTCACCCATCAACCATAGAGAATCAAATGTCATTTTCATCACAACCTCCAGGGACACCAGCACCACCGCACCCCTCTGTAAACTGGATATAATCTAAATCTCCCTTCCCGGGGGTGTTCAGCAAAAGTGTCTCCTTGTCAACTCAGGAGAATGATGGCTGTGACCAAATGCTTGCTGGGTTGGTAGGAGCCTGCTGGCGCAGGAACGCAGCTCAGTTAAGCAAAGGGGAGGGCTTACTATGAGGATATGGAGCTGCTCACAGAACCTCAGAAGGGCCCAGAATTGGAAAGCTATCAGAAACACAGACTTGACTTGCATTTCAAGCGCCTCTTGGCTCTGTTTCTGTCTTCAGGTTGGATTCATTCCTTCTCTCTCCAGCCTGACTCCCTCTACTCCTGGACTACTCCAAGGACTGTCCAGCTCCAGACCTTAGTCCTGGCCACACAGTGTCTTTCTCTCAATCTCTCTCTCTGTGGTATGGTACAGGATATAGGGTGGCCATGGATGGTTAAGCAGGTTCCCTACTGCACAAGGGCCCTTGAGCATCATGGCCAGCGTCAGTGCTCTGCACCAGTATTAGTTTCCTATGGCTGCTGTAACAAGTTACCAAAACTTAGCGGCCTCAACAACACTAGAGCTGTATTATATTACAGCTCTAGTGGTCAGAATTCTAATGGGGAGGCAAGATCTCATCAGGGCTGTGTGTCTTTCTCCAGGCTCCAGAGGATAATCTCTTTTCATGCCTTTTCCAGCTTCTGTAAGAGGCTGCACACATTCCTTGGCTAGTGTCACCCTTTGGTCTTCAAAGCCAGTCATGGCTGGCCAAATATTTCTCACCATTTCATACCCCTGGTTTTGACTCTTCTGCTCCTTTTAAGAAGTTTTGTGATTACCTTGGTCTCACCTAGATAATCTAGGATACTAACCCCTATTTTAAGGTCAGCTGATGAGCAACCTGAATTCCCCCCTTGCTATGTAAAATTGCATAGTCACAGGTTCCGGGGATTAGGGTGTGGACACTTTTTGAGGGGCCATGATTCTGCCCACCACAGCACCTCTCTTAGGAAGTCAGTAACAGGGACAGCCATACGCCAGATCTCACTTCTGTCCATTTCAGAGAGGGAACAGCTTGTGTTGGCTGCCATGAGCCACCCTGCCATACAGAGCGCACGTAGCCGTCACAAATCGGAGGAGACAAAAATAGGTATGATCTCCCCGAGACATCTCTGACCTCTGCAGGGCAGACAGGGGACCACCAGGTAGTGATCCTACTGTCCACATTATATTCCCACTCAGGCCAACCAGGTCTACATGTCTGAACATTTATGGCAGTAAAATCTATCCTTTTTGGGTGACACCAGGCTGAAAAAAAACTTAATGCGTTTTGGATCCAAACTTTGGTCCTGACCACCCCAGCCTCATGCATCAAATTCTTAACCAATTCGACTTCCACCTATGGCCAACAGCATCCTACGAGCTGAAGGGGTGTCTGATAGAGGGTTCGGTCCTGGCTGGAGGAAAGGACAAATGAGGTCTCACTGTCAAATCTACGCCCTGGGAAACATCTCTGCAGAGGTGCCCACACTTGCTGTTCATCTTGCATGTTGGAACCTGTCACCTGTTCGGGGTCTCTGGTGTATGAAGGCTGCAGGGCACTTGGACAGGTTATTTGTTTCCTTCTCTGAAAAATAAAGTCGATAATTGCAGTGCTGTCGGCTGGATGTGTTGTGAGGGTAAAAATGCAAATGTGGATGCAATGTAATGCAAATTTGCCTAGGAGGTTCTGAATAAATGTTTACTCTGGCTTCTACTATTACTTCAAGAGGAGTGATAGGAAATGAAAGATCAGAAGTTTTCTAGACCCAGTTGGTTCCATCGGAATGTGAATAAAGAGAGAGAGAAATTCACACCTGGTTTAGCCCTATCCCCACTGGAAATAAAAATAGCATTTTGTATTCCTAGGGTTTCCCAAAGAGTGATCCGAAAACCAGCTCTATCCAAGTCATTTTGTGTGTGGTTGGGGAGGGGGGTGTTGTAGAGGAGGGATGGTGGAAACTAGCTGTCCAGGCCCCAGCCCCACCTCACCCAAGGTGGAGCTGAGGAATCTGTATTTTTAACACTCCCCAGGGATTCTTGTGCTCACTAAATCTGAAAACTGCTCTCCCCTGGCCTGTGTAGCTTAGTAGTTGAGCATCAATCCATGAACCAAGAGGTCACCGGTTTGATTCCCGGCCAGGGCACATGCCTGGGTTTCTGGCTAGATCCTCAGTAGAGGGCGTGCAGGAGGCAGCCAGTCGATTTTTCTGTCTCATTGATGTTTCTTTCTATCCCTCTCCCTTCTTTCTCTCTAAAAAATCAATAAAAAACATTTAAAGAAAAGAAAAAAGAAAACTGCTCTCTCTTTGTAGAGAACCTCAGCAGGGAGAGGGAAGTTACAGTCCGTATTTGGGATGTCATGAGCACCTCGGCATAAGGCCCGGGGGTCAGGGCATGCCGCCCTGTTTCGTTTCTCTGGGCACTGCTGCCTGGCATCCCTCTGATGGCAGACGTGCCGAGAGGGAGCTGAGTGCTGGGTCTGAATCAGCTCCTGTCAGACCACATGGGATTAAGTGGGTGCTTCATGGTTTCTACTTGGGCAATTCAGCCCGTCCAAATCTCAGCTGGTCCCCCAGGCCCCTGGCGAATGAATGGAACAACCTGAAGACAAGACATGAGTAAATGCTCATGGACACATGAGTGTGCTTCTGTCTTGGAAGTGAGGTGGGACAGGCTCCTGCCCTCCAAGGACAGAGGGGACCAGGCAGGACGTCCACTCACACGTCCAGTGCACATTCATTGAGCCCCTGCTGTATGCTGGGGTACGAACACAGAGAAGGTGGAAGAGACATGCAGCTCCCACCCCCGTCCCGTCCCCCGCCCCAGGCCCTGCCTGCTCTGGTTCTATTGGAAAACACAACCCAGGGAATTTTCTCACATCTCGTCTTTAGATTCATTCCTTCCTTCACCAGATTGTTTTTGAGCCTAGGTATGTGCAGGCTCTGGAGAGGTGGTGAGGGGGCAGAAGAAGCTCTTCCTGCTTGTGCAGCTGACAGATGAGTGGGGGAGATAAACTAAATATCTGAACAAGTTATTATTATTATTATTAATTATCATTATCTTGGACATTTTGAACAGAGATGAGTTGACCTTTCTCAGTCTGTAGCACAATGTCAGAGTTTGAAGGAGGCGTCCTAGAAACACAGGGCTTCCTGCCCAGCCAGTACTCATGACAGCGACAGCCAAAGCTCAGGTTCTCTGTGTGTGGCTTCCTTCCATCTGAGCAACCCCAGGGGCTAGCATCAGTATCTCTGTTTCCCAGAATCCAGAGGCTGAGGCACCGAGAGGCAGTCCCGACAGGTAGCAGGGCTGGTGGTCAGTGACACCAGGGCCACCTGACTGTTACTTTCTATGGCCCCTCCTTAGGAGGTGCCCCTGGACCACCATCTCTGAAAGGACCCCCTCTGCCACTCTCTTCCCTCAGCCCACCTTGCTTCTCTTACTGGCATATAGAAATAGGTTCATTCCTTGCCTGTCTCTTTCATGAGAACATAAGGCCAAAGGAATGCTTACAGATGAATCATCCCCTGCTGGTGGCATCATGCACGCAGCCGAAAATAATTGGATTTAGAAAGAAATGAGTTCAATTGACTTTGATTAGCCCTTTAAACCCCTATCAGTTCCAGGAGCTCTGCTATTCCTGGAGCTGTTGCTAGACCTGTTTGGCTCACACTCTTGCTCGCAGGGCTCAGCACAATGCCAGGCACAGATGAGGGCTCTAGTAAATACTTGTTGAAAAAATGAAAGAGTGAGTAAAACTTCACAGCTAAATCCTATCCACACTGTCCTCCCTCCCTCCCTCCCTCCCTCCCTCCCTCCCTCCCTCCCTCCCTCCCTCCCTCCCTCCTTCCTTCCTTCCTGCTATCCACGCTTTTTTTTCAAATCCTCACTAGAGGATATTTTTTCCATTGCTTTCCAGAGAGAGTGAAAGGGAGATTGAGAGAGAAAAACATTGATGTGAGAGAGATGCATTGATTGGTTGCCTCCCGCACTCGCCCAGATCAGGGCCGGGGATCAAGCCTGCAACCAAGGTGTGTGCCCTTGGCCAAAATCAAACCCAGGGCCCTTCAGTCCACCGGCCAATGCTCTAACCACACAGCCAAACCAGCCAGGGCTATTCACGCTTTTTAAGTTCCCCCTTGATATCATGTACTTTTTTAGCACCTTGGATAACAAGCTGAAAGTGACATGAAGCTCAAAATAGTGGGTATGAGCCCAGCCGGCGCGGCTCAGTGGTTGTGTCAACCCATGAACCAGGAGATCTCGGCTCGATTCCCGGTCAGGGCACACGCCCGGGTTGAGGGCTCGATCCCCAGTGGGGGCGCGCAGGAGACAGCCGATCAATGACTGTCTCTTGTCATTGATGTTTCTCTCTCTCTCTCCCTCTCCCTTCCATTCTGAAAAAAAAAAAAGTAGGCTTGAAAGATATATTTTAAAAAATTTCCTTCGCTATAATGTGCAAAGCACTGTTTTATTATATTTATTTTTCCATCACATGCTTTTTCCAGCTTTTTTGTATACTTAATGTACAAATTAGCACATATTTAATGTATATAATTCTCACCAGAGGACATGCTTATTGATTTTAGAGAGAGGGTAAGGGAGACAGAGAGAGAGAAACATCGATCGGTTGCCCCCCATGTGTCCAGCTGGGGATCAGACCCCAAACCTTTTGGCGTACAAGACGATACTCCAACCAACTGAGCCTCATTGGTCAGGGCTAATGTATACATTTTGATGAGTTTGGACATATGCATATACCTGTGATACTACTGACACAACCAAGGCTATAAACATAGCCATCCTCCCCCAAAGATTCGTGTTCCCTTGCTTTATTTTTTCCCCCCTTGCTTTATTTACTTATTTGTTTATTTATTCATTTATTTATTTGGTGGCAAGAACACTTAACCTGAGATCTACCTTCCTAACAAATTTTTAAGTGAGAACACCACGTTTAACTACAGGCTCTATGTTGTATAGCTGATCTCTAGAACTTACTCATCTCGTAGTTAGAACAAAGCTAGAAGGGGAAATAATCAATTATTTAGGGGGTTGGGGTTGCGGTAGGGTATAGAGAGGGAGGAAGGTCACTGGGGAAGACTTCAGAAGGAACAGGAGCTTGAGCAAGACCCTGAAAAATGACCAGGATTTCACCCACAGGCCATGGAAATGACCAGACCCAAGGTGTAGAGGTGAGACTGCATGCAGCAGAGGGCCTGGGGAGCTAGGTGTGAGGGGTCTTGGAGGGAGTAGCAGTTTGTCAGGCCAGAGCATCCTTTGGTGAGTAGTTATTACTCAGGTAACTGCATGTTTAACTAGTGGTTATATCCGCAGCTGATTTTACACATCGACATTGGGTTTTATTTTTTAATTTATTGAGGTATACTTAGCATATCATAAAATCAACCCATTCAAAGTGCACAATTCAATGATTTTTAGAAAGTTTACCGAGTTTGGGAAACCATCATTACAATCTAATTTTAGAATCTATCAAGCTAAAAGGATCCCTTGGGTCAGGTTATAGTTAACTCCCACCTTCGGTCCACCAGCCCCAGGCTACTACTGATGTACTTTCTGCCCTGATGCTTTTGCTTATTGTGGACTTTTTATAGAAATGGAATCCTGCAATGTGTGGCCTTTGCATCTGGCTTCTTTCACTTAGCACCATGTTTTCAAGGTTCACCCATGTTGTAGCTGTATCAGAACTTCATTCCTTTTTATGGTTCAATAATATTCTCTTTTTAAAAAAATATCTTTATTGCCCGTCTGGGCGTGGCTCAGCGGTTGAGCATCAACCTAGGATCCAGGAGATCAGGGTTCAATTCTCGGTCAGGGCACATGCCCGGGTTGGGGGCTGCAGCCGATCAATGACTCTCTCATCATTGATGTTTCTATCTCTCTCTCTCCCCCTTCCTTTCCTCTCTCTGAAATCAATAAAGATATGTTTAAAAATATATATATATATCTTTATTGATTTCAGAGAGAGGAAAGGAGAGGGAGAGAGAGAGAAAACATCAATGATGAGAGTCATTGATCAGCTGCCTCCTGCACTTCCCCCACTGGGGATCGAACCATGATCTACTGGATCATAGGTCAATGCTCACCGCTGAGCCATGCCAAGCAGGCTGAATAATATTCTATTGCACAGATAGATCCTCTTTAATTTGTCCATTCACCAGCTGATAGATATTCGATTGCTTCCACTGCTTGGCTATTATGAAAAATGTCTCTAGAGCTGCTAGAGCACAAGTCTGTCAGGCTGTATATTTTTATTTCTCTTGGGTAGATACCTAGGAGTGGAATGGTTGGTTGTATGGTAAATTTACCCTTGTTAAGAAACCGCATTTTTACACACACACACAGACATTGAAAATTTAAAAAAAAAAAGAAACTGCAACTACTCTTTTAGAAGAGTTTTGTGGTTTTTTTAACCATGAAGAGGGACTCCTGCCCAGGCCTCAAAGCCTCACAGCTAGATGTGGGAGGAATCATGACTTGTCACCCTCAAATCGGCACTTACGTACAGTACAGCGCACTAATCTTGGATGAACTGCTTGATGGCTATTTGCATATGTACACATCCCACAACCACCATGCAGACCAACACCAATAATAAAACATTTCCAGCACCCGGTTTCCCCCATACCCCATCCAAGGCAGCACCCACTCCCATCCAATGGTCACCATGAGACCAAGTTCTAGCACCATTGACTAGTTTTGCCTCATCTTGTATTTCATATAAGTAGAATCACACATGTTTGTGAGAGTCATTCATGTTGTTGCATGTCTCAATAATTTGGCCTTTTTTTAAATCGCTGTAGAATATTCCACTGTATGATTATACTTTAAATAATTTAGCTATTCTCCTGTTGATGGCCACTTGGGTTGTTTCTAGTTTGTTGTTGTTATTAGCATATTCCATTATTTTTTAAAAAAAGGAATAATGCATTCCCAGCTAATACTATGTTCTTCAAACTTATTAAAACATTCCTAAACACCCACATAACAACCGACTAAGGATTTCTGCAAAATAGAAAGCCTTTAAAATGACCCGATTAGTTCACATTAGTGAACTCCTTGGTGGGAGCCATGTGAAGTATGCCTCAATATTGTACAACATGTATGGCATGCAATTATGTTATGCTGAATTATGTTTTCTTTAACCGTGCAAAAAACCTGGACTGGAATGTAATTAAACAATCAATAATATGTTAAAAATTATAAGGATATTAGCTAAAGTGAGCCCGATTCAGTAGCCACCAAGGTAGGAGGCAAAAGCCAACATTGGGACCCAATCTATAACTAAGTATTCAGGGAAGGAATAGGTAAGAGGAAACGCACATGGTTTAAAGAGCAGACACTCATTTTGATCATTGCTACGTTTATTCTGTCTACTTACCTATCTATCATCTGTCATCTCTCTGTCTATTTACACAGTGTCATAGTGAATATTTGGAGTGAAAGCCCTAATGATGGACCTTTTGCCCTGTACCTCAAAATAGGGAGGAGCCTTCAAAATCTCTTTCTCGGTTTTCGTTGTTGTTGTTCTGGAGCCTCGCCTTAAGTAAATTTTAAAGCTATGCAAATGAAGCAAGGATTCTGCCTATGGGTCTGCTGGGAGAGGGCCTATAAAAAGGCTGAGGGCTGTGCAGGCGAGGACCAGATCTCTTCCCCCTCTTTGCCAGGTCCCCCTGAAAGTGTGAAGGACGCGCTGGGAGGCCCAGAGGACTAGAGTCCCCAGGATTCAGGGAGCGGTCATGGGTCCTGGGAAGCAGAGGCCTGCGCGCAGCGTTCAGCGGAGCCAGAGGCGCAAAGCCCGGCTTCGGCCCTGGTCTCTTCCAAGGTGTCTGCGGGAGCTTCCCGCTCACGTCCCCAGCACCAGCTTCCAAAACAGAGTGTTACTGGCTAAATTTTCCTGGGAGGAGAGCAGCAAAAACCAAGGTATGTTTTTTAGAATCATATTTTCCAACTTTATTGCGGGTTCATGAGAAAACTGTCGATTTCAGGGACTAGAGTGGGTTTTGCCGTTGGGTGCCTTACGGAAGTCTCGCTTCCCACAGCTGGTTTGGTTTCCTCTGGAGGGTCTGAGGCGTACAAGCATGGGATCTGCAAGTAAGCATTTGACCTTACCTTTGGCAGTTGAGCCTGTGTTTTGTTCTCCTGCCTTTGGCCTTGTTCCTTTGGAACTTGATTGGATCAACCAAAATGGAATTGGGTCTTTGAGCAACTAGTGAGAAGATGGATGTGGGAAAGGAAGCTAGAGGCTGGGTGGAAAGTAGAGGACGGGTTGTTATCGGGTCTAACCAGAACAGTGGCTAAAGGGCTTCTACACAGAGCCCCAGCTCCAAGATCCGTACAAATGCTGAGGTGTGGGCATAATTAACCTTAAAAGTCCCTTGAGTGACCTTTGAAATCTTTTGAAATCATTCTCTTCCAAGATAGGAACAGATCATCTTATTGGGGACTGCTGAATTGACTATTGTGTTTAGAAATGTTTTTAAATTCTCCCTCCCTGCCCCCAATCTTCAAATTCTCTAATCACACCAGTCCAGACCTGAGATCATATAACCTAATATGAACTGACTGAACACTTACTCCAGTTCCGTCAACTTGCAAGGCACCTTCCCTCCCATGATTTCCTTTGACTCTCAGGCCCTTATTCTCACGCCTTTGTAAGGGACACTCTACTGGACATTCAAGCACTGTCTTCAGCTTCCTCCTGTAATTATTGTCTCACCGTACAGAGGATGGTCTTTCTTTTTCTTTTTTAAAATATGTCTTTATTGATTTCAGAGAAAGGGAGAGAGAGATAGAAACATTAATGATGAGAGAGTCATTGATCGTCTGCCTCCTGCACGCCCTCGACTGGGGATCGAGCCCACAACCCAGGCATGTACCCTGACTAGGAATCGAACCCCGATCGCCTGGATCCTAGGTCGATGCTCAACTGCTGAGCCACGCCCGGACAGGCGAGGATGCCCTTTCTTGCTTTGCCTACTAGGAGAATTTATCCTTCCGAGCCCCATAGAAAGGGAGAAGGTTGTGTGTGGGTGTGGGGTTGGAGTGGGAGCCTTGAGGGAGGGTGCAGGTGGGGCAGCTACCAAGGCTACTTTCTACATTTGCCTCAGGCATCCTAGCTCTCTGAAGCCTACAAATGAACCCGTCTGTTCCTTCAGGCCGTATTTGTCTTTCCTCCAGATAAGGGCTAGCCTCTTACCTCGTGGAGGCTACATTCTAAAGAAGACAGACTTTTTAAAAATTTTAAATGGATTTAAGAGAGATTTGTTGTTCCACTTAGTTATGCATTCACTGGTTGCTTCTTGTGTGTGCCCTGACTGGGGATCGAACCCGAAACCTTGGTGTATGGGAATGCTGCTATAACCAACTGAGCTACCTGGCCAGGGTGGAGACAGACCTTAAAAAAAGTCTACTTAAAAATAATGAACTTGTGCCCGGCTGGGCGTGGCTCAGCTGTTGAGCATCGACCTAGGTAGGATCCAGGAGATCATTGCAGTTTGATTCCTGGTCAGGGCACATGCCTGGTTTGTGTGCTCGATACCCAGTCAGAGGCGTGCAGGAGGCAGCTGATCAATAACTCCCTCTAATCACTGATGTTTCTCTCTCTCTCTCCCTCTCCCTTCCTCTCTCTGAAATCAATAAAGATATATTATAAATAATAATAGTAATGATGATGAACTTGCCCAGCCAGTGTGCTCAGTGGTTGAGTGTCAACCTTGGAACCAAGAGGTCGCGATTTCAATTCCCAGTCAGGGCACATGCCTGGGTTTTGGGCTTGACCCCCAGGAGGCAGCCACTCGAAGATGTTTCTCTCTTGTTGATGTTTCTGTCTATCCCTCTCCCTTCTCTCTCTAAAAATAAAAATTAAAACAATTTTTTTAAAAAAGGAAATGTTATAAAAAAAATGCACTCATACAGGCACTTGGGTGTGCCTGGCCCTAGGGATAAAGAATCAGTGAGGCAGGTGGGGCCTTGCCTCATTCAAGAAAATCTCATCTAGCAGGAATGACACTGTTAACTCAAAGCTTTTCATCAATCACACGCAAATGGCTACCAATTGCCAGTCTTGTGAAGAAGTAAAAGGTACACTGACGAGGTGAGACAGGGGACTCTAAGAAAGCGACTGGAGTCACCTGGGGCAAAGGTTGTTGGAGGGAAGAGGCTCCTGTGTCTGGAGAAAGGCCTTGAGGCTAGAGGCACTTCAAGAACCTACATGGGCTGGAAAGGCAGACAGGGCCAGATCTGGGTGTAAAAAAAGAAGTGAATCCATTCAATTTCATTTTGAAAGGATGACTCTGGCCGCCTTGTGGAAGAATGGTCTAGAGGTGGAGAGTGCGTGGGGATGCACTTAGGAAACCTGCACTGGCCCAGGGAGGGTGGAGGGGGAAAGGACTGGAGGGTGATAGGAATGGTGGCCTGAACCGGGCAGGCAGAGGTGTATGTGGGGATGGACGTGGGGAGATCCTTTAAGGGCTGTTAGGGCGGAGTTACAAGTGGGGAGAGAGGGAAAGGCATGCTGGCCAGGCTCGGGCCTTGCCCTTCGAGGAAGACGGGGCTCCCTGGAAGACCTAGCAATGAAATAACTACATGGTCTCCAGTACTACATTGACAGCTGGACCGGCATAGTGTTAAGCACTTCAGTCCATCAGTTTCGTTAATCCTCACAATAACCCTCAAAGACAGCGCAGCCAACTGAACTTTCTGTGATGGTAGAAATAGTCTACATCTGGGCCGCCCGGGATGGGAGCCATTAGCCCCATGTGGCAATTGAGTGTTTGAAATATAAATAGTGGAGCTGAGGAGCTAAACTTCTAATTGAATTGGATTTTAATTTAAGTTTAAAAGTGGATGCTGATTCTGTTTATTGGAAGACTTTGTAAGTGTGTTTGTAACAACTATGTTGTCTTTTTTAAAAATTAATATATTATTGCCAAAGGAAATTTGAAAAATCCTTTAAAATACCATTTAAACAGCTCCTGATAACATTTTGACTCTACTTTTTTAAAGGTAAATTTTAGGAAATCTAAATGCAGATCTAGTGTTTCCAATGAAATTTTAACATCTAAATCTGCCCCACCAGTGTGGTTCAATGGTTGAGGGCCGGCCCATGCAAGGGGAGGTCACTGGTTCAATTCCCAGTCTGTGCACAGGCCCGGGTTTCAGGCTTGATCCCCCATAGGGGGCCTGTGGGAGGCAGTGGATTAATGTTTCTCATCAATATTTCTATCTCTCCCTTCCTCTCTCTCTAAAAAAAAAAAAAAAAAAAAAAAAAGTTAAAAAAAGATTATTAAATTGAAATAATCTGTGTGAAATATATACCAGTTTTTGAAGACTTGGTAAGAAAAAATAATGTAAAATGTCTCATTAATAACTTTTTATGTTAATTACCTATTGAAATGATATTTTGGATACAATTGGGTTAAAATTAATATCACTAGCTTCCTTTTATGTATATTTTTAATTGAGATATAACTCACAAGCCCAATATTCACCCTTTTAAGATGTACAATTTGGTGGGTTTTAGTATATTCACAAAGTTGTGCAACCATTGCCACAATTATAATCCCAGAATATTTTCATCACTCCCTGAAGAAACCCATATTCATTAGCAGTTGCTTTCCATTGCCCCCTCCCTTCCCAGTAATCTTTCTTTTTATGCATTAGCCTATTCTGGACATTTCATATAAATGGAAGCATACAATATGTTATTCTTTGTAGCTGGCTTAACTTAACAAAATGTTTCCAAGGTTCATCCACGTTGTAGCATGTATCAGTACTTCATTCCTTCTTATAACTGAATCATAGTTTATTTGTAGTTATATAGCACATTTTGTTTATCCATTCAAGAGCTGATGGATATTTGGGTTGCTTCCACTTTCTGGCTATTATGAATAAAGTGGCTGTGACCATTCATGTACAAGTTTTTGTGTGGGCAAGTTTTCAGTACTCTTGGATATATATCTAATAGTAGAATTGTTGGATCACATGGTAACTCAACTTTATGAGGAACTGTTTTTTTACTTTTTAAAATGTGTCTCCTAGAAAATTAAAAATTGCTTATGTGCCTCATATTATACTTGTATTGCATAGCCAGCTTAGAAGTCTACTTTGGGCTCAAGTGTCTTGGTAAAAAGTTGGAAAAATAAACTGAAGGTTGTGATGGACAATGGGGATGCACCCTTTGGTAACTTTCATATTTTACTTTATGTACTTTCATCTCTCTTGATGCTAAGTTCGAAAGCCTGTTAACTGGTCTCTGCTCCAGGGTCAAATCTCTAGCCAGCAGCCAGAGATATTTTTAAAAGTGTAAATCTGATCATGCCATTCCCTGCTTAAAACTCTTCAATGGCTTCCCGTTGCAATGATATCAAATGCAAATTCTTTCCCATGGTCTGGCATTCATTTGACACCCACGAAATATTTGTGAACAAATAATGGACAATATTTTATGTTATTTTGTTCCAAACCTATATATATATATTAAATTTAAAGACATTTTACATTAAAAAAATGAAACAGATAAAATTATTTACTATTCAGGGAAACATCCCATGTGCAACGTATGTCCATTTTTCTGTATCTTCTCCATCACTGAGTATACACTTTTTTATTTTTACTTATTTATTTTGTTAATCATCACCTGAGGATATTTTTTCCATTGATTTTTAGAGAGAGTAGAAGGGAAGGAGGGAGGGTGGAGAAACATCGATGTGAGAGAGACACATTTATTGTTTGCCTCCCGCACTCACGGGGGTGGGGAGTGGGGGGCGGGGGGCTGGGAATCGAACCTGCAATCCAGGTACCTGCCCTTGACAGGAATCAACAGTGAGGGCTGATGCTCTAGCCACTGAGAAAGCTGGCTAGGGCATTATACTCCTTTTTAATTTCTAAGCATGGCCAATCTGCTGGGTGAAAAGCATCTTGTATTTAATTTGGGTTTCTTTGTTACAAACTAGGTTGAACATCTTTTGTTTGTTCACTGTTAGTTATTTAGTTTTATGACCAACTGAATGATATAAGCTTAGCTTGTCTTTATCTAAAAATATTCCTTTCACATCAAGAATCTCTGTCCTTTGACTATGTCATGAGTGTTTTTTCCTATTTTTCATTTATTGAGTTAACGTTTTGAAAAATATCTTATAGAAGGAAATGCATGCTCACAAATGAATGTAATAGTTGAAAAATATAGGAAGTTAAAGAAAGTTCGGTGTGTATATTAGGAACATTGATCATAAGGAAGAATAAATAATAGCTGATATTTCCATAGCATGTGGTATTTTACCAAGAGCATCCTTTACCCAGGGGCCAGCACTCTTTTTTATAAAGGTCCAACTAGGAAATAGTTGGGACTTTGCTACGGGCTGTCCAGTCTGTCCCAGATCTCTGCCACTGTGACAGCCGTAGACACTAAGTAAATGAATGGGTGTGACCACGTTACAGTAAAACCTTATTTATGGACACTGAAATGTGAAGTTCACATAGTTTTCACGTCATGAAATGTTATTCTTCTCTGATTTTTTTTCAACCATTACAAAGATGTAGAAACCATTCTTAGCCCTTGGGTTATACAAAACAGGAAACAGACCTGACATGGCCCAGGGGCTGTAGTTTGTCAAGTCCTGCTTTATCCCATTTGAACTTGACTGTGGCACAGTGAGGTGGACAGGGAGGCATGATTTTCCACTTTTTTTTTTTCCTTTTAATTTTTATTACACTTACTGGGGTGACATTGGTCAACGCTTTCCCACTTTCAATACATGCAGAGGCAGGTTCAGGGGGGTGAGGGCAGCAAGCTCAGGGGGTCTGGTTGGATCCTGTTCCATTCCACACAGATGCACAAAAGATAAACAAAAGAGCAAATGATTCCATGGGGGACAAAAGTTATTCAAAGACAAACTGTTCTAGGTTTTAGAAACTTAAAAGTTTCCAAACTCTAAATTTATCTTTTTAGATTAAAAACTTTTTCGATTACAGTTGACATTCAGTATTGTATTAGTTTCAGGTATATAGCATAGTGACTGGACATTTATATAACTTATAAAGTGATCCCCCCCATAAATCTAGCACCCACCTCACACCACACATAGTTATTACAATATTATTGATTATTCCCTATGCTGTACTTTAATTCCTGTGACTGTTCTGTGACTGCCAATTTGTACTCCTTAATCCCTTCACCCAACCCCAATTCTCCTCCCATCTGGCAATCATCAGCTTAAACTAAGTTTTTAACAAATCTAAGGTTTTAACAATTCCTAGACCAAATACGTGTGTGTGTGTGTGTGTGTGTGTTCGGAGAGCAACCAAATACTTTAAAAAAGGAATACCATGTCTCTTTGAGACTAGCTGTCTCAACACTTGCCCGACTGGATCCCATCAATGCTTTCCACTTAAAACTCTGGGAGGCTGAGCCTTTCAAATGACCAGAAGAACTGGGGGAGGTGGAGCCCCAGCTTCAGATTTGGACAAGCTTAGAATCCTGATTCCATCAGTTATTTGCTGTGTGACTTTGGACAAGTTGCCAAAGTTGATCATAAAAGAAAGATGGTCATACAGGATTGTCATTTTCGTTACAAGTTGAATCAATACAACAAAAATATGGGTAAAGTCTCACTTTTTGCCTTGAAGTGAAATAATGCAAATTCCTTACCCCAAACATTAATTTAAGGATCCAGTAACCTCAAGGTGGATAGGACCAAGAGGCCTGCAGAATCCTGTGTCCATACTCTTACCACTAGGGCAACCCCAGGGAGCTGGTAAACAGAAATCCACACCCTCAATTGTCAACGTTAGTCTTGAATGATTGTCTTTAAATGTGGGCAAGTCTTCAGGGACACAATCTTCCCAGAAAGTAGGGGGGTCTGGACTCCAACCTGCCCTGCTGGTGTGAAAAGTGGATTTAATATAAGGAAAGGACCAAGCAAAAAAACAGCTATTTGTATTCAGTGGCAGAGTATTAATTTAGGAATCCCTTGGGTGGGTTTTGAAGTATTGACAGGCCTGCGAGGGGTGAAGGCAGCCCGGTGTGACTGTTAAGAACTCCTGTGAAGTGGTGTGCAGGTTGCCAGAGTAGAAGTCTTTTTTTCGCCCCCCTTTAAATAACAGCTTTATTAAGATATAATTTACATACTACACAACTTACTTATTTTAAGTGTACAATTAATTCAATGGCTTGTAATGTATTCAGAGAGTTGTTCAACTATTACCATAGTGGATTTCCAGCATTTTCATTCCTACCCCCAAATCCTATGCCCGTTAGTGGTCACTCCCCATTCTCCCCTCCCCCCCGCTGCTGGCAGCCAGTAATCTATTTACTGTATCTATGGATTTACCTGTTATGGGCAATTCATATAAATAGAATCATACAATATTATGGTTAAATAGTATTCCATTGTAGGCTATACCACTTATTTACCCAATCATCTTTCTATGGGTATTTTGAGCTTTTCCCAGAGGTGAAATCTTGGCACTTTCTTGACCTGTTTTGGGGCCAGTTTAGCTCCTGCTGCCTTGGCCTCCTCATCTGTAAAATAGGGTAGTAATAGCCCCCTCATCATAGGCAGGGTCACCTCTGGCCTATATAGACCTTTCTTTTTCTGGTTTAAATATTTATATTGTATAACTTTTATTTAATATATGAAATTAATAATATAAAACATACTAGTTAAGAAATTTGGTCAAAATCGGTGATTAATAGCCAAGTCAATTTCTTATCTTTTTTAAAAAAACACTTTATTAAATTTATTAAGGTGACTGGTTAATATGAACATACAGGTTTCAGGTGTGGGTTTCTATGTTACAAGACCTGTATATTGCTCTGTGTGCCCACCACCCAAAGTCATATCTTCTCCTGTCACCATATATTAAGACCCCCTTCACTCCCCACCTCCCACCCCCTTCCCTCTGGCAACCACCACAATGCTGTTCGTGTCCATGAATTGCAGTTTTATATCCCACATATGAGGAAAATCACATAGCTCTTAGCTATTTCCTACTGACTTATTTCACTTAGCATAATATTCTCCAGGTCCATCCACCTTGTTACAAATGGCAGTGTTTCATCTTTCCTTATGGCTGAGTAGTGTTCCATCGTGTACATGTCCCACATCTTCTTTACCCAGTCCTCTGTCGCAGGACACCTTGGTTGTCTCCATGCCTTGGCCACCATGAATATTGCTTTAATGAACATAGGGGTGCATACATCTTTGTGAATACATGTTTTTGAGTTTTTGGGTATATACCCAGGAGAGGGATGGCTGGGTCATATGACAGCTCTAGTCTTAATTTTCTGAGGAATTGCCAGACTGTTTTCCATAGCGGTTGTACCAGTCTGCATTCCCACGAGCAGTGAACGAGGGTTCCCCTTTCTCCACAGCCTCTCCAACGCCAACTATTACTTGTCTTGTGGATCACAGCCACTCTTAACAGGTGTGAGGCGGTATCTCATGGTAGTTTTGATCTGCATGTCCCTGATTGCTAGTGAGGGTGAACATCTTGTCCTATGTCTATTGCCTGTTTATATGTCTTCTTGGGAGAGGTGTCTGTTCAGGTCCTCTGCCCACCTTTTGATTGGGTTGGTTGTTTGGTGTTGAGTTTTATGAGTTCTTTATATATTTTGGGAATTAAACCTTTGTTTTACTCCTGTTTGCAACTATCATCTCCCATCTGGTTGGCTGCCTCTGCTTTGTTGTCAGTTTCCTTTGCTGTGCAGGAGTTTTTTAGTCTGATAGAGCCCCATCCATTTATTTTTGCCTTTACTTCCCTTGACTTTGGGGTCAAGTTCATAAAATGTTCTCTACGACCAAGGTCCATGAGTTTGGTACCTATGTTTTCTTCTATGTAACTTCTTGTTTCAGGTCTCAAATTTAGGTCTATGATCCATTTTGAGTTAATTTTCTACATTATAGACCCTTTTTTTAAAATCAGAGAGAAGTGCCCCTCTTGGCAGACACCGGTCTCATCACAAGGCAGGGCGAGCAGATGAAGCCTTTGTTACCAGGGGTTCTTAGGCAGGATTGCAGCCCCCTTTTCTTTAAATGTACAGTTCTTCGATTTTAGCTTTACAGTTTCCATTAAATGCAATTTTCCAAAGTCACTGAGATCAGCTCCTTTTTTTTCTCCACTCCCTTCGATGAGGTTATGTCCTAGACCTTGGGTACAGTGAGATTCACTCGTCATAGTTTGCATTCCATCCTGGGATTCCCCCAGTGTCCTTCTTAACTTTTTGAAAAAGATGACATACATTAAAGGTCACTGCATGTGATGTAAAATTTTATGGGTTTTACAAACGCATAGGGTCATGTATCCCCCTTCCCCACTATCAAACCGAACACCTCAGATTCCCCTGCTGGTCCCTTTGCAGCCAAAGCCTTCTCCCCAAGCCCCACTTTCTGTACAACACACAAACTACACAACTACGAGCAAGGCTCTGCTCATGGGCTTGTTGTGATATTTAAATGTGTTAGTTCATAGAAAGCATTCAGGACTGGGCCTGGCATATATTAAGTGCCCATTGCAGGTGAGCTGTTGTAACTATGAGACATTTTAGAGGCCATGGGCAGAGCTTTGTCCCCTGGGGGTGGGAAGGTAGTGCTGGAAGCCAGCAAAGTGACTGTGGGGGAAAAAGAGACAAAGGAAGTGTCCAGTGATGCCGACTATGGCAGAACCTGTGGAGCCCGCTGACTGAAAAATAGCTAACTAGGTCACTCTTTCTAAGGCCTCAATTTTTCTTATTGTGAGAAAAATATCTAAATAACACCGAATCCTAACACAGGTTGTTCTGTGCCATTTAAAAACATTGTTGATGTTGTTTTTAAAAGAAACTTGAAAGGCTCTGCCAAAATGGGGATACTTGTGTTATAGACAAGAATTTCCTTTACATTTTACTTTGGTAGACATGGTGAGGAGGAGCAGAGATTATTTGTGAACAAAAATTACTTTCTAAAAAAATATGACAGTTATTAACATGGGACATTATCTTTCTGTATTAAGTCTTTGGAGATTCTAGGTTATTTCAGAAAAAATGCTAGGTAAAACACTCACCAGGGTGCCTGGCACATAGTAAGTGCTAAATAAAGGGCCATTGTGTATGTGTGATTTTCTTTAACACAAAGGTGTTCTGAAGTTTGTTTGTAGCCCTTAGAATCTGAGACTGATACTGTTTCCCTATCAACCCTGGTATCAAATGCCATTATTTTAATTAATTTAAATTCCCGGAGTTCCCCTCTGGCAGATAAAATCCAGTTACTGCTTGCAACAGTCACTGAACTGTTGCAAAAAATATGCCATTTAACTGTTGTCAGTGTATATATTCATTGATTAGATAAAAAAATATTTCTTGAGCAAGAACTAATGAAGGAAGGATCTGCTTCTTGACTGACATGCAGAGGCCAGTAGCATAGCTGTGTCCTGCACATGGGGGTCCTAAGAGATGAGAGGAAGCTTCCAAGAAAGACATTTCCAGCTGGAAACATGAACCTCAGTTTTACCGGACAGGGGACCCATCTTACTGCCTCACAGTCCCCTTTCTCCTGGTAGAGCGACCTCCGATCTAGACTTTGAATGTGGGGCCAGGAAAGGCGGTCCACAGATATTTGTTGAGTGAATGAATGAATGTGTGTGAGGTTCAGAACTGTTCAATGAATTTTACTTTTAACACATAGATATTCTCAACCCTCATTTTCAAATGTCTTTGAAAATAATTTAATTTTCCGGAGGGGCAGCTTATTTTTAGGGTTGTTAAGAGTAAATTGAGTCACTGACTAAGGCAAACAGCAGGGGGTGCCTTGACTTCTGCTATGGGCAGAGCTAAGCTTGAATCCCATTGCCTAGCTGTGCCTCAGTTTCCTTTTTTGTAAAATGAGAATAACAGCACTTTCTACCAGAATGTAAAGCATGGCACAGTGGTTAGAGGCATCTACTATGGAATGAGAGATTACTCTGGTTGAAATCTTTACTTTGCTTTTTTTTCTTTTTGGAGTAAAATACATGTAACATAAAATTTACCAGTAGTGACAATAGGTACATTTACCATGTTATGCAACTATCATCACTCTCTATTTCCAGGACATTTTCATCACCCACAAAAGGGAAGCCCATTTTCATTAAGCAGCCACTTTTCCCATCCCCATACCCAGCCCTCGGCAACCACTAATCTGTTTTCTGTCTCTGTGGATTTGCCCACTCTGGGTATTTCATATGAATGGAATCATACGATATGTGGCCTTTTGTGTCAGTCTTCTTCCATTTACCAGAATGTTTTCTAGGTTCATCCATGTGCTAGCATGTGTCAGAGCTTCTTTTTAATAGCTGAAGAATATTCTATTGTATGGATCAACCGCATTTTTTAAAATATATATATCTTTATTGATCCCAGAGAGAGGAAGGGCGAGGGAGAGAGATAGAAACATCAGTGATGAGTCATTGATCGGCTGCCTCCTGCACGCCCCCTACTGGGGATCGAGCCAGCAACCCGGGCATGTGCCCTGACCGGGAATGGGAACTGCGATCGCCTGGATCCCAGGTTGACGTTCAACCACCGAGCCACTCCTGGCCGGGCCACCTTTTTTTTTCAATCCTTACCTGAGGATATTTTTTTCCATTGCTTTTCAGAGAGAGTGGAAGAGAGAGAGGGAGGGAGAGAGAAAGAGAAACATCGATGTGAGAGAGACATATCCAATGGTTGCCTCTCACACAGGCCTCTGGATCGGGCCTGCAACTGAGGTACGTGCCCTTGGCTGGGATTGAACCTGGGACCCTCCAGTCCATGGGCCGACACTCTAACCACTGAGCCAGACCGGCCAGGGCCGACCGCATTTTTTTATCCATTCATCTGCCCATGGTCACTTGGGTTGTTTTGGCGACTGTGAGTAGCGCTGCTACGAACAGAGGGGTGCATATGTTCTTTCTGGTTGGTGTTTTAGGTTTCTTAGGATATATTCCAAGAAGTGGGAACACTGGGTCAAATGGCAGGTCAATTTTTAATCTTTTGAGGAAACTCCATGCTGCCTTCCACAGTGGCTGCCCCAGTCTGCATCCCCACCAGCAGTGCACAGGGCTCCCCTTTCTCCACACCCTCGCCAGCACTTGTGGTTTGTTGGTGTGTTGATGGAGCCACTCTGACAGGTGTGAAGTGATGCTGCATTGTGATTTTAATTTGCATCTCTCTGATGATTAGTGACTTTGAGCACTTTTTCATGTCTCTTGGCCATCTGTATATCTGCTTTGGAGAAGTGTCTATTTAGGTCCTTTGCCCATTTTTAATTGGATTCTTTGTCTTTTTGTTAAGTTGTATGAGTTCCTTATATATTTTAGATATTAACCGCTTACGATGTATCCTTGGCAAATATAGTAGGCTCCCTTTGCATTTTGTTGGTGGTTTCTTTTGCTGTGCAGAAGCTTTTTGTTTTGATGTAGCCCCACTTGTTTATTTCCTCCTTTGTTTCCCTTGCCCTAAGAAATGTATCAGCAAACAGATTTCTACTAGAGATTTCTGATATTTTGCTACCTATGTTTTCTTCTAGGATTTTTATGGTATCACAACTTACATTTAAGACTTATCCATTTTGAGTTTATTTTTGTGTATGGAGTAAGTTGGTGGTCTAGTTTCATTTTCTTGCATGTACCTGCCCAGTTTGCCCAACACCATTTATTGAAGAGACTGTTTTTACTCCATTGTATGCTCCTGCCTCCTTTGTCAAATATTAATTGAGCATAATGGCTTGGGTCGATTTCTGGGTTCTCTGTTCTGTTCCACTGATCTGTATGTCTGTTCTTGCGCCAGTACCAGGCTGTTTTGATTACAGTGGCGTTTGTGGTATAACTTGATATCTGGTATTGTGATCCCTCCAACCTTGTTCTTTCTCAAGATTGCTGTGGCTGTTCGAATCTATAGATTGCTTTGGATAGTATGGACATTTTAATGATGTTGATTCTACCAATCCATGAGCATGGTATATTCCTCCACTTGTTTATATCTTCCTCTATCTCTTTATTCAGTGTCCTGTAATTTTCTGAGTACAGACCTTTTACCTCCTTGGTTAAGTTTATTCCTAAGTATCTTAATTTTTTTGTTGCAATGGTAAATGGGATTGCTTTTTAGTTTCTCTTTCTAAGACTTCATTATTGGTGTATAAAAATGCCATTGATTCCTGGGCATTAATTTTGTATCCTGCTACATTGCTGAATTCATTGATTAAATCTAGTAGTCTTTTGGTGGAGTCTTTAGGGTTCTTCATGTACAATATCATGTCATCTGTGAATAGTGACAGCTTTACTTCTTTCCTTTCCAATTCATATGCCTTTTATGTTTCCTTCTTATCTGATCTCTGTGGCTAGGACTTCCAACACTATGTTGAATAAAAGTGGTGAAAGGGGACATCCCTGTCTTGTTCCTGTTCTTAGGGGAAATGACTTTAGTTTTTGCCCATTGAGTATGATGTTGGCTGTAAGTTTGTCATATATGGCCTTTATTGTGTTTAGGTATGATCCCTCTATTCCCACTTTGCTGAGAATTTTATCAAAAATGGGCGTTGGATTTTTTCGAATGCTTTTTCTGCACCTATTGATATGATCATGTGATTTTTGTTTTTCAAATTATTTATGTATCACATTTATTGATTTGGGAATATTGTGCCATCCTTGCATCCCTGGAATAAATCCCACTAGGTCATGGTGTATGATCTTTTTAATGTATTGCTGAATCCAATTTTTTTTCAAAATCACACAGTTTAAAAGATTCCACTATTCCCTATTCTTATCCTTTTATAAAAGTCTGACTAAGCCCTGGCTGGGTAGCTTGGTTGGCTAGAGTGTCACCCCAATATGACAACGTTGTGAGTTCGATTGGGGTCAGGGCCCATACAAAAAAATCAACTAATGAAAGCATAAATAAGAGGAACAATAAATTGATATTTCTTTCTTTCTCCCTTCCTCTCCCCTCCCCCCCCAAAAAAAGGTCTAACCGAGAGGAGTGGGTAAGTTTGATAAATTTTCCTAATAACCAAAAAGAAAAAGAAGACACCCTTGGCTGCTCATGTTCTCATTAACTCTCAGCACTGCATCTTTGTTTTTAAAATTTGAGTCAACCCAGTCACACACTACCAAAGCATCTTTTGTGACTTTTAAAAAAAACCAAAGAACTAGAGCCAGCATCTGTATGCACACCTGGCCAACCATGAGCAGTCATTGCATTAATATTTTGCCATTTCACAGCAGAGAAGAATGTTGGTAACATGACATTGTTTAATTAGTCACCCAGTGCTCATTTTTGCCATTCATCTAACATAGGGCAGCCCAGCCCCTGGTACATAGGTTCTCCACCTATAAACAGTTTTTTTGTTTTGTTTTGTTTTTAAATATGTCTTTATTGATTTCAGAGAGAGGAAGGGAGATAGATAGAAACATCAATGATTAAAGAGTCATTGATCGGCTGCTTCCTGCCTACTGGGGATCAAGCCTACAACCCAGGCATGTTCCTACTGGAATCTAACCTATCTCCTGGATCCTAGGTCGATGTTCAACTGCTGAGCCATGCCGGCTGGGCCACTTATGAACAGTTTTGAGTGCAAGGATGGTAGGTCAGGAACTAGGGGCTAGGGCCTCATCTCATTCTGCCCTTGCTCTTACAATAACCATTTCACCACCTCTGGATTGTGAAGTGTTTTGATAACGTTTTAACATTTCATATGATTTCTACAATAGTCCCTTTAGGTAGAAACTTTCCTCCTCATTTCTCTGATAGGAAAGTTAAGTCTGATAAGAGGTTAAATCAACTTCCCAGTTTCAAGTTTGCAGATCCCCCCCCCCCCATCTGGTTCTGAATCAGGAAACCCCTTGCCCTCGGAAACTGTTTCCAGATGCCTGACCTTGGCAAATGCTTTATCTTGTCTAAACTGAAATCCTTCTCTAAATTTGTGGTTGGGGTTTTAGGTCATCTATACAGGTATGGATTATCTAAGAATGTAAATGTCCTGTAAAAAAACACACCAAAATACAAAAACCACCTGCTAATGCCCATTTCTTCTCTGATACTTCCATTAAATTGTTTCAGACCCTGACCAACATAGCTTCCAGGTAATTATTTTGGTTCTCAAGAAGAAAAACCAACCCTCTGTTTATTCTGTTTATGCCAAGTCATGGCCCTGGGAGCAGCAAAATATGTTTTGCTCTGAGAGTAATGATAGGATAGCCCCTCCCTACACTTGACTGACTATACCTAATGACAAGTCAGCTGCTCCAGTGGTTCTTGTCTTCCCGGTTTTTGGTTTTCCCCCTTGTCCTCTGGTCCCTGGTTTCTGAACCAGGGTAGGTGGTATAAAATTATAAAAAATTTGCAATGATCAGACATGGTGCCCTCAGTCCTCTCCCTCTTTGGAACTCTCCAGGTCCTTTGAGGCATCTTGGCATTAAGCCTCCCAGGAAGCTGGCATTACTCAGCTATTTCACATCTTCTGTGGAGTTCTTCAACACACACCCCTTCTGTGTGCAAATGGGCCTTATGGCTAATGCAGGCATAATTCCACCAGGGAAAGAAGAAAACAGGCTAGCACAGCCCCTGGAATAATTGAGTCTGGGCCTTCTTGGTAGGCCTCAGAGAGCGCTGGTATTGCTTTCCTAGTAGCTGTTGTGTCCTAGAAATGAACTCTATGCTCAAGCCAAAGATCTGAGCAGTGCTCAATTCTTCCCTTCCCCTCCCATCCAGCTCCAAGTCTATCTGCAAGTGCAGCCAGTTCTACCTGCCCACTTTCCCAAACCTGTCCTTTCTCCATCTCCGCTGCCCTAGTCCAATCCCCCTCCATCTCTTGTCTAGACTATGAACAGCCCCCACTCTGTGCTTCCTCACTCATTCTTTTTCTTTGCAAGATACCCTTTAAAAAATTAGTTTTATTGTGATATGATTCATGTGCCATACAATTCACCCATTTAAAGTGTACAATTCGATAGGTTTTAGTATATTCAACAGAGTTGTGCAACCATTATCAGAATCAAATTTCAGCACATTTTCACCAGCCCCAAAAGAAATCCTATACCAAACCCTTAACTCCTCAGTCCCCAATCTACCTTCTGTCTCTATAAACTGACTTACCTGCTCTGCACATTTTATGTTAATTGGAATCGCATACTACGTGGTATTCTGCTTCTGGCTTCTTTCACTCAAGACTGTTTTCAAGGCTCATCCAGTTGTAGCCTCTGTCAGTGCTCATTCTTTTTTATTGCCAAACAGCATTTCCTCATATGGGTGTACAATGTGTAATTATGCATCTTGCAAGGTAGCCTTTTTACTCCTCCTAACTTCCTGGTTGGTTTTGAACCCAGTGATGAAGATCAGGTGGGCCAGAGTGGAACTCAACAGGTATTTCTCACCCTGCCGCCCTTCCTGTGCCGGAAGAGTCCTTTCTGCCCTCCCACAAGTCTCTAGCTGGAGGGAAGTATAGCTTTGCGCCTGGGGAGTGTTTATTGTAGCATCTGGGAGAATTGTGTGAATAACACCTGTCCAGAATCTGGGGGCTTCCTTTTGTCTGCTCACTTTCCCCCGGCAGGAATTTCACTGGTGGGTAACCTTCAAGTGTATGAAATGCCTGGGAGGATTCAGTCACATTCGAATCGTACGTTCACCCCACAAACATTCACTTTGTTCTAGCTGTGTCCCAGGCATTGGGGAGACTGCAGTGTCCTAAACATCTTTTGTGGGTGGGGATATGGACAGTAACCTGGAGAAAAATGCAGGGGGAGGAGATGGAAAGGTCGCAAGTGATCAGAATGACAATTTCCTGGCCTTTTTATTTAAATTTTTTATTTTTATTGATTTTAGAGAGGAAGGGGGAGAGAGAGACAGAGACAGAGAGAGACAAAGAGAGACAGAGACATCCATCTGTCCTACTTTTTTGGGCACTCACTGATGATTCTTGTCTGTGCCCTGATGGGGAAGGAATTCCAAACCTTGGCACAGCCTTGGCCTATGAGGGCAGCCCCCTAACCAACGGGGCTACCTGGCCGGGCCAACTTGCTGGCCTTTTTCAGTGTAAAACTACCTCCTCACTCGAGACGGCCACGCAGACGTGCAGGTGCGTGGACAGGTACGCGCCCTTTCCCGCACCCGCGCTCGGGAGACCGCCGCGGTTACCGCGGGCGAGCTGGGACCCAACCGCGGGTCTCAGGGCCGGGAGGCGGCGTCGTTAGGGGGTCCGCCGGGCATCCACGGGAACGAGGGAGGCTCTGCGTGCACCGCAGGCCCCGGGCGGACAGGAAGGGCGAAAGCCGATGCCCAGGGGAGCGCTGTTGGGGCCGGTTCTGAGGAGCCAACTTTCCCGGCTCGGGCGGCAGCGGGGAGTCAGCGCTCTCACGATGGGCGCCGGCGAGCAGTCAGGTCCCGGCGGAAGGATGCGGGACACCGGCGACCGCTCGGCCCCGGGCCCTCGCCCCAGCCGCGGACGGGCGGCACCGGCCGCCTGCCCAAGGTCACCGGCGGGGGCAGGTTTCCCGCCCCCGCCCCTGACGCCGCGGGCTCCGTCTCGGCGACCAAGTGGCGGGGATGGGGAGATTCCGGGGCGCTCACTCACCTGGGGGGGGCTGGGCCGCCCGCGTCCGAGCGTCCTCGGGCCCAAACGCACCTCGGGGAGCCGGGGCCGGCGCCGGAGGCTCAGGGGCAGGGGCGAAGGCGGGGACTGGGCGACGGGCCGAGGAGGGCCGGGGCTGCGCGGGGGGCGCGGCGCGGCGGGCCACGGGGCCGAGGCGGCGACCGCGGCGGCGGCGGCGGTGGCGGAGACGGCGGGCGGGCCCCGCCGGGCTCCGCCTCCCCTGCTCCGCCTCCCGCTCCCGCTCCGCCCTCCGGCCCGGCTTCGCCCGCCCGTTTGGTCTCCTCGCTTGCTGCTCGCTCTCGGGCCCCTCATGCGGATGTGACATTTCAGGCCGCCGCCATTTTGAGAACGAGCCGAGCCGAGCCGCTGGGCGCCGCGTCCGCCGCCGGAGCCCCGCCGCCGCCGAGGAGGCTGAGGCCGCAGCGCCCCGAGCGCGGCCGGCCCGTCGCCCGCCCGCGCCGCCGCCGCTCCCGCCGGCCCCAGGCCCCGCAGGCCCGCCGCGCCAGGCCAGGCCTCCCGCCCGCCGCGTCCGGCCCGAGGCGGGGCTGACTCCGCGGCCCCCGCCCGGCCGCCCTCCGCCCCCGGCCGGCCCGCAGCCCCGCAGCCCCGGCCCCGGCGGCGGGAGGCGGGCCCCGCGGCGGCGGCGGCGGCGGCGGCCGCAGCCAGCGACGAGGCCGGCCGTCCCGGCCCGCCGGCCGTCCTCCCGCCTCGGCGCCGAGATTGGGCGAATCGCGAGCAAGTACGTGCGCGTCTCCCTGCCGCCGCCGCCGCCGCCGCCCGCCGCCGGCCGCCCCGGGGCCGCCGCCGACGACGCGCGGGAGGAGGAGGAGGAGGCCGCCCCGCCGCCGCCGCCGCCGCCGCCGCCGCCCCGGCTCGCCGCCTCCGGCCCTCCGGACCCGCAGCCAGGGCCACCGGCCGCAGGCGAGGCCCAGGCCGCGGCCGACATGAACCACCAGCAGCAGCAGCAGCAGCAGCAGAAAGCGGGCGAGCAGCAGCTGAGCGAGCCCGAGGACATGGAGATGGAAGGTGAGGCCCGTGGGCGGCGGCGGCGGGGCCGGGGGCGCCTTCCATTGTGGCCGGGGGGAGCCGCGGGAGCCACGCGGGGGGCTCGCCATCTTTAAAGCAGGCCCGGGCGGCTGGCCCGGCCGGCGAGGCTGCACCGTCATGCCGGGCCCGCGGGCAGGGGCGGCCGGCGGCCCCCGCTCGGCTCATTGTCCCGGCCCCGGGCCCCGGGCGGCCTCCCGGCACAAAGCGCTCCGAGTTGTAAATTAGGGCGCCTGGGCCGCGCAGGGACGCGGGCGTTTTCTCGCTGCTGGGGGCCGCCCGGGCGGGGAGCTGGGCTCCCGGGACCGTCTCCCCTGTCGGGCGTCCCTGAGGCCCGCTCGCCCGGCCGGGTCCTGCCCGGTAAGCTCGGGAACTCGGTCTCGGTGGACGCGGGGCTCGCCGGCACCTGCTCCTCCCGCGCGCTGCCCCGGAGAGCCCGCCGGGCTGGGCGGCCGTCTCCCCGATCGCCCCGGAGCAGCGCTTGCCAGCGTCGGGCTTCATTTTGAAACACCTGCCGGGAGCGCACGTATCCCCAGCCTTCGGACTGGCTCGGAGTTGTGAGCCGGGCGCGCTCGGTTTCTAAGTTAGCAGCTTTTCGGGGAGTTTGGTCCGCGACTGTGTGCGGCGCAGTCAGCATCCGGCCAGGTGTGTGTGTGAAACTCCGCGAGCGCCCCGCCACACGTGGCTACCTGCGTCCTCACCAGACCCGACTCCGGAGGGAATTTAATTTTCTGCCCGTGTGGCAGCAGTTTTCCAAGGCGCTGTACTTGGAGATGTAAGGTCTGAGGTTAGAAGGTTTGTAAAGGCGCCGGAAGGGAAAGGGACTTTGACTTACCTAGCTCAAGCGGAGATGGTCATTGGGGGCATCTTTCATTTCTCATGGCGCCCCGTCCTTAAGAGGGTAAAGTCAAAGTTGTCTTAATGAAAATAGTTTCCTTACACCTGGAGAGGTCCGACGGGCCCGATTCAAAAGGGGACACTTGAGTGAAGCGGGCATTGGATGTTTTGTTCTTGTTTTGCTTTTAGCAAAGGATCTTGAGTTGCGTAAATGAATGGAGGCACCAAGGAAGTTGGGGAAAGCAGCATTTGTCCTGTGCCCTGGCTAAACGTGTGGGGTGCTGTGCTGGTTGGTGGAAATACTTACCATGACTGGTATTCCCTTGTGAATAATTTACTGCCAATAATTGGGTGTTGACTGAAAAACTGGCCTGCCAGATTGCAAAAGGCCGAGTGGCTGAGATGCATGCAGAAAGCACTGCCCAGTGGTAGTTACAATGGCAGTAATGGGGGACAGGAGAGCCGAGTCCCCCCAAGGGCTGGGCTATCTATTTCACTTGGCCCCAGCAAGGCAGTCACTTTACTGAGCTTTTGGCACGCACCTAGCTGAAGGAATACATTGCTGAATTTTGTCTGTTCCTTTGATGCTACGTAACAAAAAGGGTTGCTTTTCAGTTTCTTTGTGGGATATCAGCCAGTCAGGACAAATATCCAAAAGTGCTAGTGTATCAATTTTCCACCTGCATTGCTTTACCTCATTTCAAGTGTTGGGATACTAGTGACAATTAATAGACATAGACGTCACTGAAGAGTATTTCTGGTACAGAACTTTGTTTTTCGGGGAAATGTTCATGTCCACAAGTTTGAGGGAGTTTTTGAAGAGTGGTGGAAGAATTTTTAGAAGTTGGTGCATGCTTTCACATCAGGGTTTGTATTAGAAAGGTCACCCCCCCTTAAACCATTCATCTGCAGACTTAATAGAAAGTCAAATTGAATGGCAAAGGTTGCAGTTATTTAGGCTGATTCCTTAAACGTAAGAAACTTGTTTCAAGTGGGCTTCCTTCCCAGATTCATCATCCAGAAGGTACCTTGTCTTTGTCAGGCTTGTGGTTGACACCGTGGTTGAGCAACCCACAGGTGTGTGGTTTAAAAAGCTGCCTATGTATTAAGCAGTCTATTTCTGCCCTCTTTTTTTTTTTTAAGCCTTCCCACTCCTACAGTGTGGTGCTAGGTTAATATACAAGTAGGGCAAAAGTAGGTTTACAGTTGTGAGTACACAAAACTCAGAGTTTAATCTTGTGTTATTATGTTATTTTCCATACTAACAACTGAAAACCTACGTTTGCCCCACCCTGTGTTGTAGTTTAGGATCAGGAAGAGTGAAAGAATGCTCTCAAGACGGCAGCGGGGTGGGCTTTAGTTCTTATTAAGTCTGGTTGGCTCCATATGTCAGGCCGTGATAGTGACCTGCACCTGTTCAGTGCCTTTGCCTTAATTCCAGTAGCATCAGCAGCTGGAATCTCCTGTGTCTGATCAGCTCGAGGAAGGGAAGGCTTCGTCGGTGAGCGTCCTGCCTGCCACCCTGGGTCAGGGCGGATTCGAAGGAGACTGGTGTGTTTGGTTTGTTTTTGCTGCCCTCCTTCACTTTGTTGGGATTGCATTTGTTCTTGTCTGAACTCTGCACAGTCCTTGCATATCTTCTGGAGAATAACAGTGCTCAGGATTAGTGATGGTGAAAAGGACTGAGCAGTTAGGAAAGTAATGAAGGGTGAAGGGCAGAGAGGGAATAGGTGGGGACACAACATTTCTTTGGGGTCGGGACCACATGCTTCCTGTAAGGCCCGAAGCAGCCAATCTCACGTTTTGAGTTGGGGGCATATAGCACTGTGGAGGCGGTGACTCTACTAGGTCTGGCCAGGAATGAATGTTCTTGGCAGTTTATTTACTCACTAACTCAGAGGCAGTGCAGACCAAGAGGCTGAAAGAAGGACTTGCGCAGGCCCCTGTGAGTACTTTGGAGAGGTGATAATCTGATCGGTGTTATGTCCTGTCAACAGGAAGTTTTTCCCAAGGCCTTGCTTCTGCTGCATAGGCTGGCTAGCACCAATGTAAATATCCTCATGCTTTTTCCCTGGTGTGTTTCTTCTGCCCTTGTGAGCAGTCTGTTTCAGAGTGTAATCTCTAAGACTAATGGGGACAGTTTTGTTGGACTTTTGTACAGCACTCAGACTACTGCTATTAGGGACACCAAGCTGTGAGCAAATCAGTGAGTCAGTCATTGGCAGTTTCTGAGAAGAGTTGACTGCTGCCTTCCATGTTTTTTGTTTGGGGGGCCAACAGCGGTGGGTTTCTTTTTCTTTCAAACTTGTGTGGGTAGATGGAGTTTCAAGCTACTTTTCTGCTAAAGCAGGTTTGAGGGTGGAAAATGAGTTCTCTTGCACACATGTACCCAGATAAACCAAACTTGTGCATTTTATTATATCTAAAACATTTCCTTTTCAAATAGCATTGTAACAAGACAAATTAAATAATATGAGAACATTGATTTTCTTCTCACGATAGCTTGGTTTGGTAGAAGAACGATAGCTTGGTTTGGTAGAAGAACTCTGTGAAGCTACAAAGTGAACATCAACTTGGAGGACTCAGAAGAAATATAGAATAAATTAGGCCAAACCTAGAAACATAATCTGATGTGAGCCTGTCAGTTTTTGAACAGATTGGAAGTTACACCCACAGGAATCAGCCTTCCTTATTCTTTCAGGCTGCTGATTTTTTATTTTCTGTAAACAAATAAAAAATTGATACAGCAAATATGGGAAGAAAGTATATACTTTTCCTCCTTGATTTTTTTATTTTTCTGGAATCGGTTTTGTGGGAAGAGGCCATTGAAAACTTGGGGCAGTGCAGTGACTAAGTATAGGCTTAGGGCCAGGCCTGAGTTTGAATGTTGACTTTGCCATTTAATTGTTGTGTGACCTTATGTACATTGCTTAAGCTCTTGGTGCCTCAGTTTCTTCACCTTCGAAAAGGAGGTGAATTCTATCTTGCAAGATTGTGAGGGTGAAGGCACAGAGTTGGGAGTGCGGAAGAGGTTCAGGCAGTGGTGTTGCTGTGATGGTCAAACCTTTGTACCTGAGGAAGAACAGCGCTTGCCACATCCAGGTGGGGCCAGTTGATTTTTGACGGTATGGGAAAATGTCCTAGGGGAATTACATCCTAATGTGGATTAGGAAGAAAACACAACCTGCCTCAGTGTAAGCAACATTATTTATGAAATTTTGGACTTGATGCCCCTGAATAGGTATTTAAGGCCAAAGGGGTAAATATTTTAAGAAAGGTTAAATGGGTAATAGAGGAGCTGAGTGTGTTCGGTGTGTTCTGACACTGGTACTGCAGTTTGGTCAGCTCTGTAGCCTTCTGAGAAGGGTGTTCTTGTTCTTGGCACTAGTGTTAGATCATCTAATGGGAGGTTGAGCATCAGGCCGTAGCAGGGGAGCCAGGTCGCCAAGCCTCCAGACTTTGGGAATTGGCTTTGAATTCTCTCTGGATCCCCCAAGCCCTTTTGGTTTTCCAGCTGCCACCCTAAAGCAAGGCCCCTGTTGCCTCATGCTGGGACTTTGCAATAGTCTTCCTACTGGTCTTTGCTTCTACCCTTCCTGATTCCCACACAGCTATAAAAACAGACTGCTCACAGGACTCCTTGGCCCTGTCGCTGTCCTGCTTAAAAGGACTCAGGTGTGCTGCCTTCCCTGTAGAGGGTAAATCACACAGCCTAGTCTAGACCATCAGGGTCCTCAGGATGGCCTCAGCCTCCTGCTTCAGGCTCCCAGCAGGCACACATTTGTGTTGCATGGGGTACAGCTCCAGGGTACAGGCTCCACGGTTGCATAGATGGCAGTGCGACAGCTTTTTCTGGAATGCACGGGACAGATACCCCAGGAAGGAGGTTCAAAACCCATTCAGATGCCACCTTTTTCCTAAACCTTTCTGGTCACCTCGGCCACTTGCCTTGCTTAAGAGGCACGTCAACCTTTTGCCCCCTGTGCCACCTGTGAGATCATCACTTGTGTACCCATCTTCCTCACTGTTGGATTGCTCCTGCCGAAGGTGACGTCTTATTTCCCCTTTTTCTTAAATGTACTGCGGAAGATACTCCTTCAGGAAGCAGCAGTTCTAAGGCTAAACGGTAGCAGAACAGGATATGGCTGCTGGCTGGCTGGCAAGGTGGCTATAAAGAGAATGCCGAAGCCATAAACCAATGTTGCTTTGATAGCTGCTAATTCAGTTTTATTGCTTTTAATGTTAACTTGCTTCAAATGATATTTTTGATCCTTTTTGAAGGAAAAACTTGTTTTCCAGATAAGGATATTGACAGGCCTTTTATAAATTACTGGGGATGTCTTTTGAGTATTTTCAAATTTGTTTTTGTCACTCTTTCTGGTTTTTGGATGAGCGGTGTGTAGCCTGGGTTCTTCTGCTCTATTTCCAAGGCAAAGAAATTTTACTCGGTAGACCAAGAGTTGTAACAAGGTATTTCTTGACACATATTGTGACTGCATTCAATGTTAAATGTCACCTGCTTCATAAACTTCTTGTTCTGAACTAATTTGGACTTAGGAAAGTTGGAGGAAGCAGGATTTTAAGTGCCATGTATAGGCAAGAAAGTTAGTTACGCCATTTTCCTAGTGCGTTAACACATGCCTTGGCTAATGAGAAGTCAGATGTGTTGAAATTCTCTTGAAGAGAAGCAGGCTTACTTCTGAGGGTTGGCAATTTAAGCTTGGAAGTTGGGAATGGAGGTAATTAGAAAGTTTCTCATGTAGGGAAATATACCAACCTGGGTAAGAGCCAAATGCTTCCAGAACTTGATGACACATTCAGTATGAGACTAGCAAGAAAGAGGAGCCTCTTGGAGAACATACCCTGAGAAATAGCATCACTGCCTGTGTTGTTGGGTGGACAAGAACTGGGAATAGAAGACCACACTGGGGTTATAATGACGGCTGGCTCACTGCCTGGTGCTGGCTGGGACCTCACTAGGCTGTGCAAAGGCCATTGTAGCCAGTTCAGTTCTTGGTCAACCGGTGAGGTGTGGGGACCACTTTTGTGAGGTCACAGCTCTTAATATTCACAGAGATGCCCAGATGTTCTTTCAAGGAGCCTGAGCTACTCATTGACAAGAGCTTTATTTTACTAAATGTTTGAAACGTGAGTGAATATTGTCTGAGTCACAAGGTGATGGTTCTTTTTCTTTTTGGGTTACAGAGAATCTAAAAAAGCTATGGAGAAGGAGGTTCCCTTGTATGACAGTACAGTTCTACCTGATTTTCCTGCCTGGCATAGAATATTTGAAACCCAGGCCCTCCCTCCGTTTTGATTTCATGCCAGTGACTAAATTGGTTTCCCTAGCATCCTACTACTGGGAGGGCAGGGTCTTGTGTTATGTACCAGCCTCCAGAATATTGACCAGGGAAGGTCTAGCCCTTGCAATAAGTTGTTGAGCTGGCCTCTGGTTTGGAAATGAGTAGTTGTATGCGTTTGTGAGGATGACCTGTATTGCAGAGTGAGCTCACACCTCAGGGTGTAGCCACAGGTGTCTAGGTGGTAATCTCACTTCTCTTGGCTGTCCTTCTTGCCACCCTACTCATGGGACGTTCAGAAAGAGTTGAAGGGAGCATTTCCAAGGGAAACCATGTGTCATTGCTATAACATGGTGGCTGAGCAGACCTCGCCACTCTATGGCCCCTTATGAAAAGGCAGGTGTATGGGCGATTTACCTAGAGTTGCAAATACATTTCATCAATATGACTTTGGGGAATAAATTCTATTTCAGGCTCTTAATTGACCTTGTGCAAGTTGCTGTTTATTTATTTTTTGAATTTTTATATAGGGGTTTATTTGAGCCCAACTGACGACATTGCCAGGAAGCAAGATCTCAGATCACTTGCTGTTTTAAAACAAGCACATGTTGCCCTGGCTGGGTAGCTTGGTTGGAGGTTGTCGTGGTATGCCAGGGTTGTGGGTTTGACCCCCATTTGGGGCACATACAGAAATCAACCAAGGAGTGCATGGATGAGTGGAACAGCAAGTTGATGTTTCTGTCTCTCTCTCTCTCCCTCTCCTTTGCTCTCTGCCTTAAAAAAAAAATTTAAAAATCCATAAATAAAATTAAAAAGAAATGAAGTAAAACAAACACATGTTAACACTCCTTAAGCTGTTTACATGGTTACATAATCCAGCTTCTTTTTAAATGTAGGGTAGATCATTTCGAAGTGCTTGCTTCGTACAGTTAGTAGTTTATATCATCTTGGAGGAGAAATTATTCAATCATGTAAACTGTGTGTGAAGTCATTAAAAACATTCCATAGCCCAGATCATTGTTTTGTTTTGTCTTTTTTAAACAGAAACTGCTACTAGCAGTGTAAACCACAGAGAAACAGGCAACTTTCTCTCTTTTTTTTTTAAATATATCTTTATTGATTTCAGAGAGAGGAAAGTAGAAGGAGAGAGAGAGTTAGAAACATCAATGATGAGAGAGTCATTGATGGGCTGCCTCCTGCATGCCTCCGACTGGGGATCAAGCTTGCAACCTGGGCATGTGCCCTGACCAGGAATCAAACCCCGATTGCCTGGATCCTAGGTCGACGCTCAACTCCTGAGCCATGCCCGGCTGGGCAGATCATTGTTTTATAACCATCATAGATGCTTATCAGAATTCTTCCCAAGAATCTCAGCTTTTTTGTGTTTTGTCTTGAGCTTGTGAGGACTAAAGGTGACCATATAAGGGCAGTACCTGACTTGCAGAACACCCTCAAAAGTAGCTGGTGGAGTGAAGGTTGCTATGGCCTCTTGTGAGCCCCAGCCTTTGGACTGTTGCTCCCTGTCAAGACTGGGAACACTGGTGGCCCATGGCTGCTTCTTCTGGTCAGTGTGGTATCTTGTCTTCCCTAGCCAGAAGGAGTCCTTATTTCTCTGGAGCGCTCCAGGTCTCCTGTTACTGGTATTGATGGTAACAAACTGAGGTGGTTTTCCTACTTTAGATCCATCTTTCTCCAGAAAGCCACTTGTTTTCATATGGGGGCATGGGGAGATGACATGCGAGAAGACCCTTAAGGGTTTATTGTGCTGTGCAATATGGTAGCCACCAGCCGCATGGTAGTGATTTTAAGTTTAAAATAAAATTAAAATTCCATTTCTTAACCAATGAGCTGCATTTTAAGCGTTCAGTAATCACACGTGCTGGTGGACAGTGCAGGTGAACCTGTCCCTCAGTGCAGAATGTGTTAGTGGCTAGCACTGGTCTGGTTGGATCCTTGACTTGAAGGTGTTTCTGGTAGCATTAGTGTCACATTGAATTTTGGAAAGTGTTCCAGTGTGTCCTGGAAAAGTAAAAATGAGTAAGAACATTGGAAAATTGGGAAACTTATGGGTAAGTGGTTCTTGGGCAAACCCTTTATTTAGAGCTCTGCTTCTCTGGTTATTTGTGGTACAGAAGCAGGTTTTTTTTCTTTAACTTCCAGTCCATTGTGGACAATTTCTAAACTGTATTTTGTAGAAATATAGTGCAAACAAATTATTTAAGAAGTGAAATAAAATACACAGAATACAAGCCCCAGGTTATTATTAAATTCAACAAAGGTAAAGTTTCATTTCAACACTTAGAACAAAACATGCACAGGAGGAAAGAAAAGTATTGCACAACTGTATGTGTTTGTTAAAAGTATGTGTATAGGCCATTAATATAAAGAAATGCTATCACAGTTCCCTATATTGGAAGCCTACATGCACACTTTGAAGAATGCAGCTTACACGAATAGTTTTTGAGGTAACATAATCTTCCTGCTTGGATGGACAGATCCCTGCTCCTCAGAGAGGATGATGGCTATTCAGACTGCTTCTTTGTTTTACTGATAACTCACGTGAACCGTGTGAACCCAGTGCTGCAGAGGTAGCAATGAGAATGGGAGAGATCTTGAAAGAATTTTCCAAAATCTATCTGGAGACACCTTCAACTGTAGCTTATAAACTTAAGGCTAAATTATCTTCCATTGAAAGAAATGGATTCTGGGTTACATCTGCTTTTGGGTTGCAGTTAACAGACTAGCCTTAAAGTCTGCCAAGCTGTAATGTGGTCCTAGGTGACATGTGCCACACAAGTTTGACAATACCCCAGTTAACCCCACCGGCCCAAGCTTGGATGTCGCAGGAAAGTCCAATTGCTAAAAAGTGCCTGTACTTGTTCTTCATGTTGGCAGGTCTGCTTCTGGGGCTGTGCAGACTCTGCCCAGAGCGTCTTTGTTTTTAGTCCCACCACTTTTGCTTTCTGGTTTTCCTTGTGGGCCATTGATCATGGCTTGCTCCTGACTCTAGTGGTAGGAGAGTTGACTCTGGTGTGGTGCTCACAGAGCCTATCGTAGGGCTTTCTTTATCAGACACTCGTGAAATCCTTCTTGACTAGCGAGTACAGTGCAGGCCATGCCCCCCCCCCGTCTCCTTCCCCCCCAAATTGACAACATCATAGAGCGAAGGCACCTGTTAAACATGTGCAGGGGAGGCGTCATGAAGGGTTTTAATGGAATGGTGAAGAGGAGGTGGCTGCACTACAGGACTGGTTTACACTGGGGAAGGGATGCACAGCTGCGTTTGAAAAGAGGGAAGGGCTGGAATGGTTGTGCTGGAGGTATAGAATAGCAGCAGGGTGGGGTAGGGACCTGCAGGCCTCTCACTAGAGGTTCAGGATCTATGGCCAGCCGAATAATGGCCCTCAAAGGTGTCTGTGTCCTAATCCTCAGAACCTGTGACTCTGTCACCTGCAAGTCAAAGGGACTTTGCAGATGTGATTAAGTTAAGGATAACCAGATGGGGAGATTATTCAGCATTATCCAGGTGGCCCACTGTAATCAGAAGGGTCCTAACATATGAAAGAGGGAGGTTGGAGTGTCAGAGAGGTGTGGTGTGTTGGCTTTGAAGATGGAAGGGGAGCCAAGGAATGCAGGTGGTCTTAGAAGCTGTAAAGGGGAGGAAACAGATTCTCCCCCTGAGCCTTCAAAAGGGACATGCCTTTTTGACACCTCCTATTCAGTCCAGTGAACCTCATTTTCAGACTTCTGACCTTTAGAACTGTAAAAGAATAAGTGTGTGTTGTTTAGGCTACTATGTTTGTGGTAATTCTAGCAGCAGTTAGAAACTAATACAAGACCTAAGGAGGTGGGTGCCCAATAAATGTAGCTAGCCTTGAACTAGAGACTGCAGAGAAGCTAGATGAGTATGAGGCAGCTAACCCTCACTCTGCCAGGACATATGATGTGCAGGCTGCGCTCCTTATTGCAACACTAAAATAGATGCAGCAGCACAAAACAAGCATTGAGCAAGTTAACCTTTCTCAGGGACAGTTAGGGGATATGAACCTACACATTCTGGCTTCACAGCCATTTGAGATTCATCTTGGCCAGTAGACACCATTGGTCATAAAGGTAGTGGTCACTATTTTTTTTTTTAATACTCACCCAAGGATATATTTTTACTGATCTTAGGATGGAGAGGGGGAGAGAGAGAAACGTCTATGTGAGAGAGAAATATCCGTTTCCTTCCATACGTGCCCAGGCTACATGCCCTGATCTGGGATCGAATCTAAAACCTTGGGTATGTGTCGTGACCAGGAATTGAACCTGTGACCTTTTGGTGCACTGGACAGTGCTCCAGCCAACGACGGAGCCACATCGACCAGGGCAGTCACTGCTTTTTAACTTCAAAAGGGACACCCCTGCTGCTTTCTCTATGTTTCTTCCCTCACCACCCCATACTGGTAAGGTGCAGCTGGTTTTCCTAGTCTGAACATTTTTGTGTGGTTCATCACATGGTTTGAATATAGAAAGTAGCTCATTGCCAAAATCATCTGGGGTCACTCCTACAGTTTAAGTGGAATAGGGTGGCAGAAGACACAGAACAAAATAGTATGAGTTTTTAAAGGTAGATGATTCCTCCCTCCAAGGATTGAAGTAACTAACTGAATCCAGATATTCAGTATCATGCTGTAAGATCCTGAGCTGAAATGAATCATCCCTAAAGCAAACTAGCTGGGCTCTGGGCATATGAAGAAAGCCCAAGTCTTGTCAGCTGTGGCTCAGGGCACAAGTGTGATGCATTTCAAAGCACCCAATTCTGTAGACCTACAGGGTTAGCTAGTGGGGCACCTAATCCAGGGTACAGACCTCGTCTACTCAGGTCCTGTCCCCACAACAGCATTACAGATGAGCAGGCCACCACACATGGCACGAACCTGGCTGTTCTCCCTGGACCATGTTCTGTTTCGAAAGCCCTGGCCAGCTGTGTTTTCCTTCACTCTTACAGATCACCTGGTTTCTTTCTTGGGACACAAACTTTCACGAGGTGGAAGGAATACTGGGTCAGAGGTGTCAGGGCTCCAGGATTCCTTAACTGAGTAGGGGTTCAAAGGAATGAGGTGACTTTAGAGGCTAGTCTCCTTGCCCAACTAAACTTCCAGTTAGCTGTGTGGTATTGTTTTTGTGGCATATTTTGAATATTTTTCTTTGGGGCTTCTTTTCATGACATGGAATTTTAAAATAGGATATCTATCTTCATAGGCAACTTCGGGAAGCATGTTTAGTTTGTAAAGTGATTGTAGTAGTCAAAAACTGTAGCAAAACAGTTTTAAATATACAGAAAGCCTCACTTGGCTGGATATCAGCCTTTACCTATTAAGTCACCGACTGAAGAAAGCTTAAACAAATGTGGCTTTTTGCTCTTAGTTTTTCTGAATGTCCCCTCTGCTCTCACAATGTAGTGTAGGACCCATCTCTCGGGCATTGTGTGAGCAGAGGGGTCTTAAGTTTCTGTGATTTCCTCTGAAAGCCTACCCTTTTTTGGACATTGCATCAGATGGGTGATTTCAGTCACTGTGCAGATGGTAGATTTAGGATATTTATTGGCTACCAATTGTGTGTAAGTTTCTGCAGGGAAAAGATATGAAGATGAGAGACAAATTCTGGTCTCAAGGAACTTGGCCAGGAGTGAAGATGTCTACAGAATGACCTATAGCACCAAATGATAATTGCCAATGTGTTGAGCAATGAGTTGGCAAAGTCAGGACCGTCAAGCAAGTTAATTTGGGGGGTGTCTGGAGAGGATGCAAATAAGTGAGGTCATCTGTGGACCTCTTAGTGATAAACAGAATTGCATATGGTTTCTTGAGCTGACTAGTTCAGCTTCAAGACACATGGCAGCCAGCTGCACAGCTTCTGTATCTTAGACACGGCAGTGTGAGTTAGTGACAGGTGGTTGTCGCCTCCTTCAGCATTCTCAGCTCACCCGGATTGTGATGTTAAAAGCATAGTCCTTGCCAAATTAATAAATCTTCAGGATTATTCTAAAGTTGGTTATTAATTACTTTGGGAGTGGGGATATGAGGAGAGGGGGAATTAACTACTGCAAATCAGAATGCTTCCTGTAATGGCCAGTACTTAAAATCTAATTTCTCTCTCTCTCTCTCAATATATCTTTATTGATTTCAGAGAGAGGAAGGGAGAAGGGAGAGAAACATCAATGATGAGAGAGTCATTGATCTGCTGCCTCCTGCCTGCCCCGCACTGGGGATTGAGCCTACAATCCAGGCATGTGCCCTGACAGGGAATTGAACCACGATCTCTTGGTTCATAGGTTGATGCTCAACCACTGAGCCAACCCATGCCGGTCGTGTAAATCTAATTTCTCTTTTGATGAAGTTCAGTTCTATCCTTTTTTTGTTTTTTTTTTTCTTAAAGAAGCCCTTTATTTTTCTTAAAATGCTGTTTTCATTTTGGGTATGTTGATATCAGAGGGCACTTGGTTGTATGAATTTGTTTTAGGTCAGAAAGTGTTAATTATACCCCCAACTCTACAGGCAAAGAAACCCAGGCTCTGAAGGATGAAGTGATTTCTAGACCTGCACTGTCTAGTATTGTGGCCTCTTGGTTGATTAGGTTTATATTAATGAAAATTAAGTAAAATCAAACAGTTCCTCAGTCTCATTAGCCATATTTCAGGGGCTTAGTTGCCACATGGTTTCTATATCAGACAGCACAGCTGTAGAACATCTGCATGGTCACAGAAAGTTGTATGGCCAGTGCTGCTCTAGACCCAGCCTGTGAACTCAGTTTTACCTTTGCCTTTCTAGTGGGCTTTTTGCCTTGAACAAGAATGTTTAGAATAATGGAAACCAAGCATTTTCTTCTGTAATAAGCTAGAAAGAAGGCTCTCCAAACAGCCTCAGAATATTGCATACTTGCCCAGAATCCGGCCATCACTGAATCACTGTGGGGGGGTGGTTCAAAGATGAAGAAATGATAAGATGTCTTTGCTTAAGGAAGTCAGCAGGGGAGATTATATATATAATTAATGCATACATAATTAATGTCAGATAGAAAGGGATGAATGCCAGTAGGGTTGAAAAGATAGGGCTCTGGAAGTTGAGAAGAGAGGGAGGGATCACATTAGGCTGTGGGGAAGCTGGAAGGTTTGGTGAAGTGGTACTTGCATTCGCCTGTAAGGGAGGGTTAGGATTTGAGTTCAGGGGAATTCGAGGTAAGACTTCCAGAGGCAAGGCTTCTGGGGAGATGAAAATAGGAAAATAGAGGTATCTTCTTCGTATTTCCTGGGCAGTCCATTGTGTTGTAATTGACACACAGAGTTGTGTTCCTTTGCTTTTCTCTCCCCTACCTTAGGTCTAGGTCAGAAGCACAGGGACAAGCCAAGGTCATTTTCTACTCCTTGAACAATAGTTTGTCCTCAGTACCAAATAATCAAATGCATTTTCATATTTTAGTTTGTCAGACTGAAACATGCCACAATGTTAGTTAACCTTAATTTTACCCACTTTGGTAACAGTTACAAAGGGTTAGATTTACATCTGCCCTTCTATGTCTTTCTGATAAAATGTTAGTTACCAGCATGATTTTAAAAATAGCAACTTATATGAGGTATATTTCGCATAATCACAATTCACCTATTTAAAGTGTATAATTAAGTAGGTTTTAGTATGTTCACAATTGTGTAACTATCAACACAATCAAAATTGGAACATTTTCATTACCCCAAAAAGAAATCTTGTAGTTCTTAAGGCACTTCCTGTCTTCCCCCAGCCCTTTCAGTGTTTCATTCCTTTTTATTGCAGAATAGTATTTTGTCTGTGGAACCTCACCATATTGGATCAAAGAATGTGCAGGTTCTCATGATTCTGTCTCTGTATTAGATTTTATTCAGTGTTTTTAAAACGGACCTTTTTTGTGGTTATGAATGTGCTTCACCACTAAATGAAATTAACAGATTGGCATAACATGAGGTTATTCCTGTCAGTTGAGGGTCCAATCAGAGTAGCAGTGGAGATGGATAAAGGAATTTTCTAGATTTTTACAATGGACAGCTGTAGATGCTGCTGACAGTCCATGGATTCTGAGTCTTGGTCTCTTCTGGAGCTGAAGTTTATCAGGCACGTATGTGGTGTGCAAGGGAAGAAACACTAGCATCCATTTCAGGTGCCCTTAAATCTCACAAAGCTAAGGGCCCGCAAGGCAGAGAAACCCCAGGCATAAAGGAATGTGGGGTTCCTTTACTTTTCGCCCTCCAAATTGCTAGCAGTGTCTCCTAAGTGGGAACCCTGCAGGGAGGGGCATGTAACTAAAGCAACACACTACAAATCCACCAGTCAGTCTGATATTTGGACTATCAGAACTTTTTGTCGTGAGAATCCTGTTAGAGTTTTTAAGTCAGTGAGAACCCCAACGAGCTTTTGGGTAAGTGGGTTATATCATTATTTGCCATATTAAAAATGCAATCTAAGGTCAATCTTAGGTATTTACTTAAAGATTATAAACCAGTAGATGGAAACACAAAGAACACACTTTTTATAGGAATAAATTATTTTTCAAAACAATTTAATGAGGAATGGCATTAGTTTTACATTTCTAAAAATTTCTGTTATTGTCTACATAATAGAAGACAGCTGGATTCTCATAGCTGCTTGTGGAAATTTTAGTGGAAATGTAAAGAAAACCCAGTCTTACAGAGGCATATAGTTAGAAGAGGGAGTGTACTTGAATACCCTTTTCAGATACTTGTGGCAGTTTTTCGGTGTCACACCAAAGCTTGGTAGCTTCTTGAGGTTAATAGCACCATGCAGATTGGAACCGTGTGAATTAACTTTTCATGTTCTAATATGTTAAAATTCATTGGTCTGTTTTGTACTTTGAATGGATCTTTTCTAATACCATTCATTGGTTATTTGGAAAATATGATTCACTGAGTTACACAGGTCTTCTAAATATTGACATATTTCATTATTACAGTTCCAGTTTAAAAAATTGAGTGTAAGTGCCTAAAACATCACATTCATGTGTGTGGCAGCCTCGTGCTATTAACCCAACTGGGGACAGAATTGTAGTAGTTCTAACTCCCAAAAGCTCACTGGGACAAAGAGAGCATTGACTTTTGAAAGTTCTATATGTAAGTCTTAAAACTCCTTGGCAGAGTGGGTGAAGATGTTTGGAAGGTGATTTGTGGCAGCCTAGTCACCCACAGGAGGGGGCTGCCCACTTCTGTATTAGTTAATACCATTGGGGTGGGGAGCAAGCCGTGCTGGATGGTCCCTGGGATGGGAGCATACTATGAATTGGAAATGGAGACCCGAAATTTGCTTTCCACTTAAAGGTGGTCCTGTAGTGGTAGTGGTAGTGGTGTCTTCGTGCGGTTTTAATTCGCATATATCTACTTGCCAATGGTCAAACAGGTTTTGTTTATTTGCCATTCCTCTTTGAAGTATCTGTTCAAATATTGGGGTTTTTTATTACTATGAAGTTTTGAGACCCCTTTATATACTTGGGATACAAGTTCTTTGTGAGATGGGTGATTTGCAAATATTTACTCCCAACTTGTACTTTGTCTATTCTCTTGACATTGTCTTTCTGTAGCAAAATTTTTTCGTTTTAATGAAGTCTAGTCTATCAAAATGTTCTTTTATGAGTATTGCTTTTGTTGTTATGACAAAGAATTCTTTGCCCACCCTACTTGTTTTCATCTAAAGTT
The DNA here is from genome assembly GCF_054644295.1 of Miniopterus natalensis. Lineage (NCBI taxonomy): Eukaryota > Metazoa > Chordata > Mammalia > Chiroptera > Miniopteridae > Miniopterus > Miniopterus natalensis. The sequence goes on from NC_142083.1 coordinate 88,261,507, forward strand.
TTAGTTTTAAATTTTATATTTACATCTACAATCATGAGTTAATGTTTGTATAAGGTATGAGGTTGAGGGTCTTTGCTTTGCCCTGTGGGTGTCCAGTTGTTCTTTTTCCACTGAATTGCTTATACCTTTGTTAAATCAAATAGTCGTGCTTATGTGGGTCTGTTTTTGGACACTTCCTGTTTCATTGGTCTGTGTGTCTCGCTTTGCAAGTGCAACACCATCTTGATTAGTGAAGCTTCATAGTGAATCTTAAAATCAGGTAGTGGAATTCCTCCAACTGTGTGCTTAGTTTTCCAAGTTGTTTTATTTACTTCATTTCCTTTACTTTTTCATATACATTTTAGAATCAGCTTGCCTAGAGGTAGAAAAAAATGCTGCTGGGATTTCCTTGGGACTGTGTTTAGACATATAGGTTAATTTGAAAAGAACTGATATCTTTACTGTGAGATTTCCAGTCAGTGAACACAGTATGTCTCCTGTGCCAGTGACTTTACCTCTTGATGTCCAGTTTTCACAGGGGACATTGCTAGTGCACCAAAGATATTCAAGGTCTCTACTGGTTTGTGGACTGACCACCCCCCTTTAAAAAAAAAAAAAAAGCCCAGAATTGTTTTGCTACTCCTGGGAAACTCGTCTTCCAGGAACTTTTAAACCATTTCTTTGGCCATCCGTTTTTCATAAGGTCTTGAATGGGGGTGTTCTTTTAAAACCCAGGGTGGGTCCCCTCAAAAGGAGGGTAAAACCTGAGTGGTTGTCTGCCTGCACCAACCTGTTAAAAACAAACAAAACAGAACAACTTAGTCTTCTGTTCTAGGTTATTCTGTTTGTGGTTTTATTCAAATAAAGGAATTCCTATAAAATTGGTTGTATTTGACTAATTGTTGAGTTTTAATTAGCTTGTTTAAAATCTTTCTACCTCTAACCTCACCCCCCAGCCCCCAACTGCCCTGTCTTTTTAAATAGCTTTTAAGGAAAATCCAGGCATTTAAGAGAGGGTGTTGCCTTTTGCCAAGGTGTAAACTGACCTTCTAGGCCACAGATTGCTTAGGCAATACCTTTGTTCTGGGTTCTGTTCCAGATTCCCGCTTCCTTCTGACTCCAAAGAGGCAGCCGGCACACCATCTTTTCCCTTCTCTGCCACAACTTCTGAGGGCTATTGAGGTGGTGCCATGCTTGTGCAATAGGTCATGCTGTTTTTGCACCATGATTTGCTTTCCTTGTATGTGTATGTTTTTACTTTGGTTGTAAAGGTAATACATATTCACTGAAACAGTCAAACAACATGGAAGCTAGAAAGAAAGACTCTATTCCTCGGAAGAGTAAACATTGTATCCTTAATATATTATGGATATTGCCACAGGTCCATACATGAGGTTCATTCATTCCGTAAGGACATCCTTGTAATTTATTCAATGATTCCTCTGTTGAAGGATATGTCTCCTGATTATATACTTTTACTTTATTTAAACCTACATGAATGTAAAGTTACACACATAAGAAAACGTTTATATAATTGAATTTTTAAAACACTAAACTGTTTAATATTATTTTTAGAGAAATTCTGCAGAAAATATACCATTTATACATGACTCAGTTGCTTAGTATGCACATCATTTACTATGCAGATCTCTCAGAAATTTGTGATTGTGGAACTCTTTGTCCTCAGGTGAAAAGGCCTGTTTATTTGTTCTTGTGCCCCCCCTTTTAATAGAGCTTTATTGATACATAATTCACATACCTTGCAATTCACTCATTTAAAGTGTACAATTCAAAGGCTTTTAATATAGTCCCAGAGTTTTCCAGCCATCACCCCACTCAACTTTGGAATATTCTTATCACACCAGAAAGAAACCCCTGTACCCCTCTCCATTCTCTGCATTCCTTATGTACCCATCCCTCTCAACTCTAAGCAACTGCTGATCTACATTTGTCTCTAAAGATTTGCCTTTTCTGGGCATTTCATATAAATGGACCCATATAATACCTGGCCCTTGGTATTAATGGGCACTTATATTGTTTGTTCATTTTTCTCTGTAAAAAAGTATTTCATTGTAAGAAATTTGCTTGTGTATATCTTTGGGTATATATGCTAGTTTTCTTTGGAATGAATTCTTAGAAATGACATTTTGTGTGAAAAGATTTGACTTTTGGTTTTATTAAATACTACCTTCGGGGGGAATAATTGTAAATTTACGCTCCAGCTAGCCATTTAACACCACCCATTTTGCAAGACCCTCACTGTCAGTGGGTATTTCCAATATTTTTCATTGGTAATATGATAGATGAAAAATGGTATTGTGTTAATTAGGGACGTTGAGCATATTTTTTAGTCTTTTTTCTTTCTTATGAATTTCTCCTTTTTGTAGTTGGGATGTTCTTAACTCTTGGGAGCTTGGTGTGTTCTGGGTATCAATCCTGTGGCTCTTACGTGTTGCAAACATTTTCTCCCTTCATCCTGTAGCTTCAGTGAAGCTGTTTCTGCAGGGTGTGCTGGGACTTTCTTTTCCACAAGTGGCCTGTGCCACACAACTTAGCAGATAATGCTGGTCCTCGTGTTCTGTGGAACAAGACCGGATGTGTAAGAAAGTAATACAGACATAATTATAGGCTCTGCAGTTGTGCAGGATTGCATACCCCTCTCAGTGTTCAGCCAGCATTCATAGTCATCAGTTAGGGTCTGTGGGACATGATTGGCAGTTAGGATGATCCTCCAGGGAGCAGATGGTTTTTACATAATCACGCCAAACAGAAAGCCCCAAACAAATAGTTTTATTTAAGGAACACAAATTTATATGTGACCTTCTTTGTGGCTTTATTTTCATATAACTAATTTAAATTGGGATAATTTCAGAGTATAGAACCAACCATTGGGTTTCAATACAAGTGTCTACTTCGAACCTTCAGGCTCTACTACTTAGTAGCTGGGCAGAGACTGACTTTAGGCTCTGTGGTAGCCCAACAATGACAGAGGACCAAAGGCGGCCTGGTTTAGTAGGACAGGACTGCCACCTGGAAGTGGGCTCCCAGCCAGTTTAATGGGAGGTACATGTAGCCAAATCATGTAAAAATCATAAAAGTAATAAAACCAGAACACCTTGGAGTTGTATTGATTAAGCCATAATTTCCTTGTTAATAATATGACCAGAGGAATTCGTAGAGCTACCAGAGGATGCTGCCCTGCTAACCTGGCAGGCTAGCCCTAAGGGGTACCCACACCCTCTGCAGAACAGCAAGGGAGCATCTGTCTGCCTGTGACGATCAGGACAGGCTTGACCAGGTGGGTATATGGGGTTGGCAGCCAAGGTCCAAACTGGAACCATCTTAGCTGTCACAGATCAGAGAGCCGCTCTTTGAGCAGTGCTTTCAAGGTCATGGTGACTTTCTTTTCTTTTTTCTTTAAATTTTTATTGAATTTATTGGGGTGACATAGGTTATTAATTAAATAGGTTTATATGTATAATTCTATAATACACCATCTGTATATTTTGTTGCGTTCACCTAAAGTCAAGTCTCCTTTTGTCACCATTTATCGCCCCTTTACTCTCCCCCCAATGGCAGCTTTCTTTTCATTTGGTGAGGGGCACATGCCCAGAGGAAACATTTGGAATGAAATTCGGAGTCCTTATCATGGTCTTCAAGGCCATCCACAGCCTTGGCCCTGCCCAGCTTTTGTCCGAATCACGCCTCCCATCTTCTCCTTTGCTTATCTAGAATGTGCATCTCTAGGATCTCTGCCCACCTGGCTCTTTTTCATTTGCAGTTTTGACCTAGATGTTGCCTCTTTCTTCATAGCCGATGGTACATGTCCTCTGTTAATACTCTCTTTTCCCCTCCATTGCAGTTGTCCCCTCTTGTCTCCTCCCACAAGAAAGTAAGTAAGCTCCAGGGGACTGGGAAGCTTATCTGTGTGTTCCCTCCAGACGCCCAGGGCCCCTCCCAGCTGTTGGCATACACAAGACAGTTGATAAGTAGGTTGACTAATTTCGGAAAGAAGAGCATGGGCTCTGGTCAGTCCTGGCCAGAAATGCTTGCCTGCACCTCTAGGTTCTTCCTGCTTGGGAAAGACATGCTAGAGGTAATTAGAATGTCTGTAATTGCAGGCAAATAGGGTAATGCCCACCCTTTAGGGGGGATACTTGAAGTCCTTGTACTGGATTGATTTGGATTAGAAATTATCTTTCTGGAGCATACGTAAAGATTTCCACTTAGGACCACATTCAGAAATGGACTGCTTCTGGGAGGCTCCACTTTCCTAGTGAGGCACAGAGGGAGTGAGGGCTGAAAAGTGCTTTGTTTCCGCAGAGCCAGTGGGCAGCGGGCACCTTTGTCTGTAACTGGAAGGTGAGCTTGTTAGCAAATGGGCCATGTTGCCTTGTTGGCACCTCCTTCCCCCCACCCAGTGGCCATGAGGGTCATAAACTTTGGGAGCCACCGAGTCTGGGAAGGGAGAAAAGACTGATTGTCAGACTTGGAGTACGAGAGTAACTCAGACATGCGAATCTTTACGTTTGTATCCTTGTAAGAACTTCAGTCCCTGGCAACCTCCAGGTCTGTCCAAGGACTGGCTGTATTCCATGGTCTCATCTGAGGCCCAGGGTTGCCGTGGAAGACTCCCCCAGAGGGAACTGGAGTTGACTTCACAGTTGCCGAGTTTTCCCACAGAACCCAATGTTCTCTCCGAGTGGCAGGAAGTTGTTTCTCAGCTCTCAGGAGGCTCTGGTTTCTTAGGGAGTGTGCAGCTCCCAGCCTGGGTGTCCCTTATGTCTACCCACCTCCCTCCTGGTTGCTCTGCCCCTGCTGTGCCCCACATGTCAGTGCTTCCCTGGCTTTTGGACACCCTCCCTTATAACTGGCCCGATTGCTGCATCCTGCTTCTCAGTCCCGCTCAGCGTACCTTCTGTCTTTCTCTGTTGGATTATCAGCTACCTTTTGCTTTTCTCAGTGAGCTTGGAGCTAGGCTCCATACATTGAGAATTTGTATTTGAATTCCTCCAAATAATAGTAATGGACCTGTGTGTAAGAGCAGGAGGAGTTCTGAACAGTATGTGAGCTTTATGCTGGAGGTGTGTCTTGGAGTTAGCTGTTCGGAGCCATTTGGTAGTGTTCTGCTTCTTGTCTGCATTGTTGATAAATGCTACTGGGACGAGCATGGCAAACTACTTGTGGGGACCAGATCTGTTTGAGAATAGGCCTGGTTACAAAACATGCAGCAGGGCAAAAACTGTAGTACAGAGTTGTTTGCTATGCATCATGCATGTGCCCCCCTCCCCAATAAAAATCCCCCCAAACTGGAAACTATCATCTGTAAGGGAATGGTTGAGTAAATCATCACATAATGTTATGGTGCTTTTCAGAATTAAATCCATCTACATATTTATGCATATGTATATGCATACTGACTCAGGATAGCTGTAATTTACCCATGTAGTGTGATTAGTGTGCCATTTTTTCTATTCCTGAGAAAAAGTGCATGCATGTTATGCATATGTGTCTACATGTGAACATTGAGAAATGGTGGAAGGTGACACATCAAATGATGGCTTTCTTCCCATTTGGCTCAAAGGGGGGAAGGTCATAATTTCTCTCTGCACCCCTTGCCTTTCCACTCTGAGCATTTCATTCTTTAAAATACAAAAGTAAAAATAATTGTGAAACCAGGACCTGTACAAAAGTATTTATAGCAGTTTTATTCATACTATCCCCAAACTGGAAACAGCCCAGATTTTATCCAGGTGAGTGGTCAGATTGTGGTGTGTCCCTGCCGTGGAATGGAACGGAACTCTGCTTAGCAATATATGTCTCAGGGGAGTTGCTGAGTCTCAGAATTCCTTCCAGAAGGTTACATACCTACATCCATTTCTGTAACGTCGTCGAAATGACAAAATACAGATGTGGAGATTAGTCATTGCCAGGGTTTGGGGAGGGGCACACATAAGGGACATGAGTGTGTCTATGAAAGCCCCCACTGAGGGTCCTTCTGTTACTGTTCAATGTCTTTGACTGTGGTGGACACACATACACATGTCATAAATCTTCCTTTTGGGGAAAATTGGGTAAAGGGAAAGGGACCTCTTCTATTTCTATAGTAATTGTGAATCTGCAGATATCACAGTGAGTTTCATAGAAAAATGAAATTGGGCGGATATAGTAGAAGTTGTGCAGGACTAAGGGTTATGTTTCTATTAGGCATTTAAAAAAGTATATCCGTAGAGTTAAGAACCTCAGCCTTCTCACAGCATCATGCCTCTGGGCTTAGGACTTTTTCATCTTTATTTCTTCCTGACTAGTGCCCCTGGGTTCATTTGGCTGCTCCATCAAACTTGCAGTGTACCTAAGGAGTGAGCATGCCTCCTTGAGCAAAGAGCCACAGGGGCAGATAGTATCTTAGGGAGGGAAGATAAAGAGCAGGGGCTCCATAGCCTTACAGACCTGGGTTCCTCTGGTGGCAGTGCCCTCACAATACCTACCTGTGACCCTGGTCTGGCAACAAAGCCTCTCCAAGCCCAAGTTTCCATCTGGAAATGGGAAAATAAGCCCTCACCCCGGGCCTTATGATCACTACCTGAGATCCAGTAGGGAGCCAGTAAATGCTTCATGAACTATTCCAAGCAAACAAGGTGCTGCTCACACCTCCCCAGCCCAGGCACAAACTCTCCTCCCGGTGACCCTCCTGAAGAGCTCTGCTCTGTGCACCTGCCCAGGCATCTGTGAAAGCTTTTCATTCCTCAGCTTCCAGGCTCTTTTTTTTTTTTTCTTTCTCCATTATTTATTCACTCACTTATTATTGAATGTATTGGGGTGACATTGGTTAATAAAACCACACAGGTTTCAAGTGTACAATTCTCTAACACCATCATCTGTGTACTGCATTGTATGCTCGCCTCCCAAAATCAAGTCTCTCTCCATTTCTCCTCTTAATTGTGTGAGAATTTCAGATATGCTTATGTGGATGCTCCATGCTCATATTTTTCATATATAAATTTAATGTTATATTCCTTGCTTCCTAGGTTTGAGGGCTTGCTATGTTGTCTCTTTTTAAACTTTTCAGTTCTGGATTTGTTGGAAAGCTAGTGCAGTGTGTCCCCATGTTCCCCTCACCTGGTTTCCCAGTGTTAGCAACTTAAATCAACAACTAAGGAACTAGTAACAGATTTTTTTTTTTAACAGATTTTTAAAAGAGGTTTCAGTACAATTTATTGTGTTATGGAGTTTTCCAAGAAGTAGTCTATTCTTTAAACTTTTTCTTTTTTTTTAATCCTCACACAAGGATATTTTTCCCATTTCTTCTCAGAGATAGGGGGAGAAACATTGATGAGAGAGAGATACATTAATTGGCCACCTTCCACATGCTCCCTGACCCAGGGGATCGAGCCTGCAACCTGAGGTACATGCCCTTGGCTGGAATCGAACCCGGGACCCTTCAGTCCATGGGCCAATACTCTAACCAATGAGCCAAACAGGCCAGGGAAGCAGATTTTAAAAAATAAACTCTTTATAAGAGTTTATTTGAGCTAAGTTGACAGCATATACAGGGGAGCAAGATCTCAAATGCTTCCAACCAGATCACCACCCCCCCCCCCACCCCCACCCCCCAAGTAAGCCCTGGTAACATCCTCTTTCTGCTTCTGGACATGTTTGTCCTTTTTTTAAAAAAGCTGTTATTTGACAATCATTTATTAAAAATACCCTAAATACTTAACAAAAATAAATCAAATATTGCTTTTCTTTTTCAGATGTCAAATCATGGCCATACAAAAGAGAACCTTTTATAAGCTAAATGTTACAATTAAGCTACATCAAGTTTGATAACTGCACATCATCTTTTGTGGTTGTGCTTTAGTGCTTTTCAAATTTCCAAACTACTTCACAATGTACAGCTTCACAATAAGAATGTATGCGTACAACCACACACACAGTTTACATCTTGTTAAACTACAGATATAGAGAACCTAACAGAGCAGTATTGTGCCCTGAAAGCCACCCCATAGAGCCAGGTACTTTGCCTTTTGAAGGTGATTATTTAAATGCTAAAATTGCTTGAATCTATTTTTGGTCCTTATTTTGTGGGGAACTTTAAAAAAAGAATGTTGAGGTATAGAGCTCCTAGAGATTCTATGCAGTCACTCTGATGTGGATGAGAGAACCCTCCCCTCCCCCAGCCCAGCAGATTCTGCTGCAGAGCCATGCAGACATGGCTGGAAACCACAGACTTGGACAAGAAGGTGACTAGAGTTCAGATTGGAGACTTAATGCTGCTTGATGGGTTTCCAGAACCAATACTGATATTTCTGAACTGTCCTTCTGAAATATATTTGGGATTGCCAATTAAGAAATGAGTACCCAGAAAGATACCAGTGTTCTAATTTACCACTATAACCTCTGTTTTATGTAATATTCTTTAAAGTGGGTTCAGTGCTGGAGGATAGATGAGGAAGACCAAGAAAAGCTGGGGCAGTGGGGGCTGGGGATGGGGGGTTGACTTGGAATTCACTGTGAACTGGTAGATTTGGGATTAAGATGCGCAGTTAAAGGCTTTGCTTGACCACTTCAGGGACTGAGTTGGTAATCTGTGTTCTGCCATTTTGCTCACTGGGCTGTGTCACTAGTTGGGAAATTCAAGTAGGACTCTGGGGGACTGAGTAGAGAGTGAATCTGAGGCATGTCGGGATCTTTGCGTACCAGGATCTTTGTGGTCCTGAAACTATCTTAGTTGGAAGACTGAAGTTTTATTGTGGTGGTTGGTTTCCCTAACCCCAGCCTTTTTGGGAGAGGTTTGAGAAATCTTTATGAAGTGACAGAAAATGCCAAAACCAACAAATTGGAATAGTGTTCTTTATCTGTTAGCTCATCCAGGAGTGAGAGTCAGATGCTAAATTAGTGCTGCATCATTTCCATAGCAATTGGCCATGTTCTCTGGGTTAGTAGTTCTGTTATGACATCACAAATGAAAATCAGCAGGAAGGAAAGCTGAACATAAGTATAGGCATCCTCAGTAAAAGAGGAGGGTATAGAGGATTTGTAACTAGCAAAGGTAGTCTTTTGTGTTTCTAAAGTTACTTTTTAAAAAAAAGGAACTTTTGTTCTTTTTTACACAAATGTTAAAATTTTGCCTCTGATACTTATCGCAAGGTTTGTTGTGAAAAGGCTTACCAATCATGAGTAATACAAATGATCTGTTATTTTTCTGGTTGTCGTGTATGTTTTGCATTGATAATTGCTTTTTTTTTTTTTACCCCGCAGACATATGGCCTATCAGAGACTTTAGTCTGTCCTTTTGAGGCATTCGATATTGTCATTGGTGTTTGCCAGGCATGTCTCCAGTCTTATTATTTGAGATCATTGTGTATCAAAAAATTAGTGGTTTTCATATGGGACATACGAGAGTTGACATATCTGGGAAAATTCCAGCTAGGCGGGACAAAATTCAGAAGTGTGATCAGTATATACATATATATATATATATACACACACACACGTACACACACAGCGATAAATGTATATATACACCAATCTTGTACTTTTTTGATGATAAAGAAGGTAGTTTTATTTATCATTTAGAATATTTCTGGAAGCCTAGTACAGACATTTGTGGGTATCGGGTGCTTTCTGGTCAGGGATTTACTGTCTTAATTAAATTTTTAATCCTTTTGTTGAACTAACTCATTCATGAGGAGCTTTTAAAAACTGGATCTTCCGTCCCCCAAGAGCCAGACTTGAGTTGCCAACTTTCTGCAAAGGTCCCATGGTGGTTTGGAGATTCATGGGGCCTGTTGTCTTGGTTTCTCATGTCATGGTGGACCAACCTGGGACTTTGTGCCATTTCACATCCACTGGTTTTGACCACCATCTCCATGCTTATGAAAGGTGGAAAAGAGCAAATTGGTCAGGCCAGCAAAAACGTGTACCTTGCTGTGTAAAAGATGGGTTATTGCTCAGGAGAACCCTGTTCAACTGTAGAACTCTACTTGCCTTGCCTTCCAGGGTCAACTACAGAGAAATCCTATTTTCATTAACACTAGAACAGGATCTCTCATTTTATAAAATATTAGGCTTTCTTCGTTCTCCATATTGCAGTTAATTCTGCTGTTGAAAAATGGTGGTCCAGTTTATTCATTTTCCCACCCTACACAGTAAGGTGGTGTGGATGGTGATCCATAAGATCTCTTGAATTGATCTCGACTTTTATTACCATAACTTCTGGTGAAAAAGTACTCTAGCTCAAGTCACCAAAACAAACCTTGAAAGATACTTTCAGCAATAATATGAATTCATTTGGATCTCAGAATCTTCAGAATCACGGATCAGGCAAGTTATGACTTGCCACAGTTTAGACTGCTTACATTTATATAACATCTTAATTTTACAAACCATGTTTTAAAGCAATTGTAGTGGGACAGATTTAAACCAAGGGACTAAATTGAAAGTACTGGCCGTGCATCAAATTACTTTTAAGATTTATAGTACAGTCACATGATGTTAGTGTGTGTATATGGTGATTACTCTTCTGTTTCTATATAACCTCTTTATAGTTTCTATGGGTCCTCTCAGTATTGGTTTATTCATATAAAGGGAAATAACAATTTATATATTATTGTTCCAACATATTCTATCTCTTTCATAACAATAGTTGCATTTATTGCTTGGTGTCTAAAAGATTTTTTTAAACATAATTTAGAGAATTTTCCATATAGATACTTCTAAAAAAAAAAACCTGCTGCATAATATTCCATTGGTGGACTTGTATGTCTTTCATAGGCCTTCTCAGAACTTTTTCCTCATAAAGTATTTTTATGGTGGTTTCATGTGGTTAATTTAGGAAGATGTGGGTGAAAGACATTTCAGTCAAAGTGCCTGGTTTCTCATTGCTTTTTGAGCACATATGTTTTAGCATTTAGAGTTTGAGCTAGTTAAGCAGTGGTAAAAGGAATTTAGCTTGCCACATTTCGCTCCCCCAATTTTTCTGTCAGGGTGTGGTGGTCGAGGGACCAGTTTAAAACAATGTTTATTTTTAAAAATAGTTTTTAACACTGTTAATTAAGAGTATATGTTATTTAATAAAGCAACTTTGGGAGTGGCCTGTCGAAATGTGGGTGGCAGTGCCTGTTTCTTGGCTTCCAAGGATCTTTAAGGTATGTGTGAGATACTTAAGGATAAAATAGTCCAGCCAGCGTGGCTCAGCGGCTGAACGTAGACCCAGGATCCAGGCACGGTTCGATTCCTGGTCAGGGCACATGCCCGGGTTGCGGGCTTAATCCCCAGTCGGGGATGTGCAGGAGGCAGCCAATCAATGACTCTCTCATCATTGATGTTTCTATCTCCCTCTCCCTTCCTCTCTCTGAGGTCAATAAAATTATATATATATATATATATATAAAAGAAGGATAAAATACATTTTATGATCTGGAATTATTTGAGATACATAACCTGATAGTTTGGGGTTTTGGAGAATGTCTAGAGAGGGAAGATTAGGTTGCTATCCGTGGTGCTGAACCTGACGGCCCAGATCTGAATGCTGGAAAGGCTCTAAAATATTGGAGGCCAAGGACATACCTATGCAGATATTTTTAAAACTACATCTCCTGTTTGTAGCTGAGACTTTTTTATTTCTATCGAAGTATCTGATGCCCCAGGGAAAGCTGAGGGCACAGGCAACATGGGGACCAGCATTAGTTGTAGTGAGCTATTCTGATATGTGGAAGAAGGGAAGGATCTAAAAATGTGAAGTATGGCCTTTTGACCAGTAGAGACAGTTTAAATCCTTTCTTGCCATCATTCTCTCCCCCCCCTTTTAAATCATGAGCCTATGCCAGTGTAAGAAGATTGCTTTTAAATTAATTCGTGAAAATAGTGGTGAGAATGTTAGAATTACAAACCTTATATTTGCCAGTCATTTCTTAAAAGTTTTGAGTCCCCACTTCTGATTATATGTAAATGTTTTTCAAGCCAAATTTCAGCAAACATTTAGAATAACAAAACCTTTTTATTAGTTTCTCTATCTTTTCTGGACTCTTTATAAGTGCCAATCCTCCCAGGAACCTCCTTCCCAATTCCCTGTGCCCTCCAAAACATTGGTCCTAGTTTTGCATGGATTAATACTTGATTAATACAGTAATTTTCCAGAGACTTTGAGAATGACAATTTAATGTTTTAAGGCACTGACATGTATTCATCGTAAAAAGATCTAATGTATGTACACTCTTTTGTATATATTTAGTAAATCCTCAGCAATATTTTCTGTAAGATCTATTGGGTTTTAATGAGTAGGAAACATACTTCAAAATAAATACCATAGATTATTTTGTGGTACCTCCTTCCCAATTCAAGTGCATGTTTAAGTACATGTAGCATTTTGGAATCAGCTCAAGTTCATATTTAGTAAACATACTAGTAAATACCCTTTGGGTTAGGGCGCATTTATTATGGCACAGTTTGAACTTAGTGCATAGAAATAAAAATACCAATATATTTTTGTTAAGTTATGATGGTAAAAATCATGTAATTCCTTTGTTTTCTTTAAAGCTGGAGATACAGATGACCCACCAAGAATTACTCAAAACCCCGTTATCAATGGGAATGTAACCATGAGTGATGGGCACAACAACACAGAGGAAGACATGGAGGATGGTAAGTACATGTGGTTTGCTTACTTGCATTGGGCAGAAAACTCTGTCAGAAACACAAGTAGATGTGGTCCCTGTTTCTTCCTCAAGTACTTCGAAGTTTCTTAAAAGTAGCTATTTTTTAGGCTGTTGTATCTGAAGAAAAATTAGGCGTTGAATTGGTGTTGGGCTTCAAGATAATTTACAAATTTCAAGGTAAGTTGATTTTCCCCAGCCTAAGCGAGAAGGTTTAAATACAGAAGTTTGTAATAGATGGGTACTCAGGCCTGCAATTTGCCAGCCACTGTTAGTATTCAGAATAAGTACATTACTCTCCTTTCCTCCTTGTTTGCCACAAGATACTTCTAGACATTGTAACCTGGCTTTCCATTACATTCTTAGTGTAGCGTGTATGTCAGTTGTCTATACCCCACTCCTGTTAGGTGTGAAATCAGACTGATTTTTGGGCTTCATTCTCCCACACTAACTTTAGGTCTGAATCTTCTATGCAAAAAACATATACATATGTACATGCATGGACATTTTGTGCCTAGGGAACCGTTTGCTTTTGAGGCAGTTTCTTCTTTATAGTTTATCAGATTATGTGACCTGTACATTTGCAAGGTCAAAATCGTGAGCAGGTAGCAGCTAGTAATCACTTTATGCAGCTCCTGGAATCTTGCAGTGTAATATGAAACCATGTTCTGTCAAAAGCATGTCCATCAATCCTCATGAGGGTTGTGTCCTTCCCAGGGGTGTAACGGGGCAGTTGAAAGAAACCTCATCAGCCACGGGCTGCACCACCAGAAGGACTGCTGTTCAGACCTCCTGCCAAAAGTTCAGCCTCCATGAGAAACTGCAGCCGTAGTTGAGAGTTCTCTCACAGTGCGGTTTACCCCCTGGCAGCTGGCTGAGGCAATATCTGAGGAAGGTAAAGAGGCGTGGTCTAAACCCCGCTGCTTTGTTACCTGTGGAGTGCGCTTTCCACTCTAGACCAAGGGCAACGGTGTGGGTGTGGTCTCTTTGGTTGCTGGGCTCTTGGTTTTATTTTAGACACCGGAGATGCCAAAAGTGATTCAGAGAACGCAGTGGGAAGGCATAGCCAGGTCTGATATGCCAGGTGTGAGTTAAGGACCAATTCTAGCCACTTGTAGAGCATAGCAGTCTCAACCCAGTCTCAGCACTCTCAGTCTAGTTTTCTCAGAGCAATTTCAATCTGATATTTCCATTGGGTTTTTTATGGGGGGAGGGCTTGGGAGAAGGCACAGGTGCAGATAAAAGGGCAGGGTGCATCTCAGCCTCAGTTCTGTTGCCATTTTGGGAGGGTCATTCTTTGTTGTAGGGGGCTGTCCTATGCATTATAGGACTCCAGTGTTATACCACCCATATACCCCCAGTCGTGACAACCAGATGGCTAAACACTGCACTTGTCTCCTGGGATCTGGAATAGCCTCATTTGTGAACCACTTTTATGAGATCATAATGTATGTAAAAATCCCTTTCCTCTTGAGGCAGTTTTACTGAATTATTAGTAGTAATGATGCTGAACCATAGAACCTAAAAGTGGAAATGTTCCTGTTGTGAACTACCAAATGAAAAAAGCATGTTGTAGGAGAAAGTAGAGTGGTCTTCAATAGCACTTTCTTCCTGGTTTGGATTCTAGGTGCCTTTGAAAGGCCCAGGCGTAAGACAGTGAATAAAATTATTTCCATTTGATGGCAGAGATGCGGGTGGGAGGTGCTTCTGGCTCCAGGAGTGGAAGCCTTACTTAAAAGGGCAGCATTTTCCCAGCCGTGATGTGTATTTCCAGACCCTCTTCTGCAGAACATAAGTGTGTTGTGAGTCTAGGAAGTTTGAGGAGTGCTCTGTTAAATAAGTTTCTATATGATAGTTCTCCAAGCCGTTGGTACCCGAACATCTTTCTCTGAAAGACTCTTTTTGTTAATGATTCCCCAAGACTCTGGACTTTAGAACCCCTTCCCTGAATCTCCTTTTAACATCTCAACCTGGAAAACACTGGATTTCAGTGATCAGTGCCTTAACTGTGCAGAGAGGCTTTAGTAAGGGACCTTTCTTATACAGAGGTTAAATAGCTAATAACACAGATTGGATGAGATACAGAGCATTTGCAAATCCTGTTAACACAGAATTGTGGGCAGGTATCAGAATCATTTTCTGGTTGTGCCCACCTACTCTACTTTGATTTTAGTTTCTTACTGTTTTTCCTGAGATGACCATGAACAGTTTTAGAGCAAATACAGCGTCTGGAGATCTAGATGGATCCTATATTGAAACTGTTTGTACCCTTGAAACAACAGTAATTTCTGGGAGTTAACTAGGACTTGTAAAGACTTCTATTTGAATGAATAATTGAGGCTTGATAAAATTAGCTGCAACAGTGCCCTTTGTGAAAACTTCAGGCTAATCTTTCTGATTCAGAAAACTAAAGTGTTGTATCTTCCTCTACTTTTTCACACAACTGAACCCCAGGCTGGTACTTTGGCCTTTGACCTGGGAAGAAAAGATTGTTGTAAGAATAGGCATAGTGGTAGCTGGGGACTGTATGGGAGCTGCTGCTCTTTGGGGACAGGATGGGAAGAACGTATTTTTCTGACTGAGGATGTCTGATGACAGCAGAAACACAGCTCATGGTCCTATTATTTACAGTAGGAAGGTCCTTGGAGTGATGAGATAGGTGCTCTGTGGCATTCTGGTGGTTTAGAGTTTCTGTTTGGATGAAATACAAATACTGTAGAATGTGGGGTATCTTTCATAATCCCAGGTATACTGCTTTTAAAAACATTTTTAGTTTTGAAGTAATTATAGACACAGGAAATTGCAAAAATAGTACATAGAATCCCTAGTACCTTTCATCCAGTTTCTTGAGCAAAGACTTATATTGGCCTCTTGTAATTCCTCATAGGGGGATTTTAGACCAGCCTTACCTGCCAAAGATGGGTTTCAAGTCAGCTTCTCTATTTTGTAGACTCTCTGTTTTTGACCTTTTGGTATTTAGTATAATTTTTCAGTCATTCAATTTGTATAAAGAATTCCCAGCCATAGGGTGAGCTTTCTGTTTACATGAAATCTTATGTTAAATTTCCTGATTATCATGTTTTGGAAGATAAGTCTGTTCTAAGGATGTGTGCCTTCAGTGTGAGGCAGAATCTCACATCTAGTATATAATTCAGTGAGTGTGAACTGAGTACCATGAGCCCGGGCAGCACCAGGCTTGGGGCACTGAGCCTCTGCTGGGCCTGCCATCTCGTGGACTCAGTGCCTCACTGACTTCACTGTTGTTAGGTCCTATTTAATATTTAAAGATTAATTTAGGATTTGATTAAAAGTGTGGGGTAGAAGAACAGAAAAGCAGTTATAATATGTATCAATCTTTATCTATATAAAAATCTAATCCTACAAACAGCTGAGTTGTATCTGAAAACAAAATCAGAGAATTAGAAGAGAGATGAGATCCTGCAACGTTCAACTCTTTAGGGCCCAGAAGTTAGTGTCCTGGGGTGCTTTTCATTTGGTTCCTTTCAGTTCTTCAATCACTGTAATGTAGGTCAGTTTTATTGGGGTCTGTGTTTGGTGGAGTGTTAGAATGGCAATCTATAAATCAGAGTCAGGGTCATTGTGCTTAGTGTTCACAGATCCTGGATATTGAAACCCCCGTGGTCACTTTGTAAAACACCTTTGGTAAGATGAGCCACTTAACCTCAGCGAGCCACAGTTTCCTCATCTATAAAGTAGGAATTAAGTAATAGTTGCCCTTGTCTACCTTGCAGGATTTAGATGCAGCTCAAATGTGATCTGTGTGTCTATGAAAAAATGGCTACTTTTCTCCTAAGCCATTCTAGACACCATTTTCTTGAGCAAGATTCTTGCCTCTTCTGTGGACTTTTACTATCAAAGGGATTAGGGTTGCCTGCCACCAGGAGAGCCTTGAATACAGAATGCCATCACCTCTTAGACATGACTCACCCTGCTCAGCTGCTCTCCTTTCAAAGGGCTTCTGTGTAAACTGCCGAGCAGGGTTACGTGTAGGAAAAAGAATTAGGGATGAAGAAAGAGTGTTTAAAAGAAGGTAAAAATGCCAACTGTCACACATACTTTCGGTTTTCCTTTCTTTGGTAAAGAATATTACCCTCTCATGAGGACTGATGGACATGTTTTCCTAAGAACAAATTCAGTTAGTCACAAATTAAGCAGTTTGTTTACACTGAGTAGTCTGCATCCTGAGCACTCAGCTGTCTTGGTGCAGCTTGGAGACTGAAGGATGAAGGAAGGGAGTGTGCCCTTAACCCGCTCTTCTCCCCTGAAGCCTCCAGGCTCATTGGGTACCTCAGGAGCCTGGGGAACAGGATGTCACAGTAGTGCCTGATTCTTAAAAAACCTTCCGGGCTCCTCCTATTCCTAGACCAATTGTGGCTCCTCACACTGTGGCCCTTGGTCCCCTTCCTGGCTGTGAATCTTTCCCAGTCTGCAGGGAGATAGGTACAGAAAGTGAGAGAAAGCATTTAGAAACGTACCTTGCTGTGGCAGTTTTAGGATGTTTTGCTATGAAGTGCTGGCAGGGACAGATCGGCGGGTGGCCTTGGGAGAACCACTCCTTCACACAAGGAGTCTGAGAACCATCAATATGGACACCGCTGGGTTTGTCAAAGCTAATCTGGGCCCATCTTGCTTGTAAATGAACAGCCACCATCAGTAAAAGGTTGCATTCTAAAGTGTGTGACGCTAGTTGACCGTCTGAGGCACCATATCAACACCTTGCTTTTTACTGGAGAAAATCCTCATTCCTTAAATTGGCCTTCACTCTCAAGTAATAAAGAATACCAGTATCTTTCTGCCTTTTGAAAGTTATTCTTCCTAGGGAGTCCAGGCTGATGTTTCACAAAAATTGTGAACTAACAAAGTTTACCTTTAATTTTAGGCTAACTTTTTAGCAGTCGTCTCTAAACAGTGCTGGGCTTCCTTGGGAGTGTTGGCTTCCCACTTCCTCCAAAGGCCGCCTGTGTTCGCAAGCTCAGTGCCCCCTTCATTTCCCCTCTCCAGCTCAGCTCAGGTCTCAAGCCTTTGCCTTTTCCTTCACAACCCCTGTCCTTGGCAGGCGTTACATTTCATCCCCTCACTCGAAAGCCCCTCCATGTGCTAAGGCTTCTGTGAGAATTAAGAGAGAGTAGAATAGCTGTTCTTATCACACTGGACTCATATCCAGGAGGGAAGGCAGGTGTGTGTTGCTAGCCTTCTGAGTTTGGGGTTTAATTCACAGAAACTGTATGTCATTGTGCTGTTTTAGGTCATTAGCCAATTGGACTGATACTGTCATTTTTCCAGAGAGTTAGGTTTCAGCAGCTAGGTTGCGGTTGTATAGAATAGTTTATTCTGTTTGTTGGTGTTTTCAGGGCTCTGTTACAGTGCGCGGGCTCTGATTGACAACGTGTTTTCTTGCAGACACGAGTTGGCGCTCCGAGGCAACCTTTCAGTTCACTGTCGAGCGCTTCAGCAGACTGAGTGAGTCGGTCCTTAGCCCTCCGTGTTTTGTGCGAAATCTGCCATGGAAGATTATGGTGATGCCACGCTTTTATCCAGACAGACCACACCAAAAAAGCGTAGGATTCTTTCTCCAGTGCAATGCTGAATCTGATTCCACGTAAGACAGTTTAAATGATGCAATTACAAATCCACAGATAGTTATAATACATTGGAAGTCAAATTTGATTGGCTGAATTCTTTTTGAATTTTGAAATTTTGGGGGAATTTCCTTGCTACCTCTACATAGTCCTCTGATTTTAAATTAGATTAAATACATGTCCCTCTTTAAAACTCGCCGGTAGGTATTATATCCAAACTAGAAAACATATATTTTCTTCTTGCAAATAAAAACCTAAAGTTTGTATGAACATAGAACCAGGGCCCAGTGGATTAGCTGACTACTGGTTACCAGGCTTAATTCTTTTTCACCAGTAACCCTCCAAGTTGAAAATTGTAGTTAAAGAAAATTCATTAGGATGACATCCTTCTCATTGTGTGTTAATTCCTGTGGGTTATTCAGAAAATTGAAATTTAAACATTCAAGGGTTTTATAACATGAACCTATCTGGCTTATTCTAGAAATTGTTTTTTATGCATGTAATTTCTAAAAAGAGGTATATTATAAAATGACCTTAGAATTAAGAAGTGTCTTGGTGGCCTCTCTATTCAGATGAAGCCGAAGATTAAAGACTTCACATTTTCTGCCTATTTCCAGAAAGTCTGACTACTCTTCTCCCCTTTCGTTAAGAACTGTCACTGTTCAGCGTTTATCAGATCCCCTAGTTAACACTAATCCCCTAGATTCCAGATCACTTCATCACCAAGCTGCTTCTTTGGACCACATCTGCCCAGTCTCGGTGTCACCCCCGAGGGCACTGGCTCTAGCTGTTCTGCCAAAGCTCCAGAGAACACAGCTCATTGTATTTTTCATTTTACTTGAATCTTAAGAAGTGCCAACCCCATTTTATGTGATCTGATCTGATGAGTATTGGGCTAGACTCTAGTCTTACAGCTTTAGCCTGACAGAATTTTGTAAGCACGGCGAGCTGTCCATCTGGTATAAGGATCCTGAGCAAGTAGGAGTGTCGTCCCGACAGCACTGCTTTCCTGGGTGTCAGTGAATTTGCAGCCCGTTCAAAGTGCAGTCATAACGTAAGGTTTGCAGAGCTTTCACTCTAAATCTAATGGTGGACTTGTAAAGTGGCGTTTCTTTTTTAGTTTTTAAACGTTGGTCCATCGACCCTTTGTGTTCTGCCCCAAACATGACTGATGGCATCTATGGTCATGTCTCTTGGTTGTGATTTGGTGCCCATGCTTAAGGTTTCTCAGGAGCTCTGGGCATAGTTGCTCTTGAGAACTTGACAGCACAGGATCTATGAGCTACCCAGGGGTAGGAGTGATGCTTTGTAGTGACGCCTTTATTAGTAGAACCTTTTTTTCTATTCTTTTCAGGTAATAGAACTATAACCTGATCCAAAAGCTATAATCTCTTATAAAATCTAAACATGTTTTATAGATACCAATAATCTTGACTTAAACTTTTGAAAAATTAAAAAATAAATAAAACCATGAGTTAATAAATCAGTACTTAGGGGTACCCCCAAAACCATGAGTTAATAAATCAGTACTTAGGGGTACCCCCAAACCCTTTTAGCTTTTTTATCTAAGAGAAATATTTCCTTCCTATTCCCTCCAAAAGGGAAAATAAATGTGCGAATTTTTATGTGCTGTGTTTTTAAAAATGTATAAACATCAACAAAATATGTCACCTAAGCCTTAGATTGTTTTCTTTAAACAGGTCGTGGTCTTGTCATGCACAAGCAGTGCTGAAGATAATAAATTACAGAGATGACGAGAAGTCATTCAGTCGTCGTATTAGTCATTTGTTCTTCCATAAAGAAAATGATTGGGGATTTTCCAATTTTATGGCCTGGAGTGTAAGTAACAGTGGATTTAGCCTGAATAATCTGAGCATTATTCTGTGTTCCCCTAAATCTTTCATTGTTCAAAGCCTTCTGTTTATTTTAGAATAAGTTGGACAGGTATCTATATGTGGTTTTGTTATTTGTGTTTCCCTGTTTTAGCAGTCAACAGGACTCAAGTCTCAATATTTTGTCAAACATCATAAGCTAGTTTAGTAGCTTTCCTGATAGGTAAATTTCCTTTAAAAGAAATAATACCAGTTGGGGTCCTTCCCTGAGTCACACATAGTATGAGGTGGTTTCATGTACTTCATTAATTCTCAAGTCAGTTCGTTTTGGCTGCCTTTTGCAGAGCTGGAGACATTCTTCTAGCATGTGTTCTCTGGAATCTCCCAGCCCTGCTCTGATAAGCAGACATTGATCCCTCAATTTCCATGCTATGATGTGCACCCCCAATGCCTCTGGGATGCTTCCTTTTGTTCAGAGAACACTGTTTAAAACCAAAACATTACAAAACTTAAAAGCATAATTTGGGTGTTTGAAAAACTGGTATTTTGATCTGTTAAGTACAGGACACTAGGGTAATTATCTCTTTGGAATGAAGTAGGCATATGTGTGATCTTATGCAAGTTGGACATTTTAATTTTTTTTATAGGAAGTGACTGATCCCGAGAAAGGATTTATAGATGATGACAAAGTGACTTTTGAAGTCTTTGTACAGGCGGATGCTCCCCATGGAGTTGCGTAAGTTTTTCTTTAACTGGGTGCTGTTAAGAAGTGTTTTGTGCTGTAGTGAGGGCAGAGTTTGCATTACTGTCAGAGATGCATGTATTCCACAGATAAGCACTCTGTGCTTCTCCCCTGGCACACACGGAACACAGACAAGTATACCAGCTTCACATTCACTGCTTGCTTTTAGCCGTTGTAAGTAGTTTCCTTATGCCAAACCCTGCTGTGCACTAGGAATATAAAATTATAGGGCCAACACGATAGCCTTGGGTTTCTGTCCTCAAAGAACATACAGGCTGGTCAGGTAAAGGAGTAAGACCAGTCTGTAAAATAACTACAGCAGGAGCTGCTCTGTTTTTATTTTGAAGAGGTCAGGGATGAACAGATCAGGGAGCATTCAGTGCATGCTGATGGGGGGGTGCCACTGAGCTGTGAAGCAGTGGGTATGGTACCATAGAGCTTAGAGAAGGGCCTGGGAGGAGATGCTTCTTCTCTCACTCGGTCCAGGATGGTCTGTGTGCAAGAGGAAGTTTTGGCCTTAAAGAGTGTGTTATTGGTTGATAAGGAGGGACTGTGGAATTGGGGGTAGGGAGAGCAGCGTGAGTACAGATACCAGCAGGAAAGTTTGGGTTTGGGCAGAATATCAGGAAAGTGTGAAGTGTGGAACTGAAGGTGAGATGGTGAGTTGGGATCAGGTTGTAGAAGACCAACACACTTTGAGGGCCCAAAGCGACAACAGTCACATTCTGTCTAGGAAGAAGTGACAGATACCAGTCTCTTACTTTGCAATAATTTTTTTCCACAAGGCCCTACTCTCAGGCAAGAGCTCATCATCGGCTTGACCCTGACAGAGTGGGGCAGAGAGCAGTGGGGTGGCCATGAAGGAGCTGTGACTTAGTCCAGGTCCTGGCTAACATGGCCTGGGAGTGGCACTGGGAATTTTTTTTTTTTAAAGCAAATAACATATATTAGTTTTATGTTAATTGGACTGATACAGGAAGAATCGTTCTTTTCTTGAGTGCCTTTTTAAAACATATACTTACGTTGTATTCTGATACCAGAAGTGGGGGCTGAAACAAGGTATTTTCTAATCAAATTTTTTTGCCTTGCCCCCCAACCCCCATTTAAAAACACTATTCCCTACTTGTCATAAAAAGTAAATTCGGTTTTTCTGCTTTACAAATCAAAGCAGATTTATTGGTTTAGCCAAATTTGTCAAAACTCATTCAACCATTATTACTTAAATCTTTATGATTATAGTTCTTAAAATAACCATCTATAATTCAGGATTCTTGCAATTAAAAAAAATTATTTTTACATTCGTGCCAATTTTAACTGGGCCATTTGACACACCTGAGTGTGTTTGCATGGCCATGGACTAACCCCTGGAATCAGAGTACTGGTGACATTTGACTTCACAATAAATGTCTCCTCTGGGGTTGGTCACTTAGTGGTGATCACATTTGTTTGTCTTTGCATTATATATATACAGACGGAGATGGAGGTTGGGGGATTGTCCTGCTTTCAGGTGGCATTCTCTTCAGCTTCCTGTTATAGGGGGCGGGCAGTGGAGACAGTGTATTAATTGAGAAAAACCTACCTTTTCTTCAACTACCAAAATAAAAGACTAAAGAAAAAAAGCTCTAGATGTTTAAAAGTGTGCATTAAAACTTGCCAATATACATGCTTGTCTTTTTCCTATGTATGTGACTACAGAAAAGAGGGGTCTCAGCTGTTTGCATTTCTTGCTGACTACATGTGACCTACTGTGTATGTAATAGAACTGCACTGGGGGTCCATTTGATATAAGTGTAGAGAATTTAATTCATATCTGAATGTTGATCTTGGTAAATGATGGGGATGCTACTGTCAGCAGACAGCATTTGAAGCTGCTTCTCAAGGGCTGGGGTTGAATAAGCACTGGTCCATGCACTTGGGCAGACAGAGGGGAGCAGTGTGATAAGAACTGTTGGCCTTGGTGTCCTTAGTGCCATGGCCTGGCGATGAATTACTAACTTGGAGGAGTGCTCAGCCTTCATTCCTGTGACAGGATGGTGGGAAATAGCAGTGAAATGTTGGCCACCATGTTGACATTTAGTCGAATTGCTCCACACACGTTGCAGAAGCTAGGAGGTGTCCTGTGCAGTTTTCCCTCAACCTCAAACTGATCTTGTAGGTGGGATTCAAAGAAGCACACGGGCTATGTCGGTTTAAAGAATCAGGGAGCGACTTGTTACATGAACAGCCTGCTGCAGACTTTATTTTTCACAAATCAACTACGAAAGGTAAATGGATGGCATTTCTCTCCTCCACCTTCCACCCGCCCTTTTCTCTCAGGTGTTAAGGGACAAGCAAAGTTCTCTCGCCAAACTTGGCCTTGTCTTCTCACCGTACCACAGTGCTGTCTGCCTCCAGAGGCGCCCTTGTTCTGTTCTTGTGCACAGCTTTATTCCTCATGGGGTGATCAAAGGTTCACTACAGCTAACAGTCCTAACTCTGCACTACAAATAATATGGTTTGTTTTAAATGTGAAAGCCATTAGCAACATTTGAAAAGTTTTAGATCAAAAATTGATCAATTAGCCCAGCCGGGGCGTGGCTCAGTGGTTGAGCACTGACCCAGGATCCAGGCGATCGGGGTTCGATTCCCGGTCAGGGCACAGGCCCAGGTTGCAGGCTCGATCCCCAGTCAGGGGCGTGCAGGAGGCAGCCAATCAATGACTCTCTCATCACTGATGTTTCTCTCTCTCTCTCTCTCTCCCTCTCCTTTCCTCTCTCTGAAATCAATAAAGATTAAAAAAAAAAAAAAAAAGATCAATTAGACAACTACTGGCTGTGAAATCTTTTTCACCTACTATAGATAAAACATTTTTTTGGTAAGAATAGGTAAGCCAAGACAGATCTCCCTTGAATCTAATGCAGGAGAGAGTCATTTCTTCCTTAAGGATGTTGTGAGTGGCATGGAGCAGTGGGGCAGCTTGGACTCCTGGTTTGGGGGCACCACTGGCTGCTCTGCTGGCTGTCCCTTTATGTTTGCACTGTTCCTCTAGTTAGTTACCACGGTAGGCTTTTATCCTGGGGATAGCTGAATGCGGATAATTTCTGTAGCATTTGTTCCATCAAGTCTTTTGTTTACAAGTAATGCTAAGTTTAAAAATGTTGCTCCGAGAAGTATGAAATAAATGTGGTTCTCTTTGGATGATGAGTTCTGTAGGTAATTTAAAAAATATGTTTTTTTGCCTTGTATTTTAGATTGTCTCTAAAGATGTTCATGATTTAAAAAACAACAAACTTTCTGGCCTATTTAGGGAATAAGTGAAAGCCTTAAACTACCTTAGCCACTGTGATAGAAATGATACTTTCACATCAAATTTCATTTTTATTTCTTAATTCTTTTAGGCCGTGTACATGATGCCAACAGAGGGTGACGATTCATCCAAAAGTGTCCCTTTAGCATTGCAGAGGGTGTTCTATGAACTACAGCATAGCGATAAGCCCGTAGGAACAAAAAAGCTAACCAAGTCATTCGGGTACGTGCTAGAAATCTGCCTTCCCATTCTGCTGCTTTCCTTAAGGATGAATGAGTACAAGAAGAATTGCGAGCATAGTGTAGGCTTTTAATCATGTCAGTGTTTTTATCATTGCATTTTATTTGACCCCTTTGGAAATAATGGCTTAGTTTTAGAATTTTGCTTGATGTTTAATTCACCACATAAAAGCTTTACCTGTCAAGAAAAGGACACATATAGTCATATAGTCTTTAAACGAATGTATATTTCCTTGCAAACATGACCTCCCCTTGCAGTAAGTTGTTTAGAGCAAGATAAAGTTGTGAACATTTGGGTGTCCTGATAAAACTCAGTTTATGTTTGAATTATAACCCCCAAATAATCTTCTCAGAAAAGGAATTTAAGGTAATGGCCGATTATACAGTTTAGTTTTTTAGTCTAAGCTGCTTGTTAATTTACTCTTATTTGAGATTTTGAAGTTGCAATATAAACATTCATTTTATCTTTCCAAGGTGGGAAACTTTAGATAGCTTCATGCAACATGATGTTCAAGAGCTATGTCGAGTGGTAAGTTTGAAGCTATAATTGTATACTGCTGACATCTAAAATTTTGAAGCACTGTCAGAAGTTGTTACCAAGTAAAACCTCAGACCTACTTCACGTCACTGTAATTCAGGACACACCCATCTTTGTTCAGGACCAAAACTAGGATAGAATGAAATAGCAGAATCTGTCTAGTTTAAAAGCCAGAAAGGATTAAAAGAAATTATTTGAGAGGGAAGTATGAGGGGAAACTTGAATTTAAATAGTGGTTGGTAGTATATGCTTAATGTGTTAAACTAGAATATCTGCTTGAGTTGTTATTAAAAGAAATCACAGTTGGCCTTCAGTAGCTCTCCTGACTACCCTGCCTCACTTTAGAAGAGTGATTCTGTTACTGCCCTGCAGCATCCAGACCCTTCCTTTGCACAGAAATTCTGGTTGAGGCAGACCTCTGTGTGGGCGATTCTCCCCCAAACCAGCTTTAGTAGCTAGCAAATTCCCATTCTTCCAGTTGTGATGAAAGACACACAAACACACACACATGAAATGGCTATTCAAGGTGATTGGCTGGGCAAGGTGTGTTTTCTTTTTTGCAGCACTAGCTGGATTGAATCCAGTTCATTAAATATCCATGGACAAACCAGTCAATCCTGTTGACAGGCTCAACCTCATTAATCTCTTGGTGTGGACCAATACGAGTTAAGTTTAGTGCTCAATTTACATGCTTTTCCACAGAGGTAAAATGAATATAAAAATGCTTCTAAAGGTGCTACAGATTACTAATTCATTCCGAAAGCTGTATAGAGGGTTAATCTCAACTGTTGCATGTAGATATTTTTGTAAATATCCAACCAAGGAAGAAGGTTGTGTATGTTTTTGATAATTGCATGCCAAAGGTCATAATATTTATAGTCTAGAATTTCTTTGACCATTGAAATTTCCCAGTCAAATTGCAAATTACTGTATATTTATTAAGCAAAACATTTTCTCAAAAGCCAAAACCTTCTCTTCCAGTTGCTTGATAACGTGGAGAATAAGATGAAAGGCACGTGTGTGGAAGGCACCATACCTAAATTATTCAGAGGCAAGATGGTGGTACGTGGTTATTGCTCTGAGAGACTGATTTTAAAAGATTTTAAAATGCTAGCTGTTTTCTGATTAGTAACACTTGCACCATTTCCCCCTTGTTTGTAGTCCTATATCCAGTGTAAAGAGGTGGACTATCGATCTGATAGAAGAGAAGATTATTATGACATCCAGCTGAGCATAAAAGGAAAGAAGAACAGTAAGTTCTGTGCATGCAGTGGCCTGCTGCCCTGATCATTTCTGTTGTGGTTGAATGCTTCACTCACCAAGTGCTTGTTACTGAGCCAAAGCATAGACAGCAAACTGCCCAAACGAGCGCACAGCTCCGAGTGAGCACTCACACTGAGCCCCGCCCCGGCCCTTCCCAGTCCCCGCCTCCTCGGAGGAAACCACTACTCGGGTTTCTAACATCCTCTTATAGGTTATATTTGCGTGTTGTGAATGTTTATGTAGTATGTAGTGCTTTTCTCACTTACTTTGCTCAGCATTATTTCGGTGCAGTTCACCTGTGTTGTGAGTAGCAATAATTTGGTCATTTTCATTGACTTACAGATTCCACTTTGGAACTATGGTGTGAGTTTTGAAACCACCTTTTCTTGATAGACGTCTGGGTTGTTTTCAGTTTGAGGCTGTTAGGCATAAGCTCCTTGACCAGGCTTATTTCTGTCTCTGGTGCGCATATATATTTTCATTTATGGTGAGTGGGACTGCTGGCTCACAGGGTACATATATGTCCACCTTAATAGATAAAGCCAGCAAGTTTCCCAAGTCGATTTATCAGTTTCACTCTCCCCTACCAGCAATGTGTGAGAGCTGTCAGTTATCAGACTGTGAACATTTTGGTGGGAGTATGGTGCTATCTTGGGTTTTAATTCACATTAAAGATCATGAAGTGCTCACCTTTTCCAATACTTTTTGGCAGTTTGGATATCTTTCCAAACATAATGGAATTCAGTTAATAATAGCTTAATGTCGTTGCCTGTAAGTTCTGCCACCTATGTGGTTTCTGTTGAGTCACCTTTGTCTTCATCATGGCTGCATTTTCCAGCGTTGTGGTATGTCTGGCAAGCTTTCAGTGGATGCCAGCCTTGTGATTTTCATTTTGCTGGAGGTTGAATATGCTTATTAACCTTTATTCTGGGACACAGTTAACTTACTTGGCAATATTTGTTTTAATTATTTTAAAACACTGTGAGGTTTTTAGTTCAGAGCTAATTTGTCCCCACAACTAAGGCTACACCTTTCTGAGTTTTCAGCCTGAAGTCTTTGCTCTTTGTTTTTGTTTGCGTTTTTTTTTTAATATATCTTTATTGATTTCAGAGAGAGGAAAGGAGAGGGAGAGAGAAAGATAGAAACATCAATGATGAGAGAGTCATTGATCGATCCCGCAACCTGGGCATGTGCCCTGACTGGGAATCGAACCCTGATCGCCTGGATCCCAGGTCGACGCTCAGCCACTGAGCCACGCTCGGCCAGGCGTCTTTGCTCTTTGTGTCCTAAGAATACCTGTCCTGAAAGTCATAAGATATTCTCTTATCTGTTATTGTTTTATTTTTTCTATTTATCTACAACCCACTTGGAATAGTTCTTTTTGTGTGTGGTAGGATGTTAAGATTGATTTTCACCCCCAACCCCTCCCTCCATATGGGTATCAAGTGGTCCCATCGCATTTTCTCCATTGCTCTGTGGTGCAGTTTAATTGACATAAGATATTTAAAGTGCACGTCATATTTGACCTACATATACTTGTAATACATCCATCACCTCACATATTTCGCTTCTGTATTTATTTGTTTCTTTTGCAGAGTACATTTAAATTCTACTCCCAGCAAATTTCAATTGTTCAATATGGTTTTAACAACTCCAGGCACCATGTTTTACACTAGGTCCTCAGACCTCATCTGTGTTACTGCTGAATGTCCATACCCTTTTACTACCCTTTCCTTACTTCCCTCACCACCCAGCCCCCCGACCCAAGTCCTTCTTCCTTTCTACACTGTCTTAATAATTGTAGCTTTATAGTAAGTGTTTTGGTCACAATTTGTTACTTGATTTTGTTAAAGTCCTAGACTATTGACTCCATGTTATCCTTTGTCAGACCCTTAGGACACGTCCCTATCCTAGAGTTTACGCCTTTGCTGGGTTAGTGAAGGTGGGCATGGCCTGTCTAACTGGCCTCTGCCGGGGGCTGAGACTTACTGCTCACAGCCAGTTAGTTACATTCCCTCCTCTGGCATTCCTCAATGTGCTGAGTTGGCCTTATTGTAAGCAAAGCTTTACTGATAACTTTGGCTGACTTTTCTTTCTCTCTCTTTAAAGTATTTGAATCATTTGTGGATTATGTGGCAGTAGAACAACTAGACGGTGACAACAAGTATGATGCCGGAGAGCACGGCTTGCAGGTAACTTGGAAATTTTGTACTACTTCCTGGTGTAGCTTTTCACTGTCTTCTCAAATCTTTTGGTTAATTGTGAGCTAACAATTTACTCATATCTTTCTATATGCTGCTGGTATTTAGAACTCAAAAGGATTTCATTTCTTAGTCTGGACCCCTCCAGGGTCTGTATTGTAACCTCAACCATGACTCATTGGTCAACTGATTTACAGCTTTTTAAACCATCCTGTGTTTACTGAGCCTACTGATATATAATTCATGGTACTAATGTACCTTTTTGCAGTGGCCACAGACCTGCTCTTTTTCTGCTTAGGCCGCTCAGGACACCAAGTTGTAAATTAGAAAGTCACTTTGCGAACATGCATCTGGATGTGCTAGGAGATACTTTCATTAACTCTGGAGAATTACCCTTATCCACACTGGATATTTGGGGCCTGGGTGAGCAATACATATTTCAGAATCATAGTCTCAGTGGGCAGTGGTGGAAAAACAGAATTTTTTTATTATTATTCTAGGTAGTATTGAAACTATGCCATTCCTTTGTGTGGTAGTAGGTTCCTGGATTTGTGTTTTTCCTTCTAGGTATCCTGTCTCCCCCCCCCCCAACCCTGTGCTTTTAGACACACTAGTGCACATCATAGAACATTGCCAAGTAGGTTTGCCTTGGCACAGCCTCCAGTTCCTTTAGGTGGACATTCTCTAGCAGTTGTTGGAAAAAGTTTTGCCGTGCAGAAGGGAGGTATGGGTTGGAGATAAACCTGATATGAGGGTCACCGATGGCCTGGTAGTGGCTGAGTTTGGCAAAGGCTTGTTTTATTGAGGGGAAAAGAGTTGTCTGAGCCTGACCGGGGGTGACTCAGCAGTTGAGCATTGACCTAGGATCCAGGAGATCCCCAGTCGGGCGTGCAGGAGGCCGCCAATCAGTGACGATTGTCCCATCATTGATATTTCTGTCTCTCTCTCTTCCTCTCCCTCCCTCTCTGAAATCAATAAAGATATATTTAAAAAAAAAAAAAAAAAGTTCGTTGAGTTGGAGCAGAGATGGAGAAGAGGGGCGAGAGCTGTGGAGTCACAGGTCCCTGAAGAAGCCAAGTTTGGGAGTTGGGGGTGTCAAGTAGCACAGGCAGTAACGGGAAAGGCCGTGCTGATACTGACTCAGGACATTCTGTAGAAGAGGCCTAAACAGTAAGCACTGGGTTGTGCTCCACAATGGACGTTCTTAAGTAAACATCATAAAAGTCCAGGGAAGGAAGGCGGTCACCAAGAGTGCCCCCGACCATAACTCTGCTCGTCTGTACTTCTGTCCAGGCAGTCATAGCACACCCGAGCTTACATAACTGTAGTTGATCTTCCGCTTTCCCACTTAGTGGTTTTCCTGTGTTCCTTCTTACGTTTCAGGGTTTAACGAACCATATAATATGTCTGAAAGGGACCAAACCTTAATTTACCTAACTGTTCCCCTATTGCTGGATATCAAGATAGAATATAATTCCAAGTAAGGGAAGCTCTCACACAAGCATGATTTTAATAGTAATAAATATAGGCCTAAACATTTTAGAAGTGCCCCAGATAGATACCTAAGCTCGCATCTCGCTTCCTAAAGTCCCCAACGTGTTCCAATCTTGCTGAAACGCTGTTGCTTTCATTGCTTCAGGAAATAAATAGCGCTGAACTGAATTTGCATTTCTATTCAATGTTCAGGAGGCAGAGAAAGGTGTGAAATTCCTAACATTGCCACCAGTGTTACATCTACAACTGATGAGATTTATGTATGACCCTCAGACGGACCAAAACATCAAGATCAATGACAGGTAATCTAAGTGGGGTGTGAAGGTTACGATTTAATCACCACCAGGTTTTTAGGGGGTTAATCTCAGTGCTTTGTTTAGTCTGTATATGTATTTTCTGTCTCACCTCTGATTTATTTAGGTTTCCCATTTACCTGGGTGTAATTTTAAAGGAATATTTTTACTTAAATTTGGGCTACTCCTTAAGAGGGAGCCCTAGCCACTCTGCACAGTGACAGGTTGGAGTCTGTGAGGAGTCCTTCCTGCTCCACAGACTGCAGTCACCAGAATGCAGATGCCACCTCAGAATTGGAATTCAATAGTATTGTATTTGTTTAAACTGGATTCTTCAATATTCTGTAATATCTCAGTTGGTGTTGACTTGTAGAATGTGGTTATTGTCAGGAATGCTGAATTAGGTGTGCATGTGCCCCTTTACAGGTGTTTTCTAGATTATTAAAATACAAGCTACAAGATGACACTATATACTACTATATCTGGTTTAGAATACAGAATTTTTTCCTAGTTAGTTTAAGCACCAGCTTTGTACAGGACAGAGGTTGGTCAGACACCCTTCCTTCACACTTGAGGGGAAAACAACCCAGTCAGATTACCTGCCACCAGCTGGGTCTTGGCTCCTTGGCTCATCCTTGTGTACATTTATCACTAGACTGACTGTTGTGTCATACCCTTGAATTTAACACTGTTAGGTACCTCGGTGCTTCATCGGCATTTTCTTCATGTCTAGCTTCAAATTTTGCACTGATGTATGAACAGTTAATTTGTTAATTTGTTCTTATGAGTAAGAGCTTTGTCTGAAGCAGTTCATAGGGCCTTCCACGTCAGAGTCGTACTTCCCTTTCCAGATAAAGATGAGCCAGTAAATTAGGTCTAGCAAGAAATAAAGCCTAAAGGTGAAATACTTTATGTGTAAATGAAACCTGGATTTCTTTAAAAAATGTTTTTTTTAATAGGTTTGAATTCCCCGAACAGTTACCGCTTGATGAATTTTTGCAAAAAACAGATCCTAAGGACCCTGCAAATTATATTCTTCATGCAGTCCTGGTTCATAGTGGAGATAATCATGGTGGACATTATGTGGTGTATCTAAACCCTAAAGGGGATGGTAAAGTAAGTGCTGGGTGGGGGGGTGGAGTTGAATGTAATTGCCTGTAGGGGATTTACAGTGATGCTCAGCCCAGCCTTTCCCTGGTCCTTCCTGATGGCCTTGTTAGCAAGGGATTCCTTCCTGGCCTCTGATTTATCTGTATGTTCTGATGTGTATTAATCACTGATGCTCTAAAGGTGAATAGTAAATTAGTGATCACACTTTATGTATGTGTGTGTCTGTTAGTATTGAATGTTGGACCTCTCAGAATCCCTGTACATCTAGGGAAAATAAGGCACTTATTTCCCACTTCAGAATAAGTGCAGATCATTCGCTGGGGCTGAGGCAGGGGAGGCAGCATTGGTTGCATGGTAGTCCGCGTGCCACCTTGTGCACACTGTGTGATGCTCCATCTTTTCCTGGTTTGCGTGGATCTCATCACATAATCTTCCCCAAGGGAAGCAGATGAGGGTCTCAGGGTCCTCATCCAGCAGCATAGGGCCAATGAGGAACCCAGCAAAGGTGGAGCCTGCCTACCTCATGCTGAGGGAACCCCACAGCAGTGGGCCTGTAGTTAGCTTTAACTATGAGGTTGAGTACCATTTAAAATACCCCAATCCACAATGAAGAGATTGGAAGCTAACTATGTGCAAGCCCTGACTTTTTAGTCAGGCCCTTACTTGCTGTGATAATATGTCATGAGATACTGGATAAAACGTCCCATTTAATTTATTAACCACACCATAAAATTACAATTTTACTAGCCCAGTTAGGTGTGCTCTGTATGGCTTTCTCAGTTCTGTGGAGGGTTGTAGTGTCAGTAAATTGGACCTAGGTTGAAACTGGGCTGAGTACGTTACAGGAATTGCCAATGGGTGAATATTAGCAATCCCCAGAATATGGAGCGTGGAAAGCGGAGGGACTGTTGAGTCTTCTTAGAGGGAAGGCTGAGGCAGTGCAGCCCAGCACAGCATCAGAGGATCTGTTCTAGGAAAACACTGCCTGAGAATTTGTGTGCTTCGCAAAGCGCTTTCTCTCTGCTGATGTCTTCTGGCTCTCCTGTCCAGTGGTGTAAATTTGATGACGACGTGGTGTCAAGGTGTACGAAAGAAGAAGCCATTGAGCACAATTATGGGGGCCATGACGACGACCTCTCCGTCCGGCACTGCACGAACGCGTACATGTTGGTTTACATCAGGGAATCCAAGCTGAGTGAGTAGAGCTGGTCTGCTGTGCTCTGCGCTGTGGGGAGCTCTGCGGTTCTACCATCAGTCCCTGCGGTGGTGTTCAGGCCACGTTACGGTGGACCTTAGCTGTGTCTCCTGTCCAAACACGGGCTCCCATTCTGCCCTGTGCACAGCATCTGGAAGCAGGGCGGGAGGACTTGTGGGCTTTGATGCGGGCTCCTGGCACCATGTGGTTTCACTTGACTAGACTCCTGTAGTAGTAATGCCGTAAAATTGGGGCCTTCCGAGGAGGGGAAGGCGGAACCTGAGTGGAGGCATTTGTCCTGCAGGCGAGGTGCTGCAGGCTGTCACCGACCATGACATCCCGCAGCAGCTGGTGGAGCGGCTGCAGGAGGAGAAGAGGATCGAGGCCCAGAAGCGGAAGGAGCGGCAGGAGGCGCACCTCTACATGCAAGTGCAGGTCAGTCCCCCGCCCACCCGGCTGGCCGAGCCCGGGCTTCCTGCTGCCGGGTCGGGGGCTGCTCTCTGCAGCCTCTTGGGTGTGTTTACCTGAGTGACTACATAGGCCAGGCTCCTGACCGTTTGGAATATACACTGCAGTCCAGGGTAAAGACTTAGATGTGAGAAGTACTCAGGCTACCACAGAGCAGCAGTACATCAGAGTATTTATGGAAAGTGCAGAGGGGTCAGCCGGGTGGAGGCCTCAGTGGAAGGGTGTGTAAAAAGGGAGGGCTCCCTCTGGGAGAGGGAGCGCAGCCCAGAGAGGGTGTGGAGGTGGCACACCAGGCCGTGGGAAAGCCTGATCACCATGTAGGTGGATTTCTAGCTAATGCTTATAGATCAGTTAAGAATGGCTGCATGAAAATGTAGGTTTTTGTCTTTTCTAAATACATACCTTGATTGAGTTCTTCGCCGTTTTGAGACTTTTCTCCTCGGGTCTTCTGAAGAAGGTTCATGGAAGCCACACTAGTTGTTCTAGCATTTTACTACTTGAACTGTTTTTACCCTTGTCTGAGGATATGCTTATTGATTTGAGAGAGAGGAAGGTGGAGCGGGGAGGAGACAGATGGGCAGACATCGGTTGAGAGAAACATCGATGTGAAAGAGAAGCAGCGATCTGTTGCCTCTAATATGTGCACCAACCAGGGACAGAGCTCGAAACCTGGGCATGTGCCCTGCCCGGGAATTGAACCTGGGACCTTTCGGTGTACGGGACGATGCCACGGCCAACTGAGCCACACTGGCCAGAGCTATTCGAACTTATTCTTCACAAGTGTGGTCTCATTTCATTTTGTATGTCCATTTTTCCACGGATTTCCAGATAGTCGCAGAGGACCAGTTTTGTGGCCACCAAGGAAATGACATGTACGATGAAGAGAAAGTAAAATACACTGTGTTCAAAGTACTGAAAAACTCCTCGCTCTCTGAGTTTGTGCAGAACCTCTCGCAGACCATGGTGAGTGCCAGGTGCTCTCCTGATGGTTTATTCTGACTTCCAGTTCCACCCTCCTCCTTTATAACTGGACAAGATAGTTCCTTTTGGGGTAGGTGCTGCGTCTAGGCACTGCCTTAGAAGTGAGGTAAGTGGCCTGAGCTCATTTCCTTCTGGGTTGTGCCTATTCTGCCTGTGACCTAATTTTTCAACAGAAGCAGCAATGAAAGAAGTTGAATGTGTGATGAGTCTTCTCTTTTGCACGCCCTCTCCTTTTTTTAATTTTAATTTTTATTTTTTGGTAAAATGGGCACTTGAGTCTTGAAATATTAGTGCTCTGAAGGCAGGGAGAGCTGTAATTAGGATTTTTTTCTTATAATAGAATGTTTACAGTGATTCAGAATTAAAATATGAACTGATTTTGTTTTAATTTAAAATTTTTTCCAGGGATTTCCACAGGATCAAATTCGATTATGGCCTATGCAAGCCAGGAGCAATGGAACCAAACGCCCAGCGATGTTAGATAACGAGGCAGATGGCAATAAAACAGTGAGTGTTGCTGAGCTGCACACCGCAGTGCACTCTGCTGATGAGGCAGCAGTGCCCCCCTTTCGATCTAGTTAGATCATTTCTTCAGTACATGAGCATGGTGTTTCACTCTCAGTTCACCAGTAAAACTTTCTGAAATCAGCATCTCTTTTGGAAATAGATGATTGAACTCAGTGATAATGAAAACCCTTGGACTATATTCCTGGAAACAGTTGATCCGGAGCTGGCCGCTAGTGGAGCTACGTTACCCAAGTTTGATAAAGATCGTAAGTGTCCACCGAACACCCAATCGCCTTCAGAGCAGTAGAGTTGGATTCCTGGACCATCCTTCTAAACTCACTGGGTTAAGCGCTGTTCCCTTGCAGTGAAATCTTTTTAATTCCAGAAATGCTCATAAACTATCATGGTCAAGGCTTCTTGATGAAGCCAAGTACAACTGACCATGGGTTTGTAGTGTTTGCGGGGGGGGGGTAGCAGTGTTGTCGTCATGTTCCATCTTTAGCCTTCATCCTGTGTATTGCTGATCACTTTGGTCTTCTATGTATTGGGCAGTTCATACAGAGCAGGGATTGCAGACTTTCTCTGCCAAGGGCCAAATAGTAAATACAGTGGACTCTTGCGTAACATGGGCTTGAGCTGCATGGGCCTACTTACTTGTGGAGTTTTAAAAATAAGTACTGCATGTATTTTTCTTATGATTTCTTTAATAACCTTTTATCTAGCTTGTTTTATTAGAAGAATATAGTATATAATACATAAAATATATGCTAGTCGACTGTTTATGTTATCCATCAGATTTCAGTCAACAGTAGGCTAATGATAGTCAGGTTTTTGAGGAGTCGATTTTCTGCTAGTCCTAGAGTTGTTAAAGGTCAACTGTATTTCATGCATTGTGGGCCATATGGTTTCTGCCTGCCGTTGTAGCATGAAAGTGGCCACAGGATGTGTAAGTGAACAGTCTGGCTGTATTCCAGCACTACTTTATACACAAAACAGGTGGATCAGAGTTTGCTATAAGATTGTCTTTTTATTGCTATAAGTGTCCACTTCTCTAGCAAAGATATACAACCATTAACCTGTGAGTGATGGATGACAACACTCAGCCATCTAGTTACTACCAGGTCTTGGAAGCTAGGATTTCTAAATTCACTGCCCCCAATTCCATCCTCACTGTGTCACATGGAGTGTTTCCAGGGGTTTGGTGTTTGTGATGCTGCAGTCACAGGCCTCGTCTGACACAATAACTAGGTGCAGTTCAGCTGTCATTTCAGTGGCTTACTGAGTTTTCTATTACTGTTTTTTTAATGGTATACTGAGTGTTAAGATCCTAACAAAACCGGTTTATGAACCTTGTAGATGATGTGATGTTATTTTTGAAGATGTATGACCCCAAAACACGGAGCTTGAACTACTGTGGGCACATCTACACGCCAATATCCTGTAAAATACGTAAGTCCCGCTACATTCACCTTCTGGGTCAATAGTGCTAAAGTCTTGGTGTATTACAACTTTGGATTCTTTTCTTTCTCCTAGGTGACTTGCTTCCGGTTATGTGTGACAGAGCAGGATTTATCCCAGATACTAGCCTTATCCTCTATGAGGTTTGGATTGTTTATTTTTTTATAATCATTGTATTGTTAGTGGTTTGGAGAGGGTTTTTATTGATTGTTTTCTAGCCCTGAATTTGTTATATGTAATGCCTGCAACTAAGGTGACCTCCAGTTGAGGATCACATCTGTAGATTTGTGATTTTTACCAGTTGAGATTGATCAGTGATTATTACATCTTTACAGACATCAGTATTTCCCGTTAGCATTTTAACTTATTAAAAATACAGGGCTGATATATCGAATTAGGTGTAGAGAAAATACAGATAGTGTATGACCATATTAAACATTAGACAAATGTTGCATTGTAACTATTTCATTTCTTTTATTCTAGGAAGTTAAACCGAATTTAACAGAGAGAATTCAGGACTATGATGTGTCTCTTGATAAAGCCCTTGATGAGCTAATGGATGGTGATATTATCGTGTTTCAGAAGTATGTACTTTCTGAAGGATTTTATCACTTTGTACTGATAGCAGAATTGTTTTTCATAAGTCCTATAACAGGAAACAAAATCGTGACTAGATCCTGAGTCCTTTTGTTTGAAGCGCCTCACAGTGCTGCCGGGAAGGAAGTTGGCTCTCTCTGGGTTTGGGAATTTGGGGTGGTGAGCAATTTCGTCAGGGCCCTGATTCCCGAGAACTGTCTGTAGTGAGCATGACAGCTGTTCGCAGGGTGGTGGGGGCTTTGTGAAATGGCAAGACTGTTTCTGTCCTCGAGACACAGGGTTTCCCTTAGCATGTACCTACATAGGTAATTGACTTAACCTCCACGTAAAACCGGCAGGCTTGCACTCTTAGTCTGAAAGCAGCCTTGGGGTGCCTTTTCCTAGGGCGGTCCTGACAGGCTGTGGGCAGGCCGAGGAATGCAGTGGCCAAGAGCAGGGTCTGGCACTCTTTTGTCGTATCCTGCTGCCTCGGCCTGAAAGTGCCATCTGCCGACTCTTGGTCAGAAAGGAGGCTCTGCCATGAGCCAGCTCTGTGGGCCCCTACTTCACCTGAGGCCTTCCCCTTATCTCTAGAGGAGAGGGCACCGGTTTTTGTATTGCGATCAAGGACAGAAAGCAGTTGGCACTGTGCATGGCTCAGAGCACACCTTCTGTACACGATGGCCTTTCCCCATTGTCCCTGGCTCACAAAGGTAGCTGGGCAGACCCCCAGCATCCTGAAATATGACCCTGAGCTATTGGTGTCACTGTTGCATGAGACATGATGACCCCTAGCCTGGGCTTTGATTCAGTCTACAAATTGTTTTTTCTCCCCCCAGGGATGACCCTGAAAATGATAATAGTGAATTACCCACCGCAAAAGAATACTTCAGAGACCTCTATCATCGTGTTGATGTCATTTTCTGTGATAAGACAATCCCTAATGATCCTGGATTTGTGGTCACGTTATCAAATAGAATGAATTATTTTCAGGTATTTGATAAGTGCTCTTCTCCCTTCAGATTCCACACCAGAAGACCAGGTTCTTTAAAAAAATGTTCGCTGATGAGGCTGATGGATTTGGTTCAGGAGGAGGGGTTAGTCCCACTGTCTGAGAAATTCCTGACTGAAGTGGGTTGGTGCTAAGATTGCCATGGGACCAAAGCCACCCTTCCTCCCTTCCCCTCCCTCATCCACCATGATGTCCATCTGCACTCTTGACCCTCAAAATCCTCTACCCCAGCACAATTTGGTTTCAGAGGTGATGGTGTAAAGAAGGCTCCTTTGCTTCAGTTATAACATGCCACTTGTGAAGCATTTTTAGGACTCATCAGGAAATAAAAAATCTATAGACTTCACCATTAAAAGTGAAAAACCCTTTAAAAGCTCTCTTCATCAGATATGCTACTCCTTGATGATGTGCTTTGTACTTTAAGTTAGATAGTAAATGCCTAGGGCATTTACATTCAGGCTGCTCATACCACATTTAAGAATATGAAGAGGCTCATTAATGATAAAGTTTATAAGCACATTTCAGTTCATTTTCCCAAATGAACCTTTTCTGATTTCTGATTTATCCCCTTCTCCCAGGTCGCAAAGACTGTTGCACAGAGGCTCAACACCGACCCAATGTTACTCCAGTTTTTCAAGTCTCAAGGGTAAGCCACACTCACGGACACTCGGTGTTAGGTCGTTACCGCATGCTCTCCATAGTTCATCCAGACATCTTGGAACTAATTTTAATAAGTAGCTGGCCACATCACCTGACATGCCATTTATTGCTTAGTTTCAGTTATAGAATTGTCACCACTCATATCTTGACCACACTACTACAAGATATCAAAATAATTGGCTGCCTCATCTACAGTCAGACTTACTTTAGATACATCATCAATAAACACATCACCTCCCCACTCCCTTGTGTCCAGCTGGGTCCACCCCAGCCAGACTTAGGTATGCCGTGTTACTATTGCAGAGAGCGTTCAGGTGTGACAGCCAGGGGGACTTAGGACTTGGGAAATAGCGTTAGAGTGGAACCCTGTGCCAGGCCCCAATTTCAAATCTAGGTGCAAGGCCAGTGGTTTGCTTTTCTGCTCACTCAAAGATATTTGTTTCCGGCGGATAAACAAGTCATTTACTTATATGCTGTTTTCTTGTGTAGTTATAGGGACGGCCCAGGTAATCCTCTTAGGCATAATTATGAAGGTACTTTAAGAGATCTTCTACAGTTCTTCAAGCCTAGACAACCTAAGAAACTTTACTATCAGCAGGTACGAGTCCAAATTAATGTGCCCATGGGTAATACAGAGAAGCCTTGGGTTTTTGTGGAAGCACATCTAAAACAAGCCTCTCTTTTTTTAATAGCTTAAGATGAAAATCACAGACTTTGAAAACAGGCGAAGTTTTAAGTGTATATGGTTAAACAGCCAATTTAGGGAAGAGGTAAGTTTTTTTTTTTAATGGTGTGAATTTTTATTTTTATTGGAGCTTGTCTATAGTGTTTGTCTCCCCAGACCTTGAAAACTAAAACAACAAAATAAAGCACAATGGGTGATAGCGTGTTAGTGGCCCCTGGGCCCAGAGTTTGAGAACCTGGGCATGGCAGTGAGCTTTGTGTCCTCCTGCACTACCTCCGAGCCCTGGGGGAAAAATAACAATATCATCTGCCTGAACCCTCCAGGAACTCTTTTCTTATTGACGTGTCCATCTTAAGTTAGTGCACTGCTGCTTGGCCCAGGGCAGCATTTTTCTCAAACCATGTCTGGCCTCTGTGAGTGAGCAGACACTGACTGTGCTGGGCACACACATCGGAAGTTATTAACATGGGCCACTCCAGTGTCATGCTTGTTGCACACAGCAGTCATGTCCAGCTGTGTGGTTCTTCTAGAACATCTGTACTGCCTGGGATTGCAAGTCTTTTTCACCTTTCTTGCTCTGCCAGTTTTGAGGGGAAATTTGAGCCACATGCCACAGACATTTACACCTATGTGGAGCTGATCACACTGAAATTGTAAAGGTCTTCTCTGGTTACGGTCTAGACTAATTAGCCTCTCTCTGCTGAGAATCGGAAAGGCTTGTAGATCTTCCAGGGGGACCATTTCCTGAGAAGCTGCCGTGGAAATGGCAACTTTTTGCATCAAAGTGGCATTTTTTGTTTGTTTTCTTTTATTGGATCTATTGGGGTGACACTGGTTAATAAAGTTATAGGTTTCAGGTGTCCAGAAAGTGGCATTTCCTAAGTCCCCTCAGTACTTCGTGAGTCTCAGGTTTGGGCAGATCATCTGAGTGAGCTCACACATCAGGGCCTTCATGGCGGGAATGTAAGTGAGGGCGTCCTGGGGACCTAGACACAGTTGAGGACTTCTGTTGCCGTTTTTTCTCCAAGCAAAACTGGTTTGCTGTAACAGACTCTTTATGTTTTCTTTAAAGCATTTATTTCATCTTGTCATTTCTTAGGAAATAACACTATATCCAGACAAGCACGGGTGTGTCCGGGACCTGTTAGAAGAATGTAAAAAGGCTGTAGAGCTTGGGGAGAAGGCATCAGGGAAACTTAGGCAAGTATTTCCTGGAGCCCTAAGGCGGCGGGAGTTGGTTGGTACCAGCCCCAGACTCTCAGTGTGTGAGTGGGAATTGAGCACAGCCAGAGCCCTGTGCATTGTTGCCAGACTCATCTCTCAGCCCATCTTTTGCAGCAGTTTTTAAATATTTCACAGTTAAGCCCTTTTTCCTCCTTCCCTTCCAGTCTCCTGATGCTAACAACCTATAGTAAAAATGTGCGCTTCAGGTAGAAGAGCCAAGCAGGAGGATAGGATTCCAATAGAATGATAACTGAAACTGGAAAAAGCTGCGCTGATTGTGTTTGAGAAACTGGGCTACTGCTGATTTGTGTAGCCAGCAGTCATGCTGTGGGCAGAAGCCTCAGGCATGATGATCGGTTTTTATTTCAGAGAGCTGGGTGCTTTTCTTATGTCTCTTCATAATCAGCTTCAGGACAAAACAGCCCTTGTGGCTATTGGCTCCCAGAGTGTTTTTCCCTCTAATATTAATAAAAGAAGGAGCCCTTTATTCTCTGTGTGGGACTGGCGGGAGATTCACCAGCTCCGGGAGACTCGGCTCACTGAGGCTTGCAGGTCATGCTCCTCGAATTGCTCGCTCAGGGCCACCTGGCCAGTATTGTGTCTGCTTCTGTGAGTGCCTGCTTTGGACATTTCAGATCTTTTAAGAAGAAAGAAGACAAGCAAATCTTGATAGCTTTATAATAAAACAATTTGTCAGTCTGTTTTCACATGAATTTATATCTTCCACTTTCATCCTGTTTTGTACAGGCTGCTAGAAATTGTAAGCTACAAAATTATTGGTGTGCACCAAGAAGATGAGCTATTAGAATGTTTATCTCCTGCGACAAGTAGAACATTTCGAATAGAGGTAACTGCCCCATTCTTGGCACCAGTGAAAGCTCTGAGCCCTTGGTGGGTGGGGCAGCTGTCAGCCACGTTGGATTGTCTTATTGTGATAAAATATACGTAACTTAAACTTTACCATTTTAAGTGCACAGCCCAATGGCATTAAGTACATTCACACTTGAGCACTTGTCACCACCATCCGTTGCCTTCCTAACGAAAACTCCGTACCCATTAACAGTCTCCCTCCGCCAGTCCCTGGCAACCACCACTCTACTTTATCTGAATTTGACTACACTAGGTACCTCATATAAGAAGAATCATACATAGTTTGTACTTAGAAATTAATTTTAAATATTGGCCACCAGACAAATCTATTCAGAAAATGGGTCCCCTTTGGTTTCTAGAGTTGCTGAAATTCCCACAGTAACTAGAAAAACCCATTATCTAGTGTCTTAAAACCCAGAATTTTCCTTAAAAACTTATATTTTTCCTGCTCTGAGCTCTTACCATTCTAACAACACCCAAACATGGCATTTTGGCAAAAATATGAGCTAACTTCCTCATTGCAGGAGCAGTTCAGAATTAAAGCGTGGCATTTTATCTGCATCAGGTGCTTTATTAAGCTCCCTGTTTCAATGTGCCCCCAGGAAATACCTTTGGACCAGGTGGACATAGACAAGGAGAATGAAATGCTGATCACGGTGGCACATTTTCACAAGGAGGTGTTCGGGACATTTGGAATCCCATTTTTGCTGAGGATACACCAGGTGAGGTTTTCTGGGTAAAAGGTTGAGCATCACATGTCAAACCGTGAAGCCTCACCCCCCTCCCCCCCTTTTGGATCAGCATTGCTAAATCTGCTTTCCTGCCTCTGTGGGCAGACCGTGGGCTTCAGTGCCATCCCTGTGGGCCATGAGCCGCTGCCATGGTGCAGCACAGGTGCGTGAGCGCTCGTGTCCTTTCCTGTTCGCAGGGCGAGCATTTCAAAGAAGTCATGAAGCGGATTCAGTGTCTGCTAGACATCCAGGAGAAGGAGTTTGAGAAGGTACGCACTTCCTGGACGCCCAGTGACAGCGAGCAGCATGCTGGAGGCTTGACTAGGAAGCGGCCTAGACGTTGCCAGAGACACCCCCAGTTGATGGAGGAGTTTTCATTTTTGTCTTTTAGTTTAAATTTGCCATTGTGATGATGGGCCGGCACCAGTACATAAATGAAGATGAGTACGAAGTAAACTTGAAAGACTTTGAACCTCAGCCTGGTAAGAGCCCTCCCACTGCTTTCCTTCCGTA
This sequence comes from Miniopterus natalensis, assembly GCF_054644295.1. Taxonomy (NCBI): domain Eukaryota; kingdom Metazoa; phylum Chordata; class Mammalia; order Chiroptera; family Miniopteridae; genus Miniopterus; species Miniopterus natalensis. Next base: position 88,303,620 of record NC_142083.1, read on the forward strand.
TCGGGTTAAGTCTAATAAGCAAGTGGTAAGTAGGTGGAGGTGGAGAGCCCTGGGTTGATTGCCACCTCTCGCATTCCTACAACAGGCGGCCTGGGCTTGCTTGGCTCATTTGTAATAGGAACAGCAGCCTGTAATCCACGAATTCTCTTAAGGATTAAAACATGCTGGCTGGCTCTGACCGTGCTGCACGTCAAAGCCACCAAGACATTCGGTCAGGGTGTGGGTGCCCTTGGCTCCAGGTGTGCGCAGCTCAGAAGCCCCAGCCTCACTGAACCCACACCTGGCATCTCTGCTCCTGTGGTCACTTTGACCACTCCTGGCGTGGGGTTCCGGTACTTGCTCTGTGGTCTCATCGCCCCTCTCTCCCTACCAGGTAACATGTCTCACCCTCGGCCATGGCTAGGGCTCGACCACTTCAACAAAGCCCCAAAGAGAAGTCGCTACACTTACCTTGAAAAGGCCATTAAAATCCATAACTGACTTCCTCACCCGTGTGTGCAAGGCGAGGACCGCGTGTGGGTGTGTGCCCCTTTTTAACAGCGAGAACTTTGGTACACGTGCGCTCTAGCCGAAGTCTTCAGCAAGAGGATTTGCTGCTGGTGTTAATTTTATTTTGTTGAGGCTGTTCAGTTTGGCTTCTCTGTATCTATTGACTGCCCTTTTTGAGCAAAATGAAGGTGTTTTTATAAAGCTTGGATGCCAATGAGAGTTATTTTATGGTAACCACAATGCAAGGCAACTGTCAGCATAACGGGGAGAAGAGGTTAGTGGGACGCGTGGCACTGGCAACGGTCTCTGGTCTGTGTCTAGTTGGCATAAGCTGCCTGGCTGCCTCTGGGGTCCCGATCACCACCCCGCAGCTAGTAAGTCTTATGTTTAGGCTCATCTGACGTATTTCCTTCAGTTATACTTTCAATGGCCTTTTGTGCATCTGTAAAGGCAAAACAGAGAAACTCACAAGCTAATAAATAGCGCTCTTTCCTTCACTGCGTGTCCTGTCGCCCCTTCCTCGGTTCTCTCCCCAGCTGCCTGGGTCTTTTTAATAAACTTGTCTCACTTCTGTCAGCCACTACTGTTCTGCAGCCCATTGGCAAAGTGGGTGCACTGAGGACAGTCTGACAGACCTTCTGGGGTCTTTTATTAAGTGGAAAGCACTGTTAATTACAATTAAGGTGTATTCTGCTGCCTTCGGCAGACTTACTGATCTCAAGAGTTCTTTCAAGCAGGTGAAAATTATAGAATCTCCTTCAGATGGAACAGATGGAGCAAAAGAGAGCCTTTTTAGCAAAGAGGGCATGCTCACTAGTGGTAGTAAGCTGTTGACTTTGTAAAAAAGTTAAAAGAAAAAAAAAACAGGGAAAATGAAATTGTATATTTAATGAATGAACATGTACAATTTACTGCTGGGAGGAGGTGACTTTCTGTTGGGTGAATGAATCTACAGGTGACTCACTGATGTTGATACTCATTGTGTGTAGTTTTATTTCAGTCCCGACCTTTTATTTGGAGCTAATGCCAGCTGCGTGTCTAGTTTTGAGTGCAGTAAAATAGAATCAGCAGATCACACTTATTTTTCATTCTTTTCAGTATCTTTTGTTTGTTTCTGTAGCAGCGGTGTACACCAACTCTTCCTGTATATTGCCTTTTTGCTGGAAAATGTTGTATGTTGAATAAAATTTTCTATTAAAATTATAATTCAGTGAGTGACGTGGAAATTGAGGAAGATTTCTGCCCTCTCCAGAAAGAGGCTTGGGAAACCTTTTCATTTATAACAAGGTTTTACCGAGATACTTCCCTTCTAATTTCAATATTGCTGATGTACAATTCTGGCTTCTTTCTCTTTTTTTTTTTTTTTTTTTGCCTTTTACTAGTCTCATTTAAGCTTAAGGAATAAAAGGCTTTCCAGGTGGGAACCATGTACAAATAAAATGGCTGGAAATATTACTGAAATGGTGGGAGGGGCGCTGGTATGCCAGTGGCCATGGCCGTCCTCAGCGGCCTTGTGTCTTCACCCCATGTGCTGTTCCTGGGCTCCAGGCTGGGCTGTGCCCTGTGACTCCGGTCCGGTTCCGCTGTGACGTGTGCTTTCACACCCCAGAGCTGCCCTCGGCCAGTGTGTGGACCACCCTCCCCTCAGTCTTTTAAAGAACTTCAAGTTTTTGTTTTGGCTTTTTTTGGCTGAGAGTAGGTTATAGTCTTAGGTAATTGAGACAGAAGTCTCCCTGAAATTATTAAATGAATGACTTTACAAAAACATTCTGCCATGTGGATGACATGTGCTGCGTTTCTTTTCCATCCACTCCCAGTTACGGCATCAAGTTCATAAAACAGTTTCGGGGACAGGGATGGGAACAAACTGCCTTTCAGTCAGCTCACTCTGAGCCCTGAGGAGGTCCCGTCCTCTTTGGTGTCACTGTCTTGTGATGGAGGTCTGAGTCCCTAGAACAGTGGGTCCCTGGCAGCCATAGTGTGGTGGGAAGAGGGGCCCAGTCCCGTGTAGACAGAAGTGTGGTGGAAGAAACTCGCATTTTAAAATTTAAGGAGCATGCAGGGTAGGGAACAGGGCCTGTCATCGCCGTCTGTGTAACAGCAGCTCCCAGAGCACTTCCCAGTGTCCTTGCTCGTCCAGTGTGGGGACCACCACATCTAGCAAGAAGTGGGGCACGTGTTTGCAAGTATTACCATATTAATGTTTTAAACCCTGAGCCTGTACCACACCAGTGGGGGTGGCTTTGGCGTATAACGCTGTGCACAAGAAGCATCCGCTGCAGAGTGCCCTGTGACTAGGGGCCTCAGTGGTGACCCTGGGCCACAATTTTGTGACAGCAGTGAGAACAAGCTGTGTCCAGAGCCCTCTCTTCCTAAGCAAGGCCTTATCCTGGGCTTTCCTCCTGCTGCCTCTCCATGCCTTGTTTTGAGGCAGGTGCTCATGGTGTGGGTGGTGCGTGGGGTTGAGGTTTCTAGTAGTTCACCAAAGCCTCCAGTTTGAAACCACCCGTGCAGCTGAGTGTGTGATAAGCTTTGGCCTTGTGGGCCTCATGGTCGTCTCGGGACCACAACTTTGCCACTGGAGCCGGAACGCGGCTGCAGACCACACTTCAGTGGAGGGGTGAGGCCGAGCTGGTCGCACTTCTTTTATAAAACAGGCAAAAGTCAGAGTTCGCCGACCCCTGGGCTAGACAGAAAAGGAGCGCCTGTGGGGGACCCCTGGCTGGCTGCAGCGGTCTGATTGGGAGGGTGGCCCATTAGGGAGAAAGTGCGTCAGAGTGACCTTGGAGCCAGCCTTGCCCCTCCCTGAAAACATGCACAAGTACTGCCCAGTTAGAGCCACACCTCGTGTTTGTGGGCCACTGAGTGGCGTGTCTGGCCATCGGCAGTTTGTTGTGACCTGGCTCTGTCCAGTCTGCCACAGCGGCTTCATTTGCACCACCCCATGCAGTAGACCATGAGCCATATGTGGCTAAAACAGCTTCAAGCTGCCACATGTGGCTAATGCCTTCCCTATTGGGAAAAGCCACTGTGACCAAATGTTCCTCACTGGTTTGTTACAGTGATTAGCAGTGGAGTTGATATGGAAAACACTAGAGCAGTGGGGCTCTAGCTTTTCTGACCTTTTCATTAGCAAAGACTTCCGGAGTGTTCACTTACTGGATGGAAGCAAAGATAAAGACCAAGCTCCCAGGTTCCCTGTTCCTTGCCATTCAGGGTGGGGTGGGGGGCTTGTGCTGACTTAGAATGAGGCCTTGGAGCCGTTCGTTGGGGCCTTTAGGAGAGTGGTCTGGGCAAAGTTGTGTCTGCAGGTTCCAGAGGTAGGGCACGTGCACGTCAGCTCCAAGGGACCACTGACCCACCAGGAGGCTAAGAACCATCAATGAATGGATCCATAGTGGGCATATGGGTGTTGACCCCAAGATCCTGCTAAGTTTAATTTGTGTTTAAAAATGTCACAATAAAATGGAGAGAAAAACCTACATGCTGAGCCCCTGTGAAGCCCAACTCAGCAAGTGATGCTGGCCTGTCCCCTTCCCCACCAGTGGAGTGGGCGCCCTCAGCCCTCCCCGACTCCTTTCTGCAGTCGGCATTGCAGTGGATCGTGGGGGTGGCAGAGAGGTTCAGGGTCAGCTGCGTCCACTCACAGGCATGAGATGGGGGCGTGACAGTCTATACAACCATGGCCCCTCCCTGCCTTCATCCTGCCAGGCATTGCTGCTTCCTTGCCTCTGTCCACACAACATGGGCTTGACTTAAGGTGACCACCACTGGAAATGGGCAGGAGGTATCCCAGGCTGTGACCTGCTCACCAGCCACTGAACAGTGCTGGACTGGGAGGCCAGCACCACACCCTTCTCTGTGCTCCCGTGATAACGAAGGCAAGGCCTGTCCTGTCTTGCCTTTGGCCATGAGTCAGAAGTCTTCAGTCCTCAAACAACTCACTGCTGAGCACTGCATATCAGTTCCTGGTGAGGCATCTAGGCGGCCCAGAGATACCAGGACACAGGCTGAGCAGCCCAGCTGGGCTCTTGGGGGGCTTGCTAAGTGCAGAGCTGGCCTTGAAAACCTCATCGCCACATGCCATCCTGCCTCCCAGGTGCCCCAGCTAGCCCTCGGGGTGGAAGGAGGTCTGTCCCCCTTTAGGTGGGAGCTGCAAGAACTGTCTCCCTCTGAGCCCTGGGCCCTCCAGGACATGCCGTCCAGGCTACACTCCTGGCAGCGCCCAGTGGTGCAGAGACAAACTTGGGCATGGAGAAGCCAAGTCAACCTTTAGAGAAAGGTGTGTGCAAGGAGAAAGGCTGGCCCCCCATGCACCTCAGACTGGTTCTACAGTGAGATCCTGGGACAGGAGAACCAAGGCTGCCCTGGGACCAGGCCTCAGACACTAAAAGACTTAAGAAGTGGAAACAGTGGTTTAGGCCCTGGTGCCCAAGACAGTGAGTAAGGTCACCTGGGATACTGGGCCGCAGAGACACGTTCAGTGTGACGGTTACTGAGTGTGGGCCCTATGCAGCTGGACCTTCAGAGTTTTTAAAGAAGCTGAAAAGTCTGGATTTTCAGTGCAACTTTCCCAATATTTACAAGTCAACAAACGACTTTTTCTTAACACTGAGCAGTCTAATCAGAAAGGCCTGGGGATTGGTCCATGGCTCACGCAAGGTTGCTGCCTGGGCCAGATGGGTCCCTGTGGAAGGTGCAGTGGGGTCTGAGCCAGGTGAGTGAAGGGAGGACCTTGGGACACCAGCTCCACAGCGGGCAGAGCTCAGATGTGCTGCCGTGGCCCTGCGCTTGCTGTGGTGGTCACTGTCATGGGACTAAATGCTGTGTCTGTGGAGCTGTCGGGATCCAAGTCAAAACAAGCAAGTTGCCTTGTGAACATGGGATCAGTCACCAGCCTTGAGTCAAGCTCTTCGGATATATCTGGTCCAGCCGTATCCTCTTGGCAGAGCCAGGCATGCCCTGTGACTAATCCGCAAAGCCTGGGCACCTCTGCAGAGGGGTGGACCCCTCCCAACCAGTGGTTGGTCAAGTCCCAGGTCAAGACTTCTGTGTCTGGTCCAGCCAGTGTGGTTTAGTGGTTGAGCCTCGGCCCAACCACTAAGAGGTCACTGGCTTAATTCCTGGTTAGGGCACATGCCCAGGTTGCAGGCTTGATCCCCGTAGGGGGCGTGCAGGAGGCAGCCAATCAGTGATGTTTCTCTCCCCCTTCCTGTTCTCTCTGTAAAATCAATAAAAACGTAAAAAAAAAGACTTCTTTCTCTGGATGGTGGCTGGTGGGCCCATCCTGGCCGCCGTGACTCGCTCTCCCTTTCAGCGATAACCGTGTTTGAGACGGCGTGGTCTTGCCTTTAACCACAGAGCCCTGTCTTGCGGACCTGAGGCCTTTCTGTCTCCCTGGGTTCATTTGACACTACTCTGCCCTGCTTTATGATATATGAGGGGTTGGGTTCCCAGGAACTGGGGGCCTGGTTTGTCAGATGCTTCACCTTCTACTGAAATCCCAAAATCTCGCTAAAATGGGTCTCTGTTTGGATGTGGAAATTGGGACTCGTTCTCACAGCTAGTGCCTACTCGGAAGCTGGTGCTCACCTGGTTCTCCAGGGCATCTGGGAGTGTGGGGGATGGCAGAGGGGCAGCTGCAGGGGCATCTTTGCAGGGCTGATACTCAGATGCAGAGGTATCTGTCATCCTCCTTTGTGGCTGATGTGACCAGCTCCCTGGCTGGTGCAACACAGCGGTCACAACAGGTGTGGGCAGAGTAGCGCTCCCCTCACGGGGTTAGGTTTCCAGGAACGTGTCTGCCTGCCGAAGACGGCTTGAAAAGAGGCCACCGTGATGCTCCGATGCCTCCATGACTTCAGCCCTACACGCGGACGCAGGGACAGGCACCCACGCACAGACAAGCAGACACGTGCGCATCTTCCTGCCGCTGTGCTTCACCTTGCTGCTGCCCCGCATTCGCGTTGGGTAGACAGCGTGAGTTTCCAGCTGCTGGTCTGATTCCTGGACCTGGAACCCTGGCATCTGTATATGCTGGGTGGGGGAGCACTGCTCTCCTGGGCAGCGGTGAGCATTGCAGCCAACCACCTGCCTCACTTTAATGAATGAAATGAACTTCACAGGCCCTTCCTGTTACTCTCTTCGGCCCCTAATGCTCTCACTTCCCTTCTCGATGAAGTTCATTTTAATTGAAAAGATGGGTGGGATCCTTTTTTTTTTTTTTTTTTTGTACTTTGCCAAATGTCCCTCAGGTGTGCCCCAGGTTTTCCTTACCATACTCACAACTGACCTCATCCCCAGGGAAACCCCATTTTACCTACAAGGGACCCCGTTCCTAAGCCAACTTGGGCCTGTAGCGTTCTAAGCTGCTGCCAAGTTCCCGCATAGTCGCCTCTGCTGTACAGGATAGGATAGCCACTGTGCTGTAGCTGTGAGGGAATTTTAAGAATTAGCCCAGCCAGTTGAGTGTCCACCCATTAACCAAGAGGCCGCCAGTTCAATTTCCAGTCGGGACATACGCCCTGTTGCAGGTTAGATCCCACGTGGGGGGAGCGCAGGAGGCAGCCGATCAATGTTTCTCATCGATGTTTCTATCTATCCCTCTCCCTCTGCAAAAGGAAGGCTCTCTTTCTAAAAAATCAAAAACATTTAAATCTCATCTTGGGGGCTGGGGACAGAGATTTGGGAAGATTTGCTTCCCCCTCCCAGCTCCCATGAACCCACCTGTCCCCGCCTGGGAAAGCGACAAGAGACCCAAGAATGAGTGATGGCACTGCTGGGCCAGATGAGGGAGTAGGTGAGAGGAGGGCGGGCAGGGCACTCCAGAGGCGGCAAGGGGAGGAGTCCGGACACATGAGAGTGGGGGAGGGAGGCAGACACCTGCTCACAATGGCCTCAGGTGACCCCGTTATGGCGAGTTGTAGGCAGGTGTCTGGCACGATCAGAGCTGAAGTTACTAATTCTCACCCGTGTTAATTGAGCTTGCTCTGTGCCAGGCACTGGTTGCTGGTGAGACTGGAGGGAGCAGGCAAGACTTGGGGCAGGGAGGCCGGTCAGAGACTGGTGCCTCCAAGGAAGACCAGGGTGGGGTATCAAGGAGGGAAAAGTTATTGGGCAAAAAGGACAGGAGAAGGGTGGTGCTGAGGGACTGGGACCAGAGGAGGGGCTGCAGGGAGGTGGTCATGCCATCCGCAGCCCCCAGGGCCACACGAGGAGGTGGGAAAAGGGAGTCACCTTGAGACTTGCTGGGTTTGCAGGACCCCTGAGGCATCCGAGGGAAGGGTTGTGGGATGGAGTAGTGATGTGAGAAGAGACCTAAGACGGGACCATGGGTGGGGGCGGGGGGGCATCAGCAGGATGGCCCACAGGAGGTGGCCGGGAACCACTGCGGTACAGGTGGACAGCGGGGTGAGGGGCAGGGGACCAGGTGTGGGCCTGGACATGGGTCGCAGAGTGAGTGGCAGGGGAGGAGGTAGGTGACAGGGAGCACAGGTCCCCCTGGCTGGAGACGCAGAGAGGTGTTGACAAGAGGACTTAGAAGCCTGAGCTGATGGGAATCAGCGGGAGAGGTGAGAGCTGATCAATGGGTTGTGGTTTTTAAGGGGTCAGAAGAGCACGGGCCCTGAGAAGGGAGGGCTAGGCATCATCCATTCACCCAGTGCTAGCAGCCCCTTTTACGTGCAGGTGCCGGTCTGAACGCCAACCTGACCTCCATGGAGACAGGAGGGCCGGGGAAGGGCTGGTGGGCACTGCCTCAGTCCCTTCACAGCCCCCTGGGCAGGGGCGGGGTGGGATGCGGGGACCCAGCAGGACAGACGCGAGCAGGTAAAGGTCACTCAATAGACATTTATTTTGAGGGGATTCACAGGCGATGGTAGCGGAAGAGTTCTTGTCGGCACACAGGGCACGTGTGCTTCACGTCCATTAGGCTGTCCATGCAGAAGGGGAAGAGACAGCAGCCCAGGACACACCTGCAGCCTCGGGAGCAGGGGGCCGGGGCCCAGGCTGAGGTGGGCTGGACTCACCCGTGCTAAGCCAAGCCCGCGTCCCCCAAGCCCGGCCCTGCCCTGCCCCCTCCGCCCGGAGCCGGCCCTCCCCACCCGGCAGGCGCTCAGCTGCGACGGTCAGGGCGCCTACTCACCCGAACATGAAGAGGCTGGTACACAGCACCCAGGTGAGGATCCCCGGGATGGGGGTGGTCGTCGTGATGATGTAGTTCCCGCAGTAGGGACACTGGTACTGTACGGGCATGGCCGAGGCCAGCACAGGCATGCCGCTGTACACAGCTTGGGGGCAGGAAGGGGGAAGGTCAGGCCTCACGCCTCATCCCTCTCCCCAGCACCCACCCCTGGGCAGACCCTGGCATGGCCTGCGCCCTCTGCAGGTGCTCGTGCTCCCCTGAGCAGCCCAGGCTGTCAACATGGGCCCCCGGGCCCCTTGCAGCCCCTTTCCTCCCAACCACTAGCCTTCAGGGCTCAGAGGCCCCCCTCAGTCAGGACACCCTGCCTCCCCGGACCAAGGGACTCGGGGAACTGGGGAGCATCTCTGGGTTTAGACTCAGTTAAGCTTCAATTCAGTGTGTTCCCCAGGACATCCTGCCCACACAGTCCCTTTGGGTTTTCGTTTAACTCGACCAGAGCTGGTTTCTAAACCTGCAGTTAAAAAGCTCCGACTGACACCCTTGGTAACACAGTTGCATTAAAACCAAAGACCGTCCGCCCCTCCAAAACAACAGAAAACCCAAAAACCTTCCTGGTGGTGTTCTGGTCTTTTCCTCTTTCTTGCATTTATACAGAGGGACCAAAAAAGTGTGTTTGGCTCTTTTACACATTGCAGCCATGTCTGCAGCCCTGGGCATGCAGAGAAGGCTGGGCTATGGTTCTGGCTGAATTTATCGTCAGGAAAACCCAGTCTGGGGAGCTCTGGTGTTCTGGACCCAAGGCTCAGGGCCTGGTCTGCGTGGACTGTTCAGAGCCATGAGGAAGGCTTATGACAGACTTTGGCTTCTTCTGGGGCCCAGGGTGGGGTGAGGTGCTGGATTTGGAGAACTGGAGCCTGATGTGTGGGGGTGTAGACACCTGGGTTTGGCAGGGGACTCAGGAAAGAACTACCTATGGCTAGAAGGGGTGACCCACAGGCTCTGATGGCCTTTCCCGCAGCGAGATGCCGGCTTCATTCCGCCCACCGGGGATTTACAACCCCATCCTGCAGCGCTCAGCCTTCAGAGAGTTCCCGAATTCCTTGGCAGGGGCTTAACAATTCCAAAGCCCAGGTCCCACCTGGGGGTCTGCACTCCCCTCATCTGTGGTTGGGGATGTCGTTGCAGAGTAGAGAGCAGGAATTCACTCCACACGCACTTCCTGAGCACCTACTGTGTACCAGCCCCACCCCCACACCTCCCACCAGCGATTTGACATTGGAGGGAAGTGCTCATGGCCATGGGCAAGGTAGCCGTAGGTGGCTGTGGGCGCAGGGAAGGAGGGCTTCACAGAGGAGGGGCTGCTGGGGCGGAGTCTTGGTGAGTGGTCAGGGCTGGGAGAGGAGGCGGCAAGAGCACTCACTTGTGTGGATAACTCGGGGGCCTTGGAAGTGCGCTGGGGGGGGTGCTTGAGTTACTGGAGGTGGAGGGTGAGGCGGCGGAGGCGGCGATGGCCCTTTGGGGGAGAGGAAGGAAAGACACACTCAGATATGAAGGCCCACTGTGTGCCAGGCACTGAGCTAAAAACTTGGTCAGCCTGAGGGAGACACCCATTTTACAGGAGAGCAAGCTGAGGCCTCGAGAAAGGCATCAACTTGCCTGTGGTCGTATAGCTAGTAGATGGAGGAGCTGACAGGCAAACCCGGGCACTTCTGACTCCAGTTGTGCCCTGTGTCCCAGGATGGAAGGCCATCCTGGAGGCAGTGCCAGGGAGTTGAGCATGCATAATTAGCACGGGGCGCTATCATCCTTTTTTAAAAAATCTGAAGCATTTATTTTGTGTCAGACTCTAAATACTTCACATCCCTCACTCCATTTACTCTTGCCAAAACACCAGCGAGGTAGCTATGTGGCATTATTCCAATTTTGCAGATGTGGAGACTAGGCTTTGAGAGGTTAAGTAACATGCGTTAGGTCCCCCAGTAAATAAGTAACATGCCTTAGGTCCCCCAGTAAATAAGTGTCAGAGTCGAGGATGGAACTTGAAGTGCCTGCCTCCAGAGCACAAGCTACTGTGCCGGGCCCCTACCTCTGGTCGGGACAGCTCCAAAAGTGCAGGCCTTCCATCCAGGCCTTCTGGGAGGGACTTTTTGGGTCTGCCTCCAATTCTTCTCAACCTTGGGTCCCTGCTGGCCCTTAAGGGGCTTCTCGCAGTGTGCGGACACCTAGCCCTGTCCCTCATCACCTCCCAGCAGTCAGATCTTGGCCAGCCCTCGGGGACCAGGATGCAGGTGGAAGGCTGTTTGGCCAAGAAATTCTGGGATCCTGGATCCCCAGTGTGTCTGAGAGAGGGGATGATGGGAGCCCTGTTATTTTAACGGCAGTGTGGGTGATGGATGGTGAGTTCGTGTGTTTCGTCAGGAACCATACGGACACTTTGCACGGGAACCTGACCCTCTCAGGAAAGGAGTCTCGTGATTTGAGGGGGGGGCCTGGGTTCTCCCCACCCAAGGCCTTTCCCCAGAGTAGGAGCAACCAGGAAACTGCCCCCTCCCACACAGTCTAGGAAGAGATTTCATACCTACCTGGTGCCCCAGCAGCCCCCCCAGGGGCTGGTCTTCATACCCATTTTACAGATGACAAAACTGAAGATCAGAAATTAAGTACCTGGCCCCCGGCTGCCAGCTAGAAAGTCCTGATCTGTTGCTGAGTTAGCAACTGCCCAGCCCTGTCAGTCATTTTTTACCTTCTCAAACATTTTTTAGATGAGAAGGCAGATTCAAAGGGATGCTGTGACTTACCCAAGCTCCCATCAGCTTGGCCAGAACCCCCTCCCCACCACCCCATGGGTTCCAGTGTCTCTGGCCACACGGGGGGAGGCCAGGGGAGAGGAGGGCAGGTCATACCTGACATGGGGGCGTCATTAGCTTTGTCCCACGCCTTTCTTGTGACACTTTAGAAGAGGGCACAGGATGTTGAAGGCCCCACTTTGTCCCCACTGGGTCACATGGTCCCGGGTTGGTGGGGGACAGCAGGACTTTGGGGGTATGTGAGGACTGGAATCAGCCCCCAGCTCAGCAAGGGGACCCAGTCGTCTCTCCTGCTTCCCGGGCCCCACCCTCAGCATGTCCCTGGCCTCTCCCAGCTGGACACCTGAATGGGGCACTCTCACCCTGGGAGCGGTTCCATCTTGAGTCCTTGGGGGTCCTTTGTTCCAGCAATGGTATCCGAGCAGGATCGGGTTCCAAGTTCTGAGCGGCCAAGCTCTTGTCTTTAGAAGTCTTCATTGTGGCCTGGTGGCCCACGGACAGAAGAGCAGGCCCCCTCCAGCGCCTCTTGCTGGGCCTGGCTCAGGTGGCACAGCCATTGTGATTCTGTGTCCTCACAATGGCCTGAGGGGTGGGGAGCATCCTGTCCCCGGCAGGAGGGGTGGGGCCGCCCAGGTGCCTCAGGGAAGAACCTCTGAGGATGGCCCTTCGCTCGTCCACTGCCCCATGCTGCGGGCAGGCGGGAAAACCGACCTGGAGCCTTCAGATAGGAATCTGCTCAGAGCTAGTGATTCTGCTTTGGGGAGTTTATCCTGCTCTATGCAAAGATCTAGCGGTGAGGATGTGCGTGCCGTCTCATTTGTAGGTAGGTGTATATCCATACACACATGTATACGTGTATACACATACATTAAATACATACACACGTCTATATATGTACAGGCAGGCGAACACATATATGCATACACATGTATATACGCGTACACACATATGTGTACCTGGACTACAGGTGTATACCCGCATTTATATGTGTATGTATCACAAGTTCAACGGCCTCTCCTGCTTGTTTCGCTGTGTGAGTTTGGGCAAGGTCCTCACTTTCTCTGCCTTACTCATCTGTAAAATGGGGGGAATAATAGCTACCTTATAGGGTGGTTATGAGATGAAATGCCATAAGCCAGGTAAAGGGTTTAGCCGGGTGCGATGTGAGGTGATTCGTGGCCTCAATGGCCCAGAATAGATGCCCCCAGTTGCAGAGGGCCGGCTGGGTGCCCCAGCGGGGGTGGCAGCCAGGACCTGTGTGTGCAAAGGCGCCACGATGCCGCCAACACCGGGAACACCCGGGACACCTGCCGGCTGTCAGGCTGGCGGCAGCCAGGAGTTCGGCGAGTCCAGGGGGGGGGGGGGGGGGGAAGGGGACTTGGTGACCTCCAGCAGAGCTACAGATGTGGGACCTGTTGACCCAGCAGTGCTCTTTCTAGAAATCCGTCCCCAAGATAGACTGGCAAAACCGTCAAATGACGCAAGCACAAGGCTATTCAAGACAGCAGCAAAAACTAGGCACAGGCCAAATGTCTGTCTGTCTAGCTACTCTTCAGCTACCAAAAATACAGGGAGGGAGGGAGGGGAGGGGGGAGAGGAGCGATGGAGTGGGGGGCATAGGGAGAGGAAGGAGGGAAAAGAGAAAAGAGGAAAATCCATATATTACTATGACGTAGGCTCTCCAGGATATAGTAAGAAAAACAAACAATGATTATGTGTGTGTGTGTGTGTGTGTCACTATTTTCTGTATAAGGAAACAGGGAACTATATAATTTCCAAGAAGAAATAAAAGAAAGATTAATTTTAAAAAACGCTCAAAGTGGTTGACGTTAAGACGGGTGAAAACAGGCCCTCTCTAAATATACTTTACTGGTTTGACGCTGGAACCATATTGTTATTTTTTCTAATTACAAAAGAAATATGTAAAAAAGGAAAAAAAGCAGCACTGAGAAACAGCGCCCAAAACCAAACAAATGTGACTATATCTCAAGATGTCTCACAGGGAACACAAAGCACAGCCATAAAAGGAAAACCTGAAAAAACGACTTCAGAGCTGAGAGTGCCAGCTCCTTGAAGGACACCACAGCCTGGCTGATGTGGCTCAGTGGTTGAGGTTCGACCTATGAACCAGGAGGCCACCGTTTGATTCCTGGTCAGGGCAAATGCCCGGGTTGCGGGCTTGGGCCCCAGTGGGGGCGTGCAGGAGGCAGCCGATCAATGACTCTCTCATCAGTGATGTTTCTCTCTCTCCCTCTCCCTTCCTCTCTCTGAAATCAATAAAAACATATTTTAAAAAAGAAGACAACACCATAGATAAAAGGCAAGGAAGAAAATATTTGCAGTCTATATGTATGACAAAGCACAGGTATCCAGAATATAAAGGACCTCCTTTCACTCAATAATAGTTATTTTTAAAATGCAATATTAAAAGTGGGCAAGAGACCTGAAAAGACACTTCACAAAAGAAAACATAGGGCCTTTCTCGCTCCCTGGCTGTCTTTGTGGCTGCGCTTGGTTGGGGGCCGTCCCGCACCTAAGGCAGGAAGACGGTGGCTGCAAAGAAGATGAAAAAAGTTGCTGGAGTCGATCAACTCTGGGCTCCAGCTGGTTATGAAAAGTGGGAAACACATGCTGGGCTGCAAGCAGACTCTGAAGATGACCAGACAAGGCAAAGCGAAAGTGGTCACCCTGGCCAGCAACTGGCCAGCCTTGAGGAAATCTGAAATAGAGACTAGGCCCTGTTGGCCAAGCCTGCTGTGCATCACTACAGTGGCAACGATACTGCACTGGGCACAGCGTGTGGAAAATACTAGAGTATGCACGCGGCTATCATTGACCCGGGTGATTCTGATGTCGTTAGAAGCACGCCAGAACAGACTGGTGAAAAGTAAATCCTGGGACATTTTTCTTTAATAAAATTGGGCCAGAGCTTGGTTTAAAAACTCAAAAAATAAAAATGAAAAAATAAAACATAGGAATGGACAAGATACCAAAAAAAAAAAAAAAAAAAAAAGGCCGCCAGTACCACTGGTTTAAATTTCAAAAAACAGACAGTCCTGCCCTGGCCGGTTTGGTTCAGTGGTTAGAGCATCGGCCTGCAGACTGAAGGGTCCCAGGTTCAATTCCGGCCAAGAGCACCTACCTCAGTCACAGGCTCAATTCCTGGCCCTGGCTGCCTGCAGGAGGCAACCAGTTGATGTGTCTCTCAGACACTGATGTCTTTCTCTCTCTCCCATCCACTCTTCTGAAAAAGCAATGGGGGAAAAAATATCCTTGGGTGAGGATTAAAAAAAAAAAAACGGACAGTCTCAAGTGTTGACAGAATGTGAACCAACTAGCACCTCATACACTGTGGGTGTGAGTGTAAAATGGTGCATTGCTTTGGAAAACGGGCAGATCCTTATAAAGGCAAACATTCGCTCACCTGTGCCCAGTAACTCTACTCCCAGATTTTTACCCAGGAGAAATAAAAACATATGTTCAAAAAGAGACCCATATGAGAAAATTCATAATAGCCAAAATGTAGAAATATTTGAAAAAATTGAGAAAAATTTAGCCAAATATTTGTCAACAGGTGAATGAATAAGCAGATTGTGCATATTTATACCAAGGATTACTGTGCAGCAATAAAAACAGCCAATTATTGATGCACTCAGCAAGATGACTATATCTCAAAAAATGATTTCGAGCAAAAGAAACCTGACCTGAAAGACTACATCTTCTGTGAGTCTATTTATTTGAAATTCTAACACAGGCTAAGCTGTGCGGCCTGGTCAAGGCCAAGGTACCACCTGCGAAGGGGGAGAATCAGTGCGCAGGCAGATGTGGCCGGTGTGGCAAGTGCCCCTCACATCACAGGCGCCGTAGGTTTGTGAGCTTTAAAAGTTTTTCAGCTGAAGGAGAAAAAAAGGGTCTTGAGGAAGCCCTTTCCTAATTCCCACAAAGGCACTGTCTTCCTGGAAAAATGAACCGCCTGGCTCCAGCGGCACCCCCCTCAGCTGACCCTCCGACCTCCTCTCCAGCTCCTTACCAGCGCCCGTGGCCTCCACGCCAGTGTATGTATTGGTGTCTGAGACTTGGTGCCTACTGCTTCCCCCAGCCCGGACATGGAGGGGGTGCTCAATAAATACAGGCTCAGTGTGTGAATGAATGAATGAATGAATGAATGAATGAATGAATGAATGAATGAATGAATGAATGAATGAATGAATGAATGAATGAATGAATGAGTGAATGAGCTGCATGACCCATGCATCACAGCCCACCCCATTTAGCTTCAAATCCCCTGGATATCACACCCCAGGACCCGAGGCCCTTGTATAGACTTGGGGTTACACATCTTGGGATGGGGTTGGCGACTGCCCACTTTGGAGATTTGTAGGACAACGGTCCTCCTAACCCATGGCTGGGGTCCTGGCTGCCGCGCCTGAATGGGACACTCGGAGGGTAAATCAATGCAGTGGCTGATGGACAATGTGCTTGGGCCGCCGGCCATACTGCAAATGGCCACCAGAGGGCAGCACCAGGCTGCACTAGTCAGCCTACCCTCAGGCCTTGGGGTCTGCTGGGCTGAGAGGTCCCCATCTGGGGCGGGGATCAGGCAGCTCCTGCCACCCTCCCTTTAAGGGTGTCCTCACCCTATCTTGGGGCTGAGGACTCCTGTCCCACCCTGTCTCCTGACCCTGTTTTGGTTTGTTTTGAATCCCCCAAATAAGGCTTGGTGTAGAAGAGAAAGAAGGTGGTCCAAGCATGGGCTCTGTCACTCCCAGCTGCATGACACTAGGCAGGCCTCAGTTTCCTCCTCTGCACAATGGATCTAATAATAACAATCCTTCCTTCTAAGAATGTTGTGAAAATTCAGTGAGAATGACCTTGCTTGCTGATCCTTCACACATGCCTACTTTCTGTTCCGTCCATCCTGCCCCCGGGCATTTGCAGCTGCTGTTCCTGTGCTGAGAATGCTTTTTCCCAAGATACCCCATGGTTTATTTTCATCGTCAAACTCAGCTCACATGCCACCCCTCCTGGAGGGCTGCCGTAGGTCCTTGGCAAGAGGAGCCAGCCACACTCGACCATACCACCTGGTTCAGTTTTAACAGTTACCTCTGTCTGGAATTAACTGGTTCAGGTATTTAGTTTACTCAGTTATTGTCCATTATCCTTAAAACATCAGTTCCATGAGGAAAGGATCCTCATCGATTTTGTTCGCAGCTCTCTCCCCAGTACCTAGCACAGTGCCTGGGACATAGAAGATACTCCAATAGAGATTTGTTGAGTGAATGATGAAGGACAGAAATCCATATGAAGTGCTTAGTCCTGTGCCTGGCATGTAGAAAGCTTGCAATGAGTTAGCAATTAGCAATAGTAACAATCATAATAAATTAAATAAGCATAGTCATGAGAGCCAGGGTAGGGGGCAGGCCATCCTGGAAATGGAATGAGCCTGGAGTTTGGCAGCCCCTCTGCTTCTCTCCTGCTGTGTGACCCTGGGCACCTCACTCACCCTCTCTGGGCTGTTTTCTTCTCGAGAGATAAGGAAGACTCTGAAGCCGGGCTGCTTAAGGGGAAAATGAGATGGGACATTATTTTCTTCCTGCTCATCCTCTCTTCCCAGAAAGGCCCGCCCCCAGGGAGGCGATACATGAGGAAGGATGAACTGTAACTGTAATTGTTGGGCAGGATGTGGGAAGGGGGGCTGGGTTGTTGAAGGGCCTGGGCTTTCCCCAGAGCCCGCCCTCCCTCCCTTCTTCCTGCCCACCAGTGAGGTTCCATCTGTTCCAGGTGCATGGGAGCCGAGAGCCCCGGGTAGGGAGCTGCTGGGCCCCACGGGGCGTCCCCTAAGCCTCTGGGTGGAATCTCCAGCTCTGCCACCGCCCTGCTTTCCCTTCCTCCCAGCTTGCGGTTAGCTGGGAGCGGGAGGTGGGGAGGCATGCAGGCTGCTGGAGGCACCCCACCCCAAGGCCACTGCTTCTCGCAGAGGGAGTGCAGGGAGTTCTCACTTCCTGGGCACCGGAGGAGGCCCTCTGCCCGGAGAGCAGGCACCGCAGGTGGGGAGGGTGACAGTTACCTCTTCCCTGGCAGCTGCCGGCCATCCCCTGCCCTCAGGAGTCTCTGACAGCGCCCACTCCCCCAGGCCTGCCTGGAGGGCGAGGGACAGTTTCTAGCCTGAGAAAGCTCTTGGGGTCTGGGAGGAACCCAGGAAGCCGTGCGATGGGGGCTGTGGTTACGCATATTTCCATCTGTGGTGTTTGCATGGGGTGGGTACATGTGTGAGGAGATGCATGTGTGTCCTGTCTGCTCAGGTACGTGTGTCCATGAGTATCTGTGTGGGCTGTTCATGTGTGATGTAGGTATGCATGCCGAAGTACTTGTGTGTGTGTGTCCGTGCAACCTGTGGGCTGTGTCCGTGTCAGTGTGGGAGGGGTGTGCGGAGGGGGTATCTGGGTGTAGTTGTGCTCACAGGGTGGGCTCCTGAGCCCATCTTTTCTCCGCTTCAGCCAGCTGCCCCTGGACCTCACCCTGCGCAGGTTCCAGCTCACGAGCTGCCCAGAGGGGGTCAACCCAGGCGGAGCAGGGCAGGGGGCGGGACGCCCCCTTCCACAGGCCCAGGATGAAGTCTTCAGCTCCTTCTCAGCTGTAGGCTCTTCCAGCGCCATTTTGCAGAAGGGGAAACTGAGTCTTACACCTGGACCCTCATCGGCGACAGGCCCTTG
The DNA here is from genome assembly GCF_054644295.1 of Miniopterus natalensis. NCBI lineage: Eukaryota > Metazoa > Chordata > Mammalia > Chiroptera > Miniopteridae > Miniopterus > Miniopterus natalensis. The sequence continues at coordinate 88,321,772 of NC_142083.1, forward strand.
TTTCTTCAACATGAGCACCTACTATGTGTTGGGCATAGGAAACCAAGCAAGGCAGACAAGGTGCCTGCCCCGGGGAGCTCACATTTTAGCGGGGGAAGCAGACGCCAGACACGGTCTTACAGGGAGAGGGGTGAAATGATGACCTGGCCGGGGGATGGATGGGACATACTGGTTGGAGGGGCACCACCTTTATCCAGGGTGGGCAGAGGGCCCCCTAATTTGGTGTAATGACCAGAAAGAGGCATCCTGGGAAGAGTCCCCCAGATCTGATGTCGGCGGAGTCTAGTCACTCGCCATCTGTCCTCAGAGCCTGCACCAACTAGCTCAACACAGCAGGATGGGCCCCTCCTCACCCCACTCACCAAAATACGTCCCAGAAACATACAGTGGCTTCTCAAAATGATGAAAGAATTAGAAGGAAACAGGAGGCGCCGCAGGATAGCTGTCTGACCCTAGGGGCAGGAACTGGACAGTAACGGGTGGTGCAGGTGGGCCTGCTGTGGGCGCTGGGGGACGATTTCGGCGTGGGTTTGCCCACGGAAACACGGTGGGGATGCTGATCGTGGGGGAGCCTGTGCTTGCGTGGGGCAGGGGGCGAGTTCTAGGAAGTGTTCCACTGACTGCAGGGAGGGGTGTGGAAGCTGTTCATATGTGGGTGATTCTTAAGTAAGACTGCCCAACACTGCATCACCTCCATAACCATGGTCTCCTGTCCTCCATGCTGGGAGTGCCCCAGAGTCATCTGGATGACTCCAGAGGCCCTACCACATTCCCCAAACAGCCCCTTAGGGATGGTGGCACCTCCCTAAGCTGGGAGGGAGAATAAGAGGTGGCCTTCAATTATGTTGATCCCCTGCCAGGGATCCCCACCCCCATCAAGAGTCCACTTGGCATTTCCTACAGGAAGCCCTCCTGGAAATCCTGGGGTAGGACCAATTCACTCCTGTTCCCCAGCTCAGCATTTCTGTGTGTTTGGAGAAGATGAAGGGACTCTGCGGGGCTGGGCACTGGAGAAATGCTAAGGCCAACAGACAGCGTTATGTGTTCCCAGTTACGGTCTACTGGGAGGCAGAAAATCAACCGGTAGGCAAAACAATGAGAGGTCTAGATGAGAACTCTAAGGGGAGCCCAGAGAGTGGTGGGGCTCCTCTAGAGAACAGTGTTGAGACTTGCAAGATGAGCAGATTTCTTTTGCCTCTCCCCACTAAGTAAGTGTGCTGATGTGTGATGGCTGGCGCTCCAGCAGCTGTTTTGGCCCATAAGACAACTCTGAGGCTAGAAGGATGGTGGAGCAAGAAATATAGGAGATAGCCAAGACTTTGAGGACTACAGACCTGCTGTATCAACAGAGACATATCAACTCCAGTCTCCTTTTACACAACAGAGACATAAACCTCCAACTTGCATAAACTTTTTTTTTTTTAAATATCTTTATTGATTTCAGAGAGAGGAAAGGAGAGGGAGAGAGAGATAGAAACATCAATGATGACAGAGTCATTGATGGGCTGCCTCCTGCACGCTCCCAGCTGGGGATCGAAACTGCAACCTGGGCATGTGCCCTGACCGGGAATCGAACCCCGATCGCCTGGATCCTAGGTTGATGCTCAAACGCTGAGCCACGCCCAGCCGGGCTGCATAAACTTCTTATTGGAATTTTCTTATACACAGTTAAGCCAGACCTGAAGTGTTACAGCAGAAGAGTTGGGATTTTATTTAAACAGCAATAAGGAGTCACTGAAGGGTTTTGAGCACAGGAGGGACATAGTGAAAAAAATTCTTCCCTCCCTCCCTTCCTCACTCCCTCCTTTCTTCTTTCTTTTTTTTCTCTTTTTAAAGAGTCTCTTCTTGACCAAACTTTAGGCAGGCTCCTCTGAGCCCTCTGCTTGACTGGGCTTGACCACGGGCTCCTGTCTTTGTCCTTGTAGAGTCCAGTTTTAGCAAGAATCCTGTCAAATTGGGGTTTTGGGCAGAATCCTTCACCCTCAATACCTGATCACCCTCGATATTTAACCAAATCCCTCATCTCCCCCCCCAGGTGATGTTTGATCACCCTGGCCTGCCTTCTGCAAGAATCCTGTGAGGCCAATTTAACCAGCTGTTTCCTCTTAGTAATCCCCCTCTCCCCACTGCTCCTTGGGTATCAATTCCCACTTTTCCTTGTTGTATTTGGAGTTGAGTGCCATCTCTCTTCCTGACTGCAAAACCTCATGCAGTGCTCCCTATACCTATCGAGATAGCCCTGAATAAAGTCTGCCTTACCGTTTTAATAAGCAGCATGAGTATTTTTTTCTTTAAAAATGATTGGATTTTGAAAGATCGTTCTGGCTGCTGCACAGAAAATTGGAGTGTGGGCATAAAATTAGGGGGAGGCTCAAGGGATGGGTGGAGGCCACTGCTCCTGGTGAGACAGTAGCGGAAAGTCACGGTGAGAGGAAATTGGGACAGGTTGATGACACTTCACAGGAAGAAGTCTCTATTTCATCCCTGCTTTAAGCCCCTACCTGGCTGCCATCACTCTTAATGATGAAGCTCCCTAGTACAGACCCATATAATTAGCCCATTCTGGCAACTGTCATCTCATTCCACACGACCACTCACCTCAGGGCCTTTGCACATGCTCTGTGTACCCTCACTTGGGAATGTCCTTTCCTTTAATTCCTGATCTTCTGGAAGATCTCAGGTGAATTAGCACTTTCCAGAGTAGCCTCTACTGGCTCCTCCAGTGTGGTGATTGTCTCTTATGTGGGTACAATGGGATTTTATACTATTGTGTAACTACTGGTTAACCATCTGCCTCCCCTAAGAGTGTAATACTCTAAGGTGCAGGGCCAATGTGAGTTTTATTTAGTCCAGAGCTTGGAACAGAGCTCACGAGCAATATTTCAGAGCTCATGTGCAGTATTTGTCAGATGACTGGCTGACTGGCTGATTGGTCATTATTGGACAGAAAATTTAGGCCTGATCTCTTCATTAGGTGTTGGCTCAAAGTCCTGCTACTACTGGGCAAGTGCTATTTGATGGGGCCAACATCGTGGACCAATGTCACTGGCTGTAGGAGGCTTAAACCATGGCAGTTTGGGAGAGAACTCTTCCCTGAGACCAGTGTTGTCTGACGGGCCTCAGGGTGGGACGCTCACTGGGCTATGCAGGCTTATCCAGCCAACCACACGACATCCTGGTTATTGGTGATGGGTTATCGACCTGTCTGCAACCTCACCAGGCTGCAGCTCCTCTGGGGTGGGGACTGGGTGGGCACTTTTTATTTCTGGGTGCTCAGTGCCCAACCCAGAGAATGACTGCAAACTGGAACTGCACCAGACTAGGGTGTGAGATTCTGAGAGGCTTCAATTAGTTGAGAAGTTGAGAAGGGATTTGGGGGTAGAAGGAAGAAAAAGGGGCAGCCTTAGTCTCTTCTGGTTGCCATAACAAAATACCACAGACTGGGCAGCTTAAACAACAGAAGTGTATTTCTCACAGTTCTGGAGGCTGAGAAATCCAAGATCCCGGGGCTGGCCCACTTGGTTCCTGGGGGGGGGCTCTTCCCGGCTTGTAGCCAGCTGTCTTCTCACTTTTTCTTCAATGGTCCGCGTGCTCGGAGGCGAGGGGGAGAGGGAGACGAGCGGCAGGCAGAGCTGGTGGGCTCCTGCAGAGACCCCGGTCCACCCCCGCTCCGGCCCCGTGGTCCCAGGGCAGGTACAGGCTACCTCCCCCTCCCCGGCCTCCACTCACCGACTGCGTCTGGGCTCAGGGCCGGACTCGCGTTCAGGGGCGCCCCAGCTTGCCGTGTTTAGGGTAGGTCACCGCCCTCTCTGCGCTTCAGTTTCGTCTCCTGTAAAATGACAGTAACGTCATTCACCTCCGGAGACTGAGGGCTCGCGGAGTGGAAATTAAGAATGAAATGAACCAAAACAACCATAAAAGAAAACAAGATCCACAGCTCCCCCTCGTTTCCTTTCTTTGCAGTTTCTTTGTTTTCCTTTCCTCCCCCTTTCCCTCCCTCCCGTTCCTGGCTAGTTCCCCTTCTGCCCCCCTGCACCCCTCCGGGGCATCCCTTCACCGCTGTCCTGCAGCGCCCCGGGCCCGTCCGGATTCTGGCGCGAAGGTCCGTCCGGAGCCGTCCCGGGTGGATGAGCCGAGGGACCCGCACGGGCGCGAAGGCCGGATTCTCCACTTCTCAGGGCAGCTTTCGGACCGTGGGTGCAGCTCAGGCGGGCACAGCTCAGGCGGGCACTGCCGCCCCCCCACCCGGGCCCGGGGCCTGGCCCCCTGGAGCGTGCGCCCCGCGCTCCCGCCCGCCGCGCGCGGGTACACAAAGGTCCCCCGAAGCCGCCCCGCGCGCCCCCCCGTCCCGCCCCGCCGCCCCAGGCCCGGCGCCATTGGCTGGACGCCCCGGGGGCGGGGCCTCGGCCGCCCCGCCCCGCCCACGCCCCCTCCCCAATGTAGCTCCGGCAGTCGGAGCCTGGCGGCTGGCGGAGCGCGGCGGATCCCCAGGTAGGGCCCTTCCCCCGGGACCCCAGGAGGGTGTGGCGGGGTGCCCGCGACCGGAGCCCCGAAGCTGCCGCGACGGGACCTCGGCCTCCCCCGCGCCACTGCTGCCCCTCAGCCCCCCGTGGCAGGGTCCTCGGGCCCGCCGGCAGGGGGCTCCGGCGGGGACTCCCCGGGCTCCTAGGAAACCTGCCGCCGCCCAGGCCTGTCTGGGGAGAGGAGTTCCTCACCCCAGCGGAAGGGTGGGTGTGGCAGCCGCTGGAGGCGTCGGGAGCGGGCGTCGGGAGCACTTCCCCCGGCCACCTGTTTTCGGTTTGCAGGGAAGCCTCGCCTCGCCCCTTGTCCCCTCCCCTCCCTTTCCCGGAGCGCGGATGGGGTGGCCCGCGGTGCGCTGGGCGGGCGGGGGACGCCGCTCGGGGAGTGGAGCCGGCCGCGCACTTGTGGGCTCGCGGCGGGACCTCGGCCCGGCCCCGCGGGGAGGTGGGGGAGCCGCCTGGCGCCGCGCGATTGGCTGCCTCGGGGGGGGGGGATCTCCGGGCGCTCGCGGGCTGTGTTTGCGCCCGGATGGGGGGCCCCTAGGCGGAGCCGAAAACTTCACCCGCGTCCGCAGCCTCCCGCCCCTCTGGCCTAGCTGGCCGCGCGTGTGCAGGCCGGAAGTGAACTCTTCTTTTTGGACTTTTAAAAAGGAAGCCCCTGACCCCCGCCGCCTTTCTGGGGTTGAACTGGATGTGTGTGGGGTGGGGGGAGCGCAGGTCAGCCCGCCCGAGGCAGGGCCTCCGTTCTCATGGGGGGATCTAATGGCAACCCGGGAGGCCTCTCGGAGCCTCAGTTTCCCCTTTCGTAGACTGGGGATGTAATTTTTCCTACCCTAACCCGACGTGTGAGAATAAAAGGAGATGGTTGACCCAGCGCCAGAAGAAAGGTTAGCGACTGTTAACATTTTTTACTTGCTGTTTTGATATTTCTGTCTCTTGGCTCCCAGTCTTGCTCCTCCAATCCCTTCGCCAGGGGAAACTTGTAAAAACAATCGGTTCAAAGAAACCCCAGGCCTAAGGTCGTCCACTGACGTCCCCATTGCCGTCTAAGCCCCACACTTCTCAGCAGAGCTTTCTGTTGTCTTCCGCCTGGGTCTTTCCCACTTCTCTCCGTCGCCTGCACCCCTCCCCCTGGGCCTTTGCCCCTGCAGGTCCCTCTGCCAGGAATGACTTCCCCACTCCTGAAGTGATCTGCCCCCTCCTCCAGGCCAGGGGCCTCCCTGCCTCTGCTGCTCCCCTACTCCCCCTGGGTTCTCAGTGCTGGCCTGTCTTCCCTCCCCCTCCCCCCCCCCCCAACTGGCCCAGGGTCAGGGAACCAGGGTTGAGGAAATCCTGGGGGCGTGTGCCTGGGATCTGGGGGTAGGGTTGAGGGTGGGTTCCCTTGGGAGGGGATCTTTTCTTCTTTGTCCTGATTAATGGCAGAGTCAGGGCATTTGGTTTGTGTCCCATCAGCAGGGACAGGAATGGGAGGGGTCATTCCAGAAGGCCCTGTGTCTTGATAGTTCCACCATAAGCGGCTCAACTATTGTTGGCCCAGCCCATTGTAGTCGTGGCCCCCGCCACCACACCAAGTCTGCACAATGTCCCTGGGTGGCTGCCACTGTTACTGTCCCATTTGACAGATGAGGAAGCTGAGGTGTGAAGCAGTGAGGTCGCTTGCCAGGGTTCACAGAGGAAGTGAAACTCAGGCCTGCTGCCAGGGCCAGGGAGGCAAGGATGGAATGAACACCCGAGTACTTGCAGGGGGTGTGTGCTGGAGGTGCAGTCGGCTTCTAGTTACCGGTAAGGGCTTGAGCTCTCCCAGAAGGGGCTGTCACGGCTGAGCTGGGCCGAGGTGGGTCCCAGGTGGTCAGGGAGCTGGGTGACAGTCTCTGGGAGGGCAGGGCCGGAGTGCTAATGGTGGGGGAGTCAGGTCAGGCCGCAGTGCCGGAGGGCCTGCCTCTGGTTCCCGGCACACTGTCCTGGGGTTTCTGACCTCTTCCCAGCACTTGGGTCCCAAGGGCAGGCCAGCGGTTTCCAGCTGGGCCTGGGATGAGGCTCAGCGGTTTGCATCCACCCCCAGACGCCAGTGCTGGGGCTGCCCCCTCCTGCCCTGTTTGTATTTTTTTCTGTATTGCCACATCCTCCCCCTCCCCTTGACTCTTCCTTCATTCCCCCCCCCCCATTTGACTCCCCCATCTGGCTACCCTTGACTCCCCACACCCCACTGCTCCTTTTTCCTCCCTTCCCCTCCTTCCCCTCCTCCACCCCCTCAACCTTGACTCTCCCTCCCCCTGAACCAGGATCTCTCTGGAACAAAGGAGGGGAATGGGGCTCATTGTGGGCCTCTCTGGCTTCCTGGGCCCCCTCTGTCCTGTCTCAGCTGACTCACCCCTCTAGGCCTGCAAGCTCTCAGTTCTGCCAGGCTGGGCCTCAGCTGGGCTGGAGGTGTGGAAGAAAGGAGAGAGAGGTCAGTGTGTCTCTGCCTCAGTTTACAGACCAGGATCCCAGGTACACCAGGGTAAATTTATGACTTACCTAGAGCCTCCACAGCCCCCACCCTGTTTCCCTTCCATCCTCTTACACTGGCTGATAGGGGACCAAGTCCCTTAACCCACCCCAGCTCTGTGTGGCTCTGTGTTCTGTGGTCCAGTAGCATCTGCCTTCCTGGGGGGCCCTTAGAGATGCAGATTCTCAGGCCTCAGCCTCCAACCTTCAGAATCAGAATGAGCATTTTATCACCATCCCCAAAGATTCATGGGTTGACTAAAGTGTGAGGAATGCTGGTTTAAACCTGTCAGTGCCTTAGTTTTCTTATCTGTAAAATGGGGATGATAAAAGTGCCTCTCCTGTGGGGCTGATGTAGGGATGAATTGAGTTAATGTGTGTAAATGCCAGCACAGAACCTGACATAGAAGTTGGTGGACAGTAGAAAGAACACCTTCACTGCCCTGTCCCCCATGACTGGTTCTCCAGTGCCCTGTCTCCTTCCCTTTGTGTGGGCTAGTACTCACCTCACCTGCCAGCAGTAGCCTGGCCCTGGGGTGGGAAGTGTCTGAACATGGTGCCCAGCCCTCACCTTGCTAGCCAGAAACCCAGGGAAAGCTTGAGACACCCCCCTTTTCAGAGTGGGGAGCTTAGATATTTAAAAAAAATAGGCTTGGTGAAGTTTGGCTTTGATGAGAACCATGCTGAGAATGAAGCTCCCAATTTGAACCCAGATCTTGTTCACCTGTCTTTGTGCTCTCAAGGATCTGAAAGCTACCAAGAATGGATCCTTGTGAAATGAACTGCAAAATCCAGTGTAAATGACTGACAGCACTACTGCCAAGGCTCTCCTCCCTGCAGAAAGCAGCTGGCTCCTTGGCTCAAGACAGACTTTTCCTTTATGTGGCTGGTGGCTTTTAGGCTGAGAGGGCAGGAGGGGGGTTAATAAGAGATTTGCAGGATTGGATCTCCAGCCCCCAGATATGTGGGTGGGTCAAGGAGGCGCCTGGTGCCCGGTGGAACTCTCATAACCTTCCAGGAGGGACTGCGTGGCCTGTGGAAAATTCCCAGGCTATTTTGGGATGAGGCCCCCTTCTCTGCCCTTTCCCAGGGTAAAGGCCCTGGTGACCCACCCTTCCCTGGGGACAGGCAGGGTGGGAGTGGTTTCCTGGCTTCCCCACCTTTAGGCCCTGGGTCTCCTCTCCTGGCTGGGCACTCTTCAGAACCTAGGGGTGCCGACTGGTTAAGAGGGATAATGGCCAGCTGCTCATCTGAGACCACCTGCTTTAAAAATACAGCCCTTTACGCACACTCCCCTCCCCTGCTTGCTTTTCCTCCATAGCTTTTCCACTGTCGGATGTACTGTGTATTTCACCAGTTTATTTACTAGATGTGGGACGCGGGCAGGTTACTTGATACTTTGTGTGTCAGTTTTCGCATCAGTGAAATGGGGATGAAATGAGATGGGAAGTGCTGAGAACACTGCCGGCCCATTCTCTGTTCTCGTAGTCCTGGTGGTTGTGGGTCCCCCCTTCCTGCACATAAGCTACCTGAGGGCAGGAATCTTGCTGTCCCGAGTTCCATTCCTGTACATGGTGGGTGCCCAGTAACTCTCATTTGAACAGGAGGCAACATTCTTCAAGGTCTTCTGGTGCCAGTGTGGGCACCCGGTGTGCTTGGGGGCAGGGTGCGGCCCACCTAGCCCACTGGTGTGCACACACTGGCAGCGACAAGCCTGGGCCACAAGCCAGCACATGCACACTTGTATGCATGTGTTCAGATGCGCAGATGGCTCCAGAGTCATGTGTGAGCACACATACCTGTGCATACACACACACCACCCACGTGCAGAGTCACACACACCCATAGAGTCATGTGCACACACAGACACACATATACGCACATGTTCACAGACACATGCGTGCACAGTGCAGCAACTGTGACATGCCTTGGGCGTGATATTTGGCCTGAGTTTGCTGTAGGCCAGAGGCCCGTCCCAGGTGTGGCCTAGAGCCTCCTGCCGGCCTGAGCTTCCCGCACCTGTTTCCAAACTCCTCCCGGCTGCGGGCGTTGGGGGCGGGGCTAGTCGCGGAGGGCGGGGCTGCCGCCTCCAGGGAGGCCCTGAGGCCGCCCCTGGTGTTGCTGGGAGAGCAGCTGCCCGCTGGGAAGCCTGGACCACGCTGGTGGGTGGGGCTGGGTTGCTGTACTCCCCTCCATCTGTGTGTGTTGGGGGGCAGCAACAGGGCCCCAGAGCTGGCCCTTGGGTGACTGGCCAACCCCTCCCCCAGCTGTTTTCCTGACAGCTGGACTTTGACCTTGACTGAGGCCTCCCCTACACAGAGGCCATTCTCTCCTCCTCCCCCTCCCTACCAGGCCCATGGGGGGCGATGGCCCTGGGCCAGTCCTGCTCCAGCTGCCGCAGCTGCTCTTCAGCTCCGAGAGGCCAGCAGGGAGGTGGTGATTAAGGTTCCTGGGTCTCCCAGGCTGGACTTCCCACCCTCCCTCCCCAAGTCACGGGTGCTTCCAGTGCCTCAGTTTCTTTCTCTGCCAGGTAAGCAAGAATGTTGCCACCTGCAGACTGTGCAAGGGGCTGAGCACACATCAAGTGCATGGTAAACGCCAGCCAGGGCTTTGGGGTCTGATGCTGGGTAAGGAGTCTTTGGGCTATTCCCAGGACTGTGTCCAAAACCCTGTTCTGTGGCAGCTCCAGCACTGGGCCCTAGGGACCTAGAGGGGACCTAGTGCTGACCTCAGGTTGCTTACCCCACAAAGTCATGAGCTTCTGTTGGCATCTCTGAGGAACTGAGTGTATTGGGGGAGTTGAGAGGGCAGGGGTGGAGAGAGAAGGGGGCCCCAATTTGGGCCGGCTTCATTAACCTAGGGGGAGGTAATCATGGCAAGGGGAATGGAGACAGACAGACAAATGGGTATGAAGAAAGGAAGACATGTGGTGATGCTGATGCCCAGTACTTCCTGAGCTGGCCCTGCCCTCCTTTCCACTGTGCCTCCTGTCTCTTACCCACTCTGTCCCCAGCATCCATCACATAGTCTTTTTGTTGGCCTCAGTCATACCTGGGCCCTTGTCAGCCTCAGGGCCTTTGCACAGGCATTTCCCTCTACTTGCAAGAGGCTCGTTCTATTTTTCAGATGGTTGACTCTTACTGTTCAGGGCCCAGCTGTACCACATTAGGGAAGCACCACCACCCTGTTATTTTTATCTCCTGTGCATTTTTACCAGCCCTTTCAGAAATCTGCAATGATCTTTGAAAGGTGGTACATGGGCAGGCTAAATAGCCATCTCAGACCGGTGAAAAAAGAAAAATTTATTAAAAGGGGTTGGGAATATACAAAGAGAAGGGCTACACAGCACCGAGCCAAAGGGTACTGGGTCCATGGTGTCAGTGAAAATATATTTGGGACGGTGTAACAGGGAAGAGCATAGAAGCATCAGCAGGAGAGCCTAGGCTGGGCTGCTCTGGCTCCCTGAGAACTCATAGAAGGAAGGGGGACCTTGGGGGCAGGTTCAGGGGGTGAGCCCATTGCTCCCCTGGTTGCAAGTCTCATGCCCCCTCAGAGGGATGGAGACGGTGCTGGCATGCTCCCCCCATTGGGGAGCACATGCTGGGTCCTTTGTCCTGAGCCTATTTATCTCTCTCTTGCAGGTGGAAATCATAGGGGCGCTCTCAGGGGAGGGTCCAATAGAATATTCATCAGCTTTCCAGGTGTGCCCCTTCAGGGTCGTGGTCTCCAGTGATTGGCCGGCACCAGGGCAGGGGGTCATTAGTCAACAGAGCTGGTCCTGAGGCAGCCAGGGCCCCACTTGTCTGGTTTCTCTGCTTTTCTAGGCTTGGAGCTGAAATACAACTGAGGCCTAGATGTTGTCTTTAGAGAGGAACCGCTCGGGTCTAGACTGCATGACCAGGGATATGCTGGGGGAGGATAGGTTACCCTGGGGGCGAGGTTCTTGTTTTCTCAGTTTACCCCTTGCTGGGTATCCGGGGTTCCGGTGCATTTCTGTATGCAGGTTTCTGCACCTGATGTTCTGTATCTGGCCGATCTGACAGTCTTGTTCATATATCGATTTACCTGTTTATTCTCTGGCTCCAGATTTAGCCCTGTGTCTCTAATGCCATTAACAGGGCTTGGCACTGGGCACACGTTTATTGAGTGATTTTATGATGACAATTATACAACAATTATAGCTGACACTTACTGCTCACTTGTCTGGGTGAACAGTGTGCCAAGTACTCAGTGCGTATTATTTCATTTCAACTTCATGATCATGGTGTGAAGTCAGTACTATTATAATCTCCATTTCCCAGATATGGAAACGGAGGTCCAGAGAGGTTAAGTAACTTGCCCAAGATCACACAGCTGGCAAGTGGTGGGATTTGAAGTCAGACGTTCCTCACTCCGAGGAAAGGAGGGAGGTTATGCGTAGGAGTGGGGAGGGCAGTTTTCCACCTCACCTAGGTGTCATAGCCACTCTGGCCCCACCTGCTGTCCTGGGAGGCCTGAGTGGGAGTGGGAGAGCAGAGCCGCTCCCCCTTCTCTGGGCTGGCCCCTTCCCAGAACCCCATGCGATGGAACATTCCAGGACTCTATGACCTGTGCTGGTGGGTCATGCTGGAGCCCTGACCCCCAGCCTAGCAGCTGGGGCCTTTTTGAGGTGGGGGCTCCCCGGACTCACGGTCCTCCCTGGCTGCGGCTGCAGCTGAGAGAAGGGTCAGGAGGTAGCTATGTCACTTCCTCCAGAAGGCCAGCTGGCCTCTCCCTTCTCAGCCAGACAGAAGTAAGACCTGCCAGGGGCTGCTGGGGCGTGGGTTGTGGGGTGGTGGAGATGGGGTGGTGGTGGGGAGTGTGGGGGTGGAGATTTTGTTTTTTGTGGGGAGGAATCAGGCCTGTTCTTGGGTGGTTTGGGTTGGGGACAGAGGGGACCATTGCTGGGTGATTTAGATAGAAAACTTAATGCCTTGGGGCCACATAGTTACTATAAATGAGGGAAACAGGGTGGCGAACAGGGTTTCAGGATGGTCAGAGCTGCTAGTTTCTCTCACAAGTGGCCGGAAATCTGGATTTTGAGGCAAGCTCCTGGGATGTTTAAAAGATTGCTGACATTTTAAATTTGAAAACCCCATGAGAGGTATGTGAAGTCCATTGGGGCCCTCCCTTGTTGTGTGAACTTGGAGGAGGTCTGAGCTCAGGCTCCTGCGCTTCACCCCATGTCCCTACTAGAAGCCCTGAGCAGGTGCCCAGCGACGTCCACACAGCTGCCCCCTCTGCGGATGGGAAATTGGTCCCAGCGAGGGGAAGGGACTTACCGAGGCCCTCTGGCCCCTGGGCTTGGCTCTTTCCTCTTGACCTTGAGCCAAGACCATTAGAGAGGACTCCTTTGTAGTCACCATGTGGTGTTCCTGGGGCACAGCAGCCACGTCTTGATCTTGGCAGAACTTCCAGAGCAAGGCAGCCACTGTGGAGCGCACTCCCCCAGCCCTCCAGCCGCTCTGACTCCCACCCCTTGGTGCATGTCGAGGGATCCCCCAGGTTAACTGGCTGTCAAAGCCGCCTGGTGACCCAGATGGGATGGAAATGCACTCGGAGTGGCTGGGGCCTGGGAAGGGGCCTGGTGGAGATGCTGCTTTTGCCATGCAGGCTTGTGACAGCCCCAGGGGATCCAAACTCTGTCTGAGCCTGTCTTTGGTTTGTGTCCCTGAGTTTCCTGGACGAACACTGTGCTGTTCCCTTTTTTGCCTCCCCACCCCCCCACCCCTGGCGCTTAGGGTTCAGGAAATGTTTGAGTGGCTGGAGTCCTGCGAAGACTGGGGAGCTGGCATTCAAGCAAAGGCCGGCCAGCCCTGCCTGCCTCCCTAGCTCCTCCCCTCCCTTCTTTTCACAAGTATTTACTAAGTGCTCCCAGGTCTGTGCTGGGCACTGGGGACATACAGGGACCAGTGGCACCCTTGGCATAGGTCCGAGCCAGCATTTCTGAGCACAGCTGTGATAGAGGGAGGCCCCCGGCTGCTGTAGACCTCAGGGGAGGCGCCTGACCCAGCTGGGCAGGCTGACTTGTTTGTGGAGACATGACTGACCTTCACACTGAGCTCGCTCGCTCCTGTGTCCCAGCGAGAGCAATGAGTCTCAGCTGGCACACTCTCCAGGGTGGGGGTGGGCATGCATCTGGGGCCCTTCTTGCAGATGTGAGCCCCTGAGAGCCCCCCGCCCTGTCTCTCTCCAGGTCAGCCATGTCATCTGAACCTCCTCCGCCACCGCAGCCCCCCACCCACCAGGCTTCCGTCGGGCTGCTGGACACCCAGCGGACCCACAATCGCTCACCGTCCCCTCTCCGGAGCAATGTGGTCCCCAGCCCACTGCCCACTCGTCGTACGAGGACCTTCTCCGCGTGAGTCTTGGGCTGGCTGGGGGAGGCTTCTAGAGACTGGCCATCCCTGTGCCTCAATGTCCTGTTTGTCAAATGGGGGAGACGTGGGGTTGGGGTCAGGGTGAGAAACGAAAGTGCTGTTCGAACTCTGGAGGGCACTGCCCTAGGCCCACTAGAGCCTGTCATGAGCTGGGGGTGAGGGATGGTCACCACAGGTGGGAATTGCTTGGTCTTAAATCATTGGCCTTTAACCACACACAAGCCTCCTCCCTTGTGAGACCTTAATCTCCTCAGCTGCAAAGTGGGGACAGTAGGAGGGTTGCTGCGGTGCCGCAAAGGACACACATGGTGCCTGGCAGACGCAACCTCAGGCCCAGTGAGTGGAGGCCGCTGCTCTGATTAATAATTTGTCGGCAGAGATGCTCAGAGCTTTTAGTCTAATACCTGCTTTTTAAATGGGGACGCTGCGTCCTGAGAACATTTGCCAAGGCTACTGGATTCTGTGCGATGGCCCCCCGCGTTGTGCGGTGAACAGCCGGCAGGGCGTACGGGATGGCCCGGCCAGGCCGCCTGGCGTCTCTGCCGTGGGTGGTGCTGGGTGTGCACAGGAGAGTGGGGGCTGTTCCACAGGGCTGGTGGGGGCCTCACACTTCCCCCCCTCTGTCAGGACGGTGAGGGCCTCGCAGGGCCCCATCTACAAAGGAGTATGCAAGTGCTTCTGTCGATCCAAGGGCCACGGCTTCATCACCCCTGCTGACGGCGGCCCCGACATCTTCCTGCACATCTCCGAGTGAGTCCGTGGGGTCTGGGTGGGCTGCTTGGCGGGCACTGTCTTGGTTCCTCAGTGGCAGGGAGTGTGCGACTGTGATGGGTGCTGCGTATGAGGGTGGGAGGCCAGGCGTGTGTGATCTGGGGTGACTGTTCGGGAGTGGGGTTGTGAAACTGCACTTGGCGGTGCTGGTATGTCCTATGCTGCAGGCGACAGTGTGCGCGCGTGTGTGTGGAGAACCGTTGGGGTGGGGCTGAGTGCCCTGGGTATCTGGTGGATGGGGAGGGGTGTCCCTGTGAGCTGGGGAGGCTGTGTTTGGCCTCAGGGCGGTTTCCTGCCCTCCTTCCTGGAAGCGGCCAGATGAGGGCAGGGGCTGTCGGGCCCCTTGGATCCAGGAAGTTGGAGCTGGTCCCTTTCTCAAGTCACTTGCTCACTGATGTCCTTCCTTCCTGAGTGTCTGGAAGCCCTTGGAGGGCTCAGGGCGGGTCCCACACATTGTAGGCCTGGCGTCCTGCAGCCTGTGTTTCACTTCCCCCCTTCAGAACTGTGGGGTCCCGACCTGGCACCCCTACTCCCACCCATCCTTGGCCTCAGCATCCCCTGATCTTTCATTTCGATTTGTGGGAAAATCCTGCACAGGGTGAGGCAAAAGTAGGGTTACAGTTGTGAGTATGGGAGATGCAGAGTTTATCCTTGTATTAGTACTTATTAATTATTGGATTCATTTCCATAACGAACAACTGTAAGCCTGCCTTTGCCCAACCCTGTATATAGAAGCCATATATTGGAAAACGGGGCCCTATTGCAAATGTCTGCTGTGAAGGGAGAAGTACGCGTTCTTCATTCCCTCACATTCTTCCACATCGGTCTTCAGTAGGTCCCCCGTACAGCACAGACCTAAGATGCTGAACAGTGCACGTTGCGTACGTTAGTGCGTGCGGGATGTGCATTGCCCCTTTCCAGAAAGGCTTTGTGGTGGTTTGCTAGGGTATGCACAAGGCGTCATGAAAAATAAGCTAGTAAGGAAAACACGGGGGTGGCGCGAAGGAGAAAGATGGTTCTGCTGCTCCAAGTGGCTGCGCATTTATTCCTGTGCTTCCTGGTGGCCAAGTAAAAGAGGGGAGCCCCATTTGCTCTGTGATTCTTTTTAAAATATATTTTATTCATTTCAGAGGGAGGAAGGAAGAGGGAGAGAGAGATAGAAACATCAATGATGAGAGCGTCATTGATCAGCTGCCTCCTGCACACTCCCAGCTGGGGATCGAGCCCATAACCCGGCATGTGCCCTGACCGGGAATCCAACCACAATCTCCTGGATCCTAGGTCGATGCTCAACTGCTGAGCCATGCCGGCCAGGCTGCTCTTTGATTCTTTAATCAAGGCAAACCAGTTCTGGGGGAGTTGGCCTTGGTGTGCAGGATCTGAAGGGGACTCATGGAGTCTCATCAAGGGGGCATCCCCATCATGGGTGGGATGGGGATTCGTGTCCCGTAGAAAGTAAGGGAATCTTTCAGGGGGTGGTCCCAAGGGAGAGGACCCTTCTGTCTTTCTTGAAAGTTCACCGGGTTTCTGGGAAATTGAAGAGCCAGGGGTGCAGCCTGGGTTCCGGGACTCCTGGACCAGGCTTGCAGGCTTAGGAAACCCTCACCCAGGCTGTCTCTGAACTCCAGTGGGACCGCCTGGGTTCTCTCTCTGGCTCAGACTGGCTCCCCCTGCTCTTCTGTCCAAAAGGCCCACAGCGCACACGCTTACTGTAAAGTGTAAGCTCCCCAGGCGGCCGAGCTCCCTGTCTCAGCATCAGAGGTCCCAGGGAGCAGCTGGTTGGGTCAGGGGCTCCTCAGCAGGAGCAGAGGCTGGGGCAGCGTGGGGCCGCTTAAAGCACGGTGGCTCCCTCTGACACGGGGCGGGAGGGGCAGGTCGTCTTAAAGGGGTTGCCCTCTGACCAGTGGCGCGTGGTGTCCTGGGCATGGCATCACGCGGGCTCTTCTGCGTGCTGGGCGCTGAGTGTATTTTCCCGTGCCCTGCAGTGTGGAAGGGGAGTACGTCCCAGTGGAAGGCGACGAGGTCACCTATAAGATGTGCTCCATCCCGCCCAAGCATGAGAAGCTGCAGGCCGTGGAGGTGGTCATCACCCACTTGGCGCCGGGCACCAAGCACGAGACCTGGTCCGGCCACGTCGTCAGCTCCTAGGAGAGGCCAGGAGCACCCCTTCTCCTGGGCTTGTGGGAGACTCTGGGGGGAGGAGGCAGCCGGACTGGAGATGACATTCCACTGCCCAAGATACGGCTTCACAGCAGGGAGTACGGTCCCTTTCAAGTAGCTCCTGGAGGAAGGGGTGTCTGGGGCAGGCACGGGGTGTCTGGGCCACCAGCACAGTCTCTGACCATCACAACAACCTCACCATCTGAAAAGTATTAAAAGCATTGAACAAGGAGAGGCGCCTGGATGGTGCTGAGTGGAAGGTACAACCCTCGCCTAGGGGGTGGGTCAGGTGGTATTTCTCCAGCCCACAGAGCCCCCCATCCCTGTCCCCCTGGGGTTGGAGGCTCAAAATTCCGCTGGGTGGTGACATGGACCCTGTGTGTTTCCCCAGCACGAATTCCCATCCAGGCGCCCCCTCCTTGTGTCTCTTTGACCCTGAGCAGAGCAGGCTTTTTTGATTCTAGGCTTGGTTGGATCCAGGGGAGCTGGCTTCAAGGGGTAGGGGTGGGAGGAGTGTTAGGGGGGTTCTTAGGTGCCTTTGCAGCAGGTGTCACAGCTGGGGGTCGGGAAAAGGTTTTCCAGGAGCCCTTAGACCTCCACCTGGGAATGCTGTGCTGAGAGCTGAATTTTAACCCTCAGGAACCTGGTCTTTTCTGTCTCCAAGTTGAGTGATTAGGGCTCAGGAGCCATTTCACATTCAGTCATTTAACTGGTGAGTGGGGTGGGAGGAGGGAGTGGAGAGGGGAGGGTGTTTGTTTAAAAACAGACCTTTCTCCTGATCCATCCAGAGGTAGGTAGCTTGCTTTCTGACAGTCAGGAAAAGTCAGACCTGAAGGAGAAATGCTTTTAATGAAGGGGTTTTCCTGAAACAAGTGTGAAGAAATGCTTGTTTTTACACAACTAAAGCCCTCGTGGAGCCAGCTCTTTGCGCTTTGCTGCCGACTTTGCCATCCTTTGTAGACAGTTCCGGTAAACAGATCTTTAGCATTGTATTTGCTGTGCTTTGGGTTGGCTTTAGCTGTGATTTAAAAATAGAAGTAGATGGGTAGTATGTGTGAAAGATGTGGCTTATGTGTAGTCAAGACTCCATTTGTCAGGCGGGGAAGTGGGCCCTTTAAAGCTGGCTTTTGGGTAGACAGGATGTTCCAGGTGAAAGGCGGGACCTTTGTGCGGGAAGGGTCGCGACCTCCCCAAGCGGCTCCCTTCCCAGGATGCTTTGTCTTTCAGCCTGGGGGTGGCCTCCTCTGAAGGGGTGGGAGGCTGGAACCACGTTGCTGATGGCTGGTGCAGTTGTTGAGACAGAAGGCGTGCTGACGATGTGTGTGCAGTGAAACACCTTGGTTAAGTGACTGGACCTGCTTTTTCCTCGCCCATCATGCCCCTGAAGGGCCCTCTGCCCGCTGCCTTTGCCTTTTCCTGGGTCCAAGGTGACCTTTCCCCACGGGCCTTGAATGTTCCCCAGGTGGCCCCTGGAGGCCTGTTGGGTACAGACCACACTCCCAAAGCCACTTCTAGAGCCTGCGTCTTTCATGTGACCCCACAGACTCCGCCCGCCGGTGGGTTAGGGATTGGACCTGCTGTTCAGAGGTGCCCTGTGTGCGGATCCTTTGTAAACGGCTCTTGCAGCCCTTCCTGTGTGACCAGCTCCTTTGATGAGTATTACAGAGCTGTGGGATGTTAGAGCTGGAAGGGACGCCCTCCCCGCTCAGAGCCTCGGTAGACAGACTCAAGAGGCTCTGGGAGGCCTGTGTTGGTGATGGAGCTGGGAGTGGCATCTGGGGTTGCTAAATCCAGGCCTTTTCTCCCACTGCCACCTTCCTTCCTCTCAATAAAGTTTGTTTTGTGCAAGGCTGTGTGTTGTTTGTTGACGGGAGGCTGGCTGTGAGGAAGCTTTTCCAAAAGGGCGGCTCCCTAAACCTGGCTGACAGCCATTCTACTTCATAGCCGGGTTGTTTTGGGGGGTAAGAAAATGGGATCACCCCTTTTTTCCTAATCATCTTTCTTAGTGTAGGAGAGCTTAGAGGTAGAAGGTGGCTTTGTGGCAACAGAAAGTGCCACTCACTTGGTCACTTGTGGATAGATTCCCTGTTGATGCATCTATATGTCGGTTGTGTGAGAGTGAGCCGTGAGAACAGGTGATCCAGACAAGGGAGTTCAGAGGTGGGGCGTGTGGAGCCCAAGTTCTTGGTTTCCAGGAGGGTGGGGGGGATTTGAGGGGTCTGTGATGACAGGCAGGGCTGTTCTGGGAGGGTCTTCATGTGTGTCAGGCTGGGAAGCGTTCCTGGGCCAGTGTTTCCCAGGGGAGGTGTAGAGGTAAACGTTATAAGAATACATTGATTTTCAAAGTGTATTAGGAAAGGCCCTGCCTGGTAGCTTAGTTGGTTAGAGTGTCGTCCCAATTACGCCAAGGTTGCAGGTTCAATCCCTGGTCAGGGCACATACAAGAATCAACCAGTGAAGGCACAAATAAATGGAACAACAATTCCTCTCTGAACTAAAAACAAACAAGAAAACCCAGTGTATTAGGAAAAACTAGGACCAGCCCATTGAACCTGTTTAGGGAGAGGCCAAAGTAGGCATTTAGCTCAAAACCGTATTTGTGGACGTTGTACACGAAGGGAATGTTGCACAGGTGGCATGCGGGGGGCCTTGGCAAAAAACTGCAGGTGATGCTGGGGACCAACTGCAGGGGAGGGCATGGTGGGTGGGTTCCAGAACATGGGAGTGGGGCTGTGGGGGCAGAGGTGGAAGGGGCCTGAGGCCTGGCCCAGGTGCCTGCCAGAGCTGAGATCCAGGAGCACTTGGGGAAGAGGAAGCAGTTCTTGAAAAGGAAGTGATTCAAAACCACCTACGCTCCGCCCTTCCTGACCCCACATCTGCTCTGCGGGCCTTCATCACTCCCCACTCAGCTGTCACGCAGGTCTTGGGCCTCCTCCAGCTCCTCCTCAGGATCAGGTTTAGGCTCCTCACAAGGTTCAGAAGGGCCTTCCCGGTGGCCTCTCACTCCAACAGCCACCTGCGGTGCCCTCCACCCATGAGTGACCTTGCGCCCAGGGCTAAGTAACCCGTCAGCTTCTGCAGTGCTGGGATGGGACCTGCTTTCTTCCCAGCCGCAGGCTGCTCGGGTGCAACCTGTTTCCCTCTTGCTCAACACTTAGACACACGTTTATGATTCTGGTGATGGTGTCTATCCTGCGAACGCCGCAAGGCTGAGGGAATGACAGCTCATCCTCACCTGTAAAGTAGGGCCAAGAGTCCTGCTTACAGGGCTCCTGGGGGTTACCTGAGTTAGTGATAGCGCCCTCACACATTCCAAGGGCTCTGAAATGAACTCACCTAGGTGGGACATGATAGGGACTGTATCCCATCTGACAGAAGAGCAAACAGGTTGACATGAAAAGTAATCAGAATGAGAAACAATAAAATCAATTTAATTTGCTACTTTTCATTTTGAAAGGTCATTACAAAATACCTTTGAAAGGTCATTTGCAAAATACTTCAACAAGGGAAGATGCCACCGGATGGCACATCCTGGGAACAGTTAAGAATTGTCAACCGTGTGGTAAATGGGGGCAGGCAGACTGACCCAGAGCTGAGAGAAGCCCGGGGCCAGGTCTGGGGGAAACCAGGTTCCTCTGTGACGAAAGCACCTGGTGGGGCAGGAAGGTGGAGGGTGCAAAGCACATGGATTCAGGTCGAAACCCCGGCCCCTGCACCAATCTGTGGCAGGCTCACGGTCCCAACGTTTCCAGATGCTAAGAAGTACATGTTAACTGTTGCCGGGGAAAGCTGTCTCCACCCTGTTCTGGATTAGGGCCTGGAGATGCCTTCCCATTTCACAAGGAATTTGGAGAACCTGGGTAGGAGGAAGGGAGGGCCCCAAGCAAACCATGGCCGCTCCTAGCCTTGAGGCTGTCTGGGTGAGGGCCAGGGTCCAAGTGCTTATTTATTCAAAGACCTGCTGAGAAATAGGGCAGCTTCTGTTCTGTTCATTATTGTGGCTTTCACCCACCCAATCCCTGAGAAACTTGAGGCAAATCAGGCCCCCAGGAAGCCCAGCCAGGTCCAGTGAGAAGGCTTTTTGGTGAAGTGTGACACCCAAATTAGTCTCTGAACCTGGGCTCAGAGCCGACTCTCAACAGGCCTGTTGGGACCTATTTCCTCCCATCTTGATGGACAGAGAACCAGCTCCTTAATGTGCAGTGAACACTGAGCTAACCTGTGTACTAAGCCGGCAGAGGTGCAGATTCCTTCAGGAGAGTTGTCTTGGCCAGCCAGCCACCCACAGGCCACGCCAAGGTTTGTGGCTCTCAAACAGGAAGTGAGGTGGGAAAACAGAGGCCACACAGTCACTTAGCTTCACACTGTCTGATGATAACAGTGCCCTGGTCTCAAAGCTCCCACCAAGCTGACACTCAGCAGGTATTGCATTTCAGGTTTTAAAATTTCTGTCCTCGGTTGGATAGTCGTGAATGTCCTGTGGGCATGGGAGGGAGGGATCCGGGCTTGGCCACCAAATGACCCTTTTAGGCTTGTCAGCTGGGCCTCCCTCCTCTCCCATGGGAAGGAGCATTAGGAGAAGAGCTCTTCACAGATCCTGCGCGTGTCATCGGGTGCCATCACACTGTAGCCCATGGTCCTTGGGTCTGTGAAGATCTCATGGTCATTCCCGCCCTGCAGAGACATAAAGCAGATGCAGCTGTTGCTGCTGCAGCAGCCCTGGGGCTGGGGCTGCCAGAGAAATGAGGGACCTGCCTTTGTGCCGGCAGGGAGGGTTTCTCCAGTTACCTTGTTCCTCTGGAAACAGAGACAGTCACCACTGAGAAAGGGTTTACCACCTTCTCCTGAACTGTGACTCCGCTGGGAACATGTAATTATGCGGATGAAAGAACTCACGATGTTCCAGTGAAGATCTAAGGCTCATTCTGCTATAAGGCAAGCAAGCTCAGCAGGTGACAGAATTCTCAGTACCATCAATTTGTCTCCACTGTGTACCTGGACTTCCCTTACAAGCCACAGGGAGTGTGGCAGGCCAGGCAGTCAGAGCAGCTCTGTGCTTGGAATCTCCTGTGACGATGGACACGGCCGTCTCTGAGCTGATGGGCCACTCACCACATGTGACTAGGCAGCACTTGCCCTATGGCCAGTGGACCAGGAACTGAATTTGACAGATTTATTTAAATGGAAACAGCCCCATGTGGCTGTCTGAGCCAGGTGGCTTGGGTTTAGATCCTGGTTCTACCACTGACTAGGGGGTTCTTTGGGCAACTCTCCCCTTGTAAAATGGGGAATGGAGGAACCTCACCACAGGGCTGGGAGGAGGAGTTGATGAGACCAAGGGATCTGGGTAAGGCCCCAGGAAGCAATCTGTGGCAGCAATAGCACCTAATTCGTCTTTCTGGGTGTTTTCACAGTATTTTATCTGGTGCACCTCCAGGAGCTGAAGGCAAGACTGCTTGTGCAAGGGCACGTATCTGGGAGGACTGGGCATGCCGCTGTGGGGGTGGGGAGGTGTCCTGTGACTCTGAGTCCCATCCTGCTGGCCTCAGGTAAATAAATTGGGCTTCCTGCCAAGTGCCGTAGGGGGAAAGCCCCTGCTTCTCTTCTCAAGGAATTTCCTACACTTTTCTCGTAAAACTGGATAGGCAGTCTCACTCGAAATCTTGGAAAACATCAATTAGCTTATCATACAATGAAAATAACTGCTAAGAAAATGGGTTCTTCTCATAAAGATTCTGTAGGAAAATCTGACATCTTTTTAAAGGGTTGACTGACACCTGAAATTACTGCCTCTCTCATACCTTAAGAACAACCCATCCCCAAGCAGATGGCTTTCCTTGGGGGGAAACAAAGTTCAAGATTTCTGGAGAGGACGCTGCCAGGGGCAAGGTATGCTGGGTGGGTGGGGGAGCCATGAATGCCCTTTCCCAGTGTGGCCCGGGAGCCTGCTATCCTCTGGTCGTTCAGAGGCCCTGAGTTTCCCGGCCAGCATATGCTACCTAAGCAAGCAAATGTGGAACTACTTATAGTAATTCCTATGATTCTCTTAGAAATGGCCTGGTAGGTAAACACCACAGAGGACTACATTCAAAAGAAAAGCAAACGTCTGTCTGGGACACGCTCACTCCGTCACTCACGGACTTAGGAGGGAGGAAGTATTAGTTACCTACTAACCCCACAAGCCTGGTGGGGCAACTGCTCCCTGCCTGGCGTAGTTTCAGCAACTGGAGATACAGTGGCAGCAAACAAAACCAAATGACAAAAGGGCTGCTTTCCAGCTTGGTCGGCCATGGGAGAGAGCTGCACAGAACAGAGGGGAAGGGAAGCCAGAGGGACGGGAGGGGCCTTGGAGCAGAGACCCGAGGAAGTAAGGGGACAAGCCGTGTGACTGGCTATCTATAGGCAATGCGTGGCTGGAGGGGCCAGCAGGGCCAGGCCCCAGAAGGTCTGGAAGATAAGGGTAAGGACCTGGGATTTTCTGTGAAGCCACCAGAAAGCCGCACCCCAGGACACAATGAGGTTCACGTACAGCAGGATCTTTCTAGAGAATGGATGGGTGTGAGGAAACAGCAGCAGAGTGGGTAGGAAGCCCCTGCAGCCAGCCAGGGTGCACCATGAGGACAGAAGCCACTAGCTGGGGAGAGTGACCTCTGAAGCAAGATGCTTCACAGCTGCTGCGCCTGCCCCTCCCTGGAGAGGATGTCACATTCGGGGACAGACGTGTACTGATAAATGCCTAATTTGGCATGAGTCTCCCATGGTCCTGCTGGGGTGGGGCTGGGAGCCACTGTGTAACTCACCCACTTGTAAGGAAGCCAGGTCCAGAGAGAATTAAAACCTCCCCCAGCTGGGCTGGGCTTCCGGGTCCCTTTACAGCTCCACTTGTCTTCAGAGGGCAGCGAAGTGTCTGCACCACAAACCCCCCAACCCCTACCATCCTTTCCCTCCGGCCAGAGGACCCGCCCAGCTGCCTCCTTCGCAGGGGTGGCTGCACAGAGCTTGCAAACCAGAGTGGGAGGGAGGGAGAAGCACAGCCAAAACATAGAGCTGTGAGCACTGCCCTCTAGAATAGCGAGGCCTCAGGCCACCTGAAACTTCAAACACTAGATTTGCATGTGCACCAAAGGTTACTGGACTCCAGTGGGGGAAGCCCAGCTTCCAGGATCCCAAACAAAACCTGGTTCCTCAGAGAGATGAAGGGAGTGAAGGGGCAAAAGGATGAATGACCATGATCATACTCTCCTTAGAGTGTATCAGCCCAAAGGAGAGGTCACAGCTCAGCGCACACCGCCCATGAGTATTTAAATCCCTAGCAGGCAAAGGCATGGGGAAGAACCTGAAGGCAGGGTCTGCAGGGTTCAGACACCAGGGGAGGGGGCTGAGGGGCTCCTTAAGAAGCCAAAATGGTTTCTATCATTTATTCTTCAAAAGACTCAAATTAGTTTGAAAGTTCTTAATTTTACCTTTCAGCAGCAGGTTTGTATCAATATGAGTGAGAGCTAGCATACGAATGCCCAGAGGCCCCCTGACTTAGCAAGAAGCATGGCCCAGCTTGTGACTACAGCTCTGCCCTGCCTTTCTCACAATCCCCACTACATAGCCCCCCCTTTCCTTTCCTCCTGCATAATCAGCAAACATTTAAAAAATTCTCCTGTGCCCAACAGTTTCATGTCCCATAGCATCCTCTCAAGATAGTCTCACATTTCAAAATGGAGACTGTTCAGTTGTGTAGTTAAATTTAAGGTTTTGCAAAGTGACTACTAAAACTACTAGCTACATTTAGCTGGGAGTCTCTGAGGCACCTCTCACTGGCTGCAGTTTATATCAATTCTCTGAGAAGAAGCTAGAGCTGGACTGAACTCCTTTCTAGTGGCTTCTACCAACAAGTAAAAGCACCTATGACTTTCCCTTTTTCTCAGGGATGATAGCGATTTCTTTACCCCTGAGACGGGTTATTTTAAATGGGAGTTCTTTTAAATATTGTCACAAGGGCCTACAACATACCCTGTAACTCCTACATGTCCTGCAAATACTTCTTTAAATTGTACAGAAAAATGAGCCGATTTCTTACTTCTTAATATCTTCGGCAAGAACTTGAACCAGTGAGCAACTTTGTATCTATGGGGTCATCAAAGCTCCTGTCCTGATTCCTGATAGAGAAAAAATAATAATTCTATTTCCTTGTAACAAGGCAAGGAGAAAAGTTGATTTTACTCCTGATAACTTACAGAACTAGGATAAATTTATTTTTCTTTCCATTTTGGACCTCAGTCTGCCAAGTGGTGTTTTGTATATGAAATAAGAAATACTTTTTATAAAGAGGCGTGTCCCTAGGCAGGGACACTGGTAATAAGGCCTCTGAAAGGCGCAGAGGCTAAATGGCGGGCCAGAGCATTTGCTTCTGTGGAGTGGAGGGCGGCAGCTCACTGCTGGGAGGTGCCTGCTGTAACCAAGTGGTCAGCAGTGAAATATATACTTCTAGAATGTTCAAAATAGTAAATAAATGCCCTTAGATAACTGTACCAAATTTTCCTTGAAAAAAGTAAACATTTATGCTTTAAAAAAAAAACAACAAAAACCGCCTGGCCTAGAGTTACCATGTTTGGAAAGTGAAAGGGTGACTCTCATGTACTTCAGGGCTGAAGACTAGGGGCTTAGCATTCAGTGATGAACACACTTAAGGTGTGGTGGAGAGTGAGCTGGCAGTCCAGCTATGTCCCTGGGGTGACTCTGGGTGTCTGCTGATGGCTCCAGCACCATTCCCTCATACATAAACAGGGCTTAGAACTGCGTGTGGGACTTGGCATGGGCGGGCACACAGGTGACACTGATTCTGACAGAAGTGGTTGTGCTGGGGACTCTGCAAGGCCAGCCACACTCCAGGAGGCCTGAGGCCTGGGTCTCCCTGACCAAAGAAGCTGTGGCAGAGGAGGGTCCTTTCTCAGGGCTTGTCCCCTCAGCCACTGTCCTGTTCTCAGGACCAGCGAGGCCATGGATTCTGGTGTCTAGAAGGCAGGCAGCACAGCAGGGACACCGGTGAACACCAGCAGCCCATGGTCCCTGTACAGCATCCTGCTTCCTGTCCTCCCACAGGGAGCCAGCGGGGTCCTCAGCCAGGTTGAGAACCTCTGATCTGGTCCAACTCAAAGTGGAACTGCTGAGTTAAAGGGTCAATAAGTGGTTCACAAAGTGTTAGAATGTTTTCATGCCACAACTGCCCTGAAGCCAAAAAGCACTGGACATGCAGGAATTGTTCTGCCTAAGAATTCAGAAAGACTGGGGGTGATGTGGCTAGTGCAGCCCCTGGAAAGCCATGCAGAACAGTCTGGGTCATGTCCTTTTGAGCCCTGGCCACCTCCTTCCCTGCAACAAACCATGTTGTCCCCTCTGCCTCTAAGCTGAACTCAGCTGAGTCTTCACAGACCCTGGCTCCTGTGGCTGATGGGAAGGATGAGAAGGTTTTCTGGGCTGACAAGTATTTAGAAAAGCAAGGGCCAAGGTCTGTCTCCCTTCTTTACTCTGCTCTCTGAGGTGCTCAAAGCAGGCGGGACCTTTGTATAACATTGGATCCTATCAGAAGAGGCTGTGTGTCTGGGAGAGAGGAGCAGTAGGCAGGCCTCTGAGCCAGGGGTGCTTGGCAGGGATGTGGCCTCTTGCTGACAGCTCTTAGCTCAGGTGCCACTTCCCTGGAAACAGCAAAAACATAGCCTTGATGCACAGAGAGAAGACAACTTTCAAAATGTCTATCCCCGAATATGAAAAAACATTTAAAGCTAGTATTTAAACAGCTCTGTGCCTACAATTTTAAGAATCGACATGTTGTTAAAAGGTTTAGATGGCTGGACTGTTCACTCCCATTTCCAGGAAACCACTGACAAGAAGGGTCAGAGATGAGGGCAAAGCATGATGCGAGAATGTTGACCAGTGTTAGTTACAACAGCAAGAAGCCACGATCCACGGTGCCTCTACTAGGGAAACGGGTGAATGAACTATGACCAAGTAATGGAATGCTATACAGCCATTAAAATTTTGTTGGCAAAGAACTCACTAACATGGGGGAAATAAAATATGGTAAGAGAACAAAAACAGAGAATAAAACAATGAACATGCAGGGATCCCACACTTAGGTTGATATTTGTACAGAGAGAAAAGCCTGGAGGCACATCAGCTGTGACTATAAGTGACTTATACTTTCTCCTTCATACTTTTTCTAATTTTCTACAATGAATGCATATTACCAGAGAATGGGGGTGGGGGAACCTCCACTGAATAGTATCCTTTTAAAAGCAGGTAAGATTTAGAGAAACAGACTTGAGTGTGGTAATGCAGTGGTTAAACAGAATAGAAAACTAATTCCCAAAGGCAGAATTCCCCAAAGAAGTCATTTTGTGATTCACTCAAGAACTCCATTCCACTGTGCAAAGCCCCACCTAGGTTTCTGATGGCTATCTACACACAGCAAGAACATCATCCTCACAGAAGGTGTTTCCGCCTGTCTCATAGCTCTCTCCTCAGGCTGTAGGAAATGGCACCCATTTGGAGGCACTGAAGAAGCTTCCTTAGATCCTGCGTGCAATTTCATTAGCTTACTTTCTTCAAAGCCTGCACTCAAGCATCGCTGCATCCAGAGCACTGCGATGAGGGATGTGATTATAAACCAGTTCCCTGTCGTAAGAAAAAGGCTGACTGATACACTCCTGAAGAGCACCATGTTCACCTGGGACTTAAACTCTTTCCCACCAGCTGGAGAGAGGGTTTGCTGGCTAGAAAGTATACTCATTTAAAGAGCAGGGAGTTTGTTCTGGTGCCACCGGCTCTTACATTAACTGTGTGACCTTGGGCAAGTTAGTTACCCTTACTGAACCCTGGTTTTATAATTTTGAAAGGACATGCAAGTAGGTATCCTGAAGTCCCTTACATGCTGAAAGGCAGAGCCACCCGGGATAGATCTTAGCAGGAAAAAAACAAGTTTTCTAGAGTGGACCAGAGAGGGAAGGCATAAAAAAGTCTCTATGCAGCATTTATGATGCACCTGCTGACTGCAGTAGGGCCCAGGACATCTGATGGCAAGATAACCACTGAAGGGCACAGAGGGCGAGAGGAATTTAAAGGGAGACACTGAGCCCAAGACTAGGCAGTGAACACCTGGTGCTGAGCCTCCCTCGGGCCTCACAGTGACAACCTCTTGGGGACCCACCCGCCCTAAGGAGAGCCTTGCTCTGCTGCCACGATGGCTCTGAGGAAATTCCTCCCAGAGATTCCTCCTGCTGGTGCTGGCCTTCAGCACAGGGGTGTGCTCTCAGTTGGAGTTTAGATTGAGTCCTGGGCTAGGGACTTCCCACACCTGCTGGGACAGCTCCTGTACCCTGTGTGTGAGATGACCAGGACTCACCCCCACCTCATAAGTGTCCCCAGTGCCCGCTCCTGAATTCCCGATTTGAGATTCCTTGTCCTCCTCTCACTTAGGACTCCTAGTGCACAACCTAAATGAGGGCCTCTGGGAAACAAAATACTGCAGGGGGGGGCAGGGGGGGAAGCTGTGGGGAGGGCTCTGAAAGGCAAGGAGCCTCTGACAATACCCCAGGCCAGGTGCTCTGGAAGGCACTGGGGAGGGCAATGTTTAATTCAAAAGGCTCAGGCTTGTCTCACCTCAGCTGAGGTGTCAGGTATCTGAGCACGGAGGGGAGGGAGCCTTAATCACACCCTTCTCCAGGACAAAAGCATCTCTCAGTTGGAGTTGGGCCGGTGGGTAAAGTGTGGGTGAAGGGAAAAAGCCCACTTGTCTATTTCTCCCCTTCAAGCCCAAACCGGACAATGAAACTGCAAAAACACTTCCATACTCACTGGCATGGTTTTGTCTCCAAAGAAATAAATGGTCTTATAGCCGTCATTTTCCACATGTCCCAGGCAGTACCTCTTGTCCCATCCATCAGGAAAGACATCAATGCTGATCTGGCCTCCTGCCAAGTGGGGAGGGAAACACACAAGCTGAAGGTGAAAAGGAGGCTAATGACCTGTCACCAGAAAGAATGTGCAATTGAGCCTGTCAGTGACTGATGGCCACAGTTGATTTTTAACACTCAAGTCTGCTACTTATACTTCTTTAGGGCTAGGTTCTAGAAGTTCATTCCACCTTAGGTGTTTTTCCAACATTATTTCACCCAAAACCTAAAAGTGAGACCCAGAGCGCCGGCTCAGAGTGAGGGATGCATTTGCATTTAAGTGCTCTGTCAGGCGAGAGGGTTTAAATGACCAGCTGGGGGAAATCTGATAAGAGCCCCATTCAGTTGTGCTCATCTCCAGCTAGCACCGCTCAGCGGAAGCCGCTGCATCCAGCTCCTCTTGCAGGAAAATGGAAAGCGCACGGGAGGTGATTTACAGGCAGCTTTTACCCTCAACAAAAACCCTTTCAAAGCTGTCAGAAAGACGTTCATCTCACAGTTCAAGATTACTTAAAAACCCACCCGTTCATCTATTAGACATAACCCCTCTGCAATGCCAGCCTCCCCACAGCCCACACATTTATTAGTGCTAGTAAAATGAGAGGGCTGTGAGTAATGACTCATTGGCATTGACAGGAGAGATCAGCTTGCTTGAGGCATTTGACAGGCATATTCTACCAAAAAACAAGCCTGAGACATCAGTGTGGGAGGAAGTCTGTACCAGCCACCAGAAGCACTCGTGTGCTGGTCCATCATAGTTAACCTAGACGAGTCCCTTTTCCTTTCTGGGCCTCAGTTTCTTGATTTGCAGAACCAACTGAGCTGCCGTCTTATTCAGTCTAACTTATCTAAGAGGCCCCCATTCCATCTCTCTGCTGTGGAGTTCACTCACAGGCCTGTCTTCTGCCCAAAGGGTGAGGGTAAGCTCTTACTCTTCATTAGACAAGATGCTCTTACTTTTGACCAGGAGGAGAAATGCAGGGAGGAAGGCTCCTGCTGGGTAAGAATTTACAGCCAAGCCCAGCAGCCTGGGGGTCATTTCCTAGCTGGGCAAGTCTCTGCCGTGGCCCATTACACAGGAGAGTGGTTTTCCCTACAGATGGATTTCTCAAATCCTCCTGCCCACCTTCAAACGGCACAGTCCAATCTCAAGCATGCACGAGCCCACTATGAATTCCTGGCAAAGCTTGACACCCATCTGAATATACAATACCTATGGAAAACGCAAGGCCTTTTCCTGCAAACTCTTTCCGCAGATCTGCTACAAATTTTTGTCGTATATTTTCTTTCTGAGAAAAACAAAAAGATATCGATTGTCTATTGCGTTGCACACTTTAACTATGGCCACAAAGTGGCACCTCTTATCTTCACAAACCTAGGATATTTCAGAAAAACTCACTTTATCGAGTTCATAGAATTCAATGCGTTCTTCTTGGCTGCAGCTTCTTCCAATAGGGGACACATTTAACATCCCATTTCGGAATTCAATGAAAGTGCCCCTGGAGAGGAAAAGCGGACAGAGGTTCCAGAGTCACATTATTTATTTGGGCAACATTATAGATGGATAAACAGGCTAAAAAAGTTGGGTGATTGCAAAAGGCAGAGGCTGGTGTGATCCACATTTCAGAGCTGTTCTAGGCCTCATGGCAGCCATGAGCCACATGTGGCTGCTGAGCCTTGAACTGTGGCTAATCTGAATTGAGATTAGATTTCAAAGACAGTAGGAAAAGTAATGTAATCATCACTAAAATGTTTTATGTTGACTATGTTAAAATAATTATATTTTGAATATAGGGCTAAATGAAATATATTAAAATTAATTTCACCAGTTCCTTTGTTTTTTTCTTTTTTAACGTGGCTACAGAAAACTTAAAATTACACGTGTGCCTCACATTGTATTTCTGTTGGACAGTGCTGGGGTTGGGCAGAGAATTTATAGTTAACCCAAAGCTATGAAAATAATGATCAGCTCTCCAAGTTCCCTGAGGAGTTTGAAAATGCATGTCCCAGACAACTTTGCTAGTGACTTCTTGAGACACAAATTTTACCAGGCAACGTGTCACAGGGAACGGCTCTGAGAATCACCCCACGAGCCTCGTGAATAGCTGAGGAAGTAAAAGGTACCCACTGCAGATTGTTCCTAACAGTCTGATCTGACCAAAGAAAATGAGAAAAGCCTGGCATTTTTTTAGTTAACTCAAATGAAGATGTTTTTAAAAACACTTTCCCCCATCATGTTTCCAGTTTCAGTCTCAAAAAGAGCTTCTTAAAAACTCAAATAACTAATAAAATATTTATTCTGACAAATGCAACTGAAGTGTTTTGTGACAGACTGTGCCCTGAGTGTCTTCTGATTCTAACACGGACACTTCTGAGGCTCTGACACATTCTCCCTGGAACCCTTCTGCTACTTCAGTCCCACAGCCATGATGTCCCACCAGCCACTTGTAAATACTCAGAGGACACAGGCCGAGTGCAGAGCCAAGGACCCTACTCAGGGCCAAGGCCAGCTGTTACTAGGCTGTGCGACTCTGGGCTCTCTCTGAGCCTCAGAAAGGGGCTCTCAGCTCTGGCTCTGGTTACCTTTGAAGGGTCTTGTGAAAATCACATTACCAGTTTATGTAAAAGTAATCTGTATACTGGGAAGCAGTGACTACTCAGCAAGTAAAGTAGAGACAGTAAAACTGCAATCCCAGCTCCTTTCCCTCGCCAGGCTTCACTTGCAGAGAAGCAAGTGGTAGAACATGTGCACCTAGGATACTTTCTCAAAATCCCCCACCTGGGGGTCAGTACAGACCAGCCCTGTCCCTTGCACCTTCTACATGTACATTGGGGGGTGGGGACTGGTGATCATTCCCAGGGCGACCCTAGGGTTGTGGGTCTTACACTATCAGAAAAAAGGCTTAATTATTTTTCCCCACCTCAAGGACACAGTATTACTGTCCTTCCCACAGCATGGAGGGAGGCTGATGCCCCTTAGAAAGCCTTCTGTTCTAAAAATCAGGATTAAAGCAGTTTGCCAAGCATCCCACTCCTCCCAGAAGTCTTACTGCACCTGCCTGACCTACAAGGGGCATGCAGCTAGTACTGCTAGGAATGTGGGCAAATGCTGATCAAGGCGGGTATCAGCTCTGCCTGCTGAACTCACCAGCCATGTCAGACATGGCTAGGTGATACCTGTCTGAAGACAGGATTCTGTCTTATCTTTTTGTATTCTTCCTTAATGCTTAGTCTAAAGTAAAGACTAAGCTGACCTGGGATATATGACATAGTTTCACTTTTTATACTGTGGAGAATTTCTAATATATACAAAAGTAGACAGAGCAGGATAACAAACCCCCACGTGTCCTCACCCAGCTGCGGGCTGAGTCCAGCCTGTCTCATCCTATGGGACTGATTGGAAAAGGGAAGCCCCAGCGCATCCTGCAGGCAGCGGTGGCGGGCTCTTGCCCTCTGAGTGGAGGTGCTGAGCAGGGGCACTTGTCCCATCAATTCTGATAGTCTCAAAAGTGCAGCATTGTCCTGAAATATAACTGCCATTTAAAAACTGTTTCCCCTCTGGTCACTAAGGTGTTACATATGAGGTGCAGAACACTAAGAAGAAAGTGAAACGTATTTCAAAGAAACTACCTGTATCCTCACCACCAAGAAACAGCCGCAGCTAACCCGTGTCCACTGCCTGCCCATCTTTTCACTTTGGGCATGCACGTATTGTTATTTAAAAATGGGGCCCTGGCTGGTGTGGCTCAGTTGGTAGTAGTGTCCTCCAGTGCACTGAAGAGTCCAGGGTTCGATTCCTGGTCAGGGCACATACCCAGGTTGTGGGTTTCATCCAGTTAGGGCATATACCAGAGGCATCCAATTGATGTTTACCTCTCTCTGTCTCTCCCTCTCCCTCTAAAATCAATAAAAACATATCCTTGAGTGAGGATTTTTTTAAAAAGCATTAAAAATGGGAATTGAGATAACAGAATCCAAGAGGTGAGAAAAATGAGAAATAGCCTGTGAAAGACTGGGGGTGTGGGCATGGCATCCAGTTGTCGGGTCTTCAAATGCAACAGAAGCCTGAAATCCAGATATTTCAAAATGTGAAATCAGACTTCTAAATGATAGTGACTAATTCAGATATGATTTGACACTGTGGGCCAAGCAAATGTGGCTTTGTGTGAGATCTGGTCTGAGGGCCTCCAGTTTGGGACTTCCAGGTCTGGGGTTTATGTTGTTGTTTTTTCACATTGCTGATTCACAGGCATTTCCCCTAACCGGCAGCCTTTGAAACCATATCATTTTCAATTTCCATCAAGCGGACATGCCATTGTTTACATAATTCTACCACTGCCTTTTCCAATGATGCTCTGTTTTTTTTTTAAGTGATTTTTTTTTTTTTTTTTTAGAGAGAGAGAGAGAAACATCGATTGGTTGCCTCCTGTATGCACCCTTACTGGGGATCAAACCCACAACCTGGGCATGTGCTCTGATGGGATGTTGCTTGACCAACTGAGCCACACTGGCCAGGGCTCTAGTGATTCTTTATTAAGCACTGGGCTTTGGACTTAAAAGATCACCAGCCCTAGCCAGTTTGGCTAGTGGACAGAGCGCTGGCCTGCAGACTGAAGGGTCCTGGATTGGATTTCGGCCAGGGGCATGTGCCTTGGTTGAGGGTTTGATCCCTGGCCCTGCTTGGGAGGTGTGAGGGAGGCAACCAATTGATGTGTCTCTCTCACATCGATCTTTCTCCCTCTCTCCCTCCCACGCCCTCCGAAAAAGCAATATCCACAGATGAGGATTAAAAGAAAAGATCACCAACCCACCAACGACATCACTCCACATTTCACTGGAGCCTCTTGCTAAAAGCAAACCCACCTCTTCTTTGGGAGTTTAATTTTCGCAATGTAGCTCAAACAGTAGTTGATTAAGTCCTGGATTAGGGCCTCACCCAAGTGACCTTGAATATTCTAGGATAAAGAAAATAGTGCAGTTACTTGATTCAGTGGGAGGCGTTTTTAAATGGTCTTCAGCCACTGTCAGTCGAGTCGCTAGGCTGATGTGGCAGTGAGGGTGACACACCCCACCGCCTTTTTCCTTCTTTCCCTTTGTTCCCTGCTTGAGAACGGGAGGCAAACCGGAAAGGGCTTAGTCAAAAGCATTTTCTGCTTCATTAATCAAGATTTTTGTACCCATTCTCTTTCAGATGCTTAATGGAGGCCCAAAGAGCTTATTCAGTCAAAACACTGACAGAAAACATATTTGTTCCACTCTGGCTTTTTCATATATCATATCTGAACAGAATGATCTTAATACCAACAAGAGCTACACAGTACTTCTTAATATGCTTGTGGTGATGCAGCTTGCCCCAGTCTCTGCTATCATAATAGATATTAGATTAAATACCCTTAAAAAACAATTATGAAAATATAGTTAACAATTTGGAATATGTACTAGTCCCAGGGTTCAACATTCAAAGTGTAAAAAATACAGGGTGAAGAGTCATTCCCACCTGTTCCTCAGCTCCCAAATATACTTCCCCAGAGTTGGTCAAGTGAAATACCCTTTTAGAAAACATTCACTAGTAGAAGACAGTAGTGTGGATACTCAAGAACCTACCTGTTTACACAAGAGTTTCCCATCTTTGTATGCCACCAGGCCATTTTCTGGAAACACATAATCATATTTTTCAACCACTGCAACCAAAATAAAACAAAACAAAAGTCAGAATGCAATGAACTGGAACTTGTGCTCCTATTTCTTGATTAACATGTATCACCAATAAAACTGCTAAACTCCAGTAAGGACTCTGAAAGAATACCTCATCTTCACAGACTGGGAGAGTGAGAAAAAGCTCCTTAAGGTTTTTTAAAGGCTCTTCATTACATATATATATATATATATATATATATATATATATATATGTATATATATATATATATATATTTTTTTTTAAGTATGTCTTTTTTGATTTCAGAGAGAGAAAGGGGGAGAGAGAGAGAAACATCAATGATGAGAGATAGTCACTGATCAGCTGCCTCCTGCACACTCGCTGCCGGGGATCGAGTCTTTGACCCAGGCATGTGCCCTGACAGGGAATCAAACCTCGATCTCCTGGATCATAGGTCTATGCTCAACCTCTGAGCCATGCCAACCACGCTTTTCATTACGTATTTAAAAGATGCTGACTAGGCTGGAGATTAGACTTGGTGGTGATGGGCCACTTCATGTGTCTGCCTTCAGCCTGCCTGTCTGTAAAGGAAGATGAGAGTGAATGACAGCTCCCGCTCCGCTCCTCCTGTGAATTAGCATTGCCAAGATGATGAAACTGCAGACTCCCGGGATCTGTTGTTTAGTGTTTCTAAGCAGAGCATCTAGAAGGAAAATTAAGTGTAAGGGGAACAGAGAGTTTTAAAAGGAATACAGAGATTACTCTCTATTGGTCCAATAAACACACCTACACCGTTTGGACTGTAAGATATTACACCTAGTTCAGTGGTTCTCCACTGGGGGTGTTTTTGCCTTTAGAGGACATTTGGGAATGTCTGAAGACATTTTTTATTTACTTTATTTTTTAAAGTAAATCCTTTATTTATTGATTTTTTTAGAGAGAGGAAAGGAGAAGGAAAGAGAGATAGAAACATTGATGAGAGAGAAACATCAATCGGCTGCCTCCTGCAAGCCGCCCACTAGGGATGAGCCCTCAACCCGGGCATGTGCCCTGGCTAGGAATCAAACTGGTGACCTTTTGGTTCACAGGTTGACGCTCAACAACTGAGCCATACCAGCCACGCTCCGGAGACATTTTTGATTGTCATACCAGGGGTGAGGGCGCTACTGGCATCAAGTGGGTAGAGGCTAGGAATGCTATCTAAACATCTGCAGTGCACAGGACAGTCCCCACAATAGAGAATTATCTGGCCCAAATCATAAAAGACTAGATATATTAGGACTTAGCTTTTGAAGTTACTAAATTAGCCCTTCTTAAGAGTCATGTCCTGGGGTCTGTAGGCCTACCTGTAAAACAAGTTTCAGAAGGTATATATGTCTGCTTAAGATAACAGAAGAGCCCTGGCCAGATGGCTTAGTTAGTTGGAGTGTCATCCCATGTACCCAGAGATTGTGGGTTCGATTCCTGGTCAGGGGACATACGGGACACAACCAATCGATGTTTCTCTCTCACACTAATGTTTCTTTCTCTCTCTCTCTCCCCCCCCCCTTCTTTGCTCTCTAAAATCAATAAAAGCTAACAGAAGAATGTTTAACCTGTTAAACATGAAATTTATAGCTCTGTTCTTTTCTTTCTACTCTTAAGATAATGTCACTGACTCACAACCCCAAGATGTCTTATAGACCTCTCCTTCTGTTCAAGACCACCTGGCCATAGTCACACAGACCCGGACAGGATGCCACCAGAAGCTTAATAAATCAATTGCTAAAGCTTGCACAGGAACTGACTACCAGCACAGCCCACCACCCTGGACTCTACTCACAATTACTCATGATTTTTGCTCTGTAAAACCTCTTGTCTGTAAACCTTTGGGAGTTCAGGTTTTTTCAGCACAAGCTGCCTGGTCCCCACTGTGCGGTGCTATACAATAAATGTCAATTCCTTTCACTGCACCCTGGTCAGAGTAATTGGCTATCTGAAGCACTGAGTGGACAGAACTCTTTGCTTAGTTACAAAAATGTCAACAGTGATGAAAAGAATGACCAATTCATCTATCTTTCCACCCACTCTTTCTCACAGGCCAGGCACCCTGGAGGCACTGGGGCTATGAGATGAATAATCCACAGTAGTCTTCAAAACAAATTTATAACTAGTTTCCAATGATCAGAGAGTGCTACACTAACAGGCTATGCATTAGTATCTCCTGGGGGTAGTTGCTAAAATACGTTCTAAATTATGTTTCCCTGGCTCTGTAGACTTATTGAGTCAGAATCTCCAGTGAAAGGCCCATAAGAATCTTCAGCTTCCTGGGGTCCTGTGTTGGGGATTGTGGTTCAGTAGGTGGGAGAGGAGCCTGGGTGACTCATGTCTAAGGGAACTCTGGGAAATATTGTGTTAGGGCAACAGAGAGGAGGCCCCTAGACCCAGAGGGCACCTCGAAGCCTGGGTGAGGACAGTCAGGAGATAAGGCCTGAGCTGAGGCTAGAAGGGCAATGGATGGGGACAAGTACGACAGGCAAAGACACAGACACTCACACTTCTAGTTGATCTACCCATGTAGCTGAGTACCAAGTGTTCCATCAGCAACTCCAGAAATTTATTTATAGGATTAAAAATAGGAAAGTAGCCCGGCCGGGCGTGGCTCAGTGGCTGAGCACCGACCTAGGATCCAGGCGATCGGGGTTCAATTCCCGGTCAGGGCACATGCCCAGGTTGCAGGCTTGATCCCCAGTTGGGGGTGTGCAGGAGGCAGCCGATCAATGACTCTTTCATCTCTCTCTCCCTCTCCCCCTCCTTTCCTCTCTCTGAAATAAAAAAAGATGTATCTTAAAAAAAAAGGAAAGTAAAGAGGGAAAATGTTTCCCTAAACAAGGAAGCAGAGGTGAGGGAAATTCAGGGCTGCTTTTGATACTTCATGGCTACAGGTCTCAATATCCTCATAAGAAGTTAATCTTTTACCAAAATGTAATTAGCAACGTATAATTTACCATCATTTCCCAGTTGCTCCTGCACTTTCTCAAAGTCCGAGCCTCCTACTACTCCAATTTTGACCTTCTGCCTCAATTTTTGTAGAAAGTCATCCATTTCTTTGGTAATTTTCTACATTTCAAAAAGGAAAATACAATAGTTACAAACCACAAAGTAATCAGGAGACTACAATCACAAGAATAATAGAACCCTTACTTTCATAAATGCCAATTCTGTAGATAAGTCCAAATATTTTAGTATCATTTTGAGACATCAATTTTTTACCAGAAAGAACTTGTTAAATTTAACTTATTTCTACCTTATTTAAAACCCACAGTATATTAACAGTGTTTGTGTACTGTTCCAGCTATTTTTCTATGCATTTATATACCTGGCTATATGCTTCCTTTCAAATGCTACATTGTAGTCCACAGATGGATTTAAGTTATTGATGTTAAAGCAAAATAACATAATCAGATTAAAAAGGAAGTTCAGACTTGGTCTACTATAATTATACAAAAAAAGCCTAAAAGATCACTAGATTTTTTTAGTCTCTCCTAAAAGAAATGCTCACACCTATAAACAGTGGTTTCAACAGTATAATTTTATGCTCTTTAAATTCCAAACTGTGTGCTAATTCAAAAGAAATTATAAACTAAGATGAAAAGGTATCCCTGTATTAACACAAATCACAATTTTTAAGTCTTATATCATTACTTTTAACTATCTTAATTGTGCACTCATAAGGCAGGAAAGTAAGAAGCTAGACAAATTCCTTGACAAGCGACATAAGCAAAACTGAAACAAAATAATTAAACAAGGCCCAACAATTTGAGCAATTTACAGCCAGCTAATGAAACTCAAGGCTTTATCTTCCCAAACCAAGGACACTTAGGAACAAATGGTTTCCACATTCCAGACAGTCCTGGGGCAGACCAGCCTTGGTCCTGGTCCCTCTTGGATGTTTTAAAAAAAAGAAACTAACCAGAAAATAACCCTGACCCCTCTATGGCCACATTTTGAAGAATCAATATATTGAAGGACACACCTGGAAAGCTAATGAATATTCTGTTAAGACCCTTCCTAGGATTCCCAGGGCTAAAGAAAGATAAAAAGTCTCAAGACAAAGGATCCACAGTACTCTCTGGCCTTTCTTTCTTAGGTGCGTATCTCTACTTTCTCCTAAACTCCAAGGGACCGCAGGAGACTTGCAACCAAGGGAGGAGCGGGCAGTGGCAGCTAGTCCCTGGCTTACCCCCTGAACCTATCTCCAAGGCCCCCATTTTCTCTGACTTTCCAGTCAGCTAACAGCAGCCCCGCCTTGGCTCACTTTTATCACTGTGACTTTTATATCTCATGAGTTCATGCAGCCCAGAGTGGCTCACTTCTTTCCTAGAACGTTTCTAGGGAGCCAAAGCAGCCCCGCCTAAGCTCTATCCTGTTGCTTCTTCCTACCATAAGCCCTTCCTTTGTTTTACTGCCCCGAGCTTTAATAAACACTCTCTAAACCACTTGGACTTG
Source organism: Miniopterus natalensis (assembly GCF_054644295.1). Taxonomy (NCBI): domain Eukaryota; kingdom Metazoa; phylum Chordata; class Mammalia; order Chiroptera; family Miniopteridae; genus Miniopterus; species Miniopterus natalensis. Next base: position 88,360,194 of record NC_142083.1, read on the forward strand.
TGTTGTGAAATCTTTCCTGCACCCACACTACCAGCCAGCCCCAGGGAGACCCGCTCTGGACCCAGTCCCCATCTGGTAATACTTATATGGAATATCTTTACAAATAAAGTTCCCAGATATTAAAAACAAAAGTAAAACCAACCACTTCAGGCAGCTTCAGCATATAAACATCTAGAGTTCAATCCTCTCTTTTTCTTAAAACAATTTTTTTAGAGTAGTACATACACATGACTAATCATATAAAATTGTACAGAAGGATGTAAATAAAGCTCAATCTTTTTTCCACCTTCCAATGGAATCTTGACCTAGTAGACAAAATCTAGCACCAGCAGCGTAGATGAGTCAGTGACCATGAAAAGGAGTCCCTGAAGCCCCCAAGTGGTTTCCTCAGTCTTGACGTCAGAATGGGGGGAAGTAGGGAAGACTCCTTTGATTGCAAAATATTAAAAATGCAACACTAACAAGAACAGCTCTATAACAACACTAACAATACTTCCATCTTCAAACAGAAGCCTAAGGGGAAAATTGTATCTTACCCTTGTGCATACTGATGAGCTAAATGGTATGTGGTCAGCTGTCAGGCCTGTTCTGCAATGTGAATGGGTTGTAGAAGGTGCCCTTTCACTTCCAGGTGGCAGCCAGTATTTTTTAACAGGAAATAAGACCCAGCTGCTTGTGACCACAACAGGGGATCTAAACTACATCCCACTGCAGGACAGATCCTTAAAGCAAAATTGCTGTGTGGTTCCCCAAATAAGTCTTGTATTGATAATTACAAGGAATTCTTTATCAATCACCCTAGACGACGAAATAAAACACAGAGCAAGATCCAAAAGCTTGAAATTAAGGTGGAAAAATGTTAAAAATTCTCCTTCTGGAAAAAAAGACAATTATAAAAGACTCTTTTGGGACAATTAAGGAAAACTGAAGGGAATAGTGGAAGAGTCAACATGATAGGAACAGTGGGCCAGAATGAGCCACTGCCTGTTTTTCGGTAAAGTATGACTGGAACATAGCCATGTCCATTCATTTATGTAGTGTCCATGGCAACAACAAGAGCTGAGTAGTGACAGAGACTACATGGCCTGTGAAGCCTCAGCTGTTTACTACCTGGCCTTTTACAGAAAAAAGTTTGCCGAACCTTGGATTAGGGTATTAAGGAATACCATGGAATTGGTAAGTTTTCTTAGATGTGACGACGAATTTAAGTGGTGGGGATATGGCTGTTCTGTGTACTACTTTTTCAGTGGTTCAAATATGTTTTAAATTTCTCATGATTTTTTAGCTGGAAAACAATTCACCCAGGTTGAAGCTCCCCTTCTTTTTGCAGGCTTTTGTTCTAAGTCTCACCTGTTTTTAGATGAAATGTCATTTCTAAGGCAATTACACAGTACAACAAAATTCTACTGCAACAGTGAAATGTGCAAAGCTCTGGACTCCATTCTAACTAGAATTTACCTGTTTAGGTCATATCCTGTTTCATCACCTTCAAGAAAAGATAACCCATTCTCCTACTTCCTTGTGCTTATCAATGTTTGAGAATGCATTTATTGAGGAAGGAAAAGGTTTGATAATGAATGGATGTTATTAAAATATTTTTATTTTTTACATAGTCCCCAGCACATAGAATCAATTCTCTTTTAAATTACACATTTTTTTTTGAGTGTTAAATGATTCATGTTCATTGAAAAGAATATCATGCTTCCAATGTGGGTTGCTGCCTGGTTTTGTTGCCACTTCATACATTGTGCTTACATAACCTGATCCCTTCTGGGAATCAGAAGCAATTTCCTGAGTGGCATATCACTTCCACCTTAGAACAATGGCAGAAAATGGTAAACTTAGCAAATACAATGCCCTGAGGTCCAGCGACTGATACCAGATCTGCAGTTTGAAATCAAGATGATCTTGAGTCTGTTTCCTTATGTTTAAAAGGTTAGTAGCCTTAGCGAGTGTGGTCAGTTGGTTGAGTGCCATCCCATGCACCGAAATGTTGCCCAGTTCAATTCCTGGTCGGGGCAAATGCCCAGGTTGTGAGCTCAATCCCCAGTTGGGGTGCGAGCCGGAAGCAGCCGATCGGGTTTCTTTCTTTCTTGTTTTTTTTCTTTCTCTCTCTAAAAAAAAAAAAAATCAATAAAAACACTAAAAAAAAAAAAAAAAAAAAAAGGATAGTAACAACTATCCTACTTGGGATGAAAGAAAGGTTGAGAGGGTCCAATAACAGAGTGTAAAAAGGTTTGGCATGTAAACCCTAAACCATTACGGCCAATGGGCCCAATTAAGCAGCTGTGTGTTTTTGTAATAAAGTTTTACTGGAACACAGCCATGCTGTGTCTACGTATGGTTTATGGCAGCTTTTGCACTAAAGTCGAGTAGTTACTACACACCATATGGTTGGCGAAGACAAAAGTATTTGCTATCTGACTCCTGACAAACAATGAATTGCTGACACACAAATGTGTGTTGATCACTAAATTTCACAGTGCAAAGAAGCCTTTGGAGAACTTGCAGTTGAGTATCTTCATTAGATACATTGAACATGTGGCTCAGAAAGGTAAAATGACCCGTCTAAGGTCACGCACACTTGATGTGGAATTCTGAAGCACAACACTGCTACCACCCGGCCAAAATTAAGGTGGGGTAGATACAGAACTCGAAGCTAGTGAGGCCACTTGGGCCTCAAGTTCGATCAGCTGCTGTTGGGTGACCAATTGGTAAAAGGAGGAAGTCAGAGTGAGCTTAATCACAAATGTGGATCTTAACTGACACCTATCTGTGCCTGTGGCAGCAAAATCTGGAAGTGGGAGGCAAGTTTCCAGGAGTCCAGGGAGGCTCTCAACAGGAAGCCTGTAACAATCTAGGTAGGTCTCCTTGATCACCCAAGACCCACTGCAGGGGCTGGAGAAGGGGATGATGGTGGTGCTATTTATTTAGTATTTATTTAGTACTGAACAGAGCCTACTGTTAGCCAAGTAACTTTCATGAACTTGTTTGATTTCATTCGACCCTGACTAACACCATATGGAACAGGTTGGTAACCTCCCCATTGAAAAACATAGATTCTGAGGCGCAGTGGTTAAGTGACTTGCTGAAAGTCACACTGCTGCCGAGAGGACAAGTTGAGGCTCTACTGGGTCTTTTCGACCTGGAAACCCATGTTTTCCATATCAGGATACAAGGCACATCCGACAGGTGACAGAATGAGGAGGGCACCTAACTGGTAAGGCGGCTGAGCAGTGGTTCAAACCTCGGGCTGAGGGCGAGTCCAGAACTGCATTTCCCATCCCAATACAAGTTTCTTACTCTCAAGAGTTTTTCGATCAAAGTGTAACAGAGAGAGAAAAAAAAAAAAAGTTTTTCGGCCTGTCCCATCTCCAAGTACCCTGAGGTCTTCCGTCTCATCCCTCCAGGGCCCCCGGAATAGAGTTCAGCCCCGCCAGAGGAAGTAGGCGGTGCTCAGCCACCCCTCGGGGCCCACCCTGGGTGGTCGTCAGCCCCGTGTGGGGACAGCCGGAGACTCTGCACCTGTTGCCTCCCGCCCGCAGGGCGCCGCCTACCTGCCGCGGGGCCGTCAGGGTCCCGTCCACGTCGAAGAGGCAGAGCGCTGGGCCGGGCGCCGCCATGTCTCCAGACCCTACTGCCTCACCTGACGTGACCCGCCCGCACCAGGAACTCGGCCCGGAACTTCCGGGTCCAGCCCCCGTGCTGCAGGGCACGTCGGGAGGAGGAGAATCCATTCCCACAACGCCTGGGATCCGCGTCAGCTATTCTCTCCGGACCACAAATCCCAGAATGCAACGTTCCTCACGCAGTCCCGTTGCGGCCGAGCATGCGCTCTTAGAGATCCCGACTGCAGGTGGGAGCGCGCAGCTGGCGGCCGAGCCATGGTAGGAAGGCGGCTGGTGGGGACTGAGGGAGGCGACGCGCTTTTCGGGTCGGGGTCAGGCCTGGGACAGGCTGGCCGATGCGTGAGGTCGTGAGAAGAGTGCCCCGGAGGGCCTTCCGGCGTGGGTTACGATTTGTTATTCCCGGGCTTCCTCTGCGCTCGGGTCACGTGCGTCCACTACCGCGATGCCAAAGCTCGCAGGGCGCTCACCGTGCGCCAGGCCCATCAAGTGCTCTTGAGGGCTTTGGAGCCATCGTCTCAGTATATTCTGAATCCCCATTTGAAAGATGAATATACTGAGGCCTAGGGAGGTGGCGTAACTTGCCCCAGGATCCACAGCTGGTGACCTTAGGAGTCTGGACTGGGACCCAGATCTGGTTCCAAAGCAGCTTTCGCTGTGACTACTCCAGGTGTGGAACTTTGCACCTAATAAAGCCCTCGTGCCTTTGTTTGGTGCCTTCATCCCTCTCTCCTCCTCCATTCTTCCCCCTCCGGCTAATTAGGCTAAGAAAACACGTTTCCTCCAGCACCGAGATGACGTTCCCTTCAGCATCTGACAGAGACTCGGAAAGTTATTGTGCTAAATATCTAACGGATTGTTCTCCCTCCACTGGGACAGTGACTGTTCCGTTTCCTGCTTGGGGAATTGTTCACCCAGCCTTATGGAGCCAGTGCCCCGCTCAGAGTTGTCTTTCCCTAGGTATTTAATGAATGAAGGCTGTGCCTCCTTCCTGTACTTACTTGAACTGCCTGGAGGAAGGAGGACCCTGAGAGTCAGACTCTGCCCCACTCACTGGCTGTGTGTCTTTGGGTAAATTTCTTACCTTCTCTAGGTTTAGCTTACCTCAGTGGTAAAGTGAAAGTAGTGGTTCCTATTTCACACAGCTTTTGTGAAGATCACACAGGGTAGAGCATCTGGCTTTCCCTTTCCCTTTGGAGATAATAGTGACCACACAAGATTGGCGGGAGCTCCCATGTAAGATGCTTTGTAGATGTTCATTGTGTGATGAGCATGGTTGAGTTCTTTGACAGAAATGGTCTCTTGTCTCCCTTCCAGGCTGCCCTCGTCCGAGCTGTGCCGCGGTTGCCAGGGCCAGCTGTGTGGGGAAGGCCTCTCTACGGGCTGCAGTGCTGCAATGGGCAGGATTTTAGGAGGTGGGTAGGGAGCAGGTCACCCACCTCGAAGGAGAAACCACCAGGCACAGAGACAGAGAAATTCCAGATGATCTACCGGTTCGATGCCATCAGGGCCTTTGGGTACTTGTCTAAGCTGAAGGTGGCACAGACAGCCCTTACAGTGGCTGCCCTGCCACCTGGCTTTTACTGGTACTCCCAGGGCCTCATGACTTTCAACAACCTGTGCCTCGTGGGTGGGATAGCTGGCTTCGCTCTGGCCATGCTGTATTGGATGAGCTATTTCTTCCGGCGGCTGGTGGGTATCCTGTACGTGAACGAATCAGGCACCATGCTGCGGGTGGCCCACCTGACCTTCTGGGGCTGGCGGCAGGACACATACTGCCCGGTGACTGAAGTGATCCCTATGACGGAAACACAGGACCGGCCCCAGGAGCTTTTCGTTCGGATCCAGCAGTACAGTGGGAAGCAGACCTTCTACCTCACCCTGCGCTATGGACGCATCCTGGACAGAGAGCGTTTCACACAGGTGTTTGGGGTGCTGGACACGCTCAAGTGAACAATGGGACACTGGGCTTCCAGGTACCCCTGGGCCACCTGGATTTCCGACTGAAGGCTGAGGGTGTGCGTGAGGCTAAAGCAGGGGATCTGATAGCTGGAGAATTCACCAGGGCCCATGGGAGACTCATCTGTTGGAATGAGGAAATTCATGAGGCAGATACTAGTATCCCAGTTTAGGAAAGCGGCCTTACTGCAAATTCTTTTTCTTTTTTTAAAATGTTTTATTTATTTCAGAGGGAGAGATAGAAACATGAATGATGATAGTCACTGATTGGCTGCCTCCTGCATGCCCCCTACTGGGGATTGAGCCTACAACCCGGCATGTGCCCTTTCCAGGAATCAAACTGTAACCTGGTTCACACCAGCTGGGCCTTAGTGCAAATTCTTACCATACTTGTGTATGATAGTTAGGTAATGGCCAGAAGTGTATGTTAAGAGTCTGTTCTTGGAAGAAGCTGTGCCCAGTTCACTTTACATACAGTGCTGTGGAATGGGGAGATGGGTGTGGCGGAGGGAACACAGGATTTGGAGTCGGAAGACTTGGGTTCTGTTCGTTCTTAATTCCCTGTCCTGGGGCAGGTAACTGAGTCTCTCTGAGCCTTGTTTTTCACATTTGTAACATGGGAAGTCCTGCCTGTCTCGTAGGATGGGTTGACATTAAATAATAAATGTCAAGTGCTTTGCAAACTCAGCAGGCAAGAGCAAACGTTAAGTGTTAGCTCAGAGATGATGTTGTGGTGGTGCCCAGCAGCAGACAGGACTGGGATGAAGCCTAGAGGTGGGTCATTTCCTTCTGCCAGATGGTAACTGCTCGACTGGGACGGAAGTGTCACCTAAGCAAGCATAGCACCCCTACTGAGACAGGGTTCACTACCCAGAGGTCTGGGGGCTCTCACGTCGGATGCCTCTGTGGACTTTGTGTTTCTGGGCCAAATTTTTTGCCTAAAGAATAGGTTCTCCGACCCTGGCTCCATGTGCAGAATCACCTGGAGAGCTTTTCAAAAATACTGTTACCCATGGACAATGGTGGGGAGAGGGACTGGGGAGGGGGAAGGAACGGGGTGGAACGGGTCATTGGGGAGAAAAAGGGACATCTGTAATATTTTAAACAATAAAATTTAAAAATAAAATAAAAAAATAATACTGTTACCCAGGCCCATGACCCAGTCGACAGTCGCTGCCTGGAATTCCAGTCTCACCACACTGGGAGGTGAGAGCCTGGATTCTCAGCAGCCTTGGCATGAAAGAGCTTCCATTTTGATGTGTGGCCTGCTCACGCAGTACCAGCAGAGGGCACACAGAGCAAATGCATTATCCGTCCCTTTATGCCTGAGCTAAAGTTACAGATCTCCACGGAGGAATTCTCCAGTGGGAATTGGGTTAGGGCTTCTACAACATGTGTAGGGCAGCACCTGGGAGCTGTCAAAAAAAACCCAAATCGACATCGACAAAGACAGCAAAACTTGCCTGTGTTCAATCCCTGTAGATTCTCGTAGAAGCTGGGCATCTGTATGTTTGTGCTTCTCAGGTAATTCCAAGGCACCCTGAGTTTTGAAAGTCATTGTGTGGGGTCTACCCTTCCCCAAAACTATGCAGCAGCTTCTCAGAAAATGGAAGTGGTCTTAAGATTCAGGTGGTGGATATACTTGTGATTACCCCCTTTGACAACAATTACAAAATAGTAATCTAATAGACATACCCAAGCATACCTATAAGGTTGTTCACTGAATGTTTCTAATAGCAAAACAAATAGTACCAACAAAACTGGAAGTAAACTAAGTTTACATTAGGCAACACGGTTAAATAAATGTTGGTAAACTGTAATTGAAAAATAAAATTAAAAAAATGTTGGTAGATCTATACTATGGGATATTACATGGCCCTTAAAAAGAGTGAGGTTGAGCCCTGGCCGGTGTGGCTCAGTTGGACTGTTGTTCCATACACCAAAAGATGGCGGGTTAATTCCTGGTCAGGGCATGTGTGGGAGGCAACCAATCAGTGTTTCTCACATTGATGTTCCTCTCTCCCTCCCTCTCTCTCTCCTTTCCCCCGTCTCCTTCCAAGATCAATTTTTTTTTTCCAAAGAATGAGGTTGAACTATATCTGCTAATGTGGAAAGGTAACCATGGGGTAATGTTACGTGGAAAAGACAAGTCACAGAACAATGTAGTTTTGTGCGATCTTATTTGTGTTTAAAAAAATGCAGACATTCCAAATTGTTAACTGATTACCTCTGGGGAGAGTATTGAGGGTGGGAGGAGTGGATGAATGAAGGGAAGATTTCTACTTTCAATTTTATAACCTTGTATTTAAAAGTTCATAATGAGCAAGTCATCTGTCTTAACAAATGAAGAAAAATGCTCTGGTAAACGCAGTCTTGTCTTCGATCCTTTCCTCACGTCAGCATTCTAGGTAAGGAGAAGTTTCTCAACCATGAAGTCCCACTCTGGACTTGGAAGCTGAGTTGACAGTAAAACATTCATTCATTGAAAGTGTCAGGGGGACGGAACTGTGTCCCTTGTAGCCTGGTTTTCCTGTCTGCTGAGAACCGTGTGGACTTTGTGCCCCTCCATCCAACCCCTGGGCTGAAAATAATTTAGATGCAGGGGATGGGGTGGTCTGTAGCATGTCAGTTTTTACATGGTGGTTGCTGTAGACCAAATTGTGCTCCTTAAGGTTCATATGTTGAAACCACAACCCCACTGTGATGGTTTTTTATTTTTTTAATTCTCACCTGAGGATATTTTTCCATTGCTTGTCAGAGTGGAAGGGGGTGGGGGGGAGAGAGAGAGAAACATCGACATGAGAGAGACACATCAATTGGTTGCCTCCCACATGCACCCTGACCAGGGCTGGGGATCAAGCCTGTAACCGAAGTACGTGCCCTTGGCCAGAATTGAAGGACACTTCAGGTTGAGGGCCGACCCTCTAACCAGTGAGCCCAACCAACTAGGGCAATGTGATGGTTTTGGAGGTGGGGTCTTTGGGAGGGGAGGCTTAGATGAGGCCTTGAGGGTGAGGCCCTCACAATGGGATTAATGTCCTGATAAGAGGACTGGACTGAGTGCACTGCGGAGGGCCGTGTGAGGACATAGCCAGGGAGAGGCCTGCACCAAGAATCTGACCATGGCCTTCCAGCCTCCAGGACTGTGAGGAAATGTTTGCTGTTTAGTCCATCTAGCCTATGGCATTCTGTCGCAGCAGCCCGAGCTGACTAAGACAGGGTCCTCCAGACCTCGGCGAGGTCGGCTCTAGCTGGGGATGTCCACATTGTGCGTGGCCGAGAGCTGTTGTCCTTCCTACGCTGGTTACCAAAAATGAGACTGACCTTGTCATAGGGCCAGATAGCCCACCCCAGCCCATGGTTCAATGACCGTGTTTAATGCGCTCCCCAACAGATGTGTGCTTAGCTGCTCGGGGGCCAGCCGGGGGTGAATTGTCCGTGTAACTAGGGTTGCAGCTTTCCTCGTGCTGCTTTATGACTTCAGGACTTGAGTCCCAGATGGGAAGCAAAGTCCCCTTTGACCCCCAGGCAGAGTCCAACTTTTATGGCCTTGTTTTGACCCTACGGCATTCAACTGTAAAATCTTGGCTGATTAGAGTTAATCAAGCAGCGCCGATACCATCTGGCCATGTTTGTACCAACTCCACTGACAAAACATCCGTTTTACTTATTAACAGTTGAAATATATCCCAGCATTCAGTTGAGTCTACCTGTGCTGGGAAGTAGATTTAATATTTACGAACGAGGAACTTAACTCTGACAGAAATACGTTGTTTAGAACCACATGTGCGACGCTATACACAGAGACGAAGCGGAGAAAGGAAGTACCATGTATTAAGCACCTACTGTAGGCCGGGTGATTGTCACATGATTTTATTTAATTCTCTCAGCAACTGTTTCAAGTTGGAGAGCCAGAGACAGGCAGCAGATGTAGGGTGAAGCACATGGCTTTGCAGCAGGCCTTTTTTTGCCAGCTGGAATCCCAGCCCTGGCCTTCCTAGCTGTGACCTCGGGCCAGCTACACAGTTTCTGTTGGTTTCTTACCTGTGAAGCAATGAAAATACAAGCACTGGCTTTGAGGGGATTGGCTCACTACGTGAAAAGCACTTAGAATAGCTCTTGGTCCGGGGAAGTGCTGTGTTAGCTGCATTGCTGTTACCAACCGCATTTTCCAGATGAGGCTCTGAGAGGTGAAGTGATTTGCTCAAGGTCACCCAGCTAGAAAGCAGCTGCCTTGGGTCATTGTGCTGCCTTGTCCTGCCTCCCCAGTGGGGAAGAGGTATAGGAGATAGAAAACAGTGATTGTTTTTAAACAGTATTTGACTTTGAGGTTCTGGGACCTTCCACCCACCTGCCTTAGGGCTGTATGTTTAGGATCTCACACCAGGCTGACCAGTTCATGTTCCCAGGCCAGTGGCCAGGCCGGCTGTGTGAAAGGTGGTTGGGTCATTGGTAGCCCCTACCCTCCACCAATCCCACGCTGACTGCGTGCTTGCACATGTAAACATCTGATCATACACATCACCTTTCATACATCTGCGTGTATCCCGGCTTCCAAGCTGTGTGATTTTGGGCAGGTTCCCCTGACCTCTCTGAGCTTCAGTTTCCTCATAGTAAGAATAGGTACACAAACACATAGCTCCTGGGTTTGTTGTGAAAATTACAAAGCACCAGAATATATTGCACATTGCACTATGTGTATTTAAAAAATACATTTAATGGTAGATATTGCCTTCCAAGTCAATTGTTTCATAGACATGTCGGATGTGGAAGCTGCGAGAAACCTTGGAAATTGTGGTCCAAACCATACATTTTACAGGTGAGAAAAATAAGGGTGATAGAAGGCCGCTGAGACAGCTGGGAGGGGAAGTGAGCCATGCCACCGTCCCTGCTTCCTGGTGAGGACACCAGGAGGAAGGCGCAGCTCACAGGTGCTTACCAGACCTCTTCTGGGCCTCCTGTTGATCCCAGGCAGTCATCAACTTTCTCCCTCAATTGGCCACGGAGAGAATCAGATTTAATTGGTTTAGGGTGGGGCCCCAGCACTAGGATTGTTTGAAAAGCTCTTAGGGCGACTCTAAACTGCACCCAGTGTTGAAAGTCACTGTCCTGTATGTTTTGGATTCTGTGCTCCTCTTTCCCTCTCCATCCATCCCATTGTCCTAGTTAGACCACCAGGTCCTCTTGATTGTGAGAGTGTCCCGACCAGTCTCCCCACCTCCCTGCTTGTCAGGGTGAATACTTGGGACAGTCTTTCTAAAATGCACATTGGAATATCCCCCTGCTGCAAACCCTCGGCAGCTCCATCACTGTGTGGCAGGCCCCGGCCCTCAGCACAGCAGAGGGCCTCTGGCTCAGGGCCCTGCCCGTGCTCTGGCCTGCAGGCTGTTCTGGAACCCCACCCTTTGTGACCTGGTAACGCTGAACACAGAAATGCCTTCTGCCTCGCCCTACCATTGGGCCTTCAGTGAGCTAGTCTCTCGAGCTGGAATGCTTTTCCCCTCCTGAGTTCCTGGAGCAGTTCCTGCTCAACCTTGGAGAGGAAACTCAGGGGCCTGCTCTTTGTGCACACACAGCATCTAGGCTCTTCCTGTATCCTGGTCCTTCCCCTGGGTTGCTGTGACTTTTGCCCCACTACAAGGTAAACTGAGGGTAAGGACCACATCCTGTCCATCCCTATCCCATGGTATGTCCTTGATGAACCCTGGTGAAATTAATGGCTTCCCAGGCCAATGCAGACTATGCAGATAGAATGTTCCCCTAAGACATCCCTAAGAGGTATATAATAGGTGCTTAATAAGGATTTGCCAAGCCAGGTATATAATAGGTGCTTAATAAGGATTTGCCAAGCCCTGGCTTGTGTGGCTTAGTTGGAACATCCCATGCACCAGAGAGTTGTGGGTTCGATTTCCGGTCAGGACACATACCCAGGTTGTGTGTTTTCTCCCTGGTTGGGGTGCATATAGGAGGCGACTGATCAATGTTTCCCTCTCTCTGAAATCAATTTTAAAAACCCAAAAAACTACTTGCCAAATAATTACTTAAAACCATTTCCAACCAAAAAAAGCCACATTTACTCTGATGCTTCCATTATAAATATATTTTTTTAAATTTAACAATACTGATTAACACAGGAAACATTTAATTCATGGAATTGTGCATATGGTCATCAGTTACATTGTGACATGTTAATTTCTTTATCATTTATTGGCACAGTCAACAGAATACTGTAAACAAGATCACTTCGTATGCATAAATGGGCAATGCTCCCTAGCTATGGTTTTCTACCATGAGCTAATACATAGATACATAGATAGGTATAGATATATTAATGTGCACAATTTTGCATGGTTACTGAGTGTCAGTAAAAATTATAAAAAACACCCATTTATAATAAAAGGGAGGATGTGCTAAGACTTGCTATTACTGGACCTTGTTTTCTGTAAAAGTGACAAGATTTGCTAGAGATACATACTAAACTCTATGGCACTAATAATGTATGATGGACCCATTTCCAGACCCTTGGCCACAGAAGCACTTCTCCCTGGGCTCTGCTCTACATGGTAACCTACCCACTGCCCCCTGTCCCGGGTTTTCACCAACCTCTTCCAAGTTCCTATGATCTTGAGCTCTGCTGAGAATTTTTTCCTTGAAATTCTTCCAACTAGACCCCCACTCCCAAAAGCAGATGTCTCAGGAACTCTTTATGCCGAGCCAACAAAAACTTGATGAATGGCTTAAAAAGTTTCACGAGAATAACTTCTCTTGGTAAGGAGTAAGTCTGGAAATGACTTTCTAGATAAAGTGGCTTCATTTTTTTGTCAGTGCCCTCTGGAGAGAGAACAAAATATCGGAGCCATTCTCTCCACCAAATAGAGCCAAGTTTCTGGTTGTGCCTTAGCTTAACTTTTGGACTCCAGAAATCTTATCGTATGTTTGCATCCAGTGCTAAAGTTCTCAGACAAATCATACTCATACCAATAAATGAACTACGGATTGGTTTGCATTTTGCTTGTTTGTTAAATAAGGCCTTGAATCCTGAACTACTGCCTGTGGATCTGAATCCCCAGTGAAAGGTGTGGGACCGTGAACTGGTAGGTCTTTGCACATGCTATTCCCTTTCCGCAACACTGTTCCTTGCCTTGTTTATTTGGTGAACTTTTGTTCATTCTGCAAAACCCTGCTCAAATATCATTCTCCTTGAAACCTCCTCTGACCCTTAAGTGGATTGAGGCACTCCCTCCAATTTCCTCATGCTCCTATACATACCTCTGTTACAGAACTTGCCACTCAGCTTTAATTAATTGGTTCAAGAGTCTGTTGTCAACAGTTGGATGTGAATCCCCTGAGAACAGGGAACATGATTTATTTCAGGTTTGTAATCCTAATGCTTAGCACTGGGCCTGGGACAGAGCAGGTATTTAATGCAAGTTTCATGAATGAATGATTGAATAAATATACAAACAAGTGAAACCTCGCAGAGAGGGCGGGTCATACATCTCCGTGCAGTCAGCAGCATAAATGGCCTTAAATCCGGCAGAACCCCTCCTTTAAAGCAATGGATGAACACTGACTGCAAGAATGCAAAGTGAACCGGAACTCACGGGTCTGCCGTGTCTATTAGGCATGTTAGTGCCTTTCGTTCTTAAAAACATGTTGACCAGGCCTGCTGGAGAGTGGAAGTTGGAAAAAACCTCGGTGAGATCTTTGGGTGATTAGTTATTAAAAGAGCTCATGAACTCAATCAGTTCCCAGAATGCGTAGCCTTCAGCGGAGTTCCCTCAGCCTCAGTCATAGCGCAGTTAAGCCTCTAAGGAGCACGTTCATCTCCACACTCGTTCATGTCAGGAAAACTAATTTGGAGTGGCAGGGACAAGGAAACTGCCTTGAGCCAACAGCCTATTGTTTCCAGTGCGGAGCTCTGGCGCCTTTGATTCATGATGCTTCCCTCAAGAGATCTAGTTCAGCAACTGACTGCCTTGGATGGAAAAGCAAAGCTATTCCTAGTGTTGCTCAGAAGTGGAGCGAAGGTGGATGAGCCGAAGCTAGAGAAAGAGCCTCCTGGGTAAGGGGTCCCTGCAGGCAGACCCCAGATGCCTGGGAGACAAGAGGAAGTGACTGCTGCCCCAGGCCCTGGGCTCATGCTCCCGGGAGACTGGCTTGTGCTTCTGCCCCTTGGGCTCGCCTGTGTCCCCGGGTGCCCCCTGCCCAGGCTGCAGTTTTGTTTCTAGAGGTCTCGGTTGACATTTAATAGTGGGGAGAGAGCTTGGGGGAATGGAGGACAGCAAGTAAGGACCATCACTGATGCCACCCGGAGTCTCCAAGCCCCATCAGGGACAGAATTCACAGTTTACAGGAATCCCCAGGTGCACTGGGAGGAGTGGCCCAAGTCTTCAGAGGCCAGAAGACCCATTCCCACACCCCCTGGCTCAATCCTCATGTCCCTACAATCCTGCCTTCATAGATCTGTCCTGTCCTCTATTAAGCTGTGCATGGGACACGCTCAGAGCTCCAGGACTTGGGTGAGAGGGGTAAGCATGTTTATTTGCATAGGGGAGGGAGCCAATGTCCTTAGTCACAGAATATGGCACTTGAGAGGGACAGGAACCCAGGAGTCCCAGCCACCAGTCCCAGGAGCAGGTATCATTCCCCTGACTGGCTTCCAAATAAATTGTTGGGGTCAATGGCGGGCAGATATATGGCTAGGACCCTCATGGCCCATCCTAAGACTCTGTGTGGGGCTCAAGCAGAATTTCTGGACTTAAACCAATGGGCACCATTGGCTCTGCAGGGAGGAAACCCAAACCAGTCCCTTCAACCTCTCCTTTCCCCCCAGCCACCAAAACCGTCCCCTCCCCACACACCACCCTTCAGTGTGTGCGTTCACCTGATACTTTAAGTGAAAACATGAATTAGGCAAACTAATCAATTTGACAACTGTGGAGATCAGGGCTTTCTCAGAGCACAGTGGAAATAAATGGCTTCTTTACTTGAAGTCAGCTAAGATGTCGCTGAAAATATTGAGGAACAGGTGTGCGTGGTGATCCCTGAAGACCAGAGTGGGACGGAAACGGATGGACTTGTCACCACAGCCCCCCAACACCACGCCTGAAAGAAACGGCAGGAGGTGGGTTAGGAGCTTGGGCGCAGAGTCACGGGCCGGGAGAGTCAGGAGGGTGCTGACCCACAGGGAACCCCCACCCGTCCATGCCATCCTTTCTATCCCAGCTTCCAGGGGTCCTTCCACCCACTCACCCAGCTGTCTTCCTTCCCTTTCTCTCTTCCTGCACCCATCTCATCCATCGCTCTCTCCTCTCCCTCCCCCCGTCCCTCCCACCTTGAGTGCCTGCTCTGCTGCCCCTGAACTAGGTCTGGGGACAGACAAACCCTGAGATTAGTCCTTGCCTTCCAGGTATTCATGGTGCGGTGGGAAAAAAATAAGTAAAACAAGCAAATTCGAAAAAGCGAGGCAGGTCCAAAGCATGCCTGTGGGCAGAGCTGTCACTCAGGAGGGACAGACACGGAATTTTAAAGGGCGACTTCACCACTGACTTCCTGGGTGTCCCTGTCTCGGCTGCTCAGCATCCTTGAGACTTGGTTTTCTCCTTTAAAGAGGAGGCAAGTCACCCTGCCCTTCAGGGCTGGTGCAGGGGTCCGTCCACACTATGGTAGAAGTCAAAGATACCATGCTCGACACATAGTAGGCGCTCTCATCTCACCACTGAATCCACCCCCATGAAACTCTCCCATGGCCCCCCACAGCGCTTAGGAAAAAGTCCAGAGTCTTGAACCTGATCCCCAGGCTGACATGATGTGGGCCCGGCAGGCCCTCCCTGCTTCATTCCCTCTAGCCCATCAGGCCCTAATCACACCCCATTCTTTCCATTTTTCCCAGCTCCTTCCTCTTTCAGCTAACTGTACCTGCCCTTCCCTCTGCCTGGACTGCTCTTCCTGACCATCTTCACTGGGCCAGCCCCTGTCTATTCGTCAATGCCACTGCCTCAAGGAAGCCTTCCCTGATTTCCTGGACATTTTCCTCAGCTATTCACTCTCTCTTTGGCCCTTTTCCTCTTCCCTAGGATTTACAAATGCAATCAGCTGTGATGAAATATTCTCTTTAATGTCACCCCTTCCTGCTAGATGGGAAGCTCCTTGAAGGCAGGGACCCTAATGGTCTTACTCATCATTACGACTCTCTCCAGGGTTGGTGCCAGTCATCTCGGTGAATACTTGGTGAATGGATCAATGTATAAGGAAATTGCCCTGGTAACTTTCTCTTCTTCTGAGAAAAACATTCCTGTATCTCACCTTCCCCTCATACCAGGGTAACACAGGGCACCCAGGAAGCCCAGCTCCCACTCCTGGTCACCTTACCTTTGTTTCTGGCTATTAGAATGAGTTTATTCCGGATGGACTCATCTGGAGTGTCGAAGGAGCAGAAGGTGCCTCGTCCTCTTACTCTGCTGATGAACTGGGGGTACCGGGCCTGCCATGGGGGAAACAAAGCTGGCATCATGGCCTGTCACCTGTGTACTAGCCAGTTCAGTGGCTGTGATTCCTCAGATGCCCCCAGGCTCCAGCCTTTGGGCTTTTGGGTGGACTGGCAGGACCACTGCGGGGTTCAGAGCTCTGGCTCTGGAGACATTCAGTTCTGGGTTCAAAACTCAGCTTGGCCCCTTTCCCACCATGCAGCCTTGGGCAAGTCATTTAAGTGGCCTGTGCCTCAGTGTCCTCCTCTGCAAACCGAAGGATATAGATGCTATTGATCCCAATGTGCTGTGGTAGGAATTTAGTGAGACGAAGTTTATAGCCCAGGGCCTGGCACTTGGTAGGCACTCAGTGGACAGCAGCCATCTTTATTTATTAGCAATTCTTCTAGAAAAGGTGTGATTGAGGCCTGGGGCGGATTCTCCCTTGGAACCTCCAGAAAGAATCAGTGCTGCTTATATCTTGATTTTAGACTTCTGGCTTCTGGAGTGATGCAACCAAACCCTTGTTTTAAGCCACCAGTTTGTGATAATTTGTTAACGTGGCCCCAGGAAGCCAATACAGTCCTCCAGAGTAAAGGATCTTGGTTCCTCCCAATCTCCATTATCCATGTGAATGGATAAACCAAAATAATTTCAGGTCCTGGGGCAGAAATGGGGCAGAAATTGTTACAGCCCCTTGGTAGAAACTGGAGATAAAGTCAGATTCTGGTGAAAATAAAGCCCCACATATATGATGGGCTCTCTGCTAGGTGCTCACACACGGGATATTGAATCCCTGCTTCACTAGTGAAGGGCCCATTTTGGTCTCCACAGGTGAGAAAACAAGGCACAGAAGCCTCTCCAGCACTCGCTTTATCCATCCTTGCACTTGCTAACTGGCTGGGAGCAGGGCTTCGAACACACTCCTCTCTCCCATCAGAGTGCGGAGGCCGGGAACAAGGTATCATCCACCTGGACACCCCTTTGTGGCCCTTGTGACACACACATACACACACACACAGTAGGACACAATAACTATTTGATTAATTAATGCAGTAGTGGAAATCCCCTGGCCCTCCTCACTGTATGGCTTTGTGTGTTGCCTCTGGCCCTTCACCTCTACATGCGTCCTTTGTCTCGCCCATCTGTCTACTACATTGTTCTAGGGCATTCCTGAACTCTCACCTCCTTCTTGCCTATAGCCTTAGGGCCTGATAAGGATGCCTAACTGCTCCCATCCCTTTACATGAGCCAGCTCAGGGCTCCTAAAAGCAAGATGTCAGTCTTGGCTCTGGGATGTTTCCATGGAAGCCTTCTCTGTAGCAACATCTTGAATATGGAACCTATTGTGGACCCTGAGAAAGAAGGGCTCCTGGAGGCTAACTGGGCTCAAATTAAACAAACAAACAAACAAACAAAGCAACAGAGCCTAGAAGCCATTTCTACACGGGGCCTCTCACGCAAACTGCACTTCAGGGAGAAGCCTGCACTGACCTGCCCGCCTGTGCTTTCTCTGCCACTGAGCCCGCCCTTAGGAAGGAGCTTCCGGAGTCCAGTTGCAACAAACAGGACCGAGGCTCTCCCCACCCAATTGGAGCTGCACAGCTCCCACCAACCAGAGCTGCTCTCTTCTGAACAATCAGGACAGTGCTTTTTGGACCAATCAAACTTCGAGGCTTTGGAGTCCTTATTTGCATGAGGACAGAACAATCAGGGATCAGGGGTAGGGACTTCTGTCTATTTAAGCCAGCTCCCCCCTTGCTCTAGGAGTGCATTTTCCCTTCCCAGCAGAAACCGAAGACTGTTTCTCTAGCTGACCAGCATGGGTGAGAGCAAAGTGGAGCAGAGCAGAGCTGTCAAGCTGGAGAGGGGCCTGGCCCCAGGGCCACCTCACAGCCATGCTGTATCACAATTGAGCTGTTTTACACTGAATAAAGTTTCCTTTTTCACCAACACCCCAAATTGGGGATTCCTGTTGGCGTGGAATTAGTGCCAACTACCATCAGTTGACACTACTTTGGGAAACACTGTCCTCAGAACCTGACTCAGGGGAAGCAATGTTTGTGCCAGCCCAGAACAACCAGATCCCCACCAAACCTGGCCCTGGCTGCATCCACATCTGTAAGCAGGGCCCAGACATCAACCAGGGAAACAAAGGACAGCTGTCTCTTCTCCTGCCCTGCTGGAGGACAGTGAAGCACTCCAGCAGGGAGGAAGGGCCTGACAACTGCAGAGGCTTTTTCTAGTGCCTGCTCCTGCTCAACCTCAGTTTAAATGCAAATCCACCCAAGAAAAAAAAAAAAAAAAGAAATTCCACCCAGAGGGTATTAGTCGTCTTAACAGGCACACTTAAGCCCTTCAGAGTCTTTGCAATTGGACAGATCTGGGTTTAAAATCTGTCTCCCTTGCTGCTGCTCACCTTCCCAAGCCTCCCTTTTCTCATCCAGAAAATGAGGATAATCATATTTTCCTAAGTTGGAACTGCTCTGAGTTAAGGTTGCCCAATAAAATATAGGATTTCCCAGATAAACAACTTAGAACTTTTTGGTATAAGTATGTCCCAAATGTTTCAGGGGGTATACTTTTATGCTAAAAAAAAAAGAAGTTGCTGTTTTTCAAATTACACTGGCATCCTGTATTGTAATTTGCTAAATCCGGCACCCTGCCTGTGGGCCAGGTATGGTACCTGGAGCTCCCACCTCTGCACCTGCTGGAGGAGCAGGAGTGATGCCAAGCTGAAGGGCCGCCCGGCACTGTGAGAGCCATGGGTGGGGTCCTGGGACAGCTGGGGAGAGCTGAGCTGGGTGGGTACCTGAAGGTCCAGCAACCCCGTGAGCAGGGCCTTCCCAGCATGGGCTGCGTTATTCAGCAGGTCCTCCCGCTTGATGACATTGATGACCTCGGCCAGCAGCAGGTTCTTGGACGGGTCCCCCAGCCAGGTGTTAAAGATCCGGTATGGCTGGAAGAAGGTACGGGGCATTGGAAAGGCTCACACATGGGCACACCCTTCAGGGGCCCACTTCCCCCAGACACACCTTGTCCCCCATTTCAGAAGAGAGAAACTAACGCAAAGCATCTACAATGAATTATTCCAACAACGACCCTATAAGGAGGTACAACTATCAGTACGACTATGAGGGAGACCAACTCCTCCATGTGCTGGGAAACCCTTCAGTCTTGGGGAAATCAAGATAGCTGGCCCTCAACTATAATCTTCATTTTACAGTGGAGGAAGCTGAGGTTCCGAGAGGTTAAGTGATTTGTCCAGAAAAACTATAGGTGGTAGACTCAAGTGGATTGATGGCAGTCTGGCCTTCAAAGACCACCCAAATTATTCCTCCATGAATTATTCAGGGTGTCAATGCAGCCAACTAAAACATATTTCCCAGCCTCTCTTGAAGTTAGGAGTGGCCAAGTGACCAGATCTGAATCAGTGTTAGAAACAGAAGTGTTGTGGGATTACTGGGAAGGCCACTAAAGATAAAAAGAGGGTCACTTTGTGCTTCCCTCCTTTTTCCTTCTGACTGCCTAGAATTGGGATGGGATGGCTGGAGCTGCAGCAGCCATT
This sequence comes from Miniopterus natalensis, assembly GCF_054644295.1. Taxonomy (NCBI): domain Eukaryota; kingdom Metazoa; phylum Chordata; class Mammalia; order Chiroptera; family Miniopteridae; genus Miniopterus; species Miniopterus natalensis. The sequence goes on from NC_142083.1 coordinate 88,379,816, forward strand.
TTGGACCATGAAGCATCCTCGGGGGTGGAAACTACATGCAGGAATGGTGGAAGGAAGGATCCCAAGCCCCTGATAACTCTGTGTGTGTTTATGAGAATCCATATGTACATGTGGTAGTACAGTGTAGTAGTTAAGAGCAGGACTCTGGGTTTGAGTCTTGTCTTTATAACTTAGTGGGCTGTGTGACCTTGGACAACTTACTTAATCAGTCTGTGCCTGATTCCTCATTAGTAAAATGGGAGTTAAAAATAACACCACCTTGGTTAGATTATCGTAAGGTTTAAAAGTACATGAGGACTACTTAGAACTGGGCCAGGCTCAGAGTAAATGCTCAGTTCACAGCAGCAGGTATTAACACACACAAAAAAGTTAGAAGACTGACAATGGCCTGATATGAAGTCAGCCCTGCAGAGAGGGCAGGGTGATCATAATCACTGGCTAATTAAATCGATAAGAATTGGGCCTTAGAAAACTTCTGTGACTCATTGTGTCCACTCAATTCCTGGTTTGTGAGAAAGGAGCAGTCATGTGAAAGGAATGCTGCTTCACCCCCCTCCTTCCCCTGTTCTGGAAAGGAGGGAAGGGAGGGCCTAGCACTCACGGCATTGGGCCTGAACTCCTCCTTGTGGAAGAAGCCCCCAGTCATCATCTTCTTGCTGAAGGTCATCACGTCTGCAGGGTCATCCAAGCCCCAGTGCTCATGGGCCCAGAACTTGCCAGTGCAGCCCCCTCCTGTCTGGACCTCATCCACCAAGAAGGCACAGCCATGCTGGAGAGAGAAGAGGGAGAAATAAACACCCACCACAATCGACCAACCTCCAACCCCCTCACCTGGCCAGAGAGTCCTTGTTTTCTGAACTGCAAGCCAACCCCATGTTCTTGGCAAAACTAAACAAATGCTTAAGTGGGCAGAGCTGTATCTGGAAATTTCCTCCAGCTACTGAGCTGGAACCAAACCAGAACATCGAATACCCCCTGAACCAAAGCAGGGCAGCATCTCACTCGGCTTCAGTCCCTGAGCCAGATGACTGACGAGTGAGGCCCAGCAGTGAGGCCGAGCCCTACTTCCCAAACATCGTCATCGCCTGGACTATTATTTACTTAGTGTTTGTGTTTAAATCAAGTCATGTCATATAGCCTTCATCTGTGAACATGCTAGCTGGATGTGCCATTTGTACACGCAGGACATTAAAATAAGCACGACATTAACATGAAGTCTGTTCATTTAGCCTCTGTTGAATATGGACTACACCGGGCTAAAAGATGAGGTGGGGTCTCTAGGAAGAAAAAGGTGGAGGCTAAGTCCTTCCCAGGAATCTCTTGATTACAAAAGCCTCTGACTAAGGCAGCAGGCTGGAGACTGGTTTGGCAATAAGATTTCAGGGAAGAATTCCCTATCCTGCCCCGCCTGCAACAGGCAGCCTTTGAATATCTGGGAGTTTATAAGGGGAGCAAAGCTACCCTTTGCTCTGGGAAACCAGATGAAAATGGGCTGTGGCCCCGTCCAACCTTGACCTAGGCACTGACCTTCCTGGAGATGTCTCTCAGCTTCCGGAAGAAATCATCCGACGCGTGGTTGTCTCCACCCTCAGACTGGATGGGCTCTACGATGATCCCAGCCACTGTCCTCTTCTTTTTCCGATATTTCACGATCAGATCCTCCACCTGGATTCCAAAGTGGAAACTGACAATGGCTCATGGAGGCTCTGAGCAGCACCCACGGATGGGCATGTGGGGTCCTGTGCTGCCCCCCGAGTTACATTGAAAATGTGTTTGTGTGCACTTCCCATGCAGACTGCGATGCCCACTCAGAGCCACAGGTGTGGATGGGGATGTGTCCTACTTAGGACTGGGGCCAGCCTCTGTGGGGACAGACTGATGACTTGGAGCAAATCATTTAACTTTCTGAAGCCTCACTTTCCTGATCTGTGCAATAGGCATGCTGACAAAATCTATTTTTGTTACTGTTGTATTATTATTATTGGTTGGAGAGTCCTTTCTGTGCAGAATCTGGGATGAAAATTTGTTTGAGAAACTGAGGTCAAACTCAGCTATAATAACAGATCCAAGCACTGGTTGCACAGGTGTGTGTGGGGGGTCCTACACAGACTCCTCAGGCTGACCCAAGGACATTTTCCAAGATGATAAGATGCTTATATGAGTATATTTATTTGTCAAAACTTATTGAACTAGACATTTAAATTAGTGCATTTTACACTACGTAAATTATGCTAATAAGGTTGAAAATGATTTTTTAAATATCTGTTAACAGATTTTGGGGGTTGTAAGAAAAGCACCTGATTGTCACTAAGTGGTTATATTTCTCGAACTCTTGTTCTAATATGGGCATCATCTTATAGACAATTAGAGTAGCAATTGTGATACTTTATTAATAACTTAATAATTATACATAACTAAAAACCCTAGACCATATACCTAGATAGAACAAGGGCAATCTTTCTCTGTTATGCAGAAACCTCTTGTGTGGATGATGTGAGTTAGGCCTCGGGTCTCCGCAGGGCACCCCAGGGGCTCTGAGGCGTTTCCCTTTGCTTTCAGAGAATCATTTGCATGTTGTCATCCATGGTTTTTCTCATATCTGTTTGGTGCTGTGGTTCCCACTACCCTGCACTCTCCAATTAGATGGCGGCAAGCCACATGTGGCTACTGAGCACATGCAATGTAACTGGTCCAAACCAAGATGTGTCTGAGTGTAAAACGCACAGGATTGCAAAGATTTAACACCAAAAAAGAATATAAAAATACCTCATCAATAATTTTTTTAAAATCCTCACCCAAGGACTTTTTTCCCATTGATTTTTTTTTAGACAGAGTAGAAAGGAGGGAGAAGGGGGAGGGAGGGAACATCGACGTAAGACACATCAATTACTATTTTGGATGGATTGGGTTCCATAAAATGTTACTAAAATGAATTTCACCCATTTTTCTAACTTTTATAAAATGCAATCGTTACAAAGCTGTACGACACGTGGAGCCTGCCTTATCTTTCCATGGGACAGGCTGTACTAGACTCCTTTATCTTGTCCCTTTCATTTACTGTGAAATACCCAGCACCCAGCACTGCCTCACCCCTAGTAGGCATTCACTAGAACTCGAAAAAGAATATGCCTCAGAGGAAAATCAGCCTCAGATTAGCCTTATTTGAGCTCAAATCCCAACCTGAAGGGTGAAAGCCATTTCCTCCCAGCAACAGGATCGTTCCAGTGTCTTACCTGGAACCCCAACACATGGAACAGATCAAAGGGGGGCTCTTCTGGTTGAAGTGGAGGCATGGCGACAGGGGTACATGTCCTCAGTCCCTCCCCTGCCCCTTGCACCCCGAGGCTCCCAAAGCAGCCCTAGGACTCGAGAGAAGGCTGACAAACAGTGGACTAGAGGGTCCTGTGCAACCGCTTTTCTATGAGCTGCCCCATATTTTCTCCGTGGATTCATTTTCTCTAGTCCAGAGTCACTGAAGCTTGCCCCCGAAGAAACGTGAATGATACTGAAACTGGCACCAGAAGTGGAGTGATGGATGCTGGGTGGCAAAACCTTCCCTGATACAGAACATTTGGACAGGAGTCCTCTCTGTCTTATGTTCCTCCCAGGGAGTGTGCCATGCAGGTTCCTCTTCCCTGGGGCAAAGGGTTGGGGTGTTGAGGGTAAGGGGACTGGGTGTGAGAAAGGTCTGGAAGGTTCGAGTGTTGTTACCTCTTCCAGGCAGCGGGCCTCTTCTTGTTGGTTCTCCTTCACAAACTCCTCCAGAGGGTATTTCAGCCGTGGGAATGGTGCAATGGGCCAGTCAAAGGAAGGGATGTCGATCTTGTGAATAGCTTTGGAATGTGTGGTCGCTAAGCAACCTAGGCCCCCCAAAACAGAAGAGAAGGCTTGGTTTGGGGGAGCACAGTGAACAATCTTCAAAAAGCAGATGATGGGCATTTCAAGCCAATACTGCAATGCCCAGGGAGGCCTGTTGCCTGCAGAGCCCCAGTTCCCGTAACAGCCTGAAGCCAAAGCAGAACCTATGAATCGTGTGTGTGTGTGTGTGTGTGTGTGTGTGTGTGTGTGTTTTTTGCTTTCCCATTCATCACAGATTAAGCACAGGCTTTAAGTCAGAGAGACAAAGGTCCAAATCCTGTCTCTGTCACTGTGTGGCCTTGGAGTGTTTCTCTTCTTGCTGAGTCTCAATTTCCCCACCTGCACAGTGGCCATAAAAATCCCCTCCGCAGAGCAGCTTGGAGTCAATGAGACAAGGTGGGGAAACCGCCCACCGAGATCAAAGGCAGCGGCTGCTATTGTTGCTGCTATTACCACTCTAACAGCCACCTCGGGATCCCAGCGGCCCCTCCTTACCCATGGTCCTCCCGTGGAAGGCGCCCATGAAGGAGAGGATGCTGTAGTCGGGGCAGCCAGGGGCCTGGAAACAAGAAACAGTGTCATCGATCATAGCTGTGAGAAGTGGGGGGCTCTGCGGTTGCCCCTGAGAACATGGGGGAGCACCAAATTCTGTCAGAACAGATATCCCTCCTCAGGCCAAAGTCACAAACCGAATTCCCACTATTTTTTTTCCCCTCTTATTGTTTGTTTTTTTACTCCTCACCTGAGGATGTTTTTTTCATTGCTTTTCAGAGAGAGTGGAAGGTAGAGAAAGAGAGAGACACATCGATTGTCTCCTGCATGAGCCCTGACCAGGGCCGGGATTGAGCCTGCAACCAAGGTAAATGTCCTTGGCTGGAATCGAAGCTGGGACCCTTCAGTCCTCGGGCCAATGCTCCAACCACGGAGAAAAACCGACTAGGGCTGAATCCCTACTTCTATAGCCAGGCAATAGATGTTTTGCCCACATGGTCCCACAAAATATTTTTAATCAAAAGATTTCACATAAATATCTGAACTGTATTCTCTTAAAGTCTGCAATATTTGGGCCCATTTTTGTTGCCTGAGCCTAAAGTCTGGGCAAGTGGCTGCTCCAGGGCCCACTGCCCACATTTCTCCTTCACATCACCTGCCACCACCGGCTGGGCTGCTTGGGGCTTCTGAATTTTCAATCCCTGTCTGCAGGCTCTTCCAACTCCTGCAGGCTGCCCCCCACCAGGCTGCTCTGGCTTCCACAGGAACCAGGTGGGCAAGGTGCTGACCAGTGCTTCCCACGACATGAGGCTGAGTGGGGCACCTCACAGGGAATGAATGCCCCAGGCCTCTGGAGCAGTTCTGCTGTGCCAGAGTAGGAGGGTGGGCAGGGAGGACCCCCACCTTTCCATCTCTCCAGGGCAGCTCGGCTGCCCATGTCCAGGAGGGACGCTTGAACTCCCAGTCCCCAGCGGATGGCACAGCTGCATTTTTTCCTGACCCTCCACCTGGCAAGGAATCACACCTGTTTCTGGCTGACTCAGGTAGAACTACTGAGGATGCGGCAGAAGCAACCAGGGGGACCCCTAGTCTCTGAGAATTTGATACAGCATGTTATTTGGCTGGCTGATCCCCACCAGGTACCTGAGAACCCCCAGGGAAAAGCTCTAAGAGCTCCTCCCACAAACTCCAGTAACAGTCCTGTCATTTCCCTTTGTTGAGGAAAGAAAACATTTTTCTTGTTCCTTTGTGTAAATGTAATATATACACATCACCACACATCTTTGGCTGCAGACATTAACCAGGGAGAATGAAATCTAAAAATATTGATGGACTAGGATGTCCATGGATAGCAAATGAGAAAGAGGCTGGGCACAATCCATTTCTTAAAAAAAAAAAGGCCAGAAGAAAAAAGAAAAAGCTTAAGTTTATGTAGGTTTGTATGACTGTGGTGAAGAGTATGGATCTATTGCTAGCAAGAGGCGGGATTAGAAATAAAAAATTAAGAAAGCACAAAGGAAAACAAGGAAATGAAACAATTTACCACCCCTAGGCATCCCATTATAAACAAGTTAGCAGGATTTCACAGTAATTTCCTGTATATTTATTTGCAGTCACTGTTTTCACTAAATTATGGCGTGCCTGTCTCCAAGCAGAGAAACCCGTCCTAACAGTTTTTGCTGCAGGATATTGCAGATGTACGCAGTGCGTAATTGAGTTCAGTGGCCCCTGATTCTTTTTTAATCAGCAGACGTTTCTGTCTAAATCGTAATGGGACCCCATGCGTGAAAGCGGGAAGGACAGGCGCGCTCTGGTTGAAGCTGGCTGCGGAGCTTGGGTCTACCTGCTTGGTTTTCCCTGTGGTCCCCATCGCTGCTGTTGAGTAGCCTTCATGGTGTTCCTGGGAACCCCTATACTTAATCCCTCTTTCCCTATTACTGAATATAGAGGTGGTTTCCTATCTTTTGGGTTATCAACTCTAAACACCAATGGGTGAATTCCCTTGTACATACATTTGTGTTGACATTTTGGATTATTCTAGAGACTACATTAAAGCCCTCCTTAGAAGGGGTTAAATTCAGGCAGTTGTTCTGAGAAACTGTTGTCCTGGGTTAGGACTTTGCCTTAATACCAACTAGGGAGGTAGAATTCTTGGGGGACCCCTTGTTATGAACTGAACGTTTGTGTTTCCCCCAAAATTCATAGGTTGAAGCCCTAACCTCAGTGCGATGGTATCTGAATGTGGGGCCCTGGGGAGATGATTAGGGTTGGATGTCATAAGGGCCCCCCCCCCACAATGGGATTAGTGTCTTTATAAAAAGAGGCACAAGAGAGCTTGCTAACCCTCTCCCAGACTTGGAAGGACACAGTGAGAAGGCAGCTGTCTGCAGGCCAGGAAGAGAGCCTGCCCTGGGGAACCAAATCAGCTGGCATCCTGATCGTTGACTTCCAGCCCTCGTAACTGTGAGAAAATACATGTCTGCTGTTTAAGTCCCTCAGTCTATGGCATTTGTTATGGCGGCCTGTGCCGACTATTTGAGAAGGACAGGGTCCATTAACTAGCATCAGCCTGAGGGGGGCTGGGCAGTCCCTCGTGGAGGAGAGGAGAAAGGGCCCGCTCCACCTACCTGGTTGACCATGCACGTCTCCAGCTCCTCTTTGGAGAAACCCGTTTGACCCCTTTCCTTGTTCTGACAAAACAGAACAGAAGAAAATCTCAGAAATGCTCTGGGCTAGGAGGAATTTCCACTTTCTACTTGAAGCCATAGTTAGTCCAGACAACTAGAGAGTGATCTCTCAGGAGTTGATCTTATGTGTTGATTGAGGAATAGAGTGAATAAATAAAATGGAGTCACTGTGGTCAAGCTGCTAAATTATTAATTTCAAGTGGGCTGTGGCAAAAGGAAATGACTATTCTCTTTTTAACCAACTCTAGGACCTTAAACTTTTGAACCTTCCAGTCCCACGTCAGTATCTGGACGTACCTCGTGCGTGCGTTGTGTGTCAATGCCTGGACATACATCACACCTTCAGAATGACCTCAAGAAGAGAATGTTACATTGTCTAGACTGACAGACATCTGACAGTCACCATTGTGGACCAATCCTGAGGCTAGAATGCAGCACTGACTCTTCTCAAGAATGTGCTTTTTACTATAAAACTCCCAGACTTTTCTTTCTTCTTTGGAACACTCTGGGTATTGTCTAGGAGTGTTTCTGGTATGCAGACCTTAAGATCCTTGAATAAATTTTTGTTATTTTATTTCTAGTCAAAGCCTCCTGACTTTTTGAGTATGTTCAACATGATATTACCCTTATGTACTAAAGCATGAGATTGATACTGTGCTTGTAATGAAATAAATAGATGAATACATAAGATGCATTACTCTTCTGTTAGCAACCACTAAGATCTGCTGAGACGGTATATGTTATTCCAGGTATAATAGTGTAATTACACTGGGTAAGTTTGGTGCCAAAGCCTCGGCTCTTTGCACCATTCCCCACTGGGATGTTTGGAAAGCCCCATCAGGAAATGGCCCCCTCTGGGTTTTGAGCATGCTCACTGATGTCCAAAACTCTGGCCAGTTGGGATGAACAACAGGACAAAGGGTGCTGGGGAGCTTCTGTTGTGTGTGTGTGTGTGTGTGTGTGTGTGTGTGTGTGTGTGTGTGTGTGTGTTCACATCTCAAACCTTACCCGGTACCACATGAAGATGGTCTTGAAGGCATTTTCATTGGAGCAGGAGCCACAGGCCATGGTAATGAGCTGGGACATTCCTTTAGGAGCCACCTGCAGGCAGAGAAACAGCTGTGGGCTCAGCTCCATCTGGACTCCCCCTCCCCTAGCTGGAGCTGTAGGAGGCAGAGGGAGGCTGGGACAGAACCAGGGATATCCTGGAAGCAGTTGGTCTGGGAGACTTGACTCGGGCTCTTCTGGGGGGTGGAAAAGCCAAGTAGGAGAGCAGAGAAGAAAAGAGGGTGACGAAAAGCCCAGTCTATCCCTCCTGAGGCAACTGCCACCCCTCAAGACACCCACAGGTGAGAAGTTGAGGTTCTGAATGATTTTAATCATTGTAACAACTGACACCGAAACATCAAGGCAGGCTGAAGACCAAGCAAAACTCCTGTCATGGGACAAATATTAAATTTTTCCTGAGTTCCCTTTTTCCTACACACAAGGTATCCCTCTTCTCTTCAAAAGGAAAAGTAAAAATACTCTGTGAAAGAAACAGCACAAAGAGTGAAGTAGAAACACCCCATCCTGACTGTATGAATCACAACCCTTTCCTTCTGCTGGTGCCACCTCCAAGAGTTTCCCGTGGGGAGGACCTGGGGCCCAGGTGGAGGTGGGTCCCTGCAGCGGAGGGTAGTCCCCGCAGACTCACCACTCACCGAGAGCAAGGACTCCCGCAGCTTCTCCACAAAATTCTCTGGAGGCAGGATTCCCAAGGCAGGTCTGTTGATGAACGTGCTCTGCAAAAAGGGCCCGAGACAAACAGTGACCACTCGTCCTTGACCCAGCTCCCTGCCAGCTCACCATGCTGTTCACAGGGGTGGGGTCCAGTAGGCTGATGGTGGTGTGTCGGGGCTGAAATAATGGATTTCCCTGTACTTTTAGAGAAATCCACCGGGATTGCTCAGAGTTTTAAAAAGAAGTGCCAATTTCTTGGTTGTGATATAGCACTATAATTACCAAGATGCTACCTTTGGGGGAAAGTGGGCGAAGGGTACATGAGACCTCTTTGTAATGTGTTGTTTTTTTCTTTGCAATTTCCTATGAATATATAATTAAAAAACAAAACAAAACATCAGAATGGCTAAAAATTAAAAAGTAGACAATAACAAGTGCTGATGAGGATGTGGAGCACCTAGAATTCTTGTTCATAGCTATAGGAAGGTAACGAGGTTCAACCACTTTGGGAAGCTATCTGGCAGTTTCTTATCATGTTAAACACACACGCACCCTATGACGGAGCAACACCACATCTAGGAGTTTACCGAAGTGAGATGAAAGCGTGTGTCCACACAAAGACATGAATAAACATGAATGTTTATAGAGGCTTTTGTTTTTATTTGCCCAAACCTGGAAACAACCCAAGTGTCTCTCCACTGGGGAAAGGAGAAATAAACTGTGGTCCACCCACACACCGGGGACTACTGCTCAGCAATGAGGAGGAACAATATGCTGACACGCAAGGGCAAGAAGAACATGGAAGAATCTCAAAGTCTCAGTGCTGAGTGACAAGAGGTGGAATCAAAGGGTTACACGCAAAATGGTTCCATTTAGACGACATTCTGGAAAAGGAGAAACTAGAGGGACAGAAAACAGCTCATGGGTGCCAGGGGTGAGGTGGGATTGACTGCAAACAGGCTGGGGAGAATGTTTGGGGTGATGAACTGTACCGTGTCTGGATTTCTGAAAAATGTGGTAAAAAACACTTAACATAAAATTTACCATCTTAACCATTTATAAGTACACAGTTCAGTAGTGTTAAGTATATTCACATTGTTGCGTAGCCATCACCACCATCCATCTCCAGAACTGTTTTATCTTACAAAACTGAAACTATATCCATATGACACTGACTGCCCATTCTCCCTCCCCCAGCTCCTAGCAACCATGCTTCTATTTTCTGTCTCTCTGAATTTGACAATGCTAGGGACCTCATATAAGTGGAATCATACAGTATTCATCCTTTTGTGACTGGCTTGTTTCATTTAGCATCATGTCCTCCAGGTTAACCCATGTTGTAGCATGAGACAGACTTTCCTTCCTTTTTAAGGCTGCATAATATTCCATTGTATGGATGGGCCACATTTTGTTTATCCATTCATCCGTCAATGGACACTGGGCTGTTTCCACTTTTTGGGTCTTAAAAAGTGTTGGTGTGAAAATATGTCTGGATTTTTTTTTTTAATTCTCACCCAAGGGTATGTTTTTATTGACTTGAGAGAAAGGAAGAGAAAGAAACATCGATGTGAGAGAGAAACATTAATTGGTAGCCTCCTATCTGTGCCTTAATTAGGAACCGAACCTGTAGGCCTTGGCTGTATGGGATGACACTCCAACCAAGCCACCTGGCCAGGGATTTTGACAGTGACTGTATACTGTGCATTTGATGAAATTCACACAACTATATAGTACAAAGAATGAATCTGACTGCATGTGAATTAATTAAATAAACATGGAAAAAAGACGTACAAGGCAGTGGCAGGCCTAGAATTTCTAAATGGAGCAGAGCTTAGGAAAGCAATCTGATGAGGGAGCTGGCTAAATAAACAGGATGGGAGGAGTATAAGAAAAGCAATGTTAGAAAAATTACTTAGACTCTCTTTGTTGATTTTCTCCCCCTAATTTTGATAGATGTGGGTCGAGAGAAGTATTTCTCTCTGCAGGGAAATCAACAGTGCAAGCCTGATGCTAAACAGACTCGCTTTTGATAGTTGGGAGACGAGGGGGCATGTTGGTTACTAAGAACTTGTTTGTCTGAGGTTGGGTCAGCCCTGCCCTGGGACTGCAGAGCAGGGAGGAAGGCCAAGGGAACCAGAGCCTCCACATTTCGAAAGAAAAGGGAAACGCAGATTTTAATGAGAAATTGCCCCACTTTAAATGCTGGCCAAATTTTTCTTAAAACAGTCTGGCTGAGGGACAGTCCCACCCTCATGCAGCCCCACTCCTGAACAAAAGCAGCCCCTGCCTTGCTGGCTTCAGACACAGGCGGGGCTGCTGGCTGTTTACAGGGCAGGGTGAGAGGCACACACAGGACCAAGGGTCCCAAAACTCCCCACCAGCTTGGCCTCGAACACCTCCCTAAAGCGAGGAAAAAGATAATGTCCAGTTCTGGCAGGACACCGATGGGGGCAAAAGGTTCCACCCCAAGAAGTGTCAATGTGTATTAAGAGCCTTACAGTATTTATGCTCTGACCCGGCGATCTCATTTCTAGGCCTCCCCTAAAGACACAGATGGAAATGCAGATGGAATAAAAGCAGAGCCACCCCGTCCCTCAAGGTGCAGCCAGTCCCCCTGACAGGACTGGGAAGGGTCTGGGAGGGGTCCTTCCTGTGGATACACAGTGAGATCACCAGGAATCGGGTTTGGGTTATGAAAAGGGTTTGTACTAAGTGCAATGTGACATCCTGGATGGGATCCTGGAACCAAAAACAGGCAGTAGTGGGGAAATGGGAAATCTGAATAAAGTCTGTAGTACATAATGCACCAATGTTAATGTCTTAGTTTTCACAAGGGTACCATGGAGAGTAAGGTGTTAACACTGGGAGGAACTGGGCAAAGGTAGATGGGAACTGTCTTTACAACTTGTCTGTAAATCGGAAATTAGTCTAAAATAAAAAGTTAATTAAAGGGGGAGGATAGGGTGAGCCTAGGATCTGGGGACTTCTGGGGTACCTCTCTCTCTCTCTCGGACAGCTGGTGTAATTAACTCAATGCAAATACAAACAGTGGGATCACTACATAGGAGGAAGCCCAAGGAGGGGAGCCCCAGCACTCAGGCCCCTGGTTGCTTGGGAATTTGGCTCCGACAGCTAGACACTGTGGGAGGTTCACACTCCAGACTAGGTAAGTGGTGGGGGGAGTTAACCCTTCTCATTGTGAGGAAACTGAGGACCAGAGAGGTCAAGCAACTTGCCCCAAGTCACACAGATAAGAAAGGGCAGAAAAACGACCCAAACACAGGTTTGCTGACTTCAGACTCCACTGTCTGCCAGGCGCTGCAGGTGGCCTCCACCTGATAATGTTAGCGATGGATACAAGTTTGCTTGGTGCAACCCAGGGATCTTGGCTGGCCTGGCGGGACCTTAAGGGACATTTCCTTTGGCTCCGACCTGAGTGGGGCTCCTGGGAAATCAAGCCAATCATGAGATGAAGGTCGGGGTAAACTGCCACCACTGGCGGGGGTGGGAGTGGCTCCCACAGGGGCTGGCCGGCAGCTTGATTGCCTATCTGGGCCCAGGGAAGATGTGTGGGTGATGTTCCTGTTTGACAAAGCGTGACTAAGAACAGAGGATATCTGGGACATTGGGGAGCAGAATCAAATGAGGACAAGTTTCTAGAACACTTGCCATCAGACTCAGCAGCGCTAAAGTGCGATGTGTAAAGAATGGCTTTGGTTTAAGTGGCTGTACGACCTGGGGCAAGTTACTTAACCTCTCTGGGCTTCAGGGTCTTCATCTGCCAGAAGATGGACCCCTCCCTGGGGACTTATAAGGCCAGTGAGGTGACACAGCTCAGTCTTGAAGGATAGAGTCACACCGGTGGAAAGGCCTGGAGGTCAGAGGGATGGCACATGTCTTCCCTGGCCAGGCCAGGTGCCCCAGGTGTCAGACTGTGCTCATCACTCATTGCAGTGTGAAGGGCACGTGTAGTGCCCAATAATCATTGCATAACTTAAGGGCATTTAAATGAGGTGGCCCGGGTGACTTAAATTATAACGGGAAACCAGACATTGGATCCAGAAGACATGGCTTCATTTTCCCAGTCACCTGGAGTAATTATGTGGGAGTCTCAGGTGCTGTGACTGGGGTACGAAGGGTCGATAAGCCGCTTCTCAGGACTTCAATGACTGGGCAGGAACCTGCCCAGGGCAGGCCAAATACCACAACCACCACCTGAGCACATCAGCTGCTGTTTCTCTGAGACTGTGCCAGTCACCTTGCCCCACTGCAGTCCTCTGCAGAGCAAGGTCAACACTGTGATCCAGACTATAATGCTGCTATCCAGTCCCAGCACCAGAACAGTCCCCAGCACACAGTAGGTATTCAATCAAGAGCTTGTAAATAAACAAATGTCAAGAGATAAGGCTGAAGAAGCAGGAGGCAGCTGATGCAGGGCTTTGCATGTACAGTGGAGGAGTCTGGGGTGCGTCCTGAAGGTAATGGGTCCCCGGAAAGGGCTCCATGCACAGCGCAGTTGGAGAGTGGTTTGGAGGAGATGAGAATGAATGTGGAGGGAGGAACAGTTGGAGAGGGGTGGGGAAAATCCAAGTGGAAGATGCAGAGCTACGACTGGTTCTGACTGGCCAGGGGTGAGAGGTGAGGGGTGAAGAGGCCAGGGGATGAAGTGTGGCATCCAGGTTCCTGGCAGGGACAGGTGGAGGCAGGGCATCCCCCAAAGTCAGAATCCCTGGGCCTTAAAGTCACGTGCTGCTGGGGACGATTCTTCCTTCGGAGGCAGCTGACACTGCAAATGTGTGTGACATGTTTGTTGACACATTTTTTTCAGCACCAACTGCTGAGGCATCTGGTATCTGCACAACGTTTCAAAACAAAGTTGGGCTTTGAATGTAAACACACTCACAGAGCCTGCATGATGCCCTCGAGTCCTCTACTGCGGCCCCTGAACTTGTCAACCAATCGGAGGGAGAAATGTCCCCAAGTCCCTCCCAGGCAGGGCAAACCCATTTGTAAAGAGGGGAAAAAATGAAAGCCCCCCCCCCCAATGACATTCGGTGTCACTTCAACTCACACATGCTGCTGGGGGGAGTGGAAACCCAGTTTGGAAAACTGCTCGCTATGCCATCCTGCAGCTCCGCTCCTGGACCTGAATCCACTGGAGACCAGGACTGTGTTCACCGGAGGACAGCTACTCAGATGGTCACGGTAGCTGTCTTTGTAGGAACGACCCAAACGCCCACGAGCAGTGGGGTGGGTGCACTGACTGCAGCGTACTCATACAGTGGAACGGGCATAGGTGGTCTGGGGCTCTGCACGGTGAGGATGGATCACGCAGATGGGTTTGGAGTGAATTAACCAGACGTGATGAAGAGGACACACGGTGCGACTCCATTCATGTGCAAAGAAGGAAGGAGCACGCCTGTGCCGTTAGAATAAGGGGAGTGGTCTGGGGGAAGGGTAACGGGGTGGTACCTGTGGTGGGGACCATCTGCAATTCACGAATTCTCAGTGGGGGTGAAAAACACCCTACTCTGTGATACAGAGAGCACAGACTGCTGTGGGGTATTACCTTAGCGGATGCCATGCTTGATAGACCATACTGTAGAGGCGTGCTGTAGATACAGTATGGCCCCCAAGAAGATGCCACACCCTCAACCCTGGGATTGTGAGTACGTTATAGGGCAAAAGGGACTCTGCAGATGTAATTAAGGTTCCTAATTGGTTCAGATAGGGAGGTTATTATGGATCTCCTGGGTGGGCCCAGTGCAACCACGGGAGCCCTTTGCTAAGAGCAGAAAGAGTGATGGAAGACAGAGCAAAGGATTGGCCCGGGGTTGCTGGCGTGAAGATGGTGGGATATGTGGACACCGTGAGAATGAAGTGAGTTCTGCTAACAACCTGAATGAGCCCCCAGCCTCCAGCTAAGAGCGGATTCCAGCTTTCTGAGATGCTCAGCAGAGCGCTAGGCTGAGCCCACCAGGCTCCTGATCAACAAAATCAGTGACATAGTCAGTGGGCGTTGTTTTAAACCACGAGGCTGGTGGCAATTTGTGACGACACCACAGGAAACTAACAGGTGGTGGCATTAAAATTTCACGAGGGGAGGACAATTGGGAAAATAATGACTAAAAACACTCCTTCAAGGAGCGATAAAGAAACGTTGAGACACTGGGTCATGTGGGAAGATTCACTGATCAGGGCACTCAGGACGGACCCACGTCCCACGTGTGTTACAGCCAGTGTAACTGCCCAAGGCTCCCACTGCTCTCAGGACAGAGATGGAAGTTTCCTACCGCAGGGGCTCTCAACTGGGGGGGAGGGGGGCACTACCCACCAGGAGGCAATATCTGCAGACGTTTTAAGTTTTCACAGTTTCAGAGGCTGGGCGCTACTGTCATCAAGTGGGCAGAGCCCAGAGAGGCTGCTGAACATCCCACACGGACAGGACGACCCCACTGGAGGGGATGATGATCTGGCTCCAAGTGCCATGAGTGCCGAGGCTGGCAAACCCTGGTCTAGCCTGTAACTAAAACCTTGCACATTGAGGCCTGCTTGGATCCCAGCTCTCTCGGCTCTGGCCACCTGGCCACGCAGTCCTCTTAGGTTCCTCAATCTCGCTGCTTCTCTCCATCCCACTCTTCTCCCTGCCCCCTCCTCCCAGTTAGCACCTTCTCCACCTTCAGATCTCGGCTCAAACACTCCCCTAGGGCATCTCCCCTGACTCCCAGCCCCTCCATCCTACACAGCCCAGCTCCTGTGGGTTTTATTCCCGGCACCTCTTACTGTGTGACCTTGCACAAATACTTAACCACTCTGTGCCTCAGTTTCCTCATCTGTAAAACGGGGATTACAACAGTACCCGCCTCATAGACTTGTCAGTATGAAAACTGTGAAGCACCAAACAGTGTCTACACAGTAATCCCCCCTTATCTGCAGGATACGTCCCAAGACCCCCGGTGATGCCTGAGATGGCAGACAGTACTGAGTGCTTGCATGTTTTTCCTATACACACATACCTATGATAAAATTTAATTTGTAAATTAGGGGCAGTGAGAGATCGACAACAATAACTAATAATGAAATAGAGTATTGATAACAATATACTGTAATAAAGGTATGCTGATGTGGCATTACTAAGTAAAATAAGGGCTACTTGAACACATGCACTGTGATACTGAGTTACTCGGATAACAAGATGAGTGATTGACGGGCAGGGAAGGTCTACAGTGTGGACCTGCTGCACAAAGAGATGATTCCAATGCCGGTGCGATTTCATCACATACTCAGAACAGTGTGCAAGTTAAAACTTATGAATTGCTTATATCTGGAATTTTTCACTTAATAGTTTTGGGCCACGGATGACCATGGGTTACTGTGGAAAGTGAACCTGTAAGGGGGGTTACTATACACATTAGGCTCTTAATTATTGTTAATTATTATTACCATTGTTTTATGCCCACAGAGCACTGCTTACCTCACTCTGTAGCACTCAGCCTGGTTGGAATTCTCCACCTCCGTGTAGAGAATTAAATTAACTGGCTGCCTCCATGGGAGTGGGGTGCTGTTTTCCTCACTACGGTATTCCAAGCGCCTAGCACGTAGTATGTGCTCCATAGATACTCATGGAATGAATGAGTGGACTATTTCCAAAGGTGCCCCAATGATCCTCTGAACTGCCATGAACACATTTGGGTTTTACCCTGTTTAACCCAGGGACTTACCGCATTCTGAGGCTGCTGGATGAGTTTCATGAGCGCTGGATGGCTGTAACCTGGGGATGGGGATATGGTTAGAGACAAATATCACAGCTGAGTGTCCCGAGCCCCTTCCTCATCACCTGCCCCTTCTCTCCTTTCCAACCTCTTCTCACACCAAGGGGTCTTTTTATCCTTTGTAGACAAAAAGACCCAATTCTTGGGCCCACCCAGACCCTCTGACTCGGAATCTTTCAGGGCATGTCCCAGAAATCTTCAGTAAGTCCTTTAGGTAATTCTGGGAATCAGGTTTGAGACCTACAGAGCTAGACAGACATAGGAGGTGAGTGCAGGCGAAAGCGAACTTCAAGGGCTGGGAGGGGTGCCCCAGGCTGGCGTGATGAATCACAAATGTGGTCTTAGATTTCTCTCCCAGTGCCTATAGATCAAGTCAAATTGCAATATAAGTTTGGTCGGGAGCCAAGTGAGTGAGTGGTACAACCTGCAATCTGTGACCAGCGTATCCGATGGTTCTGCCTTCACATATCTGCTCATTCCCAGAGTCCCGCTGCATTTACTGCCCGGCCTGGGCCTGACACTCCACAACAAGGTTTAAGATACCCTTTGATTCAGCAATTACTCTTCTATGAATTTATCTTGTGTGTATAATGACCAATGCCTACATATCTTAATCGTGCCACTCCAATCCCTAGGCTTGAAAGCAACCTGAAGTCCATCAGTAGCAGATCAATTGTTACCAGGGTTAGCAATGATGAAGAGAAAGCCCCTTGCACATAGCAGATGCTCAATAAATGGAAGCTTGTATTGTAAAGGAGGGAGGTGTAAAACAGGACTAACCAGCACTGCGGCCAGATGTCCTGGGTTCAAAGCCTTTACTTCCATTTATTGAACATCTACCATGTGCAGGAGGCTTTCTGATAATTTCTGAGGCTTTTTGATCATTTCTGATCAAACCTGGCTTTCCTCCAAGTTTGTGGGAGGTATTGAGGTCAGGGGACCAGATTGTAAGACCCTCAAATGCAGTGGAAAGTGTTCAGTTCAATAGATACTAGTTGAATGCATGAGTAATGCAGAGACCCAGCGACATGGCAAGAGCTCATATATGAGAAAAGACTCATCATGAATCTTAGAGCAGGAAGTAGAACTTGGAGAAAAACTCTCAGTCTTCAAGCACCACAATTTTTATCATGCACACCTTCTTTTCTTTCAATCAATTCACTTTTTAATTTAAATAGGTTTACTCTGAAAGGAGACTATAGCACTATGGTGAGATGCCTGCCCATCTCTGAGCATGGGGTCTGCGGCGTCCAGATAAGAGATTAGCAAGTTTAGACCTGTATTAAAGGCCCAGCATCCCCCCGGGGGGAATTTCTCCCCCATGGAATCAAAAGTGAACAGATGTGAAAAGCCCCTGGTTTCACTCTGCCTGCTGCAGGGAGCATGGACTGGGGGAGTTCGGGGGAGGAGGGGTGGACCAAGGGGAAAGGGTTGTTAGCAGTCTTCCCTCACCGGACTCGCCCCTCCCCATGCCAATCCAAGGCGTGCTGGGCCCAAGGCTGGAAAGTGCTCATTACTCAAGAAAGGAACACCCTATGGGTTTCCCCCCGTTTTCTGGCTGGAGGTCCCTCAGCTCTGGCTCTTTCTCACACTGCCTTGGATGGGTATGACTTCTTTGCCTCAGTAGGTGAACAGGTGCAGGGAGGATCACAGCTCCAGCTTGTCTACTGGCTTCAGAAGGACAGATAAAAGCAGAGCCAGCCCCTCTGACCGGGGAAGTCCTACCCCTGGGCTTTGGAAGCCAGGGATGGCCCCTACAGCAGGGCAGGGGTGGCTGTCTGGGAGGCTGCTACCACAGAAGGGAGCTTAGGAGGCAGAGAGTCGTTCGCTCAAATCCTTTGTCTTCCTGGACACACTGGGCAAACCCTACACCTTCTCGAAAGCTGGCTCCCCATCAGTAAATGGGGGGTGATGCTAAAAGATCCAATATTACAGGACTGTTGTAGGGATTTAATGAGATAACATGTAAGACTCTTAGCAATATGCTAGGCATATAGCAAATTCACAATAATTATTAGTTTAAAAAATTATCTCAAAGACTACAGATATGGGAAAAAAGGTGGCCAGAGAGAAACTATGAACTTCTAGTCTTTGAGCAATGGCTGCTGGCCTGATCTCTGCTCCCCGCCCCCCACACTGGCTGGCTGGGGATTCCAAGGGAGGGAGCCCGGGTGGGGAGGGGAAGGATGCAGGAGTCAGCCCACAGTCCCATGGCTAACACATGGTGGAGCGAGGATTCAAACCCACGATCCCTCAAGATCTAATTCCTTTCACTTGAACACAAAATGGAGATAGGGGTCTGTAAATCTTAGCATCCAAAATGCCTTCCAAGGCCAAGGAGAACGATGGGACTCAAAGAATGAGTCATTCACTTACTGTCTAATTGCACCTTAATTGGAAATAAACAGGTTGGGATGGGGAAGCAGAGGAGTGGAGACCTGATTCGGGGCCTCAGGGGAAAGGCCCCAGGCTGCTGGAGTGGGAGGTGCTGCTGGGGAGCTAAGGACGTTCCAGCTTATCCATGAAGGGACAGGTCTTGCTGGAATGCTCGACCTACATCCCAGTGATCGAAGGGGAATCCATAGACCAAAGAAACATCAACTTCCGAGCTGCTCATCCATCCTGTCACCTGTGTGCCTTCCTATAGCAAGGAGTCACGCTCTGTGGGACCAGAAGATGAGCCTGGGGAGGCAGATGCTGCTGGTGCCCCACTAGGGCACCTTCGCTGCAAACGGTACCCTCTCCCAGCTGCTGTGCATGCGACTGATAATGGCTCCAGCTGCCTCCTTCTCTGGAATATTGCCCTTGGAGACTGGAAGCCACTTCACCCCAGAGATGACAGGCTCTGCCTCTGGAGGCTGGCAGGCAGTGACTGACTGGCACAGGGGTACAAAAAGGCCAGGCTGGGACCAACTCCGGGGCACAATGCATGCCCAAGTGTGCCGTGGGGGACTGGGCAGTGGTTGGTCTCTGGCTGACAGCTCATCCCTCTTAGCTTGTCCCCCTGCCCTGTTTGTTTCCCTCCCTCCCTTTTCTTCTGAGAGCTCTCCCTTAATAAACTACATGCACAGAATCCCTGCCTCAGGCTCTTTTGGGAAACCTAAGCCAAGGCAGCTGACATCAAACTCCGGTCGCACAGACCTTGGTTCACAGCCTGGCTCAGCTCCCTCTGTAAGCTGCAGAGCTTGTCCAAGCTTTGCTTCTCTATCTGCAAAACCAGATACTAATACATACCTACTTTGTAGGCTTTGGGGAGGAGTAAATGAGAGAAGACATGTAGAGTCCCTAGTAATACACCCTCTATGAATGACCCTTCCCTCTTCTCTGCCCTTGAGGGAAGTGTCTGGTAACGTGCAGGGACGTGCCTGCTGGAAGGGACTTCTGG
Organism: Miniopterus natalensis; assembly: GCF_054644295.1. Taxonomy (NCBI): domain Eukaryota; kingdom Metazoa; phylum Chordata; class Mammalia; order Chiroptera; family Miniopteridae; genus Miniopterus; species Miniopterus natalensis. Next base: position 88,399,732 of record NC_142083.1, read on the forward strand.
AGTCTGGGTGGCCACGACTAAGAGAGAGAGGAAGTTACATTCAAGGGCTGATTCTCCAGCTCTTACCTATAGGGACAGAGGAGATCTGGGAATAGAGATCCAACATTCGGTTGCCATCCACATCGACCAGGTAGTTGCCTCGGCTCTCTTCATAATTGCAGAAGAAATGCACAGCCTCTGCATTCTTCGGGAAAAGACAGACTGAGTCAGGCTCACTGCAACTCCCTAGATTCTCAGTCTATTAGGATCAAGCTTGAATTAGTGAATAGAAGCATGAGCTAACCATTCTATGGACATATGGAAGGTCTCTATGGGTGCTGGCAATATCACATTTCTGGCCCCCGGGGATAATTTCATCGGTGATTTGCTTTATAATAGTTAAGCTATGAATTTGTATCATATAAAGTTTTCTGTATGTGTTCCACACATCACAACAAGAAGGTTGATCTATATCTCTGAAGATGATTCTGATAAGATGTATATGGTAAGCCTTGGAGCACTAAGAAAACTAAAAAAATATATAGTAATTATGAATGAAATGAAAAAGTTACACTAGAAGTTACTCGCTCAATGCAAAAAAAAAAGTAAAATAGGAACAGAGGAACAAAAAATATATGAGCAAAGAGAAAAAAATGTAAACTGGAAGATGTACAGACAGCCATATCAATAATAACATTAAATTGTGGATGGACTGAACAATTTAATCAAAAGTCAGAAACCATCAGACTGCACTAAAAAGATTCAACCATAAACTGCTGACATGTAACATACCTGAGTTGCAAGAATACAAATAGGTTAAAAGAAAAAGGCTGAAAAAAGATACATGACTCTCACAGCAATCATAAGAAAGCTGGAATGGTTTATGCTACTATCAAACAAAATCCACTGTAAAAATAAAAAAGTTCCTAGAAGTAAAGAGAGGCATTTTATGATGATAAAGAGCCAGTCCACTACGAAAATATAACAATTATAAACATACAAGTACCTAATAACAGAGTCCCAAAATATGTGAAGCAAAATCAGACAGAATTTAAGGGGAAAAACAGTTCTATAAGAAAGTTGTCTATGTACTGGAGTTTTCAATACATGGCTTTCAGTGATGGATAGAACAGGAGGCGGAATGGAAGACAAACAAGGTTTGAACAACACTCCAAACCAATAGATCTCACAAACATCCACAGAACAGCCCCCCAACAACTGGACAGTACACATTCATTCCTCTCAAGTGCACATGGAGCATTTTCCAGGAGAGACCATATGTTTGGCCATGAAAGGGCTCAAGAAATTCAAAAGAACTGAAATCACACAAAATGTTTTCTAACCACAATGCAATGAAATTGGAAATCAGTGATAGAAACTGGAGAAGTTCACCAAAATGTGGAAGTTAAACGACACACAAATAACCAAGGAGTCAAAGAAAAAAGCCCAAGGAAAATTAGGGAAAAAAGGTTCAGAATAAAAGTCAGCTGCATTTGCTTTTCTGAACAGAGCCAGCAAAGAGTAAGCATCTGTGCCCCTCAGCAACTTGTAACAGAGAAGCAATGGAAGGAAAGCTCTCTCATTCGCACTTACCTGAATTATATTCAGCTGTTTCATTAACTCCTGCGGGCAAGAGAGGCAAGAGCATTATGACAAGGACACGCTCTTCCAAAGTAGCTTAAAATCTTTCATGTCTTTCCAAGTCTTGGGCCTGCTTCCCCCTTCATGCCAATAACTTCATAGTTAATTAGTCAACAGTATTATATAAACATTTTAAATTGCTTAATATAAATGGTTGGTGGGAAACTACTGACAGTTAAATGACCAGTATAACAGGCAGACTGAAGAATTAGACACTGGGAAGATAGTCAAATAAATTAAGATTTAACCAAAAAATTTAAGCTGAAGGCATTTACCTAGTGTCCATAAAAGCATGGGTTTTCTTTTTATTTAGGAAAAAAGGGCTTTAGCATCGTGTTAGGAAAATAAAATCAACTGAAATATAAATTTGCACACAAAGACCCATTTATAATTATAATCCGAACATTCCATAAACCAGTGTGCAATTCCATATAGAGCCTGGGAATTATACTATACCGGCTACTTTAATATTATAAAGATTTAACCTCTAAAAATGATTTAACATAAAATATACTCTAGCATTAGTGTCATACTTTGGCAATTAGAATTATATATTTCCACAGTAAAATAGAAAATATTAATGACAAAAATATTAAATATTATTCCAAAAGTATTTCACTATTAAATTAAAATCTACCGCTTCCCAATAGAAATATGTATGGGAAAGGCTCTCCTTTTGTTAGCAGGCACTCTCCATAATAACTACAATCATTTATCAGTGCAAAGATTTCTGGATGTATAAATAACTGCAGTGACAAAACAGGCATCTTCTGACAGTAAAAAATGACACTGGACAAAATCTGCAAAATATGTAAAGAAAAACATTTAATTTGTATGGAAAATGTTTACACTGTTATTTTTTAGGTGCAAACATTAGGAACAGTATTGCATATCACTTTAGAGAATCAAGGTTAGTCAGCCCTCCAAAATGTGTCATATGCAGATTTTGTGGCATCTTTGAATAGAAGTTCCAATCTCCCTCATCACTCAACTTGTGTCTCTTCATTCTCACACACTGACATTTGCTCCAGGGATTCAGAGCTATCCTCTGTCTCTCATATGCCATGCACTGTCACCCCGCATGCCTTTCCACATACTATTCCCCTTGCCTGGAACAAAATGCACTCCTTTGTCTAATTTCTCCCTTTTGTCCTTCAAGGTCAAGCTCAAGGTTATTTGCTATCCATGCCCTGTGCCATATAGCATTGCCATGTTCTTCCACTGTTGGTAGGATGCTCTGCCCCAGCCCTTGATTTACTTTGGCCAACAGAACAAGGTAGAAATGATGGTGGGCCAGGTGAGACTTGGGCCTCAAAAGACCTACAGTATGCTCTCCTCTACCATCACCATGAGGACAAGCCCAGCCCAGCTTGCTAGAGGATGAGAGACACATGGAGCAGAGCCAAGTCACTGCAGTGACCAAGTAAAGCCCGGCCTAGACCAAATGATGGCCAGTCATTCACAGGCATGTAGATGGGCCCAATAGAGCTGCCTAGCCAATTCCCAGTTACCTCTAGATGCATGAACAATCTGCATGCTATTGAGGTTTTGCAATTGTTATGCAGCATTATTGTGGTAGCAGACACTGATACACCTCCTCTGAGAAGCCTTCTTTGACTTCTTATGGCAGAATGGCCTCATTTAACATCCCAGGTTTCTAGTGGTAAAACCACTGAAAGCAGCTAAGAATACAGTTCCTAAGTTCTGCTATGTTCTTGCCTCATTGATTCCTTCTGCTCTTTTCCAAAACTCCCATTCAGGTGTGCTCAACTCACCCGAGATCTAGGCCCTGGGACTTCTGTCTTCATCAGAGGTCCATCATAATCAAATTCAACATCAACTTTGGCTGCAGCCTGGCTGATATGTCTGGATCCTGCAGGAAACAAAGAAAATGAGAATCCCTGGTGACAATAGATATAGCGAGAATTCTACCCTAACAGACACCCAATGTTCCCAACAGAGGCAGTCCCAGGACCTCAACCCCATCCCAGCCAGACCACATCAGAACACTAAGTCTGGCGAGACCTGGGCGCCACAAAAACACTGAGGATTTTTTAAAAATGGGAAAGCCCAGTGCCAGTGATGTTGTAGGCAAACAGGCACACTAGAGTCTCATTGGTGTGAGTGTAGGTTGATGCCAGCTTCCTATTCCTTTGGCTGAACAAGCTCATATTTTATGATTCATTCTAAGAAAATAATGGGACCAGTGCACAAAGATGTAGGTTAAAAAAATTCCTAATAGTATTGTCGCATATAGCGAAGAGAAAACGACCTCAATGTCCCACAACGGAGGGTAGCTAAATAGAATATGACATAATCCCCATCTCATGAACAATGGAATATTGTGCATCCATAAATAGTTTCAAGATAGACATACTAAATATATATGGATATGGAAAGATGCCCGTGGTATTAGCATGTAAAAGATCATCCAAATTTTGTAAAAATTTAATCTATATCCAAATGTATATATAGACCAGAGTTTCTCAGCCTTTGGCACTACTGACATTTTGGGCTTGGTAATTCTCTGTTGTGGAGGCTGTTTTGTGCACTGCAGGTGTTGAGCAGCATCCCTGGCCTCTACCCACCAGGTGCCAATAGCACTCCCACCCCAAGATGTGTCCTAGCTGTGACAAAAACCACTCAGGAGAAAATAACCAAATGTCTAAGTTCAGGTGGTCCCCACTTATAGATTTGTTCTTGTTTAAAAAAAAGTTTTGGGCACAAGTCATTTGCTTGAAACTCGTTTCCCCTTCTTTTTGGTATAGTGATAAAATTATAGAGGGTGTTTGAGTTGCCAGGCTAACCGCAGGGCTTTTTAGCTCAGCATGTTGCTGAGGCACAGAGGGCAGCCTCAACCTCCAGTCCCACTGATCCCTGAGTGAAAGGCAGCTTGATGGATCTAAGTGTGTAATGATACACACAACTTACAGTCATAACCCCGAGAAGTCCCTTTACTGTCCCAGCTCTTTTATCTTTCCGATACATACTTGGTGGCTGGGAAATGTTAGCTCTTCTTACTCGGGGTTGCCACAATTGCACTAAACTAAGGAATCACTATGCTTTTATATAAATCATATACACGATCTCATTTCGTCTTTACACAACCCTGAGGGGGAGTTGTTATTGCTTCCATTACATAGGAGAGGAAACTAAAACTCAGAGAGGTGAAGAAATATGCTAGTCTCTCTCTCACACACATAAACACACACACACTCACACACATAGCTTGCCAACCCATACAAAGCCATGATATTAGAAAACATATTTAAATTCATTCTTAATTTTCTACAGTTGCTTTAGATAGCAAAGAAAGCTTCTGAATTGATTATGTAATGTAATTAATCATGTTGCCCTTTGAAAGTAAAGTCCAGTTAAAACCCAACACTAATCTTATTTTAAGGCATGAAGAAACCAGCTTTTGTTATCTTCTATTTGATCATAAAATGAAAAGGGAATTCCTAAAGATTTTATTCTATTAGCAGAGAGTTAAGGATAATGGGACATATCGATGGCTTTTTTTTATACTCAACTGTTTATCTCTTTCTTGGCCAGAACTCCAGGTTACTAGTCAATGCTAACTCCAACTAGACCTGCATAAAACAGGGATGTATACCTGGATAAAAATAGCTTTTAACTAGTCCTGATCTTGCTTTGTTTCAGCAAAGGGAGAAAGTAAAAAGTTTGAAACTAGCACTCTGTCCTCCAAATGAGAAAGTGCAAGTCTCCCTTCCTTTCTCCAGAAGATGTCTTTCTAAAAAATATGTTTTTATTGGGTTCAGAAAGAGGAAGGGAGAGAGAGGGAGAGAGATAGAAACATCAATGATGAGAGAGTCGTCATTGATCTGCTGTCTCCTGCACACCCGACTGGGGATCGAGCCCCCAACCCGGGCCTGTGCCCTGACTGGGAATCGAACTGCGATCTCCTAGATCCTAGGTCGATGCTCAACTGCTAAGCCACGCCTGGCTGGGCTCTCCAGAAAATGTCTTAATAGCACATTACTGCAACCAGATTTCTTGGAAACTAAAAAGTGCGACTACCAAGAATGGAGGCAGTTGGCAGTGGGAGCGGCAGCCCTGACGATGCCAAAGCTGAGTTACAGGAGCTGGGAGGTGAGGCAGGGAGAGGCGGTGGAGAGGCCACAAGAACCTGTTCTCTGGGAGCAGGGACTGATGGGGCACTGGGCCAGGCTGCCAAGGGCCAGGTACAGGGCAGATGGGTCTGTTCCAAGAACTTCATCGGTTCCTATCGTGTGCCAACTTTTAGCAGGTGTGATGGGAGAGGGCCAAGACCACTGGGCAGAGACTCTGAAAACCAGAGGCTGGTAAGCTTGTTGTACTATCAGAAAAAGAGAGATGGGGATGCTAACATGTGAGCTAGGCAGGCCCTACCTAAGCAAACTCTCATCTATTGTTTTAACTAACCCACAATCCACTCGTGAAATGGTACTGTTGTTCCCATTTTATGGATGAGGATCAGAGAGGTTAAGTGACTTTCCCAAGGTCACATAGCTAGTGAGTTGCAGAGGCAGGATTTGAACCCAGGTCCAATACTTCTGCTTTACCCACTAAATCTCAATTTTGAATTTTGTAGAGAGAAAAAAAATCAAATACCAATACAATACCAATGATGATATATAATATCCCCTTAATACTCTTACTAATGACATATAACCTCATAAACCACAAAAGGAAAGAACAAGATTTGAATGGTCAAGGAAGCCTTTTCTTGGATCTCTTATATCAAGTCACCATAAGCATCTATCCATCATCAAGCACTTAGGGTGACTGTACCAAGCACTATGCTGAGCACTTTCCCATGTATTGCCTCATTTAATCCTCACAGCCCCCGAGGAACAAAATGTTATTCACATGTTACAGAATAAGACACTAAAGCTCAGAAAGGTCAATTAATTTGCCCAAAGTCACACAGCTGGTAAGTGGCTAAACTAGAAATTTATCCCCCTGACCTCTCCTTTCCTAGATAATTTGAATATAACTGATGCAATCTTTGATCTCATCTAGTGTAGGTCTTTGAAATGAAACATTTGCAGCAAAACAACTCGCTTCTCCCAGAGGTAAATTACTATTTGAAGTACAAGGAAGCAAAAAAAAAAAAAAAAGATTGAATTGATATTGACTGATCCAGTATTTTCATTCATAAATAAAGCAGCACAGCCAGAAGGCAGGGGTCCTCCCTGACACACAAGACAAGGCATGGTGGGTAAGTCCAGCCCAGCCCACTGGGTCCCACAGTGATACCCACCACCCTCAGAGCCATGCCAATCCGCAGAGTCAATTTTTAACTCCCAACTATAAAAACAGCCAAACGTTTTTATGTCCTCTTTATCTTTATGCTGAGAGCAATAAAAGAATGTCATTTCCCCAAACAGCCAGGGTTTGAGCTTGGCCAAAGTCAAGGTCAAATTCACCTGGAGTTGTTTGCTCTGCTTTAAATAATCTTATCTCCCTCCTCCAATTGCCCACCCACTTGTTTTTTGATAACACGCTCATTGAGGAACTATCAATAAACCACAAGGGAAAAAACACATCGAATTTCACCACCCAGAGATAACCATTTTGCAATCGAGTCTCCCAGTCTCTGTATTCTACTTATCAATGTGAGATTATAAATTTTGGGGGATGGCACGAAACGATGCCATTGGGAACACTGTCTCAGGCCATGAACTACCCTCACGTCCACGAGGCCCTGAATCCAGCACAATCACATGAGTGAGCTTGGAAGGGGACCCACAGAACTTACGGTGAGCCTCAGACGAGACCAGCTTCAGCTAATAGCTCTGCCGCACCCTCATGAGACATCTGGAGCCAGAGGATCCAGATAAGCCAACCCTGGATTCCCAATCCACAAACACTATGAGATAATAAACATTATTTTAACTAGCTGAGTTTGGGGGTATTTGTTATATGGCCACAGATAACTAATACGGTGGTTAAAGTGTGAGTCCTGGGGCCACGCTGGCTCAGTTCAAAGCCTGGCTCAGCCCCTTGCTAGCTCTGGGCAAGTTACTTAATTTCTCTGAGTCTCAGTTTTCTCTGTTTTATGGAGCTGTGGCAAGGACTAAATGGGTTAAGGATAAGCTCTTATTCCTAGAATTTAAAAACCATTGTCCTATTGTTACTTGCCCATAAGCAGTGTATAAGAGTGCACATATTCTGGCATCTTAGCCCTATCTATCATCTATCTATCTATCTATCAATCATCTATCTATCAATCATCTATCTATCATCTATCTATCTATCTATCTATCTATCTATCTATCTATCTATCTATCTATCTATCATCTATCTATCTATCTATCTTCATCTATCTATCTATCATCTATCCATCCATCACCTATCAATCATACTAGATATGCCAAATTGATAGGCCAAAAGAAAAGAAAACATCTCATTAAATGAGTTTCTGAATCTGGCACAACCGTGCCAAAGAGTCAACTCCAGCTGAGAAAATGCAGGGCTGAGTAACTCTGATTTAACCCCTTCTGGTTTTTTGCATTGTGTCTCCATATCCATGCTTATAAAATAAGCTTTAGGACACTCCTCACCTTATTGTAAATATAAATGAAGTGCTTTCACATGAGCCATTTCTTCTGCTACAACTAACTTGTGAAGCAGGGAGGATATTATTATTATACCCACTTTCCTGATAGGAAAACTGAGGCTCGGAGGTCTGCCCATTGGAAAGGCTCACTTGGCTAATAGGTGGTGGACGAAGCCAGCAGCCCAATCTTACGAGTCTTAACCCATTGCTCTTTCTTGATGTTTCCTTGGGAAGGCTCAGATGTCCTTGAGAATGACCTTCAAAGACTGAGCTGCGTGTACCAGCAGGCTGGAGCTCCCCAGGGGCCATGATCTCTTTTCTCTGATGTATCCTCAGCACCCAGTACAGCACTCTGCACCTAGCAGGTGGCTCAACAGGACTAGCTATGGAATGAATCTCCATGCCATGACTCTCCCTCCTACTTGGTGCACCCTAGACCTGGAGTACCCTGGTTTTGGCTTATTTTTAACATAATAATGGGCAAGCATTTATATGTTCTCTTATATTTAAATAAAACAAAACAAAACTTCAAAACCTACTAATAACTCCTCAAGGCTACCAATGTTGAGAACAACAAGAAAAGACAGAGAAACTGTAACTGCAAGGAGACGGGGGAGAGGTGACAACATGCAATGTGGAAACTTGGACTGGATCCTGGGACAAAAGGAGGCAGTAAGAGGAAAATGTGAAATCCAAAGAGAAGCCTGGGGTTCAGTTAATAGTGATGCACAAAGGTCAGCTTCTTAGTTTGGACAAGAGTATCCTTGTGATGTAAGATGTTAACAAGGGGGGAAACTGGGTGAGGGACACATGGGATCTCTTTGTACCATCTTTGTTAACTCCCCTGTATGCCTAAAATCGTCCCAAAGTAAAGCCTACTGATACTCCCGGGAGAGGCGCGAACATTCCTGCTTTTTCTCTCACCCAGGATACAAACATGCAAACCAAGGACATTGCCAGCCAGAAGGCAGACAGGACTGGCAATAAAGGGACACCGACCATGCCAAGCATGGGGCTCTTAAGAACTGGGACAGCCTGGAGGCACAAGATGTCCAAAGGGAGGTTACTGTTAGCCTCTCCCTCCCCCAGAGCCCACATGGAGGCACACAGAGGAGGGGTGACAACTCACTTGCATTCATGTAGCTGTGTGACCTTGGGCAAGTGACTGCTTCTCTGAGCCACAGTTTTGTCTCCTATAAATGGGATTCACTCTTGCTTTCTCATGAGACCACTGGGAAGGGGTCCCTCATGAGATCATGCAAGCAAGGTGCTCGCTGATGAAGCTCACTGGGCTAAGCTGCCTGAACTCAGCAAGGCAGAGAGAAAAGGGGGCCTCTGAGAAAGACTGAGCACAGGTGAGCCCGTGGGGCTGCTGGCCAGTTGGGTGTGGGTGTGGGAGTATGAGGAGGTGAGGGAGAGTGTAGTGACGGTGGGACATTCCAGGGAAGCCACCTCCCATCCAGTGGCCTTGAGCACAGCTAGCCTTTACATCAATTACAAGGATTTTTGTTGCTTTCTTTGTTTCTTGGCAGCATCTCGAGAGCTGTGTGGTTTGCCTGATGGTCCCTGTGGGGACAGCCTGGGCCCTTCTAGCTACTGGGGCCACCACCTCTGTGCAAGCTGGTGGGTCAGCTCCCTGCCCATTGCAGAGCTGTCTGCCTGGGGACAGAAGCATGTGGCAGAAACGGAGGAATCTGAGGGGGTGGTGATGGGGACCGTTTCATGGGGGACGATGGGACAGCCCTGAAGTACTGGCTGACCAGTGCCTTTAGCCTAAGGACTCTTCCACCCAGAATCCCTAGTCTCACTGTGTCTTCTACTAGGACCAGTCTGTTATTGCCACGACCCCCAGGGCTTACCGGGCACAAGCAGGCGGTAGTTGTGCTGGAAGCTGCAGGCCAGCCGCCGGGTGAGCAGCATGGAGGCCATGATCACCTCCTTCGGGAACAGAGACGCCTTCACGTGCTCCCACCCTGAAAGAGCGAGAATGGCAGAATTAGGCCAGTGCAGACCACTCCCCCTCCGGCCAAGTATTCCACCCTTCCCCACCCACTCACTCCCACATTTCCCCACACAGTGGAGAAGGTGTTCATACGGAATATGCACTTTAAATCAAAGCCTGCTCATGTGCATTTTCATTTGACCTTGACCATACCCCAGTGTCAAAAAAATAACAAATGGAGCCACTTTAAAATGAACCAGGAGCAGCCTTGCCAGAGAAACTGCCTTGCATGCTTTATGCCTCAACTCTTGGAATGTTAAACCGGGATGAAATAACCTTTGGACTGAGGCTAAAGCAACCTTGTTTCATGAAAAAAAAAAAAAAATTGTTTGCAAAGATAATAGGAAAGCAGCTATGGCTATGGGACTGATGACTACCAGACTGAAAATAAAAATATTCTTTAGAGTAAACATCACTATGTTATCTGCACCAATAGCAATGCCTTTCTCCTACTGGTGTAATCATTCCCCGTGCCCTACCATAAACGCCCATTGCCTCTGTTTCCTAACAGGAACTCTACCTGGGCTTCTCTCCAGATCTGTGTGTGTCCCAAATAGCTATGCTTATTGATTTCAAGTACATGCTTGTTTGCCTCTCCCTGTGAAAGGCCTTTTCATTTTTAAGTTAACACCTGGCGAGATGATTACACCCATTTTCTAGATTGAAAAACAGGGAGAAGGGGATACAGTTGGCTTGAGATGCCTCTGTAGATGAGCTCAGTGCAATATCCACTGGGGGCGAGCTAAGCAACTCTGTATTCTACTTAGCTTGGAAGGGCAAGATGGAAGAAACTTCAGAGCAGATGTCAATGTGGAAAGCTGGGCGCGCCCTATGCTTTGTTCCCACACAGAATATTGGCAGTTGGGCTGTGTGGGAATCCTGTGGACCCAGAGGATTATCTGGTGGCGCATTTTGGGGTGTGTACATCCCCAGCATGACCAACCATCCTTAGTTTGCTCAGGACTGAGAGGGCTCCCGGGATGTGGGATTTTCCAATTTGAAACTGGAACAGTCCTGGCAAACTGGAGAGTTACCCTACACAGCACCAGGGTTCTTAGCTCCCACTTCACAGGAGGGTTGGCTGATTCTCTCCAGACTGCTCCTGAGTCCTGCCCCCAAATCCCTGAGCTTAGCTTTACAGGTTGTCTTCGTGGGCCAGGAGCAAACCTCCTTCCTCCAATGTTTGTTTTCTTTTATCATCTCTTCTCATTCCCCTCCCCTTCTCTCCAAGCCACAATTCAAACAGGCTCTCTGTGCATCTTTTTGTTTGTGGGTTTTCTTGCTAAATACCTGCTTTGTTATCTGGCACATGCACTTTCAGTTGCATTGTGTTGTATCTCAGAACAATGATGGAAGCGTTCACTTCTCATTACTACTTGTGGACCCTGTTTCCGGAGTCCCTTCTGTGTGCCGCATATGGTGCTAAGTACTTTACATACAGGACTATTAGTATTTGTTATTATTTACACCCACAACAATGCTAAGTGCCCCACTTTTACAGATGAGGAAACTGAGGCACAGAAAAGTTAAGTGGTGGATCTGAAGACAGAATTCAGATCTGTCTGGTCCCAGAGTCATTATGCAATACTGAGTCCAGACCTTCCATACATGTCTATCCACTCATTCTGCAACAAAGTATTCCACTGAGCAGCAAAACTCAATGAAGCATCAACTAGAGGTGATGGACACAGACCCAGAGAGATCCCCTGGTGCAGAATGCACAAGGAAGGACGACAGTTGGTTTTAGGAAGCTAAGTGCATGTGGGCTTAGCACCACAGGTGAGGAAATATGAGGGTGTCTGGCCCTGAGCTCTGGATAATGGGTTGGCAATACCCCAACCCAGTGCCCAGAGCTAATGGGATGTCGGGCTGTATTATTAGAAGCAAAGAATGAGTGAAGGAGGGAGGTGGTTGGCATTGACTTGAGGATTCACTTATTCTGCGAATATCCATGGTGCACCTACTCATGTGGGGGTCCATTGGGCACTAGGTACAAAAATCAATTAGATGCAGTCCTTGTCCTCTAACCATTATCATGCATTGAGCACCTACTATGTGCAGGCTGGTGCTACAGATACCATCCCATTTCATCCTCAGAGCCCTGGGAGGTGGCTGCCATCATTAACCTGTCTTCACAGGTAAGGCAACTTTGGCTGCCCAGAGGGACATCTTTTGAGGTGTCGGCTCAGCACGCTATACCTCCCCACTCTGACAAACTCTCCCCTCTGTCTACAGGGATGCAGACCTGGCAGCCATGTCTGTTCTGTGTGACCCACTGCCCCAGGTGGACTGGACAAGGCAGGGCCACAGTCCAGGGAGCTGTGGGTCAGTTACCTTCCACACCCGCTGAGAGAAGCCAGCTTTCAAACAGGGTCTTTGGATGGAGAAGAACATGGCCTATGCAGAGAGAAGCAGCATGAGAGAAAGAAAGTGGGTCCTGGATGTGCTGTTTGGTTCCACGTCAAGCCTACAGCCCAGCTTGGCATTGGACACATCACTCACACCAGAACCTAGTGGGGTGAACCTGAGTCTCCCCCCACCTCGGGGGTAAGCCGGTGAAGGTGGGGGGGAAGAGTCAGGAGTGTCAGGCTCAAGGATCCCTCTTCACATGGAAGGAAACATCAGGAGTCAGGGAAAGGCATTCCCACCCTAATAGTGCCTTGGTAAGAAAATTCAGAAAGCATCCTCCCTTGCTTGCATTACCTCAAGTGGACTTCTGTTGCTTACAGAGTCCCAGCTAATAGCTTGGTTAGACTATCAGGCTGATAAGCCCCAAATCTTAGGAGCACGTTGGGAGTAACGATGCCTCTTTGGCTCAGCTCTGCAGGTGGAGTAAGGCCGCGCAGGGTAGTTAAGGACAAAGACTTTGGGGCCAGCAAAGCTCCCTCTCCCTGGGTGGAAGTGGCTGTGGTGTGGGTTGCTGGGCGAGATTCTGCTGGGCACTGTATCTGCTGAATCCACTAAACCATCCAGCAAGTAGGGCATCTTTCCATTTCAGACAGGAGGAAATGGAAGTTCAGGGGGTTATGGTATTGGCCCTGGCCAGAGGATTGTGTGGGACTGTGTGACCCCAAAGCCCTTTCATTATAACACATCAATTAATTCAGCAAATAACAGAACACATAATGGTAGTAGTAGATACAGAGCTTGATACATACAAATTATTTCATCCTAAAAAAAATTTTTTATTGCTCTTACCAGGGGGAATATTACTGAGAAAAGCAGGGCTTGGAATACTACTGAGAAAAGTAGAGCTATTCTTTCCTTGATAACTCAATGGATTTTTTATCTAACCCAAAATATTCAACTCAAGGCAAGCCTGTTACTTTAGCAGCATGGCAACTATATAGAAAGAGCATTGCTGGCTCTCATTTAAAACCATTTGTCACAAACGGGAGCACTTAAGACTTCACACAATTCAAGTTCCAGGAACCTGTGTTTTTAAAAATTCGAGAATCTCAGAGAACTCAAATGCTAACATTTGAATGCTCTGAAAAAGGGGGAGTCACAACTGCACACTTGCAATTGCAAAACATCACATTGTGACATATCTCCAGGGAACATGTTGGTGGCCCGCAGTTGAAACTGACCTTATAACAAAGCCCGATTTCCATCAGACATTAATTCCTAGCACAATACATTTCCAACAAAAAGAGTTAATGCCATTTGTTCACTTTCTCAGGCCCATTAATTCAATCAACAAAATTAATTAGCTCCTGGTACTGGCGAGGCAGTGCATTATCTCGGTGCAGGAGAAACGGAGATGACTGAAACGCGCATCTCTTTCTGAAGCTCATAATTTAGTGGCAGGGGAATGGGGGTGGGAGAATTTAATGTGTTAGGTGGCTTTACCCATCACGTTAATAAATTCTTACAATAACCTGGCAAGATATGTACAGTACATAAAAATTTTCCAGTTCACTGTCAACAACTAATTCTGCATAAGACAGACTAGAATCATGGAATCACGACTCTCTGCTGGTGTGAGCAATGCGCCTGGGAACAGAGGTTCATTCTCGTGGGAGTTACTACGCCAATACGGTGTCACCTGAGCTGCACCCTGGCAGGCTGGCAGATTTCAGAGGCCACAGGAGAAAGGGGGGTAAGGCCTGAGCAAATGCTCGAAGGGGAGAGGATGTGGAGTGGTCAAGGATTCGGGCATGGGATGGTAGCGTGGTGGAAGGGGGCAGAAGGGGCAGGTTCTGGGGTTGCCAAGGCAAGTGGCTCTCCCTGCGGACTTGCTCCGCAGCCCCTCAGATGCAAGCCGGCCACAGGGGAAGGCTCCCTTATGATGGCAGAGCTACCTGGAACATGAGAGGTGGTACCAGGGCTCCTGGGTCCCCCCTGCTTGGGGACAAGTCCCTAACTGACCTGGTGCAAACAGTCACTGTCTCTCGCCTGGACGAGGGCAATGATATGCTCAGTGGCTCCTCGGCTTCCTCTCTTCCCATCTATTTTCTCCTGGGTCCCAGACTTTCTTAAAGATAATTCATTTCACATCAGTCTCTTGCCTAGAACGCTCCAAAGGCACTTAGAAAAATGTAAACCCCGAGAGAGTTGGGGTTGAGTTTTTCTGAGCTCAGCACAGTTCCTGGAGTCAATTTACATGGTGAAAAAACTCAACACATCTGAGTTGTGGATCTGGAACAGTACCACCTGCCTTTTAAGGTAGATTCGAGGATTCGTATTAAAATGTGTGAGTGGGTCTGAAATTTGTAACAATATTCCCCTCCCCCCAATCTGAAGTCATTGGGTACCCTGAGCACAGTACTCCTACCCCTAAAGTGGCATGAGATCACTCACCATGCCGTGTGCAATCTGCTGGACCTTGGATTGCACATCTGGATAAAGAACGGTGGCCTGAGGGATCTTGGGTGGGGTTGCTTTTGGGGGCACTCCCCTAAATCGGAATGGAAACAGACTGGGTGCTGGCGCTCCTGGTCTCAGAAACCCCATGTCTCCCCCTGGCTTCTCCAAACCTTGGTTCATTACACAGCAAATGACTTCTCATGTTCTTACTTCTCATACAACATGTAACATATTTCTTTAAAATCAACTTGCTTTTAAATTTCAAATAAAATGTATTAGAATCCTTTCTAATCACTACCCTATCCCCCTCCTTCAAAGTTTCATTTGCTACAAACAGGTGATTGGGAAAAGAATGTAATAAAATGAAAGCAGGTTATTACATTAAAAGCTGAGCACAGTCGACAACACCCAAGGCTTCGGACTCAGCCTAGTCCTACCTTTTTGCTGAAATGGGTGACTGGTGGATATCAGACAGCTGTGAAAGGCAGGCCAGTGTCCAACAGAGACTTTTTCCTTTGACATGATCAGAACTGAGAGAGCTTAAATCCGTCAATTACTAAACCAGAACAGGGACCATCAAAGCATGGCAAGTCAGGGCAGTTTCTGGTTCAGGCATGTGCTGGCCCAGCAATAAATGCTGTTTCCTACTGTACATCTCAGTCAAAACATGCTGAGCACCCTGGTCCAACCAGATAGTGTGTCTTCTAGTGGACTCACCTCTCCCCAACCCTCTCCCTTTAATTAAAATGCTAATTAGTTCTCTGCTCCCTCTTATCGGCCTCCGGCATTCGGAAGGTTGGGTAGGATGGGCTAATGCAATGTTTAAATCAACAGGGTGAGAGGATTCAGGTGAAAGGCAAGGCATAAATATATAAATGAATCCTTCCAGTTGGCTCTGGACAGAGAATGAAAGTCAGAAAAGGATTGGCTGCTGTTTACTGCTCACTTACCATGTGCCATGTACCTTCCACGTGTAACTTCTGTCATTGCAGCGTTTGCCTTGTACAACAGCCTCAGAAGGTTAATGGGCTTCTACAAGGTCTCAGAGCTCAAAAGCCAGCGATTTGGCTGGGAGCTCCGCACCTATGACAGGGCCCCACCCAGAATAAGTCTCCTGGTCTCCCGGGTGTGATCTGGGCATAGGGGAAGCTCCCGGGGTCAGGCTGACAACTACCGTCATAAGAGGTGAGTGGTGGACCCTGCACTTGGCCCAGGTCTGCACAGCCCTGGAAATGGAGGGTTCTCACTTTGAAAGTTAAACATCTGAAAGATACAGGGAGAAAGAAGCCGTTTGAGGAGGTGTGCAGGACAATGAATGTGAAACCACCCTCCTTTACTGTTGTGTGATCTTGACACATTAAGTAACCTCTGTGCCTCAGTTTCCTCATCTGTAAAATGGGGATAATGCCAATTGAATCTACCTCGTGGGCTAGCAGAGGGTGAACTGAGACCTGGGACTTGGGTTCCAGCTATATTTCCAGCCTCAAAGCAGTGCCTGGCTGCAAACAATCTTTGAATAAATAGTAAACCCTCCACCAAGGCCCTATGAAGACGGTGTCTGACTCATCTCTCCACTATGCTGCCCTGTGAGCATGAACTCGTTGCATGCATTATTGGCTAGATAAGGACCCCCCAGGCCTCTCTGGGGCTCCAAAGACGCTCTCGCTCATTCTCCCGTCTGCTTTCAGGGCAGAGACAAAAGTGCTGGCAGGGGTTGGGGACATTCCTTTCCAGTCTGCAAATCCAGCCGTTGGCTGTTCTGCACACTCAATAGTACACAATAACACAAGTGAGCCTTGGTTGTCAAGGCCAGGGGTCGCCATGGCAACCAATAAAACTGGAGCCCTGGGCCTTTGCAGTGGCTAACGGGGCCCCATTCATGGGGCTGTGATGGATGGCACTGCGACAGAGGCTTTATCTCAGATCTGGCTTCCCTCACCCTACCCTAGTTCCCGCAGCCTCCCCTGGATATCTCCACAGCTCCACCCCAGCCCTCCCTCCCTGCATTCCTCATTTCCTACAATCTGTCTCTTGGGGCATCATACAATCACCAGTGACTTGTAAAATGAGAGAGGAAAGCTGTTCTTGGGAACAGGCAAGTGTTGACTCCTAAGAAAGACAGAGAGCAGTTTAGAAAGTCAGATGAGCCAGAAATTGAGTCCTAATGTGCCATATATTAGCTTGCTGACCCTGGGCAAGTAGTTCAATGCATCAGGGCCTCAGTTTCCTCATCTGTCAAATGGGAATAATGAAGCCTACCCAAGAGGTCATGCGGCACTCATTTTGGTTAGGGCCAACTGAAAAAAGTACACAGGATGGAGAAGGATGGCTCGTCACAGGCCACGGTCTCAGTTTCCAGAGAACCCTTGACCTTGGAGGGAAGGCGTTTCGTCTACAGCCTTAAAGGGCTGGGAAGAGCTATCTGCACCTGTGGGGGCCCTGCGATGACCTGAATTTCTAGGTTCCAGGAGAGGGGCTGGTCTGCTCCCACCTCGTCCACCCTCAGGCACCTGGGTCCCAGCAGGCCCTGTCTCCCCTGCCCCTGCCCACCCTGCAGGCCCCATCAGGAAGAACAAGGGGAACTTAAAACACGCGTGCAGGGGGCATGGGCACAGCGTCTCCCGAGGGGGGGGCAGCCCTAGCCTGTGAGCAAAGTGAAGGAGAAAAAGAGCATACGGGGCTTCCAGTGTCCGAATGTGAGACACAGCCTTTGTTCTGGGGTAGGATGTATTCAGGGAGAAGCTTGAGAAGGGCCCTACCCCAAGCCAAGGCCATAGAAGTTCCAGTATTTAAAATCAGCTTGTTGCCCTGGCTGGTTTGGCTCAGAGGTTAGAGCATCAGCCCATGGACCGAAGGGTCCTGGGTTTGATTCCGGCCAAGGGCATGTACCTCAGTTGCAGGCTTGATCCCCGGCCCCAGTCGGTGCTTGAGTGGGAGGCAACCAATCGATGTGTCTCTCTCACATCGATGTTTCTCTCTCTCCCTTCCACTCTCTCTGAAAAGCAATGGAAAAAATATCCTTTTATATATTCTTAAAAAAGAATAAATAAAATTGGTTTGTTCAGGCGCACAAATCTTTTCGGAGCACCGGTGCCGAGCCCTGAACACCACGCTGAACAAGGATAAGTCTCGCTGTTCTCCAGAACCCTGCATCCCATGGGGAGGGCCAGTAACAAATAAGGTCAATGTGATTGGAGGAGGTGCATTTCCTGTTCAGAGACAGCAAACCGTTTTAAGAACTCCAGGAACTGCTAAGTGTGCAAATACTACAGCATATAACAATCAACCATTTATTTCCTTCAAGGTCTGCACAGTGGGCGACTTGGAAACACTGTTGGTGATTGGAGTTAGGGTGTGTGCCTGACAGTATTCCTAGTCCCTTGGAAATATCTTCACTTTCCAGTAACTCAAAGGATCTTTCATTAATTCGTGTATATAGGGATCTGCTACAATTTAATGAATGAATGCCTACTGCAGCAAGGCTTAACATACTCTCTTATCTAATCCTGGAAGGCAAATACTTCCATTCCCATTTTCCAGTTGAGGGGATAGGCTCAGAGAGGTTTTGCCACTTGCACAAGGACACACAGCTGGAAACAGAAGAGTTAAGTTAGAACTAGGGCTGTCTCAGCTTGAAGACCAAGGTCTGGGAACATTAGCAGTTTGGTGGCTTTGGTCCTTACCCAGAAACCTCATCAGACAACTCAGACCAGCACATGTCACTTTTCTGGGAACAAAGAACTTCAACAGCTATCACCGTCTGCAGTCTTCCTAAAGATGCTCATCTTTCGGCCACACGCGCATTCATGGTGGCTTATGATTGCGCTTTTTGAGCAATTCCAACCTCAGCCCACACTTGGCACTTCCCCTACACCCGATGCTTGCCCTCACTGTCCCTTCCAAAGAGCAGATGCCCTAATTCCTTCCACAAAAAGTCGTGTCCCACCCAATGGAACATAAGGTCCTTTGGGTGGAAGAACTGGCATCTTATAGCTCCACGGTGCTTAGGACAGCTCCGGATAATGGAGAATGCTCACTGGATGTTTTAAACATTAATCTGTGAAAAAGTGTTTGCCTGCCTGTTCCTGCTTCCGAATTCTGCCAGACAACTCTTTAAACATTTTGGTGCAGGAGAGCCAGCAAAGGGGGGGTCCAAAGATATAGCAATGAAAAAACGCCCCAGTTCATTGCTTCCATAAAACACTATTTCAACCAGTCTCATTCTGGCTTTGGATGTGGTCATAATGGCAAACACAGGACCCTGGCCAAACAGCCAGGCCTTCTGGATAGCAGTTGTGTGTCGATTTCAAAGATCCTCACGTCAGCCTTCCCTTCCCATCTGGCGACTTGTTTTTCCTGAAACATAAAATGTAACCTGTCCACTAGAGAGTGCTTGGCAGCATCTTCTCACGGGACACCAGGGGGCCGATGACTGGAGCCATTAACGGTGCAGCTGAGAATGCCTTGTTTAGCTTGTTTAGGGAAAGCAGTGGGGCCCGGACGACAAACTGTGGTACCAAGGAAAGAGCTGGGACAAAAACCTGGGGACAAGAGCCCATCACAGAATGCTCGTGATTATTGTGCATCAATCAATTGCAAAACATCAACTGCTTTCTTAACGTTTTGTCCTTCCAGAGGCAAATATCTGGAGTAAATAAAATTGTGATGAAATTTATCCTGGTCGGCATCCACACCTCCCTGGTTCCTCGACTCTCTCATCAGCAGACGTTCTGTACCTTCCATCCCTTTGAGAAAAGTCCTCCATTTCATGACTTTTTTTATCCTTTTAGGGGGAAAACAAACTTGCTAAGTAAAAAAAGCAATTATCTAAATGATACTCCCTGAGACATACAAAAAAAGCCTTCCATCCTCCAGACAAAAAGATAAGGGTTGTAGGAAAAGTCCAGGGCTTTAAATTTAAATGATTGTTTTTTCAGCTAACAAAGCTGACCCAGTCACTTAGTGCCTGAACCTCCCCTGGCTCCCCACTAACCCCGAAATACATCCCAGCTCTTGACTGGGCATACAGTCTACCTCCCCACCTGTATCTCCTGCCCTTTTCTGCCCTCTTCACACTGACCTGCACACACTCTACTCTTTTCTGTCCCCAGGTCATCGCTCCTGTGGTAACGTTTGTTGGAATGTCCTTTTCTGCCTCTCCTCCTGTTTATATTCCCTTAACTGCTGTGCATCTTTTCATAGTACATTTTTGGCCACCTCCTCCAGGAAGCATTCCTGACTCTCAATTCAGGGTTAGATGCCGCTCATCTGTATCTGTCCAGCAATCTATATATTTTTAAATGAAAATTTTCCAAATACACCAGATAAACTTGACTATACTTACCACTGTGGACAAAAAGGGACCACATTCTAAACCTGACAAGCTCAGGGAAGGCCTGCATGGTGGCCTTGCAAACTCAGAGACCTAAAGTAACCACAAAGGACCGTCTCTGAAATGAGAACTTTTTAAACTAAAAGCGGCTTAGGGTGGGTAGCCATGTCCTAAGGCAGTATTTTCCCTAACAAAGGAAAATCTTCACCTTAACTAAGCCTGTTGGGGTTTTCTTTTTGCCTCTGAGATAACATACCGATTAACATGCCTTTGCAAAACAAAGCAATTTCCCCTTTTTTCTGGGCTCTCCCAGCACCAAGCGGAGCATTATCATGTTAATTGTTGATTGTCAACTATCTTGCACCAACCTACTTAAACGAAGGGTATATCTATCATTCTACTTTTTATCCAATTCCAGAGGTTTCCCCATCCCCCACGCTTTGCTTTCTCCCCAGTCCCTAATCTATCATCAATGGATTTCATGTAACCTACTTACATTTCCTCTTTTGATGGTAATCTATAAGCAAGGTGCAAACCTGCCATTCTCAATCCGTAGAGATTCTGCTTCACAGCATGTATCTACAGTTTGGCTCAAATAAACTCACAAAAATTCTTCACAGGTTTGGATGTTTCTTATGTTACCACCACCTAGTTTCAACTGTCAACATTTGTCATGTCTAGATTACCCATAAATTTATATACATATTCTTTTCCAGTTCACCTGTAATGTGACAATCTGTTCACATTTCTGCTCTCCCTTTAGCCTGTGAAATGCATTCATTCATTCATTTATTTATACATTCATCCATCTATCCATCCATCCATGGATGCGTACTCAGGCACTGCTATTTCCTGAAGGCCGGCTGCCTGAAGATACAATACTGAATTGTAAGGACTCAGGTTTGGGTGGTAGAACCAGACAGCAAAGTCTCTACATTCCGTTCCAGTGGAAGAGACAGACAACAAATAAGTAAACAAAGAAAATCTTTTCACATTGTGATGAGGGTCATCAGCATAACTTGATAGCCACCTATGTGTCTCCCCACTCCCAGCATCTAGCACCATGTGACATGTAGAAAGAAGCTCAACGACTGTGCTACGCTCCACTCTGGGGCCTGAATGCTCTGACCACGGGGTCCCACTGAGGCAGCCTAAGTTCTGCGGTCACTATGCCAACACTTCTTTCCCTTCTGTTAGGTACAAAGTTAGGCATGAGCAGCTGGGTTGGGGCCTGCCATGGGGTATTGACAGGTTAGACCAAGACTGCCTTCAGACCACCCCTCTATGGGTGGCCTAGCAGCCAGCAGAACGCCAGTGGGCAAGTTTGCAACAAGCTAGTTCTTGGCGCAAGCTCAGAGGAAAACGACAGGACCTCAATGTGACCTTACTAGGGCCCTGGACTAATTATAATAAAATTTGCATTGTGGTTTTGAAACCCCGGTGGGTTTTTCTGTATGCATTATGGGAAAGGGCATGTGCAGAAGAAATATAGTTATATAACCCTTTTCTGTCAATTATCCCTGAATGTAAATAAAAGTCTCCACCCAGAAAAATCTCTCATTTAAACCATATAACCCAGGAGTTTGGCTCCACTGTCACCATTGTGTCTCTCAACTGGCCTGTTCCTCGCTTGGAGTGTACTTTCAATAAATCCCACTTTGCTTGACTCTCATTTTCATTGACCTTAAAATCTTTTCTGGAGATTCCAAAAGGGCAGAGGATTGAGTGGAAGCTACACTGATACTCTCCCAGGACCAAAGTGGAATTACAACTAAAACATAGAAAAACCATCCTGTATAATCAACGGAAAACAAGCTGGAGAGAACCCTTATAGCCAAGGACATAAAGCGGAGACTGCTTAGAGACTGGTAGGAAATGTGGAGGTGAGAGAGGACTGGCCAGGCTCCCACAGGCAGCAGCTGATAGTCCAGAGGGAGATCTCAGCTGTGGGGGTTCCCACTGAGAACTCTGGGGTCTAAGCCCCAAGCTGGGCTCCCCCGACCAGAGCAACCAAACTGAGAAATGTGCCCACATAACATCTGGCTGTGAAAAGCTGTGGGGTTTCTGTCTGCCAGGGAGAGAGAGCTGGAAATGCAGTCTCTTAAAGAGCCAAACCACAAAGTTTCACGTTCAGTCACTCACCTTGGGCTCCAGTAGAGGGAGGGCACAGTGGACTGGAGCTGTGTGAGGAGAATCCAGAGTTGTGGGCTCTGGGTTCCTGTGCTGAATAATTCCCCCAGACTTCTAACGCAGACATTTATAAGCCAGGCAGCTTTTGCCTGGGGGGGGAAGCAACTGCCCCACCCAGTTGGAAAACCTCTTGCCCCACCCTGTGGAGTTTACATCTTGCTGTGGTCTACAGCCTGAGGCCCATTAAGAGACTCAGAATTACAATCAGCCTGCAGGCAAAAGCAATCACTGGGTGCTTTCAGTCTGATCTGCTCCTGAATCCACCGTTTGGAAAAGCAGACCTTGGTGCACGTTTTAATCCTCTCCAAGTGCACCCAGCCCCAGGAGAGGGAACCATAAGCTGTAGAACGTTGATGGCCCCAAACAGGGTACTCAAAGCCAGTCACAAACAGCGGCTCTAACATTGGTCTTCACCAGAGACCCTCCAAAAAGACTGGGAGTCCTAAGAGAGCTACCTAATATATAGAAACAAACCCAAGCAGGAAACCAAAATGCGGAGACAAAAAAACAAGCCCCAAATGAAAGAACAAGAGAAGTCTCCAGGAAAAGAGCTAAATAAAATGGAGATAAGCAATCTCTCAGATAGAGAGTTCAGAATACTGATTGTAAGGATGTTCAACAGCATGAGAAAAGATATGGAAACTATGAAGAAAATTAAGAATGACATAGTAGAAGTAAAAAATACATTGGAAGGAATAAACAGCAGATTGGGGGAACCTCAGGATTGGATTAGCAAATTAGAAGACAGGGTAGAAAAACACTCATTCGGAGATCCAAAAAAAAAAAAACAATTAAAGGAGGACAGTTTAAGGAAGCTGTGGGACAACATGAAATGTAACAACATTCTTTTCATAGGAGTGCCAGAAGAAGAAGAAAGGGCTAGAAAACCTGTCTGAAGAAATAACGGCAGAAATTTCCCTAACCTGGTGAAAGATAAAGCCACACAAGTTTAGGAGGTACAGAGAGTCCCAAGTAAGAAGAACCCAAAGAGGTCCACACCCAGACATATCATAAGTAAAATGCCAAAAATTCAAGACAAAGAGAGAATCTTAAAGGCAACAAGAGAAAAGAAATCTGTTACCTACAAAGAAGCTCCCATAAGGCTTTCAGCTGACTTCTCATCAGAAACTCTACAGGCCAGAAGGGAATGGCATGAAATATTCAAGGTAATGCAAAACAAGGTCTGAAACCAAGACTACTCTATCCAGCAAGGCTACCATTCAAAATAGATGGTGAAATAAAGAGCTTTCCAGACCAAAAAAAAAAAAGGCTAAAGGATTTATCACCACCTAACCAACATTGCAAGAAATATTAAAGGGACTGCTGTAATAAGTTGAAATAGAGAGAAAGAAAAACATAGGCATAAAGAAATAAAATGGCAATAGATAAGTACCTATCAATAAGAATCTTAAATGTAAATGGATTAAATGCCCCAATCAAAAGAAATAGGGTAGCTGAATGGATTAGAAAACGTGACCCAAATATATATTATCTACATACAAGAGACCCACTTCAGAACCAAAGACTCACACAGGCTGGAAAAAGAACTTCTGGAGGACTTTAAAGGAGAGATCAACAGCAATACAGTCATAGTAGGGGACTCTAACACTCCACTGACTTTACTGGATAGATTTTCCAGACAAAAAAGTCAACAAGGAAACAGTGACTCTAAATTACACACTAGATCAGATGGATTTAATTGACATTTACAGAACATTTCACCCCAAAGCTGCAGACTATGCATTCTCCTCAAGTGCACATGGGACATTCTCAGAGATAGACCACATGTTAGGACACAAAGCAAGTCTCTACAAGTTCAAGAACCTTGAAATCATATCAAGCATCTCCTTGGACATTCACACCATGAAATTCTATGCAGCTGTAAGAAAGAAGGATCCCTTACCCTATGAGATAGGATGGTGGGACCTGGAAAGTATTATGCTAATCAAAACAAGCCAGTCAGAGAAAGACAAGTATCACATGACCTTACTCATGTAGAATATAATGAACATAATAAACCAATGAACAAAATAGATCCAGAGGCATAGAAGCATGGAACAGAATGATGAATATCAGAGGGAAGGGGGGGGGGAGTAACCTAATACATGCACATATGCAGAACACATGGACACAGAAAATAGTGTGGTGAAGGCCTGGAACGGAGGGGGTGCAGGGTGGAGGGGATCAATGGGGAAAAAAGTTAAAACATTAAACATTAAAAAAAAATTAAAACATTAAAAAAAATTTTAAACATTAAAACATTAAAAAAAATTTTAAACATTTTAAACATTAAAACATTAAAAAAAAATTTTCTGCGTTGATGAGAAGAACCGAGGTTCCAGCTGGTAACCTCAATTGGTAACATCTTTTTAGTGCCATGATTCGGACTGCACAAGCCATAAGTCCTCTGGCCATGAGACAAGAGAAAGGGCTGCTTTACTTTCCCTTCTTGTCCAGAACCAGGAGGGCGGGGCGAGGCAGTAATTCAAGTTAAAAAGAGGATGACTGCCTGCAAGCAGAAAACTAAAGTAACTACGAGCGCCTGGTGATGAACTGGCACCTAAGATATGAGGCACATTTTCCCTCCAGTCAGTGCAAGTAGACACTCTCAGGTGACTGAAGGTCATTGTGGAGGTGTCACAGGGTCTCCCTCGTGACATGCAAGGGCCTTAAAGGGACTCCAGAATATAACTGTAATTAAACTTTGACCCGTCAGGGGGTGCATATAAGGTTTGGTCACCGAGCACTCCAGTTCCTCACAGTTGTTTTAGACAGCTGGTGAGAGAAACTGAGACACGTAACAGGAGCGAGGATGACCATCAGGCTTCACGGCCTCTGGGAACCTCCTCCACAAGCAGCACACTCTGACCTACATGACTCCCTTGGGCCCACTTTCTCGGCAGATAATCCTTTCATCCATGCTTTCTTACGATTTAATATGCCTCTCCTGCTCAACTGGACTGCTTGGCCTACACTCTCATTTGCCTCTTTGCTATTATTGTATCCAGAGACATAGTTGCATTTGTCTCTGGTTCAAAACTGTAGAAAACCGATGGGACTTGGAAAAAGAGAAGAAACCAGAAACAAGCATAGAGTTGCTCCTAGAGTGTTTTCCCTTCTCCTCAGTTTTGCAGAAGTTAAAAGTATCATAAAAAGGAAAGCCACTAAGGCCATGGCAGATACTGGGACTACTTTATCTGTTCGTAACCACACTCACCTTAAGTTGCCTCCTCCTTCAGAGTAAAGCTTCTATACAAATGGCAGAAATACTTAATCAATGTCTGACTTGAAATCAGAGCCTGTTTCCTTCCAACTGGGAAATGTTATGGGACAATATTATCTTGCAGCTAAGACCTGTTTTGCTGTTCCCAAGGGAAATGGACAGAGTTCCCATGTATCTAAGCCTTTATGACTCTGAGAGGCGAGCCTAAACTATGTGCTGTCTGTAAACCAGAAAAATGTCACCAAATGGAAAAAAACATTCTAAAAATGAATAGATGGATTTCTCAGTCTATTGCCAACATTTGGGTGACAAGCCAATTGTTGAAGTATTAAAAAAACTGCCCTTGTTTTACAAATGAGGTCTTCACAGGGCCAGAGATATGGCTCCAGAAACAATTCAAAGCCCACTAAATCCTTTTACCTCCCCCAAAACCTCCCCTATTCAGCTCAAAATGCTTACAGATAACTGACTTTTTTAAACCAATGTCCTTCTAGGAGAAGCTTGCATTTCTTTCCCTGTATCTTTGAGATACAAATACCTGGTGTTCTTTAAAAACTCTTATCTGAACCATCTTTTCAAATGCAGGTTTCTGGAAAAAAACCAAAACTTTTAAAAAAGCCCTAGGGGGTTTGGCTCTGTGTTGAGATCGGCAGCCTGTGGACTGCAGGGCCCTGGGTTATAGTTTTCTCCCTACCTAATCCCTCCAATTTGGCAAGTCTCAAAGAGTGAATATTGTTTTCATGACATGTTTGTTTGCATACATCCAATAAGAATCTTTTCTCTTTATAATAGGACACATAAAACCAGATTCCAATGATGGTTTTATTAATCAAGTCTTTGACTGGAATGTCATGATCAAGAGAGACACGCCTGGACCCTGGGTGGCACCAGAAAACCTTCTCAAAACGAATTGAAGCCAATCAAAAGCTACTTGCAAGAAATGGGCTGATACCTTGCTTGGCCAGTGGGTTCACAGCAGTCTTTCCAGGTGAGGAATGAAGGCTGCTTTCCAGAAAGACGGCAAGGAAAGAACCTCAAGACATTTTGGGGATCTCAGGAATGTGACGAATCCACCCAAACCTATAGCTATTGCAGGCAAAACCAGATGGCAATTGTGTGGCTTGGTTTCTGCACCCTAAGGGGCTGACTGAAGCTCAATCTGAAGACTTCTAGTAAATAAAATTCCAGCAAAGCAGACATTAAAAAGCCTATGTAATCAATTGCTATTCTTACTGTGTTTATACAAATAATCAGGCCAAACTAAAACTGGATCTAATGCAGTCTCTGATAAAAATGAGGGTGATTTTAGGTAGAAAAATTGTGTTTTATGGAACTCACAATGCCCAATTGTGGATATTGGACTCTAGTGCAGCTGTCTTTAAAGTTTTATTTTTACCTATAACTGAACTGGTTGCTGAATTCTTTAGTTGTCTTCAACCCTAAAAGCTAATGTTTCACTTTTTCTCCCATGCTTTGACTTAAATTATTAACTGCAGATACAATGTCAACCATACAGAATTTACCTGATCATCTGATGCTATCAAATTGTCACTGCTTGCTTTCGTTCTAGCAAAAGAAACGTCAAGCCTTCTCAACTGACAGTCTTACAGACTCAGAAACTGATTTATGATTTGCAATAATCATTAACCTTTGTTGTTGTTTTCTTGTTTTCATAGGCATATTCTTTATTAAATATCTAATTAGTTATTTACACAATATAAGTCTATCTACATCACCACCTCCTCAAGTGAGGCTCCATGTCAAACTGATGACACTTTGGAAATTCCAGCCCACCCGTTTTAGGAGAACCAACCAATGGCCTCTCTATTCCAGTCTCAAATATCATTCCCTTTTCTCCCTTAGATCAGGAAGGGCGAGACTTCCATACCCTCACATGGGCAGGGACTACGACCACTATCAACAGGAAGCAGTTACTGAAGACAGACCATCCTCCTTCATCAACTCTAAAAGATTTTAGGGGTGTAAGTCTCTGAGAGAGGAATGTTATAGCATAGTAAAAGTTAGGAAAATTCCAGGATAAGAGGAATAGGGAAACAGACAGTTAAACAGCAGTTTGCAGCCACCTAGTAAATCCTATCTTTCCTAAACCTAGGACACCTAAGAGTAAATGGTTTGCACTTCTCCTCCCCAACCAGAGAGTAAGTAGCTTAAATCACCCTACTCAGGGACACATATAACAGAAATCCAATTAGTGCCACACCCAAGAACAGACAAATTAAGAGAATAAATCTCATTTTGATGCATAAAACTGATAAATATTCTATTGATCCACTCCTAAGACGTCCCCTACACACCCAGACTTTAAAACCCAAGAAAATGAATGTCCCAATGTGCGCTCCGTCCAGGGAGCACGCCTGTGACATTCCTTCCCCCCTCTTCTTGCCCCACAGGCATGTATCCTCTAACCTCTAAGGGACCCTGTGAGACTTGCAACCAGGGGAGCAATGGGCAGTGGCAACTCATCCCAGGCTAACCCCCTGAACCCGTCTCCAAGGTCCCCTTTTTCTCTGACTTCCCAGTGAGCCAAAGCCTCCCCGCCTAGGCTCTCCTGTTTCTCCTTCTGGGCTCTTCCTTGTTCCACTGTCTTAAGTATATTTTTGCTGCAGTCAAAAAATTCTTGCCTTCTTTTCTATACTTTGTCTTTTGATTGAAATCCTTCCCGCAAGAAGACAAGACTCAAGGTCTTGTCGTCTCCTGGGCAACACTTCCACCCCCTTGGAAGGGTGGCAGGAGGTGAATCAAGATGACTGAGGATCCAGCCCACGTGCTCAAGACCCAGATCACCCCCCTCCTGCAGTCAGCCCTCAGGGTGGATTTTCAGGTGTGGGAACATTTGGCTGGCAGAACCAAGGAGTCATGAGTGAATTGATAAACACTCCTTGGCTGGGTTCTTTCTTAACCATTCAGAGGAGCTATAAGGTATATCATGTATAAAGGCCGAAAGCAACGGAAAACAAACAAAATAAGAGGGGCTGGTTTAGCCCTGTGGGGCGGATCTCGGAGGCTCTGGTGAGCTTCTGTGTTTGTGGGCTCCCACTAACAGGTGTGTGTTTCCTCACAGGTCTTTACAGCACAATCACGTGGGTGCTTCACAGGGGGGTTATGGAGGGCAGTCTTGCAGGGGAGAGGTGGGATGAGGAGTCCCACCTGTCCCACCCTGGTTCCCTGCCCCTCCCCACACTGTGATCTCCAGAGCACCCATTTACAGTCCGCCTGCCAGAGGCCTGGACTAGCCCAGGAGCCAGGTCTAGAAAGTCAGCCAGCCCTGGGTGCAGAAGAGAAAGATCTTCCAGGTTTATCAATGGAGCAGGTGCTAAGATTACAAGAACAATAATAATAGTAACAGTGATAACAAACATTTACTGATCTCTTTGGAACAAATCCTGTTTTAAGCGTTTTGCATTAATAGTGCCTTTGATTTTCAGAACAACCCTCTGAAGTAGTTATTATTACCATTCTCTCTTACAGAAACAAAAGGGAAATGGACGCCCAGAGAGGTTAAGTGACTTGCCCAACAACACACAGCCATTAAGGAGCTGAGCCAGCCAGTATACAAACCCAGGCTGGCTCTAGATTCAGTGCTCTTAATCTCTATACCACAAAAACAGTTGAAGTCACTCAGACTCAAATCAGAAATGTTTCTTCTAGAGGCACAAGACTGCCGAGCTATCCTTGGTAATTTCACAATAATCGGTAACAGTGGGGCTGTGGAATGAACGTGGATCTTATGTTTTCTTAATAGGAAAATGGGTATAATAGAACTCCCTCATTCCCAGGCTGTTCTGTGGATTAAGTGAGACAATCCATGTACAAAACTAGGCAGAGTGCACAGCACATAGTGGGCACTCAAAAAAGTTTAAACCCACAGAAAAGTTGGGAGCATAGCTCAGCAACCGTCATAATCCCAGAACCACCAACTGTCAATACTCTGCCTCATTTGTACCCTATCTATCTATCTATCTATCTATCATCTATCTATCTATCTATCTATCTATCTATCTATCTATCTATCTATCTATCTATCTATCATCTATCTATCTATCATCTATCTAATCTATCATCATCTATCATCATCTGTAATCTCTATTGTCTATCTTCTGAATTACTTGAGAGTTAGTTGCAGACATTGTAAAACTTCATTCCTAAACCCTTTAGCCTGTTCCTTCTAAGAACAAGGACATTCTCCTATATAAACTCTGTACTGATTATCTGAGATACAACGTATTTCACACTCAGGAAATTTACCATTGATACAATACTTTTTTCTAATACGTGCTCTACATTTAAATTCCCGCACTTGTCCTCAAAACGTCTTTTGTGGCTGACTGTTGTTCCCTGTCCCCAGGACCACATTGCATTTGTCTGCATGGCTCTTTTGTCTCTTTTTAACCTGGAACACCATTTCTTAGCCGCTTTGCCTTTTATGACATTGACATTTCAAGATTCCAGGCAAGTCACTTTGCGTGTATTTCATCTTATCCAATATTTTTAAGTCCTTGTAAAATAAACTGCAGCTATGGGCAAATGGAGAGACGGGTCTGGAGGGTACACGATACCAGGGGTACAAGGTATTTGGTTGGGGTAGGTAGAGGAGGGCTTATAGCATCAGCTCTACTTGGGTGGAAGTTACAGATTTCCTGGAAGCAGTGACAGGGGACGTTTAAAGGTGATCAGAGCTTTGGAAGGTGGACTAAAGTGGTAGGGACATTGCAGACAGAAGTCAGGGCATAAGGGAACGAGAGTGGCTTCCTGAAGGAGTTGCAAGTGACTGAGAGCGAGGGCGCCATGCCGAGTGATCAGGGTCTGTTCCTGCTTGGACTGGACCCTACCTAAAGCTGGTCTTCATCTCTGGGTCTGTCCTCTCCCCCAAGGTGCCCAGGGTGTGCTCAGTACTGTCAGCATTCACCCAGAGTGACTGGCTGCCAAGTCTCCCAAATATTCAGGGACAGGCAATTCCCTCCAGGGGTGACATGGCTGCCAGCTCTCACCCACCAACTGCAGGATCTTAAACGGCAAGTAGTAAGGATTTCCACATCTGGCTCTGCAAATGAAATTCTGCTTTCTGAACCTGCTCCTTTGCTTGCTGCCTCTTGGGATACGAGCTGCTTCCATGAAAAAAAATTCAAAATGAACTTCTCATTGACCAAAGAAGTAAAAGATGCATGAGAGTTGCTATCCTAAGTTTCCTCACGCCTGCTCTTGGCATAAGCCATTCAGGTTGGAAGGCAAGAGATTCTCACTGCAAATCCATGCCCCCCACATCAGGCCCCCTGACTGAGCCTTCCATTCCCCTGAGTTTCAAAGAGAAAGGGGTGTGCGTGTGTTGTTTTAGCTCTTAGAATGGAAAGGAAGAATTTATTTTGGGGCTTGAGCGAAAATGCCTTTCAAGGTGACCCTTACTTCATTTCCTGGAGCCAGAAGGCAGATGTCTGACCAAAACAATTCCTTAGCTATCATTTCATACCCATCTTTGTTTATTTTATTCCCACTTTAAAGGGGCTTGTCCAGCTGTGTTCTCTCCACAAAGCATCCTTGAAAAATCTGTCATGTACAATTGTGTGTCCTTCAGGCTGAAAGTCACACACAGGCACACTTGCACACACACACATGCACAGCCAACATCACACACAATAGTCACTGACACACAGAGACACACCTCCACATGCCAGCAGATAAAGGCGGATACATGAAGGTACATACACGCACCCCTGCACTCACGGAGCCTGGTTGTTGGGGTCCCGCAGCAAGCCCAGCTCCGCTCCTCTATGCCACTCTGCAGAGTCCTAGGGACATGACCGGCTGGTCCATCCTAGGAGGTGCCGCTGGGTCCCAGTTCCCCCTCCGAGGATGCCCCAGCCTTCCAGGCAGTCCCCAGACCATGGGCTCAGGTACGGGAGGGAGGGAAGGACTCCTTGGAAGCGAAGCAGACTGGGAAAAGGAAATGCTCAGCTGGTTCCCAGAAAGTGCCAGAGGCGCAAGGATGGAGGGGAGGCGAAGGAGGTGGGGGGGAGATCAGACAGAAACAGAAAGGAAAAATCCACACAGAAACAAAGAGAAAGAGACAGGAAGAAAGAGATAAACAGAAAAAGAGAACATGGGTTTCTAAAAGCGATGTTTTAAGCTCAGCTGGGTTTAAACCGGAGAGATGATCTGGGACTTTGTGAAACAGGTTATCTGCCTCCCCCTCTTCAGGGGCTGCTTCCTAGATTGTCCTCTAACAGGCTCAGGAACTCCTGAAGCTACAAAGCAGAGATCCAAGGCTTCGGAGTCCCAGATGGCTTCCCAGTCCCAGATGGCTTCCCCAGGACTCCCATGCCGGTGCCGGTGTGGGTGCTGGCTGCCGCAGACCCAGCCTGTGACATCCACAGCCATGAAGGGGCTCTGAGGGGCGCCAGCTCTCTCCAAGACCTCCGGGGGCAGATGGGCAGCTCCTGCTCTGGCAATCCACCTGACACTCCCCCAGGGGCTTGGGGGGCACTGGGGAATCATTACTGTAGCCTCCTCCCATTAAAGCCCCCCCATTATGGCCCAAGCTAGGGTCAATGCCTGTCCACAGGGGGCCAGAAGAGTGGAAATGGTCACAAGATGGGGAAGGTGAATGGGGGGGGGGGCACACAGAGCTTTCAGTCACTTGCAGCTCATCAGTTGCCATGACAACTGCGAGGAAGTGGGGGCACCCAGACGGGAGGCTGAGAGAGACATGCTGGTTCTAAATCACCGAGACAGTGCTTCAGTTGAGCTATTACGCCGTTGCCGTAGCAACCAATGGGATCAAATCGCAGGGAAAATCTATAATTATTACAAGCCAGCTACGGGCAAACTGAGCGCAGTAATCAGCACGTTAGGGCAATTCAACCAGAGCTCTGAGGGAGACGCCGCCCCTCGGCCTCCAACTCGGGGGGGGAAAAAGAGCCAAAGGAGGCTCTGCAGATCTGTTGATGCTACAAAATGGGAACCTCGCCAAATGAGGAGTAAATATTAGGGAAAACACATGAAACTGCCAACATTTGACCATTGAAAAACAATTCCCATGATTTGATTATGGAAATTTCCAACATACAGCAGAGATGAATTTGAAAGTGAATACCTGCATACCCACCACCTAGCTCTGCCGCTAACCTCTTTACCCTGCTCGCTTTATCACACACCTATCCTTACCCATTAATCCCATTTTTGATGCATTTCAAATTAAATTGCAGGCATCAGTACCCTTCCCCTCAAATACTACAGCCTGTGTAAAATTAAGTATTTGATAATTTTTGAACAAAAACAGCAATTTCACGTGGTTCAATCTAAATAGAATAAAATCGAGATTTCTTTCGTCTGTCCATCCATCCATGCATCCATCCATCCAGTCTCTCACCCACCCATCCATCCATCCATGGGAGATCTCACACACTCGTGGTTCCCACAAATGATTCACCATCCCTGATTCTTCCTCCCTGGTCCAGGAGAGACCTCCAACAGGACGTCCTGCATATTAAGCTCAATATGTTCTCAGTGAAAACCATGATTTTCCCTTCACCACACCGACTCCCTTTCTTGTGTTCAGCATCTTAGGTAACAGAACCACCGTCTACCCATTTGATCAAGGAGGAAACCCAAGATCCGTCTTTGATTCTTTCTTCCCAGGACCTTCCACTGCCGCGCCCTGGAATTTTACTCCCACACTAGCTCTGGTCTCCTTCCTCCCCTCTCTCTCTCTTTTGCCCTAGCTCAGGTACCCGTTATTTCTCAGCTGGACAGCTGCCCTAGCCTCTTGACTGGTCTCCCCGCTGCTCTCTCACCCTCCCTCTGCTTTCTCCACACTGGCGTATTATCACGAAATATCTGGCCATGTTGAGTGTGGGGAAATTGGCACCTCATACATTGCTGATGGGGGTGTCAACTTATACAAATATCTTGGAGAAAAATTTATCAAAATCTATAAAATTTTAAATGCACTGACCATTTTTTTTTCTCAGCATAATTCTTTTTGAAGAAGTTTGTCTCGTTGACATAAACGGAAAGCAACCTAAATGTCCATCAGGAGCAACTGGCTAAATATATTTTGGTCCATCCATAATACAGAATAACATTCATCTAATAAAAAATGAGGTAGTGCTTTGTGTACCGACACAAGAAAGTGTTTAATGTGTTGTTAAGGAAACTGCAAGTGAGAATGTATGGCACAGTGTCTCTTGTGTCCCCAGCAGCTCCTCACTTGGGTATGAAGCTGGGTTGAGACATAAGTGGGGACTAAGGTGTCCAGGGAACATGGCTTTAAGAGCTGCCTCTTCTCTGTCGCAAGTATCAACATAACCCTCCACAGGACAGGGAAACAAAAGAGGCCCAAGAATGCCTTTCACATCCCTCTAGATAATACACAGCTCAGCAGAGTCGGCCTGGCTTGCACTAGGTACTGGTCTTTTCCTTGTTCAGGGCATGGCTACAGAAGCCCCAGAACTAGAGGGTGAAGCAAAAACTGAAACACACCTCGGAGACAGATAAGCTTTGAGGGAACACAGCTGGTTCTGGCTTCTGCTCAGAACTTGAAGGTCTCCTGCCCCTCAGTCTCCCCAGCTCTATAAGGGGCTGACTATACCTCCCAGGGTCATCCTGAAGGTCAAAGGCGGCGATAGAGATGAAAACAGCAAGCCAAAGTCATCTTGCTGAACAAATGAGAGTTACTGTTATTAATTCATCTTCAGGATCTGCTCAGCTCACTTCTGAATACTAAACACCCCTAGGGCATGTGACAAAAGCTAGAACCTTCTCTTTTGTCTGAGCACCTATTTTGTGCCTATGACTGAGCTAAGTACTTCCCATGTATGATCTCATTTAAGCCTCAAAACAACCCTTTGGTGGTAGGGAATCTTGCTCCCGTTTTACAGATGAGAAACCTGAGGCACACAGAGGTTAAGTGACTTCCCTAGTAAGAGAGTGATGCTACCCAGATAACCCCCAAACCTTTCTGATTGCCAAGCCCATGATTTTCCTATTTCTTATTCATTCCTACTTCATAAATCAGACCTTTCAACCAGTGCTGTCAAAAAGAAATATAAATGCGAGTTACGCATGCAATTTAAATTTTTCTAGTGGCCACGTTAAATAAGGGAACAGATGAAATGAATATTTAGCTGTACATTCTATTTAACCTGGTATATCCAAAATATCATTTCAACATATAATCAATATAAAAACTAATTAATGAAATCTTAATAGTTTTTTTATAATACTTTGTCTTCAAAATCAATATGTAGTTTACGTTTAAAGGACATTTCAGTTCGGACTAGTCACATTTCAGTGCTCAGCAGCGATGTGTGGCTTATTGGAGAATGCAGCTTGGGCGGTGCTGATATATACCTGGATGGGTCTAAACCTTAAATAATGATATGGGCCATGATTAGTGAGCACCTGCTATAATTTGGGTCCCGTTCTAAGTAAGTGTTTCACATAGATTAACTCCATCTATTTGCAGGACCCTGGGAAGTAGGTGTTTTTACGAGCTACCGACAAGAAAAATGAAGCTTAAGTAGTTTTGGCGACATGCCCAAGATCATAGAGCTAATTACCCAGGGAGCTGGAGTTTGAACAAAAGTTCATCCAGAAATCTCACCCCTCATGTAGCCACATCAAAGCCAGATATCCTATTTACAACATGTTGGTCACACGGGTCTGTAAAAATTAAGCTCCGGGGAAAGGAATTTGACTTGTGGCACTTAATTTTAAATAATCTGATTAATCAATATATAGATCAAATATGAATTAGTTAAAAAGCCTGCAACATGCTCTGAACTTCGTACCAGCGTGGGACCTCAAGAATTGATAATAAACCAGGCAATGAATGAATCCCTCCACTGGCGTGCCTCCTCTGGTCTTGGTAGGACGTGCGTTGGAGGAACTCATCAAGGTCAGGTTTCCACCCCCTCAGAGCAGGTGGGCACAAGGGTGGTTTCATTCTTTCATGGGATCCATGTGGGAAGGCCAGCTCATTCCAGCTCCCTCCTGCCACCCAGGCCAAATGCCAGCACTAATTTTAATTAGGACATGTGAGTACCAGCTATGTTCTACTGGAGATGGGGATGGTGGTGATTTTATGACTGGTTCTGAGGTGATCCTGTTCAAAGTGAGAAAGATGCAGGATCTGGGGTTGCCAACATCCCTAACCCCTGGCCAGGATGCATTGCAGTTGAGCCCACCCAGCTTTTTGCTTCCATAAGTGTGGCTCGGCCTCAGAAACGCAGGCTTCTCTCTTGCCTCTTGCAAACTGGCACTAACGTCAACCACACATTAGCGCTGACTTCTTGCGCATGATCATAACTACCTGGTTAACAGTTTGAAGATGAAACCAGAGAAGGGAGGTAGAAAGGGAATTCTAATCTGCCTCTAAAATGTCTCTAATTCATTTGCTTCTCTCCCTCATTTCCATTAGCTGCTCCAGACCAGCATGGTCATCTTTCATCAAGACCACAGAGGGGCAGAGTCATCTTCCTGCTTCCTCATCCTTAGCTTTTCACTCTTCAGGTCAAAGTTGGTTCCCAGTCTTTCATTAGGCCTCTGAGATGCTGCCCAAGTCACATCTACCACCCTATCTCTCCTAGCTCATGTCACACTACTCTGCCTCTTACTCACTCTCTCTGGCCATTCCTGCCTCTGATTCCTAGAAAGTACAGAGCTCTGTGGCCTCAGGGCCTTTGCACTGGCCATTCTTGCTCCTGGACTGCTTCCCTCACTCCTCCTTGGCCAACTTCTACATGTTCCTCAGGTCTCAAACAGCTCATGTTATTTCTATAGAGAAGCTTTTTTGAACTTCATGGAAATACATTTGTCCTGCCATAATTTCTTATAGCTCCCTGTGTTGTTTCTTTCCACTTATTACAGTTTGCACTTACGCATTTAATGTGTGCGTATCTTCTTAATACATGCTTTCCATGCTATTCCCCATTCCCCAGAGATGGAGTGTCCCAGCACATAGCACTATGCCTGGTACCCACAATGGGCACATTCAGTATTTGTGGAGTGAATTCTTACTATTCCCATTTTACAGATGAGAGAACTGAGGGCTTGGCAGAGAAGATACTTCCCCAAATGACACAAGTATAAAAAACCAATTACTGACATTCTATTGTGTGCAAAGCCCTAACCCAGGGGATCTAGAGGCTCTATTGAGAAATGTGGCCAATTCGCCACCACACAGTTATTCTCAAGAAATAGCAACATTTGACGCAGGAATTATGAAGCCTGCCTTCTCTTTCAACTGCTTTGTGAAACTGACAGTGTGTGTCAGGTGCAAGGTCAATTTCTCTTTGAAATGAGACCCAGAAAGATAAACCAACCAACAAGAGTCATGCTACTTGCATTTCCGACCTCAGATCTGTGAGTCAGAACATTACCCCTGGCTTCCTCTCCAGACACTCCCAGAGACTATCTGGGTCTCCCCTTTTGTAAAACAATGTAGCCACAAGGAATCAAGAGATATTAAATATTTGAACCCCAAATAATTCTACCTCCAGAAATCTAGCTCATGCAGGTAATCCTAAATAATGAATAGTCTGTGCTCGGAGATGTTCAGAGAAGTATCATTTAGAGGAGTGGATGGCTGAGAATAGCATAAACAACCAACAGTTGAGGACAGCTCAAATAAGCTGTGATGTAACAACTTAATGATTTACCAAAAATGATGGGAAAAGGCAAGGAAATGATTTTTCGAATCAATGTAATGAGAGAAAAGGCCATGAAATTTTATAGGCAGTCTGGCTATAATTTTGTACAGGCACAAAAACAAAACCATAAACCAATACACAAGGAAGGAAGTCTGGAAGAAATGTGTTTTCTGTTCAAAGCTGTTTTACCTTGGATAAGGGGCTGTGGAGTGTCAGTCTAATTTTTCTAACTTTTTGTATTTTGTGAATCATCACTATTGACCTGTGTTATTAATTTATTCAAATGTTTGGAGAAAAGCAGCATCTCTAGCTTTCTCCAATAATATACACTTGACTCACGAACAACATGGGTTTGAACGGCATGGGTCCACTTATATGGAGATATTTTTCAATAAATACTGTAAATGTATTTTCTCTTGTGATTTTCTTCATAACAGTCTCTTCTCTACCTAACTTTATGCTACTGTTTATGCTACTGGTAAGGCTTCTGGTCAAGAGTAGGCAACTAGTTAAGTTTTTTGGGAGTCAAAAGTTAAACTCAGATTTTTGACTGCCAGAGGGTCTGTGTCCCTAACCCCCAAGTTGTTCAAGGATCAACTATACAGAGAGGAACTGACGGAGTATGAGCTCAGCTGATGGCAGCCAGTGTGTCTAGACATTTAATTATGGGAAAACAATTATTGAATAACTTGACACGGCATTAACAGAGAGCCCAGATGCACTTGAAAATTGATCCGTGTCTGGTTTGGTTTCCGAAGGTGTGCAAAAAGAAGCTGAGCTTCCGAATGGACTATAAAAGGACATCAGTGTGCTGGCACGGAACCAGGTCAGATTGATCCAATCCCCAGGTGGAAATACTTAAAAGTTGAAAGTAGGTCAACATGGTCAGGGAGTTTAGTGCATTTGTAGTCGACACAAAGTGAAACTTCTCGACTCATCCGAGCCAGTGGAGGAAAGGGAAGCTCGGAGCTGGCAAGTCTGGGATTCCTGGGAGGCCAGCGAAGAGGACATTCTGAGGCTGTGCTGCCCTGGAAATTCAAATCCTAGGCCAGGGGTCTGCATACTGTGGCCAGCTGCCTGATTTTGTAAAAACAGGTGTACTGGACCACAGCCATGCTTGTTCATTCATGGCTGCTGCGGCTGCTTTTAGGAGCCATGAGTAGCTGTGATGGCAACTGCAGGGACCGCAATGCCAACAATGTTAACCATCTGGCCCTTTACATAAAAAGCGTGCTGAACTTTGATAT
Organism: Miniopterus natalensis; assembly: GCF_054644295.1. Classification (NCBI taxonomy): domain Eukaryota; kingdom Metazoa; phylum Chordata; class Mammalia; order Chiroptera; family Miniopteridae; genus Miniopterus; species Miniopterus natalensis. Next base: position 88,438,386 of record NC_142083.1, read on the forward strand.
AGGCATTCCAAGCCTCGGCCGTACCTTCCTTGTGCCAAGCCAAAGCCACCGCAACGGCCTTCAGGAGGCCTTGGACACCCCATCACCCTCCACCTCTCCCTGTTCTTGCCCCCTCTCCTCTCTGCCGCCCCCCCCCCCTGCTCTGGGGCAGCCACACCACTCCTTTCCTGCTCCTAAGATGTGCCAGATGAGCCCACCACAAAAGCTTTGCTCTTGTTCTTTCCACTGCAAAAATCTCTTCCCCAGAGACCCATATGTCTCTCCTTTCTGGTCTTCCTTGAGGTGCAATTTTAAATTGCACCCTGCCCTTCCTGTCCCCTTCTTCTCTGCTTGACATGGGTCACCTGCTTACCGTAAAAAGTTGTCTGCCTTCCCTACATCCCCAGAAGAATGCGAGCTCCATGAGTACAGAGCTTTCTGACTATTTTGGTCCTTGAGATATGTGAAATAATGCAGCAATAGTTATTATTCTAATTTTACAAAGGGGAAACTGAGGCACAGACAAAATGAGAGAAAAATTATCAGATCGGGCAGATTTTGGCTCAATAACTAAGAAAGCTCCTTAACCTGGAGTGGACTCAACTCCAGAGACTGGGTGTCTTCTTACCTAGAACCAGGAGCAGAGCTACAAGCATCAGAGCAGGGGTGTGGCTGGACCAGGTGAGCTCTGGCATTCCTCTGGGCCCAGGCTCTGAGATTCTCTGCATTGACTGCCCACTCACCTGGGCCACTGCCCTGCCCAAGGAACAGCAGGTAATGGAGCTGGTGTCTCAGGGGCTAGCCGCTCCATTCAGTTAGCACCATAACCCTCTGTGTCTCTCTGCTCGCTAAGAGTTCTGTTCTTTTTGAGATAGCATTGCACCATCACAGGGAAGACTTCTTCCTATTTCGCAGATGAGAAAAGCAAAGAAAGCTGAAGGGCCCTCTGGTGGGTCAGGCTTTATCTACACTCACTCTGTGCTGATTTCCAGATATCAATAATACTCATAAACATCTTGTGATGCCATGGTGGTGCCCTTTTGCAGATGGGGAAATAGAGGCTCAGAGAAGGTTACAAAAAACTCACCCGCACTCCTGTAGCAAAAGAGCAGTTGTCTGGCTGCCTAGCTTTTCTGCAGAATCACGAGCCTGGCGCTACAGGGTGATTTTACAGAGGCGGCGAAATGCATTCTTGACAATCATTTGGCTTCTGCAGAAAATGAAGACTACAGCAAGGTACCAGCCTCTTATCACAACCAATACGAACCATCTGCCTCTCACTCTGGCCTCTAAACAGGAATCTCTGAGGCGTTCTCTTTCCTCCCACAAGGCCAACTCAAGTGGGGACATGATCTTGTAGACTCAGCAACTTCCCCCTAAAGCCATGTGGCATTGACACGCCACTCTTCTTTCCAAAGGACGTCCCCAAGCAAAGCTGGGACTCTTCATTTCACAGACTCAGAACAAAAAGCAGAGCCGATGGAGACACAGGTGCTGGTCAGATGAGGATGGATCCAGGGCTCCCTGTGCCAGCAGCTCAAGCTCAATGCTTGGGGTCTCTGACCCAGCGGCTCTCACAGAACACGGCCAGCTGGGCATTGTGTTCGTGTGACACATCGTGAATGGGGAGGAGGTGGGGAAGGGCAATGTGTGGGGGGAGAAGGGAGCACAGGACGGTGTTCCTCCAACTGGAACTCAGGCGTTAGGATGTGGTGTCCTGCCAGAGTTTCCTTTTTCTCCTGCTTCCTTCTCTGCCCGTGAGCTCCTGCCCGGACACGGCCTAAAGCCAGAATCCCACCATTGCACCCGAATGCAAACCCCTCTTTTAGCAAAGTGGCAGCAGCAACCAGGAGTCTCACATTACAAACTTCCAGAGCTGGATAAAAGCCTGGTGATCTCATCCAACCTTCCCATGTAACAGTGAAAACTCAAGGGCCAGAGAAAACAAGAGAAGTGTCTGATGCCTCATTGGAGGCTCTTGGCAAGAATCAGGGCGCCATTTCTTGGGGTCTACCGTGAGCCTTGACAACCAAAGCCTCACAGCAAATTCTGTGAGGCAGGTTCTGTTATCACGCCCATTCTCCATATGAGGGAACTAGGCTCCATCAGGTGGCTTGCCTGTCACACAAGTAGCTGGAATCCACTGAGTCACCCAGATTCTAGAGTCTCAAACTGCATTTCCCAGCAGGGGATATTAGATGGCACATAAGTAAACATTTATCTTAATGGTAACCTCTTTATTTCAATGTGCATTAAAAAAACACATAAAAACTATTAATGCATGGACATGGTTGCTTAGGAAAATAAAGCATCAGTGGATTGCATGTCCATTTCTGTACTGTAGGTTAGTTAGCAAGATGTTGCCACTGGGGGAAACTGGGGGAAGGGCATAGCTAGGTGTGAATCTACAATCTCAAAATAAAAGTTTACTTGAAAAAAAAGGGGGGGGCCAAAGTGAAACAAAGAAATCCCTCTAAGCAATTTTGGGAAATATAAAGCAAACCTTCTGAAGAACTTCTCTGAAACAGTTAATCCAAATAATGTATTCATGCATTCATTCAACAAACACTGGCCACATGTTCACTTTATCCCAGATCCTGGGGTGATGTTGGGGACACAGAAAGGATATATAAAGCCTCTATCCTCCAGTCTAGTGCTGGAGACAGAGAAACAAAGAATTACAATGGAGAGGGGAGGCCCCAGGCAATGACTTCCCCAAAGAGGTGGGCAACCTGGCCTGGGGCTTTCTCTGTGAATGACAGGGCGCCTGTCCTAACATAGACATACTGACTCTCTGGGCCAAAATGCCTTTGAACTCTTTTAATCACATAAGGTGAAAATTTCAGCCACATATAACCTTGGACAAGTTATTTAACCTCTCTGTGCCTCAGTTTCCTCATTTGTCAAATATCATAGATAAGAACAGGAACTCAGGAACTACCTTGAGGGTTAAACATTAATACATGCGGAGTGCTCAGAACAGAAACTAGTGCCCTTTTGCTCCTTGTTGAAAGTAGCCCCCGCGCAGCCCTCCCATCACTGGCCTTGCTTGCAGGGTCTACCCCTGAAAGCGAGTGTGGCGAGCTTCGGGTGCAGACATCCCGAGCCTGCAGCTAGCCTTGCTCATTCAAGTTGCGGGGGAGGGTGCAGCAGAGGTGCCTGCAGCGCCAGCTGAGCCTTGGCAGGCACTTTCCCAGCATCTGTAAGGGGACCGTGCCCCATTTTATAACCTTTTCTGGGTTAAAGATTACCAGCCCCAGTGAAATTCAGTTACAGTCTACTATCTCCTGCAATATAGCTTTGGGTCCTTCAAAGGTCTGAACCAAGTGAATCTCTCATTTGCATCTGGGGAAGAGTTATTCTGTTGGACAAGGGAGTGAAAACACAAAGGTCGAGAGCTGTGCTTGTTTTCTCACTCCCTGGAGATAAAGGCGCAGGTTAGCTCACCTGGACAAATGCGGCCGCCTTTGGCACACGGTGGTGAGCAGCAACGGCATGGATTTACTAACGTTCTCCATTCCCAGAGGAGGGAAAAGAATATAACATGGCAAGTGCTCAGAGGTTCAGGCCCCTGGGGGAGACTTTCCTTTCCACCCACCTACCAACACAGGGGTGACTCTGCAGTACTGGAAATACCCTGAATGGTTCCAGAATAGTGAGTTTTTAAAATCTACCGCAAACCAAACATTACGGCTTCAGCATCCCTCTCCTTATTCTTCTTTTTTTTAAAATATGTATCTATTTTTATTGATTTCAGAGAGAGGAAAGGAGAGCAAGAGATAGAAACATCAATGGTGAGAGCGTCATCGATCGGCTGCCTCCTGCACGCCCCTTACTGGGGATCAAGCCCTCAACCTGGTCATGTGTCCTGACCCGGAATAGGTCGACGCTCAACCACTGCCCCACACTGGCCAGGCTCCTTTTTTGTTTTTTTACTGACTCCAACGATGAACCTAGGTCTTACCATTCCAGGAGAATAAAAACCTGGAAATTCAATAAGAAGCAACCACAGTGGACAAGGTGTTAGAGAGAGATGTGCTCCCCAACACAAACTTCCTGTGAAAACGCTAGAAAGAGTGGGAGAAGGCGTGCCCTAAAGCAGGCTCTCGCAGCCTCAGCACCACTGACTTTTGGGGCCAGTTAATTCTTTGTCCTTTGGGGCTGGGGGCCGGCCTGTGCACTGTAGGATGTTTAGCAGCATCCCTGGCTTGTAGTAGTATCACCTCCCCCACCAGTTGTAACAACCCAAAATATCTTCAGACCTTGCCAAATGTCCCCCAGGAGTGGGGAGGGCACAGTTGTTCCACCAAAGATACACAACTCTTCAATGGCAGGTCACCTGCTTCGAGGTGCTAGCAGGTGATGAGTAGAGATGATGATGAATGGGAGGGATGATTCAAGTCCACAGCATGGTGTCTGGCACAGGCCCATCCCAGGAATGACCCAGCAGGCAGGCTGGCGAGGAGGCTTCCAGACCTGACATGGAGCTGGGCAGATGCTGCTGCCAGCAGGACTCGGGCAGACTACTCAAAGAACTGTCACTTCCACTGTCAGCAAAACTGAAACTCCAGGAGCCAGGAGCTGCGGCATGAGGCTAAATAGGACTGATGTATTACTCCAGGGGCTGCCACACATATTCTGTAAAGAAGCAACCCTACATATGCTAAGAAGGCTCTTAGAACTGCCCTTAATCTAGAAGATTCAAGGGGACTTGTTATTTTTTTAGGACAGTTGTTCTTGGTATAAAAACGAGTCCTTGAACCTGGTTCAGAGGCCTGGAGGTCTGGTCCCTCCTACCTTTCCAATCTCTGCGCACACTACCTTCCTGTCCCTCTGGGTTCTGCCACTTAGATCTTGTGTCTGTCCCGTGTAGGGTTCTAGCCCAGAACCTTAACAGATGCTGTTCCCACTGCCCTGAATGCTTTCCTTTGCTTCTGACTTTTAAATTCCTACTCACCCCTCTGATTTCACCTCATGATGCACCTCCTCCAGGAAGCCTTCCCTGACCCTCTCCCACTAGATCAAATCTCCCTTAGAAGGCTTGTAGCTCCACATACCTTCACATTTACAGGGCACCTGTGTATAATTATCTGTTCATGTCTGGCTACTTACGAGACTGCAAACCTTTCAAAGCTGTGTTTATACTTAAAATCATATCCCTATCACTATACTGTCTGGCACTGTATGAGGTGCACAATACATTTTGTTGAGTTGTTAGTACATGTTGATTAATTTTGGTATGGTCTATCACTTCTAAGGCTAAGTGGCTAGGACAATGTGCTATGGGGGCAAAGACAAACACACCAATGAAATAGAACAGAAACTAGAAAAACAGACCTACACTTACATAGCACTTGATTTCTGACAAAGTGGCAGTGATATTGGGGCGAACAGATTATCCACCTGGAGAGAAAGATTAGTCATGATCCTACCTAATCCAAGACATAAAAATCAACCCCAGGCTGGTTATAGAGATACATCTGAAAGGCAAAACGTGAACGCTTCTAGGAGATAACAGAGAGGGCAACGACCTTGGATTTCCGAAACAGGACACAAAAAGCATTAACCATAAGAGATCAAACATACAAACTATATAAAAATTAAAAATTCCAATAATCAAGTCATGATTGAAAATGAAAATCACATATAGCGTAGAAGGTAATTGCAAAACGTAACTGGCAAAGGGTTCATTATCCAGCATGACAAAACTCCTACAAAGCAATAAAAAAAATAGACAACTCAAAAGAAAAATGGGTAAGAGATGGAAACAGGCACTTTATAAAATAGGAAATTCACATGACCAATAAACATCATGTTCAGTTAGTAAGTAGAGAGATTTTAAAAACTACCCTCCTGCCTCTTCCCGCCTCCCCATGGCTAAAATTACAAAATACAACAACAAGTCAGAGTGCTGGAGCGGGAGAGCATACAGAGACGCTGGAACGCTCGCACACACTGCTGGTGGACTCTGAACTGGGCAGCTACTTTATTCTAGAATGTTTGTGGCAACACTACAGGCATACCTCAAAGATGCTGTGGGTTCAGTTCCGGGCCACCACCAAAAAGCAAATATTGCAATTATGCGGGTCACACAAATTTTGGGGTTTCTCAGTGCGCATATAAAACTATGTTTAAACTATACTGTGGTTCATTAAGTGTGTGGTAGCATTATGTCTGAAAAACAGCCCCAAAACCCTAAAGTACGTACCTTAATTAACAAATGCTTTATGGCTAAAAAATGCTAACCATCATCTGAGCCTTCAGCGAGTCATAATCTGTTTGCTGGCGGAGGGTCTTGCCTCGATATTGATGGCTGCTGACTGATCAGGGTGGCGGTTGCTGAGGGTGACATGACTGGCAGTTTCTTAAAATTAGGCAACAGTGAAGTTTGCCGCATCAATGGACTCTTCCTTTCGCAAACAATCCTCTGTAGCGTGCGGTGCTGTTTGATAGCATTTTACCCACAGGAGTCGAACCTGCCACCGCTTTATTAACACGTTTGTGTAATATTCTAGGTCCTTTGCTGCTCCACCTTGCCCTTTTATGCTATGGAGACGGTTTCTGTCCTTAAACCACATGAGCCAGCCTCTGCTAGCCTCAAACTTTTCTCCTGCATCCTCCCCACCTCTCTCAGCCTTCACAGAATCCTTGCTCTGGATTAGGCTTTGGCTTAAGGGAACGTTTGAGCCTCTATCCAGACCACTAAAGCTTTCTCCGTCTCAGCAGTATTTGCTTTCTTATCACTCGTGTGTTGGCTGGAGCAGCACCTTCACACTCCTTCAAGACCTGTCCTTTGCACTCGCCACCTGGCTAATTGGCTCGGAGGCCTAGCTTTCGGCCCATCGCAGCTTTCAACATGCCTTCCTCACTCAGCTTAGTCATTTCTAGCTTTTGACTTAAAGGGAGAGTTGTTCGACTCTTCCTTTCACTTGAACACTTTGAGGCCTTTGTAGGGTTGTGAACTGGCCTAATTTCAATATTGTTGTGTCTCGGGGAATAGAGGCCCCAGGGAGAGAGAGGGAGATGGGGTGACGGGCCAGCTGGTGGAGCAATGAGAACACACACATTTATCAACTGTCTAGATGGGTACAGTTTGTGGTGCCCCAAAACAATTATAGCAGTAACCAGAGCTTACTAATCACAGATCACCATAACAAATATACCAATAATGAAAAAGTTTGAAATATTGTGAGAATTATCAAAATGTCACACGGAGACACGAAGTGAGCAAATGCTATGGGGAAACCCTTGCTCAATGCAGGGCTGCCACAAACCTTCAATTGAAAAAAAAAAAAGCAGTATCTGAGAAGTGTAATAAAGCAAAGCACAATGAAACCAGGTATACCTGTATTTATAATAGCCTTGCTATGGACTAAATGGTTTCCTCCAAATTCATATGCTAAAGTCATGCCACGTGATATTTTTTTTTTGGAGATGGGGCCTTTGGAAGATAATTAGGCTTTAATGAGGTCAAGAGGCTGGAGCCCATATGACAGGATTAGTGCCCTTCTAAGAAGAGGAAGAGCCCGGCCGGGTGTGGCTCAGGGGTTGAGCATCGACCTAGGATCCAGGCGACTGGAGTTCGATTCCTGGTCAGGGCACATGCCCGGGTTGCAGGCTAGGCAGTCGATCAATGACTTTCTCATCACTGATGTTTCTATCTCTCTCTCTCCCTCTCCTTTCCTCTCTCTGAAATCAATAAAGATATGTTTAAAAAAAAAGGGGGGGGGGAGAGACTCCAGAGCAATTTCTCTACCTTGTGAGGACATGGCAAGAAGGCAGCCAAGTGCAAGCCAGGAAGAGAGCCCTGTGCTGGAACCCTGAACTCAGACTTCTAGCTTCCAGGACAGTGAGAAATTTCTGTTATTTAAGCCATCCTGTGTGTCCTATTTTGTTATAGCAGCATGAGCAGACTAAGACAAAATTCAGATTGCAAACAACGCAAATGTCCATCAGCACTGGAGTCCATAAGTGGATTATAGCCTATTCATGCTATGGACGACTAGGCAACAATGAAAATGAATGGCCAAGTTACAGGAAATAGCATGGATAAATTGCACAGATGTTACAGTCTGCAAAGGAAGTTAGATACAAAATAATACAGTGAAAAAAAGCCCAAGCAAATTGAATCAGTAATGAAGAATGCATCCTCAGGTAGGACACTTGTAAGTACAGTAGAAGTAAGAGCAAGCAAGGATCTCTGTGAGAGAGGGATGGGTGACATGGGATGGGGTAATGATTAAGAAGAGCATGGGGCCTGCTATTTCTTTTTTTTTAAATCCTCACCTGAGGATATGTTTATCGATTTTAGAGAGAGACGTGGGGAGGAGGCAGAGAGAGAGAAACACCAATGTGAGAAACATCAATCGGCTGCCTCCTGACTGAGGATCGAACCTGGAACCTAGTTATGTGCCCTGACCGGGAATTGAACCTGCAACCTTTTTGTTGTATTGGACGATGCCCCAACCAACTGAGCCACCTGGACTGGGCGGGCCTGTTATTTCTGGCTCTACTTCTTGACCTTGTTGGCAGTTACATGACTATTAGCTTCGTAAAAAATCACTGAGCTGCTCTTTTTGTGTGTGTATGTTTCTCTATGCATGTTATATTTGATAAGAAAATGGTTTACAGAAAGTATTTGGAAAAATGCTCATATACCTTCTAATAAAGCAATTCTTCTCTTAGGAATTTATCCTACAGGAATATCTGAACATGTCTGAAATCACCATGTACATGGCTGTCCACTCAGGCTTTCTTTGTGGTGGCAAAATATTGGAAACAACCTATAGACCCATCAATAGGGGACTGGTTGGATAAATTAAGTGCCCTGCACAATGGAAGGCTCTGCAGCCATGAAAAGGGGTAAAAAAAGACCTCTGTGATATGTTAAAGATAGAAAACAAAGTGCCAAGCCATAACCATTTTTAAAATACAGAGCTCTTGTAGGGAGCAGAAGGGGTCCAGGAGATGGGCATAATTAAGGAAAATTTACTTTCTTCTGTAAACCCACTCGTACTGTTTGTTTTACCATGCACTGCATCACCCATTTGGGAAATAATTATTGTTAAAAAGCAGAGCAAGTATGTACGTAGAGACTGGGTGAAAGGCATGGAAGGGAAGGAGGGACTCTAACCCCCTGGCACTTGACGGTCCCCAGTGAAACCTGTGTTCAAAAATTTGGGTCTGGACCTCGGTTCAAGTCCAGTTTCTGGCTCTTCCTATCTCTGTGAGGTTGGCCAAAAACTTAAAATGCTCTGATTCTTGGTCCTCATTCACAAAAGAGGACCCTCCCACCCAGGTTATTGAGAGCATTAAATGAGATAATCCTAATAGAGCCCGGCACAGGAGTGTCTAAGAAACAGAGCCAAACCCAGGCCCACAGCAGGACCACAGGGTCAAATCTGATGGATTCCTACAAATCACTTGAGTTGTTGGTGGACAGCTGCTGCCGGAAGGAAGTGCTTTGGACTTTCTCCAGCTACCACTGGTTTTATTTTTGGCTTTTTAACACTGCTTCTTCATTTGTTGTGGCAGCTGGTCCTCCCATACTCCACTGTTATACTAAAGGTATAAGACAATATCATTCCCATTGATTGATGAGTAAACTGAACCCAGACAAGGCAGTTATCCTCTCTGAGTCTCCATTTCCCACCTCTGCAATCTGGTCAGTCTTTCCTCCCAGGGTTGTTGTAAGCAATGGATGAGCAAATCTACAAAGAGCCCTCAGAGCAGCCCACCAAATGCTTGGCAAATATGAGCTGCCATTATTTATGGGTCATTGCCATTAGGATGGGCAAGAGCCTGAGCTGAAACTCATCCATGATCTTCTGAATGTCTCCTCTTGTCCTATAGCTTATCATGACTCTGACAGCCCAGCTCTGGACCCCTCCTGGACCCAGTCCCCAGTTCAGAATGTCCCTGCTCTTCTGTGTGTGGCTCTTCTTCAAGCCCTGCTCTCAGCTCCTGGGAAGGCTGTGCACTTAGGGCTGGGGCAGGATGCCAGGCATGCAAATCTGCATGCAGGCAGCAATTTGCACAAAAGCTCCGTGGTGTGCTCATTTCCAGCCTGTCCCCAAAACAGCACTCAGCTGAAAAGCCAGCAGAGAGCTATTTACAGCTCTGGGCAGGGAGAGGGGAGGCAGGCTCTGGTCCACAAGTCCAGCCCAGGTGATGGCTTGCTCTTTTGGTTACTGTAAGAGGCCGTTCAGGCAACCTTGCCCCAAATGAGGTCAGAGTCGTAAGAGCTTTTGCTCAAAGGCCAGTGATCCACCCCCGGAATGTCTGGCTCCCTCATGAAACCCACTCAAAGGCAAGTGGGAGAAGGTCTCCCTGAGCTCTCACCAATAGCTGCCAATGGATTCTAAGCACTTAGAGGGAGGAAGGGCTACAAGACGCCTGTCAAAACCATGGACAGGAGCTTGGCCGGGTGTGGCTCAGCGGTTGAGCATCGACCTAGGATCCAGGCGATAGGGGTTCAATTCCGGGTCAGGGCACACACCCGGGTTGCGGGCTCAATCAATGACTCTCTCATCATTGATGTTTCTCTTTCTCTCCCTTTCCTTTCCTCTCTCTGAAATCAATAAAGATATATATATATTTTAAAGTTGATTAAAAAAACCATGGACAGGATAGCTCTAGCCTCTCTAACATTGCTCTAGTTCAGGATTGACAAACTATGGTGGTGATGATGGGGATATATCTGGCCTGTTTTACAGATAAGGTTTATCAGAACGCAGACATGCCCATTCATTGACATGGCCCATGGCTGCAGTCATGGTACAGACAATTGAGTAGTCACAATAGTAACTGTATGGCCCATAAAGCCACAAATATTTACTATCTTCTCCTTTATAGAAAAATTTGCCTAGCCTACTCTAGGTGAAGCCCCCACAAGCTCATCTTTTAACAGGTTTCTCCTAGCTTCCACAAGGATCTCTCTCAAGTGCTAATCAAATCACTTCACCTGTTTAAAACTCTTCCATGATTCCCCACTGGTCTCTGGGTCAAGTCCAAATGCATTATCATAGGTCACCTGGCTGTCCACGGTCTGGCCCTCCTGCAGCTCCCGCCTGGCTGTCCACTGTCTGGCCCTCCTGCAGCTCCCGCCTGGCTGTCCACTGTCTGGCCCTCCTGCAGCTCCCCTCTCCTCATTCACCCACCCTGTGCTCCAGCTAATGCCTCCCCCATCCTCTGAACGTTGGCTTTATAGAAAAAAAGGAGTTTCAATGAAAAATCATGCACTGTCTATATACAATGCAAACGTTCACGCTATCTGACTCTAGCTCTGTTCATTATCTTCAAGCTATTTTCTCCAACTCTTTGTAATTTGTGGGAGACTGGTAGACAAGAAAACTCGGTCTTGTCTAACCCGTTTGCCATCCATTTGCCACTCAGTTCAACATTCCTTTACTCCATAGACAATTATGCTTTATTTGACTTTTCCTTTGAACCAGTTCTAACATCTGCCCAGTCCCCTCAATGAATTAGTTTAATAAAATCTCTAACAAGGGTTCATTTTTGTATCTGTATGGAAGTCATGATTTTACCCTTTTTTTCTCTGAAGATTTTCTTTTAACCGTGTTCTGGGAAGTCTCTGAGCCTCTCTGTTCATGTTCTTTCTGTTGAGATCTTTCCCGTCTTTTCTTTTTCTCCTGAAGGTTCTTCCCCAGCACCCCCAGGGACAGGGACACGTAAACTCTTTCTTCTCTCAGCTGGAACCTCTACCCCCCACCCCGCCCCAGTTACTCATCTCACTGAACGGCAGTTGTTTACGAGTCTGCTCCCACCTCCCAGCTAGCCTAGAAGATCTTCCAGAGTAATAGCTGGGCCTCCCTCTCTCTCCCTCACACACACACCCTTAGTACTGTACAAGACACATTAAAGTTGTGTGATAAGTGGACACACCCATTAAAGTGAACGTACGGCAGATGATTAGACTGCCCACCCAGACAGAAGTCCCTAAGAGTGAGACCTTGGCCCTGGCCAAATAGTTCAGTTGGTTGGAGCGTCATCCCGATACGCCAAAGTTGTGGGTCGATCCCTGGTCAGGGCACATACAAGAATCAACCAATAAATGCATAAAAAAGTGGAACAGCAAATGGATATTTCTCTCTCTCTCTTTCCCTCTCAAAATTCAATTAAAAAAAAAAGAAAAAAAAGTGAGGCCTTGTTTTTCTTGTTTGACATCATTTATGTGGCATCTACTAAGTACTCAATAAACACTTGTTGAAAAATAGAAGAATAAAAGAATACCAGCCTAGCCGGGCATGGCTCAGCAGTTGAGCATCGACCTAGGATCCAGGAGATCGAGGTTCGATTCCTGGTCAGGGCACATGCCTGAGTTGCAGGCTCGGTCCCGAGTCAGGGGCTTGCAGGAAGCAGCCGATCAATGACTCTCTCATCATTACTGCTTCTATCTCTCGCTTGCTCTCCCTTTCTCTCTCTGAAATCAATAAAGATATATATATATATATATGTTTTAAAAGAATACCACTTAAGTTCTTGTTCTTGACCCACTTGTAAGTAAGCTCCCCTTCCTCCACTTTTGAAGAGCAAACTAGCAGCTTCAGAATGCTACCCTCCATGTTTCCACGTATGGCCACTGTGGCGTTTCAATCCCACCGGATCCAGCTCGCCACCGGGGAATGGATGGCACATGCCATTCTGCTTCATGGTCATCATACAACCTTGAGCAAGGCAACGCTCCAATGGGCCTCTATCTCTCCATGGGTCAAACAAGGTTAGTTCAGACATTCCAAGAGATAAAGTACATCAGGCAAAGATATGAATGACCAATAATGTCCTAATGACATTCCAGACCAGATACCATTTACCTTGTAACAGATGCTGTCAATGTAACTCTGCAAAGCTGCGCAGGTTTAGCTCTGAGTTGCAAGGGTACAGATGTCCTAGGACAAGTTTCTCAAACTTGAATGTGCACACGAATCCCCTCCAGGATGCTGCTAAAGTGCAGATTTACAGTCTGTAGGCTTGGGTGGGGCCCAAGAGTCTGCATTTCTAACCAGCTCCCAGATGATGTGAGTCTGCTGGTCACTGGACCACACTTCCAGGAGCAAAGTGCTAGGGCACCTTTGAAAAAAATCCTCAGTGTGGCCAAGGAACAGATTTCCAGCATGTTGATGTTGGCGAGGAGGGGAAGTCTGGTACAGGTTCCCCCCGGATATGGAAACCGGGTGGGAGCAATCTGCCAGGCCAGTGATACTACTGAAGCACAAATGCTGGTGGCCTATCAAACTGTGCTTTAACACACCCTCCAGGGGAGTCTGATGCTAAAACATGAGAACCATTGTGCTAGGTGCAGAGAGGGGGTAGAATATTCCAGTTGGAAGATTAGTGTTTTGTTTTCCCACAGGAGAGTTTCAGGCACATGTCCAGACCCTGTAAATTACATTCATTTATTCATCCATCCATTCAACACTCATCCCTCGATTTACTCAACCAACAAAAGGACTGTACCCATTCTTTCATCCATCCATCCAACATTCAACAAATATGTCCTGAATGCCCACTGTGTACTCTCTGAGACACAAGAGATACGACTGAAATTGTAGATATACACACCTGTCTTAGCCTCTAAACCAGTAATTCTCAACCAGAAGCAATTTTGCTCTCCAGACAAATTTGGCAACATCTGGAGATATTTTTGGCCGTCACAACTTGGGGGGAAGTGTACATCTAGAGGGTAGAGGTCAGGGATGCTGCTAAACCTCCTACAATGCACAGGACAGCTCCACAGCAAAATGTCAATAGTGTTGAGGTTGAGAAACTTTGCTCTAGACTGTGAGCCCCTTGTGGACAGGAACTGTATTATAGTCACCTTGATACTCCAAGGTCACAAGATAGTGTCTGACACATGGGAGCAGAGCAAATATCTAAATACAAGAGGAAATGCAACACAAAAATACATTTAAGTCTATACAGAACTCTTACAACTCAACAAAATGACAAACAGCCCAATTCAAAAATGGGCAGAGGTCTTGCAAGGACATTTCTCCAAAGATATACAAGTGGCCAACAAGCACATGAAAAGATGCTCAATATCATTAGTCATCAGGGAAATGCAAATTCAAACTACAATGAGATACCACTTCGAGCCTGCGAGAATGGAAATAATATTAACAACAATAAAAACACTACAGAAAATAACATGATGGCAAAGATGTGAAAAAATTGGAACCTTCACACATTGCTGTTGGGAATGTAAAATGGTGTAGTTTGGCAGTTCCTCAAAAAGTTAAACAGAGAATTACCGTGTTACCCAGCAATTCCACTCCTGGGCATTTCCCCAAAAAAGTTGGAAACCGGTCTTCAACCCAAAACTTGTACATACATGTTCATAGCAGCCTTACTCTCAATAGCTCAAAGTCAGAAACAACCCAAATATCCACCAACGGACGAACGGATGCACAAATTGGTCTACCCATACAATCGAGTATTGTTTAGTCACAAAAAGGAATGAAGTACTGACACATGCTAGGAGCTACAGAGAAAGAGAAAAACCAGTGCACAGCTCTGGACCCAAGGAAGCCTTGGATGTGGGCGATGGGAGTTCAGAGGAGGAGAAATGGGCTTCCAGGCTGTGGGTGGGAAGGACAAAATAGGAGACAGCTCTTGGAGGAGGAAAATCTGCCCTTGGAGAGTCGATCTTATTAGTGAAGGAATGTGTAATCAGAGGCCACATCAGGCCACCCTGTCCCTGAGATGGGTAACATAGTTGAATGCATGGAGTGCCTAGAAAAGCAAGGAGAGTTGGACACAAGGGAGCAGGGAAGCGAGCAGTTACCCTCAGAACCTCGTCCCCTGGACTTTCTGCCAGAAGAGGGGGTTGCTGATTCAATCAGCTGTCACTCCTGGGGCTCTTGCTCTCTGCCTCCTGGCAAGGGGCAGGCACGCAGAGCAAAGGGGAGAGCCAGGGCTCGCGTTGCCTAAGCAGGACTGTGTACCGGGTGTTTGAACCGTTTCAGTTAATCTTCATCGTAGCCCAGTGAGGTAAGTTCTACCATTGCTCCTCCTTTTTAAACACAATTTACTAGTGTTCCCTTTTTTAAGATGGGGAAATGAGACACTGAGAGATAAAGTGGCCATGGCCTGAGGCCCCCATGCTGGTGGAAGCCCAGTTCAGCACCAGTCAGTCTAACCCCAAGACCCACTGGGATGCCGGTGGAAGGACTCCCCCGTGGCCAGGGCAGAGGCTCAGCCAGTGGAGGTAAGGCCTCAGATTCCTGTCTCCTGGCCCCAGAACCTTCAGGAAGCTCACAGGCCTGGGTTTCAGCCACTGGTGACTACCAGCTTCACCACATCCCTGCAGAGGGACTGGTGTATGCAGGTCCTCAAGACCATAACCATCACGCAGACACCGGGAGCTGGGCAGCTGAAAGCCCCTACACGGGGTTCAAATCTCGGGGTGGAGTCCCACTGCCGTACTGCCTGGCTGAGGGACCCTGAGCAAGTCTCTCAACCTCTGGGCTCTGCGTTGCTCATTTTTAATGCATGGGAAGCTGGCTAGAGTATGCCTTTTCTTCTTCACCCTCTATGAATATTTTCATATGTGTGTGTGTGTGTGTGTGTGTGTGTGTGTCCTTTCCATGCTCCTCACTTCCTTAACTACCCATTTTCATATGGATTTAATATATTACTTTCCCCCCCAAAATGGGATTAGACTGTATATATTGATCTTGTGACTTTACCATTTTCATGAAATAAGTTTTGGAGATCTTTCCAGGTCAGGAATGCAGATCTACCTCTTCTTCTAAAATACACTCATTTTCCGGTGTGATTGCACCAGTGTAACCCCTCCCTATGCTGGTATAGAAAAGCCCTGCGGTCCTGTGTTCGTCTCTCTGTGTGCACGTGTGAGCATTTCTACAGGAGATTCCTAGAAGTGAGAGGGCCGGGTCAATGGGCATGGCGTTTATATTTTGAAAGAGACTGCCTAATGGTCTTCTGAAGAAGCCTCCACAACTAGGTTACTTCTAAAACTGTTTTAAAACTGGCATGGCTGTTCCTTTGACCTCTAGCAGGATAGGAGGTAACAGCCTTAGAAAGTCACTTAACCTCTGTGAGCCTTAGTTTGCTCATCTGTGAAATGGGAAACCTAGAGTAATACACCTGAAGATAATTTGGAGATGGCAAAGTCTTGATTAAAATGTGAGGGATTAAGGCTGTCATTAGCCTTGGGAGACTCAGGGGCTGAACACCACCCCCTCCATCATGCAGACAGCAGAACGGAGGAGCCTGAGCAAGGAGGACGCTGTCTTGTATCAAGCATCAACTGTGCAAAGCACGTATTAGACCAGTGGTTTTCAATGGGTGTGGAGGAGGTGACTTCATCCACCAGGGGACATCTGCCAATGCTTAGAGACAGTTTTAGTTGTCATAACCAGAGGGGGGTTGCAATTGGCATCAAAAAGGTAAAGGGTAGGAATGACGCTGAGCATCCTACATGCACAGGACGGCTCCACACACAGGACCATCCAGTCCCAAATGTCTACAGTGCTGAAGGTGAGAAACCCTGCTCTAGCCCTGTCTCTCATCTGCTGCCTACCTTACAACAAACTTAATTGGAAGAGGAGTGCACTAAGGCTGAGAGGTGAATGATTTGCCCAAGGTCCCCCAGCCAGCAGTGGTCAGGAGTTGACCTTTGAACCCATCCAACTTTTGCACCTCCGGTCCATTCCATATACTGCACTCTCTCCGGGCAGATGTCACTCGTCTCCAAGTGCCAGCCGACTTTGACTGCCTTGGCCCCTGGCAGGTTATCTACAGGGCAGGTTATAAGTTTCACCTAAAAGCACAACCTCCCTACTGTTTCAGAGGCTTTATGACTTCGGGCTAGTAGTCATAATCATTGTTTCCATTTACTGTGTGCTACACACTTTTCGAAGAGTAACTCATTTTACTCTGATAAGGACACTGAGGGAATCGGGTCACAGAGAGGTTAATAATTTCCCCAAACCTACATAGTAAGTAGCAGGTTTGGGCCCTGGACCCAGATAAGAGGGGTCAGAGACCAATCTCTCAACCCATATGCACTGTGGTTCCCCTCATGCTCTAAACCTTCATCTTGGCACTTGAATTTGGCTCCTGTTCTAAACTGGAGTATGACAGGCCAGAGTTCCAGCTCATGTCCCACTCAGTGCCTCAGGAAATTGAACAGGGATAGGAGATTGCTGCAGGGGACTCGGGCCTGAAGGGATGTCCAGGGACTGAGAGGGAAGAAGCCCTGAGGAAGGGGACGTGCTTTCCTCGGACCCTGTCTACAGTTCCTGGAGCAAACCTAGCTATGCAGCTGAGGGTCCTGCAGCAGTCTGGACTCCAGCGTATTGCAACCAACCTTATTTGCTCTCCTGGGTCAATCTGGATTTTGGCAAGCCTAAATTTGGCAGTGGGCTCAATAGAAATATCACACAGGGTGAGTGGTGAAGCGAAAACTCCCAGGAATGGATTCTACAAACAAGGTGGCCTGTTGGGGGGAGTCACCGAGTTCCAGCTCTGCCCATTCCTAGCTGCGTGACATTGGCAGAGCCTCAGCACCTCCTCTGACAAGTGGGGACAGCAGTGCCCAGCGGTCTGGGGTGTAAACGGGAGGACTGGAAGTAGTGTCCAGGACCCTGGAACCCCACAAGTCCTAGTGAGGCTGTGATCAGCTTTGCCACCCATTGGCTGGGTGACCTTGAGCAAGTCTCTTGCTCTCTTCATGCGTCTGTTTGCTTAACGGTCAAAGGAAGGGGCAGGACCTTGATCTAGAAGCCCTTTGAGGTCTTAGGGTTCACTCCAGACAGGGCCATTTCTCTCTCCCCAGGGCTGACGTCTTTGGGCATCCAGGACGCACACTTCTCCATACTCCAGGTTGTGGGGACAGCTCCAAAGAGCAAGGCAAAGCTCCTTGCCTTTCTCTTTGCAGTCCCCACAATCTGGCCCTCTAGAGGAGAGCTGCTCCCAGCCCCCCTCAAGTCACCAACACCCTGTCCCTTAGACCAGCTTCATTGGAGCAGCAAAGTCAACACTGTCTCCAGCCCAGTGGACAGCTCCTGCAGCAGCCATCTCCCCTGGTCAAGCGCCTAGAGAATTCCACTGGGCAATGCCCAAGGAGCTGGGGGGGGGGGGGGGGCAGCCTCAGGGAGAAAACGGGGGCTCGTCTCTGTGCAATAAAGACCCCTTTTTCCAGGAGAGGGGTTGAACTGCCTCAGGGGAAGATATTCTAAACACAGACAGCCCTTTGGGGGGGAGGTAGGGGGGGGCCTGGGGTCCCTGCTAGTTCTGCTGCCTTAGAAGCCATCTCTGCTGTCAGAGTTTGGAGGCTCCTGGAAGGTTCTCTAGGCTCAGGACCCCAGCTTTAAGGCCTTTAGTGACAAGGCCTTCTTACTGCACCTCTTCCTCTGGCCAAGGTGAGATGGAATTAGGTGGAGCAGTGAGGCATGGCAGAGCAGATGGGACTGGGTGAGGCGGGCAGAGGTGGGTGTGGGGTCTTAGTGGGACAGGATTTTGTAGAAAAGGCTAGGTAGAAGCGCAATGGGGGGGTGGCTTGGTCTCGATGGGTATCCAGACCCTTACCCTGTTTCTGAGTATAAAAGCCCCTGGTCGATCGTCTTTACTGGAGGAAGAGGGGAAGCCCCCCAAATGCCTTTAGTGGTGTGTCTGAGGCAACCAGGCCTTTCTTATGGGTGGAGAAGGGGGGAGAGGGGGAATCACCTCTAAAGGCGAATACCAGAGTCCAGTTTCTGAGGAGGGGGCTGCAGGGAGGTCCATATGGGGTTGAGGGCGACAGGCAGGGTGTCCACCCTGGGAGCTTTGAGTCTTGAGGGGCTTATTTCCCAGGATGTCGGGGAGCCTCCATTTTCCACGGGGAGAGCACACGGTTACCTACGTGCTGCGAAGACCCCATCATTCAGGAGGGTGGGTGGAGAGAACCCAAACTTAGTTTTTAGGGAAGGGGAAGGGGACATGGATCTCCAAAGAGATGAGAGGGCCCTAGGTACCTGGGGGAGCTAAAGCCCAATCTGAGGGGCTCATTTCATCCCAAGGGGTAAATTAGGGAGGGGGCCTTCTCTGTAGAGCCTGGGGTCAAGAGGAGGACCCATTTCTGAAGGAAGAGGGAAGCTATTTGCTCTCTAGAAGGTGGGAGACCTTCTCTTTTCGGGGGAGGGGACCCCACGTCTCGGGGGGATGAGGGCGGTGTTTTCTGAGAGGAGAAGTCGGGGTTTGCTCCCTGGGGGCAGGGCCGAAGGGCTCCAGCTCGACTCCGTGCAGAAGGGCCCGACCCACGCGACCCAGCGCCTCGCTCTTACCTCCAGGCCCGGGCTCCGACGTGCGGGCTCCACCTCCGGGACCCCGACTGGCGGGATCTGCGCCCTGAGCTCGGGCTGCGCCGGGTCTCTGCCCGCTTCCCCCAGCGACTCGCGGGGCTCCCTGGCTCCGCCCAGCCGCGCGGGCCAATCAGCGCCTCTTCCCCCTGCCCTGGCTCTCAACGCAGCCAATGAGCGTGCCCGCCACGGGCCACCGCCCCCGGGGGGTGGGGGAGGCGGGGCGGGGGTAGAGTCCGATCTTCTTGGGAGCCTGAGCGGGGGTCCTGGAGGAAGGACCCCGAGGGCCGCGTGCGAGGATTGGAGCGGCGCAATAGCAGCCGAGGACCCCCATCGAGTCGGCGGGGAGCCTACCTGATGGGGGGGTGAGCGCCGGTCTTTAAAAGGGGGGCGACTCTGCCGGCCGGCGTGGCTCAGCGGTGGAGCAGCGACCTGGGATCCAGGATGTCCGGGTTCGATTCCCGGTGCGGACACATGACCGGGTTGCGGGCGCCGGGTTGCGATGACGACTCTCTCATCATTGATGTTTCTCTTTCTCTTTCTCCCTCTCCCTTCCTCTCTCTGAAATCAATAAAGATATATTTTTAAAAAGGGGGGGGCGGTTCTATGGGTTGATTTAACCTCGATCTTAATTACTCCTGCACCTTTTCTGGACCCTTGGGACTCTGGGTGAGTGTAGCTGCCCCAGCTGCACCCAGCGCCCCAGAACCCAGGCTCTGGAACCCTGGAGTCAGAGTCAGATACAGTTTCTATGTAAAGGAGGGGAAAGAGCATCGTGCCTTGCCCCGCGTCCCCCCCACCCCCACCGCCCAATGCGGGGGGCTCATGGCTCTCTCGCTCAGCTCATCCCTCTGAGCTACCATTCACTTACCACCTCCTGACCCACCAGCTCCAGAAGGCAATAGCTTGTGCATTGTGAGTACAATGCAAAGAGCACTGAACTAGGAGTCCATGGTTCCATCTGCAAGATCTAGGTCAGGTCACTCCACCTCCCTGATTCTCAATTCCCTGAATAGTAGGTAAATGGAGATAACAGTGATAGTACCTCCTTCACAGGCCTAAATGAGATCGGAGATGTGGTGAAGGTGCTTTAATAAAAATTAAAATGCTATATGAGAACTAGTTAATTCTAAAGTGTGAATGACTGATAGCCCCTTAGCTTTCTAAAGATATCTGGAAAAATGACAAGGCCATTCAGTGGTAAAATCAAAGATACAAGAAACTGCCCATTAGAACAACATGAGATCACCAAATGCTCATAATAAATGGTTGGTCCAATGGAGATTCCAGACCTTAAAAGGCTGAGAAAGAATCCTGCTTGATTTTCCCCACTCACCCTCATCAGGTAACTATAGGATGTCCTCCCAAAAATGTATACACACTTTACAGCTGATAGCTCAATTGATGTTTCTTTCTTTTCAGATTTAACCCATTGGAATTTTGGGGATACCCTGTATTTAGTCTTCTGGGATCTTGCAAAACCCTGTGGTCCCTCCTTCCTGCCTTCCTCAAATCCAGGTTGCCTTATCTTTGATTAGAAAGGGGAACTGTAGTCCTAGGAATTAAAAATTTAAGATAAATACAATACAAACAAATAAATAGAAACTTTCAACTAGTGTGATCTATGACTGCAGGGACCAAACAGAAACAATAAATAAGAATAAATAATTCAAAGGAAGAGACAGAAAATATAATTGATCCACAGTTCTGCTGAGACTGAGAGCTTTGACAGTCTCTTTGGTATTTTAATCTTGTCATCTTGCTTGCAGAACTTTATGAGTCCAGGGTTATAAATGCAGCAATTTTTTGTTAATACCTAAGCTATGGAGACAATCCCCTTTATTGCCCAAGACCCACCCAAAGAAATCAAATGATCAGTGAACATGGGAGGAAATAAAGTTATTAAAGTAAAAGTGATAAAAAAAAGTGATCTACCAAAATGATCTCATTTTTATAATTATCATTATTTGTGGACGTTTTAAAGAAGTGGACAATTTCATGAATTGCTGTGGGAGGGCAAATGATCAAAGCTTTTCTGGAGGGAAACTAGGTATTCTATTTTTAAAACCTTAAAAATGAGCTTACCCTTTGACCTAGCAATTAAACCTCTATGAATTTACTCTAAAACAACGAATAGTGCAAAAGTTTAGTAATAAAGTGGTTTACTGTCATTTTGTTTATCATAACAAAAAACTAGAGACAACTTAAATGTACAACAACAGGGACTTTGAAGGGACATCTGGTGCATGAGACATACTGCCTCCAATAAAACATAGGTATGGAAATGCCATCTCAAAATATTAAGTGAACAAAGATATCCACCAAAAAAGTTTATTTGGTGTTGTCCCATTTTTGTTAAATCTATATAAATATAGATAGATCAGTGCTGCTCAATAGAACTTTCTGTGATGGCGGAAATGTTCTGTATCTGTGCTGTCCAATATGGTAGCCACAGCCATTTGTAGATGTCAGACACTTGTCATGTCACTAGTTGACTGAGAAACTGAACTTAAATGTTACTGAGTTTTAGTTTTAAGTTAAATAGTCACATGTGGCTTGTGGTTTTCACATTGGATGGTACTGATATAGACAGATAGACAGATAGAACGACAGATAGATTGAGAAAAATAACTATTAGTAGAAGCAGTTTTCTCTGTATGCTGAAATTATGGATGATTCTAATTTTACTTTATTTACATGCCACCAACTTCTAATTATTTTATAATAAATACATATTGCCCTAGTACTAAAAAATATATTTAAAATGAAAAACGAAAAACAACCCAATTAAAAATAGGCAGAGGGCCTGAATAGACACTTCTCCAAAGATGACATACAGATGGCCAAGAGACAAATGAAAAGATGTTCAATGTCATTAATCATCAGGAAAATGGAAATTAAAATCAGTATGAGATACACCTCACACCTGTCAAGAGTGGCTGCCATCAACACATCAACAAAAGACAAGTGTCTGCGAGGGTGTGGAGAAACAGGAACCCTCGGGCACTGCTGGTGGGATTACAAATTGGTGCAGCCACTATAGAAAACAGTCTGGAGGGTCCTCAAAAAATTAAAATTACCTTTTCCCCCAGTGCTGGGAAGGTGCTTAGCCCTTCTGAGGAAGCTAAGGCCACGTGGAAGTGTGGCCCTGCTCCCGACAGCACTCACCCAGCTCTGGCCCACACCACGGTCTCCATCTCCAAGCCCACCTGCACTTACCCGGCCCTTATTCTGCCCGACAATGAGGTGATGGTGACGACAGTGACGGAGGACAAGCTCAATGTCCTCGTTAAAGCAGCCGGTGTAAAAGTTGAACCTTTCTGGCCAGGCTTGTTTGCAAAGACTCTAGCCAACGTCAACATTGGGAGCCGCATCTGGAATGTAGTTTGATGATGACATGGGCTTTCTGACAAAATCTCTTTTGTAACACATTCAATAAAAAGTTGAACTCTAAAAAAAAAAATTAAAAATAGAACAGCAATTCCACTTCTGGGTATTTATCTGAAGAAATGCAAAACACCAATTTGGAAAGATAAATGCATCCATCCCTAGATTCATTGCAGCACTACTAGTAATAGGCAAGATATGGAAGCAAACTAGATGGCCATCAACAGAGAAATGGCTAAGAAAGATGTAGTGTGTGTATATATATAATTCAGCCATAAAAAAAGAAATCTTGCCATTTGCAACAACATGGATGGACCTAGAGGATATTATGCTAAATGAAATAAGTCAGACAGAGAAAGACAAGTACTCTATGATTTCACTTATATGTGGAATCGGGAAACACAAAATAAATAAATAAACAAAACAGAAACAGACCCACACACATAGGGAATAAGCTGATGGTTGCCAAAGGGGAGGGGGGTGGGGAATGAGAATAAAAAATAAAATAAAATAAAATGGAAAACGAAAAAGCAAAAGTCTAAACCAAATAAATCCTACCTTCTGTTTTGTATGACCTGCAAGCTATGATATAAAATGGGTTTTACATTTTAAATGGTAGAAAAAAAATCAAAAGAAGAATATTTTGTATCACATGAAAATTATATAAAGTTCAAATTCCAGTGTGCATAAGTAAAGTTTATTTTGGAACACAGCCATACCCACTCACTTATGCACTGTCTATTGCTGTCTTTGTGCTACAATGGCAGGGCTGACTAGTTGAGACAGAGACTGTATAGCTTGCAAAGCCAAAAATATTTGCCATCTGACCTTTTTAGAAAAGGTTCGCCAAGCCTTGGTCTAAGGCAATCAGGGGAAACAAAATGTGTGGAGTCCCCATTCGTCTGTTCATTCATTCTTTCAACTATGTATTGGGCCCCCATGGTGGGTGAGGACCTGGCCCTGGGCATTTGGGAGTAGCTGCACTGTTTCTGGTTAAGTAGAGGTGTGAGAGGGATATTAAAAACCAGGTGCTTTGCAAGCTGATTCTCAAATAGCTTCATTGTGACACTTGTAAAGAAAACTGTCAAAGGGTGGAAAAAGCCCTTCTCACATTAGCTTTGCTTGCATTTTCCACAGTTCCACAGTTATTCTATGGGGCTGCTCTGGGCGGCAGTTATCTTCCAAGTTGTCTGAGAATGTTTTCCAGAGGCTGGCTGAAGTCCAGAATGGGAGCTCCTCCCAAAAGAGCAGCTCTGTTTGGAAGGGTTCCCACTGCACCTCCCGAGAGGAGAAATGAGGGCAATGGAATGTGAGGTTCTCAGGGCGCCAGCAGTGTGAGCAGGAAAGACCCTTAGAGAGTAGCAACTCATTGTACAGAAGAGGAAGCAGGCCAGAGATGAGAATTTGCCCAGAGCCAGATTAGAATGTGTGTCTTATTTCCTAGGTCTGTGCTTTCCACACTCCCTGCTCACAAAATAAATAGGGATGTCACAGAGGGCATTTGGTGTGATGGAAAGGGAACTAGGTAAGACCTGATATTGGATTCCAGTATCACTCTCCAATGGCCATGTGACATTGAATAAATTATTTAACCCCTCTCAGCCTCTGTGTTTTCAGCATCTGTGAACTGGATAATTGAAGTATCTACCACAATATTCGCATGTAAAAGAATGAAGTTGGATCTTTACCTCACACCATATACACGAATTAACTCATAATGGATCAAAGACCTAAATATAAGACTCAAAACTATAAAACTCTTAGAAGAAAACACAGGGAGAAATCTTCATGACCTTGGCTTGGCAAAGGCTTCTTAAATATGATGCTTAAGCATAAGAAACAAAAGAAAAATAGGTAAATTGGAATTCATCAAAATTAAAAACTTTTGTGCATCAAAGGACACTGTCAAGAATGAAAAGACAACCCACACAGTGAGAGAAAATATTTAAAAATTATATATCAGAAAAGAGTCTAGCATCAGAATCTCTTATAACTCAACAACAAAAAGACAAACAACCCAATTCAAAAATGGGCAAAGATTTGAATGACATTTCTGCAATACAAATGGCCAACAAGTCCGTGAAACGATGTTCAACGTCATTAGTCATTAGGGAAATGCAAATCAAAACCGCAGTGAGAGCCCGACTTTCATGGCTCAGTTGGTTGAGTGTCGACTTGTGAACCAGGAGGTCACAATTCAGTTCCCATTCGGGGCACATGCCCGGGTTGTGGGCTCAATCCCCAGTAGGGAGCATGCAGGGGGCAGCCGATCAATGACTCTCTCTCATCATTGATGTTTTTTTCTCTCTCCCTCTCCCTTCCTCTCTCTGAAATCAATAAAAACATACTTTTTTTAAAAAAAAAAAAAACCACAATGAGATACTGCTTCACACCCACTAGGATGACCATAATAAAAAAAAAGGAAAATAATAATTGTCGACAAGGATGTGGAGATATTCAAACCCTCATACACTGCTGATGGGAATGTAAAATGGTGCAGCCACTATGGAAAACAGTTTGGTAGTTACTCAATAAAGTTAAACATAAAATTACCATATGACCCAGCAATACCACTTTGAGGTAAATATCAAAAAGGACTGAAAATAGGTGTTCAAAAAACACTTGTATATGAATGCTCATAGCAGCACTACAATAGCTAAGGAGTGGAAACAATCCAAATGTCCCTCCACATATGAATGGATAAACAAATTGTGGCATGCCCATGCAATGGAATATTATTCAGTCATTCAAAGGAACGAAGTACTGATACATGCTACAAAATGGATGAATCTTAAAAGCAAAAGGCCACATACTGTATGGTTCCACTTATATGAAATATCCAAAATAGGTAAACCCATAGAGAGAGAGCAGATTAGTGGTTGCCAGGGCTGGAGGTGGGGGGAGTTGGGAGTGACCATTTAATGGGTATAGGGTTTTCATTTGGGGTGATGAAAACTATATAATGATGATGGTGGTACAACATTGTGAATGTACTTAATGCCACTGAATTGTGCACTTTAAAATGGTTAAAATGATAAATGTTGTGTTATGTGTATCTTACCACAATAAAAACAAAGTATCTAGCATAGTGTGTGAATGTTTGGGGTAAATGAGAGGAGGAGTCCATTCCTGGTTCCTGGTGGGTATCCATACTTTGGCAGCTGTTATTATTAGTTTCACCAAGTTATCTACCTGATTGTGAGAGGTTGACCAGAACTCATTCATTCACTCACCAGCTTAGTAATTTATCTGTTCATTCATTGGGTCAACAAATATGCATTGAGCACCTACTATGTGCAGGTGCTGACCTGCTTTCAGCACTGGGGACTTGAGGTTCCAACCCCATGGAGTTTCCACTCTGGCATTGGGAGAGATCACAAAAAAAAGGCAACCATGTAACTAAGGAAGCTCATTTTCTTTTCATACATATTTTTATTGATTTCAGAGAGAGGAAGGGAGAGGGAGAGAGAAACATCAATGATGAGAGAGACATTGATCGGCTGCCTCCGGCACGCCCCCTACTGGGGCCAGTTTCGGTTGTTACAACTGGTCAGAGGTGGAGGAAGGTGCTACTGGCTTCTAGTGTGTAGAGGTCAGGGATGCTGCTAAACATCCAAGTGCACAGGACAGCCCCACAACAAAGAATGAGCCGGCCCAAAATGTCAATAGTGCTGAGATGGAGAAGTTCTGTTCTAGTATAACTCCTCTGGTTTGGCAAGACCTACCTTGGTTTAACCTCTCTGAGCAGCAGTTTCTTCTGTAAAATGAGGATAAGAATCATAGTGTCCCCCACACCCCCATAGGGTTGTGGTGAGGTATAAAGAGATGACCTATGTAAAGCCTCCTGCCCAGGGCTGTACAGCCAGAAAAATAGGGGGAGTGGGAGGACCCCTCCCCATCTCTTCACTTCAGCTCCGACTCTTCCCTGAGCGACTGCCCTCCCCCTGGGACCTCCAGGTGTGCGTTGTCATGGAAACATTTCAAGGATGGTGCACTCAAGAGCTTGACTGATAATTTTCTCCCCAAAATAGCCCATCTTGTCAATCAAGTATAACAGTTAGGAGAAGTAGTTAGGCAAATGAGATTGTTTTACCATTGTTAACCGCTGAGGAAGGCACCTGCCTGAAGAGCTTCCACCTCCCCCGGACAGGCAGTTAATGGAAATGCAACAGTGAGTAATTCATAATAGTGATGATGACGATGCTGGTGGTGGTGATGGTGGTACATCTCTTGTACCTCTCCCCCGAGTCGGGCTATGGGATGGGTGGCTACCATGCATCATTAAGTACAACCTTGAGAGGTAAGTACTAACAGTGTGCCCATTTTACAGACATGGATGCTGAGGCTCAGAGAGTGAGTGTTGGGGCTTTTTTGAGCCCATTTCAGACAGCAGGCACCATGCTCTGACCATCAAGATTTATTACCTCTCAGTAAACTTCCAATGGAAGAAGATGTGGGAGAAGGCAGTTCCTTTTGTTCCTGGCCCAGCATCCAAACCATCAGCTCCAGGCTGTCTTCTTGGTGAGCTCTGAAGCTGGAAGCTCCACCACCTGTCCATGAGCCCATTTCTGAGCTTGGCTCCTTCCTGGTCCAGACACTCCTGCCCCAAAGAAATGCTGCTGCACAACACCAATGTCCAAGTTGCTCCCTAAAGCCTAACGCAGAACCACTGCTTAGAGCTGGCACATCAAATCCGTTGATCTACCCCAGGACCATGGCACAGCATAGTCTCCAGCCCACACGGCTCCTCTCACCTTTAGACAAGCAGTCCCTACCCTGGGCTGGGAGTAATGGAATGAACAACGGCTATAGAGTCAGACAGACCTGGGTGTAGACCCCACCCTTGTTACTTCTGAGTCCTGGGACCTCAGGCAGCCTACCTACCCATCTTGAGCCTCAGTTTACCCACCTCAAAATAAATGGTAGGTACTTAACAAATGTGGGTTTGATCTGAATTAGGGCATGGAGCTAGCTGGGTGCTGGCTGCTCTCAGTACTAGTGTAGCACTGCAGGTTAGTGAGGGTCTCCCAAGAGTCACTGGGACCCACATTTTGGAGCAGCTGTCCGCGGCTACAGGGACTGGTAACTGTGCCCACAGCTCCTCACTGAATTTCTGCCGTGGATCCGTGAGGACGGCGCGCCACCTCGTGGTGAGAGTCCTCCAGTGGGCCAGCCGGAGGTGAGGCGCTCCACCGCCTCCAGCCTGGGAACCTGGGGCCGAGGAAATGACCTCCAGGCTGGCTGGGAGACAGAAGCCGAGGGGACAGGGTAAGCTCCATTCAGTGAATTCATTCACTCGTCCATCCATTCACTGGGCACGGCTGGCTCCTCCTCAATGCCTGGGACCTGTCCCCCATCACCCCCTCATCACCTCCCTCATTAATGCTCGCCTAGCCCCGGACAGCATTCTTTTTCCTCGTAGCACTTACAAACCCCATCGAGGTTATACTTCCCAAACCATTAAAACATAATTCTCTTAAAATTGATCGGAAGCACTTGTCAAACGCTTATTTAATTCATGAATGAGGGACTATGCGGGATGACAGAGCCAGTTTAAAAGAAAATACAAAACACAGGGATTTTTATAGTAAGTGGGACTACTAGGAGATGAAACCATCAGCTTACACACACATTTCGTTAATGTCCCACAGGGCAAAAACACTGTACCCCTTGGGATTCTCTTCCTGTTGGACAGAACAGACGCCATGGGCCGTTTGAGCTTTACATTACTGTAAAATGCTTGTACTCGCTCAGGGACCCTCCCGCGGGTGCTCTGGCGTGCAGTCAGCTTTTTGCCTGACTCCCAGTGTTTGGATCACTGTTCTTCGCATGGCCCGCCATATGGCACGTATTCATTTATGTTTATTGCCTGTATGTGGGCTCCCTGAGGGCAGGGAAGTGAGATTTCTTGCTCCCGACTGCCTCTCTGGCGCCTGATCTATATCCAGCAGGTGGAAAGGGCTGGATAAATATTTCTGGAATGACTGGGTGTGTCAGGCTGGAGAAGGAACATGACGCCTTTCCTTCCACCCTGGAGCTCACTACCTGGTGAGAGAGACACTCGGAAACAATTATGGCACCGAGTCTTAGAAGGGTAGTATAGCAGGGGGAGAGGCTTTCTGGAAGAAGGGTCAAAGGGGATGGGCTGGGTGAGCGTGGTTTCGGGGTGGGGGTGAATCAATGGGCCTGAGGCCAAGAGTGTGGTGCATTCTGGGAGCAGGAGGGAATTCAGTATAGTAGACGTGATGGGCTGGAAAGCAGGCAGAGGCCAGACCTCGAGGGCTGTGGGCCCTGAGAGAGGGTTGGGTTTTACACAGTGACCTCTCGCAGAGGCTTAACATTCACGGCTGACATCCAGCCTGAAAAGCAAATCCCCAAATCCACAAGGATGTTCACAGCAGAAAGATCTTCCGTCATACTCACATGCTGGGAAATACAAATCTTGGAAGACCTCACACATCTGCTTATGGTATCCTCCTAGCCAGCACCGAGTGTAGACTTGGGGAGATGGGGCATTTTATGAAGCCGAGGAGCAGGGTTTGGCGTGGGGTAGGACCCAGCTGTTGGAAGCTGGCCTTCAAGGCTGCCTCCTCTACTTCCTGTCTCCTGCAACTTCTCGATTAGTAGTTTCTCCAGACATCGGTTTACATTGTGGAGAGTGTGTCCTTTGGGCTCTATATTAGTTTCCTGAGGCTACCGTACCAAATTACCACAGACTGGGTGGCTTAAAACAATAGAAATTTATTCTCTCAGTCTGGAGGGCAGAGATCCAAAATCAAGGTGCTGGCAGGGCCACGCTCCCACTGAGGGCTCTGGGGCATGATGCCTCCTGCCTCTTCCAGCTTCGGCGGCTCCAGGCATTCCTTGGCTTGTGGCCACATCACTCTGTTATGCCTCTGTCGTCACATTGCCATCTTCTCTGTGTCTCAAATCTCCCCCTCCTTTCTTGTATAAGGATATCTGCCTTTGGATTTAGGGCCCACCCTAAACCTAGGATGACTTTATGTCAAGACTCTTAACTTAATTACACCTGCAAGAACCCTTTTCCCAAATAAGGTCCCATCGTAGATTCTGGGGGTTAGGATGTAAACCTATCATTTGGGGGTGGAGGGGGCACTATTCAGCCCACTGCAGCTTCAAGAAGGTTTGGAAATTAGTTTGTCTTCTGTTTCTCAGGAATGATTGAAACTGTCTTGAACTCCAAAGAGTAGAAGGCAAGGAACCGGGTTTTCACTGAGGACACGTCTTCCCAGATCAAGGTGTCAGCAGATTTGGTGTCTGGTGAGAGCCCACTTCTTGGCTCATGGACAGCAGTCTTCGTGCTATGTCCTCACAGGTGGAAGGAGCTCTCTCTCTGGGGCCTCTTTTATAAGGGCGCTAATCCCATTCGGGGGGCTCCACCCTAATGACCTGATCACCTCCCAAAAGTCCCACCTCCTAATACCATTATATTGGGGATTAGGTTTCAACATAAAAGAGGGGGGAGGCGGGGGGGAAGCATAGACATTCAGTCTATAGCAAAGGGTGGCTTCAAACAGGTTTTGTGGGTCTTATGATGGCCTCAGTCCTCCCTGAGGTGAAGCCTTCTTCCCTGGCCTAGGCTGTGGAAGGCCCGCCTCTGGGTTGTCAGGGGGCCCTTAGAGCTATAAGGCATGGACAAGACTGGGCTCGGGGCTGACTCAGGGCCCAGAGGAACAGCACTCACAGCAGATGAAGGTGGGGGACAGGGAGTGGCTGCTTCTTCTGCTGGCATTTTCAGGGTCTCCTCCACATCTCCCATCGCCCCAATCCACAGAGCTATTTCTCTGAAAGCAGAGAATCTCAGTCTGCAAGTTCACAGCAGAATCCCACCGTCCCTCTCTGGCCAGTGGCTATGTTGGAGCCTTACCTTTGCAGTCCCAATGGCTGGTTCTATAGTTGGCACCTGAGGTCTACCTATACAGGCCTGGGAAGAGGAGGGCAAGGCCCTCAGGGTACAAATAAAAGAATCTAGGGAGCTGGGATGGAGGAGGGGACCACTTGAGTTGATCCCTGAAAATTGCATCCTGCTACATACCTATCAAGAGACTAAACTTAAAGTGTTACTTACAACCTCCCTTGTACCACTGGCATCATAACCTGCCATGCTTTGGGAAACACATTAAAGCAAAGATGAGGTCATTAGGAGAATGCCCCTTGATGGAGGGGTGGTGGTAGCTCCTCGTAAGCTATATGTTGTCAGGAGACAGTCACCCAAGCCAGAAAGCTGGCTGTCACCCTCAGCCCCCCTCCTCTTCCTGTGCCTTCACCCCAAATGACCCCGGAACAAATCTCAGTCCTCACATTTAGGTGGGCAGAAAGCGAACAGATTGGGGTAGACTGGAACCTGAATGGGAGCTGGTGCGTAGAGAACGTCAGCTGTGACTTGACCATCTGGCTACATGTCCCCGTTGGCAGGCTTGCTCCCTCCGTTCCAGACTGGGCGGCCTCTGAGAGGCCCCTGATAGGCTCACTTTGGGGGGTTCCCACCCTCTGAGTGTGAGCTGACTTCACGACTTACTTCAAAGAACTGAATGTGGCAAAAGTGATGGATGTCACGCCTGAGGTGAGGTTACATAAGGATGGACTCTGACCTGCTGGTGGTACTCTCCCTGCTCCTCTCCTGTGCTTGTCCTGTCGCCAGCTGCCTCTGGAGAGCTTCATGTGGCAGGTGCATCAGTTTGCTAGGGCTGCTACAGCAGGGTGCCATAGGCTGAGTGGCTTACACAATGGACATTTACTTTCTCACAGTTGTGGAGGCTGGGATTTCTATGATCGAGGTGCCAGCAGGGTTGGTGTCTTTTTTGTTTTTACTGTTAAAAAATTAGAGTAAAAAATTACTTTTTCATAATAAACTTGTAGTTTTATTCAGGTTTGATTTTAGCTTGCTGGGGAGAGAGCCTGCAGGAAAGGATGAAGCCCATTCGGGTGGGGCCCTCCTAGATGCCCGAGGAGGGAGCAGGTCCCCTTCTCTCTCCTCCTCCCCATCTGAAGGGATTTGGGGAGAAACATAGGCAGGCGAGGGAGCTGGTGACTCTTCTCATAGGGGCACTAATCCTTTTGGACCAGGGTCCCACCCTTATGACTTCATTTATTCTTATTTCCTTAGAGACCCCATCTCCAAATACAGCCACACTGGGGGTTAGGGCTGTCCCGTCCAAGACCTGAGCCATGTCTTTGCCAGCAGGTCCACACTGTATACGTCCCCGCCTGTTAGACAGTTAGGAGCCATCCAGGCGACCAGATGGGCGGTCACCTGTCACGTCGCAGCGCTTGTGTTCAAGTCACCCTTATTTTACTTAATGGCCCCAGAGCTCAGGAGCGGTGGTACCAGCAATTCGAGTACGCCAAAGAGAAGCTGTAAAGTGCTTCCCTTAAGTGAAAAGTTGAGCACAGTACAAAAAGATATTTAGAGAGAGACCACATAAATGTAACTTTTTATAATTGTTCTATTTCATGATTATTCTTATTAACCTCTTACTGTGCCTAACTTATCCATTAAACTTTATCCCAGGTATGTATGTACAGGAAAAATACATATATAGGGTTTGGTACTATTCCTGGTTTCAGGCACTTACTGGGGGTCCTAAAATGTGACCCCATAGATAAGGGAGGACTACGGTATTTTGTGATGTGACAAATATATAACTAATGCCATCTCTTTGCCCAGTGCCCTACACAGGACCTTGCTTACACGAGACATCTCTAGCCACTGGGAAGAGACTCAGCAGTCGTCCCCTCCCCCTCCCCACAGGGGCTGGATTTATGCACACTTTCATCTTGCTGCTACGCCCATCAGCACTCTCTGTAAAAAAGTAATGGGCTAGAAATGTGGATAAAATAAAAACTGCACAAATGTATCTCTTGGTAAGGTAGCATTTGGGGGGGGGGTGTATATGTATGAACCTGATTTTCTTTTATTTTTGTTTTCAGTACAAAAAAATATATAATCCACATTGGCCCTGGCTGGTGTGGTTCAGCTGGGCATTGTCCCGAGCTCCAAAAAGTTGCCAGTTTGATTCCCGGTCAGGGCACATGCCAGGGTTTCAGGCACAATTCTCAGGTTGCGGGCATGATCCCCAGTGGGGGCCATGCAGGAGGCAGCCGATCGATGTTTCGCTCTCTCATTGATGTTTCTTTCATTCTTTCTCTCTCTCTCTCTTCCTCTCAAAAATTAATACAATACACACACACACACACACACACCACATTGGATGTCACCCTTAGCTGGTTGTAAAAACAAAATGTGTGTATACAGTGCAAAAGGTAAAGTGTCTTATCACTCCCATGCCCCCGGATTAAGCCAAGCTTAAGAGTACAGTGTAGAACTTTCTACGCATACACATACCTCAGAGCTGACCTTTATAAGCTGTGCCATGGTGGGGGAACTACTCAGAGTGGTGGATAGCCTGATGGGTGAGTGCTTGGAGTTTAGAGCCAGACTGCTTTGGTTCAAATCTTATCTCCATCCCTTACCACCTGTGTGACCTTGGGAGCGTTACCTGGCCTGCTCTCATGCCTTAGTTTACCCAACCATAAAATGGGGGCAATACTACTTCATGTGTACACGTGTTGGAGGATCCACTGCATTAACACATGTAAAGTATCTCGAAGAGTTGTCTGTTGCCACCTTGATTCTCCAGGATCTCCCACAGAACATTCTACGGGAGCTTGGTTCCAAATTTCTCCCCTGAGGTCACTTGTTAGGTGGCTCCTCACTGCCCAGGTGTTAGGTTCAGGAGACGGTGCTGATGTGCTGTGATCCTGTATCCAAGTTCTGGCTCTACGCTTACTGCCCAGTGGCTTGAGCCTAGGAGTTGATAGGGAAGCAGGTTTAATTAATTGAGTTCTCATTAATTAAGGCTTTACTACATAGGGCAGCTCAAGAATAAAGTTATATTTTAATCATTATGAGTCTTCCACTTAAAATCACCAAGTCCTACCCATGGGAAATCAATTCAAGACCCACTTCGACCGGGCACCTAGCAATATAGATTTCCCTATTAGTTTATTTGTACACTGCACCCGAGTCAGCTTTGTTTATTTCCTGGGCCTTGAATCACTGAGGGTGGTTTGTTTCTTCCTCCACTGCTCCTGCCCTTTCCATTCATCCCACTGATGCTTAGCTATCAGCACAGAAACCCTATTCACCGAATGCAGATGGTCTGACAAAAATGAGTGCCCATGTGGGGACAGAGATCGGGGCTGTCCCCAAGGTATTTTTCATCACCCAAACCCATGATCTGGGGCTGGCCCTGCCCACCAACTTCTGGTGCAGCATGGCCCTTAGTGGTCTTAACAGAGGGCTGAAATTCACAAAACCATCAGGTTGATCCCCCAGTCTGCTGGTAGAGAGACCACAGTATCACTTAATAGTGATGGATTTGAAAAAAATCACCAGCTGGCCGCCCTGGTGTCGCTGGGAAGTCACGCATGGATACTGGACAAGCAGACCCTGTGACACCGCTCTGGGGCACTGTGCTGAGCTGCTGTGTGAGAAAAAGCATCGTCAGGGGTCTCCCTGGGTCACATTGGAATCCAGGGTTGAAACCCCTGCCTGCTGCCAGGGCCTGAGGCATTACTATTTGCTCGGCACAGAACTGGGTTTGAGTTGGCAGTCACCCCCAAAACCCGGTAGGCTTCAATCTAACACTACACTCACTGGCTTTCTAGAAGGATGTAGGACAGGAAACACCGCACATACAGCCGCCATCCCACGGGGAGGACCAGCACCCTGCACACAGCTGCTCTGCCCCTGACCCCACTGGGGACACGTATGGCTGCCGCCGCTGAGGGCTGAGATATGGGTGGGCGACTTGATGCCTAGATGGGGCAAGCTGAGCCTCCCACCAATGCTTGGCATTAGCCACGTAGGGCCGGCCCTGCTGCCAGCTCAGGGCTCCGAGTCCAGACTGGCCTATACACGAGGGTGTCACAGACAGGCAGGCACAGCAGCCCATGTCCGTCTTCACTCCGTGTGAAGAACTTGGACTCACAGGCTGAGCCCAGGCAGCACACCCCCTCCCAGCAGCCCACAGGAGTCAGGTTGGACATGGGGTCGGCAGTGTGGGAGATGCCTTGCCTGTTCCTCTGAGGGGCTCCCAGACCCCTCGAGGTGACCCTGGTGTGTCGCATGGAGCCTGGAATTTAAGGTAGGCTGTTCACCATGACGTTTCCCATTGGCTCTTCACCCAGCTATTGCCACAGGACAGGATACACAGAGAATCCTTTTTTTTTTAAATAGAGGTAGATAGAGATTGCTCAGCAGTTTCTCTAGCGGGAGAAGTCAAGCCTTATAAATCAGGCAGGTCACAGTGTACATGTCGAAAATGCTCCCAAACCAGAAAACTCTATAAGGAGAGTATCTGCAATCTATTGAAAACGTCCCTGTGCATCTTACATGAATTAGCTAATACAATCTTCACAGTAACCCTGTGAAGGGGTCTCTCCATTTCACAGAGGAGGAAGCTGAGGCCGAGAGGGGCTAGGTCCTGTGTCCAAAGCCATCAGGCTGCTCCATGCAGAGTCAGAATTTGAACCATCTGCTCAGCCCAAGGTTATGCTCTTAACCAGGAGTGAGTGATGCGCCACAGCCTTTCGCTTAACAGTGTGGCTGCTGGACCAGCAGTACCAGGGCCACCAGAGAGCTTGTTATGGCAGCATTGAGTCCCACCCAGGACTGAGTCAGAATCTGCAATCTGGTGAGACGTGGGTGACCTGTGTGCACAGTCATCGCAGAAGGGCCAGGGGCACCGCCATCACTTGTTGGTCTTACCACATCTTTCCTGTGCAGGCTTGCACAACCAAGTCCTGTTCTTGGGCCATATATTTCTCTGAAAATGTTAGAATGTGTCAAAAAAGAATTGAGTCCAGTGGCCTGGTTAATTCCCCAGAACATCTCGCTGGTTGGATGATTTTGAAATACCACCGCTAAACAAGCACTTACAGAGGCTCAAGCAAAGCCGGAAAAAGTGGCGAGAAGGGCGCATTTTGACTCTGGAAGAGAAAATTTGAGGATGCTGTGAATCACAGTGGGCTGAGATTAATTCCAGGCTCCACTTAGAGGAAGCTTCAGGCCGAGGGGCTCAGACATAAAAGCATTTGCCCTAATGCGCCAGGTGTAAGGTGTGACAACTCTATTGCTTAGTGCCAATTACATTTATGGGCTTGTCCCCAGGAGTGCTAGGAAAGTGTCCCCTTTAGTGCTGACACATCGCTGGCTGAGGGCTGTTTGGTGGGTTCTCTTTTGAAGACTCATTATTAATACATCCTGCTGTGTTCCGCGATTCGGCTCCATCATGGCAAGTCTACCAGAGATGATTTTTGAGCATCCTTGGAAAAGTGTAGCTCAAATACTATGCTTCTAAACCACTGTGCAAACAAGCTACCTGGGGTCCTGTCAAAATACAGATTCAACTCAGGTCTGGGCTGGCTGCTGGGTTCTAACAGCTTCCAGGCGATGCCACCGCCACCACTGCTGGTGGGAATGTGGGAAGAGCACGGGCATCGGGATCAGACGGGCACAGGCTCTGAGCTCGACTCTGCCACTTGGCAGCTGTGTGATGTTGAACCAGTTGCTTAACCTCTCTAAACTTCAGATTTCTTATTATGGTGCTCACAGAAGTGGCGCTCAATGACCCTTTTAGGGTCTATGATTTAGGGCTAATGTGTGTAGATTTCCTTCCCACTCCCACAGGGGAAGGGTGAGATTCATTTTCTTGTATCACCTTCACTGCAGGTTCAGCCACACACATTTTTCTTTCCTTTAAGTAGCTAGTTCTCCTATTCCAGGTCAGGGTTTCTCAATCTCAGCACTATTAACATTTGGGGCTAGGTCATTCTTAGTTGTAAGGGAGGAACTGTCCTGTGCAATGTAGACTGTTTAGCAGCACCCTTGGTCAGTAGCACCCCTCTCCTCAAGTTGTGCCAACCAAAACTGTTTGCAAACATGGCCAAATGCCCCTGGAGCCTGCAACTGGGACACCATCCAGGCAGTAATTCATAGTGATTCATTCAACATGTGCTGAATACCTAGTCTGAGCCAGACCATATGCCAGGAATATATTGCTATTAAGTTGCTATTAAGATAAACAAGGTCCTTCACCTTATGGAGATTTTTCCCTTTTGGAGCCTCAGTCTTCCCAACTGTTAAATGGGAATAGCCAGGCTGCTGACCTGGAGTTGCTGGGAAGATGAAATGAGACTTGCAACTGCCTGAACCCTGGTGTCCAGATAGGACAATGACTACAGGTATGATGGGCCTGGGAAATGGACCTGGGTGCTTGGGGAGAGGTGAGCATGGGCAGGGACAGCTAGAGCTGGAGGGGAGAGAA
The DNA here is from genome assembly GCF_054644295.1 of Miniopterus natalensis. Taxonomy (NCBI): domain Eukaryota; kingdom Metazoa; phylum Chordata; class Mammalia; order Chiroptera; family Miniopteridae; genus Miniopterus; species Miniopterus natalensis. Next base: position 88,475,425 of record NC_142083.1, read on the forward strand.
GGTGGGACGTCTGGGCAATGAGGGGCAGGCGGGGAGGGCTATGCCGGGCCCTGGAGGAAAGTGAAGGAGAAGCCAGCCAGGGGAAAGGGTGTTGCAGGGAGAGCCAAGGGCAATGGGAAGATGGGACCCAAACTGGAAAGGAGAGAGAGAAAGAGGGAGAGAGAGTGGGAGAGGGCGTAGAGTGACAGGGAGGGGTGGAAATAGGAGAGAGGCACAGAGAAAAGGAAAACCAGACAGACAGACACATGCATTTTGGTTATAAAGGGTTAAAACAGAGAACAGAGGTCATTTGCCAGGAGAGTTCAGTCTCAACTGGCTCCTGGTTCCTCCTTCCAGAGGGCCCTGACCAGAGAGACATGGATGAGCATGCCAGCCATGAAGGAAATGAGGCTCTGCGTCTCAATTTGTGTGGTGTTATTACAGTAATTGTGGTGACGATATTAAACATATTTCTAAGCATCCAGCAGAGGGGAGCAGAGAAGACGACTGGCGTAGCCCTGGGCTCCTGCCCCCAAGGGAAGTGTGAGTGGAATCACGTTGAGAACATCTGCCCAACTTGACTGAGCAGCTCTTGAGACATCCTCAATGCATTCCAAGTTGGCAACCTGAAAACACAACCGAACAGGCTTCTGGCCAGAGCAGTGACAGTCTCTGGCTGCTACTGGGAGCAGCAACCGACTCCAGGAAACTTTCCTGGGTCATATAAGGTGCATTTGGCACGTTTTAAAAATGCTAACATCTGGAGCCCATCACTGTGGAAACCTCTGATTTTATTAGAACCTATCAGAAGAACAGTCAAGGAGCCGTGCTGGCAGACACCATGGGGTCACGTCACTGGTTCCACAAAGATTCTCCACAGCTCCTGCAGCAAAGAGAGAAAGGCGAGATTTCCCAGATGTCCAGGGAGGCTGCACAATTTCATAAAGGGACATAATTAGCAAAGAACACGCAACATGTGAGCCAGAGGCAGCATGCAAACTACTGCAGGAGTGGGGCACCTCCCCAATTTCACTGTTGCTCTGGGCAGTTCTTTCTGTGGAAGAGAAGCTGGATGGTAAGTCCCAGCACATGTCCAGGAGGCATAAGGATGTCAGACGATCAACAGGGACCAGGAAATGGCAGCGAGTCGCCACAATTTCTCCATCTGGGGAGGTCTTTAGTGCCATGTAGTGTGGCTGCTGATTTTAGAAGCAGCTGACTTTCTTGGCCACAGGTGGCGAAGGCACAACACCACGCCAGGTTCTTAGTAGAAACCTCATGTCCTGTTTGCTGTCTACCAGGAGGCTGACAAGCAGCGAGGCTAATGGGCAGGGAGGCTGCCCAGAGGCAGTGGAGCAATAAACGGAAGGGGAAGTTGGACAGGGAAGACAACTGACAGGATTCGTTTGAAACACGGTGTGGGAGAAAGGCTCTTGGAATAGCATGGACTGCCAAAAAGATGAACAAGTGGGTTCTAGAGCAAATTAAGCCTGAAACACTGCTGGAGGCAAAAATGACACAACTGAGCTGTCCTACTGCAGGGACGTCATGAGAGGCAGGGTCCTTTGGAAAAGACAGTAATGCTGGGAAATATAGAAGGAAGCAGGAAAAAAGGCCAAATAGGAGATGGACTGACTCCATGAAAGAAGCCATAGGCATGAGTAGGGCTGAGCAGGGCTGTTGAGGACAGGACATTGGGGACGTCACTCATTCAGAGTTGCCAGGAGTCAGAGCTGACTCAACAGCATGCAACACACACACACCTCCTCACAATCAGTAACCACACAGATGCAGTGCTTTAGGGACAGGACAGGAGTGGGACGGAGAGGGCCCTAAGTTAGCCTCCTCCCCTTTCCTCCTCAGACCCAGAGAAAGGGAGGCCACGGCCAGAGGTAGAGAGAACAAAGACGTGAATTCTAGAGCTCTGGACGTCTATGAATCCAGCTCCTGGTAACCTTACAGAATTTTCAAGGGTAATTTTGACTTTTCAAATTTTCTCCAAGTGCTGGGTATAAAAACAGTAACCGGAAGTCACATGGCTATAGGATGCAGTCCCAGCTCCACTGCTCCCTGGCTGGGTGACTTACCATGGCATTAACTGGGAAAGGGGATGAGAAGAGCTCAGCATAGTGCCTGGCACAGGCATTGTCATCAGGGTGATTACTAAGAGGTCTAACATGATGGGATCCCATTGCAGGGTCAGAAGGGTCACTGGTCATCAGATAAGCCTGCCTGGTCTGAAAGGGTAGCACATTTCCCCCGATGAAGATGTAACCATCAGCACCAAAGTCCCTGCATCAGATCTTCAACCCAACCAAGTGCCCCCACTGACTGCCTACTTCCCCAACAATCTTCTAACTCCTTACCCCCGTCCTGCTTCCACTGGAGCCTCAACGGCCCACAGGGAAAGAACATGCTATAAAGTAGATGGTTCACCTGGCAGGCTCACCCCTGGACATGGTGATTGTTGAGAGTGGGGGGAAGATCCCACCACAGGCTTCACTAAGGAGAGCACTTGGCCCGACTCATCAGCGCTCACGCCAGAGCAAGTGGCCCCCGAGGCGGTGGCCGCACCTACCAGCTGCTGGATGCGCTCATACATGAGGTTCTGCGGGAATGAGGCTTCCACCGGCTCCACCACGAAGCGCACCTGGCCATCCTGGAGCTTCTCAAGCTGGTGCAGGGAGGCACGGAAGTGGTCATAGGCTTGGCACGTGATGTCCAGGTGGCTCAGGGTAAAGTTCAGCCTGCAAACAAGCAGCCCACCCTCTGTCCATCATTACTGGGAAGACTGGTTGTTCCCTCCCAGCTCACCTTCCTGCTGGTGGATGTTCACTGAGTGTCTACTGTGTGCTGAGAATCTGGGTGCACTGCCTGCCTGACTCTGTGGGACAGCCTGGGAGATGGAAATGGCTACCACCTCAGCTGTGGACACTAAGCCTAAGAGGTGGTCATGTGCCCAAGGTGACACCACAGCCCACAGGAGCTACAACTTGGCGCATGAGGTGGACAAAGACCAATACCTGAGGCTGGGGCTCCATGTGGGTGACTGCTCGCCCCTCACCTGCACTCAGCACAGATCATGCAATGAATGGACACAGGACAGTGGCATAGGAGGTGCAGAGGCCTGTGAGCACTTGCTGGGCACAGGAATGCTGCTGGGAAGTGGGTGGGGTGGGAGACTCAGAGGGGTGATTTCAGACAGCAGAGTCCTCACAGAGCATCTCCGGCCTGGCCACTCACCACAGTCTGCAACTCGATTTAACTTGAAATTCAAACTCTGTCTCTTTCCCTTTTCTTTCCAAAATGTTTTATTATGAAAAATTTCAAAGATATAAAAAGAGTGAAAGGAATGTAATGAACTGCCCAGCTTCAGCCACTGTTGACTCAGGGCCACTGTCACCTCTGCCCTCCTTCCCCCACTAGATTAAAAAGCAAATGGCAGACATCACAGCATTTCTCCCACCATGTCTGTATGTATCTTAAAAAGATAAAGGCTCTTTTCATCTAAAACAAATTCAACGATAATTCTTTACCATCAAATATCCAGTCAGTATTCAATTTTTCCCGACTGTCTCAAATTCAATCAGAATTCAGGTGAGGGTCATGGTCATGTGGGCCTTGAAGGAGGTCCCAGACATTGTCAGTATAAACAGCAAACATGTCGTGTGGATGGCTCTGTACAGAGCTGTGACTGCTTCCACAGGCTGAGTTTCTAGGTGCTGAACTGCTAGGTCAGTCATTATGTTCGGTTTGATGGCCTTTGCTACATGTTCCGAAATGCCTTCAGAAAAGTCATGGCCTACTGTAAGACTCAGAAAACTGGGCAGAGTGTCTACCCTGCACCTGTCACGAGCTGGACACTGGGCCAGCAGGAGCCCGAGCGTTTTAGGACATTCCAGCAGGAAGGTCCTGGAGGGGTGTGTCTGCACCAGGGAGAGGACAGAAGCCTGGGAACCTTAGGAGACAGATGGCGGCCCAGAGGGAATGTTCAGAAAGAGGACGTCTTGGCTCTAGTGCGCAGCCTGCATTCAAGCCCTCGACTATGCACTGACCAGCTGTGTGTCGGCCTGGAAGGTACACTGATGCTGCTGGGACTTCTTCTCCTCACCTGAGCAATGGGGACAGCAGTGCCCACACACAGGTGGGGCTGGTGTGTGGGTTAAATGAATGTGAAGGCCATACAACAGGTGCTGACTGAATGAGTGACAATGATGACACTGACGAGGATGCATACGGAAGGCGACAGTCTGGCTCTGGGGACGCCAGCAGGGCCCCCCGGGCAGAGCTCACCTCTTCTCCACAGACAAGATGGCTGTGCAGGAGTTTTTCAATTTGTGAGTGAGTCGGAAGAGTGTTTTAAACAGAGCATCAGTTAAGTCATCATCATAGAACACTGTGGGGAAGAGAACAGGCATTAGGGGAAACCATGCAAACACCAGAGCAATCTGTTACTTGGAGGGCCCGCAGGACACCATGGACAAATCCTGATAAACCTGGTGGTAGCAGGTCTTAGAATTTACGCTGCCTGGAGATGCAGCAGGATGTCCCGAAGAGGTGCTTCTAAAATGCAGAGAGCTCTGGAGCGGTAGGGATGCTGCCCTTGGCTATGCGTGACGGTGACACTAGGTGTGAGGGGAGGGTGTTCTCACCTTCAGCTGCAAGCAGGATGGTGGTGTGGCTGTAGAGGTCAGAGATGTCCTCCTCTGACCAGCTGAAGGGGACCTTAGGATCTGTGAAAGGGGAAGAAAGGGTGTTTTGTGCTCCCTCCTTTTCTGCGGGTCACCAACTCTCTCTGAGAGACGAACTGAAAGAGGCTTCAGAAGAAATGGGGTTGGGCACCACTCAGTACAGTAGGCACTGCATCCCAGCGCCCTAGCTTCAGGGACACGGCTGCCCAAGTGGGACCCACAGTGAAAGAGGTACCCTTTCCACAAGAGGGGGGCAAAGAGGGGCAGGCAGACTCTGGCCTTAACCTTTGCCTTGCCTGTAGCCTGTGCAGAATGTGACCTATACTGTGTCCCTGGCTCCTGACCCCTGTGCTTACTGTGCAACCCCGAGAAAGGAGCTTCACCTCTGTGGGTTTCAGGTTCCACATTAGATGGTTCCCTCAGAAGATGGCTGGGGGGGTGACAAGACCTAAGGTATGCTATGTACTTGGTAGGTGACAGGTACTCAACAAGCAATGATTCTCCCCAACTGATGGCTTTCAGGGACAAGAAATTTTCACACAAAGAAGGAGCAAGCATACAGGTCTGAAAACAATCAGTGTAAGAAATTTAGAAAACCCACCCGGGCCCCTGAAGCCATGTGCTGACTCCCTGTTGCGGGCAGAGGACAGGGTGCCCAGTGGGAGGCTGCTGCCTCAGCCCCACTACTCACAGAGTGTCAAAGCCCTGGAGACTGAGACCTGGGCTCACACCCCGACCCTGCAGGTACCAGCTGTGCGACTCCCTGAGCATCAGTCTCCGCTCATTATTCAAGGGCCATCGCACCTGCTGCACAGTGACACTGTGAGGCCTGAACAACATGAATGGAAGATGCCCAAGAATGACACCTGCCACTTTCAGCCAATGAAGGGAACTTGCTGTGAGCTGCAGACCATGGCAGCAGTCGGGATTCTGCTGTCAGTCAAGGCCACAGGCTGTCAGCCTTGAGATATTACTAGGAACCACCAAATAAAATGGGACATGAGAGGAAGACACACACCTGTGCAGAGGTCATCTTTGAGCCAGTCCAGTTCTCTGACCTTAATGACACTGCCTGTAAAAACATAAACAAACAGAACTTCCCAAACTCTATAAACAATCAGGAAAAAAACTTTTTACACTGTACACCAAAATCCATCAACCCATCCATCCATCCATCCATCCATCCATCCATCCATCCATCCATCCATCCATCCATCCATCATTGTTTGAGTGCTAAGTGTTAGGTCCTATGCCAGACACAGAAAATACACAGATTTATGAGACATGTGCCCGTCCTTGGGGATCTGCAGCTGAGAGACTGGCAACTTAGCAGACACAGACAAGGCAGATGGTCAGGGCAATGTAAAAAAGATGTGACAGGTGCGTAGAAGGAAAGAGGAGCTCTCGTGTTAGATGGTGTCAGGGAAGGCTCAGAGAAGGCGATTCACGCCTGCTTCCTCCTTCCAGTCCTGTTGACTGGTTACTGCACACCAGGCACTCAACAAACAACAGAGCAGTGGAGAGCACAGACAGGGCCCCTGTCTTCATAGGCATGTGGTCTAGTGGGATGGTAGGCATCAATCACCTACTCGCATCAACAAAGGTCAAATGCAATGGTTCAAGGTGTCATGAGTGTATGCTAGGGGGCTGTGACCTCATCTGGAGCTCTGGAGACCTGAGCATAATTAGGAACCGGAGGAAGAAGGAGAGAAGACTGTTCCAGGCAGAGGGAACAGCAAGTGCACAGACCCCAAGGGGAGGGGAACCTCCAACAAGGCTAGGATAGCTGGGGTGGAGGAACCACTGTGTGGGAGGGGCTACAGACAGGCAGGGCCAGATCCTGTAGGATCTCAGACAAGCAAAGGAATTCAGTCTGTAGACAGCAACAGGAAGCCTGTAAAAGATCCAGTAGCTGGAATGACATGATCTGAACCTGGAAAAGCACCCCACGCTGCTCAGAGGAGGAAGGTCTGCACACGCAGTCCAGTGAGCAGTTGGCTGTGTATCATGCAAGCTTTTTCCTACAGGTGGTGCACAGCCTGCCAAACAGGCAGATGGAGGGGTGGGGGTGACATTCTGACAGAGGGAGGAGCATACGAAATGAGTCCTCAGCTCACTGAATGCAGGGCTGGGCGGGACTACCAGGAAACAAGGTAGAAGCAGGCAGGGGCCAGACAAGGAGGTTTGGGAGCCAGAGGAAGAGCTTGGACTTTACCCTTTGAAGAGGTCAGGCTTCATCTAGGAAGGCCACTCTGGATGCTAATGGAGGGCAGCCTGGGTGGGTCAGACAAGGAGCTGGGGTGATGAGGTCCAGGAGGGAGAGGGCTGAAGCAGGATGTGGTGGTGGGCATGGGAAGGAGATGACATAGGAACAGTCATCTAGGATCTGAATCTATGTGAAGCTAAGACTATGTCTGCTCCCTGCATTCACCTGGGTGTAGAGGGAAGCAGGTGGAACCCCCCCTCCCAGGGTCACAGTCCTGGGTGTTTGTCTCACTTGCCAAACAGAGACACCTCCCTCCCAGGTAGAAGACCCGCTGGGCCTCACCTCTAGAGGCAGTCAGGTGGCTGTTGAGGGCAATGTTTCGCTGGCACATGGCCAAGAGATCTTCACCGACATCTGCAATAACAGAAGGGCATGCCATAAAGCGCCAGCCATTACACTTTGATCTCCGTGTTTTTGCCTGGAGAGAGCTGGTATCAATAGCCCGACTACAGAAAAGTGCAAAACTGAGTCTACAGTGTCTCCTGTGGGTTTTACTGCCTAAGGCTCTTTTTAATGAACTTTTCTTTAATAAGAGATGATCATCCTGGTGGAGACAGACTGTGCAGTCCACAGGGAAGGGTGAGAGCTCCCCTTTTCTAGTTTTTGTGTTTATGAAACCTGCACGGCACCTTCCATAGACCACCCAGAGTTTCTAACAACCCATGAGCTGGCATCTTGGTTCCCATCTCACAGATGAAGAGACTTGAGTCATGTCATGTCACTAGTAAGAGCAAGGGCTAGGATGTGAACCTCGGTGTCTCTGACTCCAAGTCTAGGCTCGCTCTTTGACACCCCAGAAAACTGAGCAGTGTCAGAAGAGTGTTCAGATATGATTAATGGGTAAGCAGAGCAGATTCAAACAGGCTGGAGGCAGCTCCCCTGTGCCTGATTTACCCACCTACCTGCTACTCTGACCAGGTGGGGTTTCCTATCATTTCAGCAGGACTGGGTCACAGTACAGTGAATCCTTGCTGGGGGTGGCATGGGGGGGAGGAGCGGCAGCACTTTGCCAAAAAATTACTTTTCAATTAGGAGAACATATGTGTGAAGGGTACAGAGAGTCTTGCTAATGATGTCTGCTTGGCCACTGTAGCTGTGATGCCCCAGTCCCACCCACTGCAGACTCCCTGGGGACCAGACTACTGTCTCCATCCCAGGAACCAGGCAGAGCCTGGTAAAGGGGAGAGCTCCCAGCTCTCTGAGGGTACATGCCCGTCCCTTCTCCTGGGCCACTGGGTGAAGAGAATATTGGTGTGTGCCTGACAGCACACAACTGGTTCAGAAGTTTTTAAGCCTCTATGATAGTTTTTGTCAAAACAGATCCTGTGTGGGATTCTAACATACGAAACAGGTAAGAGAGGGGCAGCTCTGGTTGAGTGGAGTGGAAGACCTGGACCCTGGGGCTGTTCCCCCACCCCTTATTGCATATGACCTTGGCCAGCCCTTGACCTAAGCCTCAGTCTGCCCATTTGGACAAAGGGATGGTAACATGCTCCCTGGGAACTGCCCAGGACCTCTCTGAAACTACAAGCAGATCCTGATATACCTGAAAGGCTTTACTGACTAACATGCCATCCAAGTACATGCCGGTAAATCCCTCTCGAGGAAAAGACAGCTTGATCACATCCTAGTAGGCACTAGGCACAGAACACAGCTCTTGGGTGTTGCATTTTGGCTTGACTCTGAGAAGTGCTCACTGGCAATCTCCATGAAATTGTCAAGGACCATCAAATAGGGTGGCTGCCTGCAGACTCCTGACAGTGGCCAACTCAGGGTATCTGAAAAGTATGCCCAAATCACAGGTAATCCCTACCTTCCCCTTTCCTATCTCAGGAGCAAGAGATGTAGCCCATGAAAACATGAACTAGGAACCAACGAAATGCAAACCACCTCAGCAGACACCATTTTCAACTAGTAGATGTTAAAGACTTAAAATATAATAATAATACTTACCTGGTGAGCTGATACTCTCTTATAAACCATTAACACTCTTCCTATAAAAGCATGTGGGCAAGTCTGCAGTTTGGCTAATAGTACCATGCTCATGTCAATTTCCTGGTTTTCATCAACTATGGTTATGTAGGATGTTATTATTGAAGGAAGCTGGTGAAGGGTAATGTGGCACTTTCTGTAATATTTTAGCAACTTCTGTGTGAGTCTAATGTTATTTCAAAATAAAAAATAAAAAAAGAAGTCAGTTGGCAATACGTATCAAAAGCCTAAGAAAGGTCACCCTCACTTCTAGGAATCTAGTCTAACAAGGAACAAAGGTGTTCATTGCACTGCAAGTGACAAATGCAAAACAAACGAAAACATCGTGGGAACAACCAAAATGCCCAGTAAAAGGAAAATGGTAAGAAATGAAAGAAAAAGAAAAAAGATGAAACATTACCTGCTCATTAAAATCCTATTTACAAATAATTTTTAATGACATGAGAAAATTCTCTTAAGAATGTTTTTCAATACTTTTGGAGGATACAGTACTGAATATATATAGTTTGAGTGCAGCTATTGTTTGGGACTATATACACACAAAGGAAAAGAAAAAAGATTATAAAAGAAATATATAGTTAAGAGATAGATTCTAAAACATTTGCACTCCAAAGACAGCAACCTGATCTGTTTTATTCACTCCTGGATCTCCTGCATCTAGAACCATGGCTAGCACACAGTAGGTGCTCAATAAACTGCACCTGGCGGACTGAACCTGGGGATTCTAAAATTATGACTAATTTTATTTGCTGTTCTCCACAAGTTTTCCATTAAGAGTAAGCAAGGTTTCTATAATTGGGGAAAATATAACAAGCTTATTTCTTAAGCCTAATAAAAAGCACATTCTTCATGGTTTTCTGAGAGGATTGCTCTTTCATGGGGGTGTGATCAGAGGTACTAGCTGAGCCGCCAGCACCTTCTGAATGAAGCAGAACAGCAGCTGCCAAGGACTGGGTGTTGCTGGGTCATTCTGACATTACTGAGAAAACAAGGGAGGGTGGAGAAAACCACGGAACAGGATGCCAAAATCAGTAGCAGACAACGTCCCATTTACATTTCTCTCTCACTTTTTTAGTCAGCACATTTTGTGAAGAGGCGACTTCCCCTAAGGCTGAGATGGTGGTGTTACCTGTACAATACACGGTCTGCGCCACGCTGGCTGCAACGATGCTGGCGAACCCCGTGCCTGCCCCAAGCTCCAGCACGGTGCGTCCCTGGAAGAGGTCCCACTGGAACAGGATGTAGTCAGCCAGGAACAGGGCACCCCGCCACACCTGGAGGGAGACGGACAAGGAACGACAGGTGACATGAGGCTCTGGAGAGACCTTTTAGGGCCATGGGAAGTGGATGGGACCTACCCACCTGCTTGCCAACATCCTCCAGGGGCGTGGCCATGGTGTGTTCTGGATGGGATGGAAATCAAAAGAGAAAGGGCCACTGTGAAAATGGGGATGGACATAACACAGACAGATGAGAGGCACGACAATCTGCAAACGCGGTGGGATGGCACTGGGGTTGGGCATCCGAAGAGCAGCAGAAACATAGGTCGTGCCACCAGCTGGCAGGGGACATCTGAGCATCACTCACAGACCAGGCACCGGGGCTCCCTCTCAGATAGCTGGATCTCTCTGCCCCACAGTCTGGAGATCAGGGTCATAATAGGTCTTGGCTCAACCTAATCATACAAGCACACCCACACTCTACTCTTTATGTTTAATAACTGTTTACTAAAATTGTCACATTTATGTTGTTCTGACCAAGTGTATGCTTCTAATAATCACAACTCACCCCACAATATCTTCTTACACTTAAGACCACAAGAGAAGTTGACAAAATAAGTTTTGAGTTGTAGATCCTTTTCTGGATGAAGAGATGTATATAAGAAGTATTCTCAAGCACAAAATATGTTAGGATGAAATCTGGTAGTGGCAGTTGGGGGACGAGAATAGAAATATGAGACCAAGGAGAAAAAGGAATGATGGCAAACATTTTCCCAGTTAAATAAGAACTGGCTCTTATATTTTTAAGTGAGATTGCGATGGCTATTAAACATGCAACACATGCACAGCAGGGTAGCTTCGGACACTTACTGGACATGCAAGAATCAAACCACAGCTCACAACAAAACAGGAGGCAGGACCAAAAGACTCAAGGAGAGGAGGAGGAGACAGCCAGATTGGAAGGAGCATGAGGGTCTGCCTTAGGAGGCGAGGTGGGGAACCTGCACGTCCCTTGTTTGTTTTTGGTTTCCTTGAGCACTCAAGGTATGAGCATCTCACTTTGGCAAGGGTGCTACCATGTGTACAGATGAGTGCTATTTGTACAACTGGGGTCCAGGACATAAGCCAACTGCTCTGTCTGGTGTTCAACTGAAGCAGCCACTGTCTGTTCCCAAGACAGGTGAGGCACTGGCTGCGTGCAGTCCTCCTGGACACCCAGGCCACTGCTCTGCGGGTTTCTCCCGAACAAATCCGAGCAGAAATTTCTGCCTGAGTAAAGGTGATTGATGCATTGCCTGTCAGCATCTTGGCTGAATTTGACACTGGTTTGGTGTCAAAGCATGCTTTCATGTTTTAGTAAAACATGCTTTCTGAAGGACTTCAGATCACTAAAGCCTCACATGTACCCACTTGGCTTCAAACTGGAACAAAAGTCATGTCCACCGAAACACTGACACTAAGCCCCCTCACAGAACACTTCCTGGACGGACACTTCCCTTGAGCCAGGCCTGGGGTAGGGACATGGGGATTTTACGTGATCCTCACTACGGCGCTGTGCAGTAATCACCACTCCATTTATAAAGACACTGAGACTGATTGAGGCTTGGCATTATGCTTGTAAAAGTTATGGGAAAAGTGCACCTTCTCCAAGTCAGGCACTGTGCTAAGTGCTTTGCATGTAAGATTTCATTTAATCCTCAAAACCACCCAATGAAACAGGTTCAAGTGCCAGCTTAATGAAGAAAGTGAGGCTGGGGAAGTGCAGCGGGCTGCCCTAGGGCACAGGGCGGGCAAGTAGCAGACCTGGGGCCTAAGTTAGGCTGCCTGCTATTTGCCTGCCTTCCCCTCCTCAAGGGAGAGATGTCCCTCTTAAAGTAGGGGAGGCCCTGAACGGGTGCCTAGGGCTATGGTTTAGAACACAGGGACTCACCTGGCAGGCCGTAGGCTTGTGTGTGTATTGGGAGTGGGGAGTAGGTGAAGGGGCCTCCTGGGGTCCTCGCTTTTACAGCCCTGCTCCACACCCTCAGTGTCAGCTGCCCCCACCCCTGCCCCATCCATCTTCCCCAGACTTGCAGCCCCTAGTGTGGCTGGTGTCTCTCTCATGTGGGTGTCCTACCATCTTCTATCCTCTCCTTCCCGTCTGCCTGGCCCAGCCTCCTTGGTGCCTTCTGCTCCCAGACCCCAGGGGCACCTACCACCAGGATCTCAGTAACACTTGGTCATTTTCTCCAAGGGGTTTTGTGGACATAAGTTTTGCCTCCCAGCTGTATTCAAGGGGTTGATTGGGTTCCCTTTAGAGAGAATGTGGGCAGAACTCAGACAGACCTGTGTGGGAACAGGTTTTGTCACATTCTAGCTGGGTGACCTGAGTCACTGAACTCCTCAGAGCCAGAGGCACAGTTTGCTCACCATCACTTACTTCATTCATAGGGCTTAATGACCTCCATAACTGGGGGGCGAGACAGGGGGCAATGCTCCTGCCCCAGTAGAAAGTAACAGTTTATATTTAAGTAATTCCAGTGGCATCGTAAGAACATAAAAGCCCAGCCTGATGACCACACTCATGAGAACCTAGGGAGTTAGCAAATGGGTGAGACAAACTGTTTTAGAATATGATCTATATCCTGCCACTATGAGGGTAGTGTCTAGATCTGCAGGAAACTAGACTCTTCAGCCTGTCTCCCTTCTTCCCATGCAAATCAGTTCCCAGGAATTAAAGCTGACATTGTCTCATGTTTATTGAACACCTACTATGTGCGAGGCACTGTGATAAGAGCTTTACACACGCCATGTCCCCTACTCAGTTCCTCACAACCAGAGGAGGTTATACCCATTTTATAAACTAAGAAACTGAGCTCTGAGAAGTTGAGGGACTCGCCCACTTCACATAGCCAGTGGAAAAGGCATTCAGAGCCCAACAGCCTGAGTTCCAACCCTGCCTCTTCAGAGTTCTCTTTGGGTCCCAGTTCCTTTACCTATAAAATGAGGAAAATTGATCATAATTTACTTTGAACCTTGGGTGTGTGGCTTCCTAGCAAGTCTATGGATAAACCTGTTAGGTGTCTGATAATCCTTTGGAAAAGTATGGAAAACACATACTCCTCCTCCAGGGAAGTTTTAGTTTTTTAAAAAAAATCAGTTTCTCAAATGGGCCCCATAACCTGGAAAAAAAAAAAAGACGGTCAAGAGAGTGGCATTTATTTAGCATCTGCCCTGTGCCAGGCCCCTGAGTAGGCACTTTCTGGGCATCATTTATTAAATTATCACCAATGCTGGGGATAGCAGTATCCCTGACCCCATTTCACAGGTGCAAAAACTGAGGCTCTGGGTGGGCAAGACATTTGCCCAAGGTCACCTGGCTTGTGAGGGGTAGAGGTCAGTTCAAAACCCAGCTCTGCAGGATACCAGAGTCCCAGACTCCGACCTCTACGTCACATTTTACAGATGAAGGTGCTCCGGCAGCAGATGAAATAATTAGGAGTATGGCTTAAATTCAAGCACTTGATTACCTTTCCACTCTCCACCCTCAGAGCAGGTAGGAACAGAATGACAGTGAGCTGAAAGGGTGAACTCTGGGGCACTGGGGGACAGGGAAATGGGTGGGTGGGCAGCAGGCCACACACCAGCCTTCTCCCATGGGACTTTATTTTTAGCTTGCAGGACGGTCAATCCCCCTAACATTAACACATGCACATCAGAGGCCGAACACTCATGAAATAACCAAGCCTGTCCCTCCCCTCCTCAGGCCCAAGTGAGGATTAAGAGCAAAATGAGCCACCATTGTCCACACTCCACCCCCAGGACAGAAATTTGCAGTGTTCTCATCCCATGATGTGGGTAAGAACTTGGGCTGTGGTGTGACAGATAGACTTGGGTATGAATCATGGTTCGGACAAGTTTCTCTATGTCTCTGAGCCTCAGATTCTTCCTCTGCGAAATGGGAATATTCATCCTTGGAAAAGTTGTGAGGACCCAAGGATCCATGGAACACAAAGAACAAGATTCTAGTATGAATTCCATGTCTGGGACTTGCTGGGACCAGCGGGACAAGGATACCAAGTGTCCCACTGGAGTGGTCTAGAACACAGCCTTCCTGGTACCAGCAGGCACTCAGTAACTGTCTGCTGAACAGAAGGGCAGGCGGACATCAGAGCTGCTATTCTGTCTGTCTGTTTTTAAGAGTCCCCCAATGGCTCCCAACCCAACCCAACCCAACCCAGGCCAGTGCCTGGGTTTACTTGGGTCCTCAAGCACCATCAAGGACCCCAGATCTCAATGAACAGACTCAGACCAGTGGTCCTCTCTCCAAAATGAGCAGTGCTGGGGGTGGCAAGAGTCCTGGCTATGGAGACAGATCACATCTGTACTCCCCCTCAGAGCGGGCTGTGAGGACTACATGAGGTGACATAGGTAAAAATATCAGACACCACGTGTTTAACCAGCACTGGCTCACTTCCTGTCCCGGATCCTTTTCACTCTTGGTATTTCCAGAGACTTAAAGTCCTGGTGTCACCAAAGCCCTCTGCTCCACCCCTATGCCTGGGTGGTGGACGCTCTTGACCGCATCTGCTGAAGCTTCTTTCCAACCCCACTTCTCTTGCTGCTCTGTCACCTCTCCTTCCCCACCTGGTTCCTAGCTCCCCACTCGGGGTCCATCTGATTGGCCCACAAGACTCCTCCAGATTAATTCTGGATCTACCTCCCTGCCCCTCTGCCACATTCTAGCTCCAGCCTGGCCAGGCTAGCTGAGTGTTCCATACCCTCTACCCCTGACCCACACTGCCAGCATGCCAAGCTGGGTAAGAACATGAATGCAGGAGGCAGCAGCAGCAAGGCTTCCTGGAGGTGATGGCTAACGGCTATGATACCCTGGGTGGGGCCTGAGCACAGAGCCAACGCTCAGACATGTGATCTGATCATCACTGTGGTGCTGCCCTGGTGGCAGACAAGCAAGGTTTATTTACCTATTCTGATGGTATCGTGAAAGCTGTAATCCGGTGCTTCGTCTCCCAGGACGTCCTCTTCTTCCTGCGTTAGAATCATGGGATGTACCTTGTCTCTCGGAGGCCACGGAGGATCGGGGTCAGAGGCAGCTCGTGGTCTTCTTACGACGTCCAAATCCCCGTCTTCATCCAGCTGAGCTCCCGCCCTGTCTTGGCCAATGGTGTCAGCACTGGCCTTTGAGGAAAAACCCGCACTGCTGTGGCCACTCCCAGGAGGGGACCCGGTGCTGCTTGTCCCAGCAGGAGTCTCCTCTGTGGGAACATTTCTGTGATCAATATCCTCAGTCCCTGAGTCTATCTGAGAGTCTTGGTTCCATGCAAATTTGAACTGGGACAGAAAAACTGAAAGACAAAACACAAAAGACAAAACACGAAAGAAGAATGTTTCCAGCTTTCTTCTTTCTCCCTTCCTCTTCTTTCAGCAAACTTGATTTCTGGAAAGAGTTTTAAAGGCCAGGTGGAGACACACTAATGCCAGCCCCGTCTGACTCAGCCATGATACTGGGGCCACCAAAGGAGCCACAACCACCACTCAGGGCAGCTATTATTTGAAGAGCATCTACAATGTAGGCACTCAGGCCACATTATCTCACTTAATCCTCACGTCACTATGAAGATAGCAATAATGGCTTCATCTAAGAGACATGAAAACTGAGGCTTAGAAGTTAAGTGAGCTGACAAGGGCACACAGCTTTGAAGGTGGCCGAGGCTGAGGCAATACATATGCCTAGTCTGCTCGACTCCTAAGCTGATGCCCTTCTCACTACACTCTTCCACTTAAGGTCTGGAGGACAGGACAAGGATACCAAGTGTCGGTCACCATCTGGTGGCCAGAAAGTCACTGGGACAAGTTTCAGTAAGAATATGTGTGCCAGGAGAGGCGGGTTGGAGGCAGGAGTGCAAGGACTTGAGTGGACAGTCCTAGGCTGGAGTCTTCTACCTCCCCAGGGTGCCTGACCCCGAACAAGTCACTTATCTGTTCGGAGACTCAGTTTCCCGAATCCAGGAATCCAAATTGAGACACGAGGGAAGGGGAAGTTATTAGTCACACCAGAATAACAAGCTAATACATGGTGACTGGAGCTGGGGAGGGTAGCCAGGGAGGGCAGTCTGACGTGACATCTGAGAAGCCAGGGCTAAGAGTAAAGAATGTTCTGGGCAGAGTGAACAGGAAAAGCAAAGGTACTGAGGGAGGAAGGTATGTGCAGTGTCTAAGGGGCAGAAAGGAGCCGAAAGTGGCCACAGAGCGGTAAGGGAGAGGGAAATAAGTGTGGACACACAGGCAAGGCCTTGGGTGAGCTGGGCCTTGCAGGCCAAGCTGAGGAGCCTGCTTTTACTCTAAGAGCAAGGGGAAGCCACTGAAGGCTCTCAATCAGGGCAGCGATATGATCTGCATTTTCAAGAGATCCCCTTGGCTTCTGGGGAGATTGGGGGAGAGTTCAGGGGAAAAGCCAGGGGGGCCTGGTGGGAGGAGATGGAGGCAGCCAGCCAGGGATGAAGGGTACTGGACTGGGGTCGGGAGAAGGGGATGAAGGGCAATGCGCAGACGGAGACCTGGTGCCTTCTCTCCCTGTTGGAGTTCAGGCTCCCTGAGGCAGAGGTCAGCCCATTCACTTTTGCATTCCCAGCATCAAGTCTTGGCCCTGGCACCCCCAGCAGGTGCTGAGTAGAGCACAGTTTACTCAAAAAAACAAAGGCACTTAAGAAGTGGTGTGATGTTAACAGTTAATCCAGTCTTCCCAATCTTTTACCCCAAACGTGAATATGAGAAAACAAAATGGGATCCACAGGGTGCTGGGTCCCTCCACACCCACCAGGACCTTACCGGGCTGCCCCACGCTGTTCAGCCGCACCATGAGGTGTCTCTGGTTGGGGGTGCAGAGGTGGACATCGGAGAGCACGGTGTCACTTGTGAAGGTGACCTCATCCATGGCTGGGGTGGGAGCCAGGCACCATGGCCTGGGCTCCACGCTGATTACAGAACAGTGGCACCTGAGAGTCGACAACAGGTCGTCAGGCCGGCAGGTCCCAAAGGGGGGCAGTGGACAGTAAACACACCACAGCCAGGTGGTCAACAGCTTAGTGCCACCTGGGGGAAGTGCTTTCCTCTTCAATTCTTTTAATCTTTCCTAAAGGATCAAGTCTTCACGTCTGGGCCAGAGAAAAAAAGACTGGCTAGATAACTGTGTTACTCTGTTTGCCCTGTGTTCATTTTCAAGTACTTCTCTTACTTTTGGCCTAACGTTTCCTTTCCCTTCTAATTTCTTCCAACTTGATTATGAATATTTTCAAACAGACAAGAAGGCTGAGGCAGTGCAGCGTATCAATCACCACATACTCACTGCTTAGACTGAGTCAATGGGCACAACATTTGGTCGCGTGCTCGCTCTACCTGAGGACTCGAGCTTCAAGTCCCTCGCAGGACTTGGAGACGGGGGTTGGTGCCAGGAGGCCCCCGCACCCTACCGCGCCCCGCCTCCCCCCGCCCCCCCGGGGCTTACCCACTACCGGCAGCGGCCCGGAGTCCCACCCGACCCTCTTGGCCGCGGGGCTCAGACTGCCGCCATGGTAGGTGGCCTGCGCATGCGCGGCCCCGCCCCTCGGCGTGCGTCCGACCCCCCGGCCCCCTGACCA
The DNA here is from genome assembly GCF_054644295.1 of Miniopterus natalensis. Classification (NCBI taxonomy): domain Eukaryota; kingdom Metazoa; phylum Chordata; class Mammalia; order Chiroptera; family Miniopteridae; genus Miniopterus; species Miniopterus natalensis. The sequence continues at coordinate 88,493,210 of NC_142083.1, forward strand.
CGCCTACCTGCTCTACTGCGCTTGCGTGCCGGGGCCGCGGGCCGACACCTGCAGTTCTAGCTCCGGGCTCGGAGGAGGTGCAGGTCTCCCCTGCACCGGTCTGCGTGTGGGGGGCCCTTAGGTAGCTCGCCCGAAGCCACCTAGCTGCTGAGTGCAGAGGCTTTGATTCCAGCTTGCGTCGTAGGGCTTTAGAGCGCGTGCTGTTTAACCAGCACGACAGCTATTTATTAATTCTTGTTATTATCTTTGCTCTTAGTACTCATTATGAATAATAGCTGGTAGTTATTTCATTCATTCATCCGCTCTTCAAGTCCCCAATACCAGGCGAAGGAAGAATCTCAGTCTTAGTGAGAGTCTAATAGGAAATGAAATCCGATACAAATGTTGCACTTCAAGTGAATTTCCAGGCACCCAGGGCCACAGATGTAAAATGTGTGCGCGTGCAAGCACACAGGCACACAAGCACGCATGCCCGGCGCCTCAGTTGGCTCTCTGTCTGAATTGTTTTTAAATAGAATTCTCTCTTCAAGACAAAAGAGGGTAAACACCAATTTCATGGTTACTATAGATAAAACGCGCGGGGTGGGGTGTGTTTGATAGGGTGACCAAGCAACAGAGATTTTTTTATTTTAAGCAAACAGACTGTGTTTCCTGAGCCCCCCAAGACAGTAAACGGAGAGCCAGCTGGCTGTCTTGGGAAGCCCTTGTAGTCCTGGTCCAGTTGTCCCCAGGGGAAGTCGCTGCTGGGAGGGCATGGAGGAAGGTGGCTCTGTACATCATTTCTGAGTCTCAGTTATTGACAAGCCACTCTGTGGGCCCCTCTGCCAGTGAGTTCTTCCTTCATCCACACAACCACCCCTGGGGTTCAGAGAGGTGAAGCGCCTCATTCAAAGTCACCCGGCTCCAAGTGGCAGAGCTGGGGTGCAGACTCAGGTCTGGGAAGCGTCCCAGTGAGTCTGTTGGATGGAGCCTTAGAGTGAAGGGCTGTTTTAGCACTAAAGCAGGTCTCTTCCTCTGAGGGTCTCCTCCAGGGCTTGGAGATGCAAGGATTATGGTGCTAACTCACACATGCTGGAGCGTACATTACCACTGCTGCCTGGGCTAGTGACGTCATGTATGCAACGAAGAGAAGGTGGACAAACTGCCAAATGCGCGATAAGAAGCCGGCTTGCAGGAAATTGCTATCAGGTGATTATTATTAGCTTGGGTATCCAAAACAACTCCCTTTTTAAATGTCATGTTTACCAAACACTTGATGTGTTTTCTCAATCAGCCCTAGAAGATTTTGTCCTACTGGAGAGAGAGCTGGTCCCCTGGGACTGCTCAGATAATTATAATCTGTCCCCTGCCTCACACCAGCTTCTAACAGCAGCTGCTACAGATGCACAGGGATTGCTTCCCTGGTTCCTGGTTCTGTGTGGACAGGCACCAAACTGACCTTCAGGTGGTTCAAATCCCCAGCTCAGCCACTGATCACATCCACTCCTTCAATACATAATTTTGGAGAGCTCTTCATGTGCTAGGTACTCCGGCAAGTTGTTTTACTTCTCTGAGATTTAATTTTCTAATTTTTCTGGTAGTGATAATAATACCTACCTGGAAGTGTTGTGCAAATGAATGAGATATAACACATGGGAAGTTCCAGGCATAAGTCTCCTCCACTTCTTAAAGTGATCTGACAGTCCCTGGTATATTTTAAAGAACCCAGCAATTTCATTAATTTTACCAAGTCATATTGTTAGATTAAAAGAAAGCAAGTTGCAGTGTCATAATACTATATAATATCAGTTACATAAGAGAAAAAAAACTCACAAGATACTGTATTTCTCTGGGCCAGCATGGCTCAGTGGTTGGGTTGAGCATGGACCTATGATCCAGGAGATCACAGCTCGATTCCCAATCAGGGCACATGCCAGGGTTGCTGGCTTGATCCCCAGTAGGGGTCGTGCAGGAGGCAGCTGATCAATGACTCTCTCATCATTGATATTTCTATCTCTCTCTCTCCCTCTCCATTCCTCTCTCTGAAATCAATAAAGATATATTTTTTAAAAGTTAAAAAAAAGATACTACATTTCCTCAGGATGTGCATGTTATGTCAATGCACAGAGAAAAGTCTGGAAAGATGCCTTCAAACTGAAATGGTTTCTTCTTGGGGGCGGGGGCACAGATGGGGGTAAGTCCAAGAAGACTTTGTTTTAATTTTTGAAGAGACGTATCATGTGTTACTTGTATAGTTAGACATTTATTTAAAAATGAAAGTGCAAAGGAGCTTTCACCCTTCAAATGTGGGACAATATGAGCATTGAAAGGAATAGTAACAAGAATAAAATAATAAAAATCACCTATGTAAATGGCACTCAAACAAATGGCCCTTTATCCCTTTGGACTGCTCTAACAAAATATCATAGACTGTGTGGTTTATAAAGGATAGAAACGGATTTCTCACAATTCTAGAGGCTGGAAGTCCAAGGTGAGGGTGCCAGTGTGGTCGGGTTCTGGTGAGGACTTCTCAGGTTGACACAGACATTCAGACCATAGCACGCAAATGTTTATACGAACACTATGATAGCACAAAAGTTGAAAGAACCCAAATGCCCATCAACTGAGAAATGGGTAAACAGAATGTGGTAATCCATATAATGGAATATTTTCCAGCTGTAAAGTGGACCGAAGTCCTGATACGTGTTACAATGTGGATGAACCTTGAAAACGTGATGCTAAGTGAAATAAACCAGACCCAGAAGGCCACATATATGATTCTGCTCACATGAAATGCCCAGAATAGATAAATCCATGGACACAATAAACGGATAAGTGATTACCAGGGGCTGGGGGAGGAGGAGTGAAGAGTGACTGTTCAATGGGTACGAAGTCTTCTTTTGGGTAATGAAAATGTCTGGGAACTAGATAGAGTTGGTGGTTGCACAACATTGTGAAAATACAAAATGCCACTGAATCATACAAGTTACAATGGTGAATCTTTGTTATGTGAATTTTACTTTAATAAAAAATACATGAGTTCATAATGATACTAAAATAAAAATGTTAAAGAAAGGGGGTGGATGGGAAGCTGCAATGAATGACTGTGGAAAGATGGATAGAAATAGAAAAGCACTCTTTAAGTCATCATAATAATGAGTGGGCCAGACAAAAGTCTTTAATGGATGCTAAAACCATTGGGAGGAAGACCGTCGTGGGACAGGATATTCACACAGGCCTTCATCTGACCATGCTGGCGCCCTGATCTCAGACTTCCTGTCTCCAGAACTGTGAGAAATAAATTTTTGTTGTTTATAAGCTATTCAGGCTGTGGTATGCTGTTATATCAGTCTGAACGAACTAAGATATAACTTACATACCATAAAATTCATCATTTAAAGTGTCAAATCATTGGATTTAGTAAATTCACAGGTTGTACAACCATCACCACTATCTAATTCCAGAACACGTTCGTCACCCCAAAAAGAAACTCTGAACTCACTAGCATTCACTCCCCATTGCCCTCTTCCCTGGCAACCACTAGTCTACCTCTGTCTCTATAGATTTGCCTCTTTGGATATTTCATATAAATGGAATCCTACGGTATGTACTATTTTGTGTCTGGCTTCTTTCACGCAGCTTGAGTTGTTTCCAAGCTTCATCCATGTTGTAGCATGCATCAGTACTTCATTCCTTTTTAATAGCCAAATACTATTCCATTGTATGGATGGACCTCATTTATTTATCCATTCATTAGCGGATGGACATTTGAATTATTTCTGCTACCTGGCTATTATGAATAATAGCACTATGAACATTCATGTAGAGTTTTGGGTGGACGTAAGTTTTCATTTCTCTTGGCTACGTACTTAGGAGTGGAATGGCTCAGTCCTATGATAACTATGCTTAACCTTTTGAGGAGCTGCCTACCAGACTGTTTTCAAAAGCGTCTGCACAGTTTGACATTCCCTCTAGCTGAGTATGAAAGTTCCAGTTGCCTGAAGTTTAATCTTCTTGGGAAACCCTCGGAACCAGTGTAAAACATCTGTCACTCAAGGGGGCGAGGGTGCTGGAGTGTTTATACATCAAATCCCACAGTCGTTGGTTAGGGCTGCTCACGACTTCACTTTCCTGGTTGGCTGTGTGTGAGCAGAGTGACTCCAGAGACAGCCTCCTGATGCTGCCAGTTAGAAGTCAGGTTCGTACGCGTGGAAGTGGTAAGAGGAGGGGATATAGTGGGGGATCCATAGCTCCTGCTACTGTTGTTCTTGTGAACTGTTCCAGGATTACCCAGCCCGTCTTCATAGCCTCCAAAGGGCTGCAGACAGCCTGCGGCAGTGTTAAAACTGCACAACTTAGGGTCTGCAGTGGGCTGCAGAGTATCCTCCAAAAATTCCTGTCCACCTGGAATCTCTGAATGTGGCCATATTTGGAAACAGGGTCTTTGTAGATGTAATTAGTTAAGGATCTTGAGACAAAATCATCCTGGATTTAAGCTGAGCCCCAAATCCAATGATAAGCATCCTTATACAAGGAGGAGGGGACGCAGAGAGAAGAAGGCAATGGGAAGATGGAAACAGAAATTGGAGTGATGCGTCTATAAGCCAGGGAACACCGAAGACTGTCAGGCACGCCCGAGGCTGGAGAGAGACATGGAGCAGGTCCTCCCTCAGAGACTCCTGCAGGACCCAGCCCTGCTGACACCTTGATTTCAGACTTCTGGTGTCCAGAATTGTGAGAACAAATTTCTGTTGGTTAAGTCACTCAGTGTGTGGCACTCAGGACACTAACAGAGTCTCAGCTGGCTCGTGTATCTCGGCTTTGCTGTCTGCCTGGCTCAGGATGCCAGTGCCCAGCCAGTTGCCATGTCCATAACCAGCCCTTATAATTCTACAGTTCATCGCAAACATTCCCTGCTCAGATGGCATCCCAGCCCATTCAATCGTATGCCACACCCTACCCCCTTTCCATCACACCCCTGTTTTATTTTCTTCATTGGCTTATTGCTCTCTGGGATGACCTGTTATTCGTTTTTTACTTGACATTTATCTCCAGTTGCTATAGTGCAGGCTGCAGAGAGCAGGGCCTCGCCGGCAGGGATCCGGTTACAACGTGAGCACCTGTGCCTGGCGGGGCTTGGGCTCTGTTTGCAGAATGAACAAGAGCCCCGAGGCCTTTGGAAGGCCACCGGAGGTGCCGTTGCCCCGGTGACCTGGGGAGGAGTCACTTCAGAGAAGCTCGCCCTTGACATCGCACCCGCTCCTTTTGTGTGGTGGAGAGAAGAGATTTTAGCGATCCACTTAGACCTGGGTCAAAATGTTCTCTTTTTGAGGTGAGCTTAAGAAGTCACCCAGGCCTTTTCTGTGTCTGGCTGTGAGAGGATAATGAATGTTTCCAAGTGTCACAAGCCTGCTCTCTTTTTCTTCTTAGTAGATTATCCCAGGACCCAGGATGCTGGTGCAGGACTTTGAGCAGCAACTGTCTTCCCTGCCAGTCTTCCTGCCTCCTTTGTTTATGGCCTTCTCCTAGCACAGTGTCCTGTCCCCGTATCCTGGCATTTATTATACACCCCCAGGGCAGTCGCTGGGTATCTAGATAGCGGGGTACATCACCTCCGATACCCACAGCAGCAGCACCTCTGCCCAACAGCCCCTTCGGGTCTCTCATCTGATTTCTCTTTCATTTTATTTAAAATACATCTGTTTCCTTCACGTTTGGGCTTGAATTGATTTTTTTTTTTTTTTTTTAGCAGAGTAAGGGGCAGTGCCTTGTCCTGGTAATTAATTCCCAGATGAGTGGAAGATGTGCCAGGTATCTTGCATATTTTATCACTCACTGTCAGCGCTTACAACCATCCTATGAGTGAAGTATTGTTGTTCCCATTTTGCAGATGAGATCAGAGAAGTTAAGTCAGAGGCCCAATATCATTCCCTTTCCTCTCCTCTCCTTTATTTCTTTTAATCCTCACCTGAGGATATGTTTTTTAAATTACTTTTTTAAATTGATTTTAGAGGGAGAGGGGAGAGAGAGAAATATCGATCTGTTGCCTCCTGTACACCCCTGACCAGGGGATTGAACCCTCAACCTAGGTATGTGCCCTGACCCGGAATTGAACCCGCAATCTTTTGGTGTACAGGACCATGCTCCAACCAACTCAGCCACCTAGCAAGGGCTCACCTTCATTTTTTAAAATGTCTTTTAAAATTTAATAAACTTTATTTTTTAGAGCCATTTTAGGTTCACAGCAAAATTGAATGGAAAGTACAGAGATTAGCCATATACTCTCTGCTCCTACACATTCACAGCCTCTCTATCAGTCCCCCCCTAGAGTGAACCTGGGATTGACCCCCACCTGTGAGACTTTGTGGGATCTCTCTGAGCGGCTTCCTTCTGGGTGATGTGGGACCGGATTACTTAATGCCTTCTCCCCTGCAGTGCCTCCCTCAATGTCAGTTCCCCCCCCCCCCCCCCCCCCCCCCGGAGTGGGGGCTGTGTGGAGCGGCAGAATGCAGATGGCCCCTTTCATTGTGTTCCAGGCCTCTGTGATCTTTTTTCTCTCCCCCCTCCTATTTGCATTTTTCTCTTTTTTAGCTGATGATACTCAGTGAGGCTTCAGATCTCACAAATATACTTTGATGATATGGCTCACCATCAGCTCCTTTTATCTTGGGAGCAGTTTGCAAAACAAATCTAGTGAATAGAGGTCAGCGGAGGGCTCGAGGGGGACTGTGGAGGGCCCACATCTTCCAGGGTCTACTTCAAGAGCACTGCCGGGTGTGGGGGGAAGGTAGAGGGAGGCCCTATTGTCTGAGAACTCACACCCACCTGCACATACCCACCCCCCAACAGTGCAGAACACAGAGCCCACAGCTCAAGTGCCTGCTGCACGGTTACATACATCATGTCTAAGATTAGCCCCATTTTGGGGATCAGCAAACAGAGGCTCGGAGACGTGAAGTCTCTTGCCTCCTGCCACTCAGCTCCTAACAGTCTGGCCCAGGTGGGTCTGACTCTGAAAAGTGGTTCAGAAAAGTGAAGTGGATTTTCTAAAATGTGCTCCCAACTGGCTGGAGTCAGGCAGCCTCAGTGCCAGTCTCAGCCCTGCCCCTATCCCCTGGATTAGCTCAGGTCCTCCCAGAAACAGACCCAGAGATGAGAATTCATGGGCAAGCGATTTATCGAAGAAGGGCTTTCAGGAGAAACTGGGAAGGGAGTGAGGGGGGCTGGACAGGGACAGAAAGAAGCCCAGCATGAGAGAGCAAACTCGGGTGGAGCTCAGCCTTAGCCAGATCCCTTGGGGAGCTCTGGAGCACAATTTACACCCCAGCCTTTGTCCTGCCTTGAGGCAAGTGTAGAAGTTTCCTAGGGCTGTTCAAATAAATGACCAAACTGAGTGGCTTAAACAGCAGAAATTCATTTTCTCATAGTCCTGGAGGCCAGATGTCTGAAATCAAGGTGTGGCAAGGTCACGCTCCCACAGAAGGCTCTGAGGAAGGATCTGTCCCAGGCCTCTTTCCCAGCTCCTGGTGGCCACCAGCTGGCCTGGGTGTTCCCTGGCTTGTAGATGTATCACTCCACTCTCTGCCTCCATCTCCACATGGCCATCTCCCCTGTGTGTCTGTGTCTTCTCTTCTTCTAAGGACACGTCATTGGATTTAGAGCCCTTACAGATAATGCAGGAAGGTCGTTTGACGCCAGACTCACTCTTCTAGTGTCTAATCCATTAGTCACCCTCCCCCATGGCTGTTTGACCCTGCACAGCTCTGTCTATTTGGATGGCTCGATTGAAGCCACTGAAACCAGCAATGGCTAATTTATGCTAAAAGATGTAATGATGGGCATGGGGCATCTCACAGCAAATGAAAGAAAAAGCTGGAAAAGCCAGGCCTTGAAACTGACAGGGCCCAGAGAGGCTCAGGAAATGTAGGACAGAAGCAAAAGGACTTTCTTCAAGGCCTTACCTTAGAAATGAGTCCACTCCACACCCCAAGCACTGAAGTTCTCTAATGAGATGCAAATTCCAGAAAGGAGAGCATCTGATTGGCCAGTGGGCGGGGCTCCTTGATTGACAGTCCCAAACAGTCCCTTCTCACTCCAGTGTTCCAGCCACACCAGGCTGCTGCTGGTTTTGCAGAAACCATGCTCTTTCTCTGGTCTTTGCACCCAGAATGCCTTTTTTCCTGGCTTGCCTGTTGATCAGTCCCCACACATCCTCCAAGCCCTCCATCTTCCTGAGTTTTTCCCATTCTCTTGCCAGGTTGAATTAAGGGAACTCTGCTCCTGCAGGGGGCCTGGGGCCTGTGCTTACTTCTGTCCTGCTCCTTGAGGTGACTCTGCTCCTTGAGGTTGTCTCTGTAGTCCCTAGCCAGCCCCCAGCCAGCCCCCAGCCAGCTGCTGGCCCACAGTGCCAGCTCAATAAATGACTTTTTGTAAGACTTTGTATATTATTCTTGTTCCGTGGGGGAATTTTAGCTGCAGGCAAAAACGGCATCTTGTGCAAGAACAAAACTTTCGATTTCTTTTTTCCCAGCTGGGAAAATGTGTTGCAGTCAGGCAAGCTCTTTGGAGAAGGAAAGAGCAAGATAACTTGCTTAGTTCAGGGAGGGTGGGCTAGTGGGCAGGAACGGCGGGCAAAGCAGAGGTGCTTGGCTAGTTCTAGGATAATGGAACTGCATGTGGGAGCTGGACAGGGGGAGGCTGGAATGCCAGGGGGTGGGAGGCACACAGGAATGGGGTAACCAGAACCAACAGCCATCCCCAGAAAGGCAGTGTGACGTGGGCACAAAGGACTAAGCTCTGGAGCCTTGGCTTCAAGTCTGAACTCTCGCTAATGAGCTATGTGAATTTGGGTAAGTTATGTCTCAGAGTCTCAGTTTCTTTCATCTGTAAAATACAGACAATAGTGCCTACCTGACAGGAGTTATGTTTTAGGGATTAAAGAGAACAGCCCAGTTTGGTACCTGGTATATGATAGTTGCTCAGTAAACACACATTCCTTTCTTTAGTGCCTGAGGAGTTCATATAGAACCATAGGTTCCAGGCTAAATCCAGCCCAGTCACCTGCTTTTCTAAGTAAACTTTCATTGGCACATAGTCAGGCTCACTCATTAACATTATCTATGGTTGCTTTCATGCTACAAGTGCAAAGATGAGTAGTTGTGACAGAGATCATATGGCCAGGAATGCCTTATTCTAAAACTTATTTATTATTTATTTAAAATTCAAATTTAACTGAGTGTCTTGTATTTTTATTTGTCCCACGTGGCAGCCATAACGCCTCTTAGCTTAAAGGGTTAAGGTGGGACTGAGCTCCAGGAGTGGCACGTGATCCAGGAATGGGCAGGTGACCCAATCTTGGCTGATCATTGCATTCTATCGCTCTGAGCCACAGAAATTTGTTCAGAGATGGGACCAAAGACAGGCGAATGAGCTTCAGTTCTGGAAATCTGGCTATCACCTTTGGAGAAGAGATTCCTTCCTTTACCCTGGGGACTCTTTTATCTCCCCTGCTACACCTGTCATCTTTGCAGTTGTGTCCCTGGGCATGGGGCTTGGGAATGAAGAGGCTATGCACAATGGCAATGCTCCAAGGTCTTCTCCCATATCTAGATCTCCAAAAGGGAATGCTCACTGCCATCCCAGTAGTTATTTTGTCAGGATTGGTCTTGATGAGCACATAATAGTGCTACTATTTGAGTTAGTGCAGAACTGGGGATGGGCTCAATCAGCATTTCATTACCTATGATAATGTATTAGGACTTAAGTCCAGGGGCATATAGGGAAACCACACCACACACCCAACTATGCAGGAGAAAGGATCACTGGCAAAAACTATAAAAATATTCCTGACCTTAAAAGTGAGGCTTTCTGGAGGACATGGCTCTCCTCGTGGGCTCAGAGTATCTTCTTTCTCTTTGCGGCAGGAATTGGAGAGGTTAGGAATTTTGGCTCTGAGCAAGTTACTTCATCTGTCTGTGTGCCTCAGTTTTCGTATCTGTAGAATGGGGTAATGAACATACCTCATAGGGTTCTTATGAGGATTAATGAGCCAACGTGGATAAAGTGTTTGTAACAGGGCCTGGCACACAGTGAGTACATTAGCCACTTTTATCATTGTTTTCCTTATCTGGGTGGGACCATGGAGAAGCTGCCAGCCCCTCAGCCTCCTTGAGAGCCTCTCCTGGGCTTGTTGTGTCATTGACAATATTTGCAGCACTCAAGCCCTTGTGTGTGAGGACCAGGGGGCATGTCAGCTCTGCTGGGCTCTGACCTTTGCATCCAGCTGACCTTTGTCCACCGAGGCACTTTTATGAGTAGCTTTTTGCAGTGCACTGTCGGGCAGAGGACTTGTTTTCTAGGCCTACTGACAGGAGCCTTAAGTTCTCATCTCCTGAGCTGCTGTGAAGTTTGAAAAGGTTAGAGTAGGGAGGTGGCAGATGAGGCACGTATCATGGAAAAATGTGAGCTCCAGAGCTGGACCATGGTGGTCTGACTGCAGTCTTCCCCTCTCAGTATCCATGCTGGAGTAGTAATTGCTCCATGGGAGTGGTTACACCGAGTGTCTGCAGCACTCCTTTTTCTCGGGGACCACTCTGCTCCACCCTTGTGGTTCTGGGAGGGACTGTCAATCATGACACTCATTCCCCTGGAAGAGGGCCATGTGATCCAAGATGGCCAATAATAGAGCCCTAATCTCCTGGAGATGTAATTTTAGAAAGGACCATTTGGCCCAAACCAGGCCATTCGGATTCTTCTCTGAGATTAGCCTATGGATTTTGGGAGGGGGATGCTCTTGCTCTACCAGTCTTGCTTGGCCAGGACGAAGTAAGCTGTCAGTGGATAGGGCCTTAAAAACAGAAGCAAAAGAAGCTAATAGATGGGTAAAGTCAGAGTTCTGATGATAGATATACTTTCAGCCCCTGGGTACAGCCATGCCTGAAGCCAGAAACCCCTTTGAACTCTGCAATTCTGGGGGCCCTTTTTCGCTTAGACTATTTTGGGCTAGGTTTCTGTAACTTGAAACTGAATGAGCCCTAAAACTGTGAGATTTATTAAGCACTTGCTTTGTGCCAGACACTGAGCCTCATCTTTTGGAGGCTCCATTTGCCGGTATGTAAAATGGGTGTAATATTATAAGAAAAGGGTTGTTGTGAGGCTAACGTGAAGTAAAGCGTACAAAGTGCCTGGCACATGGTAAGTCCTTGCTACATGTTTGATACTTTTCTTAGACTGGGAACCCTGTGGTAGATATCTTTGTAGGTACTTTTTGGAGCAATTGCCTCACTACTTTCCAAAGGGGAGTTGCAGAATCAAAGGGTAACCACACATAGCAGCTAACTGCTCTCCAGAAACATGCCAGTTGTATTAGTTATCTGTTGCTGTGCAACAAGTCACCACAAATGTAGTGTCCTTAAAAGAACACACATCTATTTTTTTCACCATTTCTGTAGGTCAGGAAAATGGGCATGGCTTGGTGGGACCTTGCTTCGCTGTCTTTCATAGGCTGCAGTGCTTTGTCAGCTGAGGCTAGGGTGCCATTTGAAAGCTCGACTGGGGAAGGATCAGATTCCAAGCTCACTTATGTTGTTAGCAGAATTTAGTTTTTCCTGGGCTGTTTACTGAGGGCCTCACTTCCTCACTGATCCTGGCTAGAGGGCCATGTACAGTTTCTGACCACATTGGCCTTTCCAGCATGAAGTATATAAGCCAAGAAGGCAAATAGAGAAAGTCTGCCAGCAGGATGGAAATTACAACCTCATGTAATGTAATCACAGAAATGACATCCTATCACCTTTGCTGTGCTCTGTTGGTCAGAAGTGAGTCATGCATGGGTCTCGTCCACACTCACAAGAAGGGGATTACACAAGGGTGTGATTAACAGGAGATGGGATCATTGAGGACCACCACTTAATAACCTTTGTATTAAGGATATCCTGCCTAAGAAATCTTGTCTAACCCAATGCCACAAGGATTTCCTCTTACATTCACCTTTAGTTTTATAGCTTTAATTTTAACATGTAGGTCTGTGATCCATTTAGAGTTAATTTTTATATGTGGTCCAAGGTAAGGATTGAAGTTTATTTTTATTTTTGCATATGATGTTCAATTGTGTGATATAATTATAGTTGAAAACTCTACATGAAATATGTTTACAATTCTAATAACAATATTTTATGTATTGTGAGTGCTCACTATGTGTAAGGCTCTAAGTGTTTTACCTACATAATTTTATTTGCTTTTCCTAACGACTGGATGAAGGAGGAACTAGTTTAAGTCTTCCTAGTGCTATGCATCCGATAAGTTGGAACCCACCCTTGACTGACATGTAGTGACCCATGAGATATTTTGTTAAGTTAGCAGAGCAAGATGTATAGTATACTGCCATTTGTGTAAAAATGAATGCATTCACAGACTCACACACATGTACAAAACCGTATTTGCCCGCACAAAGTATCTTTGGAAAGATAAAGAAACTGCTAGGTGTGGTTGCCTCTGGGGAAGGGAACCTGGTGACTGGGATCAGGAGAGGAAGGGAGGCTTTTCACAGTATGGCATTTGTACCTTCTGAATTTTAAAACTTGTGTATTTCACATCTTGTGTCTATGTCATCTACATAAGGAATATATAACGTTAGAGAAAAAAATGAAAGAAATCCTGGTGGTCTGCCCTCAAAGCCTGCGCTCTTACCCACCATCCTGGCTCTATTTATTCTTTTATTGCTCTACTTCTCTATGCCTCCACATTCCCATCTGTTAACTGGGGATGGAAGCAGCACCTGCCTCATCGAATTGCTGTGAGGACCGAGACAATGCAGGCGAACACTCAGAACAGGGCCCTGCAGCAAGAAAGCTTAACAAACACTACTATCTTCATTTATACGCAGAAAAATGATTAGAAAGAAGTGCACCTTTATTCTATTCTATTCTATTCTATTCTATTCTATTCTATTCTATTCTATTCTATTCTATTCTATTCTATTCTATTCTATTCTATTCATTATATTTTACTTTATTATATCAATACATGTTAGGAGAGGTTTCCCTGGCTATGGGATAACAGGCAACTTAATTTTCTTCCTTTTTTTTCAAGGTTAAAAAAAAAGTTTATGTACTATTTTTATACTAAACATTTCAGCTCCTTCCCAGCCCAGACCATCCCAGGAGTCTCTGGGTTGCACGTTCTCTGGGAGCTTCTGTTCAGACTGTAGGTAATGGCTGAGGTTGGATAAGGCCAGGCTTGTCTGGTCTGTGTCTAGACGCCTTATTTCCCTTGGCTCTTGCAGAAACGAAGTTTCTTAACACTGGAAAAATGTTTCTAAACTAACCCAGAGCCAGGGAGCACGGAAGGAGTTAGGGAGGGTGATTAGTACGCTTACAACATGGCTAGGCAGCAATTATGCCCACTTTTCAGAAGGGAGGCAGATGCTCCTAGAGGTTTCAGACAGGCAAATGAGTCGGGGTGTGGAGATAATTGGCTGAATTGTTGAAGCTTCCAGTTAAGCTACTATTTTTGTCTCTATGATCTGGAACTACAGGGGAAGCTGGCCTGGTGTGTTTTGGGGGCATCACTTATCCAGCTTGTGTCCCCCACATTGCATGAGTAGATGTCGCCCTGGGGAGGAGCAGTGGAAAGTGCAGCCAAGTGTCCTGCAGTTTATGCTCCAATTGCAAATGCAATTTGATTTGGGGTCCCCACTTTTGGGAAGCCTTCTACTGCTGGCCTGCTCTAGACGTCTTCTTACCCTTTTTTGTAGCAGAGTGGAGACCAGGCCCAGGCTCAAATCCCAGCTCCTTTTGTGACTTTGGATAAGTTACTTTACTTTTCTAAGCCTCGGTTTCCTCATCTTTAGCATGGGGGTGATAGGATTTGTGCTGGGCAGAATCATGGGTGGACCCCCAAAGATGTCTACATCTACTCCCCAAAATGTGTGACTATGACTTCTCATGGCAAAGAGGACTTTGCAGAAGTGATTAAGGATCATGAGATGGGGAGATTTAGGGTTAGAGAGATGGTATAGGACAGAAGTAGAGGTCAGAGGGGAGAGAAGGTGCTACACTGACGACTTTGAAGAGGGAGGAAGGGGCCACAGCGGCCTTTGGAAGCTGGAAAAGGCCAGGAAACGATCGTCTCCTGGAGCCTCCAGAATGAACGCAGCCCTGCCCACACCTTGGTTTAGCCCAGGGAAACTGACTTCACACTTCTGACCTCCAGAACTAGAAGAGAATAAATGCGTGTTGTTTTAAGTCACTCAATTTGTGATAATTTGGCACAGTGGCCACAGGAAACTCACAGGGTTGCTGGTAGATGACATCCACAAGGCCGTGAGGGAAGGGACTGGGGTGGGGGCCAGAGCTAGGGGCTACCTGGATGTGCTGGTGTGGGAAGGGCTTTTAAGTCAGCGCTCTGCAAATGATCGTTTTCATCAGCTACTGTGATGTCAGCCTACTTCCACGACTGCATTATTTTGCTTGTTTGTATTTCTTTCATTTTCTGTGTCCCCAGGACACTGTGAACTCCTCCGAGGAGGAAGGGGACCTTGTCCTGTTCCTACTGTATCCTTAGTGTCTGGTGCACAGTAGCTGCTCAGTAAATTGGATCTAGTCGTGTTGAGCAGAGACTCCCCTCTTCTTGTCTTTGGAGCCGGCTGGGGAAGGGGATGGCAGTGTCCCCAGCACCGGGCCGTTTCACGAGAACATGGCCTCAGAGAACTGGCTGGCTCTGGACCCCCCCCTTGGGGAGTTCAGAATCTCAATCAGTGAATTCCCAGCAGGGCCTTTGCCTGTTCCAGCCTCGGAGGGCTGTGGGGAGCTGGCTGGAGGCTGGCGCTGGGCACTGATGTGCCTATTCTGCCATTAGCAATCTGGAGAGATGCTGTCTTCGTGGGAGCTGCAAAGGCTTTCAGCGGGGCGGGGCTGGCGGGAGCGGTGGTGACCGGGTCAGGCAGGCTGCTGTCTGCAGCCCGGGGCAGACGTCAGGCCTAACCCGGAGCTGGGAGCTGGGCCTGGGTTTGAATGCCAAGCCTGGGCCTTATTGGCCGTGTGACCTTGCTGAGTCAAACTCTGAGCTGTCATGTTTTGTAAAACAGGAACTGATGTTTGCTGGCTGTTTCTATGGGCTACCAGGTCATGTCCTGACCATCCCAAGGTCAGGATCATCTTAGACCTTCTCTACAGGTGGAGAAGCTGAGGTTCAGTGAGGCTCTGGGCTTGGCCTGAGGTCCCAGGCTAGGAATGGCTGCAGGTGAAGATTGAACCTGGGTCGCCTGCCTCCAGAGCCCATGAACTGATCATAGACCCCAGAGCCTCTCTAATGACACCACCTCCCAGGATTGCTGTGCTGATGAAGAGAGATGACGGAGACCAGGGGGCCTGGCCCAGAGCAGGTGTCTGCTTAAGCGAGCCGCGCTACTGGGATGACCACTGTCCCTGTCACCCCCACCATCATCCCGTCACCATTTTCGGGATTCTTTCCTGAGCACTTCCCTTCCTGCTTCTGAGACAGACTTTTATGAATTTGCATACAGAAGTTTGCATACGTATCAATTCAATGGTTTTTAGTTTATCTACAGAGCTGTGCAGCCGTCATTCCAATCTAATTTTAGAGCATTGGTTTCACCCCCAAACAACCTTGTGCCCGTTTACAGTCATTTCTCTCACCCCCTTTTATGTGTCAACTTAATTTTATGTGTGAACTTGACTGGTCAGGGGGTGCCAGGTAAAACATTATTTCTGGGTGTGTCTGTGAGGGTGTTCCCAGATGAGACTAGCATTTGTGAAGAGGGGGGACTTAACACCCCCCCCCAACAACAACAAAGGGACACAAGGAAATGTAAAGGTGATGAATGTGTTTATTTCCTTGATTATGGTGATGGTAACACATGTGTATACATACCTCCAAACCCCCAAAATTGTATACATTAATTTTGTGCAGCATTTTTTGGGGTCTATCAACTGTACCAATTATAAGGCTTGAGGAAAAATGCATATTTTTCTCATAGAATTGATATGAAGATTCAAAAAGGAAACACAGCTGATGTGTCTGCCACATTATAACAGTTCAGCAGGTAAGCTGTCCCTGGAATAGATTCCTAGAAGAGGACTTTTACTGGCCCCTTTTAGAGATGAGCAGACTGAGGCTCAGAATGTGGAAGCAGGCAGTTCTGGACCTTTCGACAGGCTAGTGATGCTGGAACCCAGGTGTGCTGGCTCTGGTCCTAGCTCTTTCCCTTTCCCATTCCTCCTGGAAGCAGATTCTCTCTGGCCGGAGGATTTTTATTCCACTTTTGGAAGAGGTTCCCTGAAATGGAGAGAAAGAAGCCTAGCCTTCATCTCTTGGTATTGTGCCAGGAGTGTAATGGGAAAATTAAACCAGTGGTCTACTGATCTTTTCTCATTTTAAGATAATTACGTCGTACAGGATATGAAGAGTGACAGCCCCTCTAGATGTCTCTAATGTACAGACGGAAGCTTTGAACATAAATGGTTATGCACGGGGCAGGTCTGCAGAGCCCAACTGGCCAGGAGAACACCATGACCTCATGAGACTTAATAAACAGAGAGCATTTCTCTCTAGTGCAGCAGTCTTAATAACCATACAGATATCCTGGCTATATGTCCAAAGCCTGGACTTGGTTCCTTATAAGTTTACTGAACAAAATAAGCTCTGTGCTTATAAAAAGAGGCTTCGGGGCAGGATTCATTTATTAAATCAACAAATCTTCATTGCACATCTCCTGTGTATCATGCACTAACCTAAAAGCCAATGATGTACATAGGATAGGACCAGCATTATCTCTGTCTGCGTCAGTTCACAGCACATTCAGTTGCAACACAAACAACCCAAAGATGGAGGCTTAGACAGAAAGGGGTTCATTTTTACCTTCTAGTGAGAATTCTGGAGGTAGGCAGTCCAAGGACTGGGAGCTATTCAATCACACTGTCAGAGACTCAGACTCTGTATCTTTCTGTTTTTGTCACTCACAAGGAGGTTTATTCTCATGGTTGCAACATGGCTGCTGGACTTCCAGATATCACACCTGTATTCCAAGTGGACCCAGAGCCTTCTTCTCCAGAGGCCTTGTTTTTTTTCTTGGGAGGGCCCTTCCCAACAGAATCTGCTTACTACCTCATTGGTCAGAATTATGCCAAGTGGTCACCACTGGCAGGAAGGTGTCTAGAAATGTGAAGGGGGAGGTGACTTAAAATGGTGTTGAGTGAGCCATCCTATAGTATCTACCATACCGCCTGAGTGTGCACAGGGGCAGACAGACAGGCAGCAAATAACTTCATCATTCAATAATCGTTAATTACCATTGAGAGTCTCAGTGCTAAAGCAGCCTATGTTTTAGGCTGGGTTTCTTTTGAAGTAGACCCTGAGGTAAGGATTTGAGGAAAAGCAATTTTATTTGGGAGTGAAACTAGAATACGCTGGAACAGAAGTGGGGACTTGAGATGGACAAGGGAAAGAAACCAATATGACATGTGCCATTGAGCACATCGCTGCAGTGGGCAGCTGGGGCTCAGTCCCACTGGGGACCCCTGGGGGACAGAGGGGAACACATCTCAGAGCTTCCACTCCCCCAAGGGATGTCTTAGCTGGGGCTATTTGTTCTCCACGTCCATTCACCCTTGGCTGTTCCTGGGTGCCTTATTTATCCAATAACTCCAGCCTTCCTGCTTGGGGTGAGTCACAGGTATGTTTAGAAGGATGCTGTAGGCATGAGTTGAAAAGTTAAGTGTCTGAGAGGTTATGGCAGGACTTTATCCACACCCGAATCAGCATATCGTAAGGCCTTTAACCTAAGTTGGGGTGTTAACTAAGCCCTTTTCAAAAAGTAATTTTAAAGTTGAGACACCCCCCCCCCAAAAAAAGTGGGGATAAGAGTGTTCCAGTTAAAGGGAACAGCATGTGTGAGGGCTCAGAGGCAGGAAAGAACTTCACCCATTCAAAACCTGGGTCTGTGATGCAAGTGAGGCAAGCAGGGCCTTGGGGCTGCAGGATTGCATAAATCCAGATCTCTCTGATTTAAAAATGTTGTTTTTTACATGATACCGTATGCTTCATATTGAAAGGTAACATCTCTCCCGATATCTTTTTTTTTTTCTTCCTGATATCTTGACATCCCCCTCCATTCTTCCCTCCTTTTATTTTTTTTAAACATTTCCTCTTTACATTTTCCAAGTGCACTCCCCACCCTTCACTTCTGAAAACCAACTGAAGCTATTATTTTATTTATTTAATTAATTAATTTAAAAATATTTTTAATTGAATTTATTAGGGTGACATTGGTTAATAAAATTATACAGGTGTCAGGTATACGATTCTCCAAGACATCATCTGTATATTGTATTGTATGTTTAGCACCCCAAGCCAAGCCTCCTTCCATCACCATTTATCCCCATAGTTTGGTAACATTGGTAGGACTCTGCAGAGGCCACAAAAGTACTTTCACACCCATCATCTCCTCCCATTCTCAGACTGCCCTTCTGGGATTAGTAGGCATGAGCACCCCACTTTACAGCTGAGGGAACTGAGTCAGAGAAGGGATGCAACTTTTCTGGGCTCACACAGCCTGTAAGATGCTGATTTCGGACTCAAAAGCAGCCTGCACAACCCCTGTTGAACGGTGTTCTCCACGACACTAGTAGCCAGCAGGATGCCTGGCGTGGCCTCCGTCTTACATGCTGTGGCTCGTGTGGATTCTGCCCCGGGAGCCTTCAGGTTTTATCCTGTTTTTCAGTTGACTGGCTGAGCAACGATATCATCTGATGTTTGATGTGCTCCACCCCTCCCCAGATTCACTGAAAAACATTACTTTCTGTTCTTTTTAGGGTGACTGAGAATGATTCAGGTAGATTATATTAATATCTTCATAAAAATGGAATGATGAAAACCGACAAGGTTATCTATGCAAAGGGTGCCTGGGAGAAGATCTCCTTATGTAGATGAGGAAAGTGGGACCCAGGGAAGGCACCCATACCTGCTGGATGTAAGGGCATCTGTCATTTTTGTTTGCCACTGTCCCTGCTCCTCATTCTGGTAATGACACCTTGGTTTTCCTTTGAAGAACCAGCTAGATTTTCCAGATGAAATACAGGGCACACAGTTAAATTTGAACTTCAGATTCAACAACAACAACAATAACAAACCAAGTGAAAATTTTTTAGTATAAATATATCCCAAATATTGCATAGAATATACTTGCACTAAAAACTTATTCATTGTTTATCTAAAATTCAAATTTAACTGGGTGTCTTGTATTTCTATTTGTCGCACCTGGCAGCCATAATGCCTCTTAGCTTAAAGGGTTGAGGTGAGACTGAGCTCCAGGAGTGTGCAGGTGACCCAATCTTAGCTGATTATTGCCTATCCCTCTGAGCCACAGAGATTTGTTCAGAGATGGGACTATGGCCAAAGACAGGCGAATGAGCTTCAGTTCTGGAAATCTGGCTAACACCATTGAAGAAGAGATTCCCTCCTTTTGTTGGGGTTGCTGAGCTATGAAAGGTAGGCCCTGGGAATCTGCTTGAAGAATGAAGCCAAGAGAAAAAAGCAACTGAGAGATAGAGAGAGAGGGAAAGAGGGAGGGAGAGAGAGAAGAGAGAGAAGAGAGAAAAGAGATGAACCCTTAAAGACCTAACTGAGAGTCCTGGGACAGCCTCACTGAATTTTATCTTCATCTAAGCCCCCCAATGTTGATGGAACAGTTGGGGACTGTTTTGACGATGGTGCAATTAAAGATAACAGCCATAGTGTGAAGGAGTTGAAAGCAAAGCCATCAGCAGCGATGGTTATGGGAAAGATCCACCTTAGGGTGGCGCTTGAAGGGGTGATGGAGTAGAATGTTATGCAGATTCAAGGGGGGATGTGTTCTTGTTGGTGAGAGCTCTGTTCAGGGTGCTGCTGCTGCTGCTAATGAAGCTGAGGATGTGATGAAGATTAAGATGGTGTTGGTAAGAGAGAAGAGAGTAACTAGGAAAAGAGTAACTCTCAACCCCAGTCTGACACCAAGTCCTATCAATTCTACCCCTCCCCCCCGCCCCAATTAAATAATCTATTCACTTCACTCCCTGTCCACTGCTGGTACCACCCTGGACCAAACCATTAGCATCCCTTGCTGCTTCTGCAATGTCTTCCTAAATGGCCTCCTTGCTTCCCCTCTGGTCTCCCTACAGTCTATGACAGTGTGAATACTGAGATTTTTTGTTTTTATGTATGTCTTTATTGATTTCAGAGAGAGGAAGGGAGAGGGAGATAGAGATAGAAACATCAATGATGAGAGAGTCATTGACTGGCTGCCTCCTGCAGGTACCCTATTAGAGATCGAGCCTGCAACCCGGGCATGTGCCCTGACCAGGAATCGAACCGCGATCTCCTGCATCCTAGGCTGATGCTCAACAGCTGAGCCACTCCCGGCCGGGCCGGATACTGAGATTTTAAAAATGCAAATTAGAGCATTTCACTTCTCTGCTCAAAACCATTCACGTGTCCTAGACTAGGATCCAAACTCTTGGTTATGACCTCAAGACCTGCATGACATGGTCTCTACCTGTACCCCATTCCCCATAATCTCAATTCTCTCTACTGGCTCTTCTATCACCAGGTTCTATTCTGATTACTCTTCTTTCAGTTATTCTGGAGTGTACCAAGCCCTTCACATAAGCTCTCCCCTAGGCATGAAATGCCTTTACATCCTGCCTGCCTCAGCATCAAGGTCGCTTTCTGGATTCTGAATCTAAATGAGACCTCCTTTCTGTTACTTTCTGCCAGAGCTCTCTGTTCTAAGCATATTAAGAACACAATGACTTTCTCTCTAATTCATCAACTTTTGGGTCTTGGCACAATGCTTTCTTAAGAATGTGTGTGCTGCAGGAGTGCCAAGATTTTGATCTCTGGGTCATAAGGGCACCCTCCAAGGACCTTTGGTGGCTATAGCCCTTGGGGCTGGTCATTTCCAGCATCTAAAAGCCTCTTCCAGTTACTTCTGTGTACCATACAAATATGATTATTTTCTCTGTGTGCCTTGCTTTGAAAAGAGTGGAAGGCCTACACTATATACTCTTTAAGGGCAGGGGCTGTGTTTGGGTTGTTCACCCCTATGTTTTTACCATACACTATAGTGTCTGGTACACAGTGGACACTCAAGAAGTATTTCTTGAAAAAATAAAGGATTTTATGGTGGTAAAGAAGATGATGGAATTGATACGGGTGATGGTGGTAATGGCGGTGGTGATGATGGTGATGATGATGATGATGGTGATGATGATGATGGTGGTGGTAATGATGATGGTGGTGGTGGTGGTGATGGAGGTGCTGGTGATGGTGGTGATGGTGGTGGAGGTGATGGTGGTGGTGTGATGGTGATGGTGATAGTGGTGATGGTGGTGATGGTGGTGGTGTGATGGTGATGGTGGTGGTGATGGTGGTGGTGATGGTGGTGGTGATGGTGGTGGTGGTGATGGTGGTGGTGATGGTGGTGGTGATGGTGGTGGTGATGGTGGTGGTGGTGATGGTGGTGGTGGTGGTGGTGGTGGTGATGGTGGTGGTGGTGATGGTGGTGGTGATTGTGGTGATGGTGGTGGTGATGGTGGTGGTGATGGTGGTGGTGGTGATGGTGGTGGTGGTGACGGTGGTGGTGGTGATGGTGGTGGTGGTGACGGTGGTGGTGGTGGTGGTGGTGGTGACGGTGGTGGTGGTGATGGTGGTGGTGGTGGTGGTGATGGTGGTGGTGGTGGTGGTGGTGATGGTGATGGTGGTGGTGGTGATGGTGGTGGTGGTGGTGGTGGTGATGGTGGTGGTGGTAGTGGTGATGGTGGTGATGGTGGTGGTAGTGGTGGTAGTGGTGATGGTGGTGGTGGTGATGATAGTGGTGGTGATGGTGGTGGTGGTGATGGTGATGGTGGTGGTGGTGGTGGTGATGGTGGTGGTGATGGTGGTGGTGGTGATGGTGATGGTGGTGGTGGTGGTGATGGTGGTGATGGTGGTGGTGATGGTGATGGTGGTGGTGTGATGATGGTGGTGGTGATGGTGATGGTGGTGGTAGTGATGGTGGTGGTGGTGATGGTGGCGATGGTGGTGGTGGTGGTGGTGGCGGCGGTGATGGTGGCGGTGGTGATGGTGATGGTGGTGGTGGTGGTGGTGGTGATGGTGGTGGTGGTGGTGGTGGTGGCGGTGATGGTGGTGGTGGTGATGGTGGTGGTGATGGTGGTGGTGATGGTGATGGTGGTGGTGGTGAAGAAAGACTTTGATGGTAGAAACAATAGACAAAGAGGACCTGGCCTAGACCAGTGCTTTAAAGAACTCCTAGTAAAAACGCGTCTGCCTTTTTCCTCTCTATCCAGCTTTGAAAAATCAACTGAAAGTAGATTTTGGAGGAAGGGACATTGGAGCTGGACTTGGAGGGGCTATTGAAGATTGTCCGCAAGCCCGGGGACTGTCAGGCCCACAGCGACCCTTCTCCTTACTCCCCCAGTTCGTGGGAAGGCCACCCTCCCTCCCCACAGCGCCCAGCGGAGGAGGGGGCGCAGGGCGGGCGGAGCAGCAGCTGCGGGAGGGCGGGTGAGGGAGGACTCCTGACGCACGGGGCGGGAAGTGGGGAGCTGGGGGGGGTGGAGAGCAGGGAGGGCTGGGGTGGAAAGGGAGAGCCGGGCAGAGGGGGCAGCAGCTGGGGGGCGTGGAGGGTGAGGCGGGGTGTCGGAGGGAGAGGGTCTGGGGAGGAGGTGAGGAGCGGGGCGGGAGGGTGCGCCGGGGCTGGGAGTGCGGTCTGGGGGCGCAGGTGAGACTCCGAGGGGCGGAGCCGGGGCCGGCGGGAGGGATCGGGGTCCAGGGCCGGGTTCCGGACCCCAGCTGGGCGGCGCGGGCCATGCGGGTGCCCCTGGCCACGCTGGCGGGGGTGGCGGCGCTGGCCGGGGCGCTCAGCTTCGTGCTCCTGGCGGCCGCCATCGGCACCGACTTCTGGTACATCATCGACACCCAGCGGCTGGAGCGCGGTGGCCCCGGGGCGCAGCGCCGCGAGGAGGGCGCCAACCGCAGCCTTCCCGAGCCTTTGAGCTCGCACTCTGGTCTCTGGCGGACCTGTCGGGGTAAGAGGCCCTCGGGGACCCGGGCCGGGGCCTCCGGCGCCCCCTGGGCAGTGTCCTGCTTGCCGGGGACCTGTTGCTGGGCGCACCCCCTGCTCGAAGCCCCCTAACCTTAACCGCGGAGTCCGGGGGCCCGGGGGGAGGTCGGCACGGAGCGCAGGCTGCCAGCCTCCTTCCGAGAGGTGCCCTCGGGGTGGGGCATCCGCAGCCGGCGTGGGGCACCTGCGGGCCGGGGTCCCAGCTCTAGGCCCCCGCCCACTGCTTACTCTGCCCCCTGCAGTCCAGAGCCCGTGCACGCCGCTGATGAACCCCTTCTGGCAGGAGAACGTGACGGTCAGCGACTCTAGCAAGCAACTTCTCAGTGAGTCCGGGGCGCGGCTGGGGGAGACCCGGGGCTGCCCACCGGCTCTGGAGTTTCTCCCCCAAGGGCAGGAGGCGGGGGAGGGGCCCTGGAGGTGGGGTGGGGTTGGGGGCGGGGGCGGAGCCTCTCTTGCTCCACCTGTGGGACAGGTGAGGTTTAGGATTCATTCGACAGACGTGGACCCCAGACCTTCTGGGCTGCGGGCTGGGTGCTGCTGCTGAATTGAGACCCAGGCCTTGCCTTCCAGGAGCTCCCAGGCGGGCTGGGGAGACAGATGTGGGGATTCGCAGCTACATTTCAGAGGGACAGCGGCAGGAGGGAGGGCAGGCGATCCCAGGGAGACACCTAAACCAGCCTGGGGCCCTGAGTGTTGAAAAGAGAGGAGGTCTTGTCGGCCGGGCATGGCTCAGAGGTTGAGCATCGACCCAGGATCCAGGAGATTCCCATTCCCGGTCAGGGCCCATGCCCAGGTTGCGGGCTGGTCCCCAGTCGGGGGCATGCAGGAGGCAGCCGATCAATGACTCTCATCATTGATGTTTCTCTCTCTCCCTCTCCCTTCTTCTCTCTGAAATCAATAAAGACATGTTAAAAAAAGAAAAGAAAAGAGGAGGTCTTATCCTGTAGACCAGAGGGCACACCCATGTCAGCCTAATTTGTATCCTCACTGTTGAGGATGCCGAAGCGCTCGGCTGTAGCGGGGATGTAATGAATACTGTTGGAGGGTTCGAGGGAGGCAGTTCGCAGGCAGAGAACAACCCCGTCCCCCCAGGGCCCGCTGTGTGTGTCTTGGTCACGGCTGATTTCCCAGGGCTAGCACAGTGCTTGGAACTCAGTGGAGGTGCAAGGACCGAACGCAAGAAAGCACACGGCCGAATGAACCCTTGTGGGAGCAGGGAGATAAATGCAATAGTTCACTTCACCGAGGCTTGTCACGGGCCAGACATGAAGCTAAGTGCTTTTCATCTATGTCTTCATTTAATCCCACAGCCTGCGTTTCCATCTTCATTTTTCCTGTGGGGAACTTGAGGCCCAGAAGAGAGGTGCTGTAGGAAGGATCTGATGAGGACTGAGGACTGAGGTCCATGGGCCTTGAAAACTGTGGGCGGTTTTTGATAGACTCACTGAGGCTTGTCCCTAACATGGCCTCCTAGGGCTGCCAGGGTCCCTCACCAACTCCATGCTCCTCTTTGCTCTCTCCTCTCTAACTGCGAGCTATGCTGGCCTTGGGTCAGTTCCTGGAACATGCTAAGTTTCCTCCTGCCACAGGAACTTTGCACATGCCATTCCCCTCTCCCTGGAGTCTGTATGCTCCTACCTGCCAGCTTGACTTGGTCAAGCTCCTACTCCTAGTACAGGCTGTGTGACTGTGAGCTCCATGAAGGCAGGGACCATGCCTATCTTGCCCCTGCTGAATTCCCAATATTTAGCACAGAGGCTAGCATAGGTAGGCCATGAACCTAGGTTTGCTGAGCAGGTGTGAGAGTGAATGCAAGACTATATTATGTTAGAGGTGGAACTCAGTGTGTATTTGTTGAGTGAGTAAATTAATGAACCAGAACTGTTTCTCTGAAGTCCAGTGGTGTGCTGGGGAATATTTAACACCTGGCTCTCTGGAGGAGGGGGCGAGTCTTGATTTGTAGCATTTGCCTATTTCCATGGTGTAAATATTCCCAGTGTGGTCAGTTTCAAGCTATCAACATGATGTTAAATGGTTCACAAAATTTCTAAAATTGTAACAGTTGGTTCTTGTGAGCTGATACGATCCAGTTCCAGCACAGCACTGCATAAAGTCCCACTGAAGGAGACATCCTCCAGACACCTGGCATGTGTGGTAGGTTGACAAAAGATGGAGATACCAAGGACTCTGTCCTCAGCCCCAAGCTGGACCAGGAGGAACTTTGGGTGTTCTTGGAACATTGTTTCAAGAATAATCGAGAGTTCCTGCCTTTGAAGGGAGGGAGATGGGGGTCAAATCTCAGTTCAGTCCTTTACCAGGACCCTCTGTGAACCTGGGATAGGTGTCTTAACCTCTCTGAGCCTCACTTCCACATCTATCAAAATGAGATGTCAAAACCATGAGGGGATGTGGTCAAGATTCCATGAACTAGCTGGATAAAAAAAACCTAACGTTACCTTGGACCACACATAGTGCCCGGTTGTTGTGGAATGTCTACGTTGCATGAAGAATGATTTGATATAAAAGTGCTAGACATGTAGTAAGTGCTCAGTAAACACAAGTCCTCTTGACCATTCCTTCCAACCTCTTTTAGATGCAGCCACATTTATGGAGTGCTGACCCTTTGCTGGGCTGGGTGCTGGCTTTCAGCCTACTTATCACACCTCTGGGTATACTGGATGGCTAACTACAGTTGGCCCAGGTCTGGCTTTGTTGTGAAACTTGATCCAACAACTCTGCATGCCCCAGGATTTTAAGAAACCCAAAACTCAAATCCGGAGTTTGTTCATCTGTTCACCCCTTGACTTAAGTCTAACCCCCAGCTTCACCGCCAACTAGGTGTGTAACCTGGTCAAGTTTCTGTATCTCTCATGGGAAAATGAGCACAACTGTCATTGCTCTTCTTAATAATATTGCGAGGATGAAACAGGAGAGTGTTTTTAAAGAGCTGTAGGCAGGCCCCTGTAAGTGCTCCTTAAGTGGTATCTGTTATTATTACCATTGCATCCCCATGGAAGAGAGAGCACAGCAAGCTCCTTCAGACCTTGTGTTTGCTGCAGATCACCCCCAGAGAGAGCTTTTCCCAGAATCTTTTCATCTCCAGAATGAATTTTGAATCTTGTCCAAGCTCTTTTATTATGTGAAGACATTTTATTTCTTTAAGGACCTACTGCAGAGGCCATAAAGGACAGAGGCCAGCTGTCAAAGCAGAGTGTTTTCTGAGTCAGCTCCTGGAAAAATCCTAGTGGGGGGGCGTACGGGAAGAACCCTGGGTTTGTCCTTTAGGAAAACCCAAGCATGTGGACCTCTCCGGTGCCCAGTAAAAACCCACTCTGTTTTCCAGATTAGCTCTGGGGATATCGTGGCTTTGGTTCTTGGCTAGGGATTGGAATAATTTTTGGTGGAGGGGGTCATCCAACTCATCACAGTGGAATAAAAGAGCCACCGTCTCTTTGTATCAGCTGGGAGTCTTTTGGTAGCCAGTGATGGAAACCCCAATCCTACTGTGTAAACCTGTTTTGTAGTCCACGTAACTGGAAAGCTCCAGCCTTCTGGCATCCAGAGAACTAAACTCAATTTCTTGTCCTCTCTGGGCTTTACTTTTGTCTGGGTTCTGCTTTCAAATCCTCTCCAGTGTTACCAACCCAAGCAGAAGGACACTTTCTGTTTCCCAATAATTCTGCAAAACCTTCAGGTAGGCTTTTCATTGGAGCAAATGAGACCACATGCCCAGGTCTGACCAATCACTGTGGTGGAGGGGGTGGGATATGCTAATTGCCTGGGTGGAGTCCCGGTGCTACTTGTAACAGGGGATAGGGTGAGCCCTATAGTAGATAAAGGCCCGCCTCTTATCAGCTGTGTGACTTATGACAAGTCATCTGCTTCCATAAACAGGCTGCTTTGAGATGAAATGGGGTCACATAAGTAAAACACCCAGCACGGATGGCACTGCTTACACGAGGAGCTCAATTAATATGTCCCCTCCCTACTCTAAGTCCTGTTGCTTCCCTTAGCCTCAGGCTTCTCATCTGTGAAATGGAGCTAGCTTTCACAACAATCCCACGAGGCAGGTGCTATTGTTATCATCCTCACTTTTCAAACGAGGAAACTGAGGCACAGAGAGGTTAGGTAAGTTACCAAAGTTTGCACAGTCCCTGGTAGATCCAGGATTTGAACCGAGGCAGTTTCTACCTTTTTAGAATGATGCTGCACCAAGTATATTTTGAGTATTGCATGAATGTGCTAAGACCGGAGACCATGTCAGTCCAGAGGAGGAGCTCCCAGCCTGTTTCTGGGTTTGGAGTCCCTCTGTGCTACTCTGTCTCCTCCAGACAGGCAACCAGAGACGAGAAGGAGTAGTTGGTGCAGAGGCATGAGCAGGATGGAGCTTGGTTTGTTCCAGATACAGCCAGAAGGTGGTGTTTCTGGAGGGTGGTACAGACATGCTTCTTAGAAGCACCTTGTGTCCTCTCCATGCCTTACCACACTGTCGTCTCCTAAGAGCCCAGGAGGAAGGTCAGGCTGGTCATCCTACAGATAGCACCCCAGACCTGGAGGGACCAACATCTTGCCCAGCACAGCACACCAGTGGCCGAAGCTGGACCGGAGGCTAGTGGCTGGGCCTGGCTGTGCTCTGAGGAGGCAGGTTGGAAAATGACAAGATTGGTTCCCAGTGTTTCTGGGCTGTTGCAGTCGTGTAGAAAATTAAAACCAGCCTTCCCACGATGCCTGGTGCAAGTCACAGGAGAGGAGGTGGCCGGGACACACACCGAGAAGGGATTGGGGACCTGCTGGTGTTAAGAGGCTACCTGGGCCCAGGAGGGAACTTTTAGTGCAATGTATGCAAAGCTGCAGACAGGGAGGCAGCAGGCGCCTGGGGTCTCAGCTCCTCCAGGCTTCAGGGTGCCCCTCAAAAGTCAAGTACACATTCTAAACTAAAAAAAATTCATATTCAAAGTAATTGCACCTCTTGGGGTTTACGACGTGAGGTTTTTTAGGCGAGGTTTGCCATACCATTGTTGTAACGCTGAAAAACTAGACTCAGCCACAGTGCCCATGCGTGGAGTTACGGCTAAGCATGTAGATGTGGTAAACCCATTCTGTGGAGTACTACGTGTTGTGTAAAAGTAACACACTAACGTGGACAGAACGCCAAGATGTACTGCGGAATGAAAAAGCAGGGTTAGGGCTCTATGGGCGGCATGATTCCCTTTGTTATTTTTCCTCCCGATCCCCAATATTATACCTTTCTATGGGTATAATTGCCATATTCTATGGCAAAATTTTAAGGTGCACCTTTATTTTATATGCCATTAAAGAAGAAAACAACCCTGGCACTTGTAAGTGTGAGATGCTGTGGGTAGTCAAACCCATCTAAGCGTGTGTCTTAGAGAAATAAGTAACTATATGGGAAGGTATGTGAAGAGATGGAAAAAAGACTGGAAGGATGTGCCTCCAGCATTCCTGGAGGATCCCTCTGGGAGGAGAGGAGAAGGGGAATTGGGGTGGCCAAATGGATCTTGTTTGAATTTTTTCTAAGAAGGTTGTTACATATTGCCATCAGGCAAGCCCTAAGAGGATGCCCTGGAGGTTGGATTTCTCCTGAGTGCCATGCAGGTGACGAGTTGTGACCCCTGCCTGTCTCTTAGCTGCAAGAGCCAAGATACTTGTGTTTTCTGGGTATCTCCTGCTTTGGGGTCTTGGCGCATTCTGCCCCCTCTTTTGGAAACACCATCCCTTCTCTCTGTCTAGTTAATGCCTCCTCATCTGTCCTCAGGTCTCAGCTGAGATGTCTCTCTACCCCCAAGCCCTTCCTTACTCCCAGGCCAGGTTAAACACCCCTTGTCTGCCGCCCCACCATCCTTTGCCAGTCTCCTTTCTTGTTCCATCCCAGCTCTGATACTTCGTAGCTGCTTTATCTTGAGCAACTGACACAGGTACCTTGAACCTCAGTTTTCTCACCTGTGAAATGGGAATCAAAAAGCCCTACTGGCAGAGCCTAAAGTACGTGAGGACAGGAAAGAAACAATTATTCAAACATTCAAAGCACACAGCAGCCTGGCAAAGTCAGGAGATAGTCAATCTGTGGTCCAGTTGATAAGTGAGGAAACAGGCTTCTGAGAAGCGATGCCATTTGCTTGGTAAGAGGTGGAGTCAGGTCTTGAACCCGGGTCTCTGCTTGTAGAGTCCCGCTCCTCCCATGTCACCACAGTGCACCTCAGAGCCCATGAAGATAACCGGGATGCAGCCCCAGTCCTCTAGTTCTGGTGACAACAGCCTCAAGTACAAACATTGAGAAACATTTTAAAAATCCTTTCTTACCAGGCCTAATAGGACTGAATGTCTTTGGGCCCATTTTGGAGTCCGAAAATCACATTGAGGTTTGAAAATAAAGACAATGGCATTTACCTCTTTGGGAAATAGTTCCTGAGACTTTCTCCTTCTGCCAGAGCTTCTGATGTTTCTGCAGGAAAGGTACGTGCCTGCTGTCTTCAGGAGCAGACTGTTACTTGGCTAACGCCCGAGGCGCTCCCTGATCTCGGAGCATTGTGGGGGCCTGGTTTTTCCACGGAGCGGTTCTTTGAACAGTGTGACAAGAGAGCAGTCACATACACAGTTCTCCTTGGCCAGAGCATCTTTGCTTCTTTCTGGGTCTGCTTTCTTTTTAGTTGTAACAAAGCACTTTTTTGGTTTTGTTTATTTATTTGTTTTTGCATTGCATATATAAGTGAAATCATTCATCATTTGTCTTTCTCTGTCTGACTTATTTCACTTAGCATAATGCCCTCTAGGTCCATCCATGTTGTTGCAGAAGGCAAGATTTCATTATTTTTTATGGCCGAGTAATATTCCATGGTATATATGTACTACATCTTCTTCACCTATTGGCCTATCAATGGGCGCTTAAGTTGCTTCCATATCTTGACTATTATGAGTAGTTCTGCAATAAACATGGGGGTGCATATATCTTTTCAAAGCAGTATTTTGTATTTCTTTGGATAAATACCCAGAAGTGGAATTGTTGGATCATATGGTGATTCTATTTTTAAAAAATATATATATCTTTATTGATTTCAGAGAGAGGAAGGGAGAGGGAGAGAGAGAGAGAAACATCAGTGATGAGAGAGTCTTCATTGACTGGCTGCCTCCTGCAGGTCCCTGACTGGGGATCGAGCCCACAACCCGGACATGTGCTCTGATTGGGAATCGTAGGGTGATCTCCTGGATCCTAGGTCAATGCTCAACTGCTGAGCCACACCCAGCCGGGCTGGTGGTTCTATTTTTAGTTTTTGAGGAACTTCCACACTTTTCCACAGTGGCCACACCAATCTGCATTCCCACCAACAGGATGCCAGGGTTCCCTTTTTTCCACATTCTCGCCAGCACTTGTCTTTTGTTGATGTTCGGATAGGTGTGAGGTGATATCTCATTGTAGCTTTAATTTGCATTTTTCTGATGATTAGTGACATTGATCGTCTTTTCATAGGCCTATTGGCTATCTGTATGCCCTCTTTGGAGAAGTATCTTTTCAGGCCGTCTGCTCATTTTTTAAAAACTGGATTGTTTGCTTTTTGGAGTTAAATTGTATGAGTTCTTTATGTATTTTGGATATTAACTGTTTATTAGATGTATCATTTGCAAATATCCTCTCTCATTCAGTAGGTTGTCTAGCAACAAAGCATTTTTGAGTCAAAAAGATCTCTTGCATTTGTGTACACACTTGCCCTTGATGAAGCCATGGCCTCCCAACCTTATTATTAACATTAATTTTACAGAGCAATCTTAGCTCTCATCTATCAGTGGTCCGATTGATAAGTGGACCGTAATGGACTGGAAGGTGTCACCCCTCCACCCTCACCAAAGACAGGTCACCCCTGTACCTGGGAATGGGACCTTATTTGTTGTTGTTTTCTCTCCAAGATTTTTTTTTTAAACATATCTTTATTGGCTTCAGAGAGAGGAAAGAAGGGCGAGAGAGAGAGATAGAAACATCAATGATGAGAGAGTCATTGATCAGCTGCCTAGCCTGTAACCCGGGCATGTGCCCTGACCGGGAATCGAACCCCGATCACCTGGATCCTAGGTCGACGCTCAACCACTGAGCCACGCCCGGCCGGGCAGGGACCTTATTGGAAAGAAGTGTCTCTGCAGATGCAATTAAGTTACAGATCTTGAGATGAGATCATCCTGGATTAAACTGCTGGGCTCTAAACCCTATAAGTGTCCTTATAGGAAAAGGAGAATCACGGAGGAGAGAAAAGAAGGCCGTGTGAAGATGGGGGTAGATGTTGGAGTGAGGCTGGCGCAAGCCGAGGAACCTCAGGGATGGTCAGCAGCCGCTGGAAGCTGCAAGGGGCGAGGAAGGGTTCTCCCCTAGAGCTTCGAGAGGGAGCATGGCCCTGCTGATACCTTGATTTTGGACTTGAGGCCTCCAGAGCCCAGAGAAGAAAGCCCTGCTGTGTTATACACCTAGTTTGCAGTCCTTTGTTACGGCAGCCCGAGGAAAGAAAGAATGCAACCACTGTATCCAAAGGGGTGCCCCCTAGTCACTGCCGCCCTGTCTCCCCCCCCCCCAATCATCATGCTTATTTCCTCGGTGACACATCCGAGCCTGTAACTACCTCCTGCTTCCTCTCCTGTCTCTCTCCTGTCCCTGAGGACAGGGGCCTTGCCCCTAGTGGCACCCCAGGCTCTGCGGTAGAGCTCGGCCCTTCTCAGAGGCCCACAGGCATTTGTTTCCGAGTGAGATGTGGTTAGAGATGGGTACATATCCAAAGAGAACAGAACTCTTGTTCCAAGACTGCAGTTCTGAAAAATTAAGAAATAACAAAGACTAAGGTACATGCAAAAAAAAAAAAAAAAAAAGCTAAACCAAATTTATTTCAGCGGGGGATCTTACAACTCTCCCAAGGGGAGCGTGTTCTTACTCGGCTTTTAATTGAATGCGTACATCAAGTCGGCTTGCGGCGTGTCGGGGACCCTGCGTGCGCCCGCCAGGGCTGGAGGGGCTCTGGGAAACCTCATTAATTTCTAAATGAGAAATGATTTCATTTCTCAGCCGCCGTCTGGAGGCAGGGCCTCGCAGGCTCCAGACCTTCAGGACCAGGTTTTCACACCAGCTGTTGTGTTTCCTGGCCCAGGATTTTTCCTTAAGAAAGGAAAGAAGGGAGGGAGGGAAGGAGGAAGGAACGAAGACCACAGGCCTCATGCCCTGAATCACGTTTGCTCCTGCGACAGGCTGGGAGGGAGACCAGTCTTGTTCCCTCAGCTCACCAAGGTGGTTGGCGTTTAGGGGGCTGGAGACAAGGTGATGTGGCCACGGTGGAAGTCACACTGAATCACTGTTTTCATCATCTCGATCGCTGGCAGGGTGATGATTTATTTGGTACTTGCTCCACGGGACAGGACTGGGCTCTTTGCATTTCCCCCTGTTGCCCCATGGTCCTTGGACATATTGTGCTCACAGCCCAGGGGCCCCATAGGATTGCCCGTTTCACACCCGTGGAGGTGGAGCTTCTGGGGGATGAAGGGACATGCCCAAGGCGCCCAGTCGGAGCCTGGATTCAAATGCTCATCGCCCGGCTCTAAAGTCCACATATTTAATCACCTTGAGGCCATCTCATAGGCTTCCTCGGTTTCTTTTGAATTTCTTAGAAACTGCCTCCCAACCCCAGGCCTCCTAGGAAGCCCAGCCTGAGAAGAAGGGTGGACAGGTGGCTGGGGGTGTGTGTGTGTGTTGTTCTCTCATCCTGTTAGGCATTTCCTCTCACTATGCACTGGCCTGGCCCTGCCTACTCTGGCGTAGTCTTCATGCCCAGGGAGGAGGGAAAACAGATATCGGGGTCATTAGTAATGTCTATTAGAACACCCAGTTCATCTCAGCGCAGAGACACCCCCGGCACGTGATGCATGACCTCTGACCGGTGTAACTACTTTTCCTACTTACTTCTGGACAGAATTGGGTGCAGGAGGGGTAGAAAATAAAGAAGGCAAAGTTAAACCCTCAAATATTTAAAGATATATTTTTTTCTTTTTAGTCTCTGTCACTCTCTCCTTCCATCTTTGCCTTTCTCTCCTTCTAGTGCACACAGACAGACAGACAGACACACACACCCCAGAGCTTACTCAGGGAGCACAGTATGTCCTAAGCACACTGGAAGGAAAAAAACCTGCCATCTTTTTACTGCCTTAGAGCCACACTGTCTAGCTCTTAATTAATTAGGTCAACAAATACCTGTTGAACACTCACTGTATCCTAAGAGATCGACTAGAAACTCAGGGATACCGCTGTGCAGAAGGAGATAAGACCTGGCTCGTCAGGGAACTCACAGCCCAACAGGTGAGACGGAGAAGGGACTGAGATGCCTTCAGCAGTAGGAAACAAAGGCAGGCCAGGTGACTGTGGGAGCTGAGGGGACACAGAACAGGGGGGCAGTGGCAGACGTGGGTGCAGGGGAAGAAATGCTGCTTCGCTTGCCCTGAAGGATGAGAGGAAAGGGTTTATTTTCATGCCTATCTTGTTGCCAAAAAAGAGTTAAAGAGGCTCAGTGCTCAGCTCGTGGTCAATGACCGATAAATAGTTGGTAAATGAATGACTGGTGAAAAAAGAACATGGCAACTGTTTCCCTTTCTGCTTTGGCTGCCAGGGAGCTCAGAGCCTAAGTGGTGCCAAGTGTTTAGATCCTGAGACCTTGAAACGCCAGATGGCCGCCGTCCCTTTCCCCACCCCCACCTCGCCACGGTTCTTGACGTTCACCTAATTCATCCCTTTCTACTTTCTGATTTTGTAACGCAAGTTCCGATCATGCCTCCTAACGTAACGTATCTCTCTTTTCCATCACCCCCTGCCGCCCCCGCCGTCCTCCCGTCAGCAGGCTTCCCATTCCACCTCCCCGGGCCGCTCCCAGCTTAGCCTGTGCATCTGCCTCCCCTCCGGCCCGTGACCCCTGGCCCCTGTCCTTCACGCCGCAGGGCTGCTCCCTCACCTGTCAGGTCTTGACTGGCCTGTCACTTCCTCAGTGGAGCTGCTGCTCGAACCCCCTCTCTATTTTATTCACTTCCCTCGCCATGCATTTGTCACCATCTCTCAACCCTGTCACTTATTTGTTCACTACTTGACTCCATGAGAATTAAGGGTGAGGCTTACGCAACACGAGGCCTTGCACAGACGGGCCTCAGTAACAAGCTCTTCTTCTTCTAAGTAGCAGTAGCAATGGCTGTGTTAACCCCCTCTCCCCTAGCATCCGGGTGGAGGCCACAGGGGGTGCTCGGGAACGTTTGTTGACTGACTGAAGGATGTTCATAACCCCTGTCTGCCTCCCCTCCCCCGTCCTCTCCCCAGCCATGCACG
This sequence comes from Miniopterus natalensis, assembly GCF_054644295.1. Lineage (NCBI taxonomy): Eukaryota > Metazoa > Chordata > Mammalia > Chiroptera > Miniopteridae > Miniopterus > Miniopterus natalensis. Next base: position 88,527,655 of record NC_142083.1, read on the forward strand.
GGACCTTCGTGATCCTGCTTCCCTTCAGCCTGATCCTGATGGTGTTTGGGGGGATGACGGGGTTTCTAAGCTTCCTTCTCCGAGCCTCCCTCCTCCTCCTGCTCACGGGGACCCTCTTCCTCTTTGGAGGTAGGTGCCTCCCCCCTGCGGGGCTCAGGCTCCAGGTGGGGCTGTGCAGGGACCCTCAGCAGGGCGGGGGGGCGGGGGGCGGGGTCCCATCGCCTCTGGGGCTCAGTTTCCCCGCCTGTGATATCCCAGCTGGAGGGGATGAGCGGTTTCCAGCCCAGGGTCCCTGCATCTGTGGTCCCAGGAGAGAGGCAGAGGCGTTGGGGCAGGTCCTGAGAATTACTCCCATGATTTCACCAAGGAAGCCACACTGAGAGGGCGTCTGCCACGGGCCGGGGGCTGTCACGGACTCTCGCCCTGGCCGCCCCACTCTCCTGTGCACCTGCCGCTTGGACGGCGACGGCTTTGGTTGATTACAGAACGGCCAATGTGGTTTCTGGCAGCCCAGAGGCTTTGAAGGATGGGCTGAAGCACATGGCCGGCTGTTCTCAGGCCTCCCTACTTCCTGTGGCTTGAAATGGTCCCTCCTTAAAAAACCGACACAGTGATGACAAACACCCTCGGAGTCCATGGAGGGAAAAAGAAAAGCAATGGGCGGAGGTGCAGATATTGTGAGGTCTTGTACTACTCCTTATGGTTATTAATATCGGCATTAATAGTCGCCCGTGACTAAGCCTCGCACCCAGAGCTGCCCTGTGGAACTTTCTGTGACGGCGAAGTTCTCTAACCGCTGTGCTGTGGGGGAGCCACACACCAGGCCACGGAGCCCTTGACATGTGGCAGGTGCCAATGAAAGGCTGAGCTGTCCATTCCAGTTAAGTTTGGACCACCACTGTGGCCAGTGGCTACAGGACCGGCCGGCACAGCTCCAATTACGTATCTCGGAACACCCACCTCATGCTACGAGCTGTTTTGGGTGCTGGGGAATCCAGGGCGAGGCCTCCGGAGCTCACAGCCTGTTGGGGCAGACAGACATTAGTTGTCATTTCACAAATAAATGCAAAATTGCGGTTCTGACCTGGGCCGTGAGGCCACAGGGGCATTTGACCAGAACAGACATGTGAACTGAGATGTGGGGTTAGACAGGAATTAACTGATGGCAGGAGGAAGGGAAGGGAAGGGAAGGGAGGGGAGGGGAGGGGAGGGGAGGGGAGGGGAGGGGAGGGAAGGGAAGGGAAGGGAAGGGAAGGGAAGGGAAGGGAAGGGAAGGGAAGGGAAGGGAAGGGAAGGGAAGGGAAGGGAAGGGAAGGGAAGGGAAGGGGCATCGGGTAGAGGGGCCGGCTGGGGCCCGGGGTGGGAAGGACAGGCTCTGGGAGAGGCAGTGTTGCTGGGCTGGGCGAGGACGGCAGTGCTAGGGGTTGACCTGCTCTCCCCTGTCTCCCCACAGCCCTGGTCACCCTGGCCGGCATCAGCATCTACATTGCGTATTCGGCCGCTGCCTTCCGGGAGGCGCTGTGTCTCCTGGAGGAGAAGGCGCTTCTGGACCAGGTGGACATCCGCTTCGGCTGGTCCCTGGCCCTGGGCTGGGTCAGCTTCGTCGCCGAGGTGCTCACCGGGGCATCCTTCCTGGCAGCGGCCCGCCTGCTCCGCCTGAGACGGAGGCAGGACCAGGCCATCTGAGCCTGGATCCTGGCTGTGGCGGGAGGGAGGCTGGCCTGGGGCCTCACGGACCCATCTCGGTGGGCTGTGGCCTCCTGTTCCACACAGGCCACCAGTGGAGGCCAGGGGACCAGCCCGAGAACCTCTGTGGACTGAGCTCCGGCCTGGCTGTCATCTCAGTGCCTGTGCTGCCCAGAGTGTGTGCTGTGTCCATGCAGCTGTGTGTTGTGTGGGCCGGAGGAGGCTGAGGGAGCGCAGGACCGTAAAGTAACAAAAACAAACCCTTAATCATAAACAGAACATTACAGATTGCAGCCCCTGTGTGCCTGCTCTGGCTTCATTTCATCCTCATGGCTGCCTTGGAATCAGTTCCTCTTTGGTAAGGAAATGGAAGACCAGAGAGGTTAAGTAAGTTGCACAAAGGTGCAAAAAGAGCTAGTGGCCTATTTCTCCTTCCAAAATAGGGTTCAATCCTTTACCACAGCTTTTCTGAGCAGGTTCATGGCCGGATGTGGTTACTGTGTGTCACTCGGACAGGCTAAGTTAACTGGCCGAGGGCACAGGAGAGAAAGGGATAGAACTGGGACTAATATTCAGATCTGCCTGATTCCAAAATGATTTTCTTTCCACTCCTGCCAATGCCTGCAACCGCTCGACTTTCTGTCTGCGTTTGGGTTAGGACACGGCGGCTGCTTCCTTTCTGACTAGCCTGGAAGACCGCAAACCGAGCGGATTGCTCCCAAAGCCCCATAGAGGGAGTGAGCACGGTTGCAAAATCAGTGACTAGGCTGGGGGGAAAAAATGAAAAACTTTTTTTTCACCAAGTGGTCGACAGTGCTAGTGAAAAGGCGGTCTTTTCTGCCACCTGCTGGTCACATGGTGGAACTGCGTCAGAGGCCGGCCTTCATTAGCTAGTCCAAAAACATTTGTTTTCAGCCATCTGGGTGCCTAGCAGTGAGCCGGGCAACACTGCAGGGCAGGGGTTCTCAGCTGGGGCGGCTCCCCGCACCCTCCCACCTGAGACATTTGAACTTTCTAGAGACATTTTTGGTTGTTACAACTGGGGATGGGTGCTACTGCCATCTAGTGGGCGGAGGCCAGGGATGCTGCTCAGCAACCTAGGGTGCACAGGACAGCCCTGGACAGAGAAAGATCCTGCCCCACATGTCAGCAGCGCCTGATGTCCAGGAATCCTGCTAGAGCCGATGCTGAGGAATCCTGCTAGGGGAACTAAAATGATTAATCACAAAAGAAACCGTGTGTACTCAAGGCACGGACAAATAGTGGGAAAGGATTGCACTCATTCAATAAATATTTACCAAACACCTACGATGTGTCCCTGCCCTTACTAACCTACATGGAAGCAAACGACAAACACATGAGCAAACAATAAATATGAGAAATTCAGATAGTAACTGGTGTTATGAAGAACATAAACAGGCTCACGAGATGGAGGGGGGCTGGGAGAGGCACTACTGCCAGAAAGACGGTCAGGAGCGGCCTCTTGGAGGAGGTGGCATTGTTCTGAGACCTGAATGGGGAAGCTGCTAGGTGAAGGAACAGCAGACCAGGCAGGGGACAGTAGGTGCAAAGGTCCTGAGGTGGGTACAGGTTTATGTGCTTGAGGGAAAGGAAGAAGGAGAGTTGAGGGAGAGTGGTGGGAGGTTAATTGAGAGAGGTGAGGAGGAGGGAGAGGAGGCGGGACGGTAGTGCCCATGGTCCATGGTAAAGAGGTGCTGATGACTGAGCAAGGTTTTCAATTTTATTCATCCTATCCTATCCTATCCTATCCTATCCTATCCTATCCTATCCTATCCTATCCTATCCCATCCCATCCCATCCCATCCCATCCCATCCCATCCCACCCTACCCTACCCTACCCTACCCTACCCTACCCTAATTTCATTCCATTGTGATTGTACTTTGAGAGCAATGGGAGCCTCTGCAGGTTTTCACAGCTGGTAAAGAGGTGTTCAGGGGTGAAGACAGTGGTGCTCAACCAGGCGTCATATTAGCATCACCTGGGGACTTAAAAAAATTCTGACCTTTGGGTCTCGACTGAGCCTAATAGAATCAAAACCTCAAATGTGGGTCTGGGCACCTGGCATTGGCCGAAGTCTCCCAAGGTGACTGTTGTTACTCCATTCACTCACTCCTGTATTTATTCATTCAGCAACTACTTGTTGGATGTCTGTGGTGCCTGGTGCTGGTTGGATTTAGCAGTGAATGAAAGTGATGAAAATGCCCTCACAGAGCTGGTGTGTGTGCGTGCGTGCGTGTGTGCGTGTGTGAGAGAGAGAGGGGGAGAGAGAGAATAACCAGCATGGGTGAAAGTTACCTGGGAAGAAGTTTTATGAAGGAGTGAAGAGGGGGAGAAATCGTGTGGGAGCATGAACTGCGCAGTGATGATAATGTCCCATCAGGTCCTCTGCTGAGCAGGATTTGAGAGACTGGTACCTCTTTTTCCTAATTTCACACTGATTAATTGATGCAATAAGCATTTTCCAGGCCTATTGTAGGGCAGGGAAGGGCGTCTCCCTGGAGGCTGGATGATTGGGGCTCAGTGAAGGCCCAGCCTGGTCACCCGAGCTGACTTCGGTGCCTTTTCCTAGGGGGAAAGCTCAGGGTGGAGAAAGGTCCCCAACCTCCTGGAGGAGCCCGGAAGCTTGTGGAGCCGGCACAAGGCCCTGGACTTTGCAGATGAGGAGCCTGAAGCCGCAGAAGGAAAGGGCTTGCTCTGGGGGCCGCTGCAGGCGAGAGAACCTGGGCAAGGAGCTGTTCGCTCTGCCCCCGGAGTCAACGCCTGGATTTAATTTATAGTGAAAACAGGGAGCAGCTCGGCCTTTGCTTAATTTATGAGTGAGGCTCATTTGTTATTTCCCAGCACATGACACCCAGCAGCTGGGGCCTGATGTTAGGCCTCCGCCAACATCGAACATCGGAGGAAAACGGCAATCTGCCTTGTTCCAAAGCAGCCTGCGCCTTTCAAATATTTACAGTTAGGTCTCCTCTGGAGCACATGGGGGGTGGGAGGGGGGAGGGGGGGAGAGAGGGAGAGAGAACGAGAAGCAGAAATGAACTGAAAAAGCAGACATACAGAGAAATGAGGCTAACGCTAGAGGAGACTCAGAGCTGAGAGGGTGGGTGCAGAATGGTGACCCTGGGTGGACCTGGGGCTGCAGACGCTGCCCCAGGGGACAGCTCTGGGCACTGCTTCAGGTGTGGGGAGAGCGGTCCCTCAGGATGGGTCCCTGGGCCCCTGCAGAGATGGGGACTGTCTGAGAACAAACGGCTCCCTGTCGGATGAAGGCAGCCCCGAGACAGCAGCAGGTCCCTCTTCCAGGAGCAGACTGGCCGTGGACACTGCGTGGGCAAGTGGTGGGTCAGTTTCCTTACCTGTAACATGGGGATGAGATCACCTCTCACTTTCCCTCCTGCTTTATCTTCAGAAAAAGATGCTCAGCCCCTGCAACGGCTCCCAGCTCACTCGGAGGGAAAGTCCAAACCTCACGATGACCTGCGAGGCCCTCCGATGCTCTGATGTCCCTGCCTGTCTCCAGGAGGCATCTCCCCTGTGCATGGCCACAAACCATTGTCACCTGCTCTGGTCCTCTGTAGAAGGTCCCTGGGGACACCATTCAGGATGGTCACCTGGCACCCATAGCTTTCTTACCCAGCAGGGCACTCTAGAGTTTCCAAAGCCGGCTCATTGCTGCCATCCTGCAAGGAGGGGCGTCCACCCTGTTCCCACTGACGGACAGCCGGCAGAAGCTCAGTAAGACCAAGGACGCATCCAATGTCACTGGCCAGAACTGAGATCAGACCTTCTTCTGGCTGCCAAGCCGGCCATGTGTTTCCACCTCCCCATCACCATCCTTGGGGTCTGAAGACCCCTCGTGGCACTGATGGTGGACATGGTGCTGAGGCCACTGCATGGGGCATTCCCTCGTGGCCCAGGCATGCAGCCTTTTTTTTAAATGTTTGTATTGCTTTTTAGAGAGAGAAGAAGGGAGAGGGGGAGAGAGATAGAAACATTGATGAGAAAGAACCATCGATCAGCTGCCTCTTGCACTCCCCCTACTGGGGATCGAGCCCACAACCTGGGCATGTGCCCTCACCGGGAATCAAACTGGTGACCTCCTGGTCCCTGGGTTGCCGCTCAACCGCGGAGCACACCAGCCGGCCAGTGCGGGCTTCTGATCAGCAGCACTGCGCCCGCTGCGTGCGGGGACTCCTCTTTCCAGGATGACATGGGAATTCTGTCAGAACACCGGTGTTGGTCCCATATTTATTCCTATCTGCTCAATTAGAAATGCTTAGCGGGATACCCGGGGTCTCAGAGAGGAGTGAGCACGATCACCAATAAAACATCTATGTGCTGGGACAGCCGACTCCCATCTCCTGCCACCTTGCTCATTTGCGGGGCTTGCTCCATCCTGCACCCCCAGTGTTCTTGGGCCTTTGCCTGGCCGGGGGCGGCAGCCTCAGGGAGCCCAGGAGGCGATGACAGCTCACCTGTCATTCTGGAGCCAGGCATTATGTCTCCCCTCACCCGGGAGTGCCCTGACTGCACAGTGGAGCCAGCTAGAGCCACGGGTGTCAGACCTGGATGGGATCTTTTCCACATCTGGTCTTAGCCTTTTACCATCGAGGCCCCTGGAGGTGATGTGTGTGTTCAGGGCACTGCAATTGTCAACCTAAAAAAGGGGGAGGTTTCAGGTGTACACCCCAAAAGGTACGCTGAAGTCATAATTCCAGAACCTGTAAGTGAGCCCTTGTGTGGAAAAGGGCCTTTGCGGATGTGATTCGTTAAATGAAGATGAGGTCCTCCTGGATCAGAGTGGGCCCTAAATCCAGCATCAGTCACGTTATAAGGAGAGCGTGGGGATTAGGGGTAGTGTTGGGGAGTCTTTAAAATATACTTTCTGTCACCCCCTCCAGAGTGACCTGCTTTCTCAACCCTGCGCTCGGTCATCATTTTGTCAACTGGTGGTCGTTGGTGCCAATTCAACGCCAACAGGAATCCCCAGGTTGGGGTGCGATGAGGAAGGAAACTTTATTCAGTGCCAAGGGTTCAATGGTGACACAGCGCCGCTGTGAGGCAGCCCTGGGGCCAGCGAACGAGATGTCCTCAGTGTTCCAGCTCTAGCCGGGGACAGCACAGTCTTCGGCCTTTGGGGGAAAGGGACAGTCTGCGCTCAGAGTCCGTAGGGAGCTGGCCTCTAGGCACAGAAGCCCGTGCTCTGGTCCCTGATTGGTCTGTCCTCATGTAAATGAGGACTCCAAATCCTCGCATTTTGATTGGTACTAAAGTCCTGATTGGTCAGAATAGAAACACTCTGATTGGTTAGAGCTCCGGATGGGGGAAAGCCACAGTCCAGTTGAGACAGCGTTTCAGGAGCTCCTCTGTAAAGCCCTTTATAAGGCCTGGCTCAGTGGCAGAAACAGTGCAGGCAGGGGGTTCAGTGCAGGCTTCTCCCTGAAGTGCAGTTTGTGTGAGAGGATCTTGTGCAGAAATGTTAGGCTGCTGTTGTTTTTTTGTTAGTTTTTCATTTTGAGCCCAGTTAGCTAGCAGGAGCCCCTCTTACTAGGCATCTTCTTTCTTAGGGTCCACAGTTTCCATCTGCAAGATCTCTGGTCCCCAGCAAAGTCCAAAGATTTATTTGAGTCTCTAGCAAGAACGGAGGCTGGAAGGGCCAGATTATGGAAGCCACAGAGAGGAGCATGGGGGCCGTGGGAGGTTTGGTATTTTTGTTTTTTAATTGTAATAAAATTCATAGAGAATAAAATTCAGCATTCAACCAAAGTGCACAATTCAGTGGCATTTAGTGCCCTCATGATGTTGTGCAATCATCAGCACCAGCCAGTTCCAGAACAGTTTCATTTTCCCCAAAAAGACACTTTTGGGAGTTTTACAGAAGAGGTGACACTTTTGCAATCTAGAAGGATCTCCCTGCTTGTTGCTTGGGGATGGACTAGGGGGTTGGTGACACTGCAGTTAGGATAAAGACCGGCAAAGAGGCTGTTACCAGTGTAGCTGAGAGAAGAGGGTGGCCCGGGATGGGGCAGGGGTGGCTGGAAGGCCGGAAGCCCCCCTTGGTGTTTAGGCGGTGCTGGATGTGGTGAGAACGTGACGTGGGAGTGACACAGGTTCCCAGATGGACTATTAGTGTGAGTGGTGTTGTGATTTGCAGAGCTGGAAAACGCTGGAAGGCATGCTGACTGGTGGTGTTGAGGGAGAGGAGTCGATAAGGAGTTCATTCAGGAGAATATTGGGTTTGAGACTCTGGGAGACGTCCAAGCGGACACGGCTGGGAGGCAGTTGGAAATACATTTTAAGACAGAGGGTTGGGTCAACCTTGACTTCTCAGCCTCAGCACTCGTGACATTTGAGGCCAGATAATTCTGTGTCTGGGGGGCCGTCCTCTGCATTGTGGGATGTTTACCAGTATCTCTAGACTCTACCCAGTGGATGCCGATTGCACCCCTTTCCTAGTCATGCCAATCCAATATGAGTCCAGGCAATGCCAGAGGCCCCCGGGGGGGTGGGCAGAGTTGCTCTGGCTGAGAACTACTTGGTCCCATGCACTGGAGAGTCACTTGCATATAGGTGGTAGTAGAAGCTTTTGGGGCGCTTGAGATGCCCAGAGAATCAGTGTGGTGTGAGAAGAGAGGCCCCGCAAGTGTCCAATGGGGCAAATCAGAGGAGACCGCAGGCTTGCTGGGCAGGAGGGACCAGGGCGGAGGAAAGAGGAAACCCCTCCAGAATGGGCAGGTCGGGGTGCCGAAGGCTACACGCACCTTCCCGCATCCAGCTGCCCATGAGCACTTCTACTTTTTCTTTTGGGGGCTGCAGAACACAGGCTGTATGGGTCACTGTGGGCAAAGTGCCTAAGCTCCTGGCCCCTCTACTCCCTCGTCCATACAACAGGGCTGATATCGGTGCCCCCCCCCCCCGTGCTGTGGCGATGCCATGAGTCACTGCGGGCACAGTGGGTAGAGCAGGGCTTCTCGTCTGTACGTGCGAGTCAGTGTCGCTGTTCCTGCTGTTCTGCTCATCTCCAGACCTTGCCCCGCGTCATGGATTAAGCCGACTCCATCACACGTACGCTGAGCAAATACGTCTGGGAGACCCTCTCCGCACCACTCCGGAGGGGACACCAGGGAGCAAAGTGGAAGCTGACCGCACCCTACAGAAAACATGGTTTGGGGTGGGGTGGGGGACACAGATGTGTCAAGTGTCACACACACACTACGAATGGGGACAAGAGCTGTGATGGAGAAGGGCATGGGGCTGTGAGAGGCCAAGACGGAGACGCTGTGGCTGCCCAGCTAGGGTGCAACTTGACCTGTTTGTGGGGTCTGAACACTGAGCAAAGGGAGCGGCTAGAGGATGGAAACTCTCCCAAGCGCATCCCTTATTGCCTTGGAGAAGGGAGTCCTGTGAAACAGCCTTGGGACCTGTTATTCTACTGAAGGAGGTTCGATCCCCACATTTTAGCTTTGGATTGAAATGCCAAGTACCCAAAATGTGGTTGAGAAGGTAGAAACATCAGGGCAGAATTAAAGAGGCGTCCTATACCTCTCAGCCTTTCTGGAGAAAGCCACCTGCTTGTACAGGTCGATGTTAGTGTTGATGGTGGGGGGGCACCTTCCCCACAGCATCTTCCTGCCAGGGCTAATGCCACCCAGTGTGATGGAAAAAACTCCTTAAAGGCCCAGGGATTTGGGCCCTGATCCAGGCTTGACCTCCAGACCCATAGAATCACCTTGACCTCAGGCCATTCCGCTTCTAGACACTTAAAGTTCAAGGGATCCTGCACTGGAGCCCAGACCTCAGGGTTGAGACCAGAGTGAGGAGAGTGAGGCAGCTCTGTGGGAGTTCAGGGTCAGATCCCACCTTTATTTAAAAATGTCGATATTCAGTTCATATGAATATTTGGATCATTAATTTTGATTTTTTTAAAAAAGGATTGCACTGCAATATTATTTATCTGGATGACCGAGTCACTCAGTGTGCCCTGGGGAGCTCCTGCTGGACCCACCCTTTATCTTGGAGGCATTTGGGTTAAAATACCCTTTGTATTTCCATAATACCTTAAGGCTTCCAAAACGAGCTCCCTTCTGAGATCTGTTTTGAGCCTTTGGATGCCCAAGAAAACACCCAGGACAGGGGGTGCTGGTCATCCATACACAGATGAAGAAACTGAGGCACAGAGAAAGGAAAGAATTTGCCCAGGTTCACAAGTCAAGCTACCAAATATCAGAACTAGGAACCAAATCCCAGTTCAGGGGGATTTTTCTGTTCTCTCCCTTGGACACCAACAGGCACAGTGAGACAGATTGATTTAGATGACTTTAATAATATTATTTTTCACAGTAATAGTACATGTTCATTGTGGAAAATTTGAAAAATACATACAAGCAAGAGGAAGACAATAAAAATATCCTGTAGTTCCACCACTCAGGGATAACACTTGTTAATACAATTTTGATGCATTTCTTTATATTCTTCGTATCCAGGGAGCTATTCTTGAGAAAGACACACACACAGCATCTGTGTTCCCCTATCTTTAGGCATGTCTTTAAGTTTCACTAAAACCTCTGCTCATATAAACAAGGCCACCACCAGCCCATGTGGCACCAGCCCATATGGCACCTTTGTATAAATGAGCAAAAGACACCCTCTCCATGTAGGGGCACCTGGCTTAGCAGGTGCATCCAGAAAATGTCCTTTTGCAAACCAGCCCTGCACCAGAGCATGCAGTCCAGTGAGCAGGTGCAGTGTAGATGTCCCCCCACCATGGCTCCTTGCTCACAGAGGTGCCCTTGTGTGGCGCTCACCCTGCCCGAGCATATGTGGTGACACGTGCAAAAGCGTTCTTGAACAATATAGGCATTTTGGAATCTTTTTTTTTTTTTTGAGAAATAGGTATTAATCAAAGATTCATGCATAATTCATGCAAATTATAAAATTATAGTTGGGAAAAGTAGGGCAATAAGCCCAAACACTGTGATTCCAGACTTGTGCTTTAAATCTCTCTTCCAAATGAATTGCCCATTTCTGTCTCCCTGGTATCCAGCAAAGCACCTGGCACAGAAACAATGCTCTGTATTTGTGAAACTGACTTGAAATGCACCGTATGGTGGTTTTCAAATATGTCTGCCCATCCTTTGTCACAACCCCATGAAAAGGTGGAGTCCAAGTCCCCTTCTCTTAAACATGGGCTGGCTTTCGTATTTGCCTCTAACCAATAGGTGCCAACAGAAGTATTGCTGCATGACTTCTGAGGCTAGATTCAAAGAGGTGATATAGCTCTTGTCTGGTTTCCCTCTGCCCCTCTCTCGACATGTGCCCTTGGAACCGAGCCACCATGTTGTGAGGAAGCCCAAGCAGCCACATGGAGAGACTGTGTGTCAGAGTTTCAGCTCCAGCCCCAGCTGAGGTCCCATTGCCAGGCATGTGAGGAGTGAGCTTTCAGATGATTCCAGACCCTAGCTTTCTAGCTGCACCAGCTGAGGCTGAGGGGAGCAGAGACCAGCTGTCTGCACCATGCCTGCTTATGCATGGATTCGTGAGCAAAATAAATGTTGTCATTGTGTTAAGTCACTTAGTTTTGGGGTGGTTTGTTAGGTAGAACTAGATAAATGGAACAGCTAGGCTGTGGAATATTATGTTTATAGCAGATGCTCTCAGTGTCTGCCCATCTTCTCTCGGCCCTCACCATTTCCCCTCCTGTGCTGATAGCTTTCTACTACAAGCATCCATGACCCTCTGCCTGGGATAGTCTTTGGCCTCAGGAGTTTGCTTGACTAATACCTGGGGCAGGCTGGAAGTGCTGGGGAGCCAGGACCCCTGGGAACAGCTCCTGACCCACGATGCATGGAGCTTGTAGGTACTCTGGCTCCCTGGCCTTCAGGTGGGACAACCGTAGGCATGCCTAATGACAGATTCTGTTGGTGGGATGGTGAGTGAGGCAACCCAAAGTGTTCTTGGAGAAAGAAGGAGATAAAACTAGAGCAATAACACTTTCATTTTATTTGCAAAGTACTGTCCTGTTTGTAAACCCCTTTCCCTCCATTCTCTCATCAGATGCTTAGGGCACATCTGTAGAGAAAGAGCAGTCATTCCTCCAGGAGAGGAAAAGAGCCTTGGTAATGGTGAGGCCACTACTTGAATTCCCGCTTCCCGATTCTTTGAACTCTGTGGCCTTTTTCATTTTTCTGAAGGAGTTCTCTGGCCACAGATACCCACAGAAGGGACCAACCATTGTCAGATTTTCCCAGAACTCCAATTTCAAAGTATTATGAAGTGATGCCAATTAAACCACAGATCTTGGCTTGGAAAGTGAGACCGCTGAGCTGGTGCCCCGGGGTCAGCTCAGTGTTTCTTAGGCCAGAGGGTGAAACGGAGGTGGTCAGCTCCCCTTCGCGGCAGCCTGGCCTCTCAGCTCAGCAAAGGGCCGGCAACAAAGGAGATGATGCGAAGCCGCAAGAAAACCTGGCAGGAAACAGGAACCTGGGCCGGATTAGCAAGTGACCAGAACTAAGTCATCAAAGGCCCGGGATGAAAGCAAGGAGATCACTCGGGGAGAGTTTAAACACCAGCAGCTTAAGTGGTAAGAGACCTAAAGTGAGGGATCAAAGGCAACTTCAGACTCACAGCTCAGCCGCCCTGGGAGCAGCTTGAGCGGCTGAATCAAAGGCTGCGGGGGGAGGGGGGCAGGGGGAGGGGAGGGGAAGGGGGAGGGGGGAGGGGAGTGCTGACACTGCAGGGCTTCACCTTCAAGCCGGGAGGCACAGGCCTGGAGGCGGAGAGCTCGGCCCAGATAGGACCATAGATAACAGCCACTGTCTTTTTTCCTTTAACTTTGTATTTTTGAAATAATTAGATTCATACAGAAAATCGCAATAACAGTGCACAGAGTCCTGTGAACCCTGCTTCCGGCCTCGCCTAGCTTCCCCCAGAGGTGACTCCCCTGTAACTGCACTGCACTCTCAATGTCAGGAAATGAACATGGTGCATTCGGGTAACTAGCCCACAGACTTTGTGTGTGTGTGTGTGTGTGTGTGTGTGTGTAGTTATGTGCAGTTTCTCATGTATATAGATTTGTGTAACCACCACCACAATTAAGGTACAGAACCTTCCATCACCACAATGGACGTCTCTCGTGCTACTTGCTTGTCATCGAATACCCACCACCACCTGGTCCCTGGTCCCTGGCAACCACTATTGTGCTTTCCATCTCCAGCATTTTGTCATTTCGAGGCTAGTACCTGGATGGGACCGTATAGTGCACAACCCCTGGAGACGGGCTCCTCCCGCAGCATCGTGCCTACGAGGCCCGCCCGGGCTGTGGGGCATCAATGCTCGTCCTGTTCCGCGCCCTGGATAGTCCACGGCAGGGACCTAGTGCAGCCTGTGTGTCCACTAACCCACTGCAGGACATTGAACGGTTTCCAGTTGTTGGCGGTTATGGCCACTGCTTTCACTGAGTGGTACGTGGGCTTGCATGGGGAGGCCTCTTAAAGCATCCCGAGGGAATCCACTGCTGCATTTGACTTCAGGGTGTTGATTTGGATGCCCCATCACGTGAGCTGTGCTGGTCTTTATAGAGTCTGCAAGGAGAACTCCTCTCATGCCCCAGGGACAGAAAGGCAATGGTTCTCGCCAACCTCTGGAGGCTTTTACCCAAGGAAACTGGGAATCTCGTCATGTATAAAGTTTCTCTCTTTGCTTTGGCCACCAGGAAGCTGAGTTTGGGGCCAAAAAGGTAAGAAGGAGGGAGCAGGAAGGTGGGAGAGATCAGGCACCTTTGCTAGACTTGGGGCGCCTTGACTGTCAGAACTGTGAACTGTCCATCTTTGTAAACTCCCCCCATCCAAGCTCAGGCAAGGTGCAGAATAGCTGCGCCCAGCAGTGTTGAGTCCACCCTTCTACTGCCGGACGCTCTATCCAGTGGATCCAGCTAAGACTACAGGGCAGTGCGAATGTGGGAGGGGGAGGGAGCTGGCCTTTGGAGCCCCGAGAGGTAGAGACGTAAGAGGAACCTAGATTTCAGATTTCACAGAGGAGGCAAAAAATTCTAGGACCAAGGTTTGTTACCATTGTTTATCTTGCCATGTAAGTGCATCAGCTAAACAACCACCCAAACACACAGGCACACACAAATCCACGTACAAAAAGACAATCTCTACAGTATCCTGTTATGACTGTGGCAAACACACACACACACACACACACACACACACACACACGCCTATAAGACTCTGGAAGGGAAATATTTTGGAATCAAAGGTTGAACTTTAAATTGAATACATGTGGACTTTTTAATTTTCCTCAGTCCATTCAATTTGTGATCATGCATTCTAAACATAAATGAAAATTGGCTTTTTATTTTTATAAAGGGAGATGCTTCATTTCTTGTAACACCAGTTCCTCCAGTGACTATGTAAAATGTAAATATTTTACATTATCAGGCCCATCAATTAAAGTAAAACCAACCATAGTCCATGTTTGCACAAATGTTTTATGCATATATATACACGGCGAATCTTAGCTCACTCCCTTCTGGGCAGAGAGAAAGAATAAGAATAAGAGATGCATATAAGATTCCATCACTGCTCAGCAAATGGGCTCATGAAGGGCGAGAAACATGGATAGTGCTGTTTTTTTTGGCTCTCGAAAGGACCATACTGCATAAACAGGTATACAGTGTAACTGTGCTATTAAAATTTCATGGATGGGGTGGCAATTAAGAGAAGAAAGTCTAAAAGACTCTTTATGGAGGTGCTAATGAGTAAAAGGTCGTGAGGCACTGCTGTAGATCTGTATGGGCTTGGGGTTGGCATTTGGGACTTGCTAATCTTGATTGCAGGACACAATATCAGTGCCACCGGAGCTCTAGATGCGAGTGTCATAATTGTGGAAGTTTGCTATGTGTCAGGCACGCCGCCAAATCCTTCAAATGCATCATTTTGCCCTGAAAATCAGATACTCGCATTGCACCCTTTTTACAAACAGGGAATTCGAGGGGCGGAGAGGGTACTGCACTTGTGCTGTCAGGGTCCTGCTGTTGCTAAGTGCCAGGCTCGGATCAAACTCAGGCCATCTCACTTACTTATTCGAAGATCAGGTGTTTTTCTCGAGGTCTAGCCTGCAGCAGCTCTGAGAGGGTGTCATGTCCCCTTCCTCATGAAATTTAAAAAGTCTGCCAAATGTTCTGGCAAGAGTCTCATTCCTGGGATTCCTATCACCCAGACTAAGAATCATCTCCATGGCTTCAGGTGTCCAGATGCTGGAGGTCGAAAGAGCCAGCACAAGCCCATCACGATGGGTCTCTCACACCCAGCATGTAAGAGGGGATTCTCCCCTGTGAACATGCCCCTTGGTTTCCCGATGAAAGCCTTTCATGCTAATTAAATAACCGTGACTGGCCTGCTGCTGCTCACGGAAGCAATGCGAGGACTTGCCCAGGAAGAAAACAATGCCATCCTTGGTGTCAGGAAGAAAAGCTTGTCTCTCCAGCAGCAATAGGAATGCGTTTCAGGACAAGGAATGCCTCCACAATGGAGATGGGATCTGGTCTAGAGTTCTCATGCAATCCCCTTAAAGAAACTCTGGTTGACTCATCCTGGCCTTCCTTACTCCCATCCTTGAAGCTGTCTGGATAATGTTTTTAATGCATAGATCACGACAGATCTCAGCTCAAAAATTCCCAGAGGTTTCCCCCTTGCCCACAGCAGTGGTTCCCATCACCGGGACCACATGGTCCTTCAACATAATTATGGAAAAAATGCAAATGTGCAGCATCCATGCCCACAGACTGGATAAATATCCTAACGGGGCTTGCACGTGTAACTCTCTTTATGAAATGCTTAGGGACATCTCCCCAGGGTCAGTGGGCTGTGGCTTTCCTCTGGTCCCACCAGCTAACTGTGGAAATAAACAAAGACCAACGGAATGAGAACAAGCAAAGGCTGTTATTGAAAGCTCGCCAAGAAGCAGTGATGGTGGTCGACTCCCTTACATTTTGGCAGAGGCTCCAAGGCAGGCGGAGGAGAGGTAAGCTTTGTAGGAGGAGAATGGCAGACTTCAGCTGGGCCTTGATGGGAGGCTGTTGGCTTGGGAGAGCTGCATGTGGACTGATTAGAAGTAAGGCATCCTACTGGTTCCCCTCTGCCCCTCTTTCCACATGTGCCCTTGGGACCAAGCCACCATGTTGTGAGGAAGCCCAAGCAGCCACATGGAGAGACTATGTGTCAGGGTTCCAGCTCCAGCACCAGCTGAGGTCTCACTACCAGGATTGGTTCAGGTGTATCTTTGGCTTTTTTTGGTTGGTTCCAAGTTGACAGAAGGGACAAAACTTGGGGAGACTGTCAGTTATTAAGCAAGTCCTATTTGGGGCCAGTTGTTATAAAGGCTTGGCTTCCTGGACTGGTTGCTGGAGATATAGTCTAACTTCCCACTATCTGACTTGTAGGTAGCAGGCTGGATCCCTGGGCTGGTTAGTGTAGGTATTGGGTTGGTTTTCTGGGCTGATTGCTACAGGTTGTGGTCTGGCCATTGTCTGTTTGTATATTCAGTTTTTCATAACAAATACATAAATATAGTGATCACATGCAAGTCTTGGCTTTTAATTTATAAATGTTCACCTTGATTGACAGGTGAAAGAGGTAATACAAGTTATATGCATTTATTTACTTATTAGTTTAAGATGAGTTAGGAATTCTTCATAGGAATTGCAATAAATTTATAAATTGCTTTGGGTAGTATAGACATTTTAATGATATTAATTCTTCCAATCCATGAGCATGGTATCTTCTTCCACTTGTTTAAATCTTCCTCTATTTCTTTTTTCAGTGCCACATAGTTTTCTGAGTACAGGTCTTTTACATCCTTGGTTAAATTTATTCCTAGGTATCTTATTTTTTTAGTTGCAATGGTAAATGGTATTGCTTTTTTAGTTTCTCTCTCTGAAAGTTCATTGTTGGTGTATAAGAATGTCATTGATTTCCGGATGTTGATTTTGTATCCAGCTACCTTGCCAAATTCAAGTTAGGAATTCTTATGAAGTGTACTATCCATCTTAAATATCATGCAGGTGTGAAGTGTTTATAGGGATTGTATGCATTTCTGGAAACTTATTTTTTAATTCAATTATTTTATATAGTTTGAACATTTTTAAATGCAAAGCAAGGGTTTGAGAATTTTAAGAGATACTAATGTAAATGAGTTGTTCTCAAACTGTGGCCCCCTGGACTAGCAGTATCAGAATCACCTGGGAGATTGTTAGAAATGCGAATTCTCAGACCTCACAGCAGACCTCCTGGATTAGAATCTCTGGGCGGGGGGGCCCACAATCTGTGTCTTTTGTTGTTGTTAAGTCTCACCTGAGGATATTTTCCATTGATTTTAGATAGAGTGGAAGGGAGGGAGGGAGAGAGAGAGAGGAGAGAGAGAGAGAGAAACATAGATGTGAGAAAGACACACACATCAATTGGTTTCCTCCTGTGTGCTGCCTGATCTGGGTTTGGAATCAAACCTGCAACCCAGGTACGTGCCCTTAATTGGTTGGCCTATGCTCTAACCACTGAGGAACACTGTCCAGGGTGCAATCTGTGTTTTAACAAGCCCTCTGGGTGATGCTGATGAGCATGAAAATTTGAGGACCACCAAATTAGAGGAACGCATCAGAATGAACTCAATGACAATAGATATTGATAAAAAAAACACATTGAAGACAGAGAAAAACAATTATAAAGGAGAGGAAAGGTGAAGAATGGGCCTAATTAAATAAAAGAGAGAAGCGTCTGATAAAAATAGTCCATGCGTTGGTGCCGCAGAGGAAGTACGCGGTGCAGAGACGATATTTCAAGGTTGAACATCACCGTGCGAGACATTGGGGAGAAGAGTAACCATGTGGAATAGAACAGTCATATTTTATTTATAGCTACGAGCAGGACAGTGCATGTTTTGCTGGGTGCAGCTATTTTTCAAATGTCTAGATTTGATTGGGCCGAACAAAGTACAAGTTAATTTCAATGCATCACTGCGCTTACCATAACTTTTGCCGCAATGTGTCTTCTCAGACAATTTGCACTGAAACCACTGCCATAAAATTTCTGAACATTGAAACAGGGGCCTCATATGCAAAATGGCCTGAAAGATAAAATCTGAATTTGTCAGCAGGGTCTGCCCTGTGTGTTTCATGATCTAGCCTTCTTGAACAGATTGGTCGCCCACCAACCTCCAGTCCACATGCAGTCCTCACTCCACGGTTTTGAAGTTCAGCACGTTTCTGCCATTGGTGAACTCCTATGTATCTGTTAAGACCTTGTTCAAAGGTTACCTCCTCTAGGAAACCTCTCCCCAACTTCCCCAGAAAGCCTCATGGACCAAGCTTATGCCAGACTCATGGTCATGCTCAACAAATATTTGCTGAGTATTTGTTTACTGCTTAGACAAACTGTGCTTGTTTTGTGTCTAAAAGGTGTGCTTAACTGTTACGTCAGACATAAAGCAAGCATTAGAGGGAATATCCTTTACGTATCCTTTGCAGCCACCTATGTGAAGTAGGTCACAATACGGATCATAAATAAATGGAGAAAGTAGGGCCAATACGTTGGAAATAGAAAACAACAACAATAATAAAATCACGGAGAGAAAAAGAGAAAGTTAATCAGCAAAATCCTAGACTCATACTTTTGTGATGGTTGAGTATAGCATTTAATTCTGAGCTTCCTGGCAGTCTAAGCAAAAGGAGAAATAATGGATAATACCAGTTGGTTTGACCAATAAGTAAAAGTAGTTCATCAAGAGAGATGAGTGGTCTCATACCAGGAACTTACTTTATAGGTTCCTATACAATGGGCGCTAACAAAGGGTTAGATTACTCTAGTTACAAAGAACATTTATGTTTTATTTTTCCAATATTCTCGGAGATCTATTTTCTCCTAGACACTGTGAATGCTGGACTACAGAGATGAATTAGCTAGGTTCACGTTCTAGCGGAGGAGAGAGATAAACCGACTCAAACAATACAGTGTGATAAGTTCTGCGTTAGAGGGGAGATCAGGAGGCTTCGGGAATCCGAAGCAGAATCCTGCGCTGCAGGCGAGGAGGGAAGGCTTTCGGGAGGAAGTGACATCTGAGCTGAGTTTTGAAGGCTGGGTTGGATCGGCTGGATAAAGAAGTGGGTGGGAAGAGCGTAGAGAGAGGTGTCCTGGCATTTCGAGCATCAAGTGCAAGGGTTTGGAAAAATGAAGGTGTAATGGATTTAATGTTTCTGTCCGCACAAATTTATACATTGAAATCTTAACCCCAAAGTGAAGATATTCGAAGGTGGGCCTTTGGGAGGTGATTAGGTCATGAGGGTGGCGCCCTCGTGAGGAGGGTTTAGTGATCTTATGAAAAAGGCCCCAGAGAGCGCTCTTGCCCCTTCTCTGCCCTGTGAGGACACAACAAGGCAGAAGCCTACGACCCGGCAGCGGGCTCTCACCAGAGCCCGGCCAGGCTGGCACCCTGATCTCTGACTTCCAATCTCCAGAATCGTGAGCAATAGATCCCCATCGTCTGTAAGGCGCCCAGTCCGTGGTGCTTTGTTACAGCAGCTCAGGCGGGCTAGGACTGACGCACTGGAGAGATTGCCAGCAACCTGGTTAGGACCCGGGCACGCGGGGGAGGGGGCGAGAGGGGAAACGGACAAGCACGTTAAATGGGGGAAGCGATGCGGCCTGTTACATGTTTCAGAGCCGTGGCAGTGCCCCCGGCGCCGTCCTTCCGAGTCCCGCCCGGCCCGGCCCCGCTCTGCAGGCCACCGGCAGCCGCCCTCGGCTTCTTCGCCACGAGGCCAAGCACTTCGAAAACGCTGAAGCCCGAACTGACATCAATTATGCTGAACGGGGGAAACATTAATTAAAAGTTTTCGAAGGGCTCTATTCCGTCTCCTCTATTTTCGCGTTATCGGCAGCACTGCCTTTTCTTCCGGCTCCAGGTTATTACCGTGCAACGATCTCATGTTGCTTGTAGGGTAATTATGTCAAATGCACGGGAGACGATAAGCGGCAGTTTGTATTATTCTGTGATTAATCTCCATACATTCTGGCATTTCAATCTGTCCTCCGAAGACGAGCTCTGCTAGCCTCTCATGTGGAGGGAAGGCGTGGGGAAGAGCCGGGAGGCCTGGGGAGCTGGCGCCCACGCGGCTCTGGCTGGAAACACCCCGGTGCCCCCGGAGAAGCACCCCGGGCCCCACGCCTCGTGTCCTCGCCAAGCCCCAGGCAGCTGAGGGCTTCTGAAAGCGAGGGCCTTCGGCTGCTTGCCTTAGACTCACCTGGGATGCTTGCCTGCAAGGCACACTCCTGTCCCCCTGCCCCAACCCACGAATCAGCATTTATAAGACTCCGGCCAGGAATCTGCATTTTCAACCATCCGCTCCCCCCAAATCATTCTTACATAGTTAACGTTTTTGAACAGCTGATCCAGATCACCAGGAGTTGTCTCTACCTTTGTAAAGCACAACTTGAATATGAAAACAGAGTTGAAGGGAGGAGCAGGCTTTGGGTTAAATACTCTCGTGGATGACTGGGGGAGATCATAGTAATGCCTTGTCTGGATTCCTTTAAAAATATAGAACAGATGGGACTGGTTTGTTGCTACCCAGGGATAAGATAAGGCATCACTTGTAAAACTTCAGGAAAAAAACCCCCAAATTTTAGTAGAGATTCTGGACAAAATGTTTGGGAATGGGCCCTGCACCAGGAGGAACCACTGTGGAGGAGGGGAGAGGGGACAGGCTTTACATTTTAGACAAGGGACAGTCCCTGCCTCTGCACCAGGAGGGTGAGCGTGGACTTCCGCCGGGCAGCGCTGTCGCCTTGCTGTATTTCAACCGAACACCAGGGAGTTTTTTCCAACCACCCTGGTGCCCTGGTGGGAGCTGCCCAGTGTGGTGAGGTCCGTAGCAGGCCACTATGCCAGTCTCTTCAAGCCCTCTCCCCTCCCCACAAAGTCCAGTCCCTGGGTCTGGCAGTATTCTAGAACCTTCCCAGTTCCCAAGTGGAGCCCATCTGCCAAGGTAACTTTGGCCAACTCCTGTCACCCCTACCCTGACAGGCAAGAAGTATTGTGGCCCGTGTTGGGTTCTCTTGGGTCTGTGATTTATTGATGGGAGTATGAAATTTTCATTAAAGCAGACTGCTGTTTCTCACTCATTTGTCACATTTTTAATTTATATTTTAAAACATTAATAAAACTGATGATGAATTATTTTTTGAAATGTCAAATATATTTAAGATATGGGACTGGTAGAAGGGGGCTTCCTGTTGTGGCAGAGGGAGGAAGTTGCTCAAGAAAGCAATCTTCTCTTGACCCTGAGACGTCTTGTCTCCCTGAACCCCCCATTACCTTTCTTCAGCTTGTTTCCTCGTTGGCAAGTGAGAATAATAATAGCACCAGCTTCATGATATTGTCATGAGTTCAGAGGAGGTAATTAACGTGCCCAGCACAGTGTCTGGCATACAAAAGGTGATTAATATGTGATGGCTGCCAGCATATTTGTGGTGACGGTATTATTACATTAGACCCCGCAAGGGGCAGATCATACTTAGCTCCTGGCCTCACCTCACCCCATTCACCCCTTCATAACCTCTCTCCAACAACTTGGTTTTCTCAGTTCTTTGTGCAGGTAGAGTTAGTTGCCTCTGGCCACAGGGACCTTCCATGTGCTGAGTCCCCTTTCCACCCAAATAATCCTTAGTCGGCCTTCAGATCTTGGCTCAAGCATCACTTCCAAGGAAGCCTGCCCTGACTCCTTTCCTGAGATCAAATCTCCCTGTTATCAGCTCTTGAAGCATCTTACACGTCTCTCTTGAAGCACTTGTCACAGAAGCAATCTTAGGTTTACTTGTGATCCTTTGGTTCACGCCCATTTCTCTCACTACACTGCAAGCTCCAAGGGGAAGAACTGCTTGAATCTCACTGCTTCTCGACTCTTTCAGTTTTGCTACCTCCATCCCTGTCAACTCCCAAGTTTCCTAGCCTTTTTCTGAATCTTCCATTACCCCGCCCCAACCTTGGATAAAATGAAGGCTACCGTAACGCGAATAATAGCTGACATTTTTTCGAGTGCCAACATTTTACTTGTGTTACCTCCCTTAAGACTTAAAGCAATCCAATGAGTTCGATGCACTCATGATCGCCCCCATTTTACAGATGAGGAGACTGAGGCTAAGGTGATAACCAATGAGTGATGAAACTGAGATCCCCTCGGAGGTGAGTGGGCCCAGAGCTCCTGTCCCTCACTGAGCATGCTCTACTCCTGGAGGGGCAGAGAATCTGGAAGCAGAGGCCAACCTGAGACCTGCTGCCCGTGGCCCCTGTGACAGCTGCTTCTACTCAGGCTCCTTCTCTTTCAACCTCTGCCTCCTACAGGAAGGCGTCAGGCACCGGGCAAAGCTCCCTCCACCGGCATCACCCCATCCTGCCATCCACCCACCCCGTGGTTCTCTTCTCCCGCGGTGATACCCAGATTGTGACAAAACCTCCCACACTGAAAAAGAATGGAAGTAACTATGAAACCCCCCAACAACTCACGAATATGATATTTTAATAATCAGTATATTTATTTATTTGATAAATATTTATTAAACTCTTCCTTCTATTTCTTACACTCTAAGTATTTGACTGGTGACTGCAGATACAGAGAGAAACTATTTTTCAAAGTCACAAATACATACATTATAAATTATATAATTTAAATATAACAAAAATTTATCTATTATATTAAAATTATAGACACACACAGAGTGATGTATAAAGAATATAAAAACAGAACACACACATATTTTGCCTAGGTTTATACAATCATATACGGTCCCAAATTCCACAGATACAGTGGAATGCGCAATGAGATGTCTCTCTCCCGCCTCAGGTCCCACCCCCTGGCCTTTTCTCAGAAACAACCAGCACCACCAGGTCTAGGGCTTCTCCTCCAGAGTAAATATGTTTATATATTCTACCCCTTCCACAATTTTTTTTCCTTTTTTTTTTTTTTTTTTTTAAACAAATGGGAGCAAAGTAAACAGTGTTCTAGCTTTGCTTTTTACACTTAATAACCTATCTTGAAGATTGTTCCATATCAATACACAGAAAGATTTCTAGTGCTTTCTACAGCTGCTTTTGATAGCAGTATAAGTGTCAATGGAGAATTATTAATGGTAAATCAATACCATGGAAAACTTCTGGAGGGCTTTGTTGGCATGCAAGTTCCTGGCCTGGAATCAAATGGGAAGAAACATTCTAGTTTAGCACAAATATTATCATGTTTATGTAATATTGAATCTGCATGTATAGGGGGATGTCTACATGAGTGGGGAAGAATGCTCATTAAAAATTAGCATCCGCCTTGGCCAGTGTGGCTCAGTGGTTAGAACACTGGCCCATGCACTGAAGGGTTGTGAGTTTGATTCCATCAAGGGCATGTGCCTGGGTTGTAGGTAAGATCCCCTGGCCCCTGCCAGGGCTCGTGTGTGAGGCAACCAATCGATGTGTCTCTCTCACACCCATGTTTCTCTCTCCCTCCCTCTCCTACCCTCTCACTCTCACTAAAAAGCAATAGGAAAAAATATCCTCAGATGAGAATTAAAGAAGAAAACCAACCAAACCAACCAACCAAACCAAAACTCATTAGCATCCCTCAGTGTCTCAGCAAAAATACTCCAGAATGAGTGGCTTACGAATAACAGAAATTTAGTCCTCGCAGTTCTGGGGCTGGACGTCCAAGATCAAGGCACCAGCAGACTCAGGGTCTGGCGAGCACTGCTTCCTGGCCCACAGACAGCTGTCGTCTTGCTGTGTCCTCACAGGGCCGAAGTGGGGAGAGAGCTCTCTGGGGTCTCTTTTAAAACGGCGCTAATCCCATTCTTGAGGGCTCCACCCTCATGACCTAATCACCTCCAAAGGCCTTACTTCCAAATACTATCCCATTGAGGGTTAGGACTTCAGCACATGAATTTTGGGGGCACATAAACATAGCCTTCTGCTCCTGGCTTCCCCAAATTCATGCCCTTCTCAAATGAAAATACATCCATCACATCCCAACAGCCCCAAATCTTAACTCATTCCAGCATCAACCCTAAAGTCTAAAATCCAAAGTCTCACCTCAGTGTCATTGAAATCAGAAATGGATGAGACTTGAGGTGAGAGTCATCCCGAGGCAAATAATTCTCCAGCTGTGAACCTGTGAAGCCGGACAAGCTATGAGCTTTCAAAATACAACGGTGGGACAGGCACACGATAGACATATTTATTCCCAAGGGGAGACACAGGAAAGAAGGAGGGGTGATGGGTTTCAGGGAGTCCAAACTCCAAGGCAAACCACATGCGATCTGAGGTTTGGAGAATAATCCTCTTGGGCTCAAAGCTTTGCTCTCCAGGCCCTGCCCCCTTTGACCACAGGCTGAGGATGGATGACAGAGACCACAAATGGTGGCGATGCCCCAAACAGCAGCTATGAGGCCACTGCTTGCTGCCGCTCATTTCCTCAGCTCCTGCCCAGCCCAGCGCGTGGTAAAGGCCTTCGATGTGGCAGCACGTGGAAGGAGATGTATCTGAACATACAGGGGCAAGGATGGCTTTGTCAGGCGGACCTTCGAATCCCTCTGGTTTGTTTTAGACTCATCTGCAGACTTCCTTACTTTAGCTGATTTCAGTAATAAATGAGATGTGGCTCTGCACTGCTAGCCGTGGTTCCCCAACGCTGAGATGCCGGAGCTGAAAGTCTCTGCCCAAGTCAGCTTTCCCAGGTTACGGGTGGTGATGCCTGGGCCCCACGCTCTTCCTGGGAAGGAGCACAAGGCCTGGAGAGCTTGATTATATTCAAATCGTTATATGAAGAGCTTTCCAAATATGCAGTCCCTGGGGAAGAAAAATAACAAAATGGGTTCTTAGAGATGAAAGAGTTGGGATTCAGGATCTATTTCAACCCCTCCATCCTATTTTTGCCTTTCATTTTATTTTATTTAAAAAAATTTTTAAACATATCTTTATTGATTTCAGAGAGAGGAAAGGAGGGGGAGAGAGAGAGATAGAAACATCAATGATGAGAGAGTCATTGATCGGCTGCTTCCTACGTGCCCCCAACTGGGGATCAAGCCTCCAACCCGGGCATGTGCCTTGACCGGGAATTGAACCCCAATCACCTGGATCCTAGGCTGATGCTCAACCGCTGAGCCACGCCGGGCCGGGCTTGCCTTTCATTTTACGTGAGGACCATGTGGACTTGAGAGGGGAAGGTACTTGTCCAAGGTCAAACCAAAGAGCAAGGACTGAAACCTGGGTGTTATTACTGCTGGCTCTGGGTATTATCACTGTGTTCCACCCCCTCCCCCAAGAAGCCACAGAAGACTCAGGCTTCTTTCTGTGCCTTTACCTTTATTTGACTGGATGTGAATTTTGCAGGACCCAACATTTGCAGGTGACGTCCCCACGATGAAGGATTCAGGGCAACACCGCATTCATCATAGAACTCATAAGAGCAGTGCCTACAGTTTCGAAATCCTTTTTCCTTGACAAATGATATATTTCATTTATTCCCCATGATCTTCTCGCATTATTTCAATATTATTAATACTCGGCAAATATATTAAAAAAGTAATAAACTGGCAATTATGATTGTGCTATGGACCCCAAACTGCAATTATTCATTACGTTTCAATTATTAATTTCACTTCAAATGTCTTTCAGCAAAGATTGCAAAGAAGAAAAAAAGAATCCCAATGAAGCTCTGTACCCTGGTTCCCGGAAACCCATGTTTCACTCTGACTCGACATTTCTCTGATTTATCTGCCATCTCAGGCTGGAGGAGACAAAATAATAACAAAAAAATCTTCCTCTCTACTTAATAAACAATAACCAGCAACACCTTATATTTACAGAGAGATTTTTAACCCTTCTTAGTGCCTTGGTCTATTAATGCATTTTATTTAAAAACAATGCTGGGGGTGGGGGAGTGGGTGGGGAGAGATTAATCAGAGAACTCATACGCATCTATGCATAACCCATGGACACAGACAATGGTGTGGAGAAGGCCTGGGGGGGATGCGGGGTGGAGGGGATCGATGGGGAAAAAATAAGGGGGGTATCTACAATATTTTCAACAATAAAGATAAATTAAAAAAATAAAAGAAATAAAAACAATGCTAACGAAGAGGGTGGATCCAATATGATCCCTACCTTCTGACTGGGCACACTGAGGCACTGAACTCAGGAATTAGGCAGGGTTGACACCTGGATGGCAAGACTTCCTCTTGCCTTATCTTTCTCCAGCAACACTCCTCCTGCAGCAACACCTTAGCACCAACCCCAGTTGTAAGACAAATCCTGACCTGAGGATGGCGTCAATCACTGAAGACAATGACGATGGTGACAATGGGAACAGCTGTTCGCTGGACTCGCACATTCCTAAGGGCCCGGCACATCTTCCCAAGAACCCCATGGGGAAGAGACAATCAAACTCCACTTCACGGGGGTTAGAGATTCGCCCAAAGCCCCACATCCTGTCTCTAGTGCCTTAGTACAGCCACGGCAACAATAACAATAGTGGCGATGACATGGCTCTAGGACTCCACTGTTGACCACGTGCCGAGCACGGTGCTGTGCACGCTGCACGCTCCATCTGTTCAGTTCTCACCACACCCCACGAAATAGATTTTCCTCTCACCCCCTTTTTTAAAAATTATATTTTTATTGATTTCAGAGAGAGGAAGGGAGAGAGAGAGAGAGAGAGAGAGAGAGAGAGACATCAATGATGAGAGGGTCATTGACCGGTTGACTCCTGCACGCCCCCTACTGGGGATCGAGCCTGCAACCTGGGCTTGTGCCCTGACTAGGAATTGAACCTCGATCTCCTGGATCGTAGGTCGATGCTCAACCACTGAGCCACACTGGCCGGGGTCTCACCCCCCCCCCCATTTTTTTTTTTTTTAATATATCTTTATTGATTTCAGAGAGAGGAAAGAAGAGGGAAAGAGAGGGATAGAAACATCAATGATGAGAGAGTCATTGATCGGCTGCAGCCTGCAACCCGGGCATGTGCGCTGACTGGGAATCGAACCCAGATCACCTGGATCCTAGGTCGACGCTCAACCCCTGAGCCACGCTCGGCCGGGTTCACTCCTATTTTTAAAACGAGGATCCTGAGACTTAGAGAAGACTAAAGGGCTTGCTCAAGGTCAGTAACAGCCACTAGCTTGCCCACCTCGCATACCTCTCCCACCAGCACCTCTACCCCCGACATCCCTGCAGAATACTTAAGGATGTTATTTCATCCCTCCCAAAGGAAAAATAGTGATGGGAGCAAGACGGAGGGCCTTCTGCACTGAAGACGCCGCACAGGCACCCTTTCTCAGGAATTTGGCTCAAGATCACCCTCAGAGCAGTCAGTCCTCCACCCTCCACCCTCAGCCTCGCTCACATTTTCCCTGTAGGATAAGTGATAGCTATAAAGGACATGAGGAATTCCATTTAAAAAAAATAAGCAAATTGTATTAAATTTTAATGGCGGTCATTATGGGCTGGTTTGTCTCTGGTGCTTAAGCGAGTCCTTCAGTCCCCTTTAAAGAGTTCCATTTGTACAGATTAATTGTCTGCAATCTTGTCCAGCACGCCCTCATCCCGGTTATCGAACTGCAACGCCTTGTCCCCATCTGGGCAGGGTTCGATGATCTAGCACTTTGGCCTTTAAAATATGCACAATAAATATTTTAGATTTGCTGACGAATGGCTGGCCCTCACTACAAGGCTGCCGAGTTTGCAGGGGCAGGAGGAAGTCGAGCACATCTCATAATGAGAGAGGCTGCAGGCTTCACAAAGGGGTGCGGGGTGCCAGGTGGAGTACCGTTCCGGTCACATGCCACAGTGGCAGGGGTCACCTTGGCTTTGGGAAATGCCTGACTTCACTCTTCTCCTGGATGGGTGTCACCCTCCCAGGCTGACTCTCTTCCAAGGTGCACAGAGTAGGTGCTTTGTACTCCATTTATTCAACAATTCAGTTTTCTGTAAAGCAGCTAGTGGGATCTTTAGTGCTCTGGACCAGATTGTGCCACTCACCTGCTTAACACACTCTAGAGTTTCTTATCACAGTTAGAATAAAATCCCAGCTCCTGACCATGAGCCTATAAAGCCCTACATGATCCACTCCCATGGCTCCTCTGACCACCTCACCTACTCAACGCCTCTTGCTCACTGTATTCTAAGCACATGGGATTTTGCTCATCTTCTGTGAATGCACAAAGCATGTTTCTACCACAGGGCCTTTGTACTTGCTGTCCCTCTCTTCCCAGAATGCTTTGCCTCCACATTTTCCTATAGCTGGCTTCTTTCAGTCATCTAGGTCTCAACTCAAATGTTCCTTCGAATGTCAGCTAGGATATGCTCGAGCACCTAATTTAAAGTAGCCCTTCATTCCAACCCCTCTTCACCCTATTGTCGTATTTTATCAGCTCTAATCACTATTTGAACTTGTTTTGTTGATTTATGTGGGCTTTACTTGCTTGTCATTGGTCTTTTCCACTCTTATGTAATTCCCATCAAAGTGGGGCCTCATGTTGTCCATCACTGTATCCTTACTTCCTAGAATGTAGCTCATGACACTGTCAGTGCTCAGGACACATCTGTGGAATGAATTCGTGATTATTTCTTGAGCACCGGCCATGTGCAGGCCATGCGCTGGATGCTAGAAATACAGCACTAAATGAGACACTAAAGTGGTCTTTCTAATGGACCATTTTGCATTCTAATACGGTCTTTGGTCTTTGACCTTCTAGGGACTCATATAACCAGGTCTCAGGCAGACACACCCAGACAGGAATGACTAGTGTCAAATTTGGTCATGATACTAGGGTCATATCCTGAAGTCCTAGAGGGTTCAGTGTTGGAAGACTTTTAGGGATTGTGACATCCAAACCTCCCTATTTACAAGTCCAGAGAGGGGGCATGACTTGGTCAAGTTCAAACAACAGGAGCAGGCAGAATGAGAATGAAAATACAGGCCTTCTGGCTCCAGAAATTGTGTTGGTTTAATTTTATTGTCTTGACACTCAGGTCTGGGTTCTGAAAGTTTCTGCTTTGACCCAGTAGCCTACATATTGTTTCAAAAGAAAAAATTTACACTAGCATTTTCTGATCAAGCCCATCAAACCAAGACAGGTGTGTTGAACATGAACCCTAGAATCTTAAAACACTTGTTCTTAAGGGGCACCTGAGCCAGGTTAGGGTTCCCATTGGTACTTCCAGAGACAATCTCTCTCTCCTTTCTTTCTTTCACAATTTTCACTGCCTACCTTGTGCCAGGAGACAAAAATAGCCAGGCATGCTATGAATCCAGCTTGGTCTCTCATATATATGAGGCAAGTTCCCTCTTATAGCGGATGTATCCACCAAGAGAATATTCCTCATTTCCAGTTCACAGAGTATTCCACAGCCCTTTCCATTAAAAGTCTGATTGACAACATTTCTGAGTGGCCCACTACTCACTTGAATGTTACATTGATCATTTCATTGAATTTTCCACTGTTTCCCTGGAAATGTGCTGGAGAGGCTCTTCTGCTCTATTATCTACCGAGGCAGAGTCGCTCAGCGCTGGCTCCTGAGGAAAACAGTGTGGCTTCCCCTTGGGACCACTCTCGGGGCAGTTCCGAACTTGGCCATAAGAAGCAGGACTTGATTTCCTGGCTGCAACCCTTCTTTCCTCAGTGTCCTAAGGAGGGAGTTGGAATGGGATAAGTTATGTGTTGTGGTTTTAGGCATTAATGAATATGAGAAACTAAATTATTGAATTTTGCAATGCAAATTATATTTTGAACACAAATTCTTCATTTCTGAAAACTAAGGACTCATAAAGAATGTCAATGGTTTATGAATTAGGCCATTAGCATGCGATTTGTGATTCAAACAGCACACCAGCACCGTGTAATAAGTAACTATATAAAGAGTAGTGTTGTCCAAAATTTCAAAATATTTTGCTTGATGCATTAGAAAGTTCTCAAAAGGTTCCAGTGGCCCACTCCTCCCTCCCCCCATTCTCTCCCTCCCCCTATTCTCTCCCTCCTCTCCACCTCCCACCCTCCCTCTATTGTTTGACTCCATCCTCGCTTCTCTACCCCCTCTCCTTCTCTATCCAAGGCTGACTACAATAGCCCTTCCTTCTACCTTTCCCAGTCTTTTCCCAGATTAGATTGTGGGAGCTGGGAGAGTCCGAAGGACTAATTTAGATTTGAGCTAATCTAGGCTGCACCTTAGAGTCCTCTCAGGAGCTTTAACAGCTCTCCGTGCCCAAGCCGCACTGCCCACGGAGTAAATCAGGATTGCTGGGGTGGGCTCTGGGGCATCAGTATTTTTGAAAGCTCCCTTTACAAATTCCGGTGGTCAGATAGGGTTCGGGACTTGTAGAATAGCCCAGAAGCTCTACAACTTTAGCGCGCATGAGAACCACCGCATTAGTTAATTATCGAGGCAGGGTCCTGGGCTCCTCTTCCCAGATGTCCTGATTCAGTTCATCTGGAGGGAAACGGGGCCACCTCTCCGTGCGATATTCCTCGCTCTTTAACAAACACCTGTCTGTTGTCCAGCAGCCACTTCCCTTCTCCTAGTGACAGGGAGGAGCGGCTCCAATGATGCATGAATTTCGTGTGCTGGAGCTCTGACCCTGGGCCCGCAGCCCTAGGTGGCCTAGGGAGTCCTGATCAGAATCAGTTTGGGACAGGAGTGCTCCACATTTAGCTCCAGGGATGTGTCCATGCGCCTGGCCTTGCATAGGAGGTCATTGGAGTCTTTGGCTGTCCTTGCTCTCGCCCTGGCCAGCTGCAGTCTCCTCCAGGTGGCAGAGATGCTCGGGGGTTCTGCTATTTGCAACATGTGTTCTCAAAAGTGCTTGATCTGAGAGTCCCCTGACCCCTCCACAGGTTTCCCCCCCTTCCAGTAACCCCAGTAGAGGAGATGCTCAATGTCAATGGTGTCTTGCTCAGTTCTAGTGAATGAAGGGCATCCAGCATCTGCCAGGGATCCCTGCAGCAGACATTTTCCAGAAGATGGTGAACAAAAGAACTATTCAAATGACCAGAGGCAAAACGAGCCACGAAGCCCCCCGAACCCCCCCAAGTGGCCCTGATAACAGAGGGTCTTCAGAAGCCACCCCAGCTCTCTGGCTCTGAGTGATGGCCACAGGCAAACAGCTCACCTTGGGCGATAAAATATTTAGAAGTTAACTTAGCACCCCCGTGCTTTATAAAGAAGGTTCATGCATTTTTAAGTTATTTTGTAAATCACGTTGAAGGCTGACAATGCAGATTTACCACTCTGGCTGCGGTTTAAATACCAGGTGATCCCCTCATTATGTTAACAGAGGGAAGGGTGGCAGAGCTGGTCCCTGGGAGCTGCCAGAGCCTGCGGGGCCCGGGGCTCATCTTGAAGAAGCATCGCCCCTGCTCCGCTTCCGCAGGCGCTCCCTGCGGTGTAGGCGGCTGGGAGAGGGAGGTCAGACGCTTTGAGGGGACCGGCTGTGTCTAGGGGAGCAGGTCAGGGGGGCAGCAGGGTGTTGATGCTTATTAACTAGAACAGCATGGGGGCGTCTGTGGGAGGGGACAGCCGGTTGAAGCCAGATGCATCTTCTTTTTTTCAAAACCGGAATTTATGGATTCCTTCAAAAGAGAAAGTGTGTGTGTGTGTGTGTGCGCGCGCGCGCATGCGTCCTGCTGAACAAATTCCTATCAGAAACCGTCAGGAAAAAGAGACTTGGCTTGGTAGACAGCATCGAGGTAATGAGGAGGGGAAATAACTTGTTAAAATTGGCTCACAGCTCCCCGCCACCTGCTACCACCCTCTTATTGGGAAGAGACAGGGTAATGTGGTGGGTATGGAGCCAGATCATGTATTAGCTGTTAACAGCTGTGTGATTTTAGGTAAGTTACTTAACCTCTCTGGGCTTGGGGGGGGGGGTGCAAAAAACCAGCACCTCCCTTAATGGTCTCAAGTGAGGATCAAGAGCACAGCACAGGACAGGGGCTGAGTTAAAAAGCTCAATGTCAGGTGGCTAAAAACATGCAAAATTCCATGATTAAAAAAAATCTTACCACAGACCAGGCATCTTGTTTGGGCTTTACTTACATTATCTCATTTTGTGCTCACAATAAACCTATGCTCAAGTGTCCATTATAAACAAGGGGACTGAGGCTCAGATAAATACAGTGCCCTGAATTACACAGGCACTTATAGGCAGATTTGGGATTGAATTTGGGTCTCCCTGACACCAAAGCCGGGGTGTTTCTGCTTTCCCATGCCACCTCACTTAGCAAGCACAGAATAGCTACAGTCTCCTCATTGACTCATTTGGCAATGGCCTTGACTCCATGCCTGCCTCTGGGGATACAGACTAAGAGAACATGTTTGCTGCCCTGGAGGACTCCCTGGTTTTGTGGGTTTGGACTCTGCGAGGGTCTATGAGATGGACAGTGAGTAATGAACATTTATTAAGCCCCACTTGTGCACCTATATGACTTAAATACACTGCTGGCTATAAGGGTAGGTCATTCCTTCTTGTCTAGTGCAAGATGAACTAGTCCTGCCCCAGGACCTTTGCACTTGATGGAATGCTTTTTCCCACCATCTGGGCACCTCGGCTCTTTTTCATCGTTCAGATATCGCTCTGTAGTGTCACCTCTTCAGAGAGGCCACCCTACGAAAGCAGTGCTCCTGCCTTGCCACTCTGTGGTGCCATCCTCTAGCCTTCCCTGCAGTTAGCACAATACGTAATCACTGTGTTTAGTCATTTGTCTCCTGTTTGTCTCTGTTCTTCCAGGAGAATGTAAGCAGCTCTGTCTTGTCCCTGCTGTGCCCACAGCCCTAGAGTCGTCATCTGGCTCAATAAATATTGTTGACTAGATGAATGAAGGGATCAATAAGCTCTTCATTCTCCCTGAGCCCCGGCTTCCCCCTCCGCACCGATGGGGGTGGCTGTACCTGGTTCACAGGGCCTATCCAGGTTAGCTGCACCCCACAGTCGTGCACACTAGGGCACCCAAAACAGTGAGAGCTCAGTAAGCACGGCTGCTTTCTTTTCTTCCCGCCTTGGGCCTGGCTTTGCCTTAGGAGATGGGAGGACAGGCACCCTGTGTTCCTGCTTCACAGAGGCAGCTGGGAGACTGGGGGACACAAACTGACATCCAAGGGCTGTGGTCCTTGTTGCTGGTGAATTCTGAGCACCTCATTCAAGCAGGCGCAGGAAGGAAGAGCTCTGGCTGCAGAGCCCGGGCTGGAAGCACCGTCTCTCTTGGGTGTGTGGCCCGTGTCCTCTCCCTGAGCAGGCTCCCTCCCCAACCATCCCTGAACCGCAGAGAAAGCCCCCACCTCTTACGTGGCTGCCTGGCCTCCTCCCTTCCTGTTCTCCCGCCTCCTCCACCTGCCTCCTCTTTTTCTCTGCCCCAATTTCCTCTCCCTTTAACTCCAGGTTTTCCTCCCTTCTTGTTGGTACTAATGAATATTTAGTGAGCCCTGAATATATGCCAAGTACCTTGCTAAGCACTTTACATGGATTATCCAGTTTAATCCTCAGAATAATCCCCAAATCAGTACCTTCCCTCAGGGGGAGTGAGGCTGATAATCGGAAGAGCTGAGACTGGACCCAGGCGGTCTGACTTCCAGATACACACCCTTAGCTACCACCCTACCATCTCTGACTCTTCCTGCGAGTTAACTAACGCCTAAGAGCCTAACAACCTTTGTCTTTCCTCTCGCTTCTTATTTTTCATTCATTTTTTTGGATCAATATATAATTCGTGTATCATACAATTCACCCCTCTGTAAAGTGTACAGTTCCGTGGTGGTTAGTATATTCACAAAGTCATACAACGATCATTACGATCTAATTCCAGAACATCTTCATCAGCCCCAAAGGAAGCCTGTGCCCGTGAGCAGTCACTCCCCATTCTCTCCTCCCTCCAGCCCCGGCAACCACTGACCTCCTTTCTGTGCCTGCGGACTTGCCCGTTCTGGATATTTCATACCTATAGAATCACATAACATTTGTCCTGTTGTGCCTGGCCTCTTTCCCAGGTCTTCATACCCCACGTTTAAAGCATTGATGGGAGAATGTTCACGGGCTGGTGGGAACCTAACTCAGTCCACGGTCACTAGCTGTGCTTGTATGTCAGGGAATGAGTATTATTCTGATGTGGCCGGATTGAGGATATAGTGGAACTTGAAGCGATGGGTAGACCAGAAGGGCAGGTTTCAGGCCATCATGTGAAGGCTCTGAATATATGCAGTGACTTGGGACCTATCACCACAGTTCATCCTTCTGCTTTTGGTTCTGGCTCAGAGGCGCCCAGATTTCTTTTTACAAAGGACGCCTGGGTGGCTGGGATTAACATACCCCCTTTCTCAATGGCAGGTCGTGCCAGTCTCCCAAGGACTAGCCTTTCCAAAGGGAGGCTCTGTGAGGCATTTGAAAGTAGGTTTAAATACATTAGGTAGATCCAGACTGCACCAGCCTCATCCCCGCAGCCGCCGTGACCATTCCTGGCTCCAGCATGACTCTGGGAAGACACCCCAACTGTGTCTCAGGCTTCCCATTTGGAGAGTGATTGTTGGTTACCTACTACGTGCCATGCTGTGCTTTACACACAGTGTCTCTAGAGTGCAGACTCCTGCCTCTCACCACATGAAAAGTGTGGAAATCCGTGGTCATATTTCTCAGTCCAGTTCGATTGCTTGTACCGTCTCCCAATGTCTTCATATTAGTTATAGTTACTTGGTTTGCAAGCAATGGAAATGGACTGTGCTGAACTTAGTTTAAAAAGTGAGGCTTTACTGGGAAGGAACTGGGGTAGTGTCAGGAGCCCCAGGAAGTAGTGGACAATGAAGAATCAATAAAGGCAGAGCCAGGTCTGCTCTGGGGACATGCTCAAGCATCCATGATGGCCCGGCCAGGTGTGGCTGAGAGGCTGAGCATCAATCTAGGATCCAGGAGATCCGGGTTCAATTCCCGGTCAGGGCACGTGCCCGGGTTGCGGGATCGATCCCCAGTCTGGGGCGTGCGGGAGGCAGCCAATCAATGACTCTCTCATCATTGATGTTTCTATCTCTCTCTCTCTCTCCCTTCCTCTTTCTGAAATCAATAAAGATATATTAAAAAAGAAAAAAAAAGAATCCATGATGTTTCTCTTCTCTTTAGAGGCCTTGACTCAGCTTTGGTGACATAGCCTCCACATCTTAGTCTTCCAAATGTCAGACTCCCAGGAGGGGATCCAGGCCGCCCCGCCTCGGTCAGGTGCTCATGCCTGGGGTCACCGCTCAGCTGTGGCTGGGTTGGCAGAGGGGGAGGTCGCATAGCAGCACCCCTTTCTGGAGGTTTCATTATCGTGAGCCAGAGAGACATCCCAAGAGGTCTCACTATGCTGATGTTGGAGTTTTGTCTTCACAGCTGTTTTCCAGCCTTCGGTCCCAGTGAGGGCCACCTTACCCATCCTCCTGCTTTGAGACACACCCCGACATACACCCAGAAATCAGGAGCTCAAAGAAAGGGTTACATTGGGTCACAGTGACCCAATGGGTTACAGCGATTCTCCCCTTAATAAACTTGGCTCGGAGAGTGAATCTGTAAGACCAGGAGGAAGAGCAGCCAGGAACAGGGCCCGAGAAAGGAGTGGCAAGGACCAAGGACTCCCCTCGCGCCTGAAGGGCCCGGTTCATTGTCCGCTCTGACGTGTGGTCCATGGTGTCCGGGGCAGAGGGACCGCGCTGAGGTCCCTTGGAATGGCTGTATTCTCATCTTGACCCGGACACGGAATGGATATTGGATCTATCGGAACAACTGGATTGACTTGTTTCCGTCAGTCACAGATGACATGGTGAGTCCGGCCCCCGTGTCAATTGGGCAGATGGCAAAATCAGCGATCGCTAAGGCGAAGCGCCGTTAGCAGACGAGACGATGCCATCAAACAAAATCTGACAGATAATATATTGCTGTTTGTCATCGAGACACTTAATACACCAGGGGCTGCTCCCTAAGCTCCCGTGATCAATTTCTGCTAATTTACCAATTCTGCGGCTCGGCAAGGGGGGCTGGCAATTTCATATTTTACACACCCACGGAGGTTGCGGTAATTGATTCCATTCTGGAAAGTGTCGTGATGACTTTGAATGAACTTGAGAGGTTTTGCATTTGTTTTCGGAGGCTGTCAGAGAGAAGGATTCAAACCCCGCCGCACGGGCACGGTTTGTAGAGGTTGCAGATGAAAACGAAGGATGAGCTCCTCTCGGAGACAGCTATCTTCTTATAACCTCCCTGCTCTCGAGGCAAGCGGGGGCTGCCGCCGAAACACTCGACTCCCTTTCTGTCTGCGTCTCGGCGGTGGTGGAAATCATCTCTGAACATCTGAAGGGAAAAAAGGCAATTATTGAAAAACCTTCCCGGAAAGACTTCGTTTTCTGAATTCTATTTTTTTTTTTTTTTAACAAACACCCAAAAAGTAAGTTTAGCAGATATCAGAAGTTGTAGAAATGTTCTTCTTGACTTTGGCACTTCTAAAACACACACACACACACACACACACACACACACACACACACACACCCCTCAACTTAATTTTGTTCTGGAGTTATAGGCCTTGTCCTGCATCTCTCCTCTAAGTGTGTCAGGCATGACTGTGAAGGAGACCGCAGGAAAAGAAATCTTTAGCTCTCTTACAGTGGCACCAGGAGCCTGGCTATTGTCATATGATTATTAGAGAGAATTTCCTGGGTGCCTGACAATATGCTGAGCGCTTTGTCCACAGTGAGTATTTAATCTGAATGAATCTCTTTAAAGTGATTCAGCTCTTTTATAGATTACAACATCAAGGCTCAGCAAGGTTTAATAACCTGCCCAGGTTTCCCAGTCTGTCTGGTTACAGATCGTGTGCCTTTAAGCACTCCACCCCTCTGCCATGTGACCACTGCTATGCTGATAAATGTTTAACCACTAGCTTTTGGCTAAAACAAAAACCAAAATCTAAACAAGACTCTGGTTGTAGAGTTTGCTAATTACTGTGGTGTAAATGCTCCCACCATAGCTGAGTTCAAGCTGCCGACACGATGTCATGGACTAAGGAAGAGATGCGCATGGTTGGCTCTCATGCCAGAGTGACACCACCCACCTAACCTTCTCTTCCAGCCATTCACCCAACCCACCTTGTACTCCGTGTTCTGAACTGCTCCCACCAACCCAGCTCAGATCACTTGTTCATAGCCTCGCTTTGCTCCCAGATTAACTGTTGGAAACTATCACTTAGGTTCTGTCTTCTGATTTTCACCACGACTCATATTCACATCCAGGGTAAACACCTTGCTCCCCTCTGTCCGGCATCCCTGCTGGGCTTACCTTCACACTGAAAACTGGACCTGCACAGAAACACATTAACATCTCTGCCAGCTGCAGTGTTGGAGGAGGGAGGCGTTCACTCATGAGTGCATGTGGGGACATTGAAAATAAGTGGGTGCTCTAGCTGAGAGCTGAGCTGCAAACCCACTCAAACATGCCCACGTCAGAGCCAACATGAATAGGTTGAGAAAGCACAAGGGGCTCTTACAGAAATAATTTGGAGGAGCTGCCTGACCTCCAGTGGAGAGGGAGCCTCTCTCAGACCCTACAGGAGCAGGGGCTCCGGGAGAAACTTAGGAGCTGCTATTTGTCAGTAAGGAGCCAGGTAGGGCTGAGGCTCTAGGCAAGGCTCCCTGGAGAGCAATTAGGCCAGATTGAAAACATGCTAATCTTTGTCTTGGAGGGGCCCCTGGGACTGCTCTTGGGGGAGGTGGCAGGGTTGAATTTAATAAGGAGCAAGTGAGCCAATGGGAAAGAGTGAAGCCTGAATCTCAAGGGACCCTGGTGAGTTTGGAGGGAGATGGATGGCAGTCAGGACTGGGGTGTGGGTGGTGCCTCGGGATGCTGGCGGAGGACAGGGAGGCTGCTGAGGGGACTGAGCACCAGGAGGAAACAGCTCCGGCTTCCTGGAGAGTGAGAGCAAATCTTCTGTGTCCATTTCTAAACACAAGGCAATGATGCAGCCGGATGGAGAGAAAGGAGCCCAAGGTTTAGTGAGCACCCTGCTCTGGGTAGGATGCTTTATGGGTGGTACTTTACTTTATCCTTATGAAAATCCGTTAATGACAGTGAAGCGGAGAGCAGGTGCCATTGCGCTCCCAGTCATATAGCTGGTATGGTCAAGCACCAAGCCCGCCCTTTCTGACCTCCCCTCACTGTCGTCTCACTGGGAGGAAGGCAACCACTTCTCCAAGCCCTCCCATTATTTCACTGCTGGGCACTTCCTCTCTGTGCTGGAGCTCCTGGCTTTCGAAGCTACTACTTCTTGAGCTCTTACTAAGCTGTAGCACCAGCTAAAGCCTTCACTGTCTCATTAACTACTCACGACAGTGCAGTGAGCTCAGGGCCACCTTACCACCCTTTTCCCAAATGAGAATGCTCATCCTTTGAGGGTAAAGCCACCTGCTCAAAGTGGCACTGTAAATGGCAGAGCTGGGTTCCAGCTCAGCCCTGACCAGTGGCCAGGCTGTACTCTCAACAACTTTGATGTCTTGCCTCCTGCCCTCTTGATGCATTTAGGACCAATGCATCTCAAGATCTGGGGTAAGAAACCACATTCGTGCATGAGAACACAATGGTGCTTTGACCGGCAGCACCTAGGAAGTTCTTTTTCTTGTAGGGTCTTTACTGCCAACCCCAAAGAACATGCCTTTGTTACTGGACGGGCTCGGGGCTCAGGGCGGGTCTGCCTAGGGCCCGCAGGTAGTGTGTGGGTTCTTGACTTCCTGTAGGAAAGATTTCCCGGGGTGAGTCCGGGTGATTTAGAGAGTAAGTTCATTAAAGCTGGGGACAGTGAAACAAAGGGAGGGCTTAAGGTAGATGAAGCAACAGGAGAGAGAAAGTCAGAGAAAAGGGGCCCTTGGAGACAGGTTAAGGGGATTAGCCCAGGGTCTAGCTGCTGCTACACACTGTTTCCCTGGTTGCAAGTCTTGTGGGGTCCCTTAAGAGTTTAAGAGAAAAACTGCAAAGATACTAGCGAGAGCACACCCTTCGTCCTTTGTCTTGAGGCTTTTTATCTCTCTTTGGCCAGCAGGAATCCTAGGGGAGGTCTCAGGGGAGGGTCTCAACAGAATATTCATTAGCTTTTCAGATATGTCCTTCAATATGTTGACTCATTAAAATGTGTGTATAAAGGGGCCAGGATTATTTTCTGGTTAGTTTTATTTTTAAAGAGCATTATTGAAGAGGGACTGGGAATGAGGCTGGTCTGCCCGGGACAGTCTGGAATGTGTAAACCATTTCTCCTAAGTGTCCTTGGTTCAGGAAGATAAAGCCTTGTGATTCATTAGCTGGCTGTAAATTGCTCAAGTTGTTTGGCCTTGTCTAAGTATTTTGTCTCAGTTTCTCTTATTCCACCTGTCAAGGACTTTCCCTGGCATCTTACTATCCTGCCTCACTTTCACCTTCCATCTCAGCGCGTGTGCCCTTAGTGAAATTGTGACAAGTGTCTGGAAAATAACCGACACTTGTTAATTCTTGCACCCCAAACCCAATACTGAATGATTCAATTCCAGAGTTAGAAATGAGGCTTCAACCTCAAGTTTACACTCAGCAATGAGGTTTTAGGATAACTGGATTTTTGTCCCCTAAGGGAGAGGTTATGTTGGTGGGAAAAGCCAGGACTGCAGTGCTGGGCCCTTATCCCTCACCTCCATGCCCCTCAGGTTAAAATCCATCAATTGAGGTAAGTTTATATCTTACCTACTAGTTAGTAGCTCTTGGTATTGAGTCAGTTACTTTATCGTGCTGGGCCTTGATTTTTTCACCTGTAAAATGGGTCTGATAGAGACAAGAAAGAATACTTTCTCTTTATCTGGTTTATTAGGAACCTTGAATGAGAAGATAAAATGTGAGCAAGTGCAGAGTGTGTGGCGGGTGGATATTGTCACCCAGGGACAGTGTGGTGGTCATGATGTGGGTGCCGGTGTCAGGCCAGGGGTAGGAAACCCAGCTCTGCCATTTACTAACTGGAAAGCTTTGGGAAAGTGTTTTAGCTTTTCTGGACATGTTTCCTTATTTCTGAAGTGGGGATATTGTCAGCTCTTGTCTCATGGAAAATGCTCAACACAGTGCCTGGCGCACTATAACTGCTTAACCGTTAGCTGTTGTTCTAACAGGGACCCTGTCTGTCACCCATCAGTGGCCTCAGTAGCAGCCAGGAGGCGCCGTGGAAGGTGGAGATGAGGACTGATGTTGGCACATGGGGAAGGGAGATCATCCTCACTGGAAGACCCCGGGGAGAGTCTGGGGGTTCATGGGGCTTCAACTGGATGCCAGGGCGAAGAAAGCATTTCAAGTATGGCTTCGTCCAAAGTAAAGGATGGAAAGAACAATGTTTATTCGACATTCCAGGGACTCACCTGGATACTTTCACATACATGAAATTCCTTCATCCTTGAACAAAGCAGGCAAGATAGCAACATGATCCCCATTTTACAGATGAGGAAGTGGAGGGTCAAGAAAGTGAACTGGATCGAGCCACAGAGTGGGGAGTCGATCCCAGGACTTTTGGAGCTTCCATCCACCACACCCCACTAGGGCCAATGGAGAAGCGAGTCTGAAGGGAAGAGGGCTCTTGAGAAGGAACCAGAGAGGATGCCTCAGCTCCTAGGAGCGTGGGTAGCTTGGTTCTTCCCACTCTCACCCCCACCCCAGGGGACCCGAGGCAGCCTCGGGCCCCAGCGGAGCTTCTGATGACCACGGCACCCCCTGCTCGGCTCATTCTGCCTCTCTGCACGCCCCAGCCCGGCACGAAGCCAGCGGCCTTAGCTAATGTTCCTGAACAGACCATTCCCACAGCCCCAGACAACAGCCCAATTATCTCGGGCCAATCGCAGGCCTGCTCCCTGCTTGGGGCCACATCTAGAGGCGATTTCTCTTTTTCAGGAGAGTCAGCCAGGGACCTGAGAGCCGCTGCGAAGGTAATTAGGAAAGTTTGGCCATGGAAAGCCATCTCACGCTCCCCCCGTGGAAAAGAAGAGAGGGCCTGCGAGAGCCACCACGGGGATGGTTTTTCAACGCAGCTGCCTGCGAGCATCAAGGCATCGGTATCAGAAGAGAGGGGACAGAAAACCTGGAGTCTGTGCATAGAGCTCCGGACCACAGTTATTTCTCATGCCTCTTCCAAACGGGTTAGAGACACGCCTCCCTCTTCCTCCTCTAGCCACACTTCCCTCTTCTCTCCTTCTTTACTCCTGCTCCAACCAGCGATTGGTGATCACTAATAATTAGGGCACTAATCATGGCTCCTTCTCCATTCACCACACCAGGAGCCACCCCTGCTTCTTCTCTTTTCCTGCCTTTCCTGCAAGGCCCACCCATCAGCAAGTCCCGCAGGCTCGGCTCCGGCACACACCCTGCCCTGGAGGATCTCCCGTCTTCTCCGCTGCCTCCTTAGTCAAGCCATCCCTCCTCCTGCCCATATCACCCCGGCAGTTTCTGAACTCTGGGTGATCCATTAGACATGTAAATCAGGCCACTTGTCACTGCCCTGATTCAACC
Organism: Miniopterus natalensis; assembly: GCF_054644295.1. Taxonomy (NCBI): domain Eukaryota; kingdom Metazoa; phylum Chordata; class Mammalia; order Chiroptera; family Miniopteridae; genus Miniopterus; species Miniopterus natalensis. Next base: position 88,568,955 of record NC_142083.1, read on the forward strand.
CATCAATGGCTTCCCTTTGCTTGTAAAATAAAAGCCAAGCTCCTCCATGGGAGCGGACCCGTTCCTGCCTCTGAGGTCCTGGCCTCATCTCGTCCCAATGCTCACCCCATCCCACCTCCTGGGCTTCATCGTGCTCCTGGAAAACTCGGCACTCTGGGCCTGTGCACTCTGGGCCTGTGCACTCTCTGTCCCCATGTCTGGATGTCTGGCTCCTTCAGGTCTGAATGTCATCTTTATTAAGAGGTCTTTTCTGTACTCTTTTTCTGAAGTTAGCAACCTGCCCCACTCTGCAGTAAACTGTGCGCCCATGCCCACTTGGCTTTTCTTCACAGCGTTTACCACTGTCTGAAAATATTTTGTTTATTGTTTGTTGCTTTATGGCTGCATGTTTCCACTAGAATGTAAGCTCCATGGGCATAGAGACCTGTCCTGTTTGCTCACTACAATGTCCCCATCACCAAGTAAAGGCGTTTGCAAAACATTTGTGAAATGCATGAATGAACGCCAGGCGTGGTGTCAAGTGATTTTTATATAATGTTGTCTTATGCTCCCTGCAATCCTGTGAGTTAGGAACTATTTTCACCCCCATTTACCAGTGGGGAAACTGAGAAACTGAATATACAAGTAGCCAGCGGCCAGTTCGTATGTGTCAACAGAAAACTCTGACCCATGACCTCTGTGGCTCCCAGCTTCGGACACCAAACCACGGCCTCTGTAGCAACCAGCCCCAAATAGTCAGGACTTGGCCAATAACTGTCTGCTTCCTTAATTTTCGTTCCTGCTTCCAGCTTAGACCAACAAGAGAAGCCAAATATGATCTCCTAACCAATCACATAGGACACTCCACTTCTAGGGAGCCCGCCTTCAGCTTCGTCTGGGGAGCAGCCTCCCATGGGGCACACCTGGAGCTCCCCCCTTTCCACTGCAAAGCTCTCCTGCTCCTCTGCCGGCCTCTGGGTCTCTGCTAAACACAAGTGACGCTGTCTGGCCCCCTTGCTCTGAGTAAATAGCCTTTGCTTGCTTGTACTTGGGTGGTCTTTGTTGTTTCCACAAAACTGAGGCCGCTTTGAGGCACTGGGGACTTCTCAAGGTCACACAGCTAAGGAACAATTGGAGGATTTGGGTCTCCCGTGTTTGACTCCACAGCCCCCTTTCCTTCCACTACACGGTGCTTTATTTCAAAGAGATTTCTCCCCTTCTCTGTCCTAGCTAAGGAACAAATGGTCTGGTCACAGAAGCGAGAGGATGGCGGAGCAGAGGGTCTCAGGGCTGTGACAGGCTGATGGGCACGCAGCTCAGTCACAGAATTTCACCTCCCCTGCCCCCTTCCTTACCCACTTAACAAAATGAGCGTTAATGCTGAGAGTCAATCATTTGTCCTTAGGTTGTTATTTGTCTGAAGATAAGAACGACTGTGGAGAGATTCGTGGGAAAGGAGCAATTAGTATTCCCATCTATCTCAATGAAAGATAATAATAACATTAATTAATAGCCAAACCAGGGTGCAGCAGAAATGCTGAAAGTCTACAAGCGAGAGATCTTCAGGGGCCATGTCTTTTCCTAAGTGCCTCTGTGACAGGTGCCCATTTGTTATGGGAACAAGCAGGGACTGTCTGCCTCTTCCAGCCCCAGGAGGCGGTATCCGATGCTTCGTCCTGTTGTGCCAGCTGTGGGCAGGTTCCAGGGACAGGGTGTGGGGCTCCGGGAAGCTGGTGGGCAGGGACTGCGGAAGGGCGGTGTCCTGGATAAAGCTACGATCCGAGGAAGCGATGGGGTGACCCAGCTGGAGGTAGAGCTGGAGAGAGACCTCGGAAAGAGCACCTGGCAGGGTAGGCGTTAGGCTTCACCTTCTTCGGACCATAGCGAGGCATTTTCCTTCAGGGAACTACCCTTGCCTGGCTGCCGGTCTTTTTGGTTGGCTTAGGACTGGCCCAGTCTCCCTTTCTCAGTCCCAGCATTGAAACACGATCCAGGCAGGTGTGAGGTGATGTCTTATTGTAGCTTTTATTTGCATTTTTTCCCTTGTAATTAGCGATATAGAGTATATTTTTATATACCCATTGGCCATTTGTATGTCTGCTTTGGAATGTCTATTCAGGTCCTTTGCCATTTAAAAAAATTTTTTAATTTTTACTTTATTTTATAGAGAGGAAGGGAGAGGGAGAGAGAGACAGAAATATCAATGATGAGAGAGTCATTGATCGGCTGCCTCCTGCACAGCCCCTGCTGGGGGTCGAGCCCGCAACCCGGGCATGTGCCCTGACCTGGAATCGAACCTCGATCTCCTGGATCCTAGGTCGATGCTCAACCACTGAGCCACGCTGGCCGGGCTCCTTTGCCATTTAACAAAATTACATTTATTGGGGTGACATTGGTTAATTAAATGATATAGGTTTCAAGTGTACAATTCTATAATGCATCACCTGTACATTGCATTGTGTGCTCACCACGGGAAGTCTAATCTCCCTCCGTCACCACATACACGACCCCCTTTCCCCTCTTTGTCCAGTGTCTTCCCCCTCCTGCCTTCCTCTTTGGTAACCACTATTCTGCTGTATGTGACTGTGAGTTTCTTTGTTTTGTTTGTTCATTTTTTGTTTGTTTGTTCCACATATGAATGAAATCATACAGTTCTTGTGTCCTTCTTTGTGGGACTTATTTTACTTAGCCTGATACTCTCCAGATCCAGCCATGTTATTGCAAATTCTTTGCCATTTTAAATCAGTCTATCCTTTTGCTATTGAGTTGTAAGGGTTTCTTATATATTTTGGATATTAACCCCTAATCATATATATGGTTTGCAAATATTTCCTCCCATTCTGTTAGGATGGCTGTTATTAAGATTGACAAGTGCTGGTGAGGGTGCGGAGAGACAGGGACCCTCGTGCACTGTTGATGGGAATGTAAATTGGTGCAGCCACTGTGGAAAACAGTATGGAGGCTCCTCAAAAAATTAAAAATAGAACTACCAGTTGATCCAGCAGTCTCACTTGTGGGTATATAGCCAAAGAAAATAAAATCAGTATCTCAAAGAGATATCTGCACTCCCAGTGTTCATTGCAGCATCATTCGCAGTAGCCAAGATATGCAAACAATCTAAATGTCCCTTGATGGATGAATGAATAAAAAAAAGGGTATATATACATACATACACAATGGAATATTATTCAGCCTTAAGAAGGAGTCTTGTCATTTGCAACAACGTGGATGAATCTGGAGGATACGATGTAAGATGAAGTAAGCCAGACACAGAAGATGAACACTGCACGATTCCACTGACATGTGGACTGTAAAAAAGTCAAACTCATAGAAACAAGGGACTAGAACGGTGGTTACTACTAGAGGCTGGGGGGTTGGGGAGCTGTGGAGATAGAGATCAAAGGGTACAAACTCTCAGTTATAAGATGACTACATTCTGGAGACCTAATGTACAGCATGCTGATTATGGCTAATGATGGTGTACTATGTACTTGAAATTAAAAGCAAAAACAAAAGCATGGCTCAGACCAGGCATATTTCATTCCCTTGGTTGCCATGAGCAGTTCAAAGAAGAGAGTTTTAGGTTGTCAAATTAAGGGTTTGGGGGAGGCAGGCAAGGAGAAATAAGAAAGACCATGGTTTTAATTAGTGGATTAGAGGCGTTCTTCCTCTTTAGTCCCATGGGACACTTGCTTTAGCAACGGCTGTTAGTCAGTCTCCCAGATTACCAGTTCAACCATTTAATTGACAAATTATGTAATCTTCTATTTGTCTGGATTCCCAGGGCACATGTGCACGGCACAGTGCTGGGATGGCAAAAACTCAGTAGATATTAGCTGGATGAGTGAATGGAGGCTGGGTGTTATGGCCTACGCACCACGCCTAAATATCGGGTCTGATCTTATGGATGGTGGTCCCTATGTCTGTTTGTCACCTCAGTGGTTAAAACAGCCGAGGTACGGCTAATTGAGTAGAAAGCGACAAAACCTGGGGAAGTTATTAATTATGCTATGTGTAGAAAGGTAAGCTATTGAAATGACAGTATTTAATAGTAATTGCACAAAAAACTAAGTAAGAAATAGATTGGGGATTGGACATAAAAGGAAAGATGGAGTGAAATGTGAAGAAATATTACATACCACAGATCTCTTCTTAATACCAGCTGCTGAGTGCCCCATCCCAGGCTGAGGTGATCACAAACTGAAGTTTTGACTTCACCTTGACTTAGGTTCCAGAGTGGTGTTTCTCAAGGTGTGGTCCATGGACCACCTACATGGGACAAACTGAACCAGAACCTGTGGGGCAGGGCCAGAATGTGCATTTAAAACAAACTCCTAGGTGAGCTTACACACATGAGTGTTTGGGAACATATGTCCCGGTTCATGGCATTGCAGGGCATGTTTCTCATGGCATGTGCACATTTGGAGTCAGTGTGACCGCATTATCAAGCTGAAAAGATGGGCGACAAAGACTGGGGCACAATGAACCTTAGAACAAGGGAAAGAGAGATGAGCTCATCAGGGAAGGTGCTGTGGGAAGGCATCAAAAGTGAGATGAATTCTATCTCAAAGGAATCAAGTGAATGTTGAAGGAGAAAGGTGGGTTTAGAGAGAAGTTTGCAGGATTGAGGTCACATGGAGGGAAAGAGAAGTCCCCAAGGAATGAAGAAGGGCATGTCCTGGGCAAAGGAAATATAGTTCCCATTGTCCACCCCACAGGCCAGGGAGAGAGCCTGAGTGGGGATAGTGATAAAAATGAGCACAGTGCACATCTTGGGAAAGTAACCTGTGGTAGGAGCATTAAAAATATGAAAAATTGGGGGAATAAAGCTGAAATTATGGATGGAAACAGCGGTGAGGCTAAATATTATGCTGGCAATGCAAAGCCATTTACTTTTTTAATACATACCATAAAATTTACTTTCTAAGTTATTTCTAAGTGTACAGTTCAGTGGCACTTCAGTACTTTCATGTTATGGTGGAACCGTCACCACCATCCATCTCCAGAACCCACTCATCTCCCAAACTGAGGCTCTGTCTCCATTAAGCACGAACTCCCCCCTCCCTCTCCCTCCAGGCCCTGGTAACCACCGTTCTACACCCGGGTCAATGAATTTCTAGATGCCTTGTATAAGTGGAATCGTACAAAATCTGTCCTTCTGTGGTTGGCTTATTTTGTTTAGCATAAAATTTTCAAGGTTCACCCATGTTGTAGCATCTGCCGGAACTTCCTTCCCTTTTCAGGCTGAATAATATTCCATTGAATGTATATACCACATTTTGTTTATTCATTCATTCATCGATGGGCGTTTGGTTGGTCATTTAATGATTTGAACAAGAGACTCTTAGGCCTGGGCGTTGATGGAGGAAATGGGTACAGGGGCGGGTGGGGTAATACAAGAGTTTAAGATGGGAGGCACTGCAGGCTCTTTGTGGCCAGACCAGGAGTCTGGGTTCGGGCTGATCAGGGAAGATAAACAGGTTTAATGGTGGTGAGCGTGTGATTGCTGCGTTGCACAGAGGGGAGGAACTCTGTGATGGGTTGGCTGTGTCTCCCATGCTCAAGGAGGGAGGGAGGAGTGCCTTGCGTTTATATTCCTGGCCTAAACTGCTTGGTTTCACAGCCCTACTGGGCGGAGAGTCAGCTTCTCTAGCTCTTTAACCGGAGCTGAGGGGGCCTGGGCAGTGCCTGAAGGGTAGTTTCCAGCTTCAGATTATAGCTCTGGTTTAAGAGGCTCGAAGAATTCAGCCTCCACCCTTGGCAATATCTTGAACCGGAAGATCAATAATGTTTTATTTCGTTTTCTTTTTCCTCTGCTGAGTCATCGGTGGTGAGACCGGGACAGCCTGGAATTCTTGGTCACAGGAACCTGGGCCAGGCCTTCCAGAAAATAGGCTTCTGTTCATCGACCCACATACCTATCAAAGCGAATTGTCCGGACTGGATGCTTTGAAAAACAGGGAGTGTCCCGTTTGTGCCTATTACACCTATTTTTGATTCACTCATATCTTTCCAATGGGCTTCCCTTATTTTCGCCTGCCCAGCACCCTCCCTTCTTCTGGTCCTTGGCTTTGCCCCAGGGGAAGCGCCATTGCCCTACTGCCCAGGGGCTCAGTGGGGTTTTCCATCAAGGTGCTCTGCCCCCCTTCAGCTCCCAGCACCGGGCAGGCACATGACGAAGGTTGGCCTGTCAGAGCCATCTGCATCCCTGCTCACAGTGAGTGATGCAGGGAGAGAGCCATGACCTAAGCATGACCCTTGAGAGCTTAAACCTGCACATAGCAAAAGTAAGAATCTTTCTTTTAGGTTAGAGGTTGATAGGTATTTTCTGGAAAGATTCAGGTGGTAAATATTTTAGGCTTTGGGGGCTATACTGTCTGTTGAAACTACGCCACTCTGCTGTTGTGGAGTGAAAATAATCCTAGAAAGTACATAAATAAATGAATGTGACTGAGTTCCAAAAAAAACTTGACTTATAAACACAGGCAGGGGGCTGGATTTAGCCCACTGCTAACCCCTGCTTTAATAGAAAAATCACTGGAATGTAGGTACATAGCACTCACTGTGTGGGGAGAGCCATCTTAAAACCAATCCAGGAAAGCAGAGCTAAAAGGTTGAGAGAATGAGTTCTGACAGCAGCCACTGCCTGCTGGATTTAGCCATGCCTGAAGGCAGCTCTCTCTTTCACTTCTTGGAAGGCCGGTTATATAATCCACTATCATTCTTCATTGCTTAAAGGAATTAAAAAAAAATTTACCTTTATTGTTGAAATTATTACAGATGTCTCCCCCCCATTGATCCCCTCCACCCCACATCCACCCCACCCCCAGGCCTTCCCCACACCGATGTCTGTGTCCATGGGTTGTGCATAAGCATGGAAGTTCTCTGATGAATCTCCCTCCCCACTCCCTCCCCCCGCCTGCCCTCTGAGATCCCTCAGCCTGGTCCATGCTTCCCTGTCTCTGCATCTTGCTTAAGGGAATCTGCTGCAAGTTTTTGTCATCAAAGAGTCTGACTCGGATGGGTCCGTCTTCTGCAGTCTGCTCAGAGCCCTAAAATGTAAAATGCCTGAGGGGTGAAGGCTCATCAATGGCCTGGGAAGCAGGAGGAGGCAAAGGGCTTTTACCAATCTTAGCCTGGAGGCCTCACGGAGCTGGACCACTAGCCAGAATCGGAGAGGCTGACCCATTCATCCACAGCCCACTCAAGCCCCCACACACGCAACCATTTATTGAGCAACTAATACTTGCCAGACCCCATGCCCTGATCTAGAAGGAGAAGAAGAACTGACATTTATTGCATCGTAGGATATACACAGTGTCTGTACTATGTGCATATAACATTTCATGCCATCCTTACTACAGCCGGGAAAATAGGAGTGTTACCCCTGTTTTGCACTTAAGGAATCAGCAGTAAACCCGAGAAGGGTTAAGTGATTTGCCCAAAGTGACCAAGACAGTAATTGAAGAAGTTAGGATGTAATCCCGGCCCTGGGAAGCTCCAAAATCCAATTTTTTCTCCCCGATACCATTGCTATCTCCCCTGACAAGAGGCCAAGAGTGGGGGCTCTGGCCCCGCTTAGAGAGGCAGCATGCTTATAATAAGCTTCGAGCACGGAGGAGTGGAACGAAGAGCAGCCAGTGGCATCTGTCATCTGTGCACCGGGAGCGTCATAAGCCTCCCCAGGCCTGTTAGCGGTAAATACAGACTCGGGCTCTTCTTTCAAGTAAACTGGTGGTGTCGCATTAGAAAACTTCTCTCTGCAAAATGCTAACAATGCAGCGGTACTTAAATTTTACGGGTGCAAGGTTATCACTAGATACATAAAACGGGAGGAAAAATACCTGTAACTGACAAGACTTGGGTGCGCAATGATTATTTTTTCTATTCTTCCAGCCTCTCTCCCAAGCAGTTCTGGAGAGGAAGAGTGTCCTTTAGGAGAAAGTTAACAACAAAACTGCTGACTGTGAGCTGGGCATGGCACTCAGAGGGGGACGTCGAGGAGCTGGCGGGCTCGGCTTTTCTGCGGAATCAAAGGCCGTCCCCGGGAACAGCGCAGCCTGTTTAAAAATAGTGACGGGCCCACCGAATGCACTGGCATTTGGGGTGCGGAAGGACAGGCTCCGCTTCCCTTATTGTCTGGAGCTGTCTGGACCACTGGAGCTCTCGCTGTCGAGTATTGTGAGCATTGTGCGGGCAGAGCCCGGGACGTGAGCCCAGGCCCTGCACCGGTGGAGAGGGGAGAAAAGGAAAGGGCAAAGTCCTCTCTTTGTCTCTCGCCCTCCTGGGCACACAATGGAAGAATGAAGGGAAATGCAAGACGGAGGGAGGCTGCCTGGGTTAGAGAGAATGGAGGGGGGATCACAAAAAGGGAAAGAGAGAAGGAGCCCAGGTCAGAGTCCTGAGGACACGTCAAAGAGGCACAGACATGTGGACAGAGGAAGCAGACACTCGCACACACAGGTGCAGTTACACACACAGATGTGCAGGGAGAAATGCGTGTGCATGCAGGCCCACACACACTAGAGGGGGTGAGGAGGAGGGGGGCGGGATTGGGACACTGCAAAGAGCAAAATCCTGTTGACTTTCATTCTGACATTCAGCCTGAGAGACAAAGGAAAGCGAACTGCATTTTTGAATCTTTCCAAACATATTATGTGCCCAGAACTTGAGCTGAATGAGAGGACATTCGAACACTCACTGAGAGCTCGCCCACCTCCTGAAGATGCTCCTCTGAGCGAGATGACATCCACGCTGGCATCCCGCCCACGTTCAAAAGTGTGAGCCCGCTGTCCTGGCCAGCTGATGCCTCCCGACCATGGCCTGAGAGCCCCAGTGTCCTGAAAGACAAGACTCCCTGGGGACGTGACATGAGTCTGCACCAACTCACTCGCGGCCCTCTGGCAGTCGTGGCCGTCCAGCAGTCCCCCCTTGTCAAGGACGCATCGACACCCAGCAGTCACACCCTGGCATGACAGCACCTCATGGTAGTGGTCCCTGATGTGGCCCTCATGTTTCTTTGAACCCAAATCCTGGTGGACAAACCAGGGCCTGTGTGGACACTGTGACCACACGGTAGCCTGCGGGCACCAACAATGTGAGCGTATGTTGTTACTTTGTCAGAAGAGGCTACGGTGCTTGTGTGCCTAAAAAATTTGTGCGGCCCTGGCCGGGTGACTCGGTTGGTTGGAGTGTTGCCCTGCACACCAAAAGGTTGAGGGTTCGATCCCTGGTCGGGGAGTGTATGAGAGGCAACTGAACCATGTTTCTCTCTCACATTGATGTTTCTCTCGCTCTCTCTCCCATCCTCTCTCTCTCTCAAATCAACAAAAACATATCCTCGGGTGAAGATTATAAAAAAAGAGAAAAATCTGTGTCTTCTTTTCCCCTAAAGGGTATGCTGTCCTGGGGCTTCTTCCACGTTTGTTCATAGAAGTGGACATCACCACTGTGGGTGTTTGCCCCAGCTCTATTGTTCCGGCCTCGCATAAGGCAGGGTCTGTGGATGAACAATTGTGTAGCTGCCCCCTTTTCCTTCTGCTACTGTATCAGCCCTACAGCAGACGTCCACATACCTGCTCCTGCGTCCACGGGCGAGGATTCCTCCAGGTCATGACCAGTAAACTTACTGTACTCAAGGGCAGGGCAAACATTGCTGAATTAACCTCTGAGTCATTTGCCGTAGTCTTCTTTCTGTCTCTGAAAGCAGCAGGGCAAGGACATTAAATATGTTAAAAATTTTGCTAAAACCCCTAGGGCAGGCAGAGTAATGATCCCTCACAGATGTCCCTGGAAACTGTGAACATACCAGATGACAATGCAAAGAGGAATTAAGGTTGCTAATCAGATGACCTTGAGGTGGGGAAATCATCCTGAATTATCCCGGTGATCACAGGGGTCCTTATACTGTATGTGAAACAAGAAGACAGAAGACAAGAGTCAGAGAGATGGTGGTGCGAGAAAAACTTGGCCCAATATTGCTGACTTTGAAAATAGAAGAAGGGGCCACAAACCAAGGAATGCTGGTGGCTTCTAGAAGCCAGAAAAATCAAAGAAAGGCATCCTTCCCCAGAACCTCCAGAAAGGAACGTAATCTTGTTGACATCTAGATTTTAGCCCAGTGAGACCAATTTCAGACTCCAGAGCTGTAAAATAATAAAATATGTGTTGTTTTAAGCCTCTAAGTTGATGGCAATGTGTTATAGCAGCAACAGGAAATGAGTTATCCCCCGCCCCTCACAGCCCAGAGCAAAGAGGAGCCTACCTCTGGAAGGAGTTCTATGGAACTGTTGGGTGGGAGGTTGCAGGAAGGTGAGGCTCAGGGGAGGTTTCCAGGGCCACCAGATCGGTAGAGGCCATGTCAATATTTGCTGCCAAGAGACTCCCATTTGACATCAGATTGCAGTCATGCTGGGATCACATGGTAATTGCTGTCAAAGCCACCTCCTCCCACCCCAGAGCTGCTCCCTATAGACATGGACAGCACGTGCTCATAGCCCACCTGAGAGGCAAGGCTTGATGAAGAGAGGAGGAATTCTCCGACCAAGCCCGCTGCCGTGCCCAGACAGGGAGAGTCTCGGGTCCTCGGTGAATGGAGCATCCTTGTGTTCAAGGTCACCTTGATCAAATCCTATTTTTAAGAGCAACCCTGGATGTTGGACCAGGCCCCCAGTGGGGGAGTGAGGAATCGTGGTGTTGGCATTTTTTTGCAGATGCACTATTTCATCGCACCTTGCCCTTCTCTGTCCTTGTCCCCTGCCTTCCCCTCTGTTCCACACACCCAGGCTCTCTCTCTCTCACTCTCCAAACTAAAAGGGACTAGCTGATGCCCGGGCAGCCCTCACCCGCTCTGGCCGGCCGGGGCTGCTCCTGCCAGGGGCGCTCAGCCGGCAGCTCGGGGCGGGTGTGCAACAGGCAGTTTCAGGCCTCACGGTCTGCGGGCCGGGGCGCCGTCACTGAGAATAACATCAGGCAGCGGGTCTCATCTTTAGATTTGGTAGAAAAAGAAAACACAAAGGTATTTCCGTTTGTAGAAATGAAAAGATCAGCGAAGGGCCGTGAACTGATGAAGCATGTGAGCAGATCCAACAAGAAGGTTCTCTCTTGAGGTGAGAGAGGATGGGCATTCAGAGTGTTAGTGCTGGGGTGGGTTCGAATCCTAGCCCCACCCACTGAAACTCTTAAATTCTAAGATTTGTTTTCCCCATCTGTGAAGTTTCATACTTAGTCCCTACCCCACCGTTTGCATTGATAAAAGAGAACCATACATGTTCCACATTTTTCATTTTTTGAAGCTCTAGGTTTGTGAACTTGGGGGAGTCACTTTAATATCTCTGGGCTTCAGTTTCCTTACATGTAAGATGGGAGCACCATGGATACCTACTCATAAAATTGTGTGGATTTAACACAAATGAAGCACTGAGATTAGTACCTGGCATAGAGAGTATGTGTCCAATAAATGTTAGATATGACAATGAGATTGTTGTCAGATTTTTGTTGTTTGCAAATGACAGACCCATCTTGACTGAACTCTTCTAGCGTGAAAGGTGGTGGTGAGTTTTAGGCTCGAGTAAACAAACTATAGACAGGCTGAGAATACAGCCAGAGAGAGGGTCTCTTTCTCTCTCCAGATCTTAGATTTCTCTTTTATGTCTGTCAAGTTTATTTTGTTTGATTTTTTATTTATTTTATTATTTTATTTTATTTTATTATTTTATTTTGTCTTCCACTTGCCTTCATGGCCACCAATAAGTAAATGTTATATTTTTCTGGTTTCTCTTCCAGAAAAGGTAGTTCTAGCTCCACAGAGCCCCAGGTAGAAGTATTCTAGGGAAGAGGTGTGGTTGGTTTGGCTTTCATCATGTTCCAGCCCTCTTAGATCAGTCACTGTCACCAGGATTGTGAGGTCCTGTGATTGGCTCAGCTCTAATCACATGACTATTTGAGGTCCTGTGATTGACTCACCTTTACTCAGATGACTGTTCTTTGTGACTTGTATGTGTGGTTGGAATAAAAGGAGTGCTATTTCCCCAAAGAAGGGAGGTGATTTCCAGAAAGAAGCAGATTTTTGCTACAGTAAAAAGAAAAAAAAGATCCCAGCATATTTTCTCACCCAGAAATAGATCCTCAGACAATCATCCTCCATTCACTAGCCCTCATGTCAAGAATCCTTAGTTATAGAATGGATCTCATAACACTCGTAGTCAGGATAGAGTAACACGTTTTAGAACCTAACAGTGCAGGTACATAGTAGGTGCTTCGTAAATTCTATTGCCCTTCCCCCTTCCATAGTCTGAGATGAAGGAAGGCTGCCACATAAATAATAGAAAGCTTCCCGAGCAAACCTACTGGAGAGCTGCCTGCTCCAGGACCCCGGGAACTCTAAAGCAAATGGAACTCCAGAAACACAGAGCCTACCACTTAGTAATTAGGCCGTGATTGTTGTTTATCTGTGCGCTGTACTGTAACTCCCTCTGCCTGAGGCTGGTGCTAGGCTGGGAAAATACAATTTCCTCCGAACTAATTTAGTTTTAAGAGGAAAATGAAAGTTTAAAGTAGTTTAATGTTTCGGCAAAACCATAATGGCTGGAGAAGATTGGACAATGTGAACCAATAAAGCCCCCTAATTCTGATAATAACTCACGGCTTAACTTCCCCACATCAACGCCCATCCCTGTGCTGACATTCCACACAGGCCAACACGGATCCAGCAGACGGCCGAACAGTCATTCTTCTTTATTTATTTTAATTTAATTTTTTAAAGGAGCAGCATCAATTTTGAGGGCTCTAAGGACACAGCCATTGAGGTAGTTTATGTAGCCCTGAGATACCCCCAAGATATATGCATTGCCATTCTATTCACATGTGTCTGTAGATCCAGGATTCTCAGGGTGAGAGTCCCATCCTTGGCTTTTACATGTAAAATAGTTGTTGAAAAGGTCCCAGTTAAAATATTAGCTTTAATATGTGAAAGCTCTGGGATCCTCAGTTTGTCATTTATAAAATAAAGAGTGCTAGGAAGACTTGTAGGGGTGTCATGAGAATTAAGTAAGAGAGTGATGTAAAGTACTTGGCCAATGAGACAGACACACACACACACACACTCCCGCAGGATGAGAGAGAGAGAACACAGAAAACAACATTTACCCATTTCCCACATTTCTTGGGTACCCACCGTGTGGCAGGCATTATTATGGGGTCTAAGGATCCATAAAGCCATAAAACATTGGAGGATAGGTCTTGGCACCCAGGTGACCTTTGTAGTTTTGCCTCCTTCCACTTGACCTGATTAGCTAATTAACTTTTTATTTTTAACCAAATTTCAGAAAATATTTTTCTCTGCTCTGTGTGCTATCCTTTCTAGCCTAGATGTATTTTCCCCTCCTTTCACCTGTGACATCCCAATTCATTCTCCAAGATCAGGCTCATATTTCATTTGTTCTATGACGTCTTCTCAAATTGCCCAGGCATAGTTCCCTGCTCCCTTCACTGTCCTGGCATAGCACTGTGTTCATATCTCTGGGACAAATCATAATTTAGTTTTATAATATGTCTCCTCACATGTTTTACCACAGCATGAGCTGGATATGTTTTAATCTTCCTGGTGTCTCGGTGCTTGGTACACGTCTGCTCAATGAATGTTTTGAGTACGGATGGGAAGCACATGGCATGCCTCCCATAACTCCCCATTCCCTGCTCATGACAGACATCACTAATCAACAGGCTCGGGCTCAGGCTCAGGATCTGTCTCCATCTAGGGCTCCAGCAGACACTCTCAATTGATTACAGTTAACATGTGAATGGAATCTTATTGGCCGTGCCTGAGTCAGAGGACCTTTCTAATTAGTGTCTCCCCACCAAAGACAGCTCTTCAGACCACTTGCATCAGGGCCTCAAATCTCTAGAAATGGTGCCCAATGACTTGCTTTTGAAAATGAAAGGTTAATGTGATTTTGGGGCACGCTAAATACTGAGACAATGGATCTCGGTGTCCCTGCCTTTGAGTTACCTCAGTGAAGTAAAGCTGCATAATTTAATGTTTCAGGCACTGCTTTGAAAACTATCAGGCAGCATCCCTTCTCCTGATTCCATAGGCCCCTCAGTTCGACAGAGGTAATACTCCAGACTTCTGATTTTAACTGATCTCACACCCCAAAAACTCTGTCCTGAGAATCCCTTCATTCCTCCCTCTTTATATTTAGTCATATTGAATTGCAGCAATCTTCCTACAATGACAATTTAAAAGTCTCAACATTTCTCACTTCCCTCTTTGTTTACCCACAGTCACCGAGGATGTTTATTATAACTGAGCCAAGGAAAGAATTGGCTTTGGATGGCAGCCAAAAGGGGAGAAATTCTGTGGTGAATATATACCTTTTTCAAAATTGGGATGCTGCTTCTCTAAAAGAGTGAATGCGCAAAGGATTCCACCCACTTCCCTTTCCTGTCCTTCAGTGGGCCTGGGTTCCTCTGTAGAGTCAGAACATCAGTCCAGGGCCCCTTGCACTTGATGATGCCGTTCTTCACTCACCACAGGTGCACTGCAGCCTTGGTTCCCGCTCTCCCTCCGCTTCCCCTTCCTGTCCCATCCCAACCTCTAATGATCTTTGCCCAGTTATCCTGAGCAGGTGATGGCTGGGCCCTTCCAGATGGGATCTGGGGAAAGGGCTGAGAATGAAAGACGGCTGGGCAAAAGTCTCAGGTAGGCAGTGACATGAGTGACTCAGGGAAAGGGGAAGAGGAAAATGAATTCCCCCTCATTGTTTAGCTTGTTGGGTCTCAGTGCAATTGGCCAGCTGGTCTACCCGACAAGCACGAAGAGGACTGATGTTTATTAAGCAGCGACTGTGTTACTTGAAGCCTGTACATACTCATTTCACCATCTCATTTACTCCTGTAACCATCTCCCCTTGACATCAGTTACTGTCTCTATTTTAATTTTATAGTTGAGGAAACTGGGGATCAGAGGATTTTAGTCTTTGTTCCTGATTTTCATTTCTTAAAAAACAGCACTGGTTGAGTGTTGACGGGGTTCTAGTCTCCATGCTGGTTGCTGGGACAGGAGAGTGAGCTAAAAAGACACTTTCTGTGGCTTCATGTTACAATCCAGCAGTGGGGAAGATACTTATGAAATAATCACAGGGATGCATGTAAAATGGCAGCTGTGGGAAGCTCCATAAAGGAAAGACCACACTGTCATGTGAAGGCCAACATGTCTGGTCTGGGGAACTTCTTGGAAGATGTGATGTCTGGGCTGGGTAGGAGGTAACCAGAGAAAGAGCAGAGGAATTTTACAGCAAGGGGAGCTCTGTACATGTAGGTCCTGTGGTAGGAGGAAACTTGGACACACACACACACACACACACACACACACACACACACACACACACTTAAAGAAGGCCAATTAGCTAGAGAACAGTTAGGGGCCTAGATAGAAGTAACACCAGGTATATTTGTAGGACTCAGGCCATGCAAGCCTTGTAGATTCTTGTTCTGGTCAATTTGACAATGTAAAAATGTTCTCTAGGCAAAAACATCATGGTCTAAAGCTTGAGTGTGGGGCAGAAAGCTGTTTCATTGGCCACTCCAAGCAGAGCCCCAAATCCCCAAGT
This sequence comes from Miniopterus natalensis, assembly GCF_054644295.1. NCBI lineage: Eukaryota > Metazoa > Chordata > Mammalia > Chiroptera > Miniopteridae > Miniopterus > Miniopterus natalensis. The sequence goes on from NC_142083.1 coordinate 88,584,545, forward strand.
CTGGCCCTTACGAGGATGGGCCGGGCCAGGGGACAGTGCTGCAAACTCATGGAGCTGGTGGCTGGTGCTGCTAACCCATTCTCTCCCCAGCCTCTGTCATGGTGACGCCACACAGATATCCTTTCTGGGCTGCCCCTGAAGCCTAGCTCCCCTCCATCCCCTCCCTCCACCCCTTCCCATTACAACTTTGCTCAGAGGCAGGGGTTGGTGGCAGGAAGCAGCAGATTTTGGGAAAATATCATCTTCTTGAACCATGGTAAGATTTTGGTAATGATTCTAAGGTACTGGGACATCATAGAAAAGTTTTAATATGAAAAAAACATGAGTTTTGGAAAGATCATTCTGGCCGCAGGAGAAAGGATTGAAGAGAGAGCAGGAGTCCAAACAAGGTGGCCAGTGAGAAGAACTGTACAGTCACCCAGGTGAGAGGTGGTGGAGGCAGGGTGGTGCAGAGGAGAATAATGTGTGGATTTTAGACATTTTAGGAGCTAAAGTTGTAAGGAATTCATAGTGAATTGGATTTGGGGGGGGGGGGCGGATTGTCAAAGGAAGAGAGAGAGAGACACCAAGGGAAACATCCCTCAAAATCCCAGTTGTATATGCTCTTGGCCAAGGGAGACAAGAAGGAGATCAAGGGTGGAGCTTTGTAAAAAAGGAAGAGAGTCACCAGAGACATTGGGAGGTAAGAAAAATGCAGGGTCATGGAAGCCAGGGGAGAGAGTGTTGTGGAGAAGGAAGTGGTTGATATCATAAAATGCCACTGGGGTCAAATACGAGAAGTGCTCAGCATCTCTGGCAGCCAGAAGATCCCTGATGGCCTCAAAATGATCTTATTTCTACCCCTATATAAATTGAGGAAAGATCCAAATTTTCACCAAATAGAAATCAGCTTTTTATTATGTAGGTTCTGAACTATTCAAGGCCTGTATAATGGTGTTTTGTCTCTCAAAACAATTAGTTTCAAGAAGGCACTATCAGTAAAAATATCTCTACTAGTAATAGGTACTAGAAATCCTGCCTCTTTTCTCCAAATCAGTGCTTTTCAACTCTACACATTTAACTCACCTGAGGATCTCTAAGAAAGTATCAAAGCCAGGGTCCCACCCCCTTCCTAACTGAGTCAGAGTCTCTGGTCATGGAGCACTGACAGGTATGGTAATATTTATTTTGGAACCATGTATTAGTTTTCTCTTGCTGTATAACAAGTGATCACAAATTTAATGGCTTAAAATGACATTCACTTATTATTTCATATGTTCTGTAGGTTAGAAGTCTGAGCATGGCTAAGTTGGGCTCTCTGCTCAGAGTCTCATGTGGTGTCTGCTGAGCTGTGTTCCTTTCTGAACCTTGGAGTCTTCTTCCAAGCTCATTCAGGTGTGTTGACAGAATTCAGTTACTTTTGGCTGCAGGACTGAGACCTTCAGCTCCTAGGGGCTGTCCCACTCTATAGGCAGTTTCTAATGTAGTTTGCTTCTTTGAGGCCCACAGGAGAGCGTCTGCTGCTGTTTCTTACCTTCTACTCTAAACTGTCTTTTATTTTTTTATTATTCTTTTTTAACCCTCACCTGAGGATATGTTTTTATTGATTTTAGAGAGAGAGGAAGGGAGAGAGGGAGAGAAACATTGATGTGAGAGAGAAACATTGATCTGTTGCTCCTGTACATGCCCCAACCAGGGATTGAACCTGCAACCTAGGTATGTGACCTGACCAGAAATCAAAACTGCAACCTTTTGGTGTACAGGACAATGCTCCAACCAACCTGAGACACCCAGCCAGGGCTAAACCATCTTTTAAAGGCTTCACTTGATTAGGCCGAGCCCACCCATGATAATCTCTCTTTTTATTAACTCAAAGTTACTGATTAGGGACCTTAATCATATTTGCAAAATCCCTGCACCTTTGTTGTACAATGTAACCCAGACACAGGAATGACATTTGCTATGGACTGAATGTTTGTGTCCCTCACTTCCAATTCATATGTTGAGATGCTAATCCCAATGTGGTGGCACCTGGAGGTGGAGCTTTTGGGAAGTACTTACGTCGTGAGAGTGGAAGCTCTCACGAATGGGATTAGTGCTTTTATGAAAACAGGCCGGAAAGCCAGCTAGCTGTGTCTCTGCCTCGTGAGAGTACAAGGGGAAATCGGCTGTCTGCACACCAGAAAGTGGGCTCTCACCAGGCACCAGATCTGCCAGTAGCTTCATCTGGGACTTCTTAGCCTCCAGAATAAATGTTTGCTGTTTCAGCCACCCAATCTATGGTAATTTGTTATAGCAGCTCGAACTAAGATAACACCCTACCATATTTATAGGCACCACTCACATTTAAGTTGAGGGGATTATGTGGGGCTCTACATCAAAGGGCAGGAATCTTGGGAACTATCTTAGAATAATGCCTACTACAAATTAGTGCAGTGGTTCTCAACCAAGGGCGATTTTTCTCCCAGGGGGCGTTTGACAATGGTTGTCACAAATGGGATGTGTGTACTACTGGACTCTAGTGGGTAGAGTCCAGGGACACTGCTGAACATCTCACAGTGCACAGGACATCTCCCTAAGACAGAGGGTGATCTAGCTCCAGCTGTCCACACTGCTGAGAGACATTGTGCTAGAAGAAAGAGAAATTTGGGGAGGAGGGCTCGGTATTAGGGGATGGTGAGCAGTGTGGATGCCAGTTCTTACCTGGCTTTGTAAACTGCCTTTCATTAATGGCAGAAGCTGATCAGAAGCTTAGGGAACATTTCTTAAGAGTATTTTCAGATTCTGTGCAGAGCCCTAGAATTGGAGAAATGTGGTCTTCTGCCTTTTTATGGAATGGAGCAGCACTCTGCCCCCCTCCCCTGAACCCAGCAGGATCTTAAGCCTTGGGGTCTGCTGGAGAGGGAATTCTTGGCATGGATTTTGGGTAGTGTGGGTGTGGACCAGTGTGGTCTGTGGAAGGAGAGGGGAAAGGAGGACTGGGCATGTTTAGTTTGGTAACTGCGGCTGATAGGTTGGTTTGTGGGCTTAGGTGGCATTACAAGAAATTCGTAACTGGAGATTACTTTAAGTGGGGTTAATTTCCAACAATCAGGGGAAACAAGTACCATAATTTGATCATTAAAATGAAATGTGTTAGGCATTAGGGAAATGCAAATCAAAACCACAATGAAACACCACTTCACAATCACCAGGATAACTATTATAAAAAAAGACAGACAATAACAAGTGTTGACGAGATGTCAAAAAATTGGAACGCTCCTGCGTTGCTGGTGGAAATGTGATATGGCGCAGCTGCTTTGCAAAACTGTCTGGCAGTTCTTCAAAAGGTTAAACACAGAGCTCCCACATAATCCAGCAATTGCACTCCTGTGAATATACCTAGGAAAATTAGAAACATAGATTCACACAAAAACTTGCACGTGAATATTCAGAGCAGCCTTTTTCATCATAGCCAGAGGGTAGAGATAATCCAAATGTCCATTAACTAATGAACGGATAGACAAAACATGGTCTGTACATACAATGGGATAGTATTCAGCCGTTAACAAGGAATGAAGTACAAACAGATGCCACAACATAGGCGAAGCTTGAGAACATTATACTGAGTGAAAGAAGCCAGGCACAAAAGGTCACTTGTTTTATGATTCCATTTATAATAACATTTATAGAAATAGAAAACATATTAATGATTACCAAAGTTTGGAAGAAGGGGAGAATATAGAATGACTACTGAAGGGTACAGGATTTTCTTTTTTTTTCTTTTTTAAATTCTTTCTCCCAGCATGGTTGCACAATTTTGTGAATATATCAAAAACTACTAAATTATAAACTTTGAAAGAGTACATTTAATGGTACCTGAATTATATCTTAATAAACAAGAATTTTAAAAAAATGTGACCTCATCTTGTGGTCTGAGATGCTGAGGTTTGAGAGAGCTAAGTCACATATGGGAAATCGCAATTTCTAGGAGGGTCCCTGACCCTTCCCATGACGATCTGGTTAGAAGCTTGGACGTGCTCCAGCCTGTGTTCCTGGATTCCACTGCTCCTTTCTTGTGAGTACCCTTTTTATCTATCAAGGTAGGGAGCACACTGTATCTACTGAGGAGCCTTTAAGATTCTCTACAGCTTCTTCTGAACTTGAGATACATATATATGTATATCTATATCTATCTATATTATCTATCTATCTACACCTATATCATCTATATCTATATCTAAATCATCTATATCTGTATTTGTATCTGTATCTACCTATATCTATCTGTATCATCTACATTTACATCTATATCTTTATCTATATATACCTCTCTATGTTGATATCAATATAGATTGTCTGTGTATTTACTATGGCACATGTTGTATACTTGTGTAATATTTTGCATTATAAACAAGTCACCTTGCTGGGCCGTGAGATCCTCACAGGCAGGGTAACCATTAGATTCTTTCCGCTGCAAGTGATGCAAAGCCAGTTTCACTCTCGTTCGAGAGAAGAGTCTAGAGATTGGGCTGCTTTTGGCTTCGGCCTCCTGGGCGCAGTTGTCTGTCCGTGTTTCGGCTCCTCTCACTTAGCCCTGGCTGCAGACTGACCCTCAGGCTCACCTCGGTACCGAGTGAACGCAGGGTCCCCCTGAAACCGCCTCTGTGGGTGCACCCCATGGCCGAGCTCCACCGCTCATCCATACCTGGTGCCGCGGGCATTCAGAGGACACCAGAGCCATAGCTTAGGAGGAGAAAGGGGGTGACTTTCAGAAGGAAACTGGGGTGGCGCTGCCAAAGGAATGGAGGCGGGCACTGAAGGGCAAAGTGAGCAAGTGCCCACTGTGGTTCATTTCTGTATCCCCAACACTTAGAACAGGACAGGGACTTGGTGCACTCCTATGGAATTAAATAGCACCCTGAGATACCAGCTTCAAATCACAGTTTGTAGGGAAGAATGAAATACGTCATAATTTGGGTTGGATGGGGAAGACATAAGATATTAAACTCTCAGAGTATTTGGGGTTTATACTTAAAAAGCCCATGCTCTGATTGTTATTTCTGACATTTCTTTTAAACCAGTGAAGGGGTTTCAGACTCTCTAAAAGTCCAAACCAGTGGGTCCCAATCTTTTGTTTTGTGACATAACTACTCTACTATTTATATATTTTTATTTCCTATTTTTAAAAATCTTCACCTAAGGATATGTTGAGAGAGAGAGAGAGAGAGAAAGAGAGAGAGAGAGGGAGAGGGAGAGAGATCAATGGGAGAGAGGAACATCGATTTATTGCATCTTATATGAGCTTCCACCTGGGATCGAACCCACAACCTAGGTGTGTTCCTTGACCAGGAATCAAACTCACAACCTTTTTGGTGTACGGGACAATGGGCCAACCAACTGAGCCACCTGGCCAGGGCATAGCTACTCTTTTAAAATTCAGTGAAAGCTACAGACTGGTTTTTTGTTTTTTAAAGAAAATTTTACATGATACAATAATTTACCTGAAATTTTGGGAGTTTCTGGACCCCTAATAGTCCCAAGTTAAGCAGCTTTGCTGTGAATATTTATCGGTGTTGGATTTTGTCTATTTCCTGATTCCCCATTGTTTTCCAAACCTTTCCTCTTGGAACTACCGTGACTCAGGACTAGAGGGCATTGTGTACCCAGAAACCGCACTGGGCACAGTGTGAGAGCTGCTTCGATTTTCATACAAAAAGGCTTGTTCACTGCTCAGTTAACAAGTAAGTCCTTCCCTGCTCCCAGGAGGGGATGAAGTCAGCCCCCTGTGGAGAAAGGGTGGGGAGAAGGGAGAGGGGCGGCCTAAATGTTTCCCTCTTTTGTATGTTGATGAAATGTCTACAGCCTCCCCAGAGTTCAAGTGCCTGGTTTGATTTCCCAGCCAGGATGGATGCTGGGGTGCTGGGATGTGCAGCATAGTGGGAGCCTCTGAGGTTCAGATTTCCAGCCTCGCCTCTGGCTTCCTGTGGGATCCCAGGGAGGCCCTTTCCCTCCGCTGTGCCTCTGTGCTGTTATTTGCAAAATGAGGGGACTGGATTAGCTGCTCCCAGACAATTACAGTATGTGATGCCTTTCAGGTTCACATGTTTCAGGAGTGGTGGAGAGACATGAAGGGGAAAGCATGAAGCCAAGGAAGAGTGTGGCTAGACTGGGAAATGAGCAGATAGAGCGATCCGTGAGCATTGAGGTAAAACAAATCCAGGGGACTGAATTGGGAGAGTTGAAGGAAAAGTCCCCTCCACAGTATGAAATGTTTGTGTATGAATTCACTCAGCTTATCTGAAAGGACTGTAGTAGGCAGCCTCTGAGTTGCCCCATGTCCCTCCCTCCCTGTTTAATTCTCTCCCCTTGAGTGGGATCCACCCAATAACTTCCTTCTAACCAGCAGAATTAGGAAAAAGTGCTGGGACGTCACTTTGAAGATTAGGTTACAACAAGAAGGGAAATTCCATCTCGGGCCCTCTCTTTCCCTCTAGCTCTCTGCTCTGATTAAGCCAGCTGCCTTGTGGAGAGCTGCCGGTGGAGAGGCCCTGGTGTCAGGGAACTAAGGGAGGCCTCTGGCCCACAGTCAGTGAGAAACTGAGGTCCGCAGTCCAGCAGCTCACATGGAACCGAGTCCTGCCAACAACCACAGGAGTGAGTTTGGAAGTGGCTCCTCCCTCAGTTGAGCCTTCAGATCTGACTGCAGCCCCTGCTCACAGCTTGATTACAGACTCCAAGAGCCCCAAAGGCAGAGGTGCCCACAGCAAACACTGGAACACACTTCCTTACAAGAGCCAGAAGTACACTGGAGGTTGGGAGACTGGAGCAATTTCCCAAGTAACCCAAGAGAAGCAGCTGATCAATCCCCATGAGGCATCCTGGGATTCTGCTCAGCTCACCTGGCAAAGGACAAGTGCCTACGTCAAGGCCGCCCCCAGTGCCATGGCTCCAGATTTCCTCCACACACTAGTGACTCTCAAATGTAGACATCCAGCCAGGAAGCCATGACTGGATCCTGACCTGCAGAAACTGAAGTAATGAATGTTTGGTCTTAAGCTGCTAAGGTTTGGGGTAATTTGCTACATAGCAATAGATAACTAATGCAAGTATTAAAGAAGTGATTTTCTAAATTGTCCTCAGCAGTGTGACTTCAGTAAATCTTTTCACTTCTCTAAGCTTTGGTTTTGTCATCCTTAAATGGTCCTATGTCATAAGATTGTTGTGATGCCTGAATGAGATCAGGCACAAAAAGTGCTTACACAGTGCTTGGGACATGAGCAATAAATGACAGCTATCATCACTGGCATCATCTAAGGAATCTAATGGTAGAGGGGTGGGAGCTAGTAACTCTTTAAAAAGTATATGGGTCCAAAGATCTTCCTATCCTTCCAATAACAGACACTACAATTATGTACAAGTGACTGGCCAATCAGGGAGCCGCATCCTCTGGCAACAATGATTGGTCCAAGGAGGAGGTGTTGACCTAAAGGACCAATGAGAGTACTTTCCAGAGATTTCCGTGGAATTGCTGGGAGAGGGAGACTGGGAGGCTCCTGGAAGGGGGCTGAGTTTCTAGCGGCTCAAGCTTTATGGAGAGAAATCTATTCTTCAAAACAGAGGTCGTCAGTAATTTCCAGCAAAACTCTTTGATATTTATTTTATTTCCATTAGAGTTAAATTCCAGTGATTAATGAAGCCTAAAAATGCATCCCCAAAGAAACAAACACAACAACAGAAAGGGAACCCTACTAATGCCCTGGTCTAAAGTCTATCTGCAAATAATCTCTCATGATTTAATTGGCCCTTTTAGGTAAAACCTCTCACTGTTGCAACAAAAATTGGTTCTTTTTACTTCCGAGGGTGCTCAGGGCTGATTACCTCTGAGGAGTGAGACTTAAGGGCAGATCGTACAGCGAGCCCTTTCATCTATCCCTACCCTGGGAAGTGGGAGGTGGGTAGGAAATCCCAGGGATGGGTGGGTGGGAAAGCACTCACGTCTCCCAGATTCCCTGGGAGGCTCCTAGAAACCACAGTGATCCTTCCCACTCACAGACACTGATGTTTTCCTCCTGGGTGGCCAAAATGGGTGATGGCAGATTGCCAGGAAACACACTCATTTATAGAATAATCCAACTGTAAATTCCTTCCTTGGAAATTAGAAATGACTTATTTGTGTGCAGTTTTTTGCTTAAAGGGGTAAAGCAGGAGTTTGATTTGGAACATGCTGAACTTGAGACACCTAAAAGGCATCCAGGGGGAAACTGGCTGGGTGAGTCTGTAGGTCAAGGGAGAGCCTGGCCGAGTGTGTCCATTCGGGAGTGACCAGTGTGTGGAGGACATATGGAACCACAGCACTGGGTGAAATCATGGTGGAAAGGGACATTTTGCTCTTCCTGACCTTGGAGTAGGCACCTCTCCTCTGGCAGGTGAGCTGAGCAGAATCCTAGGATGTCCCATGGGGACTAATCAGCTACTTTTTTTGGATTATCTGGAAAATTTGTCCAGTCTCCAACCTCCATTGTGCTTCTGACTCTTATAAGGGAGTGTCCCAAATCAGGAGCTTTGGAGGAAAGAGATGAGTGATAGTTAATTTTATATGTCACTTGCCTGGGCTAAGGGATGCCCAAGTAGCTGGTAAAACTATTTCTAGGCGTGTCTATAAGGGTGTTTCTGGAAGAGATTAGCATTTGATTCAGTAGGCTGAATAAAAAAGATATTTTCCACCACTGTGGTGGGTGTCATCCAATCTATTGAGGGCAAGAAGGTGGAGGAGGAGTGAATTCTCTTCTCTCTTGAGCTGGGATGCCCATTTTTTCCTGCCCTTGGACATTGCAGATCCTGGTTCTTGGGCCTTCAGACTCTGGTACTTATACTAGTGGAACCCCTTCCCCCAGGTTCGTAGGCCTTTGACCTTGAACTGGGTATTATGCCCACTGGTTCCTCTGGTCCTCAGGCCTTGGGATTGGGCTGAATCATACCACTGACTTTCCTGGTTCCCTGGCTTGTGGATGACATACTGTGGTATATCTGTCCCCATAACTGTGTGAGCCAATTCCCACATAATAAATTTCCATATATATATCCTATTGGTTCTGTTATCTGGAGAACCCAGACTAATACAGATTCTGGTACTGAGACTGTTTCTAGAGAAACAGAATTTTAAGGATACGTTTTCTGAATTGGTTCTGGGGTTTCTGGAATTGGCCTTCTAATCTGATTAGTTTTAAAGACACTAATGACTCCATTTCCAGCACTAAAGAGAGCATGGAGGAAGTTAATGTTTATAGAGACACCAAATAATCTTCCCTGGACACTCCTAATCAATTGCTGGTAGGAAGGAAGCAGCCGCGTTGCTCTGTAGGTGATACTTTGAATGTTTTTAGAAAAACCAAGGAATGTAATAATGTTGGTTGCTCCTAATGTTGCTGGACAAATTGGTGAGAGAAAAGGATGGGTTCAGGGATTCCAATTCCACATAAATGACCTAAGAGCTTCTAGGTGCCCTGAGGAAGAACCTTCTCTCCTGTAGCTGCAGTGTTGAAATTGCTGAAAATCAAATATAGGACTTCATCCCGGACTTGGCTGAATTACAAGGCAAGCCAAACTCCCAGCCTTGCAGGATGTCTACTGTTCAAGTGAAGACATCTATTGGGGAAGAATGGGATCCTCTGCGTGGGAGTGGGGACATGTGGGAAGACCCGATGAAGCTGGGGACATTGAGTGCCTAAATTCTGATGAGTTTTCTTTGCCAGTGGAAGAGGTCTCCTCACCCACAGTGGTGTCAACCTTTCCACCTCCTTCAGAGGGGATTCACCCTGTATTGTCTGAGGAAATGGTAATGGCCTCCCTGAGGCAGTGGCCAAGTGAGATAATGCTGATTCTCCTCAAGACCCACCCCCACCACCCTTCTTTGTAGGCAGACCTATAACTATAGTCATGGCCGATTAGGCACCTAAAGATTAGGTACAAAATGTGACTCATGAGGAGGTTTGTTACCTTCCAAAGGAACTACTTGAGTTTTCTCATTTCTACAAGCAGAAATCTGGGGAACATGTGTAGGAATGGATATTAAGGGTATGGGATAATGGTGGAAGAAAGATAACTTTGGGTTAAGCCTAATTGATTAATATGCCCCATGAGGCAGAGATTCTGCATTTAATGTGGTGGCTCAGAGAGTTAGGAAGGGCTCTAACAGTTTGGGCGGTTGATTGGCTGTAACATAGATAAAAAAATGCCCCACCGTGAGCCTGGCTCGTGTGGCTCAGTGGTTGAGCATCGATCCAGGAACCAAGAGGTTACTGTTAGATTCCTGATCAGGGCACATGCCTGGGTTGTGGCCTCAACTCCCAGTAGGGGATGTTCAAGAGGCAGCCAATTGATGATATTTCTCTCTCATTGATGTTTCTCTCTATCCTTCTCCCTTCTACCCTCTCTAAAAAATAAAATCAAGAAAAATAAAGTCCCACCGTGAATGAACTGGAAATGCCCCATCTCTTTGGATTCAGAGGTTTAGGGAGATTGGAATGTTACAGATCATTTGTCAAATTTAATATCTACTCAACCATATTGGGAAGGCCCAGAAGACAGACCTTTTGCTATTATTTTGCAAAATAAATTTGAGAAGGGAGCACCGGCATCCTTGAAGAACTTTGTCTTCACTCTTCTCTTCAGGACAGAGGGAACCACAGCCACTGAACTGGGAAACCTAAATGCAGTGGGGGCCGTTGGATCCCGAGGTGGCAGGGGCCAAGTGGAGTCACTCAACCGCCAAGGCAAGAAGCATCTGGTTCACCGTAATGGACAGAAGAGTCAAAGCAGAGTCAAATTCGGAGTCTGACTCGCACGGACCTGTGGCGCTGGCTAGTTAGTCGTGGGGTCCTATAAGCAAGATAATGAAAGACTACTAAATTCCTCCTCTATCTGTATAAACAGAGAAGTTTTCAGTCAAGTGAACAAAAGTCTAACTCAAATAATAAAAATAGAGTCATGGTACCTCAGTCAATTCCAAGACCTGAGCCATTTACAGACCCAGAGGCCCTCAAATGAAGGGGAAGTGGGATCGTCTTGAGGGAGGACCCAGTAGATTACCAAAAATTTGTAATGTAAACCTTTCTCACAGCCTTCCCCCAACGGACCTTGGATCAACATCACTGTGCACTGGGGAAAAGAAAATAATCAGACCTCTTGGGGACTACTGAACACTGGCTCTGAAATGACATGGATTCCAGGAGACCCAAAATGTCCCTGTAGCTCTGCAGTCAGAGCAGGGGATTATGGAGGTCAGGTGGTCAGTGGAGTTTTAGCTCAGGTCTGTCTCACTGGGGGTCCAGTGGGTCCCCCAACCCATCCTGTGGTTGTCCTCCCAGTTCCAGAATGCACACATAGGACATCATTAAGATGGACGTACTTAGCAGGTGGCAGAATCCCCATTTTGGCTTTCTGACCTGTGGAATAAGGGCTGTTATGGTGGGAAAGGCTACCTGGAGTAAGTCACCTTGTCTCCTTGAGCTTCAGTTGTCCATCTGTGTAATAATATGCTGGATCAGTGATTCCCATGGACCCATTTTACTGTGATATTCGCTCTCTATCAATTCCAACAGGTTAAAAACCAGCAAGTTGTGGCATGTGCTTGAGCTATGGCTGAGTCTTAAAAAATTCTCTGGCCCCAATGTTTGGTAATTCTATAGAAGCTTCTAGTGGCTCCATCTGCTTTCTCTCTATACTCAGGAGGCAGGGGTGGCACTGAATCCTGTCATCTCTACTCATCAACTCTTTATGGTGGGCCATTAAGATGCATTTTCCATAAATGATTGAGAAAAAAAGGGGACTACATTCAAACATTAATAGAATTATGCACATAAATAAATTCCACTTGAATATTCTGCCGGGCAATATAATATAATGTGAGGGCTTGTAAGAGTTGGGTGTGTGTGTTGAGAAAAGACCGATCCCCTAGGAGACATTGCGTCTAACCCAGAAGAAAGGATGGCTTATACAACAAACATTTAATGAGCACCTACTATATCTTGAGCACTATCTTCTTGCTGCCAAACTTCTCAGGCAAAACAATCATTCTGGAGCAGAAGACTAAGTCCCCAGGCCCAATATTGTCTCTTGGCAGTTGGGTTAGTGTGAGGCAAGTGTCCTCAACCCGCCAACCCTGTTTGCAGATCTGTAAGGTAGAGATAAGAATATTGTCTCCCTCTTACGGTTATGATGAGGTCTAGGGAAGGCAGTGCTTACAAAGTGGTTGGCACAGCTCCCAGTGCATAGAAAGCTCTTTGTACCCGGTTGTTACTATTACTTATTACCGCACGCCAGGCGGGATGTTCAATGCTTTGCTTACGCTGTTGTATTAAGTTACTATGTCCTCTCACAGCCACCTGATCCAGCTCTGCTATTTGATAGGTGAGAAAATGGTTTTTCTCTAGGTCACGCAATGCATGATATTTGGTCCATAAAAAAGTAATGGATGCCAAACTCAGGTAGGCTCTTGGGGCCACTTATAAATCCTTCGTTATTGGCTTTATATAAACGATCTCATTTCCTCCCCATAGTAAACCTATGTGGTGGGTGCTGTTACCCCTGTTATACAGATAAGAAAATGTGAGGCACTGAAGGGCCAGGTGGCCGCACCTTCATCTCTGTCATTTTGCGTCCTCTCGACAGTCTTGTCGCAGGGCATATTTTCATTTTGCAGACTGAGAAGCTGAGGCTCGGGGAGATGAAGCAAGCTGCATTAAGTTTCAAGGAGAACGCAAGGCAGAGATGGGAGTAAAAATGACAACGACGAGAACTGTGGCATCCCTGCCACCCCCCACTCTCTGCCAGCCTTCCCTGCTTTATTGTGCTCCTGAGCACTTACCGCCTTCCTGCAGGCATTTCTTATTTTGTTTATTGTCTCCGTTCCCTTTACTAGAACCTACGCTCCGTGAATGTAGGGAAATTTTTTCCTGTTTTATCCATTGCTGTAGCCCCACCCCTGGAATAGACTTGGCCCTTGGTAGGAACGGGAATAACAATTCAGGCCGAGAGTCATCTCAGCGCCGCCGCTCTGCCCTTAGGAGATGCTCACTGTCTTTGAGAAGTTACTTCTTTGTGCACTTGGGGCTCCTCAATAGCAGCCTGGAGAGGGTGGGGCCCCCCGTGGCGGGGAGGAGGAAAGGGGTAATGCGTCTAAGGGCTTAACGTGGGGTCCGGAACGCAGCGGGCACCCAATAATTGCATATTGGGACACAACCCATTGCATGCCAGCACTTTAATGACACCACCCCTTAGTGACAATCTGCTGCATCAATACTTGTTTTACACGTTTTATCTAATTGGCTCCTTTAAACTGCTATCATCTTCACTCTGCAAAAGAGGAAATGGAGGGATCCAAACTCGATGCCTTTGCCATCGTGTGTGTGTGTGTTTAATATATTTTTATTGATTCCAGAGAGAGGAAGGGAGAGGGAGAGAGAGATAGAAGCATCAACGATGAGAGTCATTGATTGGCTGTCTCCTGCAGGCCCCCTACTGGAGATCGAGCGCACAACTCGGGCCTGTGCCCTGACCAGGAATGGAACCGAGATCTCCTGGATCCTAGGTTGACGCTCAACCGCTGAGCCACGCCAGCCGGGCTGCCATCGTGCTCTTAGTCAGCACCCAGGGAAGGCATTTCCATCGTGCCCAGCAAAGTCAACCTCTCCAGTTTCCTCTCTATGCCAGCCGGCTGTGCTGTCCCGCCAGCATTTCAAGTTTCCGTTTGTTAAACTCAAAAGCGAAACAGGACCAGTGTTGGTCTGCAGAATGCTTGCTCGATGTCCTCCGTTAATTAAGCCGGTCTTAACGCAAAGCCACGTTAACAGGACCATTGTATCTTGAGGTCCTGGGTGATGCAATGCCCAGGACAATCTATTTCTATCCAAAGTGTTTAAAATAGTTTTCCTAATAAAAAAACATCAGTTTATACTAAATGTTGTCTCGAGATCAGATTTGTCATCCAGAGGATTAAGAAAAATGAAGGGCCAATTTAAGGACAGGGTTTCGTTTATTATTTATCTTCTAGCATGGAGATTATAGATTGTCGTACATTTTTCATTCTTTGGGTGCCCACTACCTAATTCCAGAAAAAACATACACCATAAAAACAGAAGTCTGCATTACAAAGAGCAAGTGTCTCCTCTCTGGGCACAAGAGCCATCTCCTCTGCCTTCTGATGGACGAGAATCTGTCAAAATGAAAAATTAATGGCTGCTCCCTTAATTCATCATTGCCTGCCTCTGTTCCATTAACACCTGCCCCCTTCTTCCTTCCCTCCCCCCTCCCTCTGTCTCCCCCTCCCCCCTCCGCCTTCACCCACCCCCATGGTGTGACTCCATTTGCCAGCCATTGAATTGGAGGCAGAGAACTGGACTAGTGGTGGGAACAGAGAAAAATAGAATCAAATCCATTGACCTCTGGATCCACGGTGCATCTGTGAAAGTGGGAGCGGGATAATTCTTTACTCATTAAATACAGCAGGACCCCATGACATAAATGCTGACGCAGCACATGGGTACCACCAAGGGCATCTTGAACGCTCTAGTCCCTTACAAAATCTATTGTGGGCATTGGGTGGGTGGTTAAGCTATATGGTGTTTCAATAGCATCAGATTCACCGTTCAACTAATGAATCTTGGAATTGGGTTAAGGAAACTTATAAGCCATTTGATCCAATCCTCCTGTTTTACAGATCAGAAGACAGAGCTTCAGAGAGGAGCTGTCTTTTGCTAAAGGTCATGCAACTAGTGAGATTGGCAGTGCCACAAATTATGGATGTCAAACTCAGCTGGGCTAGCAAGGCAACCTATTGATCTTTTCCTTTGCTTTAAATCATATCTTTTCTAATTCCCTTAAAGACTCTTCCAAAGCCCATTTAACTTCCCTGATTCTGTGGAAATCATACCTCATAGTAATAACCATTTATGCCATTGACCAAACATTTCTGGCCCTCCACTTCATGGACAGATGCTAGGGTTGCATGTCTCCACTCACCTTGCAGTTAGGCTTGCTCGTGCGGCTTGCTTTGGCCAATGAAATATGAACAATGACTTAAAGAACTGATGTGGAATTTACCATGTTTCTCTCACTGCAGTGCCAATTGTCTGAGTTTGGTGGAGTTGAGACCTATCAGCCTGGGTCCTCAAGTGACTACATGAAAAGATCTCGACTGACCCAATCTCTATACTCGGAGTGAGTGTGAGAGAGGTTTTGTTGTGTTAAGATGTTGAGATACTGGGGTCATTCCCCCCCCCCCCGAAGCTTAATTTAGCCTATTCTGACTCTTAAAATTCATTGGAAAATATTGAGGTCACCATGCTCTTCCTTCCCCAGCTTTCTTCAGATGTATTCAGATGTTTTCATTACCATCTCATCTCCGTCAGGCTGAATATATGTAGGTATCTCTTCTGTAAGACACACCATCTCCTAGATTTTGTCTCTTCCTTCCTTTTGCTTCTGCCTTGTCAATGTGTCCTTTCATTGGCCTCTCCTCACTTAAGCTTTCATCCATTCTCCTTTCCATCTCTCATACACTCTCATTTTGTGTATTTTTTCATTTTGGTGTTGTGCAGGGAGGGAACCAAGAAGGAATGTTGTGAAATAAGGTCTCTTGCTGGTTTGAAAATCTCTCATACAATATATTTGAAAGTGTTGCCTGCTCTTTTTTCATTTCTCACTTCTGTTGCCTTTCAATCCACGTAATTAGGCTTCTCTCCCGGTGTTCCAGTGAAGCCCCTATGATGCTCAATGACATCTTCTCTGTGAGGTTGAGTTTATTTACCATGCTAGACCTTGCCAATGTGTTCTACACTGTTGATTTCCTCTCCTCCGTGAAATGCCAAGACTCTTGGCTTCTATGACATCTGGTTTTCAGATCTTTGCATGTTTCTCGGTCATTTCTTTTCTGTTTCCTTGGGTATTATTTTTTTTCAGCCTCTACATGTCTTATTAGTGTTTCTCAGAGTTGTATTCTCTTCATGTGACCTTTCTTACTCCTCATTTTATCTTTCTTCTGGTTTCAACTCTTTCTAACTCTTAGATCATATCTCCAGTCTATGTATCTTCCACATAGCATGAAGACTTCCACACAGCATAGCGACTCTCTGTTGGTCATCTCTAGCTTAAGTCTGTCAACTTCAGCAAGTCCCAAACAGCAGTCATCATCATCTCCCAAAACTTGGTTTTTCTTTTTTTTCTTTCCTTAGTTGGCGAGATCATTATCTTTCTAATCATCTGATCCAACCTTTCCTCCTTTTCAGAATCTCAACACAAAAATCAGGTTATTTCTATTATATTCTCTTCTTCCCCAGAGGGTGAAAGACAGAGAGGGAGGGGTCAAGGATGAACTCCAGTTGTTTAGTATATCAACCTGCTTATAGTTATTTTCTGAAAGAAAAGAGTTATTGATCAAGGGAAGGGACCTACCTGAGAAAGAAGGGGTTATGGGTGCTTAGCTGTTGGTCGCAGAGGTTGCAAACTTCTCTGGGTGACTCTGAGAAAATTCCTTCACCTTCCAGGACTCTTCCCATTGATAACTGAGCAAATGGGATCCAGGGATCTCTATGGGACTTTTCTGCTTTGGTGTCATATATCAGATCACATATCTCGATAGTGCTCAAATAGGCCCTGAATCCTTCAGTGCTCTCAAATTAAGATGAAGATATGGCTTCTGGGTTTAAGGTGTAATAAGGTGTTATTTTTTATGGGACTGGAATGGATAATGGGATTCAGCAGGCCTAAGGCCCATGAAGAGTAACTTAGTTGTCCTCCCTAGAAGATAAGAGAGGGGGCAGAGAGAATGTGCTGGGACAGTTGAATGAGGGATTAACTAGGCTCAACAACCTAGTGGCTACGGGATAACCATAAAAAGTCACCGCTGGGACTGAACTTGTTCACTGAAATCTCTGGTGTCCTTACCATGAAGCCTCGGGGTAACCAGCTATTCTTCACCTTCATAAGCCAGCTGTTCCTTCCTTCACCTTTGCAACACTGGCTGGTTGCAAATATTGGCAGTTTTCAGGATCATGTTGGAAGGAGTTTTTATGTTCTTTGATTATAACCCTTCAATCATGCTCCATCAACCTACCAGTTTCAGGTCAGGCTGGCATTTAAGGCTCTTCATGACTTGGTGCTTGGCCTTACCTTCTACCATTCCTCTGGTTGCATCCAGGGTATTGGTCTCCATATGGAAGAAAGAAAGGTGGAGAGACCAGATGAAGGGACAGAGAAATGATAAGGGAGATGGTGGGGTTTGATGTGAATATAACCACAGTCACTCTTACCTTTAAACCCTGGCCCCTTTTCCCCTATAATATCCCCATGTCCTTTCCTGACTTCCACCTTAGTTCAGAGAACCTCAGAGAGCCAACTGAGAGACAGTGTACCATGACACTCAAGAACATGGGCTTTGAAGGTAACAGGTGGTCTGAATTTATATCCTGGTTCTACTACCTACTAGCTGGGTGACTTTGGGCAAGTTACTTTACCTCTGATGTGATGTCCTCATCACAGCTATTGAGCTCAGCATACATTCCGATCTCCACCACCTACAATATCAATTGTCCTCTAGGACAAGTTTTCACTTCTTCATTTAAAGCTGCTCAACCTCATAAGCAGCCTGGGTACCACTTCCCCCTCCCCAATTGTTTTCTTCATCTGTGACCTTCCTTTCTGAATGTTGTTCGAATAGCTTTGCCTTTCTTTTATACTTTCAAAGACAGCATGGAAACATGGAAGTAGGGAAAGAGCATTGACTGGAATGTGAATCTAGTTTCCCTTACTTGCTGTATGTCAGATCGTATAATCTAGCTGAACTTGTTCCTGAACTTGTTCTCTTATTTTAAATTAAAATTTTAAATTAAATATTAAATTTAAATTAAAAAACAACAATACTCCTTTCTTAGGGTTTTTCGAAGTATTAAGTGGGATAAAATGCATATGTTTCAGGCTTAATCCATCTGTGGGTACCAAGTGAAGTCACATTAAAATTAAAATCTGGGGTTAGGGTTACTATCACTAATTACTTTAAATGCAAGCAGATTAAATGCTTCAATCAAAAGACATATGGTGGCTGAATGGATAATAAAACCAGACCCTTACATATGTTGTCTACAAGAGACTCACTTCAGATCAGAAGACACACACAGACTGGAAGTAAAGACTCATCGTTGGTGCTCAGGTGCAGTGAAAAATATATTGCATGAAAATGGAAATGAATAATAATAATAAAAAGCTGGCGTAGCAATACTTAAACTAGACAAAAGAGACTTTAACACAAAGGCTATAACAAGAGACAAGGAAGGACCCAGCCATTCCACTATTGGGTATTTATAGGAAGAAACCCAAAACTCTAATTAAAAAAGACATATGCACTCCTATGTTCACTGCAGCATTATTTACAAGAGCCAAGATGTGGAAGCAACCTAGGTGTCCACT
This sequence comes from Miniopterus natalensis, assembly GCF_054644295.1. Lineage (NCBI taxonomy): Eukaryota > Metazoa > Chordata > Mammalia > Chiroptera > Miniopteridae > Miniopterus > Miniopterus natalensis. Next base: position 88,602,965 of record NC_142083.1, read on the forward strand.
GATGGATGAATGGATAAAGAAGAAGTGGTGCATGTACACAATGGAATACGTCTCAGCCATAAAAAGGAATGAAACCTCGCCATCTGCCACGACATGGATGGACCTAAAGGGTACTGTGCTGAGTGAAATAGTGAGACAGAGAAAAATGTCAGATAATTTCACTCATATGTGGAATCTGAAAAACAAAATAAACAAACAAGCAGGACAGAAACAAATTCATAGACACAGAGAAGAGACTGATGGTTGCCAGATTGGAGAGGGTCGGGGGGATGGGTAAAAAAGGTGAAGAGATTAAGAAGTACAAATTGGTAGTTTCAGTACAGCCACGGGGATGTAAAGTACAGCATAGAGAGTATAGTAAATGATATCGTAATAACTATGGATGGTGTCAGGTGGGTACCAGATTTATTGGGGCAATCGCTTCATAAGTTATATAAATGTCTAATCACTGGATTGAACAACTGAAACTAATATAATATTGTATGTTAAATGTAATTGAAAAATAAAATAGTATTACAAATAAAATTAAATTAAAATTGGAGTTTTTGACTATGGAAAGACTTATCCTTCCCAAATAATTTCATGAATGCTTATAGCACCCATATGTGTCTAAAACTTGGCTTTTCTCTATGTTAGCCCAGGTAGAATGTGATAGGACGCTCCTTGAAATGGCCCATGTTCTCATTTATAGCTTTCTGCCATCTAGATTGCAGAAGAGTTGAAACTCTGTCACTCCTCAAAGCTCAGCATGAAAACCAGAAATGTCGCTTCTCAATTCTGATGCCAAAGATCCAAGTCTGGAGAGTGAGAGGATGGACGCTCCTTTTTCATGTTCAGTTAGGTGACCCCACAGTTTGGTTGCTTGAACCCTAAGTGTCTCAAGGTTTAGTAGTAAAACTTTTCCACTCTCTTTCATGCCTCATTAGGCCAGGAATCCATTGCTTTGGGCCCAAGAGTTCACTAAGGTGCCACGCTGAGGCTGGGGCTCTGTTCTCATCTCATCGTTGGTGCTCAGGTGCAGTGACACTAGAGCCCAGAAACAAACAATGTTGGTGGACTGGAAACGCCAGCACTGTGCCTCACGCTTGGAGGCTTAGGTGGTATCTCATGAAACATGACCTATGTTTCTTTTGTATTAAGCTCTGTGGGGGTGTCTCTTAACTATGTTACTTGAGACTCCAAGTGCTACAGCATTTAGTGATGCCCATGTTTCAAATCACTTTTCTGAGTTACACAGAAAGGCACATCTTCTTCCTCCCTGTAACTAGAATTGTCCTTCCTTTCGATGCTCCTAAATTTCTGTTGAGTCCGATTTGCAATGCTGGCCTCCGTCTTCTCTTTTAGTGGTTCTCCCAGGAGTCCCTGTTCCTTCTGCTAATACAGCCCCTGGTGGGGCACCCTCACCCATCACATATGCCTGAAAGATGCCCCAATTCCTGTTGGCCAGGGCTCTCTTCCCAAGTTGCTCCTCAATCTTTTTGAGTTGCAGATGGGTAGGACTACCTTCCACCTCCACCCACCAGAAGCAATCTGAAGCCCAGACCGTGCCCAAGCGAGAGCCCTGCTCTAAAGCCCAGAGCACCAGGCAGGCCCTCAGAAGCTAATCCCCACCTGCTGCCCTTTCCCTGCCCTGACCTTGCTCCCATCAGAACATCAGCACTTGTGAATGTCACATTCTTTCTCGTTTCCATCTGTCTCACCTGTTCTCTGGACTAAAACAACATCACAAAGTGGATTGGCTTGATTTCGCCATAAATTGCCATTGCACAAGTGTCTGCTACTTTGCTGGAATATTCAGGGGGAATTAATAATATTGTTGAGTGGCTACTATGAAGATTTATGTGTGGATCCAGGGAGGTTTGCTTCCTTTCTATTTTTTCCCCCTTAAAGTAATAATAAAGATTACAAAAGAGAAATACGCAGGGAAAGTTAATTTGAAGGGAATCTTTAATCAGGCTTCATCTGTTCGAAGCCTTTGTCTGAGGGCGGCTGCAGAGGTGGAGCCCGGAGACCCCATTTTGTAGATGTATCCGCAAAGTCAAAGCCATTCTGACAGAAATCAAAAGAGGAATAATTTCTCCCTGAAGGGATTCAGTTTCAGCTTAATGACGGCCGGAGTGTTCTTGTTGAAATGGCATAATGGTGGTTTTTAATTACGACTCATACTCTCTGGTTTAATGACAAGACTTGTACTTATTTATTTTTTTTCCCTGAGCTCAGAAGCTCATTTGTTGAGCGTGTATTGCCAAATGCAGAATTTACCCCAAGGTGAAGAAGTGAATTAACTACTAACAGCTGACCCGTGCCCAAATTTCCCCCTTTATGGAAGGAGAGAGGGGGCCTGACCCGCCAGTGGGGCTCACAGGGTCAAGCTATTGCTGGCAATTTATTTCCCAAGACCACTGGAGAGGCATTAATGAGAGGAACAAGCTGAGTCAGGAGAGTAAGACACTCAAGATCGAGAATTCAAAAATGAACCTAAAACAGCCATAAGGACCATGGTTTAGGCCAGGCACCCAGCCGTTCAAACAATTAAGAATGTTCTGGTGTTGGGTAGTGGAAAAAACACTTGCATACACTGGGGTCATTTAACCTCCCTAAACTTCAGCTTCTAAGGCCTCAGAGGGAGACTTAAATTAATGGAGAAACCTATCATAGCAAACAAAGACGACAACCACCCAACCCAACCCAAACCAAAACAGCAACATAAAACCATGTAGGCCGAGCTGGAATCCACTCCTTACCTCTTGCCAGTCTGCGGTGTTCCTTAAACCCTCTCAGTGTCCATTGTAAGGGAGAAAACCCGGTGCGGAAAATCTTACGAAACATGCAAGTTTCTCATGTTAAATTAAAATGGGGGCAAACTGTTCAAACCCAGTTCTGTTTCCAGTTTGCTGCTAGAGAGAAGGCTGACATTATCTTAGGGTTTCTTGGCTTTAAATAGCTGGACATCTACATAATGACTTCCCTTTGTTGCTTGGCTGCCTAATTGAGTTGGAGCATTCTTGTTAACAAAGGGGCCGCTAGACCTTGGGCCTGGTCACAGCCATATTATAGCAAGACTATAGGTGGGCAGGGTGAAGAATAGCTGTGTTTCCTGATTTGGTATAGAAGACGTTGGATTCGGAATGATTCTGGCTTACTTGGATGTTTAAAGAATCATGTAGGGCTTCTTGGGAAAGTAGAAGAAATCAACTGCCTTTTTTTCTTAGGTTCCTCTCTTCCCCCCACCATGCAATTCCATGTGGCTGTATATAGTGACTTGGGAGGGTGGGCAGGTTGGTGAGTTAGTGTAGGGAATTACTGTAATTTTGGAATTGACAAAATCTTTGTGAAAACCTCCCTCTCTGAGTTAAGCTTGGGTTAGAATGTTATCTGCCTCCAGTGCACTGGGGAGCTGGTCAATAATGGCACCTAAATTTCACTGCCAAGTCACCTAATGTGTCTGGAACAACTTTTGCATTAAAGTCTGTGTTTACAAACCTGCCCTGAGAGGCAGGGCGAGAGAGAGCCCTGGTTGTTTGCTTGACTATCAGTTCCATTCCTTTTCTGGTTGTGTGACTTTGGGAAACTCGGTTTACCTTTTTAAGTCTTAGTTTACTTGTCTGTAAAATGGAGATCAGGATCCTTGTATCTTCACCAGGTTTCTGGGGGAATTATATGAGCTCATGAAACCCAATTAAAAATTTTACGGTTCTGTAACTGCGTGAGAGGTTATTGAGTATAGTGAAAATACTCTTGATGCTACCGAGTTAATAAAGTTATCCTCTCATAGGACCAGAGTCTTCCTATTGACACGACTTATAATTATAAACTTAAATCTGTATGATAATTTAATTCACATGCTTTTCTTCTACCCGCTCAAAGGATCCCTTCCTTCAAGAAGGCTTCCCTGTCTCTACACCAGGCCCATTCCTGTTTTTATAAGTTCTCATTCCTCCCATTAAACTTGGACTCAGTGAGGCTGAGGCCCATCACTGGTTTGGCTTGCCGATGACTGCAGTCCTGTGCGCTGTGCCTGGCACAAAGGAGGCCTATTAAGTGAACAAGTGGTCTGGACCTCAAGGGTTCATTTCTAGCAATCATTGAGCTTGGATCTCAGATGCAAAGGAAGTAATACTCCCTACAAAATAACTAGGGCTAATTCTCTCCTTTAAATCAGAGGAGCTGGTTTTCATCAGCCCAATTCTTACTTGGTTTACGGGAACATTGTCTGTGGGTCAGGATTTGTCGCAGCCTGAAAATAAGAGTTGGCTACATGTGATTTTGATAGCTTTCGCTCCTAGGTTGCTTCCCTCGCTATGTGACCTTGCAAGTTGACTCATCTTTGGACTTCAGTTTCCTCATCTGTATTACAAAGGGACTGGAAAAGATGTTCTAATAGGGACCTTTCAAGGTTAGCAGTCAAGGATTCTATCTACTCCTCGCATTTTAATTTTTTACTGCACTGAGCTGAGCTGCTGTGCAACTCACAAAGCAACCTGTAAGGAAGTCCTTCAAAGTTGTGTGAGCTCCACTTGCCTTTTGGAAAGCAGTGACAAAGAGAAATCAACAAAGAGTTCTGAGCCTGGGGGGACAGCCGTGCTAGAACAAAGAGATCAATTGTCTGTCTGCAGCTGTAGACAGCCAAAAAATAGGTGAGAGCAGAGATGCAGAATTCTGTGTGAGATGACAAGCCCTGTCTCCATTGTAATCAGCAGGAGGAAGCAGCTGTGGAGCAGATCTTGGGGCAGGGAAGTGGAAGAAGTTGTCATCTGAGTCTGGCATAGAGATTTCTTGAGCCAGAGGGGTGGACAGGAAGACACACTGAGCCCCTCCTCAGTGAGTGCTGGGCCTCTTGCTGATGGCAGCTCACTTATTTCTTCTAAGAGCCTTGAGAGGAAGGAATTCTTCCTTGTAGATAAAGACACTGAAATACACTGAGGTTAAAATATTTGCCACAAAGTGTTACTTGGAGTAGGCTGAGCTGGTATCACAAACAGAACCCCTAATTCAGGGGTTTAAAGAACAAATAAGTTTAATTCTCTCGCTGATGGAGTCCTGGGTGACTATTCCAGGCAGGTAGGTGGCTCGGCTCACATGGTCATTCATGGTCTCAGCTTCTTTACAGTTATTAGTGGCTGTGCCATCCCCTGGGGCCACACTGCCATTCCCAGTAAGGAGTAAATCCTAAATACAGGAAGGCCACACAGGCAAGGTCTTATTGGCCGGGCTTGGAAGTTACACGTGCACACACACCCACTTACAGTCTTCTGGCCAGATGGTCCGTTTTCAGGGAGGGCTAGCAGATGCAGTGTGTGAGTCCCAGGCTGGGCAGCACATCTTTGCCACAAATCTATTGCCACCGCAGATGGGGATGGTGGGTATCGGTGGGCTCCTAGTAATTTTCACCCCATAATTACCATGCACAAAGGGCGTGGGGAGCAGGGATCCATGTTCAGGCTCTGAGTCCAAAGCCTCTGTGGGCCCTTCCCTCTGCTTCCTCTCAGCCCCCGAGTCCCTCCTGAGTCATGTCCCCTCACTCTCACAACTGTCCACGCACAGTCCACTCCCGAGTCCTCAGGCATGCGGGGCCCTTTCCAGCATCAGGACCTGTATGTGCTGTTCCCTCATCTTTTTACATTACTCTTGCCCCCGTTTTTGAATGACAGGTCCTCAGGTCACATGTCACCACCCAGAGCTGGCACCTCTCTAGGCATGGACTTCATCTGGAGATGTCTGTCTTCGATCTCAGCCATGTAGGATTCATCCATCTGAAGCAGGAGGCTTCCTGAGATGTTTTTCTGGTTTGATTTCCTCCCTGGGCTTGAGGAGGCCACGGGGGGGGGGGGGGGGGGGGGGAGAGTGCAGCCAACCCTCTTGCAGGGAAAGCAAGGCGCCGCTGGCTGGAAGCAGCACTCCAGCCATCGATTGGGTAATTGGAAGCCCTCAGTGTGAGTCCTCATTAAGGCTGAGGGATATGAATCATTTTCTAATGACACCTCTTCGATCCCAGCAGCTCAGCATGCAACCTGCCTCCACGGTCGGGCTGCGAGTCAGGAGAGCCAGCGGGGCTGCAGCCGGGCTGCCTGCCATATGCTGTTTCTTATAATGAGCAGGTGCCGGGGCGTGGGCTGGGCACCGGGAAGGCAAGGGGGCTGCCTGTGCCAGGGAGGTCCTCATGAGCCACACCCAACGCTCAGCAAGAGAAAGAAATGGCTTGGGGGTGATGGGGAGCCCCCTGTGGCATTGTGATGTGGTGGTCGGGTGGGTCCGAGGCCATTGTGCATGGATAGTTTTGTTTCTGTATTTGTGACTTAAAAATTGACGAATCTTCATCCCTGGAATTGTAGTTATTCCGGTAGGTCTGCAGAGGAAGATATTTTGGGATAGTCCCTTTGATGTCTATTATCACACCATGAATAGAACCGTGAGCATATTAGCCCTTCTTTGAGTAACCAGTTGTTAGTGGTATTGGTTATATTATTTTTTCCACAATTTTTTGTTTACAGATTTTTTTTTGTGTGTGCATATAGTGAAATGCACACATCTTAAATGTATAGTCAGATTTTGGTAAATGCATACACTTATGTGTAACCCAGCCCTTATCATAATATAGAACATTATCGTCACCCCTGAGAATTCCCTCAAGTCTCTTTTCAGTAGGACCCGCCTCCCTCAGGTGAATACTGTTCTGCTTTTTCCATCACAGAATAATTCTTTCTGTTCTAAAATTTCACATGCATGGAATCATGCAGTGTATACTATTTTGTCCGTGCTTATTTCATTCAGTATAAAGTTTTTAAGACTCACCCATGTTGTTGTTTACATCAGCAGATTGTTCCTTTTTCCTTGCTGAGTAGTATTCCATTGTATAGATATACCACAGTTGCTTATACAGTCTCCTATTGAGAGACACTTGGCCTTTTCCTAGTTATCACTTATTATGAGTCAAGCTGCTATGAAAATTTTCTACAAAAGTCCTTTGTGAATATATGTTTCTTTTATCCTGGGTAAATATTTTGGGATGGAATTGTTGGATCATAGGATAAATATATACTTAGTTTTATAAGAAACTGCTAGATGTTTCCCTCATAGGAGTTGTATAAGCAATCAATGTATTTTCAAAACAACATATACATTTAAGTTGCTGCACAATTTCACTAAAATTTGTTGTTAGCATTTTTTTAAAAAAAATTGTAGTAGTCATTCTGGTGAGTGTGAAGTGGTACAGTAGTATTTAGTTTAGTTTTAATGCCTATTTCCCTGATGACTTTCGATGTTGCACACTTTACCTATGCTTATCAGCATTTGAATATGCAAAATGTTTTTTAAAATCATTGGGCATTTTTAAATCAGGTTGTTTGTATTTTTATTCTGGGTATTGGATGAGAGCAGGGACTGTGGCTACATTAAGATCAGCAGTAAATTCTGGCCCCTCCACTCAACCGGGTGGCCTTGGGAAAGTCACTTTAACTCTCTAAGGTTTAATTTTCTCACTGCAAAAAAGGGGAAAAATAACTGAACACAGTTAATAGGGTTGTTGTGAGGGGAAATGAGACAATGTATTGAAAGCACAAAGCACCGTGCCTGGAACGTTTCAGGGGATCAATACACGGTGGCTTTTATTACAGTTGCCTGTTTGTGGTCAATGTGGCAAAGCTGAGCTGGGAATTTTGCAGGGGTCTGCTATGTGTTCGTTGAACCAAATGTAGTTGAAACTATCTCCCAGACCCCTCCTCAAAGGCTTTCTGCCAATACAATAATGATGGAAAAAGATGTCCTTGGAGGTTGTGGCCAGGATGTGGCCACAGGTTGACCCAGGAGCTGGATCCCCAATACCCCTTCAGAATAAAGTCTCCACCCTGGTTCCCAAGGCTGGAGTCATTTTCAAGGACGCAGCCTTGAGAGCACTGTGTTGCTGAAAGCTTTGGATGGTGTACATGCCTGAGCCCCTGTAGAAACTGTTAAGATTCTGGTGGGAGAGCACAGAGGCCTATTCATCTTGCAACTGTGAGACACAAGCCTCCTAAGTGAGTTCCCTTGCATTAAACCTGCCACCCACCCATCAGGAGTGGCCTGCCTCTTGTCAGTCTCTCCTTGCTCTCTGCGTGTGGGCCAGTTTGAGGACCAATGAATGGCCAGACCTTAGAGGTTTCAAATATTTTCACAGGCCTGGTTCCACTTCATCCTTACCACCATCCTTTTGGCTAGGTGATGCCATTCCCATTTTACAGATCAGGAAGCTGAGGCTCAGAGAGGTGAAGTGATATGCCCAAGGTCACACAAAGCCTCAGCGGTACAGCCAAGGTCTGTACCCACATGCTCAAACTCCTAGTCCAGGGCTCCTTCAAACACCCTTCCTCATGTGGCTCTGAGCCAGGCCTCAGCTGTCCCATCTGCAATGTGGAGCAGCTGATGAAGGTGAATTTGGAAGCCCCTTCTTGGCCTCTGGATTTGCGTGTCTGGAAGAGAATGGGTTTCATGACATGGGGAACTCTGTCAGGTAGGCAAATCTTCATCCATGGCAGGAAAGTTCCCTACATCCCTGAAGACCAAATCCAGTGCTTGGAAGTACTGTAGTGGGATTTGCCACTGACCCAGTGGCTAAGATCTACTAATCCATTTATTCATTTATTCAGCATTTTTTTGCACACTACTAGGTACCAGGGGCAGTGCTGGACTTGGGTAGTTATGACAATGAGAAAGACAAATAAAGGGACTGATGTTGCGAAGCGTCCCTCCTAGTAGGGAGAGAGGGGGTAGAATAGTGAGAGAAAGCTTGGACTGCTGGCAGCTCCCCAAAGCAAGGATAATTGCTGAGAAAGTATAAGTTAGAGCTGCTTTTTCCTGAGCTCAGAGTTCAGAGCTCAGAGGAGGATGTCACAGTGCCATCTGCGTTGCATCTGCTCAGGTGCAACTACATTGTTTTGCATTTTTTGTTTACATGTTTGACTTTTCTCTCTGAGTTTTTCCATCTCCCCTCGTTTCAACGATGCCAGGAGCTAGGGAATTCAACAATGAAGAAAACATGTGGTCCTGCCCTCCTGGAGCTTGTGATCTTCAGGAGAGAAGAGCAACTCTTAGGTTACACCATCCATGTATAATTTCAACTGTGATAAGAACCCTAAGAATGCATGGTAGGTGCTGCCCTGGAGCATCAGGGAAGGCTTCCTGGAGGAGAAAGGCACATGCCAACTGAGCTCGGAGTGAATGATGCCCTCCCGGGGGTCGACAAGGTGAAGAAAGGAAAGACCATTTATTCCAGGCAGAGGGAGCAGCGTGTGCTTCTGTGCTGGAGGCCTCATGGCGTGTTCAGAGACTTGATGGATGTCCCAGCTTGCTATTTCCTCTAGGCCACGTGGATTGCACACCCGGCTCCTAGTAGGCACCCAGTGATTGTTTGTTGAACTTAACTGAGCCCAGGCCCTTCTCTGATATGAAAAATGAGAACACCGGGAAGTATTTTTAAAGAGGAGATGGCCTCATCTTGGTAAGTGCATTAAATCTTCTCTCATTCAATTTATACTAATTAATAATACTGATAGGAGTCATTTATTGGCACCAACTCTATGCCAAAGAGACTGTCAGACAGTTCACCATACATTTCAGACCCTAGCAGCAAGGCTCCAAAGAGGATTGTGCTCCCCCAGTCTGCATGTTAGGAAGCTGGACTCAAAGCAGGGAGGTGGTGCATTCAGGGCGGTAGGACTGGGTAGTGGCTATGCCAGGACTCAAGTGCATGTGGCTTCATAGCCCATGTTCTTTTCCACCTGTCCCTTGTCGCCAGCACCTTGGCTGGAGGTGGGGGGTGGGGGCATGGTCCCAGTTAATCTGCTCCAGTGAAATTTGGTTCGGATTGCTTCCGAATGAAATCTGTCCAACCAGGATGTCAGCAAGATCCTTTATGGAACAACTGACAGCCAGAGTTTGCCAATACCAAGCAATTAGTCTGGAGTAATGATGAGTGATAAGAGCTGAAGATCTAAAGTGAACTATTAAATGACAATATCATTTCCTTGTCTTCTTCCCTTATGCGCACTGACGGGAAGGGAGTTGACACGGTAATTTTGTAAAACTCTCTGACACTTCCTGTTAACTCCCTTCCATTAGCTTAGTATGATAATTGGAGAGAACAGTCACGGGCATGGGAAACACAGCCTTGAAGAGGGAGAGGCTCTTCCACTTGGGACATGGCACCCTTGCGTCTCTCAGGTCTCTAAATCCCATCAGAGTCTGAGCGCTGTGCTCAGGCCGTGGGCGTTTCCTTTGGCAAATCTAGAAGCAGGGAATGTGTAGGCTCGAGTCCAAAAGCAGAGGGGAAAATGGGCTTCCACCTTCGATCCTTTTCATTTCAACCCCTGTCTGGGAACTCCTGTCTCCCCCGCTCCCTTCACTTAAATGTTATGCTCCTTCAAAGCCCAACTAGTCTTCACGTAGCCAAGATTCCTCCATTACATTCTCACTTCTGTTGACTCTGGAGGCAGGAGCACTGACTCTAGAGTTTGTCCATGACTGTGAGTGGCAGGAGGGCAGGGGTCTGCGATTTCTACCTCCCTGAGAAATTCTGTAGCCCAAGTCCCTTTTTTTTTATTTTTTATTGAATGTATTGGGGTGACATTGGTTAATAAAGTGATCTAGGTTTCAGGTGCAAGCTCCTTATTTTTATATAGAGAAATGTGAGCCCAGAGAAACCTAGGGATTAAAATGTTGAGTCATTGGAATTTGTTTTTAAAACTTGATTTTAAAAACATTGCTTTAGTCTTCTCATTGCAAGTGTTATGGGCTGAATTGCGCCCCACCCAAATTCATATATTATTGTCCTAACCCCTGGGGAGTTCAGAATGTGACTGTATTTGGAGATAGGCTCTTTACACAGGTGATTAAATTCAAATGAGGTTATTAGAATGGGCCCTAATTCAATATGACTGGTGTCCTCAAAAGAAGAGGAAATTTGGACATGGCCACAAACAGGGAAGACACGGGGAGAAGACGGCCATCGACCAGCCAAGGAGAGAAACCCAGAACACATCCTTCCTCATGACCTTTAGAACCTAGCCAACTAATCCAATCAGCCAAGTAAATAGTAATAATACTGCAATATGAATACCAATCCTTCTTCTATTAATAGCATTATCTTTTATTGAGGGCTGTCTCTACGAGACTCATGGGCCTGCTGTACTACACACATTAGCTCATTTATTAATAGTCTCTCCCTTTGATGGCAGCCTAGGTTTGTCTGGTCCTAAGAGCCACAGTGGATGAGTGACAGGAGGCAAATTAGGTGAGTCACAGGGCAAGGCTGAGCCCCAGCATCTGTTAGAGGGAAAAGTTAGGACAAAAGGACTATTTTTAATCAGGTGGCTTGACTTTTGAAGAGATCGGATCCCAGCTCAGAGCACTGTGATTGCATTTCTGCCAAGCTCTGGGACATACAGGTGAGTGAGACAGTCTCTCTGTGTTTTTCTAGACCCCCAAACCTCTGGGAGCACTGAAGGCCACTACATGTGCGACTGGGTAGCTCCTTCCTTCAATCACTCATTCATTCACTGAGATAGACATTTAGAAAAGCATTGCAGCATAATGGAAATAATATGCCTTTGCATTAAAGCCTTGGCTCTGCCATATGCTAGTAGTGTGACCTTGATTAAGCCACTCAACTTCTCCGAGCCTCCGTTGGCATGAATTAAGGTAACCAGCACCCATTACTGACATTTATCCCCCCAGTGACCCTGACCTTGGATCTTAGGGCAGCACTAAGTAGACGGAGACTCATATGACTTGAAAATTTTGAGGAAATTTTATTGACTTAGTAATCTATTTGGTGGTAATAGGTAAATCATCAAAAAGTAGTAAATGACCACAAAATTTTATATAAATTAAGTTCCTCTCCATGTTGTATTGCAATCTCCCTCCCTCCCTCCCTCCCTCCCTCCCTCCCTCCCTCCCTCCCTCCCTCCCTCCCTCCCTCCCTCCCTCCCTCCCTCCTTCTTCCCTCCCTTTCTTCTTCCCTCCCCTCTCTCTACCTTTTTTTGCAACCAGCCTTTTCTGCTCACCATAGCAATTCACTCCCTCTATGGGTTGAAGTGTGTCCACTCTGAAAGATATGTTGAGGTCTTAGCCCCTGGTACCTGTGAATGTGACCTTATTGGGAAATAGGGTTTTTGCAGATGTAATTAAGATACAAGTTAAAACGAGGTCATATTGGAGCAGGGTGGATCCTTAATCCAATATGACTGGTGTTTTTATACAGAGAGGAGAGCACCACCTGGACACACAGGACATGTAGGAAGAACAGCCATGTGACAAAAGACGCAGAGAGCGGAGTTAGGGACCACGAGCCAAGGAATGCCAATGACTGCCGGCACCCACTAGAAGGTGGGAGAGAGAGCAAGGCCTGGCTGACTTCTGGCTTCCAGAACTGCGAGAGCATAACCTAGTTTGTGTTACTTTGTGATGGGAGCTCTAGGAAACTAATACACTTCCCTCAGGCAGAATTTTACCGGGACCCACAAAATGTTGGTGCCAGAGCCTTGTCTGGTTTGCCATCTTGGTTCTAGGACCGGTCTCTTACTTACCTCCTTCACCACCACCTTAAAGATGTCCTGCCACTGAGAATATCTTCAAAGTATCTAGAGGGGAACTTTCCAGTGGGTTACTATGCTCACGCCTTGCTCTAGGGCCAGATGATATTAACCTACCAGGAGAAAGACATTCCAAGCAGCACTTTCCAATGGAAACCTTGGGATACTTGAGTGACTTTCTCCAACATGAATGGCTTTCCATAGGGAAAAGCCAGCCCAGTGCCTCCTTATTTTTTGAGGAATTAATTAACCTCAGAGTGGAAAAAATTTACTCCCAAGCCTTCTGTCTCAAGAGCTCACAAAAATCACCTTTTAGCGCCTGTCCTGGTAGTGGTTCCTCCTGTCCAGAGCCTGCCTGGCCTTGAGCAGCAGCCTTGATTCCAAATCATTTGTGGGACAAGGCAAGGTTGTACCTTGTCTCTAGTCTTATTTATTAGCACATTACGACCACTAATCACAATTAAAAATAACGATGCCATCAAGATTATTTAAATCAGGGACAACCGACTTCAATTACCATTACTCCCAGATGGAATTATGGGGCTTGCTCTCTCTTCAGCACTTTTAAAGGACTCCTTTCTTTCCATTATTCCTCCATCCCCCATCAGGCTCTTGAATTATACCAGGAATTAACGTCACATGTGAAGTCACTTCTAAATGAACTCTGCTCTGCTGCTTTTCCTTTGCTTGCCCTCAAGTCCCCATGTCTCCCATGGTAGCCTTCAAATGTCAGGGCAGGACATTCAGAGTCCAACATCTGGTATTGTTCTTGTAAATAACATTTTCCCCCCAGGTAGATGCTCCTGGGAGTGAGTCAGTGCTTTGCTCATCTGGGGCATTTACATAGAAATGGCATTCTGCAATGGTGCTTCTCAAACATAGGATGCTGATTCTTTAACCACCCAGGATTTTCTCATAGTGTCAGATACAGAAGATCCCTGTCCCCCCTGGGGGTAAGACTTCAAGGGATGCTTCTCTATGGAGGTGAAGACCTGGGTGGTGAGACCTGGATGATGAGAAGAAAGCAGTTTTTAAGGAACTTAGCGATTGCATTTAAATCAGAAAGAAGAGGGAAAGTGGCATCCACGAGGTGGGAGCACACTTTCTGTGTCTGAGGAGCAGAGAAGGGGCTGGTGACTCTGGGGCCTGGTGAGAGAGCAGTGGAGTGGCTAAAGGCCCAGGCAGAGAGGTAGGTAAGGCAGGCCATGCAAGACGTGGCAGGCACGCCAAGAGCTTTTGGTGCTGGTTCTTGGGATATGAAGTGTTGGAGAATCATTGTCTGAGACCGACATGCATCCGCGGGTCACCACCCTTCCTGCTGATGAGGCATCACGTATCAGTCTCAGTTGAGGAAAGGTGTCCCCTGTGGGAGTGGGGAGTGTTTATAGAAGGCGACTTTAACTTCTTCCCCCTCATTCAGTCACTCACCACATTCATTGGTGGCATCAACAGTGACTCCTGCTCCTGTTCCCTTTCCCCATGCCTACCACCACCATGGCCCTAGATCTGGCCATGGCCCTAGATCAGCCTCAAACTGGGGCTGTCACAGGGACCTCCTACCGTCCTCCATCTCCTTCAGCCTACGACTGTGTTCTTTGCACTGCGCTGAGAAGCTCAGGTAGTAAGCGCCTCCCCACACCTCCATCACTGACCACACAATGGAGTCCACTCTGACTTGGTGTTTTACGCCCACTGGGATGGGAACGTGTTCATCTTCATAACGTCCTAGGTCCTTCTATGCCAAGTACAGAGAGGTTGCTCCATGTGATAAAAGACAAAAACAAAAGATCAAAAATATGGTGGCATCACAGTGGCTCCTTCCCCATGTATCTGCCACTGAAAAGGTCCCTTTGTTTCCAGCCTGGCATGTCCATGGGTGTTCATTTCCCAGCTCTCCCCTCCCTTCGATTTTCAACCCTTTCTGATTCTGTTGCTTCAGCCTGGACTGTTAGACCCCCACCCACTCAGCCCATTTTCTGCCTCTCAACTTGAGTCCCATTTGCAGTTTACAGTGGGGGGGCCACAAGATTGCGAGCCAGGAAACCTGAGTTTGAATCCTGGCCCCGACAGTCTCTGTGAGTCTCAGTGTATTTCTCTATAAAGTGGGGACAGTGACACTGGATCATTTAGCATGCTTTGGTTGCAGGTAACGTATAAAATGTGTTTAAAATGGGCTTGCACGAAAAGCCTGGGGTGGGGTGGCCTCAGAAGTGGTTTACTCAGCATTTCAGTAATGTCACCAACGAGTTGGGTTCTTTCCCCCCTCTGTCTTTCTGTTCCACCTGACATGCATAGAATGCTGGCTCTCCTCTTAGGCCGGCTCCCACATGCTCTATGACGGATCCTGCTTTTTCAGTGTTATGTGCAGAAGGCAATAACCAGAGGCAGCAAAGAAAGCATCCATGCCCGCGTGTTGGTAGGTGACTGAGTAGACCTTTCCCAGAGCTCTGCAGCAGACTCTCCATCGAATTTGACAGCCAGGGCTGAGTCACAGGCTTATACTTTGCCAATTGCTCGAGCAAGCCCACTGACACTGGCTTAGGGAAACCTCGATTCACAACTCGGGCTGGGAAGGGACATACGTGACACGTCACACGGCTGCATGGAGGATGGTGAACAGGATGGCAGCTCTCTTAGTGAGGAGAAAGGGGGTGGATGACAATTGGGTAGGAAACCAAGCATCTGGCACAGGAAATTGCCTGAAGGGTTGTATGGGAGAAACGAGATGATGTATTCAAGCCTAGTATAGCATTAGGCTCATAGTAGGTGCTCACTAAGTAGTAAGGATTATTATTATGGCTCATGTTAAGTGTTTGTTGCTTTTCCAAGCCTCTCCAGTCCTGGATGGAGTAATTGAAGCCTCCTTTGATATTCTCACAGAACACCGAGCACAGCTTTATGTTGGGTGGAGTGGGCACAGTATCGGAGCTCAAGCCGTACGCTGGCCTTCAATCTGACCTCCGAATAGTACTGGAGCTTGATGGTGGTTTACACATTTCTCTGGCTTCCACCTACTTGCATACAGTTGTCGCTCAATGAATGTAATCTGACCTGAATATGACCGTGTTGAATTGTGAAAGTTGCAGTGGAAGAAAGAAGGCTTAGAATATTCCAAAGAGACTGATAGCCCAGCCACGAAGTGATTATAACAGGGTCAGGTTCTTTAACGATAACCAGCCAAACTTGACATTATTTTCTTCCACCTTGTCCTTCCATCGCCCAGCATTTTGGGCGTTTATTGCTCCTGTGAGTGCAAAGACGAGGCGAGGTTGCCACTTGGCCACAATATATGAGAGAAGGCTGTGCCTTCTCCTTGTCACTCACCTCTTCCCCTGCCCCACTTGCTGATTTTTACATTTTTGCTTTAATGTGATCAACATTATGAAATCCATTAAAAGAACTTAAAAAATAGAAATCTCTATTAACAAAAAGGTGTCAAATGACAAACTATCAAGAAAGGAAGGAGGGTGGATAGGGGCCTCCGGGGCAGGTGAGCTACACCTCTGATCAGTCATGCCCTTGCCTCCACGTGGACATACCAGGCTGGTAACAGGGGCCTAGGGATCTTTCCAGTGGCAGATACATGGGGAAGGAGCACTATGACACCACCGTACTTTTGGGCCTGTATATCTGTCTTCTACGATGTGGAGCAATTGTTCTGTACTTGGCGGACTGGAGTCCCATTCTCCTTTCAGAGCATCAAACTGAGTCCCATGACATGTTTTATTTATTTACTTATTTTTTAAAGCATTACGTGAATGAGATCAACAAACCTTCTGGATAGAATCCAAGCTCTTTAACACGACCTGAGAGGAGCTCTTTCTCAGGCCTTAGAGCCCATCAGTCTTGCATGCTCAGCGCTTGCAGGAACGATAGTGGACATTTTCTGCTCTCTCTCACCTCTGTGTCCTGCACATCTTGACACTTTCACCTGGAACACATTTCTCATCACCTCCCAGGTACATGCACAGGTGCACGCGTGCGTGCATGTGTGTGCCCATCTGCGTGTGCACAAACACACACATGTTATACTGGTCTGTAACTGCCTTTTGCTTTCCTGCCAGCTAAGCCCCTCAAGGGCAGGGACTGCATTTCATTCTTTGTCATGTCTCCAGCACCTGACACAGGGCATGGCATTCAGCAGGAGCCTAGTAAATGCTTGTTGAGTGAATAAATGATGCCATCAGCAGAAGTAATGGATGGGGCTATGTGACAATCCCTCCGAGAACATCTCTTGGTTATTTTCAAGATGGAATCTCAGCAAGGAGATGCCGCTTCCCTCTGACTTTGCCCCCATTTCTTCATTCTTCCACACGTTTCATCAAGTGGATTCTGAGCACCTGCCCTGTAGCAGGCGCTGGGCTGGGCTGTGGGGACCCACAAACAAGGCAGAGTTGGTGCCTGGCTTCACAGAGCTTAAAATCCAAGGCCCAGAGGCCTTGTTTGGGACTTGGTTTCTGTTTACTACTCTGTCACTAGTGTCTGTCATGGTTTGTGGCATTCAGTAGATATGCCAAATAAAATAAAGAAGGAAAAGCTTCAGGGCGCGCATATATCAGAGTGGGCTGATGCAGGAGGAAAGCAAACGGTCTTCTGTCACCTAGAGAAAGAGCTGGGCTTTCCAGGGCGAGACAGGCAGGCCCAGAGACACAGGTGTGAAGGCGGTCTGGCCACTGTGGTTGTGCTGCTGGGCGTGCCTGGGATCAGTGGCACTATGGCACTATGGCATCCTTGACAGTCTTATTAACCTCTTTACATCTGCTTCTGCATCTGGAAAGTGGGGATGATAGAATTAACGCCATTGGATTTGTGTGGGAGTTCAATGAGCTAATCAACCCCAAACTTGCTGCATAGAGGGAGCCCTTTAGTGAAGGTTAGCTTACTGAATCACGAGTAGAGGCTCAAAATGATATGCTGTGCTTGGGGATGGCCAAAAGTGTTGTGTGTGTGTGTGTGTGTGTGTGTGTGTGAGTGAGTGTGTGTGTGTGTGTGTGTGTGCATGTGCATACAGTGGTATTGAGAGGTGAGACTGGACAGTTGGCAGAGATCAAGCTATAATGTTTTCCCTGCCAGGGGGCTCAGGGGGCTCTGTTGGCCTTAGTGGGGAGCCCTGGGGATTATATACGGGGGAGTGGCATGGTTATGTTTGTCCACATGAGACATGAGGGTGGCAACAGAAATCCTTTGAGAAAGAGGAGAGGCAGAATAAAGGGAAGGAGGAAAAGAGTCAGAAAGAAAAGAGAAAGGAAACAGGATGCCGGGGGAGAGGAGTGGAGGGAAGGCGAGGAAAATGGCTGGAGCACCTGTTCCATGCCAGGCTCCAGGGTTTGTATCTCCATTAGCGAGGCGTCTCCGGGTGGGGACTGGGGCTGGAGGAGGAGAGAGGGGAGTCGTCAGCGTGATTTAGAGGGCTCCCTCCCGGGGGCCTGGTTACAGCGGGAAGAAGGAACCCTCAAAGGTGCCCCGGCCTGACCCCACAGCCAGGGCCCTTTGTCTCAGGGCGCCCCTGAGGCTGCAGCCGCCTGGCCGATTATGCGGGAGGGTTCGAGCTCAAGAGCAGCTTGCCCTGAGGTGTGCTTTGCAGCCTCTGGACATCCAGCTAATCATGCACGAGAATGTCCCTGCAATGTCACAGCCCCCATCACCCTGCCCTGCCGGCAGTAAATCCAAGGATATTTTCCTAGCTTTAATTTATTTTTTAAAGTAGCTTTATGAGCCTGTTAATAAAAGGAAAACTTGCTCCTTGGCCGGCTGTCACTCAGCCTCTGCCGGTCTCCCCTCGCCTGGGAAAGTGTTGGCAACAATGCAGACTCTTTTGCCTGCACATAAAAAGGTTTATAGATCTCCAGTTCCCTACAACTCAGCCCAAAGTAGCTCTCTCGTGACAGTCTTCGGGAATCAGCGCTGTTCCCCGTCCACCAAGGTCAGGCTTTGCTCCAGGAAGGCACCGCTGTTTGATTGCACTGGCCAGGGCTGCCTGGCCCCCTCGCTGGGATGTTTCTCCTTCAGATGACACCTCCGTCTTGGAGAGGCGTTGAAACTTTTAACAGCACAGACAAGAAGCTTACACTTGTCAAACAGACTCAGTTCCCTGCTGACCTGAAGCTAGGGACTTGGATGTGAGAAAGGGGCCTGGCTGGCGGTGCCTCCTCCCTCTGTTTTATTCCAGTGAAGGATTATGGGGAAGGCGGCTCTTTTATGCCCAGGTTGGCTGCCCGGTGATCATGCCCTGAGCTGTGTGACCCCAGTGGGCAGTAAAATTGCCATGGGATACATACATCCTCTGGGCAGTTTCCTTGTGTATCACCGGGGCCTGTGACTGGAAGGCCCACAGTTGTGAGTCTAGCCAAACTGTTCATTTTACATAAAAAAATAGAGAATGAATTGGCCTGAAGTGGGGTTTTGCAGCCTCCACACTGTGGACATTTGGGCCCAGCTCATTCTTGGTGCTGGGAGCTGTGTGTGCACTGTAGGACGTTAACTGACCTCCACCCTCTAGATTCTCATATCACCCCCTTTCCATATGTGACCACCGAAAATGCAAATGTCCCCTGAGAGAGGCAGGGTCGCCCCTGGCTGAGAGCCCCTGGTTTAAATCCTACATTCTTGATGGGGGCGATCTGGTGCCCAACAATGCGAACCTAGATCCTCGGGGGGTGAAATAGCGTATTCTTTTTACGTGTAAAGTGCAGATATGCATCCAGTATATAAACAGATATACAGTATACCTCTGGTGTTAAAATTTCAAGGGATTTTATTAAAATTCATAAGGAGTGGTGATTAGGGAAAAAAAACCCCAAAGACTTCTTTAGGGGAGTAATAATGCAAGAAGGAGGTTGAGAAACAAGGTCTGGAGATACAAATCGAAGCGAGAGCAGGGTCGTTTTTCCACCTCTCTAGGAACTGCCTTCACCTCTGTGCAGTTTTGAAGTCATGGAAACTATGTTGATGCTGCCTCAAATGTCCTTATCAGAAGCTAGTAGAATAATAGCCTATACTCAAGTTTTCCCATGTCTCTGGGCCTTTCAGTGATCAAGTTCCATCTCCTCTTAGGTCTCCTTTGCTGACCCCTGGCCTCGCCTTTGGCGGAGAGGGAGGGAGTGATAACCTGGTGAGCGTCTGCAGTGTGCCCGGCTCCCTGCGCAGAACTTTACAGCAGTCTTCACACTAGCAGTCCGCGGAAGGGGCTCTCACCATCCCATGAGAGGCCCGGAAAGGCCTGTGGCTAGTGCGTGTTGGAGGTAGGACTGGGGTATGGAGATGAGGTCAACGGCATAGCGGAGAAGTCTAGCCGAGGTCCTAGGCCCTGGCTCTGAGCAGATGCTCCATAAATGCTCCATTCATCTTCTTGGGTCTTCTCTTTTCCAGCATACCAACTGAATGGGCTATAATTAAAAGAACAATGGCAAGCAAGGTTATGACAGGTTGGTTTAAATCTGTCTTCTTCCCCAGTCCCCAAATATTTATTGACTACTTATTATGTTTTGCTTTCTCTTGGGTGAGTAAGACAAATAGGTTCCTGCCTATGTGATGCTTATAGTCCAGATCTGCTCTGCCCAATATGGTGGCCACTAGCTGCATGTAGTTCTTTAGAACTTAAACTTTTAAAATGTGGATTATGAGTTTTTAATTTTACTTAATTTAAATTTAAATTGAAAACTGATACTTGATTCAGTTATTGAAAAACTTTGAAGTATGCAACCACTTGTGGATGTATCTTTTCAACTGTAAATTTTATTCAAACTAACCACGCATCAGTTATTTCCAGTGAAAATTTAGAGCCTGAACGGAGATTACTGTACATGTAAAATACACTGCATCATTTTGAAGATGTAGTACAAAAAAAGAATTTAAATTATTTTGTTAATAATTTTCCAAATACTGATTACATGTTGAAATGATAATATTTTGGATATATTGGGTTACATAAAATAATATGAGTGCCACCTATTTCTTTTCAACTTTTTAAAATGTGGCTATGAGAAAGTTTGAAATTACCCCTTTGGCTCCTGTTATATTTCTAATTCATGACACTAGGCTAGAGAGTCATGAGTTCATTTTTGTCTAACACAACCTTCCTGCATGAACTTGGGCAGGCCACTTCTTTCTAAGCTTTCATTTTCACTTCTGCAAAATCCATACAATCATAAGGTGGTACAGAAACATTGAACAAGTTAAATGAGATAATGCATGAGGACTTCCTGGCATACTGATTGGCACATAGTGGGAATTCAGTAAATACTTGTTAAATGAATCAATTAGGCCACTGTTATGACTGAGGGGGCTGAGTAATATTTTAGCTTTTTTATAATTGAATAAATAGTTCATGCTCATCATAAAATATTTGAATAATACACAAAAAAAGTAAAAATTACTTGGAATTCCACTGCTCCCCTTTATTTAGACAGTAGATATAGTATTTGTGTACCCAAATCTGGTGTCAAATTTCAGTTCTACCACTTACTCAGCTTGCCCAAGTGATTACTTAATTCTCTGTTCCTCAGTTTCTGCATCTGTAGAGCAGGGATAATAAAGGAACTAGATCAGGTAGTTGTTAGGAGATTAGATGAGTTAATATTTATAAAGCACTTAAAATAATACTCAACATATAATAAGCATTGTGTAAATATGTATTAGATCTTTAAAACACATTGTGCTCTCCTTGCTCACCCCACGTGTACCCCAATATTAGCCAATAATAGGATCCATTGTGGGTCCTTCCATGCCTTTATCCTGGCCCATATAATCATGTGTGGTTGTGAGTAATTGCTTGTTTTATAAAAATAGGATCATATTATATAAATCTCTAGAAGATGACTCTTTTTACTTGCAATACCTAGATTACTGAATCTGCTTTGCCAAGTTAATGGATGTCAACAAATGACTATAGAATAATTCCATGGCAGAGGTGTAAATCCTTTTATATAACCATTTCCCTATTAATGGTCATTTTCTTTGTTTGCTGAACAGTTCTGGGTATTAAAATGTTATGTTGGAAAGGCAGGGGAGAGGCCAGGCTGATTCATTATCCTTCCAAAGTTGAGTAAGCTTTGGGGCTGAGCTATGGATTCAGTGCATATGGCAAGTGGTTCATTTTGAGTTAAGTGACTATCTGAAATCACGGAGCAGCTAGATAATTGACCCAATTTAATTTTCCTATAGAAGGACTACCGCTGGTTTGTCTGCTTGATCCATAGGTATATCACCACATGTATTGCAAACCAGTTGGCTAAGTATGAAGCTATTATTACTAATTAAAATTACTTTCCTGCAGAGCCCTCACTTCCTCTGCCTCACTAGTCCACCTCCCCACATTACCCAGGATTCACCCCTTCAGGAACGGTTAATGTGTGCCAAAAATCAATAGCTCAATTAACAATCAGGATTGGGGCTTCCAGGCAACAGAGATCAGGATCAATAACTTATGTTCAGTGAAATTAAAGGCAGTTGTTAAGTCAAGTGTTTAAAAGCTGCAGACACGGACTATGGAGATATCCATCAAAACCCATTGGGCTCTTTCTCTGGAGAGAATGGGAAGTACATCTTTCTTTGGTCCATCTTCCACATGGATGGGCGCCTAATGGAGCAGGTACATCCTCACTGATTCTTCTCTGAAATAAATCCCCCAGCCCCGGGACTGCCATGGGCATCTGAGCTGACTTGAGAGAGAATCTTCTTTCATCAAGAATAATACAGTAAAAGCAGAGCTCCAGAACCATCTCTCAGTATCCTCTTCAACCTCTTTGGGAGGGTAGAGTGAGCGAAGTTTCCCCACGTCTTTGATTTGCTCAGTCTGCCCAGCATCATAACCATTTAATCATCAAACCAGCATGCAAGGAGAGCTCACTCTGTTCCCTTAAGCTTGACTTTGAAAATTTTCATGAGCTGAACTGCAATTAGGGTTCTAGTATTGTTACTTGTATTGGTTAGCATCGGCTAGACTGAAGTAAAAAATAGCCCCAGATGTGTTATGGACCCACACAACGGAAGTCTATGCCTGTTGTGTAACTGTCCTCGGTGAGATTTCTTTCTTTTTTTTATATATCTTTATTGATTTGAGAGAGAGGAAAGGAGAGGGAGAGAGAGAGATAGAAACATCAATGATGAGAGAGTCATTGATCGAGCCCGCAACCCGGGCACGTGCCCTGACCGGGAATCGAACCCCGATCGCCTGGATCCTAGGTCGATGCTCAACCGCTGAGCCACACCCAGCCGGGCTGTCCTTGGTGAGATTTCAAGTTGAAGGGGCTTCTGTATGTGGGGACCTAGGATGCTGTTACCTTGTAGCTCCTCCACCCTTTAGGACCTAATTATCACCTTCATCCAGCTGCTGGAACGGGCAAGAGAGCATGGAAAAGGCACACATCACTTCTTAAAAGCCTGGGCTCTGAGGGCGTTCAATATTCCTGCTTCCATTATAGATATGAATCATCATCCAAGCTGCCAGATAGCTTGGGAAGTACAGGTTTAGCTTTTATGCCCAGGAAATAAAAAAAGGGGAGAACAGATTTGGGGATCAGAATGGGCCTCATTATCATTACCTCCCATTGGGGATATCTGTAATTTTACCTGCCCATCATGTCTTCCCCTTTCTTTTTGCATTTGAAATGCCCTTTGCTTTAGATAACTTGTTCCATCAGATGGTATAATCCACATCCCTAGGCACAGGGATGTGCACCTGATCCAAGCCAGGTTAATCACAGTCGCTCTTGGGATGTTTCTGTTGGATCCATCAGTAAAAGGCCATGTCTTCCCACTGGAGTTTCTAAGTTGGTAGGATATGAGTGTTGGGCTGCCTAATACACCATACCTGCAAGTCAAATAGCACATGCTACTTACTGTGCCTGGAATCTCTCCCCTTCTTCTCTGTCTGTTGGACATGGGTGAATCTCTAATACCAATCTAATTCAGTTCTCTTCAATTCAATAAATAATTACAGGCTGTCTTTCACGTGCTGGACAAGTCGCTGGACACTGGGAAGCAGAAATGAGCAAGTTACTAGCTTATGGCCTTGTAGAGAAACACCCATAAACTCAGGCAATGAATTACAATACAGAGAAATAGCAGTCATAATAATTAAAATTTGTTGAGTACTTGCCATGTCTCAGGCACATAGTTTCAAAGTTTTATGTCTCTTCACAGTGGAAGCCATTCTATTGTCCATATTTCACTCATTGTGATGAAACAGAGGCATAAAGAGGCTGTGAAACTTTCCTGGAGCCACTTAAATAGCAAGTTCTAGAGCTGGAATTTGAACCCAGGCAGCCTGGCTACAAGCTCTTGCTCTTAACCACTGCAGATGACTGCCCCTGAGAGTGCTAATGAAGGCGTGTGCAGCAGAGTGACTAACCGATGCAGGGTGAGGGTGATTGGGAGAGGAGGCGGTGCTGGCTGTGCTCTTCCCCACTTTCTCCTGAGCTCTTGGAGTTCAGGAACAAAGTTTTATTATCTCTATATTCCAGTGCGCCTAGTACTTAGCAACCACCTTTACCCAGGCTTATTGATCAGAAATCTTAAAAACCTCTGATGGAAAAGGAATGCACTGTGGTAGACAAAGATCAGAAACTGTGGATGGTCTTCCTTGACCACTATTAGCGCAACCACCTTGAAATCTTCAGCTTCAAGAGGAATGGGGATGGTGGGCGTGAAAATATGGCATTGCTTGCTCTTGAAGCTAGCTGTGATTGTGATGTGGACATCCAGGCCAGAGTTCTACTGGAGGGGTCAGGATCCAGCCAGGTGACAATCCTCTTCACCCATCCACCGTCCTGGACATGATGCCTTTGATCTGTAGCATGTGACCAAACACAATAGAAGCTAGCATTTATTAGCAGATAAGCACTTTAGCTGTATTTATTATTTAATCATCACCTCCCTCTCCCCCCCCCCCCATGATAGGGACTATTTTCCTTTCATTACCTTGGAGAAGTTGACAGCATGCAGTGGGTACTACATTGGCACAATAATACTGTACAGCCCCCCAAAACCTCAGCAGCAAACAAAAAAGATTAGGATTTAGTTGTCAGAAATCTGGGGATAAACCAGGAGCTGGCTAGGTTGCTCTGCTGATCTCTGCTGGGGATCAGGGGGCCATGGCTTTGGCAAAGGACGGTGAGGCTCCACGTGCCTCTCATTCTCCAACAGGCTGGCCTGGGCATGTTCTTAGGTAACGACAGAGGCACACACCCATTTCAAGTCTCTACGTTGCATCATGTTTGCTAACATCCTACTGACCAAAGCAAATTTCAAGGCTGAGTTCAGGGTCAAGGGGCAGGGTGGGAAGATTTTGCAAAATTATGTAGAAAAAGGATGTGCCTAAAGGAAGGGGGTAGGATAGGGGTCATCGGTGCAATTGGCCACAGTACGCCATGAATGCATGTCGTGTGGATGAGCAAGGCTCTGAGGAGTTCAGGGAAGAGCTGCGGGTTACCCAGCGAGAGCGACACAGAGCTGTGCTTTGAGCCTAGGCAGGACCAGTTCTCCGAGAGGGTGGTTTGGAGGCTGATGGAGGTCTCCTGGCCTCCTACCAGCTAAAGCCTCTTTCCCGTTAGCTGAGGCCTGGAGTTTCTTATCTGGGGACCAGAGCCATTCATGTCCCAAACTAAAATCAGACTGTGAAAGCCCACGTCCCTGGGAGAGAGGACACAGCAATGCTGGCCAAGGTAACAGTGATCGGTTTGAATGTCTCAAATGAGTCCAGCTTTTTCTTCTCACATTAAAAATAAGTTTTGAAACATGTAAGCAATGTATGTTCATGATATACAAGACGGCAAGAGAGAAATACACAAATAAAATGAAAATCATTTGTAACCTATAGATAACAGCTGGTGACACGTAGGTTTATTTTCCTCTAAATATTTTCATTATTATTATCATTATTATTTACAAAATCGGGAGATTGTCTTGGATACAAAATTTTGGCTTAAACATACGCCATGATCATTTTTTTCCCACCATTAAAAGCCCGTTGCAGAGGAAACAAGATGGCGGCGCCGGTCACAGCCGCGCCCGCCGCCTCCCGCAACCACATCAAAATTACATCTAAAATACAGAACCACCATCGCTCAGAACCTCCTGAGATCTGGCTGAACAGAAGCCCCACAACCAGGGAACTGAAGAAGCATTGAGAACGGTAGGAGGGGCGCAGACGCGGGCGGATCGGGGCGGAATCGTGGAGACTCGGCCACGGGCCGACACCTGGTGCCGCGGGTTAAACCCGGGAGGGAATCTCGGCGGTGGGGGTTTCCCGGAGGAGGGAGGGGTCCCAGCCCCACAGCAGGCCCCCAGCCCAGGGCTCCAGGGCCGGGAAGAGACATCCCCACAACTCCGGGCTGTGAAACCAGCGGGGACTGTCCTGAGGGTTGCGGAGGCTGCGGGAGCCCCGGCAGCTCCTCTAAAGGGCCCGGCACGGACTCACTCGGACGCTCCCTCTGAGCCCAGGGCCGGGCAGCAGCCTGAAAGGACCTGGGACACTCGGGGAGGAACTAACCTGCCTGATGTTGGGGTGAGAGGTGGAGGGCGGCTTCCTCCCAGGCAGAAGGGCTGGCGGAGGCCATGGCTCCTGTGGCGAGTCCTCCCCGCAACAGCCAGCAGGCAGGCGCCATATTGGAATCGCCAGCACCTGACTCACACCGTTGGCCCCGCCCCGGTGACTCCCGGAGGCCCCGCCCTCCCCACCTGCAGCTCATCCAGGCCATTTCCAGGGGCTTTTCTGTGCAAGTGGCCTCTCAAGCCTCATGCTTAGGACTTTCCTAAAATCTCTCAAACAAGCAGCAGCGGGTCCCATATGGCTTGACAAGTTGCCCCAGGCCTGGCACTCGCGGCGGCTGCATTGGCTCATAGCTTGGCCTCTCCTGGACAACGCCAAGCCCAGCACAAGGAGCAGCCAACTACAGTTTGCTGTGTAGCTCATGCTGGGTGGCCCTGGGCAAGACACTGGCACAGGCTGACTTTGCACCTCCAGGGAGGCCCCAGAGACAGTGCACCTGGTGGTCAGACTCGACCACGCTGGATTACAACCCTACCACATCCACGAGTGACACTCAAGGGGTGCACTCGGTGAACACCGAAGCTCCACTGAAGTAAATCCTGCTCTATAGGGGTGTCTCCAGCACAGCAGCTCTTTGGCTGTAGCTGCAGCTGGTCCACACAGCCAATTGGCCTAGGGATTAATTCCTCCCAGGGACACCAACAGCAACCAAGGCTCAACTACAACAGGACAGTGCACACAGCCCACACAGGGGAGCACCTAGAAGGCCCAGCTCAGGTGACTGGGGAGGCTGAGCCACTGGACCCTATAGGACACCTACTACACAAAGCCACTCTACAAATTCCAGGAGACATAGCAGCTCTACCTAATACACAGAGAAACAAACACCTGGAAGCAGCCAAAATGTGGAGGAAAGAAACATGTCACAAAGGAAAGAACAGAAAAATCTCTAGAAGAGGAACTAAATGAAATAGATCCAAGCAAGCTAACAGATACAGAGTTCAGAATAATGTTTATAAGGATGCTCAAGGTTATTAGTAAGAGTATGATGAAAATAATTGAGAAAATCAATGACATAATAAAGTACCAATTTGAAATGAAGGCTACATGAACTGAAATGAAGAATAATTTACATGGAATCAACAGTAGAGTAGAGGACGCTGAGAATCAAATCAACAATTTGGAACAAGAGGAAACAAAAAACACCCAACCAGAAGAGCAAAAAGAAAAAAGAATCCAGAAATATGAAGATAGCATAAGGAGCCTCTGGGACAATTTCAAGAGGCCCAACATTTGTATTATTGGGGTGCCAGAAGGAGAATAACGAGAACAAGAAATTGAAAACCTATTTGAAAAAATAATGACAGAAAACTTCCCCTACCTGGGAAAAGAAATAGACTTACAAGTCCAGGAAGCACAGAGGGTCCCAAACAAGAGGAACCCAAAGAGGCCCACACCAAGACACATCATCATTAAAATGCCAAAGGTTAAAGACAAAGAGAGAATCTTAAAAGCACCAAGAGAAAAGCAGTTAGTTACCTACAAGGGAGCCCCCATACGACTGTCAGCTGATTTCTGAACAGAAACTGCAGACCAGAAGGGAGTGGCAAGAAATATAAAAAATGATGAAAAACATGGAACTACAACCAAGATTGCTCTACCCAGCAAAGCTATCATTTAGAACTGAAGGTCAGATAAAGAGCTTCTCAGACAAGGAAAAGCTAAAGGAGTTCATCACCACCAGACCAGCACTACAGGAAATGTTGAAGGGTCTTCTTTAAGAAGAAGCTAATGAACAAGAGAATCTGACAAACTAAATGGATCCAGAGACATTGATGCATGTAACAGACGATCATACTTCAGAGTGAATAGGGAAGGGGGGTGGAGGGTGGGAAGAGATTAACCAAGGAAGTTATATGCATGTATGCATAGCCCATGGACACAGACAGTAATGGAGTGGGAGCCTGGGGAGGGGTGGGAGTGATGTAGAGGGGGTAAAATGGGACACCTATAATGCTTTCAACAATAAAGATAAATTAAAAAAAACAAAAAACCAGTTGCCAACATTATTTCTGGAAACTGCATGATATTCTTTGTGCAGGTTAACACTGTAATTCATTTGACCAATCTTCAATGGAATCTTTATGTTGTTTCCAACTTTGCACTATTATGCTGGGGTTACTAATTTTTAATTTCATATATTTTTTATTACAAAAATGACAAACTGCTGTACATAAAACTGTGAAAAAGAAACAGAAAATACCACTATTATAATCATGGCTAATACCTTTTTCTATATTTTCTTCTAGTCTTTTCTCCCACACATAATTTTATGTTCACCTTTTCCTTACTATACAAGTAATAAATGATGACTTTCTAAAGATCTGAAAGTATGGCAACAAAGAAGCAGGAATAAAAATCATCTAAAATTTCATTACCTAGAAGCAATTACTATTAACTCTTTGGGCTATTTTCTCACATTATTGTTATAATTAGTATTGATTATTTTTTATTTTACATGGTTGAGATTGTGCTAAATCTACAATTCTCTCTCTCTCTCTCTATTTTTTTTTGCTTAATACTATATTGTGAGCATTTCTTCTTGTTATTAAAAGCTTTAAAATATTTAAAAAAGGCCCGGCTGGGCATGGCTCAGCGGTTGAGCGTCGACTTAGGATCCAGGCGATTGGAGTTTGATTCCCGGTCAGGGCACATGCCCGGGTTGCGGGCTCGATCTATGACTCTCTCTTCATTGATATTTCTATTTCTCTCTCTTCCTCTCCTTTCCTCTCTCTGAAATCAATAAAGATATATTTAAAAAAAATTTAAAAAAGATATTTATAAATGCATTAAGTATTATACCTTAACAATATCCCTTCAAATAGATGGGTCACAATGAATTCAACAACCCCACTGGGGGACAACTTTAGCTATCATTTTTTTGTTTTTTTGTTAATCCTTACCTGAGGATATTTTTTCCATTGATTTTTTTTTTTTTTTTTTTTTGAGAGAGAGAGAGAGTGGAAGGGAGGGAGGGAGGCAGAGAGTGGGAGAGAAACATTGATGTGAGAGAGACACAACAGTTTGTTGCCTCCTGCGTGTATCCTGACTGGGGCCAGGGATCAAACCTGCAACCCAGGTACCTGTGTGCCCTTGATCAGGAATCGAACCCCTGACCCTTTGATGCTCTAACCACTGAGCCACGCAGGTCAGGGCTTAGCTATCATGTTTTGCTGCAAGAAACATCCTTGTACATACATTTTGATCACATTTCTGCTTTCTTTAGGATAGATTGCTAGAAGTGGAATTACTAACTATGGACTGGAAGAATATGAAAACTTTATAGACTTTTTAGACACATTTTAAAATGCAGTTGACACAGCTAACACACAGGCACACCATGCTGTACCCTGACTTTAACTTATCTTGTCAGCTTGAGCGTTTCCTCCTGAACACCATTCTCGCTGAAGTCTCATACATTTTGTATCCCCAGTGCAGCGACTGGTGCAAACAGGCACAACTGTAATTTAGAGGCAGTGTAGATTAGTAGCGAGAGCACCGACTGTGGATCCAGACAGCCTGGCTGTGCATCCTGAATGCGCCCCTCACCAGCATGTTAACTAACCTCTCCATCCCTCAGTTTCCTCATCTGTTAAAAGAGAACCAAGATGGTACCAACCTGAGGGTTGTGAGGATTCAGCACACAGCTCGGAGCACTTGCTAAGCGCTCTGCGAGTGCAAACTTCATTTTTTCTGAATTGGAAGGTCAGGGTGTTGGTTAAACGCATGGGCCTTTGGAATTATGCAGACCTAAGTTTTGTGTAGCTTGTATTCTTTCTTTCTTATTTTTCAGTGACGGTTTACATTCAATACTATTTTGTATTAGTTTCAGGCATACAGCATACTGGTTAGAAATCATATACTTTACAGAGTAACTCCCCTGATATTTCAGTACCCACCTGACACCATCCATAGTTATTATGATATGACCTACTATGTTCCCTATGCTGTACTTTACATCCCTGGGACTATTTTGTAACTACCGATTTGTACTTCTTATTCCCTTCACCTTTTTCACCCATCCCCCAACCCCCTCCCCTCTAGTGACCATCAGTCTATTCTCTGTCAATGAGTCTATTTCTATTTTGTTTGTTCTTTAGATTCCACATATAAGTGCTGCTTTTCTGCCGTGAAATATTCAGATACTATTTTACCCCCAAGCCGTACTCTCTTCATTGGTAAAATGGACTGATAATCATACCTACGTTATGGTGTGACTGGTGTGTGAGGATGAAACAAGGCGACGTAATTAAACGTTTAGCTGCTGCCTGGCAGCTAGGAAAACGTTTAATAAAGGGGAACTATAATAATTACTATAGAGGCAATACTGGCTTGCCGTAGCATATCCTGACTCCATGCTTAGTTATCGCATTAGGAATTTGGCAGTTTTTATTTTATTTACAGTCATCAACATTTGTGTGTGTGGGTACTCTGATGATATTTTTCTTGTTCTCTTTTTAACCCACTATGGGTTGGCAGCTCTTTGTTTTATTTTCATCCTGGAAGCAGGTCCTGGTAGGAAGATGAGAGGCGGTGTCTTCAGAGGTACTTACCTGCATGTTGGCCTAGCAAGATGAGGGTTTAGAAGCTGAAGGCTGGAGAGATTGCCACGAGGAGCACACAGCTTCCTTCGCTATCTGGTTCATTTGTATGTGTTTTGTACTTACAGGCAGAGATTTGTTCTTTCTGTTATTGAGAAAGGGGTGTTTAAGTCTCTGACTATAATTGTGTATTAATCTATTTCTCCTTGATGTTCTATCATGTTTTGCTTTATGTATTTTGAAACTGTAATTAGGTGCAAAACATTTAGTATTATTATGGCTTCTAGATGATTCGACTCCTTTATCATTATGAAATGACTTTCTTTTTCTCTAGTGTCATTTTTTGTTCTAACATCTACTTTGATATTAATACAACAACTCCACTTTTCTTTTGACTGTGTTATCATGGTATATATTTTTTGATCCATTTTACTGTAAACCTATTTGTGTCTTTATATTTAAAGGGCCTTTATTTCTCAACAGCATATAGCTGAGTCTTGCTTTTTAATCCAATTTGATAATCTCTGCTTTTTAATTGGTGATATTTAGTCCATTTAAATTCAAGGTGACTTTTGATACAATTAGGTTTGAATATTTCATTTTGCTACTTATTTTGCATTTGTTCTATCTGTTCTTAGTTCTTTGTTTTCTTTTTCCTGACTTCTTTTAGGAAATTGAATTTTATGGTTTAATTTAATCTCCCTTGTTGACTGATTAGTTATGACTGTTTTATTATTTTAGTGGTTATATATTTAACTTATCCCAGTCTATCTTCAAGTAATATTGTATTACTTTACATATAGTATCAGTCCGTTTGGCAGTCATTCTGTGTTTATCATATAACATACTTACACGTATACTCTAATCTTCAAAATATAGTTTTCAGTTGTTAAAAGTCAATTATCTTTAAAAAATATTTAAATAGTAACAGAAAATCTTATATATTGTCTTCTAGAGCTCTATATTCCTTTGGGTACATCCATATTTCTATCTAATGCCATCTTCCTTTTTCCTGAAGGGACTTCTTAACATTTCTTGGAGTGCAGCTCTGTTCGAGATAAGTTCTTTCAGGATTTTTTTTTTTATGTCTGAAAATATATTTATTTTTCTTTTATTTTGAAAAATATTCTTTAAAAATATTTTTGCTGGGTATAAAATTTTAGTTTGACCTTTTACACTTTTTTAAAGATGTTGTTCCATTGTCTTTTTGCCTACATTGTTTCTGAAGATAAATCTGTGATAATTCTTATCTTTGTTTCTGTTTATGTAAAAATGTGTTTACTCTGGCAGCTTTTAAGATTTTTCTCTTTATCACTGGTTTTGAACAATTTGAGTTTGATGTTTTGTGGTAGTTTACTTTTTTTTTTTTTTAAAACCCCTTTTTTTGTACTAAAGTTTTGTTGAGCTTTTTATCAACTTTTCACCCTGTGTGTGTTTTACTTTAGACATTGTAGTTTTCATATCTAGAAGTTCTGTTTGGGCCTTTAAAATATCCTTCATGTTTTTACTTAAATTTTTGAACATATGGAATACAGTTATAATAACTATTTTAATGTCTTTGCTAATTCTAACATCTGCGTCTGTTTCGATTAATTGATTTTTCTCCTCAAGGGATGCATTTTTCTTCTTTTTTCATGCCTGGTAATTTTTGATAGGGCGCCTGACATTGTTGGCTGTTGGATATTGTTTGTATTCCTATAAATTGTCTTGAGCTTTGTTCTGGAATGCAGATGTTATTTGGAAACAATTAGATTCTTTTGAGTCTTGCTTTTAAGATTTGTTAGGAGAGGCCAGAACAGTGCTTAATGTAGGATTAATTGTTTTCCACATTGAAGCAAGATTCTTCTGAGTATTTTGAATTATGAGGTTTTAAGCCTAGCTTGTAGGAACAGGCATTTCCCCCAATCTTATGTGAACACCTGTTATTGTTTCTTCTAATCCACCAAATGGTTCTTTCTTTGACCTTGGGAAGGTTCCTTATGCATATGTACCAATCAGTCCTCTGCTGAATACTCAAGGAGGACCTCTTGCAGGTCTTCAGGGTTTTCTCTTTGTGAAGTTCTCTACTCTCCAATTCTCTGTCATGCAAATCTTAGCTGCTTTGTTCTCCCTGGAATTCAGCTTCTCACCTCAAGAAGCTTACTGCACTACTCCTGGATCCTCCCTTCCTGTGTTGTGGCCTGGGACATCCCATAGGCAGTATTATTAGGAAGTTCTATGGCTCACTTCATTTGTTTCCAGTCTCTCAAGGGTCATTCTCCTGGTGTCCAGTGTCCTGAAAATTGTTGTTTTATATATTTTGTCTTTTGTTGTTTTTGCCATGTTGTTATTTCAGGTGAGAGAATAGATCAATTCCCTTTTATTCCATGTTGGCTGGGAGCAGTTTTCCTCTACAAGCTAAATATTTTCCAAGGCCACACAGTTAACTTGGTTTTCAGCTTGAAATCAAATCTCTGTATATTATTTCATAATTCAGTTCTTATTCCACTGTTTTGAAGATTTCTGCTAATGTCAATACTCTTATTTTTGTTCAGATTTTTAGAGGATATGATTTGTTTTTCCTACAAAAATTTTGTTTTGAGATGAGAATGTATGCCATTCTGTTTTATAAATATGAGACAATGCAAATAGCAAGAACAGAGGAAGATATCAATGTGGCAATTTTACCAGTTCCAGGGATTTGAGAGCTTTTTAGAAACACTTTAGAAAATCTGCTGCATTGTCAGCAGTCATTTCATGTGCCATGCTGCATCATTCTTTTCATAATTGCATTCTTAAAATATGTACTTGATGAATAATCAACTCCATCTCCCACTTTAAATTATATTTACTGTATAGTATTCCCAAGGGAACTATTAAAAACACACACTCATTAGCTCCATCAAGTATTTTCACAAAATATAATTGATATCTCTTTTTCCTGAGATTTTTTTTTTTTTTTTAAACTAAGGGACCATAGACCTACCAAAAGCATGGCAGAGTCGATAAAAGAGTGTGCTAAACAACCTCAGAGTGATAAAATTTTCCCTCTTTTAATTAATTTTCTCCTGAAACAGAGATTGGCTTTGTTGAGTTTTAGTTGAAAGTTTTAAACATTTTCTACTTAAGGGTTAATTGCCCCCTTTCAAATGCATCATCTTGCAGGAAAATTTATAGCTTTAATGATTACTTATTTTTTATCTTAATAAGAGTCTTAGACTGCTAACTTGTAAAGTGATCCTCATCTATTGCAGTGGTTCTCAACTCTCTTTTCACATTGGCATCACCCGGGAGCATTTAAGAGCAGTCAGTGCCAAGAGCCCCCACTCAGACCAATTAAATCAGAATCTCTGGGCATAGAGCCTGGGCATCTAGTATATTTTAAAACTCCCTTGGTGATATTAGTTTGCAGGCAGGATTGAAAACCACTGATGTAGTGAAAAAGTCCTCATTTTATAGATGAGGAAATGGAAGCTCAGAAGGATTAGCTGATGTCTAATGTTTTACTGACCAAGGGACATACAGGGTACTGTCTATCAAGTACACACTTGGTGCCCTGCATACAAGCACTGGAGTAGTGCTTTAAGGACATTCTCTTATTCAGTCCTTATAATGATCTAATGATTTTTTTTTTAACCCCATTTGACAGTAAAGGGAACAAATGCTGAGTAACTTATCGAAGGTCATATTGTTAGAAACTTGGACACACATCTGTTTCCTAATCCTCAGCATATGCTTTTCACATTAAATCTCACTGTATCTACTGTCACTGGAATTTCTTTGTAACTTTATTCACAGAGAGGCATCTTGGGATTTCATGAATCTGGTATGGCTAGTGCTGCATCCATGGTTGGAGCCTCTCATAATGCTTGTTCATAGCAGGTGCTTGATAAGTTTGTTTAATAAAAAAGTAAGTGAGGTTATGTTCATCAGACTTCTTAGTTTCATTTATTTATTATTACTTTTAAGGTTTATTTTAAAATTACAGTTGATACATAATATATTAGTTTCAGGTGTACAACATAGTGATTAGATAGCTATATACTTATGAAATGATTACCCCAATAAGTCTAGTACCCATCTGAAACCATACAGAGTGATTACAATATTATTGACTTTTCATTCTTATGACTTTTTATAACTGGCAATTTGTACTTCTTAATCCCTCTCATCTTTTTTTTTTTTAGCCCAGCCCCCTAGGTCCCTCCCATTTGGCAACTCTCAGTTCTCTGCATCTATGTGCTTGTTTCTGTTTTGCATGTTTCCTTATTTTAAGTTTTTAGATTCCACATATAAGTGAAATCATATGGTATTTGTCTTTCTCTGACTTATTTCACTTAGCATAATGCCCTCTAGGTCCATCCATGTTGTTGTAAATGGCAAGATTTCATTCTTATTTCATTGTATATACGTACCATCACTTCTTTATGTAATTGTCTATTAATGGACACTTAAGTTGCTTCCATATCTTGGCTATTGTAAATAATGCTGCAGTGAACATAGATCTTTTCAAATTAGTGTTTTGGATTTCTTTGGATAAATACCCAGAAGTAGAAGTGTTGGGTTATATGTGGTTCTATTTTTAATTTTTTTGAGGAATCTTCATACTGTTTTTAATAGTCTCTGCACCAATTTACAATTCCACCAACAGTGCACCAAGGCTCTCTTTTCTCCATATTTTTGCCAACACAGGTAGTTTGTTGATTTATTGATGACAGTCATTCTGACAGGTTGAGGTGACTTGTTAGCTTTAAAAGAGAAACTAGATACAGTTGTATTAAGCAGAAAAGGAGTATATTGACTTACATCATTTTTTAATCCTTACCTGAGGATATGTTTTTATTGATTTGAGAGAGAGGGGCAGAGAAGAGAGAGAGAGAGAGAGAGAGAGAGAGAGAAACATCGATCAGTTGCATCCTGAATGAGCCCCCCCGGGATTGAATCTGCAACCTGGGTATGTGCCCTGGCTATCAATCAAATCAGTCACTGTTTGTTGTATGGGAGGATGCTCCAACCAACCAAGCCTCACAGGCCAGGTCTGGCTTTTATCATTTTTAAGTCTAAATATCCTGAATTTGGCGCTCAAATCCTATAGTAAGGAGTCTTATTTAGCCCAGTTTCTTGTTTTGGATTTCCTGTGTATTGGCTATGGGTTCATGACTGATATTCGTTGTCTATGATTGGCTTGGTTGAAGTCCTGTGTCTTCTCTTGAACCAATAATTGTGTGGAAGGAATGGAGTAGTCTCATGGGCTGGCTTTGGATCACCTGACTGCCGGTAGAGCCAAAGAGATGGTTGTGTGAGATCCACTAAGTCACAGGGATGCAAGAGCGGGGAGGAGAGGCTCCTTTCCAAAAAAGTAGTGGTTGGGATTCTGTCAACAGAAGCAAATAGGTTCTAGACACTCAAAGCAATAGGTGCCTATGACATTGGAATAGGAGGAGCCTGGCTAAGCTTTGAAAACATTCTCTTAAGAGGCTGCATGTCAGGGAAGGGCTCAGACCCCTGTAAGCTCCTGTCTTGCAAATCCACCTCCCCAAGGGCCCACAGAAGAACTTCACCAGACCTGGAATGCTGTGCACATCAACCCAGAAGCCAGCCCCCCCTCCCCCCCTTCCTTATGTGCCAAGACAGAGAAAAAGAGACCCAGGAAGATCATTTTTCTAATGGGGATTCAAACATCACATGAGTATGTTTAACTTCTGGTGTGTGTGTGTGTGTGTGTGTGTGTGTGTGTGTAAGTCCTCATAGCCCCATAAAACCAGACTTGTTTAAAACCCCATGAAGTAAACAGAAATCAGTGAATCTTGTCTGTCTCCCTCATGACCTACTGGGAATGTTGCTGATTCCTATGGATCTTTAGAAAAAAGAGAGGGAGATGGAGGGAGAGAGGGGGTGGGTATTGGGCTGACTTCTGAGAAATCCTTACGGACTTGGGAGCACCCACTGACATAATTACTACGAACATTTGCTGAATATACACCAGCATCATCACTTACGGTTCCAGTGATGAATGTGCGCAGGTGCTAGAGGCATTGTTTCAGGAGCAATGAGCAGTGTGGCAAGAACAATGTGTTGAGTCGAAGCAACAGAAGGTTGGGCCTTTTGGATGCTGACGGGAGCTGGGAGGGCTTCCAGCTCAGGAGCCAGAGCACAGGAACCCGGGGGCAGTGGTGAAAAGAAGGCAGGTAAGCAAAAGGCATTGGGGATATTCAGCTATTGGCTGTGGAGTGTTCCAGAAAGTAAAAAGAGTAAAGGGCAAGACATTGACATAATCAGACCATGAATATAAAAATTTTGATAGGAGTGGATGAGATTTTATGTACAAAAGTGTTCAGTGTAGTTATCCCTAATCGTATGAGAAATGGAAATAACTCAATTATTTCTTAATTATGTAACAACAGAGGATTAAATCAATTACGATTCATTCATTTATATGCTGTTATATAGCCATCACTAATGATACTGCGAAGCACTTGCAATAAAATGAGGGAACTACTTTTGATCCATAAAAGATGAGCAGGATATACAAACGGAACATTATCTCAATCACACTCTTGGTTCCATTTTGTGGTCCCACCGTCTTATTTTTTCTTTCTTTCTCATGCACTTAATAAAAGCATATTTTGTTTCTATGCTTATGAGGTCCATATGTCTACATTGTGGAAACTTTGGAAAGCATAGAAAATTACATATAAAGAAAAGAAATTGCGTTACCCAGTGATAACTACTGACAATGTTGCAGTGCATTTTCTTTTAGTTCTTTGTATCTCTGCAGGTGTTACCCTGGACTTCGCAAGTCCTCAGGATTTTTGGAAACACTCTTGCCTTTGCACTGAACACAGCTTGAGCCTATATTTCTTAATCTGTGAGTGTCTAGTCTTTATAAAAATGTCTGTGGATTTAGTGAAGCCACTATATTTTCTCTAATTCTGCCTCCTGGGATCTATCACTTCAAAGAGGGCACAGTGTGGCCCCTTTCCATGTATCTTATGAAAAAGACTGTGGTGTGAGAAAGGTCTAAGATAAGCTGGAGCTAATTACAAAAAATGTTAAACATCCCTCTTCCTGGAATTCATTGACTGTCCCCCACCACTGGGGATTTCTCCGTAAGTACTAGCCTCCCGCCATCCAACTGCCATCTCGATCAACTAGCATTCAATTAAACAATTCCTTTTAGTATATTCAGAGATTTAATTCTCCCTTTGTTTCATTCCACCTAGACGTAAAGAGCCTTGAATTTCAAATTCAAAAATTACCATCCTGTTCTCCAAAACTACAGAGAAATTATTTCCCTAATACGTATTCTTACATCCTCTAGAACAATCAAAGTTCACTTTTTGAAATTACATATATGACTGTATACACACATGTACACATATACATACATATGTGCATACATAAAACATCTATCTATAACACGCACAAGGTATATGTAAATAAATGTGTGTGCATATATATTATATGAATTTTTTTTTTTTTTTAATATATCTATTGATTTCAGAGAGAGGAAATGGGGGGGGGAGAGAGAAACATCAGCGATGAGAGAGTCATTGATCGGCTGCCTCCTGCACGCCCCCCACTGGGGATCGAGCTCACAACCCGGGCATGTGCCCTGACCGGGAATCGAACCTCGATCTGGATCCTAGGTCGATGCTCAACCGCTGAGCCACGCCCAGCCGGGCTATATGAATTTTTAATGAACAAGTACTATACATTAATTTAGAACTGATTTTTCACCTACTGCTTTTCATAGAATCTAGGATGCCATCAAATGTATAATAACCACCATTCTTTTACACACCACAAAGAAAAAAAACCTTTGCCAAAAAAATTATGACATTTCACTATTATAAGGCACATCCTGACTTTAGTGATGTTAGGACATGAAAACATGTATCTTATTTATTTTTCCTTTTGATTGAATTTATGGGGGTGACATTGGTTAACAAAATTATACAGGTTTCAGGGGCACAATTCTACAACCCATCATCTGAACACTGTGTTCACCACCCAAAGCCCAGTCTTCGTCCATCACCATTTATCCCCTAAAGCCCTCCTCAGCCCTCCCACCCCCAGCCCTCCCAGCACTATTGTCCGTGTCCATGAGTTTTTTCTAGTTTTTTTCTTTTTTTGTTCAATCCCTTCACCACTCCCTCTGACAGCTGTCAGCTTGCTCTCTATCTATGAACCTGTCTCTATTTTGCTTGAAAACATGCGTCTTAGAATAGAAGAAACAGAACATGTATCAATCAGCTATTGCCACAACAAAACTACCTAAAAAAACTAACCAAAACTCAACTGAGTAGCATACGGTAGTAAGAAACTGTGTATTGCTCTTGCGTCTGCTGGTTTGCTCCAGGTGGGGTGGGGCCTGTACCATATGTGCAGTTTTGGGGCTCAGGCTGACGGGGCCGTGGCTCCGTAATGTGTTGTTTCTTTGGAGTGTAAGAGGTAGGAAGCCCAACAAAACAAGCATGTTCTGTGTCTTTGTATTATGTATTGTTAATGTCCCATTAGCTAATTACATGACTAGTTCCAAAGTCAAGGGGTGTGTGTGTGGGGTGTGTGTGTGTGTGTGTGTGTGTGGTGTGTGTGTGTGGGTGTGTGTGTGTGTCTGTGTGTGTGAATACATGTTTCATCTATCATGTCAGGATGTGTACACCTAACACTCTACTGGGGAGTGAAGCATCGAGACCAATGATTCAATCGATAGGGTATTTTAAAACCATGTCCTGTATTTTACGCCCCTTTGTAACCTACCTCATATACTTGTTGGAACACGGCAGATCATAACATACATAAAGTGCAAGGGGCAAAAAGGAAGGAATGCACCAAAACCTTAAAAACGGTTGTTTCAGAGGTGGGTGAAGGATGGCTTTTATTTTCTTCTTTGTCCCTTTGACTTCTCTAAGTCTTCTACGATGAGTAGGTGTTACTTTTTAAAGTCAGACAATAAACCTACACCTACATAATTCATTATTTCCTTTAAAAAGTCCACGTAGGAAGGTAGCTAGGGAGAGAAAGCAGCAGTTATTTCGAAGGAAATTCAGAGGGAGGCATGGTCTTTGGGGAGGGCGGCATCAGGATACACAGTTAGGTTCCCCAGTGTTAGAGAGATTAGGGGTACGAGGCAGTTGGTTCAGATAAGAAATGCTGACCCCGGGGAAAGGCAACCGCATGGTTATCAGAAGAGGCGGGCTGGGCTGGAACTGGGCCTGTGAAGCCAGGCTGCTTGTTAGAGATGGACAGGAAGGGGTCTGAACAAGTGCTGCAGGAACATGAGCCCTAAGCTCGGCCTCAGAGCACTGAGCCTCCCTACCTCAGGTGAGAGGCAGGTCTGGAGACGAAGGTGAGGCTGAGTTTCGAGGTGGAGCAAAGGGACTTCAGCTGTGAGCAGAGTCAGCGAGAGGAAGCTGAGCAGGGCCTGAGCAATATCTGTTAACAAGCAGTGCGCAGTCCAGTGCCGAGAACCACCAGGACAGCGGTCCTTAAACTTTATTGTGCATCAGAATCACCTGGCAAGCGTGTGAAAATACAGATTGCGGGGCTCCACCTGCAGAGATTCTGATTTACGAGATCTGGGACGGGACCTGAGAACGTGCATTTCCAGCAGGCACCCTGGTGATGTTGATGCAGCCGGTCTGGGGACCATGCTCTGAGAACCACTAAGGCAACTGTTCTCAACTTGCCTGCAGTTTACACCACCTGGAGGGCTTTTAAATATCCCCAGGCCTCGGCTGCACCCCAGACCAATTAAAGCAGAATCTAGGGGTGGGACTCAGTCTTCGGTGTTTTTTTTAAAGCTCCCAAGATGAATACAATGTGCAGCCAAGGCTGAAAACTGCTGCTCTAAGGAGAATTAATTTAATCTGTTTAACTACCGAGTACATTGGCAGCAGGTACTAAATCAGCCCATCCCCCACCGCCACCCCCTTCTCTGTGGACCCGTGCGTGGAATGGGGCCTGTGGAAGCCTCCTGGAAGACTGAAGCTGGGAAGCTGGAACTCAGCTGCCTGTCTGGATGCCAAGGAAATTAGGCAGAGCTCTTCGCACGCGGTTGAGAAGAAAATGAGGAGCAACACGGTGAATCTTGATCCGTTTATGTCCTCATGAGAGGGACAAAGGTCATGGGCAGGGTGCCTTTGTTGAAAAGTAACGTGAAAGATGCTGAAGCCTAAACACAATGTGGCGTGTGCGTAGGAGGCGAGAGGACTTTGCCGGCCTTCCAGGGCCTTCGTGTGGCTTTGAAGTTGCCACGGGCGGAGTCAAAGCTGTGCCATGGGAGACATCTAAAGAGCTACACCTTGAGGACAATGGCTTTACCCCAGGTCTTCTCTCCTTTATCTTTTACTCCTGTATCTGTGAGACTTTCTTTCTTCCAACCCAGGCATCCACCAATCCCGTTCTCTAGAGTGCTTTGTTTTTGTGTTTTTGTCTTTAAATCTGAGATGGTAGCTGGCTCTTTTCCAATGAGGCATTAGCTTAAAGCATGCCCCTTTCCACGGGACAGGTCTTACACCCTTCCACTTTGATAAAGCACACCCTGGAAATCAAGGAGGCATTGCTAACGTGAGAGATGTCTCTCTAAAATGAGAGTACAGGCTTGGAAGCAGAAGAGGAATGGTTTTCAAAGACTTTTTTAATGAGCTGAGTTGTGTCCCTCCCCCAAATTCATATGTTGAAGTCCTAATACTCAGTACTTCAGTAGGTAACTGTATTTGGAGACAGGGTCTTTAAAAAGAGGTAATTAAGGTAAAAAGAGGTCATATGGGTGGACCCTAAACCAATGTGTCTGATGTCCTTATGAGGAGACCAGGACACAGAATGCACAGAGGGAAGACAATGTGAGGACATTGGGAGAAGATGGTCATAAACAAGCCAAGGAGAGAGGCCTCAGAGCAAGCCAGCCCTGCTGACACCTTGACTGTGGATTTCTATGCTCCATAATTGTGAGAAAATAAATTTCTGCTGTTTAAGCCAACCGGTCTGTGGTACTCTGTTATGGCAGCCCTAGGAGACTAATACAGATTTGAACATGATTTGTTGAGGAGGTATTCAACTTATTTCTCTCTCTCTCTCTCTCTTTTTTTAATGTTTTTATTTGTTTTAGAGACAGAGGTAGGGAGAGGGAGAGAGAGAGAAACATTGATGTGAGAGAGAAACATCAATTGGGAGAATCAGTTGCCTCCTGTTACCGGGGACTAAACCCGAAACCTGGGCATGTGCCCTGACCAAGCATTGAACCAATGACATTTTGGTGCATGGGATGGTGCTCAACTGAGCCGCAGTGGTCAGGGCTCAACTTATTTTTCACTGGGCTGAACCAAATGAGTACAAATTAGGGGTAGATGGATTTAGCCCAAAGTAAATATAATTGAACATTCTCGACTGGCTTCTGCTAACATAAATAATATCCTCCTTATACATTGTTTGTCCCTGATTATGAGTATGGGAGTTTAGTTTTGTAATTGGGAGAGTCAATTTTTTTTTTGGGTGGGGGGTGGTTTGGGGGACCACACTGTGGGACAGGAAAACCGAAAGGGATGGAATGATGTTTGTTCTACATGGAGTCCTTTGTGTTTATTTTGAATCTTTTTGGAAAGACAAGTTTAGATGCATAAGTTGTCAAAATAGGAGAGCTGATGTAACGTATTTTGGGTACTTTCCTGGCATAATGCCTGACACACAGAAACACTAAAAAATGTTAGATATCAGCCTGTCCACTAGTCCCTTCTCCTGTATCTATGCAGCAGACACCTTTTGGTGGGTCTGACCAGTGGACCAAAGTTTCTCTCCTTCTGGAAACTTTCCATTCCATCCAAAGACTCACAAGGGAAATCCCAACAGCCATGGCAGGGGTGCCGTGCGATCCAAGTCCTGTGGCTGCGGCTGATTAGACCAGGAGTGCTCACATGCCCCACGCTGGGCAAATCCGTTTCTTCCGATGGAATTTGGAATTGGACCTAAAACGACTTGTGACTCTATCAAGCTGGTTTAT
Source organism: Miniopterus natalensis (assembly GCF_054644295.1). Classification (NCBI taxonomy): domain Eukaryota; kingdom Metazoa; phylum Chordata; class Mammalia; order Chiroptera; family Miniopteridae; genus Miniopterus; species Miniopterus natalensis. The sequence goes on from NC_142083.1 coordinate 88,645,598, forward strand.
AAACTCAGGAGCTGAGGCGTATCCATCATCATCATCAGTAATGTGATATGTACTGCAGGTTTTCAGGGATGGGATGACTGAATATTAGACAGAATACAGCTGAGAAGTGAGAATAATCTCATCACTGGTGGATTTTCCCTTTTTGGCTTCTTCCTGTGGCCCCACTACATTCCTGCCCTTGGATCCTATAACAGTCCCCTGAGACTTACCTTATAAGACATTCTCATTTGACTGAAGTCTTTCAATCCTGACTATTAACTGACCTTGGTAAAATTTTTCTGTGATGGGTATGAAGACTATCACCTATTCATCTTTTTATCTGCAAGACTGATGTAGACTAGATTCCTGTTACTTGTAACCAACGATTACTGACTTAGAACTCCTCTGTCTCCTCTTGACTAGGCTGAGATGACCTCCACGCATTCCCAGAGGAAATCCCCATAAGAAGTGCCATCTTTCCTCCTTCCCATATTGAAGAATGACTATAGCTTTGCAGAGGAGATAAATAATTTCATGTGTCCTTAGCAAAAATATGATACTCCCTTTTCCAAATTGGGGATGTTGAGGACCCTTTGAGTCATGGACTCAATTTCTAATGCGGATTGAAACTGGAAGTCACTTGGCCTAAGAGGCTAATTAGGCTTCATTCATCATATATTCCAATCTACGAAGTTTAACACCCAACCTGACCCCACAGCTGGATGTTCCGAAACTTTCATTCAGCCTGGTGGCCTATTAGGGACATCCTCGTAGGAACACCTTTCAGGTGGCTGACTTGCACACGCTGGATTACACGCTGTTCTTTGTATTGACTCTGGTTCCCTTTTCTTATCTCTAAAATGAAGCTATGATGTTCTCGGACTAGAATGATATTTTGTACACACAGAGTTTAGCACAGTACCCAGGTTATCCACCACGCAAAGAAGAGACTCCACGTTATCCACCACGGGTCATTGTTCCCCACGCTCTTGATGACAGGAGGGAGCAGAGTGGATTGATGGATGAATCAGGCTGATAGGTTTTGCCTGTCCCTTTTCCAAGGCTGAGGATTATCTGGACCCACAAATTGGCACCTAACATGAGGCTTTCTATCTCCTTGCCTGGGGTGGTGGGCATATATTTAAGACTGCTGGGCAAGGAATCTTTCAAGGCCAGTTATTTGGCTTCTCCCTGTTGAGCCAAATCAGCTATTATTAAACCCAACGAGGGCAGACTGGCCAGGCTGACGGGTTTGTAAGAAAAGTGTGCTTGTATCTGTGCGTGTCTCTCTCAATATGTTCGTCTTGGTACCTATCTATCCACTTGACTCCCTGTTTGTCTGTTTTGTTTGTTTCTCTTTCCCTCTCTTGTTTTCACTTGGGAGCTCATGAATATTATTTGAGTGTGTCTGTACCCACGAGTATGTATCTATGTGTGTGAGATTCTTTGTCTACCTATGGCGATCACATGAAACTTGTGAAAACAGTATCCCCACTCATTTGTTTTTTAAGCAACTCATTTTGTTTTGTACTCTCCTTTTTAGAAAAGACTAACTACAGTAGTAGCTTCTTTGCTGGCGTAGAGAGTTTGATAATGATTTTTGATAACCACATACCCCAATGTTCTTTTAGAACGTTAGGAGATTTGATTCTGCTCATTCTAAGATTTCCCCCATAGCCAGAAATTAAACACCTTGATCAAGATTCCATAAAAACACACATCACATCAATTAACAGATATTGCCAGGGGCAGGCTCCTTGTTCAACATCTGCTACTTTATTACTAACAGCACCAGCAGAATACATTACAGGGAGTGAGTCTGTGGATTTACACTGGCCACCCAGAGTGCACAGAGATTTCCACGAGGCCTGCTCACGTTTCTAATGAGCCACATTAACACTTCATATTGAATTTGTGGGGTGGCACATTGTCCTCCCCCATCCTGGCCAAACCATGAAGACTATGGTGATTATAAGGGGGAACTGGATTTCTACTCTCAAGGAGTTTGTTTTCACAAAAGGCATCAGGAGCAAGAAGTAATGATAATAACAGCCATATATATATTTGTTTAAAATATTACAGATGTCCCCTTTTCTCACCAGTGACCCATTCTGCCCCATCCCATCACCCTCCCCAGTTCCTCTCCCCACTATTGTCCTTGAGTTGTGCATATATGCATATAACTTCTTTGGTTAATCTCTCCCCCTACAGCTATATATTTTTGAGCATTTACTGTATGTCAGTCACTGCGTTAGGCATGTCACAGGCACCATCTCCTTTAATCCTAAACCAATCCGATAGTATTAGGAGCCATTAGTATTCACATGCTCAAGATGAGGAAGCCGAGGCATAGACATAGAGAGTTCAAGTGTGTTGCTCAAGCTCACATAGGTAGTGAGTGGCCATAGTGGACAGTTAGTTCTTTGTTCCCATCACCCCTTCTTTTGGGAACAACCCTGACCTTATGACCTAAGGATTGGGCATGTGATTGATGCAGGCCAAACCAATCATCTTCTGGGTGGTCATGATTGATCTTGGGTGGACACTGACCCAGCATGTCCAGGAAGAATCCATCTCTGTGGTTAAGGCTCAGATGCTGGGAGGAAGAAGGGATTTTTGCCCTGTGGGATTGCTAAGCTGGGTGCCAGTGGCTATTTTGCCCAGTATGTGGAGATGTTCTTTCTGCCTTAGGGAAAAAAATGAGACCAACACCCAAAGAGAACCAGAGCAAGCGAAGATGAGAAACACATGGAGAGAGAATCTGAGTGGGGTAGTGTTTGGTCCCAAGTTCCCATTCCCAAGGATGGGATTAATGCAGCTCTTCTGTCCATATGGAGAGTTAGCACAGTATCTTGGCCTGCTCTGAAGCGAATTAACCCCCTTTTTGGTTTAAGCATGTGTGAGGTGGGTCTGCTGGTTAAAAAATACCCGCAAATGGATACTCCTCCATTCAAGAGGCACAGTCTAATTCTCCTTTTCTTGCCTGTGGACTGGACTTAGTGACTCACTTGTAACTAATACTGCAAAGGGGAAGTAATGATGTGCAGCCGTGGAGACTGGTTCGTAAGGCAGGGCAGCTTTCTCCTTGCCTCTCTCTTGGACCACTCACTTTGGGTGATCCAGCTGCCATGTTGTAAGGATGCTCAAGCAGCTCTGTGGGAAGAAGCCAACAGCCACTGGAAGGAACCCTCTTGGAAGTGTATCCTCCAGGGTTGAGATGCATGCAGCCCCCGCTGACTCCCAATCTCATGAGAGACCCTGATTCCTGATCCATAAAAACTGTGAAATAATAAATGCTTGTTGTCCTAAGCTGCTAAATGTCAGGGTAATTTTTTATGCAGCAATACAGAGTTAATGCAGTGGCTTCTGTCACTTAGAATTGACAGAATCCAGTCAAGTCGGTAGGTGGAGGTACCACTCACAGTAAGTGGATGTTTATTACTTGCCTCATCCGTATCTGTTTCCCCTTCTGCCCACAGCGCCATGATTTCATCTTGGGTAAATCAACATCTTGCCTGGGCTCAGTTGTGCACGTTGGGTGGGACTGCTTTTAGTGTTAGGGATTGTCTGTGATTGGTTTAAGCCAATGCATTCCATTTCCTGGCTACAGTGATTGGTTTTGGGGATGGGCACCTCAACCCCAGAGTCACTGAGATCCAAGGAGATAATTTTTGTGCCTTCGAGGAAAAATTTCCCTTTCTTCTGAGGAAGTCTGCAGAAAATTTTTGCTTTCCTTCCTTAGAAACATGTGGTATAAAGACGTTAGGGTGTGTGCTCCTGCAGCCATTTTGCTGCCACGAGGCAGGGTCCAGTATAGGGTACGGCTGTGTTTGAAAGAGAAGAGAGACTGACAGATACCAGGTCTTTGGTGATATTGTTGGTTCTTACTACCAATTACCTGAAGCCCTCCTATAGCTGTTTTAGTCAATGTAAACCAATGAATTCTATTTATTGCTTAAATCACTTTAATTTGGGTTTTCTTTTCCATGAAACAAATAGGTTATTAACTGATATACAATCCCAGGCCTGCCTGAGTCCAATGCTCGTACTCTTTTAAACTGTCATGAAATATATAGTACCATACTGAACATGATCAATGGACTTCTGCTTGAAAGTTGTATTGGACACAGTCTTTTCCAACTTCATGCTAAAATAACACCCACAGAGACATAGAAAAATGGAAACTCATACAACTCTGAAAACCAAAACAGATACTGAAACTGTTGTCAAAATCTGTAAGAACATTCCACTAATCATAAGACTGATGGAGCCGAATTGAGAACCACCAGATTATGGTTGACACCTATTTTGATGTCTAGAATAAGACAAGCCTGATACCTATAAGCAGCAAAGGATAAATGCTCTTCCCCTTCTCACTGTGCAGTCTAATGACTATATGTCAATGGCTGTTCTCAGCTTTGTGGATGCTGATTGGCACGATAGAGCATTGCTGAAGAAGTATTTTTTTAAAAGATTATATTTTATGCTCAGGTAGTTGGTTATTTTAGGTTATGCAATGGTTTAGAAAAAATCTATTTCTTTTTTAAAAATTGAATTTATTGGGGTGACATTGGCTCACAAAACCATACAGGTTTCGAGTGTATGACTCAACAAAACATCATCATCTGCACACTGCATCGTTCACCCATCGACCAAAGCAAAGTCTCTTTCTGTCCCCATTTGTCTCCACCTTTTCTCACCTCCACTACCTTCCACCCCCTTTCCCTCTGGCTATCACCACACTGTTGTCTGTGTTTATGTGTTATGGATATATATATTTTTTGGCTAAATCCCTTCACCTTCTTTCACTCAGCTCCCAGGATGCACTCCAGCCAATTGGGAGAGTAATTAAAAAAGAAAACTCAAGAATGAGAATATTTTGGCATAAAGAAACTGGCAATAAAATTGATTATGACTGTTGATACACTTTTTGAAAGATAAGATATATATTGGAGAAAACAACAACAAAAAAGCCTAATGGGAAAGAAAAGCTTACTAATTATTTCCCTTACATAGAAGAATGTCAACAGATACCATTTCATTCAAGTTATTAAGTTCTTATTATGTTCTAGGTACTATGCTAAGTATTTCGCAAGAAAGATTTTATTTAAGAAATATATGTTAAGCCCTAGTTGATGTGTCTCAGTCAGCTAGGAAACAAGTACATTAAAAAAGTCATGTCAGCCTGGACGGGCGTGGCTCAGCTGCTGAGTGTCAGGCTGGGATCCCGGAGATCAAGGTTCGATTCCCCGTCAGGGCACGTGCCCGAGTTCGGGATCGATGCCCAGTGGGGTGAGTGCAGGAGGCAGCTGATCAATGACTCTCTCATCACTGATGTCTCTCTCTCTCTCTCTCTCTTTCCCTCTCCCTTCCTCCTGAAATCAATAAAAAGATATTAAAAAAAAAGTCATGTCAGAGGAATTGATCGCTTGGAGAAAAGGAGGAAGTTAGAACTTCACAATTACATTATGCTCCCAAATATGCCCCGAATGAATGAAAGAGGTAAATGTGAAAAAAAAATCTGTAAAACTAAGAAATAAATTAGAATCAAATGCAGATAAGTATTTATTTCATTTTGAGATAGGATTGTTTTAAGCATGAAACAGAGGAAATTATAAGACAAATACTAATAGGTTCAATTTTAAAAATTGGGAACTTTGAATTAGTGCTGGGGATCTAATGTGCGGCATTGTAGAAATAAACCCAGACTCTGCACGACACAGCCCAATGATAAAAATTAAAGGGCAGTGACAACTGGGGGGATGTTGCACGAAATATGGTAATCATGAATCGTTTTACAACACCAAGACATCTTTAAAAACCCCAAAGAAAAATGTACAAAGGGCATGAAAGGTTGGATCCCAAAGTGAGACATACAAATGGTCTATAAGCATATAAAGAAAAATGTTCATCGTTAATAGGCGTCAAAGAATGGAAACTGGGAGGACAATGAGGCATAATTTTACCTATCAAATTGGCCAATTAAAACATTATAAGATGTAGTGCCGGCTGGGGTGTGATGAGCAGCCATTCTAATGTGTGGCGGGTTGTTATATAAATTGGAGCAAATTGACTTTAGGGTCTCCAGTTATTCCCATATAAAACTGGGATGATCATACCTCTCTGTTATGGCAAGGGTCAGATGAGGCAATAAATGCAAAATACCTCAAATGGTGTAAATGTTAATTACTTACACTGGAGATGATGGCCGCGGAGTGGTGAAGAAAGATTTCAGAGACCGAGGAGCAGAGGATTAGTGTGTGAACTGGGCCACCAATTAGCGCAGGGCCGGAGGGAATTGTGCAGGCAGGAGAAGCGAGAAATGCCATTTCTCCTCGCCTCCTGGATTTATGGATTTGGAAACAGAAGTGATGTTACAAGTGCCCAAGGAGAAGGGATTTATTGGGCTTTTCCCCTGATGGATGACACCTGCAGGCTGAATCCCAGGACAGCCACCACCAATCAGGCTGCCATGGGACAGCTGACCTCTTTCAATATCCTTGCCTCATCCCTTCGTATACTTTCCTTCCTCAGCCGCTCACTTGGTTTATCCAGAATCCGACCTAGAAGACAGCACGATTTACACATCACACCTGACATTCCAAAGATGTGAGTGGAACCCGCTGATAAAAGGCCTGGTCTTTCCTTCTACACTGTTAGTCTTAAATTCCAGACAGCAGGAGTCACTGTTTTGATTGGAAACTTACAAAATATATTCCTCACCAGCTGCGGCTACCCATGTCCTACAAAGAAAAAACACTTTAAACATCATCCGATAATACACTGGGCTTCAAAATGAGCTGGCATTCATGACCCAGGAGAAGTGAGTGTTCGTGAGGCCAGTGATTCCTGATCTCTGAAGTGGTCAAAGTAGTCCAGCTGCTTTTGCACCTCCAGGAACTAACTAGAAATCTCACGCCTTCCATCCGTGTGCAGACAAGCTCAGAAAGCAGCACCTCGGACTGAGAATGTTGTCCAGACGTGGTAAAAGACAAAGCCTCCGGGAAGACGCTCAGGAAAACAACTGAGCTTGCTTGCTACCTGTTCTCCTCAGCGCATTGGCACCTTACCTTAGAGTAACAGGATGTCAGGTGAAGATGGGAGCTTACGCTGTTTTGAAATCTGGAAGGAATTGAAGATTTGAAGGTGGTAATGGGACTTTATTTTTTAGGAGAAGTTCAAACTTTGCTTTATGGCCGGTCCTTAGATTTCTTCCACAAGGACTACTTTGGAGGGCGCACTAGACGTGTGGATGCCGTGACTCCTTCCCCACAGTCCTGGAGAATCTCTAAGTACAGCAAAGTAACCATCAATCAGATGCTTCAGGCCAAGACCAGTTTACTTTCAGAAATGTGGTGGTGGAACTGAGCCATTTTAATGTTACATTTTATACTAAATCTGAATATACACTTGGAAATTGTTATGGGGTCTTGGGCAGTGCACTGGTGTGTGTGACCTTGTTTTCACCTTTGTTATGGTCCATGGTGGGCAGAGAATGATGGTGGCAGAGAAGACCAGGCTGACACATTACATTAGACACAGGATGAATTGAGTTTGACCCGGCACGCCCTGACTTTGCTGGGGCCTTAGATGGGATGCTGGTAAAGTGGCATTTGGCTTGTGTACAGTTCAGCAGTTCACCAATTGGCTAGTTCATTAACCTCCTCGCTGGTCCCCTGCCCCACCCTTATAGCTCCCTCCTCTGAATCTATTCTCCAATAGCAGCTATAATGATCTTTAAAAATGTTACTAAGACTCTGCTACCCTCCTCATTAAAATTCTCTCAAGGCTTTCATCACTTCGAAGCGAAGTCCAACTTTCCTTGATATTCTTGTATTAGTTAGAATATATTATAATTGGAAATCTATTCCAACTACAACTATAATTAAAATAAAAGAAGAAAGACAAGGTGCTATTGACCTTCATAGTTTCATGCTGAGGAGACACGTGGGGTATATGTGGGTTCCATTAGTTTCACTCTAATCACCTGCATTAGACCTATCAGGGTGCGGGGAGTGCTGGACCTGTGGAAATTCTTGACTGTAGGAATCTGTCTCTGGAGTAGAATCCTGGGAATCTGCAGGTCTGTCTATTAAATTTCTAGCCCTGGTCAGTGTGGCTCAGTTGGTGGGGCATCATCCTGTGCACCGAGAGGTAGCCGGTTTGATTCCTGGTCAGGGCGCATGCCTGGGTTGTGGGCTCCATCCCCAGTAGGGGGTGTGCAGGAGGCATCGGATTAATGGTTCTCTCTCATCAATGTTTCTCTCTCTTCCTCTCTCTTCCGCTCTCTTTGTCTAAAAAAAAATAATAAATAAATAAATTTAATTTCCCTGTATGGTCCTGAGATCGCATCTTGGGAAACACTGACATAGAGGAAAACCCAGATGTCTGACCATTCCTGTCTTTATCTTTGCTTAGACCTGGGTCCAAGCCCAGAAGTAAGTTTGTGTAAAGAAAGTATTCCTACCCAACTAGGAGGCCATGAGTTGAACAAAGAGAAGACATTATGCAGATATACAACCATTCAAAGTTGTTTTGCTTGGAGAGGAATGGGGTTCTGCCTGAGCTCCTTCCTGACTTCATTAGGATCACTAATATTTTACTTTAAACATCATTTGAAGAAACAGGTCATGATGGGGTAGTGAATGGGACCATCCCAACATGGGGCACCTGCCTTTTCACATGCTTGTCTCAAGTACACTTGTTCAGTTTGAGTCAGAGAAGAGCAAAAATTGCAGTGGTAGATCCTCTTGGGGTGTAGATGTCACTGTAGTGACGCTGTGGTTACTCAGGGCATTCTGTGTCCAGAGCGTCCAGTGAACCTTCTGCTTCTCCCTGAAAATCTCCTACACCTGAGTTTCTCAAAGTGTGTTCTACAGACCATTCTCATTGGAGTGACCTGGCAGTACTTATTAGAAACAAAGACTCCTGGGTCCTGTCACTGATCTACTGAATCAAAATCTCTAAGAATCAGCCCCAAGAACTTGGGTTTTAAATAAGATTTCCAGTTTATTCTAATGCACACTGAATTCTATCCTATAAGTTGTCCTGTCCACTACAGTATCCACTATGGTAGCCACCAACCACGCATGGGTTTTAAGCTCTCAAAATGTGGTTAGTGGTACCTATTGAGATGAAAATATGTTGAATCTCTTGGGTTAAATAAAATATAATTTAAAAACATATACCACCAGTCTCTTTTTACTTTTCTAATGTGGTTACTAGAAAATTTAAAATGATATAGGTAGCTCCCATTATTGATCTACTGGACAAAGCTGCTATAGAATATCTGTATCTTGTAAACCCTCAGAGGATTATTGAAAGAATGTTCTGGAAACTTTTAAGAATGGAGTGGTGAGTGAATGAGAGGAATCACCTTCAGAACTTGGGAAGGGAAAGACTGGCTCATTTTCTAGATTTAAGGCCCCAATTCAGTTGAGGATAGCAGCCACATGTCTCTGCAGACTGAGCTGACTTAGATGGTGTTCAAGAGCTTGGGTTTTCCCTTTAACTGATAATAGTCAAACACTCCCCCACAATGTGGTAGATCAATCTACCTGCACTCTCTGATTTCAGTGCTTTCATCCTTAAAAGGAACAATTCTAATAATGATAACAGTAACAGCAATACATCCACATAGGATTAAAATAAAATAACTTACATTTCCTGATATAGAACTTGGGGCACACCAACCTCCACTCAAATGTTTGTGGTGTTTATTGTCATCATTGTGATGATGTCCAGTCCAGCCCTGATCTTTCTTGGCCATCCCTTGGGTTTTTGGGGTGTGAATCATTAGAACTGGAGACTCCATGTGACCTTGGGGCCATTAATGATGAGTGAATGGACTGGGTTGGATTGGGTTTATCTCAGATCCATATGTTGAGAGCCAACCTCCAAAGTGATGGTGTTAGGAGGTGGGGTCTTTAGGAGCTGATTAGGTCATGAGGGTGGAGCCCTCATGAATGGGATTAGTGCCCTTATAAAAGACACCTCAGAGAGCTCTCTGGCTCTCTTCCCACCGTGTGAGAATGGAAGAACTTGGCAGTCTGAAACCAGGAAGAGAAAGAGGGCTCTCACCAGAACCCAACCAGGCTTGTACCTTGATCTTGGACTCCCAGCCTCCAGAACTATGATAAATAAATGCTGGTTGCTTAGGCCACACAGTTTATAGCATTTTTGTTAAAGCAGCCCTAGCTAGCCAAGACAGTTGGATTTCTATTTACAGTGCTCATCAGTGTTAAGAGTATAAGTCACTAAGGGTCCCTTTTCCATAAGTTACATTGTCCATGGTTATTTATAATAGCATATAATTAATAAGGCCACCTATTGCACAACTCCAGGGAGTACCATTCACATAGAATACAAAGGCAGTCTTGGAAACACTTAATTGTAATAATATTATCTCTAGACAATGGAATACTATGGTCATTTAAGTCACACTTTCAAGAAATGTTTAATGGCCTGAGGATATGCTATAGTTAGGAATCAAGTATAGACAAACAGGATGAAAATTTACATACAGGATGAGTTCTATTTTGTTTAAAAAATAATTGAGAGTAGAAGGAATGACATCAAATGTTAACAGCGATTGCTACTGATGGGTGAGATTACTGACATCTCTCCTACTTTTCCGCATTTCTCACATTTTCAATAGTAAACGTGTGGAAAGAGAGGGTCCTCTGTTGCTCTCCGTTTTTGTCACTGATGGGTGGGCCCTTTGACATTATTCTGCGAAAGGTGATCGGTGTTACCGAGAGAGAGCCTAGTCCGTGTGTTAGCTTCATTCTGGATCAGGCGCATATGGAACTTGCTGGTTTCAGCCGGAGGGGCAGGTGTATGTCCCAGGACAGAGAAGAAGGGAGGAGGCCTGGGAAGGAGGGGTTTAAAAAGATCCAGGGAAGGTGAGTTTTGTTTGCTTTGGCTGCTAGGAAGAAAACCAATTTCCACACCAAAGCACGGGTGGGATTGAAGCCCAGGTCAGGAGAAAAGGCAGAATTGTACAAGGGAAAGGAGGAAGGAGATGAGAGCGAGGGGCTCTTAGGTTCCATTCGAGGTGGATGCTTAAAGCTGAAAGGAGACTCGATGGAGAAGGAAAGGCCTGCTTTGCACCGCCCTCTGGATTCCGGCTGTGTTTGTGATGGCCTAAGGGTCAGAGCTGGTCCTGTTGGTCTGCCTGTGTCTATACTCCCTCCCCGACAGCCTGGCCCAGCGAGGGCCCCATTGTGTACATGCAGTCCTGCTCAAACAAATAAAATTGCCATACAAATCATGATCTCTGCCCTACCTACCCGACAGGGCCGTTGATGAATCAAAATGAGATCTTGGCGTTCTGGTGTTCTGTAAAGTGCAAATGGATGTAACGGTTAGCAGCGCATTCCTGGCTGGGTCCCAGCAGCTTAACCCAGGTGGCAGAACGGCTCTCATCTTTGCAGAGCCAGGTCCCTCGTTAGTGTTTCTGGTGCTAACAGGGCCGTACTCATTCTTGGTTGTTGACCTGGGGGTCAGTTTTTTGTCACTCTGAGTACCGCGGCCTTGGGAAGATGGAAACTCACTTCTCAGAGAAGCTTTGTGAAATTCTCTCAAACAGACCCTGCCTGCCGCCAGATTGAGCCACTAGCTGGGGGTGAGGAGAGGGGGCAGGGCTCTGTGATGACCGTCTATGCTGCAGGCAAGGGGACCAACACGTGTCTGGTTAAGGAGACTCCGGGTGGGAGATGAATCGCTGGGGTCAGGCTCTGTCTCAATACACTCTCGGAAAAGAGCTCTTTATTCCAACTCTGCATTTCTTCCGTAGCCCTGACATAAGATCCCAATTCATTGGAATTTAGTACATTTCGAGGTTTTTTTCCATAGCAACCATGTAAAGGACTGGGTTGACCTTTGATTTATAATCTTCATGTCATAGAGTTTAACAGAGCTTAACCTGTGTCTGTTGTGGTTCAAAACCACCTGCCTTGCTTTGGAAAAGTCAGGCGGTGCTTTCAGTGTCAGTTTGAAAAAATAAAAAATAGGAACCAAGTGGGATAACGGGCCACCATTGCAAAGGGCAGAAGACTAGACAGAGCAGAAAGACTGGCCAGAAAGAGGAGGGAAACTGGAGATGTGGATCAGGTTCTGTAGGAGGAACAAGGCGCTGATGGGGGAAATACAGCTGTTTGTGGCTCTTGGTACCTTGAGAGCAGCCCCGCTGAGCCCAAGTGAAACCAAGAGCCAGAAACAGAAGCGAAAAGGCGGAGAGCAGCCGAGAGGTCTAAACAAAGAGAGATTCACCGCCACGCTTTGCATTCAGCATTAATCGCGCTGCGTTTGGTCTTTCCAGGGTATGTGCCGACGCCCTGACGCGCAGCTCGGGCCGCCCTCTGTTCCCTGCCGGAGCCCGCCCAGGCCTCAGTAGGTACCACCAGCAGGCAGCTCCGAGGTGGCTTTGTGAGAAGGAACTTTATTGCCAGCCGGCAGGCAGGGAGCACACTGGGTGTCTCTCGGAGAGCAGTGCGTCCCCGACACAAAGGCTCGGGTTCATCTTTATTCGGGGAAACCATGCTTAAGCATCAGGGTGAGTCTCCTGATCCCTTGCATGCGGGGACCTTCCTGTGCATGAGCAGATAGCAAACATGCTTATACATTCGTTGCATGTTCAGAATATGGTGGAAAATCTCTGCCCCTGGGAGGAGATTTTAGAATTATTATGAAGGCATAATGAGAAAAGTTCATGGGGAGGTCAGTAAGGGTTCCTGTAGGCCTCTTCAGCCAGCCCAGGGTGGTTCGAGCCAGATCAGCCCCCTGGGACTGCAAATCAGCCCTGGTGTCTCCCTGAGAAGGTGTGTCTGGCAATTGTCAATGCCAGGGATGGCAAAGGTACATAAGCAAGTTTAACTAATTAAGTCTCAGCCCTTCTGTTCAAGTCTTAGTAAATCACAGGATACAGTTAGCACACCTTATAACAATTGGGGTGATCTAAGTGGGTTTACAGGTTAATCTAAGCAAAGTTAAGAATTCTAAATAAAAGTTAGTCTATGCTAGGCTACCTGCAAGGCTATCTATGTGTTAGGTTAGAGTTCTCCTGGAGGCTGGGAGCATTGCCCAGGGTGCCCCTCAGCTGTCAGTCCTGGATACCCTTAGCCAGTGCCTGTTAGAAGGGCCTGGTGCCCTCCCCTGGCTTGGGACAAACCTGACAGACATCCTAGCTCCAGAGTGGAGTTGCCTGAGGCCTTTCCTGAGCCTGTATCATAGCTTCAAGTTTCCCTCTGTCCAAAGCCTGCCTCCTTCCCCACCTTTCAGCAGATGTTGTTCCCCCGAGCATCCCTGATCAATGTCCTGCTCACTAATCCCCAGCTCAGACTCTGCTACTCGGGACCCCACCTGTGCCAAAGTGCTATTTGGTACCTAACTTCTAAATTCATTAATAAGTGATGATAGCAAAGATGCTAAACTCTTGGTGAATGCATCTCATTTTATTCTTATAGCTGGAAATAATCAGTGGTATGGTCGGCATGGTAATATCCCATGAATATGTTACCTTACATGGCAAACGGTTAGAGATAAAATTCAGGTTGCTGATCAGGTGGACATAAAATAAAGAGTTTATCCTGGATTATCTAGGTAGGCCCCAGGTAATCACAAGGATCCTTAAAGTTGGAAGAGAGAGGCAGAAGAGGAGGGTCAGAGAAAGAGTTGTGATGGTAGAAGCAGGGTCAGATAGATTCTACATCGCTGGCTTTGGCTAGGAGGGGCCACTAGCCAAGGAATGTGGGTGGCCTCTAGAAGCCTCCAGAAAGAATGCAGCTCTGCCAGCACCTTGATTTCAGTCCAAGGAGACCCATGTTGGATTTCTATAAAAGCATAAGACAATAAACTTGCATTGTTTTAAGCCGTCAAGTGTGTAGTAATTTGTTACAACAGCAATAGAAAATTACTGAAAGTGGTATGGCACTTTTTGGAAAGAGAAAGGGCCATACGCATCAAGAGCCTAAAAAAAATTTCTAACTTTTTAGTCCCCAAGTAGGTGCCCAAATGAGGCCTACAATTTATCATAAGGATATAACTGAAGAAAAAACTACATACTTGATATTAATTATAGCATTATTTTGATACTGCCTCTGGATAGACTATTGGTAGCATGATTTTGTTAATTATGAAAACCAAGTTAAATCCGACTTTGTCAAGCCAACAGGGTGGAGGTATTGTGGGAGGGGGACATTCTCCAGGACTTCTCAAATTATACCATGAGTACACCTACATAGGTCTAGAGAGGTCTGTGTATTTAAAAAGAGGAGGTCCTGGAGAATATTAAGGCAATTGAAAAGGTAAATTTTTTCCCTTTTAGGACTTTAAGGACTATCTGGTTCATCTGAGGAGTTTTCATCAACTTTCTATTTTGTAGTTTCCTTCACTAGGCCTGACTGCTTCTGAAATAAGCCTTCATTTTGAAAATGCAGGCTACTTTTTGGTCTTAGATCAACAGAAATAAGAACTGAGATGATGCATAATTAATTGCTTTGCACATCAATATCAATCTGCAATAGTCTTGACTGCTTAAATATTTCAGAACCAATGGTTTTATTTATCTATAGGTATATGTGTATGTATGTATACATAATATAAATGTATTTAAAAATGACCCAAACCACTAAATCTTTCCCCTGAACCTGGTGTCCAACTTTTGAGAAGGCCGACTAAACTTCCACAAAGACAGAGAAGAAATAAGGGTAAGTTGAAAGGAGAGGGTATTCATGTGGGAAGGGAAAAACATCTTCATGGCTGCTTATAGTGCTATCATCCAAGTGTCTGAGGGGATACCAAGCATTTCCTCTTTTAAAAATTTCATCCAGCAAAGTTCTACTTTGGGGCCTCCCCCTCCCTCACCCCCAAGCATCTTAACTGATGTGTACCAAAATCTGAGAACCTTTGCTTTACTGTTAAAATGATGGGCTCTCAGGTTTGATCTACAAGAGATCTGGACTCAATGGGCCTGAGGTTGGGTGTGGGAATCTGACTTTTTATCAGGCACTCTAGGAAATTCTGATTTGGGGAGTTGGTGGCCTCCAGTTTATGAAATTCTGCTCTGCTTGAATATCAAAACAATTTCACATGCGGGATTCCTCTGTGAAGGCAGCTGATGAATTGACCTCCACCTTAAGCAGGCAGTTGGAAACTTTCCCCTCTAGGGCGCTGCATGGGTTAATCCACTTTATAAATAAAGTCTTGGTTGCAAGTCAAATATTTGTTTCCTATGTGGAATAGTAGGAGCCCCTTTTCTATCAAGCCTCATCATGACACGCATTGGAATGGTGCCGATGAGAAGTGATTGCACTCGGCGAGATTTTTATTATGTGATTTCGATTAACAAAGAGAAGAGAAAAATCCAATTAAATCCCAGGAAGGAATGACAGGGATCATAATGGAGCCATATTGTTCCAAGAAGGTTCCCCTGGCAGAGCAGAGGCCCTGGGCAGAGTTAACTCATCGGCAGACAGCCAGAGATGGAGGGAAAGAGGCCAGGAGATCAGTGAGCAGGGATGGTGGCCACTCCCAGGAGGGAGTGACTTTGTTTTGAAAGACATGGGGAAAGGGTCCCGGTGGTTCAGAGAATGCACGAGATTCAGAACTTGATTGAAATGATTTAAATACAATACAGGCTGTAAAGATTCTGCCTTTTCAGCCTGAAAAGACAAGGGCTAAGAGTAGAGAGGGGTGAGGGTGGGATTTCTGACTTATTAAGGGTGGGATTTGACTTATTAAGGAGAGGAATTAATCAGGAGGATGATGCCAACAGTTTACACCTGTGACAGGTGCACTTGGCAATGGGTGGGGATTGAATTGGGGGCTCTGGGCGCTGTAGGACACAAGGACTCTGTGTTTATGCCATGAGAATAAAGAGGTTCTGGGGACAAGAGACCACAGATAGAAGGGCATTACTGGGAGCACGTGCTGGCACATGGAAGGTTTCACAGGGCGGGGACATCAGCACTGGTGGAGCGGGCAGGGACCTGTGGTACCAAGCGAGGATGGGTCTTGGCGCTTTCATTGAGAAGAGCAGGAGTCAGGAAGGTACAAAACCTGTGGTAGGGGTGCCTTTGGGACATTGGAGAAGGGAGGACATGAGCATATCCTCTTCTTAGCAACTGTGCGGTCATCGATGGTTCCTGCAGCCCTAGAGGGTGAGGAGAACCTCAGGCTTGGTGGAAGACGCACATGGATGTCCAGTCTGGGGCCCACCTAACAGCCAGCCTCTCTCTAGTGCCTGGAAGTACATAGCTTTGATCTCATTTATTTTGCATTTATAATAAAAGCACATTTCTAATCAGAGTAGTAGACACACATTGCAAAACAATTCAAGTTATACACAGGGCTTATAATTAAAAAACAATTACCCTCTTCCCAACCCTTCCCACGGCTGAACCTTTATTTTTAAAGCCAACCATTCTTTTGGCTGTTTGTCCTGGGTCTGGAGCATCACTTGATGCTCATAGATGCCAGTTGCAATGACATTGTGTGGAAACACTGGGCCCAACACAGGACCTGTGAGACACTGGATGCTCTTTCTGATAAGGGTCTCAGCAAAACAAGGACTCTGCACTGAATATGAATTTCTGATTTCTGAGCTTAACAAAATTTTTCTTGACTGTGATGGTAATGACATACCCAGTAATAATAAGAGTAATAATAAGAGTAATAATAATAATAGAACAACTAGCATTAAATGGCAGTTAGTGAGAATCAGAAGAACCGGGCTAAGTAATTTACAGAGATAAGCCCTTATTTCGAGCCTATGGGACGTGCTAGAGACTACGTGTTTTATATGAGGGAATTCAAGCTTTTATATATTCCCCCGAACACTCTGGAAGATTACAGACTCAGGATCTGAGCCTCAAATTCTGACTGCTAAGCCCATGCTTTCATACTTCTTTGACCACCCGTCCATGACAAATGGAGAAACTAAGAGTCTGAGAATTCAGGTGATGAACCCATGGTCATATCATTGGGGGTGGGGTGGGGCCAGTGATGGGGCTCATTCTGGAACCAGCATCTTCAGCCTCCAAACCCTGGGTCCTGTCCAGTGTATTAGCTCCTCCTCATCGCCTGATCTCTGAACCACTTCCTTTGATCCCGAAGAACTTTTGAAGAATCCAAGGAAATTAAAGAATGAAGTCTGAGCCACGGGCCCCTCCCTGGTGTACGTAAGTAAGCTGCGGAGAAGGCCGGGTCATTTATTCTCAGGAACAGCCTAATGATCACCCAGCAAGTCTAGTTACAGATGCGGTTCATCAGGCCACCTGGATATACTAGTGCAAAAGGCTCACAGTCCGTCTCGGGCTGATGGATTGCCCGAGTTATTAATACAGAAAAGGAGAGAGATTTACTTTCGGTGGTGGAATTAAGGTGCTTCAGTGCACCCTGGACCAGTTGTTTTAAAATAACAGGGGACTGAGTTTCTGTTGGAAAAAGACTTCATTTTTATTGAAAACCTACCACCTTCAAATGGCCGGAAAGTTGAAGAACTATAAAACTGTCAAACAGCCCCATTATTAAAAGCTTTATTTGACAAATCTTCCACTGCTGGGGTAACTCGTGCGTTCTCCCTCCTCGCTCACAAGAAATAAAACCACTCACTTATGCAAACGGCTGACAAGGAATGGAAACAAATGGACTTCTAAACACGAGCAGGGCCACCCGGCCCCTTCCCGCGGCCTAATGGACGGTGGAGCCATTCATAAATCTCGGGCCGCTCGGACGGACCGTGGCTCACAGCCGCTCCTCTCCCTGCGCCCAGAGCTGAGGCAAATGTCCTGGATGCCGCAAGGCCGTGTCAGTGCGGGGCGAGGGCGGGAAGGGGTATTCTGCAGGTTACCGGGGGCAGAGGCTGAGGGCCCTCGCACGTCCTGTCTCGTGGACTGTGTGCATCAGGGGTGCAGAAGCCACATGGCCGGGCCCTTGGCTTAAGATCTCAGGAGGCTGCAGGCTGAGGCTCCGCTGGAGACGGGTTCATTTCCCCGGTAGGGTGGTGTTGGCAGCATTCCGTCCAAGCCCTTGTTATTGTAGCTTAAGTTTTTCGTTTTGTTTGTTTTTCCCTGGCTGTTGTCCCAAGGCCACCCTCAGCTCCTCACCAGGCAGTTTCTTGCCACATGAGCTTCTCCAACACAGCCGATGACGTGAGCAAGCCAGAAAAAAGAGTCTCTAGTGAGTCAGTTAGCACGGTGGAGCCTCGCGTAGTGTAGCTGGTTAGGAAAGGGACAGTCCGTCACCTTGGTCGTGTTCAGTTGGTTAGAAGCAAGTCACGGTCTTGCCCACACTCAAGGAGAGGGGATTATGCGAGGGTGGGAATGTCAGCAGGCAGGGAAAATGGGAGGAGGGTAGCCCTAGAGCCTGCCACCACGGCTCCCTAACCCACCTCCATGGGCCGGTCAAGTTGAGTTTGCTTAACCCGAGCTGCTGGAAGACAAAGAAAGGAGGAAAGAAGGAAAGAAGGCCTGTTTTGGGGATGCTTGGACATTAAATAAAAAAAGCGGTAGTCCTGTTTTAGAATATCATCAAAGAAGAAACGAAGCCCTGTTCTTGGCCAGGTCTAATTCTGATTCTATATAATAATGAATGTGGCATAAGTCTTATGTCTCTGAGCCAATCTGATAGTACTCACTAAGTGCAGGGGTGCTAATATGTACCCTTGAAACAGTGATTATCATTATGACTTCTACATAGTTCACACGGTTGGGAAAATTGTGTCCCCAATCCATGCCTTTTGAATGCGTAATCTCCCCATTAAACATGGGCTTTCTTATCGACAATCATTTTCTGCCTGCTCACTCTGCCTGTTTGCTCAGAAGCTCTGATGAACACTTAGGACATTACAGATCCTAAATGAGTGCTCAGTGAATTGGCATGGGTGGATTGTTTGGAGGGGAAGTTGAGTGAGCAGATGAATTAGGAAGGAGATAAGGCAGGAAGGTAAAGGCGGGGATGAAGGGAGATGCTTGACTAATCTTCTCACATAGTTGATATAAATCAGGGTTTCTCAACATCAGCACTATGGACATTTTGGGCCAGATAATTCTCTGTTGGAGGGAGAGGGACTAGAATGGTTAGCAGCATTTCTGGCCTCTACCCACTAGATGCCAGTAGCAACCCCCCCCAACCCTCTCCAGACATCGTCAAGAGCTCCCTGGTGAGAACAAAATCTCCCTCAGTGGAGAGGCACTGATGTAATTCTAGCACAAAGTAAATGCCATTGATTTTTTAGGTGGCTTGAGTTGTTTTACCTGAACCAACATATAATTGTTTAGGCTTCACAAATGCTAGAACATTCTCATGGGGTTTATAGTTTTGAAGGTGGGCATTCTAGTGTCTGAATCCTGGCTCTGCTCCTTGCAAGCTGTGCAACTGGGGGCAAATTTTAAAAATGGGCTCTGTTCTGATCTTCTTATTTGCAAAATGGAGATAACAACTCATCTAGCTACCAAGACTACGCATAATAAATGTAAAATGCTTGGTGCATGGGTCATGTGCAAAACACTGCACGATGTGTCAGTTTTCTTACCACCTTTAGAATATTTAGACACCTGGGCTATCTCAGGTTGGCCATTGTCTTCCTTCACCCCTCTCTTGATTTAGGGTCTTGTTGGGATGGAACAGTGGGAACAGAAGGGTCTTAATTGTGGACCAAGTGACCTTGCTCAGGTCAAGATGATGGGTAGGTATTAGGACATAGGGCAGGCCAGCTGGGATGAGGAGAGGAGGCATGTTTGTGTGAATTCACAGTGACATCCAGATGTCCTCTGTCACTGGGGTTGTTTCTTCATGATGACATTTCTAAGATCTTCCACCTTTCCTCCTAGGGGATCTTGCTCTCGGCTGACTATAAACTAATTGTTATGATCTCAGTGGTAGGGAAGCATTTTCATGCATTTACCCATCAAGCTGCATATATGTATTACTGCAGTTCAATAAACATAATGTAAAATTTTAACCATACAGTTCTGTAGCATTCAGGAAATTCACGTTGTTATGCAACTATCGCCACCACCCATCTCCAAAACTCCTTTCATCATTCCAAACGGAAACTGTCCCATTAGACACTAACTCCCATTTTCCTTGCCCAGCCCCTGGCAACCACCATTCTACTTTCTGTCCCTATGACTGTGACTGCTCTGGAAACCTTATATACCTTATATATATAAGTAGAACCATAAAATATTTGTCTTTTGTGACTGGCTTCTCTCATTTAACACAATTTCCTCAAGGTTCATCCATGTTGTCATATGTGTCAAAATTTCCTTTCTATTTAACTTGAAAAATATTCCTCTGGCCCTGGCTGGTGTGGGTCAGTTGCTGGGGCATTGTCTCATGCACCAAGAAGTCGTCGGTTCTATTCTTGGTCAGGACACATGCCCAGGTTGTGGGCTCGATCCCCGGTGGGGGGCATGCAGGAGGCAACCGATTAACATTTCCCTCTCACATTGATATTTCTCTCTCCCTCCCTCTCCCCCTCTCTCTCTAAAAATGAATAAAAAAAAAATTCCTCTGTATGTGTATGTATTACAATTTGTTTATCCATTCATCTGTCAATTGACATTTGAATAGCTTCCACCCTTTGGCTCTTGTAAATAATGCTGCTATGATCATGGATGTACAAATATATGTTTGGGTTCCTGCTTTTACTCCTTTAGAGTCTATACCCAGAAGTGTAATTGCTAGATTATATGGTAATCCTGTGTTTATTTTCTTTTGAGGAACGCCGTACTGTTTTCTACAGCAGCTGTACCATTTTAAATTCCCATCAGCAATGCACAGGGGTTCAAATTTCTCCACGTCCTTGTGGGTTTGATTTGCATTTCCCTAATGACTAGTTTTGTTGAGTGTCTTTTCATGTGTGTATTTATATTTTAATAAAGAATTTTGGAACACTTCCTAGTGGAATTTCAGGCAGCTATAAGGAAGAGACAATTTAGACAGTGGGACTTGCCCAGTTCCAAACGCCCCAGTGTCCAGAAGGGCACACGGTGCCTGGTTCCAGCCTGCGGGATGTCGTTCCTGATGCTCCAGGCTCGGAACCCTCTCCAGTAGAAGCTCTGCTCATTCATCTCGGTTATCAAGTGATATCCCGCCTACCAAGTCTGCTGAGGAAAGCAGGGCCAGCTGCCATCTCTTTAATATTTAGAGATCTGCCTTAATAAATCCCAGCTCTTCCTGCACGCTGCTATCTGCATCCGTGGGCTCCGGTTTTCTGGGAATTCAGTGGGATGGTTTCTTATCTGTTAGCTTGTCAGAAACAGGCGCGAGGACAATCAAATGTTCATCTATTCACATCTGGTGTTCTGCGGGGAGCAGCGTTTAGACCCCTACCGTGTTTAACTGTATAAATGGTTTCTATCTATCATCTAAATCAGAACTGCTTACGTGCAGAGCAAACCGCATCAGACAGAGAGCTACACAGGATCGGCGTTGGGAGGGGGCCAAGTGTCTGCCCTCTTTGGGCATTGGGAACTCGTAGAATTGTCGCCATTCTCCTTTCTCACTTTTTCTACCCCGATTCCTGGTTGAAGTTTAGCTTTTAATCATTGCTTGGCGTGATGCATATTGTGTGTGTGTGTGTGTGTGTGTGCCTCCGTGCACACATGTGCATCTTTGGGTCTCTGCATGTCTGCATCTTGTGCTTCGTACTGTGCCTGTCTGTATTTGCATCTATTTGTGTCAGACATCGTCTCCTGCATGTGTGTATGTGTTTCGCGGTGCATGTGCTTGCGCACGGTTTCATGGTGTCTGTGTCACGCTGTGCTTATTTGCGACGTCTGTCTGCTCGTCTTTGCGTCTCTCTCTGCAGGCCCTGGTCTGCATATCTGTGTGCCTGTGATTGGCTGCATGCATGGGCCTCCCTCTGCGTATGGGTTCGGCATGTGTGTCCATGTCACGTGAGTCCTTTCCCTTTCCACGTTACCCTTTTCTCCTGTGGACGGAGGCAGAAACATCCATTTTCAAGCCGGAGGACAATTATGGGCTTGGACTGTGGTGGCACCAGGCAGCTGTCCCTGTGATGCAGCTGAGGCTTGGTCTGCAGGGCCTCCTGGGACAGCTCCCAGCCTCAGCTCTGCGTAGCATGTGCTGCAAACACTAACGGGGCACAATACCTGGGTTGCAATCAATGCGTCCTTTCGCTCTCCTGCTAACGAGGTCTGCACACAGGCGCCTCCACAACCGTGTTTCCTGGTGCCCGCAAAGGGAGGTGCTTTGAGGTGGCGGGACTGAAACCCTTTAAATTCTCCTGCGTGCTCCAGGTGGCTCCCGGTTACAATTTCCTCATTTGCAGGATAAATGGCACCGTTTGGTCAGCTGAGCAAGTTCCTGCCTCCTTGTTAACCAGCTTGCCCTCTGCTATGCCTTGGTTCTCCCCTCTGAGCTTCTAAGGAGGGCTCATCAGTTCACCTTTTCCTGTCATCAAGGACGGTGACAGCATTAATCATTACCACCACGCCCTCATCGCCATCTGCCTCCTAGGTGTACAGGGCACTTTACAGAGCACAGAGGCCCAGGGCTCTACGCACATCACCTCCTTCCGTCCAAAAGTTTAACCCTGACACAGGTAAAATAATTTCCATTTTCCCGGGAGTGGCTGGTGTTGACTGAGAAAACACACAGAGTCCGATGCAATGCTAAAGCCCTACACGCGTTAAACCACTTCATATGCAGCACAACCCTAGGGGGCAGATATTGTCACTATCTCCATTTAACAGACAGGAAAATCGATACCATGTGGGTAAGCAGTTGGAGGCCACACAGCCTGTAACGGGCAGAGCCAGGAAAAGAACCCAGATGTTCTGGGGGCAGAGCCTGTGTTCTTAACGCCGCCCAGTGGACTCGGCGATCTGGCCAAGTTCCTAGTTTGTAGCTGGTCTTTTCCCCTTGACTTTGCTGGGACCAAGGACACCGAGGATTGTCTTACAGCTCTGGGCAGCGCCTGGGCTGCTGGTCCAGGAAACGCTCTCTTCCCAGATGCTTCCCTGTTCTTCCCGGCCGACTCTTGGTTTACACACACACACTCTCTCCCCCTCCCCCCCCCAGGTCTGGGCCAAGAATTTTGGTGTCATTTTTTACTCCTCTTTTCTCATACCTGCCATCTGACATGTGACTGCATCCTGCCAGCTCCGTCCTCGCACTGTATCGAGACTCGACCCCCTGCCACCGCCCTGCTCACATCGTGACCCCTCCTCTGGATAGGGCAGTGGCCTCCTGACCGTTGCCCCGGTTCTGCAGGTCCCTCTGTCATGCCTTCTCCACGCAGGAGCCACTGTGGCCATTAATACCGAAGCATTAAGTCGGGTCACGTCACTTCTCTCCTCCAAGCCCTCAATGGTTTCCATCTCTGGCCGAGTGAAAGGCAAACTCCTTCCTGCAAAACCCACGTGAACTGACCCACGTGGCCTCTCTGGCTCATTAGCATCACTTTCTCGTCCCCCTCCTGGCTCCGGCCACGCTGGCCTCCCGCATCGTCAGCCTGGAACACGAATGCGTGTGGTTCCAGCCCTTTCTTTGGCCTGCACTGCCCTCCCCTGTGTCCGCCAGGCTGGCTCTCTCCTCACTTTCTTTATTCCGTAGTCAAGTAACCTGCCCTAAAATTTCAACCACTCTTTACCAGTTCAGAGCCCAGTACTTTTCTTTATTTTCTTTCCTCTTAGCATCTATGCCTGGCCTATGTGACTATGTGTTTGCTTTCTACCTCCCTGCTAGCAGGGCCACAGGGACTGTTGTCTGTTGATTACTGCTGTCTACTTGGCACACAGTAGGCACTTAGTTTATATTTGCTGAATGACATTATCTATGGCGATACAAAATTTATTTTTCTTGAGAATTGTTATGAGTTCATTTGAGCCAAACTGCTGACATATGCCGGGGATCAAGATCTCAAATGCTCTCCTGTAGTGCAAAATTTACAAGGGACAGCAGAGAAAATTTTCTTCCCCGCTGCTGTCCTTTAGCCCCGCGCTTACACTCGCAGGAAGCAACAGCTACGTCGGATTCTCCTGTGTCCTTCCAGAGGCATTCTGTACAAACAGCTGTGTGTATGTGTGTCTCCATTCTATCTCTCTCTCTCTCTCTCTCTCTCTCTCTCTCTCTCTCTCTCTCTATCTCTATCTCTATCTCTATCTCTATTCTATCTCTGTCTCTATCTCTATCTCTATCTCTATCTCTATCTCTGTCTCTATCTCTGTCTCTGTCTCTGTCTCTCTCTCTGTCTCTCTCTCTGTCTGTCTCTGTCTCTATCTCTATCTCTATCTCTATCTCTATCTCTATCTCTATCTCTATCTCTATCTCTATCTCTATCTCTATCTCTATTCTATCTCTGTCTCTATCTCTATCTCTATCTCTATCTCTATCTCTGTCTCTGTCTCTGTCTCTGTCTCTGTCTCTGTCTCTATCTCTATCTCTATCTCTATCTCTATCTCTATCTCTATCTCTATTCTATCTCTGTCTCTATCTCTATCTCTATCTCTATCTCTATCTCTATCTCTGTCTCTGTCTCTGTCTCTGTCTCTGTCTCTGTCTCTATCTCTATCTCTATCTCTGTCTCTGTCTCTGTCTCTGTCTCTGTCTCTATCTCTATCTCTATCTCTATCTCTATCTCTATCTCTATCTCTATCTCTATCTCTATTCTATCTCTGTCTCTATCTCTATCTCTATCTCTATCTCTATCTCTATCTCTATCTCTATCTCTATCTCTATCTCTATCTCTATCTCTATCTCTATCTCTATCTCTATTCTATCTCTGTCTCTATCTCTATCTCTATCTCTATCTCTATCTCTATCTCTCTCTCTCTCTCTCTCTCTATCTCTCTCTCTCTCTCTCTCTCTCTCTCTCTCTCTATCTCTATCTCTATCTCTATTCTATCTCTGTCTCTATCTCTATCTATCTCTATCTCTATCTCTATCTCTATCTCTATCTCTATCTCTATCTATCTCTATCTCTATCTCTCTCTCTCTCTCTCTCTCTCTCTCTCTATCTCTCTCTCTCTCTATCTCTATCTCTATCTCTCTCTATCTCTATCTCTATCTCTATCTCTCTCTATCTCTATCTCTATCTCTATCTCTATCTCTATCTCTATTCTATCTCTGTCTCTGTCTCTGTCTCTGTCTCTGTCTCTGTCTCTGCCTCTCTCTGTATCTATATCAGCAGCAACATAATATACAGCTGTTTTCCACCGTCCCCTTTTTACCTGATATCCTGGCAACCCTTTCACATCTGGATGGGAAGCATGGTTGAATCCCTCGAATGCCTGCCTGCTGTGTCCTTGTACGAGTGTGTGCATGTGTTGCCTCTCCAGTCTCCTAGGGATGGACTTTTGGGCAGGTCCCTCCCAGTATTTGGCTCCTGCAGGCGTGACTACAACGAGTAACGACAGTGCTTGCATCATTTCTCACAAATGCAAGTGGATCTGAGGGATGGATTCCTAGAAATGAAGTGGTGTTGGCTTACTTAAAACAAAAATCAATGCTTGGCAAGCTCCGCTTTCTTGAGAGGGGAGTTCATGGCAGTGCTGATGCAGAGGGTAATGGTGTAGTGTGTTTCATAATGTCAGAATTTGAAATCAACTCATGATACAGTAAATGGAGAGTTCAGAGTCACTGCTAAATTGGAAGCCCAACCCTGCAACCCCCTTCCTGCCCCCCGCACCTTGAGACAATGCCATGGGTCTCAGCGACCATAAATGGCAGAGAGGTTCATGGGATGATTTTCTGTTAACAGCAGCGTAAGACCCAATTATCTTTAAAAGCAGCCTGGCGTCAGGACTTATCCTCCATACTCTAAATGTCTCTGATTTTGACTTTGCCTGTTGTCTCAGGGGTTATTGTTCTTCTTCTTGCGCTGCCAGATTTGGGGGGTAGGGTGGGGTGTGGTTAGTAAGGCTGCTAGAGACAGGAG
Organism: Miniopterus natalensis; assembly: GCF_054644295.1. Classification (NCBI taxonomy): domain Eukaryota; kingdom Metazoa; phylum Chordata; class Mammalia; order Chiroptera; family Miniopteridae; genus Miniopterus; species Miniopterus natalensis. Next base: position 88,671,486 of record NC_142083.1, read on the forward strand.
AGAAAGGAGAACCGTGCGAGCTTCTGAACATTACAGTTTCCCTTTCCATAAAATGGGAATAAAGATATCTACCCCTCAAGGGCTTGTTCTGAGGGCTTGATTAGCTCACACACTCATTTGTTAAAAAATATTTACTAAATATCAGCCGTGTGCGAGGTGCAGGGAATGGAGACAAAATTCACAAAATTCCTTCCCTGCAAGGATGCTGTTAGCATGGGAAGTGCTCTGCATGTGCCAGGTGCATAGTAGGCCTCCAAGCTTGAGAGCTTCTGGCATTTATCCTAACGGAGGGCAGAGAGGGACTCACTCTGTTTGGGAGACTTGGACCACTGGGGGACGGATCGAGTTTGCCTTGAGTGATGAGCACATGGGTTTTCAGGAAGGGCAGGGGGCTGGGGCTGAGACTTCTGGGCAGAGGGGAGAGCATGGGAAAAGGTGTGGGGAAGGGAGGACACTAGGGTGTTTGCAAAAGTGAAAAATATGGACAAACGAAGCGCAGAGGGTGCTTCTCCCACCTGCTGTCCCTCTGGTTCCCAGATCTCAGTGCCGCCACCTGCAGTTAAGGACAGGTCCCATGGCTCGCAGCCTGTTTCCCGGTTCCCAACGTGCAGTCCTTTCCTTGCTGGGACCTCAGCCCGAGCATTTCTGACCCATCGCTCCCCCGTCCTACTGCGCTCCCTTCTCCATAAGACCCCGTGTATTTCCTCCAGCCCTTCCCACCCTGCGACCTGGTATTTCAGCCAAGTCACCCACGCTAGGCTGACTTCGGCTCATGTGTGTTCTTTGTCTGTTTCCTCATGGCTTTTAATCATTGTCTTTTGATTTGATAAATGAGTCTTGGCTTCTCACCACTTTCCCGAAGACCCAGGGTAAAAAAACATCCTTTCCAGGAGCGATTGCAGTTGTGAGGGAAAAATGAGCCTCCTCTATAGTCAATAAATCACTTTGTCACCTTAATCTTTTATTGATCTCAATAAAAGTTGTATCTTGTTTCTTAACAAAAATCCACCAGGGAAGACATTCCGTACAGGTGGGGGGCGATGGAAGTAGCGGTCAGGCCATCGTCTCCCATCGTTATTTATGGGAGAGCAATGGATCTGAAGGGGCAAAGGGGGGGGGGGTGCAAGAGGCTAAGAAACCATTCTTGCCAGTGATGCATCATATTTTAAGAGACACACTTGACTCCAGGTAGCCTACTCATAGGCAAGACTCTGAAGCTGTATTTTATGCAGACTTTTATAAACAGGTCATAAACATCCTGCTTCTCCAAGTCAGGAAGGCAAAGGCTCTTTCTTGCTTGCAAGTAATCCATCTGTGCAGTCAGTTAAATTTAGAACGTGGCAATCATTGGACTCAGACAGGGCCTGCTCTCGGGGGCAGCATGATCGAAGCAGGTTACTCATCAGGAATGAGCAACGTTTCGTCGAGGCTGGGAACCAAGCTCTCGTCAAGTCTCGGGATAAATATCACCCCCCCCCCCCAGTGCAGAGGTAAAGACACACTAATAAAAAATGATCTCCAGTGTTAATGTTTGTGTCTTGCTCATATGCCCCTAGGGCGTGGATAAAGGGAGGGTTTGGTGATTTGGGCTTTAAAGGAAGCAGGGAAATAGAGCAGTGCACACACACAATACTTTTCTTGTTTGCCTACGTTTTCTGTAACACTTAACTCACGCCATCTCTGCCAGGGCTTCATGCCTGGGGCCAGTTTTTATTCTCACCAAGTACCCTGTGATTTCCTCTGTCATTGTGTGACCCCCACATGACTGTATCACTCGGGCAAGGTCCCTGATTTCATGGAGTATACATTTCTGGGTGAGGCAACATACAGCTAAAATACAAAGCTTGTTACCTAGTAGGTGCTCAAAACATAGAAGTTCAAGTTTGTTTCTATTTCCTTCATCTGGTTGACAGTTGTAGCACTTCTGGGTGCACAGTTGTGTGTGTGTGTGTGTATTAAGGGTTCATAGCTCTTAAAGGAAAGATATGAACCAAATGATCTTCAAAGAACAATTTCAACTCTTGGTATAATAACAGCTAACATCGAGTGCTTTCGCTGTGCCAAACATCACTGGATCTTATTAATAATAGATGGAATGTATTGTGTGCTTATTACGTGCCAAGCACATAGTACTTGCTAAGTAGTTCTCACATATTCATCTTTTACTATTCATAAGGATGCAAGTACTAATTCTTGTTTTACCAAAGAGGAAACAGTGTCCGTAGAGATTAAGAAGCATGTCCGACGTCCCCCACAGGAAATGGCAGGGCCGGGTGGAGAGCCCGGGCAGCCTCCCCAGTGCACGCTCCTCGCCACTCCACATTTCTTCACCCCTTTAACATTTTTTTAGCCTAATTTCCTGAAGGTAAAACCCACTCGTATTATTTCAAGCACTTGCCTATCATCTGTGATCTCTAAACCAGGAATGGGATACGTCCTGGCATCAATCTACCCAGTCTAGGGTATTGGATGGGACCCTGTTTACAACTTCAAGTTTGGTCTCCTTTGATGAACTGGACCTCAGAACCCGTGAGCAGTGGCTGAGTCCTTACGACTGGGGTTCAGTGTGGATGTGGCTTAAGCATGTTTGACCGTGAGGAGGAAAGATTGTCCAGTAGGACCTACTCAAGCACCAACTGCAGGGAAGATTCCACAGGCCCCAGATACAGTGCTCTCTCTGGACACCATTACCTCCCCTTACCTCTGCTCGGATCTGCTGAAGTAGGATGGAGTGTGAAGACTAATTAGCGAGCCAGCCTGGGACGTGTGAGAGAACAGGGAAATGAGGCCCGAAGAGCTTGGGTTGTCTTTTGCTCCTCAGCACAAGCAGGGATTTACCCACTCACAGACCGTGGAAAGCCCAGGCCTGCGCACATGTGGAGGGATATAAAGCACTACATAAAACAAAGGGAATTGTTAGTAAAGCAGATGCAGTGTTAATTGCGCTTGTGAGAGCAGCATAAATAAAACAATACGTGCACTAGAAAATTCTTTTATGATGCGTAGATTTTACAAAGCTGGCACTTCTGCAAAGGGAAAGAAAAAAACAGCAGGAGTACTAGAATTACATCTTTTAAAAATTTATTCAGATCGATGCTAATGGAACCAATGATTTTCAGTGTCTTAGTAATTTTTTTCATTCAACAAATCCTTGATGGAGGCCTGCTCTACAGTAACCTGTGAGCTTGGTGCTGATGATAATGAAGGAGAATCTCCAGCCCCTGTCCTCAAGGGGCTACAGGTTTAAATTTCCATGTCAGTATTTAGGGCAGTGGTTCCCACTGAGAGGGGCATGTGGGCAAAAGGAGATTTTCTAATATCTGGAGGAGTTTTGGTTTTTGCAACTGGGGAGAGTGTGCTATCAGCATCCAGTAAGTAGGGAGGCCTGCGATGCTGCTAAACATCCTACAGTGTGCAGGACAGACCCCCACAACAAAGAATTATTTGGCCTCAAATGCCAGTCGTGCCAAGGTTGGGAAACCCCACTACAGAATATTAATGAGATCTGTAAAAAACCACATGCAAGTTCTATAAGAACACAGAAAGAGTGGCTAAACCAGCCTCTGGCACTGGGAAAGTTTTTATGGAGCATGTGACATTTGAATGCAGATTTGATAAATGAATCAGCTTACTTGGTATGGAGGGAGAAAGGCGCTCATAGCAGGACCAGGATGTGCAAAGGCCTAGGGGCACACAAGGTAGATTCAGCGAATGATGATGGTTTTAAGAGGGCTGAAGCTGTGTGTGTGTGTGTGTGTGTGTGTGTGTGAAGGGCTTTCAATGCCATGCTCAGGAGCCTTCAGCTAGATCAGGGGTCGGCCAATTATGACCTGAGGACCAAATCCAGTCTGCTGCCTATTTTTGAATAACTCATTCGCTGCGAATGGTTTTCACATGTTTAAATGTTTTAACAAAAAAACCAAAGTAGAATAATATTTTGTGATATGTGAAAATGATAAGCAGTTCAAATTTCAGTGTTCATAAATTAAGCTTATTGGAACACGGCCAGGCTCATTTGTTTATTTATTGTCTATGGCTGCTTTCACACTACAACAGCCGAGTTGAGTAGTGGTGGCAGAGACTGTATGGCTTGCAAAGCCTGAAATATTTACTATCTGGCTCTTTACAGAGAAAGTTTGCTAAAGCCCGAGTTAGAGACTAGAGTGATCCCACTACAGAAATCACTGTCACATCTTCCAAGATGACCTGGAATTTAGAAATTTAGGTGGAAACCATTGTTATCCAAGTAAGACAGTTATTAAGGTAATATATCAGTCAGGATATGCTAGGTTGTGCTATAGTGGCAAGAGAGCCTGCAAATCTCAGTGGCTTTCAAGGCTGGTTTCTCTCTTGCAATACATGTATTAGGGTAATGTATCAGTCAGGATATGCTAGGTTATGCTGTGGTAACAAATGAGCCCTCAAGTCTCAGTGGTTTTCAAGGCTAGTTTCTCATTCAAAATACATGTCCATCATCACCTGGCTGAGGTTCTCCTCTGTGCCATCCTCACTCCTGGATCCAGGCTGAGAGAGACGCCTTGATCTGGAACATTTCAGCTGTTGTAGCAGAGGCAAAAATAGATACAGCAAGTCACACACTGGCTCTAAAAGGTTCTGCCTGAGGGAGACGCACCATGTTCCTGCTCATTATTTATTCACCAAAGCAGGTCTTGTGGTACCCCTTGGGCTCAACAGGACAGGCAGACATAATCCTCCCACAGGCAGGGGCATCCAAGGCAGTAGCAGAATTAACAGAGGTGAGGAGGCTGATGTTCTTGCCATTTCAGAGAGAGAACGGATTGGAGAGAGGAGGGAGACCACAGAGCCTAAGGGACGTTCTGTTTCCACCTTTGATGCTTTGGTGCATGGTGATCGGTCTCACTGAGATGGGCAACCCAAGAGGAGATGCTGGGAAATAAGGTGGTGGATTCATTTGGGGCAAGATGAACTTGGGGTATCTGTGGGACATTCAGGTGAGGGTGTCTCATGAGGCTGCTGGGGAAGTGGGTCTGAATAATCCTAAAATAGGTGTAAGAAGCTGGAGATTAACATCCATCTTATTCTACCTCGTGGTTGTAGAAAGCGATTCTTTTCCTAAATTAGGTCACAAGATAAGTAACATGCTTAGCACAGTGCCTGTCGCAGATTAAGGTGTCATGAGAGATGTCAGCAGATTTCTTTTTCTTATGGACCAAGTGAGACCATCGCCTGGCCTACCTTTGGCCGCATGGCCATTCTGATACAACTGCCAGACAATACCCATGCTTCGATTGCTTCCTCCTGACCTGGACCTGGTGTTATGAAGCACATACACTTCGCTAAATCACAAAGTCGTACTCAGCCCACAGCCATTCCAATGTTTAGTTGAGATGACAATGTTATTAACCTAGACCAAATTTTTTGAATAATTTGAATTCTGTTAGGATTTGTGTCTTTCCGGTACAGTAAACAATGGGTCAACGGTTACTGCCACGTGTTTGAGAACTCCAAAGCTTCGGGGAGAGCCCACATTCAGGAACCAGGTTGCAGAGACCATCTACACTTTCTACTTCCTACTCCCCAACAGGCTGGGGAGAGACATACACAGAAGCACACACTATAACACTGTTTGGCCACCCTGGGAAGGGCAGGATTTCACCGCTGATGGAAATAAGTTAAACTGATCAAAGTTAAAATTAGAAATCAATACTATTTCAGTTTTCTAAAACTAGTCAGTTTTGGGGAATAATATCTTTCATTCATTCATTCATCCATTTATTCAATAAATACTTGAATTCCCACCCTATCCCAGGCCGCTGTTCTAGGATTTGGAGAAAGTGTGGTAAATGAGACAAATTCTCTGTCCATACTTTCCAGAGGGGGAGATAGACATTAGTTGATAAACAAATAATTATGTAATTAATGTTAGGTTATGATAACTTTAATGAGAAATAAAAGAAAAAGAGGGCAAAGGGTTCCTGTGATGTGAGAAGCAGTGGGTGTCTGTATGTGGTGTCGAAATGTCCCTGTGTCACTTTAAACAGGACCATCAGCATAGCTCTCACTGAGGCTATACCACTTAGATAGAAGTCTGAGTGATGAAGGGTTGAACTATGCTGGAATTTGGGGGGCAACTGCTCCAATTGGAGGGAAGAGAAGGTGCAAAGGTCCTGAGGTAGGACATGAATTGGCATGTTCAGAGAGTAACAGACAGATCCATGCAACTGGGACAGACTGAGCTGAAGGGGAGAGCTAGGAGGCACGTTCATGAAGCATGCCAGGGAGCAGGTCAGGAGAAGGAGCCTGGCTTGATGAAGGCTGGTGGGAAATGATTGAAGCCTTGAGAGCAGGGGAGCGACGTGATCTGATTCTCATTTCCGAAGGGCCACATGCTTCGGCTGTTCTGTAGGGAGGCGACCGCAGGATGGCAAAGGTGGAAACAGGGAGGCCAGTTATGGGGCTCTTGTGGTTGTCCAATGATGAAGGCCATTGTGGAGGAGATGAGAAGTATACCATTTGGGGACATAATTTGAAGTTAGAGGAAATAGAATTTGCTGAGGGATTGCGTATGGCATGCGGGAGAATGAGAGGCAGCAGAAGTGATGCCATGATTTTTGGATAGAGCATCTGAGGGCTGTCATCTGCTGAAATGAGGACCATTGAGGAGGAGCGGGCTTTGCTGGGTCAGGAGTCTGTAGCCCCTACATAACCAGGGCCATGTATCTAAGAATGACTTATAGCCTTATAACACTTGACATTTTGCAAAAACAATTTCATGTCAGCCTTATCAGCCAGGCAGGACTGAAGGTATTTGTTACCATTTTGCAAAGGAAAATAACCAGGATTCAGAAAGAGTCAGCCAGAGATAGCGTAATAGGACTATTTTCAATCAGGAGACACGAAAGAACTCCCAAAATAACTCCAACTAACATGAGCACAAAAGAAAATGTACTGGCTCTGGCAAATGAGCTACCTAAGGGTGTAGCTGGCCTAAGTCTTGGCTAAGATGGATGGAGAATGCTATCTATCTCTCTGTTTGTCTGTCTGCCCAACATGTTAATGCCCCCCGCCCCCTGCCCCAGCCCAGAAGCACAATCTGAGCCCCGAGGAAGAGAGTTTAGAAGACTCTGCGTGCATTCTTCCAGGATGACCTCTCTTTCATTTGCTGAAAGACTCCTGCAATAATGCCAGAGCCAGACCCATAAAGATGGAAGATTGAATGTTTAGCGGGTTGGCTGACAGGCTCTCGTTTCTTTCTGATCTGGGAGAGGGGAAACCATCGGAACCCTGTCACCTCACCGCCAGAAGAGATTGCCTTCCTCCTGCTCAGGAAAGATGAACTCTCCGCCTCCCGGAGAAGCATTTTCCCGGAGGCTGGTCACTGCCAGGCCTTCTGCAGACAGCCCCCAGGCGCAGCCGCAGCTGGAGCCAGGCTCACGGAAAGGCCACTGTTGTCATGATGTGACGGGAAGGAATCTCGGCCAGGTGCCCGAGTACTTGGAATCCTACCTGTCAAAAGTTATTCCTTAGGTCTTCCACTGTCATTGTTCCCTCTGCCGGATCCTGTTGGGACATAGGAATGTCCGAAGCTCTGTGCCATTCCCAGGTACCTCCGCCTGGGCAGGCACGTGTTCAGGGGAAACGGCAGCTCTTCCTTCCCGGGCTGGTCCATGATGGGGTCGAAGCCAACCATCGGAATCTCACTACTCTTTCCAAAGATTTGTTGAGGGGTGAATATGCGACCCGGTTCTGGCCAATGGGAGCTGAAAGAAAGTTGGGGATTCAAAGAGAGATGTTTCACCCCAATAAACAGGGAGAGTTAGCCACACTCACACTCAGTAATTCCAGCCATCCTCAAGCTTTTTATGTCTCTGGACAGTTTAATAAGTTCTTCCCCCGGCCTTCAATGCTGTCCCTCAGGTTGTCGGCGGATGGAGCTTTGCTTCATGCCTCTAAGATCCCATGCAAATGTCACTTGTGCTCCGTAACCTTCTTTTTTTTTGTTTTTTGTTTTTTAACATGCCTAGGCTTTCTCCTCTTTGTTCGTACACTGTCTCACACTTACCCGCAGCACGAGGCCTCTTCCGTTGCATTGTGATTGTGTGTCTTTCCTCCTCAACTTGGAGGTTTTCCAGGACACAGGTGCCGGCTTACTTATTTATGAAACCATCCCAGTGAATGGCACTCTACCTGACATGCAGAAAATGCCCAATTCATGCGTGATGAATGAAGGTGTGATCTGGTGCTGCAGGAAAGCACTGGTGTATTGACAAGCCAGGGAACAGAGCCAAAGGGGGGAACCTAGAGGTATCGCAGAGCCTCATTCTCCCATTGTTTGCAGGACACCCATACTCCTCATGACATTCAGGCCCCTCATGCTCTTGTCCCTGATTATCTCTCTACCTATAATTCCTGAAAGCGTGAAGTTTTGTTTTGCTTTTTCTTAATATGGGTTTTTAAAAATTGATTTCAGAGAGAAGAAGGGAGAGGGAGAGAGAGAGAGAGAAACATCAATGATGAGAGAGTCATTGATCGGCTGCCTCCTGCACCCCCCCACTGGGGATCGAGCTGGAAACCCCGGCATGTGCCCTGACCGGGAATCAAACTGTGACCCCCAGATTCACGGGTGGATGAAAGTGTGAGGTTTTGCACACACACATGCTGTGCTCTTTCAGACAGCTGTGCCTTTCCCTTGCTCTATCACCTTGCCTGGCATCTGTCCCCATCTTTTTCACCCTGTCAAATCCCTACTCATCTCTCAAACCCCTGCGCCAGTGTCACCCTCCTAGGATGCCTTGCAGGCCACCCCTGAACAGGCTCACTTACTCCTTGCTCCGGGCTACCTTTGCACGCTAAGCATAATTCAAGCATGGCATTTGGGCCTGCGTCCTGCCCTTTGTGTAGCTGTCTCCTCTTCAGGACCGTAGATTCCTCCGGCTCAGGAGCCATGCTTTCCTCATACTGTATTCCCAGGGCCTCACTCAGATCTCCGCACATCGTGGGCTCCGCAGCTGTTGGCCTGGATGAGTCGAATCCTTTGCTTCCTAATTCCACTGAGGCTACTTTTGATATATCAGTTTGGAGCCTGCCAGGCTTAAAGCAGATTTAGTTGGTTTTCCAATGGGCAAGTATAATCATAGTAATAACCTAGCATTTGTGTTCTTGTTATGTGCCAGCATTGTTTCAAAGCTGGCCATGTATTATCTCACTTTTACCTACATTTCTACCATACGAGGTAGGTACTGTAGGCATCTATATTTTACAGACCAGAGGCCCAGAAAGGTTAAGTAACTTGCCCAAGGTCACAGAGCAGTATTCAAACTCAGACAATGTGACCCTGAGCAGGGCCCACTTTGGGACTGATAGCTCATGCAGACCTGTTGTCAGTACTGTCTGCCGTATCTCCTGCGGCCCCAAATCTTGGCAGCAGGGCTTTTAAATTCAGGAGGCTCCTGGAATCACTCCTCCCTCCTCTGCTGCAGGGCGCACGCCAGTGAACATCACTGAAATCCTGTGGCACGGTCTTCAATCTTCTCCACACTCAGCCACTTCCAACCTTGACCTCAGAGCCGTGAAGACGATCCTTATGGGGCTGTTACTCAGAGGAAAATTGAAATGGTCCCTGTGGGGAGACTGCAGGATTTTAGTCCCAGCCTTTTAATTTCAGATCTGCCTAGAGAAAAGCACAGTGCTAGATGCCCGGTCTGCAAAATTAGGCGTGCTCCGTTTCTTCGTCTCTCTTAAGAAATATGGGCGCTGCTCTAAAAATCTTTTTTTAATCTCCTCTCTGGTCCGTGTAACAGGAAATTGGTCTCTGCCATAGGCCAATAAATCTCCAACTTTTTTTTATTGAATATTAAAGAAAGACTTCAAGTCAAGTTCAAGTCTCTTTGCTTGGAGTTTCTTACATAATGCTGCAGCTCCCTGGGTCACAAAAGCTTTAAAGAGAAGGAAAAAAATAGAAAAGTTCTCCAGGTCAGTGGTGCCCGGGGATGATTTCCTCTTCTTAGAAATAATAGCCTATTACTCTAAAAAATCTTAAACAAGGCATTGCCTCTCCGGCTTGCACTTTATAATTGAGGCAAGAGGATTAACAACTGGGAGTCTCTGGATGCATTGAAAATGAGCACATAGCGGCTTCTCCTGGAGGTCAAGGAACAGAACTAAATGGGGTGGGTGTGGGGCTCTGGAGGTAACATGGAGCTGCTCAGCCCTGGGCCCTGAAAGAACCAGGACCTGTGATAACCAGCGGGTGGCGCTGCCCAGATACCCTTTCAGGGCCGAGGCTCTCATTGTCCCTGCTTCCGAGAGCCTGGTGGCTGACAAGGCTCAGCCACGTTGTTGGCTGGTGAAAGTTGCATCGCCCAAAGTCACACTCTCTCCCCAGGAGCAGCCCAAACTTATCACCTGGGCAATGTAGGGAATAAAGGTCTGGCCCTCTTGCCTCAATTTGGAACAACTCTACAGGCCACCCCAAGCTCCTGAACTCCCCAGGGATCAGCTGAGGACTTGTTGCAAATTCATTGCTCCTGAATCCTGCTTCTCTCCCTGTCTTGCAGGGGGCGCTTCAGTCAGCATTGCCCAGCCAACCTCCTGTTTCCCAGGGAACCCATCCTGAAATAGACGGTGACAGCAACCGGAGTCTTTGTGACACTTAGTAAATTTTGTCTGGAAAGACCTTTCGAAGAAAACATACAGAATGGCCTCATTTTTATAATATTTGAAACCACATGTAAGCATATACATGCTTTTTGAAAATCTAGAAATAAATGCATGGGAATGTTAAACACCAAATTCAGAAGACTACTTACCTTTTGGGTGGGGAGAGCAGTTGAGAGGAAGAGAAATGGGGTGCAGGAGGGGCACACAGGGCTTTCAGCTCTATTGGCGAAGTATTATTTCATGGTCTGGGTTGTAAGTGCATGAATATTTATTATTCATCATGTTTTTGGAGGTAAAAATTCATAATAAATGTAAAAATCAAGGCATTTTTAGAGATGCATATCTGTATTTGGCTTTCCCAGTTAAGACAGCTGTGTGACTATAGGCAAGTGACGTAACCTCTCTGAGACCCCAGCATTGTAAAGAACAGAAATCCACTCAAATTAGCTCTAATGACTCCGATAGAATTTGAAGATCAAACTTAAAGAGCAACTGAAAGAAGGTTTCCCTGGATTTTAGGATGCCTCCCTCTTCTGTTCCCCCACCCCATGTGTTTGCCTTGTTCTCCTGGTCCTGAAGACGAGCATGCCCTGTTTCCTCACCGCCTGGCAGAGTTGATCGCTCACACTCCCCCACTCTACATCATGGCTTTGCCGCTTCATGTTCCAGCTTTGGGCGCCTAATTCCAAATTCTGAGAAAATGAACTATTTTTGCATTGAGTACTTACCCCTAGTTGAATCAGCTGTGGGTGGCAGCCCTCATGTGTGGGGGCAGGGTAGATGATATTATTGTAAAATACTCAGTGTCCATCACCTACCAGCCCCTCAGTGCTGGGGCTGTCTGGGCTTCTCTCCACCCCACGCGCCCAATCATGGCTATCAGCTTGGCCATGTGACTAGCTCTGGGTAATGACGTGTGAGTGAAGCAAAAGGAATGACCTCTGAGCAGACGTTCTAAGAGCCATCGACATCACTCTTTTCCTCCGTAAAGAGAATAGCAATGTCCCAGGCAGGGCTGCCCCTTCAGACGAGGCGACAGAGCCACCCACAGATGGCTGTCCATAGACTTGTGACGTGAGTGAGAAATAAACCTTTGTTGTCATGAGTCATTGAGAGTCAGGGGTGTTTTGTTCGTGCAGCAAGACCTAGGTAAAGCTGACTGACACAAGGGCATCTCATCAATATCAGGGGCTGTGATGGGGGCGGAGTCTCCAGCAAGAGGACAAGGGCGGCAGGTACCTCCAAATGTATTTCAAGAGAGCTGCTTACCATTTTCTTGCAGGATTTTTACATAGTTGAATTAAATTAATGAATATAGTTAAAAATAAGAGGGCATTAGGAGACTCTCTATCAATTTTAGTACCCCTCCTCCTATGAAGTGGCGCATCAGTACACTTGGCATCCATGGTTCTATAGACAGAAAGAGCTGAGAATTAAACTTCTAAGACTTAAATTCTGACTCAATTCCTTACTCTCTGGTCAAGTAATTTAACCCCTTGTACCACAGGTTTCTCATTTGTAGAATCCAATAGGTTTCTGGAGAGGAATAAATGAAATGATTTGTATAATAAGCTCTGTTGGTGCCTGACACAAATAAAACACTCTACTGGTGGACCATTATGTTTACTATTATCAATAAACTTGTAAATCATGAAAAAACTCTTGGATAGAGAATCCACATGTTGATGAAATGTGGCCACTGCAGCCATAGTCCACCAAATCAACTGGGGACACATTTGCTTGAAATGTCTTGGGCATGCTACAGACTCTCTAACCCAGTCCAGCTCTCATTTAATTTTGCCACCCACATGCCAGATAGTGGGCAAGGCTTAGTTCCCACTGTCCAGTTTAAATGCGTACTAAGAAATGGGCCCTGTCTTTAAGCCAGACTGAATGACTCCCCTATCATTCCCACTCGTATACCAAAGAGAAGTCTCAAAGATAGAACTGGTAAAAATAGGTTGGCATCTCTAAGTTGGTAAAGATGGAAAATAGAGTCTATAAATCTCTTGAAACAGTGCCTGGCACATAGTATTGTTATTACTACTATTATCATCAGTACTACTACAATTATTACTATTATTATTACTCTATTGCTATTATTACTATTACTACTGATATTATTATTATTTAAATGTTTTTATTGCTTTTAGAGGGAGAAAGGAGGGAGAGGGAGAAACATTGATGAGAGAGAACCATCCACTGGCTGCCTCCTGCACGCCCCCGACTGGGGCTCAAGCCCACAACCCCCGAATGTGCCCTGACCGAGAATTGAACCAGCAACCTCAGTGCATGAGAGGACACTCAACCAACCGAGCCACACCAGCCCGGGCACTACAGCTATTATTATTAATATTACCTTCTCTCGTGATCTTCATGACCTGCTTTTGTCATCCCCCCCCCCTTTTTTTTTTAAACATTTCATCTCCCAGGTTGCAAGTCCTTGGATGCTTGCTTAGATCCCCTGGAGTTAGTGTCCACTGTCTCCCTAGCACTTGAGTTCCTTTCTCTTGGTTGCCTCTGTGGCCTCCTTGTCACCTGATTTCCTCCTGTTCAGCTGCCCAGTCCGGCAGAACCCTCCCTCGTGTCAGTCCTGGACTCTCCCAGAGAGGGAGGCGGGGATGAGGACCCAGTGGGATTAGAAGATCAGATACCTATAAGCTCTCTTTGGCTGGAGGAGAGAGGTGCTTCTCCACGGTCTTCTCCAAGGCAGGAGCTCAAAGAGAAGCTTCATGCCCAGGAAGCCTGCTGAAGATGCGACCTCGCTCAGCATCCCCTCCACACCATGCAACCTGCAGCAGGCGTCACTGCAGTCTGAGTGACCTATATTTGTGGCAAACCTCCCTCCCCTCCCAGGGGAGGGCTGCGGAGCTGGGAGACTCCCCACACAGATGGCTTTGCAGGACGCCCTCCCCTTCAAAAAAAAACAAACACCAAAAAACCCAGTGCCCGGTTTGCTACCACTCGAACTCCAAAGCAATATTCTGCTTACAACCCTCTCCCCTCCCCCCACGGCGAGTTATTTGCTGGATCCCAAATGGTCCGCGCTTGATGGATGGCGGGTGATTTCTACATCAGCACACCTTGGAGCCCCAGAACTAACCCTCTGACAGCGTTAGCATAAAAGATTTACATTTATGTTACGAGGGCCACACAAGAATAATAATTTTAAGATACATTGCCTCGGCTGCCGGTGCACCCTGGGAAATCTAGCAGCGGCAGGAGCCCAGCCGCACTGTAATTACAAAGTGGTAGAGCAGGGGAGGCTTTCTGGAGACAAGCAGCTAGAGACCCAAGCCATCTGCATGCCTTGGTGGAGTGAAATTATAGTAATATATGAAGACATTACCTGAAAAACCCGGCACCGTTTAAATGATTTACTCCGCGGCCCCAGCAAGCTTTAATTTAAGGATAAAGTCATTCAGAAAGCTAATCTGATAGGGGAGGCATTATTTCACACAGTTAAGTTAATTTACAGTAGTTGATTGTTGTGGTTGCTTTTGGTATTATTACCCTCCTACAAACAGCTGATCTGCCAGACAGAAGCAATATACTGCTTAACACAGTGTCTTAATTCAGCCGGCAAGCTCTCTGTGATGAAGGTTTTGTTTATAAGCAATAATAGGAAAGTCATTTTGAGGCCATGCTGATAACAGTGATGGGGTATATTTTTTTTAAGGGCACATGGCACAATTAAATAAATAAGTGAATGAGCAAGCTGGGCACTCGGGGGTCTGTGTGTGTCTTGAATCGTGGCCCCCCGAGGGCATTTTCCAGGGGCACGGCCCTCCTGGCCTCCCTCCTGAGTTTTCTGCCTGTGGGCCTCTGGCACACTGACTCCAAGTCATCCTCGTGCCTGGCAGCAGCTTCCTCCCTGACGCCAGGCTGGCTTCTCTGCCAAGCCTTTGAGACACTCACGCCTCGGGAGCTAGTGAATTCAGCTGCCCAGTCAGCTGCCTGCTTTCGAAGGAAAGAGTGAGCTTTGCCGTGTGTTTCCCGAGTTCTTGCATCTCTGAGTCCCGGAGCGTGTTCACTTCTGGGTGCGGAGGTAGGAACCCCTCAGGAAGTGGGCACTTGAAAGGGAGCTAACAGATTAGGTGGCGGGTGAAGCTGGAGATTTCGAAAGGGTTGGATAAAAACCAACTTGCTATTTGCCTGGCAAGACAAGGATGGTGTTTTATGTTGACACAGGATGCTGAGATGATTCAAGAGCCTTATTAGCACGAGCAGGAACATTTGTCTAATGGATTTGCCTTATCTGTTTAGAGATGTTTTCTTTAAAGATGAATGTTTTCTTGTGACCTCATGAGTTTATCTCAATAGGAGAGACATAACTTCTGAGGAAGTGCTACCCGAGGGATCAGGAAATCACTTGCCAATGGTGTAATAAAGGAGTTCATAAGATAAGCATCCGTCAGAAGGGACAAGGGAAGCCACAGACGCATAAAGCTGAAAGGGGCTCAGCCCAGGCCACTCATAGACAGCCATCGGTTCTCAAGTTCTTATTGCGGACCAGGCACTGTACTAGATGGATATTATTTCACTTCATGCCCAGTTTGTAGAGAAATAATCCAGATTCAGGAGTGCACATAGCTTCGGTCAAAACAGCTGAATGAGTCACTCCAGGTGTGCAGCAGGTCCTGGAGTAACGTTTCACTCAATGTCATTTCCTTATAACATTTCATTCAAGGTTTCATTATAATATTGATGAGATGATGTAGGGAATTAACTCTTGTTTATATCAGTTAGTCTATGGTAAAATTGGTCTCATTACATGTCCTTTTTGATTAAAGTCTCGGAACCTATTGAGATGTTCAGCGAGGGCTTACTCTTTGTGACAGGTGGCTTTCAAAGGTGGCTTCAGTGATGCCCACCACCTGGTTATCACACCTGTGTGCCATCTTCTTCCCTTGCTGCTAATGAGTAGCAGACAGAAAAAGTGATAGCCTGTCATTTCTGTGATTAGGTTACAAAAGACCGACTCCCTTCTTGCTCACGCTCTGCCTTTCCACTTTCTCGGCTTGCGTGCTTCAGCCAAGTGGGCTGCCAGGTCGGAGAAGCCCACTTGCCAGAGAACTGAGGGCGGCCTCTGGCCAACAGCCAGTGAGGAACTGAATTCTGCCAACAACCGCATGAGTGGGCTTGGAAACAGGTCTTTCTCCAGTTGAGCCTTCAGATGACTGCAGACCTAAGGAGCATACTTTGATTGCAGCCTTCAAGAGACCCTGGAGCCTCCAGAGACCCCAGCAAAGCCACACCTGGTTTCCTGACCCACAGAAACTGTGAGATAATAAATGTTGGTTAAAGTCACTCAGTTTGGGGGTCACTTATTAGTCAGCAATAGACAACTAAAACAGTGTGCATTTTCAAGTAGGCGGTGTGGCACGATGCAAGGAATTCGACAGACCTTATAAAAACCCCAACTAACATCGTGAGCCAATTGCTTCACCTCTCTTGGTCTCGTCTGTAAAATGGGGATGGTGAAATCTACTTTGCAAGGTTGCTGTAAGAATGGAATTATTCTCTCGATCTCTGTTTCCTCTATCATGCCTGGCTCTTGTGGAGCAGCTTCTCAGTAAATGACCAGTTGTTGTTATGCTTTTACATATGACTTGTGACCATAAATTAAAGCTCACTCCCCAATCCTTTATTATAGTCAAACTCATCTATTAATTGCTTATACTCCTAGCACTTTTTTCCTGCCTGGGATTTCCTCTCCAGCTTTTAGAAATCTACCCATCCTTCAAAGTTTTGTTGAAATTCTGCCTCTTTCAGGAAGTCCTCTTCTGCTGCTTCCACATTTTGCGAACGTTCCCTCCTCTGTCATCTTCAACTATTGGGATCAGTTTTGATTCTTATTTTCTGGGTGAAGTGTGTGTGCATGCATGTGTGTGTGAGTGTGTGTCTGTAGGAGGGCAGGGGATGTGCTGCTTCAACTATCCCAACTCGGAGACTTGGGCTGGTTCAAAAAATAATTGTTTAATGTTTACAAACCACACTGAGCATGCACTTGGAAGTCAGATGGTCAGGATGTGATCTCAGCTCTGAACCCTCCTCATGAGGTAAACTTCGCCGAGTTGTTTAACTTTTCTAAGTCTGGCAAAGGTGACCATGTTAAGATCATGTTGAAACCCTTTCCATGATTTCTCGCGACTCTTGGATAAAGTCTACAGCCTCTCCTGTGACTTACAGCACTTTGCAGGATCCAGCCCCTCCAGTCTTACCTTGGATCATTCCCCCTTTCACACACAACATCCGCTGGCTTTTCAATGCCTTGAGCGTGTCCAGCTTCTTCCTGTCCAGCCTCAGGGACTTCGCATGTGCTGTTCCCCCTGCTAGGTACACTCTTCAACCTCTTCTTTATCAGGCTACTCCCACTCAGTATTGCGGTCCTAGAATAAATGTTGCTTCTTCATGAAATCCTTTCATGGCTCCCCTAGGGTTGCCTGGGTCTCCACAGACAAGTACAGAATAACACCCTATACTTTTCCTTCTTAGCACTTATCACAATTGTAATGAGTTACAACTGGCCCTTTGAATCCCTGGGTTCTGCATCCATAGGTTCAGCCAACCTCAGATGGGGAAAAAAAAAAAGTTACTTTGTTGCTGACAGGTAGTTGGCCTATGATGGTTTCACCTGCACTGAATATATACAGACTTTTTATCTTGTCATTATTTCCTAAACAACGCAGCGTAACAACTATTTATGTAGCATTTACACTGTATTAGGTATTATAAGTAATCTAGAAATGATTTAAAGTACAGGGGAAGGTTTGCATAGGTTATATGCTAATATTATGTCATTTTATATAAGGGGACTTGAGTATCTGTAGATTTTGGTATCTCTGGAGGGTTTGGGGAGAGTCCTGGAACCAATCCCCAGTGGATACTGGAGGGATGACTGTAATTAGAATTAGTTAATTAATTATTAACTAGTGTGATTATTTGGTTTGTTTTATCTCCTTCACAGATTAAATGAGTTTGTTTGTGTTTTTTAAAGCTTGGCCTGCTCACCCATGTAATCCCAGCACCAAGCACATTCCTTAGTATTATATGTACTAAATAAAGATTTCTTGAGTGAACGATTCAATACATAAATAAATGGGCTTCCTTAGCTGCAAGAAAGGCTGGTTGGGAGGAATTAGTGAATAAATGTTTGCTAATGTAGGAGAGATGCCAATGAAGCTTTTCCCTCTGCCTCTGCAGCCTCCCACACAGGACGGGCTTTTCAACTTCCCCGATGAGTCTACTCGATGGTGCGTTAGAGAGTAATGTTGCCTTTTCTGAGTATTTTACATGGGAGACAGACGTTGCACATAGCATAGCACCCAGTTTGTTCCCCATTGGATGTTTCCCTTTATCCCAAAGTCCCTTCTTAGTGAGGTCATTGGGAGAGGCCCTGTTCACTCTTCCTTATGGAGTGAGCAGTTACCCAATCTCTTTTCCACCTGCTCCCCGAACGTTAAATCTTTCCCCCATGATCAAATGCAGTACCTTCTCTCTTCCTTATAGATCTGGTGCCAGGACTAGACACTTGCATCTAACCACTCCTGCTAAAAAAGATAACGTCTTCATATAATTGCCCGCATCACTGGCTGGCACACACTCGGTATGCATAAACATCAGTTCTCTTATCCCCCATATGAAGGTATGCACTAGAAAGAAAAGAAATTAAGAATAAATATTAGAGAGGGGCCCCCTCTTCCCAGGATGGAGAAAGGAATTGCTTGCTTTGCACATGAGTAGTTGTCACTCACTCCTGTATGATTTCTGTGAGTGGAGACTATGGGCTTTAAAATAAGATTTGATTTCATTTCAAGCACCTCCTTTTCAGACTTGGGATGGGGGAATGGATCTGGGGAAGAAACGCCGATGGGAATTGCCCAACTTGAGGGCAGAGACCCTGCCACATAAGTTCTGAGACTGGTGGCCCTCTAGTTGTACACCCTTCATCCAGAGGCATGTTGCAGCCTAGGATGACCAAGCTCTTCCTGAGAAATTTCTCTTCTCCTCTTGGGGCAGGGACACAGGTGCCTGACCCAGCACAACATCTTTCCCCGACCTGTTCTTCTTCCAGCCAGGTGTCAATCAGCATATACTATGGACCAGAAAATGTGCTTTGTAAATCAACCATCTCTGTGCTAAGCTGCAATCTCTGTGATATACGCCATCGTTTCTCCAGGGGCCTGCATCATTCCTGGCATGGAGTGACCAGCCAGTTCTCTCCACTCCAATCACTTTCCTATAGTGACAGCTCAGATGCGCTTAAAAGGGTGCATTTGGCTCCCCCTGACTCCCCCTTTCACCTCCTGCTGCCCCATCACACTCCTCGCAAAGTTCTCCAAGCCACATCCACTGGCATCCAGTCAGTCTGCCCAAGGTGAGGGGCTGTGATCGCCCCATCAGGCAAGTTCTGTTAACTATGGGATCCCGACACATTCAGAAGCACCAACCCGTGTTCCCCATGCCATGTCCGCTCGACAAGGGCGAAGTGGATTAATTAAAGTGGCGGGTCTATCTTCCACGAAGCTGTCTTGTGCTGCAATGGAGACCAGGAGAAATCCATTAGATTATACTGAGAGATAGCTGAAAGAGAGTTTAGATTAAGTCTATCTCTGGAGGCAATTTTATTAGATAGATTACGTTTCTGCTCCTCTCTCCAAAGGCCGCAGCAATAACCAGTGTCATGACTTTCAAATCCTTTGGATTGCAGAGGGTAATCAAACACGGTTGTCTTTTTATCCCACTCGTTTACTTCTTAGTATCCTCCAATCCTGCCTCGTTCATCTGTCAAAGGGGTAGTATTAAGGGGATCAATGTTGACAAGTGATAGTACGAATTATGTAATGCTGATGACATTTCACCGGTTCCTTTTGATCTGCGAGCTCCTCTCCCAATCACTTCTTATTCTGCGAAAGGCACTGAGAGGGAAGGCAGCTGTGAAGCCCTTCGCTGGCGTCCCTGAGCCCCAGGGGCAAAGCAGGGTGGATGTGAAATGTACAGAAGGCTTCCGAATTAGGCATGGGGCCTGCAAAGATGGCCTGCCTGACAGGAGGGGACATTTAGGTCATTTTCCAACAACAGGCCTTTGGCAGCTGCCAGTTGGGACCACATCGCAGCTCTGGCTGTGCTGTCCCATGAAATACTTGATGTGTCAGGCCTGTGGTGACCATGGCTTTCTGTTCCAGGTGTATCCCCTGTGGCTTCTTCTCCATGGGGAATCTCATCCTTCCTTTTGGGGAATTGATGGAGGGTTATTTAAAAGGAAGGTTTAGTAAGAAGAGGGCAAAGCTAGGATGACAGGTGCAAGAAGGGCTGTCTTTCTCGGGAGGGAGGGGGAGATAAGTTTTGGGCCAGGTAATCAGGGGCCAAAGAAGAGGAAACAGGTAAAAAATATAGCAGAAGAGACTTTTTGGGGAAGGGACACGTCTTCCTTCCTCATGTTTCCACCCATGTGGCAGAATCTGTGTTAAGGTAACACTCCTGCACTTTCTTCTCACTCTCTCACTCCACCCTCTAGACAGACCTGAGGAAGAATGGCCATCTACAAACATGGGCTCCGATGGAGACAGACATGCCACTTTCTAGCTGTGACCTTAGATAGTTGCTCAACCTCTATGATTCATAGTTTTCTCATTTGCAAAATAACCACAATAGCGCCAACCTTGCAGGAAGGAAAAAGCCTTTCACCTTACTAGGTACTTACTAGCTAGGAGAGTTCACAGACCTTTATGAAAACCGCCCTGTGGGGGCAGATTCGGTATGGCTTTTACCTGTTTCCCACGATCTCATGCATGTCATGGGACCAATACAACCTCCTGTAATTTCTTCAGCCAAGTGGGATTCGCTTTCTCTCCTAAAGTCCCAGAGCAGCGGGTGAGTGGGATGAGGTTTGGTAGCTTTAGCTTGGCCTGGGGCCTAACCATTCCAGGAGGTTCACTTATTCCACACACATGTATTGATCATATACTATGTATCAGGTGCCTTTCTAGGCATTTACTGGTGGTAAACGACACACATCGAGTTTCGATTGTCAGCAGTTCGTCGGTTCCATGATGGAAGTGGCCTTGCCCTACTCGCATCGGTATTTTCATGACCTGTCACCGTATCTGTGGCACAGTGGTGCTCAGATGCTGTTCTCCGAATAAATGAGTTGAATGCATACCAGCCGCTTAGATTCTTTCTAACCACTGTCACCCAGCTGCTGAGGGGGCTGAGTCATTGCTGGGACAGTTTCTCAGGACACGAGCAAACCCGGTCACTCAAGACCCACAGTCAAGGCGAGGCGAAAGCAACAGGGTTCCAGACCACACTTCTTCAGAATCTGCAGTAAAAACAAATAAAATGTTATTAATCTATTTTTACCTACAGCCAGGGGAAGCCCTTATGTCAAAAATACCCATCTCTAAATGATGCTTTGTCTTCCCATTATGAATTTTATTAACCACTCTTTTATTAGCAAGCTTCTTACAGTTGACCTGCGCATGATCAATTTACAGATGATCAGGGTTGGGTTAGAGAAACCATAAACTCAATGCAAATTGTTACAAATTATTTACTGGCTTTGCCCAAATCTGCATATAGATGAAGGAAGTCAGTCAGAAAGGTACCTTCAGGTATTCACCACCAGATATGATTGTGAAGATAGCTGCAGACTGCTGCGTGTGGTGCGGAATGGAAATGAAAATAAATAGATGCATTTGTCAAATATACTTAGGTGCGGATCTCCTCACCGAACCAGAACTTTGGAGCACTGGATACCTGGGAAAATTGAAAAGGGTAAGGAAGGGGGTTGATGAAATTGAGTTTACTCTAAATACAAGGTCAAAAATCAGAGAGGTCTAAGGGGATTTTGGAAAAACAAAAAGGGGGAACTGAGCCAGTACGTTAGAGGCTGACAGAATATTTCTCAAGTTTCATCTCATTAATCTTCCAGCAAGTCTTTGAAATAGGGAGGACCATTCCTACTGTGTGTCTCAGTTGAGGGAGCTGAAGTTCTGTGACTTGGCCAAGGTCACACAGCCTCAGGACTTGGATCTACAATCTCCACCTGCTTGTCTTAGGATCCACCAATGCAAGCATTGCCTATGTCCTTGGAGCTGCTTTTTTGGGGGATTTGGGGGTGGTTGGGGTAGCTCTGAAGACCTAACTCTCTGCCAGCACCATAACACTTTGATCTAGCTTGTGCCCTCGCTTCTCATTTATGAGAAGGGCGGAATGAAGAGGTGGCATGATTTAATAAAAAGAACCCAGGATCAGGATTCTATTATCCTATTTTACAGGCCAGAAAATGGAGACTTGATTGGTCAGGGGGGTAACTTATTTAACTGGGTACACAGCTAGGGATTGGAAGAGAAGGGACTCTAGCTCAGTTTGGTCCAATCTGAAGTCTATATCTTTAACCAATAAACTATATTAATCTTATGAGTTTGAAATATGTGAGACTGGAAAAGACAAACTTTATATATTTCTTTTTCATCTCAAAGATAGAATGATAAATTCCTAGAGTTGGACAATTCTTTTGAGAATGGATAGTCCTCAATGTTACAGTAAAGAAACTGGGGCAATAAGAGGAATTTTTTTACAAACACATATGAGGGCGAGGGCATTAGGAATGCCATTGGGAGCAACGGGAAATGGGCAGACAAAAGCCCGACTCTCCTCCTCTTATCCAGACCCTCCCCACAGAGTCAGGGAAGCTGCGCTCTGCACAACTCCAATGGGCACCATTAGCGTGGACAGTGTGGTGTTCGGCGGTCCCTCTCTTGCTGCAGCTCCCCTACACCGTCATATATGACTAGGGCATTTTCTTAATTTCCTGTCATTGCATTTCATAACCATCTCAAAGCTAGCGGAAGGCCAGCCTTCCTCTGCCTTTCCTTTTTTCCTAGAAGAGAAGCTGAGCGCTTGCAGAGACTTGGTTGCTGGCATCACTGACTTTGGAGGTTGCTAGCTAATCAATCAGGAGCTGCATTGCGAATGCTTGGCATGGATTTTCTTTTCTCTTTTCATTCTTTGTGGAGTGTGTGTGTGTGTGTGTGTGCATGTGCATACAACTTCAGGGCCTTTCCACCAGCAAAGGACTCAGGAGCTAGATGTAATTAAACAGCAGCAACATATTGTATTCGGCCTTGCTCTGTACACACGCTTTCTCCGTTGCTCCATTTCCAAAGGCCCCGCTAGCTCTGCTCTGCATTCGTTAGGCAGCCCTGCCCCTGGAATGCCTCACAGCCTGCCGATGGGCCCCCCAACACCGCCCCCCCGAGCCTGGGCCTTAAGGGAAGGCCAGGAGGCTGTCAGCAATCTTCTAGGCTGCTCTGAGGTTATGCAGAATGAACTGAGCAAAGTCAATAGGACCTCTGCAGGGACTTCTGATGGAGACACCAGAGGCTAAGACTTTGTTCCTCTCCGAGTGCTCAGCCAAGTCCTCAGGAGTTGAATTGGGATAAAATTGAAAGGTAAACTAATTATAGTGAGGCCATTTGTGCTTGTGTGGTTCAGCTTATGTCAGCATTCCCAGGCTAAACTAAGTTCTTTGGGGATTTAAGAATCTGCTTTAAATGTCTTTTTTAACCCTTATTACTTTTTTGCCTGGTTCTGAATCTAGTTGTACAGGTTCTAATATTTAGAAAAATGGACTTTATCACTACTCTTATGTGTGGTTCAGGTGCAAATTTCTCTCTCTCTGTCTCTCTCATACAAAACAAGCAAATGCACATGGGTGTTGTGTTCATTGAAGACGGTTTCCGATGTAAGTAACAGAAACTCTAATCAAACTGGCCCAGGGAAATTTACAGTTTGTGTGAGAAGCCCAAGGGTGAGTGTGGTTTCAGAGACTCTGACCCTGGGACTCAAATGTGTTGTTAGGACTTTGTCCCTCCGGCCCTGCATTTCTCACATCTGCTTGTTTCAGCTGGATACCTTTCTTCACAGGGACATCACTCCAGGGTAGGCGAGGTGGCTGCCAGGAGCCATGGAGTAGAAAGTGCCCTTCAGCGAACATTGACGTCAGGGGATGGTTGGCCTTGTGGGAGGTCATGTGCCCGATCCTGAGCTAATCTCAGTAGCTGTGGGTGGGATTAGGGACTGGTCAGCTTCTGTCACGCACTCAGGGAGCACGACTGACAGCTTAGGTCGGGTGTCCATCCCTGAGCCAATCACAATAGTTGTGCGAAGCATTAGGGCTTGTCGGTCAGTGTCACTCGCCCAGGGAGTGTGATTGACAGTCCTGCGACGACCCCAGGGAGCGGAGAATTCAGGGCTCCGTTGCTTCCTGGTGGTGTGACTGCCCAAATACCCTTAACTTTCCTGCTCTTTAGTTTCTCCACCTGTGGAAGGGGTGATATACCATTCATTTTGCAGGGCCTATTAAGGGTGAAATGAAATAATGATACATATAATAACCATGTATAGGGTAGTGACTGGTGGTAGACATTAGACACTTAATAAATACTTTCCTATCGAGCTAGTCGTCCCCAGAGCATGCAGCGTGGGATGTCGATAAAAAGGCCTCATTAGAGGGCGATTCAGAGTTTTTAACATGAATATTCCATACCAGTTGCCAAACCAGTTTGACCTGGATCCTTTCTGGTCATGGAGCCTCTTAGGATAACAGTGTTCCACACAGTCTAGTTTTAGAAGAGTGTTCTCTATGTTCTAAAGTCTAAATTCTAACTAAAGGCAGGCCATGGAGCTTTGTACCTGGCTTGTCTTGTTTTGGCTCCTCTTAACTATTTGTACTGAATTTCTCTTTGACATATTTTACTGTGAGATTATATGAAACTTGGAACCAAAAGCAGTGAATGTGTTTTTTGTGGGATGTGGTTGAGGTCATGAAACAGTGTTCCTACCAGGACAAACCACTCTCCGGTTTCAGTATCCGGGAACTGGACGCCTCACCCAAGCATCTAATTTAAATTTTCTGGAGACTGTTTCCCTCATTGCTTTGGCTGCCAGGAAGCTCAAATTCAAATGTAAGTCCTACTTCTAGTAAGTGCACAGAACTTCTGTCCTTCGTTTTGTATATAACTCTATCCCTGACTGTATCTTTCTTTCCTACTCCTTATAATAAATTTACTCTGATTTAAAAAAAAAAATCACTAATATTTATCTTATTTTATTTCTGTAAGTGACTTAGATCTTCATGGGGTTGAGATGGAGCTAAGTGAATAAATAAATAACAGAGTGAGTAAGTAAAATGCAGGTGGGACCTCAGGGGCCTTTTTCTGAAAAGATAATGTTGGCTGTACTAATGCCCTTTCTCCTTCACTGCTAATGTCTTGGCTCTGCTTGGAGCCACTTGTTCAATTACAGTGCCAAGCTCCTGTTTTACAAGGCTTCCTTTGAGCGCATCTCATCAGGAACAGCTCTTCACTGCAGTCTCTTTGTTCACTGACCGGAACCCTGAATGCCTTGCTTTGCTTAATAAATAACCCAGGGGCTCAAACATGGCCTTAGGCTTGTTTAGAAAATGGATCTGGCGAAGCTCTGAAGCACATTCAAAACCAAGGCCATGGGAAGGTCAAGCATCTCTCAGGCACTTCAGGAAGGTTGTGCACTGCTCCGTTTCCTCTCACAATTATTGGACAATTTTTTTAAAATTGGGCCTCCTGCGCTTGCTCCTATCTTGGCACAAACAACATTGGAAAAATCCCCAGGTATAGGGATTAGTTGGTGACTCATTTATTTCTACTTTTTGGTGTGGACTCAAGAGCTAATGCCAGCAATGTGCCAGGCTGGGTTAAGTCTAAGTAACTATCTGTGAGCTCTTGATTACTTTCATCCCCTTGAACATTAGAAGACAAACTATAAAGAGACCTGAAAGGGTGAACGATACCCAACAGAAAGAGGTCATGATCAGAAACTGGCCCCATGCTGGCTCCAGACCTGGGTTCAAATCCTACCTTCATTGTTATGGGTTGTGTGATCTTGGATAAATTACCTTAAGTCTCCAAGATTCAATTTCTACACCTATAAAGTACCACCCTCACCATGTTAGGAAATAAACCGGGATTGTGTTTCTTCTGTGTCTGCCCCCACCTACCTAGTTAACCTGTCTCTTCTCTCTCTTGAACTCTGGGTGTAGGAGAGGCTACCTTGTGTGAAGGCTTCCCTGATCTTATCCCCTTAGGATAAGTTCCCGTCTCACTGAGTGTCCTTCCTCCCAATACCTGTCACAGTTGCGGCCTGACATGTGCTATGATGATTCGATGCCTGGCTCTCCCATCAGACTGTACGTCCCTGAAGGCAGGCACTGATGTTGCTTCTGTTGACCATGGTATCCTCAGTGCTTGCCTCTGGGATGGGCACACAAGAAGGGCTCAGTAAAGAGTGAACAGTGAATGAGTGAATGAAAGTGGTAGTTGGTGGTGTCAACCAAATCTGCAGAGGGAAGAGAGGAGGGTGCTAGTTTGGGTAGCTACCTACTGCAAACCAGGTGGGGCACTATGTGCTTACCGAGGCCAATATGTTTAAATTTAAAATTCATCACAGCCTAGGAGGCTGGGATTGTGTTGTGTCCATCTCAGTTCCCCAGAACCCTGCCGAACACCACCGTAAGGCCGAGTGAATGGTGTCTGAAGTCAAACATTAAATAAATGAGCAAGCACATCTCCATTACACACGTGGAGGTGGAAAGTCACTACGAAAGAGCTTCAGCTTCGGTAGGGTGGAGGTTTGAGCCCTCCTGACAGTCCGTTTCTTGGAGGCACCAGGCTAAAAATGGACAGCTTCGAATTGCAAATGCGGCCGCCCCCACCCCTTGCCTAGCCCCAGCTCGTGTGAGACGCTGTGCCCTTTATTTATTATACATGTCTGCGTATTGAGATAATTGGCTTGTATAATATGGCACACAGACTAATCTGAGAATGATTGCTGCTGAATAGAAATTACTTATTTTGATTCCTCAGGGGTTTGTTTTGTCAAAACTCATGTAGCATTTAGCAACGTAATCACTGTTCAATTGCTGAGCACAGGAAGTGTAAAATTAACCTAATAAGAATGAAAAGAATGAAGGGAATGCGTGTCGCTGACCTTGTCCACTTGATTAGTGGCGTCATTTCATCACGTTCTCCAGGCCTAACCACAAACCTGCCTGTGAAGATCACCACGCACCTCTTTATCTCACCAGCCCTCATTAGATATGCCATTTGTCATATGGCCGTTCAACCAGAATAGAAAAAAGTAAAAAGAAGAGGGAAGATACTACTGAAATTCTTAAGAAAATGTCTCAAGAGCAAATCAATACCCAAACTGGAAGGGGGTTTTGAAAACAAGGAGACTGGGTTTTCCAAATATAGATACATGCTGTATGACCTTGAATTGGTCACGTAACCTCCCTGAACCCAAATCCTACGTTTATCAGAGGGGGTTAGTGATAATACACACCCTATTTTAGCTCCTTATAGTCAGGAACTTGTTTTGTTCACCTGCCTCATTCTAGGACTTTGTTGACCATGTGGCCCCTTCTTGCTTTGTGGGCATCTTTGAAGTAAGACACATTCTTGTGGAAATCTTGGGGCGCCAAATAAAGAAAATTCACGGAGGAAAAAAATTGCTTTCCTTTGGCGTCTTCATGTGTAAATAAAAACAGCATCACAGTTAATAAAAGTGCTTCCTGTGAACTCCCATTTCACACACGTGATGCCATTCTGAGGTGGGTTGAAGGGACATGCTCAAGGTCACACTAGGACAAAACATAGGAACCAAACACAGGTCTCAGATCTATTTCTGTCTGTTTCCCTGACTGGCAGTGATAGCATGGGGCCTTTATGATGGTCCAGATATAGCGATTCCTCCAGTGTGTTCAAGGAATCAAGGTCAAGGTGAGGCACTGTGACAGAATCACCTACCTACATGGCAGATATAGGAGTACTTAAAAGGACTTAGGAGTACTTAAGAGTTGCAAAGTCTGCGTTTGAATCATGGCTCTGACACCCTTTAGTTGAGTGGTCTGGGCAAGAACTTAACCTGACTCTGAATTTTTTGCTGCTGTTTCCTTTGAGACATGGGCTCTCTGTTCCCTTCCCTTGGATCTTGGTAGGTTCAAATAGTCAAGTTCACAGAAGTGATACCAGGTGACCTTCAAGGTGAAGGCATTAAAACCAAGCAGCTGCTGCTGACCTACTCAGAAGTTGCCATATTGTGTCTGGACCACATGGAAGGGCCACATGTTTTTCCTGCAGTTGACAACCCCAGCTGATCTGAGCCTTCAACTCACCCAGCCCAAGTGAGTGAAGATACCTCCAATTATTTCCAGAGATCAGCCATCTGAGTCCGCCCTGCAGCTGACCAAGTGTTTCCAGCTGAGTCCCCCAATGTCATGGAGCAGAGACAAACCATCTCTGCTGTGCTCTGTCTAGTTTCCTACCCATTGAACCTGAGGATCGCAAAAAACACGGTTGCCATATCCCTCTAAGTTTTAGGATTGCTTGTTAGGCAACCATAGTAACTAGAACCCTTCCTAAGCCTCAATATCCTCACCTGCATAACAGAGATAATAGTGATGCCTTTCTAATAGGATAGCTGAGAACTGGAACTTAAAGATAAAGAGCTTAACATCGTCTCTTCCACATAGTAAGTGCTCAACAAATGTCAATGGCCATGTTACTATTAATAGCATCATCATCATCATCTGTGCGGTGGGGAGATCATTTTCAGGCCATTGAGGATGGGCGGTCGGAGACCTGGAACGCCACCAGGCTGGTGCACTGCACCTGAATTGGGGCCAGGAAGTAATAATATCCAATGCCAGCTGTCAGAGGCCTTTGTTGTCTTGCATCCGCCTCCTGGGAAATAATGTGGCCTCCACAAATGCCCCTGGCAAGCAAAACCAGAGTATTTGCTATGACTTCAAAAGTTTTCCGAGGAGACATCCTGATTCATTTACAAACCGCGCCATCCCGAAAGATCCCCGACTTTGCGCTGAGCGGAGGAATTTCATGTCTCCAAGTTTTGCCCCCCAAGTGCCACGATCGCAAACCCCAGGGGGGTCGGCCTGTTTGCCTCTGGCAGCGGGACACTCAGTTGGGGATGTGCCTCGCACCACATCTGCCCTCTCTCTCCCTCCACAGACGTCCCCTGCCTCCCGATGGAGTCTCCTGATGCTTCCCGGCCTCAGCAGTGAGATTTGGGATGTTTTGCTCATTCAGGCCAGCTGTCAGCTGGAATATCCAGCAGGGCTGTGAGGTCTCATTACGGAGCCCGCAACCTTCCAAGTTTGTATCAGGCAGTGTTTCTTGGCATCTCTTTGCAGCAGAGGTTTTGGCCACCTCTGCAGCTCACGGCCCTTCGCTAAGTGACATTACCTTCTCCTGTAGTACATGGAGGCTCTGATTATTGCCAGGCCCAACCTTTCTCCCCAGACCGAGTGCAGGCTTGAGAATGAGCCAGCACAAAACCTTTCAAGCTGAGCCCTGGGCACCTTCCCATGTTATCAGCTTTCAACCTGTGATCCACAACACTGTTTTCCATGCACTCGTGCTCCAAGAACTTGCGGTTATCATTCTCAATTTCCTTCCCACGGTGACAGCATCTAAGATGTGATAAGTGTTGGTCAGAAAAATGTCAGTCATCTTTTTTTATCTGTTACAAGGTAGCACAGCTCCTTTCTTTCTAAAGATAGGACCCAAGAGCTTCGAGGGGTTTTTTCAAACCAACATTTCCTAAATGCTTACTGTTAAACACTGTTCTAAGCACGTTCCATGGGTTTTCTCATTGAAATCTTGCAATGATTCATTCTTTCTGTGCCTATTTTAAAGATGAGGAAGCCGAAGCTTAGAGAGAAAAAGTAACTTGGAAAGCTTGGAGCCTGTGGAGTCAGGAGTTACGTGCAAGTATCCTGGCCGCAGAGACTGGAATTGTTTCTCCTTTGCATCCTGCCTATTTTGCATCTGAGACACTTAAACCTGCTTCTGTCCCAGGTCCCCCATGCAGGTGGCTTCTGGTTGGATAAGGGGGAGGGGTTCTTAATCTCTTTATTCTTTAGCCTAATTCAGGGCGAGACTCACGGAAGGCACTGGACGAGTGTCTGTTGAATGAATAGGTGACCATGGCGGGCCATCACAGTGATGTGACTGAAAGAAGGACTCCTAGTTGAATACATGAGTTTTTCTTAGGGCCCAGGGCTTTTGAGGAGTCATCTTAGTTGTGGTACAATCCTACTGGCACTGGAATAAGAAAGTGGAAGGTGGGGGTGGGAATTACTGACAGGTATCAGAACCTCTCATGGAGGCCCAGAGTGTCCACCTGAGCAAGAGTCGAGAACCAAGAACTGGAAAACCAGCAAACCTGGTCTCTCAGTTATGATTTTCTTTGTATAACTGATCAAACTCTCTCCCTCTGCTGGGGAGAAATTTTTTCCCCCCAAATTATTTTTTTGCTTCTTTGCTTATTTCGTAGGCAAAGGATGACCTCCAAAGTTTTTCTGTCTTGTTCAAGTCCCAATTCCAAATTCCCAAGAGAGAAAATCCGGTTTCCCCAGATTGGTTGAGATGTACATCGCCAGTTGCCTGACGGGGAGGGGAGTGTGATGTCTAATATAAACACAGTTGCCAGAAACCCTGCTCCCCAGGGTGAGGGGATAATTGCGGGGGGGGGGGGGGAGGGTCAGGGAAGGGGAAAAGACACATCCAAATATGAATAGGCAAGGTTGTTGCACCAACTTCAAAGTATATCTGACTCAAGAGATCTGAGGCAGAGGCAAGAAAGTGGTTTGCTCCAATCAGCCTCTTCTTGCAATATGACTATGCCAATGCCCCTTGGGAAATGTGGGACCCAAGAGAGGAAGCCCTCAGAATGCACCAAGATCAGTCAAGAAACCAGGGGCATTGGGGGCCATCTACAAACCAGTTTCTCACCATAGGGATGCACGGTGATGTGTAAACAGTTTCCAACACTAATCCCAGGGAAGCCCCTGGGAGATCGAGTCTGTTATGGTGGGGACTGTGGTCTCAGTCTACTCTTGTGCCTGGAATGGAGCAGGAGAAATATTAGACACCTAGGGATTTATCTGTGACATCCTACTGCATTTCAGGCTCTAATGCCAGGCATATTTTAATTTAACCTTCAACCAAAGCCCTCATGAGTCCTAGTTAGTCTTCTCTTCCCGCTTGATTGATGGGGAATTGGAAGCTCAGAGACACTAAACCGCTTGACCAAGATCAGAGTCAGTATGTCACGGGGTTTCAATCGCAGTTGATCTGAATGCATATCTTGGCCTCTTTTCACTACTACACAAAAATCTCTCTGATCCAAAGTAAGTATCTTGCAGGGAGAAAAAAAAAGGAGAGTAATTTATCTTCCATGAGAGTTTCTGGAGGAAGTGAGAGGCCTCCAGGTACCTGAGCACCAAGCATATGGGAGGAAGTGTTGCTGGAGGTCCGGACTAATTAAACTTAGGTCTAATCAGCGACACTTTGGTGAGTTGGCTCTGGGAGTGAAAAGCCATGCATAGCTAAAGATGCAGGGTAAACAGAGTGGATGCCAGGGCTGGCTCGGCTGTCAGCAGGAAATCTGAAAAAGTGATTTTAATTCTGAGGAAGGCAAAACACCCAGAGGACAGAGAGAGCTCATTTGCAAATGATCAGCATTGTATCAGAGGAAGGAAAGATGGGGAGAAAGGGTGCCAGGGCCTGGATGGAAAACAATGTGCTTGTATTCAGCGCCTAGACTCCAGGGAAAGCTGAACCTTAGAGATGTGATGAGAATTCAGACCATGAGCCTGTGTCTTTGAGAGCATTCTCAAGGTGCTGGCTCTGCCATTCCTCTATGAGATTCCTGTTTTCAGAGCTTTCCTCACTTCTTCATATCATCTTAAGAGACACAAGAGTGGATTTGCCCTGGGCCGGTTCCTTGAGAAGGACCCAATTCCTTAATGGGCTTCAGAATGACTCTTTTAGAAGTTATCAACCAATTTATCATCCCAGAAACCATCGTTACACAATTATTCTGGTTGGCTGAGCAATTATTGCCAAAGTTACACGGTGCAGGAATGATGAGGGGAAGTTATATTTGATTGGTGGCCTATGAACCCGACTGTGTAAGTGCTGTGTTTGGTAGGCTGGGCATCCAGTTGCTTGAATAAAGCAGAGTAGGTGGCTTTTGAGAGTCAATCTCCATGTATGAAAAATCCTAGAAGTCATCGTTAGCTCAAAGGGTTGTTGCAAGGATTATATGAAGTGATGGATGTTGTCACCCAGCCCAATAAATGGCTCATAATGGTTCTCAGCTTACTGGTCTTCTCTTGAGATGCATTTATTTCATTTTTTATTTTATTTATTTTTTTGAATCCTCACCCCAGGAGTGAGGATATTTTTCCATTGATTCTTAGAGAGAGTGGGAAGGGAAGAGAGAGAGAGAGAGAGAGAGAGAGAGAGAGACATTAATTGGTTGCCTCCTGAATGCACCCAGACCAGGGCCAGGGATGGAACCTGCAACCCAGGTACATGCCCTTGACTGGGAATCAAATCTGAGACCCTCCGGTGCGCAGGCTGACTTTCCAACCACTGAGCCACGCAGGCCAGGGCTGTATTTATTTTATTAAGACTTATATAATGTTTACTAGGTGTTAAACACAGTACAGCTATTAATCCACACAATACACCAACCCCTGGAAGAAGGTATTATGATTGCCTTTGCTTTACAAATGAGGAAACAGAGGATGGACATGTTGAGTAACTGATGCACAGTAAGTGGCAGAGTTGAGATCTGAACGGGGACACTGGTTCCTGAGCTGGTGCTCCTTGACTGCCCTGCTAAGCCACCTCCGTGGCTCTGATGCCCACGGTCCCCTGGAGCGTGCCTTGCACAGGGCTGGGGAAACTTTGAGAAGGGAACACTCAAAGGGCAATTGGATGAGATATTCTTGGGGTTCAGCTCCATGGGTGCTCTGTCCTAAACAGTGTTCTGATGGTACAAGCGCCGTATTATCCCCGGAGACCTGGAAATGCTCCATAGCAGACACTGCCTGCATCTTCTATATTTTCGCATTTCTGTGTGCTCTGAATGACTTCAAGCTGCCACTATCTGCATCACTCCCCTTGGCCTTTTCTAGAAAACCATTCTGCTTACGTGCAAGGCAGGCTGGATGTGCCAAGGAATGAACCCCACCCTCCCACCCCCCTGCCCCCCAGGAACATCCCTCACCCAACCTCTGACGGGAATGGGCGTGTGTATAATCCAGCTCCCCAATACTGAGTCATGCCTTTTACACCTGTCCCCAAAGCTTTCCTATGGGATTAAACTTCAGTCACCCACTGTGGAAACTGGCTTGTTAATGCACCTTTTATCATCTGTCTTCCGTCTTCTGTGTTATTTCCCCACTTTCTTGTGTTCCATGAACTTTTAGAAAAACAACTTTCACTCAGATTGTCATCCCAGGGGTCTGCTTCCGGGGGGACCCAAACAAAGATATGCTCCAATCTTGCCCCGACAGCCTTTCTCTCCCAAGGATCCCTGAGTAAGGAAAGTACTGTACATGCAAAAAGCAACGGCCAAATGGAAGAGAAAGGACTGCTTTTTAAATAGCTGGGTAAGCACCCAATGCTCCCAGTGCGTGGCAGTAAAACGCTAGATGGGAATGTGGATAAGCCTGGAGGAGAGTTCCCGGAGTCCCCTGCTTGCTATATGTCCTGCGGAGATGTGCTGACCGCATGGGGGTGGGACACCCGAGAGAGATCCACTCGGGGACGCAGGCCTGCAAGGCACAGTGACTGCAGCCAGCAGCGCTCAGGCGAGGGGCCATCAGTTTGGCCTCTGCTTGGGGTGTAAGCAGAGGGTCTGGGACGTGGTGGCCTGTCTTCTTTCTTTGTTCGTCTTCAGTGTCACGATGGCCACTGATTTGCTGCTGCCCAGTGAGGGGCTGAGCGCATTTGCTCTGATAGCATTTCTTGGCCTTGCCTTGGGAGCGCTCATCAGGAAAGAGCCCCGTCGCACTCTCCGGATTCAGGCAATTTGATCTCTCTTGTATATTGTTCAGGTGTCTCGGGGTATTGATGGAGGTTTTTTACTTTTCCTATTGATGGGTTGTTCTGTATAAATTGTGAAAAAGCTGCGAAAAGAGAAATGACCGTGACGATGATGATGACAATGGCGATGACCACCCAGAAATGGCCAAGGACATGTGTTTGCTGCACGCTTGCTCTGTCCCACGCTGCCGGACAAACCATTTGTGTCCGTCTCATGGGTACTCAGCAAGCCTATGGAGTGTGTCATAGTGATGTCGTTGTGCAGATGAAGAGGGTGACACTTAAAGAGGCTAAATAAGTTGCTTACTGTCACGAAGTTCACCGTACAAGGCCCCTGAAATGTTCAGGAGCACTTTCAGGCTTTTCCTGGGTAACATTCTTGCTTGCGGTGCATCCAGATATTGGGGAGGGGGCCAAATGAAGAAGGGGCCGGGGGAGATGCTGGGTTGTGAGCAGCTGGGGGAGAGCTGTATGAACTTGTGTGAAAAATTGTCTTTGCGATGTGGCTTCAGATAGATAGTTCACCACACACTCCCTTGGTGAGACCATTTTTGAAGAGATGTCACTGCTCCATTGGCCTCCCCACCATGGATTCCATGAATCCCAGGGTGCTCATCCACAGAGCTGGGGAGTGTTGCCGAGCAGAATGACTGAATGAAGTGTCATCATTCTCTTAGGTAATTACAATATGTCTTAAACTTGGGGTTCCGTGAGGGCAGGAGACATCTCCATGAAAATGTCTCTAAAGGACTGGTGGCTCTGCTGGCCCCTCCTCGAGGGTGAGGAGGACAGGCCTGGGTGAGGGACATGTTTGAGAAGACGCAGCACAAACCTGGCCTTTTGGGCCAACTTTGCAGAGGCAGGCGGCTCTGTCTAATTTGTCTCTCTTCTTGTTCTGAGAAGATCTGACCCTGGTTCTTTCTCACCAGTTTTATAGCTTATAGGAACTTTAGGGGAAGGGGATCACGGCATTTTCCTTTCAAACAATTTTCTGGAAAATACAAATAAGGGGAATGGGTGCCCACGTGGTGGGCCTCCAGGTGTGGCATCACGGGATGCGTTTGCTGGTGTCAAGGGCAGCGGGCAGTTCCTCATGCCCCCTGCTGCCCTGGCCCAGGCTGCCGCTCTGGGTTCTTCACCCCGGTGTGCAGGCTGAGATGGGAAACACTGGCGTGCAAGGGGGCTTGGAGCTGGTAGCGATTCAATCAGGCAAACCAGCTGCGGAAGAGCTGGGGCTGGAGCCCGATTCCCATTTATTAACGTCTTCACCAAGGAGCCCTCGTCTCCCCGGGTCACCCAGACAGCTCCCTGAGCTGCTTCAGCCCCCACGGTGGCAGCTGGCCGAGCCCTGGATGCTGATTAAAAACCTGGTGAGTAATGGGAACAACACCTTCCTTGTTCCTCCGGTAGATTTAAGCAAGTTAATAACCTCCTTTAGAGACAAAGCAAATCAAGTCCTATTTTAAACATTTTATTGACAAGCACAAAAAGGCTGCCGTCTGTGGCCCAGGTAAATTTATCACTTGGTTTTGTTACTTGTTTCTCACTCTTGAACGGACAAGAGCGTTTAAATCACTCAAAGCCTCACATTGTTCCAAGACCAGTAAAGGCCGGTGCAGGGAGGGTGGGGAGGGGGGGGGGGGGGAGGGCCATTTCTTGAGCTCATTGGGCAGGAGCAGGACATCTCTGGGCTCCCTCCAGACAGCGACCATCAGATGCTCAGAGAGTCCTCCACGATGGCATCATCTTATCCCGATTTCACAGCGGAGGACGCTGAGCTTTAAGGAGTGACCCGTCTCGCCTCGAATCGTACGGTGGCACCAGGATTCAGAGCTTCATCTGGCATCTGTAGTCACACTGTACCAGTCAGGGTCCAAAGGCAGAACAGATGACACGGTCAAGTTCGGGGCGTCCCAGGAGAGCTAGTGAAGGGGCCACTTCCAGGAGAGTGAGGGTCAGGGAGCCGGGAAGACTGGCGCCGTAGGACTAGGACTAGGACGAGTGGGCCTGCTCCCGCTCCTGGACCTGGAGCAGTTACTGGAGTTCTGGAAAGTGTCACGTCAAGGAGCCTGTTTGGAGAGGAACAGTGACATTTGGTCCAAGGACAGAGCCAGTCCAATGGGATTTTCCATGGAGAGAGGGAGGGAGGGAGCCTCACTGGCCGAGCCAACCTGGTCCACCTGGTCAGCCGGCCAGTGTGGGGGCAGGAGGGACACGGGCCCAGGACTGCCCACGCGTCTGTTCCAGCAGGTCCCCCCGAATGTATCCTTTCCCAGAAGGCAACAGCCATCGAGCTGTACCAGCAATAACACTTCTCTAAAGAAAGCTGATAAATATCAAAGCACTTCTCCTTACTTGTAATTGAAATAATCTCAAACCACATCACTTGGGTTTGGGCCATGACCTAGAACCTATAAAGAGCCCGTGTCAAATAACACGTTATATTCATAAAGACAGACACCCAGCAGAGGGGAGGAAGCACACAGGCTGGCAGCTGGGCAGGTCATTAGAACTCACCGTCTCCATTATTTAATATAGCTCCACGATGCCCTGGGGCGGGCATAGGAGAGTTTCTATAAACTGTGTCTACTTTACCGTTTATTCTCTGAAGAAAATAAATGCCATTTTTCCTCTTCAAAGGAGAGTTGTTTTGCAATATTAGATCAGTTGGGTGGCTGATCCTGTGGCTTTGGGAAGCTCCTTGCCTTGAGTACAGAGGATCTGGGGAGAAAAAGCCCCAAGAATTTCTAGAGCATTCTCTATCACTTTGTCCCTCATATTTCTAGCATCCTGTTATACTACACATCCCAGGATAAGGTCCTGACCCTTTGCTTCATGGTTGGGAACCTAGAATTCAAAGCACCAGGGAGGGTCACGGTGTTTTGCACCTAAAACCAGCATTCTGAGAATACTGTGTGTGCCAGACCCTGTGCCGGATATTGTAGGTGCAGAAATGGATACCACACAGTCTGTGTGCTCACGAAGATCAAGGACTAAAGAAGGAGAGAGACTTGTATAAATTACAGATGGACACCGAGGAGGAGGCTAGATGTCAAGGGCTCCCGCCATATGCAGGAGGAGGCTGCTGCATTTGTCCTTGGTGGTTGGGGAGTTACATGGTTCAGGTGACATTGAGCATTGGGGCAGGGATGGAGAAGGGACTTTGCAGACACGAGCGGATGCAGAGACATGGCATTAAAGACATGTGAGGGTGCAACCACTCAAAAGGTATGTGTGGAGCACAGGTGTGTGGAGCAGAGTTAGAAATAGGAGCTACTCCTCAAAGGTTTATCGAGGGTGGATTTTGAATGTCATTGATGCTGTGCCAATGGTTATAGCCTTGAGCAGCTGGAATTATGCAAAGTTTTTAAGCAAGGAAGTGATGGAGTTAGATCTGTGTTTTAGAGATGACTGGCATTATTGTTTAGGGCTGGTTGGAAAAGACACACCTGCATGTAGAGAAGTCAGTTAGGAGGCTGTTACACCAGAAAGGAGGCGAGCTGAGATTAGACTGTAAAAGGCATTGAAGGCCAGTACAAGGATCTCATACTCTATTTCTTTTTCTTTTTTGATCTTTAGAGAGAAAGGAAGGGAGAGGGAGAGAGAGAAACATCGATGTGAGAGTGAAACATCAATCAGCTGCCTCCTGCATGTCCCCCACCAAAGGCTGAGCCCAAAACCCATGCATGTGCCCTGACTGGGAATCTAACTGGCAACCTTTCAGAGCACCAGCTGATGCTCAACCAACTGAGCCACACCGGCCAGGGCTCATACTCTATTTCTATGCAGAATTCTATGCAGAAGGGACTTTTAAGCGGATATGCACTGACTGGTTTCAAGGGGGTGCATGATATCATGGCATGTTGGTGACCCATTCAGATCTGCTTTCCTGGCACAGTGCACTCACCCACCCCTGCCAGCTGGGTGCTAACAGTTAAAGGATGCATCCCATGATGTGCTGGTAACTATGTTGGTAACTGGTAACAACCAATTTTCTAAGGGAAGAAAAACATCCCTGAATTGTAGCTTTGGCTGATTTCTGTGGTGTAAATACTTCCACCATGCTGACCTCAAACTACCAAAGGCAGCACTGGAATGAGATGCATAAATCATTGGCTTCTGTGAGCTCATGAGCTGGTTCTGACATGCCACTGGAGTCATCCTTCTAGAGAGAGCTACCTCTGGCCGATAGTTGCTGCCTTGCCTGAAAATGCTTGGAAGAAAGAGATGTCCCCTTGGGGGATTCAGAAGCTCCCCTCTTTGCTTCATGGTGGGACTAGTCTCTGGTCATAAACATACTGGTGAGATCAGGCTGAGCCTAGATTTCAGTTAAACCCATTTCTTTGCTTAGGTTCTTTTCCTGCCTCATCCTGCTTCCTTTATTTCCTTTCGAGTTTGTCCCATGAGCTCTTTGTTGATAAATTACTTACACAAGGACCTCCACTTCACATTCAGCTTTTAGGGAGCCCGAGCACAGACACAAACCCTAGGAATTACGTGCAATGCATTCTCATATCGGTGCCAATGTCTGGGATAAGGTCAACGGCTTTCATCAGATCCTCCAAGGAATTTATGACCCAGAAAATGTTTGAAACCTCTGCAGTAGGTGCTAATATTCATTTTTGCTTCTAGCCTGTGGTGGACACTCTGTGAGGCCAATGTTCTGGAAGACTGAACGAAGAGGGCTCTCATTTACAAGAACCACCCTGCAGAGGGCAGGCTTATTTGTTCGCAATCCCAGGCTCAATCCCCTGAGAGGTGAGAGGATTCAGGGAGAGGGCGGATGGTTGGATTGACAGACCCATTTGGAAGGGAGGGGGGATCACAGTTCCAGGCAAGACACAGAGTATTAAGCTGCACTTTTAAGTCCTAATCAAATGCGAGCAAAAGCATTTTCAAAAGCAGAAGTAATTGGTGGTTGAACAAAGCCGTCTTTTAAGCCACAAATGTTTTCCCACACCCAGGGACTGATAACAGGTTTTCCTTGTTCCAGGCTCCTCCAGGATGGCAACTTAGAGCTTCAGCGTCAGTCCCCCAACAGCCTCTAGTCGAGGCGTGAAACTTACAATTGTGAATTCGGGGCAGGTCCCTGGTGAGTCTTTGGTTGTTTGGGGACTGGTGGTGTCACAGGGTTGGCCAGGGAGGCTGGGATGCCGGCTGCTTCACAGAAGTCCACACACACACACACACACACACACACACACACACTCCATATAATTCTAGACACTCATGCTACCATTGTTTAACACGTGACATGAATAATCTTGTTTTGGGGGGCTCACCAATCCTGTGGGAAGATTGTCTTTTTCTTCTGGGTCAGGGAATGCCCTGGTCATCCCACTGCAAGGTGGCCTGAGCCTCTGAGGGGTCTTTCAGATCAAACCCACTCGCTGTTCTTTACCATGACGATAAGAGCTGCCCCCGTTTTGGGGGTGCTGATTCTGCTCTAAGAATTGTGCTGAACGAATGCCGAGCCCTCAGAGCCACACCGCGAGGCAGATGTGGTTACTGTTCCCACGGCCAAGGCAAGGGGCCAAGGCTAAGTGGGGTGAAGCACCTCTCCCTGGCAGTCAGAGGGTAAGCGGCAGAATGGAGCCCAGTGCTTGTGACATTTGCGTGGACGGGACTAATGGGCATGGGGAAGGGGTCAAGGGGCAGACACACACGGTGTTGACCGCGGTGCTAGACTTGTGGGGTTGCCCTCCCTGCCTGTAGCCCCTTCTCTCTCCACTGGGCTGACTCCCCCTTTCACGCGTGCTGGGTTTCTGGGCAGTTTGATGTGCTACAGATCTTGTCAGTGCTCTGCCATCCTGCCTCTTTAAAAGTGACATGGAACAGCCCCGCGTGTCACCAGCTGGGTCAGACCCAGCTCTCTCCCTGATCTCACTTTACTCTCAGGACACCGGCTGGGGGCACTGAAGGCAGTGCCTCCCAGGGATGTCACCTGGCGGATGTGGGGCCAGGCAGCTAGTGTGCCCGCGGCGCCCGCCTTCCAGTGCTGGGCCCGGCGCCTGCCGCTGCTCCCCTGTGTGTCCTCAGCTTCCAGCCTCTGGTGTCTTTCTCCAGGCGCTTGGGGCAGGAGGCAGAGCAGAGCTTCAAACGTCTGGAAGCCCAGGTTTGAAATGTCAGCTCTCATACTGACCCGCTGCGACTTTGGACAAGTGCCCATCAACTCTTTTCTTCCTTAGCTTTCAGTCTGTAAACAACAACAATAATAAATAACAATGCCTACCTGCCGTGGGGTTGCTTTCAGTGTGACATGACCATCACAGGTAAATGGCATTTTTGCCGTACTTTCTCCTGACCTAGTAGCAGCAATATCAACATAGAGGCCTTTGCCCTGGAAGAGGGCTGCTCCATGGCCTGCCTTCTGACCAGCAGCCGCAGGGCCCCGAGGCCCCTGCTGCCCCCGAGCCTGCAGGAGGGAATGGACCGCTCCCCTTGGCTGGCCAGGAAGCTGAGGCCCATCAGTTTAAGGGGATTTCTCAAGACCTTCCAGAAAATTGACGGGAAAGCGGGGGTCTGGACCCAGTCCTCCTCCTCACTCACCGTTGCAGAGGGTCCAGGAGCATCGGACAACCAGGCTGTGATTTTAGCAACAAAAATAACAATTGTAATGACAGCTCCCCCACCTTTTTCTGTGCAAACATTTCCCACCCGTCAAGCACTGTGCTGATGTTCACGTGCATTATCTCATTTAATCATCACAGCTCTGGGAAGCATGATCATGTCCGTTCCGTGGATGAGAAATAACAGCTCGGAAAAGCTAAAGACCCGCCCAAGACCACGCAGGTAGGAAGTGCTTGAGTAGGGAGGTGAACCGAAGTCATCTAACTTCTCAGTCCACCTTATAGGAAAATCTTCAGGTGACTTAGCTTCAGGGTACGGATGGACCTGATCTAATCAGAGGAGGAAGGCCCTGGTGCCAGACGCTTCTTTAATCGACCTCCTAGTACCCTGGTTCTTCTTGCAGAGGCCTTGCTCAGGATGCTTCTAGCCAGAGGCCAACAGGCCCAGTCGCTGCGCTCTCCTGCTGCGTACAGCCCGGGCGCTGGGCTCCAAGCCTCCGGTGTGCTTCTCTCTGACACGTCTAAACTGCATTGAAAATACTTCCTTTCGCCTCAGTCCTTCCTTCTTTATTTCAACACTGTGCCCCCGATTCTTCCTTTTATTTTTCAGGAGGGCGAGGACCTAATAGTCCC
Organism: Miniopterus natalensis; assembly: GCF_054644295.1. Lineage (NCBI taxonomy): Eukaryota > Metazoa > Chordata > Mammalia > Chiroptera > Miniopteridae > Miniopterus > Miniopterus natalensis. Next base: position 88,712,293 of record NC_142083.1, read on the forward strand.
TGTTTTCCTGTCTCCCCAACATTCCTCCTCCTTCCTTCACTTCATTCCTGTGCGTCCTGTGCTCGCAATGAACTCGATAATGCTTCTTAATCGACAACCTACCCATATAATTACTCGGTGCATGACTCCTATTTTATTTTATCTAAAAATTTTTATTTTGTTAGTTTTTTTTATCTACCATCCCCACCCTCAGCTCCTTCCCCCAATTCATAGCACTCTCTGTACTATTTTTTTATTGTTGACACCGTTACAGATGTCCCCCTTCCCACTCCACCCCTTTGCCCACCTCCACTCTGCCCCCCCCCTTCTGGCCTTCACCACACTGTGGCCTGTGTCCATGGGCTATGCTTATATGTTCTTTGGCTAATCCCTTCACCTTCTGCCATCCAGTCCCCCTACTCCCTCCCCTCTGGCAGCTGTCAGTCTGTTCCATATACCCATGCCCCTGGTTCTATTTTGTTTGTCAGTTTATTTTGTTCATTAGATTCCACATATAAGTGAGATAATATAGTATTTGTCTTTTTCTGACTGGCTTATTTCACTTAGCATAATACTCTCCAGGTCCATCCGTGCTGTTGTAAAAAATAAGGGTTCCTTCTTTTTTATAGCCTCTTAGTATTCCATGGTGTGAATGTCCCACAGCTTTTTACCCACTCATCTACTGATGGGCACTCGGGCTGTTTCCAGATCTTAGCTATTGTAAATCGCGCTGCTATGAACATAAGAGTGCATATGTTCTTTTTGATTGGTGTTTTAGGTTTTTTAGGATATATTCCTAGAAGTGGCATCACTGGGTCAAAAGGCAGTTCCATTTCTAATTTTTTGAGGAACCTCCATACTGTTTCCCACAGTGGCTGCCCCAGTCTGCATTCCCACCAGCAGTGCACGAGGGTCCCCTTTCTCCACACCCTCGCCAGCACTTGTTCTTTGTGGATTTGTTGATGGTGCCATTCTGACGGGTGTGAGGTGATATCTCATTGTGACTTTAATTTGAATCTCTCTGATGATCAGTCACCTTGAGCATTTTTTCATATATCTATTGGTACAGTACAGACTGTCTTAAGCGGCGGCTTCCCACTCTACCATCCATAGGTTTATTAGGTACGTGTGCATCACTGGGCATTGCTTTGGGAGAGAGTACATGCAATTTTGTATAAGAGGTCTTGTGTTTCAATTCTCCATCTATGTGTCCACTCAGTGTTGTGATTTGAGACCCACGTTTTTACCTTAAGTAAATCTGCTCCATACGTCTGAATGCTTCGTGGTATTGCACAGTCTCTTACACATTTCTCTGTCTCTCATACCACATTTATCTGTTGCCTTAGTGATGGACATCTAGGCTTTCTCCTCAGCTCTTTGCCACCATGTACAAGGCTGGATGATTTTTCTCTTATGTGTTTCCTTGTGGAGCTCCATGAGAATTTCTCTAGGATAGGTATTCCAGAAGTGGTTTGCTGGATCATAAATATTAAAGCCTATGCAATTTCCCCAATACTTCCCATTGGGAGAACTGTAAGACTTTACATGATAGTCATTGGCAACACATTGAGAGTTGTGCTTTCCCCATAAAGAGAAATCTTCCCTCCCCAGGTAGAAGATTTTGTCCATCTGGGGGTATAAAATGGCTTCTCACTGTTGCTTTCACTTTTATTTCTCTAAATAGTAGAAGCTGGAGCCTCCTATCATAGACTTCCTAGTCAATTTGTTTTCTCCTTCTGTGATACCGAAAATATCACCTTCCAGCCTGCCTCCTGTCAATAACACCCATCATTGAAAACACTTCTTAAATTTGTCAGAAAGTAAACTAATCCATTAATCTCCTCACTAAAGTTTGTGCTTCTGGGGTCCCATCTAAGAAATCACTTTCTACTCTGAGGTCACAAATCTATTTAAATTTTTCTTTTGCTTCATCATGAAATGAATAGCTTTAATATGTTTAAAGCTTGTTTTTTGTATATAGTACATAGGAGTGATTCAATCTTATCTATAAATAAATGTACATGTATTATTTACATGTAATAATTGCCAAATATCCTAAATATCTATAAAATAATCCATTATTTTTCTGCATAGGTTTGTGATTCTGCTTCTGTTATATGTCAAATTTCTCCTTCTCTGTCTGTCTGTCTGCCTCTCTCTTCTCCCTGTGTCTCTGTCTCAGGTTATATATTTTGTTCTATTGGTCTACCTGTTTTTGCAAGAAGACCATATTGTTTTTATTAACATGGTTTTGTAAGATATAATATCTAGTTGGATGAGTCACCCTCTCTACCCTTTCCTTTCTCTTTTTTAACCTCTCAAATGTCCTTAGCTATGTTTGGAATTTTCATCTTACAAACACATTTTTAAGCAGTTTGTCAAGGTTCTTATAAAGTCTTGCTGTGAGAAAGTCTACCCCATGGGGCCAGTTGGGCAACTGACTGAGATAATGAATGAAAAGGGCTTTGCAAACAGTTAAAAAGTCTAGAAAAGTTAGTATGGTGTTGAGATAAGAGCAGGGCTCTGGGGTCAGCCAGGAGTGATTTGAAGTTTCTTGGAAGTTGGATAAATCATCTAATTCCTCTGATTCTCGGTGTCTTTATCTGCATGGTTGAAGTTGATTTTAACCTGCTCCTAAGCTTGTGCACAGGGAGCAGCAATTATATGGGGTGCCATAGCCCGGGGTGTTGTAGGGCTGGGGGGCTGGCTGGGTGGGGGTATCATGAGGGATGGAGGGGGGAGAGAGAGGACCCAGAGCCAGGCCTCGCACAAAGGATCCGGGCTGCTGTTGACGTGGTGCAGGCTGTCAGGTTAATGAAATCATTCATCAACATTATGCTCAGGGCCGTGATGGATTTATCCAGATCCCCTGCCTGAATGTTCTGGGGGAAAGGACATTAATGGTGACATCTGTGAGCACGGGGATGTGTGTCAGGCTCCTGGAGTGGCGGTGGGGTGAGGACTTGCCTCTCTCCTTCAAATTCTTTCTGTTGCTGCATCTTAAACTCAGCGATGTCTGGTGGGACCTGCTGGGTTATTACTTATCTGCCCTAGAATCAACCAGCTATGGGAGGAGTGGCTGCTGTTAAATGCTCAAACGGGGCTGGGAGGCAAAAAGGTAGAGTGGAAAGAAAGGGCGCCAGGTTCAGAGGAAGATGCAATGGGGGGTAAGCCTGAGCTCTTCCACTTAGCGGCCAGCTATTGACCTTGGGCAAGTCGTTTTGCCTAGTGATTATCCCTACCATGAAGGGTGCTTGAGAGGGTCATGTGATCTAATGAGTGACAAAGGAATGTAATAAATGGTGACATGTCACAGAGATGCAAGGCAGCACAGTCACTTCAAAAAACAATTATGTGCTGCCTTTCAGGCGATGGTTTCCTTGCAATTTGAACTTCAGTCCTGCCACTAACTGCCTGTTGTAATGCCTACCTGGAAAATACTGTGAACTCTAACAGCTGGCGTGGGCAATGTGGTTTAATCACGTCTACAAGTTGGCATGTGTGTATTTGTAGTGTGTTTATTGGGGGTGGGGAGGAGTATTGTGAGATGAGAGGTTATAAGAAAAATTATAGCCAATCATCAAATTAATCTAGACTTTTTATTTAAGTAAAAGTGTGGTTGATGATTGTGAATCTAGAATGATCTTATGACTAATAAAAATGAGCAATAACAACAATAATAGCTCAATATATTCCAAATACTCGATCCATTAGTATATATCCTTCCATCTCTTTTTACAACAATCAAATGGATCCCTACCTTACAGATGAGGAAACTGAGGCTTCCAAAGTTCAAGTGACACAGCTGGTAGGTTGTTGGAATGGGGGAATCAAGTCCATGCCTGTCCGGCCCCAACACCAAGGCTCTTAATAACTTGGAAAGGCCTGTCAGTTACTCCGGGAGATTCATTTGGGGTTCTTTTCTCTGTCAAGGGCACAATGCTCCAACCATGTCACTTCTGAAAACAGCAATTTCTGGAACTGAAACTTCAATTTTTCAGATTGGGAGGCTGACACTTGAGATGAGGCCTCGTGCTAGAGCATGTCATCCTCCATCACGATTGCTGAGGTGCTTGTCGCAGAGGAGCAGTGAGCGAGGCGACCAGCTAGAAAATCAGAAAAAACACACAGAAAAAAGTGGCTTCACTTGGCAGGCAATTTGTATTTTCTTCGGTCCACCAGAGCCCGATCCCTTTCCTGGTAACATCCCACTCAACTTGCGTTGGAAATAGCCTCCTCCTTGGGCCACTGGACCTTGTGAAGGCCCCCAGCCCCCCACCACTTCCCCGCCGTAGACTCAGGCCACAGAATGGGGCAGGCTCTTGCCATGTGATCAACAATTTATTTTACTATTTTTTAAATTAAAATTTTTTACTTTTTATTTTTAAAAATTTTTTATTAACCATCCCACAGCCTTAAAAAACCTACTTGGGGTAAAAGAAAGAGATGAAAAAATAATCCATATATCTTAACTGTCAGAGGCATCTTAGCTTAGTAGAGGGGGCAAGGGCTTTGAGACCAAGCGGAGAGTCAAACCCACACCCCACTGCTCCCCAGCTGAGCAATCTTAGGGGTTTTTCTTAGTCCCTCTGAGAGGGACGATTCATCACACAGCTCTAGGTGGCACCGCTCACCCCGAGTTCCCGGGCATGATTTCACATCGAATATTCTGTCCGTGGCTCCTGCTGGAGCTGCGCCGCGTGATTTCCCTGTCTCTGAAGATCTTAGCCTTCATTTATAAAATGAGGAGGAAAAATAATATTTTCTTCATAAGCGCTGTTTTCAGAATTAGGTGGGATAATGACTGCAAAGAGGTTAACGGTGGCTGGCACCATGGTAAGTGCTCGACAGTATTCATTCTCGCCTCACGTTATTTGTCAGAAATTGGAAGAAATGGAGATAAATAAGACACAGCACAACCCAGTGCTTGGGAAATCAAGCATAAAGATAAATGATGATCTCAAAGTTGGTGAAACAATATGAAACAGGAGATTACAAAGTGATACTCGTCTAAATATTAGATAAGTGACACAGTGAGTAAGTATTATGACTTCCTAACAGGAGGTTGTCTTAGGTGAGGTTCCCCAGAAGGGGTTTGGGAGATGAAGATTCATGTGCAAATAATAAAGGAAATGCTCCCAGTAGAAACCAGTAGAGGGGTGCAGAGCACAGGGCAGGGTGTGTGTGGGGGAGCCAGGGGAGGGCATGAGTTCAGCGAAGTGCCAGCCTTGCCCAGTCTGCAGGGATGCCCTGGACTGGAAGCTGCATCTCTGAGTTCGTCTCTGCTTGCAGCAAGGAGCTTTCACTCTCTTGCCCAGCCCGTCACTGGCTAAGGCTGCCCCAGGAGGGCTACACTCCTGGGCACTTTGGCGTCTCTCTGAAGTTTCTCTAGAGAGTCACAAATGTCAGCCGCTTAAAATTGGACACAGAAGTTGGTGCAGGGATGCATGTCCCCAAATGGTATTTTTCAAAAATGACCACAGCAGTATTTCCCATTGCATAAGTTCGTCAAGGACTTCACTATTCCCCTTCAAGAGGTATAGATATCTGCTGACTAGAGGCATTGGGGACAGCCGTGAACAGGCAACGGCAGATGGGATGCTGTGTGACGTCTGAGGCTAGGTAATAAGAAGTCCTACGGCTCGCTCCCTTGGAACATGTGTCCTTAGAACCCAGTCATGATGCTTTAAAGAAGCTTGAGCCACGTGGAGATCCAAGGAGAGGAGAATGAAGAACTCCAACCCTCCGGCCTGGTTGAGCTCCTACCGGCAGCCAGCACTAGTTTGCCAACCATGCGAGGGAAACTTCTTAGAAGTGGATCTTCCAGTTGAGCCACCCACCTGATGTTGCATAAAACCAAGATGAGCCTCCCTTGCTGTGCCCTGAAAAAGTTGCAGAGTTAGGAGCAAAGTAAATGATTGTTCTCGTAAACCACTAAGTTTTAGAGGTGACTTGTTTTGCTGCAATAACTGGAACAGGGAATAGGAAACGGTGAATAGGAGCTCATCTTGGTAGAGCCAACTCTGTGGTGCAGCTGTGCCTCAGAGCTCCCCATGGGATCCCATTGAATCTGATCTCTTCACCCTTGTCTAGGTTCTTTTCCCTCCCTTACCCCCAAGTTTCTTCCCCCCACTACTTCTGAGAGTACTCAGTTAATGAATCACTTGCACAAGAACACCCCCAAATCAGGCTCTGATCCTGGGGAACTTGACCTAGGACAGATGGTGTTTTCTCTGCAGGCATTATTATAGGACTAACATATAACAAAGATTGTGTATTTTGTAGAAAACACAATGCAAGATGCAGCTGCTACTGTAATATGATAAGCTATCTTAGCAGAAATTTTGTCAGTGTGTATTTAAAATACCCTGAAGGAGTATAGGGTGAGTATATCTTTATAGACAAGAAAGGACAGTGGGCTTTGTGTGCTAAGCCTGGGCTGGGCAATACTGGACTGAGAGTCTTCTGGTTCAGCCCCAAAGTTTGAAGACAACATCACTCCCCCAGGCTTGGGGACAAGGCTCACACAATTAAAGTGATTTCTATTTCAGCACAACATGCAAAAAGTAGATGCCTCAATTACAGGGCAATTGTTTCAGTAAGTCTGGGTTGTAAGGTCTTATGCTATTTTCACATCTCAAGCCCCTCTCCCTTGACACCATCAGGATATTAGAAAAATTCCAGGGCCTGCCAGGGGATTACTCTGTTTATTAAATTTAGCTTCACAAACAGAGATGCTCTGCACTTTGTATCACCCTGGAGAACTTGAGCATTAAGGCATTCTATTGGCTTGAAACCCAGCAATTTCACAAGACAATAAAACAATGTATGTTCTTTTCAATTTTTTCCTGTATACTTTATTTGCTAGGGGAAGTAAAACATAGTGCAATGATACACCATTATGTGATATGGAAGCTCTCTGCTGAAATTAAATCTCACCATTACAGGGTGAATATCCAAATCCGTGGTGTTAGCATTTTTACTCTGTCTATGCCAGTGGCTGAGACTTGATGTGATGCTTTATTCCACTAGTGTTCTGGTATTTTTTGTTTTAGTCTGGAACTTTGCAAATGAGGTGAGTGCACAGCTTAATGTTCAGAGAAACACAGAAAGCAGAATTGGAGGAAACCTCAGAGGTGGTTCAGCTTAGATATTTCCCTTTTAAAGATTAAGAGACAGATGCCCTGAGAAACAAAAATGTTTTGCCTGTGGTCACAAGGTTGGTTAGTGAACCAATAAGCCAGGTATTTGGACTCCAAGTGCCATGATCTTCCTGCAGGTCTTACAGCCTCTGCCTCGCCTGTCCTTCTGAATGAAAGATGCTGCTTGCTCTAGCCAGTTTTGCTCAGTGGTTAGAGCATTGGCTCTTGGACTGGAGGGTCCCCAGTTCGATTCCAGCCCAGGGCACATACCTTGGTTGCAGGCTCAATCCCTGGCCCTGGTCAGGGTGGTGCAGGAGGCAACCAATTGATGTGTCTCTCTCACATCAATGTCTCTCTCTGCCTCCCCCTTCCACTCTCTCTGTAAAGCAATGGAAAAAATATCCTTGGGTGAAAATAAAAAAAGAGAGAGAGCTGCTCTAATTCATTTATTGCCTGGCTACTGTTGCAGTTGGGCAAACCCTGCCTTGCTCCATGTAGGAGCAAACTGGTTGGTTGTATAAATCCTAAGGAAGATGAGGAGTTGGAGCACTATAAAAATATTTCCCCAAGTACTATAATATGCTCTGCCTTCATTGCTGTCAGTGTTCAATGCCTGGCATGAAAGCTATGGAGAACTGGCTGAAGCTGATATCCTAAGACATTGTACTAATACCATCACAGCAGGGTGATGTGTAAATTCCTCATATGTTCAGGTTAAAACACCCAAGAAAGTCAGCATTTTTAAGAGTCTTCCTATCCTTAAAAAGCTGAGGTACAGCCCATGGAGCTTTGCCGTTCAATAGTCAGCGCTCAGTGTGGACTTGGGTACTGCTGGTAATGAGATCAAACCTTAGTAGAGTCTCTTGACTTTCATTGGGGGGGGGCATAATAACATAGGGGTTTAGCCTATGGGCTTAGAGGTCTGGCACCTGGCGTTTGAACCTGGAATCCCTTATACGTGTTCTTGGGCAAGTCATTTAGCCTCTTTAAGCCTCAGTTTCCTATGTGTATATTGACGATGATTTTAGTAATGCCTATATCATGTGGTAAGTTTGTGGATTAAATAAGATCATTGATGTAAAGCCCTTTAGTACAGGGCCTCACTTTTTTTTTTTAGCAGTGCTCAATATATGTTGGCTCTTTTTATTAATAATAAGAACTACCAATGTAAGTTCGATTCAGGCAGCGTTCTAGGCGATTTTCATATTGTCCTCATAACAACCCTGGCCCCACAATGGTACAGACAGGCGAGGCAATTTGCTCAAGCTTACCAGCTTCATACCTGAAGGCTTCACATTTCGAATCCAAGTCTGTCAAGTCCCAAAGCCTCTGCTCGTGTCACTGCACTTCTGGAACTAAAAGGGACTTTGAAGACCATTGAATCCAGTGTCACTGCAGAATATAATGGGTTTACATGGATTACATAAAAAATAAGTATTTCATGGTCAAATACTTTTGAGAAAGGGGACTCACTCTATGTCCTGTTGAGGAGCCACTCTTAAAACATTGATGTGTTTTTGTCTTTCGAGGTTTCAGAGTAAATAAACCTTTGCAAATATGTTAACTTCAGAATTTCCATAGAGTATCTCATAGGACCGGCATCCTATGGAACATTCTTTGAGACACTGATTGGGCTACTCTCTCATTTTGTAGGTGAAGAAAAAAAGGTCCCGAGGGCTTAGTAGGAGTCATGAGATGAGCTGTGACTGGATCCCAAGGCTCCAGGTCTCCAGGCCAATAATCCACCCACTGTGGTCCTCTGCCATCTGTCCCTCCTCTGTGCTCCTTGTAGCAATTATCAGCTAGGTGGTAGGGACTCTTTGCATTTCACTGTTACGACTTCCTCCCCATCGAGCAGAGGATTTCCCTTCCTCCTACACACTCTTCTCCTTCCCTTTTATGACAGCCCCATCTGTTGATGAATTCGTCATCAGAGTGACAGCGTTCTGATGATGTACTCACATAATACATTATCGGAGTGCCAGTCCTGATGGCCCTGTGATATATGAGGCTGGCGTTTGTCAATGCCCCGCAGTTCCAACAGAACCATCCATCACAATAGCGTCCTCCTCGTGGGGGCATACACGGGGACACCTTCCTGGGGAAATGAGGAACTGTGGGGAACTGAGCAGCCAGGTGAAAGTGACAGCAGGGAGGCATCCAGAGAGATGGGCAGAATGCATATATTAATCCTTAAGCGGAAAACAGTGCTCTATGGGCCACCCTTGCTGAGCCTAGTGTTCATTTAATTGCATTCATTCAAACATATCACGCCAAGCACTCTTCTAGGTGTCAGGGTTCAAATGATAGTATTGATAGCGATCAATGTTGCTTGAGCTTGTCCTATGTATCAGACACTGAGGTAGACGCTTTTTAGGTGTAATCACATTGGGTGCCCCTATCGTCTCTCTTATGGAATGGCTTCATTTTTAGAAGCAAAAACTGAGCCACAGTGACTCTGAGCAGCTAGATGTGGTGGATCCAACATTTGAACCTCAAATGTTGACCTTAGAGTCTATTTTGTTAGCCACTAAGCTCGTACAGCCTAATAGGAGGCTCAGGTCCTCATGTGAGCGAAGCACTCAGCGCTAGGCGTGTGACAGAGGTGCTCGAATGCTAACAGAAACCTGCGGGAGGAGGTTTACTAACACAGTGTTCCAGATGAGGAAACCCAGGGAGGCCGCACTGTTAGGAAATGGTAGAACCAGGGCTTGATCTCAGGATGGTCTGACTCTAACTCCACTCATCTTATATCCCAAGGAACAGTGGGTGGGCATGAGTGACAGGTCTAGACGTAGACCTGGGTTCAAAGCCATCTCTACCTTTTACCAGCTGTGTGACAGTGAAAAATCTAATGAATCCCACTGGGCCTTACTTCTCCCCTGATAAAATGGGGGTAGGTACTAGAATCTGCCTTTGGGGATTTGTTGAGGATTCACTGGGATAATTTATGGATTTATATAAAAAATTAGCACCAGGTCTGATATTGGGTAGTGTTTTAAGCAGTAATTTTATTGGCAGAGGGAAATGTATCAGGAAATGTTATTAGAAATAGACTCATTAAAATATAACTACTGCCCAGGTCTTGGTTTCTAAATAGTATTCTCCAACTAAGGGAAGCAAGTTTCCTTAAAGAAATGCCTGAATCCAGGGCTGGGGCAGAGATAATAGAAATTGAACCTGGGATAGCCGATAGCACAGGAAACTAAGAAAATGCTAAAAAGGAAAATAAAAGAATGAGAGCATGTCAAAGGGAACTAAGAGCCAAGCGGATAGAGCCTCTAGTCACTAAGTTTGAAAAATTTATGCCACAAAATAAATGATAATGTTGGATTATAACCTAAAGACTAAAATTAGTATCCACGAGTCCATGCTGATATAGACGCTACTGAGCATCCTGTGATTCTGTGTGAGGTTTAGTCCTAGTTAGTGCCCGTAAACCCAGGGTCCACACATCCTTGCTGCTCTCCTTGCCCTGAATGTCCACATTGCTACCTGGAAGGGACCTGGGACTGGTGAGCAGCGGAGCTCATTGTCCCACGGGCCTGTGTGTTGGCAGGGGGTTGGAGCGACGAATCCCAGCGAGCAGGCTGCACTGTCAGTTCTGTGTGTCCTTGTGATTGCCCAGGGGGGTGAAGTCAGCCCTGTGGGTGTAGACAGGAGAGAACCAGGCACATAATAAGCGCTCGATAAACCAAGCTGTGGTTGACGTTGCTATTAAGAGAACAGCATGATGCCCAAGATCAAGTGCTCTGGGGTCAGGTTGCCTGGGTTCAAATCCAGGCTCCACCACTCAGTAGCCTTGTGACCTTGGGCAAATCACCTAACTTGTTATGCCTTAAATTCTTTATTTTTTAAAAAATATATCTTTATTGATTTCAGAGAGAGGAAAGGTGAGGGAGAGAGAGAGAGAAACATCAATGATGAGAGAGTCATTGATCAAGCCCACAACCCAGGCATGTGCCCTGACCGGGAATCAAACCCTGATCACCTGGATCCCAGGTCAACCGCTGAGCCACGCCCGGCTGGGCTATGCCTTAAATTCTTAATCTGAAACATGAAGAATTAATACTATTTATATCATAGGGTCGTTGTGATAATTAAATGGGTTAAAATGTTAGTGAATTACCATAGTATTTGGCACACAGTAAGCACTCAAATGAGGTTATTGGGTTACCACTACTATTAAATTCTCACCACCACCGCTGCTGTTTTGTTTTGTTTTTCAATCTTCACTGGAGGACATACTTAGGGAGAGAGAGAGAGAGAGGGAGGGAGAGAGGTGAGAGGAAACATCGATCAGTTGCCTCCCATAGGTTCCCTGCCTGGGAATTGAACCGGCAACCTTCTGGTGCACAGGGCGACGCTCAATCAACTGAGCCATGCCAGTCAGGCTCCCCCCCATCACTGTTGTTAATACGACCATTACTGCTGCAGGTACACAACATCACTTCCTGTAGACTGATTGGTTTGCTGATTGACTAATTGATTCAAACATCAACAGTCAAGACCAGTTGGTACCAGAGAAACTGGTACAGGAGGAAATGAAATGAAAGGGTTTCTCATCAGGAAAAGAAAGCTCCATTGACGTCTTTCTATCCTGCCTTCAGTGTGCACTATGGATCTGATGGGACATCGCAGGCAGATCGACTTTCCATTGACCAGGTTCTCTTCGACCCCAAAGAGTTTTGTCTTGGCCCAGGAGCCAGAATGATGAAATAACTTTCAAAATAAACAAATCAGATGGAAATTAGGCTACCCATTTCATTGGTAATAAGTCCTAGCGGATGGAATGCTGAGATATCAGTTGCTTTCTTCTTTGAGATTCTGTATTACCTACAAGACAGAATATGAAGCCTTTTTCTTCAATAACTAGGCCCCTGACAACTTTATCACACGGCAGTCTGCCCCTGTGTTATGTGAGGTTACCCATGAGATGTAAGCTAAGGTGTTTTCTTATGATATATTTAAAGAGATGTCATGGTTTCTAAAATTTTACCAAAGTTGTGTGATCTTTAAGAATCTCCTTAAAAATGTGAATACCTCATCAGAGAGATTTTTCAACAATAAGACACTTAATTTTCAAATTGCACTCATTTCTCTTAACTTAGTCTATTCTTATAATAATCCCATTTTACAGATGAGAAGACTGATGTAGAGAGATTAAGCAGTTTGCACCTAAGTATTTGTCCAGGTGGCACTTGAACTTGGGTTTCTTCAACTATGAAGCCTTTCCTATTCTGCCACATGGGTTTAGAGGGAGAATCTTCTGGCAAGGACTAGGACGAAGACAAGGACTTGGTGAGATTTTGAGGTGATCACGGGCATAGGTGTGGAAATCAGATAGATTTAGATTTTATTTTTATTTTTTTGAGTTTTGTTTTGCATTGTTTAAACCTCTTGCAAAGTTCACGTGCACTCTTAGAAAGTTGGATACGTAGAGTACTTGGAAACACTGATTTTAGCACAAACTATACTACACAAAAATCCGAACATGTAATACGTGTTGAAACATGTTCTTTCAGTGAATGGCTTTAGATGATAATACTAAACAGAGAATATGAGCATTTTACAGAGTAACTCACCTGTGTGTTTCGACACAGATTTAGATTTTAGATTCAGCCCTTCTAGCCACATGACCTCGGTAAGGCAACTTAACTCTCGGACCTATAACTCTTCCCTGGGAAAATGGCAAGAGTGGTAACCACTTCATGGGCTTGCTGGAGGGAGGCCGTGGTTTATTACGTGATTGTGTCGATCCTAATGCTTAGCCCATGGGAGTGGTCACCAAATATTCGTTTCTTCCCTTTTCACTTTTTGCTGGCTGCCTCTCCGAATTCTAAAAAAGCACATTCTGAGCCAGTTCAATAATAAAGATCTGCCCCATGGCACCCCAGAAAACCACTCGCAGCCTGAGGAATGTGGTTGGTGGGTGACAGTCCCGGCCTCTTTCTACCCAGAGCGAAGGCGGAGTGGCCAGGCCGTGGTTTCTTTGGCCTTTCGCTAGAGCCCGTGAGTCCGCGGCCTTTGCGCGGTCATGGCTGACAACCACGCGCTGGCTTCAGAGGAGGGCTGGCCTCCAAGAAAGTCCCAGATGCCACGGGGCCACAGCTGGTGGGACGCCTCTGACCTGGACAGGGTGCAGTGGTTTGTGCCTGAGCTGTCGGAGTTCGCCAGGCAGCTCAGCGCTGGCCTGAAAGATTAAGAACTGATCCGGGTGTGACACGCTGGGCTGGACACCGGGCGCCCAGCGCGGCCGCCACTCGGTGCCTGTGGGAGGGGACGGCCGGGCTGTCCTGGTACGCACGGCGCCTGGGGCTCAGCCATGCATCCTGCGCTCACTGTGGGATGAAGTGGCATGTCCTGAGGGAAAGGAAGCTCTGAAGGGGCTTATAGGATCTTAACTCATCTACTCGAGCATGTCCTGAGAATCACAGGCCTCACCGGTATGAGGCTCACCGTCCAGAGCAGAATTCTGAACCTGAAGTCTACGGAGTCCTGGGTGGAAGGCGGTCAGTAACCCCCCACCTCACATGGGGCACCCCCTTCACCGGCTCTGCCAGCCTTTCACTCTGGCTCTGATCCTGGTGTAGCCTCGGTTCCTTAATTTACAAAGTGAGGTTATACTTCAGGACTCAAATAGATGTCCTTCCAAAAAAGATACACAGATGACCAAAAAGCACAGGACAAGATGTTCCATGTCATTGGTTATTAAGAAAATGCAGGTCAGCCCTGGCTGGTGTGACTTGGTTGGTTGGAGCATCGCCGTATACACCAAAAAGTTGCAGGTTTGATTCCTGGTCAAGGCACATACCTAGGTTGTGGGTTCAGGCCCTGATTGGGGTGCGTACAGGAGGCAACCGATTGATGTTTCTCTCTCTCTCTCTCTCTCTCTCTCTAAAAATCAATAAACATATCTTCTGGTGAGGGTTAAAAAAAAAAAAGAAAATACAAATCAAAGCCACCATGAGATACCACATCACAGTCACTAGGATGGATATAATAAAACAAAACAAAACCCCCAGAAAATAGCAAGTGTTGATAAGAATGTGGAGAATTAAGAACACTTGCATGTTGCTGGAGGGAGCATAAAATGGGGTGGCCACGGAGGGAAATGGTGTGGTGATTCCTCAAAAAGTTAAACATAGAATTACCACTTGACCCAGCAATTCCACTTCTAGAGAAATGAAAACATACGTCCACATAGAGACCTGTAAACGAGTGTGGATAGAAAAGATATTCGTAAGAGCCCAAAGGTAGAAACGACCCAGATGCCCATCAACAGATGAATGGATAAACAAATTGTGATACATACACCAGCAGAATATCATTCCGACATAAGAGGAAATGAAATGCTGTTCCGTGCCACAGCTCGGATGAAACTTGAAGACAGGATGCTGTGTAAAAGAAGCCAGGCACGAAAGGTCACGTATTGTATGATTCCTTTTATATGAAATGTCCAGAACAGTCAAATCCATAGAGACAGAAAGCAGATTACTGGCTGTCAGGGGATGGGGAAATGGGAGTGATTACTGAGAGCACAAAGTATTCATCTGGGTGGTGAGAAAGTTTTGAAACCAGAGAGAGGTGGTTGTTGCACAGTAATGTGAACGCATCCAGTGTCCCTGAATCGTACCCTTTGATGCGGTTAATTGCATGTTACGTGTATGTCAATGAAAAAAAGGAATCCTTACCTCTAAAGGCTTTAGTAAAAATTAAATGAACTAACACACGTCTCTGGATAAACAGATATCATTTTCCTCAATAAATATTATTTTGCATGATTATTATGATAGTATTTACTTTTTCTAAAGAAAAGCTTCCAAATGTCTTGGATTCTCCAAGAGGTCCCTGAGCCCCAGAACACTGGAATCACCCGGGAAACACTGGCCTGCGGAGGACAGATTGGCGCGGCCCTGAGGGATAGCAGTTTGGTGACACTTGGCCGGTCAAAAGGGAAACGTGTGCGCCCCGTTTCCGGACAGTTGCTTTCCTGGGTATGTGTTGTGAGGAGATTCTCAGCGGGGCTCCTATCGGGCTGTGCACAGCGATATTTATCCTGACATCGGGAAGGGGGCTGGAGGCAGTGTGGCCCTGGGGGAGGAGACAGGTAACGGTGGGCGATGGACACCGTGGAATTTTGTGAAACCTTAGAACAGTGATGAACTATTTTTTAAAAATTTTTATTTTTTAATCTTTTTATTAAAGTGCAGTTGGCATACAATGTTATATTAGTTCCAGGTGTACAACATAGTGATTCAATATTTATATACCTTACCATGTGATCGCTACGCTAAGTCTAGTCACCATCTGTCACCAAGCAACATTATTACAATATTATTGACTGTACCGTCTGAGCTGTGCACCACATCTCCTGGCTTATTTACTTTATAACTGGCAGTTTCCACTTCTTATTTCCCTTCACCTTTTCACGGGTTCCCCCACCTCTCCCTTGTGGCGACCATTTGTTTGTTCTGTTTCTATGAGTCTGTTTTTGTTTTTTAAATTTCAAGTATAATTAAAATCATACAGTATTTGTCTTTCTGTGTCTGATTTCTTTGATTTAGCATAATACCCTCTAGGATCACTCATGTCACAAGTGGCAAGACTTCGTTCTTTTTTTAAGGCTGAGTAATATTCCATTGTATAAACAATCAGTTATTTTAGTAGCAACAGAGAGCGCTCTTGAAAACACAGTGCTGGGTGCAAAAAAGAAAAGACACAGAGGGGAACCCATAGTCCTCTACTGTATATGCAATTAAAATGGTGTATATAAACCCTGAATGTGCAACTTATAGGACCACAAGCAAGTGAAAGGACACACAGCAAGTGCAGTGCACTGCTGGTCTAGGGAGAGGGGAGGGAATGATGCTGGGACTGGTAAAAAGAATAAAGAAAGGAAGTTAAAAGAGACTGGCCCGGGCACAGCGATGGCACTGCGTCACCAACTGAGAGTCCAAATAACTCGAACTTCTGCGTCCGAAGTCCAACAACACAGGAAACATAAAACAAAAACACATAGGCCTGGGTCACCAGTGTGTTAAAGGGCAATCAGAATGTGGCGAGGGGCTGCACCTTCAACCTTGGCTGCTAGTTACCTTCGCCTGGTTTCCCAGACCAATGACAGCAGACTCCCCAGGAGGCCGGGTTGGGTGCTGCCACCTCAGAGGCCTCCTCGGCGCCAACGTGCAGTCACAGCGAGGAGGCTCGCGTTGCACGTCCTGAACCAGGTGAGCAGCAGCAGGATCGGCCGTGGGAGAGGACAAGGCAGAGGGACAGGTGAGGCTGAGAGAAGGCCCGGGGCCAGATGCCATAGGGTAAAGGCCTCTGGGCTCTTTCCTAGAGGTTGATGGGGGACATCTTGGGAGCGTTTCAGCTGGGGAGCAACAAGACCGAACTTGTGTGTTAGAACAATCTGGCGCATTGTTTAGGATGGATGGCAGGCGGGTAGGAGAGGAGAAAGGAATCCCATTGAGAAAACAGTCAAAATGCTCCAGGCAAGATGATGAAAGGCTGAACCGGGGAGAGGAAGAGCAGGGAATAAATAGAGGCTCAAGGCAGTAAGCAGCCATCCCCTTTCGCAGATGGGCAAATGACAGTGAGACAGCTCCCACCCCATAGTCTACAGGGGGCGTAAAGAAGCCCTCCTGCCCTTGGGTCTGGGCGCTCGTTCCAGTCTGAGTGGTGGCTCGGTGGGAGTTTCGTATCTAGATGCACCGTTTACATCTAGGCAATGGCTGGAATAGTCCCGCGTGGGCCGCCACATGGCATATACCAAGCTTCTCCTTTTCTTCTGCAGGAGCCCAGGGTGGGGCTGGGTCGCTGCGGCATGCAGAGTCCTGGAGTGGAGTGAACAAAGCAATGTGCCTCTCTGGTCACAGCCAGCCTCCAGATCCACCCTGCACATGCTCACGCCTGGGCCTGCATTTATCTCTATCAACATGCAAGCCCAATAATAAAGGGTAGAAAGTTAATAGTAATGAGTGATGGCTGGAGGGGCATGGCCTTGTTCGTTCTGTCGAGGTGAGGGGATAACACCAGCTAACATGTATGGGTTGTTTATAAAGCACCAGGTACCGTCCTTGGCATTTATAATCCCTTCTAATCATTTCAACCCCCCAGTGAGGTCAGCAGTAGGTCCTGTGAAACCCACTGTCAGTGCGATGACCAAAGCAAGGCTCTGAAGCGAGTTGGTGGCAGTAGAGCCGGGCTCCCCGGGCCCGCCCATTTCCTCCGCAGCTCCGCAGGCCGTACATGGACGTGATCAGGTATCACCAGCCCTTGCAGTGTGCTTTCCTTGCGAGGCTTTGTCTCTCCTAATCCAGCAGGAAAGATGAGCCTCATCTGACTTGGGTTTGCCAGGGTCTGTAATAGATGCTCCGAGCACTTTCGAGAATTACTTTACTGAGCCGAACCATCAGGCTGGCAAACCTGGGACGTGCCATTTGGTCCAGAGCAGAGGAGGGTGCTTGGGGGACAATTTCAGAGCTTCCAGGAAAGCAAAAAGAACAGTTCCCAGAAGAACGCGGGGACTCTCGCTGTCACAACGGGGCTGCCCGAAAGACCCCACATTGCTATGGAAACGGCGCATTTCTTTTTTTTATGAAGCAGGCACATAAAACTCCCGGAATGTGTCATGAAATAAGTTACTACTGTCCTGAGGCTGCCAAAGATGTACACCCTCATTAGGGGAGCGATGTGACAGTTTGGGGTTTTATAATGAACGGTTTGCAGGCTCTGAGGCTGAGCTAAGCTTACCCTGTTGGTATCACACCCTCTTGGACTGGGGACTAAAGGACACCCTTCCTCTAAGTGTCCTTAGACCAAAGACCCGTCAGCTGCCGCCCAGGAGCAGGGCGGCCAGGTGATGTGACCGGGCGCCCGCACAGCTCATCTGCATGCAGCCAGCGAACGCATTCTGGCGTTTCCATAAAGACACTCCTGCTGAAACGAAGCGTTTTATCGCCTTCTTTTCACCTGGAGCCCTTAATTGGGGAGCTCTGCTTCCATCAAAGTTTTATTTACCTGGTAATATGCAGATGTTAGCTGGCCGGTTAGAAGCAGAGAGAGGAGCTCCGGAGGAGAGGCAATGGGAGGCCCCGCAGCCGGGTTTCCCCCTTCACCCGGCGTGACACAAGCCCTTGCCTGCGCAGCCCCGAGGCCTGGAGGGCTTCTCTACTGTCTTTCAAAGTCTGCTGCGTCTCCTGTTGATTGACAGTGTCTCTGGTAGCGCTTTTGAGAAAGGTGAGCTTGTTTGGGGCACCAGACAATTAGACTGTGCAGTGAAAAGAAAGAGGAGAGACCATAAAACTCAGGCGACA
This sequence comes from Miniopterus natalensis, assembly GCF_054644295.1. Lineage (NCBI taxonomy): Eukaryota > Metazoa > Chordata > Mammalia > Chiroptera > Miniopteridae > Miniopterus > Miniopterus natalensis. Next base: position 88,730,735 of record NC_142083.1, read on the forward strand.
CCTGCACTGTTATCAATACACCCTGGATAACCATAAAGGATTTGTCATTGAAGAGAGGACCACTGGTGCTCAGCATTGGTGAAGACAGGGTCAGGGGCACCTCGAGGGAAGACTTCCGTGGCTGTAAAGAAATAGCTACTTTAGTAAGAGCAACACCCAGGCACTCAAAAGATGACAATATGACATCTCCCTTGGGGGGTTTCTCACTGTGCAGGGGGCGGCACAGCAGAATGGTTGTGAGCTTGGGCTCTGGAGTCGCAATGCCTGGGTACAGTCCTCTGCCTTGCTCCACCAGTATTTCGAGTGTCTTCTGTGTGCCAGGCACCATTTTTGCTATTTTTATGATCTTGAGTAAGTTACTCAACTTCCCTAAGCCCTGGTTTCCTAATGTGTAAAATGGGAATAGCAATCATGCCTTCCTCACTGGGTTACTGCGATGGTGAAATGAATGCATGTGTGCAAAGTGCCTATTACAATGCAAAGAAATAATGTACCATCAAGCTGGCTGATAGACAGCTCCCAGCATTCGGCAAATTGGTCAGCATTGGATGGAGCACCCACGGAGAGTTTCTAGGCTGCCACGCTGTGGCCATCGGCAGAGTTAACTTATTGCACCGGTAACCTGTTCACTGGGCCTAAGTACGCTGCTATCAAGTGACAGTCAAGAACCTATTGCCCAGTCCAAGGAGGGAGTAGAAGGGCATGGGATGGAGAGCATGCTAACATTCATTGAGAACTTATTAAGTGAAGCACTTTCCCCACACGGTGCCGTTGAATTCACACAACACCATGAATTCTGACAGACACCATTATTTCATGTTTGATGAGGAAGCTCAGTCTCGGAGATGTGATGTGACTTTCTCAAGGTCACACAGCTACCGGAGTGTCTGGGCTGAGGTTCAAACCTGACTGCAATGCCAATGTCATCCTGAACTCCCTTCCCTTTTGGGTACTTAGAAATAATCATCAACACCAGGTAATGTTGGTCCAAACTAGAGTTCTCCTCCTTACGTTAACTAAAATTAGACCAATTATTAAGTGTAGCTGAGAGCCTTATCTTAATACTCTATAAAGCACTGAATGTAACACTATATACATGCTATGGCGTAGTCAGTTATGTTTCTTTCAGCTTATGCTCAATTTTACAGAAACCATTTTTCTTCTTCTTCAACCAGTGATTCTCAACTGGGGACATTTTTGCCACCCACCCCACCCCAGGGGACATTTGACAATGTCTGGGGACAATTTTGTTAGTTACAGTTGGGAGTGGGTGTGTGACTGGCATCTAGTGGGTGGAAGCCAGGGATGCCGCTGAACTTCCTGCAGTGCACAGGGCAGCCCCCACCGCAGAGAATTATCCAGCCCCGAATAGCAATGGTGCCATTTCAACACATCAAAGGTGAACTTAATATTGAACATGGCATCTCAGTCCTAGCACAGGGTATTCTTTTAATAAAATGGAATCATTTCTCTCACCATTAAAATTAATGCTAACATGATGAGTTGGGCCTTGAAGCCTGAAATTAAGTTCTTGTTCTGCCCTTACCAGCGGAGCATCCTTGGGCAAGTGGCTTAATCACTCTGAACTTCATTTTTCCTTATTTGTGACGTGGGGGCATTTCAATACTTGTATCTTAGGGACTTGGGAAGGATTCAATCAGAAGAAGTGCATAAATACATCATACAAGACACAATGGGCAATAGGTGATGATTAGTTTGAAACAGATACTGGATCATCCTCATTTAAATAAAATAATTAAAAATACATTGTCATGGTAGGCACACACCAAGTCTTTGAGTAAAATATGGAAACAGAGTTAAAAATTCACAGGGTGAAGTTCCAACATGACGGGAACCAGGCAGGCTCCTACTCATCTCATCACATTGAGCCAAATTCTGAGCTAGACTGCAGGGAGATAAGGGGGAAAAAAAAGTCATGGTTGTGGTCACCAGACACCTGGGTATGGAAGGACATTGAAAGCCGAAGGAGAGGACACAGGAGTACAAAGTTAAATTGATTCTTGGAAAAGCTAGAATCCAACAAGGGAAGAAAAGGTCATCCATTCAGAAACAAAAGAGAATTATTTCACTGTGAAAGTGAATCTGTGTAATTTATGAAGCTCCCACTTTATTCTTCCTTGTTAAACAACAACAATAGACAGCGTTGAATGCGTTTTAAATCCCACTGGGCTGATAATATCGTCAAAAGTGGAGGAATCGAACGGTGAGGGGTGTTTCCAATCTGGGCAAGGGGCTCAAACCTCTTCTCAATGAAACCCCACTGGTGCGAAGGACATTTCTAACATTTTTATAAACATTCTAAGAAATATCCATGTATATGTTTATGATGCCTAGATTGGAAATATCTCACCATTAAGCTTATTTTTATTTTATTTCTGTTTAAATGCTTACGTAAGTCGGGTCAAAGTGCACTTCCCATTTATCGCCGCTTTTTCACTTCAAAGCACGACTTTCTATTACAGTGGAAGCTCTACAATTTACTATCAACTATTCCCTTATTGAGAGGCAATTAGATTATTTTCAATCTGGGTCTGTTATAAACAACAAGTAATGAATATTTGTGTGCATATATCTTTATTATTTTATGATAGGCAGACTCTAGGATGACCCCCCCATGATCCTTGCCTCCAGGAAGTTGTGGCCTTGTGTAATATCCCCTTGAGTAACTTGCTTTTATTTTATTTTTTAAATTTATTTTTTAATTTAAATATAGTGGGTATACAATCTTATATGGGTTATATTAGTTTCAGGTGTACAATATAGTGATTTAACATTTTTATGCCTTGCAATGTGATCACCACACTAATTCTGATAAGTAACTTGCTTTAACCAGTAAAATGTGGCAATGTTGAGGGGATGTCACTTCCCTTATTAGGTTATGAAAAATTCTAAGTTCTGTTTTGCTAGAAGACTCTTTTTTCGCCCTCTTGGTTTGCATGCTTTGTTGAAGCATGATGCCAGTTGGAGAGGTGCATGTGGCAAGGAACTGAGACCCCCAGTCCAACAGCTCTCAAGGAATTCAGTGCTGACAACAACCCCCGAGTGGGTTTGGGAGCAGATCTTTCCCCAGTCAAGCCGTCGGATGAGGCCCCAGCCTTGGCCAACACTTTGCAGCTTTATGAGAGACTGTGAAACAGAGCACCCCGTTAAGCCACACCCAGATTCCTGACCTACAGAACCTTTGAGATGATAAATGTCTATGGTTTAAAGCCCTATGTTTAGACGACTTGTTACACAGCACAGGGAACTAATACAAGTAACTACCAATTAAATAGAGAAACTGAGAAAAATAAACAAATAAATCCACTAACAAGGTAGGCTGTTACTAGGGCCAACAGAGCTTTAGGGAAAGGGCTGTGGGGATGCTTGGGATGAAAGACACTTTTGGCTAAGAATGCTGAGAAATCTGAGCAGGCACTCATCCATCTACTCAGAAACTATTTATTAAATGTTTTCTGGATGCCAGGCATTGTGCTAGGCTCAGGAGCTAACATGGCAGATGGCGAAGTTCTTCTCTTGATGTTTATACCCTCTGGAGATAAAGACAGAGAGTAAAGGGTAAACAACCAAATGGACAAGATCGTTTCTAACAGACACAGGCAGTTGGAGGGAATGTGACAGAGGGATCAGTGAGGCCAGGTGGGTTTTTGTTTCTGGTGGTCATCTCATTGAGGGAGGACCTCTCATTGAGGAGATGAGAGAGGCTGAAAACCATCCCTGGGCTGCACATAGGTGAGGTTTTCATAAACCCAGAGGGGCAGGGGTCCTGCCCTCCCACCCCAGTGTCGGCTGCTGTGCTCCCCCTGCTCTGGTGGGCAGTCGGCGACCACGGGAGGTGGGCTCAGCCCAACAAAGGCAGTATATTGGCTCAGGCTTCTGCGGCTTCTAGGGGCTGGATGATGGATGCCACAGTGAAAAGGGGGACCGGATTTGATGTATGCGGCCTGGTTTGATTAATGAGTGGCTCTGCCGGGAGGCTATGCTGGGAGTAAATTACTCTTTTCAGAAATGGCTAGATCGGCACTATTGTACTAATTATTTCACAAGCTTGGGGTCAGTTCCAAATTTCCTGACACACACAAGGGAACAAACACCCAGGCTAACTGAAGCCGACAGAGCTCTAATTAAAGGAGAAATTGTTTGTGACTCCCCCTTTCCCCTACCCTCCACCCCACAACCCGCTTTTTCCAGAGGAGGAAGCTGTCAGACACATTTCCTTCCTGCTCCTGGCATCACCCAGCAAAACCCCCTAGAGTTCCAGGAATCAGCCTGTGGTATCCTCAGCACATGGACTGAGCACTGGCAAGGAGGTGAGGTTTTGAGGGTGGATCCGATGTCCTGATTTCTGGTTTCTTTCTCCTAATCACATGCACAGGTGTGATAACCATTCATTCACTCATTCATTTCTTTGTTTATTTGTTTTTTCATTCCATACATATTTATCCAGTGAATTTTATGGGCCAGGCACTGTGCTGAGAACTAGCAGGGTCCCAGCCTCCAAGAGCTTAATGCCTGGTGGGGGAGACATATCATATGAGATAATCACACAGATAAATATAAAGCTGCTATTATAAGGGGACTGTAGGTTTGAGGATGTGTAATAGGACACTGGATTTGGTTGGGAGCTCAGAACCTTGAGGAAGTGTTGCCAGAGCTGACCAAATTTAAGTAAGTGAAGGGTGTGGGAGATGAGGAGAAGTGTTTCAGGTGATGGAGACAGCACGTGTAAAGGCCCTGTGGTAGGAATAAAGGTGATGCTGTTCAGGCACAGAAAGAAAGACAACATGCTGGAGCTCCAGAATGCAAGCAGATTGATTTGGGTTCAGGCTTTTGCTATGTGTATGGCCATGGGGGTCCTTAGCCTGTCTGCACCTCCATTTCCTCACTTGAAAATGAGGATAACATTTATTAAGGTTTTCATAGACATCACCGTGGCCTCCCCAGCAAATACTCATAAGTACTAGCCTTGACCTTCCTTGGCAGGGTTTTCTCCCACCAATCCCGGCCACTGTGCTCCAGCTTAACTGCACTGTTTATTTTTGCCCATGGGCTCCTCACATTCTCTGTGCAGCCTCTCCACGGCTCTCCACCAACCTAAGAAAGGCTAGCTTCCTCTTAACCCATCTACAGGGGGGAAGTGGGATAAAAGCTTGGATGTGCATCCATGACTGTCACATATCGTCCTATGTTACAACTGTTGATCACTCCAAGTTAGTGTCTTAGCCATGCACTTTTACATATACTGTTTCATTTAATTCTCCTGACAACCCTTTCTGGTAGATGTCACTGGAAAATGAATGATCCTAAGGTCCAGCAATGCTGAATAACTTGTCCAAAGACACATATCTAGAAAGTATGTGTTAGAGCTGGGGTTAGAGCTTTTTTCAAAGATTTCCATTTTCCCCCACTAAGTCACGTTGTTACTAAATTTATTTATTTGTTTTAGAAATAATAACAATAAGCTTTCCATGCATTAAATTATACCTGCCCTGTAAGGTAGAAATCATGATTATTCCCATTGTACAGATGAGAAAAGTGAGGCACAGAGGGACTCAGTGATTCGCCCAAGACTATATAGCTAGTAAACCATGGAGACTGGATTTATGCCCAGGAATGAGACCCTAGAACTACACTGTGAGAGACTGTCACCTCCTTGTCAGTTTTGACACTCAGATAAGAAAGCATCTTTCTTCTAAAGGACCACAAAGCTCCCTCCGAGGCTGGTCGGCGTGGCTGGCTAAGACAGGCCCAGAAAGGGTGTAGTAAGGCCGTGCTCACTTAGATTCCTTTAGTTTGGGAGTTGGGGATTTTTCAGCTCAAGGCTCCTGTGCACCATCTAAAAAGAATGGACTAAATGGGAAAATCAATAACGCACACAGATGGTCCCGGTGATGTTTGCACTATTTAAGAGAACAAATTATTCAGAAGCACCTGGGATTCATTCTTTCCCGTACAAAAGGAGAAAGGCAAGGGAATTACAGGGCATCTTATCTATCCATTGGAGCCGACTCCCTGAGAGGCACTTATTCCGTGGTTCTATTAGTTTGCACTGGTCATTTTTTATCATCCCCACTAATGCCAATTAAGAAAGTTTCACTTTACTGCAATTTCCAGTATAGATAATAGGTGCAAAATAATAGGATTTGTGCAACAGACATTTACTGAAGGACTACTTTGTGCCAGATCCTAGGCCAGTGGCTGGGACTAAGCAGAAATAGCCATAAATGTAGCAACAACCACGACAGGCACTTATAAAGATCGTTTACTCTGCCCCAAGTCGTCGTCTAAGAATTCATTTAATCTTTACACAGACCCACGAGGAAGTGCTATGATTATTGCCTTTTATGGAAAAGGAAACAGGGGCCCAATGTCATGTCCTTAGGATATGAAGCAGGCAGGATTTGAACCCCGGTGGGTAGGGAAGAGGCCCTGCTTTGGAATGGCTTACTCACTTAGTGGGAGAAGCGGACCACGCGCACACACGCACACGCACTGGAAAAGCAGGCACATAAGAAAATACACAACCCCTATGCAAAACAAAATAAAATAAAACCAAAAAGCCTCTGCAAAATTGTAGTATGTTGTAAAGAAATACAGATAACCCATGAGGTCAGGGAGCAGGTAGGCCTGGAGGACCTGACAAGTTATGTTGAAACCAAAGAGATGGCAAAGAGTGAGAGGTGGGATATTGGTAAAGGTACTCGTGGTGGGATGGAAAATTCCAGAAAGAGGGAACCAGGTGGGTAAGAAGTCTGAGGCTGGAGTAAGCTTGGCGTGTCCAGGAAAAAGGGCCCATGTGGCTAAGATTTTGTGATTTGAGTTGAGGGGAGCAATAGGAGTGAAGTGGAAGGGGGTGGGGCAGACCAGGTCACGAAGGGTCTTAAATCCAACATTTTCGGGGACTGTAGAGTGACATAACCTATGTAATTTGCATATTGGTGCCTGGAACTTAACAAGTACTCAATTCAGTGTTCATTTTCATGACCATGATGGTTATTCCATATCTTGTCCCATTGACTTTGATCTGTTTTAGATTATTTAGAGGGGAAAAATTAAGGTTTTTTTTTTTTTTTTTTGGTTTGTTTGTTTTTTAGTGTTTTCCCTCTCTCCACAGAGTTTCTGCTATAGGATTCTGAGAGGATTCTAGGTAGGAAGGCCTCGGGCTCATCCCAGGATCCTGCATGACAGGTGGCGGCGAGGTGCGCTTAGGGAAGCAGCCTCAGTGGCCATGGATGAATGAATGGATTAGGGAAATGCGGTGTGTGTGTGATGAAATACTATGCAACCTTGAAAAGCAGGACACTTTGCACTATGTGACAACAGGGGGAGACTTTGGGGACAGTGTGCTAAGTGAAACAAGCCAGTCACAGAAGGGCAAACGCTGTGTGATTCCACCCATAGGAGGAATAGGAAACAGTCAAACTCACAGGCTCAGGGAGTGAATGGTGGCTGCCAGGCCTGGGGAAGGGCGATGGAGGGTGGCCCATCAAGGGGCACCGAGTTTCAGCCCAGCAAGGTGAGGGAGCTCTAGAGGCCCGGGGCCACCCTGTGCCTGCCGTCAGCAGGAATAAATCGTTCGCTTAGAGATGTGTCGAGAGGGTAGAGCTCATGTTAAGTGTTCTTCCCACAATAAAATAATATTTAAAAAAGAATTCAGGGAGTGGGCGCCCCAGCCTGCAGGGGAGGGGCTGGAGGGCGGGCCGAGGAGGGGGCAGGGCTGCCCCCCAGATGCGCGTCCCCACCCCCGCGCGAGCCCTCGGCAGGGATGACAGGAGGCTTGCGCGCAGAAAAACCTGAGGGCTTTATTTTAAGACCTTCTGTCAGGAAAGGCCTTTGGAGCAAATTCAACCACTCGACTGCCTTCCTGAAGGTCAAACAGCAGCTGTATGATCTGCTGGATTTGGGAAAACACTTAAAAAAGAAGGGAAAAAATCATACCCTTCCCGAGGGATCAGTTTTGTTTTCGCCGAGAGATGGGGAAAGACGTGAGAAGGTTCTGGGAGGAAGGAGCGAGAGGGAGCTGCACACCCGCCTCTCCAGCTCCTGTTGAAATTGTTCTTAAATCAAGCCGTGGGTTTTGGACAGGGCTGTGTAATTGATTATAAATGTTGGGATTTATTTCAATAAGACCTGTCATTCCTTAGCAGCTGTTTTGCTTTACAGCAAACCAACACACAGACGGAGGCGCTGGATGCAGCCTGTCTTTTGTCCTTGCCTTTGACGAGTCTGGACTGTTCTGCGGTGAGATGCTGCTGGCGGAGCTTGCAGCAGGAGAGGCCCTGCTTTCTCCCATCAGCAGAGGGCAGAGGGGACAGGGGAAGAAGCGGCTGTGGTTAAGCCGCCTGTCCTCGCAGGGGCCCGAGGCGCCCATGCCCGGGCATCGCCCCCTGCGTCTCCTTTCCCAGAGCCAGAAGGAAGGGATGGTGTTTTTACCCCACATTTCTCGGCCCAGGGAAGCCATCCAGGTATTCTGAGAGGAAGCCCATCTTTTATTCACATAAAAGCAGTGAGAGGCAGCGGGAAGGATGCTATTTTTAAGGTCTCAGCCTAGACTCCGCTTCTCTCATACTAGGTGACAGTTTTCTTGCTCTAAGATGGGGGAGGGAGGCCGGATTCCTGCACCCAGAACTGTTGGGAAGATTAAATTCATTGACCTAAAGATGAAAGCACTCTGTGAAGTGCCTGGCAAACAGTAGGCACTCAATAACTGTCCAGCTGAATATCAGTTTAAAAGCCACCTTCCATCTGCTCCCTCGGCCACACCTCTGCGCTCTTGCCTGCTCAGCGCTTAGTGTGGCGCAGTGTAGAGGCCCAAGTTCAAGTCCTGATTTGAACACCTGACTCTGGACCAGCCAGATCACCTCCTCTCTTTATCTAACTGCAAAATGTTGAGACAATCAGAGCTCATCTCCCAGGCTGGTTGTTAGGTTTGAATGAGGTAAGAGAAGGGCAAACATTGTCGAGGTCTTAAAAAACGTGTTACGCACGAAATGGGTTGTATTATAGGCCACCTGCTGCTGCTGCGTTTCCTCTGCTTTGTCGGAAGCTGGTTTCCCATCTAGAGGGTAAGCTTGTCTAAGGCAGGCACCGCTTCTTTGATTTTTTTGTGCTCTTGACCTAGATCACTGAGTTGGTCCTTTGGCGAAGATCATTAAGGGGAGCTTCTAAAGGGATTGGGGAGCTAGCAGCAGCGGGGAGCGAGGAAGTCGAGGATCCTCTGTCTTGCCCACTGAATCCCGGGTATCTGTGTTTCTGAGAACATTCTCCACCTCTCCCTGCTCCAGCACATTCAGCGATCCCACTTGTTACGTCTTGCCTCAGGACCTTTGAACATGCTGTCCTCTCTTTGGGGATACTCTCTTTGAGTCTTTGAGTTTTTTGGGTTTTTTTTTGCATGAATGGTCCTTATGGTCATTAGGTCTCAGGAAAAAGGTCCCTCCCAATCTAATGTCGCTCTCCTCACCCCACCTTGCTGCTTTCAGACGGTGCATCACACTATTTGATATTCTTATTGTTATAGGAAACGATCTTGCGCTATTATTGCATATCTGTTTTTTTCCTCTCTCCCACCAGAATGTAAGCTGCATAATGTCAGGGACTTTGACTTTTTTAAATCACCACAGCCCTCATAGTAGGCACCCAGCAAATGACTGCTTAATTAACTAGTTACCTTTTCTATGCAACCTTTGTTTTCCTTCCTCTTGGAAGCCTTATAGGATTGGTCCAGTACTTGCTGATTTTCCCTACTCCAAGATTTTTTTTTTTTGCTTTTAGAGTTAACGGTGCTTCATAACTTTGTTTGATTTTCTTCAGGTGTGATGCTCTGAGATGGCCTTTTCTTCCTCTCCTTTTTATTTGAGGTGGGCTTGGAGAAGGTCCTCAGAAAATGTCTGCTTGATGAAGAGAAGTCTCTTTGCTCGGCTGGGGTGGAGAGTAGGAAACAGAGAGCTCTGGAGCCCCTGGAAGTCAGGAAGAAGGGGGAGCAGGGCCGGTCTCCCTCGTTCGTGCCTTGGGGCTTTCATTTCTGGGCAAACAGGGAGTTAAGAGGTTAGAATGTTCTTACATTTTCCAGACCAGTAAAATCTGGAATGATACTCAGAGGTAGTGCAGAATCCAACTTCCTCATTTTTTAGATGAGGAAATAGGAAAACAGGGGGAAACGAAACACAGGCGAGGCTTACAAAATTGACCAAACATTTGTGTTCTAGGTTATTTTCTTATCTATCGTCCCATTTAATTTTCACAACTTATTAATGAGATCACTGATGCTATTCCCATTTCACAGATGATATAACCGAGGCTCAGAAAAGCTAAGCGACTGGCTTACAACACAGCTAGCAAAAGGCATATAGCTAGGACTTAAACCCAGGTCTTCTGTGTTATTTTCCTACTACGTTTAGGGTTTCAGAATAAATCTCTCACTTTCTGCAATGAGGCCTCTGCGTCTCCAGCCTCTGTGTTTAATAGCCCACTAGAATCACAGGTGTTGGAGGCAATATCTTTTTACCTTTTCTAGGCTGGGTGCTGAGATTCAGAAGAGGTCCCTCTAGGTTGCACAGAACTCTGTTGTACAATCTGCCATTATGAGCTTAATTAAATTAATATTCTCCTGTGAAGGGCTCCAGGAGGCCCCTGACTTTCACACAGAGGGGAAAGTTTCCTGAGCTCCCTCCCTTTCCCGAGGCTGCATGAAAAATGCATGGCAGACGGCAGATTGTCGGAGCACTTGTGGCAATGGTGTCTTTGTGCGATTAAACTTTTAAAAGGTTTCTCTTTTCTTCCCCTTCCTTAGGTGCACATGGGAAACAATGCAAACGAGGGAGCTTTAGAGTGAGATGGGCAGAGTTTTAACTCACCCCAGCCTGGCTGGCCAAGTGTCCTGGAGAGGAAATTAAGGACGCCCCCCAGGAAAGCAGGGTCTGAGCAGCCTGGTGACTCCATCTGAAGAACACTCGAATGAAGGAGTAGACAGTCAAAGACAATAGGAGGAAGCCCTATGCAGCAGAGCTGCTCCGAGAGTTGCTATTTATGGGATGGAGCTTAAGGTCCCCTGTCCAGGAGCTTATTGTCAGGATCCCTGACAGAATGCATACAAAATACTCAGTGAATGATTTCCCCAATGATACCTAGTGTTATTAATTGCTTACAATATGCCAGATTGTGCTAAGTCCCATTAACCAATTGACTCCTCACATCAGCCCCTCTAAGATATATTTAATTATTATCATGAATCGAACGGTGGCTTCCCAGAGATATATCCACTCAGTACCCATGAATGTGACCTTATTTGGAGAAAGGGTCTTTGTAGATATAATTAAGGGTCTCAAAATGAGATCATCCTGGATTCTCTGGGGGGGCCTTAAATCCAATGACAGGTTCCTTACAAGAAGAGATGAAGACAGAGAGAGGGGAGAAGACCTACAGAGAAGGCCACGTGAAGAAGGAAGCAGAGACTGGAGGGATGAAGCCCCCAGCCCAGGTGCTCCTGGAGTCACCAGAAGCTGGAAGAGGCAAGGAAGGATTCTCTCCTACAGTCTTTGGAGAGAGCAGAACCCTATCAACACCTTGATTTCAGATTTGTGGCCTCCAGAACTCTGAGACAATAACTTTCTGTTGTTTTAAGCCGCTTAGTTTATGATAATTTCTTACTGCAACCCTAGGAAAACTACTACAATGATGATGATCACAATTTTACTGATGCATAAAATAATACACAGAGAGGTTAAGTCATTTGTACAGTCACACATCTAAAGAGTAAAAAATCTGGTGGTTAAAATCAGGCAGTCTGGCTCACAAGGATAAATACGATGATTAGGATCCAGGAAACGGAAGACTCAAGCATACTGTGCAACTTTATCCAGGTCACTTAACCTCTCTGACATCTGATCATATCCTCTCTAAGTGGTGATTGATTGATTGCCTACTGGCTGCAGGACTCTAAAGAGGGGCTGACAAAGTATGGCTTATGGGCCAAGAGTGGCTTTTGCATTTTTAAGTGGTTATATTTAACAGTTTTCATTTTGCCTCTTGTTGTACAAGCTTAAATTGTTAAGTATATGACACTTTTTAAAAAGTTTGCTAACCTCTCTTCTAAAAAGTGAGGGATAATGGTACTTTCTATTCAAAAGATAGTTGTCAAAATACTTTTGCTCATTGATTTATCAAACATTTATTGGGTACCTACTAACAGTGAGGAACTCTTGAAGGAGCTGGCCAAACAAAGTGCGGTGGGGACACGAAATGTAAGCAAGCCTATAACTTGTGCCGATGCAGTTGCTGACATAGATACACAGTGTCCGGAGGGCAAGAAGGGGGGAGATCTCAGGACGGGAGCTTTCATGGGAGGGGGTTGTAATTCTTGTACATTAAAGCCCTTGTCCCAAGACAGCACAGGCCTCTGCATATAACAGAAGTTCCACAAACTTTTGTTGACTAAACAGAGGATGAACTTTACCTGCTGGGCCCAGAGAAGTATTCCCCTAAAGAGCTGAGCTCCGAACTGAGCCTTAAAGGTTAAAAAAGACAGGAAGACAAGGATGAGCGGTGCTCTTGGCCCAGAAAACACCCTTTTCAAAGGCTTGGCTGCTGGGGAAGATGTGAAGTATTTGAGGACCTGCATGCAGCTTGGGTCGTCTCCATGGGGTGTCAGCAGGAAGAGATGAAAGATGCAGTGGCCTTAAGCCAGATCCCAAAGGGCCTTCAAAGCTGCATCCAAGACCTTGAAAGTTATCCGACAGGCAGTGGGGGCCTCCGGAGTTGGGCCCTCACCTGCCCCTGCTGGCTCTCCTTTACCTCTCTCCTCCCCACCCGTCACTCTCCCCACCCAGCCTCAGGTGGGCTTTGGTGAATGGTCATGCTCCCTGCAGTCCTGGGTCCTTTCCCTGTGCTTTTCTCTACCTGGAAATTTCTCCTCCATATATGTGTGTGTGTGTACCTGTATGTATACCTATGTATATTAATATACCTATATATCTATATACATATACCTATATAGATGTGTATATACACACATATATATTTAATTGACCCATATTTTCTTTTAGATCTTGACTCTCCTGTTTCTTTTTCAGGGAGGCCACCCCTGACATCATCCAGGCTAGGGCAGTTCTTCCTGATAGACCTGCCTGTGTCCATAGCCACATCTATATCTATATTTGTATTCATATCCATATTTATGTCCTATCTATATCCATATCTCAATCTGTATCCGTATGTCTATGTGGGTATCACTATCTATATATATGTATCCATTTTCATATCTATCTCTCACCAGATATTTTCCTCCACAACACTTGTCACTCTTGTACCTGTCCGTTTAGGTTTATGATCATCTGACTAATTATTGTCTCCCACACTAAACCCATGAGACTGTGTATCCATCGGCTCAGCTGCTATAACGAGGTACCACAGACAGGAGACAGAGCAACTTCGATAACAGGAATGTATTGTCTCACAGTGCTGGAGGCTGTGAGCCTGGGAGCAAGGTGTTGGCAGGGCCGGTGCCTTCTGAGGCCTCCCTCCTTGACTCGCAGATGGCCGTCTTCTCCCTGAGAGCTCACGTGGTCTTCCCTCTGCGTGCATCTGTGTCCCAATTTTTCCTTCTCGGAAGGATACCAGTTACATTGGGTTAGGGCCCACCAATGAACTTATTTTCATGTAATCACCTCTTTAAAGACCCTCATCTCCAAATACACTCACATTCTGAAGTCCTGGGGGCTAGGACTTCAACATGCGAATTTTAGGGGGACACAATTCACCCCGTAACAAATGGTGTCTGTTGTTTTTGTTTTGTTTACAATTACAGTGCTTTTAAAAAATTTATTGGGGTGACGCTGGTTCACAAAACCATATAGTTTTCAAGTGCACAACTCAATGAAACGTCACCTGCACACTGCAGCTTGTGCCCGTTGCCCCGAGCACAGTCGCTTTCCTTCCTCATTTCCTTCCCTTTGCCCACCGCCACCCACCCCGCCCCCTTCCCCACTGGGTACCACCACACTCTTGTCTGTGTCTTTGTGTTATATATAAGTGTGGTTTTTGCTTAACCCCTTCACCTTCTTTCATCCAACTCCCCAGCCCCCCTCCCCTCTGACAGCTGTCAGTCTGCTCCAGGCATCCCCCATTCTTCTGTTTTTATTTGTTTGTCAGTTCCAAAACAGATAAGTTAAAGAATTTACGCAACTCAACACCAAGAAGACAAACAACCCACTTAAAAATGGGCAAAGGACCCGAATAGACGCTTCTACAGAGGACATACAGATGGCCAAGAGACATAGGAAAAGGTGCTCAACTTCACTAGTCATCGGAGAAATGCAAATTAAAACCACAATGAGATATCACCTCTCACCTGTCAGAATGGCTCCATCAATAAATCAACAAACAATAACCCCTGGCGAGGGTGTGGGGAAAGGGGAGCCCTGGTGCACCGCTGGTGGGAATGCAGACGGGTGCAGCCACTGTGGGAAACAGTATGGAGGTTCCTCAAAAAATTAAAAATGGGGGCTTCACATCAGCTGAGTCCCGTGGGCGAGGAGTCCTGCAGAATGAAGACTTAATTCCAAGGTCATGGCAAAACATCTGAAGTTCATTTCCAGGACTGTGATGGTGCAGGAAGGGAATGTGGAAAGTGCGTACAGGACCCTAAACAGAATCCTCACCATGGATGGGCTCACTGAGAACATCAAGTGACACCGGTACAATGAGAAGCCTTGCTGCAGACAACAGAGGGAAAGCCATGAAACCTGCTTGAGGATCTATAACATGGAAATGATTCGCAAGATCAACTTTTTGATGTGAAAGAATCGGGCAGACCCATGGCGGGGCTGCTGAGGCCTGTGGATAGTAGGCCCAGCAGGAAAACTTCCATCCAGTTGTGTCTCCACCTCTTTTCTTTCTGCAACCCCACTTTTTCTTACCATTTCTTGCAATAAACTCAATTACGTATATATAAAAGAAAAAAGATTAAAAATGGAGCTGCCTTATGACCCAGCAATGCCACTTCTGGGACTATACCCTAAGAAACCCGAAGCACTAATTTGAAAGAATCTATGCACCCCTATGTTCACTGCAGCCTTATTTACAACAGCCACGATCTGGAAGCAGTCCAAGTGCCCATCAGTAGATGACTGGTTAAGAAAGCTGAGGTACATTTACAAAATGGAATACTACTTGCTTCTAAAAAAGGGAAATCTTACTTTTTATAATTATAATGCTATTTATTTATTTATTTAATTCTCCCCCAAGGGTTTTTTCCCCATTGCTTTTCAGAGAGAGTGGGAGAGAGAGAGAGAAAAACATTGATTGGTTGCCTCCCCCACGCAGCTGGACCCAGGCCAGGGATCGAGCCTGCAACTGAAGTATGTGCCCTTGGCTGGAATCCACCCAGGGACCCTTCAGTCTGCAGGCCAACGCTCTAGCCACTGAGCAAACCAGCTAGGGCCAATTACAATGCTTTTTTAACAATTTCTTTTCCAAGTGCTAAGCAGGTGCCTGGCACATAGTAGATGCTCAATGAATATTTGAGGAGGGCAGAAGATGTTCCCCAGTGCTTGGAGGAAACGGCCTTGGGGTATGTTGGGGGAGGAGGGACAGGTTCAGGGGGAGAGTGGGCAATGGTTACAGCTCTTCAGAGGAGAGGTGACAATGGGATGCACTGGGGCAGTGGCCGTGGAGGTGGAGGCATGTGGGGGTTTGAGAGAGGCTACAGGGGCAGGGTGAACTGAACTTAGTGATTGTTTGCAGAGGGTGGGAGAAGTGGGGATGCAGAGTTAACTCAGCTGAATTGTCCCTAAGTGTAGTCACCTTGTGGGCCCCCTCTGCACCCCACTGACATAAAGGAGGGCTGGCTGTGTATTACCAGCCAAGCAGGGCCCAATTCACAAGCAGTGCCCTGCTCCCGGCTTTTACAGTTCCCGCCAGGCAGATTCCCCTCCTGGCTGATTCCTTTCCTTCCCTCCTCCTGGCTCCCCCTTCTTAAAACCCGAGACTATTACCTGCCGGCAGTTCATCTGCAGCCACTAAGGGCGAAGCCGCTGGGCTCCCGAGCGTTTTACTCAAGGACAGGAGAATAAAAGATGAATGCCAGGGAACACGAGTTCGTGGGATTTAAGTCAGAAGCAACTAGACCCTAAAATTTAGACCTCAGAGCCGAGGCAGGGAATCTGAACTTGGAGGCTGTCACAGCCGACCTCAGACTTTCAGTCCTATCTTGTTAGGCCTAATCTCACTGTCCCCGATCACACTGGCGTATCCAGGAGCTGACTCAGAAATGTGGGCCCTGCAAGCGGGAGATTAGGAGTGGTGTTGAATGGCACATTCACCTTTCACAAGCTTTGCTGCTCCAGACGCTTATAAAATAATTTTCGCCTTTATCTGAAGGCAGAAGGGCTTTTCTCTCCCCAGCTAGTGTTCTGGCCCCCCCCCCCCCCCCAGCCTCCGTCTTTCCACCTAATAAAAATCCTCTGTGCAGTGCTTGCCGGCGTAATCAGAGCCGTGCAGGCTGCTCTCGAGCCGCTTCCCAGGCCGCAGCAGAGGCGCAGTGGAGGGAGGGGACCCGGGCAGCTGGCTCCGGAGGTGACAGCCCGGCTGCGCTCCTTCTGCCCTTGTTGCAGCCCCAGAAAAGAAGTCTGGCTTATTTACCATTTTAGAAAGTTAGACCTTTTCAAAGAGCCGCCCCAGGCAAAACATCCTTCCTTTCCCGTGTCTCTGAGACTAATGACTCTTCTCAGGAAGTTTTGACAGTGAGAGTTGTTGCGACAGCCGACAGCCGAGGAGGGACGCGGGGAGCCGGGCTGGCGCTCAGCCGCGGGAAGAGCTGGGCCGCGCTGCTGGCTCGGGGAGGCCTGATTCGAAAACGCAACAAGTCTGACTTTCTGGACCGCAAATGGAAAGGTGGGAAAGACCCGGAGCTGAGGAAATCTCTAGACTGGTGTCGCTCTCTGGACGTCAGATAATGGATGAGGGCTTCCTGTTCAGGCTCCTGAAATAATTGAATTATTACGACAGTAATAATGGTGATGACGACATCTGAGATTTAGAAGAAGACAAAATGACATTATTTGCACTGGGACTTTCTCACCAACTCCCTCGAACCATGACAATGGGTGAATGTTTGAACGCGTCCTTGCATCTTCGAGGTGAAAAGAAGCCCAGAGAAGACAATGGGAGCAGGTTGTGTAGTTCCTGCCCCACCTGGGAGTCAAACTCAGGTCTTTCTAACTCTCGCTACATCATGCTGGCTGTCATCGGGCCCCCAGGACACTGGATGGGGGATTCACAGGCTGGAGATGGAGACTGTAATGCCAAAAAAACTCTGACCCTGTCCGATGGGCAAAGCAATGACTACACAGAACCTCCTGGAACAAAGAGAGCAACGAAGCTGTAATTACGACCCTAGTGACCTATTCCACATCCATATACCCGTAGTTTTCACAAACATCTGGTGAGTTAGTGAGGGCTGGGATTGGAGCAACTTCCACTGGCGGAGGGGAGGAGACTGAAGTGCAGATGGCTTAGGAGCCTGGAGTAAGACCATAATGCTGGTGGGCAGTGCAGCTTCCAGCTCTCTGTTGCAATAGAAAACTGGGGGTGCTTCTTCAAAGACAGACTGCTGGCTCCACACCAGACTCCCCCGCCGTATCAGAACATGTGGATTTTGAAATAATTCCTCCAGGGGATTCTAATGCAACTGGTCCGTGGCTGGGTGGTTGGAACCAATTCATCACGTCATGCTTCTTAAGTCAAGTTCCAAATAAGGATGTTGGAGGGGCGGGGAAGGAGAGGAGTGCCAAGGGGTGTGACAGCCTTCCTCTCCCTCTAAGTGTGCTGCAAATCCTCACTCTCTCAGCTCCATCGGGGATCCCCACATGTCTCACGAAGTCAAGCCCTCATTTCTCTTGGTACCTGATACCTGAGATGTGCTTAGTGAATCTTCGTATACTTGGGTCCAGGAAAAAATTGTCTCCTGTTAACACACACAGTTGACAAAATAAACTCAAGCCTTCTGATTTTTCAGAGATGAATGACTTCAATGACAACTTGCGACTATGAACATGACTATATTATTGTAGTAAAAAAATCATGCCCTATATATAAAGTTCCCCTTGACCACCCTTGTCTGCAGGTCCTGTCTGCTTCCCAGAGTTGAAGGTTGTGATGGGTTTCAAGAGTACCATTTCAGAATTTGTCTCTTCACTTAAATATGACTGGGCACGTATGGAGTTACATATTTTGTGTGTATGCAACTTTCTTTATATATAAAGCTTGTGTTAGTTTGCAATTTGCTGTTCCCATCAACAGCATGTCTGAGGCATCTTTTCATGTCAGTTCATCCAGACCTATCACATTCTGTTGCATGGCCACAGAGTACTGGAAAGACTGACTTTATTTAACTAACCTCTTTTTTTTTTTTTTTAACAAATAAAAAGTAACTTTATTGACTGTTAATCTTACCATGAAATGCCTATGAGAATAATTACAAAACAAAGCAGGTTTTTTTTACACACTTTTGGTATTATCCCAATGCCCATCTTCTCTTGATGGACACCTAAGGTGTTTCCAATGTTTAGAACTGACCATCTTTGAATGTTCTGCTTATTTGCTCTTCTGTGAGTTTCTCTCTAAGGTGGAGTAGAGAAGCTAATTTTCTGGGTCACAGATATATGCATATTACAACTTTTATGTGTAGTCTGAAATTTTCTCCCAGATGGTGTTACCAATTTTTACCTCCCTCCTCCCAGTAGTGTTTGAGAATACCCATTTCCTACAACTCATCACCATGTGATATTGTTGGACTTTTCAGTTTTGAGATCTATGACTTTAATGGATGATGGAGGGCTTTAAAAAGGCCGCCATGAGCAAAGACTTCACACTTGTTTCCAGAGAGCTTCCTGGAAGGGAGAGTGTGTCCTGAACACTTCCCACCGTGGGTGTGGTTGATTCTGTACCACCTTCACATACCTTGTTGATGTGATCGGTGTCAGGGATGAACTCTCCTCCCAGATCTTCTTAGAAGAGACTTGCTGATTTCATTTGATATGGAGGTAAGGGGAAGGCACTCACACATTTCACCTTTACAAGAATATATCCATGTTGCTATCTATGCTGTGTTTCCCGAAACTGGCTGGTCTTTGTAATCAATGAGAAACTGAAAACAAAAACAAATATAGCAGAAACTCCCATTGCATCTCCAGGCACTGATCCAGACAAACAGAATCAAAGTCTCAGAGATGGGTCAAAGGAGTTTGTACTTTTAAAAGCTTCCTGCCCTGGAGGGGTGGCTCAGTTGGTTGGAGTGTTGTCCCATATTCCACAAAGGTTTTGGGTTCCATCCCTGGTTGGAGTGTGAACTGGAGGCAACCAATCGATGCTTCTTTCTCTCACATTGATGTTTCTCTTTCTCGCTCACTCACTCTGTCTCTTCCTCTCTCTCTAAAACCAATAGACATATCCTCAGGTAAGGATTAAAAAAAAAAAGCAATGTCAGTTATAGCACACTTAGAAAGGCATGAAGTAGGGAAGTTCAATTCCCTGGTCAGTTCTGTCCGGGTAAATGGCCTTTGGCAAGTACCTTCACCTCTATAAATCTCTAGTGTTTGTCCCAAATGGTCGTGGTTGATGTCAGATGTGAAGCCATCCAAATTAAAATAGACTCAACACAGAACAAAGCATGCTGTTCTTACCTGTTTCCATGGTATCCCTACTCCACACTGAAGCTCTGGGAAGTTATCTCCCTTGTCATCCTACCATCTGTGAAATCTGAACCAGCATAAAAAAAACACTCGGGTCTCCAAGGTACAAGAGTAAAGTCAGATCAGCTAAGTTGAGAGGGGAGCAGCCAAGGATGAGCAGCCAAGGGAGATAGGAAGTAAATTGAAAGAGAAAAGGAAACCGACATGTAAGATGGTGTGGGTGAATTTTAGGAAAAAGGTTAGAACTATGCTAGAGTGAGTTTGAAACAGGACAGTATCAGTGTCCTATGGCTGCTGTAACAAATGACCACAAACTTAGTGGCTTAAAACAACACACACTTATTATCTCACAGTTGTAGAGATCAGAAGTCTGAAATGGCCTTACTGGGCTAAAACCAAGGTGTTGGCAGGGCTGCATTCCTCTGGAGACTCTAGGGGGAAATCCATTTTCCCAACTTTTCCAGCTTTTAGAGGCTCCTGCATTCCTTGGCTCATGAGCCCTCCCTCTATCTTCAAAGACAGTAGCATAGTAAGCATCGTCTCCAAAAATTTCCTCGTGTGAGGACAATATAAGTTAGGTGTGCACTACGAGGCAACGCAAGGGACCAAACCAATGAGGTATGTACCGAGTGATAGAGAGACACTGAGTCGAGAGGCATTCTATCTCAGCCTTAAATTTACTCTGTTGCCCCAGTGAGAGATATAGTTTAAACAATTATGATAGGAAGGATGGCCCAATAAGAAGGACGCCACATCCCTAAAGCTGAATGAATGCAATGAACCTGGACAGTTCTCCTGCAAGAACAGACTGGGCTTCTCACTGAGTGAGGAGGTTGTAGAAAGAATTAAAGAGCTTTTCCAACCTGAAGACTGATGACCAATGAACCACGGCTTGCTTGAGGCATTTCATGAACGATGGGCCAAAAAAATTAGGTATGAAGGCTCAGGATCAGGATAGAGAGGTGCGTGGACCTTTGGGTGGTTACTCCAGGGAGCCTGATGGCCACGGTTCTACACCCTAGAAGACAAAGTGGAGCTGGTTGGTGTGGGGACCATGGCCTTGAGCTGGCTGCTGAGGGTGGGCTTGAGGAAGAAGACAGTGGTCTTCACACTAGAAGGCCTTCTAGGAGAGACAGACTTGAACTTCGGGGGCTGTGGAAACCTCTTAATATGCTCTGCAGCTGTGTGCAAGGAGCTCATTTGCTGCTAATGGCATGGTGCTTAAGCTCTTCTTAACTCTCCTGGAGCTAATCTAGTCTGTCTGTCTAGTAGGTGTGTGTGTGTGTGTGTGTGTGTGTGTGTGTGTTGAGTAGCATGGTTAGCAGAGACAAGGAGAAATAGGGTGTCAAGAGAGCCCCATTTGAGGAGAGGAGAGAGTAATCACATATAGAAAACAAAGCCCATCTGCTGAGTAAGGAGCTGTTTTTCCAGAAACCCCGCAGCAGGGTGAGAAGCCCAGCCCAGTGCAACATGCCTTCTGGGCTTTATCCTGCTGACTCTTCCGTCAGCCTTAGCCAGTATCATCTTCACGTCACAGGTGAGGAAACTCCAACTTAGGTTAGGAAATGCAGTCAAGGAGACTGGTGGGAGATAAGATTGGGTGAGATTATATAAGAACTTTAGGGCCAATTAAGGATTTTGGATTTCTGGTGAAATGCGATGGGAAACCGTTGATGAGTCTTGAACGGTGGGTTGATAATGCATGGCTCTGGCTTCTGTGTGGTCATAAAATCCAGTGGGGAATGATTGGGCGCAGAGAGACCAGCCAGGGAGCTATTTAGTATTCCACATGAAGCAAGAGAGTGGCTTGGGCTAGTGGAGTGAAGTGATTTTAGATATATTTTGAAGATAGACTGCTTATGGAAAATTATTTCCAACTGAGAAGTACTCTGGAGTTATTTTCTGGGTGAATAAAGTGGTGGACACAGGCACTGAGAAAGGGTTGCCTTTGACGGTTGGACAGACTCATGGAATATACTGTGGGCGACAACATCCCAGGAGATGCTTCTCCACACGGGATCCTCCCAGCCCACAAAGGGCCTAAACTTTCAAGGATGGAAACTGACCACATTGAATATCATACCTCTTCTCTAGAGCTCTACAGACCACAAACCCTTTCTATAGCAGGAAGAAAAAGGTCATAATCTTGATTTGGGAGGTGAGTGGAGGAAACGCAATGTTTATTGAGCTCCCGCTGGTCTACATACTCCCAGCTTCTAACTTAAACCTCACACTCCTCATGAGACTCTGGCATGCTTCCCCGCCTCTGTGGGCCAGCAAGCCGAAACTCAGGGGTTCTAAGACCTTGCCTACACAGCAGAGCCAAGATCTGAATCTGCGTCTATGTCCAAAGCACAAGCAGTTATTACCACCACATACTGTGACATGCAAGAGGCGAGCGAAGGGTGCTAAAGGGGTGATGTGTGGGTGCTGGTGGTGGGAAGCCTTGGGAATCATTAGGACATTACAGACCATTCTAGCCCCCATCTCACCTGCATCTGGCCCAAGTTTAGGTGACATTTATTGACTGAGACCCAATGGTAGATCAGAGCTGATCATCAACACTACGTTTCTCATCAACACGGATGTGCATTAACATGGACAGAACAATTTTGGAGGCCTCGGGAAGATACATAAAGGAAGAAAGAAGTAATGACTTTTACCAAGAGTTTTCTTGATTTCACAATCTTTTGGCAATAGCATTTGCTGGTGCTTGAGATCTTCCTTGGGACACGGGCAGCTTGGGGTCTCACTGGGCCTCAGAAAGGGGTGAGGGGAGGACACTCAGAGTAGGGTGGTCACAGGGGAAGGGGCCTGGGCTGGCCCAGAAGCAGAGCTCTTGAGGATGTCCACTCCACTCAGACGTCCGTCCCGCACTGCTTGCAGCCCCTCTCTCCGGAATTACAGGTAATAAGGTAGAGCTGATGTTAATGGTTTATGACACGAATTCATTTTGAGAACTATATGCTTCACCCATCGCTTTTATTTTTCAATTTGGATCTGTTGGGTATTAATAGCTTTGGGGCTGTGTTTTCCATTTTAATCTTGCTTTTTCTCATTTCCAAGTAGATTCCTTCTTTCAATTTACACAAACATTAAACTTTCATTTCCTGCAGCCCCGCACTCCCCGCTCTCTCTCGTTCTCTCTGCTGACCTTGTGATAAAACTTTTCTTTAGTGTGGGAACTCCCCTCAAACCAGGCCCACCTTTCCACTCCCACCGGCCACCATTCCTTTATGCTTCAGCCACACTTGGTTGCTTGTAGTTTCTCATAGACACGACACTTTGGGTTGTAAGGAAGAGATGATTTAAATAAACAGAAGTTTAAAATACACAGACCTTCAATATCTCACATAATAAAATGTCTAGAGGTGAAGGTTCTATGGCTGGTTTATTTGGAGGCACTATGACCTCACCAAGGTTTCAGGGACTTCCCAGCTTTCTGTTCTGTCCTTAGAGTGCAGGTCTTTCCTCTCCCAACGTGTCTCCTCATCATTGTGAAAACCCTGGACAGCTTCAGGCATCCTGTCCTCCACAGGAAGGAAGGGGACTTTTTTCCTTGCCTATTTCCTTTTTATGGGCACAATATTTTCCCCAGAAGCTTTCCCATTAGCCATCCCTGGGCCCCACGCTTAAACCAGTCACTGCATGACCTGACCTTGACTGGCCCAGACAAATCAGGACTCATTTCCCAGGGCTGGGACTGTCCTCCCTGGGCACCTTGTTGGCAGATACCTGAGCAAGCACTAAGGGGAGGGTGCCTACTGTACCAGCAGAGGGTGCTGCCCACGACAGTTCTTTCTTATCTCTGTGCCTTGGCTCATGCTGCGAGATTTTCTGTCACACCTTCTTCTGTCACTCCTTGACCTCAGACGTAGGGAGGACCTGGCTTGCTCCTGGTCAGACTCTGTCTCAGCACAAGCACCGCATTCTGCGGGCTGTCCTGATTTCGTTGCTTCTCACCTGCACTGAGTAGTGCCCCAGGCATATGTCAAGCACTGCATTTGCCATGTCACCCTCATAATAATCTGCTTCTCCCACTCGGCTGAGAGCTCTTTGCAGGCAGAGGCTGGGCCTTATTTACCTCTGTCACCTCAGGGACTGGCACAGAGTTAAATGCTCAATAAAATTTCTGAAGGGACAAATGGCCCTGAGGAAGGGGAAGTTGAGAGATGCCCTCGCCTTGTTCCAGCCTTGAAGCAGTCTCCCCTAGAGCATTGGACATCAGCAATGTAGAGATATGAGTAGTTCTCCAAATGAGTCATGCCCTTTTGTGCCGGAGTATCTTAGAACTCTCTCGTATCTGCTGTCTTCATACCCTCATCTGGGTCTCCACTCCAAAGACTTTCTCATTTTCTTAGCAAATCCCTCCCCCTTAAAAAAATAATCATCTCCAATGTGACCAGGTCTTTCTGGAAACCCCTCCCCAGTTTGGACACTCTTTCTTTTATAGTCCTATTGCATTTTGCATGCACTTCCATTAACAGAAGAACATTTTAGAAACCTTTCTGTGCATTACCTATCTCATCCCATAAAAGGGATTGTAAACCACTTGTCTCTGGTTTTGAAGAGTAAATGGGTTAATGCACCCTCAGCACTTAGAAGAGAGGAGTTAACACAAAACCAGGCACTCGGTGTGCACTGTCCGTGGCCCTGGTTGCAGCGTGCATCCCTCTGGATCATGCATATCTCGTCACTGGCCTTTGTCCTCAAATGCACTGTAGGGACCTTACAAATAAAGACTTTTTTTTGTCCATCACTAACTCCCCAGCTCCCAACAGGAGATGGGTCACAAATTTGATGCTCAGACAATTTTCTTGGGACTGAGTGAACATGAAAGTTTTTTCTTGAAGGAAAGTGACCAACCACTCTCCATCTCTCTGGAACAAGCAACCAGGAGGAGGCGACCGAACTGCAGTGGAAGGGCTGGAAACTGGACAGGAAGCAGTGATTCAAGACCTTCTAATTCTTGTCCACCAAACCACAAAAACCAACACAGTCAAGTGAACATCTTTTTAAAGATCACCTCTCTCTGCACGCTTGGAATGGATTAAAAATCAGAGGATCCAGGTTCCAATACGGCCTTTGCCATAGACTCCGTGAGTGGCTGTGCGTGAGCTCCTGAAACAAGGTGTTAGCTTCCCAGCCCATAAAATGCCGGAGGATGGTGACAGCATTTCTCAGGGTCTTAGTGAAAGCTCGGGGTCTTAGTATATTGGGCATTAAAAAAATAAATAAGTGGTAGAATAAAAATGAAACATTCTGTGTACTGAGAATTCATAAACTTCCTTTGGACCATTGGATGGGAGAGAACAATCATTACAATCATTATAAGTTGTAATTGATGCCAGAAGGATAGGCCTGATCCCAGAGAGGTGACACATAGACTTGAGAGAAGTGAGGGCAATGGGCTCTGGATCCAGGCAGGAGTGATGGTTAGTCCCCATCATGTCACTTTATGGCTTTGACCCCTTCAGCAAGCCATTGAAACTCTCTAAGCCTCAATGTTGGTATGTGTAAAATGGGGAGATAGAATCTACCCCATAACACAGTTATGAGAGTGATGCATGGATCTGCTACATAGAAACCCCTCTCCCCGTAGTGATTACTAACGAAGAGCCCCTGTTGACTATAGTCATCAGTAGGTGGGACCTTAGATGAAATATGAAAAATGGATACTGGTCAACTAGGCACAGAAAAGTGAGGAATGAGACATGTGTAAGGCCAGGAAATGATGACGATGATGATGATGAAAAGATGGTGGTGGTTGTGACTCACTATGCATAACATAGTCTCATTTGATTCTCAAAACAACCCTATAAAGCCTGTGCTGTGATTTGTCCCTTTTTGCATATTTGAGACCAAGTTTCAGATAAGTTAAGTAACTTGCCCACGGTCACACAGCTAGTACATAGCTGCGATGCCATTGGAATGCATGCAGACCTGTTCCAGAGCTCAGATGTTCTCCTGTCTCCCATGTTAGCCTTGAATACCAGGCTCACGTCTTCGAATACTTCCGTGGCATGGTGTGGTGTCCTTTGAAGGACAGCATAGGTTGTCCAGGACCAGAGCCAGGCTCCAGATCCCCTCGCCCGGGCGGAGGAAGGGCAGCTGGGTCCTTCCAGCTCACCCTCCACTCCGAGAAGCCTCGACAGTGCCCGGGTTGCCTGGTGGCTGAGTCACAGCTCTCGTGATCCCGGCTGGCAATCGGAGTCACCCTTAATTGGATGCTGAAAAAACTCCGCCTGCTGCACAATGACTGCAACGGAAGAGTTATAGCTGTTTACTGTAACACACAGACAGTCCCATTAACAAGAATGATGGGAGGCTGCTCCGTGGCATTACTCTCAGCAAAAGACTTGACAAATATGCTTTGTAAATGAAGGCGCTCCAACAGAGAAAACATATAACACTTCGTCTCCCCACCCCCACCCGCCCCCGCCCATCCTGGGGAGACTTTGCATGGCGGGTCCTTTATGCATTATTCAGGGCTCCGTATCCTGACGGCGCTCATCAATAGCCGTGCCTATGGCAGGCAGAGGCTTGTATCAACTGACAAATGTAGACAAAGCAGGCTACTTAACCCAGGAACAGTGGGGCAGAGAACCAACAGGGAAATTGATTGTGCCCACCATATTTCTGCGAGGATGGGGTAAATGAATGCCATACGTCACCTCTTATCGCAGGCGGTAGGAGGCGATCGCGAACGGAGCAGCCTGGCCTGCTTAAGGGATGCTGACGGATCGCTCGCAGGCAGCTTTTGTCCTTGGTTGGGGTTTGTCTTGTCTACAGAGGGTCTGAGGCATCTTTAGGGCGAGGGCCATAGGAAGCACGCCCTCCCCAGGTGCAGGCATTGGAGGTGGCCCTTGCCGAGTGGAGAGTGGTGGAAATGTCCAATCCCATGGCCACTGGGCACAGGGATGAGTGTGCTAGTGCACCCATGGGACTCTCGTGGGTCCCTGTAAGCATACAGGTCATGCAAATCTCAATAGACTAGAAGGTGCAGTGGTTATGGTCTGCACTTTGCTATCAGTTATAGCAGGTCCTGGACTGTCATCTATTAGCTTGGGGACAAGTTAGTGAACCAAGATACCTCTCCTGGGGAGTGGGACAATAATAGCAATTGCTTCCCAAGAGTGCAGTGAGGATAGACTGAGTTAAAAAGTGGGGAAGCCCTTGGAACAGCATGTGGCACCCGGTTGTACTCAGTAAATGCTAATTAATAAATGTCTCTTGAGGTGGTGAGTTTGCCGTCACTGGGAGTTCTAAGCAGAGGACAGCAGGCCGTTCTGGGATGATTCTAGGCAGTAGGAATGGAAAGTTTAGAATGCTCGCTTTGGGGTCCTGGTTCTGCCAGTTTGCTATCCATGGAAACCTGTCAAGTCGCATGACCTCTAAGAATTAGTTTCCCCTTCTTTCAAATGGATAATACACAGATAGTGTCCTCCCCATAGAAGGCCTTCGGAGACCAGTGGCCATTGATATTTTCTAAATGAGGAATGGGGCTGGAAGCAGAGCCCTCTGAGTTGTCTTCAGCCCTGTGATCCCATGATGCTCTGGAGAAAATTGTGGGTCTTCTTCCTCCCACACCAGAGGAAATGAAGATAATGATAAAATAAAATAAAAAATACAATGCACTGAGTACCTATTTTTCATTAAGCACATTCAATAATTTCATTCAAACCTCACTATACCCCCTTCAGTTATCATTATTTCCATTTTGCAGAAAGTGCTCAAGCAGGTAAGAAGGGCAACCTCTGAAAGGTGATTCTGAGTCCAAAAGGGACCTTGGAAGGCTGCTGTCCCCTGTCCCTGCCCCCACCCTGTGGGAGTGATGTACTCCTGAAGTCTCTCCATGGAACTGTCTTTTTCTTCTTCTATCAGCTGGTTCCAAACAGCCAATTTCAAGCGAGGTTGGACAAGCTCATTCAGCTCCCAGCCAGACATCGATGCAATAGTAAAAACCTCAAGTTTTCTGTGAGGAAAATTGGCTTTTGCTTTGTTCAGTGAGCTCAGGCCTAGAAAGAGCCATAGCAGTTGAAAAAGGGGCCCAGGGAGTCGGCAGAGGTCTGTTCCTGGAAGCTGGGTGCCGGGGTGGATGGGGGACACATACACACCCCCATGGGCTAAAGGGAAGATGGGCTAATGGCCAAGAAAAGACCAGAGATTACTTAAGACAGGCTCTGACTCTCCGGGGGCAGGGATGCATCTCGGCCGCAAGGACCACCAACACACCCACTCTATGTCATTACCTCGTGGCAGGCGAGATGGAATCCTTAATGTGTATTCATTCTCATAAGTTCCTTTCAACACCCACACAAGGAAAGTGCAATTAGCACCCTCCTCACAGCCAAGGGTGCTCGGAACCTCCCAAGTTCACACAGCCAGCAAGCGGTACATCAGGACAAAGGCCCTTTCCATTGTTCTAACACTTCAAAACTTGGCGTTTGTCTTTCTTTCTGTCTGAAGCAGCTCCATCCAGTGGAAATATAATGTGACCCATGAATGGGTGCCAGGTAGACAATTTTAAATATTATTGTAGCCACATTAAAAAAAATAAAACAATAAGAAATTAATTTTAGCAATGTATTTTATCTAACCCCAATTACCTAAAATAACATCTCAACATCTGACTAATATTAAAAAATTGTTGATGAGATATTTTACATACCTTCCTTCATACTAGGCTTTTGAATTCTACAATGATGGCCACCTCAAGCCCGACTGGCCGTTTTTCAAATATTCAGTGGCCACATGCGGCCAGACAGGGCATGTCCGGAGGGGGACCTCTCAGCTCACAAGCCACCCCGTCAGAGAGCCTTCCCTGAGCCTTTCACCAGAGGGGCACCCACCCTCCCACGTCCTCCATCACACCATCCAGCCTAATTGCCCCCGTGGCCCCTTTCGCTACCTGCTGGTCTTGCTATAGTTGTTTGTTGGTTTCTATTTTTATTGTCCGTTTCCTCCAACAGAATGTAAGTCCCCAAAGCATTTACTGCTGTGTCCCCGGCACAAAGAACAGTGCATGGGGCACAGGAGGTGCTGAGAAAACATACCTGACTATGTGTGTGACAACGAATGGACGTCTGAATAAGGGGATGTCTGAATCCGAGGCTAACAATAAGGGTGATGGCAGGACCACCAAGTCTTCGAGCACATCTTTCGCCCCACCCCCCACCCCAGGTAGCATCTCCCCACTCCTGGAATTTGTAAATTGGGGGATCCCTCTCCTATTGCCCTTCTCCACATTCCAGAGCTGACGGTCTGCTGCCTGGTCTAGTTCTTCCAGCGCAGGCACCTAAAGGGAAAGAGAGCCAGGGCTGGGGCGTGTGTGTGTGTGTGCCTGTGTGTGTGTTCCTCACCATGCTCATTTGCCTGCTCTTATGTGATTTGTAAGGTGGCAAAGCCCTGACAGACGATGGCAGCCCGGGCAGCCGGGCTGTGTATCAGCTGCCTCCCGCTGCAGCCTTTGAACGATTCTTGGCGGCCTGTAAACAGCGATCCGCCAGATTCATTAAGTCCAAAGGGCACCGCCATTCGCCACCCAGGTGAAGCTGGTACAGTAGCTTGGGATGCGGCATCCCGCACACTCAGAGTTCCTGGGTCACCCTAGGAAAGTGATCCCAGGGGCATGGCAACCTTTGTCGTCAGAGCTTACATTAGAGACCTGTCCCATTGCTATTGCAAGAAGCCTGGGGTGGCGGGACATACACAGTATGTGCACCTCTCTGGACTTCCTTCTGGCTTAGAAACCTGTATCGGAGATGCCTGTTGGCTATCCCCCTGAACTTCTGGGGTGAAAACAGGTCCCGCTCGTCTTGGCCACCCCAGCTCCTAGCTCAGGGCCCAGCACATAGTATATGTTTGTTGAAAGAATAAATGAACCAAGTGAGTCTATAAGCCATTCATTTATTCATCCAAAACCCTTTATTGAGTGCTTACTGTGTGTTGAATCCTGTCCTATGCATCTGAGACAGGTCCCCAGCCTTTTCGGAGCTTACCTGTTTGCAACGTTGAATGAATTTTGTGAGTTTTTTTCTCTTTTCCAAAAGACCACGGAGAGCCTGCTTTGCTCCTGTTCCTGTTCCTAATACCTCTGTAACTGTGGGCACAATGGTAAGAAAACGGATTCCGTGGGCTGATATGCCTCTGGCCTGCCCCCCATCTGTAAACGAAGATAACTGACAGTCCCCATCAAGGAGGTTGGGGGCACTGAATGAGGCCTTGCTTGTACCCTGTGAGCATGGTTCCTCGCCCGGACGAAATGTGCATGAGATTCATATTTTCTTTCATTTTTAGTTTTCTATTGAATGTATTGGGTGACATTGGTTAATGAAATTACATGGGTCTCAGGTGTGCAAGTCTGTGACATATCATCTGCATACTGTGCTGTGTGTTCACCACCCCAAGTCAAGTCTCCTTTTATCCCCCCTTTACCATCTTCTACCTGCCCTCACCCCCCTTTCCCTCCGATCACCATGCCATTTTCTGTGTCTGTGAGGTCTTTTGCTTGTTTGTTGTTTGTGTTTTTACAGTAGAGATGGCTGCGTTTGGTAGGAAAGGATGCCAAAGAGTGAGTTTGGGGCCTTGTCAAAGTAGGAGATACCCAAGGGCGGGGATTGCTGTGTGGGTTTTGCATGACTGTGGGAAGGGGCCAAGGAGGTGCCATGGCAACAGCTGCAGGGTGTCTGGTGTTAAGCAATTGACACGGGTGCCACAACCATGCACAACTGCCAAGAAGCAGGACAGCAGGCCCCTGTGACCAAAAAGAGCCACAGGGAGAGCTGCTGTCTCCGCACTCCCAGAGACGGCTGGCTGTCCATTTCCGATAAGGGAGGGGGAGGGGCAGGCCATAGCTCACCCCTGGGACCCTGGTGGGCCTAGCAGGTCTGCCCCAGGATGACATGGAAAACGAAGGTCTGAGTGAGAATGCCATGGCCCAGAATGTTCGGGAGCTTTCTGGACTCTTTAGAGTTTGCTTTCTGGAGTCAGGATTATCCAGGTTGGATTCCTGGCTCTGTCACTAATGGCTGGATGACTTGGTAAGTCATTTACCCTTGATGAGCCTCAGTTTTCCCATTAAAAAAAAAAAAAGAGATAATGTTAATACTCATCTTATTTTATTTTTATTTTTTGGTGACCTTAAAATGAGACAATTTGTGCAAAGCACTTAGGACAGTTCCTGGTACACAGGCATCTCCCAATAAATCCTCTATAGGGTTTATAACCTTTCAACAAATGCCCACAAACTCTCACCTCCTTTCCTTTGTATCCCCACCCCTCCAGGCTCCTCACTTTATCTTCATGCCCCAGCTGGGCTTCAGCAGTGAGTCTCATTGCCATGACGCTCAGAGTCTCTTCAGGGAGGTGCAAATACAAGAAGGATAAACCTTTATCTTACTAATGCTGGTAACTGCTTCTAGCACAACCTGGCTGTGTTACTGGACTATAAGCTCCCCTGCCCCCTAGATAGACGGTGGAGGTGATGAAGATGATAAGAGAAAAATCAGGGGGAAAACGGACCTCTATCTCAAATAAAAAATACATAATTGCAACTGTCTGTCTATTTTTATGTGGTTATTATTTAGAACCACACAGTTGCTAACAGCTTTAGTTAACTTAGAATTGATTGCAAGTGGTGTGTGTTCTTTTTATAAAATTAGTTTTGAAATATCCAAACAGTCATATCTTAGGAAACAAAGTGTATTAGTGAAATGTTCTCAGGAAAGGATTTCAATAGAAAGGAATAAGCCAATGATGATTATTTTTAATTAAAGAGAAAACAGCGAAGAAGTGAAAAGAAAAAGTGAGCCTGAACCTTAAAATAAAATGGGTAATAAACTCTTTGCTGGCAAAGTTGCAATTTCTCCGCTGGATTTTAGATCTGGCTTTTATTATTAAGGCCGGTGCTGAAAGCTGGCGTTTTGACAGGAACATGGAGCGTTTGTCACTATCTGGGAGAGAGATAGATGTTGAATGACATTTTGGAAGAAATGTGTACATTTTGGGTCTAAGTACTCTTTCTCCTTACTAGGAAAATTCCACTAGCAAATAACAGATTGGTTATCTTGAGTTCCCAATTCTCATGGCTATTTAAATCAAAACAAAATTAAACACTTTTCCCCTCTCTCTCTTTAACCTTTGGGGAAACTGGGCAGGAGTTTTCTCCACAGGCAGTGTCCTTTGCAGATAAGGGCATCCTTCCTGGCTAGAAAAACCCAATGGCACCTTCTGTGTTCGGAGGTGAAATAATTGGAGGAGCATGGAACACGTCCCCCGAGGAGAAGCTGAAGTCCATGATTAGGGAGAAGATTGCTTCTGTCTCCAGGCCCCACTTATGAATGCAGATAACTCAAGAGAGGCACATGGCGAAGAGGAGGCAGGATCTCAGGAATGTCACCCCGGAGACCTGCGTTTCTCTAGCTCAGCTCCTTATCAGCCATGCGACACTGGGCAAGTCGCTTTCTGTTCTGGATCCTTCATTCAAAGTAGGCAGAGTGGAATAGACACTCCTTCCCTTGCCCTGGGGATCATGAGTGATGGAAGGCCGGGAAAGCTGCAGAATGCTATACAAGTACATGCTGCTGTAACCAAGAGGCTAAGTTTGTGGTCCTGAAGGGGTGCGGGAGAGCCTGCAGCCAGGGGGAGGACCCTAACAGTAGTATGAGGACCACCCTGAGCTGCAGAGTGGCCGCACCGGCCACCTAGCAAGTAGAGGGGTGGCCGTGTAGCCTGTTAGACCAAGTTAGATTTAGGCTCAGTTTCTTTCCTTGCATTTTACTCTACTGATAGCTCAGACGCTGCCGTCCTCGTCTAGATTGCCGAATAGTTTTAGGAGGTGGCTGACCCGCCATACGCAAGAGGTCAAGGCTTCTGCTTAGGGAGTCAAAGGCCAGCCAAGCGCACGCCAGCCTAACTCCAGCGGGTGATAGTTTTGTATTATGGCCAATTCTTAGCCGTTCACACGCGGTTTCTCTTTTGCTCTTGGCTTCTTTCCCTTTAGTCATGGTCTTCTATAGCTCCCGGGTGAACCAATAAAAGCTAAACCGAAAGCTATTAAAACCTGGGGAGGTCATCCTTACCAAGAGAAGAGTATCTAGGGGAAAAAATCAAGCGATGACTCCAGCTCTTCTCAAAACAGAGAGATCTGGTTCAGGTCTGCGTGGGGTACAGGAGTCTTATTCCACGTGCAGCAGTGCTTTGGAGGTTGAGATGTTAATATTTTCTGCATTGAATATCCAACGGTAAAAGCCTCCTCAAGGCTTTCTGTAATTTCCCGCCTTCTGAGGCTGATTTCTGCATTGATGTTTATGACAACGTTGGACTTTACCTGAGCCCTGCACTCCCCAGAAAAGAGAGGTGCTTAAGAAATACCCTCCCCTTTTGTTTTCCAGGCTAACCAGAGAGGACCCCCTCACCCCTGCATATTCCAAGGCAAGGCCCACCTTCGTTTTCCTCAGTGACTCAGATAAGACATCCTGCATCTTGTTGCCTGATTCCCATAAGACATCTAAGTGACACCCTCGCCCCCCGCCTTTACAAATCCCAGGCCCCCTTCCTTGTCATTGAGAAGTCCTCACGAACGAATGCTCTGCCTGTTGCAACAGACCGAAACAGAATCACCTCCTTAGTCGCCCGGTGCATTTCGTCTCTGTCTCTGACAATTCCAAGTTGAATAATTTTTTCAGACCAGAGAGAAATGCAGGTCCCTTCACAGCCATGAAAGACCAGAAGTAAGAAGGTCATATGGTGAAGGTTCTCAGGAAAGGTTTTCAATGGAAAGGAATAAACTGATGATTAATTTTTTAATTAAAGAGAAAATGGTAAAGACATAAAAAGAAGAAGTGAGTCTGGTACCTTAAAATAAAATGGGATGATAAACTCTTTTTCTGGCAAAGTTGCAGTTTCTCTGTTGAAATTTGGACCTGGCTTTTATTATTAAGGCTGATATTCAGCAGGAATATATATATATTTTGAAAATGAGCTGGAGCTAAGGCTAAAGAAGGAACAAAATGGAAATCTGCATGCAAATGAATGAGCATCACACCTTTCTGCACTGCATCCTTGGCAAAAGAAAGAGAAAGGGTGCGGGGTGATAAGAGATGCCCTTGTTGGTCCACGAGCTTTCTCTACTTTATTATAATCATCAGTCTTAAAATCTGTGTCAACATTCTGGGGACCATGGACCCATGCAAAGGCTGAGGCAAGAGCATCAGACTAGAAATTGTGGGATATCTCTAAATATTTTGACTTTCAGAGAGATGCCCTTGGATGCTGGAGTTTCCCAAGATTCCATTCTGAAAGCCAGAAATGGCTGGAAGTGTCACCCCTCACCCCAGTGCCACTGCCAATGATTGGTGGGAAAGTACAAAATCTAATGTCTTTGCCTCAGGGGCTGGGGATAATTTTTGGACCAGCAGTGACTGCCTGTGGGTCTAGGTAGTCTAAACTGAAATAGAGGGAAATAGTATGGTCTTTGTTCAGTAGATTCCAAATTTTCAGGGGCAGAAAATTCACTTGGAGTCTGTTAAAAATATAGATTTCCAGATTCTCCCAAGAGATTCGGGTTCAGTGGATGTGGGATGGCTCAGAAGTCCTAGTTTTCTATAAACCTTGTGGTCCTAAGGCTGGCAATCCACAGACTTGATTTTTAGAGACGTTGCCTTAGGTTCAGGGCTAACTGTTCACAGCTCTGTTCTTGGTCTTTGATGCTCGGGGCCTGTCTGCCTGCGTGCATCACAGTGTCTGCCAGCTCTGCGCAGCCCAGGCTGGACACTCAGGGCCTTTCCCTGACCCCTGCTGCGTGGAGCTTCAGATCCATCTGCCTCTTGGTATACCTGGCCCCATTGGGTTGACACTGTGCTCTGCACATCGATGAATTCATTCATGGATGTCAATGAGCACTTGTCTGTTTAGCGCAAAACAAATGGGCTGAGATGACACAGGCGATCAATCACAGCAAGCCAGGGGCCCACCTAGCCCTTGAAGGTGACAGATCTATTACAGCTGATTAAGACCAGGAATGACAAGAAGCCAAGGCTCTGCCTGGCCTCTGGCACTTGTGACAAGGCCAGAGTTCAGCTTTTGACTTTGACCTCAAATGCTGTCACCTCTAGGCATCACATTTGTATTTCTAGTTATTTACACCTCAGTAAATGTGCTGGCTCATTATATTCAGTGCTCACTGCCACTCGGTCAACAGCGCCCCCCAGGCTGTCCCACAGCTGCCCCTCAACCCCCACACACCCCGAGTTTCTAAAGTTCCCAAAACACAGCCTCCTGTCCCACGTACATCATCCTGCTGGGCACAGGATGCATAGAGGAGGAAACACATTTATTTTTCATAAGACTTTCTTGTCTTCATGTTACTTGTTTTACTTCCTGAGAAACACTGAAATCTAGTCTGGGGGTCAGCCAACTTTTTCTGAAAAGGGCCACATATTTTAGGCTTTGTGGGCCAGATGGTCTCTGTGACAACTTCCCTGCTTTGCCACTGAGGCACAAAAGTAACCACAGACAACAGGTGAACAAAAGTGGGTGTGGCTTTTCCAATAAATATTCAGAGAGAAGAGCTGAATTGATTGATAGGCCATAGTTTATACTAGTCCATCTTTATTCATCCAACAAGAGTTTATTGAGCATCTCCGTGTGACAGACACTGTGCTGGGCACTGGGGATACAGCAGTGGTGCAGGACAGACACAGTCCCTGCTCTCATGGAGCCTGTAGTTTAATAGCAGGGACCAGATAATAAATGACTAACAACACAATTAAATGGTTAATTTCTGCTGTTGCAGATCTGAAGGAGTGCAAGCTGCGATGGAGGGGGGAGCAGGGCACATGGGGGGTTGCAGAAGTGAAGTGAAGAGACAAGGCAAGGAGGGGATGGGCCATCAGCAGGAGGAGAGAGAGGAGAAGGTCCTGAGGGGAAAGGAACTTGGCACATCAAGCGAGTCACGGCCACTGTCACCCAGAGAAAGGGCGAGAGAAGTGTCAGATCCAGGGTTGGGTGCTTCTAGCTAAGTATTTTAGATTGGCCCCTAGAAGCAACAGAAAGTGTCCGAAGCATTTTAAAGCAGGAGAGAGACATGAGTAGACTTAGGTTCCGGATCAATTTATCTGGCCACTGTTTGGAGAAGAGGCAGGAGGCAATAATAAATCCAAGGCAGAGAGAGGGTACCTGCAGGGCATTTTCAATTTTTGTCTAACATAAACTCTCACTTTACTTCTCTTTCAGGCCAATGTCACCCACAAAGTCAGGGATTTGATGAAATGTCCATGCCCGAGGTCACCGTGCCGATTGTGACTGCACATGGCTGATCATGACTCTATCCTTGGGAAATGGCATTTCAGGGTTGTGCTGGGCACAGGGCTTCGGTGGAGAAGGGTGGGTGCTGAACTGGAGAGCTGGGTTGGGGTCAGACAGTGTAGTGCCTGTTAATAATCAGGATGGAGACTTCCAGAAAGCAGAGCCCTTCTCTCTTGCCACCGCGAGGCCCTGCATTTCAAGGCCACCTGGGCCTTCAGAAGCTTTGCTTATAGCCAATTCAAATAATGATCATTTCGCTGATATCTTTTGAAGACACTATAACACCACAGAGCGTCTGCACATCCTAAGGCATCTAATACCTTAATACCTTCGCTTGGAACACACCCATACGTAGATCATTAAGCAGAACAGACCTCAGCAAAAGGAGTGCTAATTGCAGTTTTCAAATGCCACTTTCATTTGCTATTTGGCAGGGGTACCACAGTGACAGTCCTCCTATTTCTATTAACTACGAGGGCTGGGACAAAGTCATCCTGTCTTCTTGTTGGCAAGCCTTCGTTCCAGACTGCCAGCAGCGTGCCTACTTGGGCGGTGAAGAGAGATGCGAAGCCAGCCTCTGAGAGGCCCCCGGTGACCCCACACGGTGGAGCGCCCTCTTACACTGACCAAGGATGTGCTTTGTGACCAGTAGCATTTGCAGAGGTGATGATACAGTGCTTCCAAGATTAGCTTGTAGAAGACGTGACCTCTTCCATCTTGGCCTTGCTCTCTTGGATCGCTCAGGAAGAAGCTGAGCAGCTCCATGGATAGACCCGTGTGGTAAGAAACTGGGGCCTCTTGGCACCTGCCAGGTGAGTGAGCTTGGACATGGATTCCAGCCTCAGGCAGGCCTTCAGGTAAAGGGGCCCATTGTCTGGAGGGTAGAGACTGAGGCAGGACCTGAATGTGAGTTGAAAATCCTTACTGGGGCCACTAACAACTTCTGTGTCCTGGGGCCTGTCACCTTCCCTTCCTGGACCTTGCTTTCCCTTGCTATACAAGCAAGAAGAAATTAGACATGATAAGCTTATGGATGCAGAGTCCCTTCCCCGGTGCTTGGGGATTTGGTGATGGATGTAAGAAGCACCTGTTACCCCACGCGGCATACATGCATGTGCATGCACACACACTTAAAATGTGAAGAGCATAGCTAGCAATTAATAGCTGTTGAACTACAGGTCAGGCATTGAATTACACAGGGATTTACCAATTAATCATCACAACAATCAACAGAAGTAGGTGATTCTGCTATTAATATTTACTAGATCAGGCTCAGGAAGCTTAATTTTGATCAGGGACACTGTATTAGTTTTCTATTGTTGATAACACATTACCACACCTTTAGTGCCTTAAGAAACACATTTGTTGTCCCACAGTTTCTGTGGGACAGGCGTCAGGGCAGGGCTTAGCCGTGTCCTCTGCTCAGGGTTTTACAAGGCTGCAAGCAAGGTGTCAGTCAGGGCTGCATTCTCATCTTTACTCAGGGTCCTCTTCTGAGCTCCCCCCAAACGATGGCAGAATCGACTTCTTTGTAACTGTAGGACTGAAGACCTCGGCTCCCAGAGGCGGCCCCTTCTGGTAAGTAGTTCGCAACACAGCTCTTTGATTCTTCAAGGCCAGCATGAGAGCACCTCTCTCTCCAGAAAGAGCCCAGTGTCTCTTTCAGAGTCTTTCACCTGATTAGGCCAGGCTCACCCGGATACCATTCCCTTTGATGAACTCAATATCAACTGATTCACAATCTTAATTAGGTCTTCAAAATCCCTCCAAACTTTACCATATAATGCAACCTACTTATGGGAGTTACACTCAATTATATTTGCAGGTCCTGCCCACCTTCAAGGGGAGGAAATCATCTAGAATGTTAAACCCGGGGAGAGAGTTGGGGAAACCTTTGGGCCATCTTAGAATTCCATCTACCACAGACACCTACATAGGTATTCAAGTTCAGGTGTGTTTGGCTCCAATGTTCATGTTTTAAACCTCTGGCTATAAATCCCTGGCTAAGAGCAACTTGAGAGCAGGGATTATGACATTTGTCTTGGTATCCCCAGTGCTTAGCACTTAATAATGGTGCCAGTGTTCATCATGGTTCCGGTCATAATGCCTTTGATTACCAGTGACAGAAATCTAACTCAGACTAGCTTCAGAAAACTCAAGAACTTGACCATTAATTGGGAAGTCTAAATAATGTTTTCGGGGTTCTGTAGTTCTCATTACAGTGCTCTGTGGCCCTGCTCTCAGGCAGCCTCCCCTCACAAGGTGGTAAAAGGTTGCCGGCAGCTCTAATCTTATTATCTTC
Organism: Miniopterus natalensis; assembly: GCF_054644295.1. NCBI lineage: Eukaryota > Metazoa > Chordata > Mammalia > Chiroptera > Miniopteridae > Miniopterus > Miniopterus natalensis. Next base: position 88,769,054 of record NC_142083.1, read on the forward strand.
AAGGCTCAAAATCCAAAAGGAAAGAAGACCTTTCTCCCTGCAGTATCTATATATCAAAATGTAAGAAAGATTCTATTTGGCCTGAATCAGGTACTTTTCAGAGCTAAAGTCTGTGTGTGGGTTGGAGTCCTCTGACTGGTCAGCCTGTGTCACACGACCCCCTTCTAGTGGGAGAGGGGCAGAGAAGACACCGTCATGAACAGCTTCCCTAGGACAAGGCGGAGCTCCCAAGGTGTGGTTTCTGAAAGAAGAGCTGGGCGTTGCTACCAAGACGAAGTGGTGTTGGGCCGATGAAAACATTGGCTATACACAAAGCCTAAAGGTGAAGCTCGTCAACCCTCTGCACTGGGCGAAACGGTAGTACACCTTGCACAGAACTGAGAAAGTTCATACAAATTCCTCATCTTGTTTTTCAATTCAGTAGCTGGGGGTGGGGTGGGGACTGGACTCAAATGCATTGAATGAACCAATGATGCCTTTCCCAGAGCTAATTATTTCAGAAACTTTGGAGATGAGCTCATTGTTGAGATTTAAATTCATTAACCTTATCTTAGCCTGGGGAACTTTCTCCACGGTTTTCTAGATTTTTAAATGAGCTGAACTCCAGGAGGGCGACATTAACACACATTCTTCCTGGTGATGGTGGCCTAACTCCAAGGAGCTAATACAACTTAATAGTATGGCTTGGAAAAGGTGGAGGGTATCCTTAGGATGGGACTAACCTTTATTTTACGAGCACTTCAACAACATAATGGAGGGATCTATCAAAGAGGGTAGATGGCAGGGTCAGGGCACTAAATCCTTTCCTCACTGGGAGACAGTTCCCGCGGAAAGTCTCCCCCCCCCCGATTCCTAGGAAGCGCCTCACTTCTGTCTGTTTTCTTGCATCTCTCTGTGTGTGTCTTTATTTCCACTTTATTCAAATCACATGGATATTTTCTCATTTTATGTTCAAAAGCTTTTAACCTCATTTCAGTTGCTTTTAAGGCCTTGCATTTGGGAACCTCTCTAGAGAAGGGGCTCAGGCTTCCTCCAAAATCTTGTCTGAAAATGATTCAACAGCTTGACAAGTCAGAGATCTTTCCATCTTTTGCTTCCATAGGGAGAGGGAAGCGGGGCCATGGCCAACTTTCCATGAAATTTAATTTTCCAAAGTGGTGACTCCATCTTGCAGCTATGGATGGAGAATATATGCACTATGAAACGCTGAGGTATTACTGGGACAACTAAGGGCTTACCTCCCCCTTGTTAATTTCCCAGAGCTCACTGCCCTCTTTCATTTCCTGCTGTGCACACTTTCTCAATCCTACCTCAGTGACTCCATTCCAAAGCCATAGGGAACAAACATGGGTGGGAAAAATATGTAAATTAAAATGAGAGGCTGCCTCCTGTGGGCTCAGTGTGTTCCATGGAACAACAAAGGCTTTTTCATGTGGCCTGGTATAGTGGTAGGCGGACTTTACGTTGCTCCCGGTGATTTCCACCCCCTGGTGTTCATGCCCTCGTGTAAGCTCCTCCCCTTGTATGTGAACTTGACCTAGTGACTCATTTCTAGCCAGTAGAATATGGCAGAAACAATGAGATGATATTTCTAAGAATAGATTACACTGAGACTGTGGCTTCCAACTTGAGCTCTCTTTCATAGTCTGTCACATGCCCACTCTGATGGAAGCCACGTGCCAGGCTGTGAGCTGCCCGATGGGGAGCCCCCCGTGTGGCTGGGCACTGAGGGTGGGCTCTGGCTCACAGCCAAGGGAAGGCTGATGGCCTCAGCCCAACAGTCCGTGAGGGGCTGTATCCTGGCCCTTGCAAGTGACTCTCAGCTGAGCCTTTGGATAAGGCTGCAGCCCAGGCCAACACTGACTGAAGCCTTGTGAGGGGTCTGGGGGCAGAGGCTCCCTGCTACCTGCCCTCGGGTTCCTGACTGACAGAGGTGGGGAAAAGAAATGATTATTGTTTGATGCCACAGAGTTTTGGAATAATTTATTGTGCAGATATAGATAATTTATCTCTCTCTCTCTCTCGCTATCTCTGCATCTCTCTCTTGCTGTCTCTGCATGGCTATTTTTCTCTCTCTGTTTCTCTCTCTCTCTGGCTATCTCTCTGTCTCTGTTTCTCTGCCTTTATCTCTCTATTATCTATCTATTACCGCCCCCGAATCTATATACTTATCAGGTAGAGTGCTCCCCCTTAGAGGTACCAAGGCTCAGAGGGCTGAACAGTGCCTTCTGCATCCCAGACCAGGCAGAGTTGTCACTGGAGGAGACTCCTACCCACCCGGCACTGTAGTCGGTGCCTCTATTCTGTGCTCTTCTTAAATATGTACTTTTTTTTTTTTTTTTAATATATCTTTATTGATTTCAGAGAGAGGAAAGGAGAGGGAGAGAGAGAGATAGAAACATCAATGATGGGAGAGTCATTGATCGAGCCCGCAGCCCGGGCATGTGCCCTGACCGGGAATCGAACCCCGATCGCCTGGATCCCAGGTCGATGCTCAACCGCTGAGCCACGCCCGGCCTGGCGTGTGCCCTTGTTGACCCTTCATCTCTTTTCTGTGAAGCAGGTATTTTCACCCTCCATGTAAGAGTGAGAGGATGGAGATTAGAGAGGGCCAGCACCTTTACTAATTCAGGCCACACACTTAGTAAATAGAACAGCTGGGACTCACTATCTTTATTTTTTAATTTTTTTAAAAAATATATTTTTTATTGATTTCAGAGCGAGAGGGAGAGAGAGAGAGAGAGAGAGAGACAGAAACATCAATGCTGAGAGAGTCATTGATCGGCTGCCTCCTGCACGCCCCCCGCTGGGGACCGAGCCCGCACCCCGGGCATGTGCCCGGACCGGGAATCGAACCACGGTGTTCAGGAGCCCAGGTTGATGCTCGACCCCTGAGCCACGCCGGCCGGGCTTTATTCTTTTTTCTTGAGGGTGGGAGGGCACTGTGCCAGGTGCTTCCCCATAAAGAGACAACAGCCTCACTGGCCATTTCTTTTGGTGTTTTCTCTCCCCCCTTCGTGCTGTAGGTCAGAATTGGGGCACACATAAAGCTTTCACTTCAGAAAGTGCTTAGGGCCGAGTCCCAGGCTGCGCCCTCCCCTCTAATGAAAATGGGACTCGAATCTGAGCACGGACTGTGTGTTAAGTACTACTGTTACCCCAACTTACAGATGAGGAAACCGAGGCTCAGAAGTGTACTTGCCTCATGTCAGGTCGCTAGCTAGTGGCAGGGGCAGAATTCCAGCCCGGCGCCAGCCCTGCCACGCTAGGTGGCGCTCCCCCTCCTCTGCCCTTCTGAGCGTCTGGCTCCCGGAGCCCCCAAACGGGGGTGACTCTCAAGAGGAGCCTCATTATTGACCCCATTCCCTCAGTGTGGATGAAAGTGTGACATCTGTCCGACATCTGTACTCGGACAAGGACAAGGAGGCACATCCCTCGGGAGAGTCCCTGTAAGAATAACCCTGCGGTGCAGCGTGGCCTCTTTGGAGACCATCGTTCTGCAAGGATGAACTTGCCAGAGGAATTCCAGGTTGACATGTCACAGACAGGAACAAAACAATAACTGCACTAAATAGGTCCCTGCAGGCAAACCAGGCCCAATTACAGTTGACTGGACATGTGTGAACACGGCGTCCCTGATGAATTTCCTTCCGAAGCTCAGCACACACTGGGCACCGGGTACCTGCCGTGAACACATCACCGGGGTGGATGTGCGGGTGGAGCGTGAGCCCTCCAGGAGGTCAGAGAGTATTGGACAGCCAGCAGAGGCAGATGCCAGCAATTAAACAGAATACACAAAATATATGAGACAGAGATGTAAAGTTAAGTATACAGAGACTATCCCCCCCACCCCCCACCCCCCGTCTATTTTCCACACCTAGGTGATTGGGACACTTTCTACTCTTTTGCTCTGAATGGGTGTCCAGGAGATTCCCATTTAAGTGCTGTTCTCACTCATGAACTTGAGTTGGTTTCTGTTCTCCTATTTTTGGGCCTCCTTCTGGTCACCCTTGACCCCCCTCCAAGGGACACTTGGCAATGTCTGAAGACCTTCTATTGTTGTCACAGCTACGGGGACGAGTGCCACTGATACCTAATCGGCAGAGGTCAAGGATGCTGCTAAACAGCCTTCAACGCACAGGATAACCCCTCTCAAGAAAGACTGGTTTGGCCTCAGACATCAACAGTGCCAAGGTGAGCACTGATCTAGACAGACATCTGAGGCCGAGGAGAAGTGGGGGCGATGCGTTAAAAACAATGCCTCAAGACCGGGGTCCAGTCCAACGCTGACGCTAACTCACTGTGTGACCTTTACAAGTCCCTGAATTTCTCTGGACCTCGGAGAAGACTGGAGCTCCTTTTAGATCCTTGGTTCTCTTCCAGTTTTGAAATGTTAGGAGTTTGCAGCTGCCCCTAAGGCTTTCTCACCATCACTAGGAAATTCATTTGCAGTCTTGCTCATAGACTGTTTTGGGAGAGGTCATGTCAGGCCCTTCCCTTGCAGATGGCTTGACCCTCAAAATTGTTTTGAAAAGTTTTCCATCGTTCAGAAGGACACTCGTTGCAAGGGTTATATGTTCTTTCTTTGGAGAAAGTATTGTTTCACATTTTTTTCATTCGAAATTCAATAGCCTGAACTCAACCTCACCACCCAGGAGAAAATGAGGAAAAGAGTCTGGAAGCCAGAGCTAAAATCTGAGAATCAAGGTTTAAAAATCAAAGGATTCTTCAGTCCATGTTTTCAGGCAAAAAAGGGAATTTAACATTTGCACCATTTACCACCACTTAAAGTTCTGTTAAGATTAAATGAGCCATTACTCAAATAATTTCAACGAACATTTATTGATCAAATGCTATGTCCCGGGCATGAGTTGTATATGGAAAAGCATTTTGGATGGTGCAAAATATGGAATAAATATAGGAATCATTATTAACAGCTCATAAAATAATGTGCAGAGTGGGTGAGAAAATGCCAAATGATGGGCGAATTAGTTAGAGTACAATTTACAGTCCTCTCTTGTTCTCCTGGGGTCACTTCACACTGGGATGTATGATCATTAAATATGACCCTCCACGGCACTATGTTGAGAGTAGAGGAAATTACTCAATTTTAAGACAAGATTTTAAACAAGGGCCAAACTGTTTTATCTACTTGGATTTTGGTCACTAATTACACCCACTGATCTTCAAGTAATGAATCTAACAACGACCTCATAAATTGTGCAGTGACAACGAATTTCCTTTCTGTCTTTTTTCATCATAAAATGAGACTGATGCCTTATCCAATTAGTTATGGCAATTATATGTCTATCAAAGAGACGAGACAAAGGAGAAGAGCCAGTGCTGTGCTGTTAGGGGACAAGGTAGCCTCTGTTGTGCGCACGCTGTATGTCCCTCAAGCTGCCCTTTTTCCTCTCTGACCCTGTTTCCTCACTGGAAAAAGTATGATGTAGCGTGTGAGGACCAGACCCAGTTAGATCCCTACTTGCTCTCATTTTCTCCAAGGACCTGACTTTGCGACTTCAGTATCTCTTGCGTGTCCTCCAGAGTTGTGCTTCCTGGAATCCAGATCGTACATGCCTGCTAGTTATAAATCCCAGTTCTTGCCATGTCTCTAACCTCTGGTATATCAAGTAGAAGGACTAGACCAGCCATGGTTTCCTGGAACCCACGGCTCTGCTCTTGACGTTAGGTCACGGAGGAAAGCAAAGCACCTGCATCAGGCAGGGTTCCCCGGGGAAACAGCAATCGGGCGCTGCTGCTCCTCCAGAGGGGAAACTGTGGCCTTGCTCCCCAATCCTAAAGGCCTTCACTCCATTCACAGGAGGGGCCTGTCAAAGACCGCAAAGAGCTTCCCTGTCTGCCACCGCCATCCACGCCCCGTTGGATCTGCCAGACCATACAGAGCAAGTGGTAGAGCGGCTTGAACAGCAGCCTGGGCCTGCTGCAGAATCTCTGCTTATGAGCCCATGTCAGTCAGTTCAGGCTGATCCTTTATCTTCCTGCCACAGTGACCCCATGCCCTTAGTGTCCATTCCCACACATGTTCCCCAAATCAGAATCCCCGGGCTCTGCCTTTTCTTTCACCCCTTCGTCCAGTGACATTAGGAGCTAGCAAACAATATAATGGCATTATATTATATTAGCTAGTTTTTATATTATGTTATGTTATACTATATTATGTTATAGTATGTTATCGCATGCCATAGTATTTTATATTATGTGAGTTTTATGAAAACATTCAGAAGTATCGCCTACAGAGCTACCCGGCTGCTTCCCTCCTACCAGCGACTGATTAGGGGTGTCTAGGGCAGATATTTGGTGTCTCCATAAACATTAACTTCCTGGACCCTCCATGTTCTCTTTACTGCTGGAAATGGAGTCTTTAGTGTTTTTAAATCTAATCAGATTAGAGGGCCAATTCCAGAAACCCCAGAACCAATTTGGAAAACTCAGCCTTAAAATTCTGTTCCTGTGGAACAAGGCCAGTCCCGGTTTCCTGGAAGCCGGTCATGGCTCCTGACGCCAGGCCGCAGGGGAAGCAAAGTGCCCACAGACAGCTCCCACCCCGATGCGTCCTGGGGTGGAGGGAGGAGCCCCGAGCCACAGTGTGGCCCTCATCACGATCTCCAACTTGATCAGTTTTTGCCCAGTCTTCTGAAGATTTCCCATCCTTTCTCCCCAGCTTGGGAGTTCCTCTTCATTTCATAATGGAAATCAGTGGGAAAACGGATTCACCGGCAGGTGATTTCTGGGAGCACTTCTATTCTAAACAGCAGGATCAAAGCAATCCTAAAGTTGGATATTTTTAATAAGTAGGAATATCTAAAATTGCTGCACAAGGGTGTACTAGAGATTTATTGGAAGGTAAGCAGGAAAGTAAACAACCAACGCAATGGCACGTTTCTTCATGACTAACTCGCAGCAGGTTAAGCAGGTAAAAGGAGATAAAAACACAAAAATGCAGGTAAACCACCACACTTTCAAATTCTTCTGCCAGCTCCACTATTTTTCTCTTCTCTCTCGTTCCTTCCTGTCCCCTTCCACCCCTTTCCCTCTTCTCTTCTTTCTCAGTTTATTCTGATTCTGTTGTGAGAAACTATTTGGAGGAGCCAGCAGGGAAACAAGGACACCAGGTGAGAGCCCATAGAGGCACCCGGGTGAGGGGTGATGGCAGTGTGGCCTGGGCAGGTAGCACCGGGTGCCAGACGGGGGCATTTGAGCAATTTTAAGATGAATTGAAGTTATTTGGTGATGGCTTGGATGTGAGCGGGGGAGGTAAGACAGACAACGGTGCATGAAAGTCACACCACTGTCCCCCATCCTGAAGGCTAAGGGTGAGCTCTCACTGGTGCCCACAGAAGCAGCCCTGCGAGGTACAATCTGAGGGACCCTCTGCAGTGAAGGGCCACTTGGGGAGCGCTCCCTTGGCAGAGAGCCTCATTTCAAGAGCTCGGACGACTAGCACTCAAGGCACTTCTGGTGAGAAGGAGAGAAGTAGAAGAGAGGGAAGAGAGGCAATAATCCAACTGATTACCACGCACACGCACATTATCCCAGAGAAGAACCTGCTTAAAACCTTTTAGTGACTTCTCCTAGGGTTTTACCATGAATTGAAAACTTAAAAATCTGGTAGCTCTTCAGTAATTCCCTAAGAGCATTTTGACTCAACCCACATGTGCATAATACCTAATAAGTGTCAGAAATTGGGGTCACAGAGCTGAACAGGACACAGCACACCTGCCACGTTGACTGTAATCCAATAGTGTGGACAGTTGTAATGCATGATGTAATACTTGTACAAAAAAGACATCAGGTGATGAGGTAACTGAATGGTAATAGCGATTCATTCTGTCAATGGTGTAGTAGTGGGAAAATCAAGGAGGGCTTTACAGAGGAGGTGATATATGAGTGGGTGTCAGAGGTCGAATAGAAGCTTTTGTGGCAAAAACCTTTGGGGAGATACACTTTTGTTTTTTAATTAAAACATTCCCCCTGCCCCCCCTCCTGTTTGGCCCTGAAATTTACTTAGGGATTTTCCTCAATGAAATAAAGGTTGCACAAGTGTGCAAACAGTTGTCCAAAGATGTTCTTTGCAGTGTTGCTTATAATGAGAAACAACCTAAAATGCCTATGAATTGGATAGGGAATTGTATAAACCAGAGTATGTATGTAAATCTAATATCTACCTTAAAATGATACAGATCTATATTTATTGAAATAGAAAAATTGCCCTAATAAATTTTGGGCTGAAACACCAGCAAATAAACAACAACAAAACCCCAGCTAACAGAAGAGTATGACTGTTATGAGACTATTTCGATAATGTTTTCGCCATTTCTTGACTGTTTTCTAGTATTAAGAGAGACTTCTGGAGAGATGGTGGGACCTCTCTGCAGTGCTGTGGGCTTCCCAAGGGCTCCTGAATTCTTAAAGGACGGGGGTAGATGCCCAGTGCACGTTCATGAAATTTACGATGAAAAGACGGCACATGGGTTGCAAACATGGATGTGATCGGAAAGCAATGAACTAGTTTTGGTTGTTTACGAGGCCTGGAGCTGCCTGATTTCAGCTTGAGAAAACAGTCTTGGTTGGCTTGGCACTTAATCCCAGATGAAGTCCTTCAAAGTGGAAATTTGCACTGTGATTTATTTTTTTTCCAGATGTAAATATGTAGCAATAATTCAGTTATAAAGCTGGCATTGTATTAAACCATAAATTATATTTGACACATAATAATGTTGAATTACTATGAAAGTCCATCAAGAGAGTGGCATTGCCAACACACGGGCCGCCTGCCGCCGCTCGCACCCGCCTGGTTGCTCTCTCGGCGGTGAACGTGTTGCGGGGACCTTTGCTCTCGGGGTGGAAAGGAATCCGCTCTAGCTGATAAGAGATGCGTTGGAGCCGAGCGGAGGCTGAGGCCCCCAGAACGTGGGGCTTCATTCCTGCGCTGTTTCGTTCACTCGGCACATCCTTGCTGAAGACCTATCTGTGCGCTAGGCTCTGATGGTGGGTAAGACGGGCATGGTCGGCTTTGCCCTCAAGCCCCAAACAGACATTGAAAAATAAAACACACAACTCATTTCTTAGTTATGGTGAATTCGTGTGGAGATTCCTTGGCGATTTGGGGTCTCCCCACCGCCACCTTCACTGTCAATGGTAAAGTAGGGCTCGGGGCCCGTCTAGACGGACTGGGGGAATTAGCCAGAGTCTAAGCCCAGCAACTTTGTCTCTAGAGCTGCCCGTGGGGCCAGGAGAAGGAATCTGAATTGCCAGCAGACTGAAGGACTCAGGACCGGTTAAGAGATGCTTCCAGACCAAGAATTTAAACCAGTTCAGGACAGCAGAGGGGCCCCAGTGTTCTGTTTGCTTGTTTTAATAGATTGTTCCCCATTGCCAAGGCCAAGCCCTATTGAAAGACTGAATTAACGAAACCTTCAACAAGGGAGTGTTGAATATTGTTATTATAATGAGGGTCACAGTGGGGACTTAATCTGCTTAGTGGGAATTTGGGGACAGTTATCTAGAGATCTGTTTTTGGTTTTGTTTTGTTATTTTTGAGGAACTAGAATGTTTTTCTTTTATTTTCAAAATCCCCAAATTTAATCTTGCCCAGAAATAATGTTTTTCATGTTGAGCAAGATCCCTGGGAGAGTAAGAGCTGGTCACAGGGGAGAAAACCAGGTGACAGGTGGTCTCTCGCGACCATGTGTTCCCCTGTGAACCTGACACATGTGCTCTGCCCTGGAAAACAGGCGGGTTCTCTTCTCTTCAAGGTCGAGTTAATCACAGCTGCCCAAGCCCCCTCCTCACTGGCCACCCTCCTTACATTCCTAGAGGTCTGCTTTTATGAGTCTCGCTAAACTCCTGCAGGAGGGGTGTGGGGTACCTTGGAGCCCATGTTCAGGTTTCCTAATTTGCCAGAGGGCAAATTAGTCACAGTCTTATAGAGGGAATGAAGGCGGTGTGTGTGTGTGTGTGTGTGTGTGTGTGTGTGTGTGTGTGTGTGTGTGTGTGTGTGTGAGGGAATGTACATCCACTCCGAGACAGGACAGCGGAACAACTTTGACAGTTCATGAAGGTCAGAGGAGAAGGGGGACATTTAAAAAAATCTCAACCTAAGCACATGCTTATTGACTTTAGAGAGAGGGGGGAGAGAGAGAGAGGGAGGGAGAGAGAGAGAAACATCAATCAGTTGTCTTCCCATATGTCCCAGATTGGGGGTTGAACTCACAACCTTCTGGTGTATGGGATGACATCCCAGCCAACTGAGCCACACTGGCCAGGGCAAAGGGAACATTTTTAAGGGTTTAGCTTTCTGGGGAAAACAATTCCTGTTCTCCTGAGAAAGAAAGCTACAGCCCAGAAGGACCCAGGTGGCCCTTTGCAGGAGAGTATGAACACAAATAATCTGAGAGAAAATTACTCAAATTCTCTTTGACCATTTCTTCAAAAGCAGAGCAGAGGGGTCGCAGTTAAGGAACGTGGAGAAATGCTGTGGGCACAGTGGACTGGGGGCCCGGGTGGGGCCCAGGCTGCCCCCCAGGTTCCAGGGAAGGAGCACTGAGTGCAGCGAGCTGGTGCAGGCCCCCAGCTGGTTGTGGTTCTGCAGCTCTGAGCTGTGCAGAGTGTGGGGGAAGGAGGGTCCCCCGTTTAACCTGGTGCTGGGCACTGGGGAGGGATGTTTCGGGAAAGCTTCCAACAGGACGTGGTGACTGAGAATTAAGGGCTAAGCAGATAATAGCTGAAGAGGAGGGTGAGGACACTTCAGGCAGGAGGTGTTCACAACAAAACGCAACTGAGTAAATGTGAAAGATCTTATTGTCTTGATTCAATCCCTCATGACTGGACAGCGTCCCATCTCCCAGACAGAAAGGAGCTCTGGGGAGCTGCGTAAAATGAGAGACTTTATAGGCAGAGAGTGAGAAAGAAGAAGTCAGGTTAGCAAACCATGCACTTGTTGTGACAAGGCCACTTTCCTTTAGGGGATGGCAGAGGCCTAAAAGGCAAGTGACCTCATGAGTGCTGACCAGGTGATTCTGAATTGTCCCATTTAAAATTCCCTTTTTGGAGAGCATAAGCTGTACTTAAGTGTTGGTTTAGTGACTTCATTTTGAGCCTGTTGTCTTTTTAATTTTTTTCAAAAAGCAGGTTACATTTATAAGAAAGGGGGAGTGGGTGAGAACCAGTATGGTTTATGGGAGGGACTGTAAGCAGTTGGTGCTGCTGAGAATTAAAAGGAAGCTAGGAGAGAAGAGGTGGGGGTGGGAGAGATCAGGACCAGGTTTACTCAGTCTGCAGATGTTCCTCTGGGCCATGCGTTGTCCTAGGAACTGAGAATATTGTGGAGCTTAGAATCCAAAGGGGTTTGACTGCCGTGTTTAGGAGTTTAGGTTTTCTCAAGAGGGCAATCGGGAGCCATGGATGGTTTTAGGCAGCCGAGGTGTGTGAGATCATATTTGCATTTCGAAATCATGCTTCTGCTTGCCATATGGGAATTAGGTTTGATGGGGGAGACATGGAGGTGGGAGGCACAGTGACAAGAAACCAACAAGCTGGTGAGGGCTTGAGGCGGGAGGAAGGTCTCCCCACCCCCTGGCTCCCCAAGGTGGGTGTGGATCTGAGAAACAGGGCTATTAAGGCACCTGTGGGCAGAAGGATAAAGCCCCATCCTTCAGTTCTTAGGAGCAACAATTAGGTGCCAAGGAAAAGGGAGAACATTTATCTGCCCCATCATCTCGGCGGCGCCTTCATGCAGCGAGAAGCCGAGAAGTGGGAGGTATGATTTATTTCCCGCAGCCTTCCCCAGACCAGGGGTGGTCAGGGCGCCGATGCAGGCCACGGGCTGGCCAGGGGGGATGGGAACACCAACCCCAATTTAGGAGGCAGGCCCTTCCTAATTGAACTGTTGAGGGAATTTTGATAAATGACCCCGCCAAAGCAGTGAAATTAATAAATCACGCTTCAGGCTGGAAGACTGATTCCCGAGGGACAACAGCAGTGCTCGGGTCCTGTTGATGTTGACGCTGGTGGCTTGGGAGGTGGCAGGAAGCTCAGGCCCTCTCTCGGCCCCGCAGGTCGGCTGCGGGAGCAGTGACCCTGGTTAGCGTGGCCACCATTCAGCGCTTTTAAAAAGCAGGAGAGGGTTGTGTTTCATGAGCAAGGAGGGAGGGCCACGCCGCTACCTAAAGTGGAAGGTCAAAGGCATCCTTTTTAGGCGCAGCAGTGGGTGACTGGGTTCCCACAGAGAAGACGCTGCTCGGGTCACACCCCAGAGGGACAGCGGGGGCAGGGCCCTTGGCTGTCTGCAGCCGTCTCTGTTTCTTTTCAGGGTTAGGGCCCTAGGATCGTGATCTTTGCAGGTAGCCTCTCCAGGTTCCTGGGCTCTGGGCTGGTGCACCTTTCTCCAGCAATTCAAAGCACTTGCAAAAAAAAAAAAATTAGGTCCATCTTCGCACCTGACCTTTCATGGCGCTCGGGGCCAATTCCAACTTCACACTTTTAGCATCTGTTTTTGTGAAGAATTAACAAGGTCCCTGGGAAAAGGAGGTGGGATGTAATCTTCATAAGGTTGGCACGATCATCCCCATCTGACAAGTGAGGAAACTGAGGCTGGGATATTAGGATTTATAAGAAATATATATTTTGGTCTTTGTCTTTTTTTCTGGCACAGAACTCCTAAAACCTTTGTAATTTCCCAGGTGATGTGAGTGAATAAAGGTGCTTCTGGTTATGTTAATGAGGCAACTTTTGGACCACACCTAAGGCTGGGGACTCGCTGCCAGTGGAGCCAACCACGGGGTTAGAGGGTTGGAACTTTCAGTCCCACCCAAGACCTCTGGGGAGGAGAGAGAAGCTGGAGATTGAGTTCAGTCACCAATGGCCAGTGATTTAGTCAGTCGTGACTGTGTACTGCATCCTCCATAACAACCCCAAAGGCCGAGGTTTGAGCGCTTCTGGGTTGGTGAACACGTGGAGATTGAGGAGAGTTGCGTGCGTGGAGAGGGCTATGGAAGTTCAGTGACTTTTCCCCACACCTTGCCCTATGCATCTGGCTCTTCCTGACTTATATCTTGTTATTAGAAACCCGTAACCTAGTAAGCAAAAGGCTTCTCTGAGTCCTGTTACCCACTCTAGCAAATTAATCAAACCCCAAGGGGGAGTTGTTGGAAACGTCCATCTATAGCCAGTTGATCGGAAGCACGGTGACAACCTGGACTTGCAATTGGTGTCCGAGGTGGTGGAGGGGCGGTCTTGTAGCCTGAGACATTAACCTGTGGGACCTGATGCTGTCCCCAGGGAGATAGTGTCAGAATTGAATTGTAGGATCCAGGCTGGTGTCTGAGAATGGCTTGGTGATGGTGGTGAAATCCCCCCCTGCCCCATTCATTGGAATCCTAGCTGGTGATCAGAAATGGATCAGAGTCAGGATCTGAGAGGCTATGCAAGGTTAACTTAGCCCACGTGGATTTGAGATGTTGGCAAAGCCAGGGGATAATCACTTCGGGCACTTTAGTATTGACATAGGTTTTGGAAGGCAAGAGCGTCGCGTGTATGCCTCTTACCAACCACCCCAGAAAGCTAACCGCCTCCTTTACAAATAGGAACATCCTTGCCCATCACTTTCTGGCAACTGTCAAGGTCCCAGGGCAAAGCAAACTCTGAAAGGAGTTTTATAACCTAAAAAATTAATGAGCACTATGTTTACTCAGAAAGTTTCCTTGATGGCTCTGGCTTGGGAAGGAGAGGGCTTGAGTAGGAAGACCTGCCCTTCCTGCAACGGAGGAATTTCTGTTGGTGCCAAGACAAGAAGAGAGTAAGAGAAGGCGGGGCAGTGAGTTGGGCTTGCTCATGGCCTTTAACAGAAGCGGTGATAAATTCACCTTCCCTGTGCATCCCTGTGTCTTCCATGGCTCAGGCCAGGAGCTAGCATGGCGTGCCGGTAGTGTGTCGCCAGAGGAGGGCTGTCATTTGTGCAGGATGGGTGCAGATTAGAACAGGTGGGTCTTCAAGACTGTGTGGGAGAAGCCTGGAGAGGTGGCCTCTAAAACTCCCAGAACTTGAGGGGGAGAAACTGGAGCTGTCAAAGCTTATAGTACTGGGGATCCATCCAAATTTAAACAAATCCAAGGCGGGGAGGGCAGGGAGACTTCAGCCCATATTGGGGTTATATAAATCATTAAATTTATTATTATTTTGAATCATGGTAGGTGGGTACATTATGCATAATGAAGGATCTGACTCAGCCTGGGGGTGGAGGGCAGAAAGGGGTTTCTGAGGACTGGACCTTTAGCTGAAATGCAATGAGTGAGAGTCAGGAGGAGTGGAGTAGGGTGGGGAGAGGGGAGAGAAGCAGAGGAGACACATGCAAAGCCCGCTGAGGTGGCAGGAGGAAGATCGAAGCCATTCTAGGGACTCTGGACACAAACGTGAACCTGAAGTTTGCCTCTCAGCCCACACTCACCTCCCATTCTGCAATTCAGTTATGCGTAAGGACAGAGAAGCTTTGTGTTCAAGCTGGGGGAGCAACTCTGCCACCGGCTAGCTCCTCTGTGCTCAGGGCTAACAGGTAGGTAATTTAGAGGAACTGTGTGGGCTAGAGCCCGAGTACCTGTGAGTGCGTGCGTGTGTGTGTGTGTGTGTGTGTGTGTGTAACAACAAGTCTATGAATATATATTCATGACTTGTACGTTCAGAATTCTCTGCAGCTTTGGAAGGGAACAAATATAATGTGGTAGCTGAACTGTATTTTCATTGTCATAATTCAGAATCAGTGAATATTTTAGTTCAAAATTTTTGTTTTTGTTGATGCTGGGGTAGGCGTACTCAATTCTCAGATGGGCCCCGGGGTAAAATCATAATTTCTTGGTTACATCCGTACAACAGTTCACAATCATTATCTTGTAAGATGCTCTCGACAGCCCCGTGAGGTGGGTGACTCACTAACGCATGCCTTCATTCACTTACTCTTTCAAGCATCTTTTGAGTGCTTGCTACACGCCAGGCATGTTTTTAGGTTCTGGGATTGGGGTGCCTATAACAGGAAAGGTCCTTGTCCTCATGGAGCTAAAAATCTTGGGGGAAGGCAGATGATTAAACCGCAGGCCCAGGAGTAAATAAGTAACTGTTGACTGTGGGGAAATGGATGGTGTGAAATGCTAGCCGGTGGGCGATTGGGGGTGGGAAGCCCTGAAGACCCCTCTGGGGAAGCAATATTTGAGCTGATGCTTGGCAACAAGGAGGAGTTGGCCATGGAGGCGACAAAGAGCTGGATTGTGCCAGCGAGAGTGTTTCAGAGGGTGACAGCCCAGGTGGGGAATCTCAGAGGGGCTGAGAGGCTGAGCCACAGCTGCACAGCTAAGTGAAGGGTCTGCTGGCGATTCTCTGCTGTCTGTAAATCCAAGTCAAGGATCTTATCCCAAGGCTCGCTTCCAGTGTCTCTGGCCCAACCTTGATCTTGTAGGATTATGGACTGGCTATCCAACGCTGCCCGGCATTGGCTGTGACCTGTGGTGAAGGTATCCACTCCCTTTAAGTCTCCATTATTTATTATTTAAATGGTTCCTAGTTTGAGTTTTAGGATTAAGTGAGAGAATATTGACAAACATGGTGCTGATGTGTAGGAAGCACATATTAATGTTAGCTGTTATTTTTGAGATGATGATTATTGATATTAATAGTTATTACTCTAGCAATGCTAGTAGGAGTAGCCATAAAACTGGCATTTCAAGAGCTACTCAAGGTAATGAGGGTAGCAATGTGTCACAAGTGAATTTTCCCAATAATTAGTGACTCTTAAGAGACACCACCAATCTCCTGGAGCTTTTCTAAAGCCCATTTTCTCGTAAACACCTGAACTCAGACCCTAAAGGTCATGAGATTCCTCTGGAAGCCCTTACCTACCGTTCTGAAATCCTGATTTAGAAGACTGTTGAATATAACTTCACTTGTGCAGCCCTGCGTTAATAGGAGAAAATCATAAATACAGAGGTTTTAAGCAAAAATGAATATGTGACTTTATAGTCCAACACAGAAATGAGCAGGGATCCCAAAGGCTAACTGTTGACTTCTTGAGCGTACCAAGAAAATAAATCATGGGTAATGCTGATAAATGAGCAACAGAGGCCATCCAGCCTGCCTGAGTGATGCAGGCAGTTCTGTGTGTGGGTGTTTGGCTGGGGTTGGGAATAGCTCAGAGCCATTTACTTCAAGACTGGAAAAGTGGCCTCTAGTCTTGGAAAATTACCCCCATGAGTTTTCTGTGTCTGTCGAGCACGAGATCATGTGATTTTTATTATATATTTTAAGTAAGTAAAATGTTTAATTGAATGGGAATTGGAGTGAGCAGGTGTATTTCTACATTAGAACTCTGAGTGCCTATATTTATTGCGTGTCTCTGTGTTAAGGACCTCATTTTACATAGTTTTATATAATCTTTGCAACAGGCCTCTGACCCCCTATGCAGATGAGATTCCCAGGTCATTCTGATGCAGGGGGTTTTGTTTGTGTGCTCTGAGAACCACAGTCTTAGAAAATAAAAATGGACTTTTCCCTCTGAGCCCTGCCTAACCTTTGTTCATTCTAAACAAAGAATAAAGTAAAGCCAAGGTTCATTTCAAAAGAGGTTTCAAAATATTCTTTCTGAGTAGCAAGTCGTGCATTTTTTTTTCTTTTTCTTTTCTGTTTCTGATGCAGGGAGCCCACAGCCTCGAATCGGCTGAGCAGAGAGCTGACATTCATTTCCAAACAATTTAGGTAGATGGGAAGGAAGGGGAGGACTTGAGAAATTAACAGTCATAGATTTGCTTCTTGGCACCTGTTTTGATTATTGAATTAAGAAAGTTCTGGCAGCTACAACTGCTTCTGCCAGATGTTGAAGAGTACATTTCAGGGAGAGTGGAAGGGATGTCAGAAGATGTAAAGATCATTCATTTAAAGAATAAACTGTCTGGATCATGTTCGGTTTAGGCTGTCAGGACTGATCGTGAGCATAATGGAACATCAAGAACAAAGGGGCGAGGAGACATTGATAGAGCCCAAGCACATCTCGAAGTATAAAAATCTGCTGATTTTTAAGTCAACACCCTGAGTGTCAGCTTATCAGCCTGTGGAAACCACTGAGCATGTTGAGAGGAGTCCATTTCCCCCGCAGTTTGGTGCAGAGTCGTCCGCGGGTTTTATGGAGGCTGCAAACAAAGCTCTGGGGGCACTTGATAGATGGTGATGGAGAAAAGGCGAGCACCCTGTCAGCGACGGAGTCACGCGGCATCTCTGTAGAATAAGCCGGCACCTGCTGCCATGAATCCCGAGTATTTATTGCAAACACACACATGTGCATCACATGCACACACATATGCACACATACCTGAAACATGCACACAGGTGAGTGCGCACACACGCCGATGTACATGGATGCACACCACTGCGCGCGCACATTCCTCCACACCGATGGCCAGCAAAACCTTGCACCTGTACATGACCAAATTCACGGACAACGCCATCCGCAGAGTGGAACAAACACCTTTTCTATCCTCTGGCCTCGCCTGCTGGTGCGATGTGGGAGATGCTGGGACAGCCAATGGGGGCGCCTTCCCCTGGAATTCTGGGGACTTATTCCATCAAAAACGCTTTGCTAATGTAGAGTTGGCTTCGACATCTATTACTTGGATCCACCTTTCAGGACAAACTGGGGTGTGGCCACCCTGTTAGTCATGGCCCGTACAAGCAGATTCACATGCCAGGACACACATTTCACGGTGTGGGGACCAGGAAGCCCATCTGGGGAAACTGGCAAGAACGGAGCAAGGCTCCACTGGCGGAAAGTCCCCAGAATGCTCTTCATCACGGTGATGCTGGGTGTGTGTCCCTCAGGAGTTGTCCACGAGGATGGCAGCTGGTTCACCCAAGATCATGCGAGTCTCCAGAGTAAGTACAACACATCCGCCTAGAGCACGAGTAATTACAAGGAATTAAATAATTTAAAGCACGATTTTATGGCTAGTCAGACTAATCAACTGTTCATATTATGAGGCAGAATGTGAAATTTCCATGCCCTTTTAAGGGGAAAAGAGTACTGACTGAGAATCGACTGGGCCTGGAGTATTTTTTAAAGGAGTGGACCTTTGACTACTGTTTAAATTGTAAGCTGTTAGTTGTCCTACCTCTTCTAGAGGCAATTTTGGCTATTTATAATTTTGGAACTAATGCTTTTATCTATATTTCAAGTTTGCATATATATATTTGTTTATAGTGTTTTTCAAAGACTTTATTGTTTTAAAGTAGTTTCAGGTTAACAGCAAAATTAAGAGGAAGGTACAGGGAGTTCCTATACACCCTCTGCTCCCACAAAAGCAATAAAATGCATACACATTTGTGTTCAATGCATGCACTTAGGTAACCACCCCCCCAGTCAAGATAGAGAACATTTCCATCACTCAATACAAGTTCCCTATGCCTCTTTGCATTCACTTTGCCTCCTTCCCAAAACCACCCATCTGGTTTCAATCAGCATAGTTTACTTTGCCTGTTCTGCAATTTATATAATAAAAGTATACACTCTCTGTATTCCTTCAATCAACAGAATGTTTTTGAGATTAATCTACATTGTTAGATATATTGATTATATATCGATAGTTTATATATTTATACATGTAATATATAACCTCAAAACCATATATCCCACAATATGTTATTTAATTCACTGACTGATGGGCATTTGGGTTGATTTTAATGTTTGACCATTCTGAATAAAGCTGCTATAAAAACTCCAGTGCAAGTCATTTTTGAGGGCATACGTTTTCATTTTCTTGTATAAATACCAAGGACTATGATTGTCGAGTATTATTTATGTTTAGCTTTGTAAAACATTGTCAAGCAATTTCTCAAAGTGGCCGTAAGCTGTTACTTTCCTGTGAGTAATGTATGAGAATTCTCCAAAGAAGCTTCATTCTTGTCAACACTTAGTATTGTCAGACTTTTTGTTACAATGGTTATGAAATGATATCTCATTGTGGTATTAATTTGCATTTCCCTGATGATGGAAACCTGAGCTTTTCATGTGCTTTACATACCTTGCTTTGTGAAATGTCCACTTAAGTCTTTTGCCCATTAAAAATTGTGTTATCTGTTTATTATGAAACGAGAGGAGTTCTTTATATAGATTATGGATACAAGTCCTTTTTCAGGTGTATGTGTTGCAAATAAATATTTTCTCAAAGTTGTTCGTTTGCTGACATACATAAACATAGTTAATCTTCACATGAGGATTTTTTTTCTTTGATTTTTAGGGAGGAACGGAGGGTGGGGGTGGGGGGGAGAGAGAGATGTGAGAGAGGTACATCGATTGATTACCTCCTGCATGCATCCTGACCAGGGCCAGGTATCAAACCTGCAACCTGGGTACATGCCCTTGACTGGGAATCAAACCTGCAACTCTTAGGTGCACAGGCCAACACTCTAGCCACCGGGCAGGGCTGCTTTATATTTTTAATACCATCTTTTGATGATAAGTTTTTAATTTTGTTGAAACCCAACTGATACTTTTTTCTTTTATGATCAGTGCTTTTTGTGTTGTCTCTAAGTAAATTCTTTCTTTATCTTTAAATTCTAAAAATATTCTTCTTTGTTTTCATCTAAAAATGTCACTGTTTTAGCTTATATGCTTGGACTTGTGATTCATTATAAATTAATTTTTATGTGTGGAGTAAGATAGGGATTGAGATCCACTTTTTGATGTTATTAATTAATAGAATTTAGAAATATTTTTCAAATTTTTATTGGAAGTCTGTGAAATATAATCTTTGCATATTGATTTGAAATTTTTGGGTTCATTGAGTTAACTTACTTTTTTGTAGATTCCTTAGGATTTCCTTGTAAATAATTATGACATCTGTGAATAGAACACTTTTATTCTGTCCTTGCCAATCTTTATGCTTTTTATTTTTTCCACTTATTATTGCACTGGATAGAACCACTTATATAGTGAAATAAGAAGAAGGGGTTCAACATTTCACCATTAAGAAGGATCCTTTTTGGGGAGGTTATCTGTTTGTTTTGGTAGATGCTTCTTGTCAGAGAGAAGACATTCCCTGGTTGTTCCAGCTTGCCGAGCATTTTTAAAAATCATAAATGGATAATTACTTTTATTAAATACTTCCCTGCATCTGTTGGAAGGTTCATACCACTTTTCTCCATAATTTTGTTAATATGATAAGTTATATTAATTGTTTTTCACATGTTAAATCAACCTTGAATTTCTGGAATAAACCTCACTTGATCAAGATATATTATACTTTTTAAATATTGCTCATTTAATTTGCTAGTATTTAGTCAGAAATTTCTACCTTTACATTAATGACAGATATTGGCGTGTATTTTTTTCTACTTTGATAACGTCTTTATGAATTTTGCTATTAAAATTATGTTCACTCATAAAATAAGAACTTTCCCTTTTTCCTCTACATTCTGAAAAGAGTTTTTGTAGAACTGGTATTATTTTTTCCTTAACTGTTAATATAATTCACTCGTGAAATCATCTGGGCCTAGAGTTTATTTGCAGGAAGGTTATTTAAATGACAAATTCAATTTCTATAAAAGGTAAAGTACTATGCAAGTTTTAAACTTTTTTTAAACTCCAGTTTTGGTTATTTATGTCTTTCAAGAGATGTGTTTATAGTGTCAAACTTACAGGCACAAAGATATTTATAATATTTCCTTATCATGCGTTTAATATCCGCAGGCTCTGTGGTCACATCTTCTCTTTCATTCCTGATATTGATTATTCGTGTTTTTCTTTCTTTATTCTAGATCAGTCTTGCTAGGGGCTTATCAATTTTTAATAATCTTTTCAAAAGATCTGTTTGGGACTCCTAATTTTCTTCATTTAAAAAAATGTTTTTTATTTTATTGATTATGTTCAATATTTTCTGTTCCTTGATCTCTTTTGCTTCTGTTGCATTTAATATCCCCTTCTCTTTCTCGCTTACTTATGTTGAAGTATAGATCATTGATTTCCTGCCTTTCTTCTAATGTGCTGAGAGAAACCCTGCTATGGCTTGACCCGAACTTCCCTCAGGATCTGATCCCAATTTTTGCCCTCAGGCCACATTCTCTACCAGTGCAGGTGAGAGTCATTCTCTGCGCTCTGACCCCGATTGGCAGCTTTAACCCACTTTGCCTCCTGGGCAAGAAGAGGGTATTAGAGGGTTTCTAGTTGGCCCATTGTAAACATTTGTTTGTGTTGCCATATTAAGTCTTTAAAAATCTATATGACAAGCAAACGTTTCTCATTTTTTAGGTTGAAAGGGTAAATGATACTTTATTGTCTAAGATTCATGACATTGCTGAAATTTAGATTCAGTCCTTTCTGGCTCCAAAGTCCAATGTGAATTGCTATACGCTTCTGCTTCCCATGTGAAGAGTGGTCATTCACTGAGACTCTACTAGGGGCTACACTGTGATAGGTGAATTGTAGACATTACATCATTTAGTCCGCACAGTAGTATGAGGTAGGTACTTTGTATAACCATTTAAAAATTAGACAATGGAGCCAAGGAGTCAGGTGTCTTGCCCACACTGAATGTAATGAACCCAGGATTCAATATTTGGCATTCTTTTAAAAATTCCAAATCCCATTTTCGTGACCACTGCTTAAGATTTTTTGTTCTACACACCAAGCAGACATCTTTAATATTAAGGCCTCATGAATTCATTGAGTGGCCATCCCTGTTAACAGACAGGCAGAAAGAGATGGAATTTTACATCTCACACTGTGAGGAGTTTGCTCTTTACATGGCCTCAAATCGCCAAGGAATTCCTTTCACCCTCATGCGGGAGGTGGGTGGTACGCCTGTGAGACACGTGGCCACTTTCCAATATTCTGAAATTGACCTCAAATTCTCAGCATTGAATGGAGATAGAAATGACAACGATGGCAGATCATCTGAATAGACTACTAAAGAGTATGTGCAGTTATTCTGTCAGGGCGTATTTGATTCGGAAGGAAAGCGAAGGCGTCTAGTTTCACCTCTCCTTTTTGCAGGTGAAGAAACAGAAGCTTCAGTGGAGGGCCTCCTCTCTTCCCCTGGGAGTATTTGGTGTGGAGGTTAATAATATTAGGTGCAAACCTGCTGTTTCACTTTAGTTCCCACAAGAACCATGTGAGGTGAGTGGGGCAGACACTTTACTTCTTTTATTAAAAAAAATTTTAAATTTATTTTTATTTTTCAATTACAGTTGATATTCGATATGATATTAGTTTCAGGTGTATAGCATAGTGGTTAGACATTTATGTAACTTATTAAGTGATCCCCCTGATAAGTCTAGTACCCTCCTGACACTATGAATAGTTATAATAATATCATTGATTATATTCCCTGCACTGTACTTTATATCTTAGTGATTATTTTGTAACTGCCAATTTATACTTCTTAATCCCTTCACTTTTTTCACCCAGGGCCCTAACCCTCCTTTACCATCTGGCAAGCATTACTTTCTTCTCTGCATCTGTGAATTTGTTTCTGTTTTTTAGATTCCACATATAAATGAGATCTTATGGTATTTGTCTTTCTCTGTCTGACTTATTTCACTGAGCGTAATATCCTCTAGGTCCATCCATGTTGTTGCAAATGGTAAGATCTCATTAGTTTTTTATGGCTGAGTAATAGTCCACTGTAAATATCCACCATATCTTCTTTATCCAATTGTCTATCAATGGGCACTTAGGTTGCTTCCATATCTTGGCTATTGTATATGAAATGTCCTTCTTTGTCTTTTGGTTTATCCTTTGTTTCAAAGTCTATTTTGCCTAATATAAGTATTGCTACCCCAGCTTTTTTGCTACCCCATTTGCATACACTTTTTCATTCCTTTACTTTCAGTTTGTGTGTCTTTCAATCGAAAGCAGGTCTCTTATAGGCAGCATAAGTATGGGTCTTATTTTCTTTTGTATTCAGTCATGCTATGTCTTTTGATTGGAACATTTAATCCATTTACATTTAAAGTAATTATCATTTTTAATATGTCTTTATTGAGTTCAGAGAGAGGAAGGGAGAGGGAGACAGAGAAACATCAATGATGAGAGAGTCATTGATCGGTTGCCTCCTGCATGCCCTGGACTGGGGACTGAGCCTGCAACCCGGGCATGTGCCCCTACCAGGAATCGAACCCTGATCTCCTGGATCCTAGGTTGATGCTCTGCCACTGAGACACACCAGTCGGGCTAAAGTAATTATTAGATAGGTAGGTAATTATTGGCCATTTTAAAATTAATATTTTTGATCTTTCATCATCTTCTTCAAGCCCCTTCAACATTTCATGTAGGACTGGTATGGTAGTGATAACTCCTTTAGCTTTTTCTTGTCTGGGAAGCTCTTTTTTCTGTCCTTTCATTCTAAATGACAGCCTTGCTGGGTAGAGTAATCTTGATTGTAGACCCTCGCTTGTCATCACTTGGAATATTTCTTGCCAATCCCTCTGGCCTCTAATGTTTCTGTTGAGAAATCAGCTGACAGTCTTATGGGAGCTCCCTTGTAGGTAACTAACTGTCTTTCTCTTGCTGCTTTTAAGATTCTCTCTTTGCCTTTTACCTTTGGCATTTTAATCATGTGTCTTGGTGTGGGCCTCTCTGAGGACACCAGACACTTATACTCCTAATTTACAGTGGGGATCCTGAGAACCCAAGAGATGACTGACTCTTATCTGGTTGAGTAGCAGTGCCTGCACTCGAACTCCGGACTTCAAGTCCACATTCACAGAGACCTTAGAACTGAACACGATTGAGTGGAGGCAGGGGAAAGAGAGCATCTCACTAAGAATATCTAGGAAAACTTGGCCAGGAGCAAATTAGGCAAGTTCAACCCAAACCCACCCCGTTCGAGGCTTGTTTTCCACTTGAGAAAATTCAGGCGAGACTATAGAACATGCTCACAGCTGTTTATGTCTCCCAGGAACTTCTTCTAACCTTTTCCCCATCTGCTTCTCCAGTGGGAAAAATCATTTTCTCCATGTGATGGGCCTTCAATATCCTCTTTCCGCCTCCTTGATACTGTACTCCAAGATACTATACTAAATTACAGTGATTCATTATTCCTATTAAAACAAACAATATCTTCAAATTACCAGGCAAACTAAACAATTGCACACAGTAAATTCAAACAGTAAAACATGGGCGCACATTGGGTAAATGTTATTTTCCTGAACAAGAAAGGCTTTCGGCAAAGTGTTTAACTTGAATACAACAAAAGGCAATTTAATTTAGTAATACAGCTGGGTGAGAAATGGAGACCTCGGGTTTAATAAGAAGGGGAAAGAGACACGCATATATCATCCCAAAGGATAATTATGAGAAACTATTTTGTATGATCCAGCTAAATCAAAGCTTCTAATGCTTTCTTACTCCTGTCAAAATAGGGAGATTTAAGGCCTTAAAAATGGGAATTTTGCAGACTTCACTGCCAAGAAAAAATGATTTGTCTCTTGATAAATTACTATTGGGCTTTATACTTGGGGAAAAAATACACTTACATTGAAATAAATGCCAAGGAATGGCTAGAGAATTTATATTATTCGTTCATATCTGTCACTGGATTGGTGGGAAGACAGCAGTCCCATTTAAAACGTCTTCTGGCTTGCTGACAGAATGCCACAGAGGCGAGATGAAAACCTCCGGTGAACGCGGGCAGGCGCAGAGCCTGGGGACGCTGCACAAATCTATATGCCCTTCTCACTTTTCTCTCACAACACAAACTTTCCTCCACTCTGGATTCCACATTTCATGAAGGACCCCCAAATATGAACACATGTCTTTTAGGAATTCTGAACATTTCTCTGGGGTCTCTTGCACATCCTAGACAGATTTACCTTCCAACACAGAAGGGAAACAGGAAAAGGAAAGATAAGCTTTAGCAACCCCAAAGCCACCAGTTTGCCAGTTACAAGGGGCCTGGCAAAGACATGAAAGCACGACTCCCCAATGCCTCCGTGAGAGTCTTGCCAAACAGGTCAATGATAATAGCTTTGGAGAGAACGCTGGCCATCGACGTAGGGACCCAGGCTCCAGCTTCACTTCTGTCACAACCTGTGTAACCTTTGGCAAACACGTGACAACTCTAGGCCTCACTTTCCCCATCTGTAAAATAGCTGGTTTAGACAAGAAACTTTTTCTTTGCAATCATGTCTGCAAAATATTTCATTTCATATACACTGTTATAGAGAATTGCATCAGTATAGTACAGACTAAAGAGTGCTGCTCTTGTTCCCATCTTTCACCACCCTCTGCGGACCCCTACATCACGCTATAGAACTCCAGGGCTTCAACAATCACTAAATTAAGTATTTCATAAGGATCCTTCCAGTTTGATATGCCATGGTTCTGGGGCTGGTCTGCTCCTGACACGATTTACTTAGGCTGTGAAAATGCTCAGGCAGCTTTACCTGGTCTTCTTTTCCTCCATGTTGTTGTTGTTGTTGGTGGTGGTGGTATGTTTGTGTGTGAGTGTGTGTGTGTGTGTGTGTGTGTGTGTGTGTGTGAGGTCTTCTTGACAAATACCAGGTTCCCAAAGTATCATTAATGCAGCTCACCAGAGGATACACCCCTCCCTCCTAGGCTGAGACAAAAACATACAATAGAGTCTTGGGAGCTGTTTCAAAAACCTCAATGAGAATTATCATCCAAATATTTATCTTCAGAAATTTGGAAGCTTTAACACTTGCTATAGGCTGATAGATTAGTGCTTATCAGTTCCACATTCTAATAAATTCTGGAGCCGGTTCTTTTCCAAATGAAACAATACAGAAACATAACCTTTGAGTCTTCCAACTGCTGGATTATGACTAACTCGCTATAAAAATAAACAAATGAAAGAGCTAGGTAAATGCTTTGGGAAAGGAAGATTTTGGCTACTTCACTTTATTTTTATTTTATATATATTTTTTGTCTTTTTTGGTGTTAAAAATACCTTTAAGTTGAAAATCTTTCTAAAATGTCTGGATCAACTTTCTATCTTAGTAACACCCATTTAAAGTACTTTCATCCTAAATCTTTTTCTGTAGTTCACAGGGTACTACAGTTTCCACAAAGCACTTTTTAGTTTATAAGCATAGTTTACAATAGCCTTTATCATTTATAAGGTGCTGTACCCTTTTCAAGGTACTTTACAGTTTACAAAACCTTTTATGGTTTACACCTCCTTTTGTATAAGCCACTTTATCAAAAGCATTTGGCACTTTATAAAGCCCCCTTTTCATTGCAAAGCACTTCGTAACTTACCAAACGCTTTGTAATTTGTAAAATGATCCCAAGCATATAACCACATTTGGTTTTAGCAGACGAGAGTCACATGATTGCATCTTGGTTTGATGATTTATAAGAATCATGCTGGGTGTGAGAGTCATAACTGTGAACTTGCCTTTACTGAACACAGAGTGTCTGTGTTCCTAGATGCTTGTTATTGCCTGATGGATTAAGAATATTACTGCTGTAAAGTGATATAACTGAGGAAGGCCTAGAAGTTTGGTCTGCATCAGTGGTTCTCCATGGGGGGCGATTTTACCCCCCAGGGACCTTTGGCAATATGTGGAGACTTATTTGGTTGTCACAACTGGGGGCAGGGATTCTCCTGACACCTAGAGGGTGGAGGAAAGGGAGGCTGTTAAACAGCTGAGGATGCACATCCCCCACCCCATCCCCGACAAAGAACCATCCAGCCCACACTGTCCCTGATGCCAAGGTTCAGAAGCTCTGGTCTCCATAAAGGTCAGACCGTCGGTTAATTTCATGCTACTTCTCTCTTGCGTGAGGAGGGTGCTTTGAGTTGCAAGTAACAAAACCACCTCAACCCGGCTTAAGCATTACAGCCATTTATCTTCCCCCCTAACTGGAAGTCAAGAGGAAGGTCAGGCTGCAATGCTGGGTGATTCAGACTTTCACCTATGGCGTGGAGGACCCCGATTTTCCCCTTTTCTCCATTTGATTCAGTCTCAGCTCATCCTAAGGGTGATGGTGGCTGTCAGCAGCAACTGGAGGTCAACCTGCCTTAGTTCATTTTTATTTTTAATATATTTTTCTTGATTTCAGAGAGGAAGGGAGAGGAGGAGAGAGAGATAGAAACATCAATGATGAGAGAGTCATTGATCAGCTGCCTCTTGCACGCCCCCCACTGGGGATCAAGCCCACAACCCGGGCATGTGCCCTGACCGGGAATCGAACCTTGATCTCCTGGATCCTAGGTCGATGCTCAACCACTCAGCTACGCCGGTCGGGCTGCCCTTGTTGTTATTCAAAGATAAAATGTGCGCTTTTCCTCTGAGTAGATTTATGAACAGAAATTCATGGTGTTTCTCAGCCTGGAGTTCCGAACCATAAATCCTTCCCCAATACATTACACGTGTACACACACACGCTACCTCTTGCAAATTAAAAGTCACATAGATCTTGCCAAAGCATTTCTGACACAGCTTCAGCATTCAGAGCCTTAGGCAAGCCTGTGTCTACCACAGCGATGTGTAATGGGCCAGGGATGGAAAGCCCAGAATTCAATGACTAGTCAAAAACGTCTTCATATTCTGGCCAAAGCTTGCTCTCTCTTGCCTAAAAATTCTCATCTGCAGGAAGGACCTTATCTAGGGACATATGGTTGAGCCCAGTAGCCTATATTAAAGGTGACAAATGATTTGTATTGTAGAATTCTCATGACCAACCAGATGCTCTCGGTTTCTCATTTAATTGTTTTCGAACTTCCTTAGGGCATACTTAGGGGATACGTTCCAGAGGTTAGTCATGAGGCCATCTCCCAGATGTGGAATGAGGCTATTGAACCCTCATCTGCAAACACTTTCACTGGCTCTCAGTTACACATGGGACAACTCAGGCCCCGCAGCCTGACTTTCACAGCCTGGCCCCAGCACATTGCTTTCAGCATTACCTCTCTGATGACTATTTCCCTACAAGTATCATCTACTTCATTCAGACCAACCTCTTAGTTATATTTCAAATAAGTTGTATGTGTTTCTGAATTACAGAACCTGAAATATAACAGGTATTAAAAAACAACGGGCCTGGCCAGGCATGGCTCAGTGGCTGAGCATCGACCTAGGATCCAGGAGATCACTGTTTGATTCCCGGTCAGGGCACATGCCCGGGTTGTGGGCTCCATCCCCAGTTGGGGGCGTGCAGGAGGCAGCTGGTCAATGACTCTCTCATCATCGATGTTTCTATCTCTCCCTCTCCCTCTCCCTTCATCTCTCTGAAATCAGTAAAGATACATTAAAAAAAAAAAAAAAAAAAGCAACAGATATGGGTTTTAATTGTGACTCTATCACATACAGTCCCCTGGACTGTGGAAAAATAGCATGTTTAGTGAGATTCAGTTTACTCCTACAAAAAATGATGATACTCTTACTGGATGGGACAGATGTGAGTGCTGAATAAATTATTCAATATGCTTAGCTCAGTGCCTGCCATGTAGACAAGAGGTGTCTAATCAAGTTATTATTTTATCTTTACTTTCTTACCTGCCCATATTGACTTCCCTTGTCCATTTTCATTTCTGGGTTATTTTAAGGAAGATGCCCTTTATTTCTTCCCACATCACTCAAAGCCTAAATATATCCATTTAAAAAAAAAATACATCTTTACTGATTTCAGAGAGAGGAAGGGAGAGAGAAGAGATAGAACATCAATGATGAGAGAGTCATTGATTGGCTGCTTCCTGCATGCCCCAGACTGAGAACCGAGCCTGCAACCCAGGCATGTGCCCTGACCGGGAATCGAACCGTGATCTCCTGGAACCTAGGCCGACGCTCAACCACTGAGCCACGCCCCGTCGGGCAATATATCCATTTTTATATCCTTCCAGCTCATTGTATCTTTCCTTCAACACTTATTGCAATTTAAGTCTACACTTTGCAGTTTTAATCTATACTTTATGGGACTAATTGTGTAACCTTTGCTCCTCTCCGTAGACAACAAGTTGCCTCGGGGCGGAGAACACGTCTGTCTTGCTCCAGTGTATCAGGCCTCCACATCCCTCACATCTGGAACAGTCTCTGACACGCAGCAAGTGCTGAATAAATACTGAGTGAGTGACTCATTGAATGGACAGTTAAAATGAACTGGGTACTTCTTCGTAGAACCAGGCACCGTGCTAAGCCCTTTATATACAGAACTTCACAGCAGCCGAATGCCCTAGACACTCTCAGCATTCCTATTTCCTGGCGACGAGGCTGGGCCTTGAGGGGGTAACGCAGCAGGTGGAAGTCAGTCTAGGGAGGGGCAGTCAGGAGATGAATGTTTGTCCTCTGACTCCAAGTCCAGCCTCCTAACCATCCAACGATCACGGCGCCTTTTCTCCAGTGGTGGTGGGCGGTGGAGATGATAATGGATTAGGGTTTAGGTGATTAGTATCGGGAAATCCTGCTTTAAATTGGTGTGAGGATCCCGAACGGTTCAGAAAACTCAAATTCCTTTTCTTCTTTTTCAGCAACTTTTGTAGTCATGACATCCTTTGATCTTCATGTGAGACTTTGCTCCGTCAATGAAAAAAACGGGCCACAGCAGGAGCAAGTGATTTGCTTAAGGTCGCTCACACAGCCACTGATGTGGGAACGCACCGCGGGAGGCGCCTGCGACAATCAGTGGAGCAATCACACTGGGTCACTGCTGTCAGCCTGGCCTTCCTCCCGCCTCCCGCTGCTTTGGAGGGGAGCACAGTGTTGGCCTGCCCTTAGGGAGAGGCACAGATGAGCCTGGTGCGATGGAAAAAGTCGGAGACCTGGAGTCAGGTGGCCTGAATTCCGGAGGCAGTGGTGTCACGTGGATCTGAGCTTGTGGCCCCTACGTGCTGAGTTCGGATTTTCCACCTGAGCAATGAGAAGGTTAGCTTGGATGTTTTCTGAAAGCTCCAGTGGATGTATTTCTTCAACGCATATTTATTGAGGGCCTACTAAGACGAATGTCTGTCCTGCTCAGTCCTACACTCCTTTTCCTTACAGCAGTTTCTGATACATAGTAAGTGGTAAATCATGGCGTGAACAGAGGATTGTGAATGTGGTAAGATAACAGTGAGCAACGCCTAGTGTGTTCCTGCCCTCTAGCTGGCAGGGAAAAAGAAACCCACTGTGGATGACCCTGCGCTCTGTGAATACTTTAATTGAAGTAAATACAGAGTGCACTGGGAAGCTAGCTGGGAGATGCACAAGATTTAAGGAGGCCTTCTTGAAAGAGGTGACCTCGGATCGCTGATACCGCGAGGCTGTGTAGGAGTGGGCAGGGGAAGGAGTGTGCAAATGCGTGGGCAGAGCTGAGAGGTGGAGAAGACACTGAAGGTTTGCTCCAGACAGAAGGAAAACTTAGGGGAGCTAAATACAGTTCAGTTGGGCTTGGGGCTTAAGGTTCAGGTGGGACGGGGGAGAGATGAGTCTGGGGAGGTAGGTAGGGGAAAGATAAAGGGTAAGCCGTCTCAAAGGGCTAGAACTTTATCCTGAGGTTTGTGGGGAGCCGTGGACGGAGTCTAAGCAGGGAGGGCTTTATAAACATCACTCTGGTTTCTGTGTGTGAAATTCTTTGGGAAGGGGGTTGTAGAAGCAGGACGACCAGTTTGAGTGCTGTCGACATGGTCTAAGAGAATAAAATCAAGGAACAGAGTGGGCCTTTGGTCTCTTGAGCTCACTTGCTACATTCAAAGTTTATAAGACGCTGGGGAGAGGAGTAGAGAGAACCGATTTGAGGGTGTGAGCAGATCTGAGTGTGTTCAGTTCCAGGTCACTCTACTGCTATCTACAGCAGAGGGGAAAAGAGCGCCCGTGAGAGGCAGGTGATCCTGCACAGCCCAAGGCCCTTCTCTCCCACCCACCTGTACGGAGCTTCGCCCGGCACAGTGTCCCTCCCACGGCCAGCATCGCTTCACCCCGTGCAGATTCCATGGCCCTCTGTCCTCACGGTGCTGGACTGACACTGCTCATTGCACCGCTGCCACTCTGGTCAGTGTGGCTGATCTCATCACCTCCTTAAGTGGGGTCTGTGCTGTTTAATTTATTTCCTCGACCCCTTCAGTTCAGAGGCAAAGTCCCTGTCAATAGAGATTGTCCCCAGGGATTAGCATTGCCTCTTCTCCATGATCAGTTTGGAAGCAAAAGGCCCCAAAGCTTTTTCAGTACTAAGAAGACAGAATAGTACACACAGGAAACAGCCTCATGGTGGCAGGTGGGACACTGGGGGTACCTGTGACCTTGAACAAGTCAGTCAATGTCTATCAAGGGAGCAAAGGAAATAGCACGTACTGAGCGCTGGTATGTGGCCAGGGTTGTCTTCCTTCCTCTGTGCTCTCATTGCATCGTAAACACATCCCTGTTATAGAGTTCATTCATTCATTCATTCATTCATTCATTCATTCATTCATTCATTCATTCTTCATTTAATAGACATTTGAGATCAATCGTTCTGTGGTTGCCTGGCTCTTCCATCAGTCTACAAGTAGTTTGGGGAAAACGACCCACCTGCACTGGTGCAGATGATCTTTCCTGATTAAAAGCCTCATGTCTGTGAGAAGAAACACCCTCACAGACACACCCAGAAGTAATGTTTTACCAGCTCTCTGGGCATCCCTTAACCCAGTCGAGTGGACACATAAAATTAACCCCTGCCCCTCGACTCACGTTTTGCAAAGGGAAATCCATCGTAAAGCTGGGAGGGCAGGAAAGTGACCGCACAGTGAAAGATATGAAACATTGAGGCCTTCACCCCGTCACATCAGCTCCTTGGGAGAGCACTCAGGCCCCCCACCTGGAGCTTTGTCCATTGTTATCTTAAATGACATACACAGAGCGACGTCAACGCAGAGAGAAACTTCTCTGTGGCTGACACATTTCACAGGGAGAAATGGATTTTAAAACTGCTTTCAACTAACAAATTGACAGTCTTCGCCTTCCCTCACCCGGGGCTCACTCCCTGGAGTACAGCACGGGGAGGGGGTGGATGCGGCCGATAAAATCGAATCCACTGCCTCCAGAATCCGAGAGAGTTTTTCTAATCGCCCACGGGATGGTTCCCCCTCCCGACCCAATCTCCTCCCAAATCACATACGAGAGGTCAGAAGAGGGGGCGATAAGCTGTCCACCATAAGGTGGGTTGGAAAGGCCTGATTTCATTCCATCAGAGCCGCGTCAGAGTTTATAAATTGTCGTGTCTGTCTTTACAAAAAGTGATAAAGTCTATCGTCTCACAAAAAATGCACGTTTTCAACTTAGATTTATCATCTCTAATATTCCAGACGAGTGGGAGGGAGACAGAGACATAGAAAGGTGGGGGTAGAGGCAAAGAATGTAGGGGTGTCGTGGGCTAGGACAACTGACGGGTATAAAGTAAGGACCGTAGCTCCTTCTGCAAAGCAGAGACCAGGGAGAAGGAAAGAGCAGGAAGAGGGACCCCCAAAGTTAAGAGGGCAGACTTTGGTGTCTGACTACGGGGGTTCAGATTCGGACTGTGCCACTAGGTGAATTTCGGTGAGCTGCTTCATTTCCGTGAACTTGGTCATCTTGGAAATGGGGACAGTGACAGGATGGATACCCATTTGTGAGAGTTTCCTGGGAATCACATGAACATCCCAAATGCCATCGAGTATTTAGCGCATGCCTGGCACAGAGCAGGCACACGCTTGGGACTGGCTTGGGGTACGAAAGGCACTGGGTGAGCTTCGGCAAGCAGGGCACTGTCAGGAAGAGCTACGATTAGGGGCTTCCCTGGACAGGGTTCAAGGGGCAGGGAGTGCCACCCCCTTTCACTGAGAACTCCCGACTCTGGGAACTGAAAGCTATGCAGAAACTAATCTCTCTCTCTCCCTCTCTCTCTCTCTCCCCCCATCATTTTCATTTTTTCCATCTGCTTTATTCTCCTGTCCTAGAAGATGAGCTGTTTCCCTTTCTGAGCCATTAAACGACCCATCGTGATAGTCTCAAAGTGGCGCCCACGGCCAGTAGGCCCATCCCAAATTTCCAGGACAGCTGAGGTGAGCCATCAACTCCTGACCAAACCTCAAATTCCAGAAAAAAAAAAGAGAAGCCACTGGAGATGAGGGTTATGGTTAAGTAATGAGGTTATGCTCAGAACGCTGGCGGAGGCCCAGGGCCCTAACACCCCGATACCCACGATGGAGGCAGAACACGACCCTGCGGTCAAGAGCAAAGCTGCGGAGCCGGGCTCTCTGGGCGCGAGTCCCAGCCCTGCCATTTCCCCGGCGCGCGTCCTTGAGAAAGCAACTTAATCTCTCGGTGCCTCAGTTTTCTCAAGTGTAAAAGGCATGATAGAAATTCCTGCCCCAGCCGGGTTATTCTCCTGGATAATGGGACACTTAAGGCACGTAATGAGTGCTCAATAGGAGCACGCAACTATTACTCTTACTTTTCTTGTTATAAAAACAACGTGCCTGGGAAAGGCAACTTTGTAGAATGAGGGACAGCACAGCAGTTTGGGCTCATTGCACAGAGGTCTGCGTGGGTCTCGAAGCCGTCTGGTCTGTCCTGCGGGGCAGGGCTGTGGTTCACGTCTGGGCTAGATCTCAGGCGCCTGTGGGTGCGCACTCGGGGTGCCCTCCCCCCTGGGGGCACGTGCGGTGCAGGTTACCGCCTTCAATCTGTCCTAGCGGCGTGCAGCCTGACCCGACCACCTCCCTCCCGGCCCCCTGCTCCCCCCGCTGTGGTGTGCATGTCAGTGCTGGGTGGCGGCGGAAAATCCGGGGAGACAGAGCCCATTAGACAGAACTGCAGGCGGGTAAGGTTTGCCAATTATGTTTTGTTTCTTTCTGCTTTCTCCGTGACTTTAGGAGACACAGATTCTTCCTGGCACTCCCCCGGTTCCGTGCCTATAAAATAAGTTTAATGGCTGAATTTCCCTCACGATAATCAGAGGCGGTATAATTTATGCACATGAATAGTATTGTAGCCAGATGTAATTTTGCTCGAAGTTGTGGCATTACAGTTAGAAATGGCTCTGCTGGCTGTGTTTTGTAGAATTTGCAATTTATTTAACAGTTGACTGAGCAGTGACCCCAGATAAAATAACCATCATCAGAGTCGTTTTTTAAAAAGAGATCTAAAAAACAAAGGTAGGAGTGGGCTTTGGGGAAAGACTTGGCTCTGGTGCCGATGGGAGGAAAGCAGGTGGCAAGGACTTCAAGGCAGGTGAGCACTGTCTAGTCAGAGCAGACGTCGAGGGATGGCTGATGGAGGGAGGGGGCTGGCAGCTTCGACTCAGAATCCCTCCCCCAGCCCAGGGTTTTCTGTTGGGAGGTTCATCCCCCATTGATTGAAAGGCAACAGATTATTTTTGTGTTGCTCGTGGAAACTGTGCTGTTTCTCATTCCTGGAGTCCCAGGGTTGCATGTGAGAGGCCCAGAGGAAACTCGAAGGGGGTGCTAGCAGGGTAAGCTGTGGCTTCTATGAGGAGCAACCCCAACCCTTCCAAAAAGCTGATACTTCTACAGTGGGCTTCAGTCAGGGGGAGAAACCCCTTCTCTACGCACCAAGCCTGCCTGCCTGCCCCCTGCCTCTGTCTCCACCCCAAGCCTGTTAAAAATGGCAGAATGCTTGGAAGAGTCCTGGACAGACGATGGTCCTCCTTCTGCCAGGGGAGGGTGTCAGTGTCTGTGCATCCAGGCTGCATCTCCCTTTTCTTGCATCCTGCCAGGGTCTGGCCCCTTGGCATGGATTGTCTACCTTGTGATGCTTCTTGCTCCCTGAGCGCATAGGGCCAGGGAGAGGTGAGGACCACACATGCCTGGAGCCAAGCTTCATGCTTCAACCCAGCCTCCACTGTGAACATCTGTACATCTGTTGTTAAGTGTAATAAAGACGAGTCCCATTGTCTGTAACTCACGTGTCCCACTCCTTCATGGGAATGGTGGTCCTGGTCCTTCAAGGAGTATTAGGTAAAGAGAAATGTCTTGTCCCCTGGCCATGAAACTTGGAACAACCATCAGCCTCTCAACCTGCAGCCGTAACATATTCCAAGCTCGCATTCTTAATCTGCAAGGTCACTCCTCTGCTTGAATCCTACACAGGCCTCCCTTACTCTTGGGATCAAGTAGAAAATATTTTAGCCTGGCATGTGAGGTTTTTTGTGTTCCGGCTCAGGCTTACAATCCATTTTTATTGCTTGTGAACTCTGTACCCCTCTGCTCTCTTCCAAGGCCGTGCTACATTTCAGCGGTCCCCAAATTCTCTTTCTTTCATTTGCACACAAAATGTCTCAACTTTTTTTTACCTAGATAATTCCTACTCACTGCCCAGAGCTCGGCTCAGCTATCCGCTGCCTGGAAATGCACTCTTTACCCCTGAGGAGACGTTTCCCTCCTCTACATGCGGCTGCTTTTGTGAGAGGCATGTTCACATCCGTCACAGCTCTGCTCGGCTATCCGTGTCTCCTCCAAACCCAGGATCTTGCCTTGCTCATGGAAGTAGCTCCATGTAGATCTGTTAAATGAAGGCCTAGATAAATGTTCTCTAAAAATTGTCATTGGGACTAATCTGTAGGGAGAGGCAAGAAAGGGGAGGGCACAGAAAGGAAAAGAGATAAAATCTCTCTCCAGGAATCGAAATACTTCAAGGCTGAAGGGGAATGAAAATAAGTATGCTAGCGAATACATATTGTATATATATATCAGATATAGCACATATTGCCTGTCACCAGGCTAAGAATTTTACCTGTGCCATCTCATTGAATTCGTATAATGACACTACAATATGGCAACTACGATTTCCTCTGACTGCTGAGGAAACCGAGGCTTAGGAAGGGGACGTCGCGACTAGGGAGCAGGCTGGCCAAAGATTCAAACCTCTAGGTTCTGGAGTTTGTAATTTTTTTTCCTTTTGGCTTTTTAAATATATATATTTAAAATTCGGGATTATTTTATATATTCATAAAAGTACAGAGACTAGAACAATAAACGACATAGAGCTGCAAGTTGTGCAGCACGTTACTTTGATACATGGAACACGGTTGCCATTGCAGCAATATTTATCACACTGCATCGTGACCCGACAATATTATTGTCTGTGCCACGACCCCTGTTTTAATTCCCACCTTCAGTCTCAAAGACAGCGAGGATCTTCAGGTTGTTTCGCATTAGTCTCCTTTCATATTCATTTCGCTTTTATATTTTCACTACTTGAGTATGGACTCATGGACAATCAATGATATTTTTGAGTGTTTTAGGTATTTCCATAAATGGACTCATACCGTATGTTTTCCTTTTCAGCTTATTCACATTTCTCCTTTGAATGAAACAACCGTTTTATTTTGGAATAATTTTAGATTTACTGAAAAGTTGAGAAGCTAGAGCAAAGTCCCCACACGTCACCTCGCTTCCCCTGTAGTTAACACCGTACGTCACCAACAGTGCATGGTCAAAACCACAACGACAACATCGGCATATTACTGTTAATTGAACTCCAGACTTTATTTGAATTTCTTTAGTTTTTCTCTTAATGTCCTCTTTCTGTTCCAAGATCCAGTTGCATTTAGTTGTCAGGTCTCCCCAGTCTCCTCCTGGTTATGACTGTTTCTCAGTCTTTCCCTGTTTTTTCATGACGTTGACACCTTGAGGAGTCGGGCAGCCTGTAGAATGTCCCCCAATCTGGCTTAGTCTGATGTTTAATCATGATTATTCCGAGGTGATAAGTTTCTGGGGAAACCATAGGGGTGAAGTGTCCTTGTCAACCCCTCATTCAGGGTGTACATGATGTCCCCAGGATGTCCCTGGTGATAGTAACCTGATTAACCTGGTTGAGGTGGTGTCTTCCAGAGTCTCCACCGTACAGTTACTGCTTTTCCTTTCCATACTCTAATTCTTTGGAAGCAAGTTGTTAAGCTAGTCCACTCTCAAGGGGTGGGACTTTCAAACTCCACTCCTGGACAGGGTGCATTAGTGCGTAATAAATGGAATTCTTCAGGAAGGCAAATTCTCTTCTCCCATTTATATACTTAGTTGTTTATTTACATCAGTACAGACTCATGGATATTTATTGTATACTTTGGGTTATAACCCAGTGCTACATTATTTGTTTTGTTGCGCAAATTGTGCCGACTTTGGCCACTGGAAACTCCCAAAATTGACGCCCATGTCCCTTTGACATGCCCCATCCTCCTATTTCTTGAGCATTTCCTTTCTGTTACGACAAGCTGCTCCAGCTCATCTTTTAGTGTCCTTTTCAGCCATTTCTCCACGGGTCATTTATTTTTTTTAAAAGATTTTTCTTTATTGTGGTAAAATACATAGAACGTAAAATTTGCCATTTTAATCATTTTTAAGTGTCCAGTTCAGTGCCAGCGCATGCATTCACAGTGTGGGGCAACCGTCCCCCCTACACAGATTTAATTCACTCCTTTTGACAGCTGTAGAGCACACCACGGTTAGAATATAGCCTAACGCAGTCATTCATTCTTCCGACGGTGGAGAGTGAGATCGATCCCGACTTCTCAGTTCTCAGACATCAAGCATCTTCTACCTGATTCCAAATGTGTGTGGTCAGGAGCTTCCCTAGAATATAGAGAAGCCGGGATGTAGGAAAGAAACATCTTCAAATATTTCAGGCATTGTTGAATTCTCCAAGTGGCGTGTAGTTTATATTCCCAAGGATGTTATTAGACATCCCTGCCCAGCCCCGATATTACCTTGCCACCCTGATGGCGGGTTTCTGGTTTTCATCTGCACTTTCCTGCCTACTTGGCCGGCAGAGCCCCTTTCCACAAATGTACTGGCCACTCCGGATTCCTCGGCTGCGAATTGCCTCTTCTCACGTTGGCTTGTTCATCTTTTCTTATTGATCTGAAGGACTTCTTTATATTCTGGAAACGAATCCACTCTGGGTTTTATGTGTTGCAAATATCTTCTCCCAGCTCAGGCTTGTCTTTGAGTATTTCTGCTGCTATTTTATTTTTTTGGTCATACAAAATATTTTAAAGATTTTCTTTTTGCTTATAGGCCTTTAATCCATTCAGAATATAACTTTTTATATGATGGGAATTAGGGATCTGACTTTATTTGTCTTCTACACAGTTTTTGCTCTAGTCATTGATTCTAACATGTACTTTCCGCCCCTGAGTTTTGCCGTCTCCAAAATTGCGATGCACATTACTATCAACGTAATATCATAGCATTTTCCCTCTCATTATGGCATGTAAAATAGCATGTGTCTTACAATCAATGGCATCTCAGTTTCAATGAAAGGTAGATATATTCAAGGTGTATCCTAATTCTTGATAACTAACAGGACTAACCTGTTTCCCTCTGGCAATTATTGGTCTTTTAATATTTCATATGAGTATTAGAGTCACTCTGTCATTCTGAAATTGCCTCATATATATATTTTTAAATTGGAATCTCCTTCCCCCGATGGCATATCCCACTTGCTGCAGTAAGCCACCTCCTGGAACTTTGAAACCCCGGTCACGGAGGGTGTCCATGCTGGGGCTCAGTGGCCACCTGATTGAGAGAGGGGCCTTCGCTTAGGGTGGAGATAAACTCTTGGGCTCTTCTGAGTGTGAAAGCCCCAGGCTTCAGGGAGCTCAGTGTGATTGGAAGCAGGGAGGTGCTCCTGCTTTATGACTTGGCCTGGGGCTGGCCCTGAGCCCTGGGCCGGTAGGAAGGTAGAATAGCACCTGTTCCCCTTCCCATTTGCTTCCTGTCGTTCCTGTGAAGGTCGGGGAAGGTCCCAGGGCCTCTTCAGCCCAGTTCTCCTCTCTCCCTCTCTCCTTCTCCCCCCACATATTGAAAAAGTTTAAAGTAGGAATTGGCAAACATCAGCCTGCAGGCCAAACCCACAGGCTGCCTGTTCTCGTAAATAGAATTTAAATGGAGCACAGCCACCCCATTCGTTAACATGTCTAACTAACAAATCGGCTTTCAGACCACAGGCTCAGCGTTGAGGGGTTGCCACAGAGGCCATATGACTTTAAAGTCTAAATTATTTACTGTCTGACCTTTTTGGGAAAAAAGTGGCCACACCCTTGTCTAAAGAAACAGACTACCTGTATTAACACAAAGCCTATTTGTTCTCCAGATTCCAAAACCTAGGGTTGCCCTTATGCTTTGATTCTGTTCTTGTTATAGATTTTTCTTTCTTTTGAAAAGGTTAGATGGCTCACTTACACCTCTTAGCAGAAATATGAAAATATAGATGAAGGTGCAAACCCACTCGGGGAAAAATGGACCTCGGCAAAGTGCAATCCGCCACTTCCTTCTGGTTTGAGGCTGTCCTTGGGAAATTATCTTTGGAAGAGGCGACCGGTGCCGAGGCTGAGGGTAGAACTGGGAGAGAGAATTTCAGAAAAACTTTCTGGCTGAGCTAATTTTCTCTTCCCCAAGCTCCACGTGGAGAGGACGGCAGTGAAGTGTTATTACAGTCCGTTATTACAAACTCCTTGGGGCCAACTAAGCCATCAGGTGAAATGTGGCACCTCAAATTGTTTGTGACCAAATTATTGGTTTTTGACAAGAATGTGCTCCTGGACCTGAAATTTCTAGCTGTCTCTTTTCAGCGGCTCTTCCTGCCCTAGTCCACTTTCTTTCCATCTCTTCACAGCCACACTTGTATATATCATCCAAATGCTCTTCACTAATTTGAAGTCTGGGAACCCAAGATTGTGGACCATAAACATTTCCCTCCACTGTGAATATCCAGTTATACAGATATCCCCTTAAATTGTTGTGTGTGGACCACTAGCAAACACCCTTTTAGGTGGCACACTAATGGACTTAAAAAGAAATAAGTAGTATAAATAAATAAAAGATTAAAATAAAAATTTAAATAACAGAAATTAAAAAAAATAATCCTAGCATATTGAGTAGTCAGCAACCCAATGAAAATAATAATAGCTGTGGCAGGCTTGCTAATGCCTACCGCCTCAAACATGTCCACATCCCAATCCCTGGAAGCTGTGAATATGTCACCTTACTAGGCAAAAGGGACTTTGCAACTGTGGTTAAGTTAGGATTTTGAGATGAGATTATCCTGGATTATCCAAGTGGACACAAGGTAATCATAAGGCCCTTCTAAGAGGGAGGCAAAAGTGTCAGAGTTTGAGGGAAGGAAACGTGATGATGGAACCAGAGGTGAGAGAACCAGAGAGATTGGAGAGATAGATGGAAAGGGAGAGAGAGAGGGAGAGACGGGGAAGGGAGAGGGAGAAGGGGGGAGCAGAGGGAGATTTTGATTGAGATTTAAAGAAGCCGCTGAGCTACTGGCCTTTAAGATGGAAGAAAGAGCTGTGAGGCAAGAAAAGCTGAAAAAACACAGACATGGATTTTTCCTTAGAGCCCCTAGAAGGGCCATAGTCCTGCCAGCACCTTGATTTCAGCCAAGTGAATCTCATGGCAGACTTCTGACCCCTAAAATGTCAGGTGATAAATCTGTACTGTTTTAGACCACTACATTTGTGGTCATTGGTCAAGGCAGCCATAGAAAATTAATACAACAGTTGACAAGTAACAAACATGGCCTGTGTTCCTGGCACCGTGTTGCTGAGTGTGGCGTCTGATTTACAATCCCAATTGCCTAACAAGCAAGGAATTATTATTTCACTTTAGGACAGGGGTGGGGAACCTTTTTTCTGCCAAGGGCCATTTGGAAAGGCCATTTGGATATTTATAACATTATTTGAGGGCCATACACAATTATCAACTTAAAAATTAGCCTTCTGTATTTGGTCAAACATTTAATTAACTCACCTTTAATGTGATGGCTGGAACTGCTTCTCTTTAGTGGGGCCTTGGCAGGGCCAGACCAAATGATTTCATGGGCTGTATATGCCCCACAGGCCGATGTCCCCCATCCCTGCTTTAGCAGGAGGAGGCTGAATCTCAGGGAAGCTGCAGAGCTGTGATGGACCTGGGTCTGTCTCACTCTGAAGTTTATGTTCTCACCAGAGGGCTACACTCTGACAGGAAATCTCAGCCCTGAGCAGTTTGCTCAAAACCTGGCATTTACCAAGGGGTGGTCTCCCAGACCTTTCCTCTGCTGTGGATTCATGGCATGGTACACAGATTGCAAGGATGGATGACGGATAACAGGCATTGTCCTTGATGGGTTGACCTTTCCCCACCTCTGTATGTCTTGGCTGCAGTCTTTTTATCTACCTGGGTGGAAGGGTGTGGGTCAACTGACATTTACAGGTTCATTAATCCCTATGAGACGTTGCATAATATTTCCAGTTCACCCAGCTTTGTGGACACAAACAGGGAACTGAGCGGCCACCTCTGTCCTTCCCTTGGATTTCTGTACATCCAACATGGGCTTTCCCACTGGAGGAAAATGGATTTAAAATTTCAGCCATAAAGTGGTCGGTGTAGAGGCAAAGAGGGAAGAAAAACCTGCACAAAGAAACCTGTGACTGGGAAACCTTGGTATCTCACAGAAATATATTTATCTCGTTAGTTACTGAAGACGATTTGCATAGCAGGAAAAATAACTTTTAACTCCTTTCCTTATCACGCCTTCTTACCGTAGAGAGTATTTTCTCCCTGCAGGTGTATCTACCTATTGAATCTGGTGCTTAAAGGAAATGTCATCCGGACCTGTGATGAAAATTGAATTTCCCCGATGCCTAAGGTTGACTTTCTTTAACTAACTTAGCAGACTCCCAGCCTGAAACGGAGGCAGACATCCTGGGCTGCTTTGAATCTGCTATTGTCTCCCAGTTTCAACCTCTTTGATGGGTCTGGCCTTCTACCTCCCCCTCTGCTGCCTGGGTGGTTTGCCTGTCACCCTTCCTCCCATGTTCGACTCTCTCCTTCTTGAGTTGAAAAATCCCTAACCTTTTTCCTCCTGTGGCTGGTTTCAAAGTCTGGGAAATTGGCAGTTCCTTTTCTCTTATTGATGACGAGAGACTCTGTGTCATCCCAATACCTGGATTTCCCTGAACAGTCAGAGAGGATAGGACCTGCCCAAGGCACAAGTCGGAGAGCAGGGGAAGGTGTAGAAAAGGAAGGGCTAGATTTTTTTTAACCCTCAAGCGACCTCAACTTCCACCGAAACTTATTATTGTAACTATTTCAACAGCCACCTCTCATGCTGACCTGGGAGGCGTCGGCTCATCCTATGAATGAATGTTAGACGACATTTGATATACGTTCAGCCCAAATGAGGGGTGAGCCTGAGGCGGACTTGGCTCCAAGCAGCTCTTTCTCAGCCTCTAGGGAAAGATTAGGGGGACATGGGGACAGGAAAGGTTATGTGGCCAGGCGGTTTTGCCCTAGAGGAGAAAAGGAGACATCCTTTCTGCAAGTTTTTGGTCAAGCCATAAGCCTCACATATGCCTGCTTGCTTAAATTACTTGAATGTAAATTCAGGGAATGGGGGTTTGAACTGAGGACCCTGCATGTGGACCCCAGGAGGCGCTGCACAGTCCATAAAATAGAGAAAGGGAGAAACTCCACCCTTTGGGTCGAATGAATAGCTAGAAAGCATGATCTCTGCTCAGGTTTTT
This sequence comes from Miniopterus natalensis, assembly GCF_054644295.1. Classification (NCBI taxonomy): domain Eukaryota; kingdom Metazoa; phylum Chordata; class Mammalia; order Chiroptera; family Miniopteridae; genus Miniopterus; species Miniopterus natalensis. The sequence goes on from NC_142083.1 coordinate 88,811,529, forward strand.
GGTTGAAAATAGAGTCTTTCAAATAGAGTGACCATATGCTTTATTTTCCAAGCCAGGGTACTTGCTCTTAAAGTAAAATTTCCATAGAGTAAACGCATTTACATCTTTTTTTTTTTTTTTTAATATATCTTTACTGATTTCAGAGAGAGGAAAGGAGAGAGAGAGAGAGAAAGAGAGGGAGAGAGAGAGAGAAAGATCAATGATGAGAGAGTCATTGATCGAGCCAGCAACCCGGGCATGTGCCCTGACCGGGAATCAAACCCCGATCGCCTGGATCCTAGATTGACGCTCAATGGCAGAACCACGCCCGGTCAGGCCACATTTACAGCTTGATACAGTTTTACATATGTATTCCCAGGATGTATGTGCATCTGGATGTAACGACCACCCAGATCAATATAGAAAGAATTTTCATCACCCCAGGGAGCTCCATCATGACCCTTTCCAGTCACTAGTTACCCACAAGGATAAATGCTTTTCTGACTCCTGTCACCATAGCTTAATTTTGCCTGTTCATAAACTTTATCTAAATAAAATCATGTGGCATGATCTTATGCCCACTCAACAATAACAAGAATGAATGATCTGCAACACGAGGGTGGATCTCAGAAACGTATTGAGTTAAATGGACTGGGGTCCACGTGGGACTGAAAGGCTCACCACCTACCTATGTGGGGACAGCAGGCACAGGGGGACTGTGCTGGGGAATCAAGATGAAGGCTCACTCGATCTTTAGAAAATGAAAACCTCAGGCTTGCACTTGGGACAGCACAGCATAGTGCCTGGGAAATCCATCTCACGAAATAAGGTTTTGCTCTTTTAATAGACAACTTGGGCTCTGTCTCAGCAAGGCTGCCTTCTCTTCGGCGGTTCACCTATTTGGCCAGGGAGCGGTGGCGATGAGGGGGGCAGTGAACACAGGGCCCTTCTCATGCCTTTGGAATATCTCCCCCTTCTCTCAGGAGGCCCATCCCCTCACATCTGGGCTCCCTGTCCTCTCAACGCCTACAGAATTAATCCAGCGCGAGAGCTGCTCTCCGCCCACGAGCACCCTTTCCAAAGCCACTGTTTCTCACCTGCCTCCGCGCCCCCAGCAGAAAGCAGGAATCATTAGTGTTTGATGATCTTGTGTTTCAAGACTTCAATCTCTTGTACTTTGAAATTGAAATCCCTGAGCCTGCAAGGGACCTGATGCTGACAGCTGATGTATTGAACTTTCTCCGGCTTCCACAGCTCAGAAAGTCAATCTCTCCACTGTGCTTCTTGCAGTGCACGATCTGTCAGGAAGCCCGAATCCAGTCTGTATTTGTGAAACCCAGAGCCGTGTCCATCTCCCCCTGTCTTTTCCCTGGGTCAGGAATCAGATGACATTAACTTGCACACTAATGAACAAATATCAGGGTGGAGAAATGCCATGCAGGACTGTACGTGCCTAGATTCTACCTCTGGGAGTGGTGTCAGGGGTACTTTTACCTTCCTGAAATCCATTTTCAAATTCTTGCTCTCCAGCCTAACTCATCCTGCATTCAGAAACTGCTTTAGCTTTCTTCCTCTCTATAGAATATATATACATACACACACACACATATTCGTTGCCCCTGCCTTGCATTTTCTCAATTAGTAAAGTGGTCATAAGTGCTTGACGCAGAAGTGAATATTAAATTCAATGTCAGTGTTCAGCATAGTTCCTGACACACCGTGAGATGGGAATAAACAGTAGCAGTTACTATCACGCCATGTGGAAAACCAAGATCCTTTCCAATCCATCTATTGTTTGATGATCAGCTCTGCCTCCTGCCTCTGTTGTTCTATGAGCATACTTATTTGAATCTGTACTTCCATCAGCCAAAAATGCCGTTTCAACTTCTCCCATCTGACCAATTCCTACTTTTCCCATGAGACTCCTTCGGAAGAAAGATTCAGGCTCCTTGGGGAGCATGAATTGCCACCCCATCTAGACTACAATTCTATATGTTCCCACTTTTGTACTTGTCTCATATTTCTGTCTACGCATCTGATCCCACCGTGTGAGCTCCTTGCAGAATGGGAGTTCTGGAATGGCTGGGGGAATCTTAGTCTTCTCCGTAAATTAATCCTTGCTGTTACAAACACAAAGACAGCTAGAGTTGTCCTCGTGTGAAGCAGCAGTCATAAATCAGTTCCTGCCATCAAAATAATCTTTTCTGGCATTTAAAAAAAAAATCCTTACTGGAGGATGTTTTTATTGATTTTTAGAGAGAGAGGAAAGGGGATATATATATATATGAGAGAGCGAGAACCACAAATCAGTTGCAAGCCCTCTGGCCAGGAATCGAACCTGAGACCTTTTGGTGTATGGGACGACCCCTCCAACCAACTGAGCCACCTAGCCAGGACCTCTGGAACTTTTTATTTGGGACTAATATTTGAAGCCCACGTTTACTTTCTCTATCTTTTCCTTCATCATGTGTCTCCCTTGACTAGTAGTCACATGCATCTCTCTCTCATTGTACATCAGTTTCATCTGATGCCTTCCTCTTGGCCTTCAAGGTAAAATTCATGTTAAACCAATAGGTGGTATATTTAATATCTTTAAAATCTGATAGAAATCTATTTAGATGTTTTTATCTGGTGAGGTAACAATAAATTAATAACTATAAATCAATAATTTCACAATAGCATAATTATATAATGATATGATTGTATGTAGTTTAATAACATAATACAATAGTATAATTTCAATGGTTAGCATAATTTTTGATACATGTTTCCAACCAATATGTCAACTATAAACAATTCTACCAAATGCTCTAACATAAACACACACACAAGAGTCCGTTAACAAGCCCTGTCCCTCCTTTTGGTCTCCAGGCCTGGAACACAGCTATGATCACCTTTCTTTGTTACCCCTCAATCCTGTGTTGGGCCTCTTGTTTACTGGGTTCCACATAATTCTCTTTTTTTATTTATGTCTTCATTTTATTAAAGCTCATCTTCTGGTACATGGATTGGGTATTTTTTTAATACTTATATATCTGAAAAATTTTCATTCTACCCTTTCATTTGATTGATAGTTTAGTTAGGTATAGAAAGTTAACAATTATTTTTTTATTCAAAATTTTGATGACATGGATCCACGATCTTCCAGCATTTGATGTTTCTGTTGAGATGTCTAATGCCATTCTGGTTCTTAATCCTTTGAATGTGATATGTTGCTCCTTTCCCCACTTCTATTCTACCCATAAAATCTTTTAGTGACTATCCTGTGTCTCAGATGTTCTGAAAGTCCACAGTGGTGCATCTTGGTGTGGAATTCTTCCTCTCCCTCTCTCTTGCTTCCTCCTTCTCTTTTTTACTTCCTGAGCTTAATATGGATACACTGGACATGAAAACACACATCCTTCAGTTCTAGCAAGCATGTTTATTACTCTTTTGGGACTATTCCCTCCTGTTTTTATTTTCTGTTCTTTAACCTATTATTTGGATAAGAGACTTCCTTATGATTTTAAAAAATATATACTAACTCAAATTGTCTATATCTTTGTCTTTTTGTTTTACATTATGAAGATTTATTCGACTTTTTTCTCTAAATGCTCCTTTGATTTAACATTTTTTTTCTAAAGTATTAATTTTTTTTTTTTTAGTTTATTGTGTTATTTGATTTCCTCACTCTCTCCTTTTTTCTTGCTTTACAGAGGCAATGGCTTCTCTCATCTTTTGGAGATGATTTATTTTAGGATTTTTAGAATTGTTTTTTTCTCTCTAGATTATTTGTTCTTTTTTAAAATTTTTATTTCTGGGACCCATTTTTAGGACCTTACTCTTCATTCTGAAAGCTTTCTTCTAATGTGTGGTGGTCCTCGGTCTTCTTCTACAAAGTCCTTTCTCCCAAAAAGGCATAATCCCAGAAGACCAAGTGCAGGACAAATCAGCAGGCACAATGAAAGCGCTTTTATTGGTCTTTCCTCTTTGTTCCTTAATAGCATAATAAATGTTGGCTGAATGAATAAATCATTGATTAAAAGTCCAGCCTGTTTGAAATGATAGATAAAATACATAAAGAACTTAGAACCTTGCTTGGTAGAACTGATATTGAGAGTTGACGTGTAAAAAATAATGGAACTGTTGTTTCCTCGATTCAACAATAGTAGACAATTATGGGTAATCTACGAAGTTCCAGGACTGTCCTATATGCACCAGTCACCATGAGTAAGATAAATAAGCTGATAATCTTACTATCGTTTGGTTGGTAATGTATAAGTACATATAGGTAGATATTTTCCTTCTGCATATATTTATGTAATAATGCATATATGATTAAAATATACAGAAATGCGTACACATAATTATAAAGTTTAAAAAAATCCACAGCCCCACCACTTAAGTAAGGCCTGCTACCGTTATTTTTAAGGAAAAGTAATAAATGAATACAGAAGATTTAAAGTGAACAGTTTAACCCCCTTTCACGGTCCCTCTCAGTAAGGTAATTAATCGTCAACAGGATTGTGTCTTCTTTTACACAAATAGAAATATCTTAGTGTTTTGAATTCCTTTTCCACTTAATAATCTTAGAGATCTTATTATTCTTTAATAGGTGCATACTAGTTCACTATCTCTCTATTTTTAAAATATAGCATATTTTAATCAATAGGCTTAGACAGGTTTCTTCCAAATTTTTACTATTACGAGGTCACTGCAATAAGCATCCTTGCATTTATACTTTGCATCAGGTGCAAACCCAAGATGGGCTGAAGGAATGGCTTCAATGACCTCTCCAGCTTGGACTGAGATTTGGCATCCAGACAGTTTCCTCCTCCCTGGTGCCTGTGTGGCATCTAATCATAAGGTAAGAGTGAAAAATCTGCAAAAAGCCTAGTTTTTTTTTGAGAACTCTCAATGCACCATGGAAATCCATTTACTTCCAAAGAAAATTTTCAACCCCATCTCCCAAATTCTCCTCCAGTTTGGCTACAACAAAGCCTCTTTTTAATTAAACCAGCAGATCATTATCACCACCCCCTCTCTGCCCCTTGGGAATAATCCTGTTCAGGTTCGTGATCCTCTTTGTGTTGAGTGAGGGATAATGGCTTTCCTCCCATCCAGGTAGAGCAGAATGAACCAGCTCCTCTTCTGTGCTCCCACGACGTGTATTCCCACCTGCTCGAGAGGCCAAGGGTGTCTAGAACCGCCTCCACCCATGGCAGAGGGCCAGGGAGGGTGGTGGCGTAACATTCTTCTGTATTGTCTGTGACTGGGCAGAGTGTCTTTTGCAGTTAGCCAGAGTGAAACTCGAAAGTGGAAATTTCCAAACTGCTATCAAGGCGAAAGCCCAGGGACAGAACCATGGGACCAGGCGTGAGGGGCTAGGCAAAGCTGTAACAAGAAAGCAAATGGTGAGAGGGAAGCCCAGTTGTTTGGGGACCGCGTAGGAGAAGCAGAGCACCCACCGTCTTTGTGCAGCTGGGCCTTCTTGTTGGCGTAAACACGCGGGGTGAGCTCATGATTTCTTCTCGTAGAAAAGAAGTGTGTTCATCTTTACGACGGACCTGTGAGCTCCTCAAGGTCAGGGGCAGTTTTATTGGTCTCTGTCTTAGCACTCGGCAGGAGCGTCTGGCTCACAAGAGGTGCTGAAGCTGCGTTTGCTAAATGAAAGCAGAGCACTCCACTAGCGGCCCAAACCTGGCTCTTCATCAGAACACGCGAATCACTGGGTTAGAGCAAAACCCCACGTCTCTGGGCTTTACTCTGCATTCAGATCAGACTCTCTAGGGAACAAGTCCTGAGCATCAGCTGTTTAGACAAGATCACTGGGTAGCTCTTATGCATCCAGCTCTTTGCTGCTCTGTGGTCCAGCATACGACTCCATCACTTCATAAACACTATGGTTCTCACCCCCCCAATGTCCTGAGTGGCAAATGTGACATATTCCTTATGGAAGGACCCTGTCTACAGACTGTCCCAGCTGGTGCCCTCTTGTCAGGGACTACAGAGGAATTTATAGCATTTAGCCACGTGAGGCCAGAAGAGGACATGTTTCTTTCCCAGGGGTCTAGGCTACACGGACGGCTGCAGCCTGGGTGTGTTTGGGTCTTCCTCCCCGGAAAGTCACATTCCTTCCAAGATATTTACAGTGGCAGAGATAATGGGTTATTGATGAACCAATCAGCTGGGATGGCCCCTGGTGTATTAGCTGTTGGCCACTGGCCTGCCTGGATAAGGAACGATTGCTGAGCTCAGCAGCAGCTGGGAAAGGTCTAAATCACGCCCATCACCTTCCGCGAGGCCAGTAATCTCTGCTAAAGCCGCCACCCCAGCCAATTCCTCACACTCTGGAGCAACTAATTAAATTTATAGTTAATTGAAGGCTTGGAGCTTTGGAATCAGATGGACGAGTCCCCTCCTCTCCTTCCTAGCTGTGTAACCAAGGCGAGTTATTCAACATTCCTGAGTTGCAGCTTCCTCTCCGATGAAGCGATGATCCTGTTACTGACTTTGCAGCATTGCTGTAAATAGCGCAGGAAATAATGAATGTGAGCATTTCACAGCTTACAAAGCACTTCCACGTTTATTCTCATTTAATTCTCACAATTATCCTACAGGTGTATGTTATGAGCTCATTTTTATACATAAATACTGCAAGGTTCAGAGCGTCTGAGTATCTTACTCAAGAATCAACCCCTCCCTCACCCCCACTACTCACACATTGTAAAGACAGGAATACACTCAAGAGGGCATGCGATTTGCCCAAGGTGACATGATCAATAAGGGGTCAGGTTCATAGCTCCCTACAGTCCACAGAATAAAATCTAAACTATATATTGGCCTTCAAGGGCCCAATTGAACTGATTTCTATCTATCTGTCTCTCTAATTGTGGAAAGTTGCAAAAATGGCACCAATTCTTCACCCCACCTGGTATTCAGGTCCCTGTCATGTAATCTCGTAGTACCTCCCCTCCCGTTCTGACTGTGAGCTCGGCCCTGTGACTGGCTTTGGCTAACGACGTGATGATGGTGGTGTGACAGTTCTGAGCCCACACCTCAGTGGGCACTACGCACATTCATGCATACTTGGCCTGTGTCACTGTCATGGGGACATGTCTGGGCAAGGCTGCTGGAGAGAGACACGTGTGGCAGAACTTAGAGCTGACCCTGAGCTGACCCCCGAGCCATGCATGATAGACGTATTATTGTATAGCACCAGCCTGTGGTTGTTATGTGACCTTGTTGCGCCAAAGATAGCTGATCCACCAACCTCGTCTCAGGTGCTCCCTCCCTTCCCCCTCCCCCCTCCCTCCCCTCCCCCCTCCCTCCCCTCCCCCCTCCCTCCCTTCCTCCCTCAGTGTCCTCCATCCAAGCGGGCTTTCCTTCAGGCCCTCACCCCAGCCACGCCCATTCGCTCCCGGGTCCCTGTGGACTGTGCCACTTTGCCCGGGTGCACCGTCCTTGCTGCTTCTGCGCAGCCCTTCGCCTCCCGGCCTTTACGCCTCAGCGTGAACGCTGCCTCCTGAGCGAGCACCCACCCGGCTGTTCTGTCCGCGTTAGGATGTAATATGACATTTTACATGTTCTCTAGTACAGCACCCTGTTCTTTTTCATCAGAGCCTTTATTACAATTTATAATCATGCCATAATTTTTTTAGCTTAATGAGATCCATGAAGACAGGACTGGTGGCTGGACGATTTTTATTGTTTTAAATCTTCACCCAAGGCTCCATATTTTTTAATTGATTTTAGAGAGAAAAGAGAGGAAGGGGGAGCGGAGAGAGAGAAACATCGGTGTGAGAGAGAGATAAAGATCGGTTGCCTTACGGTAGTTGGGGATCAAACCCACAACCTAGGTACGTGCCCTGACTGGGGATCGGCCCAGCAACCTTTTGGTGCCCAGGATGACGCCCCAACCACCTGAGCCTCGGGCCAGGGCTGGTGGCTGGTGTTCCGCTCGCCACTCTGTTCTTAGCGCCTTACACAGTGCCTGGGACAGATGCTCTCAGCACACTATCAGTGGATAAATGGGGCAATAACGAATGAAGGCGGAGCCAGGGTTTCAGCCTTCACTTTCTCCTCCCTTCCTTCCACACCCCAACTGTGGAGTTAGGGGGATTTAGGGTTTATCTTTTCTGGAGCACACTATCTAAAATGAACAATTCCCTGGTAATGTTGAGTCTGTTTCTCTAGCATCTCTACATCCATTTACACTCCAGTGAATAACACTTTAAGCGATTAGGTGACAGTCCGCCGAGAGGACATGGGAAACAGCTCAGCGAAGATCAGAACATGGGGAGGAAGGCTTCAGGAGCAAAGAAAGGGAGCCTGAGATGGTGGCAAGAACTTCCTGGGCTCGGCCATGGCCCCATTCTACATGGGGGGCAATTCTAACTCCTGGTGTCAGCTGCCAGAATTGCAACATCTGGCTGACATGCTTCGGTCTCCAGATTTATTCTGAGGAGACACACCCGGATGGAGGCATGATTGCCGTTTTCTTGCAAACAGACAAGTGTTTCAACCTGGGCCACTAGTCAGTGCCCTCTGGGACCCAGAACTTGACATTCTCAGGGTTGTGCTGCTCCAGGTGGTTGGCCACAGTGTGTACTCTGGCCGATTACCCAGGAGGACCAAAGCCTTGGGGACTCAGCTGTTTGGAGTTTTATTGTACTACAAAGGGAGGTGGATGCCTCCTGGGGTCAAGCCAGAATCCTGAGCAAACTGTCCTATTAGCTCTGAGAGCCCAGGCATGGGGCTGGGGGGATCAGCTGCAGAGAATGCAAAAGTCAAAGTGAAAACTCAGCCTTCCATAGCAGGGCCAGGGGGAACGCTTAACAAAAATGGCCTAACCTAGCTGGTGGTCCCCAAATTTACACAGCTTTCAGAGAACTGAATGGAGCAGCGAAAGAAAGTAAAACAAATCACAGAACAGATTCTACTCGCTGCTCTGGTTGTGGGAAACAGTGCCTCAAATGAGCAGAAATTTTTAGTAGAGACCATCTGATTGAGCTGTGATAATTCTACAGCAATGACTTTTTAATGTATATTCTTGAATGTAGTTTCCTGTGAAATATTAACAAGAATTCCAGGGAGGAAAAAAGGAGTTCTGTTCAGAAATAAATTGTGAAAACATTGCATCCTTTATCTTGCTTTTGGAGAGTCACATGCAGATTTACATATGAAAGGCTCTGAAAAGTCTTGCAAAGACAAAGAAAACATTAAAACTTTTTTAATCTAAATTTTTATCTCTATCTAAACGTATTTCACTAAGGAACTTCCTTTTTCCCTCCCTCCCTCCCTCCTTCCCTCCCTTCCTCCCTTTTCCTGTCCCTCCCTTCTTTCTAATCTGTTCAATATCAGTTAATTCTGCAAATCATAATTTGTGAAATGTTGACCTTGAGAATTTTTTTCCAGTGTGCCCATCTTGTGTTCATGGTTACAATAATACAAACAAAAAGAAAGATTATTCATTGAGTCCCTCCTGTGTGTCAGTCACTGTGCTAAGCACTTTTTGTGTACCTGAACTCATCTTATACTCAAAACCACAGTGAGGAGGGACTAGCATTAGATTTTTAGGAGAGGAAACTGAGGCGCAGAGAGGTGGAGTTACTTGTCCAGAGTTATATCAATAGTAAAATGAGCTGGCCGGTTTCAAACCCAGACACTCCATCCCCCGAGTCCGCCCTTTCAGCCACCAGGCTATTACAGTCTGGGAACTAAAAGGTAGTCTCCTAGCTAACCAGAAAAACCTATAAATTCTGTGTTTTAACAAATTTGTGATTGTACCTTTATTTCCACTGAGATACCCTGACCCGGGGGTCTCCACGTTTCTTGGAGAGGCACCAGGTAAACCGTGAGCCAGTGGCATCAGAAGAGGCCCCTGAGCCCGCGTGCAGGCCTGGTGGGCCCAGGTGGCTGTGCCTGCACTGTTCCCATTTCCTCTGTGGCGCGTGGATGTACGCGGTCAAGAGTCATGTCCTGTGGTTACATGGATGTATAATTATATCTATTTACCAGTTAGCTTTATTTTCTGAAGGGAAAGTACGCAGCCTGCGGAGATGTTTATGCAGAATAAATAGATCTGTCCTTGACTGCATTACAGATATTGCGTGTCCCCACATGCTCCCGACGTCTTCCCACAGCGTGGGGCCGGCTCCAGCCCTCGGCCTCAGATCCTGCCGGACGCCATTCATGCATCACCGACCTGTTCACAGAGAGAGGAACCCCCTCTTGGTTCCTCCCACCTCGTGTCTGCCTCCCTTCTTAGTCTGCACTCTCTTTGTGGAGTAGAACATTTAAGAATTTGGAGCCAGACAGAATTGGTGTCCAAATTTTTGATGTTTTGTTTCCTATGCTAAGCACTTTCTTTGCATTACTTTATCCTATTTCTCAACAAGGCTCGATGGCAGATTCTATTGTGATGCCCCTTTTAAAGAAGAAAAGGCTGGGTTTTTGAGGTAGTTAAGGAATTTGGTCTCCCAGGTCATCCTGTTTGCATGGCTCGTGCTAGACAGAGTACTTCAATGGCAATTCAGTTCCTTACGGGCAGATGGACTAAGCTCTCAGCTCTTCAAGAGCGATTGGCCAGAGGTCTCCCCAGTTTCCTGCCACGTGGGTCACTCCACAGATTACCTGGAAGTGTAGTAACGTCCTTAGAGTGAGCCCGAGAGAGCACAGGAGAAAGGACACCAGCGAGATGGAAACCGCCCTTCTGTAACCTAGTCATGGGAACGACATCTCACCATCTCTGCTGTATTTGGTTTACTAGAAGCAAGTCACTAGGCCCCGTCTGCACTCAGGGGGAGGAGATCACACCAGACCATGAATTTGGATGGTGGAGAACACTGGGGGCCACGCCAGGAGCTGCCCACTGCAAGGGGACAGGAGCCCCTGCCTTCGAGCACAGCGCTCTCAGCCCCGCTGGCTGTGGGATCGATGGGTCACCCCTTCCCCTGTAGCCTCGGGGAGGGGCTGCGCAGAGGAAGGAGCCAGTGCGCCCCAGAGGGGTGTTCCGGCGCCCATTTGCGGCATCACTCTGTTTTTATCGTTTTCTGTTCTCTGGGACTTTGTACATTCATTTGCAAAAGCAGGGTGTTGAACAGAGATAGCAAAACGATTTCATTTTTTCCTGTGCCGATTCTAAGCAGCTGGCCGTGGATTTCTAGAGCTTTGTGCTGAGAAAGATTTCTCTGGGGTGCAGGAGCCGGTTCCCACGCCTCTTACCGACTCTTCTGCAGTGAAGGTGGCCACGATGGGAGCATGCCCACCATGGGTGTGGGCACATGTTGCAGACAGGGCTCCCCCCCCACTCCCACCTCCACCCCCACCCCACCCCCACCGGAGAGCATTGCTCTGCTGTTTCCAAAGCTCCTTGGAAAAAAGGACAATAATTTATTGTAGCACCTACCAAAATATTAGAAAGAGGACTTTGAAAGATGAAGGACTAATGCATATTTGCCGTGTCTGGTTGCTTAGTTTCAGTCACCTTCCCCACGCTGACGTTCCTGGGGTGTCCGCATTTCCAGGAGGAAGGATCACTGGGGTGGGGGAAAGGTTGCTAGCACAGGCTCTGCCTCTGAAATAAAGAGCATAATAAAGTCCAGCATATTATCTGCTGACAGTGTTCCCTCATCTCAATTTCTTAAAACTGTTCAAGAATCTAGCAGCTGGGTAATGCCCAGGTGGGCTCATCAGAAGTGTTGAACCTTTTCTGTGAATGGATGAATGTAAGCACTAAGTTCGTAACGTGCACAACTGCATGCCCGGTCTTCTCAACCACAGTCACGGCACCTGGTAGGTAGGTGTATTGGTCAGGGCATGCCAGAGAAACAAAGCGATATTTGTTTATTATGAGCAATTGGCTCGTGCTATTATGGAGGCTGAGAAGTCCCCTGGCCTGTCATCTGCAAGCTGGAGACCCAGGAAAACTCCCAGAAATAGTTTAATCTGCGCACCCCATAGCCTAGTGAAGTTGACACATAATAAAATTAACCATCTTGGTAGAGAAGAGGTTGTTACCAACTCCCCCACATTCCCGACCCTGAGAGCTGAAGGTCAGAGATGCCTGTGAAAAGATTTACCAGTGATCACAGAGTAAGAAATGGTCAGGCTGGAACAAGTGCCCAGGTCTTCTTACTACAGCTCTTACTCTTTAGACATTAGGATGAGAAAACCTGGGGTATGGTGGGGAGCAGGGGGCAGGACAAACCATCCTGACTGTCCCTTTAAGCGATGCTGGTCTCCAAAGTAGTGAGATGTGGCCACCATCGCGATATGTTACCCAGAGAGGAGCTAATGACACAATCATGAACTCTCTACAGTCAATTATTGCAACTACTGGGAGCCACTCTCTTGTCATATTTAATTTAGCACAAAGTGGCACAAAGGAGGCAAGAGACACCAAGGGTCCTGGGCCCGTTGTCGCTGCCCTTGCTGGAGCAGGCATCTAAAGAGGAGAATGCCAACCCCAATAAACTGTTTCTGCAGAAGCCATTAGGCTGGGTGACATGTTCACTTAGGGTGACATATATTGATCATGTAAAACACGCACACTGTATAATATGATTAAACAAACTCAACTGGTTCCAGAGAGGGCCACTGAACCTTGTGTGGGAGCTGGCTCCGCAGCAAGGGCCTCGTGGTCCTGGTTGGGGCTGCCTAGCTCAGAGTAGGATCTACACACAGCAGGTTTCTGTCAGTGATCACTCATTCTTCCATTCAACAAGTATTTATTGAGTGTCCACTGTGTGAGGGGCACTGTGGTAAGTACTTGGAATGAAATGAGTAATGAGATGCGCCATTGTCCCTACCCCCATAAAACCTGTAGTCTAGTGAGTGACACAGGTATCAGCAGAGTGATCAGTGTGAACCACAAGCAGAAATAAATGCTCTGAAAGAAAGGATTATAGTTCAATGCAAGTACGTAATGAAGGAATCTGACTAAGCAAGGGGATCATGGGATAATCAGAACAGTTACTGTTCACTGTACACCTACTGGAGTGGGCTGAATAGCATCCCCCCCAAATTCATTACTGCTGGAACTTCGGAGTGTGACCTCATTTGGAATGGGGTCTTTGAAGCTGTAATTGAAGACCTTAAGATGATTTCGTACTAGATTCAGGGTGGGCCTTAAAGCCAATGATGGCAATGCCTGGTGTCCTCATAAGAAGAGAGGCTGCAAAACCACACAGGGAGACACAGGAAAGAAGGCCACGTGAGGACAGGCAGAGATTGGAGCGATGCTGCCGCAAGCCATCAGAAGCTGGAAGAGGCAAGATGGTGCTCCTTCCTAGACCTTGGAGGGAACACGGCCTTTCTTACAGCTTGATTTACCCAAAGATGGCTGGTTCGATTCCCGGTCAGGGCACATACCCAGGTTGCAGGTTCGATCCCTGGTTGGGTACATATAGAAGGCAACTGGTCAATGTTTCTCTCACACATCGATGTTTCTCTTCCTCTCCCTTCTTCTCTCTCTAGCAACAAACAAACAATAAGAAGTTGGAGGGAGGAACACACAGACTTACGTTAGGGGCCTCACTGCTTTGTCTCTGTTTCCTCATTTGTAAATGAGGTAAGAATAAGACTCTTCCCCACTGGGGTGCTCTAAGGATCAAATGAAGTAACACAAGGAGGCTGGCAGATAGCAGTTGCTCACAAAAATGACAGCTTTTACTTAAATTTTAAATAATGGAGAGCCCACCCAAAGAAAAATAGTGCTATTAGTTGCAATTTCAAATAGTCTAGTCATGGATATTTTCCTGTAATATTAAATTTAGATTGTGAGTTTCATGAGGGCTAAGGGCACGACTTAATAATTATATCAACCGTAACAAGAGCAAGCATGTATTGAGCACCCACTGCCTGAAATACTCGGGTGCATACAGTGCTTGCATGATCTCATTTAATCTTCTCAACAGGGCAGTGAGGTTGGCATTATTTTTTCCGTTTTCAGGTATGGAAAGGGGCAAGGTGAGAGAGAGAGGCGGGTGGGGGAAGGAACACTGTCTTGCTCCCAGCACCTTGAACAGTTACTAGCTGAATGGAGCTACGTAAAGGTGGGTGAATTAATGACTGAGCGACTAAATGGGAAAACTGCACAGACAAAGATAAATAAATAAGCCATGGTGGCCTGAGATCCTGGCAGGCTCGACGCCTCGCCCACTGTGGGCCTGCACTCTGAGCTCCTGGGGGCCTGGCCGCTGCTAGAGTATTCTTTGGGTTTTTCTTCCCTCCTAGAGTATTCTTTGGGTTTTTCTTCCCTCCTAGAGTATTCTTTGGGTTTTTCTTCCCTCCAAGAGCTGAGCCAGAAAGTCACTGCACCACCTCTTCTCTTTGCAGCTCTCATTACCCGCTCATTGGCACGCGAGGACCGCCCCAGCCCTGCTCCTGAGAGGGAGTGGAAATTCTGCGAGAATCGTACCCATTAAGGCCTTTTATGATCACCATTATGTGATAAAGAGCATCTGGGCCCCGAGGAGCTATGGCAAGCTTTTGTGTAGTTTTAAATAGAACTGTCTCCTCACACCCTTCTTCCTTGGGCGACTGCAATAATAGCGACCATAACTGTGCTCTCTCTGTCTCTCTCTCTCAGGTCAGGTCCTGCGGCGGACAGTGTCCCTCTCCCCCTCTTTCTCAGCAGAAACCCAGTTTTGTTCTGTATCTACCCTTCCCCCGTGGGGCATGTGCCCCCAGGTCAGCTGACCCCAGTCCCAGTCTTGGATGGACCTGCGAGGTCTAAGCCCTGGGAAAGTGAGGATTTCTCCTCTGTCTCCCCTCTCTTGTGCTTCTTCTCTGGACTCAGGTGAGAGGTAGAAGGAAGAATTTTGAAAGGGCAGGAGCAGGTTTATTAATAGGAAGCGGAATGGTTGGCGGAGGTGGGAGCCCACAGCGTCTTGGTGCCCGTCTGGCAGGGCAGAATCAGGTACCTGCCTCTCCCGGCGGAGACAGGAAGGGTCCGGAGGCCATCGATGCAAGCAACCCGGAGACAGGACGCTTCTAAGGAGTCTCCTTCTATAAACACACAAGGAAAAAATAAGCAAACAATCAAATATAAAGACCAGTCTTCCCAGTGCAAAGTTCATGAAATGTGAGGACTTTGCACCCCCATCTCTTCTTTCATGACTGAAAATCTGGCACCCTATTGGAGAGGCCCTGAAACTAAAGACCCAAAGCCCTGTGGTTTTCTCTTTAATTTTCTCGTTGGTTTCCGTATTTGAATGCTCGCCATGAGCAACAGGCCCCAGTGAGCAAGGTCCAGGGAGGGCACCAGCTAATGAGTTCGTGGGCCATCAGGCGGCAGCCTATGAAAAGCCACGGTGTCCTGAGACATGGTGAGAGCACCCCAACCATGGGGGTGCATGCTCCAGGGGCTGTCCATCGGCTGTGCATCTTGCTCACGTCTCCCACTGAAAGACACACAGGGAAGGGCAAAGAAAGTTTCTGAGTATTAGAAGCTGACGCCGGGCAGTCTCGGGCTGGAAACAGAAGTCAGCTGGCTCCTCTAGTGTCCTGAGATGCCCCGTGAAGACTCTCAAATGCCACACAGGCCAAATCTTTGTCCCACGGATTGATTACTCATTTGGTAAACGCCGAAGACAGGATTCAAGCTCAGGTTCTCTGATTCTGAGTTTTGCATGTTTTGCTGTTTCATTTCCCCATTCTTTCCGGTCAACTCCTGCGAGCTTAGAGAAAACTGACTCAATGCCCCATGTTTCACAGGACAAGTTCTCTGCTAAATCCCTCGTGCACGAACACCGCTTTTAGGATACTGAGTACAACTGTTTTGGGGTCTGCTCTACTTAGGGATGCATCCCGATTCTGGGAGTGGATTATATTTTTATGTTTTTCAAATTATCACGGACAGCCGTGTTGAACGCTGAGCGAGAGGCAGCTCAAGGGGCTCCAATCCCCTTGTTCCCAAGCCGACAGCAGCCCAGCCTTAATTACCAGCCCCACTTTCACCCTCTGTGGGCAACAGTGTTCTCTGATAGTCTAGGCCGTTCCAACCTCTACTCTGGTGGGGCTCACTTAGTGCTGGAGTAAATCAAAAGGGCTTTGCCCAAGGTCTAGAGTTAAATCACTATTGAGACAACCTCGCAATTTCTTGGTAAATGCGGGGGGTGTTTTTATCCCATTTGTTATCTTTCTTGGGATACAAATTGTGAGCTCATGCTGACAGTTATTAACTTTTCTTCACCTTATTTGGCAGTTAAAAGATGAGTTCCTTCCTTCTTTGAAAAAAGACAAAAAATGAGTAGAGATTTAAATATTAAAGAGCAAGCAAGCAGAATTTCTTTTTTAAATTGTATATATTTAAGGTGCACAATGTGATGATTTGATATATGTATACATTGTGAAAAAATCTCTACAGTCAAGCTAACTAACATATGCATCACCTCACAGAGGTACCTTTTGTGTGCGTGTGAAGACAGTAAATTTCAAGTGTGCAGCACACTATTGCTACCTATAATCATCATTCTGTACATTCTATACATTAGATCTCCAGGATTTACTCATCTGAAACTCTGTAACCTTTGATCAACATCTTCCCACATCTCCCAGCCCCTGGTAATCACCATTCTACTCTCTGCCTTGATGAGTTTAGCTATTTTAGATTGTATATGTACAGGAGATCATACAGCATTTGTCTTTCTATGCCTGGCTTATTTCACTTAGCATAATGTCCTCCAAGCCCAGCAATCCCATTCTGGATATTGATCCAAAGGAATTCAAATCAGCCTCTTGAAGAGATACCTGCACTCCCAAGTTCATTGTAGAATTAAATACACTAGCCAGATATGTGATACAAAAACAATGTAAATGTCCAAAACCAGATCACGGATAAAGCACATGTATATATATGTATACACACACATATATATACACACACATACATACATATATATATATATATATACACACACACACACACACACACACACACACATATATAATGAAATACTATTCAACCTTAAAAACCAAGAAAGAAGCATTTCTAAACACAGGGTCCTTAGCCAGAAGATTCAGTTTTCCCCCTTAACTTTATTTTTTGTATCTTTTCTTTACATCCAAATGTGCAGCTTATCTTTCCAGAAAGGATACAAGGTTTTAGTTTGCTCTGTGTTAGAACAACAGACCTTTCACAGCTTAATCCTGTTTTCAACAAAAAGGGAAAAATCAGTAGGCTGGTGGTGCCATGAGATTTCAAATCCTGTTTAAATTAGTCCCCAGGTCCCCCAAGTCTTTTGTAGTTACAGGTTGAGAGACTGAGATTTGGAACAGAAAAAGCCAGGTTTGACTCTAGGCTCTGCCAGTTTTTAAAGGTAACTCATTCAACCTCTTTAAACTGCCATTTTCTTATCTGTAAAATGGAACAATAACGGCACCTCATAGGCTTGTTGGGAGGCCTACGTATGATCAAGTATGTGAAATTTTTATTACAGGTTCTTGCAAAGAATGAATGCTCAATAAATGTTAGCTTTTATTGATTTTATTCTTTCCTTGCAGGCCAGGCCCTGGGCATAGGGGGCCTGGCTTATCTTCCCAGCCTCAGTGCTCTGTCATTCCTCAAGTTCTCATCTTGAGTTTATGGATGTGACACCAGACTCACTTGGGGGCTCTTTTCTCCCAAGGGGTGAGATGTTATTAGGTAAAGCATAAGATCAGGATTTTGAGGAAAGCCTGTAGTACCTCCTGGTGCCAGAGAGGGGCAGCATACAGCCACCAGCACTGAGGGTCCAACCACTGCTGACCAAGGGCCTCTTTAGTAGGGCTTAGGGGTCCAGCCGGGAGGCTGGAGCCTCAAGAAAGCTCGTTAAGGAATCTCAGGTGAAATGGGAGCTAAGATGAAAATAGCAGAAGAGCTGGGACAGAAGCAAACTCATGAAGAAATGAAGCTGAAATGTTTGTGGAGTGTTGAACCTGGTATGCCCAAGCCCCCGCCTACTTAGCTCTGCACAAGGACGCACGCTCTATGCACTAGCTCAGTCGTACTCACTCATCCTGGCATTGGTTTTCCACGCCACTCATTCATTCACTGACAAGGACAGAGCCACTGCCTTTTAGGGCCCTTGAATCTGACAAAGGGCTGGACTCTCAGGGAAAACATCACAGCTCAATTGGATCTGAAGTCCGAGTCCTGCACTGGAAGGTGAATTGGATGCCAGGAACTGGGGTATCAGGCAGGTTCGAGCATGTGCTGGGCGTGCTGCAGGGTAATGGGGAGTGCGGCTTCTTTCTGGGAAGGTCACCTTCCCTGGTCCATCCAGGGAAGCCTGGCCGGGCTAATTCAGCAAAGCTCAAGGCCAGGGCCCCGTTCACCTCACTAACCTTGCAGATTTGTATAGTTATTACCAGGAGATGGCAGTAAAGAGTGTTGAGGATGGGGCACCATTTGTAATTTCCCTCTGGATCTTACTGAAACTTGGTGTAGAATCCGGAGGAAGCAGGAGAACCCTGGCAGGAAGCAGTGTCCCCCTTGATGGACAGCAATGTGGACCCTCACAGCAAGTAGAAAGGGTCCTGACCACAAGTGAAACTGGCCCTGGTAGGAAGTGGTGAGGGCCCGCACAGGACACTTGAATTGACAAAAAGAAAAACTTGGCATGTACACATTTCCACCCCATTTCTTAATTAAATGCCTCCAATGGATTGAGCAGAGATGAAGATTATTTCCAAATTTAATACCAATATTTAAATATCACATAATCATAGGGTCATAAGCAGAGTAAGGCAAGGTAGCTTTATTTACTATTAAAAATTGTTGCCCTGGCCAGGGTGGCTCAGTTGGTTGACTGCTGTCCCCTGCACCGAGGGGTTGCTGGCTCAATCCCCGGTAGGAGGCATGCAGGAGGTAGCCAATAGATGTTGCACTCTCCCATTGATGTTTTTCCTTTAAAAAAAAAAAAAAAAATGTTCCATAGCTGAATTTCATAATCTTCAAAGTGAGTTTTCCACTTGCCTTTGACTATAGTTGGTTGGATAAAGAGTGGTAGAAACTGCTTGACTTTAAATAGTTTTGAATGGTGGGGAGAGTAGAAAATTTTCAAAACAGACCAAATATCAGATGCTTTTGGTGTTTTTGTTGTCAAAGAAAGATAAATAAGCTACCACGGTTGCTATTATTATTATTATTTTAGAGAGGAAAACTTTTCCTAGTACATTATTTCTTTAAAATGAATCATTGCCACAACATCCTTACGTTTCTGAAAGAAACCGCGTTAACAAGTTCTGATAACCCGATGGATTTCTATGTTGTCAATAAACACACCGTCGAAGGCAGCGTCAGCTCCGTGTGGAATGATTCGCGTCAGCAGGATCTTGGCGATACGGGCCTAGGTCCGTGTCGCACACACACACATATACACAGGCACCCCGTCACTCTGTAGAAGTCTGCTGCTTGCACAGGTATGTCACTGTAACCAGCTGTCTTCTTGCAGTGGACTTGTGTCGTCTTTATTTGCTCATGTTAGTTTTTCTGTGCTTTTCATAAAAATATTTCCAGGATCCGTTCATTCCAAGCCCATGGTAGGGTACATCTTCCTGCCCCATGAAGTTTGGTGTGGCCATGTGCCTTACTTTGGGGGAAAAAAAAAATGAATAAAGGGGGAAGTGATATGTCTGGCTCCCAAGTAGAAGCTTGTAGGAGCCAGTGTGCAAGTCAGCACCCCCATTTTCCCCTAGCCGGGCAGTCTGGGAGCTTTAGAGATGCATCTTCTGTCAGCTTCAGTGAGATGGTATGAAGCAGAGTCCCCCGCCCCGGCCCCAGTGCGCATGGCGATGAGAAGGAAGCAGGTGCTGTTTTAAGGCACCGCGGCTTGGGGATTACCTGTTACCGCAGCGTAACCCACCCTGGCTGGTGCGTGCACTCCCTTTCCTTTACTGCCCTGCTACAGAACCCAGTCCCCCTCCGCTTCTTTCCTATGCGGTTGGGGGAAAAGCCTGCCTCTTCTCCTCCATTTCAGAGCTGATTACGTAGCCACATCCTGGCCAAACAAACATTCCCATCCTCCGTTACTGGTTCAAAAACAGGCAAATAATTCAAGCCAAGGAAACGAAAATCAATCCCAGGTAAGGAGGAAGCTGTCTGTTTACACAGGAGGACTAGGTAAGCAAGGAGGCCATCAGCCTGCAGGCCCTGGGGTCCACTTTTACTGCCACGTGGGGAGATTCTCTCTGGGAATAAAGTCTGCCTGGACAAGCAAGAGCTGAAATGTGGAGAGGCACAGGTTCATGATGGCATTTCTTGAGCATTCAGATTCTGAACATTCTTGATTTCCAGTGATACAAACCAGCAAGGTCCTGCATTCTAATTACACACTGTGCATGCTCAGACCCCAGGTAAATAAACTCCGTATTTGGTTGAACTTTTGAGAAAACCACGTGTGCTCTGTTTCTGTCCCCTCAGACGTCATATTTTAGGGTTCCTGTGGAAGCCCGATTTTTTGTTTAGGCTACATCTTTAAATATGAGTCTCTTTTCCGAAAGTCAAGAGGCTCTTGATTAATTAATGTGAGTAGCTTTGCCCTGGCTGGTGTGGCTCAGTGGGCTGGGCATTGTCCCATGCACCAAACGGTTTCTGGTTCAATTCCCGATTGGGGCACATGCCGGGGTTGCGGGCTCGATCCCTGGAAGGGGGCATGCAGGAGGCGGCTCCTTGATGTTTCACTCCCACATTGATGTTTCTTTCTCTCTCCCTCTCCCTTCTTCTCTCCCTAAAAAAAAATCAATAAAAATATTTAAAAGAGAATGAGTAGCTTGTTGAAGAAAAAAAATAATGCACTATATGCTGTATTGTGTTAAAAATGTACATTTAACACACACACAATGCCCTAGATTGGTACTTTCACTAACTCCATTTTTCAGGCAGCAAAGAAAATTCAGAGAAGTTAAGTAACATGCATCATGTCACACAGCAGTGCTGAGATTGGAGCCCAGGCTATTTTTTTGCCATAGCCTTTGCTGTCTTTTCTTCACGTGCATTCCCCAATTCAACACTGAGGGGTGGTCACCCACCCTGGGTTTTCTGAAAAAGAGACACCGTTTCTTCGGTGCTTTGAAGTCTTCGTGATCTGTCCTCATCAAAACGTGACACTCCTTGGAGGAGAGGGCAGTGCAGTGTAGCAGAGGTGGATCCTGAAATCAGGATCTTTCCCCTTTCTAAGCTCTGCGACCTTTGACAAGCCACCGAGCGTTCCCAGTCCTAGTTCAGTCATTTGCAAAATGGAGATAAGAACCATTGCGTGGAGTTGGGAGAATTAAGAGTGAAAACCGATGAAATGTTCCCGGTAGAGGACCTGGCACAAAGTAGTGCTGTGCCAATAGGAACTATAAATAATAGCGCGTCGGTTTCTAATTTTAGTCATGCACACGTCCTAGATCATCATAGCTATTAGCTGCCGAGGCTCTGTCTTGTCTAGATCTATATCCTCACTGCCTAGCAGGGTGCCTGGCATAAGGCAGTGCTCTGCAATCTTTAGGAAAGTCTTTCAGTTCCCCAAACTTTGTTTTCCTGATGTTTAAAGTGGGGCAATCATATCTACCGCATGGGGTTGTTAGGATGAAATGAGGCCTGCGTGCAAAGTCATGAGCGTAGGCACTGGCACCTAGAGAGTAAATTGAAACAAACTGGATTGAGGCAACTGACAATACAGAGCCCATTAGAGAAGATTCCCCAAATGCTCCCTAAGCCCCAGCCCTCACCACCCCTCCTCCGTGTGCTCTTCACTCTCAGAGCCATCAGGGAGATGTCTAGGATGCGCCTGGAGCCCTGTCTTCCCCTCCATGCAGATGCAGCAACAGCGCCCTGCCAGACGCAGGCGTGTGCCTATCAACAGGACGTGGGCAGACCCCGGAGAGGGGGCTGGGAGGGGTGCAGTGGGGGGAGACCGTCTCATCAAACGCCGGCTCCCATTCTGCAGAGTGGTGGCGAGATGTTCAATTTCCTAGTCGCTCACCAAAGGCAAGATCCAGGTTGTCACTGTTTGCAGCACATGCACAGAAGCTCTGGTCATAAAGAGGACGGTTTATGAGGACATATGCTACATGCCCAGCAGCGATGCCAGGCCTGAGCGCTCTTCCTTGGCGACACAGCGATTATCTCTCCATCGAGTCCAGGGGAGCCTCCCAGGCCTGCAAGGCTGCAATTTTGAAATGGATTTCACAGCTGCAAACTATAAGATGACCCAATTTGTCTTTTCCATTTCTGCCTCCTCTCCTATAACTATGGAAATCCGCACCCGTGTCTCGGCGATGGGCTGCATAAAATATGCAACGGGACTTAATGCTCAGAATTGAGAGCTGCAAATTTTAAGGACAGCTGCTAAAGTGGTCCAGGGCTAGGTGGGGTGTGTGAGCAAATCCACGGAGGATGTCTGCAGATTTCCGCTCCTCCAGACACAAAAGGCCTTCTTTTTCTCAAATGCTTGTCCCACAGGCAAGAGGAGACGATATATATGCCCCCTTATCTCTTCCCAGGGACCCGGGGCTACCCATCCTCCGAAGAACATCCCAGATGGTAAACGGAACTGAAGTTTGCACATAAATTCTCCCCAGGGAATTGGTGGTTGGTGATAGCAGGCCTAATGAAATTTTTTATTGTGGTTATTACATACAATTTGTACAGTATATCATGCACGGAAATTTTTTCTATTCCTATAAATCTGGAATTGCCAGCGTAAATGCCCAGGCTTACGAACTGCGGCAGAACACAATTACCTCTAGATACAAACTCTCTTTAGGACATAAAAATTGTTGCTACTGAGAAGGCTGAATTGCACCGGCAATTTTGTAAATATCTGAGTGATATATTTCCTTTTGGATAAGTTTTCATAGCCTTGGAAAGCTGTCTCGTTTCTTAATGCTTTTGTTCTCTCCTTGTCGTCTTTTTTCTGAGTATCACTTGTGGCCTGATTGTTGTTTTCAATCATGCTTAGTAAATCAGACTATCGGACAAATGTCATTTATCAAAGGCTCGGGACGGCAAGGCCTTCTGCTGGCGTCAGGAGGACTGTCTTCCTGGCGCGTTTGTCCGGGACGAGAGAGGAGAGCGCAGACACCAAACCACAATTGAGGCACATCCTGTGCTTGCTCCCCCACACGGTCAGTTTTCCAAGCTGGAGTTGCGGGCGAGGATCCCGTGTTTGATGAGGGCGGCCCGCACCCGCTGCCGGCGGCCTGTGCTCAGAGGGGAAATCGCTCCCGGAGACGCGGGGCTGATGTTCGCGGGGCCGCGCTCGCCGGCGCGGGCAGGGCCTGCGCCCCTCGCAGTTAGACTTTATTACCAAGGATGACGGTGAAGGATGGCACCCCCTCGGATTGATTTTCTACGACTTCTAATATTGGAGATAAGGCGAGTTCTTCCATCAGCTCCCAGCGAGCAGAGAACAGACTGTTAAAACTCCTCATAACAGCTTCCAACGGGAGACAACGGTGATGGATGGGAGGCTGCCCCCGAGCCGGGGGACGCGCCACCGAGCAGAGGGACAGCGCAGATGCGGCCGGGCTCACCAAAGGGGTGCCCGCCCTCTCGTCCTTTCCTTTCTTTCCCTTCTCCTCCCCTCCCTAACTGACCACAGTTAGTCCCCACGATGACCTATGAGCTGCCTGTTGACACCCCGCATTTTACCAGCGAGGAGGGTGAAGGGCCAAGCGCCTTGCTGGAGTCATGCAGCCCACAGTAGGGCAGCTGGAGTTTCAACCGGTCAAATCAGGGTCCCATACCCATCGGGGGGGCACCAGGTGCCTGCTTCTCCAGACTTCCTTTCTCCACGCTCATCCGGAGAGCTCCACGCTCACCGATGGCAGGCCCCAGCGGGTTGTGTTCTTCGAGACGTCCATGAAATGGAGGTTTGAGAAGCAAAAAGGGGGCCGATATATTTCCCTGTGTAACAGGGCAAGAAATTATGTTTGCCTCCATGCACGGGAGCCTGAGATGGATTTCGCTGTAGGCAGATAACAGCATCAGGGAGGGTTTGGGACTCAGCCTAGAGAGTCTCAGTAAATGTGGACTGAATTTGTGTTAAATACATGGGACAAAGAACATGAAGTAGTATTTACCAAGAAGAAGTTAATAATAAATAAGAAGAGGGAAAGGTTTAGTGTTCCTCGTAATTAAAGTAACACAAAATAGAGTCCTCCTAGGGTCTCAGTTCTCATCGATTTATTTCTGATCATAGTTTCTTCTGTATGGAGGGGCGAGGCTGAGGTGCTGTGGCTGATAAACATATATTTTCGTTCATTGATAGTGGGGGTGAAGGTTGATAAAAGGCCGATGCGATTGGGGAGATTTATCCATTCCTGCCTCTAGCATTTCCTGAGCATGTGCTGTGTGCCAGGCTGTCCTGGACCCTGAAATCCATAGAAATGGGCAAGTCCAGTTCCCACCCTTCTGGAGTTTAGATTCCAGTGGGGAAAAGGGGCATTAATCAAATAATTTCACTAGTGAATGTAGAATGGCCAACTAAGAATTGTTGTGTTTTTTTAAAGGCATGCACCAAATGTGACTACCACAAAGAAAGCTGATCTAGACCAGGTAAAATGAAATAAAAACATTTAGAAAAATTTAGAGAAGAAAGATATTTCCTGAGGAAGTAGTGCTGTGTGAAAGTATTTAAAAATATACTTTTGATTCAGAAATTCCATATCAATCAAGTTTGGGGAAATAATCATTGATTTATATAAATCTTTAGGCACAAAGGTTTTTGTTATTGTGTTGTTTATAATGACAGAAATTTGGAAGCAACATTCAGCAACGGGAGAATATTGAAGGTGCGGTATAAACGCGCAGTGAAGCCCAGGCCTTACATAGAGACCAGGATTCTGAAGGCTTGAAGCGACATGGAATCACATGCTAATACAATGTTAAGTGGAAAATACAGGCTCCAAAACTGTATGCATATTGTGGTTTTAATTGTATAAGACAGAGAAAGGAAGGCAACCGAAAGCAACAGTGTGAGGTTGCAGGTGAGTCAAGCTGCCTTTGTTACTCTTCTCTGTGTTTCCCAGATTTCTGCAATGAGCCTGTGTTAGTGTTGACAAAGAAAGTGATTGACATATATATGTATATATATTTAATACATCTTTATTGATTTCAGAGAGAGGAACAGAGAGGGAGAGAGACAGAAATATCAATGATGAGAGAGTCATTGATCGGCTGCCTCCTGCACGCCCCCTACTGGGGATCGAGCCCACAACCTGGGCGTGTGCCCTGACCTGGAATCGAACCGTGACCTCCTGGATCATAGGTCAGTGTTCAACCGCTGAGCCACACCGGCCGGGCAAAGAAAATGATGAACTTTTAAACAGACAGTAGATTGAATGTTGAGGGCAGTGCAGGTGTATATGCGGTTGAGCACACTTGGGCTTGGGAAACAACATTTTTCTTGCCTATTAGATCCACTAGTGCTCCTCTGCCCCTTACCCACTCTATCTGTGAGCTTTTCTCCTGTGAATAAGAAAGAATTGAACTTGGCAGCTAACACTTGCAGCATGACTTATTGAATTAATTTAATTAACAATAAATAACACTATTCTCCAGGCACTGTCTTATGTGCCCTACAAATATTAGCTTACTCACCTATGAGGCTATAAAATGGTGCAGCTGCTTTGGGGAGTAGGTTGGTGTTTCTTCAGGAAGCTCCCCGTAGAATTCCAAGAGGACCCAGCAACTCCACTCCTGGTACAGCTGATTCCTTATTATGCACGGATTCTGTATTGGCAAATTTACCTACTCCCGAAAGTTTACTTGTAACCCCCAAAATCAATACTTGTGGCAATTTGGGGGTCATTTGCACAGGCATGCACATAGTGGCAAAAATTTGAGTGGCCCATCTAGCAAATTTCAGGCTGAGAACAGAAAAGGTGACGCTCTGTCCTCTGTTTCCCTCTCTGCAGAGATGACCAGGGAATGGGGACAGTAAGGGTGGTGCAGTAGAGCCAGAAGCTCCAGCCCTGTGGCCGGTTGGGTGGGTGAGTGGGGCAACTTCAGCCAAGTCACTTAGCACCTTTGAACCTTATTTTCTCTTCTGTACAGCCAAGAAAATAGAATCTCCCAGGATAAATTGTTTTCAGGATTTCAGATTATAATCTGTGTGATATATATCTATGTATTTCCCCTAGGAGCAAGGACTCAGTATTTGCTAATTCAGTGTGAGCTGCAACTTTATAGAACATAACTATAGCAAATAGTGAGGACTCACTGTATATACCCAAAAGAACTGCAAAGAAGTATTCAAATATCCATACACAAATGTTCACAACAGCTGAAAGATGGAAAAACTCGAATATCCATTAAAAATGTGATATATCCATTTAATGAAATGTGACTCAGCCATAGAAAAGAGTAAAGTCCTGCCACAAAAGGTCACATGTTAGATGATTCTGTTTATATGAAATGGCCAGAATAGGTAAATATAGAGGCAAAAAGCCAATTAGTGGTTGGCAGGGGATGAGACAGAGGGGAAACAGGGAGTGACTGTTTAATGGATATGGGATTTCCAGTGGGAGTGATTGGAATATTTTGGAGCTAAATAAAGGTGATGGTTGGACAACCTTCTGAATGTATTAAATGCCACTTAATTGTACTTTTATTTTATTTATTTATTTATTAAATATATCTTTATTGATTTCAGAGAGAGGAAGGGAGAGGGAGAGAAAGATAGAAACATCAGTGATGAGAGAGTCACTGATCGGCTGCCTCCTGCACGTCCCCGACTGGGGATCGAGCCCCCAACCCGGGCATGTGCCCTGACTAGGAATTGAACTTCGATCTCCTGGATCCAAGGCTGACACTCAACTACTGAGCCATGCCCTGCTGGGCTTAATTGTACTTTAATATGGTTAATTGCATGTTGTGCAAATATCATCTCACCAAAAGAACCCCACAAACAAACAACAACAAGAAAAACCCTATGAGACAGAGATTCCTATAATGCCCATTTAACAGGTGAAGAAATTAAATCATTTGGCCAAGGCCCCCAACTGCAAGAGGAAGAGCTGGGATCTGAACCCAGGCACCCGAGCTGCATTGCACACGCACGTAGCCACCATGATATGCTTTAGCCTTTGTAGAACAAAGCGTAGAGATTGGCCCATAGTAGGTCGGTTTCTTTAGATGTCAGTTTCTTTCTGCACTGCTTCCTTTGCAAGCAGGAATGCACACGACTGCATCGGACCCCAGATTACCATGTGTAGAGAAAACAACTGCATGCACTCGCCCATTCTCTCCACCTTCTACTGAGTTAGGCTCTGAAAAGTGCTCGGCTGTAAAAATGACATGCACAACAAAATGTGGCATGGGGCTGACGGAAACATCCATGAACCAAAAAAAAAAAAAAAAAAAAAAGAGTCTAGACTTGCACTTTTCGAAATGATGTAGGAGAAATAATGGGCCAGAGGAGAGAGGCCCTGGGTTGCGTTCCCTCTGGTCCCTAAGATTTATCACCTGCACGTGCAGGATGCTACAGAAAGCGGATCTGGTGAGCATGGCAATAACTCACAAGCCAGCCATGCAGCCTGCTCTGGGCTGATAGCACCTGCGACGTGCCGTGTGGCCCCCATCAGCTGGCGCTGTCCCCGTGCGCAGGGCCTCGTTTCCACAGCCCTCCTCGCCTTCGCTGCGGACTCGCTGTTTGTCTGCAGCAGCAGCACACTGGGGATTGCAGGGGGGGGAGTGTTTCAGTTGCAGGTATGATGCTTAGAAAAATGCAAGAGGGATTGGGGAGAAAGAGCTAAAGCAACAAAACCGACCCAAACTGTGAGCCTTATGTTTGGGGAAATATTTCATTCACCTCCGATAAAGAAAATAAGTTCAAGGAATCAGAGAGGTTTGCGCTGGAAGAGCCCTGGAAGACTTGGCACTGTGTTTGCAGGCATTTTTGATGCCTTTAAACAAGTATCGAAAAGATAATGTGCTGTTGAATTGTGCACCTGAAACCTGTATAATTTTGTTAACCGGTGTCACCCCAATAAATTCAAGAAAAAGGAAAAAAGAAATAAAAATTACTGTTCATCCAAGGTGCCCGCAGTATGAATGGATTACAGAGAATCAAACTTATAGAAAATAATGGTTTGGTTTTTGGTGGTGGAAAGACATTTGTATCCATTCACTATAAACATAATTGTATTAGCATAAGCAAAATAATGTTTTCATCATAAACTCAATTGAAAATGACTCTGAATTCACAGATGATGAAATGTATTCTGTCCTCCTTTCTTCTCCTTAAAAAGTCCTTATAAATTAAAGTTTTTTTTCCTATACCTCTGCTTCTTGTATATCAGCAAATATGGTAGTTCAGTTTCTGATCTGTTTTTTACTCTGAATAATTCCTCTGCATCCATCCATCCATCCATCCATCCATCCATCCATCCATCCATCCAGTATTTACAGTGTATTAACTAGGTTATAGGAGCTTTGATTTAACGAGAGAGAGAGCTTCAGTAGGTGCTGGGCTCACCTACACCGGTTTCACTCTTCTCACTAGCAGCTCCTGCTCCCTGGTCACAGAGGAGGTTGCAGTTCGAAGTGGGTTGTGTGTGGGCCCTGGAATCTCAGCCTTCTGACAACAGTGACTATTACAGGCACTGGTGAAGTTTCTGGATTTTTTTTTAGGGAGAAGAGAAGCTATTTTTACTGAGAATATCTTTGGGAAATTCTCTTTGCCTTCACCTGAAGCACTTGGAAGACTCTGAATTACTTCCACGGGTTAAAATGGAATAACTTCTGACCTAATGTTCGGGCGGGGTCCTGCTATGATTTCTTCTGTGGTGTGATTTGAGGAAGCCAGTAAGTTCCCTCCAAACATCACCCATGATGACCTATGCCTGTAATTCCACCCATAGACGTGGATTTCTCTGGGTTATTTATTATCTTTGTTTCTGAGGTTCTCCACCTAAGGAAAAACCAAGAGGCTTAGTTGTCATTCCAGCTCTTTAAATGCGGTGTTGGCTGAGCGGGAGAAGCAAAGTAAAACGGGCCGGGGCCTCTGCTGTAGCCTCAGACAGGCCACGTCTGCCTTCTAGTCCCATCGCTTGGTAGGTGCGTAACACTGGGTAGGGTCCATAAATGCTGAGTCGGGGGCCCCTGTACCTGCTTCCTAGACTTGTCCTGTGGGCTGAAGTAGCTAATGAGCGTATGGCCTTGGTGCAGCCTAGTGGGGTGTGTAAGAGAGGGTGAGAGTCCACATTCTGGCCTGGACATCTCAGCTCGGTCCCTTCATAGCTGGACCATCTTGGGC
Source organism: Miniopterus natalensis (assembly GCF_054644295.1). NCBI lineage: Eukaryota > Metazoa > Chordata > Mammalia > Chiroptera > Miniopteridae > Miniopterus > Miniopterus natalensis. Next base: position 88,840,721 of record NC_142083.1, read on the forward strand.
AGATACCCTTTCTGTGCCTCGGTTCCAGTGACCTGCTGAAACTGGCTGGCACTGGCTCTGGAGGGCTGACTATTAATTATTCAGGAATTCTGTAGAAGGTTGCTAAATTCTTGGTAGTTTAAAATTGGCCATGTTGGGAGCCTTTACACCTTAGAAATCAGCAAACACTCAAGAGTAGGGCTCAGCCCTCGCTTCCTCACTCTGAGAACCGGTTCACCAGCACACCGCTGCTGGGCTCCTTCCTAAGTTTCGGGAAACAACGATCATAAGCTAATGTATGGAAAGGGCTCAGCACAGTGCCTAGAATTTAAGAAGCGTCTCATTAAGTCATTTACTACTACTGCCAACAATAATGAAATGATAATCATGTTGCTGTAGTGCTTTGATAGTAGGTATTAGAAAGATCTTACTCTCTTCCCTATCTGTTCGCTCTTACAGTTTCTACAAAGGGAATATAGCCCTGGCCGGGCGGCTCAGTTGGTTGGAGCGTCATTCCATACACAGAAAGGTTGTGGGTTCAATTCCTGGTCAGGGCACATACCTAGGTTTCAGGTTCAATCCAGGTTGGGGGCGTTGTACAGGAGGCAACCGATTGATGTTTCCCTTGCACGTGGATGTTTCTCTCTCTCTCTTTTTTCCTTTCTCTCTCTAAAAATACATGAAAACATATACTCAGGTGAGGATTTAAAAAAAAAACAAAAAACAAAAAACCCAAAGGGAATATAAAATGAATCTATGCAAAAGTAAAGATTCCAAGGGGACACCTTGTCTTTAAGGGTCACTTCTGATACTTCAACAAAGTGGAAGCTTTTGTGCTTCTCACTGAGCACAGTTCAGGGTGGACACTTGGACATGCATCTAGCACGTGGAGGGAGCCAAACATCATCTCTGTCCTCACTCTCTCCAGCCCACTGTGTTTTCCTCTCTGGCCGCCACTGCAGCTGAGTGACTGGGGGTTCTCTCCTCACCACCATGAAGCTGTCATCACCCATGGTGGGCCCTGCAAACTATAAAGGACAATTTATCCACAGAGCGGTGGCAGCATCCTTGCTCATTAAAGGACACTGCTTCAGGTAGCAGCAAGTTCCAACATTAGCACAACAAAAGCTTTGAGCTGGACCATCTGTTGCCACGTGGACAATCTGGTGGGTTTGCCAAAGCCATTTATCCGCGTCGAGCGCATATCCATACCGGCCAGTCCTCACGCTGAGCAGAAAGGAAATTTAAAGAAAGGCCCATCATTTATCATTGTAGACAGCTGGGCTGGAGTGTGGGCCGAGAGCGCTTTTTTTTTCCTTGAGAGAAACAAAGACCCTGAAGATGGGTAATGCTTGCTCAGCTCCCAGCTTCTGTTAGCAGTCTCTCTAGCTCGCTTCTTTCTTTTGGCTTTTGCAGATTGTAGAAGGGAAGCTGTCACCGTGGACGCCGGCTTCCTTACCCCAAATCTCATGAACTGGTGGCCCCTGGAATTCTGGGATTTGGAGCTGGAGGTGGCACGTTTATTTGTGCCTCCTGCAAGGGACCTCGGAAACAGAACCTTCCTGCTGTGTTCGGAGAAACAGCAGCAGCCGAGGCCGTTGACCTTGGAGCTTATGGCCCTCAGTGTGGGTGCAGGTTCTGTCTGCTGTGGGTGAACAAACTGGACCCTGGAACTCAGCTCTCAGCTCTATGTTCTGAACCATGGGGATGATCGCTTCCACCTGCATTTCTTTTTGCATTTGTGAGACCCCACTGTGACTGTTACAGGCCCCACCCCTAAAATATTAAACATTTTGTGACTGTGTTGGTATAAAGACAAAGATATTAACATTATGCATTAAGATATTTTCTTTAAACTAAAAGTTCATTTTTTTCTTCTGTTTTTAAAAGAAGTTAAAACATTTTCATGAACTCTGAAAATGAATGGAGGCCCTACTTACTATGTTTACTGTGCCTAATGGATGAGTCGGCCCTGTGTATGTGTACTTGAGATGAAATACTGTGGATGGAAATACCTGACATAACTGTTAGCAACAGCTTATCAAGGTCATTAAACACATAGTCCAAGAACTGAAATTTCTGAGTTCAAATCCTGCCTGCCCCTGTTGCTTACAAGTTAAATGAGTCTGGACAAGCTGCTTAATTTCTTATATATTATGTATATACATCTATAAAATATGTAAAAATATATGTATTATTTATATATGCAATAGTCATGAAACTACTACTACAACTATCTACCTCAAAGAATTGTTGTAAAGGTTGTATGAATTAACATAAAACCCTTCAGGCAGTTTCGTGCAATAGAATAAGTCTGTGCTAAATGTTAGCTCCATATCTGCTCACTTTGCTAATTGTCTTCTAAGACAGCAAGCACGCTGAGAAGCAGTAGACCTACTGGTTAAGGGCAGAGCCTCTAGAGTTAGAAGGCCTTTGCAAATAAGAAATAAATACCTAAAGATACTCTGTCACTGCACTGAGGTCCTAACTCAAGCCATTCCTCTCTGCAGCATTTTTTAGCAAATCCCATTAAAATGATTAGCACTGTACATATACAAAATTGGATAGGTGGTTAATGATGCATGAACACGTCTTATAGGAATCCACTTGACCTGCGAGGGATCAACTCTGTGACTTGATTAAAGGTTTAACATTTCAGAGTCTGGCTCTGACCCCATGTTCATAGATAAATCTCCAAAGCTGATAGATCCTGACATTTAAGAGTTTGGCCCAAGGAAAGGTGATATTCCATTTTCCATTTTCCTAATGGACATGAAATAGACCCCGGCATGCTATTAATTAGCTGCATCATTTTGGACAATTCTCATTTGCTCTCTTGGCCTCAGTTTCTACATTGGTAAAATAACAGAATCAGGCTAAAGAAGCAAAGTTATGACTCTCCTGCTCAGATTGTAGGGAATCTATAAAGTATTCCAGTGGCTGCTGGGGAAGTTCTGTGGGCAAGACCCTGCCCTCTTCCCCTTCCTCCAGAAAGTTCCATCGCTATCTCTATAACTTCTTGATTTCACATCAGAAAGTGTTTTATGGCTAAAAGAATAATAATAATAAGTGTGTAAAACACTAGACTAGATGACATCTCCATTCACTCCTAACTATGATATTTGGAAGCAGTGGGCCAAAGCTGAAATAAAATTGAATTGGAATACACATAAGATTGCACACTGAACTCCCCACAGAACAGCATTCAAGTACAGAATGAGGGGATATGCTTAGGAAAACATCAACAAAAGCTTCTTGGATGTTTTGGCTGGTGGATCTCAGCATGAATTAAAGCTGTGATGTTAGGCCCTGGCTGGGTAGCTCAGTTGGTTAGAGAGTCATCCTGATACGCCAAGGTTGTAGGTTTGATCTCCGGTCAAGGCACATATAAGAATCAACCAATGAATGCTTAAATAAGTGAAACCACAAATTGATCTCTCTCTCTCTCTTCCTCTTCCTCTCTCTCTAAAATAAATTTTAAAAATTAAAAAAGATTGTGATATTATCATAAGCCAATAAGCCCAAGCAAATGTTAGCCACAACATGGACCACCATCACCACGTTAAACCAATGTGTGCTGGGGCCAAGTGGACAGAAAGAGCATCTTTGGAGCCATAAAGGTGAATTTCCCTTTGTATTTTTTGCTGGTCACACCACACTCTCTGCATTCTAATTTTTTAGGGGTATAAGTGTCATTATGATCGTATTTCATAGTTTTGATTAGAAATTCCAGAGATATTCATATCCTTCCCAGTCAAATACCTTTTCTCAAAGTTCCCTAAGAAGTTACAAGCCAATGGAAATAAATCAAAATCAAAATCATCATAAGCATTTATTTACAAGGTTAAGAGAGGTTCAAAGTGCATTGTATATATTATCTTATTAAATCTCATTTAATTTTCATAGCTACCTTGTGAATTTCTTTTTGCTCTATTATGTTTTTTCCCAGAGGAGGAAACTAAGTCACAGTGATGTCGAATAATTAATGCAACATCAAAGGGCAAGAGGCAGAGCAAATGAAAATTCGTGTGTGACTTTGCCACCAGCTAGGTCCAGGCCAAGGAACCTCCATGCAGGAGCTGTAGGAGGCGGTCTCGAAGATTTTTGGCTTCAGCTTAAATCCTAGGCAACTTCTCTACTTCCTCCTTCAAACATAAATATGAATCGACGGATCTTTCCATATCTGGCCAGCCACATGGTACAGGAACTTGGAGTAGTAAATTTCAAGTCTCTGCAAGAAAACAGGACACAATTCTGAATGCCCCTGTGAAATCAGCAGCCCCTGATTCTTTTAGTTTCTATCAACACGAGGGGGTAAAGCCAATGGGCGCATGCCTTTGCACTCCAGAACGCCCTTGCCTGCTGGAGACCTGGCCAAGCACCATCTGCACCCTGAACCAGCTGATCACTTTTTGTGTCCTTCTGGAGGAATCAGAGAAGCAGGCCAGAGGGGTGGAAGCTCCCATCGTTGCCCTCTGCTGCCATCAGCCCTGGAAGCTGGCCTCTAAGTGGGCCATTGCAAACTCAAGTGTGTGGGAGCAGGAGAGAAGTCAGAACTTGGTCATAAAACAGTTATCCTTGTATCTCTGAAAAGCTGTGACTGGAAAGAGAGATGAGTCTTGTTGCATGTGGGAAGAGGTTGAACCTTGGCCATGAATACGGAGAAGTAGGCTTTGGTTTCTGGTCATGAGAGCAGCCCAGCCATGGAACGAGTTGCCTGGTGAGGTGGGTAGTCTCTGTTATGAGAGACGCTCAAAAACTGGATGGCGCTTGGCAAGAACTGGGTAGGTCATTTCTACTCAATGTGTGGCCTGAGCACCAATTCTCGCCTACGAGTTATTACTCATCTACAGCTATATGCAAATTGAGAGTAAGCATTTGGAAACTTTATAGGAACTCGACAGTAATTTTTATATCTGTTGACTCTAATAAGAATAAAAATAAGTAATTGTGAGCTTGTATATTGGACATTTTAGCTTTTCTAGTCCGTGGAAGCAGAAAAAAAGGTAGAAAGCAAGTCGTTCTCCATGGAAAGTTTGAGAAGCACCAGTGCAGAGGGTTTTCTGGTATTGGGGACAGATTGGGCTGCACAGACATTAAAGTCCCCAGTAAGCCTGAGTCATTCTCACTCTAATGAAACGTATGCAAATTACCTAGCTCGGTTCCAAGCACATAATAAGCACTCAACACAATCTTTCTTATCCTAATTTCATGATTATTATAGTGCATACACTGGGAGGCCACCCATTTGTGCACAAAAAGTAAAATATTATATTTGCATAGAAGGAAAGTTGGAAATTTCACAGCAATTGCAAAATATTGGCCTCTGTGATTTTTGGTGCACGCTTGCAAACGCGCGCGCGCGCACACACACACACACACACACACACACACTTCCTTTGTCCTGTGGGCTACTGAAAATAACCTCTTCCTCTCCTTTCTTGCTACGGTTTTGCCTTTTCATCTGTATAGCAGCATTAAGTGAAACGAGGTCAGCAATCATCACTGAGTTGTTTTTTTCTTTTTAAAGCTCTCTGCCTGAACTGAAACTTGGGGAGCAGACACTGGCATCTGAGCGCTGGCGCTCTAATGACTCCTGAATAGCCTGCTGTACTCCAGCCCCGTCTGGGATGGCAAAATGGGGCACAAAAAGCCACATCACTGGCCACTAGGTGGCAAACTCGAACACTCACAGCTTCTACCATCAGCGACTGCTCAGACACGCCGGGCAGGATCCCTTAACACACACAAAAGATGACAGACAAGAAGTGAAATGTAGGCCGGAGCAAGTTGGAGTGAATTTTCCAGAGCGCACCTGTCCAAGGACTTCATCGCTTCTTGGGGGGGTGGGGGGAGGCTGGGAATGATGCTGGAGCTAACTCCCTAATAAATTATTTCTGCTTTGCATCCCACAGGGTGAGTTATGGGATGTTCAACTAAGTCTGTTTTTTTCCTTTTATTCCCCATAAAATACAAAATTTAAGAATCCCTCCAGATATTTCTACCTCCCTATGCATCCCTCCTCATGAATTTAGCCACCATTCGGGGGCCGCAGTGGAATCAGGTGTCAGGCCGCCCCCAGAATGCTGCTTTAAGGAGCAGGCTGGTTTCTGCCCAGGTGCGGGAGATGCTGCGGATGCGGCCAGGGGCTCGGACACAGTTAACAGCAAAATAAATGTGTGCGCTGCGTTTGGGCAGAGGAGGCCCCAGCCTGCCGCGCTGCTGAGTGACGGCTTTTCCGTTTGAGGGGAGCTGTTCCCCACCATAAAGCTGGAAGGCAGCAGTGAGCCCATCACTTTTGGCAGGTTTGAGGAGTCCAGATGTCCGTCGTGAAATGGGTTATTTAATGTATCTGTGGGCTGTTTGCAAAGTGGAAATGCCTTCGTTTTTGCAAACACCACGCGGGCAAACGCCAAATGTGTCGGCCACCATGTCAATGAGTACTTGGGTACCAAACACGCATACAGGACCCTTGCTATTCAATCTAATGCAAATCAAACATTTTGCATTCTAATTCACGTCTGCTTAATTCTATTTTCTACACAGAGCAGCTCCATTAGGTCACCCTGCCAAACTCTGGTGACAGAGGTGCCTCTGTGGATCTCCTCCCTGCGGGGCAATTATCAAACTTATCTATGTCATGCTTGCATGTGGCATGATGCTGATCCTACTTTCACTGGAACTCATCAAATCCCATTTCCCAGAAAGGAACTGGAAAAAATAACCCTGGTTTCGCTAAGATGCCTTCCTTCAGTACCTGATTCTGAAGAAAATAATTAATTTTGATGGAAACCAAAGTACAGACATTGTCAGGATTCCAACATCAAATGCCTTATGCAATCCCATCCCTTAAATCTATGATTTTTAACCTGTGTGTGTGTTTGTGCACACGCGTGCTCACATGGGTGTATGAGACTAACATCTTTGAGAATGTGTTTAAAGCAATGGATTCATTCCAGAAGGCTTGGGGGACTTGTATTCAAAGTGTACTCAAAATTCTGTAAACATTTTTAGGAGACTCATGGACCTTTTAGATGTCTATGGATTAAGAACCTGCTTTATATTTTCTGCATATGGTTCAAATTACATTGAAAAGTCTATTAAAACTAAAGATGATAGCCATCTGAATACCCATCTTTTATTCGCAGTCAATATTGTAGACTGGATTTCATTAATCACACTTCTGTAATTTAAGGGGAATATTATTAAGGAAGACACCTCTTCTAAAGGTCCCGATGGAATAGGCAGATATATTGAAAGTGTTAACGTCAAATTGGAACAAGATTATTCTGATGAAATGCAGTGAGTCAAGTTTGTAGCTAAACTATAGTGTCTTCTGTGATCAAAGAAAACGTGACCTTTAAGAAATCATTGCTCAAGGAAGGGCTATTTGGGACAGGCTGATTCCATGGGCCTAATTATACTAACCCAGCCTCAGCTCGATGAGTCCCAAGATCTCAGCATTCAGGAAGACAATGGAAACAGACATACTGACCAACATTTCACACCACATTGTCTCTGCTCTGATTGGTAGTTTTTATACCAATATAAAAACTAGCCCCTCACCCAAGTTCCACCTGATTTACCTTTGCTGACCATTTCTGCCCACCGTTACTCTCTCTGAGTCCTACAGAATGTGCCCTCCACATGATTAGGTAATTAAAACAATTGCAGTATTTGAGTGACTTGGATTTCCCAATTTCCGCTCCCTTGGGTTCACAGAGGTATTCATTCTCCTGCCTGTTATCCCCCCAAACACATGACCTTATCCTAGTACCCAAGCCAATTTTGGATGAAGCTAGAAATTTCCCAAAGCCTCATTTCTACCATCTCATGAGGACTTTGAATCTGTCCTGCTGTATTCTCCCACCCTAACTTCAATAGAAAAAGATGTAGCTCAGACACCACCTCCTCCAGGAAGTCTTTCTTGACTTACCTTTGCTGGGTTAGATGTCCTTCCCCCTCCCATTTGGTAGCACAGTGCTGATTATACCACTTCATGCTTGTCTGTTTACAAATCTGTTTCACAACCAGATGGTGAGATCTGTCAGGACAGAGGTTGTGTCTTATTTTCTCTGATACCTCAGGACTTAGCACAGTGCCCATTGTCACTGCTTTTCAGTGATTATGGAATTCTCAGATGAAACTTCTCATTGAGCCCTCAGCCTTAGTCTTTTCCACACTAACCAGGCCCATCACGCCTCCCTCGCCACATGAGCTTCTCTCTGGGTCACACCCTCTCCGCGTTTACCTGCCTCCTACTGGTTACTGACCTGTCTGGATTCACTGGACAAACGTCTTTCTCCTGGATCATTTTTTACTGAGTTATTTTTTCAAGTCCTTTCTTTCACCTAAGTAGACAGCTTTCTCCAAACTCCATCCTTCCCCTTCCTCTGTTCTACCAGTTCAATATCTGGGAACCTAGTTTTCCACATTGCCAGTGGCATCTGCTACCATTTTAACTTCAAGAAATTGATTTTTGTGAGTCTAACAGCTTGACACCTTCCTGGGCCACTTATCTTTGTTTCCATAACTCCGTCCTGGGCACCTTCTGGAACAGATGAGTCATCGCACTGACTGGGACGTTTCTCTCTCTTCACTCCAGGGCTGCCTATTTTTGGAGAGTTTGCTGACAAGGGAGCATTCCTCTTCCTGCAAAGGACACGCAGGGCTTACAAACAGCCTGACTTTGAACCATCCCTGCAAACCTGCTTAGACATAGAACAGTGCCCACATGAACAAGGGTTACCCGGAGATGCTCAGGAGACCAGATTTCCACAGCCACCCTTACAGGCTCCACATCAGTCCTTCCTAGGTGGGGTTCAGGAAGCTGCCTGGTGGGTGATAAGCCCCCCAGATCATTCTAGGGGCACTGCTGCGCTCACAGGCCCACTAGTGCCGCTGCCCAGTAGGGATAAACTTTATCTCTGGGTGAAGGATGGGCGCAGAACGAGCCCCAGATGAGCTCTATCCTGTAGGACTATAGAAGGGTCCACCTTGGGAGTTTGCATTTCACTGGGAGATGGCACAGCACCCCCGCATGCGCTCAGATTTTAGAGACAGGCGGACGTTGGTGAGAATCCTGCCTGGGCCACCTGCTGGCTCTGTGCAGTCAAGGAGACCGCTCACCCCTTTTGGGCATCAATTTCCTCATATGCAAACTGGAATTTCTTTTTCAGGGTTTTTAACGGACTCAGAGATACATGATTAAGTAGTTTCCATGGTGCCTAGCATGTGCTAGGCACTCAAGTGGTGATTTTATTTTCATATTATTATGGTTAACACCCCTTTACATTCCAGTGATCAGATCCTAGTCAAGAACGAATCGGAACAAGGAGGGTCTTCCAGGTGCCCTTTCCCTGCTCTACTTTCTGCTTCTCGCTCTCACTTTCTCTTTAAGAGGTTGCTGGTTTCAAATGAGAAGTTCCCTTCATTTTATTTTAAATACCATAGGAAGTCAGATTTTGACAGCTCTTGTCTGCACGGATGTGATGCCAGGAGGGGGGTGTGGAAGAAAGCAAAGGCCCCCTCTCTGCCCACGTGGAGGTGTGCAAAGTGGCTGATTAGCCAGATATTTTAAAAGTTTCATAGGTGTGAGGCAGCCTCCGCTAATGAGAATTTTAGGGGATTTCTCAAATCTAAAGTGAAGGGTGCCAAGAGTGGAACATGACCTTGGGGCTTTGCAGTACATGTTAACTAATATTACAAAGAAAGCTCAGAAAACCCTCTGAAGTCAACTTCTGCAGGAGGCGAGGGGGGGACAGGTGAGGCTCTGGGGACCGGCAAGGGAGAGTTAATGAAGGCTGCTATAAATAGATTTCTTCCGAAGGCTGGGGAAGAATATCTTGGGTACTCTGCTAAGAGCAAGAAATGGGGGCTCTGAGCCAGAAATCAGGTCAAGGGGCCCCACGACAGGGTTTTATTTGGAGGCAAAACTTAAAGACATTCATGTATAGAGCCACCAAAGCACATGGCTGGCTGGGAACTCCAGCCCTCTGGCCCCCAACCTCCCCTGGGACACCCCATTGCCAGCTTTTTCAAAGATTCAAATCTGTCATAAGTGAATATCTATCTGTTGGGACTTCAGCTCTCTGAGAGCGGGGGGGGGGGCTTGGTGTGGGTGGACTTGGGGCACCCTGAGCACCTATTTTATGCCAGCCCCTGTGCTGGGCAGTTCATGTGAGCTAGTGCCAGCCTCCCACAGAGATTGCGAGGCATCCTGTTCCTACTTTATAGGCGGTGGTGCAACTGATGTCTTGGAGAGACTGGGAAATGCTCACATCAATACGAAGCTGTGTTCAGGGTTTGGACTCAGGGCTCCCTGTACTCATAGCAGCTGACTTACTGGGACACGGGGTATGAAGGAGGAGACAAGAGGGCTGCGAATATGGGAAAAAAGAAGGGTGCCTACAATAGGATGAAAGCACAAAGCTGGGGTACCAACCAGGCGTCAGATCCCTCCTGAGGGGGTGGAGGAATGCAGGTCCAAACAGCCACAGTGTGCAATGCAATTGGAGATCCAGGTAGCAGGTGGGTCATTGGGGGTGGGAGAAGGTGAGGTCACTGCATATCTGGTTATGGCAAGGAGTCGTGACCCAGCAAAGCAAGTGAATGGCAGAGCTCAAAGTCTAGTGGGAAACCCTGTGGCCTTGTAGGGAAACTAAGGCATTAACTAAAGCAAATGGACTAGGTCATTAATGAAAAGTGTGACTCAAGGTTACCTGGGAAGTGAGTGCACTCAATGCCAGGTATTTTTCCAGTCCCAACAGATTCTGAAGTTGAGGGTAGAGCTTTCTGGACTCTCTTCATCACCATTGTATCCCACAGCACTTAGCCCCGTGCCTAGCTTACAAGGTCGCAGGGACCTCATCCCTGCCCCTGCCTAACCAGGAGCTTCATACGCACAAGCACAGAAGAAGCTAGAAATCTGAGATTTAAGGACTCGTTCTGCAGCCAACTTCTGGGTCGACTTGAGCAAGATGATCAGCTTCTCTGCAGAGATTCTTCATTTGCAGAATTTGTAAAAATTCTTTTCCCACAAGCTTTGCAGGGGGGCTGCTCCAAAAAGACATAACCATGTTCCTGACGTTGCAGCCATCTGGGGCACAGCCCAAGGGGTGGATCTCAACCTTGAAATATCTTTGAAGTCCCAGGCTTGTTCTTTTTTAAAAAAATTGCACAATTCTATATTCTGCCGCACAATACATTCAAGTTTGTTTTTAATAAAAAATAATGTTGTTTTCACTCCAAATTGAGTACAGTTGGTTCTCTAAGAAGATGCCTCTCCCCCTGGTATCCTCACAAGCCTCCTGGTACCCTAGGTGCTCCAGTTTTAAAAAGCCCTTTGAAAAGAGTAAAGCGAAAAGGAAAGAAAACTATAAAGCACCGAACAAGTGCAGGCATTCTTAGAGTTCTTATTTATTAATAAATGATTGTTTTTAATAATGAATGCCAATCAAACCCATTTAAATGGCCCAAGCCCTTCAGGAATTAGAGGCGGCTTCAGCCACAGCGAAGGAAACGCACCGCCGCAAAGGGAACATCATTCCTGGCTCAGCTCTGGCGAATGTCTTATTTTTATCCAGTGCTGCTGGCTTTTCTATTGGGTTTCACTTTTCCATCTACCTAATGGGGACAGCCACACTCAAAAAGACCAACACACGCCCTGCTGGAGTGGCTCCAATGGTTGAGTAAAGTCCTGCACTCCGAAAGGCTGCTGGTTCGATCCCGGGTCAGGGCGCATACCTGGGTTTCTGGTTCGATTCCCGGTTGGAGCACATGCAGGAGGCAACTGATCGATGTTTCTCTCTCACATCGATGTTTCTCTCTCCCTCTCTTTCTCCTTCCCTTGCTATCTCTAAGTATGTCCTCAGGTGAGGATTTAAAAAACACACACAAAAAGGAGCACACGTAACAGCAGCTCCAGCAAAAAAAACTCCACCTCCCCAATGCCACTTACCCTAAACATGAAGCGCCTTTCTAGGTGTTTTGCTCAACCTGATGTCATTCTCCCTCGCAGCGGCTGAGGTTATCTGGCCAGTGCTACAGGCCGTTTGCAGAAGAGGAAACAGCAGCTCAGGAGGGCAGGCATTTTCCCCAGGGCAGCAGTCAGGTGCAGGCAGGAGGGTTGGAGTGCAATTCTAAGGCAGAGGCCTATCTGCAAACTAGAAACTCCACCCTGTGGCCCAATCTGGCCCACCACCTGGTTTGTCAATAAAGTTTTATTTGGAACACAGCCACGCCCATTCATGTATAGACTGTCTATGGCTGCTTTTAGGCTGTAATGGCAGAGTTGAGTTGTTATAATAGAGACTATATGGTGCACAAAATATCAAATATCTACCATCCGACCCCTTACAGGAAAAGTGGGCCAACCCCGCACCTAAAACTCTCACTATTCATCACGATCCTTATTTTTATCGCTCGAGTTTGTCTTTTTGAAGGCCTGACCCTGAAGTCCCCCAGGATGTAGAACCACCTGAAGGCTGAGGGTAGGCCCTGGTGGGAGAGCTGAGTGCACACCTGCTTTGCTTTTAAATGGGGTCCTGCAAGGCTCTGCCCAGATCGCCTGTTCTCCACGCTGCTGCTGCAGTGACTTTTTGGACACTCGCATGCGACTTCTCCCACTTGCTGAAATTCCTTCCCTGGCTTCTGTTGCGTCGTGATCACACCCAAATTCCTTAACACGGCATCAGAAGGTGCTCCATTCACACACCCCTCGCCTCAGTGCTTGACATTTTTTTGAGGACAGGATTTCCACCGCTATGCCACATTTCCACGTGTCTGAGCATCCTCCGCAGGGGGGAGCCTGAGGGAATGTGTATCGGTAAATAGGCTTCCTGTGCCTCTGAGAAGCAGACCCCTGGTGGTCTACCTCTTGCAATGACTTTCCTCCTTTCTGTTCCATTTCCCCTTCTCTTCACTGCACAGGCAAATCAGGGTGGGGTCCCTTCTGCCAGCTTCAAAGGCGAAGGCATTTGCTCGTCTCATCTCGTCACTGCTGCTCTCTCCAGAGTGATGCAAAGGTCGGTCTTAGCCTGCTGTCTAAACTGAAAGAGTCTGTTTCTGTGACCAGTGTGTGTAGAATTTGCTCTGTTGGGAAATACAGACCTGAGAAGGGGTCAGTGGCAGGATTTGGCAGCTACTGCGGTCCTGGATGAAAAGCACCACAATAACCCCCAAACCCTTTTGTGGTCTCAGCCTTTCCTCCTTTATCGTCATCATAGACACACAAAACCCCATTCGGCTACCCTGGGGCTCATGAATCTCTAGGTATTGCCCTTTTTAATGAAATAAACCCCTCTTTTTCTCAAACTGACTAACACTCCTTCTTACTAGCTCGGTGCAGGATTTGTATTTTTTTGAGGGGTGAAAGGGTGTTCTATGATGTTCTCAGGTGGATTTGTATGTCTCTCCCCACGCTCCAAGCTTTCTGTACCTGCTCCTGTCCTGGCAGTGATTATACCCTCTTAAATTGTGGCTTTGCTTCTCAATACTCCTACTAGACTGGGAACCCTCTGAGGGTGGATATTTTGTTATTCATTCATCTCCTACTTCCCCAAACTAGCACACATCTGGCACAGGGCGTGTGCATCAATTAGGTCCATTTGGCTACAAGTCACAGCTCTTGAACAATGGCCGCTGAGACCACACACCTCATGTTTCCTTAATTGCAAGTCCAGCACCCGATGGCCCCAGGCTTGGCTCAGGCTCTCAGAAATGTCATCTACGATGCAGGCTTCTTCAGGCCTTCCATTTGGCATCATCTACTTTGGGGACATCTCCCTTCATGGCCACAAGGTGGACGTGTCAGCTCTGGGCATCACATCCTCATATGGAGAGGAGCGGGATGGGTAACAGGTGCCAAAAAGGCTTTCTATATGTCCGATTTTTCTTACATGGCTGGGAGGTAGTTCCTGAAAACCACCTCCTGATAACTTTTCCTTGTATTATACAGGCCAGAATGATGTTACATGCCCTCTACTAAACCAATCTCTAGAAAAGGGGCTTGTAAGAGTGTAAGTTTATCCACCGAGAATCCCCCATGTCTGTGTAGGGGGCAATTGAGAGTCAAAGAGCCACTGCCATCACTGACAGATGAGGCTTCCCCAGCCCGCTTTCACAGGGGGGTAATTTCCTAGTCTATGGCAGGTGGGAAAAGCTACCCTTCAGTGTCCCATAGTGTCCCACTATGCCAGGGAGAGATTGAGGGGATGTCATGGAACGAACACTGCGGCCCCACCCCTGACCACACTGGTCCTCTGGAATACATTTTGGCTCTCTTTAGTTCAATCGCCAACTGTGAGAACCTACAAAGTGCCATTTCCAGTTTGAGTCACTGGGGACAGAGCTGAGAACAGGACAGAGGACTGCCCTTCACGAAGTGGACATCAAGGGGAGACCCAGTGGACAAAGAAGACAGATGAAGGAAGGGACTTACCTTCATCAAGGTTTGTGTTCCGTCATTCATTCATTCATTCATTCATTCATTCATTCATTCATATATTTATTACAAACCTGCCATGTGCCACTATTGTCCATGATAGAGATCTAACAAAGTACAAGGCAGAAAGGATCCTTGCTTCCAAGAAGTTTGCAGTCTACCTGGGGAGACAGATGATAAAGATGGGAATATATAAATAAAAACGGACATCTAGAAGTAAGTGCTACCAATCAAGAGAGTGAGGGATGGGAAGCGAACGGGAGGGGACCCAGTTACACAGAGCTGCGTGTGTGCGTGTGTGTGCACTCTGGGCAGAGGACACTTCGAGGGTCAAGAGGTAGGAGACAGCTTTGCTTGTTTAAGGCATGTCCGGGGCGACTTATCAGAGTGAGTGAGGGCAAGAATCCGGGGACAAGCTGGGATTAGGGAGGAAGGCAGGGCTTTGCAGGCCTTGCGAAAGAGCTTCTTTAGGATGCACTTGCCCTGCCTACTCTTGCGCTAGCGTGAGCGACACAGGTAAGAAATGCATAAGGTACCTCAAATGGCAGCCGTGGGGCTTGCTGGGGCCTATTATTTGTTATTTAGCTATTTGAGTTGGCGGATGCAGCTAGCACGAGCGCTGCTGTTTGCGCAGCCCATTTGCTTGGTGTACCGTGGACCCGCTTAATGCAGGCCTCTGTGCAATCTTCCTGCGCTCGCTGGCTTCCCGAGAGGAGCTGCACCGTGGATTCAATAAAGCCGGCAATAAAGCCCATATTAATAATGTATGCAGAGCTATATGCGTCTATTTATAAGGTGCGGAATTGCAGTCCAAATGCATCACTTCTTCCTCTTCAGATGAATGTAAGTGGCCCGAACTATGCTAGATGAGGCTTCCCTCCCGGCCTGACACCCCTTTCCGCCACACTGCGTATTAAGAGCCGAGCTAAGTGCTGTGCCAGCCCGGGGACCGTCGCATGCACGTTGCCCCTTGGATCCGGGACGATCAGTTATGCAGGAGATGGGAGATAAAGCAGGCTTGGAAACATGCTCTGATTTCCAGCTGGAAGCAGAAATAAGTAACTGGGAAGCCACATGAGTAAGGAGATTGATACGTTTTCTTGGGAGACATTCTTCTGTGAGAGTAGTTCAGAGAGGAAGGAGGATGGGGGAAAGGAGGCATCTGATGTGTGATGTGCACCTACTATGTGCCAGAGAAATGCTAGGATATACGTGTGTGTGTGTATGCTATAGACTGAATGTTTGCATCTCCCCCAAATTCATATGTTAAAACTTGGCCTCTAATGTGATGATAACTGGAGATGGAGACTTTGACAGGTGATTAGATCACGAAGGTGGAGCCCTCATGAAGGAGGTAAGTGCCCTTATAAATAGAGGCCTTCTCTTCCCTCCCACCAGGTAAGGACACAGTGAGAAAACAGCCATCTGTGAGCCAGGAAGCAGGTCGTCACCAGACACTGAATCTGTCAGGGCCTTATCTAGGACTTCCAGCCTCAGAAATGTGAGAGATAAATTCCCATTGTTTCTAGGCCACCCTGCCTACACCATTCTTTTAAAGCAGCTGGAATGGACTAAGACAATATACATAATTTTTTTTGCTTAATAACAGACATACTCAGGCCATCAGCTTTAAGGGAACAATTCATATTTATGGAAACCTACTATGTGCTAGATAGTTCCATATACATTGTTTTATTTCTGACTCCCACATCAAACCGATAACATCATGGATCAGTTAGGACAGACTAAGTATTGTTGCTATAACAAGTGACCCCATAGTCTCTGTGGCTTCTAATAACAAGGCTTAATAATCCCCATCGTACCACAAGCTCATTGGGGGTCATTGTCTCTCTGCTCCACGACATCTTCACTCTGGGACACTGGCTGCTGAAGCAGTCTCTGTCTGGAGCATCGCTGGTCATTGTGGTTGAGAGAAAAGACTCCTGGTGAACCACACTGGGGCCACTAAAGCTTCTGCTCAGAACTGACGTCAGTCTGTTCACATTTAATTGGCCAGAGCAAGCCACATGCCAACCTGAGCTGAACAGGGTGAGGGCAGGTGATCTTCATAGCATCCTCCTCACAGGTACGCTCACCTCTGCTCAGAAAAATCACCTTCCCGAAGTGCACATCTAGTCATGTTTCTTTCCGTATTAACACCCTTCTTTTTCCTTGGCAACAGTCACGTTCAGAAACTATTTATGAAGCACCTACTATGTGCAAGCACTTAGTAGGCTTTAGGATCTCAGTAGTGGCCAAAATAACACTCTCACTACTTTTATGGGGTTTATAGTCCAGAGGGGAACCTAACCTTAGCCAGTTACACAGACACGTGTATAACGGTGGTAGTGTTAACGTCTACAAAGGAGAGATGCCCAGTGCTGTGGGACATAGTCCAAATTCATAAAGGATGCATCACAGAGCGTTGTTATTTTTGCACTGTCCGTCTCTCTCCTCCATTAATCTTGAGACTGTGGAACAGGGAATGTGTTTTCTTCATAAATTTATCCTCAGAGACTTCTCTGGAGCCTCTTTACATAATGGGAACTCATTATTCCTTGTTGGTTGATTGAATCAATAAATAAACCATGTGTTTAATTTTGTGAAATACACTTGCCTTCAATTCCAAACTTGGCATGAAATGGGTGAGGCATCAGACAAGGGGAGTGAAAAGAAAGGCAAGTAATGTTTAAGGCCATGGGTGTTGGTGTCACAGTACCTCAGGCTGTCCCAATAACGACACTCATGAGTTATAAGATCTTGAATAAATAACACCAATAGTCTGGCCCTTAGCGCTTTCCCATAGGGCGGGTGGAAATAGAACAAAAGGAGGCATGTGAAGCACTAACTATGAGGCCTGGGCAGTGGTAATCACCCAGTAAGTGCTAGACCACATTAGCATTTGTATTATTTAGTGAGGATATACTATGTGCTAAACACTTGGGAGGAGCTTCACATGCATCACCCAATGTAATCCTCACGGCAAGCGCTAGCCATCCCATTGCACAGATGCACATACTGAGGCCCAGAGAGTTGAAATAATGTTTGCTAAAGCCCATAGGGAGTAAACAATCAGGTCAGGAAAATCATATAAAATTTTGCCTTAGCTTTTCAAAGATGAGGGGAAATGACAAAATAATCTTGCCATGGGGGATATATTTAAACACTGGTCTTCAGCAATTTCCATCTTTTTCCTAACTGTCACCATAGGCCCCAGAGAATTGGCATTTGTTGGCAAAGACCCTATTCTGCCCCTTCACAGGACCTCCCCTGGTAGAATTACTCTCAATATATTTTACCTTGAGTGTTTTTCATCTGTGAAAGCAATCCCATCTTTTTAGAACTTCTGTGAATATGTAAAACATATAAAATGCTGCAGACATTCACTATGGGCAAAGATTGATTTTAAGAAATACCTGCACATAGCAAGCACTAAATGCTGGCAATTATTATTAAGAAAATACAGGGTAAGCAATTAGTCAAGAAAGAGAAATAAAAGACATTTAGATTGGAAGGAAAGATGTAAAACTATACTTTCAGATGGCATAATCTTGTCTAGACAAAATACTAAGGAATCCACATACACGTAAAAAATTATTAGAGCTAATAAATGAGTTCAGCAAGTTTGCAGGATACAATATTTCTAAGTAAAAATCAGTTGTATTTCTAGACACTAGCAATGCACAATCTGAAAATAAAATTAAGAACCCAATTTTGTTTATAGTAGCATCAAAAAAGAATAAAGTAAGAATGAATGACTAAAAAAGAAGGACAAGACTTGTACACCAAACAATGAAAATTATTGTTGGAATAAATTAAAGATGACAAATAAATAGACATTCCGAGTTCATGAATTGGAAGACTTAGTAGTGTTTAGATAGCAATACTTCCTAGACTGATCTATATATTCAGTGTAATTCTTATCAAAATTCCAGGTGCCCTTTTTTGCAGAAATTGGCAAGCCGATCCTAAAATTAATATGTAAATGCAAGGGACCCAAAGGAGCCAAAACCATCTTGAAAAAGAACAATGTTGGCAGTCACATTTCCTATTGGAAACAATCCAATTAGGTATCAACTATAAACAAAATATAGTATGTCCATGCAGTGGAATATTATTCAGCCACGAAAAGGAATGGAGAACCGACACTACAACATGGCTGCACCTTGAAAACCTGCTAAATGAAAGAAGCCAGACACAAAAGTCCACATGCTGTATGATGCTGCTTGACATGTCAGAAAAGGCACGTCCATGCAGAAAGTTTATAAATTGTTGCCAGGGGCCTGGGATCATGAGGAATGGGAATGACCGCTAACTAGTATAAAGTTTTGGGGGAGATGTTGAAAATATGCTAGAATTAGATAATGGTGATGATTGTACACTGAATTATGTACTTTAAAAGGCTTGATTTTATTGTATGTTAATTATATATCCTTAAAAAAATAAAAATTTAGTGTCGAAAGACCCTTACTTCTTCAGAGCCAATTACCTCTGTATTTATATCGCCGCTTGACATTGGCTATGAGGCCCTGGACATGATATGTAACTTGTAAGAGCCTCAGTGTCTAACCTGTATGAGGAATGAAAGGGTCTCCAAGTTGTAAGATACGTGTGAAGTGCCTCGGACAATCCCTGGCATGAGGTAGGCGCTCAGTAAATTGCTGTCTTGGCCTGGAGGAGTTATCATCTAGACAGAGGGCTGACACACAGATAAACAGAAATGACAATGGAGCAGTCAGATGTGCTGATGGGGACAAACTCCAGGTGTTTTGGGGGCAGTGGGCTGGCTGTCTCACCAGCCTCGGGGAGCAGGGAGGTTTCCCTGAGGGCGAGGACACCTTGGATGAGCTTAAAGGACATGAAGGAATCAAGCAGGCCAAGAAGATTTTCGTACTTGCAGATAGAGGGATGTATCCAAGATGCAGATTTGAGAGAAGAAGCCTGGCGCCTTCTGGGAGAGGGAACGGGAGGCGAGAAGAGAGTGAGATGTGGGGCTGGGGCAGCAAGCAGGCCCCAAACCACAAAGAGCCTCGTGCATTCTTTTTTTTTTTTAAAGAATTGGACTTTATCTTGGGGACACTAGGAAGGCATTGTGCGGTTTTAAGTGAGGAATATAGAATTGGACTTACATTTTATAAAAAGCTCCCTATGGCCAAGGGGTGGAAAGTGCTTTAGCAATGGGGGAAAAAAATCTAGAAAGATTAGTTAGGAGGCTAGGCTGCCTTTCTGTGCCGTGAGGACAGAGCCAGCAAGTAGAAAGAAGCTAACAGCGTGGTGAGGAGTGAAGGTGAGGACCAGCCGGCTTCTGGGGCCCCGGTTGGCTGAGCGGGGAGGGTGGTAACTGCTGCTGAGACAGAGCCGGGGAAGAGCAGGGTGGAGGGAGAAATAAAACGATTTTCCGTTCGGGCAGGTGAGAAGCAGGTGTGTGTGGCCTCCAGGGGCTGGTGCCAGCTCTGCAAGGCCACACAAACCACCCCATCCTTAGACTGAAGCATTCGTCACTTCATAAAGCGAGCATCTGATGAGTTGTCTGCCTGCAGTTACTGCAGCTTTGCGTGAGCTTGGCCAAACCGCTTTGTTTTTTGAACTTGGATTTGACCACCAGTAAACTTGGGTAAATGGCAATTCCTCCCCTAGGTCATTATGGGGGAGTTTGTGGGCATGAGATGAAACCCATGTATAGAAGTGATGTATGTTTTATAAAGTGTTACATACACAGAAGGTGCTATCATTATGATATACAACATAAATAGTAAATCTATGACAAAGGAAGGGTCTTCAATGAATTTTCTTAAACACAATAAATGTGTGGAGCGATCATAATAATGTTGAGGACTGGCATCTATTTGACATGTGTCTGTTTGACACACTCCTTCCACACTTATTATCTGAGCAGATACTTCCCTGTGTAGACAACAAGGCTGTGGACTTTATGTGGGAGATGAAGAGACAGAGACACAGAACTAAGTGGGTTTCCCAAGGCCATCTAGCTAGTGAGTGTGAGAGATGGTCTGGCCCCTGCTCCATGATGTTCTGTTGAAAAGGCACGTGAAGATCTGAATCTCCAGGCTGTGGACAATACATGATATTTTATGGCAACTGCAGGGACTCCTACTGGCTACCTTAATGTCTACTGTCCCCTTGTTACTTAGTGGCAAAACTCGGATTATATTCTGTGTGGCAAAGTGCTCAGCTTCCGCAGGACATATCCCAGCCTTCCTTGTGGCAAGCGGTGGCTGTGTCTAAGGCCTCTTCAATTATATGCAAGCGGAACTGTACAGGATTATGAGAAAGCTTTTAGAAAGAACTGAATTCAGAGGGAAGTGGGTCGCTTTTGCCCTTCCCTCTTCCTGCTGCCTAGAATGGGATGTGATGGCTGGAGTTCCAGCAGCCTTACTGGACCATGAAGTAACCCTGAGAATGAGGTCTTGAGCTCCTGAACCACCTCATAGCCCTGAACTGCCTGCCTACCTCTAAACTTTATTTGAGATACGAGCTTTATTGAGATATAACAGACAAATATGATGTGTTTATATACATTCATAGTGAAATGATCACCATCATAAGCTAATTAATATATCCATCACCTCACAACATTACAATTTTCTATTTCCCTCCCTTCCTTCCTTCCTTCCTTCCTTCCTTCCTTCCTTCCTTCCTTCCTTCCTTCCTTCCTTCCTTCCTTCCTTCCTTCCTTCCTTCCTTCCTTCCCTTTCCTCCCTCCTTCTTTCCTTCTTTCCCTCCCTCCCTCCCTCCCTCCCTCCCTCCCTCCCTCCCTCCCTCCCTCCCTCCCTCCCTCCCTCCCTCCCTCCCTCCCTCTTCTTTCTTTCTTTCTTTCTTTCTTTCTTTCTTTCTTTCTTTCTTTCTTTCTTTCTTTCTTTCTTTCTTTCTTTCTTTCTTTCTTTCTTTCTTTCTTTGTGGCAAGAATACGTAAGACCTATGCTCTTAGCAAATTTCAAGTACACAATATAGCACTGTTAACTATAGTCACATTGCTGACGTTAGCTCTCCAGAAATGATTCATCTCGTATAGCTGAAACTTTGGACCTTTTGACCAACATCTCCCATCTCCCCCTCTTCCCAGGCCCTGGCAACCACCATTCTACTCTCTGCTTCTAGGATCTAAACTTTACTGTTAATATGAGGGAAGAAAAACAACTCTACCTCACTTAAGCCCCATATCTTCTTGGCTTTTTTATGTGAAACCCCGCCAATAACCTGTTCAAGAAAATAACATCTCCTCATGCAGGGTCCACAGCCAAGGCTTCTCAACTCCTAGATATGGGGAGATGTGGTTTTCTCTACCAGTCACTTAAAGTGAGATCCCAAGGAGAATTCGGTTTGCATGAGAGGGAATTTCGCAGGACTGCAGTGCTGGGAGGTAGGCATCTTCTCAATCTGTGGTCTTCCTGTCCAACGTCCTTAGGCCAAGGCCTCACTGCGCATTTCCTCTCCTGCCAGGCCTGTGGCCTGGTGGCTAGCCTTTCCTCCCCCCTTGCTCTTTCAACGCCAGCCCAGCAGATTGCAGGCTGCATCTGAATACACTGTTATCATCAAGGCAAATGCGTGGCTGGACCCCCTTGGCCAGGCAAGTCAACTGGAGCAAATTGACGTTGCGCTGGAGCAAACTGGAGAGCTAACGAGCAATCTGGGTGAGGCTGGGGACAGCTGACACTGCCTCCTGGCCCGGATGCCCAGAGACGGTTTAATGTCAGCGTCAGTGGGTTCTCACTGGCAGCCTCCTGCCCACAACTTCAGCTCCACACCCGCTGACATCTTCCTTTCCTTCAAATTGGCAGCGGGAGCCAGGGAAAACCTAAATTTAACCTCCTGAGAATAGACCACATGACATTTGTGGGCCTCGCATGTTCGGTTTAAGGCTTTGAAAGCTAATTTAGCCGTGCGATGCCTCGGTAAGTGATGAGGGTGGATACACCTGAACTTCTGTCATTGTTAGCCACTGTGGCTTCATTCTGTCCCTCGAGACTTCATTCCTTAATAACAGCTATCTTAAGCCCCAGAGGATAGCACTAATGAGTATTTGAAAATGCCAGGTTCTTGGCACCGTGTGCTGATCCAAAAAAAAAAAAAATGAAATAACACCCATCAGTGTAATGGTCACTCAGCGAGGGGCATGGGCGATGTATTATGCATGGCTTGTCTCGTCACTTCCAGCTCTCCCTTGAATTTCCACAGTCGAAGTACAAGCAATTAAGCGGCTCCTGGACCAAATCTTAATTAATTCGAGGTACTGTGACCAAGGGTCTGAAATAAAATGCCATATAAGTGATATATATAAAAAAATCACTAAGCCATGAAGGGGACAGTAATATAAGAATTAGCTTTGGAGAGATCAATGATGGCTGCTTAGGGACAAATCTCTCGTCTTCGTCTGGGTTTCCCAGCACATGACACTGCTGTTCAAGTTTGGAATCTTTGTTGGGAGCTCCCAACATCTACCATAAAATATCAAGTCTACAAGATCACCAGTCCTTGAGGCAAAGGGCTTTCCTAATTATCTTTGTATTTTCAACATCTAGCACATAGTAGGTATTCACCAAGTTCTGGTTCCACTTTCTGCCCTCTTGACATTAGCACCAGTGCTCCACGCTGCTGGTGAATCTCGACATTGGCCTGCTTGTCATATGATGTCCAATCCAGCTGGTGTATTTGGAGCTGGGGGACCTGCTGTTTGGGGGTTGCTGCACCTAGAAAATGCTATCTATTTTGAACCGTTAGAAACTCTCTCTCTATATTTGATGTGATCTTCATACATGGCTCTGAAAGATCACATTGACATTACTCTTTTCCCCATAGCATTTAAAGTCTTTAAAACGGCAAAGGAATCTTGAGCACAAATAGTAGGATTCCCATCTGGTGGGCATATGACCGCTGCCAGCTACGTGGCTGTGAACATGATCAAAGTTCGCCTGCCCGTTTGCTCCTTTGCTGGGCATATTGATTTTGACTTTTCAAAATTGCTTAGGTAATGTCAAGATCAACCCGTGTCAGACATTAGCCAGAACAAACCCATAGAGCAGGCCCAGCCAGCCACACACAGGTTGCAGGGCAGGGCTCCCGGCCTTGTAGGCTCAGTTAGGGAAGGACAGGGCCTCTTTCCTCTGTGCTCATTTCGGTTTGTCTTAACATGGTAGCTATGTGCTCGCCCAAGACCTTGGGAACATACCAAGGGCCCTTTCTCTTTTTATAGACATAGATCTTCCCAGTTATTTTTTTTTAAAAAAGTAATAGCCCAAAAGGGGAGGAAAAAGAGGGATCAGAGAAGGAGGAACCTCCCAACACAACAGCAGATAAAGAGGCATCAGAAAAAAAAATAGTTTTATTTCCAGTATATATATAGCACCAAAATCTGGCACAATTCCTCTATAGGAAAGCATAAATGTGAGATCAGTTTGAAAGAACATCCTCAAAGAAGACATACAGATGGCCAACAGGTAGACGAGAAGATGCCCAACATCACTAATCATCAGGGAAACGCAAATCAAAACCATAGCGAGATCCCACCTCACACCTGTTAGAACGGCTGTTACCAAAAAGATAAGAGAGAACAGGTGCTGGCGAGGCTGTGGAGAAAAGGGAACGCTTTTGGTGAGAACGTAACCTGGTCCAGCCGCCATGGAAAATAGCATGGAGCTTCCTCAAGAAAATTAAAATTAGAAGTACAACACGATCTAGCAACTCCATCTCTGGGGCTATATCTGAAAGAAATGAAATTGCAATCTGGAAGAGATACGTGCAGCCCTGTCTCAGCATCATTCACAGTAGCCAAGGCATAGAAACAATCTAAGTGTCCTTCAATGGATGATAAGCTGTGGTGCACACACACACACACACACACACACACACACACACACACACACGGTAACGATGTAAAATGACTGAAGTACTAATGAACCTTGTGGCAGTAATCATTTAGCAACGTATATACACACATATACGTGTGTGTGTGTGTGTGTGTTCATATATATCAAGTCACCACACTGTACACCTTAAACTTACACAATGTTGCATGTCAGCTATATCTCAATAAAGCTGGGGTAGGGGAAAGAGGGAAAAAAGATTCTCACTTCAAGGAAACGGCAACCCGTGGGGAAGGAGACTTTGACTTTGGCATTTCAAAGAGCGCTTACTGAGTCAAGGAAGCTAAGCAGGGTTTCCAGAAGCTGCAGCCGTGGTGCGATGAAGGGCAGAGAGAAACTATGCAGAGCAGTCCCGATGCTTAACTTCTGCTCTGAGGAAGCGCGCTCCCTGAACTGCTAGAACACCTCATGTCGATTGGGGCTGATGGACCTAATGTGCAATTGCAGGCAGTTTCCAACGCAGCAGCTACTAAGGACGGAGGTTTTTTAATCTACTCCACATCAACATGCATTTGTTCTGCATGGCTAAGGGGTTTCTGGAACCCGGAACCACGATGAACAAATAACCTTCTGAGGGAACAGTATTGTGCCTTTGAAAGTTTCAACACGGCAGACTGCGCCCCTCTCCTTCCACTCTGTTGGCAAGAAGCCCAGCTGGCATAGCTTTATTTTGAGCTCAATCCATCAACAATGCAAGAGAATTAATAATGTATTTGTATCACATGCTAGTAGTAGCATAAAATTATCTATAAATGTTTAATAAATACTCTGTAATGCTTTTGGAACACGGTATAAATGATAAATAAATAACAATGGGGTCCTTATGAAATATTCAGCCTCAGTGCGGTTATTGCTATGTTGCAACTGCTTGGGAAGCCGTTACTAACAAAGTGAATTGAGTTATCAAAGTTACAGATACGTTTAGTCCGCCATTCATAATGAAATGCGCAACACTTAAAATGAAAATAAAGACACTGGAAACGGTTGTTGACAAATTGTAACTGTCGGAATCACCAGTCATACTTAGCAGTTCACAGACATAAAAGATGGGCGATGGTTTAATAAACTACTGTTTAATAAACTATGCCTCGTAGAAAACTGGGTCCTGGTGTCTTGTAAATTTAAGGGAGTCTTGATGGATTCTTCTTCATGAATGGTAACCCCAAAGCATGGAGTCTCCCCAATAGTTTCACAGGTTTGACTGGGCCTGGAGCAGAAACTTCAGCAGATGACCATGCACCCATGCAAGGAAGGTAACTGCCCAGCCGCAGCAGTGTGCTAGGATCCCCAGGGGCGACCCTCCACGGTGGGTTCCGTCGTTCGAGCACTTATATTTTGACAGTCTGCAAGATTTTCATCCTTTTATTTTTATTTTTTAATGTTTAAAAATATTTCCTTATCTTTATTGTTGAGACCATTACAGATGTCCCCCTTTTTACTCCACTGATCCCCTTCACCCCACATCCATCCCACCCCAGGCCTTTTCCACACCAATGTCTGTGTCCGTGGGCTGTGCCCCATAAACATACAAGTTCCCTGATTACTCTCTCCCCACCCACACCCCCTCCCCGCCTTCCCTCTGAGACCCCTCCGTCTGCTCCATGCTTCTATGTCTCTGGATCCACTTTGTTCATCAGTTTATTTTATCTTTTTCCACATATGAGTGAAATCATGTGGTGCTTGTTTTTCTCTGACTGGCTCATTTCACTTAGCATAATACTTTCTAGGTCCCTCCATATTGTGCCAAAGGCTAAGAGGTCCTTCCTCTTCACAGCCGCATAGTATTCCATGGTGTGAATGTCCCACAGCTTTTTACCCACTCATCTGCTGATGGGCTCTTGGGCTGTTTCTAGATCTTAGCTATTGTGAATTGTGCTGCTGTGAACATAGGGGTGCATAAGTTCTTTGCGATTGGTGTTTCGGGATTCCTTAGGATACATTCCTAGAAGTGGGATCATTGGGTCAAATGACAGGTCAGTTTTCAATCTTTTAAGAAAACTCCCTACTGCTTTCCACAGTGGCTGCCCCAGGCTGCATTCTCACCCTTTTTAAAAAATTGAGGCATCATTTGCATACATCATTTACATATGTCCTTTCCATACTGTTCCACGAGTGATGAAAAATTACCACAGTCATGTAATCACCACCACATTCAGCTACCCCCGATCTCCCCACTTCCTCCAGCCCAGCTTCTGGAAACTAACAATCTATTCTCCGTATAAATTTGATATAAATGTGCCTTTTGAAGAATATTGTTAGTTATACCTGGAATCATAATTTTGTAGCCTGAGCCTGGCTTCTTTCGACATAATGCATTTGAAACTTGCATGTCATTGCCTGTGTCAGCAGCTCACTCCTTTTTAGTGCTGCGTAGTATTCCGCTGTGTGGATATACCGTGGTTTGTTTATTGTTTCCCCAGTTGAAGGGCCTATGGGTTGTTTGTCAGTGTGGGGCAATTGTGAATGAATCTGCTATTAACATTTGGTTACAGATTTTTGGGTGAATATAAATTTTTATTTTTATAGGGTAGACACCTAGGAGTGGGACTACTGGCTCGTATTGTAAATATTGTTTAGTTTTCTAAGAAAATGCCACCCTGATTTCCAGTGGGGCTGCGTCATTTTGGTTTCCTTCAGTGATGTATGAGTGTCGGCTGCTCTGCATCATCATTAGCTCATTTGCCGTTTTTCCCCCGGTTTTTAATTGACAAGATGACTTTGGTTATGTCAATCAATGCAAGCGTTTTTTAATGTAGCCACATCAAAATAGAAAGACATTTTGTTATCATGCAATATGGACCAAAAGCCCCTGAGTTTTAATCCTGGCCAGTTGGGCATGGACGGTTTTTGGTTGGACAAAGGATGGGGTAAACCTGAGGGGTGAAATTCACTGCTCAGCTATGCATGGTGCTTGCTAATGAAACTCAAGAGCAAATCACCCAAGAGTGCCTTTTCAGCTGCATAAAAACATTCCAATTCAAATCAGCGATGCCAATATGGCAAGTATCTTAGAATTGGCATTTTGACAGATGTTTTCCTTCCCTTCCCTTCCCTTCCCTTCCCTTCCCTTCCCTTCCCTTCCCTTCCCTTCCCTTCCCTTCCCTTCCCTTCCCTTCCCTTCCCTTCCCTTCCCTTCCCTTCCCTTCCCTTCCCTTCCCTTCCCTTCCCTTCCCTTCCCTTCCCTTCCCTTCCCTTCCCTTCCCTTCCCTTCCCTTCCCTTCCCTTCCCTTCCCTTCCCTTCCCTTCCCTTCCCTTCCCACAGGATGGGAGAAAGTATCTGCATATCATCTAGCTGATCAGGTATTAATTTCCAGAAAATAAAAATAACTTCCTACAGCTAAAAAACAACAAAAACCTAATTTAAAAAATGGGCTAGACTTCAACAGACACCTCTTCAAGAAGATATACAACTGTCTGATAAATATATGCATAGATGTTTAAGGTCACCAATCATTAAGTAAATGCAAAAAACCCCCCCAAAACCCCAAAACCAAACCAAACTACACACACAATGAGATAATATTTTACACCCACGATGGCTACTATCATTAAAACACAAAAACAGTATTAAGGATGTGGAGAAGTCGGAACCCTTGTGCATTGCTGGTGGGAATGTAAAATGATTCAGCCAATGTGGCAAAATAGTATGGCAGGTCCTCAAATAACTACACATAGGGTTACCATAAGGTCCAGCAATTCCACTTTTAGGTACATACACAAAAGAATTGACAGCAAGAACTCGAAGAGATATTTGTACATCAAATCCATAGCAGTATTGTCTATAATAATAAAAATAAAAAGGTGGAAATAATCCCAACATCCCTTGACACACGGATGGATAAACAAAATGTTTAAGACACACACACAATGGAAAAGGAATGAAATTCTGACACACGCTGTGACGTGGATGAACTTGAAGACATGCTGCACAAGAAAAACCAGCCATAAAGGATAAATACTCTATGATTCCACTTTTATGAGATACCTAGAATAGTCCTATTCATTGGAATAGGGAGTAGAACAGTGGTTGCCGGGGGTGGAAGGAAGAAGGATTGGGGGCCCCTTGTTGAACAGTTAGAGCTTCATCTTGGGACGGTGAAAACCTTCTAGAGATGCTTAGGGGACGGTTACACAACATGTGAGTGCACTTAATGCCGCTGAACTGTACATTTTTAAAGATGGTTAAAATGGTAAATTTATTTTGTATATTTTAACTACAATTTAAAAACTCTTCTATAATGAGAAAGATTAGCATATAAGGTTCAAAAGTGACTCACCTAGGGTCCCATGAAGCAGAAATAAAAACATCAAGCCAGAGATCAGGGTGGCAGATCCAGGCAGCAGGTATTCCGCGGGACTCACAGTACTTCCAGATAACCTTTTGTATCCTTATGATTTTCCAAGGAAGAAAGAATTCCCACCCTAAAAAAGTGCCAACCGTTAATATTTCCCTTCTGTTTTTCCAACCATCAGACAGACGCTCCCTAGATCCATATCCACCAGCTCTTGTAATTAAACGGGACAGGTTGAAAAGATGGCACATTAATTAAGGATGAATTACTCTGGGCCACTGCAGAGCTCCCATGTCAGAGTCACACGAGCAGTAGAAATCAGCTCCTCATTATTAGGGAGACGACGAAGAACTAAAAAGGAGGTTCTCGTTTTCTGCTGAATATTATTGCCAAGCCCATTTAGAGTCTCAAATCTTAAGCTCTTCTTGAGTCCGGTGAAGCTTCGTGATGATTAAAATACTCAGGATTCAACTGATACACCAGAAATGAAATGGAAACTCATCTACATAACAAAGGCCGGGAGAAATCAGGCTTGGGACCCGCCATGGCCAGATCCTGGCTTTTCTACAAGCTCGGGGTGTAACCGAATGACTGCGGCACACTTAGCTCATCATTTGAAGGTCCTCTGACTGCTTTGGGCAGCCAGGGAAAAGAGATGCACATCAGAGGTAAACATTCTGGTAGTGAGCATACATGCGTGGGGAACAAGAATGGATTAGATGTGTGTGTTTTTTTACTATAGTGTTAGCTCTCTGCCCCATTCATGTCCATTCAAACCTGAAAAGATGTGGTCACCACACTCCTCCCAGCCTGTGCAATCAAGTCTCAAATGTTATCTGATGCCTAGGCCAGGAGCTTAAAACTCTGCTACCTTCCCGAGTCAGGGAGGTCCCATAAATAAGAGGAGTGGGTAAGATATGATAAAACAGAGAGAGGCCGTAAGCCTGGTACACATTAAGCATTCTATAATTTTTAAGTTTTTTTTGTTAGGATTATGATTTGGACACCACAATTTGGTGGCAAGAGGACTGCCTTGGAAATCTCTTCCTTTGTGTTTAATTTAAACTTAATTTATCTCATTAATAGTCTTGTCTACTTTTAAAGAGGAAACGGTGTTTATTCTGAAAGCACCAGGCACATGGAATATAAGACTCCAGGGAAGACCTGGTGGGCGGGCTGAGTGATGCATCTAGCTCTGAGCTCCTAACAGCCAAAAGAAGGCAGGGGAAGGATGCATGAAAAGCTTTCATTGTCTGACCAATATGTGATTTTATCAGGCCTTCAGGAGCATCAAACCTTTTAAATGAAGTCCAGATATTAAGATAGGGCCAGGCGTGTTCTGGAGAAGAATAGCATTCAGGGGGAAGAAAGAACAAAGATCCAGAAGAATTTAGTCTTGTTCTGGTAATGATGACATAGATGTTGATACGTACTCGGTGGGAGAGTTCATTCATTCGGCAACACTTACTGAGCGCCTACTATATACTAGAGACTGTTCCAGACATTTGAGGTTAATGAGTGAAGGAAATAAAGATTTCTACTGTTCTAGCAGAAGAGAGGGAAATAGGCAAACCCATGAAATAAATAAGGACATTAAGTGTTACGTTAAAAGTGATACACGCTATAGGGGGAAAAAATGAAAATGCAAAGCAAAGGGACTCAGGTCTGCGGTGGACATTGTAACAAGTGCTCTGTTTTTATCTCGATTGTGCTGAAAATCAAATGAAATAATGTAAGTGAATGAGTTCCATAAGTTATTTTGTAAAAGTCAGTAGATAGAATAGTTAGAAAGTTATTTCCAAAAGCTTCACACACACACACACACACACACACACACACACACACACACACACACACACACAATTTAGCTTTTGGAACACTCCAAAGGACACTCTAGTCTGCTGTTTCTCCTAGCAAATGATCATCTATTACTAGGGGAGTATTCTTGGTTCTTGGCCAATAGCAATTAGGAGATGACATTTCAGAAGATGAAGAGGAACAGAGATCTGACCCCTGTGCCTTGGCTTGTGTTTCTCTCATCCGCAACCCACTGGGGGCACCCCTAGGGCCGCAGTGGCCAGGAAGCCTTGCAGCCGCTCCGCAGGCCTCCAGTAGCTCGCCTCTTCCCGCAGCTGCCTGTGACTGCGGGTTACACAGTCCCCCCTTTCCTTTCCTTTATCAAAACAGGCCCATGATGGTTACATGCTCAAACTGGCTAATCTGGTTCTCATCACAACTGAACGCCAGCGAGCGAAAGACAAGTTATATGATCAAGTAACCGGCAACACAATCCGCCCAACAACTGAATGCATTGTGTAAATTTGTTGTTTTTTTTTAGTTTTTTAGCAGAGCTGCCTCTCTTTGCTCCGTCAAGTTCCAGGTTGACCAGACGGCGGAGTCCGTGGCCTTTCCCGGTGGACTGGGTGTGGGGTGCTTGAATGGGAAAGAAATTAAGGGGTGCTTTAAGGTTTGTGCTCTGAACAGCTACAGAGATCAAGCTCCCTGGGCTGAGAGGGGAAGGCTGTGGGTGCAGAAGTTGGGTTTTGAATGTGTTGAGTTTGAGATGCTGATTAGACATACAGGTAGGGATGTTAAGAAGGGAGGTATATTTATGATTCTGGGGTTTGGGAGAGAGTTCTAGGCTGGCAATCTGAGTTATCAGCATATATATGCTGATGCATGAGGCCAGATGGGATCTTCACGAGGGTGAGTGTAGATGGAGAAGAGAGGGGGGTCAAGAACTGAGGGTCACTCAAATACCAAGAGCAAAAGAGAAGGGAGAGGGGAGGAGGCGGGGAAGGAGACGGGGCGGAGGCTAGAATGAGATGGGAGGAACACTCAGGAATAAGGTTTCCTGGAAGGCAAATCAGAGATTATCACGGAGGAGGGACTAATCTCTGCCAATACTGCAACTGTGAAATCTATTTAATTAAAAAAAATATATATCTTTATTGATTTCAGAGAGAGGAAAGGAGAGGGAGAGAGAGAGAGAAACATCAGTGATGAGAGAGTCATTGATCGGCTGCCTCCTGCAGGCCCCCGACTAGGGATCGAGCCTGCAGCCTGGGCCTGTGCCCTGACCGGGAATCGAACCTCCATCTCCTGGGCCCGAGGTCAATGCTCAACTGCTGAGCCACGCCGGCCGGGCTGCGATGGTAAAAATCTATACTTTAGTACCCACTAAATTAGAATGGGAAACCTAGAGCGTTTTCCATTCCAAAGGAGGCTCCGAATCTTAACCCCAGTGACCCCAGGAACCTTGTGAGTGGGAATTATGGCCCTGATTTGCCTGATGGTGAAGAGCTCAGTGAGACTGGGTCACATTGCTTGTGCCTGACCATGGATTCGAACCCACGACCCCTCTAACTTCGGTGCCCAAACTCCTTGTACTCCACGGACATTTCATGGGCATTCTCACGGCCACTCGCCCACGCCTCCAACTTTGGGAAAGGTGGGAGGGGAAGGAAAGAGAGCGCTGGGGATTTTCGCATTCATTTTATGTTGTCTTTCACAAATTAATTCAGTGGAGAAAGCGAAATGAGCTCCGTACCATATTGTGCTTGAATTATTGACAACCATTCTTATTCTAACCAGGAAAAAATATCATTTGATAGAAACAAAGCCCCCACTGCCACTCTACCTTGCTATTATTAAAAAAAAAAAAGCCTTGCAACTCTGTGCCTATTATTTTACACTGTAAAGTGATGAGGAATTAGAAAATTGTTAGGTAGCAGGTGACAAATTGCAATCTGATGGGCCAACATGAACCTATAAAAACGTTATCAAGATGATATTAACCAGTCTTTTCCTTACTTAGCATCCAGGCAGGAAATTGGAGCTCTTCTTGCTGGATATCTCACACTTCGATATTTTTCATTTAGATAATGCTATTTAAAATTTAACTGGATTACTGGCAATTTGTCTTCCAAAATGATGTACTTGAGTACTTGGCTCAGAATATTCTTTTCCCAGTTTTCAGTGAAAGGTATTTGGTACTCTCTAGAATTTTTAGATTTTTTTTTTTTTTTCTTAGCAATAATTTTTTGTTTCATCTGCCCAAAAGCTTTTTTTTTTTTAAAGGAAGAAAATCATGATTCCATATTTTGTTATGTGGCAGTTGGATGTGAGGTACAATTGGGGCTCTGGGCATCTGATGACGTGAGTGTGACAATGCAGTTTGTGGTTCCGTCCCCAGCGCTCAACAGTGTGTGTCCCATAGTAGGAACCCGATTCACACTGTTGAATGAAGTTTTATTTATCCATATTGCACCTGCACTTGGCATGATATCTGGCGCAGAACAGGTGCAGAATTAATACCTATGTCACTGACCTTCTCGGGGTATAGGTGGGTGACAACTCCTTGAAGCTCAGAATCTCCTGAGTAAAATTTCACCTCCCACCCCTTTCCTCATACACCTATGGGGGCTGAGATGATCTTCTTCCTAAGACTGGGCTTTTTCCTGCAGAAAAGAGAATGCCTGTTCTTGTCTGTAAGTAGAATCAGAGGTAGTGAAACTTGGGGCTGCGTTTGCTAAGTGGGTGACGATCGCTGTCAGTACGGTCACAACATTGTACAGAAAGGCCAAAAATAATTCTTCAGACAGAAGCTGTATGGTATGAAAATGGTGACATAAAAACCATCTGGGTTTGAGTCTCAGATCGCAGTTGCAAAGCCCGAGAAGGAAGGAAGCCGGGCTGAGGAAACGTCTTCTTTCGCTCGGGTGGTTACCGAGCGTGTGCTGTGTGCGGAGCTCTCCACCGGGCCCCGGAACCACGGTGGCGGCAACACCAGCTCCTCGCCTCATGCGACGTGTGTCTCATCCAGCAAGACAGTTTGTTAAAGACTTTAAAACATATATAGTGGTGGAGATGAGTGACAGAGGACAATATAATTTAAATGATGATCTTGAGAATATTATTAGCCCACGATAGAGTAAAAAATAAGATGTATGCTTCTCACATCATTGAATAAGTTCCAGAATAAATGGGTTCTGGTACCAATTCCAAAGTTCCCCACATGAAGCAGTTCTTGGGTATAAGCTGGGCGTCCTATAATTCAACTCGGCTCTCACGCTGTCCACTGGAAGAGGGCATAGATCCCACTGGTAAGAGTCCAGTCCTGTAAGGCTGGGCCCCCCGGCCCCCTCAGGAGCCAGTGGAAAGTCCAGGCTCTTACCTGTGCTTACGACCCTGATTGGCTGCTATAGATCAGAGGTTCCCGAGACCCCTTCCTTGGGTTTGATCAGTTTGCTTGAGTGGCTCGCAGAACTCAGAGGAGCATTGTACTTACTAGGTCACCAGTCTGTTATAAAAGGGTGTAAGTCGGGAAAGGCCAGATGGAAGAGAGGCACAGGGTAGAGTGTGGGGAAGGGGCATGGGGCTTTCATGCCCTCCAACCGGCCACTGTCTCCAAGTCTCCTGTGTTCACCAACCTGGAAACTCTGTGAGCACTGCCCATTGGGTTTTTACGCAGGCTTCCTTACATCAGCATGATTGATTGGCCACTAGTGAGTGATCTGGCTCCAGGCTTGGGGGTGGGCCTGAAAATTCAACCCCCCAGTCACCTGGTTGGTTCTCCTTGTAACCAGTTCCTCCCTCTAGCCTTAGGTTGCCTAAGGACTTCTCAAAAGTCACCTCACTAACGTAACAAAACATACATTTTTTGCTGTCACTTAGGAAATAACAAGGGTTTGTGAGCTCTGCGGCAGAAACCAGTACTCTTTATATAAATCACAGTATCATCCTTGGTAACCAAATGGAATCCATATGGGAAAGGTCAGAAAAACAAAAGAAATTTTAAGGAAGCACCAAAAACAAAGTAAAAACAAGAATCAGGAAGTGTAAGAATGACACACATAAGAGTAAATATATCAGGTTAAGAAAAGTCTCCATGGTTTAAACTCCCCTATTAAAACAAACAAAAAAAAGAGTCTCATACTAAGAAATAAAAAAGAAATCAACTCCAACTAAATGTAAAGTAATATGACATCAAACGTTTAAATCAATAAGGCAAGGAAAGCCCTATCTGAAAAAAACAAACAAAAAGAAAGAGCTAGAAATACTGCTTTTACGTAAGGTAAGATACAAAGCAAAATTTATGAGATGAGACAGGATCCCATTATGTTGATAAAATATGGAATCTGCAATAAATCTATAAGGGCCATAATTATTTATGTACCACACAACATATTTTAATATCTAAAACAATTAAAGGGTTATAACATTTGTTTGTTTTGTATTTTATATTTTTATTTTCAGCACATGGTAGGATGTATTACTAAGAGTGAGGGGTTCAGTATGGGACATATTGCATTTGAGATATCTGCTAAACTTCCAAACATGTGTCTAGCGAATTCATAGAGGCCAAGTCTAGAGTGGGGGTTTTAAAGACACAAATGAGAGACTAAAGATGGGTGAAGAGAAAACAGCTACTTGTTAAGCACCTGGTGTGCACCGGGAATTCAGCAAGGCCTTTCACAAAATGTTACTTCATGTAATAGTCACAACAACTCTGATAATTTGCCACACATTAATTGAGCACCTACTATGTCCCGTCACTGCGTTTAGAGAGATGCATAAGACATAGCTGGCGCCTTAAAGAAATTACTATTGCGGCTTAGCAGGAGAGGCAATTGAGTCTAGGAGAAGAGAAGGAACTGTACAATTGTCATACAACTGGTAAATGTCATAACTGGATAGCACCGTCATGCGTATATGTATGTGTCTTCAAGCCACTGCTCCTTTCGATCTTTTACCTTGTGTCTATCAACCCTTCCCTCTGCTTCTGAGAGGAGAATGCTGCCAACATTACAGGAAAACACTAAAGACAACCAACCCACAGGTTGCTGAGCCTGCTCGCAAGTTGTCACGTTTCTGTGCAAGCACTGACCCTTTTGTTACAAACAGGTCTTGGCAATTACTTAAAGCAGGACTTCCGAAGGACTCATCTTCAGTCACGCATTGTCATCTTCATGATTCACCTCCGTTTCTGCTGCAGAGTTGATATTCCAAGTCCTAATCTTTCCAGAGTACCTTTGCCACATGAAGGTGGTGTGCTAACGGGAGCAGGAAAGCCGGCCCACACAAAGCCTGCCTCGAAAGAACGCGATGTCCACGGGCAGGCGGGGAAAAGCTGGTTTTCCCCCACTTCCTCAGCCCCCAGATGACAGCCCAGGGATCCTGAGTTCTGTGCAAAGTGGCATCGGTTGCATAATTTCCTCCTGGAAAGGTTATACTGCTTTCAGAGAATGCTAACCAGAGAAGGCTGGCCTTTAGAAGTGAGGCCTTTCAGGTAATTCAACCTCTTAAAGTGAATGTTAATATTTACATTATCTTGTTAACATCTCTGTGCTTTTTCTCCATCTGAGATAGGAGCCCGAGGGTTCAAATATTTTAAACGGGTGCTCATTTGAGGGAAACTGATCTATCACAGCATTTAGGAGAGGAAAGAGCAAAGCCTCGGTAATCTATCCATTTGAATTTGACTCCCATTGTAGCCATTGATTTTGCTGGATACTCTTGGAATATTATGTCTTCTGGGCCTTAAGTGTCTCATCTGTAAAATGGGACACATGTCCCCTTACATAGTCAGTTACTGGGAGAATAAACTGGGGTCATTTATTGATATCCTACTGCCTGGGTGCTCAGTAGCTTGGAACTACTGCTGTCCTTATTGTTGTTATCACAGCTCTGAATACAGATTGTCACAAATAGGAGCAAATCCACTCCGGTTTTGCTCACTCCCTCTTCTAAAGAAGCCCCACCATTGTCTTTATTAACACACGATACCGATACTAGCATTTAATTCTTTTCACAGCCTGTGGTGTCCATTGTGAGAGGTGAACCAGGTGATGGTCATGAATTCAAAGCCTGGATCTGGACTGAGTTCAAATCTTGACATTGGCACATTCTGGCTTTATAACCCAGAGAAAGCTACTTGGCCTCTCTGTGCCTCAGTCCCTCTTCCTCGAACTAGTGACAACTATGGCGTCCATCTCCTGGGCTTCTTGTGGGTGCTAAGTTAGTTAATGCCAAAAAAGGGCTTGGTATGTGCCTGGCAGGTGGTATGTGTTCAGTAAGTAGTGATTTTAGTTCATTGGAATTTTGTCGTTGTGGTTGTTGGTCTTCATTTGAGGATATTTTTTCCATTGACCTCTAGAGAGAGTGGAAGGGAGGGAGGGGAGAGAAACAGAGAAACAACCATGTGTATGTCTCACTTTGAGAGGTTGCCTCCTGCATGCACCCTGGCCTGGGCAGGGAATCAAACCTGCAACCCAGATACGTGCCCTTGACCAGGAATTGAACCAGTGACCCTGCAGTGTGCAGACGGATGCTCCAACCGCTGAGCCACACTGGCCAGGGGTAGCTCATTGGAATTTGATTGCATATAATGCAGTACTGTGAGCAATTGAAAGCCTGTGATATTCATTCTCATTTAAAAGGTAGAGAAATTGAGTCATAGAGGGATCTAGAGGTATGGCCAATGTTGCACAACTAATCTGTAGCCAGCCAGGACAGCGCTGCCTCCTTCCGACTCTCAAAGCAGTTCCATCACCCAGGAAAGGTCCCCACCGCTGGAGCTCGGCCAGGATTTATTTCAAAGGCAGCTTCCCGCACGCCCGTTCCCCCTCCCCACCGTTGTTGCGGGAAATTATGCTGCGAGCCATGTATCTTCTTCGACACGCTCTGCTCTTGAAGAAACACTCCCAATTACTGTGGCTGTGTTCTCCGTGATTGCAATGTGTCATGACATTTCCAAGATGTAAGTTTCTTCGAAAAAGGCATTAGCACCAGGCGAGTGGAGCAGCTCATTTTTCAAACTTGGAAACTGTCGTTTGCCCTGCTCGGTGCCGGTGAAGCCTGAAGGCACTGTTTAGTGAGCGACCGAAGTTCACCCAGTGGGCACGTTTGGCTGCTCTCCTTCTGGAAGATCTTGGGCTGAAAAAGTGCAAATGTGCGTGCACATCTACCCACATCCACACATACACACTTTACACTATGCACCCTCATCCTCCAGGCTCTACCGTATCCCTAATTCCCACCTGGAAACTAACCCTCTCTCCTCTTCCTTGGAGCCTGTTAACACTGCCTTCCAGACTATTCTTCACCCCTGTCCACCACTTACCACTTCAGGGATGTATTACATCCTTCATGGTTCCCCATCTGTATCAGCTGGGTTATCAGTTGCAAGCAAAAGAAACTGCTATGTGCTGATTTAAGCAGCAGTGGAATTTACTGGAAGGCCCTCAGCACACAGAATGACCAGCTTCAAGAAACAGACAGGAACAAAGAAAGGCAGCACAGTCAGAACCGTGGGCAGATTCGTGCCACAGCAGCAGGGCGGAGAGGGAATCTGGTGCCCAGATGGGCACAATTCTCACACTGAAGGTGGATGTTATTGCTGTGCCCCTTTGCCCAGTTCAGTTCCTGGATAGATGCACCTGATTGGCTAAACCTCAGTCACATACCTCTACCATAGCTGCAAGGGAGGCTGGTAACGTGATTAACGGCTGTATTCAAAATAGATGTTTTAGAACAACAGAAAGGTATTGTCTCTCAGTTCTGGAGGTAACAAGTCCAAAGTTAAGATGTTAGCATGGCTGTGCTCCTATGAAGTTAAGGCCATTGTAATTAGCTAGTTATTAATAATAGGAAAGGAGCAAAGGGAAGGCCAGACATAAGCATGTTCCCTGCAAAACGCTGGGGGAGAAAACCGCATAGGGAAGATATTTTCCTGTCAATCACACCTGGGGACAGAGATGGTTGGCCAGAATGGGCGTGGCCACTGTAAGCATTAGGAAATTTGGGATATATAATCCCTTAAACAAAGAAGCTCGTTCCCTTATGCTCTTGGTTCTTCTTGGCACGCTTGACTCATGGCTCATACAAAACTACCTACCATTTCCTGAATATTAAAATCTTTTTTGACATACAGAAAGCTGTACATAATTAATGTGCACAACTAGATACGTTTAGAGATAAGTATACACCTGGGAAAGCATCACCCAATCTGTTATAAACGTACTTATCACCCTCAAATTTTCTCTTGTTCTTTGTTATTATTATTGTTGTTATTATGATATTATTATCATTATTATTTTGTGATAAGAACACTTGACACGAGATCAACCTTCTTAGCAAACACATATGCAATACAGTATGGTTAACTATGGGCACTATGCTGCATGGTAGGTCTCTAGGAATGATTCATCTCCTGAATATTTTGTAACAGATGAATTACTAAGAAAAAGGCCTAATGGTTTTCCCTGGCCAGTGTGGCTCAGTTGGTTGGAGCATTGTCCCACACACCAAAAGGTGGTGGGTTTGATTCCCTGTCAGGGCACATGCCCGGGGTGCAGGTTTGATCCTGGTCGGGTTGCATATGGGAGGCAGCAGATAGATGTTTCTCTCTCACATCAATGTTTCCCTCTCTTTCCCCCTCTTTCCCTTCCTCTCTAAAATTAAGAAACAAAGAAACAAGCAAACAAAAAACACCTAATGGCTTGAGCATTTCATCCCCTTATCCCTAGGCCAACACTGAGGCCTGCTGATAAGACATAATGTCTATTTTCCTCCCTGATCAAAAGCAGATGTGACATGTGAAGTAGGTGAGAAAGCTTCCCCAAGATGAGTAAGGAGAGGGGTATTTAGTAGAAAGTGTAAGGAAACAGCATTATTGCCCTTGCGGCTCCGGAGGGAATTGTCTGCCAAGGACAGTGAGGGATGACAACCCAGGGCCTTCGGGCCTTAGGTCTTGAGGAACAGGGGACATTGCAGGATAAAGAAGGCATATTCATGGTAACCAGTGTAGCACATGGGCTGCAAGGCCTTTGTCAAGGACTCTAGAATAGACCATTTAAGAACCCCAGAATGTTGCTTGACTCTGGGTGACCCTGGGAGAACAGGCATGGCAATAATAGAGATTAAATTTCCTGCCAGCCCAGAAGGATGTAGAGTTATATTCAGATATATCTAGATTTAGCTAGAAGAAAATATCTTCTTTTCACGTGATTTTTTTTTTTTTCCCTTGCACCATGTGTGGTTGAAAATGTAAACTCTATAAACTTTGCATTTTCTATGTCGCCATTGCTTTGCACAGGCCCATCTTCCTTCCTAGAATCATCTCCTCCTACCTTGGCCAATTCATTCTTATCCTGTTCCAGGAGCCTTCCTCCCCTCCCCTCCTCCCTGGACTGGATTAGGAGGCCTCATTACTCGTCTCAGCACCTGGTTCTCCATATCGATCACTGGACTCCTGGGTGGTAATTGCCTCTTTCCTAGCCTGTCATCCCCACTGATCTGTGAGTTCTGGGACCATCATTTTATCGGATTTCTCAATGTCTAGCACAGGGCCACGTGCCTAATAGATACTCACGCATTGAGGGACAAGCGAAGGAAATGATGAAAAACAATGAGATAGATGCCCCATCCTCCTAGACCTTGAGAACAGCTCAGCAAATCACTGTGCCACAGAGTGACAAAGCCAAGTTTCTCTGTGGGCAAGAGCTCATGGAGAGGGTCATCTGCAAACTAGAAAGCACAGAGTGTGCACTGTCCAATATGGTAGCCGCTAGCCACCTGCTGCTATTTAAAATTAAATATAAATTACTTGAAATTAAATAAAATTACAAATGCAGTAAACAAAAAAAAACAAATGTTGCATGAGCCCCATCTCAAGTAGCTAACAGCTCCATGTGGCTCGTAGCTACCATGCTGGGCAGCACAAGTACAAGATACTCTCATTGCCACGGGAAGTTCTATAGGACGGTGCTGACCAGGGATCCCTGTATCTCTGCAAAGAGATTACATTCTAACCTTAGTAACTGGTCCATGCCCTCTGTGTCACACTTATTTTTTACTCATAAAATCCTAACACATACACACAATCAACTACCCAAACCACCAATCACTTTTGTTTTGTAAACCGAGCGTTCATTGATTTTTAGTAAAAAGACTTTTGTTGTGAAAGAAATTCTATTTATAGCAATAAAAATTTCCTTTTTGAGGTAACTTAAGATAATGTCTAGATTTTAACAGGCCACTGATTCTGTGCCATTGCCATCATGATACCAAGCATTGAGCATTTGCTCCCTGGCGCATCATCCTAAAAAAGAGCTCAGAAGGGTGTGCTCTGAAGGCGAGAGTCTCTGATCCCAGCAACTATGACAGTCTCTAAGAGTGGGTGAGTTTTTTTAATCAACTTGTTTTCCAACTGCAGTTGACATACAATGTTATATTAGTTTCAGCTGTACAACATAGTGGTGATTAGACATTTATATAACTTATGAAGTAAGGGTGAGTTTTACAGTTTTTGCAGAACAGGACAGCTGCCATTCAAATGGCATCTAGACATGGCATTTGTTGGTTGGATCAACCATGTGATATGAGAGCCCCTTCAAATGTTTTCAAGCCATTAGTGGGTACTAAAGTTAACTATGGACTGAGTTCTGCACAGAGAGAGAGAGAACACATCATGCATGTTCACCTATTACTGGAAGCCTTTGTTCTTTTATGGAGGCCCATTACCTGGGCATGATTGATTAAATCATTGACCTTGAGCAATTGATTCAATCTTCAGCTCCTCTCCCCTCCCTGGAGGTCAGTGGGGTAGGAGAGAAAGTTCCAACCCTCTAATCACATGGTTGGTATTTCTGGCAACCACTTTCCCCTACCCATCCTTAGGTGGGTTCCAAAAGTCACCTCATTAACATAATGAGAAACACCTTTATCATTCTTATCACTGGAAATTCCAAGGGTTATAGGAGCTCTGTGTCCAAAATGGGGACTAAGACCAAGTATATATTTCTCACTATAGATCATAACATCATACGCCGTAATTAAGTACGTACTCAATGCCGAAACCCAAGCTTGATGTTATTTGAAACTCATGATCAATATCATGATCCATCTCATTTTACATTTGAGGAAACTGAGGCTCAGAGCAGATAAGTGATTTGTCCAAGGTGGACAGCTACTGAGAGATCAAAGCTGAGATCCTATGGCTCTGATGTAAAATCTTATAATTAATTTACAACACATCAGCTGTCTTAGCTCAGGCGGCTGTAATAAAGTGCCACAGAACAGGTGCATATGTGTCTTATAAATAAGAAACACTTATTTCTCACAGTTCTGGAGACTGGAAGTCTGAGATTAAGGCACCAGGGTGGTTGGATTCTGGTAGGAGACCTCTTCCAGGCTGCAGTCTGCACACCTCTTACCATATCTTCACGTGGCAGAGAGCAGAGAGAGGAAGCGAGCTGTTCTGTGACTTTTCATAGGGCACTAATACCGTTCATAAGGGCTCCATCCTTTTGATCTCATTGAACCCTGATTACCTCTCAAAGACCCCACCTCCTAAAATCATCACTGTAGAGGGCAGGGTTTCAACATATAAATCAAGGGGACACAAATTTTTAGTTCACAACACCACCTTCCACGCCTTCTAAAATTTGAACTCCGGCCCATAAAAATTATCTATTTTAGCTAATCCGCCTGACCTGTGGGATTGCTTCGCTTCTCTGATTCTGGCTTCACATCCACCCCCACCTGCCGCCAGCTCAGCACTCAGGAGCAGCAGACAAGGCAGGCGGCCTCTTTGGGAGTCACTGTTTATCTCCTGGAGCCCGGGGGAAACCCCCTTTGCTGTCACCCCTCAGCAATGCACCCACTGAATTGTCTGCAGGCCCTGCCTTTGATCCCCCGGGCTGGGATGAAGACTGCGTTTGGCTTCTACACAACATGTTGAGCAAATAAACCCAGCACCTCAAGTAGACACTCCTGCTCCTCCCATCCCTTGAGAGCTTGAGAGTCTTTCCCATGTCCGTGGGCGAAGAGCATATTACCATGACCTTTTTTTTTAAAAAAAATATATCTTTATTGATTTCAGAGAGAGGAAAGAGGGAGAGAGAGAGAGAGAGAGAGAAACATCAATGACGAGAGAGTCATTGATCCGCTGTCTCCTGCAAGCCCACAACTGGGGATCGAGCCCGCAACCCGGGCATGTGCCCTGACCTGGAATCGAACCCCGATTGCCTGGGTCCTAGGTCGAAGCTCAACCGCTGAGCCACGCCCAGCCAGGCGACCGTGACCTTTTAGAAACCTAGAGGGTTCCCGGTCACTGAAAAATAACTGCATGTGAATTGAAAGCTACGGCTACAGATTTGACAGAGAGGAGAAAGGAAAGAAAGGCTGTGCGAACAGGGGAGTGTTTTAAATGCAAGTTGATAAAGACAGGGTGGGGAAAGAAAAACAGGGGGGACCCATTTGAGGTTCATGGAGGGCCCCTCTGGGGCACTCACACCGATCTTATGTTTAACATTAATGATTGCTAAATTATATTCAATGATGGATCAATCAGATTAATAAAGCTTACACTATTTAGAGCGTCGAGTTTGCTAAAATCACTGGCATCTGTGCCTATTAAAAATGACAGACGATTAGGAGATCCAAAGTTTGGTGGAATCTGCTAGCTAACAAGGTAAATGAAAATTTACATCTTGTTCCGGCATAATGAAGATAATTAAAAAGAGTGATAAAACCCTTTGATTAACCCTCATCTCCTCTTGCGTAGCATTTTATTATGCAAATGAAACCTCCAGCACTGTAAACTTAATACCAGCGAGGAATAGGAAGATGTTCTCATTTTCAAAGCACAAAGACACGCGCATCCGTTTAAAATACTCGATCAAGGCTGGAGACGAGGCCCGCCTTTCAGTCAAGTGTAGCTTGGGAGCGCGTGTCACAGGGAGCTGCGATGGCTCCGCAGGCCGCAGGCTGGGATGCTGGCCCTGCTGGGCCATCAACGCCATTTCTCAATAGCTTCCGCCCCCTTAATTACCTGCCCCGCCAGGTATGTCATTGAGGAGGCCCAGCCCCCAACTCAGGAATGGCTGTCAGCCCAGGCTCCTCTGTCATCCTGCTTTTGCTTGCTTGAGTCCAAGGGCACCTCACCCTGACTTTAGCAAGTAAGAAATCCCTTGTCCATCCATTGCTTAAGTCTGAAGAAAAAAGATTAGAAAGCCGTAGGGAAAGGAATCTTTGGGAAGGATTCTGTTTTATTTAATTTAATTTATTTTATTTTATTTTATTATTTTATTTTATTTTATTTTATTTTATTTTTAAGAAATACTGTTTGAATATATAATTTCCTCCCCAAGGGTTGTCTTCCTCCCCAGGAGTGTTAAAGGGGACACTGGGGTAGTCAGGCCCCTAAAAGGTGCTGAGATGGTTTAATGAACTTTGGGCCCTTGGAGCTCATCAGTATGAAAACAAGAATTATTTTTTTCCCCTTTTGCCAGATTTCTCTGCCTCCCTTCCCCCCCCCTGCTTCATCGTCCCCTGTCGTTACTCTGGAAAGAGAAAGAGCCTTTAGTTATGAGACCAGACACAACCGACATTAGCAAGAGAAATGTGAGCTTGCTTCTGAGAGAAGCTCTTCTAAGACTCAGATTTAGAAACAACTGTGGGATGATGCGGGTTGTGGGAGTGGGTGCAAGACGTGGGACCTGAAGGCCCAGGGGCGTGGGGCAGGATGGAAGTGAGAGATGAAGGGAGAAGACCAGAATGTAAAAGGAAGGGCGGATAAGTGGGAGGCGTTTTAGAGGCTCCGGCCCAGGAGGCGGCGGTGTGAAAACGTGGAGAGCGGTGCGGCCAGGAGCCGAGGGGTGCGGCCGGGTGCCCGCGCTAGACGAGGCCAGGGT
Source organism: Miniopterus natalensis (assembly GCF_054644295.1). Lineage (NCBI taxonomy): Eukaryota > Metazoa > Chordata > Mammalia > Chiroptera > Miniopteridae > Miniopterus > Miniopterus natalensis. The sequence goes on from NC_142083.1 coordinate 88,885,014, forward strand.
GGCTCCTCCCCTACAGCCTCTGGGCAGACTGCGCCCCTGCCAACACCCTGATTTTGGCTTCTGGCCACCAGAGCTTGTGAGAACACATTTCTGTTGTTCGAAGCCGCCCAGTGGGTGGTAATTTGTGGCAACAGCCCTAGGCAACGATGCAGCTTTTGGTGTCAGGAAGTGGGATGCAGATGAAAAATGACCAGGGGAAAGGAGGAGGGACACCCACATCACCCTCCCGTTCACAGGTGCGTCCCTGAGCGGCTGCAGGTGCAGCTGGTCCCTCCTGAGGATGGTCCTGCTGTCCACTGTCCTCGGCTGACGGGAAGGCCAGCAGTGACTGTCTCCCAGGGTTGCTGAGGGGTTTACACGAGTTCATAAACGCGAGGCTCTCAGAACAACGCCTGGCATGCAGTCGGAATTCTTTCAGCGTCAGCTTTTATTTCTGTTATCGTTGCTGCTGTTATTATGTTTATTATTATTATTATTTGCCAGAATTTACATGCCTTCTTGATTATTGCAGGGCCTATTTGAATAATTTCATTTGCATACATATTTATGGGGGGGAAAAAGACTAGAAGTTCCTCCTCCAAAGGAGAATAAACAGTTATCTCCCGGTGATGTGTTTACCATAGAATTTTACTTGTTTCTGTTTGTTTCTATTTTCTAAATTTTCAACAATGAACACCTATTACGTTGGTAATAAGAACATTAAATATTTGTGTTTCTTTTTGGTTTTAAAGACTGCTTTGTTTTCATTCTTAACACAATCAAAGAAGCCCAATTCCAGGCATTTTCAATGTCAATGAGCTGATAGAAGACACTGTATATAATATTTTTGATGAAACCCTAATATTTGTAAGAATGTTCAACTAGTAACTGGGGAGGGGGGTGCGGGGAGATGGGGTGGGTGCAGAAAACTAATTTGGAAGAGAATTTTAAAGGCTTGCAAGTAGAGTGGAGTAAGATTCCAGGATCCCCAACTATCTTCCCTGTTTGTGCCTGAAACCCCACCGTGTGGACTGGGTTTTCTGGTTCAGCACTCTCCTCTCTAGGGAGATTATTTCTAGAGAGAGGAAAACGTGTGACCACTATAGACCAGGGTTGATCAACCTGGACACAATTGACATTTGGGGCTGGGTTAATTCTTTGTTGTGGGGCTGCTCTTTGCATTGTAGAGTGTTTAGCAGCATCCCCGGTCTCTAGCCACTAGATGCCAATAGCACCACCCCCTGCAGTTGTGACAATCAATATGTCTCCAGACATTGCCATGTATTCCCTGGAGGGCAGGGAGTAAAATTGCCCCTAACCCCAGTTGACAAGCACCCTTAGACTGAAGTCTAATGCTGTTTTCTTCAGGTTCTATTTAGGGCAACCCTGGGCTGGGACTCTGAGTTGCTACAGACCATTTCTGGAAAAGAGAAGCCAGTGAGATGAAATGGTGTGAGCTGTGGATGCAGAATGCCTGGGTTGCTTTGCAAGTTCTGTCCCTCACTGGCCGTGGGACCTTGCAGAAAGTGCTTAACTACTCCAAGGGCAGTTTCTTCACTATAAAATATAATAACATCAACTTTTACAAATATTTATGTAAATAAGAGATGATATATAGGCCGCATTGCACTCTGCCTGGCACACAGTAGGGCTTAGTAAGTACCTGGTCCCTTCCCTGCAAGGTGGTTGGCGTGTCTCAAAACTAAGAGGGATTAATTAAAAACTCATCAACCACATTATGGACATGCTTTTTTGACCAAACCTAATTTTCCAAGCCCTCCAACCTCCAGTAAAAATAAAATAACATCTAGAACCGAAGTTGATGTAAAATTATGATTGATGTTCTTTTGGTAGTTCAGGCGGATCTACGCAGAAAGCCCTTATCACTGAGCCTCAGCTGCAGAAGGGATCCTTTAATCATGACCGTCCTCCTGGAAGAAGAACGTGGGGTTAGGGCCAGACTCGGGTTACCGAGCGAGGAGGAGACGCTGCCAGCGGCTACCCTGCCCCTTCTTGGCTCCAAAAGGCTTTAATCTGCTTCCACTGTCTTTTTGAAGTCTGGAGATATTTGAGTGCAGCCTAATTAGGAAGTGTGGGCTGAGAGAGAATTTATTTTTGTCAAACACATGGCATAGAGGGAAGATTGTCAATAATGCTTATGAGGCAGCTGGCCTCTGGTCCCTGCAGCTCCTCAGACCACCCTGGGTCTTCCTTGTGGTGACACCCCTCAGAGTCCTTTCGGGGGGATGGTTGAAATGTCTGAAGGAACCTCCTCTACCCATGGGTCCCCTTCCTCTCTTTGTGGCAGTATAAGGCTTAGGTCTGAAATCAGAGAGAACTGCATTTACATCTTGGTTCAGTTGGTTATGAGCCTGCAAACCTCAAGCAAGTGACAACCTCTCCGAGCCCCAGCTATCCCAGCCGGACAATGAGCACATTAATTTGAGCTAAATCAATTAAGCCCACATTTGTTATACATCTGCTATGTGTAAGGTACTATTTGTTCTAGGTGCTAGAGTGAAAAAAAGCCTAACCCACCCATATGTAATGTTCCCACTGTCACGTGCTTTCTACTCATGATGTGTAGTAATATTTAACAGATGTGTCAGGTCACACACACACAAGGCCTTATTTGTAATATTTGCAATTTCTATAGTGCGAACATTCCCACTGCAGTTGACTTCAAGGCACAAAGGGAACACTGCTGAGTGCGCCGCTGAGCATGCTACACAAGACCAGCTCTCAGGCGCAGCGCACGCGGGCTCCAGTGTATCGCTGCTGTCAGCATGGTGACATGCCTGGGAGAGCCTTCTTTACATCTCACCCAGCTCTCTCCCCTCTCTCTCTTTTAAATAAAAAGGATTTGGGGTCAGCAAGAATCAAGTTCAAACTCCAGTCCCACAGCTTATTATCTGAGTCTACTTTCTAACCTGTAAAACAACAACAGCCAGTCAGAGAAAGACAAATATCACAGGATCTCACTTATAGGTGGAATCTAAGGAACAAAATAAATTGATGAACAATATAGGACCACAGGCATGGAAGCATGAAACAGACGGACAGATCTCAGAGGGAAGGAGGGAGGAAGAGATTCACCAAAGAACTTATAAGCACATCTATACACAGCCCCTGGACACAGAAAACAGTGTGGGGAAGACCTGGGTGGGGTGGGAGGTGGGGGGAGGGGGGCAAAGACAGGAAAATGGGGGAGGCCTGTAATACTCTCGGCAATGAAATAAATGTAAACAACAACAAGAACAGCAAAGATGACACTGTAATACAGTGTAATTGTTTTGAGCATTTCTTTCATATTTTGGTATGTATATGTTTATATATATTTTAAAGCAAATATGTTTTCTTTCCTCTCTTATTCCCTTATTATAAGACATATTAACTTAGCGTTTGAGAATTATTAACTCTATATCATAGTATTAGAGTATTGTTAACCTTCTATCATAGTATTAGAGTACTGTTAAGCTTATATCATAGTATTGTTAACCTCATATCATAGTATTAGAGTACTGTTAACCTCATATCATAGTATTAGAGTACTGTTAACCTTATAGTATTAGAGTATTGTTAACCTCATATCATAGTATTAGAGTATTGTTAACCTCATATCATAGTATTAGAGTACTGTTAACCTTATAGTATTAGAGTATTGTTAACCTCATATCATAGTATTAGAGTATTGTTAACCTCATATCATAGTATTAGAGTACTGTTAACCTTATATCATAGTATTAGAGTACTGTTAACCTCATATCATAGTATTAGAGTATTGTTAACCTTATGTCATAGTATCAGGGTATTGTTAACTTTAAAATGGAGTCAGAAAATACCAAAAACTGTCTTAGTTCTCCAGAAAAACAGAACCAATAGGAGGAGAGGGGGGAGGAAGAGAGAGAGGAGGGAGAGAGAGAGACTCAGGTAAGAGTTCATGTTGCAGCTTTGAGTCTGAAGGCTGGGAACTCAGGCAGAATTTCTCTGCTGCGATGTGAGAGCAGGGTTCCCTCTTCTGTGGGAAGCCTCAGTCTCTGCTCCTAGGCTTTCAACTGACTCAGTACCCTTACACATCTCCTTTAAATACATTTAACCTCCACATAAAGACAGTAACAAAGTTATGCTTCTTTCTAACAAAATACAAGCACCCTCCACACGACTGGAAGCGCATGAGCCCTTTTCCAGCAGAGGATGCCAGGTCTTTTGACGATGTTCACTCTTCTCCTTGATATTTCCTGACACCCCGCTCACCACAAAAGTTTGTAGGCACCCAGCAAGGGACAGCTACACTTGGCATGCCCTGGGCCTTTGGCTGGGTGCCCTCAGACCCAGCACTGGCACCAGGTTTGAACCTGTATCAATCTGGTAAACATCATCACCCCTAGCTGGTGACTCATTGAGAACCTACCCCATGCAACTCTAGTACCACCAGAGTCTCGAACTTTCAGTGACTGAGCCTAACAGGTAGCCACCCAGCAGAGGCAGGCAGAGGTGGATCTTGGGGTGCCTTGAGCCTTTTGCTGACCAGTCCCTGAAGGCTCTGCACAGGTTTGGTGTACCAAGGGGGCCCAATCCTAGAGCTACACAATTCAATCTGTCCCAGTTTCTGCTGGAAGCCCAAGCTCAGCAGGACAAGGCTGCCAAGAGCCTGGAGGGTGGGGCTAGTGGATCTCCCATCTGGGGGAGGGGGAGTTGCCACTGGTAAGGTTCACAAGAAAGCAGGGGAAATGGCCCTGCCCTAAAGACACACAACTCAGTCACTGACACTCCCTGAGTCTGTCCATACGTCTATGCCCTGGCTCAGGCAGCTGACTCCTCAGCAGGATGTGAGCTCCACAAGGTGGGGCGACCGGAAATCCAGAAAGTGGGGCTATTGCATTCCTCATGCTGATGCTGTAAGGAGGGGAGCACTTTGCCCAAAAAAGATGGTATCTGCAGTGTGGGAGAGAACTCGGCACAGGGATCCTTGCTGCTGTCCCTTCAGCTCTCTCCTCAGAGCCACAAACCCCAGTCCCTCCTCACATGACTCTAGTCTGCTCCCTCCAGAGCCCAGGGTGAGTGTTTGCAGAAGAGATTTTGTGTGCTGGTCCTTTAAGAAGGAGCCTGTGTCTGATTCCTGTCTCTCCCTGGTGGACAGAATCTCCAGTGTTTCTCACAGCCAGATGTTAAGTGGGTGCTTCGTCCTGGCTCTGGTGCTCTGGGTTGGGAAGCCCAGCATGGGGTTGAGACATCAGGCTCCTCATGGGAACCTCTGCAGCTGAGATGTCCCTCAGGAATTTCAGCCACCACCAGTGGGAGCAGGGCCAGCCCTTTTTGAGCCTCTGCCCTTCTTACCAGTCTTCATGTGGCTTCTTCTGTAAATCCTGGGTTATAAGACTTTTGTTCAGCTAGCCTTCAGTTGGTTATTTAGGTTGATTACTCTATACTTTAGTTGTAATTTTAGTTTGGTCCTGGGAGGAGGTGAGTGTACCTTCTACCTACTCCACTGTCATCTAGAATCTCTACCATGGTCTATTATCTATGGTAAATACGTCCAGCCTACAATTAGGCCCATTGACTAAGTTCTTACTTAAAGATGTTCCATTTTTTAGTTCTAACATTTCCATATTTTTCTTTGATAGTGTTTTATTTCTCTGTTGAAATTATCCTTCTGTTCGTGCCTACAGTCTGCTTTTTCCCCTGGATGCTTTAGCATATTGATAGTAGTTATAATTTTAAAGTGATGCTAATTATAACATTTGGGTCATCTCTGAGTTTACTGACCATTTTTTCTCTAATGTGTGGGTCACAATTTCCTGTGGTGTTGTTTTTTTTAAAAATATCTTGTAATTGTGTATAAAAGATCTTGTGTTTAAAAGGATAGTAGAGCCTGAATTAAATAATATTTACCCTGGAAAAAGGTTTTGCTTCCTCCCCTCTCAGTCCACTCAAGTGAGAGGGTTCATCCTGTTTCACCTCACCTCAGAGTTATGGGTTTGGGTTGGGTTGCATCTGCCGTTGGCTTCAGTTCACCATTGGTTTTTAAATGTTTTACAGGTGAGCTCAACATTCTTTCTACAGCAGGGCTTGGGATCTGAGTCACAGCAAGACTTCTTAGATCTCTCTCTGCTTTACTATCAAGGCCCCAGCTCTGTGGACGTTCGGAGAACTCGCTCTGCTCTCCAGCCCACCTGCATGCTTTCAAGTGTTTGAAGATGTGTCTTAGTCCTTGTACCCTCTGGCCTTAGTGAGCTTCACCATGAATTCCTTAAAGGCTCAGGTGGAAAGAGTTAGCGGGTGGGTACGCCTCGGGTGTCTGACTGCCCTCCCATCCTGACCCCACCCTCCTGTGTGCAGTTCACAGATCAATAGGAATGCTGGAGAGCAAGCTTCTCAAAGTGACCAAGATGCAGTTGCTAAAATAGGGGAGAAACAAATGCTATGAAGTGATTCCTCACTGTATTACTACAGTACTCCGCACATGTAAGAAAATAACCGCATGTAAAAGAATAACTTCCGTTAACTTGGCCAGGCTCCCCTCTCCAGCTTCTTGCCCTTCCCTTCAGTTTCGATCCTACATTCCAATTTTGCTGAATCATGTGCAATTCCGGGCCCTTTTTCACTTGCTCTCAAAGAAACACCATTAACATTTCCCTTTCATCACGCCATTGATTGCTCTTTATCCTGCAAAATTCCACGTCAAGGTCACTCCTCAAGCAAGTCTTCCCTCCATTGACTCAAAAGGCCATCCTGGAAGTCTTCACCTGCCCACTTTTCTCAAAGCCCTTATCATACTATCACTATTTGTGTAGAAATAAATACTAGACGGTGTGCTCTTTCTGGGGTGAAGCCATGCCCAGTTGCATCTAGCATCCCCAGAATCGATCAGAGCACCGGAAACTCAGCAACTTGTGTCAAGGGCTGTCAACAAAAAGCACTTAGGTTCCTCCCCTCCACGGCCTCCTATTGGCTCCTGCTTTTTGCACAGTCCTCACAACCACATCTATCATCTCTTCCAGGGGACTCTACTTCACAAGTGACTATCCTACCATGTATTGAGTACTCACTAGTTCCAAGAACTTCCCAATTATTATTGCATGCAATCCTTCAGGATCTGGCCGCTTTAGTGCTATTGCTGTACTCGCCAATTACAGATAAGATGTTTCAGTGACTTGCCAGAAAGAGTTAAGATCCCAGCTCACATCTTTGCCCATCGAGACCCCATGCTCTTGGGACTAGACTCAGTTTTCTGTCTCTGCTCCCCTCCCTTCCATTCCTCTGTTCCCCTCGCTGCCCTGCCTCTGACACCGAGCTCAATGAGCGGTTGATCAGTGGAGCCCATCTATCTGGCAGTTGACACGCAGCGCCTCGGAGCTCCGGTTTTCCCTATTTCTGCTTCTGTATCATTCAGCACTTCTGTTTTCCTCTGAGGTCACCCTTAAAGGTCCGCGTGTCATGTTTCTCATTTCTGCCTTGTCGAGGAAATCTTGCCAGTGCATCTATCAAAGTAATCATCACAAGCCTGATGTAAGAGTATGGTTCCTCTCACATTTCTCATTACTAGATAATTTATTAATATCCTTCCCGAGCAGCACTAGATTTATCTTGATAAAACTGCTATCAGCAGCGACACAGGCAACACCACTGGGATGCGCGGGGAAGAGCCGTGCGCTTACCTCCTTCACCCCTTAATGCCCCGGGAAGCCCAACCCAGGGCCAGCCCGGGGGGCTGCTGAGACCCAAAACATTTTATCATTTTGATAAAGTTGACCCGGGGCAGCCTCTCAGGGATTGCTACCTGTCTCGCCTTTCTTCCCTGCTCGTGGCAAACGCAGGATTGCCTGCGTATGGGAAAGGCAGGTGGAGAGGAGTGGATAAATTACCTTCAAAGGGTTCACGATTTATCTTGTTTTCCTTCTAGCATCGTGGGTGAACAGCTTCACTGCTCAGCTCAAGTGGGCTTTCGGGCGGCCCTGCGCCTGCGATTGGTGGGGGACCTTTGGGTGATTTCTGGGGCAGGTTCAGGTGTGGGTTCTTTAGGTAGTGAGCTGAGTGGCCTCTGCAGTCCCCCGCTTCCTCTCCTCTGTACATATCTCTCCGGGAAGAGAGCAGAGAGCAGGGACAAACTGCTCCCTCCCTGCTGATGAGTCACAAAAATGACCACAAGGGAGTTCTCCTGGGCCAGGCGACATTGCTGCAGGGGAGTGGCGGAGGTGGGAGCAGGACCTCTGCAGCTTTCACTTGCCGCAATTCAGAGCAACTATTATAAACTGGTTTTGTGGTTCATTTGTTTGATATTGTCCCCCAAATAAGTAAACAAATAAAAACATACATCCACACTCAAAGGGAAAGGTGAGGCCTGTGAGTGCGTTGTATGTGCTTTTGTGCATGCAAACAGATAATGCATATGCATTGCTGATTGGTTTAGCAAATTGAGAATAAACGTTTATACCCCATGACTCATAGGCCTGTATCTAATGCTTTACCTACATGTGCATGAAAAATGAACTTCGTACTTTGTTTGTTTGGGAGCATTGTTTATAATAGCAAAATAGTTGTTGTCACAGAAAGGGAAAACTGGTGAAAGAAATTATGGTACATCCACAAGGTGGAATATTACATATTCAGGCAAAGGAGGAGGCAGTCACGTATGTTCTGAGGTGGAGCAAGATATTTTCAGCGACAAAAAGCAAAATAATAGTCTCTTTTGTAGAATGTTCCTCTGTCTATAATTGGTTGGTGTATGAAGAACATAAACTAAACTAGCCAGTGATTTCTTGTGAGAGGGAGACGTGGTTGTCTGAGGATGGGGGGGAAGATATGTTTATTGTTAGGTATTCTTTCATCTTGTTTAAACTTTCCCTAATAATGTGTTACATTTTCGATGAAAGTTAAAGCTATTCATATGCCTTTTTTTTTCACATGTGTTTCTAGGAACATTTCTGAGGCTCTTTACGCTTTTTTTGCTTCTCTCCTAAAATAAGCTTGAGCCGTGCCATCTGGTTCTCCCCGCTCATCCCCTCCCTAAATAATAAAACCCACGTTGTGCACAGGGCCTGAGCTGACTACGCCGAGGAAACAGCCCTCACTAATTGGTCACTCTCTAATTGGCAAAGCCAATTTTCATGCCAGTTACTTCCATAACGGTCTGGGAAGGAGGGAGGAAACAGCCTGCTATTTTCCATTTGCAGAAACTGGGTCTCTCAGTAAAGTGACTTATTCAAGATCATACATCCTGTAGGGGGTGGAGGTAAGACTCAAACCCAAATTTGACTGAATTCATCAAACATAGCCTTTCCCCTTTGCCCTATCACACTCTGGGAAATCATTTCTCCCGGGCTCTTTCAGAGGTGAGGCTCTGATTCATGATCCCCCCTCCCTGCTCTTGAACTGGGGACTGTCCCAGTAGCTGCTTGGTTGCTGGTGAGGTCCTATCTGTGAGCCTGTGGTTCCAGGTGCCTTTCAGAGAAGAGCTGGCTTTCGTGATTGCTAATTTCAAAGCCGTGGATGGCTCTGGCCTCCTGCACAGATGGCCAATTGCAGTAGAGCTCTCAGAGTACACATATGTCAACGGTGACAGGGAGGTTCAGCTGTGACCAGAGCTGGGACAGCTGTCCAAATGCCGGGCCATTCGTCACTGTGGGTGATTCCATAAAACCAACGATGAGGGGCAGATGGGGGATGCAGTCTCGGCAGCCTGTGACTTGGCAACACTGGGAGAACCCAGCGCACACCCAGCTCCATGAGCGCTGAGATTGTCGATCCTGTACAGACTCAGAATCCACAGGGAATTGTTTTCCTTGATGTACCGGCCACACCCAGTGACCTGGTGATTGCTTAAAAAATATCCCGATACTACTACTCCCACTCAACCTAACAAAATGCTAGTTCTGTTTCTCTCGTTGTCTCATGTTCCCTTCTCAAGCTGGAGGCTGGCTTCTCCAGGACCCAGGAGAGACGTCCGAGCAGAGGCAAAGGGAATGCAAATCCTGGCTCCACCGTTTCTTAGCTGGGGGACCCGGGGAAGTCGCTGACCAGGCCTAAGCCTCAGGCCCCATCCTGAGTCTTGTGAGGATTAAAGATGGTGCTCATACAACACAGGTGATCCAGCCGGCGAAAGCCATTCCTAGAGCTACCTTGAGACTAGGGGCAGGATTTCATAGCCTCAGCCAGGGAACACCTGGCCATGTCTGGACACATTTTAGATGGTCATAGATGGGGTGGGGAGCCACTGCTACCGGTGAATTGAAGGCTGAAGGGAGAGAGGTGTTAGCTATGCAAGGATCCAGAATCAGTCGTCTGTGCCTGGTGATGTACACACAGGGTATTTGAACTCCAGAATGAAACAAGGGAGCTCAGATCTGGAGTCTGCTATTTATCTATGTCATAAAGCAGAGGACTCAACTGGGGCAGTTGTGTTCTCTGGGGACAATTTGGCAACATCTGATCATCACAACTGGGGAAGGGGTGCAACTGACATCTAGCAGGTACAGACGAGCGATGCTAAGTGTCCTGCAGTGCACAAGACAACCCCCACCACAGAGAATTATCCAGCCCCAGATATCAGCGGCTCTGAGGCTGAGAACCCCGAGCCTGCAGCATACTACATTTTTGTTTATTTTTTATTATCACATTCACATTATCTCTCAGTTTTATAGACATCAGGGACTTTTATAAAGGTATTTTGTTAGGGAGGTGGTTCACTAACTCTATTTATTAAACCCGTATGGGAAAGTCCAGTCTGTCGATTGCTATGGGGTACTGGGAGGAGAGAGGGTTGGGCGGAAGGAGGCAAGGTCCTCAGATTGTTGAAATTTCTATCCTTGTACTGAGCTGCATCTTGAAAACCCTGATGAGCTTTGAGGAAAACATTAAGCAGCAAATGTGTGGGGTTTGGATGCTCCCTAGGAAAGAGGGAAAGAAAAGAGAGCAGAGATCAGATGCCCAGGCTTAGAGCCAGATACAGCAGGAGCCTGTAGCCCAGCAGCAAGGCTGGCTGGGAGCCAGAGAACCGGGGGCTTCTGTTACTCTATATGTTTAACTCCAAGTGCTAATAACATCTTTAATGTCCATAGACTAAGTACTAGCTGAGGAAACTCTGTGGCCTGTGAAACACAGAAATGGGAGGGAGATAGGCCTGTTTTTAGAGGAGTTGATGGGGCTCAGTTTGCAGAAGCTCATATATTCAGTGTGAGGGTTAATTATATATGTCAACTTGACTTGGACCGTGAGGTGTCCAGATATTTGCTCAAATTATTAGTCTGAATGTTCCAGTGAGGGTGTTTTCTGATGAGATTAACACTTAAATCAGCAGACTAAGTAAATAGAGGAGATAGTTTGCTATAGAAAATTGCGATCCCTAATGTGGGTGGGCCTCATCCAATCAGTTGAAGGCCAGAATAGAACAAAAAGGCTGACTTTCCTGTAAGTAAGAGGGAATGCCTCCTGCCTGACTGCTAAGTGGGACATTGACCTTTTTCCAGGTTTCAGGGTTAAACTGGAACATCAGCTCTTCCTGGGTCTTGAGCCTGCCAGCTCTTGGTTGTAATTATACCATTGGCTTTCCTGGGTCTCCAGTCTGCTAACTCACCCTGCAGATCTTGAGATTTGTCAGATTCCATAGTCACCTGAGTCACTTTCTTATACCAGTCTCTCTTTGTCTCTGATTCTGTTGCTGATTCTATATCTCCTATTGGTTCTGTTTATCTGGATAACCCTGATTATCACTTTCAGTGATGAGTTCCTACTATGTGCATGGCACTAGGTCTAGTTCTATGTATAATGCAAGGTAGAAATTGCCAGGTTCTATAAATTGGGTGGATAAATGTCTGTGGGAGTTCAGAGGGTGATGGATGAGACAGTTTGCTATATAAGAGGCAAGAGACATTTGACACTAAGCTGTGAAAAGGAGAGTCCAATATTTATTGAGCATCTATTTAAATTATTAGCACAATTTAATTCCACATAAAACTCCAGAGGCTAAACACTGCAATTCCCATTTCTACACTAAGAAAGTCACACTGAGAAGGGAAGAGCCAGGATTCTAATCCAGACCTGTTGATTCCAGGGCCTACTTACTTTGGGCTCTTGGTACTCCCTGGATTAATATCAAGATCACCAGATAGTCTTGAGAGCAGAATTGACACTCAAATTAGTCTTCACAAGATGGAGCCTGCTCAACTAAGGGTTGAATTTCACCTCTTGGCATCAAAAAGTAAAAGTGAAAATCAAGCCTTGCACTCAGGATCTAGAAAATCAAACACATATGAGATTCTGTTCTTACATCTGTAAAATGGGTATAAGATAGCCATTCATGGAGATGTTGCAAGAGTATAAGTGGAAAGTATAGTCATGGTGTCTACTCTTACAAGCATTTTGCCACATTTTGGATATTTACTTCTGTTCACATGGATGCCTCATGCCAACACAATCTTGCTGAACACCGCATGTTCCTTGAACTGCATAGTTTAATTACTCCTTTGGTTGCTTGCAACCACTCCTCATAAACACAGATCTCTCACAACTCTTACACTTCTGGTTGGAAATGGTGAGTCTATGGCCAAGTGACCTTATACTTAGAGGTTCCAGAGTGACCTCTAGGAAGATGAAGATTTATACTTATAATTTTCTCTACAACACCACCTATAGAGTAACACAAACTCTGGAAAATTCTTTAAGTCTACAACTTTTTCAATCTTTTTTTAAAGGGCCGTGTCCTTAAACCATAGGGATTCACAGAGTAATCAAGAGAAGCTTATTGGAGAGTGAGGGATTTGAGAGCTAGACGTTGGAACCAGATGTCTACTACTCAAACTCTAAAAGAGAACAAATATGGATGCCATCTGTGTGTGTGCATTTAAGAAAGGAGAGGGGCAGGCACATGGCAGGCACAGTTGAGGGCCTATACTCTAAACTTGGATATATCTAAGTGGCAACGAAATAACAAAGCCAATCAGAAACTCCAAATCATTTCCTCCATCATTAAACAAATGCTTTATGTCAACAGTGGCGCTAGGTCCTCAGGAGACAGTTGATGTCGGAGAACATAAACTCCCACCCTGGTGGCTGGGGAGGTGGAGTGATGAGTCAGGAAGTCAATCACTAAACTCTTCTCAAGGTTATTGAGCAGATGGAAAAATTTCCATAAAATTCCAATGGCCCCCTTTGGAACCCTTTGACTGGGCTGATTCTTACAATGAGTCTTAAGCTCCAATGGGGGTTATAAAAAAGACCAATAATGATGATAGAGGAGCCTCAACAAGATTGGCCAAAGATTGAACCTCACAAGGGAGGTGGAAGTCTTTTGCCTATGAGTGCCAATGGGCCTTTCCTGCCCATTGTAGGGAGAAGCGAATGGCTGAGAGAGGCAGAAAGGCTTAGAGAACTCCCAGGCTGACAGTTAGGTCTCTAGCTCTCTGCTGCCTTCCTTGGTAATGAGGGAGTCTTGTTAGGGGTTGAGACAGAGCCAAACCTTAGAGAGCTCCACTTGGAGGCACCGAAGTGAGATGGCCTTAGCTTGTCCTGGGTTCTTTCTCCCACGGGTAGAGGCTGATCCCACGGGGGCAGTGCCCATGTGAGACCAGGCATGGCCAAGCAAGGAGCCTAGAGCCCTGGCTTCAGACTAGAAAGGACGTCTTTACATCAGACACAGTGATACTGAACTTCAATTTTACTGCTCTAATGGCACCCCTGAGTCCTGGTGTCTTCTCTGAGGAACGTGGCCAATGATATATCTTTTACAGTGTCACTTGCTGATTCAATGAAATAATGAGGTCAAATTACCTAACCCCGTGCTGGGCACAGATTAAGTGCTCAGAAAATGGTAATTTCCTGACCCAGCGCTTTGCAGACCTAGAGAAACTATATCACTGAACAGATGTAGATTTTGGTTCATATGTAAGAGACTCAACAGATGGGTTTGGGCCTGCTCACCTCTCTCATATTTAATTCTGTTTCCAGTCTTCCCACCTGCCTTCCCCATTTGGTATTCCAACTTAAAGTCAGCCCAACTTCTGATACAGTTTTCTCTCCACTCTGAAATTTCTAAACCAGGCCTGACTTTATTGTAAACCCCACAAAGATATTTCTGTGATGAGGACAATCCCTTCCCAGCTCTGCACTCCTTTGCATGAGGTCTCCTTGGCCACTTCTGTGAGCTGTTGTTCTTCTCAAAGATCAAATACAGTGTTTGCATAAGTGCATTTTATGGAAAGTCAAGGATGCCTGTCCTCCCTGAATCCACCCCTATGCAGCTTAGGAGCCAGAACTCAGAGTAGAAAGCCTTGTGATAGGGAAGAAAAGGGCGAGTCTCGTGTATTGGGACTTTCTAGAACAAAGAGGACAAGAACAGCCTCACATCTCAATAGATGATCTCAGGCCAGGAAAAATGTGCTGTGAGCAGTCGTCAGGCTTCATGGGAAAGGGAGGTTTCTCTCTGAATGCTGAAGGGTGAGTTTGCCCATTGTAGAAGGGGAAAAGGTCATTTCTTTCAGAAAGGAAAGGATACACAAACTTACAGAGGCAGGTTCAGAAAAGCTCTTTGTGGTTGAAGCATGGAATGTATAATAGCAGATGGGGCTGGGATGAAATGTGGTACCTGATGCGAACAGGTTGAAGAAAGGGAGCCAGGAAAAGGGCAAGGGGATGAGTCAGAAAATGGTTGTGAACATGTTCTGTGTCCTTCCGAAGGAATTCAAGTGGGACATCGGGAACATTTACTCAATTGTGCCGGGATGAAAGATGAGAACTCATCCAAACACACACTAAAGCAGATCCCATTGCTGCAGACCAAGGCTCGCTCAGTCACTCAGAATCAGGAGAAACATTTCCCGGAACAAGTATTTTTGGCTAAGGGTGAAAGAAGCCGAAGAACTGAAATTTTTACAGTCCTACTTAAAAGGCAAAATTCACCGTGGGTTCAAAGCATATCCACATTCAAGATGACAACTCAACAGTGAATTCTCAGGGACATTTCCAGGAGGAGTTATGAGGCACATAGCAGAGGAGTTAAACTTTGCAGGAAAAAAGGATTGGGGATTATATGGACTTGAACTATGGAAAAGGTGGAAATGTACTTAAGAAAGCAGTGAAGACTAGTGAACCAGAAACTCCCTGCTCACTTATGATAAAATATCTAGTTAATACCAAATAAAAGATTCAAATAGACTTGTTACGGTTCTTCAGAAAGTTTCTCTAAAATAATGCTGATACTGTTAACGGTGAATGGCACCAGATGACAGACATCAGTCCTTGAGTTTGGCTAATAAAATAATTCAGAGCCAAGGAACTCAAATACAAGCAACAGTTTATTTAGAAAGTCACAGGGTTGGAAGAAGTGAGCTGTGGAAGAAGTGAGCCAGCTGGGCTGTGTGGACTCAGGAAACCAGTTACAGAGGCAAAATAAGGGCCCTTGGAGCTTAGGAGAGAGAAAGGCAAAGAAAATTCACCTGGGGCAAGGAGAGGGGGAAAGGCACAGGCATGCTCCAGAGAGAACGCACTTGGGGAAATAAGGGAGGGAGTGAGAGAGAGAGGGAGGGAGAATGAGCCCTGGGTCCTTCATCTTAAGGGCTTTTCTCTGGACATCTCAGGGGAGGATCTCAATAGAATTTCATTGGCTCTGCAGGTGTGTCTCCTCAGGGTCGTGGTCTCTGTTGATCGGTCAGTGCCGGAGCAGGGGATCATTAGTTCATCACAGCTGGTCCTGATGTCACCCATGGCATCGTCCCACGTGGCCTTGCTGCTTTTCTGGGCCTGGAGCTGAAACACAACTAAGGCCTAGCAGTTATCTCTGGTTGGACCAAGACTCTGTCTCTATGGTCAACAGACCTGAGGCTTTGTTCCTAAGATTATTTGATGCGGGTCAGAACCTCATTGTCTTGAGGGCTTAATGCTTAAGGGAGTGGTTGTGCCAGGACTTGTATGGGAGTCATATGAGACTATTCTCCAGCTCCCCTTCTTCCTCTTCTAAGGGGGTCTACTGCATGGTTGTTGACATGCCAGGGGAGGGAAGGTCAGGGGAGGGTCCAAACCACATGACCAGGGATATATTAGGGGAGAAATTAAGGGGGAAAGCACCCTGGAGCTTTCTGTCCTGGTTACCTTCTGTACCTGGCCTACCATTCCTACTCTGCTCTAACTGCTGACTATATCATTATCTCCCTCTCCCCCATCACCATCTTTTAGAAGCACTCTCACAAAGTGTTGCCTTTAAGAAGGAAGACTGGCTATGGGGAGTAAGCAGCTTAGTTCAGAGGAAAAGATATGAGAGGCACATAATTTCTGAACTTAGAATTATTCTTAGACACTGTTTCAAGAATCCTGCCTTCTGAACAAGATCCACCATTTATTTTATATAGGTATGCATGGGCTTCTGATACACACTCACCTTGAACACGAATGCACAGCAATTTAGTGGAAGAGATGGAAAATTAAATGGACAGTTTTAGCAAATGAACAGGGCTCTAAAGAAGAATACATTTGTTATATTAAGAGCAAAGAGAAAGGAATGCTCACTGGTTGGGAAAATCAGGAGGACATCATAGAAGAGGTGACATTTCAACTAGTTCTTGAAGGATCAATAGGAGTTCACCAGGTCAGAGAATGCCTTCTGCTTAGAAAATACAGGTCTGCCCTTGAATATCCTTCAGGAGGCTGGGTCTTGTGCCCCATGGTGTGGCATTCTATCTAAGATCAGAAGTGGAAGGGTGACGGGTTGGTCAAGGATCAGCATATTGGGAATGAGGATCATCCAGCCCCAGGGCTTCAACCTTGACCTCAGCCAATTCGGGCAGTTTGGTGATGGAACCAGTGAAGATTGCAGGTGATGGGTCTAGAAGTTGGATGGTACTTTCCCAAGAAGGAAGGTGTCAAGGGAAATCTAAGGTTTGTATTTCTGCCTGATACTAGTATCAAGGCACAGTGTTGATGGAGACAGTTTTTACATCAAGTGTTTGCTGTAAACACTAAAGGTTTTTACTTTCTAAAGTTGTAGGAAAGTTACTATGGGTAAGAAAAGGCACAGAGACTCCATTAACTAGCAATCCCCTTTCACAGCATAGATGATAATGTAAAAAAAAATACCCTTGACTAAGTGGTTTAGGGGAATGTATAATCATTTGTATTATAATAAAAAAGGAAATAAAATGAAATGTACATCATGCACCCGAATTATTATTTACCTTTTTTACTTAACAGAGAGGGAAGAGAGAGAAATGGTATCTACCCACCCAAGCTTTTTATTATTTTTTAATGATGAATCTTGCTAGAACCATAATGAAGGTCTGGAAGAAATAAAAACTTATGATCAGAACAAGCGTTATAGACATTTATGTAAAACTGGAAGTGAATAGCACTTTCCCATCTGTTCCTAATTCATAACCGGATCCTCTCTGGTATTGTGACTGAAGTACATTTTTATAATTCATTCCTTGGTTTCAACTGTTGGGGAGTTCTCGTCTTTGTTAATTTCACAACATCAGATGTTCATGAGGAAGTTGCCATTATGAGTCTGAGTCAACCCGCTCTCAGTTCCAAGGGAGGAGTTGCAGCCAGATAAAGCGGCTGAAAACGGGGCTGTGTCTCTAGGCACGCCGTGCTCCGGGGGCCGCTGGGGGAGCTAGGAGATGGCCCGGGGGCTGGGCTGGAGGGTGCCCTGTGCACAATTACAGGCCACCCCACGATCCTACGGTCCTGTTTGTGCTGGTGCCTTCGTTGGTGCCAAAACCATGAACTACTCTTTAGCAGAGGTGAACATTTGACAGGATAGGGGTGAGAAGTGACCTGCCTGGGCAAGAGATGAACGGAGAGGGGAGGGGAGGGGAGGGGAGGGGAGGGGAGGGGAGGGGAGGGGAGGGGAGGGGAGGGGAGGGGAGGGGAGGGGAGGGGAAGAGAGGGGAGGGGAGGGGAGGGGAGGGGAGGGGAAGAGAGGAGAGAGAGGAGGGGGTGCTAAGTTTAGACAGCCCACAGTTCGCAAGTCCCTGGAGCTTGTCCAGAACAACCTTCTCACTAAGAGTAAAACAACAACGACAACCACCGTTCTTAGTAACAACAGCCACGAGCAACTATGTCTTATGAAGCAGAAAACCCAAACACGGATTATCATTTTAAGCCAGCAACTCTTTGGCTGACATTTGTTATACACACAAAGGAAGACAAAATTATACTGAACCTGATCAAGATATATTGCATTCTAGCCCAATCTATGGGGATTTTAGTAAAACAAATGTCCTTTTTATTTCTCCCTTCGTAATATCACTTTGCAGGATAATTTACATGTCTCTGCTTATATTTGTATAAGGTATGGCATTTTTACTATGAAAACAATATTTACTTGGTTATTTCCTATCCCAACATAGACTGAAACAAGAGATTGTAAAAGAAAACATAGGACGGAAAACATAGGATCATGAATCTTGCATTATTGAACTACTTGAGTTTTTTTTTAGTTTTTTTTTTTTTAGCTTCCTATTCTTTTTTCTCTAGTATCATATTATTGAACCTAAGAGGGTTTAGCAGGTAGAAAAAATTAGTAGAATACTTTAGAAAAACATAATGATTTCAAAACGAGTCAAGTTTATATCGTCTGACATAGTAATTCCAAATGCAGGAATTCATCCTGAGGAAATAATACTGATTCGAAGAGAATGTTTTAGACTCAAAGTTATTGACCACAATGTTATTTACAAGAGTAATAATTTCAAAACCACTTCAATGGATTACCATGGTTACAAAAAATGTGAAATACCCATTCGTTGCCATGTATTCTAAACTCTGTTACTATTATTATTATTTTTGTTAACCTTCACCTGAGGATCTTTTTTTCCATTGCTTTTTCAGAGAGAGTAGAAGGGAGGGAGGGAGGGGGGAGAGAGCGAGAGAGACATCGACTGGTTGCCCCCCGCATGTGCCCCGACTGGGAGCGGGGAGAGAACCCGAAACCAAGGGACATGCCCTTGACCTGGAATCAAACCCTCGGCCCTTCAAGGCACAGCCAATGCTCTAACCACTGAGCCACACCAGCCAGGGCTAAAACTTATTTTTTACAAATATTATGTAATTACATGGGTAAAAATCTCAGAGAATGATTACTACAGCTCATTAGGCATAGACATCTTATAATTGATACCATTGCTGGCATAGTACTCTGTACAGTTATTTAAATGGAAATAGAAAGAAAAAAAAGCAGACAAATTAACCAAACCGAAAAAAAAATAATCTTCATTACAATCTTTAGATCTCATGTTATTTTCTTTGAGTTCAACCTTTTAAACCTATTCAAACAAAATGGTAATAAAATACTAAGAGTAATAACAAAAGTTTCTTAAAGTTTGCTCTATAATAAACATAATGTAGATATTGTCCTCATTCTGCCGATGAGGACATTGAAGTCTAAAAATATTTAATCACCTCTCTGAGTTCTCACAGCTATTAACTGGTGGATGGAACATTTAAATTTAAGTTGGTTTGACTCCAAATCTGTGTTATTTTGCAAGCAACCTTTAATATGTTTCTTAAGGTTAAAGCAAGAGACATGGAGAACTATAAAGTATTAAGAGGGGCCACCAATAGGTGTGAAAACTGTGAGAAAATAAAATGAAAATAGAAATTAAAGCCATAATGAGCTCTGAGATGATCAGATACTCTTTGGAGCAGGGAAAAATTGATGAGAATTTTTAAAAAATATATCTTTATTGATTTTAGAGAGAGGAAGGGAGAGGGAGGGAGAGTTGAAACATCAGTGATGAGAGAGTCATTGATCAGCTGCCTCCTGCACGTCCCCCGCTGGGGATCAAGCCCACAACCCAGGCATGTGCCCTGACCAGGGATCGAACCGTGATCTCCTGGATCCTAGGTCCATGCTCAACCACTGAGCCATGCCTGGCGGGGCGATGAGAAATTTTAATCAGACTTTTTATACTCAACATCTTTTTTTAGTCTTTGCAACAATATCTCCAATGACAACAAGAGCAACAAAAACACACACATATAAATAAAAAATGCCCATCCATAGGGGAATGATCAACTAAATAAAGTTCCATCAGCATGATGGATATTTTATAGATATTAAAAATTATCATTATGAAAACTGTGTGCAAATATGGAAAATGTTGTTGGTCAGCTATGAAGTGAGCAGAGCCAAACACAAAATGACCTGGGCAATATCAATGCGATTCTGTGCAAATATGAGTCTATGCTCTTGGACTGGAGTAGGGCATATAGAAATGAAAGTAACTATGTTTGGGACAATATTTTTGTATTGAGTCATTATATCTTCCTTTTAATGATAAACATAAACACACATATATATTTTAAATATAAGTTCCACAGCTTTGCTTACTTTAATCTATAGAGCTCAAGCAGATAAAAGAATAAATTCCATGTATCCATGCAAATGGATAGAATGATGAAACCATTTTATCCATTATATGGCTTTGAAAATTAAAAACATTATTTTTGTATAAGGCATTTGTATTATTGCAAAACTGATATGAGGTTTGGGAGACATTAACTTTGGAGATCATCACCAAACCTTGGGAATGGTCTCATGTTAGAAATTGGAAATCAGAATGGGTCACTCATTTTGGCCCTACATGTGAGCCAATAACTGCAGCCCTCTCTAATGAAGAGATAGTAAGGGTTGACTGCAAAGAAAATAGAAATTTGGGAATAGAAAAAAAAGCTAAGAATCTTGTGCCTGGTTGTCAGAGAGAGATAACTAAGTGTAACATTATTTAGAGAAAATGATGTCCACCACTAGGACCTCAAGGTTCCCCAGAGGCTAAACCAAGATGACAGTTTAGAACCATGAGTAAGGTTAAACTTCACCAAAGGGCATAACACCTCAGTATCTGGCAAGTAAATATAATTTAAACACACTGACACGCCTGAGATGTAGAATGGAGAAAAATGAGTTAGATCAAAGGAAGATATTTGAGGGACTAGGGTTATATACCTCTAGGAATGAGAAGGAAAATTAATTCATTAATTAATCTATTCACCAATCTGTCTACCCACTCTTCCATTCACCTATCCTCACATCCATCCATCTTTCTATCCAGCCAGCCAGCCAACCAGCCAGTCATCCACCCATCCATGCATCCACCCATCCATGCATCCATCCATCCATCCATCCATCCATCCATCCATCCATCCATCCATCCATCCATCCATCCTTCCATTCATCCATTTATTGATCCACCATCCATTATCCATCCATCCATTTATTGATCATCCATCCATCCATCCATCCATCCATCCATCCATCCATCCATTATCCATCCATCTATTATTCATTCATCATTCATCCACCCATACCCATTCATCCATTCATCCATCCATCCAATAAATCATAATTTTACAGAAATTGAAAGGCCTTCAGAATGTTTGGAATGTACAGTATGGGGGAGTATTGACAAAGTCTGAACGTTAAGGAGATGCTTTGCCTAAAAGTTTAGATTTTATCCTGAGCATGACTGGAAACGGTTGAAAAATTCTGAGCTGCCAAGTGACAAGATGAGATTTGCCTTTCAGAAGCAAGGGGCCAGTAATTAGCATATGGTCATAAAAGGCCTGCAGAGTTTGGCTTCCTGGGGAGGCGAACAGTGAAGGGGAGTGTCTGAGCTGTCTGACCAAGCTGGGAGAGAGACGTTCTAGCAGATTTTCTGACACTAGGGCCTCAGAACCTCCAATTATTCCAAGAAACCACGCCTTTCTTCTTAATCACACATCACCACCATCTATCAATCAGACATTTAATCTCGCAAGTTCTGCTGAGCTGAGCCTCTATTTCCATAGTCAATCTTAACTACCATTTTAGATTCACATCAAACTTGTCACTAGGGGCAATGTGATAGTATATAAGAGCTGAAAAAATGATAAAAAAGAATAAAATCTGAATTTTTCTTACTAAAATGGCACTATCACACCCCTGCAAGGTCTATCTGGTTAAGAAATAAGTAAGTAAAATGCCAATTCAGTGTTTTTTGAAGATGAAGCCAAACCATCCAATTTCACCTCCACAGAGTTCTTTCCGACTTTGGATAAAAATGTAGATGGTTCACCCTGCCCTAGCCCCTTTCCTGTACACTCCCCAAACTCTCCCTCACAGTAACCCAAAAGTCTGACAGCCAAATATCATCTACGTTAAATTACTTTTTCAATCGTAGATGATTTATAGTTGATCAGGTAATTAAATCAAATACAAGTGGCTGAGAGTAAATCTATTTTTATCACCCCTGTAAATTAAAAGTTCCGCATCATAAAGAATCATGACCATCTTGAAAATGACTAGTCGAGTGCCTTTTAGAGGCAAGCAGGATTTATTGTCAATTAACGTATTGAACTGTGTAGTCAGCATAAGCCTGTGCTCAAGACTTTTAAAATTATTGGCTTCCGCTTCTGAGATTCTCCCTCTCAGGTAATGAAATGTATCTAGCTATTCTCATATTGAACAATTCCGTAGGTTGGGTTTATATCTCACTATAACAACATTTCATTTTATTATTATCTCCAATCCCCTGTAATGAATACAAATACATTCCTTTTTTCCATCATGAGTTTATCAATTTTCATTGATTTGCCTATAATGAATACAGTCAGGAAGAGAAAGGCAGACAGATCATATCCATTAAAGTGTCTTTAGCTTTCAAAAGTTTGTCTGTGGCATTGTTTAATTAAAAAAGAAAAGGAAAGTCATCAGGAAACTAATTAAAAAGAGACATTACTTTCAGGCTTGCTTATAAATAACAAGTCAATAATTATTACATAAAGAAGCTTGGGAGCTATGGAGTTTATAGAAATTTGGTACTTGGATCCAGCCCACTTGGAAAAATAAAAGTATTAATTCTTATCATAAATTTAGTGCCTACATTATCTAGTTTTAATGTCCTATATTTTTCTATGTCTCCTGTACCACTTAGGAGTTGCATCTGGCTGCTAGGAGTAGAGATCCATTTACAGCGGCTTGAACTCACAAGGATTAAGTCATTGACATGAGTGGTCTGACAGTAGGTCATTCAGGGCTCTTATGGTGGCTCCACAGGTCAGCTTGAACATAGACTACCTTTTATGTTTCTATTTTGCTAACCTTAATACTGATATCCATCCTCTAATTCTCCTCATAGCCCAAAATGGCTGCTGGGGTTCCAGCCATTGCATCCACATTATAAAAAGCTGAAAAGAAGAAGGAGTGATAACAGAAAAAGGAGTTGCCCCCAAGCCCAGGCGATTCTTAGCAGCAACCTTCTACAAAACACCACACGACATTTCCACTTATATCTCATTGGCAGCAACTGTAAATGAGGCTGAACATGCAATCTTTGAGCTCGACACAGCCATGCTCTGAATAACACTGTATTCTGTTACTAACCGAGAGAGAGTAGATGCGGGGCAAGCAGGCAGCTGCGTCTGGGAGTCTTTTCAAATCAGTGAGCATCACCATAGTTGGAGGATGCTCGGCCCTCGGCAAAGCACACCACCGTCTTCCCAACCTTGAATGGAGGGGAGCTGGAAGACATGATTTCCCCCGTGACAACTGAAAGGGGCTTTAAAGGGGCTGTGGGAGCAGAGGGGGAAGGACCTTGGGGTGGAGTGAGGCAGGCTGGTGGGAAGGGGTCAGGAAATGCTTTCCAGGGAAGGAACGACTGCACTAAATCTTAAAGGAGGGATGCACACCAGAGGTACATGTCTGACCCAGAGGCAACAAAGTAGGTGAGGGGAAGGAAAGGAAAGTAAGTTTCAGGGTCCCTTTCCTAAGGGCCCCCCCTTCAGACACCACTGCTCGAGAGCAGAGCTGGCCAAGTCGTTCTGCAAAAGGGGCAGAGGGCGGATGTTTGAGACTTTGAGGCGCGCCTGCTCGATTCCAAGCACTCGCCTCTGTCTCCTTGCAGCCAGAAAGCCGCCGTACACGAAGGCACGTGAGCGTGGCTGCTTCTTTACAACACCGGCACTGGGCTCGGGACTCCCTTTACTGGACGGTCCTTGCGTTGTCCTTGTAAAAAATGACATCACACGATTTGGGGCATATGAAGAAACGACTGATTGGCCCAAACAAACAAACAAAAAGGAATAAAGTCAGGCTATGAACTTATATGTCAGAAAGAAGATTATAGAAACTATTACTTTCTGGATTTTTAAGACTTTGCAGCGTTTCTTAGCATTTACAAATTTGTAATTTGCCATCGTTTGATTATTTGAACTAAGTATTCCCACTCGCGCCTGCTTCCTTTCTTTAAAGAAGGGCCTCAGAAATCGTATAAGCTGCCAGCCCTGCAAGAACCAGGTCCATTCCTGCCCAGAGGCGTGAGAAAATTGCACACTGGGGAACTGCAAGCAATGCAGGTGTCGCTGGTGCGAAATGGTGAAGAGATTAAAATCCCATCCCCGCGGCCCGGGCTGAAATCCCCGCCTTACCACGCAGGAGCTCTAGGGCTTGGGGAAGTTCTTTCAGCCCCGTTTTTCCATCTGTAGGACGGAGATCGCAACATCCCCGGCCTCTGAAGTTTGTTGGAGGGTGAGACGAGGTCACTCCCACAAGGACGGGTGCAGTGGGGGGCAGGCGGTGAGGACCTGTTAGTGCTGGGGACGGAGACGAGGGAAGTGGCTGGCAGGGGAAGGGCACACGGGGCCAGATGCAAAGGGCTGTGGGCGCAGCAGCGGGAATTGGGAGTCCATCCTGGGGACCACGGAGAAGACAGGAGTTCCAGTCCAGGCCCGGCCCGATCGGATTTTCACGAGCTCCTGCAACTGGGAGTCGAGGCTGTGCGAAAGGAGGCAGCCTGGGCCCGCACAGACCATTCCCGCAGGGTCAGCGACGTTGCGGGTCAGTGTTTGCAGTGGTGCCCAGGGACATCTCTTCTGTGGCGGTCAGGGGCCCGCAGCAGAAGGAAATGAAACGCATCAGCGAGGGCCTGGACGCGTCCCCGGACCCGTGTAATGAACGCTATCTGTCCACGCTTCCAGCCCCTGCGAGGCGGGCGCCGAGGCTCGCACCGAAGGTGGCAGGGCCCGGGCCCGGGCGGTTCTCAGCGCCCCAGGTAGGGCCGTCCATCCGGCGGTGACAGGGCGGGTGGCTCCACGCACACACTGCCTGGCTCCGCAGTCTTTCACTAAAGGCCCGGTTAGTGGGTGAGGAGCCAGGCCAGGCCATGCTCCAGAAAATGCCCAGACCTGGGGATGGTATCAGGCGTGAACATGACCTGAACTCCGGGGCTCTGTCCAGACTGGACAAGCAATAGTCTTATACTCTCTACTGGTGCTTCGGATGACTTTCCTTCCTAGCTTTTAACGCAACTGCAACAACAAGGATAATCAGTAATAATGCACCTCTTTGGGCAATATCTTGTTAAATACCAGGCTGTCATCCTAAGCGATTCTCTCGGTGATGGTGGAGAACAGGTCTGTTTTACTGGCTTTGGGCCCCCAGGGCTTGGCATGGTGAAGGTGCACAATAAACTCGGTTCTATTTGTTGTATAAAATAATTCAATAATTTAGTGAGTCAGGCAAGAGAGGTGTTTGTTTGTTGTTTTTTACCATTGAGCTGCCTCATTAACCTGTATTAACCTGGTTCATGATTCACTCTTTCGCTCACTCATTCTTTTCATTTTCAATTTTTTAAACAGCTTTCTTGAGATAGAATTCACATACCAAACAATTCACCCACTGAAAGTGTACAGTTCAATGACTTTCAGTATATGTAGAGAGTGGTGCATCCATCACCACGCGGTAATCAAGTTTTAGAACAGTTCCGCTCCCCCAGAAGAAAGTATCACCACCGGTCCACCCACCCCAAGCCCTCATCCTTCCCAGCTCTAGAAACTCACCAACCTACTTTCTGTATCTATAGATTTCCCGATTCTGGACATTTTGTGCAACTTATAATGTAATACGCGGTCTTTTGCGATTGATTTTTTTTTTTTCCTCTTAGCATAATGATTTCAAAGTTCATCCACACTGTACTAAGTATTGGTACTTTATTTCTTTTTACTGCCGACTAACATTCCGTTGTATGGATATACCATGTATTATTTATCCACTCAACAGCTGGTGGGCATTTGGGCTGTTTTCGTTGGGGGGCCTTTACGAAGCTCCTTCATTCTTAAGCATTGACTGGCAGCTGCTCTGCCGAGTACCCTTCTGGGCTCAGTATGCGGAGAGGAGCGAGAGCTGGTTTTGTCCAGGGAGAGAACATTGCGGCCTTTACTAGGGAGAGGGTTGGAGTTAAGGTCTAGATAACTCAAGAGATGCTGAAGAAAAGAGCCAAAGAAATCCAGAGGAAGAATTAAGTATATTTGCAACTAAGGGGATGGGGTCAGTGGTTCCGGCTGGGTGACTGGGAGTTAGTGGGAGAGCTCAGAGGAGACGGGGAAGCAGGGACGTCCGGCTGCAAGTAGGCTGAGGTGGCCAGAGGCCCGAGTGCATGGCGGGGGGATGGGAAGTGAGGCCAGCAGAAGCTTCTCCACTCTGGGCCATGCGAGGTAAACAGTGAACAAGTCCTTCTCCCACTGCAGACCCCCAGCCTCCCAGGAGCTTTTTTCTGATATTAAACAACAAATTTTAACGAGCACTTATTATGTCCAGATACCGGGGAGAGAGTAGGAAAGAGAGTCTTTGCACTCATGGAGGTCACATTGCAGTGTGGAAAGGCAGGTAATCCATAAATGAAGAAATGTATAGTATCTTTTTCTGTCATTTTTTAAAAAAGGATTATGGCCTTTGCCCACTTCTATTGTACAACTTGCTTCTTTATTTTTATACTTAAAAAGATATCTTGGAAAATACTCCATAAAAGCACTTAAGTGTCCACCTTATTTTTTTATTTTATTTTTTAAAGAGCCGCATGGCATTGCTGCTGGAGTCAGCATAGTTTATTTAAACAGCATCAATTAATGATCAGCTAGGTTTTTTCTAGTCTTTACTGTAAACTGTGTTGTAATAAATTAGCCTGAGTGGTGTACCTGAAGGGAAATGAGTGGAGTTGGAGTATCAGGGCTAGGACTGCGCATATTTTAAGGGCATGTTATTTACAGACTGATCTTCAGCGGGCCTGAGGTGAGTCCACGCCTCCATGGAGAAAGAGGCTGGATATTCCACTGAGACATTTTACACAGCGATGCCGGCCTGACACTGCGCTTGGGGAATATTATGCACAGGCCGGCGTGGCTTGGAGCGGGGAGAGACTAAGAAAAAAAACAGGCCAGTTTGCAATTACCTAGGGGATGGGATGATCTATCAGAGACAGGGCCAGGTCAGAATTTAGGCAAGAGAGCTCAGCCACGATGTCTGGGGCAATGAGGAGATGGAAGGTTTCAGATATATGATCTTGGACGTGGAAGGGACTGGAATGGTGGCTGCATCTGACAGATAAGGGAACTGAGGCCTCGAGCAAGGGACCTGACTCCCAGGAGCCGGCACCGTGCATCCCAAAGGCACAGGCTTGCAAACAGCCAGGAGAGCTGACCTCGAATGACTCACAGTGAAGCCGAAGCCACAGAGCTCCCGCCCCGTGCGCGTGGGAGGCCGCGCTCGCCGTTGGAAAGGGGCCCTGGGCAGAGCCTGCGTCTGGGGACATATGGAACAAGGCGAGCTCTCCCAGGAGGAAGGGGTGCGATGCAAGGCTGCCAGGCGACCAGATGGGATTCTTGAAAATCAGAGGCTTCCTCTGTGTTTCCATCGCTGCAGCAAAATGGGGCTTCGTTCGGGGGCTTCCCAAGTGAGACCATGAGACTTAGAAAGGCCTTACCTTCAGGTTTCTGGGGCTCAGTTGGACACCAGGCAATTGTGCCCTTGCTAAAATGGGAGATTCTAACAAATTCCACAGCTTGAAATGTAGACCCAGATATTCATTGCCAGTCCTGACAAACAAGTTTAAATTAGATCAACACTCCCACCACGATCGACTAAAAATATTGTGTTATAATAGAAAGCATTTGATAGTTATCAGAGCAGCTGTGACTGGGGGGAAGGAAGGGGCAGTTTTAGAGAGAAGGGAAACTGACTGAAGTGAGCCCAGTAAGCTGGAGAATCGGAGTAGAAACCATCCTCTAAGAGTCAAAGAAATTGACTGGAACTTCTGTCAATCTCAGGGTGATGGAGGCCAAACAGAAAAACAAATACAAAACTCAGAATTATCTAGACAGCCAGGACCCACGTGGGCAAGATCCCAGACAGAATGTAAGTGCAGGAAGGGAGCCTGATAGTCTAGGCTGGTTTTTCCTGTGAATTATTTGTTGATTTATAAGTAGAGAACAGGATGAGAGGCAGAAAGGCACTACTAGGAGGCTGGAGAGAGAGGAGATAAGGCTCGGGGTGCAGGACTTTTCCGAGTGGACAAGCTCTGGTGAACGTGCAGGCCTTCCCTCGGGGCAGCTGAAGGATTAGCCCCAGGAGGAGAGCTTAAATGAAACAGAAATGTCCTTCCAAGGTTAAAACATACTTTGAACCACATTTCATCCTGGATTGCGTTTTGATGCTCTGCTCATACTTAAACTTCCCATTGGAAGCTAAATAAATAGTTCTAAGAGAAAGAACAGCATCCAGAGACTCCACATTTTTTTTCAAATCCATATTGTATTGCACTTATCCAAAATTTACCATGCAGATCAAGAGATGAGGCCAGTAGGAAAAAAAAACAGACAGTGGAAATGGAACCAGGAGGCATCCATGTACTAGACGATATGTTAAACATGGGCCACTTTGATTAAAATCACTTGGATTGGTATGTTCAAAGAATGAAAGACAAGGTGGAAAATTTAGAAAGATAACTGAAATATAGAGAAACTCATTTAAGGAAAACCCTCTACTGGAAAACAATGCAATTCACATTGCAATAATGTTGGGCTCACAAAGTAGTCATATACCAAGAGAGCATTAATGAACCGGAAGATAAGTCTGTGGGAAGCACCCAGACAGTTGCTCAGAAAGAAAAAAGAAAAGTGGAACCTGAGACACACTGTTTTGATCTCATGAGCATCTATCTGGAATATCAGAATTGTATGACAGTCGTAAAAGGACAGAAGCAATATTTGAAGAAACAATGACTGATAATTTTCTAAAGCTGATAAAAGACATCGACCCACAGATTCAGGAAACACACAAACTCAAGTAAGATACAGACACAGAAAATCACACCGGGTCACATTGTAGTAAAACTGAAGACAGAAAAGCTTAAAAGCAGACAGAGAAAAAAATTACGTTCAGAGAAATAACAAGTATGACAGATAATTCTCAAGGAAAGGTGAAAATCAGAATACAAATGCTGAATAAAAGTAACTGCCAACTGAGAATTCTCTGCAGCAGAAATATATTTTCAAAATGAAGACAAAATAAGGACATTTGCAAGAAAACAAAACCTGAGGCAACTATAGAAGACCTAGACTATAAGAAATACTTAAAAATTAGAGTTCTTTTGGTTCAGAAAAAAAATTATTCTAGATGGAAACATGAAAATGCAGGAAGGAATGAAGAACATTGAAAAAAATTGAATACATTTGCATAGGTAAATGTATAAAATATATCTATTGACTGTACAGAAAAATACTGTCATGCTATTTAAAGTATGTGTAGAGCTAAAATATATGCCAATGACATAGCAAAAAGCAAGGAGGAGCACATGGAGTTAAAGTTGTAATGCCAGGTTCTAATCTAATCTTATCTAAGGTTCTAATATCAGGAAAAATGTGAAAGCAGTATCTGATATACTTTAAACAAGGATGCATACTGTGATCTCTAACTATTGAAATAAGCAAAAGTGTGCATCGCTACTATATCAGTAGAAGGGGATACCCGCAACAAAAAATATCCCAATAGAAATGAAGGACAGAAAAGAGGTGGAAAAGTGAGGTAGAGAAAATTGTGAAGTGGTTAAGTTATGCCTAAATAGATCATAAATTATATTAAATAGGTGAATTAATCCAATTAAAAGACAAAGATTGCCCTGCAGGGCGTGGCTCAGCGGTTGAGCATCAACCTGGGATCCAGGAGATCTCGGTTCGATTCCCGGTCAGGGCACATGCCCGGGTTGCGGGCTCCATCCCTGGTGGGGGGCCTGCAGGAGGCAGCCGATCAATGACTCTCATCATTGATGTTTCTATCTCTCTCTCTCCCTCTCTCCCTCTTTCCCTTCCTCTCTCTGAAATCAATAAAGATATATTTAAAAAAAGAAGATTGTCATAATTGAATATATATATACATATATGATAGATGGATATATTCTGTTTACAAAAATAAGGCATGAGAGATACTTTCTGAGCAATGCCATCGTTGGGTATTCTCTTGCTGACCTAACTTTAAAAAAAAAAAAATTTTATTGAATTGATTGGGGTGACATTGGTTCATAAAATTATATAGGTTTCAGGTGTATAATTTATAATACACCTTCTGCATATTGTATTGTGTGTTCACCACCCCAAGTCAAGGCTCCTTCCATCACCATTTCTGCCCCTTTACTCCCTTCTGCCTCCCCCACCCCCTTTCCCTCTGGCCGTCCCAGCCTTGTCGCCTGTGTCTGGGAGTTTGGTGGTTGTTTTTCCTTAGTCCCGTCACCAGCATGTCCCCGAGCATTCTGAGAGCTGGAGTAACCCTGGTAGAGTCTAGTTCCCTTCATCCCTTGGAGTGTATTTACCTCACACCTGGGCGTTGCTGGGACCCAAAAGGAATGGCTCTGGGGAGAAAGAAGATGCTTTTCAGGGTGCAGGGCAGGCCCATGGGCTCGACTTGGGCCGACAGGAGGGCGCTGTGGGCTTGAGACATGGGCGAGAAGAGGCAGGAGCAGGAGAAGCAGCTCAGAGGGAGTAAGGGCGACAAGACATTACGCATTAGCGACGTGCCATCCAAAACGAAACCAGCAGCCAGTGACAGCATCTGACAGTCCGAGATAGCCCAAGCCTCAAAACCAGGACATCTGGATGCTCACTTCTCCTTCATCCAGGGGGGCGTTAGGAAAGCCGAGAAAACGAGGCCTGCAGAGCGGTGACAGGGAGCAGCTAGCCTGGCCATCAGGCCACCAATCCAGGCGAAGCCACGCTGACCCCCGCTCTGACTTCATCACGGTCTCCGTTCGCCCCACCCGGCGAGCGAGCTGCCTTGGGGGGGAGAGGGAGGAGCTGAAGGCGCGGGCAGGCTGTGCTCCCCAAGCGCGCCCCAAAGAGAGCAGGCACGCGACGCTCATCACTGCGGCCCGCGGAGGGCGGCGGGCGGCCCGGGGGCTGGGGTTTATTCATTTATTCAGCACGGGGCTGCCCCGGGACCAGGAAGGACAGCTGTCAGAATGGGCATTTCAGGCATCAGGAACGAGCTGGGGAAATATTTTAAAGCAGGGAGGGGCTGTGGCTACCCACCTCCATCCCATTAGGCAGATCGGACTGCTTTTCAGTGCAGAAGGTTTTTGTTTTTGGGGTTATTTTTATTAGTAATTTTTTTTTTTTAAATTAAGAAAGGTTCAGATTAATAAACTGGAACAAATGGGTGAATAGAAAAAGTGTCTTTGTATTTTTAATAGGATAATCTTAAAAGAAGGGGTATTGTATTGTTTCTGGATACTTGCTCTACATTACCAAGGATTAAGTATAGACAAGCTCAGTCAAGCCTTTCTCTGCTGCCACTGAATTCCTGTTTCTGTCTGGACAAGGCACTTCTCTCTGGGCTAATTGAGTTGAAATAGGACAAGACTAGAAGTTTCCAGAAGTTTCTGGAATTCTATTTTATAACTATTATATATAAATATCATATATAATATTATCATAAAAATATCAGAAGGTGATCTCAGAAGCTCAATTTGAGGAAGGTTGGCCCTCTGGGCACTTCTCTGTACATTGTAAAATTTGAGAATAATAATTATTATAATGATAATAAAATAATTGTTACATATTAATGTTATATTATTTTTTAAATGCTCAACGACCAAGCTATGCCCCTAATAATTATTCTTGTTAATTTATATTAGCTAACATATATTGAGCGCTCACCCCATGCAAGGCATTGAATGTTTTTATTTAATCATCACAACCCTATACGTATCCCAAACGTGGAAACTGAATCTTAGATTAAGCCACCTGCCAAGGTGACCTAATTTATTAGTGTCAAGTGGATGGACGAAGGTCTGTGCAGGAAGGACATCTTTCTGGTCCTCTCCTCTCCTGTGCCCATGTCTCGCTCAAAGACCACCGGCAAGCTAGGACTATGCCCCTGTCCCCAGTCATCTCACATCCAAGCAAGGCTGTGCTTCAGGGGGCTGGTTTCTGCCTCAGTGTGAGATTACAGCTTCTCCAATTAATTATGTAGCAGCCTCTTTGGCTAATAAGGTCTAAACAAAGAGCATTTAATCCAATTCATGTTTTTTTCTCCACCGTGAGCAGCCTGTCAAACACAATCAGATTCCGCATGCAAAGCAGAGAGGAGGCAGGCGGCGGCCACACCTGCTTAGCGGGGTTGCAGGCGGGAAGCTCGCAGTCAGAGAACAGTTGGCTGCGCAGATGGTAGAGCTGGGAAGACTTGGGGGAAAGCCACTCTCTGGCTCCAGCTCAGCGCAGGGAAGGGGCCATCTGGGGGTTGCAGGCAGAGAAACGCTTCCTTGGTTGACTTGATCCAACCAATGGGTGGCGAGATCACTCAGAAAGAAAAGGCACATGTTTGCCAAGAGCCTCCTATGTGGCTGACACTCAACATACGTGATCTCTAGTTATCGCACAATCATCAGAGGTAGAGATTGGCTGCCCCTTTTTCCAGGTGAGAAAAATGAAGACCTGACAGGTAAAGCAATTCACTTAAGGTCGCACAGCTCGGAAGTGGAGCTGTGGGGGTTCGAAGCCATACCTTCCAGATTGTCTTCCCTGCACCAGGCTTGTTGAAGAATGCTCAGAGAACATTCACCGAGCAATTGGTATCTGCCCTCCTCCCTCTTCCAGATGAAATGCTGGGTAGACATGGCAGAAATGTGCAAAGTCCTTGCCTGTAAGGAATGCTTGATACAAATGGGGAGGTAAGAATTAACATAGAGCGCCTGGCTGGGTGTGGCTCAGAGGTTGAGCATCGGCCTAGGATCCAGGAGCTCGCGGTTCGATTCCAGGTCAGGGCACATGCTGGGGTTGTGGGCTCAACCCCCGGTCAAGGGTGTGCAGGAGGCAGCCGATCAATGACTCTCTCATCATTGATGTTTCTATCCCTCTCTCCCTTTCCCTTCCTCTGTCTGAAATCAATAGAGATATATTTATAAAAAGAAAGAAAGAATCAATATATAAGGACTAATTTAAAACCAGTAATGTGTTGAACTGTGTGACCATGATTCTGGGTAAGTTAGAAAAAAACAGATAACCGCAGGTTGGTGTAGCCAGAGCAACCTGGAGGTTACAGAACCTCACAACCCTACGGGGCCAAAATGACTATGTGTGGACATACCATTGGGGATCCTGGAGAAAGAAGATAAAGTCTGATTCATTCCTATGCCCGGTGCTTTGATCACTGTTAGGAAGTAGTTATTGACTATGTAAATAAAAATTAATCTTAAAGAATAAAGAAACACAGACATTATCTATTATGACTTTGTTTCTGAGTCATGAACTCCTTGGAGAAGTTTGAAAACTATGATCTTGTTCTTGGGGAAAACACACACAACGATTTCTGAGGGTCTAGGTTTCCCTAGAAGCCAGTTAATAATATTCTGACCTTCAGCATCAGAGGATGATTCGGGAAACTGTGACATATCCCTTCAGTTGAAAGGTGCATGATTTCAAATAACATGTTTATAATAACATTAAGGAGAACCGCTTGGTTATAGAATTAAAGGAAATAAAACCAGGAGGCAACAATTTTACATAGTTGATGATCTCTAATAGGTATAAAATCATGATCAAGACCACCAGGTCCATCCCTGGTTCCTGCACAGCAGTGTGGTCTTGAACAAGCTACTTAATACCTTGGTGCCTCAGTTTCTTCATTTCTGAAAAGGTACTTTCTGTATAGGGTTGTTTATGAGACTTAAATGATAAATATACCATAAGTAAAGCGCTAGTACAGAAAAGCCTTTAATGAACATCATTATTATTATACTTTATTTACCTTTAAAATTACTCTATAATTCATCCTCTTGTTTTGCATATATCATGTACACAAACACAAATAAGTTATAAAATTGACCTCTAGAAGGCACTATAATTGATTTAGGGAAGTGCCTTGATTAACAGGGACTTCAACCATTTTTGCAATAAGAATATGTGTGTACATTACTGTAAGTCAAATCAGAGACTGCTGTACGCATGTGTAATATTATTGCAAATATGAGCTACCCTTCGCACACTCTGTCCAGAGCATGGAACGTTTTCTGTATAATGAAATCAGTGCCTTTTCAGGATGGAGTGTCTGGATTGAGCCCCAATGTTTAGCTTGACTTCTCCAAAGAAAGAGAAGAAACAGGCAAATGGCCACTGAATATTGCAGAAACCTTCCCAGAACACAGGAAACTGTGACATATCCGTTCAATGGAAAGGTGCATGGTTTCAAAGAACATGACTGATGGACGAGTCCTCGCTAGTCTTGCACACCTTCACCTACGCCGTCTACAATCACCTGAAGTGCTTGGTTCCATCTCCTCCCAGGGGGTCAAATTACCCAAATGAAATTACCTTCTTGCCATTTCATGACACTATGGGACTAAAAGCAGGGGCTGTTAAATATCTCCTTTGAATGTTAACTCTTCTATTGTGTACGTGGGCTTCACCAGCCCAAAAACAATATTTTTGTATGAAATATTTCTATCTACTTCCCTTCATAGAGACTTGGCCAGAGCAATTAGCAAGCCCTGGCCAGCTGCCATTCCAAAGAGAGTGAGAGAAAGCTGGATATTCTAGGGACCGAGAAGAAGTTATTCAGAAATGGACATGTAAGAGGATTAACTGAAGCAAAGTTTCAAAATTCACAAAATTTAAATTGCCCAAACAACAGACCTCCCATGAGTTTGTGACTGATGAAGTCGACACGAAATCAGCAGAGAGTAGAGCATATGTTTCCTGATGAACAGAAAGTTTCAGAACCATCAGGAGAGAAAGGAGGGGAAGGATAACTTTGTCAGAAAATACAGCCTCTATGACTGTCTCAGATGAAGAAAGGGAAGAAGTTGCTTGTTTAAGTAAAACAATAATTTCACAAATAGATCGTTTGATGTTTTCAGTAGAACACAGCCAAAGTCCTCAGTAAAGGTGATAGTGGTGGGAGAGGTAGTGATACACCCTTCAGCAATAATAGGAAAGATAATGTCTCATATTCTTACCTTTATTTATAAAATACATATTTCTTGAGCATCTCTGTCATCTGGTTCTAGGCACTGTCTTTTTCCAGCCCTGAACAAACTAGACAAAAGAGCTACCTTGTTCAGAAGGGAACACAGATGATTGACAAGCAAACATATTTATAGTAATACAAATGCAGTTAGTACTAAGTGCTAAGAAGGGCATAAAAAAGGGTGAAATGGTACTGCCTAGGTTAATCAGGGAAGACCCAACTGGGGAGATGAGATATGCATAGAAATTGAAGCCACCTATTTCAATATTTGAAGATGACATACTTTAGGTAGAGGGATCAGCAAGTGCAAAGGCTCAGAGGCTAAGCTTGGTTTGTTAGAGGGGCAAGAATAAGCCTAAAGTGACCAAAATATTTAAGAAGAGTGATAGGCAATGAGGATACTCCCTTGAGGAGACATGTACTTGACTGCATTTGTTATCTACTGGTCTGTGCTATGATCTAAAACAACCTGAAATAAGATGATCAAATTTATATATAAAATGCTGATCATTGGATCTAAAATTTTTTCAAGGGTTACTATGCAACAGTCCTCATAAACCAAAAATGAACTTAATTAAATTAAATTATAGAAAATCAATGGACTTGAATTTCATTGATACTTGTGTGCTTGTTAGGATAGGCTAGATGATGCTATAGTAACAAACATTCCCAAAATCTCAATAGCTTAAGAAAAAAAGTTTTATTTCTTGCTTTCACTAAATACCCACCACAACTCATCATGAGAACATTGCTTGTTTTAGTTAATTGGGAATTCAGGCTGATGGGACAGTTGTCACCTAGAGCATCTCAGGTGTTTGCTCTGCTGTGAGAGAGCTCTGGGGAATCTTGCACCGGCAATTAAAATCTCCAGTGTGGGGAGATCTAAGGTGGTGGTGGACTGAGTGGAAGCTACACTGACACTCTCCCAGGACCAAACTGGAATTATAACTAAAATATAGAAAAAACACCCTGAATAATTAACTGCAACTGAAGAAGAGCTGGAAAGCACCCTTGTAACCAAGGACAAAAAGTGGAGACCTCATAGAGACTGGTAGGAAGTGTGGAGGTGAGAGAGGACTGGCTGGGCTCCCACAGGCAGCAGCTGAAGGTCCGGAGAGATATCTCAGATGTGGGGGGTTTCCACTGAGAACTCTGAGGTCTAAACCACAAGCTGGACTTCCCAGCCCAGAGCACCAAAACTGATAAAGGTACCCACATAACATCTGGCTATGAAAAGCAGCCAGGTTTCTGTCTGCCAGGGAAAGACAGCTGGAAATGCAGGCATCCTCTTAAAGGGCCAATGCACAAAGTTTCTTGTGCAGCCACTCTCCTTGGGCTCCGGCAGACAAAGGGGAGAGTGGACTAGAGCAGTGTGAGGAGAATCTAGGGTGCTGGCTGGGGGAATAGATCTCAGAGGGTACCCATCTGGACTCAGGTACTGAGTCATTCCCCATATGGCAGAGGACATCTTTCTCAGGAAGACATTTACCTTCCAAGCAGCTTTTGCCTGGGAGGAAAACAATTGCCCCACCCTGCTGGAAAACCTCTGGCCTCACCCGGTGGAGTTTCTACAGCCTGAGGCTCATTAAGAGACTGAATAACAGCCTCTGGGTCCTTTGAGTCTTTGCTTGATTTTCTTCTAGACCCAGAGCTTGGAAAAGCAGGTCTTGGTACACATCTTGGTCCTGTACAAACACACCCAGCCCTAGCAGAGGAAACCAGAAGCTGTGGAGTGTGGAAAACTTCAAACAGGGTACTCAAGGCCAGTCACAAACAACCTCTGACATTGGCCTGCACCAGAGACCATCCGAAGGACTGGGAGTCCTAGCAGATCTACTTAATACATAGAAACAAATCCAAACAGGCAGTCAAAATGAGGAGACAAAAAAATCAGCCCTAAACGAAAGAACAAAAGAATTCTCCACAAGAAGAGCTAAATAAAATGGAGATAGGCAATCTATTGGATATAGAGTTCAGAATACTGATCATAAAGATGCTCAACAGCATGAAAATAGACATAGAAACTATGAAGGAAATTAGGAATGACATAGTAGAAATAAAAAAAAACCAAACCATTAGAAGGAATGAACAGTACATTAGGAGAAGCTAAGGATTGGATCAGCAAATTAGAAGACGGGATAGGAAAAAATCACTCAATCAGAAAACCTAAAAAAAAAACAATTAAAAAACAGGAGGACAGTTTAAGGGAGCTGTGGGACAACATGAAACATAACAATATTTGCATCATAGGAGTGCCAAAAGAGGTGGAAAGTAAGCAAGAGTTAGAGAACCTGTTTGAAGAAACAATGGCAGAAAACTTCCCTAACCTGATCAAGGAAAAAGTCACAGAAGTTCTGGAGGCATAGAGAGTCCTAAGAAAGAAGAACTCAAAGAGGCCCACGCCCAGACACATTATAATTAAAATGCCAAAAATCCAAGAGACAAAGAGAATCTTAAAGGCAACAAGAGAAAAGCAAGCTGTCACCTCCTATAAGGCTCTTGGTTGACTTCTCATCAGAAACTCTACAAGCCAGAAGGGAATGGCATGAAGTATTCAAGGTAATAAAAAAGCAAGGATCTGAAACCAAGACTACTCTGTCCAGCAAGGCTATCATTCAAAATAGATGGTGAAATAAAGAGTTTCCCAAACAAAAAATAAAAAGCTAAAGGAATTGATCACCACCAAACCAGCATTGCAGGAAATATTAAAGGGACTGCTGTAATAAGAAGTTGAAATAGAGAGAATGAGAAACAGAGGCATAAAGAAATAAAATGGCAGTAGATAAGTACCTATCAATAACCTTACATATAAATAGATTAAATGTCCCAATCAAAAGACATAGGGTAGCTGAATGGATAAGAAAACAAGACCCAAATATATGCTGTCTACAAGAGACCCACCTCAGAACTAAAGACCCTCACAGGCTGGAAAACCTCCCAAAAACTTCTGGAGGACTTTAAAAGAGAGATGGACAGCAATACAGCCATAGTAGGGAACTTTAAGGCCCCACTGACTTTACTGGATAGATCTTCCAGAGAGAAAATCAACAAGGAAACAGTGACTCTAAATGACACCCTAGATCAGATGGGTTTAATTGACATTTACAGAACATCCCACTCCGAAGCTGCAGAATAGGCATTCTCCTCAAGTGTACATGGGACATTCTCAAAGATAGACCACATGTTAGGACACAAAACCAGTCTCTACAAGTTCAAGAAGATTGAAATCATATCAAGCATCTTCTTGGACACTTATGCAATGGAATACTATGCAGCTATAAAAAGGAAGGATCCCTTACCCTTTGAGATAGGATGGTGGGACCTGGAGAGTATTATGCTAAGCCAAATAAGCCAGTCAGAGAAAGACAAGTATCCCATGACCTCACTCATATGTGGAATCTAATGAACAAAATAAAGCCATGAACAAAATAGATCCAGAGACATAGAAGCGTGGAACAGACTGACAAATCTCAGAGGGAAGGTGTGTGTGTGTAGGGGGGTGGGGAGAGATTAACATAAGAATTTATATGCATATATGCATAACCCATGGACACAGACAATAGTGGGGTGAAGGCCTGGGGGGAAGGGTACAGGGTGGAGGGGATCAATGGGAGAAAAATGAGACCTTTGTAATACTTTCAACAATAAAGATAAGTTAAAAAAAATAAAAAATAAAACCCCCAGTATGGACGTGACACTCACTATTACTTTGGCTGACAATTCAACAGACAGTACTAATCTCTTGGCTCTAATTCAATGACATCATGCTCAGGAAATGAAGTTCTACCAAGTGTTCAAAGGCAGGTAAAAAATGGGAAATATTTATCAAATACCCCTCATGACAATCACAACTCAAAGTGAAGTTGTTTTTCAACATTTACTCTCTTTTTTCTCAAGCACCAATAATTTGCCCTGCAAACCTGTTTTGCATGTGAACATGTTAAATGCGAAGCTTGATGAGTTGTGAAACCCCAGGACACCAATAGTATACTAGTTGGCCCTGGATTCTGAAGCCTAACCAAGTTATAATATGTTGAATGTCTATTATGTCTGCCTCAGATTCTGGATGTCACCTTGTCATTTCACTTACTCTTCACAACTCCAAGGAAAAGGTACAATTACCTGCACTTGACCACCATAGAAGTGGATGCTCTAGACTGCTGAGCAACTTGCTCTAAAATGCTGAGTGTTAGGTCAGGTCTGCCTGATGCCACAGCTCCACAATATACTTCACCTGGATATTTAGGGTTCAGTTAGTTCAGAAAA
Source organism: Miniopterus natalensis (assembly GCF_054644295.1). Lineage (NCBI taxonomy): Eukaryota > Metazoa > Chordata > Mammalia > Chiroptera > Miniopteridae > Miniopterus > Miniopterus natalensis. Next base: position 88,924,507 of record NC_142083.1, read on the forward strand.
GTAACCAAGATGTGGCTTAATCATTCAGGATTAACTGATGCTGTTCCATAGCTTTTTGCCTTTGGCTGTGTCCTCACTTTAATCCAGCTATGTTTTACACTTTTGAAATTAACAGTGGTTTTAAGTAGCAAACTAAGAATTTGTCATTAAATAAGTGGGCCAAAGAAACCGGAGTTGACAGTTACTTGATGTGCTTGCAAAAAAATAAAAGTTTGGAAACCACCCTGCCCGCATACCCTGTGTATAAATGCAGTCGCAGAAATGCTAATAGGAGCATGAGCCACAAAACCAATGATTTATTTTTCAGGAGACTTATTTTCACTTGACACTTTAAGATTATACCTTAAAGAGAGATCCACTGTAAGAACAAGCCCTCTGCCCAGGTCAGAAGTCCTGAGCCATTGGTGGTAACAAGCTTGTGGTCAGATATTTAGAATCTAATGTTCTTGGGGAGGCGGGGGGAAATATCTACAGATTAAATCCAGGACTAACCTCAACAATCTGTATTTCCTTTCTTCTATGCTAAAAATCCTGGTTCCCAGTGACACCAATATTTGCTTTTATCTCATACCACACACACAACAGACCTAGCGTGACAATAGCAACATGACCACCACCAGTATGATTTCTTAAAAGTTTCCCTCAGTCCTTTCAGATGAGAGTGTATCTCATTTGAGATGTAGAGCTAACTTATTCTAAAGTTGCCATTATATTTTCCCCTCCGTGTGTATGCCACCAACTGCTCACACAATTAGGCTCATGTGTTGTTTTAGGAATTGTTTTTTTAAAAATTTGTTTGTTTTGAGAGTATGTAAAATAGTCACAGGACTTTAGAGTCAAATCTATAGTCAAATAAGTCTATCATTTAAAAAGTCAAGATTCCATCCTACTCCTTCCCATTGTTTTCTCCTTCCTTCTCTCTTACTTTAGAACTTTAAAAGCCCTTTTATTGTTTTTGACATAAATTACTACAGACTTATATCCCCCTTCTCTCTTAGATGGTAGCAATAGGCTATACACACTTTTCCCTATTTTAGATTTTTAATTTTGGTATGTGTCCCAGCGATCACGCCACAGCAATCCGTGGAGGTACGGCACTGTCCTTTTCACTGCTGTATAGTACTCCCCTGCATGGATTCTTTGTAGCTGATTCAGTCAGTCTCTGATAGGTAAACCTTAGGCTGGGACCTGCCTTTAGTTTTTCCCTAAATAAGAGCTAGTGTTATTATCATTATTTACAACTCAAAATTTATGATTTCTCTATTTTAGGCCCATGCTGTGTCATAATCTATTTTTAGTAAACTCGGGCTACAGAGTGATGCCTGCTTGGTGAGCAAAGCTAAACCACCTCTACCTGCTATCACTGCTGTTTACACCCTGTCATCACACACACACTCGGAGCTCTCAACTTGTTAACTACTCTGTGAAAGAAATGGCCCCACAGGGCAGCCACCGCATGCTGGGGACAGAAAGGATGAGGCAGGGCAGGGATTTAAGGAAGCAGTCGTTCTTAGACAGAAATTCAGCTCTGTATTTACAGACTCAGTCTTTTCCTGCAGGAGCAACCTGCTTTTCTTCAGCCATGCCTTACGCCATTCACGAGGAGCCTTGAGCGTTGCCCTGGGGGCATTTGGGAACTTGAGGGTTCGAGAAGGTCTCGGACCTTCCTATGTCACAGTCACTGAGTGCTCACCTGAAGTCACTACCCTGCATTTTTAGGAAGCATGGACTTTGGGGTAGAGCAGATTTAGGTTTAAATCCTGATTCTGATGTTTTTTGACTGTGACCTTGTGCAAATCTTTTAGCTTCTCTTAGTTTTGTCATGCACAGCTGTGAACTTGGGATAAACCATGAGCTGGTGGTGCTGCTGGAGCAGAGTAAATGAAAGAAGGCCGACAGAGCGCTTAGCACAAGGAGCCATCGCCACCCTCTTCTTCGTCTTCATCATCTTCAGCAGCAAGAGGCCACTCAGGGAGCCTGGTGTGTAGACTGCAGGTCTGAAAACTGCCCACTTTGGTTTGAATCTCAGCCCTACTCTTTCTAGATATGTGACTTCATGGAAATTCCTGTATATGTGCCTCAATTTCCCCAGCTATGTCTGGGGATAAAACAGCACCTACTTCCTAGAACTGTTGTGAGGATTAACTGCACACATACTTGGACAGTGCTTGGAGCAGGGACAGTCATTGTGATTGTTTTCGTAGGAGAAGGAAGGCACCTCTGCGTGTGTTAGTCACTGCTGGAACTCCCATATTTTAATTTAAAACCCCGCTTCAGAGATCCAAAGCCAGATTATTTGGACAGTCATCTGCTCCTGTCTTGCTTCTCACCGTCAAAGATAAACGGGGTGCCGGGAATTCTCAGCACCCCCACCCTGGCCGATGCCATCCTACCCTTCCTGCGTGGGCCCAGGAGACAGCTCCCTGAGGAGATGCTAAAGCCGAGGCAGCTGGTGTGGGAAGGAGGGAAGGAATCAGCCTCCAGCTGCAGCTGCACTCCAGCCCCCCCCCCCCCCCCCCGACATGCTCCTTTTGGCGAACCCTTTCAGGTCTCAATAATTCACTGCAGTCGCCGTGCACAGACACTGCTTGGGGAAGCGAGTTCTGAACCAAAGGTTTTGGCAGGTCTTAAAATATCTCCTTCTGTGCAAGTGCGATCTCACCTCCATCACGGGCACCTGGGAGCGCAGCGAGGCAGGCAGGGGAGACGAATGAGGGAAAGCGCAGCCCCGGCTCTATAATTCACCCCGTCACAGTCACAGAGAGATCCCGGCGCAGCCCATCTGGCTCGGGTGTGAGATCCGGGGCAAGGCAAGTGATGCTTTTTTGGTTGTATCTATTTTAATTTTCCCAGGTAAACACGGTGTGGGGCTACTCCCCCGGGCAGCTACTGGTTGCTTCTGCAGTTGCAACGGCCAACGCTCAGAAAATGCACGCTTTACCGTCCATGCTCCGCTCGCTCGTATAGATTTGTCAGCGGCTCTATTTGTTCTAGAAAATTCTGGAAGGGGAGGGAGTGTTGATGACACAGATAAACACTTCGGGGGAGCTCAGTCTGAATGCCCTGTGACAAAGTGGTGTGTGCGGGGGTTCCAGGGCAAATCATCACAGAGGCTGCATTAACTATTAATGTCCAGGAGAGAGAGATGAGTGTGTGATTTTGCTATTTTACACTTTATTCATAGGGAAATGCTTGGGACATTGTATGTATTCAATAAACCGTTGCGTAAAAAGGGGGGGGGGAAGAAACAGGGAGTAGAAAGATCTGATCGATCAAAGGGCCACTTAAAGATAGTGTCAGAGATGGGATTCAGTACAGCAGCTGTGCATCGAGAATACCCTAGAAAATGCCTCCTTCTCTCTCTCTCTCTCTCTCTCTCTCTCTCTCTCTCTCTCTCACACACACACACACACAATGGCTGGGCTTATGCATGTACATCTGCCAAGTCTTGAATATTTGTCGATTCTCCCCAAGTCCCAGTAAAGTGATAACATTAGCGCGCGTGTATTGAGGTTCACTTGTACAGGAGGCATCGTGCTAAACACGCGATTTGTTTCCACCCTCCCCGGGATAGTTACCATTCTCACCTTTAGTTTTATAGATGTAGAAACGGAAACATGGGCTTTTGTTGTTGCTGTTGCTCACCAACTTGGACATCCAAGAGCCAAGGTTTGAAATCCTGTGCCTGACGACAGCCCCCGCTATTTCGATTTCCATCTCTGTTCGAGCGAAGGATGACCTGGAGGGGAGTGGGGGCCTCAGAGGTGCGGCGGCCCCCACGGGGACACGGTAAGTCCCTTGCAGAGCGGGAGTTGGAGCTCGGCTTTCTCGACTCCGAGGCCAGCAGCCTCCCCTCTACACTTTCAGGCCTTAGGTGTCATTCATCGGCATTTGAAAGTAGAGCCAATTTCATCCTACCTCTGGCCTTGCAGTGAGATTTTGGGAAGGCACCTGACCATACACGCACACAAATGTTTGGCAGATCAGTTCAGATCCTTAGCTGCAGGTGACAGAAAGCCAGCTGAGACTAGATTAAGCAACAACAATTGAGGGAGCACAGTGACCAAAAGGACACGTTGTTGACTCATGCAACTGCAAGTTCCTTGTATGGGAATGAATTCAGGTAGAATTTCCTGCAGGGGCTCAAAGGATGTTTCTCTCTCTCTCCTCGGTTTATTTCTCTCTCTGTTGGTTTATTTCTCAACCACACCCTCTCCAAGTGAGCTCCAGACTTATAGGCCTCACCGTCTTAGGAGATGAGAAATCCTCTTCCCTAGTGGCCTTATCAACCCCTGGCTGGCTTTTTCGGGGGTCATATCCGTGGTCCTGGATCAATGGCTGTGTCCAGGAGAACAGGATGCTCTAAGCAGTTCACTGCAGTCACTTGGCCATTTCATTGGATAAGAAGACAGGTGGGTCAGGGTGGAAATTTTGCAAAGGAAAAAAAGTTGCTCTGTAATCAGAAATAAAGGGAAGAGATACCGGGCAAGACAAGAGACAAATGCCCATTACTGACCTACACCCGAGCCATTCCCTATCTGTTGGTGGCTCATTACGTTCTTGCCCAAGTGACTTACGAAGAACCAAGGATTTGTCCCACTCGGTGTGATCGAGGTTGCTGTTTTAAAAAGTCCCCACTGCCTGCTGAAAATTTCTCCCCGAGTCCTCTCGTTGTAGAAGATTTAATCATTTATCATGTGAAAATCACTTGGTGACATCTGAAATGCTAGCAGGGAAGGAAGGGGATGTCGACTTGGCAAACACTCGGGCCAGGCGGGTCACTGTTCTTGGCTAATCACAGCACCCAGCCAGGTTATTTTTATTGATGATCCCCTCAAGCAGGATGGATGCCTTCATACGCCCGAGAAGGAAAGAAAGCGGCAAAAATGACAGAGGGGAGCTGAGGAGAAAATGTGACAAATATTGAAGCGGGTAGGAAATTGTTTTAAAGAACCAGAAATCCACGGAGAATGCGGAGCCTCCCTCGCCCACAGCCGAGCGGACGAGCGCAGCTGCACCCGCAGGTGGTTCTGAGGCTCGGGCCCATCACCGATGTTTGCAGAACGATGGCCTCTTCGGACCAGGACGATGTCATTAGGGTCCCTGACTAAGTTTTCTCTGGGATAAGGAACTGCCATCAGTCCTCTGTCAGCCACGACACACAGAGAGCCCATATTTCCTCTTATTCACACGCTTTCTTTCTGCTGCCACACCCCGCACCCCCTTTTTTGCATCTGAGCATGTGACAATGAAGAAGGCTCTGGCTGACAGCTAAACTCTCATTCTAGAACCTGCACGTTGGCATTTTATTTTAGGTGACTTCGGCTGACTATCAGAAAAATAAATGGACAGAGAAAGAATGAAACACTATAAATCAGCAAGAAAGCTGGACAATAAAATCACGAGTCCTTGATGGTTGACAGAACAGGAATGCTCTGTGCTTTTTAAATTTATTGATTGATCTCAGAGAGGGAGGGGTAAGGGAGAGAGAGAGAGAGGGATGTCTGTTGTTCCACTTATTTATGCATTCATTGGTTGATGGTTAATTCTTGCACGTGCCCTGACCAGGGATCGAACCTGCAACCTTGGTGTATTGGGACAATGCTTTAACCAACTGAGCTACCCGGCCAGGGCCAAGAACACTGTGTCGTCTTTCGTGCAAACTGATCATTTCACATGTGGTGATAAGTCATTGAACCCATTTTGTTGATGATAGGAGATGCTTCTATTCATGGAGATTGACGGGGGTGGGAGCAGCACACACATGCCAGTTATTTTGCCTGAAATATTATGTGACACTTTGGAAAGACCCTGGGACTTAAGATGAGGAGATCTGGGTGAGTTAAAATAAGCTAAATACAACAACAACAACATCAGTAACAACACAGGTGGTACAACTAGGCCACTTACACATGTTGTCTCAGTTGATCCTTATAACAACCTGGTGAGGTGGGTATAATGTTATTCCCATTTTACAGATGGGAAAAATGGAGACTGAGGACCAATAAGCAATGCACTCCTGCCTCAGAGCAAATCAGTGACTAAGCTGGGATTTAAATGTAGCTTTCTCTGCCTCAAAGCCTATGCTTATCAATATGTTTCTGTATTGCTAGGTCCTAAACCAGGTTCTGTTTCTGCCTTACTCTGGGATCCTGGGAAAGTCATTTCCTCTCGAAGTTTATTCATTTGTAAAATGAGATTGAGCCAAGATCTGTAGAAATCAATCTTTGAGTGTGGGAGCATTTTTTAAAGGCCCAAAACAGTTTTCAGGCACTCAGATAATTTTTTAAAGAAACTAGTCTTTGAGAAAATAAAGACAATATAACTTCTATGTATTCCATAATTTTATTTATCAATAAGAGGAAATATTTCGCAGCAGTTCAAAGCACAGCATCCAGAGTCATACCATTTGGGTGCACATCTTGTGCCTGCCACTTAGTAGCCGCATGCTTTGGACCAACCGTTTGACCTCCTCATGTTTCAATTCCCTCATCTGTAGGGTAGGTCAGTAATAGCGCCTCCCTCATGAGATGGTTGCAAAGACCAAATGAGTTTCTCTTAGGAAAGCACTTAGAAAAATTGCCAGAGAATAGGAAATGCAATGTACATCTTAGGTATTATTATAAACTTGTATTTTATTCATCATAGTGATAGTAATATTTGAATATTATCACAGATCTAGTAATTTTTCAGACAAGGCTAGCTATACATTCAGAAACTCTAGGCAGACCACAGGGGTCTGAAACACAAACATGGGAACCAAAAGACAAAATTATTGAGCTTTCTTCCAATCTGAGGATTGTATAAAAAGAAAAGATCCCTTCAGTTCCCAATTTTCTGACGTCCCAGAGCAACTTCTCAGGACTTCTCTGATGGAGAAGTAAACGGTTCAAGGTAAATTATTTTAGTTTGTATTTTTCTACTGGACTGCAAGCTCACAGGGGAGGAACTTTATAGGCAATCCCTGTTTGTCACTACGGATCCCACACTTCCATGTCCTCTTTAGCATAACAAAACACGTGAGCTTTAAAACAGCAGATGCTTATCCAGTGTGGGAAGGAGGGGAGGATAGAAAAGACATGGAAGAAGGGATATGACAGGTACACAGTGACTGCTCTAAAACTGGGTGGCGTGGAAGTTCTGCAGATGGAAAGAGTTCAGAAAACAGTTGAATATGCAGACTGGGAGTCAAGTGCATCGAGGTGCAATTTGAGAACAGGAACCAGAGGATCATGACCAGCAGCCAGACCCAGAGATGGCAGCCTGTGCTAACATCGGGATGCTGAATCTGGGTACCACCTCCCTCTCTCACCATCCCCTCCTTCCCTGGCCTCTGCTTCTCAGGGGCCCCCTGCCACACCCACGCTGTCTTCTCTCCCTGAGATATTCCCCACTCCTCCCCAGCCCGATTTCTCACTCTTTGCCTCTTCCCAGCAGACACTTTCACCCAGAAAACTCTACTGCATCCTGAGTTGAAATGCAGGCCACTGTCTGCGTCTGTGCTGAGCTGCAGGTCATCACAGTGCATGCCGGTTTAGCACAGGGCTTGGGAGCAGGGTCCCCAGCCACGCTGTCAGGGTCTCACACCTCACTGTGTCGCTGACCAGGTGTGTGACTCAGGGCAAGGACTCGAACCTCTCTACGCCTCACTTCACCCTTCCAGAAAATGGGAATAATAGTAATAAGACTACTTATTTTATGGGGCGGTTGTGAGGATGAAAGAAAATTAGAACTGTGCCTGGCACATAGTAATCACCACATAACTGGTTGTCCGGGTCATATAATCCTGCAAATTCTTTCTCCTACCTGGTATGTGATTAAACCCATAGTTTGTCTTTTCCTGACTGCATCCTACATGTCCTTCAGTCTCCACTGAAGTGATGCCATCTTGGAAATGTCCCTTCTCTTTCACTGTCAGACTCAGCGGTTCATCCTTTGGGCCCATCGAATGCTGGGCTCAGACACAGCAGCAGACAATGCACTTTCGCTTCCTATACAAAGTCAATATGTTTATCTTTCCCAGTGGACTTCTTAAAGCACTGTGAGCCACACGTTACTTTATCCCAAACATCTGGTCTTTCCTCTCCACCAAGTATCCCTTTGTCTGCCTGGACAGCACATGGTTTGGTTTGGTGAGCAAGTAGAGCTTTTATTAAAAAAATATTTGTATTGATTTTTAGAAAAAGAGGAAGGGAGAGAGAGAGAGAGAGAGAGAAATCGATATGAGAGAGAAACATCAATCGGCTGCCTCCTGCATGTGCCTTGATCAGGAATCGAACTGGAAACTTTTCAGTGCACAGGCCGATGCCCAACTAACTGAGCCACACTGGCCAGGGCCAAGCAGAGTTTTGGGGAAAGACCAGGGTGAGCTCATTTCCCACCTCCGAGGCCACACTGTGTCAGCTCCGTTGGTCCGAGCCCGCATCGTTTCCCACTCAGTCACCGCCGCTGCTTGGGTGCAGGTGTCTTCCGCGCCTCATCTGGACCTCTCCAGGTCATTGCGGGCCGTTTCTATTTTGTTCCCTTGTTTCCAACCACTCCTTCCCATATGCCCTACGCACTGGGAGATTAATCTTCCTAAAATGCAAATTCAATTATTGCTTACCTCCCTGTCTCTCCCGCTAGACTGTAAATGCATCATATCTGTCCTTACGTCCACCGTCCCAGAATAGTGTCTGATGCAAAACAGCACTCAAATTACCTGACATTATTTCTCCCCCCCTTCCTACGCGTATATTCTCAACCTTTAGAAAAGACAACTCGTGTGCCCACCAGGATGGAAACAGATAACTATATAGTGACATATTCATAGGATGGAAAAGGGAGCAGAGATGAAATCTAAGAGCCAGGTCTGCTGTGTTAGCACGGCTCGCTCTCACAAACGGAGCCTGAGTGGGCAACGCCAGCTTCAGAATGAAATGCACGCCCGGCCGGGCGTGGCTCAGCGGTTGAGCATCGACCTATGATCCAGGCGATCGGGGTTCGATTCCCGGTCAGGGCACATGCCCGAGTTGTGGGCTGCAGCCAATCAATGACCCTCTCATCATTGATGTTTCTCTCTCTCTCTCTCCCTCTCCTTTCCTCTCTGTGAAATCAATAAAAATATATTTAAAAAGGAGAAAAAAGAAAAAAAAAAAGAATGAAATGCACAGTATATGTACTTTATCTGAATTAATAACACCCTACGCCCTTCATGTTTTTATGATTAGTCAAAGTATATAAGATATGAACCCCGTGTTAAAAATTAATTATTACTTCTGGGGATGAGGTAGAAAAATATCCCTGAGGAGGGCAGTATGTAGAATTTGGCTTTACCTACTAAGCTTTAGAGAGCAAGGAAGAGAAAATGAAAGGGAGAGAAAGGAGTGAGAGAGGCAGAGAAGGGGAAGGGACGGGAGGGGAGGGGAGTGAGTTCTAGAGATGGCAAGAAGTCTAAATAAAACTGAAATCCAGGGAGTGCTGAGCTATGTATAGGAGAGAAGAAACTCATGGCTTCTTTAGTCCCTGGGCAAGGCAAGCGAAGGAGAAATGCTGCTGTAGGTTGAAGGAAGCCAACTAAACTTTTAACAGGCCTGTGGTCAGCATGACAGGTCAGACTCTGTGGGGCTCCAGTCTCAGGGCGAGTCTGCGCCCACCCGAGGACAGGGCCTAGGGGGCTTCCCTCGCACACAGAGGCTGCCCGTGGAAGGCTGGGGGCAGGAAGGGAGGGCTGAGAGGATTCCAAAGCCTGTGGGCCTTCTCAGAGTGGGAAGCAATGGGCAGCGAGGGGCGTGGGGGGAGGAGAGGTTAACCAAAGAACCTATAGGCGCGTATGCATAACCCACGGACAACGGTGTGGTGAAGGCCTGAGGGGGGCGGGGTGGAGGGGGTCAGTGGGGAAAAAGGGGGCCACCTGTAATACTTTCAACAATGAAGATACATCTAAATGAAAAAAACAACAGAAATTTAAAAAAATATCAGAGGAGTGGAGGGAAAACCCAAGGCACTGGCTGGCGAAAGGTTGGGGCAGGGCTGAGAGCTGAGACATATCCCCCGAGACACACAGGGACTTCACCAGGCACAGCAGCAGCCTCGTGGCACGGGGGCAGGACAGCCAAGTGGGGAAAACCACCTGAGGCGCAGAGAGCCAGGTGGGGCTCACAACGAGGAGAACTCTGACCCTGAGCGCTGGTGGCTGGTCTCCAAAGTATCTGGAGATCCCTGGATTCTGCCCCGTGCTGAGATCCCAAACGCTGTTGAAGGGCAAGTCCTGATTCTGCTCTAAAAACATTTGAAGACAGCGGTGCACTGCATCTAATGATAGCTGTGATGGATCCTCGAGTGGCTCAACTCAGGTAATACTGGCTCCACCTCAGCCCTAGCACCTGACGGAAAAAGAGATGTGCGCTACTTGGGGGTAAATATAATCTTCCTCAGTCGCTACTATTCTTTTACACAGTGTCCGGCATATGTATATTTCTCAGATATATATATATATATATATATATATATATATATATATATATATATATATATATCTCAAAAATTATTGCAGAATGAATGCATGAGTGAATGCAGGTCTTGGGTATCCATTCATCTTCTGGGTCACCTTGCTGTAGAAAGTAAGTTATCAACTCAGGGCCAAAAGCCCTACTTAGTAAGAATGATTTTACTATTTCTCTACCTCTCTGGGAAACCTACAGTGGTGGTCAGACAGACAGGCTTTTAAGTAAAAGTAAGCAAAACAAAGCACATGTTTTATAACACTGAATTTATTCAATTTAAAGGGCTGACATTAATTTAATTGTATCTCCTTATATTCCTGGTGTTAAAATGTTCTTTCTCCCGTGAAATTATGATATTAAATAGCTGCTTTAAGAGATGTACTTAATCAGCAAAATGAAAATTTGGCTGTGCTTGGAGGGCCCCCCCTAGACAGGCTGGACTTATTTTCATTCCTCCGATGGTCCAGCCTCTCCCCCTCCCACCACACCTCACCACTTAGCTGAATGAATTCATTACTCAGGGCCCGGATTAAAAAATCGCCCACTCCTGGAAATATTTCCTGACTCTGCAGACACGGCCTGATCTCCCGTAAGTGACGCCCATTGTGTTTGTCACTTTTTAGAACCCTCGCCACAAGGGCTTTTGCTAAGTCAAGGTGAGTCTCCTCCATCCCAGTGGATTGTGAGCTCAGTGAGCACAGAGGTGATGGGCATCTTTGTCACCAATGAATCCCCGGGAATAACGCCCCATCTAGCATATGGTAGTTGCTTGATATCAATATTTGCTAAAGGAATGAATGAATGTGCGCCACAGCAAACTTGGGAAAAGGGGCTGGTTTCTTTGTTTATCTTAGTTACCCCCAGATCTCCACAGCCTCATATTTCTCGGCCCGTCCTGCTTGGGAGTGACAGCAGGCAGGGGGCTGATGAGATGGCACGCTCCCGGGGCATTCCTGCCCCTCGTCAGGGCATCAGAGGGCCAGGAGGAGCTACACAGATGTTTTATGGACACTTCCTTGAAGGTATCTCAGGCATTTCTCACAAAGGTCTTGTGATTTGTTGTTTTATTAACCTCATTTAATTCATGAAGAAATTGGGACTTAAAAAGATGGAGTCACCTATTCACCCCAGTTTGCCTTGGTAAGACTGGCATCTGAGCTCAGCTCCGCCTGGTTACAAAGGCCTCATTATTATTTTCCAGCGTGTTTTATGTGGCCTTGGTCATCCTGTCAGGGCCCAGGGCAGGCCACCCCCAAATAGCCCACAGTGGCATGCTGAGTACTTTGAATGAAAGTTATTTGACCAGCAGCTGGTGCCAAAAGGGTTCCTTTACCTCCCTTGTCTCCTTGGACGCAGGAACTAAATGTCCCTGGGAAAGGTGCCCTCCTGGCTGCAGGGAGCTAACAATGACACCCTTGGCTCGACAGAGGAGGGAGGCAGGGCCAAAGAGCTGACAGAAACAAGCTTTGTTGCCCTAATTTAGTGCCCAAGCCCAAACTCTGTTTACATTCATCACTAAGGAGCACCCAAACCTAGATGTCTTTGTCCCATCAACTCTTCACAAATGTATTGTTTGTGTCCAAAAAGTATAAAGAGGCTGGCCGCTTCGTCCTTTCTGGGAGCATCATTTATGATCTCCTATGTGCACCTATTAAATTGGTTTCCTCCCGTTAGTCTGGTCTTGGTGTCAACTTTATTATTATTAGTCTAGCCAGAAGAATTCAAGAAGGGTAGGGGGAGATTTTCCCTCCCGGACAATCCCCATCAAAGAGACACAGCTGGTCCTAACCAGCCTTCCACTTTGGGCCGGAGCAGTGAGAAGGCCACTGAGTTCTCCCTGGGCCCCGCCTGCCCCTCCGGGCGCTGGCACTCAGGGCTCCTCTTCGCCACTGGAGCACACACAGCTTGGCACCGGTTCCCACTTAATCAGTAAGAATCATTACTGCGTTGCTAGGAAAATGAAACAATGCAAGTTATACAAGATCGCCGGTGACACTGAGGAATGGGGGACTGCCACAAGTGCCGCACGGCCGGATTTGTAGGCCTGCCAGCCGAGTCACAAACAGCCCCTCTCACATTTGTCTCGGAAGACAGGAAACTTTAATTGTTGTGCATAATCACCCCGCAGGCGTCAGAGAGCAGCCGGGAGCCTCACGCATGGGCCTGGGCGGAGGCAGATCCAGGTTCTCTATAGCAAGCCCAGCTCAGCAGTCATGGAGTCACCGTCGCTCTGAGCCCTGAGCCAAGGGGGTGCTGGATATTTCGTAGCCAGGTAAGCTTCTCAGCTTCATCCCTGCTGGCTCTTTGGAAGTTCCTTTGGAATAGTGCTTCTTTGACTCAAAACTCCCTGTTACTGAGTGACCCATCATTGGACATCTGGTCAGCGCTTCCCACAGTGTGGGAGCCCCTGTGAGGAGACTTTAGATGGAGAGGGTGACGTTCGATGATACTAATGGCTCCTCCAGGGAACCCGATCTCCTTCCTAGCTCTGCATTTCAAACCGCAAGGGGATCTCAGCACTCTCCTCTGTCTTCAGCGCTCTAACACCTCCAACCCTCTTTCCTAGGGAGACAGCAGCACTCTGACCATCGGGATACCATGACATTTCCTTTTTATCACTTCATGTTCTGAATCTTTAATCCTATCCATGATGAGTGGGACCATTTTCCATTTATGGCAATGCCTGAAGGTATCCTTTCCAAATGCATTTATTGATATTTAATTAGAAAGTCAATTTAAGAAAAATGGACAAAAATGTGGCGCAGGTCTTCTGCAGGTACAGCGAAGGTGCTACAAAAATGACTGAGATTTGGGGAACACAGCTCCTGACTACTGGGGCGTCATTCGGATGCGGCCCGCAGCTCTGTCTCCCTAGGCTTCTACCCGCAGCTCCTAGTAACAAGCCCAGTGTCACTGTTTAACTTCTCTTCTGGTAAACTGGGGTTCTGATATTAAGGAAGGTAATTCTATTTCTAAGAGTCTCTCCTCTCAAAAAAAATCTCATTTCCTTGGACTATTTTCTTTCTCTTTGACAAGCCTCCGGTGTTGTCCCTTCGCGCTGACCTGCTCCTGAACAATCCGTTTCCACCTTCTCTCTTGCAGAAGACTACGCACACTGACGGGTAACGCCAAGTTTGGGGCCCACTGCACGCGAAGCACCTCATTTCTCTCGTTCCAGTCATTTCCTCGCCCAGCACAGATCGCTATCACATTGAGGCTCCTGTTTTTCCGTTTATTTGCTGTCGTCACTTGCTCTATTGACACTGCCACACACACAGAGTCTGTGAAAACTCCCGGATGCTCCCCGCTTGTACTTGCAGGTCTAACTAAGAACTTCTTGACCGTGGTGTTTAACACAGGATAGCACATTTCTCAAGCTTCAGAGGCAGATGAAAAAAGAATCTAATCCCAACTCGGGCTCTTACCAACAAGGTGCCAGACTCAAGAGAGAGCCAAGACCTGTGGTCATGAAACTGTGGCCCATGAGGCTCAACTGCAGGCTAATAATTTCCAAGCATGAAGTTAGGCCACCTACAACTTACCAAAGGAGTTTTCCTCAGATGGATGCAGGATTTACTTGGGGAGCTCTGTTAAAAATAGTCATCCACACTATTGTTCAATAGAAGGAAGGCAAAGAATAGTAGCTATTTGGAACTATTAGAGACCCAAGAATACTAACATTGAAAAATAAAGTTTCCCTGGACAGTGTGGCTCAGTTGGTTGGAGCATTTGTCCTGTACATGGGAAGGTCACAGGCTTAATTCCAGGTCAGGGTTAGACCTCTGGTTGGGGTGCATAAGAGAGACAATCAATTGATGTTTCTCTCTCTTTCTCTCTTTCTCCTTCCTTCCCCTCTCCTCTCTTTAAAATCAATACACATATTCTCAGGTGAGAATTAAAAAAAAGAAAAGTTAATATTCAACATAGCAATAAATATCAAAGTGTTATTCCACTTATTCACAAAAATGTGTTGAGGCACCACTCTGCATCCGTCAAGACCTTTCTCATCTAACCTGACGTAGGCAAAGGTGAGGAAACCATGGCTACAGTCAAGCCCCGAGGGACTCAGACCAGGATCGGGAAAGGCCTTGCCTCTGCCTTTCCGTGTGGCCCCGCGGATGTCTGCTCTGTCCCTCATGCGTCCCTGTGTCTGTACATCTGCTTTATTTTTCTCTCCCAGATGCCCTATTTATCTTCACAGCTCCTCAGGCCCGGTTGACCCCCTATTTGAAATTTCAAGGATTGACAGTCTTACTGGGTCCTATTGGGTGAGGTGTTACTACTGAAAGAGCCAACCTGGTGGGGGCGGGGGCTGGTAATCAAGGTCATTTCACATACATGTGACCATAGAAGCCCCTCTGAGGGTGGCAGAAAGTTGGGGTGACCAGACACCCAAAAGTTGTATACTAGAGAGAGCTATAAACAGAGACCATGTTGCTATAAGAATGTGTTTATGTCTCCCCACAATAGAAAAGTGGGGACACATTCATAGAAAAAGTTGGACTAAAGCTAAATACCTTGTTCCTATACAGTCATGACCCAATGCTAGGATTTTTTTTTTTTCTAGGATGGTGATTTTTATATTCTAACTGCAGCCAGTCACTACCCACAACTTCCCTGGCACCAGAAGCCTCTCTTCACCCGATCCTGAAATATATTATTTTACCAATCCAAATATGTCAGGGATTTTATTGCATTTGCATTTCAAACCTGATAAAATCATTTTCCAGGTTGACATTTTTCCTTGAAGGCAACTTCAAATTGAATATTTTCCCCTTGTTATCTCTCTCTGCCTTTCCAGTCCAACTTCACGTTCAGATTGCAAATCACTCAATATCAAGAGAGAGGCAATGATCCCCTGTTACCATCTTTCCCTTCCTGGTGTGTGGAGAGGCTCAGCGTTGCACTGCCAAGTCAGGTCTGTGCTTACAGAAAATCTGTTGCTGACACCTTAAAATATCTTTATTGCCCATTACTTGCAAGTTGATCATTGCTTTTTGCCAGGTGTTGCCAGTGGATGCCTTGTAATGCGTCCCAGAGGAAGGCAAGGTTAAGAGAGACATTCCCATCTGAAGGACTCCACCCTTCATCTATGACCCTCATCTTTGATTTCCTTTAAGTACTTGTAACGAAGGACACAGGCTTGGCGTCAGAGGATTCTGGGCATGGATCTCTTTTTGTGTCTGACTCTTCTCAGAAAAGAGCCGAACCTAAAACATACGGTAGGTGGGAAGATTCAATTAAGAAACACCTAGCCCAGTGCCGTGCATGAGCGTAAGCCGCTGTGAGTTCATTTTGACCCGTTTCACATCCCCTTTCGTTAAACCTGTTCTTAGGAACATCTCTAGTAGGAACCATTGGCACTGAGAAGCTCCCCAGTTCAGTAAGGGACAAAAGTGAAACATGGAATGGGAAAAGTTGGCTTCAGTTTGGAGCCCCCTGGCCGGAGTGACAAGGAGTGCGTGCCTTAGCCTCTGAGAGCTATGGTTCCCACCTCTGGGAAAGGGGGCAGGCGACCTGCAGTGTGTAGGGTGGATGTGAGGATACAGGGAGATTGCTGCTCAGACACCAAAAGGCCAAACAATTCCCCGCTACACAGCAGAGCCAGGGGTCACTCCCAAGTTGTTGACTCTGCTGTTATTGTCACCGTGTTCACTCTGCCAGAGGTACAGGTCTCCTAGACCCTAAAATGAAATAGGGAAAGCAAGTAGAAATTATTATGAAAGAAGAGAGAGAAATTTAACGTTCAGGGAGAATTTTTCTTGGCACCTCCTCAAAATACTAATTGAAAACTTGTGTAAACACCCAGTCCTGTCATCCAGATGGTGAAACATATAATTAAAATAATTATCCTAACTCTGGCAATCTAGAATTACCATTTATTATTATTAATATAGCACCTATTCACACAGAATTAGCTTTTCTATTTCATTTTTTTCCTGTAATGTTTAGCACAGCCCCCTAGGCATGAGGATTATGTCTTTCGGATAAAGTCTTTATAATGACTTTCATTTCCATTCTCATGAAGAGTGCTTCCTGGGGTATGGAATGATTTGTCCAGCAATCCTGCAAGAGGGGGCAGTCTGAGTCCCATGGCAAAGATGGGGATTTTGAAGGCCTGAAGAGATTATTTATTACCCTTCCCTCTCTTCTGACCAACCAGCCCCCAGCACGACCCTGAACCCCTAACCCACGCTGTCTTGTGACTCCCCCTATAATCTGTAACCTACACACCATCGGGGAGGCCGGTCTTAAGCATTAGCTCCCTCCTCCCAATTGCCAGTTTGATTTTAAACTATTTTTGTTTCTATACTGCAAACTCCTGCTCACGCATCTCTTTGGCCCAGTGCGTGCAGACAGACGGACTCAAACTCTGGGGTCCCAGTACCATAATGTACAAGAGTGTGTTAAACACCAACCTTGTTCATTAGAACAAAACATAGGAAAATACCTAGATTCCCAACTTTAAGAAAAGGGTTATGCATGGTTTTGTTCACCAATCTGATATGTTCCCTAGTGATGTGAAATGTTTTTAAGAAGCATGTGATGTCATGTAATCATATTTATTACATACTTATAGATTGTATTTGCTATATAATGTTGGGTGAAACAAACCTAGAATTTAAAATTATATACAATGGATGGTTGCAACGCTTAGAAAATTAACAAAAAGGAAATTCAATGAACTGTTAACAGAACTTGTGCTGGATAAGAGAAAAAAATTTTAAATCTTTTCAAGTGTTCTTAGTTTTACATTTTATGTGATGAGACTAATTTTAAAATAAAAATGATCACTGATGCATTTTTAAAGTGTGCTTCTGCAGATATAGACGTGAAAACCAGAATGGTTACCTGATTCCAAGACAGCTTATATAAAAAATAAAAATGACAGGCCTTTGGGCATTTTCTTCTCATTTTCTTTCTAAGATGCCTCACAGCTTAGTAAGCGATATAATTGTGCGGATTTCACTGGCTGCTTTACCAATGTATTAATTTTGTTTCTCTCTGACGGAAACACCAACTGCTGAGGGACTGGGGCTATTTGCCTGTTCGCTCTGGCTGCAGAGGAGGTGTTCTTATGCCATCTCAAATAATCAGGGCTGACTTACTGGGGAAGGTAAATGAGTTGAGGGGCAGGGGGGTGATTTCAGGTGTGAGAAACCATTGAGCAGAAGGGCACCCACAGTTGGAAGACTGCTACTCACCACTGCCAGGTCAATTTAGCATAAAAAACATATAAAAACAAGCAAAAGAATATAAAAACTTTCTTTCAGGTTCCTTCTTAGCTCAACAACAATGAATAGTTTCCCTGATCAAGTCCAAATTCCTCAGCCTGAGTGGCACCATGTGGATAGAGGAAAAGGGGATGGGCTCTGGAAACGGGCTGAAAAGATCCAAAGCTCAGGTTGGTCAATGGCTGGCTGTGGGGGCTCAGAGAAGATGCTTAACATTTCTGAACATCCAATGCTCTGTTTGTAAGAAGAGGGGAGTGTGCAGTGGAAAGGGGGCTTGGGGACTGAGGTTTAGAGGTAGGACTGTGTGGTCCCTCCTCCTGCCCAGCCAGAGTGGTACTTTCTTAATGCTCCCCAAATATTCATGCTCTTCTTTCCTCATATGGATTTTTTTCCCCCCAGGAGAGTTAACTATTTAAATATAAAAGACTAAATTTTAAAAACCTTAAGAGCGAAAAATAAAAAAAGAATTTCTTTATAACATGAGAAAGGTCAAAAATTTTCATCAAGACACAAAAGTCATAACCACAGAGCAAAAGGTGCTAAGTTTGACTATGTCCAAATTTAGAACTTTTGTTTATCAAAACACAAACGCTAACACACAAAACCCAAAGCAAAGGACAGACTGATAGAAGTTGTCAACAACACTTAAAAACAACAATAAAATTCCCCCAGACTCAATAAAGAATATTAAACAACCAGTAATAAAAGGAACAAAATCTTTGAGTTGGCATTTTGGTAAAATAGGACAAGACACTCATCTTCATTGGTAATCAGAAAAATGCAAACGAAAGCTGGCGTAAGCTATTTATAGAGGCCAGTGTGACAAAATTAAAAAGTTTGAAAGTGTGAATATTAAGAATGGGCACTTGCCCGGCCGGGCGTGGCTCAGCTGTTGAGCGTCGACCTAGGATCCAGGCGATCGGGGTTTGATCCCCTGTCAGGGCACGTGCCCGGGTTGCGGGTTCCATCAATGACCCTCTCATCATTGATGTTTCTCTCTCTCTCCCTCTCCTTTCCTCTCTCTGAAATCAATAAAGATATATTTAAAAAAAAAAGAAAAAAAGAAAAGAATGGGCACTCACATACAGCTGCTGGAATATTTGTAACGGTAACCACTTTAAAATACAATAGACACATTTCATATTGTTTAAAAAATTTATACACTAGAGAACCTATTCAACATTGTTAACACCATTGTTTCCAAAAGGACATTTAAAAAAACCACCTGGAAACATCCAACAAATCCAATAACGGTGAACAGGTAAATAAATGGTGGCATATTGACACTGGAATGTCATTCAGAGACAAAATAAATAAACAATATCTGTCACATTATAGATCAATCTCACAAGCTCCTTTGAGCAAAAACTAAAACAAAAACAACTATCAAAAGAATATGTACAATATGATTTTATTTTTGTAAGGCTCCCAAACTTGAAAAGCGAACGATACATTAAATAAGCAGCGCCTGGTAGGACTTCATAGGAAAGCTGAGACATGGTAATCACAAAATTCAGGAGGTGGTTTCTTTAGGTTCAGTGTAGGAAGGTGCATCCAAGATGGGATCCATAAGGAAGGCTTCTAATGTATCGGTGATAGTCTTTCTCTTTTGCTGATTGATTGTTGCTCTGTTATACATTATATTATTGTTTTATAATTTATAGATCCATAATATGAAATATTACATAATTCTTTTAAATGGAGGAAGAACTAGTTAGGTAATTCTGTTGCCTTCTCATAGTATTCATCTTCCAATCAATTTTATTTTTGGTAAATAAAGAACTCTGAAACCAAGTCAATTTTTCTGTTCTGGCTTTCTGAGACTATGGGATGACTAATGGATGGACAGCCAGACCACTTACCTTGTCATTTAGATATCTTTTTATTTAGATTTAAATCTGTTTTAATCAAGACATGTTCTCCATGAATTGAAATTCCGTGAAGGCCATGCTAGTTATAAAAATGGACAATGAATCATCCCTTTGAACACAGTGTCATTCATAATGATCTGTGGAACTGTCGCTTTTCCTTGACTGTCCTTTGATAATGGAGCAGACCTTTCTGGCTCGACTGATTAAAGCTGGGAGATTGAATGATCTTGCAGAGATGATGTCTGTTGCCCTACAGAAATGGACATCTTTCCTAACCAGAACGATTAATATGAAAATTGTTCCATTTCTCTGATGAGCCCCTTTAAATGTCAGATTAGTTAATTCCCAGAACGAATGGTTAGATTTCTGGTGGTCTCGGCTCGTTCTAACGCTGACCATGTTCTCAGGCTTGGGACGGAGCTGGTGCGTTGCCTTTTATCAGTGACAGAAAATCCCCCTCTTGGCCACTTGGGTTGATCTTTCTGAACATCACCTGGAGGACTGTTGGATGGTTCTGAAATATTATGAAGCAGCCAAGATAAAATATCACTACTTGCTGTGTAAGTTGAAGACGTAAGTAAACCTTGGATCTTGGCTGCTAGACACAATCCGGCAAGTCTTTATCTTTGGGGGGATTTAGACCTATTGATGTAAGAAGGTCTTATGGCATATAGGGAATTATGAAGGCGAACACCATTATTAGGCCGCTTCACGGCTTCAGCAAGCTTTGCCTGTTGCTAAGACGTATTCACAAGGTTTGTGACTCTGGATACATACCAGAATCATTTTGAGTGTTTTGTTCTGTTTTTAAGTTATGCCCAGTGCTCATGCCAAATCAATAACATTGGATTTGTGAGTGTGAGGTTTAGGTATTGGTATATTTTAACTTTTCTATAAGTGGCTCAAATAAGCAACGAGGATTGAAAACAGCATTTGAGGTCAAACCAGTTCTGAATTTGAAACTCAACTTTAGCAATTAGCTGCCTGGTTTTGTGCCTGAGCCTTTCTAAGTGACTAGTTTCCTTACCTGGTGAAAGTGGCTAATAAGGGTATCAGCCTCATCAGCTTGTTGCGAAGAGTAAACGAGGTCATCCGAGTAATGTGATCAGGAAGGTGCTTGGCACCTGAGACTGCTCCTTGCACCATGGCCACCGTTGCCATGCTGGTTTGGTTCATGAATATTTACAGCAGAGGCGCAGGGGAAAGAGAAGATGTTGGACTCAGCCAGTCAAGAAGGCTGTTGAGGTTACTCAAGACCCTATTTCTTCCTGATGAAAGCAAAGTGCCTTCCTTCGGTTTTATTTCTCCCACGCTGGGGCCTCTTTCATAAGGAGCGTGGGACACGTCACATCCTTCAAATCCACACTTGAGCTCTAACAGTTCTATGTTCTTCTCACGCCGCAAGCTTTCCTGAGCAGGCTCTAAAAAATGACAAGACTTGGACTCACCCAAAAGGGTGGGTGGAAAAGCTTGACTGTCCCTGGCCTACTGCCAGTCCGGACAGAACTCCTGGAAATGTTTTATCTCTGAAAATAAAAATCAATTTAGTGGACCCGAAGATAATGTAGTATTCACAGACATGCCATTTTCCTTCCAACATAATTCCCCCTGATACCGCTAAAGGGTTCAGCTGTCAGCCGCGAGACAGAGGGAGCATTTTTTCCCCGAGATAAATTATGAATCGGCTCCCACTCCATCAGCCCAGCGCTAATATGTCACCAGTCATCAAGGTCAGGCACGGTTCCAGTTCACTTACCCCCAAGGTGAGAGGATGGCTAACAGCACAGGGTTTTGATTATACAGGTTCAGCTTCTGGCTGTGGCCCTGTCTTAATAACATGACAAATGGCAAGTTACTCCATCTCTTGGTGCTTCCATTCTCATCTGTAAAATGGGAATAATACCACCTGCTTTGCATGGCCTTTGTCGAAATTCAGTGAACTGTTGCTTTTTGGACATACACCGTGGCACCTAGGTTTTTGAACGTCTCTGTTGCCAAACATTTCGGTTTCCGAACGCCGTAAACCCAGAAGGAAATGCTTCGGTTTTCGAACACGCCTCGGAAGACGAACATGCCACGCGGCTTCCGCTGAGGGCAAGGTCCTGAGGCCCAGCTGTCGGCTGTGGATCCCTCTGTTTTCGAAGGGTCTTCTGGAAGGGATTACATTCGAAAACCGAAGTACCACTGTGTGTGTGTGTGTGTGTGTGTGTGTAGTCAGATGGTATTTTAAAAGGACTCCATGCATTGTTGCTGTTGGAATAGTGGTGCTGATTTTGAGAAATCAGCTCAGAGTTAAAGCTGTGCATGTGCTCTATGCCTGGGAAGCAGATATGCATCGCAGCTTCCATTGATCTTGAAGAAACACACTAGAAATGGCAAAAAAAACTAAAACCAGGATGCAAGAGACTTATTTTTCCCCTGGCAACCAGAATAAAATGCCCAGATTTATAGGCCTAAAGTGACAGTGGCTGGAATACTAGGTGAGCTGCAGAAATATTAGGTGAGGTCCCAAAAACCTGGTTCCAAGGCTGGTTCTCACGGTTACTCGTTATAACCCTAAGCAGGACATTTTCATTTCCCTCAGCCTGTTCCCTTAGTGATGGTACCTTAGATTTAGGTAGGTGTAGATGGTAAGGTCAAACCCTGCTTGACTATGCATTGAAAATGCTCATATTTAGGAAATCAATGTTAGCTTTACCGAATAGCTTAAAAGAGGTCCCTCAACATGGGGTGACTTGAGTGGTTGCTGATAAACACCTGGCCTGGTGCCCTGTTATTTAAGTGAGACTTATCTAACTGTTAGATTGCAAAACCAAAGGCTAGGGGCTTGATCTGCTCTGTTCTGACTCTCCTCCATGTGTTGCCAAGACCCACCCTCTGTCCATCTCCTTTTTGGTTTTGTTTTGTTTTTTTAAATATATCTTTATTGATTTCAGAAAGAGGAAGGGAGAGGGAGAGAGATAGAAACATCAATGACGAGAGTCATTGATCGGCTGCCTCCTGCACGCCCCCTACTGGGGATCAAGCCCACAACCCGGGCCTGTGCCCTGACCGGGAATCGAACCACTATCTCCTGGATCGTAGGTTGATGCTCAACCGCTGAGCCACGCTGGCCAAGCTCCATCTTGTTTTATGTGCTAAAACACTACTAACTATGTGCATGAGGGACTGTACCAGTCGGGCCTCTTTGCCCTCTAGTCACTAGTTCAGTTGGGACCATGAGGAACTGGTAGGAGATCAGTAGGAGGTCATATGCGAAGAGATGCAGATCGCAGTATTTATTGCCAGGTCTTCTTCCTGCTAGACTATGGTGTACTAGGCTTAGTGCTCATTGGTTCCCCTATCCAAGGTCATGTCTTCATTGGCAGTCTTATTATACAGCTATAGCTCTCACCAGGCTTGGCAACTACTTTCTTCACTTGCCCATAGGGGAAGGATCCAAGGGTGGTGATGGCATCCCCCTTGTTGCTAGCTTCAGGATACTTCCCCATCCCTTGTTGATTTCCCATATCTTATAATGAATTCATTCATTAAACTATCTTTAATTGCCTTCTGCGAATGTGCCATCTGTTTCATGCCAGGGCTGTGCTCAATACCATGGTTTATTTAAGACACTCAAAGTCCATCGTATTTAGTAGATATTCAAGATGTGTTTTTAAAATGACCCTCTGGCTTATTATGAAATCACATGTCTGAGTTCTAATAATACACTGGTCATCAGAATCCAAGTGGCCAAGTCGTGTATTTCTTTTTTCCCTTCGATGCTCATTTTTCATTCAACCCTCAATTATTAAGCATCTATTGTCTTTCAAGAACTATGTAAAATATTGAAATAAATAATTTAAAGAAATTAGCATAAACAAATACCATATGATTTCACTTATGTGTGGAATCTAAAGAACAAAGTAAATGAACAACAAAAATTGAAACTGACTTATAGACACATAGAACAGACTGATGGTTATCAGATGGGAGAGGGAAGTCAAGTACAGCATAGGGAATATAGTCAATAATATTGTAATAACTGTGTATGGTGCCAGGTAGATACTGGACATGTTGGAGCAAACACTTTGTAAAGTATATAGCTGTCTAACTAATTTGCTATACTCCTGAAACTAATACAAAATAATATTGAATGTAAACAGTAATTGAAAAATTAAATTAAAAACTTAAGGTAAAAATGGCATTTTATATTCACCCAAATATTTACCATTTCCACTATTCTTCCTTCCGAAGAACTAAGTTAGCCACTGGTACCAGTTTCTTTCAGCCCAAGGAATGGCCTTTAGCATTTCTTATAGTGCATATCTGCTGTCAATGAATTCTTTTTGTTTTGTTTTTATCTGAAAATATATTTATTTCATCTTAAAATTTGAAGGATATTTTAAAAGAACTCTGGATTGATATTGATGGTTTTGTTTCCTTGAACACTTTAAAAAGGATGCTTTCCATCTTCTGGACTCCATTGTTTCTGGTAAGAAATCAACAATATTTCCCTGCCAAAAATGTGTTGTTTCCTCTGTCTGCTTCAAGATTACCTCTTTACCTTTTCTGTTCACAGTTTCATTATGATGTGTCTGGACATAAGGATGTGGTATTCTTTATATTTACTTTGGGCTGGTTTCATTCAATTTTTAAAATAGCCTTTAAATTCATATTTTTCTCCAAACCTAGGAAGTTTGTACACATTATTTCTCCTCCAAAAATCATGACCCGTTTCTTCCCTCCCCTCTATCTGGCATTTCAATTATACATATATTAGATCTTTTTGTATTGTCCCACAGATGCCTGAGGCTCTGTTCATTTTTTCAGTCTTTCTGCTTTATGGATTGGATACTTACACTGATCTGTATTCAAGTTTACTGACACTTTCTTCTGCCATTTCTAATATAACTATTAAGTTCATACAGTGAATTTTAATCTTAAATATTGTATTTCTTTAGTTCTAGAATATCCATTTGTTTCTTTTTAAGTCTTTATAAATCTTTGTTGACATTTCTTATCTTTTCATTTATTATTAATAATATTCTTTACATCACCGAATATAGTTACAATAGGTATTTTAAAATAATTTCCTGCTATTTCCAATCTATTGATCATCTCTGCCTGGTCTCCATTGATTGTCATGTTTGTTTGTTTTTTAAAGAATCAGGCACAGTTTCCTTTTTGGTAAGGGCGTTCTTATGAATGTTGTGTTATTGAGACTCTGCATTCTGTTATGTTACTTCAAAACATGTTGGTTTATTTATTCACTTATTGTAGCAGAAAATTAACTTGATTGGACTCAAACTGAAAACGCCACCTGTTGGGAGGCAACTCAAACCTCATTTCACTTATTTTATCTTTAGCTTAGATGTTTATAGCCTGCTCTGTGCATGGGTGGTTCAGTGGTTTATCAGACATCCAGGCAAAGTTCATACACAGGATCTAACGTCCCCCTTCTCATATCCTCTCTTTCTCAGGAGGCCCCCTCAATTTCAGTAGCTGCGATTGCCTCAAACTCTACCCTCCAATTCTTTAGTCAAGACATCCTGTGGGTTTAGCTACCCAGCATGGCACAGACGAACGCCTGCCATCAGCCAGGTGCTGTAAGGTTGGGAAACTCACCCAAGGTAATTCCCTTCTTTCAAGCAATGGCTCCTTTCAAGAATCTGTCTACTTTTATGCTTCCATGTGATTTAATGTGGCTGTGTTTTATTTTGTCCAGTGTTTATAATTATGATTTGTGGGAAGGCCTGTAGAGTAGAAGCTTTTTAAGTTATACTGGAAGCCAAACTGAAGTATATCTTTTTTAAAAATTTAATATGACCCAGTGTTTAAGGATGCTAACAGGGTAATGGATTCAATGAAAATGCAAACCAAAAATTACAACTTCTTTGGATAAACGCATAGAGCTTATCCCAGAAAGCATGCTTAAAATATAAGGGTAGCCTTTAATTTTATTGCACATATAATTTGAAAACCTAATGACAGTGTTTCGCAATCTCTATCAACAGTATGCCTCTAAATTGAAAGGAAATAAACTTGTATTTCAGCATCTCCTTTCCTTCCAACTGAGGCTAGCATACTCATCCAAAGCATCTTCATTGGAAGATGGTTTTGAAGGTTTATGTTTTCTGTTGAAAATCTCAACCACAATAACATTAATAGCAAGCATGACATTGTTACACTATATTACTACTAACCTTGCTTGCCAGGAGCTCTGCCATAGTAGATATTGCTAAAATCGTCATCTTACAGACAATGAAATTAAAGTGCAGGGAGGTGAAGCAATGCCAAAATTTACCCAGCTTGTCAGCGATGGATCCGGACCTGGATCCCAGATTCAAATGTAGGTTCTGGGGGTGGATAATGTGATCCTACTGTTAATTATGTTCTAGGCTGATACCAATTTTCATTTAAAAAATGATATTTGTCTAAAATTTTAATACTAGAGGAACTAATGAACTTCTAACACAGAGAGATCAATTGACATTGGAAGCCAGGAGAGGTACTGAATGCATCACTAATTTTCAGATCTTTTGACATAGACTGAACCATAAACCTGCACATCCACGTAGCAGTAAACAGAAGTTGATTGGCAGGAGTAAATTCAGTTCCCAGGAAGGAGGTTGCTGTGGAAAGCCTATCAGACCTTTTTGTAGCCTTCATAAGAAATTCCATTATTCCAGAATTCTAACATGATTGAAAACCCAGGGCATCACTCACTTTCAGAAGCTAATCATGTTCTTAACAGCCAGAATGCCGTGACTTTGGCTCAAGATAGGTCAAACTTGTTTCTTTCCCTTCTGGTGGGGGTCCGGGTGGGGCAGGGGCAGATTTAACTAGATTGAAAACAGCTCTTAATCTGAAAGGCACTTGAATAAAATCTTGCTACCAGTCCAAACTAGGTCTTCATTAAGGAGGTCATTTTCTGAGTTTTTGCACATTTTGTTTCAGCCAGTACGAAGAGACCAGGCTGTGGTTTTGCCTTAGCATTGTCTCGGGGTAAAATCACCTTGGCATACACGGAGAGTATTGGTTGGATCTAATTGAATTTGTTACTTAGAAAGGCCAAACCAATACACCCAATGGGAGCTGCCCAACTCCTATGTGCTAGAACCAGGAGAGAAAGATACTAAGAAACTCACCGATGTTTTAGCATACGTGTAGTCGCGGCATCACACTCGGGGCTAACTGCACTCAAAGCCACTTCTACTGCACGCAAAACCACTTATTTATATAATAAATTAGCCTGGGAAATACCCAAGCCACTTCCTGAGTCATTGCACTTCCAGTGATGACCATCACAGTAAAATATTACAGTAGTTCAAGAGGACAGAGAAGAGGGACATCGTGCTTAGATCTGGTGACATGTTCCCTACTTCCAAGTCTAGGTGCAAAAGCAATGGACTATATACACGACTGTTTAGATGTAAAATAGTGCAGACAATACATGCGTCTGGCACATATTTTATTCCCGGTATGGTGTGGGATATGCCGTGTCTTCATCTCTTCCCCAGCTTACTGACCTCTCGCTCTGAATTCAACCCGCTTTCTTCCTGGCTCTTCCTCTGTCCCACGACTCACCACCCGAAGACCTTGTTCACTGCACTGGGCCAGGTGCTCGGGAGACACTGGTAGCCTCCCTTCATGAAGTTTATTCTCTCTTGGTGGAAACAGCACAGATACTCCCACGGTGCGTGTGCATGCTGTGGAGTGGCCTGCGATGACTGCTCTGTGAATGACTTGCTAAGGTCGCACGTTATCTCACATAGCTGCATGCACATACTACCTATCACTTTCAGCTTCATGACAACTTTCTCCCAACATAATGATTTCTTACACACAAACACATAACTAAGTAATGGGCTATGAGAAGTTATGCTGAGATATTACAGTCCATTTGCTCTCCATAAGAATTTCTGGTCAGAGGATGTCATGTGGACCAAATGTGAGTTGCACTCCACGTTCAGATAAGCCCCAAACGTTTTGCCCACACCAAGAAGAGGGGTGAAGAGGTAACATCTGAGATGAATTCGCCTTCTGTCCATGAGTGCTGTTTTTGTGCATTAGCTTTTATTTTGCGTTACATGTGTTTTCAGTGCTCTGACTTCGAAGTGCAGGTGGAGCGAAAGATAGCTCTGAGTGCCTGCGACATGGTAGACCGCTGACACCGAAAAAGGAGTGCGCCTTTAATTACTACCCACTAGCAAGGATTTTTCCCCTTTGATCAATGAAATCGTCATCATATTACATTCCACATTTATTTACTTTTAAGCTATTGCTTATTTCTCACGTTTTTTTTTATTCTTATTTTTTAAATTAAATTTATGGGGTGACATTGGTTAATAGGATCACATAGGTTTCAAGTGTACATTTCTATGATACAAGGTCTGTATATTGTGCCGTGTGCCCACCAAATGGATACGTTCCTAGAAATATATACCTTCCTAGTCTAAATCAGGAAGAGCTGGAAAATCTAAATAGGCTGATCAGCAATGAGGAAATTGAAACAACCATCAAAAACCTCCTAAAAAATAAAAGTACAGGACTAGATGGCTTTACCAGTGAATTCTACCGAACATGCAAAAAAGATTTAAAACTTATCCTTCTCCAACTCTTCCAAAAATCTGAAAAAGATACAGTACATGCTAACACATTTTATGAGGCCAAGATAACCCTGATACCAAATCCTCACATTTACATTGTTCAGTTCATACATGTACATATACATATACACATACGTGCACATGATTAGACAGCTGATCCGTGCACAACACACAGTCCCATTCACACAGTCAAAAAACTGCATATAACTTATTGGCCCTCCCCAAATGCAGATTCTCAAGTGCAGGCGGAGAAAACTGTATTTTTTAAAAACTAAACATGAAAATCATTTGTATGTATTGATTGGAATATGTTACATATTGATACAAAACTCCAAATAACTTTCCCATTAAAATTAATGGAGACTTTTTATTTGACTTTTTTCAGTTAGTGGCATGGTTTCCGAAGCTACAGTTATTAAGTAAGAAATAAGTGTGTAGAAAATGCAGCTTTGGAGACCATGTGTGAGGATGACTCCCCCACTCTGAGTGAGAGGGGAGGGGCCCTGGAGGAAGGACCCCTTAAGCTGAGGCTTGAATAACGGGTAGATGTAAATAGGAGGCGGGCAGAGCGATCCTGAAGGGAACGGGCTTTGGTCCTTCAGCGGAGGGGGGCTCAGCTTGGCTAAGGTTTTGGGAGTAGAGTCTACACTGAGCTTATTAAGTTGGTGGCAAGTTGGTACATGATGTGGCTGAGGGACACTGAAAGCTGGTTTAGTCATTGCTGACCCCATGAAAAGAGCAGTGGGGAGGTAACGAAGGGCTTTATGGAGCAAAGTGTCCGATCATATTCACTTTTCCAAAGGCCACTTTGACGACCCTGCTCAGAGCGAATTCGAAGGAGCCTGTGGCCTGGAGGTGAGGGGGGCTCAGGCTGGACCAGCAACAGAAGTGATGGAGGAAAGTGGATGAGACTGAAAGATGCATTTTTTAAAAAAAACAAACCCTTTTCTTTTTAAATAATTATAGATTCACAGTAAGTTGCTGATAGCACGAGAAGTCTCCAGTACCCTTCACCCCCCATGGTTGTGAACTATGCATTTTGGTGTTTCCTCTACATCAATTTCCAATTAATTGCCTATGAACACAGAGAGGGACACTTTATATTCACTGTCCCCAGGGTTTGAACTTTATGTTAGAATCCAGGCCTATATTTTTCAGGCTCCTTTTGTCTCTAACAATGGAGACAGCGAGTGTTTACTGAACGCGAGGCACTCTCCCAAGTGGTTTCTGTGCCTTCTGCATATATTTCTCACTGCAAGTTTCTGTGTCTTCTTAAAATTTCTGCTTCAAAGGTAAATTGAATAACTTGCATGAGGTCACATGATTGATTAGTGGGAGATGCTCATTTCAAACCCAGGCAATTTGACTTCAGAGACCACCCACTTAACCCCAAATAGTACTATATCCCCCTACCTCTAATCTCACACTCCCTTAAAAACTGAATTATTATGTTCTACTGCTTTAGGTAAGACTAAAACATGGGCTGGTAGTTTTCTGTACTTTTCAATTATTCACATAATCCCTGGCTTTCAGAATCAAAGATAACCACATGTTGGCTGCATGTCTAAACACTGGAATGCTGAGAACTTTCCAGCTCCTTAAATGTCATCTCTTTGAAACACTCTGGGAAGCCACTTGCAAAGTGGGAACCCTTTGCTTGTGGTTAGAGTGTTCAATGAATTCTTAAAGGGCTTTCTTGCAACGTCAAACAATTTCCAGCTGAAGAAAAATCCCAAACACCCTGTTTCCTCCTTAACAATTCAGCTGCAAAGAAATAGAGGAATGGTGACACTTTATCTTTACAACAGACACCAGAGAAACGTGCTGGTGACAATGATGACACCAGAGTGGAAATATTAAGTCTATGACAGATTCACTCTCGGTGCAAACCACAACTTGCATGTGCTTGGATGACCAGACAGAATATCATCCTGATGTTTTCTATATGAAGGGAGACTTTGCATGGCCAACAGGGACACTTTTAAGAGTTGCCAGGACTGCTGTCTAGATGGGAAAACACATAGAAACCAGAAGTATTCCAGGGAAACCAGAATGCAGGAACACCCACCTGTGGATATAGCCATGTTACGCCAAAGCACCGTCTGTGGTTAGTGCACAGTTCTCACCAGTAGCTTCTGTCATGAATTATCGGTGTCAGAATCTTTCTTTTAGCCTTGTTTCTCCCAGACATAATTTCAAGTGATCCGTTCCATCATCTCAGAATGATTTGCTTGATCAGATTAGGCATTGTGTCATTCGCTGCAAGAGTGAGGCAGGGCACAGGTGAGAGAGAGAGTGGATAGAGAAGTCTTAGGAGGAAGAATGTGGGGCTGAAGCCCGACAAACCTGTCTCAAATACCAGTTCATCACTAATTTATTGGGTGATCTAAGTAAGACTGAACTCAGCTCCACATCAGGTGACTCGTCTGAGCTGCACTCATGGCCTCGGTTGCCAGATTAGAATATTAAAGATGACAGGTATAACACATATGACACTTAGAGGGCTCTCAGCAACAATGCAAAGATCATTACCATTATCTTTCTTTGTACATATCCCTTTTTAGTGACAGTGATTGGAGGCATATATTTTTTCCTATTCACTGGTATAAATTAAGTAACATATCTAGTATCAGGACAGTAGTAAGTGCCCAACAAATATTGAGCCCTATGTCCATTAGGAACCTGTCGGGCTGTATGCAACCAAAGACCCCACTAACAATAACTTTGAGAAATGTAGATTTATTTGTCTTATGAAGCAAGAATTCCAGGGCTGGGAAATCCAGGCCTGATCCGCTGCCTCACTGATACTAAGAACCCAAGACTTGAACAACTGCACATTCGCCATCCTCAGCAGGAAATAAGTCAAGTAGATGGGCTCCTTACAAGGGCCTTTTATCCTGAGTTCCCACCGACGTCGGAAGTAATCTGTGTGCATATGGAGCTAGTAGCTGTCATGCAGGTAATTAATTGGCCCCTTAGACAGTTCTCCGGGTCTCCTGGACATCACTCTTCACATTATGTCTTATCGAGAGCTCCCCAAACGCATATGGTTTGTTAGTGGAGTGAAATATTGATCAACTCCACCTTCCTCATGTCCACTCGGGGACTACAGTGTTCAGATCTCCGCGTCAGTCACTCGAGACCAGAGAAGTCTTACTGTAACTTACTGCAGAATAAAGTTAAAATAGGCCCATTGTAGCCCGGCTGGGCGTGGCTCAGCAGTTGAGCATCGACCTAGGACCCAGGCCATCAGGGTTCGATTCCTGGTCAGGGCACATGCCCAGGTTGCAGGCTCGATCAATGACTCTCTCACCATTGATGTTTTTATCTCTCTCTCCCTCTCCTTTCCTCTCTCTGAAACTAATAAAGATATATATAAAAAAATAATAAATAAATAAATAAATAAGTAAGTAAATGAAATAGGTCCATTTTAACGTGTTTCATGATATGAAAAAATGTAAAAAGCAGGTAAATCCAAATCAAGTCTCAATGAGAATAATATTTATACCCAACAGGTTAGCAAAATTTAAGAAGTCTAACAGTCATGAGGGTAGGAAAGGGTATGGACAAACAGGACACTTTTATATTCCCCTGAGAGTAGAATAATTTCACCCAAGCACTTTGGAAACAAGTTGGCATTAGACATTAACACTCCCATGTAGTCCGCAGCTTAGCAATTCACACCTGACAATTTTACCCCAGGGAAATGCTATCGTGCTCCACCCCCAGAAACATGCCTAAGAATGTCCATGGCAACATTATTCATCGTGAAACAAAGTCTAGCAAAAGGAAAGAGGAAAATAATTTGTGGTATATTGGTGCAATGCAATCCCAGGCCACCGTGACAATGAACATTAACCACATCGCCACGGGCTTGACTTAGGAGCATAATTTTGGGAAAAAGTCCCTGAAGCAAGATATAGTTTGATACCATTTTAAAAAAGTATAGTAACAAGCAAAGTTAAACTAAGCTTATGTGTGTATGTGGGAGGGTATGTGTGTGTGTGTAAAAAAAAAACCTTTTAAAAATAATAAAAGGATAATTTTCTCTTATATTATTATTTCAATAACAATAAAAAAATAATTTTAAATAAAAAAGAGGAACTAATTTTCCTGGAATCATTGACTTTCCAGGTCATCGGATAGCTTCTTTGTGTATTCTATCTGGAGTTTTTAGCTCTAATTAGTGGGAGACATAGATTGGAATGTCATACTTTATCTTAGCTGGAACCAGAAGTCCTCAGTTCTTTTTCAAAACATGGACAGGTAGCCTGTGGTGCCCTTAATGGAGATTAAATGAGCAGAAATCAGGAGGAGCGTTTAGCATATTTATGGCATGGAAAAAGTTTCACTGAGACAATATGCCCCAGCAACACAAGTCGCTTTCAATAATATTCCTGGAAGGCTCCTCTCTGAAAAGCACCCAGTACTTTCTCAAGCGCCTTCTCAGGCTTCCTGCTGGTAAATCGGCCTGTAGGGAGGCTCACACTGAGCAACTGGGACAGAAATTGCCCCTTGTACTTGGGTGAGTGGGGAGCCCGGCTGTACCCACAGCCTTGGAAGCCTCTCCATGCCTCTCGACGCTCTGTCTGCCGTGCTGGTGGCTCTGGTGGCTAAGGATATTTCCCCTGTGACTAGGGTGACATACAACTTATTGTCTAAAACACTTCTGAGAGTCAAAAAGAAGCTAACCACATAGCACACTGAAAAGACAGTTGTAAACTGGAACCGGTTTGGGGAAAAGCAGGGCATACGGTGAGCCTATGACAAGTGTGGTCAGGTCACATTACCCTGTGGTTAGCTCACAACTCCACCCGCTAACGGACATTTCCACTGGATTGAAAAGGCAAAGTCGGGCCAGAGAGCCGCTCCTAACATCGTCGATCAGCTAGAGGTCAAATGAGAAACAGAGGCCAGTCAAGCTAAAGCCAAGCTGACGAGGTCCCAATTTCCTTCTCGCATCGAGGCCCAGCAGCCTGTGGCCCCTTCTCACCCGTATTTCAAAGGAGAGGGAAATATTCCCTTTGGTCCTTTATCCAGAAATGTTCCAAAGAGTTTACTCTCCCATTTCCATAATTACAACTCTCCACACCTCTGAGTCTTCCAGTTCTCACCAGTTTCATATTTTTTTCGCCCTAAACCATCGAGAGGTGACATAATCAAATCAATGCTTTAATTTGAAACCAGAAAAAAAACCCCAAAACCCTGCTCATTCTGAATGAAACCAAGATCTTTATTTCTCCTCTCGCTATTAATATTAAGATACAATCCAGGGGTTGACTGGTTGGGGGGGGGGGGGGGGCTTTCGAATATATCTCTTTGCTGAATAAGTGACAAAAGTTAAAAAGCAGTAATTTAGGAAACTTAGATGTGACAGTGGATGATCGATGGTCGCTGGCAAGGCTGCGAAATGAGAAACATTAAAACCGTATATTAGAATGGATCAAGCTCCGCACTCCAGTGGGTGTCAGCAAGTTTCTTTTGATATGTCAAGTCTTCACAGGCCTGCAACTCCAGTCGACTTTGAAGATGGATTTTAAAAGGAATGTGTTTATGTTTAGGAACTTAATAATGCCATGTGCAGCGAGAAGCCGGGACGAAATCAAACTGAATGTGTTACTGTTTATTTGCTGTGGGATCTTCCCACGCCCGGCACCCCGGGGCTCAGTATCTGCTCAGAAGTCCTGGAGATCCTTTCAGAGCAAGATCAAATACCACCTCCTCCAGGAAGGCCTTCTGATCCCCCCAGCAGGGTGCATTTCTGCTTCTCCGGAATTCTCAGCTGCCTGTTTGGACCTGTCTTGTGGCACTTGGCGTTTTCTCCCTTGCGATGGGTTTGCCTGTATCGGTGCCTTCCCTTCCCTGCCAACCTGTGAGCTCTCAAGGACGCGGCCAGTGACTGTTCCATCTCCGTGCAGAGCCTGGAAGAGAATGCTGTGGCTGTTAAGTGTGCCTGAAGGTTTCTCTGCTATCCCATGAGCGCTACCACCTCATGAGGACGCGACACTTGGCTCATGCTTCTGTTAGGATCTTCGTTCATCAAGAAGCAGTCATGTATTCCTGTGCCTTCTCCAAACCCTTCCACATGAGGATTTCTTGAGGACAGAGAGTATGTACTATTTATTCATCTTGGGGATCCCGGCGACCAGGACAGGCTCTGAGCTATAGTGCATATTTTTTAGATGCATGGATCTGCGTATCAATGAGGCCATGAATGAATTCCAAGAATTTTACTTCTTTTAGCTGAGTGTCCATGGGCCATGAGCTTTATCTCTAAGTAGCCATGACTCCTAGGACAAATCAGCTCCCTCTCTGAAAAGGCTCAATCACATGATCTCCAAGGTCCTTCCACCACTAATAATTGTGCTGACTCAATTCTTTGAAAAACAATAGCACTGTTATACGTGTATGATATCGCCCTTCTGTCTTTTGTTTATGTAAACACATCCATCATCATTGTTAAGTCCTGAGGGGCCTGGGTTGGAGGGGAGAAGGGAGAACATTCTAGCAGGAGGCTCTCAGGGGTCTGCTTTCCCTGATACTCTCAGAGACAGATGGAGAAGGAGCTGAACCTTCAACCACCAAGAGAGTGACTTCTCATTCTGCCCCCAGCAGCGGACTGAAACAGGGAAAGAGAGACAGGAGGGCAGGGCAGGGGAGGGCCGCCTCTCCACTCTTCTCTCCCCATCTGCCTAGTTCACTGCATGTCAGGGCTGCTTTGAAATCATTCCCTTCCTTTGGTGTAACTTCTCAACAGGCTACATCATTCTCTCATCAAGCCTAGATTCAATATTTTGAAAATTATTACCTACATTTGTAAATAATATATTTTTGTTATTTGTACAGTGCTATTTTAAAGTTGGTCAATGTCTCAAAAACAAGAAAGACCTAACTGAGGTATGACTGACATACAAAAAGCTCGATGTGTTTAATGTATACAGCTTGAGGATTTGGAGATAAGCATAAGCCCGTGAAGTCATGACCACAATCGATACTATAAATGTACTTATCGCCTCTTACGGTTTCCTCCTGCCCCAACAGATCTTGTGTTAAGCAGCCGATGTCTTTTGAAGCCAGGCTAGTAGTTAAGATACTGTATGCTGTGTCCTGGAGTATTACCTCTTTAACACTCATCTCACCATGACTTATACTTTATAATCTATTTCTAGCTGGAAATTTTACTAGAGTTAGAAATATAAGTAATGATAGTATTAGAGGTAAATAATTAACATAATTAGAGTATTCTCTGTGTTAAAATTTCTTTCCTGTTTATTGTATCAGTATTTCAGAGCTCATGACCTAAAATCACATGATCTGAACTTGAATCCATATACACATCAAAGAAGCCACTCAACCTCTTTGAGCCTCTGCTTTCTCATCTTTTTTCTTCTATACATGTCTTTATTGATTGCAGAGAGAGAAAGGGAGAGGGGGAGAGAGACAGAGACAGAGACAGAGACAGAGACATCAATGATGAGTCATTGATGGGCTGCCTCCTGCATGCCCCCTACTGAAATCAAACCACAATCTCCTTGATCCTAGGTTGATGCTCAACCAATGAGTCATGCTGGCCCGGCTGCTTTGTCAGCTTTTAAATGGAAATAATAACAGTGGGCATCTCCTGGGGTGGTTACGAGGATTAGTCCTTGGCATATTAGATGCACCGATTTCATTTCAACTACGATTCTTGCATGTTTGATATCCCCACAGCAACCGTGCCCAGAACACAGTTATGAATCCCTGCTGAGGATTACTAAGGTTGACAGAGGTTATGAAGGTGGTCTGCCATGACACAAAAGTGAGGAACTGACCCAAGGCACAGGGTAAGAGTTTCTTTTTTTTCATCTAGACCTTTACTGCTCCCATAGCCTCCTTCCTTTCAAGCTATTATATTCACACTGAGGCAACACTGAGGGTTAGATGAGCTGGGGGAAGAGAACCTACTGGAATATTGCAAAGGGAGAGAGCAGATCGGTGAAGGAGAGACTGATGTTTGCGGATCGCCTATATCAGATCAGAATCAGGTCCCAGCACCAAGTACTTTCAAATATGCCTCATCTTAGAATATAGCCCAAAGCCACAATTTATAGCATAAATTCCACTCTATGTGTGAGCCAGAGAGTTAGAGGAATCTGGGTCCCCAGCAGACACCTACGGCCCACTGGGGAACAGAGGTCAAGCAGCTATAAATAGATGTGTTCATTGCAACTGTGCTTCACTTTAAACAGTGTTGGGTGGTCAACCCATGGCAGGAGAGGGAGGCATTGATTTGTCTGAAGTTCCATAATTAAAGTCTGAATAGAATGTCTTCTCCGCCCAACTGGGATCCAGCCACCACTGTTAGATGAGGGTCTGAGTCCTCTCTGCCCGGTTATATTCAAGTTCAGGGGCAGGGAGGGGTAGGCTCACATTTGCACTTGGGGCCCTCCTTTGTAAAAGTTTTCTTAATTCTAACTGAAGAAGCAGGTCGAACACATATATACTAAGACCTATTGTTGGGTTGGTCTGCTTTGCTTGTGTTTTTATTTTATTCCTAAAGATGTTGCATTTTTTAATTCCAGGATTATTTAAAAAGCAATACTCCTTGTAGATATGCTCAGGAGGAGGCAGACTGTTGGGTTGGCATTTCTTTCAGACCAGTACATTTCCCCCCTTCACTCAAAGGGCATCGGAGCCCCGTTTGGTTCACCGGGAGCTCTAGCATGTGTTGCGCCCAGGCATGGAGATGCACGTGAAGATTTCACTCGCCTCATCTTTTTTTAAGGGGTGATCAGAGACACATAAAGTCTTGATGAAAAGTGGATGAAAGAAAAAACCTCCAAATGGAGAGGAAAACTTCCAATGACTGGGTCCGAGGTGAGCCAAAAAAGGTGGCTCCCAGAGAGAGGGAGCAGCTCGGAGCCTGTCATTAGCCAGAGTAACCCGGCTGCCTCTCTGCCCACGAGCGTGGGCAGGCCCGATGCCATTTTGGGAAACAGACTGAGAGCTTGTCATCCCGACACGGCCTTGGCCGTCCAGGTAATAGAGTAGCAAGAGGAGATGTTTCTTTTGCTCAGTGACACTTCCACTCACCCACACGATTTGCCATTTTCCACACACACAGACACACACATACACACAGACGCACACACATGCACTCACACACACGCACACAAGACAGGTCGAAGGCCTGCAAGGAAGATAAGCCAAGGAGAAAAGGGGGGGACAGCCAACAGAAGAGGCCTCGGGACATCTCCTTTGCCACAGACCCTCTTTGTGTCGTGTGCGGTGTGTCCACGGCTCACGACATGCTTTGAGAATGGAGTCCCTTTCAGAGGAGCTAATTATAAAAACATGGCCTGGCATGGAAACGGGGAGATGCTTCCAAATCCTTCCAAAGCCGAGTGCCCAGGTTCCTTGTAGCTTTCAATGTGCACATCAAAATGGCCAAGCCCCCAAGCACCTCTGCTTTCCGTTTCTGTGCTCTAGGCCTTCCTTGCGGCAAAGAACAGTGCTTCTTTGTTTTGTTTTTGAGAACAGAAAGACAAGGTGAGGGTGCTGGGGAGAAAAGAAAGAGTCTGAAACTTTTCTAAAGTGGAATTTGGTCTTCCTTGAATCAAACAGGTTTTATTATTTATGTTACTTTATTTTAACATTCAATAAAATGACGCCTATATGATGTGGACCCAAAGGATTTTGGGTGGTCAGCAGTATCTTCTCTCTTCTATTGATTCTCTCAAATTTATTGAATCCTACTACTGTTTCAATCCACCTGCATTTTTACCTAACCAGGGCAACGGGGGGATGTCTGTTAAGTAGTTTAACCCGATCATTTCCCATCGTTGCCTGTAAAGAGATAACATATGAAGTGTTTAATCTGCATATTGGCCTAGAACTTTGAACAGAACTTTCGGTGCTGGGGAAAATGTTTCTACTTCTGTACTGACCGGCACGGCACAGCGGCCAATGTGGCTTTCCGGCCCTTGAGGGGTGGCCAGAGTGACTGCTGCACTGGGTGTGAAGGAAGAATTTATCTCCCACCTGCCCACGCAGGGAAAAAGCCCAGCCTTCCCTAAATGTGTTTCTTCTCTGTGAGTCTCCTTCATTGCTCACACAGATACTTTACTTCTGATCACCAAAGGAGTGCTTTC
Source organism: Miniopterus natalensis (assembly GCF_054644295.1). Lineage (NCBI taxonomy): Eukaryota > Metazoa > Chordata > Mammalia > Chiroptera > Miniopteridae > Miniopterus > Miniopterus natalensis. Next base: position 88,962,818 of record NC_142083.1, read on the forward strand.
GTTTGTTCCCCCACAGCAAGCAGTTCTCTGTGACAGTGGCTGGGTGTCCTGCAATTTAATTCAATTCTAACACTATGTACCCAGAGATAGTGATAGTGTCAGATCCCACAGGTTAAGGGCTCAGTCCCACAACACCCCCCCACATACACAAACACTTTAGACACCTATCAAAAGGCCAGGTTATCACCTATGCTTCTGACCTATTGATTGGAGGGTCTGATGATCCCTTCTTGGGGTTCGCTTCATTTGCTAGAGCCAGAACTCAGGGAAATGCTTCTCTTTATTTACCAGGGTATTGAAGGATATGCTGAGGCCCGGCTGGGAGTGGCTCAGGGGTTGAGAGTCGTCCTAGGATCCAGGCGATGGGGGTTCGATTCCTGGTCAGGGCACATGCCCGGGTTGCGGGCTGCAGCGGATCAATGACTCTCTCATCATTGATGTTTCTGTATCTCTCCATCTCCTTTCCTCTCTCTGAAATCAATAAAGATATATTTTAAATAAATAAATAAATAAATAAATAAATAAATAAATAAAGGATATGCTGAGGATCGCAGGTGTGCGTCCAGCTGGAAGGGATGCACAGGGCAAGATACGCAGGAAGGGGCGCAGGGCTTCCATGGCCTGCCAGGGCCTGTCCCTGTCCCAGCACCTCCCAGCACGTATTTACTAACCCAAAGCCCCATTCTTTTGGGATTTTATGGAGGCTTCATTGCATAGGCAGGATCGATCATTAGCTCCATTTTCAGCCCCTTTCCCATCTCAAAATAATGGGGGGAGGGGCTGAAAATGTCAAGCTCTTCATCCTGGCTCGGCCTTTCCATTGACCAGCCCTCATCCAGGAGTCATCGAGAGCCCATCGAGTCACCTCATTAGAACAAAAGACACTCCTGTCACCTGGGAATTTCCAATGGTTTCAGGAGCCCTGTGTCAGGAATGGAGGTCAAAGACCAAATACTGGAACAAATGATGCTCCCAGTGCTTTTATCGCTTAGGAAATTCCAAGTTTTTAGGATCTGTGTACCCCAGATAGGGACAATATCTCACTGGCTTTTTAATCTTATTAATTTTAATTAGTGCAAATCTAAGCAACTCCCTTGTGGTTTAGGGACACTGTATTGGACGGTGCAGATTTAGAATCTTGAGCAAACAAGTACGGACTCAAGTACCCACATTCCATGCTGCAAAGGGCTCTGAGCACAAGCCAACTTGTCAATCGATTTGGACGTTTAACTCAGGCAAGTTGCTAAGTGGCTCTGAACCCTGGTTTTCTCATTCATAAGATGGGTGCCCCTGCCTTGTGTTGCTCTTTCGTGGCTGAGGCAGTTAAGTGAACAAAGTGCTTTATACAACTGCAAAGCTTAGAGAGGATATTAAATAAAGTAGACTTTCCTCGTTTAGTTTTTATTTTAGTCTTTGGAAGGACTCTGAAGGCCATACCAAGAATTTGCCCCCTAAAAAGTAATTAACTAGTGTGTTCTTACACTAATCTCATTTTACAAATGTGGGAAGTAATGAACAGAGAGATTACGTAACTTTCTCAAAATCACTAGACAACGAGTGATGGAGCTAATGTTTAAATGTAGGCACTTGGGCTCTAAGTTTTTATTCCTCTAATGTCTCCCCCAAGCCCATGCTGACTCATTGGTGACCTCTCCAGTGTCCATTTCTCCTTCCCTACTGTCAGGCCTGAAGGTCTGAACTAGAGGTTTTCATTGGTTGGCCTTAAGACAATCAGCGCATCTCCTACCCCAGTCACATCACATAGACGGGCACGTAATGCACTCTTCTTGCTTATTACAAACTGTGAAGCTTGTAATCCTGCTTACTGCTGACAAACATTTTTTTAACCAACATTGTGCCTAAGGTAACAAACACTATGGAAGACAGAGTGCAGGGGTGGGAAGGACGTTGGCCCTTGGGGATACTGGTGATCTGCTTGATCCAGCTTTACCTGTAGTCCAGTTTATGGCTGAACTTTTTAGTTATGAAATTATTTTTTTAAACAGTCTAATGTTGTTGTTGTTGCTGTTATAACTAGCAGTGGAAAGCGGCCCAAGCTGACTAATAGTGTCATGCCATATACAAATTCGTGATTTCACAAGCCAGAAAATTATGTGCGTCACTCCAAAGTCAAAGTCTGAAACTAATACATGTACAAAGAAAGTTTTGTTCTTGGCTCAGAGACACGATTCTCTGCTCTGGCATTTTCAAATGAGGTCCCTATAACAAGGGATAACAGATTAGCTCACAGCAAAGCAATGGCAGTACATTAAAAGAATATTAAGGCTGTGGCAGGAAATGATATCAGTAAAAGCAATTCCTTGGGAAGGAGGAGGCACCATATGTGCAGCCAACACCGAGATGCCAGGGGGTGGGGAGTAGGATTAGGAAAGTCATTAAAGAGGCTCCCCATGGTGTCCAGGAGTTGGAAGACATATGGTGCCTTCGCCCAGACTTGGGAGGTTTCATTTCTCTTCACTTCCAACTTCACACTTATGTAACTTAAAAGAAGACAGGCACAGTAGCTGAAGGAGAATCAGTGATGTGGGTCCTTCTTTGATGGTGACTCAGTAGGATTGAGGAGGTGGGTGAGGTGGTGGAAAGAACCTTGGGTTAGAACTTCTTAGGCCAGGGTTTTGTGCATCATTAACCCTGAGACCTTGGTCAGTCACTTGAACTTCTGAGCTCTGGTTGCTTTGTCTAAATAATAGAGGAAAGACAGTGCTTAAGCCACAGGGAAACACTACCCCTTCCCCCCCAAATCATACATTGTCTTACCTCTGGGATTTTGCCCCTGTGCTCACCCTGTCTGCATACTTTCCCACTATCCCCTTTATCTGCTGTTTTCAGCTCAAATGTCATCTCCTGTGTGAAGTCCTCTCTCACTTGAATGTAATGTCTCCCCTTCTACTCTGACTTGCCCCAGGAATTATCACACAATCCTGGGGCAGCCTGTCCCTTCTCAACAGAAGTGAAAGCATGCACATGTCTACTTTCTCTCCTGCACACATGCTCAGCCTGAAGCTCTTTGAGGTCAAGGACCAGGTCTGTGCATCATTATGTTTTCGGGCTAACCAAGCACAGGGCAGACACAGGCAGGTGCTCCAATTCAGGCACCAGTGTAACTAGGCCCTCCTAGTTAAGTCATGCAGAGGTCCTGGTGCCTTTGCCAGCTCTCTGTCCCATTCTCTCCTGTGTCATCCTCCCCTTCCTGAGATGCCCTTTGACCTTCCACTGGACTCTCAGGAGAGGCTTTGGCTTCTTTGGTGCATTTGAGGGTGAAAATGCATCACCTCTCTTTGCCTCTTTGTTCATTTTCAACTGAGAGGGACAGAAAAGTCGCACAGGTTTGGAAGAAGTGATTAGGAATATTACTAGGAAACTGCACTGAGCAACGGGAGAGGGAAGTCAGTAGGAGTCTTTATTGGTAGGTGTTAAACGTTTTTGCTCCACCCAATCAAGAAACATGGGCCAGCGGTCGTGGGAATTTTACCTTCCTTGATCAGATGGAGTGAGGGTGTTGTAGAAGTTTCCTCGTGGAAACTCTATAAGGAAACTAAATAGAGCATCGCTTGCTGCCCCAGCTCACAGAGAAGGTATCTAGACTTGCACGAGCCTTTCTCAGCCTCCCTCCTTTTCTCCTGTAACAGTGGAAGGGGAAAGTCTCTTCTCCGAGGGCTGCCCCCCAACTCCCGAGACCCCCTGGGGACTTGCTCTTTTCATCTTTCAGGCCTTGCTGCTTCTTATGTATTCTTCACTTATAACACCTATTTAAAAACAGAATTTAGAGCCTGCACACAGAGCTTTCACTTACCACTCTTGATAGTGACAATGACACTTTCATCTTGCCTTAGTAATCAAGGAAAAGTATGTGATTCTCAGATAAAGAGGCATGAATCGCCTCTTTGGATCAGAAAGATAAAGGAATAGATTATTCCCCAAGCATACACTCCCCTGACTCATATTAATCACTTGCTTCCCCTGCTCTTTTGTGACATCAAGTGATGTTAAAATAACAGCCTCCGGTCCCCTTTGCTCCTAAAGTCAGAAAACCAGCCTGCATCACCCTGTCCACAGCCTTATCATGTGTTTGAGCCGGCCCATTGCTAGGCACCCTCTAACTGATAGTCTTCCAGTTCAGGAAACTTTACAAATCTCTCAACCGGAGTGAATATTTGAGTTGCCAGGATTATGGATATAGTCATCGTCAACTCCCCACCGTAGCATCGGCCTCCGAATGTCCTTTCTCAGCTACATGCCAGGGGGCTAGATGCTGAACTCAACAATGCATGGACTAAGCTATGAAACAAATAGCAAAAGAAGACAATGCAGTGTGTGACGGTCTTAATCCCATCAAAGAATGAAATTCATCTCTGTTGATGAATGTACCATATATGCCATGAGATAGCCGCTTGGTTAGGTGTCATACAGATAGTAATACATACCTTGTCTTTAAGACAAACTACAGTTCTGTTCCTTTTACCTTTGGTGAACATGTAAGAGGGGAGAAGAGCCCAAAGAATAAATAGTTGGTCAAACAAAAAGACTGGACGTAGTCTAATAAGAGTCAGTCTCTGAAGGCAGGTAAGATTCTCTTCACTCCATACAGATGGCGTCTGGGATACCTGCAAGATAAATGAAACTGGATGAGGCAGCACTGCTAATGTTTGCAAAGACTCCCTTGCCACCCAGGACTGAGGGCATCATAAATTCACAGCAGCTTCGTCAGCGCCATGTTCCACTTTCTCTAACTTTCCACTTTGTCGTCTCCACTTTTACAGACCAGGTATGAGGCAGATCACCATTCAGCTAAGCTAACATAACAGCAAGACACAACACAGCTGAGGGCTGAGATAATATATTTCCATTTGGGCTTATCTTTCCCCAAATTTCTTAAAGTGCATTACCCACACCCAAAGCTCTCCTTTTACAAATGTGAACATGATTAAACTGGTGATTGCATCTAAAAAAAAAAATCATGCTATGTGGCAAAATGATTTGATTTCATCTTGCTGCTTTTAAGAGCGATTTCATGAGGCCACAGAAAACATCAGAAGCTTTAATCCAGGGAGAGATATCGATGAGTCTCAGATCCCAATCAAGAATGTGGGGAAGGACCTTCAAAGCCAGCCATTAGTTGGAGACGCAGGTTACTGAAGCAACTGCTGGGGGTTTGACAGACAAGCACACTCCGGCTTCAGGGAATTTGAACAGTGCATCCTATGGACCCAAGATTTCATTTAATTTCCCTCTGATGCCTCCTCATCCAGCACCCCCATCCCCATTTAAGATGAGGAAACTGAGATGCCAAGAGAAGAAGGGATAGATATGCTTAAGATCTAAAGGCCAGTTAAGATCTCTCCTGGGAAAAAGGCAAAAGTTCACCCTCTGAACAAATGCTGATGTCCTGTCCACATCCCTTCACCTTTAATGCGTTGCTGCAAACCGTCCAGCCTTCCAACAGCAGGCACCTGCTCTTGACTCCCTGAGGGCTTTCTTTAGCCACCGATGTCCACATCGCCTACCGGATGGCAGAATGGAAGACTTGGGGAGTTATCATTGCTCCTGAGTACCTTCAGCCAATGGTGGAGGGAGCTGGTGCAGGAAGGCCTCAGCCTCCGCCCTCAGATGGAGTGACACGGAGATGTGTGTCCTACCCTGGCTGCCAGGGAGCTCCTGGGTGATTCATCTCTGGAAACCACAGAGGTAATCCACTTGATAATGCATCCTCGGTGGTCGAACTCCCTTTGCCTCTCTTAGTTCCTCACTTGTCTGGTGTCTGATATTTTCTTCAGCTCCCAACTACCCTTTTGTACTCAATTTTTTTTCTTAGGGTCTGCTTTGGGACACCCCAAATTGAGACAGTTCTATCCACTTTAGACTTTATGGAGCCAAGAGTTGCCCATGCTCACTAAAAAAGCCACAATTTCTATTTCATTTTTCTCTCCCACCCCACCACCTAGAAATGGATCCCCAAATGCATGAAAAAACTTGGAAAGACTTGGCTATGGTTTCCCCTGAAGAGAAGGGCAAGGATCTAGACGAGGAAAACATCCTGCATTTCACCACCAGTAGGGGAGTGGACAGTACAAGATGAGCGGGAAGGTGCGTGCATCTGGGGACCCGTTACCTTCAAGTGAACCATATTTCTACATCAGAAATTTAGAAAGAGACTCACTCGATGACCAGTCAGATGATGCCAAATATTTACAAGGTGAAGACTGTTGAAGACATATGTCACCTAACTTTTAAAAATTTCCCTGGAGAATTAATTTTCACAAAAATGGCATTTTTGACATGTTCAAAGAATAAAACCCTTCCATGGTTTTCTTTAGGAGCTATTATATGCAATAGATAAACTATAGAAGTATTTTTAATCTACTTTGTCCTGAAACAGGAGCCAGAAATTAACCCCTGAGTGTGCCCTGCTCCTCTTTGTGAATCGGTCCTTCAAGCACAGCTAACGGAGCCGGGTGTTGCATTCGATTGCTTCTCTCCATAAGGAATAGAGTTAATCGTTATTAGGTTTATACTGTTCAAACCTAATTGCTACCCTAAATCCCCGTTAGATGAGCAGAGGAGACATGAAAATCCCGACCGCTAACATATGCTTGAAATTCTGTGAGGGTGGTGAAACCACTGGTAGTCAGGCTCCAGGATAAAATCAGTCTAACTCATGTCTATAAACAACCCAGTGCCCTGCCTGACTCGGCTGCTCTAGACCTGCTAACTACTTTTCTTATTTTCACCCAAGCACTGAAAAGAAATGAAATCAACCACAAATTCGGTGACATCATTAATCAACGTTGACACGCACCCTGCCTTCAGCAAGGGGTAACAGGATGGTGATTACATTCTGAAAACTAGGTAGAGCCACTGGTGAACAGAGGCCACACATCCGGGGTTTCCTGGCTGGTATTCTGAGACATGTTCTGGAGGGTCACCCCTGAGAGGGGTTTAATTCAAGGCTCGGATGCTCTCCTTGTTTGGTTCTGAACCTTGAGATTTAACAATGGCACTCAGCTGACAAGGAACATCTGATATCTATTCCATGTAAATATTATTAGAGGCTAAAGGAATCTGCCACTGAGAAGAAAATTTGGGGAGGTGGGAGGGTAAAGGGAGGTTTAACAAAAAAACACTCGATTCAACTTTATATGCAGTGACTCAAGCCAATGCTGGAGGAATTAATGAAGCATTTTCTTCTCTCTCTCTCTCTCCCTCCCTCCCCTTCCTCTTCTCTCTCTCTCCCCTTTCTTTTTCCCACATCTATCTCTATCTCTCTTAATTAGAACAATCTTCATTATCAGTGAGATATATTACAATGCATTTTTTTTGTAAAAGAGCTTAATTGCTATTGTCACATTAGTTTGAAACTCAGGCAAAATTGTGACCAGCTACTATAAGGACCTATCTTTTAACTCCATCTCTTTCATTTAACAGAAAGCTCTTCAGATTTCGAGAACCGTGAGAACTGGCTTCATTCTCACGCTGTGGTCTTGAATCTGTCCCATGGCATCTCCACAAAGGCTGGAGACCTCTCCTTGAGCACCGGTGGGGGCAGGGAGCTCATTTCTATAACCCTCACCCGCCTCTGCACAGAGGACTCTGGCTCTGACCTGTCCTTTTCTGGGGTGAGCGTGTCGCTTCATTCCCCAAGTGGGGAGTTTAGAATCTAAAGATAACACCTGGTAGGGGGAAAACCGGGTAAGGGAAAAAAAGAAATGCAAATGGCCAACCGGCATCCGTCAGAGGGCCAGGCTCATTAGGAAGGTTATAGAAATCAGGCAAGGATGAGATGACATTTTCTACCTCTGAAGCAGGTAAAGAAAACCCAAAATGCCGATGCTAGTGCTACGCAGGTCAGGCCTCCTGACGCCTTTAACATGCGCAATGCATGCCGCAGAAACAGGACTTCGGGACATAAATGGGTAAAAACAGCTGCCCACACATTCATCATGGCTTTATTTGGAATAACCAAACAACAAATATCGACAAAACTTATGGTTTATCTATATACCAACTTCTATTCTTTCATTAGAATGGTGATTAACTCACAGTTGTTGGCACAGAATTATATTCCTGATGAGCCGTCAAATTTAAAGAACAGATTACAAGCGCTGTGGCTAGAAAGAAAAACTAAAACACATCGGGCTATAATTGGGGAAATTTGAACACTGATTAGATCTTTGACAATGCTGAGGAATTATTGTTACACTTCAGTGCAATTATAATCTTGTATTGATTTTATTTAAAACACGATGTTAGGAGCTACCGGTTAAACAGGTGGTTGGCCGTACGTGCATTGGCTTTTCCTCTGGAAATGCCTTCGAATGGATGAAAGGAATAAATTAAGTTCAAGACTCACAGGAATACAGGCATTGAAAAGGACTTAAGTGAATGAGAGCTTTTAACCATCTGGAGAAGGTGGAAAGTAGACGGAACAGTCCTCTGGTCAGGCCTAGTGACGGTCAATGATATCTGAGAGGAGAATGAATATCTTTACTTGGCCATTGTCAAACTGGAAGGCTTCTGGATTTTTTAAAATATTTTAAAAAACATGCCTCCCCTGCTAAATTTCCCCATGAGCTCAATGACAAAATCTGTCTTGTTCGAGTCTGTATCCTAAGCATCTGACTCACAACAGGGGCTGAGTCAATATTTGCTGAATGAATGCAAAAATGAATTAATATAGAAAGTATAATCTAATTTTGAGGGGAAAAGATAATATGAAATGCATTGGGGAGGATTCCCCAAAGGAGTTATTACTAATTATATCTAGATGGGATGTGTTTTCTTATCATTTTCTGCTTCAGGCTACAATAAACATGTTTCTTTCATAATAAAACACTATTTTAAAAGGCATTTGAACAAGGGCTCACTTTTAAATATAGTGTCACTTACACTGGATCTCCCAAGATGGTCCAGATTCCAGCTCCTTTGTTACTCCAGTGAAAAAACTTGTACTTGCTGGATCCAGGCTCAGAGTTCGGACTCACAGAGTGATGCTCATGATCATCACGAGAGTAAAGGTGTTTCCTGCCTCGGGTCCCCCCAGCCCCCCACGACATCAGAAATCCTCATGTCCGTGTTCCCTGAGGGCGAACCAAAGAACACACCTGCCGCTTCAGCTCCCAGCTGTGGAACAGTGTTGGAGGAGAGGCCACCGAGGAAAGAGCCAGTCCCTTGACTGCTTTCTCCGCTTTAGGAATGATTTGTCGGCTTCAGGGAATTTCAGGAGGGATGCTCAGGGGATCAGCTTTCACTCTTTGTACAAACAACATTTTCAAAACATGGGAGCAGGAGTTTCCTTGGTGCCCCCCCGCCACCACCACCACCACCACCACCACCACTCAACACTGTTCTGACCTTCTCTCTGCTTTCCAAGCACATCAAATTCACTCCCACCCTCTCCTCTGGTCCACCCATTGCTTAAAATGCTGTTCTTAGAGCCTGTGTTCAGTAGGTCTCAGCTCAAAGTATCTCCTGGGAAAGACTCCATTTGGTCTAACACAGCCCCTTGGTCACCCTCTGTCTCATTTTCTGTTTTATGCTCTCTTTTCTATTAGATGTTCTCCCGCATTTAAGCTTATTAATTTCCTTTCCCCATGAGGATGCAGGTTTTCTGAGATCCTTGTTTGTCTGATTCACTATTTCATTCCCAGCACCTCTAAGAACTCATATTTTAACACGCTAAAAGCTCAGTACGTATTTGTGAATGGGAGGGATAGAGGGGAGAAAGGGTAATGAAAGAAGAGAAGGAAACAGAAAAGGAGGAGAGAAATTCAACACACCGTCTTTTAGCTGCAAATTTTTTAAAATGTATTTTTCAGAGAGAGGAAGAGAGAGGGAGAGAGAGAGAGAAACATCAATGATGAGAGAAAATCATTGATCAGCTGCCTCTGGCACGTCCGTTCCTAGGGTTTGAGTCTGAAACCCAGGCATGTGCTCTGACCTGGAATCGAACTGTGACCTCCTGGTTCAGATGTCGACTCTCGACCACTGAGCTACAACGGCTGGGCTTAGCTGCAAATCTTAATTCCAAAACCATCAAAATATCCTTAGTTGAAATTCTAAACAGCAAATTTTCTACTATATACATATTGTAAATGCACATAAGTGTATAGTAAAAAGTATAACGTGAATGTAAGAATTCACAGTTGGCTTTTCGTGGTTCACAGATCATTGATAGTAAACTCCATTACCCGATTAAAGAGGAAATGCACAGAAGCGCTGGGACCTTGACATTTTTCTGATTCCTTGGCCTGAGAAAGTAACCAATTTTTACCTTGAATTATTTCCTTTGAAACTGAAACACGAGAGAAAGAAAAATGACTACCAACATTTTCACTCTGTAAGAAGCAAGCGTATGGATAGTTGTACAACAGTGTGAATGTACTTAACCGTCTCACTTACGAATGGCTGAGGGGGAAAGACAAAGAAGAAAAGGAGAGGCTGGCCGTCGCCTTGTCCCCTTCTCTCTGCCACCGTGGTCAGGGAAGCATTGGTTAGGATGGAGTCTCCATCTGCCTCCCTCCTTGGACAGCTAGACTGAGCAGAGCCCCGTGGGCCATGAGAGAGAGGTGGCCTGTGTTGTGAAAAGTCACAAGACTATTATGTTGTTTCTGCAGCAAAGCGGAGCCCATCCTGACTGATACATGATGATTACTCGGGGGTGAGGGAGTAGGAAGGAGAGAGAGAGAGTGGAATTAGACACTTGAGCCTATTTGCAGGATTAAGGGGAAAATGGAGAAAAGGGAGAGATGGAAAATGCAAGAGAGGGTATAGTTACTTGGCTGGTCTTGGGAAGGTCCAGGGCTATGGTACCCCCGTGCACACTGGGTGTGCGGTGAACATACCCAACTATGAGATGCTCATGACGGGCATCATCCCTGTTACAGGCAGTTCCTGCTGGTGGAATCTCTTCTGGAGAAAGGGAAATAGCTGATGACCAAGGGTTTGTCTGAGACCATTTAGCGTCAGGCCTTCCTCCACATGCAGAGCAATGGAAGAAATATCTTCTCAGTGCCTCAGTTTCCTCATCTGAAAAATGGTGATAATAACAGAGTCTCCCTCACAGCGTTGTTGTGAGAAAGAAATGAGTTACTATTGTCAAGCACTTAGAGTGGTGTCTGGTGGAAAGAGAGTTCCATTGACGTGTGATTGCAGAACCCTTGGGTTTTAGGGAGGAGCTTGAACTATGGTGGTGAAATGTGTTCCTGGTTTCATGTCATCATTCAAACAAGAGAAGACAGGAGCAGAAAAGTTCAGGGAAGACACACAGGCATGGTGAGCCATGAACATGTAACATCTCTACCAGCCTCAAAGGTAGTGTTTTTACATAAACATCAACCTTATTATGTCTTAAATATAAAGAATCACATGGAGAAATGAGCATGGATCTGATTTAGCTAAGTTTAAATGAATGAGAAGATTTTGTGACTGCTTACTTCTACTGCAAGGAAGGCAGTGAAGAAATAAAGGGGAAGGAGACAGGAAGACAGACAGACAGAGAGAGGGAGGGAGAGGGAGGGAGGGAAGGAGAGGGAGAGAGGGAGGGAGGAAGGGAGGGAGAGGGAGAGAGAGATGATAGGTACTCTAAAGAGCTGAGAGGCAGGGAGCTAGAAAAAAGAAAATCAGGGGAAAAGCAAGGTTTATTGACTAGTTGACAAAAAAGACTAAAAAATCAATAATGTTTTCTCTGACACTTTAGATAACTTCCCAATAATGCTGAAGGAGAGGGGTCCCTACGCTGACAGCTCCACTCCAGAACAAGTTGAATTTTCTTTATTTTTACATCTCCCCAGGTGGGAAGCAGTGCAGGCTGTCACCTTCCAAGAGGATGAAAGAGAACCAGCCTCCTTCAGGGTGATACATGGTGAAAGGGGCTTTGGTGCTGGGAGCAGGGGTGACACAGTGGGGGGGTGGGGGGGGCTGGATTTTTGTGTGTACCTAGGGGCTCTGTCAGGGACTGATTCTGCCTTCCTGGTGTCAGGAACCTGGTGTCACAATATTACTTTTGAAGATCCTTACCAAAACCAGCCCGAAAGATAAAGAACTGACAGCAGTCTCTGAACTTTAGTATTGCTGAGAAAACTTTTGGAGAGGAAAAGCAATGAAAGCCTTCAGTGACAAGGCATTATTTTTATTTCTTTGTGTAACCATTAACCCTAACCCTAACCCTACCCTAACCCTAACCCTAACCTTAACCTTAACCTTAACCTTAGGTATAAACTTGCGCTTGTACCCTTTACACAACTTTAAAAATCAAAATAATTTTATTTTACAAATTGAGGGCACACAAGCTCTAATACCAACAACATTCAAATTAGCCCCATTCATTTAAATTGAGGAAATTTTAGAAATAAACGGTCACTGTGGGTTTAAATTGTAGAAAACCATTGCCTCGGGTACTCTTCTGCTTTTAATTTTAGTGTTTGACCTCAGGGATAGTAATAGAGAGCATTTCTACTCCCTAATAAATACATAGTGGCATCTCTCTCTCCAGAATCTTTGTTTGCTAGTTTGGAATGATCAGGTCCTCAGGCCTCCGCATGTAACCGAAATTCTGCTATTGAGTGAGGCCGACTTGCGAGGGGCCACCTGATTCTTCATAAAGCTGACTCCTTCACTTGGAGGTGAGGCAAGATTTATCGCTTTTGGAAACCTGAATTAAATGAACACACAGTCCTATTATTGCTGGAATCAGGGAACAAAAGCTTCTCAATGTACTGCTTGAAACCATTGCAACATTAGCACAAACAAAGGTGATGTGCATGGACACATCACTCACGGGGGGCTGGGACCTTGAATTCTGGTGCGAGGCATTGCACACTTGTCTTGTTACACACCACTGTGTGCCATGAGCACAGCCCCTTCCCTCCATTCACTGCAAAACCTTCATCCCTACAATATACAGTAATGCAACTGGGGCCAAATTTGAGCTGAAATGCAAAAAATTGTATGGATCATAAGGTGATTTATCGTCTGTTCTTATTTTATTCAGATGATCACCAAGAAAGAAGTAATGCTTTTTTTTAACGATTCCCCGACCTCGGGCAACATGTCCTTAGACCCTCAGGGCACGGTGGACCTCAGATTGAGGAGACACGGTGAAGGCAGCCCTTCTCATGAGTCCAAACTCTCAGCCTCTAGTATAACCTGAGCTTGGTGATGGTTAAGTTCAAGGCGATCGAAGACACTGGCTGTTGAGCTAAGGGAGCCGAGCTCAATATCTTCCGTTCACATGTCCAGATTTAGTCTCTCCCCTCTTCCTCCTACTCTGGGTGGACCACAGGCTGCCCTTCCCTCTGGGCCTCAGGGTTGGTTCATCGAATGGGAGGCACCAGCAGAACTGGGGGGAAGGAGAAGGGTGCAGCTGGATTGGTCTCCTGGATCCCCCCTTGCAGGTCACCAAGGCTCACTGCAACCGTGGACCTGACGGTCACAGGCCGTGTTCAGGCTTCACCTCCCCTCCACACTGTTACCAGTGCCCTACCCCAACGCTGCACCATCCTCTGTAGTGTTCCCTAACCCTACCCTGCTTTTGGTAACTAGCCCCTTTTATAAATGCTCCCCAAGTCACTCCGTTTGATTATGTGTCTTTCCCCTGCTGGGACTTTGATTAATGAGGTGCCTGCCTAGTCCACAAGACCAGAAGCGCCTGCAGTCCCCAAGACACAGGACAAGGCTGGTGAAACACACGCACTCATTCTACACACATTTCTCGGGGAGGAGATGGCAAGAGCATTCATTTCCAGTGTGCTGGGCACTGGACTAGGCACCTGAGTGTACATTTTTCTTTTTAAGCTTCTTGATCACATTTGGAGAGAGGATTTCATTCTTTCCATTACACAGATAAAGAAATGAAAGCTCAGCCAATGGAGGCATTTAGCTCAACACTACAAAGCTTAAAAGCGGCTGTGCTGGGATGTAAATACGGACCCATCCAGACTCAAAGCAGGTGTTTTCTTCACTGTGTCACTCGGCCAGTCAAACTGCTGGTTGAAGTGTGAACAGGACTCAGAGTGATTTTTCTCCTGAGTTTAATTTTAAACCAAAGCTGAAGCTGAGGAGGACAGAGCAAGGAGAGACACCCCTGCCTCCCTGGGAATCACACCAGCCAACTGGATGGCTTGAATGTGTGTGCTCCGCGGCACAACCCCGCAGAGCAAGACAAACACCATGCAGTTTGTTGAAGAAAAGAGATGCCCTGAACTCTATCGGTGCTGGCTCTTCAGCGGGTGGGGCAAAGATAGAAACGAACACAGGGGATCGATTCTCAGGAACTGGTTGCGGGTGGGCTCAGAGATTTAGCTGTAGAAGGGAAGGAAATGACGAGCTCATTTTAAAAACGGAGAGTTATTTAAATGAAACATGGTATGTCCATTCGATGGAACACAGATTCCCTGCATCTTGGGTTCTTTCCATCTATCTATGATGTACAGAACATAAAATTGCCTTCATGGGAGATATTTCTTTTTTTTACTACACTGAGGAGTTATTTGGTCCTATGGAGGTAAAGGCTTAGAAAAATACCTAAATAAAGTGCTCTTGTATCTTCCTCTAATTCTCACATGCAAAACAGACATAAGCATTTCCTACTCCAAGTTCTAACTTACAGAGCAATATGAGTTGAGTCAGAAAAAATTAATTCCCATCATGGAAACAAACAGAAGGACACGAACAAGCTGAGGCTGTGACGCTGATGAAGTTTAAAGTTCCTTGCAACAGGGAATTTATAATATCCATGGAACAACTTTCATCTAACAGCCGATTCACTTTAAAATCCTGCCACACCCCGCTTACCCGGATATCTTGTAAATGGCAAGCTTGGTAGGCAAACAACCAGAAGCTAGGCGGTGGCATGAAAAGGCCTCTGAAGTCGAAAGGAAAGCCATAATTCCATGCATGGAAACTCAGAAACTTTCCCCCGAAGATCTTGATAAACTCCCATTCAATTTTAACAAGTCTCCAAAGATGACCCCCCAGTGAACCATCTTTCACCCTTGGGTGGTGTCCTTCCTTATTTGACCAATAGAATGGGGCAGAAGCGAGGCAGGGTGGGCCATAAAGTGTCTCACGACCTCCACCTGGATGGGATGTTCACCACTGGCCTATTTTTTCTGAGAACCAGGCTCAGAGGACCTCGAGCCACCAGGAGAAGCCATGTGTCAGTGCTCCTGTCCCCAAACCCAGCTGATCATCCGGCTGACAGCCAGCGCAGTGCTCAGCCACCTGACGAGCTATTTTGGTTTCTAGCGCAGTCCAACCGTCAGGAAGGCAGCACCAGCTGCCCCTGGGTGAGAGGCACAGGAGACACCCCAAGCGAAAGCCACCCATCCCGGTCAACGTGCAGAATCATGGGAGATATTAATGAGCTGTTTCAAACCAACGCATTTGGGATAATTTGTGCGCTGACAGATACCTGAAGCACTTACCAGGTTTCCAGCTCTGAAGAGCAATTAAGAGAACTAATCAAAGTTAAGATCTGACAGCAGTAGGATTTGGAAGTGAAATTTAAGGAAAATAACAGAAGCCACTGAAATCCAGAGGACATCAAAACACAGCAGCTGGAGATCATTCAGGGGGAAGAGGGGGAACCGAACACCCGGGTAGCTCAGCACCAGACCCCTCCCAATAGTCGTTACCCAGCCTTACTTATCCCTTTAGACTCACACGTTCCCGGGAACTTGGAATTAGGAAGAAAGATTACATTCTCATCAGCGTATTTTGGAGTCCACAGGGGTGAGGAATCATCTTTTTAAAAAAGGGTTTGATTGTCCAAGAGCAAACGGTGGCAATGACTCAGAGTCGACGGAGGCCAGCTTTGATTTTTTGGGGTAAATTCTTTAACAAAGCCATCTTCATTTCCCACAGCTCTCCAAACACGCACCACACTCTTGCCTCCCGACGCTCCCTGACGCCCGGGCTTCCGCAGGGCCTGTGGGAGCCACGGAGACACCTTCATTGCCTTGTCGGCTCCTGCCACCAGGACGCACTCATATTTGCCACCCACCCACCCACCCATTCCAGGCCTCGGGCACAGGCGCAGAGAGGAAAGGCCGTTCGTGCCTCCGACCACTCACCATCCACCGAAGGAGCCATGAAGCGGAGGCCAGCAGTGACATTTGCTGAGCGCCAGCTGCCGTGCCAGTTGCTTTCACAACTTTTATTATTAGTTCTAACCCTTCCCAGCACCTCTGCCTCATGGACGGTATTCGTCCCATTTTTAGATGGAGGGACTGAGCCTCCGAGCGGTTGCCACCTGCAGGAGGGCTCCGCATCGGTGAACAGACTCTTCGCCTTCCTCAGTGCCAACTCCCCAGCCTCCGTAAATCTTGTATGAACGTCACGGGAAACTGTAGGGCAGAATGCCATCATCAGTTTATTTCACTTCTTTTGGCCGTTTTAAAGGCCTTCATAATAACTTGAGGTCACAGCAGCCAGGAAAAACCCTTCCCACATCTTTCCGTCTGCATCCAAGGCAGCCCTGCCTCTCTCTCATGCCATTGCTTAATGTGATGACTCCCGAGCTTTCCCAAGAGTGTTTGTCATTTTTACAACAGCCATTTTTCTTTGACTAGGGATAAAATATATTAAATCAGTGTTTGCATTTGTGTGCATTCCTTAAAGTGCTCCCAAATAAGCTGATTCCCGATGAACTTAAGATTTTAATTCATTTTACCCCATAGCTGGTGCAGGAGTCACATTTTTAAATGTGTGATGACATATGGCTGTTCATTATTTATACATTCTGTAGCAGACTATAAATTTTACTTTGGACATATATCGAGGCACTGAAACCATTTTGGTGGCAAACACATAAATCATGGTTACAGTTATTAGTCTAAATGTAACACCACCCGGGTTCTAGATCAAAACCTTTAAAATCCATTGTAATTGATGTCGGCTGCATAACTTATGTCGGATTTTATTAAAGGTCCTCATTATTATTTATATATTTGGAGCATTATACTCCTGGCTCTGCTACTCCATCCAGAGTGAATTATTTTGAGGTACAGGATTTAGAGAAAGAGTAGGAGTGTCAGGAATAGGGGGGAAGATCTTGGGGAAATGTTAAAAAATAAAAAGTGGGAAAAGCAAGGGGGCGTTGTATTCCAGTGAGGTCCAACTAATTCACGCGATGATTTAGTTAATTTAGCTCCCAAACGCCTTGTCCTCTGTGCCAATTGACGTTCATTTGAGACAAATAAAACAGCAGCGAGTTGTGTCAGCTAAATTATGAATTAGTGGAAGGGTCGCTGAATGAGCTGGTTCCCAGGGCTGCCAGCGGACCAGGACTTTAAAAGACCAGAGCACTTAGACTGATCCATACATCACGGCACGGAGACTCCTCAGCGAAGCAGCCCTGAGGATTGATGACACTTCACAGGCTCATTAGAAAGCCTCAGGTTGATGAGCTGGTTCTTCAGAAAGTTTGGCTGCAGACCTGCTGGCAGGGGGACCCGGGGGGACCTGGACGTGTCAAAACCGTAGAGGTGGCAAAGAAGAAAGCCAATTGGCCGTGGAGGAGAGAGCACTGACCAGGGGGGCAGGCGGCCAGTAAGGAGGCAGGTGAGAGGCATGGTGACGGGAACATGAGCTTCAGAACCACGGAAACCGGGACTCCTGACCCCGCGATGCCGTTTAAGGCCCTGTGGCACCCAGAGCCTTGCTCTCCTCCTCTGTACCAAGGAGGCAACAGCAACCACCGGCAGGGATCTGTTATAAAGTCGTTCTTTTAATCAATGGTCTTTGTTTTGTAGAGCAGCTTTAAGTTTACGGAAGATGGAGCAGAAAGTAAAACATCCCCATATGCCCCTCTCCCTCCTTTGACGGTGTTCCCTGTTATTTTAAGTCCTTTTTTAAAATATATGTTTTTATTGATTTTTGAGAGAGAGAGAACGGGCAGGGGGGTCGGTTGCCTCCTGTACGCACCTTGATCGGGGATTGAACCCACAACCTGGGCATATATGCTGACTGGGAATCAAACCGGGGACCACTCAACCAACTGAGTCACAATAACAGGGCAATAACAAGGCAGTGTCTCCTGTTATTAGCATCTTGCATTAGTGTGGATGTATTTGTTATGATCGATGAACCCATATTGATACATTCTTAGGAACTAAACTCCCTGGTATATATTAGGGTTCACTCTTTGTATTGTGAAGTTCTATGAATTTTGACAAATCTATAACATCATGCATCCACTATTACACAGTTTCACTTGCTTAGAAACCTCTGGGCTCTACCTGCTCATCCCACCCTCCCTGTCCCCGGGCTTCTTACTGTCTCCCCGGTTTGGCTTCTGTCGTAGTTTTGAGACAGTGCACGCGAAGGGTCTAGCCGAGGGGTCAGTAGATGGCTGAGCTACGGCAGCTGCTGCAGTCCCAGCAGCCCACTCTATTTACATGTGAATTTCAAATTTCACACATTTAAAATGCAGATGGAGAACCAATGATCTGAGACGTTATAAGAGGAAAAGTAGCTATCGTATAAGATTTCCCTCTCCGTAAGCAAGGAAAAGGCCTGGAGAGCCAACCAGCTCTCCTCCTGCAGCTTTGGCTATGGGGGAGGTTGAGGCAGGCTCTCTCTATCTTCCCTAAAGCCCTCCCTGAAGCCTTCCACAAGGGGGAAATCAGAAAGCTCAGTTGTTTTTTCTGCAAACCTCCATCCCCGGCTGGATAGGTCTCTGGAGCAGAGATGCAGAGAATTCATCTTTGCCTCACCACCAAAGAACTAGCCTGCTCACCCTATTGCATCTGGTGAGTCCTGGTCCAGCTCCTTGTGCCCACAGCCTTCATTCTCCCAGTCCCCTTGAAGTGTGTGGAGACCCAGAGAATACTGCTGGGGTGTGAGGGGGGGATTGATAAGGGAACTTGGTCACCTGCTGTCAAGGGTGGCTATAGGAGACACTTTTGTGGCCCTGTCATAGCCCCTTGGCCTGTCTCTGAGAATCCGTGTGTTCGCCGTGCTGGACAGCTCCCATGTCCAGCACAGAATCCCTCCCTAGGCTCCTGACTTTGCCCCAAGGATTAATCCAAAGCCAAAGGGGCATGTTCAGCCCTTAGTTTGGGTAGCCTGAAATCATGGATGAGTTCATGTCCCTGGGTGACACCTGAAATCAGGGAGCAATGGGGGATGATGGCGAATGTCCCAGCCTGCTGTCTTTAGAAAGACTTCTCTGAGGCACGGTGCTCAGCGTCCACAGCAAGACTGAGCTCCAGCTTCCCACGTGGAAGAAAAAAGGCACCCTTTTCTTCCTTAATGTCTCTCTCTCTCTCTCTCTCTCTCTCTCTCTCTCTGCTGCTTCATTCCTTTTTCCTGCTCCAGTCTTGTCTCAGGCTCTGCCTTTAGAAGAACTCGAACCAGGCCCACGGGGCTGCATGCAAGCAGCTGGCAGAAGGTAACACCATGTGGAAGCTGAAGATTTAATTCAGCTAATGAGTTAAAATGCAATTTATAGTGACAATGGCAACAATAGCTAAGTTGCTAGATTGTTTACTGAACACTAGATGTTGTGCATGGATTATGTCATTTAATCTTTGTTACAGCCATCTGAGGTAGGAATTATCCTCATAACCAGGTTATAGAGAAAACAGGGGTTCAGAGGTGTCAAGAGATGTGCCAACCTCAGACAGTTAGTAATGTGGTCAGGAGACAAACTAAAGCAATCTAGGTCAAGGCTTTCCTCTTAGCCCTAGTCTTCTGCTTCCTGACTCAGCAAAGGGTTTTCGTTGTGTATCTGTTTACTACAGGAATTCTTAGGGACACTTTTTTTTTAAAAAATAAAATCAAATCATTACTTACATAACAAAAATGTGAAATGAAAATGTGTCAAAGATTTTATATTTCTCTCATTAATTAACAAAGGGAATAGTAAGAGGTTACAACCAGTTTAAAGGGAAATTAAAAATAATGTAATTTTATAGGCAGCCAAGAATGGTGAAATTAATTTGCAAGTAGACTCAAACCTTGAAGCAAATCTGGTCAATATCTACAGGGCAAAGCTCAATTGCATTCGGTGGACACAATTCATTTGCTTTTCTATGGCTAAGACTCACTCGCAGCAGTGTCAGTCTTCTGCAAAGTACAGAATTGTGAACAAGGTCAAAGACAATGAAACCAGACGTGACCCAGGAGAGTGCACTAGATGGGATATCCCATAATCTTCTCCGTCAAAATAGGTGTTGGTTGAATGCATCCAGGACTTTTACAATAACAGTGATAACAGAATAGACAAGGGGCAACAAACTGCTTTCTTGAAGGATCAGATAGTATAGTAGTCCCCCTTTATCTGCGGGGGACACGTTCCCAGTCCCCCAGCGGATGCCTGAAACCCCAGATAACACCGAATCCTGTATCTCCTATGGTTTTGTCTTATACGTACATACCTGTGAAAAAGTTTAATTTATAAATTAGGCACAGTAAGAGATTAACAACAACAATAATAAAATAGAACAATTATAATGATGTACTGTAATAAAAGTTAAGGGAACGTGGTCTCTCTCTCATAAATATCTCATCACGGGATTCTTTATTGTTATTGTTTATTGTTGCTAAAGAGGATCTTGAGGGATGTATCTGTACAGACATAATTTATAAACAACAGCAATTACTGGGTGTTGAGTGGTTAGGGCTGGCGTTTGCATCCAGTACCCCCTGCGCTGTTCTAACATTTTACCACAGTGTTGAGATCCATCTTCTGGGGCTTCTAGGAAGAGAGGCATGGAGGAGCCTGAGTGCCCAGATTGGCAGACCAGATGCTGTGACAAAAAGCCCCATCACACCTGCGGTGAGAGAGGGAAGTCCCAGTCCCTTCCCAGGCTCAGCAGAAATGCCAGGCAGGGCCTAGAGTCACTCTTTGCTTCAGGGACGGTAAGCTTCACACTTGCAGCAAGAGCTAATTGAGCACGCATGATGTTCCGCCCGAGGACAACATGGCCATGAGTCAAATGGCCTTGGGGGCTCCAAATTAGAGACCAAAAAATGTTTTGGTCTGTGGTGTAATGGCTTTTTTGTAAGACAGTCACTTCTCCTGTGCTGACTGATCTCATCGGCTAACTGTTTGCCTGTGTTCTTTCTTCTTTGAGTCAAAATCTCCATCTTCAAGGACCAGCTCACACATGTGCCACGGCTAAAATCTTTCCACCGCCCTCTTTCTGCAAATGTTAATTGGTTTCTGAGGGCCACGGAATAGCTCAAAACACGAACATCGCAGGCTTCTTTCGGTTTCACCTTGTTTGCCCCCGATGTCTGTGTACACCCATCATGGCCTGGCTCCACTTTCCATTTGGGCCATTTGTCTTTCCTCCCTCTGGTTCTCAGCTTATTGTCCTCTCTAATCTCACACTCACCTGTCTTTGAAAATTCAGGTCATTGAATATTTGGGTAAATCATGCTTTGGGTGATTTGATGGAGTATCTAACAATTTTACTGAAGACAATACATATGCAGGCTTGCATGACAACATGAACGCATGCATGCTAATTCCAAAAAGCAGTGTTTCCTATCATAAGCAGGTGGAGGCTTGCAGCATATTAGAGAGACACATGGAAATAAAAAGAAAAGAAAGAATGTGCGTCAGTAAGACTCGTGGTTCCACGGAAATGGAAACACCAGCCTGTTCTCTTGGTCTTTCTGTTTCCAAAGTTACTTCACATTATGATATCAATCTTATAATTAAAAAAATAAAAGTTGTTTCAGTAGTTAAGTCCATGCCCAAACTCCATTTCTTCTAGGGCCTACCTATTGGAACTGTTAAAAACAAGACAACAGGCCCCAAATGGAATCACTTAAGCTAAGCCCCACGTCACCAAACGGTGACTTCATATGGTTCCTGCTTTCCCAGAACTGGGATCTTAAACCAGTCAATCAGGAGTCACTTGATTAGCACTAGTTAGGGAATCTGTCTTATAGACCCCTGCCATCCCCTAAAGGAAAGTGACCTGGCAATAACTCGACCCACTTTTTGCTAGTATAACACTGTTCTTGCTTCCTTCTGCTTATAAAACTGTTTCATTTTGTACAGCTCCTCAGAGCTCCCTTCTAACTGCTAGACTGGATGCCGCTGGATTCAAATTGATTTTTGCTCAAATAAACTCTTAAAATTTTTAATATGCCTCAATTTATCTTTTGACAGAACAATCCCATCCCTCTTAAAACTCTGTGTTAGCTTTTATATCTACCTTACTAATTCATTTATTCAACCATTATTTATTAACTTATTTGTTTTTTATTAAGACTTCATATTTTTTAGAGCAGTTTCAGGTTCACAGCAAAATTGCAGGGGAAGGTACACAGATTTCCCATATATCCTCTCACCCCCCATATGCATAGCCTCCTTCGTTATCAACCTCAGGGCAAGAAAAGACTTCATTTAGTTCCCCAGAGCAGCTAGAGCAGTGGTTAGTGTACACGGCGTTCTCAGTCTGTTCTTGCTGGGGTGAAATGAAGCCTTACAATTTCATCTTCCTACTTCCCCCTCCACGTACTACTCAGACCAGACGAACCTGAAACAGAAATTGCACGACAGTCACCATTTGGCTGCAAGCGCTGCCGGTAGAGACTCGGCCAGTCCTCCCCTATTTGCCTGCTTGAGTCGCAGGGGGTAGGAGGCTGTTCAACGTGAAAGTCAATTCAGTTGTCCAATCCCCAGTGCTCAGCTTTCAAACACACTCAGGACGAAAGGAAAATGCAAAGCCCGTGTTTCCAGATGTTCTTTATTTCTTTAGACCCTGTTAATCTCTTTGTAAACTCCGTGGATACCAAACAAAGCTATTTGGCCTTCTTGTCACGGAGCTGAACATTCATTACCAAATGGCACAGGGGACGCATTTGAGGTTTGGGAGGCAAAGGGAAAACGTGTCCACATGGAGGCAGGACTGGAATGAGTTCTTCTTTGCCTTCCCAAGAATGCCCATAAAACTGGATTCGCTACCAGGTTTCCAATCAAAATGCATGCTTGAATTTTCTCCCTGGGTGTGCGCCTGTCCATATACAAAGCAGAAGCCAACCGCCACCCTGCCTGCCCCTTGCTTACTTGTCTTTTGTTTCGTTCTTGTGTTTTGCAATCTGGGTGCTCTGTCAGGTGTATAGTATTAAAACACACAGGTTTCACCTCCCTTCCTGATGAAGCTGTCTGTGTTTATTTACTGGGGTTATCATGGGAAACTATATTCACCCTGAATAAAAAATATAGCCATTTCTCAAAGACAACATTTAACTCAGTAAAAAAGAATGACCGTATTCCCCAGGTGAGCTCCTTTTTACAAGTACAGCGTCTGGCATAATTGGGAGCAGTGATTGTTTCTTTCTTCCTGAAGCGCACCTGCCTGGGCAGAGCGGTGAGTGATCTCCGTGCTGAGAAAGTGAGGATTTCCTTTTAAACACTGCCTTGAAGAGTGAGCTTTCGGGAATCACTTACCCATCGAGAAATGTTCATTTTAGACTGTGGCTTTAGTGTTTCAGAAAGGGGATGGAGCCCCTCTGGCGTGGCTCAGCAGCTGAGCATCGACCTAGGACCCAGGAGATCATGGTTCAATTCCCGGTCAGAGCACAGGCCCGGGTTGCAGGCTCGATCCCCAGCGGGGGGCATGCAGGAGGCAGCCCATCAATGACTCTCTCAACATAATGAACTTTAGGAGAACACAAAGGTGCAGTTTGCAGCAATATCTTCCTTTTAAATGGCAGGGTTGCATTTCACTCCCTTTCTATAAATCTAAATAATTCTATATCTGTGACTGTGCCTATAAATATATCACCATCTATCTCTCTATCTATCTCTATCTCTATCTCTATCTCTATCTCTATCTCTATCTCTATCTCTATCTCTCTCTCTCTCTCTCTCTCTCTCTCTCTCTCTCTCTCTCTCTCTATCTCTATCTCTATCTCTATCTCTATCTCTATCATCTCTATCTCTCTCTCTCTCTCTCTCTCTCTCTCTCTCTCTATCTCTATCTCTATCTCTATCTCTATCTCTATCTCTATCATCTCTATCTGGAGTTTCTTTCTTTAGGACCACCTTAGAAAGTATTTGTATTTGGTAATCTTCACGTTTTTATAAGGTGACACCCCACTCTTTTTTTAATCCTCACTTGAGGATATGTTTATTGATTTTAGAGAGATGGGCAGGGAGGGGGAGAGAGAGAGAGAGAAGCATCGATGTGAGAGCTTATTCAGAGCTGGGTAAGTCTAGAAAAGGAATTGGGGTTTTATTTCAAGTATCTAGACAATGGCTCATGAATATTGAGGTGTCAGGTGAATTGATTTATCTGGGAGGGAAAAAAAGTCACATGTGACCAGAAGACAGTAG
This sequence comes from Miniopterus natalensis, assembly GCF_054644295.1. Lineage (NCBI taxonomy): Eukaryota > Metazoa > Chordata > Mammalia > Chiroptera > Miniopteridae > Miniopterus > Miniopterus natalensis. Next base: position 88,987,134 of record NC_142083.1, read on the forward strand.
AACCATGTTCTCATGTGGTTTTAGAGAAGTCGCTCTCCATCTCAGGTCTCACATTTGCCAAGTGAGGGAGTTGGGCACAGTTAGGAGCTTTATTCCACATCGATGGGTCCTACCTGCTCCTGGACATAGTATAGCCAACAGATGCTTCACTTTAAGATAAGCTTCAGGTGGTTAGGTTTTGCTTTATTTCGCCAAATATGGAACCAACAGCGCCTTGACCTTATCCACTGCAGAGCAGAGGACTTGGGACTTGCCATGAAGCAAAGGGATTTGTGATGTTCGAGCCCCACTTTGCAGGCTCGGCCCCATAAGCATGACCTCGACTCTAAGGCCTATAGCCCAGGTGCCACGGGGCAAGGTAATAGAGTATGTGTGTAACATATGAGCTTGCTGCTAACTATGGAATAGTCTCCCTGCTCCTGGAACTAGCTTCATCTGTGAGGGACAAAGAACAGTCACCACCGTAGGACACAACAAATTCACTGGGCCAACTCTGGGGCAGCATTTCCTACAGACTCACAGCCGGCCTTCAGACTCATCCGAGTTTGATGTCACTGAGGTTGGGATGAAAGGGGGAAAAAACAGGGTTATTTTTCTCTGGAGCCCTGGTCACTGCAGTCAAACAGCATAATTGAAAATGTTTTTTTCCCTGGTCAGCGGGCCAGCTAGGGTTTGAGAAAGGCAAGCAGCTCCCGGCTCCCACTCATTTCTGTAGACAGATTTGAGACATCAGCATTGCGGGAGCTGTTCTCACTGTCCCTCGCCACAGCCATTGCCAGGAGCCTGTGGTCAGGCCAGAATCGCGTCTCAAAACATCATTTCAGATGAAGTTAGAAATCTAAGAAAGCACACAGCCACCAGATATATGTGAGAAGCTAGTCCTCTCCAGGAAAGCGGCGGCAGGAGGTGGTAGAAAGGGGACCCGCATATACTCAGAGAGCAACACCTTCACCTTGGCTGTGACACTGCACAGTCCTGTGATTTCTCACGTAACACACCGGAGCTCCGCGGCCTTACCTATCGGATAGTTCTGCTATTCCTGGGTGTTTTCAGCCTCAGGAACGTTTCGAGAGTCAGAAGGGAGAATATCTGTGGAAATGTTTCCCGAATAATAACGTCCTTTCTAAAAGCAAGTTAACACTAAGCACGCCAAGCTTCCTAGGCGTCCAGATCTGTGCCGCACACTCGAGCGCGTGGGATTGTGAACCGTTCGTCAGCGAGGAGGCGTTAGGAAACGTGAGGCTCTCCTCGTGAACACAGCAAGGTTTGGTTGTTTCATTTTCTTACTGAAGAACTCTCGGGCCAGGCTGAGGAATCGCGTGAAGATGACATGAACAGGCGGGGAAATGAAGCTTCTGCGTTCATGGTCATGTTTTGATCGCTGAGGCAAGTGGCTGTGGGAGAGTGAAGGGGGTGCGGCTCTTATCTGTACCCTTCCTCCTGAACCTTAGTCATGGACCATTGTCTTCTCCGGAGGGATCTGTTCAGTCTTCTGCAAATACCTTCAGGGCACGGATCTTGCCTCTTGATTGTATAACCACTTAAATCTTGCGCATGGGCTGTGGACAGATCAGGGATGTAGGAAACACCGTTGGGATTAAATAGGGATAATCCAAAAAGTCTAACTGTGTTCCAGATTACAAAGGAAAACACACACACAGTGCAGGGGGGGTAGGATTATTGTGGAGAATTCAATGTTCTGATCAGAGGAGCAGGAAAGAAATTGTTCCTGTTCTCTCTCTTGTCGCCCTCCCGCCCGCCCCAAACGTGAGCGCTCGCGGGGAACACACGGTGGTTCTAAGCGCATACGGTGACGGGGTGGTGCTTCTCTGATCACCATCTCAAGGCTCCACTGGCTGCTTCCGTAGGGGCTTTTTAAAAATTGGAAAGGGTACTTGCTACAAAGACAGATACCCCCAGACCGAGTCAGAATCAGGGAGTAGGGCTTGGAAATCTGCATTTTCATAAGCACCTTGGTGACTCTTACAGGACCTAGGAACGCTGCTCTGCCCTTTTCTTAATTCCCTACAGAGTGCTTCTGATTGGAAGATGGAAGGGGAGGGAGGGAGCTGAAGCAGGTTTGAATAGTTTTCCTGTGTCTCAGTTTTCATTCCCTAGTGAAGAGGATTCCATGGACCCAGTAGACAACAGTCATCATTGTTGGGTTCAGTTTTCAAGGCTGATAATCATCACAAGTTTCTCCTGTCTCTAGTTTTGCATCTCTTAGGTCATAAGATGTCAAATCCATTTTGCTAGGCTGGTGAGAGTCACATTAGAATCTATACAGTGTAGGCCAGGTTTTTAAATGAATGTTTATAGGTGGAAATGGCCAGAATGGAAATGGGGACACAGTCTAGCCCTGCAGCATCTAATATCTTAACCACCAGCCCCATGTGTATCTAAAATGTGTCTTGTTTAAACTGAAATGTGCTGGAAATGTGAAATACAGACCAGATTTCAGACAGTACAGAAAAATGTAAAATGTGTCATTGATTATTTTTATAGTGAAATGATAACATTTTGAATATGTCGGGTTAAATAAAATATATTATCAAAATTAATTTTTACTTGTTTTTCTTTAATGTGGCTACTGGAAAATTTAAAATTACATATGTATTTTACATTGGGTGTCTATTGGCAGCACAGGGCTAGCCTCTTCTGTACCTATTTAAAACCATAGTGCTAAGTGACCAAAATTAGATTTAAATTTATATATTCTGTACAATCTCACCAGATTCAAAATCAATACCTTTTGAGTTCTTTAAGGCTTTCGTTTAGCCAGTACCACATATTGACTTTGGGATGTAAAAGGCTTCCATGCACCAATCAAGGGCATCTCAGGGGCAAGCCTCAAGGAAACAACACATGGTTAGCATGACCCCTGATGCTTGTGAATTCCAGGAGAGAGGATCTCATTTACACGAGTGCTGAGACTACTCTCCAAGTATAAACAGTGGCCAACTCTGGATGGTGAGATATTTGCTTTTAATAATAAAAATGCAACAGTTTTTATTCAAACTTGGTGTCTAAAACTAGGTCTGATACCACAGCCTTCATATACTCCAGATATAGCGGGGTCAGAGAAACTGGGATGCTTATAAAAACCACATTCCTTAACCCATCTCAAGTCAGAACAAGAGGCTCAATTCTAAGTAAACAGGAGAGTTGAAACAGTAGCTGCGTTACTGCCCTGAGCCCCAGGCACTAGGAAGGCTCAGAATATTCCTTCCTTCTCTGCCTCCTAGTCGTGCTTGTTTTCCTTTGAAGAATAATTAAGATTTAATGGCATATTTTCACAGTTTTTTGTCTGGCTGTTTTCTGACTGCCTACTGTGCAGAACGCTTGCTTTTGATCCCGGTCATTACAAGAGCTGTACAGTAATTGCCTATCTGGTGACTCGCTAATGGAGGTCCCCAGAGAGCAGAGACGCTGCTCTTTTGAAGCTCATCTTGTTTACTGTTGGCCCTTCTGGTTTAATCTATACCATCAGAGAGCCTTGCTCATTTATTGGCAGCCCTGTTTCTTCTCATTGGGACACAGACACTGGGTAAACAAGTTTCAGGTTTTCCTTTTCTTTTCTTTCATTCTGTTCTCTCTATTTTTCTTTTGTGTCTCCTTTGCTTGCTCAGATGGGCCCACCTTGATCAGAAGCAGATGGACAGCAGTGGACATCTGAAGCAGCTGCTCTTCAGGCCCTCCCAGTAGGGCACTGGTGGGAGAGCAACTCACCGAATGGCACGGTCCTGCTTCTCATTTAAAGACAAGATGACTTCTACTCACCCAGACTTCAGAGAGGCTCCTCCATCAAAACTCAGGCTCTACACACACAGCTGCACCTGCTTTATTCGTCCCTCCACTGGCTGCCATCAGAGCACTCATCACAATTAACTTTGATTATTTGTGTATCTGTTGTCACTCGGGACGTGGGAGCCCCACATGGCCAAACATTATATCTTTGTTCCTGAATCTCTAGTGTTGGGAACATTTCCCAGTCGCTATTTGATGGTGAAGTTGTTTGCAGAATAAATGGACATTCTTCAGGTTCTGCTAAAGTTGCTCTCTCTTTCCTAAGAAAGGAAAAATTCAACATTAGATATCAGAGTCTGAATTAGTTCCCTTCTTATCTCCCATTGTCAGAAAATATGAAATTAGATAAAATTTTTAAAATGGAAGTTTGCTGATCATAAGGGTAAAGGATCCTGCTGCTGATAGGATTTAAGCAGGCAGATGTCAGGAGTTATGTGGCAACTTAGAGACAATTTAGTTTTTGCTGATTGAGTATGATGTTGGCTGTAGGTTTGTCATATATGGCCTTTATTATGTTGAGGTATGTTCTCTCTATTCCCATTTTGCTGAGAGTTTTTATCAAAAATGGGTGCTAGGTTTTGTCAAATAGTACTGGAAGTTATAGGCACAACCATCAGACAGGAAGAAAACATAAAAGGTATCCACATTGGAAAGGAGGGAGTAAAACTGTCATTATTTGCAGATGACATGATATTGTACATAGAAAACCCTAAAGACTCCACCAAAGTACTGCTAGAGTTGATAAATAAATTCAGCAAGGTAGCTGGATACAAAATTAACATCTGAAAATCAATGGCATTTTTATACATGAACAATGAACTCTCAGAAAGAGAAACTAAAAAAGCAATACCATTTACCATTGCAACTAGAAAAATAAGATACCTAAGTATAAGCTTAACCAAGAATGTAAAAGACCTGTACTCAAAAAACTACAAGACACTGAAAAAAGAAATAGAGGAAGATATAGACAAGTGGAAGAATATACCATGTTCATGGAGTGGAAGAATTAATATCATTAAAATGTTCATACTACCCAAAGCAATCTATAGATTCAATGCAATCCCTATTAAAATACTAACAGCATATTTCACAGAACTAGAACAAATATTCCAAAAATTTACATGGTACCGAAAAAGACCCCGAAAGGTCGTAGTCATCTTGAGAAAGAAGAACAGAGTGGGAGGGATCACTATGCCAGATATCAAACTGTACTACAAAACCACTGTAATCAAAACAGCCTGGTATTGGTACTACAACAGACATACAGATCAATGGAACAGAACAGACACCCCAGAAGTAGATCCACATGGTTATGGTCAGTTAATATTTGAGAAAGGAGGCAGGAGCATACAATGGAGTAAAGACAGTCTCTTCAATAAATGATGTTGGGAAAATTGGACAGGTACATGCAAAAAAATGAAACTAGATCACCAACTTACTCCATATAGAAGAATAAATTCAAAATGGATAAAAGACTTAAACATAAGTCACGAAACCATAAAAATCCTGGAAGAAAACAGGCAGTAAAGTCATAGACACCTCACGTAGTGGAATTTTCACTGATACATCCCCTAAGGCAAGAGAAACAAATGAAAAAATAAACAAATGGGACTACATCAAACTAAAAAGCTTCTGCATAGCCAAAGAAATCAGCCTCAAAATACAAAGGAACCCCATGGCCTGGAAGAACATAGTTGCCAAGGATGTATTTGATAAGGGGCTAATTTCCAAGGTGTACAAAGAACTCATACTACTCAACAAGAAGAAGATAAACAACCCAATTAAAAGCTGGGTAAAGGACCTGAATAGACACTTCTCCAAAGAGGACATACAGATGGCCAAGAGGCATATGAAAACATGTGCAATGTCACTAATCATCAGAGAGATGCAAATTAAAACCACAATGAGGTATCACTTCACACTTATCAGAATGGCTCCATCAACAAATCAACAAACCATTCGTGCTGGCGAGGGTGTGGAGAAAGGGGAACCCTGGTCCCCTGCTGGTGGGAATGCAGACTGGTGCAGCCACCATGGAAAACAGTATGGAGATTCCTCAAAAATTAGAAATGGGGCTACCTTTTCACCAAGTGATCCCACTTCTAGGAATATATCTTAAGAAACCTGAAACACTAATCAGAAAGAATATATGCACCCCTATGTTCATAGCAGCACAATTTACAATAACCAAGATCTGGAAATAGCCCAGGTGCCCATCAGTAGGTGAGTGGATAAAAAGCTGTAGGACGTTTACACCATGGAGTACTATGCAGCTATAAACAAGAAGGATCTCGTACCCTTTGGGACAGCATGGAAGGACCTGGAGAAAATTATGCTAAGCGAAATAAGCCAGGCAGAGAAAGACAAATATTACATGATCTCACCTATATGTGGAATCTAAAGAACATAATAAACTGATGAACAAAATAGATTCAGAAACACAGAAGCAGGGAACAGACTGATGAATCTCAGAGGGAAGGTGGGCGTGAGTGGGTGGGTGGGAGAGATTAACCAAAGAATCGATATGCATATATGTATAACCCATGGACACAGGCAGTGGTGTGGTGGAAGCCTAGGGAGGGGAGTGGGTGCGGGGTCAATGGGGAAGAAGGGGGACATCTGTAATATTTTGAACAATCAATCAATCTAATATTAAAAATAGAGAGAGAGAGATAATTTAGGCCCGGAAGCAGCGAGGGCTTTCAGCACCATGGATGGAGACAGCAGCTCCAGCTGACACAAACCCTTCTTTTTTGTTTTGTTTTGTTTTATTTATTTATTTTTAAAATATTACAGATGTCCCTTTTTCTCCCCAATGACCCATTCTACCCTGTCCCATCCCCCTCCCCAGTCCCGCTCCCCACCATTGTCCGTGTCCTTGGGCTGTGCATATATGCATATAAATTCTTTGGTTACTCTCTCCCCCTCCACCCACCTGCCCTCCCTCCCACCCTCCCTCATCAGTCTCATCTATGCTTTCATGTCATTGAATCCATTCTGTTCATCAGTTTATTAAGTTCTTTAGATTCCACATATAAGCGAGATCATGTGATGTTTGTCTTTCTCCACCTGGCTTATTTCACTCAGCATAATTTTCTCCAGGTCCCTCCATGCTGTCCCAAAGGGCACGAGATCTTTCTTGTTTACAGCTGCGTAGTATTCCACGGTGTGAATGTCCCACAGCTTTTTATCCACTCATCTACTGATGGGCACTTGGGCTGTTTCCACATCTTAGCTATTGTAAAGTGAGCTACTATGAACATAGGGGTGCATATATTCTTTCTGATTAGTGTTTCAGGATTCTTAGGTTATATTCCTAGAAGTGGGATCACTGGGTCATAAGGCAGCTCCATTTCTAATTTTCTGAGGAAACTCCACACTGTTTCCCACAGTGGCTGCCCCAGTCTGCATTCCCACCAGCAGAGCACTAGGGCTCCCCTTTCTCCACACCCTCGCCAGCGCTTGTCGCACACTTTTTAAAATAAATGGACCTAAGCATAGTCTTTCCTGAAATTAATATTTGAGTATTGGAAGAGACAATCTCACTTTCTGCATGAAGTATACGAAGGCATAGTTGGGGATTATACAATCAAAGATGAAGAGAGAAAGGAGATGAAGAGACAGATCTTTGTTGAAGAAGTTTGAGCTCCTGGACACAGATATGTAAGACTCTGGCTTTAACTCCACACTTAACTGTCCTATGAGACCAAAGCTTATTCTTAAACTGGTTTGATTTAATTATTTCTTAATTAACCTTAAAAGACAGAATTATACATAACCTGAATAGTCCCACCGCCCCAGTGTTGACATGATTTGTAGATTTGGAAAACTTTGAAGAGGAAAAATTTGCACCACCAATAAATTTCAAGTGCCATTGAAAATAACAATCTCACTGATATCTTGGTCCTCTCTGCAAGAAGTCCTTTTGCAGTGCGGTAATCTGTCTCATCCTCACAACAATGTCTCAATACGGAACTACTCTTTGTTACTATTTTTCATCTTTTTGAAGAGAGAGAATACAAGGCTGAGACTGATGAAATAGTCAGCATTTGCCTATGTGGGGGCCGAGGTTCAAATGAAGGTCAGTCCACCTCCAAAGCTCTCCAAGATTATGAGATATGTCTAATAATAATAATATAATTCCATTTTCAATTGTTCATTATGAAGCGTGATTAAGTAACCAAGTCTCAAGTTAAGAATGACAAGAGAAATCATATAAAATATCCAGTGTTGTGCAGTTTTTGACCCATTTAATTGCCATCACAATCTTTTCAGGTGGGTGGAAATTCAGATTTGCCAACTTATTCAGAGAGCCAGGAAAGGACACTCTCAGAAGTGAAATTGCTTGCCTGAGGTCAAACGGCTAATAAGTGGCAGAATTTGAGGGTGAACCCACTTATCTCTGGCTCCAAAGCTCACTCCAGTTCATCCTAGGTGAACTTTTACCCTTAGGTGAACTCACTTTAAATACTTGGGCAACTTCTCTCAGGAATATTCACACCACCAAGAACCAAGAGCCCCAAGTCCAATTTAGAAAACCTTATTAGTCTAATAAGGCTTCAGTTCCATCAGCATAATTGGCAGCCACCTCAATCTCATACTGTCTAATTGCTTTACACTGGATTCCTCATTACTGGGTTTTGAGGGGAAAGGCAAATGTGAAGAGAAAATGAAAGTACATCAGGGAGGTGCCAGTGTAGCCTGCGACCTCCCCGTGAGGCTAAGGGCGCCTGCCCAAGGTCATGGGGGTCCTGGAACTGCGGAGGAGCATGTTAGTGTGTTGTTAGCCTCCTACATTTCTGTTGGCGCAGAGGCAAAACAGCCAAGAGGAGTCAATACCCAAACTGCATTACAGGCATTCAGAGACTCAAAGAACATCCACGGCAAGGAAAACTCAGAATTAGGTGGCACTGCAAACACTTAAATGGCGTCATTACTTCTAAAGGTCACCTTTCCTTGGGTGAGTGGGAATCTTAGCTGCTCTTTAGCACTCAAAACAATGACAATGAACAGATGCACGGTTATGACCATTTATATATGTATATATTTTAAGTTGAATCTAGGCTTTCTTTTCTACCTTCAAAACTAATACATTTCTGATTATTGCTTTAGGATAAATTTCCAAAAATAGAAATGATAATTCATTGTGTGTATATATGTGTGTGTGTGTATATATATATGTGTGTGTATATATATATATATATATATATATATTTAAAGTAATAAGCATTTTATTAAGATCAGTGCGAAGGGCTTTTAAATTGTTCCTTATATTTTCATCATTAAAAGATTGTTCTTGGCGTAACCACATAATGGTAGGTGTCAATCAACATCTTGGAAGATGCCTGAAAAACATGTTTTTTTCTGCTGGGCAATATGAGACAGGATAAACCATTTCCTCAACAGGTTCTGAAATGGATTTCCCAATACTTTCTCTGAGTCACATTTTTACCTCTAGTTTTATTGAGGGGTATTTGATAAATAAAAATTGTATATATTGAAGCTATATGATGTGATGTTTTGATATATGGATACTTTGTGAAATGATTACCATAATCAAGTTAACTAACACATCCATTGCCTCAAGAAGTGCTTTATTTATCTTTCGGGGGCGAGAACATTTAAGACTTACTCTGTTAAAGTTATGCAGATTGGAAAGCCTTTGACACACATTGCCAAATTTTCAGCCCTCTGAATTTCTAATCTTTAGCCCTCTGAATTTTCCCTTATTCCCACAACTTTTCATTGTCATTAATTGGATAGAAAAAAATCTAGGTTTAGGTTCTGTTTTTTATATTTACTTGGTATGTGACCTTGAGCAAGTGGCTGAAAAACTCACTCTAAATATTTGCAAAATAGTGATGAAAAAAAGACAATAACAGCAACAATAATGATACCCAATATGATCATGATGAAGGTTGAATACATACATGATCTGACAATAATACTCTCAGGGTGCCTGGGAGGGTCCGATGGCCAAGACTTGCACATATCAGGGCAGGCTTTCTCAAGAGGTCACGTCTTAACAAAACAGGTTCCGATTGCTCCCACTCTCCTTGTTTTGTGGAACTTGGGAGACTCAGGTTGTAGCTCTGCAGCCAGCCTACGTCCCAAGCCAGTCAGACACCTGCTTCCTCAGAAGCACATTTCAAACAGTGCCCTGACTCTAAAGAGTGCCAACAAACCAGAAAACAATTAATTTATTGTTTCACATTAAACCAATCAACACCAAGTCCAATATTTTCACATACTGGTCTTCACCACATGTACTGAACCCATTTTATAAGCCATTTAATGCTTTGAAATCAAAACTTTGAAACGCAAAGAAAATGTCCCCACAGTACAAAAAGAAGGCCAATTCTGCAGTAAATATCACTTAATCGCTGGTATACCTCTGAGCAAGCTATTACAATCCTACTTTCTCTTGACCAAGCTTCTAAAGGAATTTTCTCTAAAAGCATCGTGATGAACTCAACTCGACTTTACAAACATGTGTCCCTCCGGGACTCCAGAGAAACCAAGTCATTCCACTTCAGCTCACAACCTGTTATATCAACCAGTCAGGAGGTGTAATTGTTTGAGGCCAGCCATTTTCAAGAAAATTGATATTGGCTGATGGATTAATCTCTCAATTCGTCTTACTATATTTAAAAAAGAGAGAGAGAGAGAAAGGGGAAAGAAATCTACTAATTTTTGGATACCTACTAGCTCCAGAATGTCCATAGCAATTAGACACATTTGTGTGGCATTTCCCTTATGTTGCCATTTTCTGTTGATCTTTTACCAATCTCAGTGATGTATATCTCATGTGCCCAATATTTTCTATTTTATACCTGAGCCTGAATTAACAAGAGGCCGTTTGAGATTATTGGGAGAGATTCGTATTTCACATCAGGAAGGCTAAATGGTTAACTCACATGCTCTTTCTAGGACAGTGTCTTTCTGTTTAAAATGTGAATGTACTGAGAGGTTCATCTGCAGGTAACAAATCAGAAGGAAAGAAGAAAGAAAGGAGATCAGTTTATTTCTGTCTTACGTAAATACAGTACAGAGGATGGTAAATTAAGACTAGTGTAACAGAATAAAAATAAATTCACAGATACAGAGAACATATTGGTGGCTGCCGGAGGAGAAGGGGGTTGTGGACGGTGAGGTGAATGGAGGGGTTTAATTTTACAGTCATGGATGGTAACCAGATTTATAGTGGTGAACATCATGTAGTGTATGCAAATATCAAATTATAATGTTGTACACCTGAACTATATATAATACCACATACCAGTTTTACTAGAATAATTTTAAAAAGGACTGGCATAGCAGCTGTATGGTTTTATAGGCCGGGCTCTTTCCACATTATTGTTCCATCATCTTTGATATATAGGCCTCATGGTTGCAGAAGGCTTCCTCAGCTCCTGCCATCACAATCAGGTTCCAGCCAACAAGAGAAAGGAAAGGCAGAGAAAGGACATGTCCCTGTTCTTTAAGGAAACATTCCAGAAAAGCCTCAGGACACTTCCACTTTTGGCTAGAATATAGTCCCAGGCCACATCTAGCTGCAAGGGAAGCTATAAAAAGTAAACTTTGGGATCCCTGGATTTAGGTGGCTTGTTTTCTATTTTCATTCCATGGAAAACTACAAAAGGGATAGTTAGTACAATCTTTCACGTCTGATTCCGAGTATGCTTTTTCAAACAAGACTGATATAGGTCCCAAGAGGGCTTTTACTCATCAGAACTTCCACAGTTTCCCCCAATTCGATCTCCCAACTCTGTACATAACCACCAACGTCCCACGGAAAGGCAGGATGGAAGCATCCAGAGAAAGTGGATAGCACGGCTTGCCTCAGAAACACCTCTCTTCTCTCTCTAACATCTCCTACCTTCTTTTTTTGTAAAGCTTCTAGCATCTGATGGCCAACATTCTATGCACGAAACACTAAAAATGTCAGGATTCTCTAGCTACCTTAGAGCATAAATCTACGAGGTCCAGTGGACTGCAGACATAGCATAAGCCATGTGTCAGCCAAGAGGAGAAGGGAGGACTCCATGACAGAGTGGTAAGAAAGCCAAGTGGGGAGGGGATAGGAAAATGTGGGCCAACTTGACCCATCTTGCTTCAGCAGGGAGCTTGGACTCTGCCCTACTTTTGTCTGAAATCACCCTATTGGCTCACCTGAGCTGCACAGATCAGGAACTAAAGGTCAGGGGAGTTAAGTAGTTTTATCAAAATGAAAACCCCTGCCAAGAACAGAGGCAGTGTTAGCACACTCTGCAAAGTAAGACCCTGCCTTCTTACCCAGTGTATCCCCAGCACCGAGCTGAGTGGCCAGGGTATGTGATCAATAAGTATTGTTTGACTGACTGACTGATTGACTGACTAACTGAATGAATGAATGAATAAATGGATCACTCCAAACCTCACCTCCTTCCATATCCATCTCCCACCATGGTGAGAGTTGTGCTCTCCCTGCTAGAAACACTTGGCAAACAGAAAGTGATAAAACCGACAATGGAGCAGATTCCCACAGGGCTGCAGAATTAGAAACCACAGCTTATTGCTGCATAATGGGCCTGGGTCTATTTCCCGCATCCCAGAGAATGCCCCCGGAAAAGAGAGTGAGTTATTCCAAACCAAGACTTCACAGGAGGCAGGAGAAAAGGTTGTTGGAGTCACCTCTTTTTCTTTCCTTTTTTGTCATTTCAAACACAATAATGCACATTTTCATCAGAAGCTAAATGATAGTGCTTACAGTATTTAATATCTGAATTCAATTGTGTTTTTGAAGGCTTATTACCATAGTAAAAGGAAATGTATTTCAGAGAATTTCCAAAGGCATCAAGATACAATTGTTGGGGAACAAGTGTCTACTGTTAAGGAAACTATATATCCAGATAAAAGAGAGACATGAAGACCCCCACAGAGAAACTCACACACAGACTGACATGTGTACACACACAGAGACCCACATGTGTACACACAGAGACTCATGCATGTACACACAGACTCACACATGCACACACACATGCAGAGACCCACAGGTATACACACACACAGGCTCACACACATATAAACACACAGAGAGACCCACACATGTATACATAGGCCCATACATATATGCACACAGATACACAGATGAACACACACAGAGACTCACATGTGCACACACAAACACACAGGTATACACACAAGACAGAGACCCACACATGTACACACAGACCCATACATGTATGCACACAGACCCACACATGAACACACACACAGATCCACATGTGTACACACCTGTGTACACACACACAGACCCACTGTGTACACACAAAGCAAAGCTAGAACACACACATGATTGGAAGATGAATGAAGAGCTGGAGAAGCTGAAGCATGATTCCCCAACATTCTTTATAGCTCTTGTTCCATCACCCCCCCATAAAATAATCTCCTCCAATCCATTCTCTGTGCCTCAGCTGGAGTAACTGGTCAAAAAGCAAATCTGACCATTTCACCCATCTGCCTAAAGCCTAACAAAGATGCTTCCCATTGCCCATGGGGTGGAGGTTGAAGCCCTTTAAACCGGACCCCACTGGTCAACCCTGGGACAATTGGAACATTAAAATAAATAATGATAGAAATAGATTCTAACTCATTAAATAAAATAAAATCCATGAGTTCATAATGATTTTTATACACTAACTAATAGGGAAATGGGGGAGCCCTTCCTTAACTTAATTTGATGAATTATGCATATTGAAAGAAGAGCAAACTTAGAAAACGACACGTGGATGCTAAAACTGTGGGTGAAAGATTGATGGAGAACAGGATTTTTACATAGTTGCAAGGAAGTGCTCCAAAAATCACTTATGTACTACAAGGGGAAAAGCAGTGCCACACAGTGAGGTGACCTGGCAGACACCGCCTGAGCCCAGGGCTTAGAGGGCGTATCGCCGGATCAGGGCAGGCTGCCACGTGCCTTCCGACAGATTGCGCTGAGAAGGACCCAGCGTCACACCCGTGGTACTCATTCCAGAAAACCCACCGCGCCACCCAAAATATAATATGACCTCAACTTATTCATGAAAAAATCAAATTAAAGGAAACTGAGGGGTATGCGATGAAACCATCCACCGATACTCTCAGTATGTTCCTGGATTTCACACTGAGGAAGATGAAGGTATAATGGAAGATATTCGGGTTATTCTCAAAATCTGAATATGGGCTGTGGATTAGATAATAACATTGCATCAGAGTTCATTTCCTACTTTCGATCACCGTGTTGTGTTTGTGCAGGAAACTACTTTTGCTTTTAGGAAAGAAACACTGAAGAATCTAAGAGTAAAAGGCTTTGACAATCCAACTTACCCCAAATGGTTTAGGCAAAATATATAAGCACCAAAATAAGTAAATAACGTAGTCATATATATGTATATGTACATTGTCTATGTGTATATAGACACATAGACATGCACACATATGGGTAAACACATATACACAGATGGACACTCACACAGATAAAGCAAATGGGACAACATGTAAATAATTTGTAAAGTATATAGTTGTACTAAATGTACCCGGTGGGGTTCAGGGTATACTTGCACTTTCTTCCAATAACTCTTCTATAAATTTGACATAACATAGAAATAAAAAGTCACACAATGTCCCAATACTTCGCTTGAGGTCTATAAGACGTGGCACACACCTGCCTCTTCACCTCCACCTTATATAGCAATGATCCCTATCCTAAAATCTGAACATCCTACCTTTTAATCTCTTAAGGTCACCATGCTGGGTCCTGCCACCAGCCCCTGCACAGTCCATTCTTCCTGTGACACTCCCTTCCACTCACTCCCACCTTCGCCACTGCTGGATAAGATCTCAACCACCAGACTCTCAGGGGATTAGAGTATCAGGCTAATGCTTTCACAGCCATGATCAAAAATATTCTTCCTGCCCAGCCGGCGTGGCTCAGCGGTTGAGCGTTGGCCTAAGATCCGGGAGATTGCGGTTTGATTCTCGGTCAGGGCACATGCCTGGGTTGCAGGCTCGACCTCCAGTAGGGGGCGTGCAGGAGGCAGCCCATCAATGACTCTCTCACCATTGATGTTTCTCTCTCTCTCTCCCTTCCTCTCTCTGAAATCAATAAAGACATATTTTTAAAAAAATATTCTTCCCGCCCAACCATTTTTGTGATTTAATATCATCTTTTCTCTTGGTGCATTTCTGCCAATGAAAACACACTCCTTCAGAGATTATCAAAGCTTTAAAATAATGTTTATCTTTGCCATAATTAATGTTTATTTTTTAAAAAAAGTTTGAAAATTACAGGAGACAAAAAGATACAGACCGCTGTTCCATCATTTAGCGCTGGCTAGTGTTAGCCTTTCTGTTTGTTTTTGTTCATGGAGAGAGAAAGGAAGGGGAAGGAAAAGGTGAGAAGGGGGGGTATGTGCCCAGTCATCATGCTGTGTAAATGAAATCATGCTGCTTCCTTCTTTGTTGGTTCTGTAATTACACAATATTCACAGGCCACCCTGTCAACTAACTGCATTGGGTCAAAATATTAGATTTTAATTTTTTGTTTAAATATTGCTGGTAAAAACCTTCTTGGAATGTTTTCCTCTCTGCACACCATGCAAACCACAGGCTTTTCATTATAATCCAAGAGGGAGCCATGGATCTTGGACACTTTCCTCTCGGCACAGCTCAGCATCAGCAGAATCTAACGGCCAACATCAATCGTTTAATAGTCACAGGCAGAGGCCAATTTCACTCAAGAAGCGAGCTGGAGCCCAGTGAGTAAGAAATCTGGGGACTCAAGGCTCCTCTCCTTCCTTGGGCTCTGCAAATGGGGTGCGTTATTCAAAGTCTCCACCTCTTTGTTTTGCTATGTTTAAGATGGGAAGGAGAAATCTAATTTATGCTTACATTTCTTCAACCAAGCGACATTCACTGAGCACCTTTCCTCAGCCAGGCGCTGTTGCTGGGTAGAGGTGCTGAGCAGGATAGTGCATCTTTCCCCCAGTTGTTCTCAGCCGGGTAGGAGATACAAGAATTAGACACGTCAACAAAAAACAAGGGGCTCCCCTGGCAAGCTGACAAGCTCAATAACTGAAAATAATCAGTGGGATGTTTTCATTAGAAACCAAAATTCCTAACTGTGCGCGTCTTAAGGCCTATAGGATAGGTTAATCTCTACCTTCAGCAAACCCTGTGCATGGTTTATGTGCATCTAGAATAATATATTTAGCCCGGCCAGTGTGGCTCAGAGGTTGAGCATTGACCTAGGATCCAGGAGATGGTGGTTCGATTCCAGGTCAGGGCATATGCCCGGGTTGTGGGCTTGATCCCCAGTCAGGGACGTGCAGGAGGCAGCCGATCAATGACTCTCTCATCATTGATGTTTCTCTCTCTCTCTCCCTTTCCCTTCCTCTCTCTGAAATCAATAAAGATATATTTTTTAAAAAATAAAAATACTTTTAGAATAATGTATTTAAAATGTCAGAATGATCTCTTCTCCAGACTGGCAAAACAAACGCTCCAGTGCAGGCGTGTGTGGGGGAGCCAACCCCAACATTCCTCGTGAGTCTTCCACCTGCATACCCCTGTAAACTATGTTAAATGTCAACTGTCCTGCACCTGTCAATGTAAAAGAAACCGGGGTCGCTCCATTTCACTTTCTGTCCAATCCTAGAGAGTCTCCTGCTTTACTTTCTCCCTCCTCTTTAATCGTCCGCCAGTGGGTTCCATGTAACCTTCCTTAGGTCCTCCCCTTTGATTCTAACGTATAAAATAAACTACAAAACTGCTATTCATTGGACCATTTTCTCAATCCCTTGAAAATTTGCTTCTGGGACTAGCTTCCAAACCTGGGCTCAAAATGAGCTTTTTAAACCTCCCTTTAGATTTGGAATTCCTTTCATGAACAAACGGCAAACTATAATCTATTGCATTGAGTTTCATAGTCAGGGAATGTTTCCCGCGGTAGAGGAGCTGAGGAGATTATGCACAAATAATCTTATATCTGGGCTCAACAACGGCGGGGAGGGGTCGAGGGCGGAGCCCCAGGGGATTGCAGAGGGTGGGACGAGGGCTCCTCAGGCGCCCGCCAAAGGCAGCACAGTTGCCGCACGATCTCCTCCGCTGTGTCCTTGGCAGGCATTTATCAATTAATCCTTACTTATCTTGGGACTCGGATTTGAAAGCCCTCCTTAAAAGTGTGCCTCAAAATCCTGGAGCCACAGCACGAGAGAGAGAAAATGCTCTGGAATCAGTTAAATCTGGGTGAAAACTCAGCCTCCGCAATTACGGGACGCGTGACCTTGAGCAAGACGGTGCCCCTCCCTTTCCTCGTGGAATCCCCACCCAGGCGCGCCCCGTGATAATTAAGCTAAATAAGGGGGGTCCATTCTCCCGCAGACACTGCCGGTGGCAGTGGAGAAATGATACGGCCACTTTGTCGGTTACAGACAGAGGTTTCTTTGAAAATTAAACATACACTTACCATATGCCCTAGTTACTCTACTCCTAAGCATCTACTCAGAAGAAATGAGAACAGATAGTCATAGAAAAAGTCCCATGTGACACGTGGATGTTCGTAGCAGCGTTATTCGTAATAACCAGAAAGTGGAAACAACCCCGGTGTCCATCAGCTGATGACTTGATAAATTAGATGTGTTCTATCCATATAATAAAATACTATTCAGAAATTTAAAAAATATATGGATACATAGCCTAACATAGACGAATCTCAAAATCATTAAGAGAAAAGAAGCTAGATACAAAACACCACATATTGTGTGAATCCATGTATCTGCAAGGCAAGAAAGGGCAAATTATAGACAGAAAAGTGATTATGGGTTGCCTGGACGTGGGGGTAGGAATAACGATTAACTGAAATAAGCTACAGGAAGTTTTCTAGGGTGGTGGAAATGTAATAAAATTATATTGTGTTGATGGTTGCATGATTCTAAAAAATCATTGGACACGAAAAATAAGTGAATGTTAAATTATATAAATAATACCTCTTCGAAACTGTTTTAAAAAACATCTACAGCTCTTGCAGGTGTGGCTCAGTTCGTCGGGCATCATCCGATGCACCAAAAGGTTGCGGGCTGGATTCTGGGCGAGGGCACAATGCCTGGGTTTTGGGCTCAGTCCCTGGTAGGGGGCGGGCAAGAGGCAGCTGGTGGATGTTTCACCTTCTCATTGATGTTTCTTTTTCTACTCTCCCTCTCTTTTCTTCTCCCTCTGAAAATCAATTTAAAAAATCTTAAAAAATATATATCCATAACGTTTTAGCACAGAACCTGGGTCTGCAGGACACATACAACATTGTCATCCCAACTTTCTTCTTTCCAAAGTCTTCTCAGACTATTTCTTTCCTCCAACACGAACTGCTAGTTCTACCTGATTCTATGAAGTGTTCATTCTTGGCAATGAAAACCATGCAGCCTCATGGCATTACTGTGGTTTGCTAGGGCTGCATTCAGCTTTTGGTACACATATTTTAATATCTCAAACAAAATGTCAACTTCCCCAAGGATAGGAATAATCTCTTATTTTCATATCCTCAGCAGCAGCAAGTAGACTTCGGCTTGGCCACTGGCACAAAATCCAAATTCTAGTATTTATTAATGGATTATTAACTGCAAACCGCCCCCCCCCCAAAAAATAATAATTTCTTGCCAACTGTGCTTTCTGATTGAGAAAAGAAAGCCATACTCAGAATGGCTACTTTCAAGGTTGAACAAATTTTAGAAAACAGAGCAGCATAAAAGCAAGATCCATTTAGAGATGCTGATTCAGGCTCGGCTTGGCTAATTAATTTACACTGCCATGATCACTGCAGACACATCTAAATTTCAGATTATTTTTATCTTGGCAAAGAAGCTCTTACCCAAGGCAACCTTTTGTTGTAAAGCATTTAACAAAACAGGCATTAAAGGAACTGGAGGAAAAAAAGAAGGCTACCGTGTGGTATTTTTTTCTATGACAAATTGATGTCTTTCAAAATAATCCAAATAGTAGCATTTTATGCGAGAACAACACTTAACTCAATTACATTAATTGATGTCTGAGTTCCGACCAGCCAGTGCGTTCACCGTCTTTCATCTACACAGGAAAACAAAGTTGGAGCGGCTTTATAGGACCCCATACGTGAAGGTTGCTTTGGGTTCGCAAAGTGCTGCTCCAAGCTCATGCCGGTTAAAGGCGAACGTTGAAGATAATGCTTCAGAAGTTTTAAGTTTTGCTTTACAATGAAAAGGAGTGAGCTGGACACCTGCAATTTTCCCTATCAGCATCATCTCCCTCAAATTCTGAATATGGGGCCTCAATTTCCCTTTAGGAGCTCCTCTTCCATGTTGCAAGGATGCACTGACACCTAGGCATCCTTCACCTACATTCACCATTGTTAGTACTTTAACACTTCAGTAGTCTCTCTGTCTCACTCTCACACTCTCAATGTGTGTGTGCACACACGTGTGTATGTAGATGCATGCCTCTACGTATATTTTTCTGCATTATTTGAGAACGAGTCACAGCTACTGTGATCTTCATTACCAAATACTTCAGTATGTATTATCTAAGAAAAAGGACTTTCTGCTATGTAACCGTAACAGAATTGTCAAATTCAAGAACTTTAAATGTTGATGCAATATAATTATCTATGATACAGTCTGTATTTAAATTTAGACAAGTGTCCTCATGATGTACCTTACAGCATTTTTTAATCCAGGGTCACACATTGCATTTAAACTGTCGTGTTAGCACCAGCCTTCTAACAAAGTATTCAAAAAACGGCAAAAAACAATATTTCTCTGATGGGGGAGGGTTGAGGGAGTAGACCTGAGAAACCAGCAATCATGGGAGGCAGTAGCTTTTCTTATAAAGGTTTCAAAAGTTTCGTTCCCTGGACAGGGCAGCTATAGCTGGATCCTTTCTGGTTCACTCATGCAGGATTTAACACAGTAGCTTTCACTTTATGGAGTCCAAAGCCACCCAGCCTTTCAGTAAGTGCCAAAGAAGATCCCCGTAAAACCAAGGCCAGTTTTGTGCAAACTTGCAGAACATGCAAAACTGATATTTATTCTCTCTGGCTTCCCTTTCCATCTGTCTTCTACTTCTCCTTCTGATCCTTGCTCAGCTGCACAGGCCCCTGCTCCTGCTGTTTGAAGGTAGGTGTGGCCCTCAGTAGCTCAGCCATGCCGATCAGCAGGGTCCACTTCATCAGAGATTCATGGGGGGGGCCTGCAATGACTCAGGACCTCTGCAAAATGAAGGAGCTGAAGCAAAGTGCCAGCATGCGCTTGGAGGCCTAGTCCTCCCAGGAAGCTCTATAAGACAGTCACAGGCAGGCCTGTTGGGAGAGGTCACATCTTTAATGGGATTTCAGACCCATTTCTACCTGGGTCCCGGAGAGAGTCTCAGCCATCGCAGTGCCTTTCAGAACAGCGTGAAGATGGCTTTTGCACTCTCTACAAAAATCCTGCATTGATTCGTTTTATCTTCCAGTAGATAACACAGTCCCTGCTTCACGTGTCTGCAAGTGTCTTTCTCTCTCTGACAGCAGTCTCCTCTCTTGCCTTCCGATCCTTTGAGTCAGAGCCTTGATACTCACATGACTATAAATAAACAAAATGAAACAAACACATGCTACACATACTAAAATTCTGGCGATGCTTGTCTGACAGATTTTGTTCACTCTGAGCAAGGGACTCTCCAGTCCTGTTGTCACAATGCGCAAAACACAGAGTCCAGCCCCAGAGTGGCCAGTGACTACTTCAGGAAAAACGATCCTCTGGAATCCACGTGCTTGGACTGAGGAGCTTGGCACAATGCTTTTGCTCAGTCTAGTCACTTTTGCATCGGTCGCAATGATAACCAGCCTTTGTAATCTGGCTTTACACTGGGAAGCAGATGAAAAGCCATGCGTTGAAAGACGGGAAGGATTTTGCTGGAAGTTGATAACAAGAAGTGACCTGGGATATCAGCCTTACAGGGAGAAAGGGGAGTAGATCTTAAAAATCACACAAAAAAGCAGACACAGTAGTTTGAAAAGTTGGGAACATCTGGGGGCATTTAGTACAAGGCCAGCCCTGCCTCTGCATCTGAATGGGCCCCCAGCATCATTTTATCATCAGACACTTCAGCAAAGACTGTGCCAGACGTTTGGCCTTGAATCCTTAGAATTTATATCGAACTGGATAAACTTTGAGTGAGGAAGCAGAAAGGAAAGGGAAATGTTCACTTTTAATGTTTCTACAAATTAAAAAGGTGTAAAATAAAAACAAGTAGCGTGGTCATTTAAGGGGCGACCTTACGTTACTTGGAAATTAATTTTTGTGGAATGGTTCATTCCCTCGAGCTGCCTGATAAATGAGTTAACAGAAGGGGCCACAAGTGGCCAGAGACTGTCACGGAAACAAGAGAAACCTACTGCTAGAGAAGTGAGAATTTTAAGACAATGCTGCAAGCCCTTCCCTGCCATGGAGGCCTCTGCACCTTAAGTCTAAAGCGTCAGAAACGAAAATTAAAAACAAAGGCACCAACATTGGCCTCCACTGCCCACAGGGGCACACTGGCCATGGCTGGGGTGACCGCTGGATTTACTCTGGTCCAGAGCTGTGAACAACATCAGACAGAAGGTCCGTCAGTCCTGCCCATTCTAGAGAGATGGGCGCAAGGAGTCAGCGCCCCAGGCCTGGTTCTTCGAACCACATTTCGGCTCTGAGGCTGAGAGTGTCTGTCAGGCCAGCTTTTAGCTACCTGTGGTTGATGAGCTTTAAAGGCAAGCTGCCTCGAAGGCTGTTTTAACATAATACGTACCCTATGGAATCCTTTAGTGCCCTGTTTCGATTTACAAGTCAAAGTGTAGGGACACATGAGACATAGAAGTACCAGAAAGGAGACCAAAAACCAATCAATCTCTCTCTCTCTGTTGCTCTCTTCCTGCCTTTGTCTCTCTTTTCTAAAAACATGTTAGAATATGACCAACATGAAATGAATGCTATGAGGTGGACAATACCATCCTTATTTTGACAGATGTGAAGAAAGAAAGAAAAACAAAACGCCTCCTTACCTGCCTCCCAGATCAGGTGCGCAAACCCATCGCCCCCTAACCTCAAGCTCTCAGAGCTCTTTCCACTACAGCGTGTGCATTAAGGATAAGTCCAAATAAAGACACAACCCAAAGACCGGAAAGGAAACATGCAAGGAATCATGTTAGGATATGACCAACATGAAATGAATGCTGTGAGATGGACGATACCTAGGCGGAAGGATCCAGGCGGATGATCAGTTACATATTCAGAGATTGTTCTGGAATGGAGGGCAGTGTCTCCATCAGGCCGTGCCCGAGGGGCTCGCAGCCCTGGTTCCCAGCAGCATCTCAGCCTGGATGTGAGAGGTTCTCTCTGGATGTTTCCTTAGCATCTCTTTTATTCTTTTGTGCTATGATCTTTTGAGGCTTTTCTCTGTGCAGGGTTTATCTCTGGAAGTGCATAAAATCCGCCACCTCTTAACAAAGCAACATGGACCGCGGCGTCCTCGGCTGTGATCACATCAATATTTGAGGGCTCAGAAGCTCACTGCTTCCCCGCCGAAGCACTTCGCACGCATCATTGCTTTTTACCTTTAAAGCATCCATTGGGCTGCAGGGAACATTGAAGAATATAAACGCTTTGTGAACTGAAAAGTACAATGGACATATTAACCAATGCCATTGTCGTGGTTATTATTTACCTAACTCTGGCTCCTGGGTAGAAAAGTCCTAATTTCTCTCTTTCCTTGAAAATTCTGCCAATGTTTTCTTTTACCCATCTCTCAAATCCACCACTTCCCCACCACCAGGACCACTAATCTAAACAAAAGTCTTGTCTGTCTTGCACCAGACTTCCTTCCCATTGGTCTTCTTGTCTTCAGCTTTCCTCCCCCTCAGTTCATTCCCCACAGCAGTCAGGTTTATATTTTGATATGAAAATCAGATCTCACTTTCCCTCCGTAAGTCCATGTGATGGATCACTGACATCTGCAAGATACGCCCAGACTTCCACTGTGCTTGCAAAACTCCAGGACCTTGTCCTTACCTAACCCGACAGACGCATTTACTTGTGGTCCCCAAGCAAACCAGATTGTTCAAAACCCGGTGCTTTCCCAAGCACGGCCTCCATCTGAAACACCCTCCCTCTTCTTGTGGGCAACTGTGTGGAGCTCACAGGCCACCCCTCCTCTGAATTACACTCTGATATTTCTGTCTAAGTCGGCCTCATCACAATGCAGGGACCTGCCCTAAGCTCAATGACCTTGCAGCAACTTGTATATTTTTTATTACAAAAATATTGATAAATGTGACAATAATAATAATAGTGTGCTAGTATTTTATCAAAACTCTTAAACTTTATTGAGAGCTCTGTGCAGAATATCCCTTGCTCGTGGCAACCCCAACATTCTTTTATCACTGTCCCAATTTTATAGACACATGGGCTGGGCTCAGGTCAATTATTTAACTTTTCCCAAGGCTGCAGAGCTAACAATGGTGGAGGCTGCGGGCTCCAGCACCTCCAATTAACTCTAAGGTTACCGCCTTTGTCATTTTCACTGGTTTACTCCCTACCTCATCCCACAGGTCTGCGCTGTCTAATAAGGTAACCATGAGCCACCTATGTCTGCTTAAATTTGGGATTTAAGTAACTAAATAAAATAAAAGATTAGTTCATCAGTTACATTAGCCAGTGTCAAGAGCTCCAGAGCGATAGTGGGCCACACAGATATAAGACATTTCCATCATCACACAAAGTCCTATAGGCCAGCCCGG
Organism: Miniopterus natalensis; assembly: GCF_054644295.1. Taxonomy (NCBI): domain Eukaryota; kingdom Metazoa; phylum Chordata; class Mammalia; order Chiroptera; family Miniopteridae; genus Miniopterus; species Miniopterus natalensis. Next base: position 89,010,742 of record NC_142083.1, read on the forward strand.
CCCCAGGCCCAGAGCCGGCTGAGAGCGAGAACGTGGCTCTATGTTCGCATTCCTGGAGCTGCCACCGAGCAGCCTGGTGAAGCCAGGTCAGGAGAGCCAGGCCTTTCCTACGTTGGCTGGATTTCCTGACACCGCATCTGCATTGTAAACCATGTTTCCTTTGAGCAAAGGAGCAACTCCGGCCTTAGCTCCGCAGCCCCCGTCACTGACAATCTCACTCTGGGGCGTGTGGCTTCTTCCTGATGGTCCCCCTTAGTCCTGACCCCAACATCAGAGGGCGCAGCCAAAGTCACACCATGGCAAGAGCTACCCACACAGACATCCTAAAGCAACAAGTGCGCGCTTGGCTCTGGATGCTAACGTGAACTTGCCAAACTCAAAATCTCCTGTGTTTCTTCACTGTTTGGATTGTGAGTGAGATACTTGTTCTGGTAAACATCCCATAGGTACCAAATTTCCCAGGAGTTCGGTCCGTTTTAATGCTTCAATCCCATCCTCTACCCACTCAAAAAACCGCAAGGGTAAATGCTCCAGCGGTCATCGTCGCTTCTCTTATCAAGAACAACGGTGGTTGGCCTTTCTTTGCGAGTGTAGAAAATTTACTTAATTTAGGCAGCTCTGAATTTGAATCCTGGCTCCACTGACTTTAGGCAAAACACTCGCTCTCTAAGCCTCTGCTTTTCTTCCAGCTGTGAAGTGGGGCAATGATGTTACTCATCTCAAAAGACCACGGTGAGGGTAAAACAAGGAAACGCGTATAGGCCGGTTACCCTAGTGCACGGCACATGCAAAGGGCTTAGTTTAACTTTTCAAAAACATGCTTTTATTGAATTTTTAGAGAGAGAGGAAGGAGAGCGAGAGAGAGACACACATCAATGATGAGAGAGACTCATTGATCGGTTGCCTCCTGCACGCCCCCTACTGGGGATCCAGCCTACAACCCTGGCAAGCGCCCTGACCAGGAATCGAACCGGTGACCTCTTGGTGCACAGGCCGATGCTCAATCCACTAAGCCATACCTGTGGTCACTTAGTTTAACTTTTAATGATGATTATCATCATATATTTTTACTTTGTCATTGGCAATGTTTTGGAAATGTTATAAAGCTCTAACCTCTTTGATGTTTTCAAAGTTTCGATGAAGCAGATATTATTATTAGTCCCTCGGCGTGTCAGATGAGGAAAAGGTTCAGAGTAATTAAGAGAACTGCAGAGCCAGTCATCCATCTTGGGTCTGATGAACCGCAGAACCAACCCTCTTCCAGCCCCACCAGTCCCAGTTTACCAGAAAGGCTTGGAGCTCAGACCAGTCAGTGTGGCCCAGGGCATCTGCAGACTGGCTTCACTCACACAGAAATTTCCAGGCTATCTGGAGTTTCCAGGATGCACATCCTTCCTTCCACTAACTCAGCAGAATGCACCAGGGAGTGTTCAGCCACAGGCCTTCCTGAAACAGGCCAAAAACCATTAGCAGAAAAAAGCACTTCATTCTCTGCTACCGGGGACATTTAGATGAGCACTCTGGCACAGAACCAAGAAGGCACCTATCTCCTGGCCACTCAGGGCAGGTGCAAACAAAACCACAAAAATCACAGCCTCCTCTCCGCCAGGACACCCTCCACATAAATGTCACTCAGACGGCACTGAGACAACACAGAGTTTACAATTGGGAAAATGTGCGCCCGCCCAGGACTCCCGGAGTTCAGATGCAGTGATGCTAAAGATGAGCTGTTATCCCTAATCTGCCCTTTACAGGGAAACACGCTGCAAACCCCACAGTTCAAGCCCCTTTCAGTGCCCTGTGGCTCCTGGGCCTGAGCTGGGCCTCAAGAAACACACGCCGCTTTTACACCATTTAGAAAACCAGGGATTCTGCAGGTTAAAGAAAGGAAAGGGAAGGATTTCCTAGCAAAAAGCATCGAACTGGGACTATACCAGTTTGAGGAAGATGAAAATGTGTGCACGTATTTAAAAATATATATGTTTAAGTGAAATAAATAAATTACACACACACACAGTCTTTTACCTAAAAATATGCTGTGTCTATTTCCCATAAAAAACAAACACATTTGCAATCGATGCTGATGAAGTCAGTTGCACATTTTACTATTAATAAATGACACCAGGGGCCTTATTACAAAATATTTCTAGACATAGGACATTCCGTAAGGGGAGCGCGAAGTCCCGCAGGAGCCCCGCAGAATCGCCCGCAAGCCCGAATCCTCACGCCTGCCGCCTTTATTTTTAGCCGGAGCCTTTGCATTTCACATTTCATCAGCATTTAGCCTGCTTCTGTTTCCTAACAAACACCACACGCGCACGCACTCCACCAGATGTCTATAGTTTATCATGCAAATATTGCATAGAAGCGATAATCATTATTAACGAACATAATCACCCCAAATCGGGAGGGAGATCGCTCACTGCCAGCTTGCGTCCCGTCCCTTAGGTCCCAGAGTCAAACGGGAAAACGAGAAGAAGATTTAAAAAAAACCCCACAAACCCTGTCAGCGATCAGGTGCCTGCTTTAACAAGGCACAGAGTTCACGTCCTGCCAGGGGGACGGCTCTGAAATTTCCTTCTGTTTTGACAACATTTTTTTCTCCCCAAGAACAGAATCTACAAAGTCAGAAGCTGCCAGGGGAGGTGGCTGGTTGTTCTTTGCCCACAAGCTTCTGAAGCTCTCCCAGCCCTGCCCCGGGCCATCCGCCAGGGGAGATAGCGGGGAGACTGGGTTGTGGGGTGGAAGGTGGAAGGGAAGTCAAGTGGAGTCTTGGTTTCCCCTCCTCTTTGTTCCCTGGGTCTTAGCAGTGGGTCCCTTCACATGTCTGGCTGCCTCCTGTCCTTTGGTTTCTCTGCAACGCAGGCCACAAACGCGCAGCCTGCGGGATATGCCAGGCCCTCAGACATGTTTGGCTCAGCCCACGTAGTGTTTAAAAAGTAAAAAGAGAGGAATAACTCTCAACTTTTAAAAACTGGGAGGTTGCACATGAGAAAAGACAGAAAAGACAATCAGCAACATTGGGTCAGCCTAACCTGTTGCTTACAATGGGCTGAGCAAAAGAGGATCGACCTTCTCTAAATGGGACAAACATGCTTCATACTTCTAGGCTCGCCACTGGTCTTCAAATGCTTTACCTGGTGCACACCATATGCTTCTGTAAGCCTGTGGTCTGTAATATTCCTCCACCCTGCCCTGGAGCAGACAGATCTCTTCATCCCAGGCTCTGACTTAAGAAAAATCTTATAATTCTCAGGTTTTCCTCCTGCCTCCCCTCTCTCCTCCCTCCTTCCCTCTCCCTTCCCTCCTTCCTCCCTTCCTTAATTCATAAACACTTTCTATGTTCCTAGCACGCTTCCAATTGCTGTGGATAACCTAGAAAAAGGTCAGGTGACTTACCATCTCAAGGATGTGGCAGGCTTTGATGTATGATCGTATTTCCCAAACAAGGGACAGGAGCATGAAACTCGGCCTTTATTTCCAATGCCGTAGCTTCCTTGTCTGCAAAATGACCTCCACAGTGGCTTGGGTCAGATCTGCTAATGCACGTTAAAGACTTATCCCAGGGCTGGGCAAATGATCAGGATCAGTTTTAGCAGGAGGGTGATCTGGGACAGTGGTGAAGAATGTGGGTCATTGACTTAGGCACAAAGGTCCAAACTGTGGCTCCGCCCACTCACTGGAGGTAGGATCTTTAGCAACCAAGTCTCTGATCTTCCGTTTTTCTCATCTGAAAAGTGTAGCTAATGTCATAAAGTTGTAGTTACGATGAACAAAAGTGCCCCAGAAGCGTGAAACACAGTGGCACATAGTAAATCAATGAATGGCACTTTCAAGGTTTTTCCCAGCAGCCTGGTTAGGCAGTTGGGCACAAAATTAGAAATAGAAACTCTTGCTCAAATTCAGAACAGGTACCAGTTACCTATTGCTGAATAACAAAATATCTCTAAAACTTGGTGATTCAGAAACAATAAACATTTATATTTTCTCACATTTTCTGGGAGTCAGGATTTTGGGAGTCACTTAAGTGGGTGTTTATCACTTGGGGTGTCTTTTGAGGTTTGAGCTGGGACTGCAGCATCGAAAGGCTTGGCTGAGGCTGGAGAAGGGCCCCAAGGTGGTGCTCTCACTCAGCAGGCGGCTGCCTTCACTGAGGGCCAACGATCCAAGAAACAAAAGAGGGAGCCACAATGCTTTTGATGACCCAGCCTTGGAAGTCACACACCATTACCTATGCTATATGCTATGGGTCCCCCAAAGGACACCTGACTCAGTGAGGGAGGAGACCACACACAGTACAGATACCATGAAGTGAAGATTTCTGGGAGCATCCTGCAATCTCGGCATCACACTGATCTTCCTACACAGCTACATCAACACTCCAATAATATTAAAGAAGATGCACTATATATCTGATTATTTTATGATTGATAGAGACTGGAGTATAGAAACATATGCTTGAGACCTTGGGAGAAAGTTAAAAATAGTGCTCAACTATTTTCAGGGAGTACCTGAAACTTGCATTGAATTTTAAATGTGTGTGTGTGGGGGGATAAATAATCTATACCCGTGATTAGCAAGATCCTTCAACCTTGGGGGCAGAGGGGGTAAAAAATAAGGTGCATTCTGCAAAACACAGCCATGCAGGAAGCAGGGCTAGGCTACTTTAATTCACTTTCTCTAACTCCAGCCAAGGTTTAGGGCTGAGAAAATAGTAAGAGCTGGCATCTTACTATGGTGAAACTTCCTTTAGATAAATAGGCTCTAACATTCACATTCAAAGCTCGGCCTGCAACATGTCCATTTTCTAGACTAAAACATCAAATCAGACAAGCCTTGGAGACCTCCTTCAAAGGTGACCTCAATCCTTGCCACCACATCTTTTGGTTTCATTTAATCAATGAGCCATTCATCACCCCTTGTCCATGCATCCAGGAGATAATCACCCTTTCTTATAGGAAATACTTCAATGATAAAGGTGCAAATGTCCTCCCCATAAATCAACATATGGGTTGTCACCCCAAGGATGAGATGTCAGGGATACAGCATAGCATGGTCGCAAAAAGAAGGGACTCTGGAGCCAGATTTTTAAATCGTAAATCCCAGCTTCATTACTTAACCGCTGTGTGGGACAGACTGCTTTAGCATGCTGTGACTCAGTTTCCTCATCTGTAAAATGGGTTTAATAATGATACCCACTTCGTAAGATAGCGGTTGAGAGTCAATGGGTTAATATACATAGAGTCTAGAATGTACATAAAAAGTGATCAGAGGAATCTCGGTAAATGTTAGACGGTTTTTGTTACTTCTGAAATAATTCACTCAGGAGATGGAACAAGACCAGTAGACAAGAAAACAATGCACTGATTGAACTGAGAAGGAAAGCTTTTATTTTCCTTTATTTTTTCTGAGTTGAAAGAGGAAGAGAAAGATCCAGCACGAACTTCCATCTTAAACCAAGCTGGCATCTCGTTTTTATTTTTCATGTCTGGAGCCTGTGTCTCCACTGACAACTGCCAAGGGATTGTGTTTGGCTGATCAGTCAAAAGCGGCCCCTCGCAAGTCTTCTGAGACTCTGAATTAAAACCTCCAGGCAGGATGCTGGGGAGGCCCGACGGGTGAGGGGGTGGGCAGCTGCTGAACAATGAATGGGCTTTGATGGCAGAGTAGCAGCGGAGATAAAAGAGCTCCTCCCAGCAGAGCTGAAATTAAAACTGGAAATGTTTCATTAGGCCAAGTCCCAGGAAAGGAGCCCTGGGCGGTGGGGGGAAGCAGAGGGGAGGGAAGCCACAAGCCAGCTCTGCCGTCAGAGGGGAAGTGGACAGGCCGCCTGCAGGAATGACTCTTCCACTCATACTCGGTTGGAGTCAGCCTCACTCCCATCACCATGAGGCCCCTTTGCTGCGGGAACGCCAGGAGGTCAGCTACTGCTGGAATCTGGCATTCAGGGCGCATGGCACCCTGATCCCCACCTACCTGGCTTCAGTCTCTTCCTCCCTTCGTCTCTATGGGTCCCTGTTTCATGCCCAAAGTCCACATGTGCTTTCACCAGTCTGGGCACCAACCATCATCAAGCAGAACTTCATTTTGTCAGTTGCCAGCAATGTTATTTCTTTGCCTTTCCTCTACCTCTGCCTGTCAAGATCCTATACATCTTTCAAAACTCAGCTCAAATGTCACTTCTTCCGAAATGCCTTACAGCAATGCACCTGTCTGATCTGTCTAGAGTTACCTTATCCTTGCACTTGGATTTTAGAACATGCAGTGGACCTAGTAAGTTATGCCCAGGCCCATGACCCATCCTGTTCCCCGCCACATTTTATGAGTAAGCAGGAGTAAGTAGGAAAATGCAATTCATCTTATTTCTTACATCAAAATGAATCAGAGGAAATGAGTTGAAAATAACCGTAGGTTTCCTTTAGTTCAAAGATGGCAAATTTATGCACATGGAAATTTGTGTGCTTGTGGCAGACGCCGTGACTCATTCTGAGAATTCTTACTTCTGTGGAACCTGCTTCAGAATCCTTAACACCCTGTCCTAGGCAGCCATGAGCAACACTGATTTGACATACAAGACCCATGTGCCACCCATAAGCGAAGTCTGTACCTTCCTTTGATTATATGTGGTGAAACCTTTATCCAGGGAAGGAAAGCATCCTAACCGGTGTCCCATCTTTGAATTCCCAGCTTGCATCATTGTGGGGACACCGTGCCGCTTCCCAAAACAGTGCTTCAGACAGAACAGTACATAGTATGTGCATGGGTGTGAGTGTAAATTTAAGACCCAAATTGAAGATGGAAACGTTGTGAGAAAGCAACATTTCCAAAGATTTGTTTTAGTTAATTGTATGGAATATTAATGTATGTAATGAAAATACAGGATTCTTTCATCAAATTGGTCTAATTGGTCTTTTTAAAACAGGACGTCTCATATGCTTTAAATAGTCTAATAAACATTGTGACTTTTTGAGAGGAAAATATAAGATGGAGAATTCCTGAGCATCTTTAGCACATGGGCTATTTTGGCTAAGATCATGTTGCAGGAATAGCATGCGACAAGGCCCGGTGTGGAAAATGCTGATGGAGGGACATGGGTTTCCTAACCTGTCTTTGATTCGCATACCTCACCTCTGCAGAGGCATAATCACCACCTGCGCCTCAAAGGTGTAACGAGCTAACGCTCTCCAGGTGACCGGCAACGGTGGGCAGTTTATAAATGTTCATCTTATTGCCTCAGTCCTGATGCAGGACCTTAGAACTATTTTCTCAACAACAATGCAAGTTCTTAGATTAAAATTCTGTTTTGCCCCTGTTTGATTGCTGCGTAAACATGTTGGCCCTTGGCTCTTGTTTATGCAGCATTTATTCAAAGTGAACTTTCCATGTGTGTCAGAGACGATGCTAGGTGTTCATCCAAACATTTCCTCTTCCTCCTGAGAATGTAGGCTGCTTATTTCTCGGCCACCTCCAAGAATGGGTGGGCCCCCATGCCTGAGTTCTGGCCATCAGGATGGAGGTGGAAGGATGTACAGCATCTCTGGCCCCCGCCCCTAAAAGATCTGAGTAGTCATCCAACCTCTTTCACTGTGTGGATGGCTGGTGAGTATGGCTCTAAAGCAATGAAACCACACGATGTTGCAGCCTGGAAGCCTCTATCCTTCAGGTACCACTTGGAGGAACCTTTCTCAGAAAGGCTGGCAAACTGCAAATGTTAGCATTAGGTCTTGCATAAATGGGTAAACAATAACATCAAGGAAAACTTTATATTGTGTTAAGACCCTGAGGTTGTAGGGTTTATGTGTTATCTCAACATAGCTTAGCTCAAGGCTTCCCAACTTTGGCACTATTGACATTTTGGGCTGGAAAATTGCTTGTTCTGGGGGCTGCCCTGTACATTGTGGAATAATTACCTATACCCACCAGATATCAGTATCATACCTCTCAATTGTGACAAGCATGAGGTCTTTAGGCATTGCTCAGTGTCCCTGAGGGTAAAATTGCTCCCCATAGGAGCACTGGCCTAACTTGACCCAATGAACACACCATACATCAACAACGGTGTGCAAATTTATTGAAATGCTGAACCAACAGAGCTACAGACTTAATAAATTGTTTCAAACCCAGATGAACCTGCACCTGCCTGGGCAGTCCTCTGGCTTCTAACAGTCACCAGGACGAATACTGGGCCATGTATCCTTCAGGATGACATGCCCATGGAAAGAGGAAAAGTGAGTCCAGTCTTATCATTGTGGTTTGATTTCTCAAGGAAACTGAACGCCTCCTGCCGTACCTGGGGTCTCATACATCTCCATCAGGCCAACTCTCCTACTATATATCCCTGTCTGAGAGGTGGCGGAGAGATGTCCAAGGCCAGATTGCTCCTTCACCACACTCAGTATGTTAGCTTTTGTTACAGGAAGAAATCAGCAAACACAACTGACAAGCCAAAAGGTTGGCTCCAGAACCACATTATTCTGACAGCATTTGTAAAATAAATGTAAACTGGATTCCTCCTTATAGAACGTCTCAGAACCTTTAACAGGGTCAAATGGGTGTGAGTCCCAAAGAGACGGTCTAGATCAACTTACTTGATCTTGAGACATGGTGATGTTATGGGGATCTAGTGGATTTGAAGACAGAATCTATTAAGAACACAGGGTTTTGAAGTGAAACAGAGGCGCGTTGAAGCTCTGCTCTTAACTCAGGAACTCTCCAAACCTCAGTTCCTCATCTGTAAAATGGAGATAATGGCATCTTATTTGAGGGGTGGAAACAGTGCATGGCAATTGCTTCGTGTGGTTGTTGACACGAGAAGTGCTAGATAAATGCAGGCTCCCATCCTTATCACAACCGAAGCTGGGATGCTACGTGGGATTCTCTTACAGAAAGAGTTTTCTTATCTAATTTGCCTAGTAATCAATCAAAAATCCAAAGGGACTGTCGAGTAAAATGTTAAATAAATCCTGAGGAATAACAATGAAACATTCATAATATATGCTCTGCACTGAAGCATCTTTACCACTCTCGGAGGAATTCGTCTTTTTAAAGTCATATGTGAGGAAATGCTACAGGGGGAACAATATTGATCTGAAGGGCCTTTGGCAGTGACTTTTAAATATGGGCATCCTGCGCCACAGATCATGCTGGAGCTCACTGTGGCGGAGTTTGAGGGGAAGGGAGTTGTGACTGAGCCCCGGGCAACACTCCCAGGTTGGTATCCTTTGTTGTAATTTTATTACCCGAAAAGCATTGAAACCTTCCTGTACTTACAAAGCTTAATCCCCGGCAGAGTTGAAGAGCTATAAAGTGTTAAAGAAAAGTGCAGGTGTCGTTTGTGAAAGTGTAAGAAGTTCACTTTCCCCAAAGATTTTTCTGCCCTAAATCCATAGCCTTGACAAATGGAAATTCATCATATCCTATCCTGAGACTGTGCTCCGTGCACTCATTCAATTAAACTGCACTATAGTACATGCCTACTGATGCCTCCTCCACTAGATGCTGGGAACAAAATAAACGGAAGTCATTATTATTAGCTCTTCAAACATTTATGATAGTTTCATTGCTGCCGCCAACGTACTGAGCACTTATCATGGGCTAGGAGGTGATGCAATTCAGCTCCTCTTTGCTGCAGGAGACAGAAACTCAAGCTCAAACTTTCCTAAGAAAGAAGGGGAATGTGTTGGGAAATTCAAAGCTAGATCCTGCTTCAGGTATAGCTGGATCCGGAGCCTATAATGCCATTGCCAAGACTGTGTTTCACTTTCTTCTCCTTGCTGCACTTTCCTCTTGATCCCCCAGTCCTCAGACTAAACCCTCCTCCCAGTGGCAACATGGGCCCCAGCCACTCCAGGCCTGCATTTACAGCTCTCAGGAACTGTCACGGGAACAGCAAACCACCCCTCTTCCTGCTTGCTTCAGTGAATGTCCACAAATGGACTCTGATTAAACCAACTTGAGTTGTGAGACCAGCCCTAAACCCATCCCTGTGGTCTAAGATATAGAAAATGATGACTGGGAGGTTTGGGTTAATTTCCTACTCTTGAATCCAGAAAGTTGAATTCTCCCACTGAAACCACATACGCTGAGGTGATTTCCCTAAGGGGAAAAATTAGCATAATGTAACTAAAAAAGAAAAAACAAAAACAAATGGATGCTGAGCCTGGGAAGACAATAGAGATTTTACACAGCTTTCCGATACGTTGTCCTTAGTCCTGGAAGCCCTGCCTGCGTTTTGCAGATGAGAAGACTGAAGCACCTGGTGGTTAAGTGTCAAAACTCACCAGCTGTCGTGAACCTAGATGTGAAATCAGATGCGCTCCTAAACACACAAGCTTTCTGCCAAGGGAGTCTAGGCATCATTTTTCTTGTGTGTTTTCAAAAGGGTCAGAGACAGGGTGAGGTACAGGGGAGGAGGGGAGAAAACTCCTGGGACATTATTGGTTTCATTCTCAATCTTTTGGGGCTCATGTCTGGATCCAGCTGGGTGACTCTTCCATCAAGACCCTCAATCAACCTCCCTTACCATCCTTGGATCTCAGTATTTTTTTAGGAAAGCATAACCGCTAGTATAACAGTTATGGTTCTTAGTTTAAACAACAGAAATAGCTCACTTAAGCACAAAAGGGATTTATTAAAAGACTGTTTGCGTTGTTCACAGTCACCAGAAAAGATGGAGGGCTAGGCTTAACAGATAGCCAGGAAAAGGGGAAGGTAGGCAGCCTGTGTCCCAGCCAAAATCATGGTCCCAAGCTAGCTTGGTGACATCACTGACATCAAATTCTAACGAGCTCTGCTCCTCCGAGACACTGCAACTTGTAATGATTTCAGAACTGGTGCTGCTCTCACTGTGGGTTGGGGTGGTCAACTTCCCAGGGTCTGTTTCACAGATTGTCTAGACCCCAGTTCTGCAGAGCATGCATCTGTGTCTAGATCTCAGTTCTGGAGAGCATGCACCTGTGTCTAGATCCCAGTTCTGGAGAGCATGCATCTGTGTCTAGATCTCAGTTCTGGAGAGCATGCATCTGTGTCTAGATCTCAGTTCCGGAGAGCATGCATCTGTGTCTAGATCTCAGTTCCGGAGAGCATGCATCTGTGTCTAGATCTCAGTTCCGGAGAGCATGCATCTGTGTCTAGATCCCAGTTCCGGAGAGCATGCATCTGTGTCTAGATCCCAGTTCTGGAGAGCATGCATCTGTGTCTAGATCTCAGTTCCAGAGAGCATGCATCTGTGTCTAGATCCCAGTTCTGGAGAGCATGCATCTGTGTTTAGATCCCAGTTCTGGAGAGCATGCATCTGTGTCTAGATCCCAGTTCTGGAGAGCATGCATCTCACTGGCTGAGTCTACATCCTGGACCACACTCTAGACTGGTGGTCCTCACCTTGGGCCAGTTTGCCTCCAGGGCACATTTGAAAATGCCTGGAGGCGGTTTTTGTCAGCCCAACCAGGGGCAGGGGTTCAGCTGGCATCTCATTCATAGGAGCCAGGGGTGCTGCTAAACATCCTAAAGGCACAGGGCAGCCCCTCACAACAAAAGATGATACAGCCTGAAATGCTAACAGTCCTGACATTGATTAAACCTTTCTTAGCTGAAAAGAAGTTTGGAAAAAATCGATATCCTGAGATTTTTATGGTTTATTGTAAGAGAACTTACCCCCTCCAAATAATTTATAAGATAAGAAATTCCTTAATCAAAGGAATTGAGCTCTAATGTTAAAAAACAAGTCTCACTATAAATAGACACCACAAAGCCATTTGGGGGGATCTCCTGAAATCTTTCTGATTTGTTTCTGACATCTTCTGGCTCCAATCCTATCACAGCCCTTCTCCAAATCCTTCACCCCGAGCCATACCCCTTGGATATTTGCCTTCAGACTGATGGTTTGGTTTCTTACCCTATGTGCCTTAGTTTGGTCACTCTAGCTCCTCCTACCTGCTTCTCTACCAGAGCCCCGTGGTTCTTGCAAATCCTATCCAGGGTCTATCTTTCAAGAGAGTGTGAAGTATCACTATCCCCTGACCCTCCTTCATGGCTTCCTCAACAAGTTGGCCTATTGCACATGGAGAGAACAGAGCCAAAGAACTCCACGCCTGGACGCCTGATGTCATTTCCATCTCTCGAAGCTCCTGATTTGGTTCCAACAGAGACACAGCTACCTAGAGACAAATAGCCACCCATTCGCATGCGAAGACTTCTACTGACCGCAGCTGGCAACCTTGATGGCCCCAGGTAAGTGAGAGGAACTACTTCAGCCCCTCACTTCTTGGCCCTTGGGGATTCCATGAAGAATGCGACAACCCGTTAGCTTGAGCAAACTGCACTTGGGGGCATTGAGAGGGAAAAGCATTTGAACCAGAATGAATGACTCTACTCCACTGGGCACCAGCAGGCTCCAGGCAGAAGTAGTAAAGTCAGAGGGAAATTGGAAGAATAGATAAAAGCCAACCCATGCACAGGTACTAGCCTTTCAACCTCTAAGAGACCCCACAGCTCTAGCACCTCGCATCACAAAATCATCCTGAGATGAAATTACAGATCAGACAGTGCAGAAACCCAACAAACGAAGCCCTTTTGCAGCTCAGCAAGCCTCTTTGAGTCATTTCAAAATTGCAGCTGACACTTTAATATTTAAACAGAACAGAAGAGATATGGATTATTTATTTTCTTTTACTTTAATTTCACTTCTGTCCCAGCTCCCAACTTTTTTTTTTTTTTTTAACTTTAAAACAACAAAGCCCTCCATTTCGGCAGCAGTTTCTGCTCGATTCATCAGGTTGCGAATGTTCACCTGACACTTGCAATCCACCAAAGCCTTTTTCAATGCTCTTTTCCCATCATCTGCTTCCATATGGCTATGAAATTACACTGAAAATATTTTTTGCTCTGGGCCAAACTAGTCATATAGAATTTGACTATGATCTATATATTTATGGAGGAGAATTAATCTTCAATGCTTCAAACTTTTTATGCCTCATAATTTTATCAAAAATGTCCAAATGCATCATAATGGAGCTGCCAGAGACATGAAAAATGTCCCTCTTTCTCCCTAAGCTTTCAAAAAAAACATGCTTTCAGGATGCCTTGTGAAGGTATTGTCTGGTTATACTGTTTTATGGGCCACTCAACAACTGTAGCAGCTTCTGATGAAAATCTAAAATGTGAGAGAAACTATGTAATAGCCTGTTTTAGATCAGTCATGGATAGGCCTACAAAACTGTTCTACTGGCCTACGCAATTGTAAAATATTACAGATCCAGCCCAAGAAATGCCTTCAATCCACATTAACATGAAATAAACTACAGATATTTTAACAGTTGCAAGTGACAAAAACTCAACTCAAGCAAAACAAAAGAAAAAAACGCATTGGCTGGCTCAAATAACTAAGGAGTCCCAGGATGTCACTGACGCTGGATCAGAGGCCCAAAGAAGACAATCGGGCTAACATTTCTCTCCATTTCTGCAGGTGCGTCCACCCATGTGGCAGGCATGATGCAGGGGAGCCTCCCAAAAGGTCACAATGAGAGTGACTTCCTTCTTAGCGTTGACAGCAAAGTCCCTGAGAAGACTGCTTGGCTCTGCTCAGGTCCTGGGTTCAGCTCCGAACCAGGAACTGACCACTGAGAGGAGCCCTCTGTGGGCCCCGTCTCCTGTGTAGGTGGGAAAACAGGGCCCGTGCCAATTCTGTGGAATGGGTTCCCCACCAGAAAGAGCTACTGTTCCAGCAGAATGAGACGGAAGGTTGGGCAGGTAAATGTGGAGCTATCTACTACCAGTGATTCTGAGAACTGGAGGTGGTATTTCCATCTATTTGGTTCTGGTCTCCACTGAAAATGCCAGAAACAGTTGCTTCTTGGATGAATTTTACATTGATCTGACTTAAAACTAGATTTTGCTTTTTTTATAATTAGTGATGCTGAAGCTTTCTATCCATCCAGTCTCTTCTGACTGTCCTTTTCCTGACCTCCCCGGGATGCCTTTTCCTTTACTTCTGTTTGTTTTCAATTCTTTCTTCTGAATGAATTTTTAAAGCAAACAAGAATTGCCTATGAACTGGAAAGATGTCGCTCAGTACAACCTTTTAGCACCTATTTCTTGGAGTTCACCAGAACTTGGGCACTTTGTCTTCTGATTTTGTATGTTGTGAGAAGAAAATTAGATCTGACCCTGTGGTTACCCTTTGGTGTTTATACACTAATGGATTTGTTCATCCATTTAGCAAATAGCATTTAGTGGGCTTCTATTATGTCTCAGGCTACCTGCTTGGGACCAGGGCTAAATCCAGGTTCAGTCCTGTTCTCCTAGAGTTGAGAGTCTCGTAGAGAAGGCAGAATGTTCAAAATTTCACAAGGATAATTACAATAGACGCTTGAGTGGGTATTGCAGGTGGATGGTGGTGGTGATGCAGTGTAATAGAAGAGATGCAGTAAAAGGGATATAGACAAAGTCAGAGAAGAAACAATGCTTGTATTGTGATCTGAAAGAGAGAGTAGGGATTAACCAGACAAAAAGAAGGTGTTTGAGCATAAATATAATCATTCTTTCTTTGAGCTTCATTTTCCTAGTCCCAAGCTGGGCAACCAAGTTTAAGTCAAGCATCCCAAATATGCATCCACATTGTAAGACTTTCACTAAAAAAATTCATCCACTGAAAAGCCCAAATATATAGTTTAAATGCCTGTATTTTCATGCTTTGTAGGTATTTCATAGGAAACTTTTAAAAAGAAAACCCTATTGTGGAGCACTACAGGTTAGTGGCCACTGATTGAGAAAATTCCTAAAGATGAAACATTACTATAAGTAGGGTGTTTTCAATGACTTTTCATTATATTCTTCATAGATGCAGTTATGCTTATTTGAAAATTAGCCCGATATATATGCAGATATTAGTCACCTGTTCTAAAGAGAGTGGATGATGGTTCACCTAAGGATTGAAGAACTTGCTGGGGCAAATTCACACAGCTCGTGCCCACCCCGAGGACGCTGCAGCTCACAGGCTGTGAAGGGAGGGGACATTTGTTACTTGCTCGCCCTGCTCCCCACCTTTTCATTCTGTGATCATGAGGAGCCTGCCAGTCAAGGGGCCCACTGAGACTGTCCCAGGTGTGGCCGGCCAGCTTCTGTGGGGAGCTGACATGGGTGCAGGGAGGAAAAGGCTGCTTTCCTGCATTCCCTGGGGTCAGGGGCTCGAGTGCCATGGAAGCCGGAGTGGGTGGGGGTCATCCTCCCACCATGTGCAAAGTGGAGCAACCTGGAACTGGAGCTAAGAGCCCAGGCAGAAAGAGACAGAGCGCCCCGGGGACCTCCTGTGAGCACATGGGTTCAGTGGGGCCTGAGGCCAGTGAGCCCCGGGGACCTCCTGTGAGCATGTGGGTTCACTGGGGCCTAAGGTCAGTGAGCCCCAAGGACCTCCTGTGAGCATGTGGGTTCAGTGGGGCCTGAGGCCAGTGAGCCCCAGGGACCTCCTGTGAGCATGTGGGCTCACTGGGGCCTAAGGTCAGTGAGCCCCAAGGACCTCCTGTGAGCATGTGGGTTCAGTGGGGCTTGAGGCCAGTGAGCCCCGGGGACTTCCTGTGAGCATGTGGGTTCACTGGGGCCTAAGGTCAGTGAGCCCCAAGGACCTCCTGTGAGCATGTGGGTTCAGTGGGGCTTGAGGCCAGTGAGCCCCGGGGACTTCCTGTGAGCATGTGGGTTCAGTGAGGCCTGAGGCCAGTGAGCCCCTGACTGCCGGGTGTGAGCTAACCATTTCCCCAATCTCCTCCTGCCACCTCAAGGTGGTTTGAGTTGGTTTTCTATCACCTGCAACTGGAAGTGGTTTGGCTGTCGCTGTAACATCTACTAGCCCAAGCATTTCAGGTTTGTGCATATGGCCAGAGAGTTCTTTATTACACAAGAAGCTCATCATTACACAGAAAGTCTACTGTTACACAGAGTCAATTATTATACAGAGTCAGTTATGCAGAGAGATGGGTATTATACTGAGAGTCTGTTATTACACTGGAATCAATTATTACACAGGAATCAATTATTACATCAGAATCAATTATTACACTGAGAGTCAATTATCACACAGTCAAATATGGCACAAAGATAATTACAATGCAGAGAAAGAGCTATCACACAGAGTCCATTACTGCCCAGGTCGTTTATTACACAGAGTCAGTTATGACACAGGGAGTCCATTGTTAAGCACAGCTGAGTATGAAACAGCCAGTCTGTTATTACACTGAGATTATTACATGGATCCCATTATTGCACGGAGCCAATTATCACAGAGTCGTAATCATCCATTATCGCACATGGGTACAGTACATAGGAGAACCCTGTTCGTTTAACCAGTTTGGCCACCACGCTGTGTTACTCTAACTCTGGATTCCAGTCGTTTCCCATAGCCAGCCACTGTGCTTCTGAGAAAGAGATTCCACGGTGCCCAGAGAGGAGTGCGGTGTCCAAAAACAAGATATTTTAATTTCAAAGAATTAAAATATCCACCAGAAGGCCTGACAATATCTTATTTACAGAGGAAAAACAGGGCATAGAGATGCTTGTATGCACAGTGTGTTCTTCACCACACAAAACTTAGATTTGTGAGTACAATTGTCCCATCCCCCATAACCACACACACACAGGTGATTACAGACACACACAGAAACACACACAGGAAAAAACATCTAGAAGGATATAATAATAACTGTGCTTTATAGAAATCTCACTCTATGCCAGATGCTGCGGGAGACGCCTTGTACGTATTCCCCTGTGAGGCAGTCTGGGCAGTGCTTAGGCTCACACACCCTGGAAACACTGTCCGGGGGAACTCTGAGCATTGGTGCGCTGCTCTGTAATCGTCACCGACCAATACGTAGCCTCTAGCCACGTGTGGCTACTGAGTCCCAGCAGTGCTGCTATTGGGCCTGGGGAGCTGAATTTTCACATTCTATTTCACTCTGGTTAATTTAAATTCAAACTTAAATAGTGTGGCTATTTAATTACTGAAAATACACAGCTCTAGGGCCTGTTTACCTGGGTTCAAATCTCAGCACCACCACTTACTACCTATATCACTTGGACAGATTGCTTAATTTCTCAATGCCTCCCTTGTTCATGAAATAGGGCTCCTAACCCTACCTACCCCGTAGAGCACATCTCGGTCTTACATCAAGGTCAACCATATTTGTGTCCAGTTGATAGAAATACATGCTGTATTAGTTTCCTAGTGCTGCCATAGCAAATAACCTCAGATTTGGTGGCTTAAAACAATAGCAATTGACCGTCTCACAGGCCTGGAGACAAGAAGTCAGAAATCGGGGTGTCGGCAGGGCTGGCCCTTCTTGAGGCTCTGCAGGAGGACCTGTCGCACGCCTCTCTCCTGGCTTCTGGGGGCTGCTGGTCGTCCTCGGCTTGTAGACCCATCACTCCAATCTCTGCCTCTGTCTTCACTTAACCTTCTTCCTTGTGTCTCTCTCAATTTTGTGTTCTATTGGGCAGTGTTTCCATAGACTACAAGTCTAACCACTAGTCTATACCCTTTATCTCAAATCTTTCTCTTATAGGTGCACCTGTTTGCATTGAAGGCCTATCCCTCGACATACTAAACTTAATGACATCTGCAAAGACACTTCTTCCAAGCAAGGTCAAATTCAAAGGTGCTGGGGGTTCAGATTTGGGCATATCTTTTTTGTGGGGTCACTATTCAACCCACTCCACAATGGCTCCCATTTTTGTGATTTTACCTTTGCCTATTTCACCATCTTTTTGATAAAAGCAAAAGTTACTTTTATAAACAGGAGATATAGAATATCTCTTGCCCACAACTCTCATATAACTACTTCCCGTTTCAAAAAGCCCTGAAGGGTCCATGTTTCCGCTTGCGGCAGGGTATGTAAATCTTAGCAATTATTACCTTGATAAAAAGAGTACATGATAAGTCTTAATACAATTGCAAGCTCTGAAACCAGGGACTCATTTTAAGCAGTAGATGACATTAACCTATGTTCCCATGGGTACGTTAGGATTTTCAAAATACAGCACTTTCTCCTTGTGTTCCACGCATACAAGTGGGACTCGATTTATTGCAAATGGTACTCCCAAGCACAACGACAGCACCATAATTAAGAAATGTATTCAGCCTATTGCTAATTTAACAATGTTCAGGATTCTTATCAAAAAGCCTTGTGTCACCCCACAGTGTCGCCATCAAATTTATGCATTGTAAATACAAATATATTTTATTCATAGTGGATTCTTGCGACTTCAATTATGCAATAAGTATTTATTTGGAATTCATTATTTCCCCCTTATTTGATAGCCATCATTAATTCATGTGAAACTGATTAAGCCCCTCATAAAAGGCTCTAGCAAACACCTTAGAAGACAAACTCAATTTGTAAGGATGTAGCTGTTGTCACAGTTCTTTCAAATGAAGAAAAAAGAGCTTCTGGACTGAGCAACTTCAGGTACTTAGCAAAATGGCAAAGTAGAATAAATTGATCTTTGTGGCACCAAATTAATTTTATTAGCATGCTTCTTCCCTCCTACAGGCATCCCAGCCTCCAACACCAGGTGTCCAACTGGCCTTTTCAACATCCCCCAACATGCTCTTCACCCAGTCTCCTCAGTGCCCCAAATGGAGCCATAATCCACCCAGTTTCAGGCCCGAATCAAGGGATCATCCAGATTCTTCTTCTTTCACCCTGAACAAATCAGCCAGTTCTCTTGGCTCTGTCCCGTACATGTAACTCCAACTCACTCACACTCACTAGGGTGACCAACTCATCGAGGTTTGCCCAGGACTTTCCCAACTTGAGCAACAAAAGTCCCACATCTCAAGAGTTCCCTCAGTCCCAGGCAGACGTGAATATTTTGCCAGGACTGTCTTCATTTTAAAATAGAAAGCCCTGCATCCTAGAACCCCCTCAATCCTTAGCAAATGGAAATGGTTGGTCACCCTACTTGTTACACTTTTACTTATATGTACACATCCACAATTTCCCTTCCTCTCAACTTCTGCAATAATATCTGATTCTACTCTCCCACTACTACAGTCAGCCCTCCATACCTGCTGTATCACTCCCTTGCTTAAAGCCCTCCAATGGTTCCATTATACTTAGATTAAACTCCTTGCCATGGCACACAGTGTCCTGTTGTGTTAGTTTCCTGTTGTTGCTAGAACATGTTGCCACAAACTTAGTGGTTTCCAACAACACAAACCTATCATCTTGCAGCTCTAGAGCTCAGAAGCCCACATTTCTTCTCACTGAGCCAAAGCACAGACGTTGACAGGGCTACTTCTTTTGGGAGGTTCTAGAGGGGCATGTGTTTCCCCGCCTTTTCCAGCCCTCCTCATTTCTTGGCCCATCACCCCACATCACGTAGCCTTTTCTCCTCTGCTTCCGTCATCACGTCACCTTCCCTTTCTCTACCAGCTCATCTTGCTTCTTACAAGGCCCTTTGCAGGGGCCCTTGAGATTACACTGGGTTCCCCAGATAATGCAGGGTAGTCTGATTCTCTCAAAATCCTTAACTTGATCACATCTGCAAAGTCCTTTTTGCCATGTAAGGTAACACTTGCAGGTTCTGGGAACCAGGGCATGACTGTCTTTGGGAGGGGACATTAGTCAGACTACTGTCTCTATTGAATTTGGCCCTTGCCTTCATCTTTGGGATCTTAAAGGGTCCTCACAGCACGGTCTATTCTCCACTTATGCTGGCCTTCTCTCAGACCTTTCTTTTTTTTTTTTTTTCTCATATTTTTGGGTGGAAATATTCATACTTTTTTTTTTTTTTAATATATCTTTATTGATTTCAGAGAGAGGAAAGGAGAGAGAGAGAGAGACAGAAACATCAATGATGAGAGAGTCATTGATAGAGCCCGCAACCCGGGCATGTGCCCTGACTGGGAATCGAACCCCGATCACCTGGATCCTAGGTCAACGCTCAACCACTGAGCCACGCCAGGTCGGGCTCTCAGACCTTTCAATACACCAAATACATTACCAGTTTAAGACCTTTGCGCTTGATGTCTTCTTTGCCTGAACTCATTGCTCCCAAGTATTTAGAGGACTGCTTCTTTCTCCTCATGTAAATCTCCAGCCCAAACGTCCCCACATCAGAGGTGTCTATTTCATGGCGTCAATCATGGTGCATTGGTGCAAGCATAGACAACTCCATTTAACCAGTTTTGAAAGTAAAGAAAGATCTATTATGCCACCTAATAGAAGTAAATGGCCTTATGGTTGAGTCATCCGTAAATTTAGCTCTACAGTGAATCATCATGTATCTCGATGTCCTCTGTCCTTTCTTGTGGCCATAAAAGGGCCAAGGTATTTTAGCATCCTATCCCAGCACAACAATATCCATGAGATAAAAAGGTCATTACTCCTCTGCGTATTTTACTTTAAGAGCAAAGAAACTCTTTAACTAAGCCCTGACCTGGCAGCAGAGTTGGTCTCATCTCTCATGAGCCAGAACTGCTCACTTGCCCGCCCCTGCCCAGCACTGCCAAGGGGAAGGGGGGTCACATAATTGGTTACTAATCAGAGTATATCTACTCAGTGGGTGAGTATCTGAACAAAATAAAACTTTGGAAATAGATGTTAGAGAGGTAACCCACTTGCCTGCCTTCTAACCAATGCTCTAGTTTATTTTCTTCATTGTGCCTATCACTTTTAGAAATAAACCTGTTTTATTTATGGTCTATATTTTCCTAATAAAATACAGATTTAATAAGAGTAGAGACTGTGCTTGTCTTGCCCACAATAGTATCTTCAACCTCTAACAGTGTCTGGCCCACAATAAGTGCAGAATAAATCTTATTTGTTGAAAGAATCTAGTTTGCTGAATGACTCTTATCCCAAATCGACTTTCATTCTTTCATATTTTTCTTTGTTTATATCCCACAAATGTCTGCTGAGCACTGTGATATGCCGGCACTGTGCTAGTAAGTAGGATTAGAAAGGTGAACAAGATAGATGTGATCTTTAAGAGTCCTCGAACTAAAGGGGGAAGGAAACAGAGGCAATACTGCAGTAGGTCTTGACGTTTCCCTACCTCTATACACTTGAGAATTAGGCCCAAAAGTTCCACAGCAAAGCAAAGTTTTCCCTTTGGCATAGATTTTCAAATGTCAGTGTGCACTAGAATTGCTGGAGTTGCTGATGAAAAGTTCAGATTACTGTCTAAATCTCCTGACCAAGATTTTGAGGTTCTGATTCATTAAGCCTAGATGGGTCTTGGGAATCTTTGTTTTACTGAGTTAAACAGCTGCTATCTTTGTAATCTTTTGCAAAGTTATAAGCAGGTGGCCTGAGGCTGTCCCTTTGAGAAACATGGTTCTATGAGGTCTCAGACTCTTGGGATAAGTTTAATGAAATCTGGGGATTGGAAGGACACGAAGAGCTTTCAAAAGACCTTCCCCACATCCTGAAAGGCTTCCCGGTAAGGTTTTCAAGTTAAATACAGTTAAATTCAATTTTTATTTAGATGATGATTTTTTATTTTAATAAAAGCATCTCCCATGTAGCATTTAGGATATACTTATATTAAAACACAAATTATTTTCCTGCAATTCAAATTTAACTGAATATCCTGTATTGTTATTTGCTAAATCTGATGACTCTACTTCATAGTAAAATATAAATGCAGAATACTTCTGAGGATCACTAAAAGACAGTACAGTAAGCACTACGAGAGGAGTAAGGGGACAATGCTGCAGAAGCCTAGAGCTAGGCAGAGGGGGCCAAACCCAGATTGGAAGGTCAAAAAGGCTTCCTCTGGGACCTGACATTTAAGGTGAAACGTAGTTGATGAGCAGAAACCAGCCTGGTGAATGGAAGGAGGGTGTGCTTTACAAGCTGAGGATGGGCTATCAGCCTGGAGACCAGAGAGGTGATGCCCTCTTAGGAGGCACTACCAGCTTTTCCCTGTGGGTGGAACACAGCAGGTCAAGGAGACATTGATCATAGGTGATATGGATGGAGGTCCCGGGCCAGACTGTCAAGAGACCCCATGCCAAGTATGTGCAACCCACGGAACTCCAGCAGAGCTCTGAATTCCTGTCCCCTGGATGGTGCCCAAGGATTTTGGCTCAAAATCCTTGAGTCAAAATCTTATCTTTGCCTAGTGAGCTGAAGTACAGTGGTTCTCAATCCTGGAAGCATGGGGCTGCTTGAAATACATGCATGTGTCAGTGATTGGGCCTCACCTCGAACAAGTAAATTAGAATCTCTCGGTGGAGGATAGGCCCAGGCATAGTTTTGTGGGGTGTTCTGTTTTGTTTTGTTTAAAACTCTGTTTTATTTTGCAGAGAGGGTTGAAACCAAAGTTTTAAGTAAATCATTTTACTGGTTAAGAATCAGTTTTCATAGCTTAGAAAATGTTAGCGATACCACCCTTTTAGCATTTAGTGCTTAACCAAGAGTATAAATTCCTCCGTGAGTGTGAAGTGGATGCTGGAGTCAGACTGCTTTGGTTGGAATCCTAGTTCCAAATCTTGGTTTGACTGGGCACAAGCCATTTTATATCTCTGGGCCAACTGCTTCCTATTAATGAGGACAGTAAAACCTATTTCATAGGACATTTGGGCAGAATAAATGAGACAATCCATGCAAATGTTTGATATGGTGTTTGGCACATGGCCTTCCTGAATGTGGGATGTTATTATTATTGTTACTACTACTACTATTACCAACTATATAACCAATATACTCTCTTATTTTCAGGGAACTTTCAAGCTGTAAATAATCTGATGATCTCATTCATACCTGGGCGTTAACACTTGAAAGCAGTTGTTGAGTTTTGCAAGTAAACATTTGAACTTGTGTCTGCCCATGTCCCTCAGAGGCAGTTCCATTTGACAAAGGGCCAGTGGAAACTAATGACAGAATTTGCAGCTTCATCAGCAACCTGGGAGGGTGATTCTTTGGGGTGGAGAGAGCCTTCCTCAGACTCATAAAGACAAATGTTTACAAATACATATGCATCAATCAGAGTTGCCAAAGTCTTTCACTGGAATTTCCTCACTGAAGCTGTGTTTCCTTTGAGTAAATCCAGCCATCTCAGTTGGTTCCACAGACAAGAAGTGCTTTACACCCAAAAGAGGGGAATCAATGGAAAGGTTTTTGTTTTGTTTTTAAGGAACAGACAGAGGTATTTGAATTGGTGCTTCACTGTCCTCCCTGCCCTCTCCTGTTCTCAGCTAACATTTTCTTGGAACTGGGGGAGAATGGCTACTGGAGGGGAGGTGGGAGCTGCTGCTACTTTGAGGTAAAATGGTAGAGAGTAAGAGAGGGCTGCTATTTCAGGTGGGCTTGTAATTTTGCAGAAACTTCATTTCCTTTTTTCTAATCTTTTCTTCTCCTCCCCTCCCCCTCCCCCTTTTGATTTAAACTGGCCTCATCCAACACATGACTCACCTGACTTCTCCTTTGCACATCTGCTCACTTAATCATTAAGCCCTCAGGACAATGAGGTTCTGTTTGGCATTAAACAATCTTAAAATCAGAGCCTCAGGTCTATCAGCCACAGAGGAAGATAACATCTAGTCCTCAATTGTGTTTCAGCTCTGGACTCAGAAAAGGCAAACATCCCACTAACTCGCTGGTGAAAGCAGACAGAACTATGCAATTGGTTGACATGAGGACCAGATGCAATAATCAGCTACCCTCTACCTTAGTACTTACCAATGAGCAGAGCCCATGACCTTAACTCCCTTAGTCACCATGATGAGTGATTTTCCACTATATAACCCATGCCCTCGAGGCCATCAGGGAGCCAAGTATTTGAGCAGGGGTTCACCTGGGAAATGGCAGCATTTCCTAAAATTAAACTTTTACTTTCCTGGCCGCAAACTCTTGTTCAAGTTTGATTGGGCCTTAATGCGCACAGGCAAATGGGCCCTTTTAGTCCAATATCAGGGTCATCTGGAGAGGTCATTCTGAGGAGATGACACCGGGGTAAGGAATAATGAAAGGCTGGAATGAACAGATGCCTTCGGGAAGGGCATTCCTGTACAAGCGTCTGCAACAGAAATCACCTGAAGCCGAGTTCCAGAACAAAGATGCTCAGGAAACGATGAAATGTTGCTAATTAAATACCCATGGGATTTGATGAAAATAGTTTGAAAGGCCTGCGCTGGTCACAGAGGAAAGCCAGGTTCATTCTCTCTTAATGATGCTACCATTTTCTGAAATGCAGCATCATAAGCAGGGCCTGGGGTGAATGCATTTCAAAGAAGACTGTTTGACTGATCATCAAAGCAAGTGGTTGGACCACTCATCTTAGGGAAGGGAGGTGAGAGACAGCCAGCCCCCAGGTTCTGGCCCCATCCCATTTGAAGATCACTCACTGGAAGACTCTCTTATCATGAAGCACAGACAATGGCAGGTGCCAAATGTTCCAGCTTCTCTGAATTATTTTCCAAAGCTTGCTCTCTCCCAGGATCACAAATCTGAGAGACATGATCTTGAACGGCTTTCATGACAGGCTGGCGCACTCTTAAATTCCTCTCTTCTCCTATATACACCTTGTAAACTCCTGCTTGATTGACTCCTATGTCACTTTCATGGGGGATTGCTCTGATCAAACAGACACTATCAAGTCCCCCTGGTACAGGCCCTCAGGGTTCCTTAACAATCTATCAATGTGTAGTTAGTTGTATGAGATAATGTGGTTAATGCCCATTCAGGCTGTAACCTCCTGAAGCCCATGTTGCTAAAGGGCAAATGTTTAAAAAAATGGTAAAATCATGATTCTTTTACAAATGTAACATGAATGTAAGTCAAAAACTTTTATTTAACTCTTTCATTAATTAGGAAACCAGCACAATGTTGACAAATCTTTCAAAGGAGGATCCAAAGGGCAGAAAAATATACAGCATCAGAAATGTTGAAAAAAAAATTACAAATAAAAGCAAAACTGGTCAACATCCACAGGGCAAGAATCAGTTGCATTTTACAGGACACAATTTGCATTTCTATGAACAGGAATCATTTGCATTGCTATCAGTATCCTACAATTTACAGAGCTGTAAAAATAGCTCAAAGAACTGGAAACACAGATAATTCAGAGGAGAATGCAGGACAGGACACCCAGGAAGCTTTTTGGTTCCTGTCACAGCCTCAACTTGTCTCAGTTTTCTCACTGTTCCCTTCCAACTGCTTTGCAGAGTGCTCACAGCATAGTGGGTCCCCTGTACCTGTTTCTTACATGAAGAACAGTTTTGTGAATTATTCTTTGAAAGATCGTGTACAGTATTTTGTATCTTGTGGAGTGGTTCTCGGTTATCACCTATGTATGTTTCCTTAGAGCCCATGTCTGCTCATGATTAATGGACTGGAAGTTCCACCAGTATCTTGGGAAGACATTCATCCTGAAAGACCCATTTGGCTCAATAATAAATTCTCATTGTTCACAGGAGAACATGCAAGCTCACGTGACCGTGTAGAAACTGCATTTCTTGAATGGGAGCTTTTCTCACCCAGCACCCTGCCTCACCTGCCTCCTTCTTTCTTGCAGGTCCTGTCCATTAGTCATTAAGCCCTCAGGACAATGAGGTTCTAGTCAGCATCAAATAAAGTCCCGGGTCTGTTGTCCCCAGAGACAGAGTTTTGGTCAAACTAGAGGTAACACCTGGGCCTCAGTCCTGTTTCAGCTCCAGGCCCAGAAAAGTGGTGAAATTGTTGCCAGTGGAAATGGGGCCCTTCCACAGAGTGAGTACCCATGGGAGGATGAGTGTAGTGGTAAGATTTTTTTTTGGCTGAAATCAGTGACTGCCCCCAGGCCCCTGGTGTCTCATCTTTGTCTGACCAGCTGTGGAATAAGTCCAGCTTTGTCTTCATCAAGCCCAGAAGAAAGGACAGGGCCCAGAGAGTCTGTGCCATTGGTTCAATCCCGGCCAAAGCGTAGTCCACTTCGGCCTTGTCACCATCGGCTGCACTCTGGCGGGCACTGTGTTACTGTACCCAGGCTTGCTCTTGGAGCCCGAGCTTGGAGTCTACGTGGCTGGTGGGCCCACACGACTGCTAGGCTCACATGGCTGCTAGAGAGAGAAAATACTCATGGGTTTGTGAACACAGGAATGAATGACTGCTACTGAGAGAGAGAGAGAGAGAGAGAGAGAGAGGGAGAGGGAGGGAGAGAAAGAGAGAGAGAGGGAGGGAGAGGGAGAGGGAGAGGGAGAGAGGAGAGACCTTGCCTTTGAGTTGTATTATCTTATGTTCTCAACCTGACCAATCTCTTTCCCAATCCTTTGCAGGTTTGTGTTGGGCCCTCCCCCTAACCAACTGGTTTCCTAGATCTTCTGGGTTCTGTGTCCCTTATCCAGTTCCAATCTGGTCCTTTCCCCAGGCTAGATATCCCCTCTTATGGTCACCATCTTAGTTCCTACTGTACATGCCTCAAAGTGGAAGCCTCCTTTCACCATCTTGGCGTCTACTGGGCATGTGCCTGGTGGAGGGATTTCTCTGCTGTGTTGTCCCTCCATCTCCGTAATGCCAGCTAATGGCTGGTTACAGATCCCTCCTGCCAGATTTGGGGATTAGGTCCCCAGGGCAGAGAATGCAGTGGTTTCCCGGGGCCCAGGTGAAGCTGTAGCTCCCTAGAGGGCCGGGCTTATTGTTCATTTCAGCTGCCTAGTTTATCACTAACAAAACCACATGAAGTGAAGTCAAGGCCGACATCAGGACCAGAGGCAATGATGAACTACCCCCCACCCGATCAGTAGAGAAAGCGACCCTGACCATGACCCTGACTCCCTTGGTCACCAAGATTAATGATCTTTCCCCAAATAACCCACCCCCTGGAAGCCATGGGGGAGCCAGGTCTTTAACATTCGCTCACCTGTATCTCCAGCCATGGGCCACGTCCTAGAACTAAACCCTTACTTTCTTGGCTGCAAGCTCCCGTTTGTGTCTTAATGGGCTTTGATGCGCGCAGGCTTACGGACCCCTTTAGCTCAGTCACACACACACACACACACACACACACACACACACACGGCACTCTGTATGAGTACCTTAAAGAGGCGAGATGGTATGTGAAAACTTAAGAAAACAGCTTTCTAACAAGCTCCTGAGTGTGAAAAGTTTTGGAAAATGGTAAAGTGCTAAAGTATTAAAAAACAAGTGAATAATATATCCATTCAAGATTTAGTTAGATGCAGGAAGACTTTGACTCAGCCAGTAAATAAATTGCAGCCCCTCAAACTTTTGGTTGATCACATAATTCATGAAACAAAAGCCTCACCCCCTTCCCTCCCTTCTATCACCTCTGTGGACATGTCACAATTCCTGAATTTCATCTCCTGCTTCAAGGATTCACTCGCCCTGGCTCTTTCCAAGACGCTGGGAGAAAGCTTGGCAACGTGTTTGTATGGTCATGCGTTTTTTTAAAATGTTGAAGGTAAATATTCTACCTGGTGAAGATGGTTGGTTATAGTCCATTGTCCCTCCATCACATTTCCCCCCGTATTAGGTGGTGTTTCCATGGCACAAGCATTTTGGGGAATCCTTCCAAGACAACTGACAATCACAATGACGATGACAGGAAGGGACCACGAAAGGACAGAACAGAGGTGGAAACTTGATGCCGAGAAAACCACCACCTCTTTTGTGGAAAAATATGAATATTCCTCCCCTATCTGCCTAGACCACTCCTTCATTTCTACCCTCCTATGGCTACAACTTCACCCCAAGCCAAGTGAAGTTGATCTGAGAGACAATATGCTCACACTTTTTTATTCTCGGGTCATTGAATTATTAAATAAACTTATGTTGTTAGTGCTCACTTTTGGTTTGATGATTGGGTTTGGTAATTGACTTCGAAACACTGAACAGGAAAACCACCACACTTGGGGCCCTGGAAAGGGTGTTTTGGCCCCTTGGTGGCATAGGGAGGTGGCGGTTAGTCTATGGGAAATTCTTCCCATTATTAGAGTTAGAAAATTGTATGTCACTGATTTGGCTGTTGTTAATAACTGCTCAAAATGAAATGGACTACCAATAGGAATATACTAGAAAAATACAGCTTATACAATTAAATGCCACGTGCTTTTCTTTTTTAAAACTAGGAATCATAGTGAACAGACTTCATGAAAGTTCTTGTGTTTTAGGGCACAAACCTGTAGCAGTAACACAAGCAGTGAGATGCGTATGAAGTCACATGCTTTATGAAGCATAACCATCAATAACCACAGAAATATGTCTCAATCAACCAGACAATTATCTTTATTTTCTCTCAGTGAAAACTATTATACAAATTGTTGTCCTGTGAAAAAGCCATAAAAGGAAACAGTATTCTGTAGGTGTTTCAGAGAGATACTAAACAGAATATATTACATTATTTTTCTGGATTTTGTGATGTTTGTGTTCTTTGTCAGCTTGTAAAAATTTGTAATTTGCTTTGATTTATGTTCTCATTTTAAATAAATATGCACTTTAGTAACACACCTTTGCTCATAATTTTGTATTTTTTTCCATCAAGAGAGCCTTGGAAATTGCATAGCTGTCAGGTCCCATGTAGCCTGGACCTCCTCTTGTTTATGGAGGGGAGACACACCATTGCCCACCCCATTCCTAATTCCCTCACCCCCCATCACTGATTCCCTCACCTTCATCACATCCCTCACCCCAAGAGTGGGAGATGAGGTGGAGGCCAGAGATGCTGTATTACACAATGCTTGGTTATTTTTAAAAGCCTTCCAAAAATAATACCTATGTAAACACTGCTATGTAGACATTTAAAAATAGTGATGTCAAAACACCAACTTTTTAAGAAATTGATCTAACAAACTCCATCTGACTCCAGACTGCTACTACTTTAGGCAACATAGAGGCAGTTTGTGTGTCGTGGAGGAAATTCCCAAATACAGTTGTCCCCTTATCCATGGTTTCACTTTCCGTAATTTCAGTTACCCATGGTCAACCAGGGTCTGAAAATATGAAATGGCAAATTCCAGAAATAAACAGTTGTTAAGTTTTAAATTGCATGCCATTGTGAGCAGCGTGATGAAGCCCCTCTCTTCCCACCCAGGACCCGAATCGGCCCCTGTCCAGCATGTCCACACTGTATGGGCGCTCCACCCGCTAGTCATGCAGTAGCTGCCTTGGTTATCAGATTGGTCATCAGAGAGAGAGAGAGACTCCATTCGCATAACTTTTATTACAGTATATTGTTATAACTGTTCTATTTTATTTTTAGTCATTGTTGTCAATCTCTGTACCTAATGTATAAATTAAATTTTATCATAGGTATGTACGTGTAGGAAAAACCATAGTATATATAGGATTCGGGTCAGAGAGCGATTATGTTGCTGACTTTGAAGATGAAGGGGGGACCCGCAGAGGTGGGCAGCCTCCAGAAGGTGGAAGGGTCAAGGGAACAAGCTCCCTGGGAGCCTCCTAGAAGGAGCGCAGCCCTGCCAACACCTTGACTTTAGCCTGCTGAGATCAGGGTCAGGTTTTTGATGTAAGGAAACATAAAATAATAAATCTGTGTGGTCTTAAGGCACTAAGTATGTGGTGTGTTACAGCAGCAATCGACAACTAATACACCAGCCCTGGCTGGTGTGGCTCAGTTGGTTGGGCGTCTTCCTGTGCACCAAGGGGTTGCTGGTTCCATTCCAGGTCAGGGCACATGCCTGGGTTTCGGGCTCCATCGCCGCCGGTAGGAGGCAGCTGATGGATGTTCCACTCTCGAATCAGTGTTTCTCTTTCTCTCTCCCTTTCCCTTCACACACACACACACACACACACACACACACACACACACACACACACACACACACGGGCCTTGCCCCAGCCTGCTAGACTAAGCCATGTGTTCCACCCACACCCTTCCAACAGAGGGGTAAGTCAGAGTCACAGAAGCCCCCAAATAAAAATCAGGTGCTATCGGACAAGAGGAAGGCAAAGGAAATTCTGAGGAGACTGCCACAGACCAAGAGCCTAGCGTTTAATTTTTCTTTTACCTGGGCTGTGAAAGACAGACGGTAAATGTGAGCAGCGCAGGGACCTGAAAACAAGGCAGGAAAAAAAAAAAGGCTTGTTGATGCTGGCACAGATATCTTCCGGATGATTGATCGACTATTTTTTCATTATTTGCTTTTACCTCCGCTCCAGTTAAAATAGTCTGGGCTTCTGCCCGAGAGGTTGATTAATAAGCCTTCCAAAGCTGGTTGTCTTTAAAGGATTCATCGGAGTCCATTTCAATGTTCTTTTGTTTGTTTCTGCAGCTTAAAGGCCACCGAGTCAGACTTCCTCTCGGTGGATTCTCTCTTCCACTAAATGTTCAGTCGCTATTGTTTTATTGCAATCTATTTACAAGAAATGGGTGATTTTTTTTCCATGATGCCAGGAGCCCTGGGCTGAGTTTGTTTATTGCTCCTCCGTGCACCAGAACCCGTCCTTGAGATTCAACTGCCAATGTAAGGGATTAAGGGGCTAAGTGAGTCTGACTAGAGTAGGAATTTTTCAAATGTGCCTCTCTTGCCCAGCTGTTTTGCAGGTAATTTTTGTTTAACACACACACACACACACACACACACACACACACACACGCACGGCCTTGTCCCAGCCTGCTAAGGAAACAATCACATTTCCCAAGACCTATTCATTCTCCTTTTGAGCCACCTTAGAAAATAGAAAAACACACAGGTAGCACAAATGTCATTATCCAAATATACATATTTTCATTTGTTAATAATCTGCTTTTCTCCTCTGATGGAAAGTACCCCCTCCCCCAAGGAATAGCTCTCCATCTGTCCTGCCACAAACCAGCGCTCCCGCAGCAGCGGCACAACAGGATCCGCTCAATTGCCTGGAAAGCGCTTCTGTCAGAAGCGTTTTGGCTCTGACCCAGGTGACGGTCAGCACCACCTCCCCCGCTCGGGAAGGCCCTTCCCCAGGGAGCGTTTCTGTATCTGCAGCTAGGACGTCCAGTGGAATAAAAAGTGTACCCATCCCTAAACACAGCCTCCGCTGCCCCCCAGCCCTGACCGTTCCCCACAAAGAAGGACTTGCAAACCAAAGAAGCCAAACCTTGACACATTTATGAAGCCACCTTGTTGTGGACTGGCATTAAGCCCTGCACTTGTATGTGCTTTGAGTCATCTTGGCTCCTCACACAAAAAAGGTAAAGATGATGCTGCTGATGATGACGGTGATGACAGTGATGGTGATAATGACCATCCTGAGCACTGCCTAGCACCAGGCTTTGCATGTGTTAGCTACTAAATTCCACCCTGCTCAGGACGCAGCCAGGATCATTGCTACTCCTGCTTTACAGTTGAGGAAACCTAGTTTTAAGGAGCTTAAGAAATGCTCCAGCCGTGACTCAGTTTCCCAACTTCAGCACTATTGCCATTTTGCCGGAATTACATGGCAGGGAGGTTTCGCTGTGTGTTGCAGGTCGCTGAGCAATATTCCTGGCCCCGGCCTACTACATGCCAGGAGCACCTGCTCCCCGGTTATGACAATAAGAATGTCTTCAGATATTGGCACATGGCCTGGGGGATGCCACCTTCCCAGTTGAGATCCTCTACTTAATGGCATAGATAAATAGTGGAATCCAGATTTAAGCTCCCTTGTTCATTCTAGAGCCCAAATTCTATGTCACCATGACACCACTGACTGATTCTGGATCATCACATACCTAAAACCGCTCTCCCTTCAACCTACTGTCCAGTGAAAGTACTGACCCCTCTCCCCGTTTCCACAAAGATGTTTCATGAGACTTCTTTTCTATTCTTTGCTATCATGTGTCATCCTTTAGGACCTGACTTTTCTCCTCATTAAATGCCACCTCTCAGCCCCACCACACACCTTGGCATTCTGAGTATCGACAGACGGAAGGGTTTCCTGGGACCCTACGTTCCTCCACATCTTATCTGCGTGACAGAAGATATAATACAGGGAGCGTGGCCTTTGGGAGGGGAGAGTCCCAGAACTTGTTTTGCTGCTCTTGAGCTGTGGGTAGGAACGGTCTCTCTGAGCTTTCATTGTCTCCATTACAAAATGATCGTAATTCCTGCCATTCTTCTCGCCTCCCTTCTCCTCCCTTGACTTCCAGGAGACCGTATCTTCCTGGTGGCTCTTTCTCTTCTCAATCTCTCCTTCTTTGGCTCCTCAGGCCAGAAACCTGATAGCCATGTTCCAGTCCCCTACTCTCTTAACCATTTAAATCCCATATTATGTGAATCTGTCCTCACAGCCCTCTCATTTTTCTCTTCTCACCATGAAAACATACTGACATTGTGCAATTGCCCTGAATCTTCCTTCCCGTGGCTTATCTTAGACTCTTACATTGATCTATAGAGAATTTGATCAATAATGTATAGATAAATAGTGGAATCCAGATTTAAACTAAATTTTCACTTTGCATTCTTTGTTCACTGCTAGGGTCCTGTACCATGTTTGACAGGCCACAGAGCAGGCGTAGAGATCTCCAAGCTAAGGTGGGTGTTGTATCTATCCCCCAAATAAATGCCAGTCACCTGGAACACTTATTTTGGAGTTATGAGGACTCCTCAGCTTCTTCCCAACATAGGTAGATGAGAGAATGGAGCAAGGCTGACAGGACAGCTGGCTGCTCTATCAGACTGGCAAACCCTGCCCACAGCTCCTGTTTCAAATGCAGCTCTTCCATGTGTCAGCGGCCTAAGAGTGAAGATGTTAGTGTGGTCATATTACTGGGGACTCAGTGTTTGAACTTTAGGGTTTTCTGTTGTTGTTTTTTAATTCTCACCTGAG
This sequence comes from Miniopterus natalensis, assembly GCF_054644295.1. Taxonomy (NCBI): domain Eukaryota; kingdom Metazoa; phylum Chordata; class Mammalia; order Chiroptera; family Miniopteridae; genus Miniopterus; species Miniopterus natalensis. The sequence continues at coordinate 89,043,477 of NC_142083.1, forward strand.
GATATTTTTTCCATTGCTTTTCAGAGAGACTGGAAGGGAGGGGGAGAGAGAGAGATAGAGACATTGATGTGAGAGAGACACATTGACTGGTTGCCTATCGCTCATGTGCTGACAGGGGCTGGGGATTGAGCCAGATTGAGCCTGCAACCGAAGTAAGTGCCCTTGGCCAGAATCGAACCAAGGGCCCTTCAGTCCATGAGCCGATGCTTTAACCACTGAGCCACCAAACCAGCCAGGGCAAACTTTAGAGGTTTTAAAGTAGAAGGCATAGTCTTGGGATGCTTATTTCAAAATATTAATATGCAAAAAGTCCAAGTTCCCTTCCATATTTTTCTTTTAATCTTTAGTTGCTAAAATAATAATAAAGAAAAATTACTCAGCTCCCAAACCCTCCATTAGTAACTAAAAACCATCATTTCACCTGTCTGTCAAAGGCAAATAATTTAGATTTAATTAATGGAAAAACATCTATCAAATCTGTACCTTCCGTGGGCCCATGTATTAGTAAAGGCTTTTGCTTGCAAATGACAGAAACCCAACTCAACCTATGTCCTACATAAAGAGGGAATGGATGACCTCACATAAGCAGGAATTCCCAGGGGTGGGTCAGGAACTTCAGGCACAGGGAATACAGGGATTTGAACTACATCTTCATGGCTTTCCATGTTTCTGTCTCTGCCTCTGCTTGGCTCCTCTACTAGACAATCAATAAGATGATCGCTGGCAACTCCGTATACATAGTATTTTAGATTTAGCTTCAGAGAAAAATCTAGTATCTAGAAAGAATTCCAGGGAAGCTTTTGGTTGTCTTGGCTGGTTCATCCCTGAACCGATCATTGAGTTCAGGGTGGTGAAGTTATTTTTATTGACCAGTCTTGGGCCATGTATTAAGCACAGGTTTTCAGGTATAATGCTTTATGAGGCCCATGTAGAATGTAGAAATGGCAGGCCCCCCCGAAATGTTTGGTGCTGCTATCAGAAGAATAAGAAAGGAGTGCCAGAGAGTGGAAAGCAAGATACGTTCACCTCAGGCACAGGTTTTTATTTCTTAAGTATCCTGGATTGTGTACATCTCTCTCTAATATTATTTTGTGAGGGGTCAAACACTTGCACTAAGGTTGGGGTTTAAGCTTTGCTTTAAAATTCGCTGTTTCAGCCCTGGTCTCTGTGGCTCAGATGAGCATTGTCCCATGCACTGAGAGGTCACTGGTTCGATTACCAGTTGGCTTGGGGCACATGCCTGGGTTGCAGGCTTAATCCCTAGTAGAGCACATGCAAGAGACAGTCAACTGATGTTTCTCTCTCATCGATGTTTCTCTCTCTCTCCCTCTCCCTTCCTCTCTTTCTCCAAATTCAATAAAAACATATTTTTTAAAATTTTGCTGTTTTCTTTCTATTGCTTTCAAAGCCCTTCAGTGTTCACCTTGGCTCTTTCAATGACCCCAACTAGAAGGTAATTAATTCTAGGAAAAGAGAATGCCCAAGCTCTCTTTAGTTCCCCTTCCCCTTCCCAGAAAGGAGTTAATGGAATTCCCACTTGATGTAGTTCTTTCCAATAAGTTGTCTCCCTTGTTCATTCTCACAGTGGTGCTCTAAGTATCTATTTCTGTCAATTTTGAATCTCAGATTTTTATATATTTCCCTTGTCTACACCGGTGCTATTCAATATGGGAACTACTAGCCACATCTGACTACTTAAGTTTGAATTTAAATGGAGTCAAATTAAGCACAATAAAACGTTTAGTTTCTCAGTTGTACCAGTCATGTTCCAAGTACTCTATAAACTCACGCACCTAATGAATGCCATATCAGATAACATAGGATAAAACATTTACGTCATCACAGTAAATTCTACTGGACAGCACAGTCTGGATTACAAAAAGTTTCAATATTGAAGATAAAATTTCATTTCGTTACATATACAGTCCATTCGTATGCTCCTCAATACAAAGTAGAAAATTAATTGACCTTAAAATGATAAGGAGTTACATATGTGGAGAGCTGATTATATATCACACATCATGGACCATTTAAAATGGGCACTGAATATTAGTGTGATCAAGTAGACTCCACTGCAATGTTTTAAAAAATTATAATACACTTTGCATTAAATCAAGCATTCTTTTTCTCTTCATTCATTCAGACTAAACCACAAGCTTTTTTAGACTTAACTTCCATTACTTGCCTCCCATTTAGTCTGCATTTGGTCTATTACTGAATTTATCACAATTTCCCCAAATGTGCTAGAATCTATCACGATTCCAAGTCTCTGCTTATGCCCTTCTCTGTAACTGGACAAACCTTTCACCTTCTCTCCCATTCATCCTTGGATGCCTCGTCTATGCTCCCTACTAGATATCAGATCCTTGCCCCAATACTTCTCTGTATATCTGGATTGGAGAAGTAATTGCATATTTTATTGCAATTAGGACTTTGCATGTAATCCTACTTTATTGCACTTCCTTGAGGGCAACTACCCCGTATGTTGTCCTCCCAACTCAAGCTACACAACCCTGCCTGTCTATTACATACTTGGTTTTCAATATCTGTTTTGAAAATTGAAGTAAGGATGTTACTTAAGACCCTTCAAATTCTGACCCTATGGTAAATCTTCCCCCCCCACCCGACTACTGTCACAGACTCTACACCCTTCCCACCCTGAACCATTTATTCATTGTCCTACAGACACACCAGGCACCCTTAATCTCATAATTTTGCATACGTTGGTTACTTTCACTGGAAATACCCTCATCCCCTGCCCCCTTGCATGCATCTTTCCCTGCCAAGTTCAAATAGCTTCTCTGGAAACCTACCTAAAGCCTACTCATCCAGAACATATTTTTTCACTGCTTCTGTCTCTCCTAGTAGTCTGTTTTAAAATATCTCTTTTAAAATACTTATCACAGCCTGATTTTTATCACCATCAGTTGTGTCCAAGTAAGTCTCTCTCTCTCTCTCTCTCACCAGCTTGTGAGACCCTGTCCAGGACACAGACCATCTTATTTGCCTTATTTTCTCTTGCACTTAGCGCAGGGAGTTACCCACATTTGACACGAGAAAGTGTTGGTTGAATGGAAATGCTGTGCAAAGAAGCCCTTCTTTTAAAAATGGAAAGAAAAAAAAAAAAAGAACAGGGATGATTTAGCTGAAAACAGCACAATGAGCTATAAAACCACCAACTTTGATCAAAACCCCACCACAGGAAGCCTCCAGCCTCCAGCTGCTCAGACATGGTTTTCTTTTCTTTTTTTAAAATATATTTTTATTGATTTTTTTAGAGAGCGAGGAAAGGAAAAAAGGGAGAGAGAGACAGAAACATCAATGGGAGGGAATCAACATTGATCAGCTGCCTCCTGCACGCCCCCCACTGGGGATCCAGCCTGAAACCCAGACATGCGCCCTGACTGGGAATCGAACCAATGATCTCTTGGTTCATGGGTTGACTGTCAACCACTGAGCCATGCCAGCTGGGCTCAGACGTGGTTTTCTAGCATCCGTGGGAGCTATGGACCCTCAGAAAGGAACAATGTGACCATGGCTGAAGGAGGAAGGAAAACAGCAGCAAGGCAAAGGCAGGGGTTCCACAGGCTGTCATTTATTATAGTGCAGCGGTGTTCACCTACCGGAACACGTAGCCTGCTGCGGGAGCTGAAAGCCTTGGTAAATGACACATCTAAGTTCTGTGCTTTATATTTGTTTTGAGTTTTGATACCTAAAAACAGTCTGTAACACTTCATTTTTGTGGCAGACTCGATGGTGTGGGGTAACATTTAAAATGATTGAAAAGGTTAAAATAGTGACCTAGTCTCAAGCATCAAGGTAATTATTATAATATTTAGAAAAACAAAATTTTCCATCTAGTAGGGGTTCCGGAGATCATCTTCTCCAGGGAAAGCAAGTAAAAGGGAGCCTTTCCCGTGGATAGGACACGTAATTTCAACTCAGTTGCCTAATCATTTTCTAGATAGTAAAGATATGACCTCAGAATCTTTCTCAACACAGAGCCAACCGTGAGAATTGACCTGTGAGATAAGGCTAATTTTCCATCCCCGACCTAGTCGAACTTTCTTACTTGTAAGGAGAAGAAAGTGAAGCCCAGAGAGGGGAGGGCCGTTCTCCCAGGTGAGTCAGTGAATCGGTGCAAAGTGAGATCTATACCTTAGTTTAGTTAACTTTCTACCCACCATGCTTTCCTTGGTCATGGCTCCTGCAGTGACTCATGCATTCCAAACAAAGCAGGCCTGCCAGGAACTCAGGGCACTTAATGGGAGCACTTATCAGTCTCATGGTGTATGTGTTACCCCAAGTTGAGAAGATAGCACCTTTCTCCCAATCACCATAAAATAGTTTCTGACTACTATCCTAAATCAAGTCACAGTCTTTCTTGGATGTCAGCCTTATGCTCAAATTCCTGATAGGGCTGCACAGGGCATTTCCTGGCAGGTATCCAGTCAGAAATGGGTTTTGCTGAACTCTTCAGGCCCCTGCCTTCCCTTGCCTGCTGCTGCTTCCACCTTGAGGTTGCCCAGACAAAGCCCGGAGCTGCTGGAAGGTGTGCAGCCGGATCCCCAAACGCTTTAGTGCTCCTTCCCCCTTCCTTTTAGTGCAGCTGTTTGTCGAGCTTCCCAGAGGGAGAACTTGAAAGGGTCTCTTAATAACCTTGTTCAGAGCTCCAGAGGAGAAATTAAACCTTTCTGCAAATTCAGCACGGAGCTGTGTTTTTGGCAATACAAGGATCTCAGATGGCCTTGCTGGCACTGGGGCTATTTGGAAATTAACCCTTTACCCCTGAGGGTTATGAAATGTATCAGAGAGAAAGGGGGGTGGGGGAGAGAGGGAGGGAGGGAGGGAGGGAGGGAGGGAGGGAGGGAGGGGGGAAGGAAGGAAGGAAGGAAGGAAGGAAGGAAGGAAGGAAGGAAGGAAGGAAGGAAGGAAGGAGGGGAGGGAGGGAGGGAGGGAAAGAAGGAAGGAAATTGTCTTTTCAGCATCTATTCCCCTCTGGAAACAGCCTTTTGAACGCTTGCTTTCCTCTAAGAGTTTGTGCTCCTCTAATCTAAGTTGAGCCAATGAAAATATTACATCATTACATTATTCTGGTCACAGTGTTGGTGCCCAATGTGGGTTACTGAGAGGACACTCTGACGCTTTTCCTAAACTTTATTCAAAAACAACTTTGTTTCTTCTCTTCTGGGAATTTCTATTCCCATAGAAAGCTTAGAGCTGGTATTGTCCATGCTTTAGTCACTCAGCGAAGCCTTCCTGAGAATGACCTGCACACAGAGGAAGGCACAACCTAGAGACTGACAAATATTGTTATGTGGTCACTGGCATCAACCGTGCCTGAACTTCACCCTTGTTCAATGCAATTACTTGGTGCAATAAATCTGTTATCTGAATCAGTGTGTTAGAATTGGGTTTCTGTTGCTTTCAATTTTAAGTATCTTGATTAATAAATATGCTTATGAAAAACAAGGGTTAGGGGGCCAAAAGTAATTGGGTAAACCGAGTGCAACAATATTAAACACTAGAATATTTTTAGCACTAGAATAGGATTTCTCAGATAATTGTTTATGCTGTTGCTTTCTTTGATTCTCCGAGAGAGACTATAGACAGAAGCATTGCCTAAAAGTCTGCCACCATTGCCTCATTTCTTTCTTTTTTATACCATTTTTAGCAGAACACCAAAAATCAGCTAAAGCATGTATCTATAAATGCCTTGGGAGGTTACATAGTATACGACTCAATGAAAATAAGTCTGATAGCCAGAAAAAAATCATTGGCAATGTTAAATCTTATATTTGAAACTATCTAATTTCGTTTCCTGTCTTAAAGATTTTTTACCTCTTCCAAAATTACATCTTTGAGCCTTTTCATATTATCTTGAAAATGATGTTAAATTAGATTGGTCATGGTTTACAATTATCTTTTCCTTTCCTTTCCTCTTTCCTTCCTCCTTTCCCTACTCCTTGCCTCCTGGCTGCCTTTCTTTCTCACTCTTTCAGGGTTCAAGCAAAGATACTATGCTCAGAAAGATGACTTCATTCATTCACCAAATGTTTAGTGAGTGTCTGCTGTGTGCCAGACACTAGCAAAGGCGAGGGAGGGGAGATGTAATGATAACTGAGATGAGCCTCCTGGTATCAGAGGTAATGCTGGTGATCGGCTTGTGAGAAAAGGCTTGTGAAATGCTGTGATGAAGCCTTCGTGGAAGTAACAAAAGAGTCCCGTGTGGGTTATGAGTGATGAGTCTGTGCTTCTGCCTGCGTGGAGTGCACAGAACCAAGAAGTGGCTCCTCAGGAGAGTTAATGCCCAACCTGAGCTTCACAAGTCAAGTTAAGGATTCCTGGAACAACTGAATAAAATCCCAATTATACATCAGACTTCTTCATAATCCCTTTAGTCAAGAAACTCTCAGCCCACTTCTCACAAAACATATCATCACCCCAAACTTCCAGTGGAGTTAATAATGCGTGTTCAGCTCCACCTATAATTTTCTCCCTGGAAACACTTGACTGGAAGATGATTCCGAGGGGGTTAATGAAAAAAGGAAGCCAGCAAATGCTAAACTCTAAGAAGTCAGAGGATGGCAGGAGTGAATCCTTTAAATCTAATTTAAATGAAAAAGATGTTTGTGAAGCCCAAAATAAATCTTGCTCCAGAGTGATTACCAGATGAAACATTTTAGTTAGTGGATGGTGGACTGGCCCATATTTCATGTTTCAGTCAATGTTCACTCTTTGCATTACCTGAAGGGCCTGAGTGCTAAGCTGATGAATGTTTTGTAAGCTTAAAAGACCATTAATCACCACCACAGCTAATGCCATTTTCTAAAATATAATCCAAAGGCACTTTATAAAAAGCATTTTCTGCCTGGAAGTGTCCCCACTGTCACCTTCTAGATGGCTGGTGGGGGCCACCAGACTTTTTGCTGCCTGAAAATAATGTGCCAGGATGTGATTCTCTGCTTTTCCATCTTTTTGCTCTGGGTTAGCACCATAGGTTTCCTGCCTCCATCCCCTTACCCTGTAATCCTCCTTCTCACCCCAACTAGGGATGGGACCCAAGGGATACGGTCATGATTCATATTCATGAGAGAGGTTAACACCTTGGAGATTCTCTGCCTTTCCTGGAAAGCTCCTCTTAGGAGAGCAGATGCGAGGGAAAGAGCAACAGTGAGTGAAGATGGCCCTGGGGCAGGTGGAGGCAGGGGGCAGATGGAGAAGGAAGGTGGAAAGGAAGTAAGGGAGGAAGAGACTGAGCATCTATGTGGAGTCAGTAGGGCCTGGAAGGAAAAACCATAAAGAGGGACTTGCATCACCCAAAGGGCCACCTTGTCAGCTCTAGATAAGGTGGATCCATCCCTACTTATAGAATCACTAAGTGCTTTCAGTGGAATGGCTACAACTATTAGTAACTTTGGATAGAAAAAGATTTCATCACTGTGACTAAGTCCATGTGCATACCTTGAGATAATCAGAGTACTTTTATCACCTGAGCTGTTGGGTTGACCTATAACTTTGTGATTATTATTTTTAATAACATGTTTTAAGCATCAGAAAAGTGTACAGAGTATTGTACAGAGCACATAGGTTCTTACAACTCACATGTCTCAAATCAACATTGTCTTGTACCTGTCTTAGGTATTGTATTTTTTTTTTTAAGAAATAAAATACTGCAGATGAGCCCAGAAATTCCACTTCTAGGTATTTCCCAAAGTGAAATGAAAAATTAGCATCTCATGAAAATCTGTACATGAACGTTTACAGTGGTTTTATTTATAATCACCCCAAATCTGGAAAGAATCCAAACACCTTTCAATGGGTGAATGGATAACAAATTGGTACATCCATTCACTGGAATACTACTCAGCCATAAAAAATGAATTACTATTGATACACACATCATGATGATTATCAAATGCATTATTTAGTGAGAGAAGCCATATTCAAAAGGCTACATAAAAAATGCAATCCATTTTAGAAAGAGCTTTTTGAAAAAGCTAACTATAGAGACACAACAGAGATTATTGGTTGGGAGAGGTTGGGGTGGGGGTAAGGATTGGCTAAAAAGGGTCTTGAGGGAATTTTGGGGGTGATGAACGTGTTCCATATGTTCTATATCTTGACTTTGGTGGTGGTAACTTAATTGTGTTTGTCAAAACTTGTAGGATTACACCATAATGGGTGACATTCATTTATATTAATATATTTTAATAAAAAAGAGAAAAAAAGTAAATTAAAGATTTGTTTAAGTGGAGTGTGTGCGTGTAATTGACATTATTGTCAAGTAATCAGAATAAAGTGCTAGGTTTTCTGACACTGAGATGGGAGGTACACAAATCTGGAGTTGAGGTTCATGTGTATGTGTGGGGGGTGAGGGAAAGTGCTGTATAAGTCTCCTTTGGGTAAGTGATGTTTGAGCCAATGTCTGTGAACTAAATAGAAGTTCCCAGGCCAAAAGATTTACTGAGAACTAAGTAATAATTATAATAATAACGCCTTTGTATGACGTACATCCTTGTTGTGGCTATTAAGCTAGATATTCAACATAGTTTGTTCACAATCCTTACAGATCTTGGGTGAAAGTATTGTTATGTCATTTTACTAATGGACAAAAAACAGTTCAGAGAAGTAGAGTCACTTGGCCAGGGTCACAGAGATAAGCAAATGGTAAGAGCAGAATTCAAGTCAAGTCGATGTGACTCCAACTTTCCCAGGCTTTCATTCTGTTGTGCTGCTTTATCTACCTCTTAGCTCCCCAACCCCTCTGATGAACACCATGTGAGAAGAAATCATCTTCCAGTTTTCCCAGTTCTGGCATATTAAATATAGAAAGGCATCATCTGCTGGCTAAACAGACCCAGAAGGGCCAAGGTTCCCCTGTCCGGTGCCTTCTCCCAGCCTGCTTTTCAAGGCTAGATTTCTCTTTCCATGGCTTCAGGTGATATTCCTGCTGGGTCAAATGAAGTTCCCCTTCAACAAGTTTTATGGTAATGGCAGGGAGAGATTGCTCTAAAAGGGTAGGTGTAAGTGAATTCCATTAGAAGACAAGCAATTTTAGTGTAGAATTAATTTAGTAACTGCTATATTGAATGTACTCTAATCTGTAACATTTTGCTCAACTTTAGCTTTATCTGTAAATCTCAAATTGCACAGTTATCAGGTTGGAGCTTCATTTGTCAAAGGTATAAATCCAAAAGATTCTGATCTTTGAAAAAGCTATATGTATATACACACATACATACACATATACACATGTAAGCATATATATGTATATATGACATATGTGTACTCGCGTATGTATGGTGACTGCTTGTTTGTATTCATATGAAAAACATAGCTGCTGTATACACTCTTCCTACTAAATAAGAAATTGGGAAGAATCTATAAAAGTAAATTCAGGAAATTTTTGACAAGGGTGCCAAGACCATTCATTGGGGGAAGGAGTACTCTTTTCAGCAAATTGTGCTGGGACAACTGGATATCCATGTGCAAAAGAATGAATTTAGACCCCTATCTCGCACCATATAAAAATTACTGAAACCAGATCAAAGACCTAAATGTAAGACTTAAAACAATAAAACCCTTAAAACATAGGTGTATATCTTCATGAAAAATAAAGTAAATAAACTGAACTTCATCAAAATTGAACATTTTTGGTGTTCATTTGTGTTCTATTAAGTGAAAAGTAAAGTCACAGAATGGGAGAAAATATTTGCAAACCGTATGTCTGATAAGGGTATTCTGAATATATAAAGAACTCTTACAACTCAACAACAAAGAGTTAAGTACACTAATTAAAAACTGGCAAAAGAGCCTGGCTGGCGTGGCTCAGCGGATGAGCATCAATGGAGGTTGGATTCCAGGTGAAGGCACATGCTCGGGTTTCAGACTCAATCCCCAGTGGGGAGTGTGCAGGAGGCAGCCGATCAATGACTCTCTCATCATTGATGTTTCTATGTTTTTCTCTCCCTCTTCCCTCCTCTCTCTGAAATCAATAAAGATATATTTAAAAAAAAAAGGACTTGCACAGACATTTCTCCAAAGAAGATAGACAAATGACCAACAAGCACATGAAAACATGCTCAACATTAGTCATTAAGAAAATACAAATTAAAATCACAAAGAGCTACTACTTCACACCCACTACGATGATTATAATGAAAAGACAATTGCAAATGTTAGCAAGAGTGTGAAGAAATCGGAGCCCTCATACACTGCTGGTGGGAATAGAAAATAGTGAAGCTGTTTTGGAAATCAGTTTGGCAGTTCCTCAAAAAGTTAAACAAAGAGTTTCCAATTGACTCGCAATCCCACTCCTATGTATATACCCAAGAGAACTGAAAACATATGTTTACATAAAAACTTGCTCACGAATGTTTGTAGCAGCAACATTCATAATAACCCAAATATAGAAACGACCCAAATGCCCATTGACTGATGAGGGCATAAACAGAATGTTTAAGGCGGGGATGTTAGGAAGGAAGGGAAAGAAAGCTTGGAGCTTGTGATTTCTAAGTGCTCCTTTTAGGCCTAAGAGCTCAGGCTCTGGAGTCCAAAAGATCCATGTGAAGATCCAGCGGTGCTGCTAACTAGCTCTGTGTCATTAAGCAAATTCCTCAAACCTCTGAGCCTCAGTTTCTGCACCTCTGATTTGGGGACAACTCCGTTAACCTCGCATCATTATGAAAAGGGAATGGATCAGCAAATCTTCAGTGGAACTTCCTCCGGTCCTGGTCTTCCCCAATGATAAGACCTCACTAACCCTGGGAGGCCCAGCGCTACCAGCATCAGTTACTGCAGACGTGCTCAGGGAACTAACTCTCCTAAGAAGTGCTAACACAATTATTATCCTCTTTCTGTTTCTCTCTGTGGGATTAGTGCTCTTCTGCCTGTTCAACTGTGTCCCCTCCGAGGAATGTCACCAAGGTGCCTTTCTGGTTGGTTGCTTCTCATGTGTCTTGCCTCACTCATAGCGATGCCATTTCAGTGTCATTTCTTTAAACATCTTCCAGTGGTTCTTCAGTAATCAGGTTTTCTCAAATTTTCCACTCCCTGATCTTGATTGGGTCAAACACTTGAAAATTATGTTAAGAGGCTCGGATCAAAGTGAGCTAAATTGAGTCAGATCTAATTCCATGTAACTTCTAGGCCACCGTCGCTAAATGCAAAAACGTTTCGTGGCAGCCTAGCTGGGGGAAAGCTACAGACGTTCCCATCTTAATGAGAAATTGAGTGTTGGATGGGCTTAATCTCAGAGGCTAGAGATGGCTTTGATTTATTAAATAAGACATCAGTGAATAGAAACAGGGAAAGAAAGCCTACTCCTGTTAAATGTAAAATTACACTGAGAGCAGAAAGTAAATTCATGTTCCAGAAGAGAGTTGGACAAAATAGTTATGAGAGGATAACTGAGTACAGGATGAAATGTAACTGGGTGGTGGAATGAGGGTCTCGTGTTCGTGCATCAAAACTGTTAAAGTCAACATCATAGAAGAAAGCAAGAGAGCAAACGCCCTTCTGAATGTATAAAATGGGATTAAACTAGAGCTGAAATTTCTTTTCAGCATTATATTATGAACATTTCCAAACATAGGGCAACATAGAAAGACTAGTACAAAGCATACACCTTACACCCGGAGCCAACGATGATAAATGTGCCTTTCCGTACACCACCTCCGTATAAGTATATGCACGCAGGCTTTTGGGGACTCGGTAGAAGGTGTGTTGCAGATGTCATGACTCTTCATTTTTAAACTCTTCAGCATTCATCTAAAAATCAGGACATTCTTCTACATAACTTAAGTAGGCTTCTAAAGTCATGGTCTATAAATCTTTCAGATGGCAGAACTAAAGAGAAAATATTCATTTCACTGTCTGTGAACTGTCTTTGGTCTAGAATGACTTTGGGCGAACGACATTTTGGCTTTGACTTTGTAATCTCCCTCGATCTGTTCCGTCCGTGTGATTTATTCTACAGACAGGACAGAGTGGCAGGTCTGAGTGGCCCTCCTCCAGGGAGGGACTGGAAATAAAGTCACCCTCTGGGGTTTAAAATGTGGCATCGGTACATGAGAAATTAGAGCAGGGGATACAATATAGGTTTAATGAAGCAGAAGAGCGGTGAGGGCCGCAAGGCCGAGCGTGAATAAATATATGAGGGTGAAGTGCACATTCTTAGAAGTGGGTGGTGATGGTTAAGAACCGGAGAGTTACAGGCTCAAGTGTCAGCGTCCAGCCAGCCCTGTGCCGAGGAGACTGAAGGCTGGCGAGTCGACCTGAAGAGCTGGACGTCTGGGCTCATTGGGCCCGAGTGTGATGACAGATATGACTGGAGATCACCGACTGGAGGGATGAAGCAGTCGATTCCCATATGAAACCAAACCAAAGCACTCCCCTTGTCCTTCTTCAGAATCTCATGCCTACCCAGCAACTTCGGGAAATAACTTGGCATCTCCTACAGTTCCCTTGGTCAGTCCAAGATAATTATCCCAAGTACTTGGCAGTTCCAAGCCCTCGTGTTCAATTCATAAATTGGCCTCTGATGCTATGGCCGAGCCTGTTCGGTCATTAGCTCACTCACTCACTCACTCACTCACTCACTCACTCACCCCAGGACCCCGACCGTGTGGGCACTGTTTGGATGAATTACCACCCTCCTCCTCGTTTCTCCCCCGAACTGGCCTATAAAAGGAACATTTTCCAATGTTCAGCATTACCTTAGGTGGTTTACATGGAAGCACCTCGCTTATTCACACCACCCTGGTGCTCAGACACCTTCAGTAGACCTCCATCCCTCAATGCAGAGAGTTTAAGCTCCTTACGGGACAGACTTGCCACCTTCCCTGACCAACTTATTACCACTTGTTTCTCTGTCAATTATCTAGGTGGGGTGTTTTTGTGGGTTTTGTTTTTGTTTTTTTCATTTTGGACACAAAATACTTAACAGGGACAAACCCACACTCCATCCTCTTAGTGTTTGTTTGGATTTTATACTTAATTCAAGGCGTAGCTGATGTCCAAGAGGTAGGCGTTGCCAGAATCGGTTAACACAATACTTAGTGATCAGCAGTCTACCTATTTGCATTAATTGTCCTACACATGGGTGAATCCAATTCCTTAGGATGTTTCAAATAATCCCATAACAGAAAGAAAAGAGTTCACACTTCAGTTACATAGAAAGAGCCAAACTCCTTAATGGCTCTGAGAGTTGGGCTCCGGCAGTAGGTGCCCGGGGAACCTGGGACCGCCGCTAGCGGGGCGCCCTCCGGGAGGGGCCGCGGGCTCCTGGGGGCGGCTGAGCTTCCCAACCGGCTTCAGAATCAGATCTGCCTCCTTACAAACTGTACCTGTTAAATGAACAATACTATTAAACCAGGAGGCTGCTGGGCTAAGTAGCTGAACATTTAACGGTTTGCCAGGGCACTTCCATTTTTATAGCCTGTTAAGGCGACTGGGAGAATATCAGCGGAATGAGGAATCAGGCACCTTAGGTGCATGTCTTATAAATGACCGCATGCCAAGTAAAAGGCGAGCCCCCTTCCCATCCAATGCCACCCGAGGCCGAGACATTTGCAAGCAGCCTGTCTCTATCAGCATTTCCATCTCCTGCCTCCCCAAGTCGGTGCTTTCGAGAACGACAGTACCCCGAGTCGGGGCCTTTAGGGTTGTCGCCCCCCTGATGGACTTTCATTCAGATTGAGGAAGGCGGGTAGCCATGATTAAGAATGAGAAGAACCATTTTCTAAGTTGCTGCCTTAACTCTCACAATTTGAAATTGAAATAAGGCAGCTCCCGAGCCGCTCCGTCTCCTGCTGGTCCCCGAATGATGCCAGCAGCATCGACTTCACCTTCGGCGGATTTTCCCTGAACTGAGAAAATTCAGGGGAAGACGACAGGTGAGTGTCGTAGCCAGCAGCCATGCGGCTCCGGGGTTTGAAAGATACAGGGGGAAGGGAATGAAACAACCCTCTCCCCCAATTCAGTCATTTAGAGATCCCCGACTCTGTGAGCTGTACCGGGGCTGAAATCACGGTGCAGGCTGGAGAGCGGCTTTTCCCGAATGGTTGCATTGTCACAACAGGGAATATGTAGAAGATGTCACATGCAGAGTCACAACACTGGATTCCAGGGTCCCCCAAAAGCTGCATTTTGCACAGCAGCTTCGGGGAGCAGGTATGGAGGGGCTGATGGTACCAGAGACACCCAAGAAGTCAGAGATACTCTCCACTTGGAGAACCCCACCCTGAGAATGGAGCCATCGGGGTTTAAATGAGGAAAGAAATGAGGAAAGGGGGACACAGAGGTCCCCGAACAGATAAGGCAGCCTTTGGGCTTGAAGAAAGCCAGGGTTTCTACAGACCTGCAAATCTGGAAAATTTTCCTTTGGCACTGCCTGTGGTTTGAACAGATGCTGGAAGCGTCAAAACAAAAGACATTAGCTACAGAGAGGCTCCTTTTTTAAGACTGAGCTCAACCTTCTGTCCTTGGTGAAGACTCTGCCTGTCTCTGTGTAACAGTGACCTCTGCTTCTGTGCCGCCGTGGGAGGAGCCTGCTAAGTCACCGGCTCTACCTTGTGAGGCCCGCAGACATTCTAGCACAGTCGTTAGTGTAGGTGGCTGTCGCTCCTGGAGAGCAGGGCGGTGTCCCACTGTTCCTGTAAGACCTGATCCGCGACTCTCCTAGTGTTTGGCTGATGCGAATGCCCAGCCACTGTTAGATAAATAAATGACGTCAACATTGAGGGTTATATGGCAGCTGGTATTTTTAAAGCTCGTGATGCACCAACAACTCTGCACTTATTAGAGAGCTTTGCATATATACCCGACTTTCCATAACTTATTTCATCTCATTTCTTTCTTCCAAGAAGCCTGTGAGATAGGTCTATCATCTTCGGACTGCAGATGTGAAAACTGAGGCTTCCAGAGGTGAAGGCAGGTGCTCGAGTTCGGGTAGTTAGAAGTTAAAGTCAGACATGAGGCCTACTTACGTCTGACGCTAAGTCTCCTAGGATAGAGCAACTGAATCCATTCAGCAACTGGTAAAGGGCTACATTCCTGGCATTCAAATCTCACTTCTCCCCATGTGGCTGCATACTGTGAGG
The DNA here is from genome assembly GCF_054644295.1 of Miniopterus natalensis. Lineage (NCBI taxonomy): Eukaryota > Metazoa > Chordata > Mammalia > Chiroptera > Miniopteridae > Miniopterus > Miniopterus natalensis. The sequence goes on from NC_142083.1 coordinate 89,058,581, forward strand.
AAATTATTAACTTCTCAAGCCTCACTATCTGCAAAGTGAGGATGGTCACAAGCACATATCTCATAGGGGAGGAGAGAGAAATGGTGGCAAATGCGTGTAAGAATTTGGCTCGGCCTCTGGCCCATAGGCACCGCTCAGTAGTTCTTTGCTACCATCCTTCTGTTCACTCCCGTTATCACCATCGTTTATTATTTTTGTATGCTGCTCTCTCATTACATCATTATATCACTACTTCAGGGGTGTGTGTGTTTAACAGCTTGATGAGATTTAATTTTCATACCATAAATTTCGCCCATCCTAAGTACGGCCCGGTGGGTTTTAGTAGATATAAGCAGTTGCACAACCATCCCCACAATCCCATGTGAAAACATTCTCAAAAAGTTTCCCCAAACCCTGAACCCACTCCCAGCCCCAGGCAGCTGCTGACCTGCTTTCAGTCTTTATAGTTTTGCCTTTTCTAGAAATTTCTACGTCGTTAATTTCTTCCTCAAACTCTGCTCCATCCATATTAAAACACACAATTAACAAGGTACACAGGGGGCTTCTTGGTTTGGTAAAATGTGAGAACCCTCAGCTACAAATTCCAGGCTGGCAGGGTTGCCCCTGGTAAGCCTGAGCCAGATCTCAGCCAGCAGGGCAGAGGTGGGAGGGGAGGCTTGCTTTCCCCGCAGTGTTCATCTGAGTAACGATTCCCATCATTGCTCTTCTGGAACACATGCCTCGGAGGAGTCAGCCTGGCAGCCCCTTCCTCAGGAGGCACTCCCCCCAGGCCCCGAGGACCGACCTTCCTTGGCTCCCATTAATTCTTTCTCCCTGGAGAGAAAACAGCCTCGCAGACACCAGCCTGCTCTCTCTTTGAGCCTTCCCTGGAGGCCAGAGCTTCAACTCGGGGCTGCTCCTGCAAGATTTTCACATAATCCTCGTAGATCACTGTCTCTACAGAGCCCGCTGAATAAAGTGGCACTTCCAGACTCCGAGGCAGGGCCTAAGGAATCCTCAGGGACACTGTCTGTGTCAGGGAGGCCTCTTGTGACCATGCTCCAAACAGGACTGGGACACCCTCACAGCATGGGAGATTTCTCACAGCATGATGCACCTGCATTGTTTGGAGTCTGGAAGGGCAGAGGGCCTGGGTCAAGTTTGCTCTGAGTCAGGGCTACAAAGTCAAATGCCTACAGAGCCCAGGCCTGCAAAGGAGTGTCGCCAGAGGGAGCGAGCTGTGCTGGCTTGCAGAGAGCATGTCATCTAAAGGGAAGGTTGCTGTCCAGTCATTGTCAGTTGTGCCTGTGAAGGTTGTAGTCCCAGTGTTGCTAGAGCTTCTGATTTCTTCTTCTTTTTAACCCTCACCCAAGAATATCTTTTTAAATTAATTTTTAGAGAGAAGAAGGGAGAGAGAGAGACATCAGTGTGAGAGAGAAACAGATCGGTTGCATCCCATACACACCCTGACCAGGGATCAAGCCCACAATCCTGGTCTGTGCCCTGACCCGAAATCGAACCTGCAACCTTTTGGTGTATGGGACAATGCTCTAACCCACTAAGTCACCTGGCCAGGGCTAGAGCTTCTGATTTCTCAAGTCATGCTACAGCCCAGCTTGCATGTGAATATTGTACAATTGACAATGTTTTGCTTTTTAAAGTATAAGATATATAAAATATCTGTGGACCGTGACCAGCCATTGGGCCAGTCAATATACTACATATGAACTAGGTGGCCCTTTGAGCTGTTTCCCAGGTTGCTAGGACTGTGTCTCAATGGAAAGATATGGGCGATGGCTTCATAATGATCTTTATTTGAGACTGTGCTCTGCCATTACCATTTATATTGACCAAATCACAAATTCTTTAGACACATGGGTATCTTCATCTAAGAGGCAGAAATAGGAACACCTACTTATCATTAGTTCTTGTAAAAATTAAACGAAGCATGACATGTCTGGTTCATAATAGCTGTTCAGTAGACCTCCCTCTCTCCCTACGCCTTTCACTCGTTCAGCAAACATTACGGAGTATGTGTTGCAGCCAGGAGTTCTGATATCTGTTGTCAGCCAGGAATGGAGCTAAGAGCTGAAAGAGGCCAAGAGCTGTTTATTCTAGTGCTTCATTGGTGGACATCCAGTGGGAGAAATATAGAATGTCAAGAAAATAATACCTTTATGATGTACCAAAGCCATGGGGATCTCTCATCTTAAAACAGTGGATTGAAACTTTAGGATATAACATCCCTCTCCTAAAATGTGATGAAAAGATAAAGATAAAATGTAATCAAGAGCAAAAGTGCTCACCTTCCAGCATCCAAGCAAGGGAAAACTGCAACTCAGTGCTGCACATTTCAAGAAAAGGTTTCCTGAACTAGGGCCTCCTGGAGTGGTCAGCCTCTTACCCCACCAGGCCCTCCTAGAAGCTGGCTGGTGGGCAATTCTTTCAGTATGTGGAGAAGAGCAAACTGAGAGGGCATCCTGGACTTTTCTCTTTTTTATTTACAAAGTAAATGCTTTATTATGATAAATATAATCTGGTGAACATTTTTGATAAAATAAATATATTTAAGCATGTTTCCTTACCTTTGTTGATGGCTTACTTAGGTCGTGCAAGATTTAACACAACAGCCTGGCCAGGCGTGGCTCAGCGGTTGAGCATCGACCTAGGATCCAGGTGATTGGGGTTCGATCCCCGGTCAGGGCACATGCCCGGGTTGCGGGCTCGATCAATGACTCTCATCATTGATGTTTCTATCTATCTCCCTCCCTCCCCTTTCCTCTCTCTGAAATCAATAAAGATATATTTAAAACAAAAAAATTTTAAAAAAAAGATTTAACACAACAAATCCTTTTGAAAAGTTAGGACCTTGAAATCAAGACAGCGAACTACATATGTGAACATGCATTGCTGGTGGGAATATAAAATGGTAAAATCCCTTTGGAAACAGGCCAGCACTATCTTATAAAGTTAAACATGTGCTTGCCACATAATGTAGCAAATCTACTAGTATTTATTCAAGAGCAATGAAAGCATATGTCCACACAACAGCTTACACACAAATATTCAGCTCTTCATAATAGTCGTTATAAATAGCAGTTTTATTCATAATGACCCCCAACTGGAAACAACCCCCAAAGAGGAATGGATAAACGAACTGTGTAACATGTACAATGAAATACAACTCAGTAATAAAAAAGTGATGAACTACTGATATAGAAAGCAACATGGATGGATCTCAAGAATGTTCTTATATATGGGGTGGGGCAAAAGTAGGTTTACAGTAGTTCATATGGAAAATAACACAATAATTAATAAATAATAATACAAGAATAAACTCTGTTTCATGTACTCACAACTATAAACCTACTTTTGCCCCACCCTGTGTGTGTATATGTGAATATATATATATGTGTGTGTGTGTGTGTAATTACAGATTGGATTCTATGTTCTATAAAAGAGAAATCTGATCTACAGTGATGAGCCAAAGGAGATCAGCGGTTACCTGGAGCCAGTGGTGAAATGGAGAAGATTAAATACAAAGGGGCATGGGACATTTTCTGTAACCTTTCCATCTTTTGATGGGGAAAATGTAGCAAGAGTTTCTGGGAGAAAACAAATGAAAAAAAGCACAAAATAAGTGTGACCCCGTATGAGGGAAATGAATTAAAATATGAGCATAAATTTGAATGCATCTCCACATGGTAATAAGGTGGACCATAAAGGAGTGATCCTGGGATATTTAACAGAACCCGGGAGACTATATAGAGCACTATTTCTAGCAGAGAAACCACTTTCCTTTAAGTGGGCATTTACCTCCGGGCTACAACTTGGGGCTGCAGGAAGAAGTAGACATAATACTTAATACTCAGCCCTCAGCTGTAGCTCAGTGTGCAGTCTCCTCTGTGGTGGGAAAGGTGTCAAGAAATCATGTACATGTCATGAGAACCAAAGAAGACCTGGGTAGCTCTGTCCAAACATGAGGGAGATGAGAAAAAATTTGCAACACAAAAGTAAGAGGAGAGGAAGCAAAGATGCCTAAGTAAATAAATGCAAAAGAAAAATAAGCTCAACCTGGAAGGATATCTAACAGAACAACTGAAAGGATATCTAACAGAACAGCCAAAAAGAAGGCTGGCAGAAATGTCAAAGCACTAGATTAACTTAACTAGAATACATAATAATAATAAAAATAACACAAAGACAAGATGAAATGACACCTGAAAATGTAAATGAGAGATAGCACATGCAAGGACAGAAATGAGGAACAGTGAGAAGATGAAATGATACGGAAAGATGAGTATCCTTTAGATTTGATCTAAAAGAAAGGTTTGGTATGAATTGGGTGGATGGAGATAAAAATTCCAAAAGATTGGAGCACTCACAGAGAAGATACTACTTGTGGGAGACAAATAAAAATGATTTAAAATAAAGAGAATGCCTGTCCTTCTGGGAAAGAACTCAACAAATTAAACAGAAGAAAATAAAAGTTTTCAAAGATATAACACAAGAAAAGTTTTCTGAAAGGGAAAACAAAACTTAGTCTATACAATTAAAGGACACACATGTTCCAGAAGAAAATGTGAAAACAAAGGATTTATATGGAGCATATTTTGTTTATATTGTTGGACAGTAAAGATTTTAAAAACGACTTTTCCCCCCGAGTCTTTAAGGAGACAAAGAAAATCATCTACAAAGAGTGAAATCCTGGCTGATCTCAGATTTCTCCAAAATCAAATTCAGTTGTAGAAGAAAATGGACTAATATGTATACAAATAATCCCAGCCCAGGAATTCATTTGTTCTGAGGGCAGCACACAGTGAGTCTCCAGAGGAAACTCAGGGAACCAAGCTGCCTGGAAAATTAGCCCTCAGTACAGAACCCTGGTGCACCAGCATTACCTAAAACAAAAGCAGAGTCTGAGGCCCGGCTGACACCTGCTACATCATAATCTGCATTTTAACAAGCTCCCAGATGGTTCACCTGCACATTAATGTTTGACAGCACTTATGAAAGGTGTTAACACAAAGAATTCAGGAATGAAGAAATTGTGGTCAGAAGACTAGGAACATCTCTGTTTCAATATGAAAATCATGGTTACAGAACCAAATGTGAATGTCATCATCCTTGGCAATGTCAAAATTAATAACAATAAAAATTTGGAAGTTGTGGAGAAGTAAGGTCGGAGGAAGTTTGTTTCAAGAGCTTCATCTTTTATAGCAGACAGTCAAGTGACATCATCTAAAAAGCAAAAGTAGTTTAAAATATCATAATGACTCCAATTTCTTAATGTTTTTGTAACATCTTTTCTTTACATTAGAGGGCCTTTTAGGAAATTATATTTTCTGCAATAAAAAAAGCATTTATTTGAATCTGAGCTATACTGTCAAATTCACATTAATTTTTCCATTTTTAACTCCAAGCACCATAAAATGTGATTCTTTTAATTTAAAAAATAGCATGTTTGTTTAAAGTATTTATCTAGTCTTAAATCTGCCTTTATGCACAAGACAATATTTAGTATGATATTCACCTATTATTAATGATGGCTCTTTACAATGATAATATATAGGGTGATTTACAAGTGTCTTCTTTCTGTATATTTTGCTTACCATGCATCTTTTATAAAAATAATAAAGTTATAAGTAACCTTAAGAAGGAGAGCAAGGACACACATCTTATTTCTACTACAAAATGCTGCTTTCTTGGTTCAAAGATCTCTTCGCTGAGGTTTCCAGATGACCATGCTTAGTCTCTTCTATTGGTATTTAGTCTCCTGAAACCTCATTAAATTTCAGTATTCAAGAAGCAGAAAGCAGACTGGTCTTTATTATCAGGGTATATCCCTATGTTTAATATACAGGGTGGCACAGTGAACTCAGTGTGTTAAATGAATGAAAGAATCCTACTTTCCCCACGAGGGCTTTGTGATAAACCAAGTGTCCTTTTAAACATTTGCTCGTGGTTGAGCTGGCTGACTTGAATTTTAAGTATGGGAAGGACTGAAATATCTGGTGACCTTTTCCTGGCAAGAATCAGGATGTGGCTAATTGAGACTAATCCATACCATCTAGGTGCTCAGCAGTTGTAAATCTGATCCTTAAGTTTGTATGAACATGACTTTTTCATGTTTGAATGTGGCTTAATTAAGCAAAATGTCTTCTGTGAGGATTCAAATCCCCCTGTAGATTAAACAAGTCTATTTAGGATCCACTAAGACTTTGAAAGTTTTTCTCACACTGTAGCACATGGCCTTACATCCCCATAGCACAGGGAAATTAAAGAAAAGTTCAGAGAGAGGGAGAGAGAACCGCTGAATGTGAGAGCTGTATGGGACCTCGGAGACCGTCAAGAACAACCTCTCATTTTACCCATGAAATCGACTCCCTGTCAAAGAAAACTAGGCCATGCAGAAGAAAACGCCTGACTATTTCCTCCCTGTTCTTAAATAGACTCCACGGTGGTATCATGGTGTCTGGCAGAATGTAGATCACAGCTGCAGAAGGCTCAGTCTAGGTTCCAGCTTTGCCTATCCTGTCGCATGTCAACATGGGCAAGTCTACCACTCTCTTTTGGGTCATCGGTTTCTACTCCTTTGAAAATTAAAGAATCGTGTTAGGTACATACTCATCCACCTTTATGCCTTAAGACATGGAACACTGATTGAACACTAACAACATAATAAATTTACTTGGAAACTGAACACACGGGACAAAAGAAAGCTGAGATGTTTGTGTTGGATCCAGGGCAGGGACACATCCCTGGTCACTTGTCCCTTCCATGCTCAATGAAGATACAGTGTTACATGCAGAATGACTTCTAGGGAAAACCTAATTTTTTAGCTAATTATTGTAACAAAAGTAACAAGACCCACATAGTCATGAATGAAGCATGTTAGTTTCATTTGAAAGAGTCACCACAAGTTTTGTTATAAGTTGGAGAAGAGCCATTGCCAATAAAATGATTTTCCAGCAATTCTCAGAGGAGTGAGGCCCATTTATTTTTTTAGTAAAATTGATCAGTGTTGCCCAGGGAGGTGATAAACAGAGAAAGTGCCTGTAGGCTCTGATGTAAGAAAGTTGAGATGGAACAAGTGATGAGCCGGAGATGGTGAGATTATAACAAGAAATATAACCTAGAGTCTAAGCCATCAGTTCAGGAGTCGGACAAAGCTGTGCTTTACCTGGATGACCCTAGAAAATTTTAACTTCTCTATTTTCTGATTTTATGTAACTCTAATAATTAGAACTCTCCAGCTGTGGCTTTCTTCTGAGTTCCCCAAAATAAGCACATTAGCTTTATTTTGCTTATCTTACAATATCCACAGAGAAAACAATAGAGAGAAAAACAGCAAATATGGGAAATCATAAAACCAACTAACAATCGTATAAGGTTCCTATAGTAGTGGTTCGTGTTCTAAAATTTCTAACCCCCTTTGGGTTGGCGAATGAAAAAAAGTAGGGGGTAAAACATGAGGTGTTGAGACAGCCATTCGAATATGTGGACCAGTCACACACTAGCCATGTGACAATGGTTTAAATCGAACCATTAATCTGAAACACCCTGCTGCTTGCCCGGCCTGGCTCGGCGGTTGAGCATCAACCTAGGATTCCCGGGCAGGGCCCAGGCCTGGGTTTTGGGCTTGAACCCCAGCAGGGGGCGTGCAGGAGGCAGCTGATCAACGACTCTCATCATTGATGTTTCTCTCTCTCTCTCTCTCCCCGTCCTTCCTCTCGCTGAAATCAATAAAGACATATTTAAAAAATAAAATAAAATAAAATAAAACATAATAAAATAAAATAAAATAAAACATAATAAAATAAAATAAAATAAAATAAAATAAAATAAAATAAAATAAAATAAAATAAAATAAAATAAAATAAAATAAAATAAAATAAAATAAAATAAAATAAAACACCCTGCTGCTGAAAATGAGGTTGCATTTCATTAAAGAAATAAACACGAGTTCAGGTGATACATGGGTGTCGTACAAGAGATAACTGTGGCCTGGAAATTGCTCAAATTTGGCAAACACTGGGTTAGTGGCTTTGGTTGAGTTAACCTACATTTGAACATAAGGCAAGTCACTTAGTTCTGGGACTTCAAGTTCTTTGTATAACCCCTTTGTGTCTCCTTTCTTCTAAACGATGGGCGAATGGTAAGATGCACCTGGAGCAGCGTGATAATAATTTGTAAGTCTCCTGGCAAAGAGCACATGATAGTGATGCTCTATAAACGGGCGTGAGGCTTGTGTTGTGTTGTTGGTTTTTTTCCCCTCGATTAATGTATATTTCCTCCGTCTTGACTTTAAGTACTTTGGAAATGTGGGTATTGTCTGTTTGTTCCTTGCTTAAAATTATTCCAATAGTAAGTATCTAGGACACGTTTGTTGAATTAATTAATTAATTAGAAGAATATAGAAGTCCTCCCTAGGACTCACCAGAAATAAATCCTGCCGCCGCAGAATCATGGTATTATTTTCTGCTAATGGTCGCTGTGGTGCCATTGTTAGGCTCTCAGGGAAAAGCCAACAGAGGGCCATTTTACAGCCATGAGTTATACTTCCTGGGGATGGATCGTGACATCTTCTAGCTGGTAGCTGCAGATGGTGCCTCTTCTACCATAAAGGTGTCTCATCTGTTTTTCTTGCCACTGCTTAGGCTATTTGCCACAATTAAGTACGGCGGCAGAAAATCCCACAGGCTGGTTTATATTGTGTTTAAAAAGTTAATTAAATTTCCAAGTTGTTAAGTTGTTAAATTTAAAGTAAAAAAAAAAAAAAATCTATTTGCAAGTTTCCTCCTGATTAAAGTCATGAGACCCATGTGTTTGATTTTCAACTCTCCAGCAGTAAACATTAAAAATAACAAACAATTCCATTTTATGACTGAGCCCTCTGCAATGCCTTTGGTGTGATGCATTAGCTGGAAGAAAGGCAGTCAGATTATAATCCATCTACACACAAAACTTCCAGTGAATGTGTTTCTTCTGGCAGGGTGGGGAGGGGGAGGGGAGGCTGAGTTAAAAGTAAACATCTGTCCAAATCATGGCATGCCATTTTCTATTTTATAATCTGATCTTGTGAGATGATAGAAAACAAGATGCCCTTCCCATCCTTAGGGCGCTGGAGTACCTGATAGGACTTTGGCACGGAGGGATAATAGCAGTTTTAGGAAGCGGACAGCTCTGCCTTAATTCCTGGCTTCACAGACATGCTGGCTGACCAATGGGTTTCCATTTCCTCGCTGGTTCATTGAAGATATTACAGTATATGTTTCAAAGAAATGTGGAGAGAATTTATGAAATAATGGCATTTAATAACCATTATTAAAAAGTTTCTCTCCCAAGAGAGGCTCTATAGAGACTATATAAACCATGTAGAGACTATATAGTTTAGCACAGACCCATCCTCTGGGGCCAGAGTTCAATCGACAGTGTGAACTTGGACAAGCTACTTACTCAGCTTCTATGCCACAGGTTTCAGGTCTGGGGAGTAGGTTTTATGACAGTGTGCAATGCATAGGGTTAATATGAAGATTAAATGAAATAAAACATAACATTTTGAAACAGCCCTTGACACAAAGTAGATTGCTTAATAAATTATAGCTGTTACTATTGTAGGTCACAAAGAAATTGTGTTCTTATATATCTATATATTACATATACATCCTCATTTATATATATTATTATATATTATAATATTATGTAATGTATATTTTATATATAGAGGGAGGAAATATAAATATAGCTATATCTATAAAAGCTTATTTAAAGGAAAATGTATGAGAATAAATCTGAATTTTAAGCTATGCTTCAGTGGAATCAGTGTTAGAATAATCAAAAACACAAGTTGGAAGAGGTCTCTGGAATCATCAATTCTGCTCTAACTGCTGAATGGATCTTCCCTGCCATCCTCCGACAGGTTGTCATTGGAAATGTGAAGTGGACCTCTCCGCTTTCTGACAGCCTGCACTAGTGCTGGACAGCTCTAATTTTTGGCAATCTCTTTCTTGTATTGATCTGAAATCTGTCTCCCTTGCATATCGGGGTTACATCAAAGACATCTGCTCAGTCTTCTACATAATAGCTCTTGAGAGACTTGAAGGCAATTGTCATGGATCCCTAGGCATCTCTTCTCCAGGATAAAAAGCCTCCGTCTTTAGCAAACACACACTCAAGATTCGCTTCAAATGCCACCAACCCTTGGAAACCTCCTTTGTTTCTCTGAGAGGAGCTAAGCACGCCCTCTTCAGAGCTCCCACGCTCTCTTAGCCAGTCCTTCATAACCTCTTTCTTCCCAATTGCTGTCATCACATGTTTATATTTATTTGCCTCCCCAACTAACCTGTGACCTAGAGAGCTTATGGTTGATTCATCCCTGTATCCTGGTGGTGCAAAATTATAGCTGAAAATAAGATAGAGATTCCTTAAAAAACTTAAAAATAGAATGGCCATGTGATCTGGCAATTCCACTTCTGGGTATATTTCCCCCCCAAAATGAAAGCAAGGCCCAGGCCGGTGTGGCTCAGTTGGTTTGGCGTCATTCCATGCACCAAAAGATTGCGGATTTGATTCCCCATCAAGGCACATGTCCCAGTTGCTGGCTCGATCTCCAGTAGGGGGCATGCAGAAGGCAGCTGATTGATGTTCACTCTCACATCAATGTTTCTCTCTCTCTCTAAAAAAAAAAAATCAATAAAAAATATCTTTTTAAAAAATTCGAAAGCAGGGTCTCAAAGAGATATTTGCATACCATGTTCATAGAGCATATTCACCAAAGCCAAAACATAAAAGCAACCTACCTTTTGTCCATCAACAGGTGAATGGATAAACAAAATGTGATATATACATTCAATGCAATATTACTCAGCCTTAAAGGGAGGCAGTCCTGTCACATGCTACAACATGGATGAACCCTGGGGACATTATGCTAAATGAAATAAACCAGTCGCCAAATGTCAACTACTGTATGATTCCACTTCTATTCCACTAGAGTATTCAAATTCATAGAGACAGAATGTAGAATGGTGGTTACCAGGATCTTGGAAAATGGGAAATGCAGAGTTAGTGTTTAATGGGTGCAGAGTTTCTGTTTTGTAAGTTGAAAAGAGTTCTGGAGATGAATGGTAGTGATGGTTGCACCGCAACATAAATGTACTTAATACCAGAGAACAGCACACTCAAAAATGGTTAGGTGGTAAATTTTACGTTATATTTATCTAATCACAATTAAACATGTTTTAAATCAAATAAAAATTGCTGTAGAATGAGTGAATAAATAGATATATGTCTTAACAAAGAAGAATAATTCCCAATAACCTTTGTAGACACCATGGCTGAGCAGCAGAAGGTAATTTGATGAGGGTGAGGCCACTTCTAGTACTTCTCAAATCACACCAGTTAAGCAGCTGCCTATTTTGCATCCAATCAGAGCCTGTTTTAATGAGAACAAAGGTTCCTTAAGCTGACTCAGGAGGTCAGGATAAACCCTAATGTTTCTTTTGCTCACATTCTCGTTTTGGAAGCCAAACATTATAGACCCAGCAATACCATAGGTCTGGAGAGAAATGCAGTCAACTTAACTCTGTCGTTAGTAGAGAACACTTCCTGTGGGACACATTTCCCAGGAACAGTTGGTCCCACCTGTATCTGCTTTTACATTTATATAGAATCATTTTCACCAAGAGATTCAGGTTTCAATCTCAACGGCCAATAAGTCAGTATGTCCTTAGACAAGGCCTGTCATCCCTCATTGAGTATCACCATCTGAAAACAGGTTAGATTTCGATCATCACTAAGAAAGCAATAAAACAAAAATTTTTTAATAGCTTAGGTTTCGAGTCAAGCAGAGCTGGCTCTAGTATGAATGCCATCAGTTGATTAATAGTAAAACTTGGCTACATCAATTAGACCCTCTGAGCCTCAGGTTTTCTCTTCTTTAAAATGGAGATCATAATAAAAATGATCATAGACATAATTTAAAAACCAGTGAGGTCGTATAAAAAATTCTTACCATGACATACAGCAAGAACTCAGTTTATTTTAGCCTCTGTTTTCATTATTCCTCCTCTTCTAGTGTTCTCGTTCAGGACACGTGCAATTCTGCCTGTAGTTTCCTGGAGATTCAATACTAATCACTCAAGACACAGTCATTGTCCTGCAGGTCAGGCTTTCCTGAAGGAGGAGAAGAGGTCTCCTTCATTTGCAAGACCGATTGGGTGCATCATGGTCTTTGGACAGAGAGACGTTAGGGGGCAGGCTCATTTATAGGCTGCCTAAATTACTCAACAGCCCTTTCAAAGGACATCACAAAACACCCAGCCAGCTGCCATAATTCAAACATAGTATGTGCACTTCAGTTCAAATGCCTGCACTCTTTCAAGTTCGCTTCACCTTGGCTACGACCTAGGGATTGCAGATTTCAAAAATGTAGGAGGACATTTGTTATCCACTGTGTTACACAAAGCCCAGCCCCCACAAGACCAATTTCTCTCACCCATGTAGGCTATTATATCAAGGTATGAAGACAACATTTGTCCATTAAAACAAACAGACAACTTATCTAATGTGTCCTGCTGTATGGCGGTCAAGCATCAAGGCCATCAGCCCCTTTGCAGTGTATCCCCAATTCTGTCTTATCAAATCTTTAGGGTTCCCTCCAGGGAAAAGAATTTTTCTCCCTATGCCTTGTCCCATGAAATCTACCTTCCGTTAGCCATTTCACAGAAGCCAGGCACGAACTACATGTCCCCAGTGCCACTGGGTATCACGGATTCAAACATCAGGTAGCCACCCTCCAGTGCAAGGTGGGAGGGGGAAAGGGCGGGGGTGACTCTCGCAGGTGGTGTCTCCCACTCCGCTTTCTGGGGATATTTTACATGAAGGAAACGTTCACTCTTCATTTTTGTGAACAGTCAGCTGTGGCCACATGGATGCCTGTAACTGGATTTCATTATGGAAATGATGCTGAAGAGGGCCACGGGCTCCAAAATCCATTAAACTGTTTTCTATCGCTTTACATATCCTTCTGTGATAAAAATAGCCTGATATTGGAATTTAAGAAGCCTCTGCCTAAAGGGTAACAGATGGATATTAAGAAGATTATAATAAAGAGGGGGATTATCAAAAAATAAAACGTGGGGTGGAGGAAGGATCGCCCCCACACTTCAGGCAAATCAGTTTCAGGGGTGGCGTGCTTTCCAGAATCCGACACATCCCTCCTCGCCAATAAAACCTCGCAGCACCTTGGTCGCACTGAAGGGATTTGCAGCTGTGGGCTGTTGGGTTTTATTTCACAGCAGGCTTTCTCCGGCTGCCCGGGGGGTGTGTTTGCAACTTACCTCTCTGAAAATGCAATTTGTATTCCGAGGGCCACTCATCATAGCTCTCGACACGAAAGATCCTCTCCTTTGTCCCTGTGTCTGTTTTCCGCCTGTGCCTCCTCTCTGTGGAGCACAGGACCCACCACCAGGCTTTGCCCCGTGCCGGCTCCACACTGGCACATCGGCGACCTCAACGCTGCCTAAGGTTTGGGCCACGAGCCACCTTGATTCAGAACATCGCAACCAACTTCTGCCTTGTGTCCTTCTAAATGGTTGGGGATTGCCGCTCCCAAGTACCCTCCCACTAGCTTTTCTTTTCTAAAGATTTCAGCCTGATTGAAACCTATACTTTACACCAGACCAAGTGCCAATAATGAGCCTTGTCTTCCACCATGCTTCCTGTCCTTTGTGTCCATTAACTGTCCCCTTTCAAGGCCTGGAAAACCCTTTATCCTGTCCCCCTGATACTCTCAACCCCTGTATTTTGTTCAGGTCATTTATAAGACTCACTGCCTGTCTCTCTCTATTGAATCCTTTGCCTTTGCTTATCCAGAGATATTCATTTTTAGCTCATTTTTTCCTGGTTAAAATCCTTCCTCAGCCAACTTCTTCAAACAAGTTTTTCTCTGCTCTTGAAGGGGAGTTCTGTTTGACTAGATGTGAAACACTTCAACTACTGTCCTTTTTCCTCACAAGCTATCAAGTGTGGTAGATGAGCTATTGAAAAGCTGTCTGACTCTGCTCTATGTTTGTAATCTGTCCCTTTCATCAAAAAATATGTAAAAAATTATTTTTATCTTTGAGATTTGGATATTTCACTAAGATTAACTACAAGTCTGTACATCCATGTCCGAGAAGGTGTGGGTCTTTCCCATCTGAAAATTCATGTTTTTCTTCAGTGTGGTTAGTTTTATTCTTTCATTTTTGTGATTAGTTTCTTCTCAGTCTGCCCATCCATGAAGAATTCCAAGACTTTGCCCGGCCGGTGTTGCTCAGCGGTTGAGCATCGGCCTAGGATCCAGGAGATCGCAGTTCAATGCCTGGTCAGGGCAAGTGCCCGGGTTTCGGGCTCAATCCCCAGTGGGGGGCGAGCAGGAGGCAGCCGATCAATGACTCTCTCATCACTGGTATTTCTATCTCTCTCCCTCTCCCTTCCTCTCTCTGAAATCAATAAAATAAAAAAAATAAAAAAAATTCCAAGACTTCTGGATTTGCCTCCAAGTCTCTTCATGTTATATTGGAGCTTTATAGCTAGTTAGCTAGACGAGTGCAACTCTTATGAGTATAAAGTTTAGATCAAGAAATAGAATATTTCTAATACCCAAAACCATCTTCTCTATCAGTCACTAACTCTCATTCCTTCCCCCCACCAATACAATGATAGTCAACATTTCGATTTCTAACAGTGGGTTCGTTTTCTTTCATTTTGTGCTTTAGGTAAATAAAACAATAAAGTACATACTATTTTGTGTCTGGCTTCTTCCAGTCACATTGTTGGAAGAGAGTTGTTGATCTTGTTTTTCTCATTATTGTGTATTATTCAATTACACGAATATGCCACAATTTATTCCTTCTGCTATCCATGGGCATGTGGGTAGTTTCCCATTTTCTCCCAGAATTTTGAAGATATTACTCACTTTCTTCTGGCCCTCGTTGAGGTGAATGATAAGTTTTGTCTCAAACTATGCATTGTTACTTGTACATTACTATCTTTTCTCTGTGGGGACTGTACATTTTTCTCTGAATATTTGCTGTTTTAATTTTCCATCGCAGTGTGCCTTGATATGGATTTATCTTTGTTCATCTTACTCACTGCTCAAACTGTTCAGAAGTAACAGTGAATATTATTGGCATTGTTTGCTCTTCCTCTTAGGTAGCCACATTCCCTAATTACCTCATTTACTTTTCATGACATTCTTGCAAGAAGGATCATATTATATAACTTACAGGTGAGCAAACTCTGGCTCAAAATGTGAACCACCTCTGCCCAATTTGGAAAGAACCCCAATTCTAACAACTACCACATCCTAACCAAGATCTGACCCAGTCTAGAGATCACACATTCTTGGGGGATACCTGGTCCTACACGTTAGCGTTGCATTCTGATAGTGTAGTATGCTCCAAAGTGTCGTAAAGAACTGAAGATGCCCCACAAATATCAACAAAAAATATAAAATAAACACAACCAAGAGTTTCATAGTCAAATATGTTTAGAAGTAGGAGGCTAAATAAAGTTTACTTATTTTAACTACAAGACTTAGAGCTTTTAATATGTGTCTGAGCTCTAAACACCCCCGAGGGGTAGCTGTGAGGGATAAAAAACATGGTATTTCCTAAATATAGAACACTTTTTCAGAGTATGATCTGTTTATTTTTACCCACTATTTTATTATGAAACTTTGCAAACAAATGAAAAAGTTAAACCAATTGTACAGTGAATACTCATGTACCCACCAGCTAGATTTTACAATTTAAACTTCGATTTATTTATTTTATCATCCATCCATCCATCCATCCATCCATCCATCCATCCATCCATCCATCTTTTCATGTATTTGTCTTTTTGTTCATCTATCTATCTAGTATCTGTGTATCTACCCATCTAGTTATCCATTTCTCCATTCATCAGTCCATCTGATATTTGGAGGCCTTTCAAAGTTAATTGCAGCACCTCGGTACTTTTCAAACATAAATACTTTAGCACATACTTTATTAACAAGACTTAATCCTAATTTATGATTCTAATTTTATTGAGGTACAATTCACATAAAGCAAAATGTACACATTTTAAGAATTTTTGAAGAATTATTAAACTAAAATTATATTAGACTTTTAAATTAAACTTTTAACTTTAAAATGTTAAAGAATTTTGACAAATGCATAGATCTATATGACCCAAGTTCACTCCCCTAGGTTTCCCAATGGCTGTTTCCGGTCCATCCCTACTCCCACTCATTGACCCAGAGAAAACCACTTTTCTGATTTTTTTCACCACCAACCCAGCAACAACCATCATTTGCATTTTTCTCACCGCTAATTAGTTTTGCCTGTTCAAAAACCAATCTGCTCTTTCACTCGTGATGATGTTTTGAGATTCACCCATGTCGTTAAATGTATCTGTAGTTAGTATAAAATCTTTTTTCCCCCCTGTAGCATCTCGCTGAAGTAGTATGCTTTAGAATATACTTTAGGGGATGCTGGGCTACAGATTTGGGGGAAAAAAGAGAACTGATTGAAGGAAGTAGGGGTCTTTCTCTTCAGTACAAAGAAGATTTTCTGAAATATATCTTGCCTCCTTCAAAATACACAAGTATGCAATGTTTGATAACTGGAATGGTGAGAGAGAAATGTCTAGGGTTCTAACATATGACCTTGATTTATTTTTAATGCAGGTTGCTTTAATAATTCTCTCTAACAATCCCAAATCAATAAGTGTTAGTTTTCTCAATATATCACCCAAAAGCTTGCCTATATCTCAAGAATGCCTGAGAATACAATTAGATAATGCAAGATAAAGCACTCTACAAACTGTAAAGCACTATGAATGTTGGTGTTGTCATTAATGACAATGATTTAAATACTCCTTTCCCCCCATTTGAACTCAGTAGAAATTTAAAGTTGCAAGAAAATGTAGAGGTTGATCACTTCATCAATCATTTCCATTTCTGGGTAAGAAATTGAGACCTAGAGGAAGAAATGACTAATGTGGGCACTGTAACCCAAGTCACTCCAAATGTCATTCTTTCACTACTTCCCTGCCTCTCAGGTACATCTTTCTTGAATACAAGTTTGATTGAAATCTGGTAAAAACACCACCCAAACATAACTTGGGTTTTAAATTCAGAGGACCTGGCTGAACCTCTATCTATGTCTATCGGGGTGATCAGCCATCCCAGTTTGCCTAGAACAGGCCTACTTGAACATTAAGGTTCTCTCTGCCCCAGCAAACACCCCAGACCCAGAAAATCAGACATCTGTGGTCACCCAAATCTTCCTGGGGGTCAGAGACAGCTTCGGAGGAGATCTCATTATATTTACATTTCAATCACTCTTGAAAGTTGGACCTTCTCAAGGGACAATCAGAAAACCACTTAAACCTGTTTTCTCTTTTTCTACTGGAAGCAGGTGTCACACAAGAAATGCTTCATGTATCCCTTGACCATTAAACTGCCCTCATTTGGGTGTGAGGGACCCAGGGCTCAGTGGTTCTGAGCTAAGACATTAGGATAAATGGACTGGACTTAAATCTCAGATCTTTTCTTTACCAGCTACATGACCTTGAGCAAGTCACTTTACCCCCCTAAGCTTCAAATGTCCTGCCTTCCGAATGGGAAGGATACCTGTCTTGGGATGAAGTGAGATCCTGTGTGCCAACTGCTTAGCAAGGTGCCAGGCAGATTGCTGGTGTCCTGTTAAGAGTGACTCCCTCTGTGATTTCACAGGCAAGCCGCTCCAGGAGAAGCCTGAAGACTGAGCTGGGGTAACTCCCCCAGGGCCCCTGCCCCTGAACGCGCCCCCTGGTGCGTTTCAATGGGAAGTTCACGTCCACCGAACGGAAAGCAGAGGAAAATGCTCCACGGCAGGCACTGCCCCCAGCTCCAAGGGTTAAACAAAGAGTCGATGCTCCAACGTAGGAATGTTTTTGTCACCCCCTTTTAATGTGAAACCTTTTTATCTGCGCTCAAGCTTCAGAAGTCAGGTTCCACCCAACTCACGGAGACTCGCGCTGGCAGCGGGGCTTTAATTGCCTTTCTCAGGCAGGGAGAGAGCTTTTTGTCGAGGGAAAAAGAACGCGGTCTTTTTTTTTTTTTCTTCCCTTCTTTCTTTTTTTCAGATTGCAATCTTTTGTTCCTGGCACTTTCCATATGCCACCCTTTAATATTTAATCAGCCCCTACCTCATCGGAAGACTACTGGCCTCATTAGATAATTAATGGTTGCCGGCGTCGCTCTTGCTTCAGTTAATACATCTGCAGCCAGCAATTAGCGCCCGAGTTTATTAGCTGCACCGGCTTCATTTATTGGGGAAGCGATTGTGCTTTGATCGAGGCCTCTGGGATGGGCGGGTGTGGACAGCCTGTTCCCTGTTCTGCGGGATTCTTTTGTTTACGTTTTTGCTGCAGTTTTGCAACACTGAGCATCCTCCCCCCCGCCCCCCCCCAGCAGTTGGTGGGAATATTTCCCTTTTATAATTTAGGAGGTAGCTGGGTGCTTCTGTGCAACGGGGAGAGGCTGCCCAGCGAGTCTCTGACTTTGGGTGGGGTGAGCAGGGGAGAGGGAAGCTGCCCGCTGATTTGTTCTTTTGGAAATGTCTATTTTTTTTTTTTAAAAAAAGCCACAGATTTAAAGCTGAGCACTATTGGGCCAGGAGGAACGCCTGCTAGGAAAGGTCATTGAATGTGTTGGGCAGCTGCCTCGGGAGACATCTAGCTGCCTGGAGCCAGGAGGTCGCGGGGAGATGGGGCCTCCTGCCACCTTTCTTCTTTAAATTTCACTTCCACGCTGTAGTCCCATCCCCACCTCAGCTCTCATTACTAAGTGGAATGGTGTCGCTGTCACCTGTTTTTCAGGCGCGCTTTCCTGGCGACCCTGATCACTGCCGGTTTATTCCGGTGATTAAAATGTTGGCACATCACCAAGATTATTTCCCAGTCAAATCCCTCTTCCTTCCTGGTGCCAGCAAGTTGGGGGAGACGATCATTAAGGACACAGTAATGATGCGATACCTGAATGAAACGAGGGTGAGGCTTTGTGGGCACCGAGGAAATGCAACATTACAGGGGCCGGGAGATGGGCCGGGAGAGTAGAAAAGAGGAAAGCGCACAGGGTTTCATTTCTCACTGAGGCCAAATTACTAAATCGACACCGGTCTAGATACATATGCCATAAATCAGCATTTCCAGTGCCAGGCACCTAAGTTTCTAAAAAACTTAGATGTTTCCTCATTTAATACTGAGGCATCTCTACCACGTTTCTCCCATTTGAAGGGTGAGAAAAAGGATTTCCATAGATTTTAAACCTGTTTTCCCAACATCACACAACTCACAGCATCTGAGCTAGCATCCCCCGAGCTCCTATCAGGTCTTAGGCAATGTGCGTGCCCAGGCTTATTTCATTCTCGTAAGAGCAGTGTGACGCCCACGGAGGGTAGGTCACTTACCCAAGGTCATACAGCAAGTGGGGAGGCTGCTTAATTCCCAAGTCTCTTTCCACTATTCCAAAGACCAATGCCAGCTGTGCCTCCAACTGAGGTTCAGGTTGAAAGAACAGTGACTCCAGCCTACTCAAATGATGTGACAAACTTTGAAATGTTTTATCATGATGCTCAAATCTTTTGGATGAGTCGAGGAAGGTCATATCTGCTTCTTTACACCTGAATAGTAAGACTAACTCATTGATTTATTTATTGTTTTGTTTTTTGTTTTTTTGCAGTGTCAGAGAAGCTCTCGACCTCACGTAGAAATCTGTAAGAGACAAACCACATCCATAAATGCACAAGGGAGAGCACCTGCCCTTATGGCGTCGTGCTTCCCAAATTTTGATGCACACATGACTCATATGGAAGCCTTGCTACTGCACAGATTCTGATTGCAGGGGGTAGGAGGAACCAGAGATTCTGAATTTTTAACAAGATCCTATCATATCAATGCTGGTAAAGCGGTGGTTCTCAACCATTTTCAAGCTCACAGCCTTGAGAGAGTAAGGCGTTGCTGAGACCATTTGGACTGGATATGTGACCAAACTCAGTTAAGGCCTCTATTCGACCTTTGAGATTCTGGCGGGTGGTGTGGAGACTACTCATCCTGTGGCTGCCGGGACAGAGGCCTCCGAGGTGCTTTCTCTTGCTGTTTACCCTGTCCCCTGCCCATCTGGAGTGACCTGCCCCTCTCTACGTCTCTCCTCGCCCTCCCTCCATGTGCAGGGCCAGCCAGCACACCAGCATCTGTCTCCCTGAGGATGAAGGGAAGAAACCGTAGTGCGCTTCTCTGCAGAGGCTAGAGAGAGCCGCAGCAGAGCCAGGCACGGTTATTAATAACACTCCACCCTTGGGAGCACAGGCTTTTCCAAGCTGGAGAAGACTCTGAGGCAATTACTGTACTTACTCACTTCTAAATACCTGTACCATGCGGTTTGGTTGAAAACAAAACCATGTTCATCACATTCTATTTTTCTTATATCCTAGGAGAAAAAGACCCCAGAATATCATTGAATGTGGTGTTTACCAGAATCTGCCATGTGCCGTTAATAAATAGGATGATTTTTGGTAGCCTATGGGTGAAATTAAAAGCATCATAGTGTTTAAAGATGCATGAAAAAATTGTGGATTTTGATGTTGATATAGAAATATATTTTTGAACGCATTTATTTAAATGAAAACAGTGAGGCAGTTTAAAAGCCTTGCTATGCACCCTGTCCTCTAATTTAAGTAATAAATATAAGTAATAAATGGGTGAAGATGGAATGGATAGGTGCTCGCTGTTGGAAGAGTCTCATTCCAATGCAGCATCACAGGGACCCGACGGTGCTCTTCTCCACAGCCTCACAGTGCCAGCGTTGGGCACAGATGCCCATATTTGTCTTCATCAGGCCTGAATATTTGGCAAAAAGGCCAGGTGCTTTGATTTATGTTAGGGCTGGTGCAGGGGAGCCTGGAAGGACTTTATAGCAATGACAAGAGGTGACTTTGGAAGCTGCTGTCCATGGTGCTGTTCTTTGTCCCCAGCTCTGAGCGAGTCATCAAGCCTCAGGAACAGCTTTTCCTTTCTACACTGAGCGTGACTAAACCAGCAGATCCCTTCGGGCACTGAAATGTGATGACTCATCCTTAGGATTAGAATTTATCTTTAGGGTTCGTAAATTCACTCTCAGGAACTTCCCTTAAGGAAATAACCAAGGGGGTGTGCAGACCCTACTCCCAAGAATGCACATTGGCCTCCTTCTCATAAATAGATCTTTATTAGGTTGGGGCAGGAACAAATGTGTTATTAGGTTGAATCATTTGAAATGGCCATGTTTGTAGGTAAAAAAAAAAGGGTGGTTAATATTAGCAATTAAATGTCCAAAAATAGGAGAACTGTTCGGCAAACTTGGGCATATTCTCTACAATAATATACTCTGCAGCCATTTGCAACAAAGCTGTAGAATAGAATTTAATGACAGAGATAGTATTCAAAATATCTGATTTTATTTGAACGAGAGACAAGAGAAATAAGTTGGCCACCAGTGTACAGTGGTATTTGTTTAGAATATATTTACGCATAGGAAAAAATGGACGACAATTTCTGTCGAAGTTTTGTGCGCTTTCTCATTTTTCTTCATTGGTTCCTACTGCTTCTAGTTTATTTAGTTAATTTTTAAAAGTTAATTTTAAATTAATTTTTAAATGGTCATTGCATCCAAATCTTAGTCAATTCTCTCTCCTCTCCACCATCTCCCCACCCTGGGCACTAAGAAGTGCATTTGTTATTGTCATCTGTCACTCTGTGGAGTTTATCACTCAGGTTTCTTTTGTCAAAAAGCCTCAGAGTACTTCCTAACACATAACTCCAGGCAATCAGAATTGTCATACAAGGCGATATTGATTTTCCTTCCCTGCTCTAGACCCTGCCAGTTAGCTACCCCTCACCCAGAGGCCTGAATGGTAAGTGCACCTCTGCACAGAGAGCTCTACACCTTCCTCACCCCTCATCCTCTCCTCGGAGCCTCACTCAGGTTGGCACAGTCACTAATAGAATTTCTGTATTTCAGCCACTCTTAGGAATTCAGGGTCCCTTGTAGTGGGACCAGCACATCCTGGGTTTGTTCGAAATTTCCTGGACTTAACATAGAAAGTCTTGTGTCCTGGGAAGTCCCTTGATCCCAGGAAAACTAGGAAGTTTTGTTTTTCTAGTACTGGTTTGAGTTAGGAGGGGTCGCCGTGGACAAGAGCATGAGTGGTCTACCAAAGCTGCTCTTGAAGAGGGAATCAGATATCTGGGCCAGGGCCAAGGGGATCATCTCCAGGCCTGTGGAAGGTCTTTGGGAGTTGGGAGAGTATAAATGATGTCCTATGGCCTCTAGGAACCCAGGTATAAACAATCTTGGGCAATGGGGGCTCCAATATCCGCCAAAAGGAGTCCACTGATTTAACTGGAGGAACATGGGCCACTGAGCTTAGAATGGACAGTCCCTCCGGCCTCTGGCAAAGTTACTTGGGTTGTTCTAGCAGGTCAATTCCAAACGATGCCAGGCTTGCAAATGGGATGTGAGGCCGAGCACCAACCTTCTGGAATAGATCCTCTTAGCTCCCATTCTTGGTAGGATGGTTTTAGCCAACGCTTCACGCATTCCTTTCCTCTGTGTATTCAGAGCACTAAGTAAGCTCCAAAGTGAGGGATGATCGTGTCCCAAGTTAATGATACTTTCCTCGTATCCCATATGCAAAAAGTGAAAACTCTTAGATTTCTTCTTCCGAGGGGCCATTAATAGAAATCTTTAAAAAGATAGTTTCTCAGCACAGGAAATATTAAGCTGTTATTATGGCAAATGAGCTTATTTTTACTTTCAAATGAAAATATAAATAAGTAATAAGTAAATATTAGCAATTTCGGTTCCATAATGAATAAAGGCAGAATTGAGAATTGAAAGACTGTGTGCCCATTAGAGAGTCCTGGCAATTAACATTTGTTGACATTTTACTGCTTTTAGCTTTAATGTAAACTCAAGGCAATTAAGTTATCTTCAACACATTTCCCTTGTAAATATTTTCCGTTTCTCAGTATAGTACCCAAGATGTCTTACAACAGTAGCAAATTAGCAGGCCCCAAACCGGGGAAGACTTACCTGTTACCTGCCAGCATAAAAACAGAAAACCCAAATGCTTGAATAATTCAGTGTTTCTCTTCTATTTCTTATCCACCTCATGACTGTGCCATTCACCATTCAGGGTGATTCCTGTTGTTTTTATTTTTATTTTTATTTTTATGCCGTTGATCTCCAGGTGAATCTATAAATCCCCACTCAGAAGAACATAAATTATCCCATGCTTGAGTGAAATGAAGACAAAAACAAGCTTGAATATTTAAACTTGTGGCAAGTATCTTCAATGATAGATCCTTTCAGGCTCCAACTCATTTTTTTCTTTGATATCTACTACTGCTATAAAGCCCCAGTTTATCATATAACATTACAATTTACGGTGTAACCAGCTTGTGTACTGACTATAAACCCTTCATCAATGCCACCGTAAAGGGTTTATAGTCCATAAATAGAAGAGCAAGACTGTCTTGCCTCCTTGTTTTACCCACAACACAGCACTTCAGACGTGTCAGCCCAGTTATTTGTTTTACATGCTGGGTGAGTTACGGGAAAATAAGTGGATACGTGGTTCTGCCTCTCCCAAACCCAGAGACAATTCAGGGTCACAGGGGAGATTAGCAACGCGATGCTGGCTGGGAAAATGCAAGGGAATGCGTCTGGTTTTATGACATCATTAATCTGTAGGTGGGGAATAAAATAAATCTCAAAGTCCAAGTTATTAGGAACGTGCCCTTTCTGTGGAAACAAACCGATCATGTAATCACGTCACATCTGGAATTAATGGAGATATATTATCCAGCAGTATTGACTGTTTTCAGCCACCTGTTTCATATGCTCTTGGCTCTGTATGAAGCCCGGTTTTAGAAAGAGTGTTAGGTTTTAGTGCATGAAAGAAGTGGGTTCGAATTCCAGCTCTAGTCTTGATTAAGTAGACGGTCTCGGGCAGGCCTCTAACTCTGGCCCCGGTTTCCCCACCGATAAAACGGAGGTGCTAACGCCAATGTAATTTCACTTTCCTAATTCCTCCTCGTTCTACAGGTGCTAGTATTGAAATGATGGAATTCTAGCGGCAGTGATGGGGAATTACAATGTGTGATGGGAAGACTCTGATGATGGCGGTGAAGATGGTGACGATGATGATGGTAATGACCACGGTATGGTTATGATGTAAGAATGGTGAGGTCCTGATGATGACAGTTTACAGTGATTATAATGGGGAAAATGAGTGCTTATTTAGTGACTGTATAGCCAGGCCCAATTTTAAGTGCATTTTGCAAATTGTCTCATTGAACCAAAACCACCCTATTTTCATATGAGAATAATGAGACTGGGAGTGATTAAGTGGCTTTCTCCGCCACGTAACTTGTGTAGCAAGTTGGATTTCAAACCCAGCACTTTGATTCTGTGGTCCTCGCTCTTAATAATGCCATTATATTACCTTCCTTTAACGGAGGTTCCAAGGAATGGTGATGATTCATGTTCTGTTTGCTCTTCCACTATGTGCATAATGAAGCTGTCAGTTTCTCCAGAACCTTCTGAAGATAATTCCAGGAGTCCCGGGGCAGGGTATTTCTTCTCATCGGCATCTGTTTTGCTTTGCTGCTGACAAAGCCACTGACCGTGTGGCCTCACGCCCAGGGCTGGAGCCCGCCACGGACGCTGACGACTATAAGAACCCCAGTGCTCTTGAGGCTGAAAATCCCTGAGGCTACAAAGCATGGCTGTTGTCCAAAGACATGATGAGGTCCTGGGGCAGGTAAAGGAGATGCCTACCTGTGTCTCCACCTCACAGTTCCTTGTGCCAACAGTTTCATTGGCTCTCTTTCGGGGCCAGAGACAAGCCCATGGGGCCACCTCAAAAACAAGGCCAGCTCCCCATCACACCCAAGTGCCCCGATTTTGCTGTGAAAAGCACCAAAGCAAGTGAAGACAGCTAAATATATTGTTGGCAGGAATTTAAAAATTTAGGGGGCCTGCTAGCAATATTCCAGAATATTCTGTAACTGAGTGGATTAAGAAAAGGGAGAAAAAAACCCCACCTTCTGGTAATGGAAAGGCCCAGTGGAAAGTGTCCTCGCTTCATGGGTTGTCAAAGGAGGGAGAAGGTCCCCACTTTAATTAGGGTCACATTTGAATATCTTTATTCTGAACAAGGCACAAAGAGGCTCTAGTGACCCCTGAGGGATTTGCAGCCAAAAGCTGGCTAATCTCCAGTTAAACGGGCCATTATCGCTCACTCCCCGGGAGAAAGCCGAGCAGAACTGATTTGATTAACAGCAGATTAACCTCCCGAACACAGCCATCCTGGGCTTTACACCTGTCACTTCAGTGTGACAATTTATATTTATTCAAAACGCCACGAGACAGTAAATTAAACATTGCCCTAATTAGAAAGGTGTCATATGTTACAGTGGGGAAGCCACCTGATCTAATTTTCCAACAGGCCCTGCGCAGAGAACATGTCAGAGTGGCGTTAGCCCTGGAAACGCCAACACTCTCGGGAAGAGAAAAATCCAGGCCGCCGGCGCCTCACCTTAGCCTTTGAGGGGAGACACTGGGAACTCGGCCCCGAGCACTGACCGCGCCCCTGCCAAGCGCCCGGCGAGGTGCCGTCAGCTGAGCTCCGCTGGGGGCCCGAGGGGACACCTGCCCGCAGTGACGCCAAACTCCGGCGGGAGAGACAGACTAAAACACCAGCGATTTCCACTCGGCTTGGGCTCGGAGTAGGTATTCGATGGGTGAAGGCAGAAAGCAGTGCACCTGGCTCCTGCAATCTTGGAGGAAGGCAGACGGAAAAGTTATGTAAAATTACACCTTGAAAAGTAATGATGTCTGAAGAGGCATCTGAAGATGATGGAGCAGTTTGCTGGCTTAAAGGAGTGGCGAGGGGGACCCAGAATGTGCCAAATCCTGATACTATTCCGGTTCTTGGTATATATTCAGGGACTTGGTGTTGAGAGTAGAGTTTAGCAAAATAGGAGCACCGAGGGAGGTAAGAGGTCATGAAAAGCTGTGGTGCCATATCAAGGAGCAGACTTTTTAAAAAACTGAGATACAACTTACATGTAGCAAAGCCTATAAATCTAAGTCCATAGCTCCATTAGTTCGTATGCATGTGTGCGTCCTTGGAAATAACACTCAGACCAACAGAGGGCAGGGCTTCAGCTCTGGAGTCTTGCTCTGTGCCAGTCAATACCTCCCCCAGGTTACTCTGCTGGTCTCTGTCACCAAACCTGTTGGCCTGTCTTTGAATTTCATGTACACGGGACGATGCAACGTGTACATATTTGTGTCTGAC
Organism: Miniopterus natalensis; assembly: GCF_054644295.1. Classification (NCBI taxonomy): domain Eukaryota; kingdom Metazoa; phylum Chordata; class Mammalia; order Chiroptera; family Miniopteridae; genus Miniopterus; species Miniopterus natalensis. Next base: position 89,084,977 of record NC_142083.1, read on the forward strand.
CCTCTTTACTGACTGTTGTCTCCATGCTGATATTTTCTGGCTGCGCTTGATTCTATCTTTATGTCCGAGCAGCGTCCCGTTGTTCGCATGCCTCACAAGGCATGGCCCCCGCTCCTCTGTCGGTGAACATTAGAGCTATTAGTAGTTTCAGGTATTTTAAACAAAGCCATGAGGAACATTCTTGAGCATGTCTTTGGGAGGACATCCGGGGTCATTTCGGTTAGGTCTACACCCAGGAGTGAAATTGTTGTATCACGGGCATGCCATCGCTTGTGTTAAGGCTGCTAATAACCTCCATGTCCCTTTCCTCAACAACATTTCTAAGACACCTACTATGTGCTTGGAATACAGCAGTCAACAGCAGCGCACCCTGCCCTCCTGGCACTTACTCTCTGGTATAACCTCGACCGACTGCATAGGCCCGAAATCACCGCTGAAGTAAACTGGCCATGAAGACGCCTGCGGGAGTGGAGAAGAGAGAGCAATGGCAATTCCCCTAACGGACATTCGGCTGTCGGTCTGCCTGAACTCTTGAAGGAAAGCTAAGTCAGGGACAGCTGAAGGCCTAAGGCAAAGCAGCAGGAGAGGAGGAGGGTGGGGGGAAACCTGACCTATTGCCCACCGCTCTGCTCCTGGGTTTGACGTGTGTCAGGCTCGGTCAGGCCCCAGGGAGAGTGTGACATACATAGTCCCTGATCGGAGGGACTTGGGGCTTGACTCGGAATTGATCACACTTTTTGGAAACCAAAAGTGAAGCCGGGGTGTATAGCACAGTGCGAGAGGGGGCCCTCTGACCCTCCTCGATGGGCCCAGCCCTCAGCTGGGGCCAGCAGCTTCTCTTCACATCTTTTCTGCTTGGAGAGGCAGGACCCTGAGCCAAGCGTCCCCTCCGCTCCGAGGCGAGGGAGAGGCAGGTTGTGGGCAAGGCCTTATTGCCTGCCTGCTCCTCCTAAGAGCACGCTCCGCTAACCCTGAGTTTTGGGCTATTTGACCACTTTTTGAGGGCTGGTTCTAGGGCTAAGAACTTAGCAGAAAACAAAAAAAAAAACAATGGAGAAATATTGTCCTTACGTTTCTAAGTAGAAAAACCAAAGCAAGTTTATTTACTCTATAAACCAAGCAAGGCCTTCCAGGGAGGTCACGTACATTCCAAGGTTCAATAGAAACTTAAGAAAACGCTCATCTTCTTGGCACCTCAGGAGGAAGCTAATTGTCACCAACCTGAATCTCCATCCGCCAGAAAATGGGGCAAAAACTGAAGTTATCCTGAGAGCACCCTAGTGATGCACTGAGACTCAAAAACCTTTTCACTCTTCGATCCAATAATTCTAGTTCTAGAAGATATGAATATGGTAGCATTATTTATAATAGAAATAAACCAGGGGGTAATGATATATTCAAAATAGGTGAATGGTTAAATAAATTATAATGTGTTCATATGATGGAAGATTACAGACCATTAAAATTATTTTATGAAGAATGCTTAATACATGCTTACAAATTTAATTGATGAAAAAGCAATTTACAGATCTTTATATATTAAGCATGGTCAATCAGTTTCATCCTTCCTGTCATCAGCTGCTGGGAGCTCTCCCTTGGAAAAGATTCCGGGGCCTCGTGTGCTCCCAGCAGAAATGATTTGCAAGGTCTGCGTGGGCCTAAGAAGGCAGAGCATCCCACCTGTGCCAGCGATTTGCTGTGCCAGGATTATTCAAAATAATTTAAACTATGACACATACAATCTGTATTCACATACATGAATATGTTACTGGGGAAAGAAGAACTGAGCAGGGAAAAGCAAAATTCTATTGATAAGCAGAAAAGCATGACCTGGTTCTTTATGCAACAAGATAGGTAGGGTTTCTGAGACTTCCACCTTAATGATTCTTTGGATTAAATAGAGTCATATAGAGATAAAAATAAATTTCATACCCACTAGAATGGCTGTCACCCAAAAGGCAGACACTAACAAGTTTGTGGAGGAGGTAAAGGAAAAGGAGCCCTCCTATATTGCTGGTGAGAATGTAAAGCGGTTTGGCCATTTATTAAAAAGTTCAACATAAATTTACCAGAGGACCCATGCCTAGGTGTGTACTCTAGAGAAATGAAAACAAGGGACTAGCACATAAATGTTCTCGGCACAATTCATAGTGACCCCAAGCTGGAAACAACTGGAATGTCTATCAATGGGTAACTTGATCACCAAACTTTGGTATCTCCGTACAATGGAATATTACTTAGCCCCGAAAAGGAAAGAAGTGCTGACACACGCTGCAACATGTGTGAACCTTAAAAACATTATGTGAAGTGAAAGAAGCCAGACACAAAAGATCGCATATTGTATGATTCAATTTTTATGAAATTCTTTATAAGAGACAGGTGCATAGAGACAGAGAGGAAATCTATTTCCTTCCCAATGTTTGGGAAGGAAATAGAGATTAATTGTAACGATCATGAAGGATCTTTTTGGAGTGATGAAAATGCTCAGAAACTGGGTTATGGTGATGGTCACTCAACTCAGTAAATTTGCTAAGAACCATTGAACTGCACATTTCTTTTCTTTCTTTTTTTTTTTAATATATATTTATTGATTTCAGAGAGAGGAAAGGAGAGGGAGAGAGATAGAAACATCAATGATGAGAGAGTCATTGATCGAGCCCGCAACCCGGGCATGTGCCCTGACCGGGAATCGAACCCCGATCTCCTGGATCCTAGGTCTATGCTCAACTGCTGAGCCACGCCTGGCTGGGCAGACTGCACATTTCTAAAAAGTGATATTTATAATATATAAATATATCTTCATAAAGTGGATTAAACAGATAGAAATAAGGAAGAGGGGAGAGAGAGCTCGCATGATGTCATCAGTGATTGTTTTCTTGGCAGCAGGATTATGAACATTTATTTTCTTCTTTATATCTCTCTATATTTTCATTGCTTGATTTGCATATACATTTTTTATAATCAAGCTTAAATCCACCATTGCCTACACCCCACTCCAACCCCTTTCAGAATCGACAGGTCTCTGTGATGGAAGACAAGGACCTTCTACCCTCAGCTTCAATCCTAGAAGGAGATACACTTAGACCAATAAGCTAAGGATACCTTGCTGGACGCACTGAGCATATCCCCGCAGATGCTGAAGACCCTATTCCGGGCAAACATTTTTCTCTCCTCTCCTGATAACCAGATGAAGCATTTTCACCTTCTGAATGCTTATTTTCCGAGCTCCCAATTTCCTGGGGCCGTGGCCTGCAGTCTTATCCGAAGGAGCAGTCACGCTCCTTGCTGGAGAAAACGCATGCCATTGCTTTGTAAGGTCAAGACTGTGCACCTTTCCCAATCCTCTAGAGGCCCAGAGAAATAGCCTTCCAAGGTTTTCTCGGCATCTCAGACTCCACGTGTTAGAATTACTTGCAGTGTCTGGCACAGTATTTTAGAGCTGTTTTGTAGGTGAAGGCCCTTCCTTAGAAGGAGGCCATTTTTCCACTTACATCAAAAAATGTCACACACTACAGGAGATGCTCGCCCTATTCCACCTCCTGGTGACCGTAGAGACGCACTGCATACCAATGCGGTGGTACAGCACAGGGCACTGGGTAATGCCACAAATAATGCCAAGTGCTAACACGGAGCTGTCACTGTGCCAGGCCCCGTGTGAAACGTTTCGTGTGCATAGTTCACACCTCCTCCCTAGCACAGGTCATTGTTATCTGTGATTCACTCCTGAGGAAACTGTGCGGGGCCCAGTGAAGGGGCCAGATGTCTTATTCCAAAGTCTGGGTCTTTGTTTTAACACTGCAGTGTGATTATTAGTTACACTTGAGGCTACAGACCAGGGCTCGCCCAACCTAGAAATCAGAGGAGAGCAAGGTTAGTGAAAATCTTGCAAATGTTAATTTGAATTCCCTTTGAGGAAGTGAGTCCAAGTTGTCCTCAAGTGTGTGATTGATAAGGACAGGGAGTGTTCATGTCCACATGGATTAGGTTGCAGGACTTCACTGGTGGAAAGGCTGTCGTCGGGTTAGGCTGGATCAGCATCACAGCATGAATGGTGGTCAGTGCAGCCAAGAGAAATGTCGCCGATGGTGCTGATGCTTTGGCATAAAGAATCTAGAAGAAGCTGGACCCTGTGCCCATGTGATTGTCCAGTGGTCATGTGGTAAGATAGCTCTTTAAGCTCTTAACTTGTGGGATTTTCTTTTCTGGAATTAATTTTTGTCCCTTGTTTCTGTCCCTCTCACTTAAAGTAGATCAGGCCTCCACTGCCTGAGGAGGGAGAAGGTCATAGAAAATAATGAGATTTAATTCTAAACTTATTAGAATCAAAGGCCAAGGCCTTGTCCAGTTTATTTTCTTCTGCCCAAATTAAATTAAGTGTCCCAAAATGGACACAAGGAGAGATGGAAGAGATGGCAAAGGATTTCTGCTCGATAAAAAGTGCCACAAGTAAAATTAAGTCTATAACAAACCCAATGTAGTTATATAAATTAAAATGTACATGCACAAAATAACCGTGCATGCTTTGCAAGAAAACATACAAATCGAAAGGCTCACAATAACCACGTTTGATGGTTTTCATGAGAGAGGGATGGGAGTGGAGAATGAATGGATGGACGGATAGGTGAATGAATGAAGAAATGAAAATGTTAGGTACATGCGATCATGTGCTCAGAACTGAGGGGAAAGACTATTTTTCAGCAGCTAAGATTTTAAAAGAGGAGGAGCCCAACCGAATTAGAATGAGCGGGTGCTGTGAGTTTCCCAGGAGGAGCCGGACACTCTGCTCGCTTCCTTGGGTCAACAAACCCACTTGCGGAAGAAAAATACCCCAGGAAAGGCTGGGGATCCAAGGCCAGAGGGAACCTGAGCATTATTTCCTTGGTGAAATTCAAAGAGGCAGCAGACCTCACACAGAAATTGCTTGATGGTTTCATCTGTCATCAGAACAGCAGAAAAGGTACCAGGGCCTCCAAGGCAGGAAGCCTAAGAGAAACCTACTGAACCTGCTGTGATCTTGGGGAGGAGAGCAGAAAGAGCTGGGGGACAGATGGCTAACCCACTGAGCCGTCTACTTTGGGACACACAAGACACACAGTGACCTGGCACCTGGGGACCAGATGGAAAATATTTACTACTCAGCCATTTCCAGCTGGGATAGATGCATACAGCTGGCGCAAGTAGGGGATGCATACAGCTGGTCCAGTGATGGAAAAGGCCATCCACGCAGATTCTAGCACCGATAGGCAATCATGAAGGACTCTCAAGTCTCTTCCACCTAAGGGGTGTCAAAAATCTCCCCTGCAATGGACACATAACCCTTCTAAAAATACTCAGAAGCGGCCCCTGAGTCGTTTGAAAAATACTGATTTAACTCAGGTTCCCTTCCATTGATTTGGATTAAGTTTCTGTCATAAGGCAATTTGGAGACTTTTGATAAAAATTCATTTCTGTTACGAAATAATAAGAATTTTTATATGTCCTGCAAATGAATTAGTATCCACTGACACTATTGAATTGTCACGCCTGTGAGATCCTTTGCCTTCTGTAAAAGACTGTCCTGGGTGAGCCTGCAGACAGTGTGGCCGGGATGGACGGCGCGTCTTGGAGGAAGGCAGGCTGAGGCCTGAGGCCTGCTGCGTGGCGATGGCTTCGGGCGGCTGAGAACGGCCCGGCTTGAGTAGCGGCTCCGGGCCTGAGCGCTTGCCTCCGCCCACCCAGCGACCCTGGCAGGACGGGGGCAGGCGCCGGGCCCCTGCCGTGGTTTTTGCCATCTTTCCACCTCTGCAACAGCAGACAAATGGACCACGGCTGCGCCTTAGACATTAGAAGGATTTCTCTCTTCGGATTTCTGCGTTTCACTCTTGTGTACAGGAAGAATAAATAACGCCGGAACATAATAAAAATGCTTTCAGTCCCCTGAAGCTAAGAAAGCATTTTAATGTAGTGAGTGATGTTACAAAACCTTCTTTATCAAGAAACATGAAGGCGAAGCTTTTCAAACGCTGGCTGCATGCACAGCGCTGCTGGGTGAGAGGCACCTCTCCAGAGGTGGGCCATGGGAGGGTCTTGCCTGGACGATGGATCTCTCATCCTGCCCTGCAGCCCAGTATCCAAGACGAAGGGGCACAAGGCTTTTCTCACCCCCTCTCCAGCCCCTCTCCACACATTTTACTCCCTGGGCAGGTTAAAGGGATTTCTGGCTCCCAAATACATTTTACTACTTCTTGCCTCTGAGCCTTTGTCCATGCGGTTCCCTCTGCCTGGTAGTCCTTTCTCCCCCAATTCTGATTTATTTTCTTCCTTCGGGACTCCTTTCAGAGGTTCAGTCATTCCCCGAGCCCTCAGTCACAGGGCGACGACCTCCTTTGATATGCACCCTAACCACCTTGTGTTTTCAACTGACAAATCTTTTGCAGTGGGGTGTGTGAATATATCTCTATCTGTGTCATCTTTACACTTCTCTCCCTCTCCTTAAGTGGGGCCAGGGACACTCTATATAAACTAAAGAAAAGTGGGGAAGTTTTACCTAAAATTATATCTGATGCTTACCTCAAAGAAAAATCACCCAAGTCAAGAAGGTCTCAGAAAATTGAAGTCAGTTGTAGAATGGTGGTTGTCAGTGGCTGGGGTTGGAGTAAACAGGGAAATGCTGGCCAAAGGACACAAACTCTTGGTGCTAAGATGAGCAAGTCCTGGAGCCTAATGTACATCATGGTGAATACAGTTAATAATGTGTTGTAGGCTTGAAATTTGCTAGGGGAGTAGGTCTCAGGAGTTCTCACCACACACACACACACACACACACACACACACACACACACGCACACACACACACAAGTGGTAACTTCGTGAGGTGATGGCTACTCCTTAAATATATACAATTTTTATTTGACAATCATACTTCAATAAAGCTCAATTTATTTATTTTTTTAAAATTCAAGTTGATTCCAAACCAAACTGCTGAATTCTGAAGCCAAGTCCAACATTCCTGAACTCAGGGGACCATACTGGAGATCTGGGTGCCAGATGCCCTCACCTGTTCTAGGGACAGGAATGATAAGCCCATATCTGCCCTCCCAGAGTTATGGGAGGGTGTCATCTTTTCATTTTTATAATGTTTAAATAAAATCAGTTCCAAATTCCTATCCAATATGGCAGGAAAATGTCTTCAACCACTGCTCATTATTCCAAGGGCTTCAGAGATGGAATATTATTATTTTAATCCTCACAGCTTTTCCATTGCTTTTCAGAGAGAGCAGGAGAGAGAGAGAGAGAGAGAAACATCGATGTGAGAAAGACACATCAATTGGTTGCCTCTCACACGCACCCAGGCTGGGGCCAGGAATGGAGCCTGCAACCAAGGTATGTGCCCCTGGCAGGAATCGAACCCAAGACTCTTCCTTCTGAGGGCCAACTCTCTAGCCACTGAGCCAAACCAGCTAGGGCAATGCTTTTTAAAATTACTATCAAAATTTCTCTTCTAAGTTCCAATTTTTTTCATTAAATATGAAGTCTCACTATTGTAAATTCTCCCGCCATGGTCTTCTTGAGGAGGTGAAATGGTAGAATGGAAAGAAAATGAGTTGTGAGGTCCACGTATTAAACTCAGGGCCAGGCAGATTAGGTAAGGAGCTGGCTCCTCAAGCTGAGAGGAAAAGCAGGAAACAAAATGTCAAATGAGGCCATTGATTGAGCCCACAACCCAGGCATGTGCCCTGACGAGGAATTGAACCCCGATCTCCTGGATCAGGTATATCCAAGCATATTTCAAATACATCCTCGCAGTTTGTGACTTGCTCTTTCATTCTCTTAGCAGTGCCTATTAAAGAGCAAAGATTTTAATTTTGATGTTGCCCAAGTTATCATTGTCTTTCATTCATGTCTTTTGTGTCCTAAGGAATCTTATCTACCCCAGAGCCATAAAAAATTATCCTATTTTTTTCTTTTAGAAAGTTTATAATGTTAGCTTTTAGGTTCTGGTGTATGATACACTTTTAGTTAATTTTTACATGGTGTGAAGTTCATCTTTTTCCATGTGGATAAAATCCAGTTGTTCTAGTAACATCTACTGACACTATTATCCTTCCCCACACTAACTACCTCAGCACATTTGTTGAAAATCAACTGATATGCACTATATACATGAATGTCCTATTTGGTTCCATTGACCTACACACTCAACCTCATGCCAACTCATGTTCTATTTTTATTTCTGTTCTCTCCCTTAATTATTATAGCTTAATAATAAGTCTAAGTAGTGGAAGTCCTCCAGCTTAGTTCTTCATTTCCAGAATTGTTTAGGTTACTCTACACAAATTTTAGTATCAAGTTGTCAATTTCCACACACAAAAAAGTCACCAGGGCTGCACTTACGATATTGTCAAATCTGTACATTCGAATCCCTTTAACTTTGTGGAGGTTTATTTTATGGTCCAGCTTTCCTTGGGCCAGTATTGGAAAATCTTAACTTCAGAGATAGCTCAGCTTTATTATTAAGTTATGAACCTTCTGGCATCTTCACTGAATGCCCCAGATAATCAACAAAGACTCTCTCACTTTTCCTCTGATTAAAGCTTGAACAGCTCCTCTCTATATGCTCATGGAGAATTGTTCTGCTTGCAGTTCCCCTCCTCTCGCCCAGAGCAATTTCGTTTCCCCTCTATACCTATGTGGGCCTGTACCTCACAGAGACTCAAAGGGGCCCCTGCACAGATGGGGCGTTCTTTCTCAGCACAACTCTCTTCTTTTGTTTTTCAAGAGAAGGAAAATATTTTACCACAAACTTCTGGCAACTTAACTTGGGGAAAACATCCGTTTTAGAAGAGACTTCTACTTCCGGTATCTAAATATATTTCTTTTTATTATTTTTATAAAAATTATGTATTTAAGGTGCACAATAGGATGTTTTGATAGACATATACATTGTGAAGCGATTGCTGTAGTGAAGCCCATTTACATAGCCATCACCTCACACCGTCGCCTCTCTTGCATGTGTGGTAAGAACACTTAAGATCTACTCTCAACAAATTTCATTTACACAGCACGGTGTCACTCACTACAGTCACTATTCTGAACAGTGGATCTCCAGAACTTACTCTTCCCACATAGCTGGAACTTTGCACCCTGTGATCAACAGCATAGCTTCCTTCTTCCCAAGCTCTTCCTTGCAACCTCCAGGCTCATCACCCTTCCCCAGGTACTTGTTGATGGCCATCTTCTCTAATTAGCGAGACCCCTGGAGATTTTCTGGGCCCTCCCTCCCCGTGTCCATGAGGCACACATTCTTTTGGTGGTGAAGGGAGAAAGCTAGGGCTCAACTCATATTTTTTTTTTCCTTCTGTCTAAGATCTCAGACCTGTGTAATCTATTGTTTGACATCTGAATGCCTGAACATATTTGTGATAATGCTATAAATGTAACCTGAAATATTCTTCTATGATTGTTATGTATGATATACATAGAGCACATACATATTCTAACTTTCTTACTGTTTATCATTATAGTGGGAGACTGAGGCTTGTCCTTTTTATGCCCCCAAGTTCAGAAGGGGAAGACAGAGTTCATTTTCATCATGCAAAAAGATGTCTAGGTTTGAGCAGCTCAGACTAATATCGTATATTGCCAAGGTCATCAGGAGCAAACTTACTTCTATATGTCTTTTATGCATCCTTAGAACATGGCTCTCATCCTCATGGTCACAATATGGTTGCTCTACCTCAAAGCATTGCAGCACCATTCCAAGAATAAAGTCAAGAGTAGGGTCATTAATTTTTTTTTTATCAGCACAATTAAAAGCTTTTCAGAATTACAGATTAAAAATACAGAATGTAATTTTACCTTTTTCTGCTACATTTAGTAAGCTTCCGATATTTAGACATACTGAACAGTTGAGAGATTTGGCTTCTTAAAACATCACTTCCTAAATAGAATTCTTGCTACAATCCTGCTCCAAATAAATGTTTTCATTGAAAGGATAAAGGCATTTCCAGATCTCATTAAGATTAAATTGCAACTTCTGTAAGAAAAATATGATATAATTTTTAGAATAAACATTATCTTAATGCAAGAAGGTGTTTTCTAGAATTGGGTTTCAAAAGAGGAGCCAGGGGATTTTTCTATCCCCCATCTCTTGCGCTCTCTTTGGTCTTCACTCTAATTTCTCTTCACTCTTTTATTTTCATTTTCTTATTTTTTTCTCTTTTCCCCTTATATCTCTTTCTGCTCTTTTTCATTTCTCTCCCTTATTTTTCCTCTCACGCTCTTTCCCCCTTTTCCCTCTCTTTCCCTCTCATCCCATTCCTTTTTCATTAGCCTTATAACAGTTTTACAAAACTATTACCCAGCTGGCGATATTTTTCCAGCGATTGATGCAACACTTCAAACATTTTTCAGCTTGTTTACATTTTAATTCCAACTTTGATTTCCATGAAAATATTAAGGCCCTTGAAAACATACGATGCCTAAAATATATTCTGAAATTTCCCTTTGATAAATGTTTTCTTTGACTTAAAAACGAATCCTAAGAATGCAGCTATTATGACTACCATGTGATTTTAATTTGGTATTGATCTATGTAATGTCAAAACTCAGGATAGATGACAGCATTATTGATATATCACTTCAGGAGCAAGGCGTGTGCATTTGCAATTCCTAGGCATGCTTTAAAGGCATGTATCAAAAGGATCCCCTAGGGGTTTAATGATTTTTTAAAACAGGTTTTATTTTGAATTTTGGCTCTCCTAAATGAAAACCTCACCATTATTCTTACAATAAGAGAAAGGATAGAGGTGTGTTTTTTTTTCCCCTTATGATAACATTAAATGATCCGTAACAAAGGGAGAAAGTCCAGGAGATATAAATTAGTGGAAGGGTGATCAACCAATCCTGTTTGCTCAGAACGTCTCCAGTTTTAGTACTGAAAGTATTGAAAAGGAACACCCTTCAGTCCTTGCCAAATTGGGTAAATTTATCACTAATAGTACATGTCTCAGGGAACTCTTCAGTCACAGGCAAGCCAGGACAGATGGCCACTCTAATTAGTGGAGAAAAAAGAGGTCTAGTGGGTCCGAAATTAATGGCATGTCGGTAAGGCCTGGGTTGGCTCACTGTAGGTTCCACTTTGTGTCCGTGGTTTACGGCTTGGAGCTCGTTTAACCATCACAGTCCCTTATGACGTGGGCACTGTCCCCCTGCCCTGTAGGTGGGCCTGCACCCTCTGCAGCACAGCGAGTGTTCACAAGGGTGACAGTGGCCCGAGCAGGCCAATCACCGAGCCTCCGCGGGAGCTTGTGTTCTGTTAGGTGGAGAGAACCCCTCTCTCTCCTTTGCACCCTAAGCTCTGCTCACGGGAGCCTGGGGCTCTGTGCAGCTGACCTGAGCTCTGGGGGGGTGCTTTCAAAACACACAGGAGAAAGGCTGGGACAGAAGGCCACTGAACTGGGAAGAGGAAGGAGAGCACTAGAGAAGATGGCAGGAGAGGGAGAGGAGGGGACAGAGAGACAGGAGTCCAAGTCCCAGGGCCCCGGGGAGCTCGCAGCCCCCCTGGAATTCCAGCCAGGCCCCCAGCTGCTACTGCTGCTATTCCTTCCAGCTAAACTGAGTTCTTTCCTCCGAGAGAGAGAGGTTTCCTGACCAATATGTTATCTTTCCCGGGCACCTGCAGGATCTGCAGGATCTGCAGGCCCATCTCTCATTTCTCAAAGGTGGAGCTCAAAGGTCTTGCGGACACTCTCCTACATACGTGCCGTGATGTTGTGATTTATAGCAAGAAATACGTGTTTGGTGTCCGTCCTGTTTCTGGAAGAGAAATCCTAAAACACTCGGAATTTTCTAAGTGATAAGAGAGTCCTGCTATTCATAACAACCTCTTGGCAACCACCCCTAAGGTTATGTTAATGATGTGACTTTGGAAAATACCTAAGAATGAAGGCTGCTTACCAGGGGAGCCAACCACGTGACTGGATCATGGGAACTTTTAGCCCCACCCCCCTGAGAGAGGGGCTGAAGGTTGAATCCATCACCAATGCCCAATGATTTAATCGATCAGGCCTAAGAAACGAAGCCTCCATGTAAAATCAAAGGACGGGGCTCAGAGAGCGTCCGAGTTAGTGAACACATGGAGATCTGAGGGGAGCCCTGTGCTTGGAGGGGGCGTGGAGGCTCCCCGCCCTTGCCCTGTATCTTGCCCCAGGCATCTCTTTCTTCTGGCTGTTCCTGAGTTATATCCCTTTACAATAAACCACTAATCTAGTAAGTAACATGTTTCTCTGAGTTCTGTGAGCTGCTCTAACAAATAAATCAAACCCAAGGCGGGGACCATTGGAGCCTCCAGTTTGCAGCTGATCAGTTAGAAATACAGGTGACAACCTGGACTTGTGACAGCCACTGAAGTGCGTGCATGTTTGTGTGTGTGTGTGTGTGTGTGTGTGTGTGGTGGCGGAGACCGAAGCCTTACCCTGTGGGATCTGATGCTATCTCTGGGTTGATAGTGTCAGGATTGAGTTAAAGTGTAGGGCACCCAGCTGGAGGCCGAGAACTGCTTGGTGTTCATGGGGAAAAAGCCTTGCACGTTGGAACTGGGAGCACGATCGTTACTCCTGCACACCCTCCACCTTTCGGTTCTGCTTAATCTATAAAAACCGCAGTCCGAATGCCTTCGGGCCCCGAGGGAGGCTGCTGCTACTCTCTGAGAAGAGCCCAGAATCCTGGCCCACCCTGCCTCCCGCCCTGGCCAAGCAGGGCCCTTCTCGCCCACCTTCCTTTCTGTCTGAGGGGGTTTTGGCAGAGGCCCTCAGTTTGCTTGTCTGTGAGATTTGTCGTCTCGCCTGAGTAAGCGTTAACCAGAAGGAAACCTCCCTCTCAAGGTGAAAATTTACTTTTAAATTTTCCACTTAGGAAACGGCGTCTTGGCGCCTTCATTGGGGAAGAAGGTGAAGGCAGACCCCAGGGGCCCTGCGGAAGCCCAGGCGGGCCCGGCCTGACCTCTGCAGACACAGGTGTCCCTCGTGTGCCCACCCCCGGTCCAACCTACCCCCGTCGTGTCTCTCCTTCCCCTCCCGTCGAAGGTCTAACTGACTTTGAAAGCCTTTGGATAAACAGATACCCTCCGCGATGCCAATTTGCGCGGCTCTTTCCTATTGATTTAGCTTGTAATTTCTTTCTTTTTTTCTGACACATTTCACTTACATTCCCAGGTAAGGGCGAAGTGCTGAAGCTAGAAAACTGTAATTAAATAATGGGGCGGCTGACAGGCCGGGAGAGGCGCGAAACCACTATTTGTTATCTCCCCCCAGTGGGCCGTCCAGCAGCAGGCGGGAGGGGAGCGGCCAGCCGTGGGAAAGCGAGCGCTTGTGGGCGCAGGCAGTCTTTATTTTTGTAAATAATAATCAGAGCGGGCTTTCCTGCTGAATTATGGCCGTTCCTCCAAAGTGCCCTGAAATGGTATATTATTACCCTTGCATGACTGATGCGCCCAGCTGGGAGCTGGGGAGAAGCGGGCGCACCGTTATCCCCGGCGCAGTCTTTAATGAGATGATGGGACGTGCAAACTGCACACTGTGCAATATTTTTCTTCCTGACTCAATCTATATTAAGTCGATAGCCCGCTGAAACCCGAGGTTTGGTGCATTTTTCCAATTTAGTTGCTGTCGAAGTCTCTGAAAGTGCTGATTCCATCAAACCACCCCTCTCCCACTCAGATTTCAATAACTCGGGAGAGAGAAATTCCATTAGCTGGCGAGGGCGCTTTAAACAAACAGCAGGGCTCTCCCGGCCGCGTCACCTCCCTGGCCTAGGCCTCTCCTGGGGAAGGGTGGCCTCGTGGGAAGCCACCTGCCCGGGGAAGGCTGCCAGCCGCATTTGTTTACTCACCAGGCAGAGGCTGGGACAGTGAACAGGGGTAGCTGTCTCAGGAAGCACCTGGGCCACGTTCTTAAAAAACAGACAAATGAGTTGCTTCAGGGGCTGCAAGTCAGGGGTGGGCAACCTTTTGCTCTAAAGGGCAGGTAGTCAATATTTTGTGTTTTGCAGGGCCACGTGCACGCCTGTTGCATGCCCTTTTTTGTTTTCATTGTTGTTTGTACTGTTTCATAACCTTACACATGGAAAACAGCATTCTTAGCCCAAGAGCCATGTGAAGAGAGTCTGCAGCTCTGGTTTGCCCTGCTCCAAACGAAGTTTGGTTTAAACTTGGGCCTCGGCATTGACTTTCAGGGTGATGTAGAGAGCGGGGGTGTGCCACTGAGTAATCTCAGGGTTTAGAGATAGTCGGCTCTGAGTTCCATCTTCGCTGTGACTTCTCCTAGTCAGGTCCTCCCGGGCCACTTTTTGAAGTCTCTGAGCTAGATCTTTGTCATGGGAAAAAAGATAATTATGCCTACCTTATAAAAGCAGATGACAATTAGTTTTGAGGATAGTAACCCTGTGTTGTTTTTTTATTCAAAACTGTAACCCTAGTGCTTGTAACAGTGGCTAGCTCATAGTAGATATTCAACAAATGCTTAATGAATGACAAGATTAAAGTTAATAAAATATGTGAGAAACTTGACCAATTAAAACAACAACAAAAATTGGCATTTGTGTTAATCAGAGTTCTCCAGAGACACAGAACCAATAAGATATATGTAGATATACAGAAAGATATCTCCTAGAAGGGACTGGCTCGTCTGATCACGGAGGCTGGCAAGCCCCACAGTCTGCTGTCTGCAAACTGGAGGCCCGGGAAAGCCAGTGGCGGATTTCTAATCCACACCTGAAGAGCCGAGACCAGAACATTGATGTCTGAGGGCAGGAGAAGATGCATGTCCAAGCTAAGGAGAAAGCAAATTCACCTTTCCTTCACTTTTTTGTGCTATTTTGTAGATCAAATGACACTCACCCGCATTGGTAAGGGTGACCTTCTTTACTCAGCCTACTGATTTAAATGCTAATGCCTTCCAGAAAAGCCCTCATAGGCACACCTAGAAATGTTTTACCAGCTATCTGAGAGTGCCTTAGCTCAGCCAAGTTCACTCATAATGGTAACCATCGTAGCATTGTGCAGCTCAGGGCAAAAATAGCCTATATTTGCTATTTGCTTCAAGAATGTATAGAAATAATGTCATAAGAATATAACCATGGCTGAGTCCTGAGGGAAATTAAATGTGAGCCCCCCAAAGAATTTTAATGTTGCCATCTTTCTTGTTTGGCTCATCCTGGGTTTGCAGAAGGCTATGGGCAGAGGAAATTTTCCTAATTCCTGCAAAACGATGCAGAATAGATGGGAGTAAGAGAAAAGAATGAAACTGGCTGGAAGTGTCAAGAGTAATCCAAAGAAAGGGAGGAGAAACATAAACATTTTGTATGATCAACATGCAGAATAGACATAGTAAAAGGACTATAGTTGCTTTCAAGATATTTTAGGAAGCGATATGCCTGCGCCAAAAATGCTGAGAATACTCAGTATATTTCTAAAAGTATCATTTGGAAACAGTTATCTGGCTTTAAGACACACACAGATGCCTTAGTAACAGTGAATCTTTTTGTTTGGGTGTGGTACAAAGAGTCTGGAATTTATAGTTCATAGGATATAAATTCAAACTTTTATTCTCTAGTTGTATGAGAAAGCAAATACGGTAACCGTTGTATTTGAATATATTTTTATTGATTTTTAGAGAGAGGAAGGGAGAGAGAGAGAAACATTGATGTGAGAGCAAAACATTGATCAGCTGCCTACTGGGGATCTAGGCAGGTTGCTGCCCTGGCCTAGAATGGAACCAGCAAACTTTCGGTGCACAGGGTGATGCTCGACCAAGTGGGCCACACCGGCCAGGTGCTGTAGCAACGTGTTAAACATCTCTTGCGTCTGTAGTGATGTCTATTTTCATTTCTAGTCTTACGCATTTGAGACATCACTTTCTCCTTTCTTTTTAAACAATTTTCAAGTAATTTTGTCAGTTTTATTAGTTTTTCTAAAAGAATCAACTGTTGCCTTTGTGATTCTTTTTATGGTAATTTTTAGTTTTTATTTCATTTTTTTTAAAATAAATATATATATATTTTTTAATTTCAGAGAGAGAGGAAGTGAGAGGGAGAGAGAAACATCAATGATGAGAGTCATTGATCGGCTGCCTCCTGCACGCCTCCTACTGGGGATCGAGCCCAAAACTGGGGCATGTGCCCCAACCTGGAATCAAACCACGATCTCCTAGATCATAGGTCGATGCTCAACCACTGAGCCACACTGGCAGGGCTATTTTATTTATGCTTTCAACTTTATTATCTCCTCTTTTTCTAACTCCTTTGGATTTACTCTGCTGGTTATATTTCAGATTTCTTAAATCACATGTCAAGCTCATATACACACACACATATACACACACACACACATATATGGCATTCAAGGATATATATTTATATATTATATACATGTAAAGCATTCAACGATATGTATTTCCCTTTGGGTATCACTTTAGTTTTATCTTTAATCTTTCGGTGTCTAGTATTTTAATTATAATTTCATTCTAAATAGTTTTAAAATATGCTTTTTTCTGTGACCCATGGGTGGTTTAGAAGTAATTTTTAAAGTTGTTTAATATATATCTATTTTAGTTAACTTCAATAACAAATTTTTAACTTAATTACGTTATAGTCCGAAAAATGTGGTTCTTGTAACACCAATTATTTGGAAGTGGTGATGCTTACTTTAGGAAAAAGTACTTCTTCCAGTGCCTTTATACACATCCGTTAGGTCCAAAATCTCACTTAGGAATGTGAGAGCCTTGGCATTTGCTGTAAGAAACCTTCATCTTAGAATAGACAAAGCTGCACTCAATGTCTTGTCGTGCAACCAGAGGCTCGAAGGACAGAGATGGGGGCAGGGCCGGAGCTCAGGACCTGTTCGCTCTGGTCCTTGGGCCACGCGTGACGCTGATGGGTTGATTACTGTTGGTCTCTACTGGAGGAGTGTTTTGAGGTCAGGAGTGTCTGCACCACCGTCTCATCATAGACTATAGACAGGTAACAGGTACTCAGTCGATGTTTATGGAAATAAAGGATGGTAACAGACACATTTTTTCCTGATAAGAAAAAAAAATTAATCTATGAAAAAAGAGAGAGATTGAAACTTCAATTTGCTTTACAGATAGTAAGACAGGTTCTTCTTTACATGAAGAAATCCACGTCCCACTCTCAGGTGTGATTTCTGTGAGAACGGCCTGGTGGGGGGGTGCGGGGCCCTGCTGAGATTACATACCCTCTGGATGTGCCTCTCAGAGATGCCTGTATTTTTCTGGGGCCAGGAGGCATTTTCATTTTTAAATAAAATAGAATAATGTATTTACTACCCATTGATACTTAAACATTTTAAACCAATGATCAATAAATCTGATGAAATAAGATTAGGGGCCTCTGAGTGTTGAAAATCCTTTGCTGGCCTGGGGCTTTCAGCTGTTGTCATATCGGAGGAGTCACCCGGCCTTTCAAAGCTCAGCCTTCCGCAGTTTCTAATGACAATGACAAAGGGCAGAGGAAACCGTGTCCTGCATGGACCTGCACTCCGCGGGGTGGAATGGATAGAGGATTTGAGGTGAGACGGCTCTGGGTTTGTCATGTTTCTCATCTGAAAAATGTTTTAAATAATAATAATAAGAGCTAAAAGTGTGGCTTTATATATAAATCTTTAATCCTATTAATATGGTATTATTATTAGCCCTAGTTGGTAAATGGGGAAAAAAAATACATGGATTTGTCAATGGACAGCACTATCACTACGATTTCAGTAACTGATACAACATCCTGGTGGAAGGAGTGGCCCTTGGCTATCGGGTCATCCTCCAAAGCAAGGCTAACGGGCTCCTTCTCCCGGGGAGAATTTTACACAGTTTTACTCAAGTTGGAGCATGGCACCTTCTGCAGCTGACTGAGTTACTTGTCTTCATTTTCTTGGTTGTCTTGGGTACTGTGCTGGGACCATGTCTTCTCTGTCCTCACAGAACAACGTGCCCACGGACTCGCAGGCTGGAAGGGAACCTGGAGATGACCAAGCACTGTGGCTAAGCACCTGCGAGGCCCATTAGACGAGGTTTTATCTGTGGTTGGAGAGCAGAAGGATCACCCGTGGAGAGCCGTGGCTCTATTCCACCTCAACGCTCTTTTAAATGTGTATTCATGACGACCCGGAGAGGGGGAAATTCTTCCTCAAGGGCATTTAGTTTCCTCTGGTTAATACCAGAATCTGGGCTGCACCCGACAAAAGCTGAGTTTATGCTTAAAGCATAAATTCTCAATTCGATGTCTCATTTCAATGGTGCATCCCAACCAAAAAAGTAATAATAATAATTTTAAATTTTCTGAAGATAAAAGCCACAGTGAAAGTAGTCGCTGCTCACTTGGCTTCCTGACTAATCTCTGTTACATGCAGGTTTGTCTTTAAGTGTTTACAAATGCGTGTGGGGTGGGGGAAGAAAAATTGGACTCTATAAGAGGTTTAAACCTTGAGACGGCTATGGGGTGAGCAAAAGGAATAAGGGCAAGTGAAACTCGAGAAGGAAAAGCAGGTGTCTCAGGCCAACGTAGGAACTAAAATTACTTTCACACTTTGGTATAAGCTATGAGGTGGGTAAGTGCCACTAAGAAACAACAGCACAAAATCAGGGGACGAAGCTGTGTGATCCAGAGGACATTCCTGTGTTGATTTTTTCGTTGTACAAAACGAGACACACAAATTGTAGACAGAAGTCAGTGAGCACCTACCCTCGGCTAAGCATCATCAAGAAAGAGAGGGAGGGTGTGGTGAGGGCACTCGCCCCTCTGCTGTTCCCTGATTCAAGGTGGGAACAGATTTCTTAACTGACAAGTAATTTGATAACAATTAAGTTGAGTTGGCAAGACAGTTCAGAGATACTGGGACGGCATATTGATTTGAACCTGGCTCTAAATGGCACATGATGTTATTAGAGGAGAAAATTAAAAGTCAAAACATGGGCAAGACATTTAATTAAGAGCAATTCTTTTGCATAAAAATGCTACAGTGAGTGTACTCCAGGCTATGTCACCTACTTTTTCAGTTACCCACTGACAGGCTACTGCTGGGAAACAGCCACATTTAATGGAAACCTCTCCCCTGGTTTAGGATGACAGACCTAATTCCTTAAGGTCAACTGGGGGTGAGTGGGTGGTTGGGGGGGGTCTAGGTACAATTCAAATCTGTAATAGAAGCTCCTAGAGGGGCATATAACAATGGATACAAGGGACTTTGGAGTCAGAGAGAACTAGGCTAATTTCTGTCTCTAAATTCAGGCAAGTTCTTCACCTGCCCTCATCTGTAAAATGTAACCAGTCTTGGTTTCTTGGCAGAACTGTTTGAATGAATGTCATTTTAAACTCTTGTCAAAGTAGAAACTCAATAACTGGTGGCCTTAGTATTATCAGTCATAGTGGCATGAAATCATATGTTGAAAAATAGCATCTGTTCATAGATGACTTACTGTCAAGAGCCCCATACTGTTTATTCTGTAACCTATTTTGTAATATGATTTAACAGATAGAAACTCACATATATCCAATTGCTTCACCAATTTTGGGTCCTCTCGACTCCGCCCTTCACTGAGGTGAGTCCCCTGTGCTGGCAAAGAGACAGGTTTCTCATTCTCTTTAAATTCTAACCCAAGGAGGATGCAGCAGGGCCTGCTGCATGTGGTGGCCCTGACGCTACGGTTGGAGCTCCCTATCGCTAAAGACATTTTGGTTATTAAGTGGCTGGACCCTTGGAAAAGGCTAAGATAAACCTTGAAGATGAGCTTGCCACTGATGTAGATAGAAACACTAGAGTTTCAGGCTTGGGAGCAAGGACTCAATCTTGAGAGGAGAACAGGACCTTTACTTTGATGACTTCTAGGTATTTATAGAGCGTCTATGTGTTTGAGAATAAATATACTAGGTAAGGGGTTGAACTGAACTGTTGAATCTCTAAATTTCCCCCAACCCTAAGATCCTGTGGTTTCCGATCACTGAAGAAGCCTCCAGAGGAGGTCCATGACATTTGTGAGTAATGATTGAGGATAGCGGTTTTTCCACTTTGATGTATAGAGAGAACTGTAAGCTACATATATCTTTATTATTAATAATAAATTACATTTATTTAGTATCTAAAATATGCCATTAGGGTCCAAGCACTATATCTATTCTAACTGATCCAATCATCTCAACAATCCTTGGAGGTAGGTACCACCATTATTTCCATTTTGCAGATGACATCTCTGAAGCAGGGAAGTTTCTGTAAGCTGTTCAAGGTCACGCAGTTGGAATGACTGAGTCATCCAGCGGTGGCAGCCAGCTTCAGAACTCATGCTCTCAACCACTAATTGAAATGTTTGCATCTATGCCATGGAAATGGACTGTGGTGGCCTCAGTGGCAGTGACAGCTGACACTCCGAGCACTCTTCCGTGGCATGCACTGCACTAAATATTTCATGTCTACTGTCTTTCATTCAAGACAGCCCTGTAGGGTGATCTGGTTGTTTTCATTTTCTAATGGAGCCAAAAACTGGAAGCGGTCACTAGCTCATCCGTGATCATTCAGATAGGCTCGGGCCAAGGTAGGGGTGTTCTTAGTTACCTGCTGCTAAGTAACAAACAACCTCACACTGGTTGGCTTAAAATAACAGCCGTTTATTTCGCTCATAGCGACAGGTGGTTGAGTGAGGCAGGGCCCAGCCGGGTGGCTTTTCTAAACCTGACTGGGCGCCCTCATGAGTCTGTTATCAGCCGCATTTCCACTGGGCGTCTCTGCTGGCTGACGGTTGGGTGGAGCACCTTGGTTGTCCCCAAAAGGTCTTGTCCTCCAGCAGGCTAGCTTGGGCTTGTTCTCCTGGTGGGGGCACAAGTCCATGAGCAAGAGTGGGCCATGCAAGACATCACATCTGCCACACTCTATTTATTGGCCAAGGCCAATGGCAAGGGTAGCCCAGATCCAAGGAGTGGAAAACAGGCCACATCTTCATAGGAGACTCTGGTGTTACATCGTAAATGGAGTGGATTCCGCGAAGGAGAGAAAATTGAAGCTATTTTTGCAAGTAATCTGCCACACTGAAAAACTGTTGTGAAAAAAGTATAAAGCTATGCGTACCTTTTCCTCATTTTAGGTTCTCCTGCAAATTTGGATTACTTCTTACCAGCCTGGTCTGATTTCATCTAAATCTGAATTCTCCATCCGGCTAAATTCTAAGCGCCGAGCCAGTGTCCACTTGGAGCAGCACATTAAAGGTTTGCTGCTGTCGCTGGGCTGCCAGAGCACGAGATTACACCCCAGGGAGGCAGGAGACCCGACGCCATGGGACAGACAGAAGAGCATTAGCAAGAAGCCCCCGTTTCCAGGTAATGAGAAATTCCAGCCAGGAACAACAGCCGCGCAGCCCTAATAGAATTTCAATGAGATAAATTCCACTGTCTGCCCAAGTTTAGCCACTCAGGGAAGAAACAATTACCTTGTGCAAATGGAGCACTCTCCCTATATTATCCCTTCATTAAAATATTCAAATGAAGGTACCAACACTGTTATAAGCTCATTTATAAGGAAAAATAACATTAATGCATTTAACGCTAATGCATTTACCTCAGAGTGCTTCCCAGAAATGTTAAAACGTGAAGTTTATAAAATGTTCAGTGATGTTGAACTTGAATTGCAACCTAATGCTTGAATTGCTACATTTAACATTAAAAGCATGTTATTAATCTTCAATTTAGGGAAGAATAATTTCCACTCACTGTGCAAAAAAAAAAAAAAACCCAGTTATGATGGGATTTCATTCAGATCAAATTTGCTTTAATTGCAATTCTATTAAATTAGAAATAGACGTTTTATCCCGATATGATTCGTCGATGTCTTTAGTTTTAATGTTAATAAAAGCATTATCTCCACAGGTGTGAGCTGCATTATGTACAATAATTAGGACTTAAATTAAAGAAGTGTCAAGCTCCCCAAAAGTAATTTGGAAAATCAATGCGAAAGAAATAAACCAGGTGAGACTTGGGGGGCAGTTTAGTTCCCCACACTTTTGCTATCATCACTTTCCCATTATTACACATTTTTTTCCGGAGCCACAATAACATTAAGAATAATAACTTCAAGACACGATTAAATAAAGTACAGCAGACCAATTAAGTGGAACATTTTGCAGACAAAGGCATCATAGAAGAGTATTTAATAAAATGAAAAATATAAACAGTACATATTAAGTAAAGGAAAAGTCATAATTACTATGTTGAGTATACCATCTTTATAAAATATGCATAGAAAGGTCTGAGAAGAAATAGAACCGAAAGTTAATTAGTTATTATTAATCTTTAAGTGGGGGATCAAAGGGGATCTTTCTTTCAATGTTTTTATTCTGTATTTTAAAATCATTTGTTATAATTAGCAAATCTTATTTTGTATTAGAGGGAAATCAAACAAAAAAAACAGAATGTATTTAGTATGACTGAGCTCATCGTAATCAAAGACTGTGTCAGTTTCTTTGTTGGATCTAAACATTGAGATGAATTCAGGCAGATAACACCCTCTGGGGGGATTAATGAATGAATGAATGGATGGATGGGTGAATATATGAATGAATAAATATATGAGTTCAGGAGCTGAAGCTCAGTATGGAGCTAATAGGAAAGTGGCCAGAAATTTTTTTGCCTTTTGTTTTTCTTGTGAGGACCTCTCCTAAGGATCTAAATCTCTTTATTTTACTGAAACATATTAGGGGAGAGATGGTCAGTATGACCAAGTTATGCTCTTCAAAATGGACCAAATGGCCCCCGGCTGGTGTGGCTCAGTTGGTTGGGTGTCATCCAATGCACCAAAAGGTTGCTGGTTTGATTCCCGGTCAGGGCACATGCCCAGGTTGTGGGTGCTCTCGCATGGGCGTTTCCTCTCTATCTCTATCTCCCCTTCTCCCTCTCCCTTCCTCTCTCTCTAAAAGTCAATGAAAATATATTTTTTTAAATGGACAAAACGTAGGGGCAGAACCAGAAGGTGCGAACTCAGCCTCAGTCCCTTGAGTAAGAGATGAAACTGTCCCTCTGCTCACACAAGTAAATGAACCTAGATATGACGATATAATATTAAACTTGAGGATTGTTTTTTTGCTCACTTTTGTTAAATATTTCATTAATGTTCACACCCACTGTGTGTCAGGGAACAGACCATATGGTGTTGGGAGGGAAAACTAAATGAAGACATGTTTCCTGCCCTCAGGGTGGCTTCGAGTGTAAGGAACAGGCTTGGAAATCTAACTTTCCTAAGGTTCAGTCCTAGCACCGCCAGTTACTGACTGCGTAGCAAGTGACTGATCCCTCAGCTCCAACATCCTCATCTGTAAAATGAAAAAAAAAATAATAATACTTCACCGGGTTTTGCGAAAATTAAACCGGATACTATAAAAATAAACTAACACATGGTAAGCTCTCAGAAAAGGTAACCATCCTCATGAAAGAAAAAAGGTACACAGTAAACTATGACAAAGCTTCAGAGTAAACACGCTAACGTGCCTTGCATTTGATTTAGGTTGGATTTAACTGATCTGCACATCCGCCTGATCCTGGGCTCCCTAATTGCTGCAGACAAGGAAGACTTCTGTGCTTGTAGGAACTCAGCGATATCAAGAGTGGTTACAGTTACTAGCGGTGACATGCGGGTGCTGTCGTTAGGGTATTGTGCCAGGAACTCAGGAATTTCTCCTTCATGCCCTGCCGACTACCCTTCATCCCCTCAGAATCTTCGAGAGCATTCTATAATGACTGGCTATCGGAGAGCAGGATGCTCTAGAGTGTATTAGTCATCCACTGCGGCCTAGCAAGTTATTCGACAGCTTACGTGCTCAAGACAGCACAGTCACTGCCTGGGGATTCGTGCAGATGAGGAGCTGGCCGGGGCCTGGCCGAGCCCTCTGGGCCAGCTCCTGGGGCTGCGGGCAGGGCGCTGGCGCCTCGCCGTAAGGTGCCACCGGCAAAGGGTCTACTTCCAGCCTCACCCACATGCGCCACGGAGACCAGGATTCAGTTCCTGTGGCTGCTGGTTGAGGGCGTCTCGGTTTCTTGCCATGTGGGCTCTTCATGAGGCAGCTCAGAACATGACAGCTGGCTTCTCAGAGCCTGTGTGTGTGTGTGTGTGTGTGTGAGAGAGAGAGAGAGAGAGAGAGAGAGAGAGAGAGGGAGAGGGAGGGAGAGCTCTCCTTGTCATCTAATCTTAAAAGTGATGTTCCATCACTTTGTCATAATCTACTCAACAGGAGCCAGTCCTCACGTCCAGCCCACACTCAGGGACCTGGGGGCAGGGAGAGAGGGTCATGTGAGGACATGCACATTTGGAGGTAGGTGCCGCTGGGAGGTAAGTGCCACTGGGAGCTCCACAACGGGAGCCCAGAGGATCACTCAGGGCGATAGTTGAACCTGTGCCATGAAAGTCCCAGTTTTGGCCCCCAGGCGAGGCTGGGATCTCAATGGTGACTCCTACATTTGCCCCTGCGCTTTGGAGTCTGGGGGCCAACACGCTCAGACATACTGAAGAAAAAGACGAGAGAAAGAGAGCGAGGCCATCAAGGATGATGCTGACAGGTCAGCCCACCCGCTGCGTGCTCAGGAAAGGGTGCAAAAGGGTGAAGAGCCAGTCTCAGCTCAGCATTCAATGCCGGGACACACACGCGTGCGCGCACACACACACGCACACACACACACACACGCACACGCCCTACGTGCCAGCCACTGCTCTGTGTGCTCTGCAATAATCCTGTGAAGTCGATACTAT
This sequence comes from Miniopterus natalensis, assembly GCF_054644295.1. NCBI lineage: Eukaryota > Metazoa > Chordata > Mammalia > Chiroptera > Miniopteridae > Miniopterus > Miniopterus natalensis. The sequence goes on from NC_142083.1 coordinate 89,109,743, forward strand.
TATTCTCATCATTCCCATTCTACAGATGAGGAAACTGAGCCACGGGGAGATTGAGTCCTACGCTCCAAGGGCACACAGCTAATAGAGCGGTTGGGCTGGGTAGAAGCTGAAGCCCTCTCTTGATTGCTATGGTATAAAATTTCCCTGAAGCCCACTAATTCAATCCAGTGTTCAGTGAAAGTGCTGGGCTATGCTTCATAAAATCAATACCTTTCCTTTTAGCTGAGAACCAAAAGAGTGGCCGGGCAGATGCATAAAACCTGGGGAAGGGAGATACCCATCTGTGCCTCCAACCTGCCATTACTTCCTAAAGTCCTTACATAAGGACCACACAAGGGTTTTTCTGCTTGCCTCATACGACTTTGCACTGTGCTTTGGGCACAGAAAGCTCAACGTGTCACAATTCAGTGATGACACGTGTGTTTTTTCTTCCACCTACCTTGGCCATAACCCTTGGCATTGCATTTCTCAGGAGGGCCGTCCCGATAAGTGCCCACTGTGGCATTTGCCAGCCCTGAGTTCCGGTCCTGGAATTCCTACTCAGTTTGTGTGACTTCGCACGACCACAGGTAGCTGGTTTTACTCTTTTCGGCCATCACCCAGGATTTAAACAAGGGACTTCGCTTTCCCATCATGATCCAACCCTCCCGGCATGATTTCCAAAAATGTCACTCTTCCCAGTGGAAAAGGCACAATGTTTGTGCACAGCATTGAAATGGCATAACATCTGAATCTTTTATTCAAAGTAGGCTAACACTAACTACTTAAATCCCCCCCCCCCCATCTCCTAGCTTAATACCACATTTCTGTTCTCTTGGTAAATCAGGAGTGCGCAGGGGGCCCCCTGAGGGGCCGTCCCCCATGCAGCAGAGTGGGGACCCAGTCTCCTTTACGCTGTGGCTTTACTTGTAGAAGGCTCAGCAGACCACACCAAACACTTTATCACCCACGAGTCAAAATCACCTCCATCCTTCTGCTCCTGTTCCTTTGGCCAAGCTATTCACACGGTTTTACCTAGATGCAAAGTGACTGAGAAACGCCCTTTGTGTGTGTGCCTACATGAAACTAAAAGTGGCGTTGTCCCTGGCGTCCTACATTGGGCAGATAGAAGGTAAGAAAGGGCACAAGCGGATATTGCCTTAGTATCTCCATAAAGATCCCCACATTTACCATTTTTTATCCCTGTTATATGGTCTTATGACTATCAGTTTAAAGGCTGCACAGATGCAGGCTGGGCTGTGTGATCGTGATCTCAGCCATTCCCCCGGCGCTGGGCAGGTAGTTAGGGCTGTTCTAATGCTCTTCCCTGGAACGCTACAGCTTCATACTGCGAACACTGATAATATCAAAGCGTCTACCTCCAGCTTAGGTGCACTGCTGAGCAGTTATGAGCTGAATGCCGAAATCAGCCAATGTAACTCTCATGGCTCCTTAAGCTAAGGAATATTCACGGTCCCAGAGGCCAGCCTGACAGCTCTTCCCCTAGGTTCATTGCCTCTGAATTACAAGGGGAGAGTTAGATATGTGCCTGAGTCAAATTCGACTTGACTCGGATTATATTTTCTTCCATAGAAGCAAATCATCTGTATTATAATGTTCAGTGGCCAGTGTCCGGGAAGAACAGTGCGGTTTCGAATGATCGCACAGCTAAAAATCCAAGGGTGGTAACGCTTGGCAGGAAAACGCACCCCTTTCTGCAGAGATGCACAAACCGTAACTGCAGTCTGGATGGCATGGGATTGCAGACAGAGTGCAAACAAAATGCAGATTTGTTTCCGTTTCATTCCATTCCAACAGCAGTTATTCATAACAGCTTAATGTGCAGCCACTGCATTTCCCAAATGCAATGTGCTGAGGGTTTTGTGCGGTTAAAATTGGTTTTATAGGCGAGGGAAATGCCAGCAGCACTACAAAATTGCTGCTACACTTTCAGTCTCCTGGATTTAGCTCTCTAGTCTGAGTATTTAGATCCCGGAATAGTTGTTGCCTCCGTAATGCAAAATCTAAACTACCGGAGTCAGGATTATGCTGGGAAATTCATGCACACGCAGAGCAGCTTATAGACTGCTATACATTAAATATGAAGCCTCTTTGTGCTTTCAGAAAAATCAGAGAGAACCAAAGGCTTGTACAAATTCTCCTCTCTACTTGGAGACGTTGTTGCCCTCATAAGCTTCTGCATCCTGGGTCCTGATGCTACTCGCTTTCTTTTTTAATTCTTTGCAGTTTTCTGCATTGGCTTTTAACTTTGCTTTGTGGCACTTTAAGACAAACCTGTCCACCCAAATCTAAAGCACATGGCGAGTATGGGGAAAGGAGAAGAAGGGAGTGGGTGGCGAGGTCACATCTCCTTTGTTTTTGTTTTTTAACTTGGTGTAGTTCAAAAGCAGTTCATTGTTATGACTTCTCCAATTTATAGTGGTGAGAAAATAAGCACCAGATGGGGAGACAAGTAGAAACACTGTTGAGTAATATGAAAGACTCAGTGGTCAGACCACCATGTTTATACATAAAAAATACACATGTGTGCACACACACATATATAACATATATATTATAGGGATATAATATATATGTAGCATATATGCAAGAATATATGTGGGGTTTTTTGCTTAATCCCTTCACCTTTTTCACCCAGCCCCATAACCCCCCTCCCCTCTGACAGCTGTCAGTCTGTTCTCTGTATCTATGAGTCTGTTTCTATTTCATTGGTTAGTTTCTTTTGTTCATTAAATTCCACATATGAGTGAAACTCATATGGTACTTGTCTTTCTCTGACTGGCTTATTTCACTTAGTATAATACCCTCCAAGTCCATCCATGGTATCACAAGGGGCAAGATTTCCTTCCTTTTTATGGCCTAGTAGTATTCCATGGTGTGAATGTCCCACAGCTTTTCTATCCACACATCTACTGATGGGCACTTGGGCCATTTCCAAATCTTGCCTCTTGTAAATAATGCTGCAATGAACAGAGGGGTGCATAGATTCTTTCGAACCAGTGCTTTGTATCTCCTCGGATATATACCCAGAATGTATTCTTTATGTATAAAGGTGATGTTCTGCCCCACAGAGCTAACATTGGTTTTCCAGAATTGTACCTGGATTTCATCTGATCCATTTTTATCGATCATCACTATTTTTAGTCCAATGGTTCAATAGTTTAATTTTCAGACTTCGGTTATGCCTGTGGTTTCCTAACATTGCCTCTATAATTCAGAAGACATTTTAAAATTCAACATTCTATTGAACTAACTTTTCTGATGAAAGTTCTACCCAAGCTTGTTTGAGGATCAGGGAGCCCCCCACAAATGTAGCATGTTCGACATGCCCTAACGTGGCAGCGTAGCGTAGACTCCATTAGGGTCCACATTGGGGTGGAGATGGACAAGACTGGCATCCCCAGAGTTGCCACAAAGCCAGTTTTGTTGAAATCAGCTCAGACCATGAGTGACGGCTTCCCCCTCATTTTCTGACCAGAATATTAAAGCTAAATGTGCATAAGCAAGTAATTTTGATTCATTTTTTGGGAAGCGATGGCATTTAGCAAAATCCAGTAAATTGTCCCTTTCAGCACTAATAACACGTTCTGAGCTTTCCCCACTAGACTCTGTGTAATGGTAATATAATAGGATTGCCATGGCAATTAAGTGATTGCATATTTTTGGGCAATGGAGGGCATCCACCAGGGCACAAACCATTAGTAAAATGGAAACGTTGTTACAGAATTGGTCCGGATCTGGCTCAGGAGTTGGGAACACGTGCCACTATCCATTTTAGTTTTTCAAAAAATTTGGGAGTGGGGCTATAATATCATTGGGCTCTGCTACTCACACTGGACCTGTATTGGGAAGGGTCCAGTACAGTCTCTACACAGCAAATGACTAGCATCACCATTAAAGCATTTAACAAATATTTATCTGTGGAGATGCTGAACAAAGTGGATTAGTACATTTTCTTTCTGATGGCAAAAGAGCGGCATGCAGGAAGGCATTCAACACCTTGTAAAAATATCAGTGACGTTGTTGTTTGCAGAGAATTTTATGATTTTCCAACAGGGAAGTTTCTTGGGCTCACCTTGTCCATCACTCTATTTCCTCCAACACACACACACCAACTATTATGTGAGATTCATAGATAATAAAACATTACTCCCATTTGAAAGATGAAGATCTGTTTTCTGATGGCCAGTCCCAGTTCAGCTTAAGTCCGCAGATCTGTACAATGCTGAAGAGGTGACACCTTGGGTTGGAAGGTCTGGACTGTCATGTTCTCTTCTCTGCCCCTGGCAGCCTGGTATCTGTGAGTCTGTTTTTTCTTTTTCAGCTGGCATTACACGCAGTTGCTAAAGCCAGATTTCAGTACGTGGGTGAGTGGTGCACAACATTCTGTGCTCTTTGCTACGTTTGAGATATTTCTTAATGACAAATGACCAAAAATAAAATCCATTGATGACCTAAAGTGGAGATAACAACCCCAAAGGATCTTTTGGGGTATTGGTTTTAGAACATGAATAGTGTATATATTATGACACTTAGTAAGTGTTCATTTCTGTGTCCCCATTTTTGTGATTGTTGCTCATCTTATAACCTTTGGAGGACTGGTAATAGGGCAACAGTCTCGTAGAGTCTTCGCAGTCTGTGGTGCCATCAGGAAGGGTAGACCCTGGTAAGTAAGGTCAAAGAGGTAGACTTGGCGGTTGTAGGGCAAAGTAGGGCAGGGTGTGGGGCCTTTGCACGTGCTGTCCCTTCTCCACCATCATCTGTCTCCACAAAGTGACCTTGTTCTTTCTCCAAGACCCTTCAGCAGGTTTGCCATCAGCTGGTAACAGCGCAAGCTCTCTTACTCAAGGAAGCTCTCTTTCAGACACTAGACAAGTTGGGTCTCTTTGTATGCTCTCAGCATAGCTTATACCTTTTTATTTTTATTGGGGTAAAATACACAGAACATGCAATTTATCATTCTAACCATTTAAAGCAAACAATGCACTGGCATTTAGTACATTCATCATGTTGTGCAACCATCATCACTAGCTAGTCCCCAAATTTTATGATACCAAAAAGACCCTGTAAGCAGTCACTCCTTGTTTCCCCCTTCTCCAGTCCTTGACAACCACTAATCTGCTTCCGCTCTCTATGAATTTGCCTATTTGGAGCATTTTCATATAAATAGAATCAAGTAGGATTCTATGCCTGGCTCCTTTCCCTTAGCACACTGTTTTCAAGGTTCCCCACGTTCCAGTATGGAGCGGTAATTCATTCCATTCTAAGAACACTTTCAAGAAAGAAAGAACACAATCCACAGAATTGGAGAAAATATTTGCAATCATATAACTGACAAAGATGTAGTATCTTCAATATATAAAGAACTCTTACAATAACTCAACAAGAAAAAGAGAAAAACCCAATTAAAAGACGGAAAGGATTCAGAGAGACATTTCTCCAAAGACCATAAAACAAATGGCCAGCAAGCACATGAAAGGACTCTCAGCACCCTCAGTCTTTAGAGAAGTACAAATCATAACCTTTATTTTTTCTTTTAAACACTCAGCATACCTTGTATTTACTGATGTATCATTCTTGGATTCATATCTGTGTCCCCCAAAGGACTGAAGGTTCCAAGAGGACCAGAATCACATCTCTGCTGTTGTAATACAGTGTTTGGCACATGATAAACCTTCAATAAAATATTTGTTGCATAAATGAAGGGAGGGACACGGAGAAGCAAAGAGCCTTAGGGGGTCAAAAAGGGGACAATGTCAACTCTTTCAAATTGTGGACATACTGCATGTAGTTGGTGAGCATCACATTATTGTATAAAGAAATAGCCTCCCCCCGCCCAGGCCTCCTCTTTCAGGTTGCTTCTCAAAACTATGAGGCATCATGACTTCGTTGTTTTTGTTGGTGGTGATGGCTGTGTTGAGGTATATATATATATATTTTTTTACTATCATGAGTCAGGCATTGTACTCAGTGCTGAGGCTATGGCTGTAAATTAATAGTCGTGGCTTAAGCCTCATAGGAACCCTTTGGGGCAGACTTCACTCTCCCAGTTTGATGAAGGAACCAAGGCTCAGAGAATCCTTTAAATATGTGATTCAAGGACACTGAGACAGGAGGCAAGCAGTTACACCTGCAAGCCATCTTCCTCCCCTGTTTCATGCTTCTGGACTATTTCTCCTTTGCCTCTGCTTCCCCCGCATCGAACACCAGGCCTGGAGAGTGAGAGGTGTCAGAAGATGTTTAACAATGAGCAGTTGGTAGTTACGAAAAGAGGGAGAAAAAGAAAGAACCAAGAGATTAAAGTTGGAACTCACATTGCTTTTTGGAATTAGTAAAATGAGAGCAATAGCTAACATTCACCGAGTCCTTCCTATATGCCAAGCATGTGAGAAGCACTTTACTCTCATTGTCTCGTTGAATCTAAAAATCCCTTGCAGGATGCCAGCGCTATTTAACTATTACCATCCCTATTTTGAGTAGGAGGAAACTGAGGTGCAAAAAGGTTGATTATCTGGCTCAGGGGCACCCAGGTGGCAATGAAGGGAACCAGGATTTGAACTCAGAGTGTCACATTCAGTGACCATGTCCCTAGCTCCTAGGCTACAGGCACCTTCAGAGAACCACCCAGGGGCTCAGACTAAAGCATCACAGATTCCTGCTCCTTCATTCACGCTCCTAGGGAGTAGTATTTTGTAGAAACAAGTGTTTCCTGTTCCCAGTGACCATGGTGCAAATTACCAGCAGCACATGGAGAAGGTACAGTCTGCACTGTCCCAAATGGCTGGCAGGTAGAAACTCCTGCTCATTGAGAAGGATCGCCTACCACCCCAGTGAGGAAGCCATACAACACGCCTGCCCTTCACGGGTTGCTCCAGAGGCTCCAGCAGTGGACAGGACCAAGAGCACAGCCGAGGGCTGGGGAGTGCCCAAGGGCAGCCATTCCTGGAGAGTGGACAACTGCATGGGCTACAGGGACCTTCAGATAAGATGCTGCCTGGGGGAGCTGACAGAGCACAGGGCTGGAAAGCTGGACTCCCAGCCTAGTTCTGTGCCTGGATCAGAGATGGTCAGAGCTGAGCAGCGTCGCAAGCGGGCGCCCACCTCAAGGACCGGTGTCACTGCTCTCACCATGCACGTGCTCTTTCCTGAGATTTTTGCATCACAGGCCTCTCTCATCCCCCAGATCTTGGCTGAAAGATCACATTTTCTAGAGGCCTTTTTAAGCCATCTGATCAGAGTAACTGTCTCCACCACTCAGTATCCTGTTAACGTATTTTATGTTTTTCATAGCAATAATCATGATCTGAAATGATCTCCTTAATTCTCTTGTTAGTTTGTTCACTGGCTTACTCCCCTCTGTGTAACCTCTGCAGTTGCTTTTCATGGTCATTGCTGGTACCTAGAACAATAACTGACATGTGTTGAGAAAATAAATGAAGACAGGAAGGAAGAACAGAAGGAAAGAAGGAGAGGAACTTCAGTTTTCACCATCTCTTCATTGTTTGGAGGAGACATCTGAAGCCCAGAGAGGTTAACTGGCATTTCGAAGTCACGCAGGAAGTTAGGAGAGCCAAGGTTTAAACTCACATCTGTTTGACTCGACAACCTGTAGCTTTCTCTACCATCTCTCACTGCCTTAATGGTTATCATACTCACATGTATGAAGGTTTCTTGACAGAATAGTCATACTTTTGCATTGAAAATAATCCAGCCATTCCTCTGGCTCCTACCCTCTTCTAGAAGTTTTCTTTTGTGTTATCGGCTTGAGTCTTGCTGGTGTTCAGCTTTAGCTTTTTCTGCAAGTGTTTGGAACAGAAGAGAGATGTCTCTTGTTTCAACCCAGGCCCTACCCCACATCTAAAGCAGTCTGAAAAACAGATGGATAACTCAGGTTCTCACTCTACACACAACTGCTTCCTGTATTTGTTTAACAAATGGATGTTATTTTTAGTATAAACAGTAAATAAAAGGGGGGGAGCAAGGGCATTTTAAGCAAATGAACATCTAGACAATCTCTTTCCTTTAGATTAGTTTTTCCTTTGTTCCAGATACCTGAAACTTTCAAGTAGGTAAAGCATTCCGCTTTTGATCATTTTAAAATACTCACTAAAAAAATGAAAACAAAAACTTAATTGAGGAAGAAACATGAAGGCCTCTTGATCTCTATGAAAACAGCCAATTACCAAGACAGTTTCCAAATAACCCAAAAGCTTGTCTAAATGTCTTTTAGCACCGGGAAAGTAAAACTAAATATTTACTACATGCCAAACAAAATTAAGATTTATCTGGCACCAGAGGAAAAAAAACCACACAAAACAAAAACGGGCTACTTCTGCCTGTTGAAATCCCACCGCTACAAAGAGAAGCAGGGCCTTTGAAAGGAAAATGTTTTAACCATGTTTACAAGGGTCATCTTAATGTTTTTGAAACTCTGCTGCTAAATAATGCATGTTGAAAAAATAAAGCAGCCAAGCAGTGTCTTCTGGAAGGAAGCCAAGGCGTCCGGGTGAAAGAGCGCAGTCGGCGCAGCGGGCAGGCTGGCCCTTCCCATCCGAGGGGTGGCGCGGGGCAGAGGGCGGGCCTCCAGCTCCTGGGCAAGGTTGGGAGCTAATTTTTGTCTCATCAGGACGCTGGTCTTTAAGGAGGTGAAGGCAGGGTTGTGGAGCAAGGAGAACGTTGGCCTGGAGGCTAGGCACCGAGGCACCCACACGTGCTCAGCCGTTTCCCAGCAGGGCACAGGGTTGAATTCCAGCTGCCAGCTGCACAGGGTTAGCGGCTTCGCTTTCAGAGACGTCAGGGGAGGTTAAATTAAATAGAGTGCAAAGCACAGCGCCAGGCACACGGTAACCGCTCAGTGCATTCTTAGTTGTAGTGTGGCATTGGCAGAGACGGCAATGTCACCACGTGTCCCCTGTGAGCCTCTGTTTCTCAGCTTTCCTTGCAGGTAGGTTGGGACCATGGGGCTCATTCTGGCCAACGGGCTGCTAGCAGAAGTCGTGCGGGTCATTTCCAGGCCGAGGCAGGTAAGCAGGCAGGCAGGTCGCGGGTTCTTAAAGCTCTCCGTCTCCTGCTGCGGCAACCCTGGGAGCCATGCCGACACCGTGGCACCACAAGATCATAGTGTCTCCATGAGTCGGGTTTCCAAGGGATAATATATGGAGAAGCCCCCCATCCTCAGCACAGGCCACGTGGAATCTAAAGTATGAATGGGAAATACATCTTTGTGTTTAGGCTACTGGGATCTGGATTAGTTTGTCACTGCAACATGTCTAGTTTATCCTGCCTAACATGATTTATTATTTTTCTTATCATTGTTTGATCAAAGCAGATTGAAGGGGACCAGAAGCCTTCATGGGGAGCATTCCAAAGCTGGTTTTCATACAGAGGCATGTTTTTATCAACTGATATCTTCTGTCTTTAGGAATAGATACTCATATACATGCACACATATATACATATATATACACAGAGACAATACTATGTATATATAATTATAATTCCTCTCTATATATTCTCTCTCTCTATATGTGTGTGTGTATACATTCTTAATTCTGTTTTAAAAAATGTGTCTTTATTGATTTCAGAGAGAGGAAGAGAGACACAGAGAGAGAAACATCAATGATGAGTCATTGATCGGCTGCCTCCTGCATGCCCCCCATTGGGGATCGAGCCCGCAACCTGGGCATGTGCCCTGACCCGGGAATCGAACCTCGATCTCCTGGATCCTAGGCCGACACTCAGCCACTGAGCCACACCAGCCAAGCTATACACTCAATTCTTAATTTTCTGATGGTTTATGAGTTTTACCAATCCTTATGAGTGAGCTTAAGCAATTTCTGAAATCAGGAAGGAATGTATATATTTCCTTCCAATACAGTCTCCCCACTGCGGCTTTTTTCACCATGATAAAATAACAAATCTCTTCACCTGGCAATCAAGGCTCCTGGAGACCCGGCCCCTTCGTCTCACTCCTTTTTGAACGCTCTGCCCAGGCAGGCTGCTGTTCACCTGATGTCCACGTCTCCGAATGATTCCAGAAACCCTGGGTGTCCACACCTCTGCTTTTATCACATCTCCGTCTTCTCCAGGTGCTGCTCCAGGTTCCCTGCCAGCTCTTTAAAAAATAACACATTTATTGAATACTTAGCTAGAGCCTGTTTTATTGAAGGAAGGGACTTCAACACAGGAAACTGAGACTTAACTGCTTTTTAAAAATTGTCTCCAAGACTCTATGAACATTGCCTTTGGTTTTTTAAAAAAAAAAAATAGAAGCTTTATTGAGATATAATTGACACACCATATAATTTATCTATTTAAAGTATGCATTTAAATGGTTTTTTATTTAGTCACTGAGTTGTGCAAATGTCATCACAATCAATTTTATAACATTTTTATCACGTCTTCCCTCCAAATATGTAACCATACCGTATATAACACTACTTACAAAAACCATCTAAACATATTTAACCCATTAGTAGGCACTTCCTTTCCCCTCAGTCTCCAGTCCCTGGATGCCACTAATCTACTTTCCGTCTCTATAGATTTACCTATTCTGGACATTTCATATAAGTGGAGTCATAGTGTGTGGCCTTTCGAAACTGGCTTGTATCATTTAGCTTAATATTTTCAAGGAACATCTATCTTGTAACATGTATTGATACTTTCATTCTTTTTCAAGACTTAGTAATATTCCATAGCATAGATGTAGTACTTTATTTACCCATTCATCAGTTGATGAACTTTGTCTTTGTTTCCCCCCCCTTTTTTTTTTTTACTATTTTTGAATAATGTTGATATGAACATTTATGTATAAGTTTTTACATAGATGTGTATTTTCATTTTTCTAGGAGTGAATTGTTAGGTCATACATAGAAAGGAAAGGAAAGGTTCCCAGCCCAGCCCTTACAAATGCTGAGCTTGTTGGTGGCAGATAAGAGAGGAGGTGCTTTTACTCCAGGAGCCAGAGGGCCCTCAGGAATTCCAAGAAAGAAAGGATAGTTCCCCTGGAGATATGTTCTGTTGCTGTCTTCATTCACTGCCCCTTGTGCCTTCACAAGGCCTGTCCAGAGCAAGGGGACACCCACTCCTGATAGAAGGAGGAAGGGGTGAGTGCCTACTGCTCAGGAAGCCAGCATTCAGTTAGAGTACAGATTAAACACCCCTTCGCTCTGGACCGGGGTTATAATGACAAGGGTGATGATAAAGGTGACTGTCAGCATCACCCGCCTTTACATAACACCGTCTTTGTAAGCAATCTATACTGTCTAAATATGTTTAATCTTCAAAACCATCTAATCAGAAAGATATTAATTTTCCTCTTTACATATGAGGAGGCTCAGAAATTTTAAAGCAAGTGCTCAAAGTCACCCAACTGGTGTGTGAACAAAGGTACCTGGTTTTAGAACCCACAACTTAACCGCTTTGCCATATGATCCTTAAGTAACTGTAGGGGTACAGAATGAGTCACCCCAAGATGGGCCTCTGTGCCATGCAGAGCTAAGGGCAACCAAGACCCTACAGACTCAAAACAAACTTCTGCCTTACCCAGCCCCTTAACTACCTAGGAAAATTGAAATGAGAGGCCTTGCCTCATAATAAGAGGTTATCAGATCACCTTTCTGACCTATCTACAGGGCAGGGCAGATTACTAATTACTGGTCATCTGCTCCCCTCTGAAGTCCTAAGGTACCTTATCTCATCCTTAGCTCAAAAAATTACATACACCTCATTTTAACTCCCAGTCTCTGACTCTCTCATATATGTGAGGTTCCCATATGTACATATGTAATTAAATGTGGTTATTTTCTCTTGTTAACCTGTCTCATGAAAGTTTATTAGACCAGGCAAAAGAACTTTTAAAGGTAGAAGAAAGTGTCTTCCTTTTCCACACAGCCCAGGCTAAAATCCCAATACAAATGTGTGTTCCATGTACGTCCCAGAGTCAGTGGGTCCCCAAAGTGGTCCTTTTGATTGAAGCTTCATCCTAAATCTGGCCCATTTGTTTAGTATTTTAAGATTACAATATTTATAGTCAGAAGAATTGTTTATATATATTTTAAAGTACATCAATTATGTTTTCACTTATTGAACTGACATGACTGAAAATTGCAATTGGAAATTAAAAGTATAAAATAAATTAAACACTTTAAGCTCAGCTTTTTTTTCCTGGTTCTCTGTGATATCTTTCTGTATCGGTTTATTGTAGGGTATGTATGTAGAAAAGAATGTAAGAAATATGGAAAAACCAAGAGAACAACAACAACAAAATCATCTTTACTTTTACCACCCAGAAACCGCCACCGTTCCTATCTCTTCCTGTTTTAAATTCCTTGAAAGTGAAATTGGGACTATAATCCAGGGAGGAAATGCCTCAACTCTGGAATCGACAGGCCTGAACTGGGTTCCCAGCACCACTACCTGCTGCCTGTTTGGCCTGGGCCAGTTCCTTAACTCGGACACTTCCAAAAAATTGCACCTGCCACACAGCCTGAGTGAAACGCTGTGATGCGTACACAGTGCTTAACAGTGGCTGCCTGGTGGTTAGGGTTCAGCCACTGGTAGCTGTTATGTTTAATAATAGTGTTATTATTTTTATTTTCCTGTAACCATCTCCCCTATATTATTCAACATACTTTAAAACCATGATTTATGTGGGTTCCCCCCCCCTTTCTTATTGATATACCATAATTAACATACCTAGTTGGCTAATTAGGTCTTGGGTACTTCTGATCTCCAGCAGATTAAATGATGCTACAGCTTCCAGGTTACTCTTAGGGGAGCTTTGTGCTCCTGTTGATGCCCTGGGACCCTCCCCATCGCTGGGATACCTCCACCCCACGCAGTGTGACCTCGCGGGGAAAGACAAGCTGCTCGCCACCTCCTTTCCCTGGACGCGGGCCCTCCGGTGGAAATAAAATCCACCGTTTCTCCTCCTTAGCAGAAGCCACGGCTCTTTGCCCACTCGCCAGCCCTCCTCTAGCAGGGGGATAATTTGTAGCTTGAACGATTGAGACAAACACTTGGCGTGAGACGGAGAGAAGTAGGACGAGTCTGTAATTGGAATATTTTGTCTCATTTATTCTTGATAACGTGCCATATTCCACTCCATCGGCCGGAGGCGCCTGTTCACCGGCCGCCTCGCACCTGGTGCGCCGCCTCCGCAAACCAGATGCAGCTCGTCCGGACCTGCTATTCCAAAGCGGGGCCGAGCCACCTCTTGCTAGCCCTCCCTTCCTCATTCTCTATTTTTCCTACATTTTTTTTGTTCTCCGTGGGGTTCTAGTTACATCTACTTGGAGTCCAGGGACGCAGGCCCATTTCCCCCGAGTCTCTAGGCCATCCTCCCTGGATTCCCTGCAGGCGGCGATGGAAGAGGGTGCGGGGAGGGGGCAGGGGAGTCCAGAATTGCCAGGCGGGATTACAGAATAGCTCCGGCAGCCACCTCGTTTTATTGATTGATTTTCCAGGTACCTCCTTCTACTTGGGGACAGCAGGCACTAACCTGTAGTGAAGTCAGGAAGTTAAAATCCAGGAAAGTGCTCCCATTTTTTTTGTCATTTTATAAAATGACACGGATGTCAGGGAACCTTTGCTTTCCTGAGCCTCTGCAGGTTATAGAAGGAATAAAGAGATTGCATGGCTGGCTTTTGCAGGGACCTTTTGTCAAAATGCAATCTTGCAGTTTAGATATTGGGAAGGACCAGCTGAGGAACCTGTGAAGCACACATCCTGGTCCAGCTGCAAATACTCTGAATCAGGGCTTTCAGGGGAGGGCTCTGGGCATCTGCATTGGGGCTCCTGAGGCCTCTGTAGGAGTCAAGCTGGGAAACATTGGCAGCAATACAGCTCAACTTTCACTGGGTGGGAAGGACCTATTGAAACGCAGATTCTGATGCTGTAAATCTGGGCAGGGGAGCTGAGGCCATGTTTTTACCGGTCTCCCAGGTCCCTCAGGTACTAGAGCTGCTGATGTTCACCCCACCTCAGAGTAGCAGGAATATACAGCAGAGGTCAGCAAACTCTGCCTGCTGCCAGATTTCATATCTGCGACCCAAGAGTGATGGATAAAAAGAAATAAAATAGTATTTCATCACACATGAACATTTTATGGAATGCCAATGTCCAAAAGTGAAGTTTGATTGGAACACTGCTCCAGCCACTCATGTACATACCAGCCACGGCTGCTTTTGCGTAACAAGCTGCAGAGTTGGGGAGTTGTGAAGAGATCCTATGGTCCCAAAGGCCTGAAATATTTGCTATTTATTTGGCCCTTTACAGAAAATGTTTGCAAGCCCTGGTCTGGATCTGGAAGCAAAAAAGCAGAAGAAATTTATTACGCAGTACAGCTGGAATATGGGAGATAAGACTGAAGATAAAGTTTGTTGCATTTCAATATCAGTAATATTCAGAAAATTAATATTACAGTAAAACAGGAGATGAACTCTGACAAGAAAAAAAATCTCCAAATCTTTATCTTCCCCAACCTCTACCTCCTGACCCCAATTTCTGACTTTGAATGGTCAGATATTTGCATAATGGCTTTCTTTTTTTTCTTTTTATTGCCTACTAATTGAATTAGAATGGCTAAAAAAAAAAAAAAAATACCTTCAGGCTCCAACCCAGCTCCCGGCTCCTGTAAATAAGGGTAGAGGTGAAAAAGGTGAAGAGAGTTTCATCAGGCAGCTGTAATCTAGAATCTAGGCTTTTTTTTTCTTTTAACTTGTTATTTACTTCTAAACCTTAAGGGAGCTAGTGATAGAATTTCCATAGATGAGTCCTTTCAGATGTTAAAGAGATGACCAAAGGCCTAAAATGATGTCACTCATGCTAAAAACTCGTGGATTCATGGAACAGACAGACAGCTGTCAGAGGGAAGGGGGCGGGGGAGTGGATGAAAGAAGGTGAAGGAATTAACCAAAAAGCATATATGCTTAACCCATGGACTCAGACGGCAGTGTGGGGATGGCCAGAGGGAAAGGGGGATGGGGGTGGGTGGAGGTGGGCAAAGAGTGGGAGGACATGGGGACATCTGTAATAATGTCTACAATAAAGTTAAAAAACACACACCGTGATACCAAATCTAGATTTAATACCTGACGTAACTGCTCTTTCAACCTCTCCCAGAAACATAATCTTAATCAGCCAGTTTCTGATCAACACCAATAAGCTTATGGGCTATGTGGGCCCTCTCCACAACCCCCACACCTCACAGAAAGGAGGCAATCTGCATGATAAACCCCCTTGCCATCCCTTCCCCCCAACTAAATCCTAATGTAAAAAGTAACCCTTCCTTTTCTTTTGTTAACAGCTTCCATGCCCCCCACCCTTCCTATAAAAACCTTCCATTTTCTACAATCCCTTGGAGCACCCTCCTGGTTGCTAGAGGGGATGCTGCCTGGCAGGGGAGTCCCTGGACGAAGCCAATTAGATCTTCAACTTTACTGGGCTGAATTTTGTTTTTTAAACAGAGGAATGAGTCAGAATTCAGCCTCCATCTCCCTTTCCTGGTGATGCCCTTTCCACCTCTCTCCACCTCATGGATTTAGAGTTGTGTCAGTTGGGGCATAGAAAATTTTGTAAACATGTATGAACAATCTGTAAAGAGCCCTCTCACTGAATGGGCATGGTGTTTTTGCCAGCAAATTGATTCCTTCTTAATTTTGTTGCCCCAGGATCCTAGTAGCAGAGTCAGGAGGCATGAGGACACACGCTGAGGTTGAGAGCCTGTGTTTTACCTGAAAACATAGAGAAAATGGTGAGAACCTACAATGCAGCAAATATAATGATCCAAATCCCTCTGGCCAGTTGTAGCTCTTGCCTTTGCACCAACCAAAAGATGCTTGGAAGTGGGAACTATTTGGTAATTTTTAAATTGATTTGATTTCTTATAAAGGATATTTTTCCTGGGCAGGAAGTTCAGTTATTTTGTCAGGGCACAGGGTTAGAGTTGTTTAAACTCCTCTGATGTTCAATTTCATGCCAGAGCTCAGACATCTTAAAAGCCCAACCAAACACCAGCACTGTCAGCATCCTTACCCTAAACTCTGCTTCTTTCTCCCAGACAGGAGTGTCATTCTTTGCTCTTTCCTCAAGCTCCACTATAAGACTAAAAACAAACAGAAGGGAAAAAAAATCAAAAGAAAACTCTTGCCAAGCTTTTCCCTTTATAACTGTGACAATGTCCCGGTTTCTGTGGAGCCTCTGAAGTTGGACAAGATGAGCACCGAAGCCGCCTCTTCTCTCCTCTTCCCAAAGCTCCCTCTTCCTCTCCTTTATTTTTCAAAGGGCTCGCAGCCCATGCTCCTTGCTTAGGCCAAGTGAGAGGCTCCAGCTGTGAAAGAAATCAGAGGCAAGAGGCCACTTACCTTGGCACACAATCTTTCAAAGAGAGGCGACGTGTTCTAGCCAGGGCAGAATCTTTGCACGCCCCTGTAATGGTCCCTGACACTTTGAAGTACAAAATATTGCTGAAAAGTCTCTCTCTCTCTCACCATCTCAGTCTCTCTCTGTTCTAGGAACAACAACGAAAACTTTTAGGAGAAAGGTCAGAAAGGTTCTTACTTTTTTTATATGTCTATTGAGCCCAGAACTCTTAAGAAGATAAGACGAGGGTGGGGGAGGGGGCAGCTGGAACAAGAGGCAGTGCCCAGGGGCAGCTGACATTAGATAGTAGGCCTTCTGTTGGGGGTGGTGAGTCCAGCATCAGGTGTTAGGCTGGTGGGGTTAACTGGACCTTGGTTCAGCAACCTCAGTGCTTGAGTTCTGGCTAGGAAAGAATTCAGAGTCAAGACTCAAACTATAAGAGAAAGGTTATTTAGGAAGTCACAGAGGTAGAAGAAATGGGCTCAGGAAACAAGTTACAGAGGCAAGTGAAGGGTCCTTGGAGCTTAGGTGAAGAGAGAGGCAAGGAAAACATGCCTGGGGGGAAGAAGAGGTGGTGAGGGAAGGTGCAGGGTATTCCTGGGAAACAGGGCACACTGGGTCCTCTGTCCTAAGGGCCTTTAAGGCTGAAGATTTTAGGGGAGGCCCCAGGGGAGGATCTCAATAGAATATTCATCAATTTTCCAAGTGTGTCCTTTCAGGGTTGTGGTCTCCACTGATTGGTCAGCACCCGGGCAGGGGGTCATTAGTAACTGCAGCTGGTCCTGATGTCAGCCATGGATCCCTTGTCTGGTTTTGCTGCTTCTCTGGGCCTGGAGCTGAAATATGACTGAGGCCTGGATGTATTTGATATGGGTCAGAACCTAGTTGTCCTGGGGGCTTAATGTTTAAAAAATTAAGACTGTTCTCTGGCCCCCTCGTTTTTTCACCCCTCTAAGCGGGTGTAACCCATATGACTAGCAACATACTAGGAGAGGAAAGGTCAGGGGAGGGTCTGAACTGCATGACCAGCCATATGAAAGGTCAGGGGAGGGTCTAAACTGCATGACCAGCCATATTCTAGTGGAGGAAAGTTACCCTGGGGCCGAGTTCCCTGTTTCCCAGTTTTTCTCATTGATAGGCACCTGGGGCTTTCCGCCCTGGCGACCTTCTGTACCTGACCCATCATCCTTGCTCTGCACATGTCTGTCTAACTGCCTACCGCAATTCTTTTAGGAGGGAGAGATCCTGTCACCTCTAATTACGTTCATGGCTCTTGCTGAAGGCTACCTCAGAAATGGAATACTTTGATGTGAAGAAATAACAACTTCACCTTTTCCCATTTATACCAATGCAGTAACCAATCCTCTGTGAAATTATGTAAATTACACGTTCTTCACCTATTAGGCATCTTTTCCGTAAGTTTCATGACTGAAAGAGAAAATTATGGTCTATTGCAGAGTTCAGTATCAGTTTCCTGCTGTCGCTATAACAAATGATCACAAACTCAGTAGCTTTAAAAAATCAGTGATTATCTCTGAATCAGGAAGAAATATCATGAGGTTTATTTTCCTCTTTGCTGTTTTCTATGTTTTCCACAAAACAAGAGGCATTCCTTTAATGAATTAAAAAAAAAGAATCAAGAATACAGAGGGACATGATAAAGTCTTTTTAAATAAGTGCAACATAAATGTGTATGACACTTTCACCTGCTGTCCTCATAGCCATCTGCAGGCTAAGTGACATCATACCCACGTTACAGATTTGAGATTTGTGAGGTGACTTGATTTGCCCAAGGCCACAGATAATGGATGTGTAGAGATCAGACACCTATGCTAAGCATAGGTGATATATCGAGGATGCAATGGGATAAAAAAAGCTCACTGCACCCAAGGAGCTTTTAAGACAGATGTAAACAAATGATCCCAAATAAGCACTATCATGGGGAAATGCCAGGAAATTAGATTGGAGAGTCAAAACAAGTCTTTGAAAAAGTGCTTTTTAGCCTTGAATTCATTTTATGTGAGAATTAAGGAGAAAGGCAGAGCGAGGCAGAACAAGTTCACACACAAAGGCCCTAAGTAAGAACAGTTTCTAATTTCAAGTTCAGCTGCGTTCTTTCCGTTGTGTTCAAATGACCTTTCTTTCCACTCCTGGTTAGCTAATTTTTAAATAAATAGCCTCTAAAGGGGCCAGAGCCAGTATCATCTCTAAGAGTTTTGGTTTGTTTTCACCCCTAAACAACATATAAATCAATTTTCCTGCAGGTAGTTCTTAAAAATATATGAGGGGGGAACAATCCAGATAAATTATTTTTTTGCTTTATTATTACAAGAACAAAACAAACAAATGAACAGTTACCACAACAAAACCCAATATTACTCTGAGTATGGCTTGCAGAATCTCTCAGGACCGATTTCCCTGTTTGTATCGACCTCCAGACCCCTGAGTGGATGGCCTAAAGCCCTACCACTCTCGAATGCATAAAATTGATTGCACCCAATTCCAAAAGAATACACTTGCATGCTGGTTATTTGCTCCTTTCTTTCTTTTATTTATTTATTTTTTTAAATATTTAAAAGTGAATGTCAGTAAGGGGGGCCTCAGAGCCGAGGCCGTGCTGCTGAGCGGAAATGCAAACCCTCGGGCCCGCACTATTATTAAAATGCATGCTCATCGCAAGGAGGCAGCTGAGGCCCGAGCCCTTCCGCTTAAAGGGCTTCCATGGAAATGTGTCAGCAGTCGAGGCTGAAAAGTTCACACGGCAACTCGATTCACAACATTGTGTTCTCAAGTCACAGTGCAAATCCAGTTGTCTAAAGTTGATTCAATTCACTAGAGTGAGACTTCTCAAGCAGTCGGGGCGAGCCGGCCCCATTATCCGTCCCCAGCAAAGCGGGCACGCCAGGTTTGGAAACTTTTGAACTGTGTCCTCAACACTCAAAATCCAATTTCCCAGGCTTCCTCACTGAAAAAATAGGATTAGAAGCCAAGGGCTGCAAAGGGGGAGACTAAGAGGATGTTTTTCTTTTATGTTCTTGCCTTTAAAAAGGCAAATGACTTTTGATGAGAATGCAGAGTTTAAACTCGGTTCAGCTACTGAAGAATTACAAGAAATGTGGTTACTAGTGTAGCTGGAGCGACCAGCAGTAATGGAATTGTATTTCCCTCTAGATTAATTTCATTCTCCCGCTTCCACGGGAACGCACGCTCCATGCAATTCTGATTTCATTTCTGCCTCCTAATATCTTTAACTTGCTTCCACCGCTGTACGTAGAAGGCTCGGCCGCCAGGCACGGAGCGGGGGAGACGGCAGGCATGCCAGGGCGCCTCGTCTTCACTGTCCCTTCTCTCTTGGTTTCCATGACACTACGTTCTCTTAGTTGCTCTTATTTACTCATCCGGGGAGACCTCCTGACCCCTTTCTGATTGACTTCACTGATCCCCTGCTACCTGCATCTTCCACGTTGCTGGTTCTACCTTGGAATACCTCGTAAAATCCCACGACTTGCGCCCACGCAAGCCAACCCATGTACACCCAGCTTCTAGCTGGACATCGCCAGCCGGGCATGCCATCGGCACCACAGATTGAGTCCACCCCCAGATGCATCCCCTACCCTTTCACCTCTTCCATAAAGTGTGAACAAACAACCAAGACCGGGTGATACAGTAAAAAGAATAGGAGCAACGTGGCTGCTGGGTTAAGGCAAGGTGGCTGGAATCTTTAGGCATTTGCCCGTGAACATGACATGGTTCCTTCTTTTCATGCAGTTCACTGATTCAGGTCATCCCTGCTAATTTCCTTCTTGCCTATGGTCTCTGAGTCAGTCACAGATTGATTTACCCTCTAGTGGATAAATGTTAGACAACTTGGCATCCTCAAGAGTGCAATGCTGAGAGTGACACATTGCAGACTTTTCTGGAGGTGCTTTTCATGTTGGATGCCAGAAAGCTGGATTCAGTGATTTGGGTGATCTTTGAAAACCTGTCCTTGAAGTTACACAATCACACTGCTTATGTTAGGGCTTCTGCTCTGAGATGGAAATGTCTGCTGCAGGATTTCCTATCTATGGTGCTGGGATAGTAATCCCCCAGGGCAGAGAGGTGGGACCCAGGGGACTACAGCCCTCAGGCCAGTCACCTCTGGATTAAAGCAACTTTTCCCATTTAGCCTAGGCGCTGTATAAATACCATTTTTTCACGTGCCGTGGAAAAGAAGACTGGGAAGCCCTTGCTGTTGGAAGGCGGTATGGTCTAATTGAAATAAAATCCTTTGGATCCAAACAAAAGTCCTAGTTGTACCTTTTCTCTCCCTCTCTTCCTTCAAGAATTGGCTCGAACTCCTTTCTTTGTTGGGGATCCACTCATCATTAGAACTGTGGTGAGCACAACTTGTTCGGAAGCTGTCAGTAGGGTCTGGTCGGGAGACAGAATTCACACCAGTTATCTTAACAGAGAAGATTTAATATAAAAGAATTATTAAGTAGGTATCGAACTAAAAAGGCAAAAAGAACTCTGGGATATCACAGGTGAGCGGCTACCACCCGTAGGCGGGAGGAACAAAGGGAAGAAGTCGGAGTGATTAAAATTTAAAGGCGTGGAGGGAGGGTCCTGCCGAGCTGGGGCGGCCTCTGTCTGAGGGCCCGTTTGCCTGGTGCTGGTCTCTGAGCTCAGAAGTGGGGGCTGGGGCCTTATCTGAGGTGGGGCTCTAGTGAGGCTGGTTGTGTCTCTGAGGGGGGCCTAGTGAGGCTGGTGGTGTGATTCGTGGAGGGACTGAGCACTGGAATCAATTGCTACTCCCAGGACAAACAGAGTGAAGGGGCCTGGCTGGGATCACACAGTCAGGAGCCAGCCCCCTCCCCCCCTCCAGCTTTGCAGCCTCCCTTGGGGACCCCTCAATTTACAGGGTCTAACCAGGAGCCACCTGGCGAAGCAGAAATGCAGTTTGCCCAGACTCCGCATCACATCAGAAAATAAAAAGGCAGGTTTGAAGCTAGGAGCCAGCGGCACGTAAACTGGCGCCGAAGCCCCCTCCGAACCTTTTCCTTTGCTGAAATCAAATGAGTCCCCTCCCCGCTCCGACAGCCTCTCACATCACGCCCTTTATGAATAATCTTTCTGTTCCTTTCTTTCTCTTCAGCTACTCGAGAGCAAGGGCTGCATTTTCTTTATCTCCGTGGCCCCAAATAATCCAGCATCCATATCACAGTGGATGTTTGCTAAAGGGTTGTTGAGTGACTGCACGGCTGGGTGAATGGCCCGAGCAAACAAGGAAACAGGGAAGCCCAAGAGAATGGCTCTTATCAGGGCTTGAAAAGAAAGCTTGGCTGGCACGAAGCCAAGATGAAAGGTGGCAAATGAGACCCTTGACAACACTCTTTGATATCTTGGATCTACCCTTGTTCATCCCAGCTGGGGTTTTGTAACTTGTGGCAAAAGAAATAGTGTTACCTCTGCAGGCAACCAGCCAGGCAGGGAAAGAAATCCACGGTGGGCGGGAAGACGATCAGGCGCCTGCGAGACCCCAGGCGCTGGGAAAATGACTGGCACAGGGAGGCACATTAACGGAGCCACGGACAAAGGTCGTAGGGTAAAGAGCAGAAGTGGCACCCCTTGGCCTGGAATACAGACCTCTCCACGCACACACCGTCCTGTCTGCTCCTCCAACTATTGCTTAGCAGTCAAATCCCCTCGGCTCAGTCCCTGAGTCACTCCCTGTGGCTTTCTTCTGCCTGAAACTCCAGCCTCAACCCACCTGAGTAATTCTTAATCATGCAGAAAAACTCGAACCCGTTGTCTCCTCTCCCAGCAACTGCGCTTCCCAAGCTGCTCCTTATCTTATGCCTCTGTGGCTCCCTGTTTTTTTCTCCCCCAAGACAGCGGATTGCAGTAATTAATCCAGGTGGAGCTCGGATGCAAAGCCTGACACCAGCGCTTGCCAGCCGGGCACATTAACTCTGCCTCAGTTTCCTCCTTTGTAAACTAGGTGCTCCCCACTAAATATGTGTGACCATTACAACATGGAAGGCATTTTAACTGCCTGGAACACTGGCTAACACGTAGGATGTGGTCATAAGCATTGGTGACTGGTGTTATTTTCACACTGGACTATAATCATTTCTTCAAGTGGAATCTCTCTAATTAAGCCTTGGCAGGGATTTGGACTTGTTCATTCCCCAGGGCCTGGTACATAGTAGGTGTTCAAAGAACACCGGAAATGAACCAGAAAGAATGACTAAGTTGGAATTTTGATTAAGTATCTTGCCCAAGGCCTAACAGGTTTCCTTAGCAGAACTGCCTATCTAATAAGAAATTCGCAGAAAATTGTTGTTGTTGCTCAAAATGTTTCTGCATTGGAGAAGCACATTTTTCCTCTAAAAACAGCCTAGTTATGGTAAACATCATTAAGACTTTCTTGAAAAACTGCCTCCAGGTTGATTCAGCAAGCATCAGAGCCCCTGTAGGACCCTACATGCAGACCATAGTAGGCAGGGCTCTTTTGTTTGACAGAGATAGAAACTCAACTGGAAAAAAAACTTAGAAAAAAATGGAAATTTGTGAAAGGATACGGGGCCAGTGTTGAATAGCTGCAGGGAGCTAGCTGGGCCGGGGGACCCACTGAAGCCAGGGTCTTTCACTTTCTCCACCTGTTATTTCATCAACTCATGTATCAATCATCAGACTTCTATTATTTTTGTTTTTTTTTGTTCACAGATGTATAGGTTGTCTGTCCCACCAGAATATCAGTGATTCTAGGTCAGGCACTCCACATTTCCTATGACAAATGACCGCAAACTTAGTGGCTTGGAACAACGCAGGTTTCTTTGTATAGTTCTGGAGATCAAAGGTCAAATTAGCCTACAGTGGCAACAGGACTGCAATGAAGGTGTTGGCAGGGCCCAGTTTCCTCTGGAGATTCTAAGAGTGAATCTGTTTCTTTGTCTCTCCAGCTTCCAGAGGCCGCCCACATTCCTTGGCTCGTAGCCTTTTACCATCTTCGAAGCCAACAGCTTCAAATCTCTTTCTGCTTCCGGACTTCCGGTCTCTTTCTTATAAGAACCTCTGTGATCACATGGATCCATCCAATGGATAATCCAGGAGAAGCTCCCCATCACACGATTTTTAATATAATCACATCTTCAAAGTCCCTTTTTCCCATATAAGTAAACATTCTCAGAGTTCTGGGGATTCTGGTATGGGCATCTTTGTGGGGGTTGTGGGAGGAGAGGGGAGGCATTATTTATATCCAGTGTCAGCATAAGGTCTGTACATAATAGCATGATAAATATCACCGATTAAATGAATTAATAAAGAGTGAGGACACCTCTCTGTATATCACTTTCAATCTTTCCCTTTAAACAGGTTTTCTGTCTGCAGGGAAACATGTCTGTTAATAGTTCCTGATCCTCATGACACCCCCCCCCCCCCCCCCCCGCACTACTACTCCTGGAAAGTTGCTTTATTCATTTCTTTTTGAAAAATCTTGGAGACAAATTCTGATCAGTCTTATTTGGTTCAGGCCTATGGATAAGCCAACTGTTTAGGACCAAGAGGTTATTTGTGGTGGTCCCCACACCCAGTTAAAATAAGAATACAAATAGCCCCACAGATACTGGGAGTCTTCTTCCTTAGCATATGGGAGGTTATTTTTGTATAAGCAGTCAGTCCATGCCCCCTATCCAGATGATGTAGGAGACTGTGAGAGGGGCGCTCCAACTGGGAAGACAATCATCTGAAAGTTGCTCCTTTTAAAAATGTTGCCCTTTATTTCCTGCAGGAACTTATTTCCTAATGATTGATCATTGCACAAGAATGCCAGCTAAGTATGGTTCTGGTTATGAAAGTTCTAGATGAGTCATTTTAAATCTATCAGGCCCAATGCCTATTATTAAAAATAATGCCTAACTCCCTTTTTACAACCCTGAAGTGAAATTCACAAATAATATATATGCCTGCAAGATTTGGCTACAATCAATGCTCAAGATGTACTATAAAGAAGAACAAAAAGTTAATTTACAATGAACTAATTTGTATTTCAACATGTCAATTATCTGGCACGACTACGCTATAAAATGGCAAACTCCCTCACAAAACTCTAAAACATCAGTAGGAGGCACTGTTTCCCCTGTTAGAAACCACCGTTCTTGATAAATAGGCAATTTGTACTTAATGTGTGACTAACCTTAACCCTTACCCATGCCAATTAATTTCTATGGGATCACACTGTTATGATCCTTCATGGCACTTAATCCTGCCTGAAGCCATCCTGTTCAGGTGTTTGTTGACTCATTTATTAGCTCTCTCTTCTCTTTGTATATGAGCTCCATGATATTGGGAATTTTGTCTGTCTCTTACAGTGCCCAGCCCATAGTATGCATGCTTGTTGAACAAATGAATGCTCCTTTTGACAAGCCAAAGCACTCCAGAGCTGGAAAGACCCTTTCTGACTACCTAATTGATGACACCAAGATCAAAGGAGGGTGGAATTGACTAGCACATGGTTACAGAGCTAGTAAGTAGATGGACTCAGATATCCTGACTCCCAATCAATGTCATGCATGTATGGATTGAGTTTAGCCTTCAATAACCAAACAGAGAGATTTTCATTTAATGACACCGCTACTTCTCTCTATCTAATTAATCAAGCAATGGGGATTTAAATATAATCAGTTCTAATGAAGAGAAATATTTAGTATATCCTAGCTAGCCTGTGACAGCTTCCGCTTCTTACTTTTTATATGAACCTCCCGCTTCTGTCCTGTATAAACCCCAAACTGCCCACTGTGGGATGCTAAGGTAGCACTTTCTCACTACTGATCAACAAATCCAGCAAGTGCTTTCTATTTATTTTCTGATCATTCTTCCAGAAAGACAAATTTCTTATTGAAAAGAAAGCCAGGGTATGCTTTGCAGATGGCATAAAAAGGGAAACAGTGACAGAGAGTACAAATTGCTGAAAATAGCATGTGCCAAGGGCTACTTTGCAATATTGGTTTGTGAATTTTGCCAGCTCAGTAATGTGTTAGCAGCAGTAAACCACTTGGAAGGTTTCCTTGTTTATTCCATTCAAAGAGATGTTGCATCTTAGCATACAAAGCAATATCCAGCAGCAGTTGGGTCTGCTTAGATTTAGAACTGAGCTGAGAGAGCAGTTTATATTTGCTTTTGATTTCTCTCTGTGAGAGAAATGCAATTACTTCCAGCAACTTTGAAAGTCATATTCTAAAAATCAGAGAGACACAAGTAAGAAAGCAGTGCAGGTGCATGGGAGAGAGAACAAGGGTAAGAGGGAGTCAAGGATTTGTTCCTGGAAGCTGCTGACCCATTTACAATTTATTTCAAGCTCAGAAAGAAAGCCTGTAAACTTGCCCCAGCCAAGGCGGATATGAGTTAGTAAGGGAAATATTTCAAGTGCGCTGTAAGATTAGGCCTTAAGAAATCAGGTTCTGGTTTCCTTTGGATCTAATTGTCTTTATTGAGCCTTGCAAAAATCTGGGCTCCTTTCTTGACTTCAAAGGGAGAGTTCTTACACTGGAAAATAGCAGCGCACTCCACACGCTTTCACAGGGGGTGAGGGAGTCCACATTGTTAATAAAGGACTGTTCCCTGATGCCTAATGGTTACTCTAGATCTGGGTGACTGAAAAATTTTAAGCTTGGTGACAGCCCACCTAAATTGCATCACATAGCTGAAAGAAACCCTAAATCATTGTTTCTCATAGGAGGGGGAGACACTAACCAGTCGGTAGCCCAAATTCTCCTTTTTAAAATTAGATTTACTGGAGTAACATTAGTCAATGGTGTTATATAAATTTCAGGTGCATGGCTTGAATACTCCATTGTGTGCCCATCACTCGAAGTCTAGTCCTGTTTCATCACTGCATATTTGACCCCGTTGACCCTTTTCAATCTCCCCCCACCCCCTACATCCCCTTACCCCTCATCTGCCTCTGGTATCCCCCAGTTTGTCGTCTTTATTAGTTAAACTTCACTTTACCTACTGGGAAACCATCATCCAGAGAAGAAAAGCGATCTGTCCAAGGTGCTGAAGCGCACGAATGGCAAGTCTTCATGGAAGCTGCTGTAGAGATTCAAATCCCTGCTGGTGCACTTAGCAGCACTCCCTGGAACGAGGTACTTGACTTTTTTTGTGAATCAGTTTTTCTCCCCTGTGAAATGAAGGTGATCACAGTAGTGCCTACCTCTCAGGGTTGGCGAGGACTGAAAGCTTCTGGGAGCTTCTCGGTGTGGTCCTTCACACAAATGCCACGCTCGGTAAAGGGTGGCTTTTATTATCTTCATAGTTGCCATCTTCATCATCATCTTCAGCATCAGCATGCTTGTACAGGGTGGGGCAAAAGTAGGCTTACAGTCTTTTGGATGGAAAATAATACAATAATTAATAAATAATAGTACAAGAAAAAAACTCTGTGCTTTGTATACTGACAACTGCAAACCTACTTTTGCCACACCCTGCAATTACTTCCAGTTCTATGCATGGGTCTTGCCCTGGCTGCAAACATATCACTTGTAAAATTTAAAACACAGAGGTGTCCTAATAGGGAAACAGACTAAAAACCAAATCAGTGTCTTCATAACTTGTTTACACTACATCAAAATGTAGTCACATTTATTTATTTAGATAGGCATCATGCATGTAGGGCTTAAGTTTAATTCTTTGATAACCAACAGAGGGCTTTTTCATGATGAGTATTTGGTTTATGTTTTTTTAAAAAAAAATTATCAGGGAGGGGTGCCTTTTTATCCTATTGACCCAGCTGGTCTTGTCCCTTTTCTATTCTTTTTAATTATTAGAAGACATTTGAATGGAAGAGTTACCCTTTTGGCTGGCTGGGACTGAATTGTAAAATTAAAACATTTGTTTTACTCTGATTGCCAGTAGTGCAGCTGAGATAATCTATTCCACTGGGGTTTATCTAAGCTACAGTGAAGTGCTGAAGAGATAATTTGAGGTCAGATCTACATATAGTTAGACTCCCAGCCAACCATCCAGTTTGTTCTCCATTGTTCTAAGTTGGACTTTCTGTGTACAAAGTTAGAAATAGGAAATTCGTCAGATTCACACCAGAGAGCCAGGATATAAAGGCGATGCCTAACTACTCTCGTTGGAGAGACACACTTGTTAATAAACTTGTGGGAAGTTTCTGCATGTGGACAATTTGAATGTAACCAGCCTGAACAGGGAGCCTAGTAAACTCTACTGGGGTAGGGGCCTGGCCTCCCTTGGTTATTGCTGCATCCTTAGCACCTAGAAGTGGCACATGCATGTTGTGTCAATATGTTGTGAGCGAACTGAAAGAATAAACTCACAATGCTCAGCTGTATGCAACTAGACACTGGGCAGACATACTCGTATGTAATCCTTGTGGTGCTAGGACCTTTGTGTCACAGATGGGGAAACCGAGGCTCAGAGAGGTAATGTCACTTTTTCATGGTCACTCAGCTGGAAAGTAGCACATGTACAGCTTGAATTCAGATCCAAGTGAAAAGCCTCTATTTCTTCTTTTATAGACACTCCCACCTCAACTGTGTTGCTGTAATAATGGTAGAGATTCACCTCAATAGAAAGAACTTTAGAGCAGAGATTGTCTCAGAAAACAGTGAGTGGGCCATTGGTTCTGTGCTAGCAGCCGGTATATCCGAAGAAGGTGTTGGAATTGGCAGCTGGTATTGGACAGGATGAGGCTTAATGTCTTTGTCATCTATGACACATCAATTGTTTATTAATTAATAACAGTCATTCATTCACCCATTCTTTAATATTTTAATTTAGTTTCCTGTTGATTAGTATGCATAATTTAAAAAATACTCTTAGCAGGCAGACTGCCCTGGGCAGGGGTGGAGAGGGTGTTGGGGGACAAGATTGAGCAAAAAAGAAAGAAAGAGAGAGAGAACTCATGGGCTTGGACAGCAGTGTGGTGATTGGGGGGTGGGGAGGGGGTGGGTGGAGGTGGAAGCGGGCATAGAGGGGATAAATGGTGATGCAAAAAATCAAAGTAAAAGAAAAGGCCTTCAGTCATTAGGACCCGAAGAAGCTGCTTCTCCTTAACTCCTGGTTTGGTTTTACCCAGTGAATGATATCGATTGTGTGTGTGTGTGTGTGTGTGTGTGTGTGTGTGTGCGCGCGCGCACGCGCATTATGTTTCCATGTTTGCTAGTGGATCCAGGGCAGATTTTGTAGTCTTCCTCTAAAATGTGATTCAGCCACACATTGGATATCTATTTTATTAATTAGTCAATATTAGTCAATATCCTTTCTCTGTCCCATCCTTCATTTCTTTGATTTTCCCATGTCCTGTTTCTGTGTGTGTTTAGGAGCCTTATCTTACCCCCGTTTGGGGGAAATCGAGGCCAATGCGAACGAGCTTCTGTGTGGGTAGGTGCGTGTCCACAGAAATACCTGCACGTCCCTTTTCGTTATTCAATCTTGAGCCTTTGAACTTCAGCCAGGGCAAAGGAAGAGGAACGCTGCTGGCACCGGCTTCGCTTGGCGCGCCCGTGTCTGCCTCCCCACCCCACTCCAGGCACAGCCCGTCCCGGGGCGCTAGCCCAGCCTGCCCTCTCTGGAACAAGGGCCATTTCTGTCTTACAAGCTCCAGAGTCCTAAATCTGACTTCCTTGGAGGGGAGGATGGCTCTTTGTCTGCCAAGGGTAGCCGGGCCCCCTGCATCCGTCATGCTGATCCATCCCGCGGCCCTGCCAGGTCTGGGCTGCGGATCCATCATGCTGACCTGCAAATACAAACATTAGTGCAAGGACGCCTGGAGCCAAAGGCTGGAGACCAAATCTATAGCAAGGAGCTGCTCAGGCCAGCCAGAACGAACCAGGACTTATTCTATTAGAGAGAATATTTCGTTTGCTCCAATAACGAGAACTCTGTTGAGATTGCTTAATTCAATTCTGCCCATCTTATCAGATTTATTTTTAATGAAACTGAACAATAGTTTCATTTGTTATGTTATTAGTTTTCCCAGTAGAAGCAACGAGACTTTAGCACACAAAGTGCAGCAGACAAGCTTTGCCAATGTCTTTGGCTTATCAGTGATGTCTGCCAATTTGGATATTACACAGTGAAATCTTCTCTCCTCTTCTGGGTGTACTTTCTTGCTCATGGGACGTGGAGCTGTGAGGCCATCTTTTCTCTTATGTAACCTCTCTGGGCCTCATCTAATCTTGTCATTCCCTTGTCAATAAGCCCGCTAGGGCTCCCAATTGCCGCATTTCTACCAGTTGCTAGCTGACTGACATTGGCAAAGGGGCTTAACCTCTCTGAGCCTAATTTATTTATTTCATTTGCAAAGTGGTGATAATATAAATCACTCCATAGCATTTTCATAAGAATCAACTGTGGTACTGTCTTACCAACGAGGAATATGGGGCATGTAGTAGGTGCTCAATAAATGGTGTCCCCTTGTTTCCTGGTGCCCATCTACCCCAATAGAGGCTGCACTCTTTCATGGGCAGGAACTACATTTTGGAGGTTTGTTTCCTAGATGTGTCTTGACTTACTGTAAGCACCGAATAAATACTTGCTTAGTTGAGTTTATTGTCATATCTCCAAATATTGAGTTACTATCATTACCTTACTTTGTTGTCTTTGTGTGCCTCTGAGATCTCTCTCATCCATTCTGGCCGAGTGCAGATATACCTTCCTCCAATCACCCTTCACTCGTCAGACTCAGGACATGTAACTGGCAAGCAAAGGAAACTTTCTGTTGCAATTTTGTAAATATTCATCCTGATAAAACACAAAACAAGATGAAAATCTGGCATGCTTAGCTCAACCCTCAATTTTAAGATATGATAGTAATCTTAAATTGGGTTCCCTTCTCTTCCTGGGCAAGTGATTTATTGAGTGAAGGAACTCAGAGCAAGCTGTCAAAGCACGAGGGAAGAAGAGGGTAGAGTAAAAAATTAGACAAAGGTGGGGTTCCCAGAGAAGTTTAGCCTCAGCCGGATCCCACAGGGATCTCTGGAGTGTTGACTGCATCTCAGCCCTCTCCCACTACCAGGAAAAGGCCTGGGCTGATCGACATGCACATCTCAGGCACTGGTCGGGCATCACTCCAGTGGGGAGGTGCTCAAAGTCCCCTAGGCATCTTCAAGGAGGTGGCTCCTGCCACTCAAGGGTACAAATGTGGGTAATGAGCGGCCAAAACCCACAGAAGCTAGGAGATGGGGCACTTAGTAAGGCGAGGTCACCCATAGTACATGCTATAATAGCCAAGGTCTAGAGTATATATATATATATATATATATATATATATATATATATATATATATACTAGCCAAGGTCTAGAGCCTCATATATATATATGAGGCTTTTGGTCCAGGGACTCAGGACTTCCCAGAAACAGTGGCAGCTGCAGGCCTGGAGCCAAGAGATGCTTGGAGACAGCTTGTTGACATTCAAGAGTTGAGTCATTTATTATTTCTTAGAGAAAAAAAAAAAAAGAGGGAGGATTTGGCCGTGCAGATCTGATACCTTATCCCCACCCCCATTTTCATTTTGAACATGTTTGATCAGAGGGTTGTGTAATTAATTGCACGTCTATTGCAATATGGTGTTTACTTACAAAGCACTGTGGGCCGTGTCAGCGATTAGCCATTTTCTCTGAAGCCTGTTGGAGTGCTAATTACAGGCCGACGTGGTACACTTTCTCTGACAACGACACAGTAGTGTGGCACAGACGTTTCTCCAGCATCTGTGCCTGCTCCCTTCCTCTGGATGGAGCTCTGGCTGGCTTCTGCAAAGCTGATACTGCAGCTCATAAGAAGGGTTGCCAGGAATTAGACAGAGATGATGTAAGTTTCTAAGCATGGTCCAAATGCACTGTCATTTCAGGGGCAACCCCCCAGAATGTGTTCCTGGCCCTGGAGAATCTAAAGAGTCAGACAACCTGTGACCAATAAATCACAGAGCTGGAACCCTCTGCTTCTTCACGGGCCCTGCCAAACAATTATGCAGTGAAATGTTCTAATTGTACTCTGATTTTAATGTTAATACCAATTTCCATAATTTCTCTGGATCTTTACGGGGCTGCTTAATACTTGCCAATGAAGCAAATGAACTAGAAGGAACACCCACAGATGGCTCATGTTTCCCATTAAGCCGGCGCACTAAGATATCTGCTTTGTTTTCCATTTGGTGTGGGCAGCCCGGCTGCTCACAGAGAAGCCAGCCCGAAAGCTTGCCTGCCGCTTTCAACGGCCACCTTGAAAGCAACGCATCTGTGTGAGAGGGTGTCGGGGCGAAGAGTAGAGTGTCTTTTACTGGCTCTAATGGGGGCCTCTGCCAAGTTCCTGGCTCAGTTCCTGCCTCTCCGGGCAGTGTGCCTTTTGTGCCCCAGGACAAACTTACAGCCCTATTCAGGTGCTGTTCACATACTTTTGCTGTTGGACATCTGGAATACCCTCCCCTCACTGCATCACCCTTCAAGGCTCAGAAAACTCTTTTCAGAGGTCAGTACCCCCAAATAGGCTGAGTTGAACTAAATGCTGAATTTATCTCCCCAGCACTTGGCTCCAGGCTGGCTCTCAGTGAGGAGCTAGAAACGAAGCACAGAGAGGAAGGCTATACACAATAGGTTTGTCCCCTTTGTTTGATCACAGAAACCAGGCTTATGTCAACCACACCCCATCGGCATCAGCTGCTTGTCTTCTCCAGTGGACACCGCTCTCTCTCACCGCACCATGGTACTTCCCTCTGATTCCACGAATTGCTCCTTATTTGTAAAGAATATCTGGGTGGGCAGAGCCCTAACCCTATCTAGAGTCAGTGAAAATACCATGTGAGCTCATGTTCCAAGGCTAACAAGGTCAGGAGACGAAGAATAAAATAGTGTCAATATTCTCTCTTCCTCTCCCATTGTTCCATTTCCCTGAGTGAGCACTTGGCCTCTCAAACAAGCTTTCTCCCTGTGCTGGAACCCCAGCTGCTAGAGCTCTGGGCTCTCAGCCTTGTAACTTTTAGGTTGAAAAGGCAAAGGGCAAGAACATATCCTTACAACATGGCAACAGCAACCAGCAGGACTGATGGATTCATTCCCAACCCCTTCTCTCCTCTGTATTCCTGTTCCAGTTGCAGAAATGTTCCCATCACTGTCAGTGGATTCCTTCAGTCCTGTCTCCATGCCAGGACCACACTCCCGCTTGGGCACGCTGGGCTGTGCCTGGCACAGGGGCTGATGTCTGTGGACTGTAGGGACTGTAGTACTTCCTCAACACCAACTATGGTGGTGTCCACATAGTCCATACCTCCCATATGATAAGCACCGATGCCTATTTGGTGCTTACAGTATGTGACATTGTACCAATTGGGCAAATAGGGAAACTGAGGCTCACAGGAAACAGAGCTACAAAATGACAGGACTGGGTTCAATTTTTATAATAGTGCCTATCATCTCTCTCTTTCTCTTTTTTAATATGTCTTTATTGATTTCAAAGAGAAGAAAGGAGAGGGAGAGAGAGATAGAAACATCAATGATGAGAGTCACTGATTGGCTGCCTCCTGCATGCTCTGGCCTGAGGATCAAGCCCGCAACCCGGGCATGTGCCCTGACTGGGAATCAAACCATGATCTCCTGGATCCTAGGTCAATGCTCAACTGCTGAGCCATGCCCGGCCAGGCACCTGTCATCTCTTTAAGCATCAGTATTTATATTTTCTACAATTTCTATGTTTTCATATTTGCCTGACATGCATGTATACTTATTTCTTTCTACAATGCTACTGCTACTATTATTGTTATTTATTTTTAATCATTTATGAAATGCTTCAAGTGCACTATGCCAGGTATGTTATACATTCACATGTTGTACATTCACATGTAGAATAGGTAATCCTTCCGACATAGTGTTATTATCTTCATTTAACCAAAGAGGACTCTGTGGCTCGGAGATGCTTCCCAGAGTCTCTTGAGAAGTGAAAGAGTTGATAAAGAAATGCTGTTCTGTCTTGCTTCAAATCTCACGTTCTTCAACACAATGCCGTAATGCTTTCCACAGTAAGGATAATGCCAGCTACAGCCGGAAGTGGCTGGAATGATATTTCATTCAGAGCAGGGGCTCCTGTGAATTCACAGATGTGAGACTGGGGTGAGGTGTAACCTGTGGGTGGACAATCTTTGGCAATTTAGCTACCAGATCAACTTATTTTTAGGGGGAGGGAGGAGTAGGGAATGAGAGTGAGATTTTTAAACTCATACCATGAGAATTTGCCCTGGATGGACTGGAGGTATGGTGGGGTTGGTATGTACAAAGATTTCATTTAGGACATTCATTTGATATTTTTCCTGAGATTGTGAGGGCAGGTGACAGACTCATTTCTATAGTCCCAGGCTAACACTAAAATCAAAAGCCCATTCACCCTAGTGTCAGACACCTAGAGTGTGTTCAGGCCCAGCTACAAGGCTGTCATTGTGCTATTATTTGCAGAAGTGTTTGGTCCAGCTGGGAAGGAATCATTTTACTAAGTTCTGTTAAAAATCATGTAGCCAGGAACTAAAAATCATTTTTTGGCTCTGGGAAAGAGAACTTTTAGTAATTTACACCCCTTCATTATTACAAAGCTGTGTGTGAGTGTGTGTGTGTGTGTGTGTGTATGTGTTGCATATACATCACATTTTTTTTGCAAGTAATGCATTTAATTAATCTATGTGGAGTTTTAGTACAACACAGCTGATTAGCATGGTAGACACAGTGCCTTTTTAATATAACAAATCTACTGAGAAATATCCTTAGTTAATGAACTGCGTCATTTTGGGAAAGTTTGTCTTATAACTAATGTATGAAAATAGCACTGTATTTTTTATGGTGCATGCTCAGAGCCAAATAAGTCATTTTGGGTATGAACAGACTTCTAAAACTTACGCAGTCTGTACCCCCTTCAGTCTATTGTGGGTTTTTAAAAACCTTTATAGGTTGATTTCTATATGATTGCTTGGCAAAGGGGTAGGGCCAGAACACTCTCATAAAGTTTCAGCTAAGGTTTGTTATAGGTCATCTGAAGTCAGAAGAATTATTTACAGTAGACAAGGTATAAAAATTGTCTGAAGAAAATTGTGACCCCTTGTGAACTTGGGTGCCAATTGAGTTCACTTGTCATAATCCAACAAGAGTACTCATTCGTGGGCACAGTTTCGGGCCCTGTTCCCTAGACTCATAGAGAATGACTCTGCAGCTTAAAAAGGGACATCTCTTCCCCCCTTATCCCATCCCAGGCACAGCATCTGACCCTCACACAGTATGTTATTATTCTAAGCACCAACCCCCTTGTCCAGCTGGACGGAGAGATTAGAAGTGTGAACGAGTGCTCGGAAATTCCATTGTGATTCTTCTAAGAGTAGATCACTGAGATGCTTTGTAGTAGGAGATATATATATATATATATATATATATATATATATATATATATATATATATATATAAACACACAGTTTCTGATCATCCAGATCAACCAGATTTGACAATTTCACATACTTGTGTAACCCATATGCCTATAAAATATTAAATATTATCGTCTTTCCAGAAGGGTCCCCAATTGCCCTCCTAGTCAATGCTTATATCACACCCCATATCTAAAGCCACCAACTGACTTAATTTCTATCACCATAGAGTTGCTTCTCTTGTTTTAAAACAATATAAAAGAAACCAGACAGTATGTACTCTTTTATGTTCAGCTTCTTTTACTTAACATATTTTTGAGAATTACCCTTATTTTTGTACCAGTTTTTTGTATTTTTCTATTGCCAAGTAGCATTCTATGTCGATTTCCATTGCCTTCATTCTTTGTTGATGGGTTATTTCTAGTTTGGGGTTAATTATGAAGAAAGCTGTTGTGAGCAATTTGTAGCATGGACTGAATGTTTGTGTCCCCCTCAAATTTATATGTTGAAGCCCCAATCTGGAATGTGGGGTTTTAGGGAGGTATTTAGGGTTAAAACAGGTCATAAGGGTGGACCCCCATGGTGCATTAAAAAAAAAAGTGGAACAGAGAGGAGATTAAGAGCTCTCTCTATCTCCCCCTTTCTCCCCTCTCTCTCCCTCTCTCTGTCTCTCATTCTGCATATGTACACACCAGAAAAATGCCATGTGAGGACATAACCAGAAAGAGGGCCCTCAAAGAGAACTCTCCCATATCTCAGCCTTCCACCCTCGAGGAACATGAGAAATAAATGCTCGTTGTTTAAGCACCCAGTCTATGCTACCTGGTTTAACAGGCTGAGCTGATGAAGATATGGTAGCAAAAAGGCATTTGGTGGACATGTCTTTTTATTTCTTATGATTAAATACCAAGGAAAGGAGTTGCTAGGTCATATAGTGGGTGAATGTTTGTTTGTTTGAAGAAATTGCCACACAATTTTCCAAAGTGATTGTCCAGGTTTCTGCTTATACAAGCAGCTTATGAGGGTCATTCCCAGCCTCACCGAGCCGGAGCGGTGCCAGTCGTTTTCTGTGGTGACCATTCTAGTGATGTTTCAGGCTGGTTTTAATTTGCTTTTCCCTGATGGGTAATGATGTTAGGCACCTTTCCTTGAGTTGATTGAACATTAGTATACACTTTTTGTGAAGTGTATGTATGATTAATTTTTTTGTCCATTAAAAAAAAAAAAAAAGATTACAGGAGCTTCTTTTTCTTTTTAATACATTCAGGATATAAGTCTTTTGTCAAATATATTTGTTGTGAGTATTTTCTCCCAGTCTACATCTTACCTATTTATGGTATTTTTAGTGCCTTTTGAAAGACAAGAGATTTACAATTTTGTTCAGGCCCTATTTTTTTCTTGTATGGTTAGTGTTTTGTGTTCTAAGGAGCATTGCTTCCTGCAAGGTCATGAAGATATTCACTTATATAACCTCTAACTTTTCTCTCTAGATTTTTCTTATTCAAAATTATTTAAGGTATTCTTGGTCTTTCATATTTCAATATACAGTGTGGGACAAAAGTAGGTTTACAGATGTGAGTACATGAAACACAGAGTTTATTCTTGCACTATTATTTATTAACTATTGTATTATTTTCCATACAAACAACTGTAAACCTACTTTTACCCCACTCTGTACATTTAGAAACATGTTAATTTCTACAAAAAGTCTGTAGAGCTATTGAATGGAATTGCAC
Organism: Miniopterus natalensis; assembly: GCF_054644295.1. Lineage (NCBI taxonomy): Eukaryota > Metazoa > Chordata > Mammalia > Chiroptera > Miniopteridae > Miniopterus > Miniopterus natalensis. The sequence goes on from NC_142083.1 coordinate 89,146,243, forward strand.
TGGGTCAGTAAATAAATCTGGAAAGAACTGACATCTTAATACTATTGAGTCTTCCAATACATGAACATCACATAGTTTCCATATTTTGTCTCCTATAACCTTTCACAGCAATATCTTACAGTTTTTGGTGCACGTCTTCTGTTAAATTTCTATGTATTTTACATTTTGTTTGGTTTTATAAATAATATTTACCTTAATATTTTTTCTAATTGTTCTTTGTTACTTTTCAGAGATACAGTTGATTTTTGTATGTTCATGTTATCTATGTTAACATTATCTTCTACAACTTGCCAAATTTAGTTATTAGTTCTAGCATTTTTTCTGTAGATACATTTGGATAGTTTATAAGCAAAACCCTGCCATCTGTGAATAAAGTTTTACTTCTTTTTTTTAAACTTTATAACTTTTATTTTATTTTTTTGCCTTACTGCATTTGTTAGAAGTAATGGAAGCAGACATCTTTTTCTTTTGTCTAAACTTGGGAAGAAAGCATTGAATTTTCACTTTTAACTTTAATGTTAACTGATTAACTGATTCGTGTATGTGTGATATCCATTACCACTCAGAGCATGCGTGCTACCAACAATGTCACTATGTATATTAAAATGCCTGCTCGAGAAATGCAGGGATACTAGAAGGCAGTTCTCACCATCAACTGGCATTAGATATTTTCTTGGCATCTGGGGAAGGTGCGTGCAATGTCATCAGTGATGATTGTTTTCTGTACATTCCCAGAAAACTTGGTGATATCTTTTTGGTGAATCAATCCATCTATGAAGCCAACCAGAACATTTGTCAAGTGAACAACATAGTTTTGACCTGTTGGACCCACGGATCAGCTTCGGGTGGCTGGAGATACATAAGAACTATATATAGAAGGCATTCACAGCCAACCTGCTATCCATCAGTGTTAACATTTATACATCAACACCTGTGGTTTTGCATTATTGTGAGGTCCTTTAAATTTCAGGGACTGAGGTTGATATGATTAACAGCATTCCCAGCAGAAATGTAGGAAAATATATCTAAGTTATGAAGGATAAGAATGGGGGTGGGGCAGGGGGAAGAGACAGAGAGAGAGAGAGGCATATTAAATCAAACAACAGTTTATATGGTTTATTGAGTGCTTCTTTGTAGGAACACTAGGGTTTTCATTATCTCATTGATTTTCACAATTCCATGAAGTACTTATCCCTATTTTCTGATAAGGAAACTGCGGTTGAGAGATAAAGTTACATATATACAGGTTACTGGACTAATAAGTGCAGAGACTTGGGATCCAAAGACCAATCACTATAACTCCAAATCCATGTGTATGAGTGTTTAGAGATTTATTAATGTATAATTGACAGACAAGGCACTACACATAAAGTATACAATTTGACGAGTTCTGGCAGATGTATGTATCACCGAAACTATCACTGAAATCAAGATAGTGAACCTATCCACCCTTCCCCCCACCCAGGCTTTCTTGGTGTCCCTTTGTAATCCCTCCTGTGCCCTTACCACACCCACCCCGGCCCCAGGTCATCACTAATCTGCTTTCTCTCCCTATAGTCAATCTCATATCCTAGTGGGCTTTCCTGTATCCAGTTGTATTTTATTTATTGCATTTTATTTTTCCCGCATGTGGAAGACAAGTAAACACCATCCAGAAGCTCAGTTGAATATGTTCCTGGCCCTCTGAGCAGCCTCAGGATGCAAGCCTTCCCTTGAGTGGCATCTGGGTACCCCTATGCTGAACTCCTCCACATGGCACTTTCTCTTATTGGTGGTTTCTAAATCCCCAAGAGTCAACAGCCTGGGCTTACAGGGCAGAGGCGAGAGTGATGTGAAGTCTTTGAGAGCTGCTCCTCCTGCGGAAGGGAGCACAGCTGCTGGGCAGATGTGTTCCTGGAACTCACATGATGTACAGTACACAGTCTGACATGAATAATTTACCTCTATGCTTGTGAAAGGGTTAGGAAAAGAAGAACACATATGGCATGTCGCTCTTTCCCCGCAGTCCCATCTTCTTTTATTTCAGAGAGCGATGGCTCCGGAAGCAAAGTGGTCTTGGATATAGTGAATTTAAACAGTTTGGCATTGGATTAGGCCCTGATTTAAAGTTTTATTTTTATTATTAAAAAGATGAGTGTTACTTTTCTATCCCAGAGAAGCAATGAGTAAACAAATAAAAAATTCATTAGAGACAGGCTGCTATATCTGAGATGAAAGTTTGATGTTAGAACTCAGCTTTCAAAAGCCTCAAACCCAGTCAGTGGGTCATTAGCTCAGCAGGCAGCCAAACTCAACAAGAGCAATTTCGGGATGGGCCATGGCTGTGGTCTTCATTTCTTCAAGGTTTCAAAAATTAGCTTAGCACTTTCCCAGATGGGGGAATGCTTACTCTTAACAGCTACGGTCATGGTTATGTTGAGAAAATTAAATTTCAACTATGCTTTGGAGCCTTACTTACGGTGTTTCTTCCCCAATTTTACGAGCACAGACTTAGAAGAGAAAAGTTTGGAGAGGGAAAGAGGTATTCCAGTATGATTCAGTTCACATCTGGGATGAAATTTGTATTTTAATAATGCCATCCAACCCCAGGGCTGGAATTCAAGGTCATGGACTGCAGAGCGCACACACCTGTGGTTTTCATCAACACAGGGACATGTTCCCATTTTGTTTTGTGGGGTTTTTTTTGTGTTTTTTTTGCAATGTCGCACTCGCATTCCACGGAGGAGCAGGTCTTGTTTCATGAGATGGAAATTTCAATTAGGATGCTAATCCAAACCCAGGCCTGGCCAGTCAGGCTGCGCCATTCCTCCCCAGCACGGTGATTGGTCTCAAGAGGACCAATCAGAAGCCTTCCCTGGCTTTGGCCAGGTCTTCCCTGCGGCGTTCCTGCCAGAAAGAAGCCCTTACTTTCAACAACAAAGAAGCTGTTTTTCTAAGCTAAACAATATATGCTGGAGTCTGCCAGGTGGCAGCCACCCCAGCAAACGGAGGGAGCCAATCTGGAGTACAGGAAAAATATATGAGGGTGACCATGAAGTGGGAGAGGGTGGGGAGAGAGCTCTGACAACACTGCCTGTTGGAGGAACCAGGCGTGGCCACTTGGATACTTATAACATCATTTGTGGACCATACAAAAGTATCAACTTAAAAAAATTAGCTATGAAAAAAAACTCATGGTTTTATTGAATTTTGAGTCCCACCTGCGGTTGCCTTGGCAGGGCCAGATCAAGTGATTTCAAGGGCCGGATGTTCCCCACCCCTGCTCTAAGTAATCTGAGTAAGGGATAAAAAAAACACCCACAGAAGGCAAATCATGCCCTACCTTCTACTTTTTCCTGCTTTAAATCCCCCAACTTTGAGTTCTGTCAGAGATTAGAAAGAACTTTTTACCACCAGACTGAGTATATAGTACAGTAGACAGGGTATGGACTTTGGAATCCGTAGACCTGGGTTGGAATCCTGGATTGTTTTAGCTAACTGCTTGCCCAGGTTGTTTCACCTTCTTGAGCCTCAGTTTCCTCATATATAAAATGACAATAAGACAGTAACAGTTCACAGAATACAGCAGCCCAGGCCCACCGAGGTCAATTAAATCAGAAGCCCAGGGAATGAAGTTCGGCATGGATATTTTCCTAAAGCATCCCTCATGATTCTGGTGTGCAGCTCGGTTTGGGAACCTCTTGAGTTGATGAGACCCAAGGCAGTAGCTCTCAAAGTTAAGGCTGCATGCAGATCACCCAGACTCAACACAAGCTACCCAAATTTCGAAGGTCTGTAGAGAGATCTGCCTTGTTAACAGGCTTTCCAGGTGAGTCTGATGGAGGCCGTCCTTGGACCTCACATCGAGAACAAAAAAAATGCCTTAAGCTCTCTTTTATCTTTGATGTGCTAAGGTATTGAGTGGGCGGCATTGATCAGAAAGGGAGTCTTCATTTGAGCATCAAAAAGTCCAAGGATTAGTTTTCAAAAATAGTAGAATTAAAACAGGGGAATGTTTATGGGTCAGCAGGACATTGTCCACGTGAAGTGCAGGAGGAGATGGTAATATGTGTGCTGCTTGAGACCACAGGGGTGAGGGAAGCCCAGAGCAGAGTCCGATGGTGCAGAATTGAGGTCCCATCAAAGTCTCAACTTCTTACACTGCACTCACGTTCCCTTGAGCAGCTGTGATTCCTCCTCATGAAAGTTACAAGGAAAAAGCCTTTTAAAAATGAAGCACAAGCCCTTTAGAAATGGGGAAATTCCCAGAGAAACATTCTAGGGAGGGGCTCGGAAGAACCTTGGGGGAACAGATGAAAGATGAGATCATGAAGAGAAAAATTTGGATTATAAATAGAAGTGTTAACCTGAGCATGTGTTGACTTTTGTGGAGGTCATTGTAAGCAAAGTAAATGTCCCATGTCTAACCTATGGTACTCATCAATCTGGCCTCCTAGAAGGAACTCAGAACTGGGGCGTGCTGGGGCTCGCCCTCCTTCTGGGCTGCGTCGGCTGGCTGGGGGTCACGGTGACTGTGGCCGTCTGTGCAGCTTGCTCTTCCTGACCGAGTTCATCACCCTGAGCTAAGGGCGACTGAAACCGGGAGCCAAGACACCTGCTGTTGCTTCACTTAATTTTATTTCCATGTGTCCAGTGTGGTTTTATACTGAAACTTCTTAGTTCATTGAGAAAAAGGGAAAACAGAATCCCTGGAGACCCTCAACGTGTTGATGATCTGACATTGGTTGCGACCATCCCAGCTTTGGGGATGGGGACTGTGGTAGGCAGCTTTTTTTTTTTTTTTAATATCAGTATTTTACTTATACCCCAAACAGAATTTATTATTCTTTAATTTTCCTGCATTTAAAGAGCCTAACTTATTAATAATATTTATTTACTTACTTTTATTAAGTATCGTTGGTATACAACCCTCTACTGCTTTTATTAGTTTTAGGTGTACACTACAGTGATTCATCATTCTTATACCTTATAATATGATCACTCCACTAATTCTAATAATCACCTTTGGCTGTGTAAACTCGCCACAATATTATTGACTATATTTCCTTTCCCCTTCTCACCTGTCACCCATCTCCTCCCTTTTGCTATGAGTCTGTTTTTGTTTTGTTTTGTTTGTGTGTTTTTTTTAGATTTCACATACAAGTGAAATTATGATATTTGTTTTTCTCTGCCTGACTTCTTTCACTTAGCATAATATCTTCTAGATCCATCTATTTTTCACAAAAGACAAGATTTCATTTTTTATCACTACATAATATTCCACTGTATGTATGTATGTATATATACATATGTACAATATCTTCTTTATCCATTTATCTATCGATGGTCATGTAGATTGCTTTCAGATCTTGGCTGTTGTAAATAATGTTGCAATGAATATAGGGCTGCATACATCTTTTCCAATTTGTGTTTTTATTTCTTTTGGATAAATTTTCAGAAATGGAGCTTCTTAAATAGGCCCCCACCATGACCTTCACCTTCTGGTATTCATACTCTGATGTCACCCCCTCCCCTGAGTGTGGGTTGGGCTTAGTGACTTTCTTCTAAGACTAGAATGTGTGAAAAGTGATAGGATGAGGGTTCTGAAAATGTTATAAAATGAAATACTGTGGTTTCCATCTCACAGGCACTCTCCTTAGTCTTTCCACGTGGTTTCTGTAATGAAGGAAGCTGCTAGGCTGTGAGCTTACATGGCTAGGAACTGGGGGGGAAGCCTCTGAGCCAAAGCAAGGAAGAGACTCAGGTCCTCAGTCCACCAGTCCGCAAGGACCTGAATTCTGCTAATAACCTCGGGAGTGAGCTAGGAAGCATGTCTTTTCCTTTCCCAACCTTGAGATGACTGTGGCCCCAGCCAGCATATTCATTGTGATTTGTAAGAGATCCTGAGCCAGAAGGCCCTGCTAAGCTTTATCTGATTCCTGACACATGAAACTGTGAGATAATAAATGTTTGTTATTTTAAATGGCTAAATCTGAAGGTAATTTGTTATGTGCAACAGAGAATTAATACAGGGGCTTGTATTTATTGTATCTCTAAAGGTCAGGTAACCCATTATGAAAGTTCTAGGAAGACTACACCAGCGATAGCTCAGTGCAGCATGAGGACCACTTCCAAAGCTTCTCTGTTCAAAAAAACCCAACACAAGCTTTAATCTGGCTCCAGCAATTCCTAGTAGCTGCAAGTGTCCTTTTACTTCCTTAAGCTTTGATTTTTTTTAATCCAGAAAATAGAATACCTTGAAAGGTGAGAATTATAGATCAAGTAGTTCTTATGACAAAGATGATGATGCCTCTTATATTGTTGATAAAAACGAGCAGATTTACAAGACATAGTGTGCTGGGCAGGATTCTAAGATGGTCCCCAAGATTCCTTCCCCCTGGTGAACATGCTGTGTGTAACCCCCTCCCCTTGAATGTGAGAGAAGCCTGTGACTATGATATTAATCCCCTGAGTAAGTTTCTAATCCATTGACTTTAATCCAAATGGAGATGATCCTGGGTGGGCCTGACCTAATCAGAAGACCCTTTAAAAAGTTCAAGAGGTACCTCTGCTCACCTGGAAGAAGGCAAACATCCACCTTATAAACTTCCTATGGGGGCAACATGGAAAGAAACTGTAGGTGTCATATAGAAGGTGAGTGCAATCAATAACTGACAGCTATTAAAGGGGTGCGAACCTCAGCTCTACCTCCACAAGGACCTGAATTCTGTTAACAACCTCGGCGAGCTTGAAAGGTGATCTCAAGCCTCAGATGAGAATCAGAGACTTGAGATCCTAAGCAGAGGTCCCCATCTCACCCACACCCAGACCTCTGACTCATGGAAATTGTGGCATAATAAAGGTCTGTTTTAAACTGCAAAACATGCTGTAATTTATTTCACAGCAATAGAAATTAATGCTCAAGGGTAAGATAGACCCATGAAGGTATGTCAGGCAACTTGGCAATGTGTCACTGTGACCATACTTTGAATCCTGTTTTGGTATCTCTAGTGCTCAGCGCTCTGTCTGGGGCAGGATGGGATATTGTTGATGAGTAAAGGGATGAGTGAAAGAACCAACAAATAGATGGGGTTCCTACCCCTTGGGGGTGGGGGTGGGGATGGGCCTGGGGCGTGGAGAGGGAGAGGTGCTGCTGAGCCCATGCTCCTTAGTAACCCTCTGATACAGCCCCCCAGTTGACAGTTGGCCTCCTCTGTGACTTAGACTTTGCTGACTTGGTGGTATAGTCCCCCAAAGACAAGCTGTTACTATGCACAGGGTTATTTCTCAAGAATCTGAGCATCAGTGGCAACCAGTAGAAGTAAAGTGAGTAAGTGGTGGCTCCCTTAGAGGAGGACTGTGAGTGCAGGGGAGCCTGTGCTCTCCTTGCTGAGATGCGCAGAGCGCCTCCACCCAGACGCAGCTCTGTGGCCTCTGCAACAAAGCCAGGGACATTTCAGTGTCGCCCAAGGGATCGGCCGCACTTACTGGGATCTCACTCTTGGAGGGTAGCTTAGCCTGAGATTTGGAGATAAAGTGGCCAGGAGGGCTTGTCAGTGGTCTGAGGCTGTGCTCTCCAGTGTGGGAGCCGCAGGCCACACGCGGCTATTGAGCCTCTAACATGTGGCTGGCCCATAGTGAGGTCGCTATGAGCATAAAATTTGCCACAGATACCAGAGATTTAGCAGGAAGTAGAGAATGCAAAACATCTCTTTAATATAATTTTATACTGATAATGCATTAAAATGTTAGTTATCTCAGTTAAATAAAATATAATATTAAAATTATTAATATACAGTGGTACCTCGGTTCTCGAAAGTCTCCATTGACGAACATTTCAGGTTACGAACACCGTAAACCCAGAGTAAATGCTTCAGTTTTTCAACACGCCTCGGAAGTCGAACATGTCCTGCGGCTCCCGCTGAGGGCAAGATCCTGAGGCCCAGCTGTCGGCTGTGGAGCCCTCAGTTTTCCAACGTTTCAGAACTCGAACGGTCTCTGGAACAGATTACATTCGAAAACCGAGACTCCACTGTAATTTATATTAATTATTATATGTTATATTTAAATTATTTTCATCTATTATTTTTACTTTTTTGACAATGTTGCTAGACCATTTGAAATTACACAGATACCCTGCATTATATTCTTATTGGACAGTGTCAGTTTAAAGCATGAAGAAATCTATCCGAGAGAAGGCAGGGCTAAGAAAAAAAACCAAGCTTGGATAAAAATGTCCAATGTAGTAAATCCATGTAAAGATCACTACAGAAGAAGTAACTCATGACTCTGTTATGCACCCAAATCTGTAATATTAGATAATCAGGGTGGAAAGAGAAGAGACTTCTCCAGCCTCCTCCCCTCCCTCCCTCCCCTCCTGTGTGTGTATGTGTGTGTGTGTGTCTGTCTGTCTCTCTCCCCTTTGCACTTCCTAGGTCAGGTGTCTTCCAGTGACCTCACATCTACAGCGTGACCTTCTTTGGCTCTTTCCTCTCCCAGCCAGTGGGGTTAGTCTGCCTCTGTCTAGTAAACTGGCCCCGGACCACAGGTCTCTCAACTCAACCCCAGGCAGGCCGGGCTGGTTGGCCCTGGGAAGGGGGCTTCAGGAGAAGCCAAGAGCTGCGTGTTGTGCCATCTTCAGGGGGCAGCTATGCCTCAGTTTCCCGCTTCAACCAGGAGGGAATGTGGGCCCCATGTTGCTTCACCTCCCAGCTTCTCGAGGGAAGAGTCTGTGGAATCTATTAGCTTTCCAATGTTGGATGTAACCCTGATACTGTGAAAACCTGTACAGACCCAACAACAGAGCCGCAGAGGACAGGTACAGCCCCTAAAGACCCCAGGAGGCGGGTGCCAAGCGCCCACTGGCTTCAGCCCGAGCGGCTAAGGAGCCTGGCTGCAGCCCACTGGGAAGCCCAGGAGTGAGCCGCGGCCTCCCTCCCCCAGGGCCGGGTCGCCCCTGCGAGCTGCTTCATTAATTACTGCCACGCAGATAGCGGGACGCAGTGTTCTGCCAGGAGAGAAACCAAACTGGTGGCAGGGGACTCAGAGAATTATTGGCATTTTGCAACTTATCAAATATTCACATAAGCCTCTGAGTCCAGCTTGATTTGGAATATTGCTTTCCTTCTGTGGCTTAAGGGGTCCCTCTGGTCTATCTCCCTGTGTCTGTGGGCAAAGAGTGAGTCTTGGGGACCTATAAAAGTTTGTGTTTGTTCGTGGCATTTTGTTTTATTTTAAATCCTCTAAACCAAGGAAGTGACAGAAATTCCTGGACAAAAAATATCTTGAGGCTGATGAAGGGGCAGGAGAGAAGAGGCGCTGGAAGAGAACTCCTTTTAGGTCCAGAGCAGCTTATGAGCATTTTCTCACTACTTCTCACCCCCCTTCAAGGTGGGAAAGTAGTTCCTCGATTTTACTACCAAGGAAGTGGGGCTGCGTGTGGGTAAATGCCTTGGCTCGGAGCCCAGTGGTGGTGCCGAGATTCCCACATGGGGCAGGATGGCCCTAGTGCTGTTGGTATTGCTATGCATTTGGGGGTACACTGTGTAGACCTGCAACCCCCAGCAGAGCCTCGCCAGGTTAGTCCCTAGGGACTGCGGTGGAGCCCACGCCGACACCAAAGAGCCAGGATGATTTCAAGACCACTTTTGATAGTACAGCATCCTCCCTGGTTTTCCAAATCCAACCTCACCTGGAACTCCCACCTATTATTAAAATACCTGGTGCCTTACTTTTTAACATGGGGTTTCATTTTTGTCCCCTAGTGGAAGGTGAGTGACTTTTCCAGAACCACTCCCCTCTGTGCTACACAATCTCATTTAATTCTCAGTAAGACTGGAGGAGAGATTTCAGCCACTTGAAAACCAAGCCCCAGAGAGGTTAATTAAGCTACCTAAGGTTGCACAGCTGGGAAGACAATAGAAGATAGCACAGGGCAGGACTGAAAATCAGGTTCATCTAGAAACTTTTTTTTTTTAAGGGTGAATGTGAGGACTATTTTTTTTGTGTTTTTTTTGTTGTTGTTTTTTTTACAGATGTCTCCTTTTTCCCCTGCATTGATTCCCTCCACCCTGCATCCACCTCACCCTCAGACCTTCCCCATACCAATGTCTGTGTCCATGGGTTATGCTTATAAACATGTAAGTTCTTTGATTAATCTCTCCCCACCCACTCCCTGCTCCCCACCTTCCCTCCGAGACCCCTCAGGCTGTTCCATGCTTCTATGTCTCTGGATCTGTTTTGTTCATCAGTTTATTTTGTTCTTTAGATTCCAAATATGAGTGAGATCATGTGGTACTTGTCTTTCTCTGCCTGGCTTATTTCACTTAGCATAATACTCTCCAGGTCCCTCCATACTGTCCCAAAGGATACGAGATCCTTCTTCTTTACAGCTGCGTAGTATTCCATGGTGTAAATGTACCACAGCTTTTTTTATCCGCTTACCTACTGATGGGCACTTGGGCTGTTTCCAGATCTTAGCTATTGTAAATTGTGCTGCTATGAACATAGAGGTGCATATATTCCTTCTGATCGGTGTTTCAGGCAGGACTGAAACTCAGGTTCATATAGAAACATGTTTAAAAAGAGAAAAAAGACCAATTTTGCTCATTAGATTCCACAAATAACTGAGATCGTATGGTATTTCTCTTTCTCTGACTGGCTTATTTCACTTAGGACACAGACAATAGTGTGGTGAAGGCCTAGGGTGGGGAAGCGGCTGGGTGGAGGGGGGCCGAGGGGGCCAAGTGGGGGCCATCTGTAATAATGTAAACAATAAAAAAATGTATATTTTAAAAAGAGAAAAAAAGGCCTCCAACCACTGAATTCTGCTGTCCCTTGTTCCATTCTAGCTACTGCCTAAATCTTTGATGGTTTAACGGAAATAACTATATCAGCTGGGGTGAGTTGTTCTGTTTGTTTTTAGGTGATGGAAATTTTGAATTTCAGTCTCAGAAGGTTGCAACTGAAACAAAGTTTGTGGGTTTTTTTCCCCTCTTACCTCCTTTTTCTCACAAAGCATGTTCTCTCTCTTCCTCTCTCTCTCTCTCTCTCTCTCTCTCTCTCTCTCTCACACACACACACACACACACACACACACACACACACACACACACACAGAACAGGCTTTGGAAAAAAGGAAGCAGCCAAAAGAACAATACACCCGAGTCCCAGGGTTCAGGAAAACAACAGAGGAAAGGAGCAGCCGTCGGGCTGGGCGGCAGCCTCCCGGAGCTGGAGTCCCGCTTAGCGTGGGTTTCAGGGCCCCGCCGGGAGTGTTTGGGGAGATAAAGGGCGAGCTGCAGGCGGCTCTGACCTGCTTTCCAGGCCCGGCCGCTTTCGGCGGCGGGCAGGCCGGCTTTCGGGGGGGCAGGAGGGCTTCGCGGGCGGGGCCCAGTGCCCCTGCCTGCGATTAGGCTGCGTCCCCTGGGGTTCCTTTGTCTGTCTTGCTGTGATTTCCGTGGTGGGTGTTAACCTGCCTCCTAAGGTTTGCTGGGGTCTCCATGCTGATGAACTGCCGTGTGCATTCCGCCCCCTGCCCCGGTCACCTGCCCACAGCACCACCGTTACCCTACTGCTGGGGTCTCTGCTCTTCCAGTTTCTACATTGTTTTTATTCTTGCTTTGAGCCTGGGGAATTCTCTTGCTCTCACTGACTCATTCGGGTAACACAGCGTCTGTTTCAGTCATTGCACTTGCGTGTCAAAGCCACAGGCCCCTGCCGTGTCCTGAGGAATGGTCATGCCAGGGCGGCCTGCGTTCTCAGACATGGACTCAGGGGCCCTTCTGATGTCCCACCTTCTAACTAAGCTCCCCATCAGCAGCTGTTAAAGCCAGGCTTTCAGGGGGAGTGTGCAGGAAAGTCGGGAACACTAGGGCTGGCTCTTCATTCCCACCCTTATAAGCTTTGCGACCTGGGGCAAAGTACTTACCTGGGCTGCCGCAAGTCTTGGAGGGGTGTGCCTTGGGTGTGTCACCAGGCCCGCTGTGGGTAGACTGAGGTAATGATAGTAACTAGCATGCCAGTTGGCGAGAATTAAATGAGATAATAATAGGAATAATAATAGGGATAAGTCCCATTTGCTGATCGCTTGCTCTGTCAGAATCTAAATGCTTTACAAGAATTAGCACATATATTTATGGTCCACTAAGACAGGGTAGTTATGCTAATGCACAAAAATAAGAATATTATATATTAAAAAGCATTCGGTATCCATGCATGTATATAAAGAGATTTTAGATGCACATGATGTATAGTTATGTATGTATAATCCTGTTATGTGATGTATCAGAGATAAGGAATATGTATTATTTGAATTTCTAAAATGTGTATAGATTCATTTAAGTTATACAGATGGGTATAGAAATGATTTAAAAGAAAAAATGGTCTCTGCCAGGCTAAGTGCTTTAAGTGCTTGAACACATCTGACTCTTACGAGGGCCCTGTGAGGCGGGCGCTGTTACCTTCCACGTTTTACAGATGAAATAACTGAAGTACAGAGGCGAAGAGATTTTCAAGGTGACTCTCATACATGTGTCTGTATATAGACAGTTGTGTTTATAGAAATGTAGAAAATTAAGTACGTGGTTTTATAAAGTGCCTGGGATTGTAGTTAAACAATGTTTGCTAGTATTATTATTTGTTTCATTCTCAATACAAGCTACCACCCTGGTTCCCTTTAGGAAATGACACCATCAGCGTTAAAAGAATCCTTGGTGTTTTCTTCATAATATTGCCTTGCCCTTCAGAAAATACTTCCCCTTTGAGATGGTTGATCAATTCCATCCCTTCTCAGCCTCAGATATTTGTGCTCAAAGCACCCCGATTAGGCCACAGAGGCAGACACACCTTTTTGGGGGCCACCCCCGATTTTCCAGGAGGGCCATGAGTGCACAGCATATGCAGGAAGACGGGGCTCTCCCAGGAGGCCCTTTAGAAGCGCCCCGGGGCCAAGCGCTCCCGTTCAACCCCAAATCTACATCCCTTAGACTTCAAATAATAGCAGTGGGGAACCCCAGTTCCACCCATGAATTGAGGGGCTGTGCTTTGGGCTGTGAGATGAACTGGCCTTTGATCCAATGCCAAGCATCAGATTGAATCCTCCACAGTTGCGCAACAAGAATTTCCCATCCTTCAGAAAAGACTGCCGCTGGTGAACTTACATACAAATCTCCCAAATATATAACATATATTTGTGTGTGCATGAGGCACATACTGTGCAACAGTGAATTAAAAAAACAGTCTTTTTGTGTTTTATCACAAACATGACTCTTCTATCCCTTCTTTTGTGAGAATATTGTTTGCAGTCCTACTTCTTAACTTTATTAGTGAAAAATTCAGGTTGTCACGAGCAAGGTTGAGGATGTGCATGGTATATATAGGCATGTGTAGGTAGGCGCTCGTGTACATGTGCGTGTGTGCACACGCCTGCACCTACACGTTGATCGGTTCTTCTGCCATTATGGGGTCAGATCTGCAGGGAGAGCCTAACAAAAGCACCATCAGGAAATTCACCGGAGATGGTCCCTCCCACACAATCGTGGTCCTCAATCTTGGGAACAGAGGGGCCCTGGGCATCTGCTTCCTCAACAGGCTCATCAGGTGCTTCTAAGAGAGGAGTCATTGGGTCACACATCAGAGAGACACCGTCACAGCAGTAAAGGGCTTTTGCTGTGTGCGCGTGTGTGCATGTGTGTGCGTACATGCATGTGTGTGCATGTTCAGCTGCCTGGGCTCGTGGAGTGCTCACCAGAGCTCCCTTTATATAAAAAGTGGCTGCTTTCCAAGAAGTAGAAACAGCCTTCAGATGTCACCACATATGATCAATGTCCTCAGGGTGCTGAGTGGGGAAGTGGGATGGGACTGGGACCATGGTCTAAGTGACTGAATCCCACCTGCACTGTTTTATTAATTTTTTTTAACATGGTGAAGGTTTTGCTGTTTAATTAAAATATTGTTTTAAAAAAATTACAGGTGGGGTAAAGCTCTACCTTCTGGGCATTGTCCATGAGAAAACAAATAACAGCTTCTATTTATACACAAAGCATGTGCCTCACATATGGGCTTCCTTTGGGCTTATTTGCTCACCTCTACTCACACTGCAGGTGACATGCATTTGCATCTGTTGGTGGACTCCTTTAAAACTCCCTTTCACTTCTGCCATCATTTTAATTTACTTGACACTTCACATGACATTTATATGCTTACCTTCATTTTAGAGAAGGGCCTGGTTTTGGAGATTCTAAGGTAAATTACTACTTTGTAAATCTACACTTACATCCTCGCATTTGGACAGGGTAGAGACTCAATTATAAACCAGCATTTTAGGAGATAATTACCTTCCTCCTTGCCATATGCCAGGATAAAGCTAGTGACTTCTTTGTTTTAATTAATACAGCCTCAAATATTTTGCAAGGAGAGTACTAGAAGCCCAGGTTTAACACGGCCCCCACCACCATCATCACCATCATCATAAATGATGGAGCAGAATTTTGGGAAGAAGGCATAAGCTCCGGGCTCAGACAGATCCTCATGGGACCTTGCTTCCAACAGTTGCTAGAAATGACTTTAGGCAAATCATATGACCTATGTCTTCTTATTGTCTTCATCTATAAAATGAGGGCAATACCGCCTTCAGGGATCAATTGACACAGGGCAATGGAAGTTGACTAAAACCCTCACAGTTCCCTATGCTACAAGGACTTTACAGAGAAAGCACCATGAAATATAACTGAAGTGGTGTAATAATTGTTTTTAAGACAACCTGTGTTGTGCAACTGTGCGTGGCACTCAGGGAAAGGCCTCTCGTTTCTAAAGTTGAAAGCTGAAAGTTCTCATGGGGCCAGGAGAAAATATCCCCCATCGGATGAGTATGGGCGGTTTCGGAATCCTGGCCCTGCCACTTGCTTGATGCATGATCTCAGATCAACTGACCTCTCTGTGCCTCGGTTTCCTCACTGTAAATAATAATAGCTTACAGCTTATGAAGTACGGCTGCAGGCCCGACACACAGATTATTTCATTTATTCCACACGGCAATATTAAGAGGCAGGTGTTCCTACCACCCTGAGTTACGGGTGAGGAAACGGAGACACAGAACTTTGGTTTAACCTGCCCTGGTTGCAGCTAGCAAGTGACAGAATCGGGATTCATACTCCCAGCATCTGCTTCTAGACCTCACATATTGAAAACCTTTCTATGTGTTACTGACTTGATAGGAGCATTAAGATAATTGAATGAGATAGGAGTAAGGTATTATTAAGATAACTAAATAGGGTAGATAATTCCACCCTGATAGAAGTATTAAATCATTAAATGAAATAAGGAACACAAGAGCCTAAGCTGGATTCGTGGCCCATAGTAAGCGCTCCATAAAGGCCAACCGAGCGCTTTTTGTTTTTTTCATCATCACACAAGCCTCTCCCCACCCCCAAGTTGTATTAATAACTACAACAGGTGTTTCATTGAAATGCAGTTTGTTCTTGTTGTTTCGTTTTAATCCAAAGACTGACATGTCCACGCTGGGGAAGAGCCCCGTGTGCCACACAGCCAAGGCACCTGCAGGAGGTGCCACCAGTGGCTATGGCAGCCCCACGCCCATGCCACGCCCCTGGTGGACGCAATAGCTGCCGCATGTGTGGGTAAGGAATGCCCTTGAAGGAAAGAAACACGCAGAAGCCAAAGGACTCAGAACACCAACTCACGTGTACCTTTTCAGACTAAGCTTTTATTTTTTTGATATTACAAACCAGTTTTCTTTATTCACAAACCACTGTAAGTGATATAAACACTAATTTCTAAAGACAGATATACACATTTTCTGGGTTTGCAGATTGCGTGATGTGTGTGTTAAGAAGTCACTATATGCCACACATGATATTAATCTTTTTTTTTCATAATTCATAATAGCAATAGTTATTTAGATAAATGAAAACATTCCAAATAAATACTGTTTAAAAAAATCCAAAATGTCTGTTTACATCTCTGACATACATTTTAAAATGACTTGTTGGCCTCTTGGAGGAGTGCCTGACAAAAGATTCTGCAACATCAGTTGGCTCCCACTTGCTCTAAATGATTTTTATTAAAACTACATACAATCATGGGGGAAAAGTACAGCTCATCGGTGAAAATCAAAACTGCAAATTAATTTTACTTTAACCAACACAGTAAGAATTCTATGTTTGTGATTCCAAATACAATGCAAATTCTGGATTGTGAGATTTGAGGCAATTGGGAGAAATCTGTTGAGTCTCCCTTAGCCCCCCTGTTCTTTCTATCTCTCTCCCCTCCAGGGTAGGATGCCGGAGCATTTTAATAAATCGATGCCTTTAACAACATCACCCGGGCACCCACGGTCATCACATTGTTTCCTGGGTGGGGGAATGAGAAAGTCTCAGTGATGCCATAGGACACCCCTGCCCCTCCCCTCCCCCACCCAAGGAAGTCTGCCGAGAAGACCATTTGCTAGGCTTTGGGCTGCTAAGCAGTTTCCCCCCCCCCTTTCTGTCCTTTCAAGGTAACGGTCATCTGCCTTAGATATCGAAGCTACAGAAACTTGGTTTTCAAATCTTGTGAAACTTTATTGATGGTTTAATATCCAACCGATCTTACTGCATGCACATAGGATGACAAGAATGCTGGATCACAAACACTTTTTTTTTTTTTTTAAGTTTTGTTTGGTTTTGTTTGAAAGCAGAGTTGTTACAGCGGATTGGCAGGTTCACAGCGGTGAGTTGATAACTTACTAGAGTGCTCGCCAGACGGCCCGCACTGTACACATGAAGACTTAACTAGGGCGGCAGAACTACTGGGGACAGCTTGCTGCTGTTTGTTTAATTTAAATACAAAAACAGGAAGACCCGTGACAGATACCCCAACTCAGGTTAACTTGTAAACAGGACAACGTGGAAGGCGTTCAAACAGAAGGAATCCGGACAAGCTGCAATTTTTCGGCCGCGTCGCTCTGGCCCTGCTGCGGAGGTGGGGGGACTTTGTTCGTCGGGGGGGGGGGGCAGAGGGCAGATCTACTTTTTTTGCTTCTTTCTGACAAGTGTCCTGGGCCTTGGAGACAGAACTAACGTTACTGGTTTGAGATCATCCCTGGCGACCAGGGAGAATGACCGGGAGGGGCAGGCTCTCACAGACTGAAAAATTGCAGCTTGCTCACATAACACAGTCATGTTTCAAAAAGTTACCAAGCTGATGAAAATACCGTGATTATCTCTACTCAATGATTGCAATACTTGTAAAATGCTTCTAGAAATCCAAATATGATTATCATGTAATTCCATAAAAATTATACGTCTGTCTCTAACAGTTGTTCTACTAGGCTAAAACTAAAGCTTCATAGACTGTTTCTAGAACTTAACAACTCCACTGCACAGATGTAAATTTTATACATTTTTTTTAACTGGTACAAAGAATTTAAGTTTTTATTACTTTCTTTTTTTGGAAAAAAAGAAAAAAATAGAAACAGTGCTTTTTATCACCTTTTTATTAATGTTATTTTTTTTCCCTCCCATAATATAAAAGTCAGCAATGATATCAATAATTTATTATACTGGAAGAAATATAAAAAGAATGCTTGTTGATGGCCTAACTAGCAGTTTTTGCCTAAATAACTAGCGGCTGGTTAAGAAGCTGAATACTGCCGGGGGGAATGGTTAAAGGGCGGGTTTGCACAGCTTCATTCAACTTGGATGCACAAGGGCTGCTAGAAGCATCCCCTTAACAGCGTAACCTTTGGCCTGAACTGACAGTGAGTAACTTAGAACCGTTGCTATATGATCGTTGGTGCAGTGGGTCGTTTAGATTCATCAGTTACTATTTTTTTTTTTCTTTCAGTCGAGCCCCAATCCCAATCCCCTAAGTCCCTCCCACCCTTCCCCTTTTATAAAATAAAATAATGCAGATGCAGAAAAAATGACTACTGTAGTCACTTACACTCTTCCCGAACAGCTTATAACCCCAGTAGCTTACTATTCAGCATATATAATTCA
The DNA here is from genome assembly GCF_054644295.1 of Miniopterus natalensis. Taxonomy (NCBI): domain Eukaryota; kingdom Metazoa; phylum Chordata; class Mammalia; order Chiroptera; family Miniopteridae; genus Miniopterus; species Miniopterus natalensis. Next base: position 89,164,221 of record NC_142083.1, read on the forward strand.
TTTACATGATAAAGCACTCTGGATATGGCCCTAAACCAGATTTTATTCATAGCTAGCATCTCTCTAGATCAACCACAAAAAAAAAACAAAACTCCTACAGCCAGCAACCAAACTACGGAACCTTCAGAAATTAAAGACCCACAATATTAAAATACACAGAACAAAATATCTGAGGTATAAGATAAAAAATGTAATTTTTTTTCCTCTTTTTAGATTTTAGAGTTGCTAAAATGATGCACTACTGCATGTATTGCAATACCCAGGCCTCGGAAAGCTTCCTTTCTCCCCACATTGGAAGGTTTTTATGGTTTTGTCATTTAGTATGGAGCAAAACGGTTGTATCCCCCTCGGTATATACTAGCCTGCAATGAAGAAAGAACGAGACCCACATCATCAGCATGGCTCCTAGTCTTGGCATCAGTCAAGGGTGCAAAAGCATTCTGAAACAAAGCAATTTGAGGGGTGTGTTTTTTACATTGTCCTTTCGCAACACGTGGAGCATCAAAAAAGACTAATGGGGAAATAGACACTCAAAATCAACCAAAACGGAGGCACCCCCTGCCCATCCCAGCTCATTCTCAGAGGACTAACGGTAGGGCCAATCCTGACCTCCCCAGCAGCTCCTTGTAGGGAAAACCCCTGGAAAATCCAATTAGTCGGCCAGTCCTGGGAGCCCACAGGACTGGTACGGACACGCACTGGGCGGCTGAAGGCCGTGCGTTGTCTCATTTCCTTTGCTCGTTTGATTCATTAACACTATGTTCCATCGGGAAAAGCTCAGTCTACACTCGAGAGGTTGAATGCGGATGACTGATTGAATGTGGAAATTCAACTCTCCTTCCCAACACGTAGCTCAAGTGGACTAGGTGTTGAGGCGGAGGGGATGAATGCAAAATCGGGGTGAAAATTTAAATCAACTTCTCACTTGACGTGGCTCAATGAGCTGTGTGGAATTTGCTCTTAAGAGGGGAGCCCGTACGGATGGACTGCTTGATGTGACTGAGCTTGTGCAAAAGAATGTCGTTCCCAGATCGTGGCTGGATTTCTATCACCACGCTCCAGTGAATTGTCTGGCCATGGCTTTAGATGGCTACGAGGTGGCACTTAACATATTTCCTTTTTCTAAAAGTATTGGCGATTCAAATGAATGCCTATGGGGATTGAGTTTTAGGATAAGGGCTGATATTCTTGATCCCAAGCAGAAAGCTGCATGCCAAAAGCTTTGTAATGATTGCATACGCTCTCACGTGATGGGCACGTCTTACTGTACTCAAGAGTTTTAGTGCATAGAAGTTTGAACAAGTACAGGCAAATTCACCCACCCTCACCTCCCATTTTTGCCCTCCCCCCACCCCCCAAACAAAAACCCAAAGCCCCCCAAAACAAAAGACAACCCCCGAACCCAGCTGATTCCTCCTAATTCCTTATGTACTAGGCACACACACAAAGTGTGCCCCTCTCTATTTTCTTTCCTGGGCGACTATGACTTTAAACATGAATTGTAATAGGGGAGGAGAGGCAGTCAGATTCTCAGCTGCCTGACAGCAGAGGCCTGGAAGTGTGCAGCTTAGCTCCTCTGAAGTCTGTGCTGGGGCTGGAACCTTGGGGCTATGTGAATGAGCGGCAAGGGAGGGAGAAAAAAAAAGAAAAAAAAAGTTCTGCATTGACACTGCATTCTGTTAGTGATGGATTTAATTATCAAAATGACTAATTATTCCATTAAGGTAAGTGCTCTGCTAGGTGAGACTTGCAAAATTAGAAATATAATAACTTACATGCACTACATTGCCAAGAAATTAAGACATTTATCAAGTTTACTGGGAGGATTAATGTGGCATTTTAGCTGCTGTTAGATTAGCACAAGAGACAAATTCAATTAAGGGAAAGTGAGAGGACGTCAACCGTCAACCCGTACGCAGGTCCCAGCTGGGGAAGGGAAGGGAGGCGGGAAGAAGTGAGGAAGAGGAGGACTTGGTACTCACCATGGCACCAACGCCGTAGGTGGGGGCTGGAGCAAGTGTGTGGTGGTAGGGGTCGGCAGCATAAACTCGTCCGTAACTGAAAGGAAAACAGAGGTGAAGATTAATCCATAATATGCGCTTACAAAGTCATGATGGCAACCATAAAATGCAAAATACCGAGACAGTGCGGAAGGGCCCTATTCACCTTCACAAATAAGAAACGTATTCCTGTCTGCCACATAACATGAGAAAAGCCCATCTGTGCATAGCACATTCTTTTGTCCATTTAACATGGTTGGTCATATATGTATAGCTGTGTGCATGCATGTATGTGTGTGTGTGTGTGTATCCTCTCTCTCATAGGATCATTTCTAACTGCTCATGCAACTACCTTGGATACTGAGGTAGGCAAAAAAACAACTTGAAAGAATAGTTTTAAGAAGCCCAGTACCCCCAGAAGACATGTTAACACTCAAGAGAGACTGCCCTTTTCTCCTAATTTAACTGTCACCAATCAGACCAGAAAGGGTGAATCAAAAAAGGGGAAGTGACACAGTCTTTGCAATTAGGATCCAACATCTTAGAATGTAAAGAGCAAACACATTCAAATAGAAGCATCTTGAAGGGTTTGAGGGACTCCCACTACCTACTCAATAATTAGAGCTGATTTGATTTCAATCCTATCACCCTAGAACTTCTATCTCGTCAATCTATGGCCAGGTTCTGGGAAGGGACACATTTCAAGCAATACTTCTTGATGACATTCCCTTATCTTTGAATATTTCTCTCTCTTTCTACCATCCTCCTTCCTTCACTGCCATGACATCCAGTACAGGCTTCAGAATAAAAATAAAGAAGGGATGGAAGCCTGATGCATTCGGTGCCTACTGAGTGTTCGAGCCTGAATGATGCCACACATTAGAAATTAGGGTTTAGAGAGGTGAAGTCATTTGCTCAAGGTCACAGAGCTGGGCAGAATCAGAGCTGATCTTTAAATTTCTCAGAGCAACCAGATGCTCTTTCCATGGTGGCCTATGCCCTTACTTAAGTGACCTGCCAGATATCCTCTTGGAGGTGGTTTGAACATTGCTCTTTCAGTAATGATCGAAGCGGAGATGTAATCTTAAGTTAGGTTCCCTGGAAGAATCTGAAATAGAGATTCTAGTGCATGCTAAGGAGGAGAGAGAGGCAGGAAGTTCCAGGGCAAGGGGAAAAGACGCATGGCCTGAGCTAGAGACTAGCTTTGACCGGATCCCGTGAGTTGTATCCCAGAATGAATCCCACCTGGAGACAAATGGGTTGGATTTGTAATGCTCATGTATGCTAAGCATTTGCTGTGGGTTTCCCTGAGGGGTGGAGAACTTCTGAGTTGAAGTGATTTTCCTGGGCAGAGGGTAATTCTCCGAAGAAGGGAGCACCTGAGCACAGTTGGCAACCAACACTCACAGCAGCTGGGGCATGGGTGTACCGGTCACCAAATGGGATATATGTGGGTTATCAACAGCTTTTGACTCTTGGACTTTCCTTTAAAGAATGAAGGACCGAGGAAATAAGAAATGGTGTGTCTGTACTATCAGCTACTGTCAACCTTAAGCCACCTCCCATCTCTTGGAGTCTACTTTGCATGTCTTTCCCTATCGTTTCCCCATTTTGCTTCCAATTTTCTTGCTCGTAGTTGGTTGACAAGGATGTCCTGGATGGGTCTGGCACGATTGCTGACACCACGGAGCCTGGAGAGGCGGGGAGAAGCTCGGTGAAGAATCTTCTAACTCTTGGGCTCTAAGACTCCAGGTGGAAAAAAAAATAATGTTTCTACCAGGTCTCACTGGAAGGGTCTTATTCCCAAGCCCTCCCTGCCTGTTTCAAAGGGCGCCAAGCTGGAACAATCCAGATGAGGCATTCAGCTTCAACACACTGTGTTCTCCTGACCCGCAGAAGCAGTACTGGAATGGGTGTTTCTTTTCTGGGGCGAATCTCTCAGTGAAACCAACAGTCAAACCGCTCCCTGGCATTTCACTCCTTGGGACGCACTCTGGTTCTTTGGCTCATCAAAAATGGCCTTCAGAGATTCTCCCTTTCTCTGGGAGCAAAAATAGATGTAAGCCCAAGACAGAGGGTATGTTAACACGAGAAGAATGGTGACATTTTTTAAGAAATCATTCATTCGGGAGGTCACTCATGAAAGCTGGGCCTCGACCCGTGTAATTAGAAGTCGATAGTAATAGGTATAAAAGAACGTGAGATATAACTTTGTCATTGATTTTTATTTCGTGAGAAAGTAAAGTTGTCATTAGTCTAGAGGGAAAAAGCCTGTTAATAGGATTATTTTTAATGCACTTTCACCAGCAAAGCTGGTTGCATGAACAAGACATAAACTGTAAAGCAAATTGAAAACCCTTGGAAATGTACTAAGTGTTCCTTCAACACAAGTGTAAAGATGCAAATTCAGAGCAATTAGTTTCTTTTTTTTTGAATTTGGAGAATGATTTTACTGTGGCAAAAGTGTCCTTTTTCGGGAAGACGACATACTGATGGACTGAATGTATTCCGTGAAAATGCAGCTCTCACCTTTTCCTCCCACATACTTCAATTGCAAATTCTCATTTGTTTATAACACTGGGCAGAGCTTCAACCTTTGTGGAAAGCCCAAGGTAACAATTGGCAATGCTCTCTTCCAGGGCAGACGGAAAATACAGCAGCGCTGAACTATTCCTGGTAAATGAACAGGCGCCTTTTCTCCTCAGGGTGACCTCTACCTTCAGGATCTGATGGTTTTATTATGATTAATAAATTTCATTTCCACAGAGGAAAAGGGACCATGTCAGCTCAAACTGAAAGCAAGGAGGCTCCTTTTCAAATGCTAATTTCTGAACACGCCCTTGTGCGACACTGCAGCTCAAACACAAGGTTATCAGGGGCAGAGGTGGACTCCGGCGCTGCTCTTCCGACAGGGATCCCGGGCACATCGGCCACCTCGAGCCCCCAGAGCGGTCTAAGCTCAGCCCGAAGGGAGACGGGCAGTTCCCAGGGACCCCAGCGGAGTGACGGGAGATGTGTTGTGACTGCCATGTTATGGGTGATCTGCACACCACCCGGCCTTGGCCACAGTGGACAACTATGTCATGAGGTCATGATGTTCCCTGTTCCCCCACATCCCAGCCATCAGAAACTGCAGATGAAATCGTAAATGTGTCCACAGCACTCCATTCACACGATCACCCTCCTAACATCACCAACCAGTATTTCACCAGAGCCCCATCAACAACAGCCTTAAAATCTTGTCCCTTTGGTTCTACCTCTGCCTCTTCAAACCACCAGCCATTTATATCTGTATCTATAAAAATCTATCTATCATCTACTTATCTGTTCATCTATCTAATTAAATATCCATCTACTTATATCACTTTTTTGCTTAAAACCCTCCGATGGTTTTCCATTGATTCTAGAATAAAGTCCAGACTGGCATGAATCACCCGCCCCCCTCTCATCCCTCCCATACACCCCTCTAGCCCTTGCTTACTGTGTTCCAGGCGCACCTTCAATGCCCCTTGGACACATGCAAATTCGTTCTCTTCTTAGGGCTTTGGCACTCGCTCATCCTCTACTCAAATTGTCCTTCTTTATGTCTCAGATCAAATGTCACCTCCCCAGAGAGATGCCTCCTTTCCTGACCCTTCTCTCTTAAGCACACTCTCCACCCGCCCCTCACCCTGCATGTCGTCTAGTGAATCTCTATTGGTTTTGTTCACTTACTTCCCTCCCTGATTATGTACCTGCCCCCCTTCCTGCAGTGTCAGCCCCATGGAGGCCGGGGCAGAGTCTGCTGTGTTTGCCTTTATCCCAGTGTCTAGCTCAGCACTGGCCACGGTGCAGAGGGACAGGGGCCAAGCCAATGCCACTGCGTGAGTGGAGGCAGCAAGGAGAAGGCGTGGAGAGGAGAGAAGGGAGGCCTGGGAAGACCCTTGTGCCCATCACTGCGATGCTCTCAGTGGCAAAGATTCTTTCAGATAAGCCTTCCGTAGATTTTAGGTCAGCTGCTCTCAGAGATTTTCAAACCCCTTAAAGACACTCAGAAGAACAGTTTCTGGGGACTCTGGAAATGCAGCGTGTAACTCTACATCACCCCTGAGAGCTCACAAAACACGGGCCACGCTGCCATAAAGCTCATCAAAACCCATTAAGGGAAAACCAAACCGAGAGAAAAGGCAACTGCTTGCAGCCATCACGAGCCCTTGTTTAATTTTGACCTTAAAACCAGGGGAGCCACTCCTGGCCCTGGGAAGGGCAAAGGCCTCAGGGCAAGAAGACCCAGCTTAAGTTCTGCCTTTGCAATGTCCTTGCTCAGTGGCTTGGGCAATCAATGTCTCTGAGCCTCAGTTTCCTTGTTCCTAAAATAGTATCATTCCATCTGAGCTCTGCCTAATTCACAGGTAAACTGCGTGGCAAGAAAGCAGACACATTCTAAAGCAGTCTGCAGATGTAGGACATTCTTATAGAGATTTTCACAGCCAATCCCTCACTCTGGCCCAGATGTTTGGTCTACAAAAAGAACTGAACGATCGTCTTCTAACATGATCATGTGTAGTTTTAGCAGCCAACTTACAGATGCTTCTGGAGTCGAGATCTAATTTGTGAGTTACAGATGCAGTTTAAATTGCTATATTTGAACTTAAGGTTATGTTGCTATATTCGAACTAAAGGTTAAATAAGTATGCCACCTGTTGTGTGGGAAATATGAATCCATGTTTGTAAAGTACTTTGTCAACTCTACTGAGAAATGTAAATATTACTTATTAATAAATCTTCTGAATCTAGTTAAAACAAGGTGGATATGCTCATAAAATGCAATAGGGTCATGTTCTACCCCACACCACGGTTCTGACAGTCAAGTGGTTTTCTTAGAGGGATATGTAGTAAGAACACTGTAATTAATGTCACTCTATATATTTCAAGTAAGTCTTTATGCCCCTGGGACCTGCTATTCTTACTTTAGCATCTCTTCCCCATGCCTCCTCTCCCAGAGGTAGGTGGGGGAATCCCGGTGGGGCAGAAAGATGAATAAAATATTCTCTCCTCTCCGATCGACAGCCTTACCGCGTAGAGAAGCACTGCAGAGTAGGCATTCAAAACTGGATGAGATGGCATGGCCTCCAGTCTCTGTAGTGCCACTGGGGCTACAGTGCCCTTCTAATTATACCTAAGACAAAGTCTATAAGGTGCTGGGGAAAATCAACCCATGCACTGCACACACTAACCACACAGTATGCAAACAGGGTTACTAACTACACCACGGGCCCGTGGTCCTGACAGCCTGCTGTTCGGAGAGTTGCGGTTCAGCTAGGGCATGTTCCCACTTATTTTCCCGTGGTCTCAGACCTCAGCTGCTCACTCTGCCTTAGTGAATATATTCAGTTAGGAAAATATTCTCCATAACTGCTATCGCCTTCTCCTAGGCAATGACTAAGATGAGCTACAGAAATCAGAGGAAGTAGACCAGCCCTATAACTCGAAAGCGAGAGAGCAGCTCCACATGCAGCTAAACCCCCAAGAAAGACACCAGCAGAAATGGGAGAAGTTCCCCTAGATGAACAACATGGATTCCTGAATTCTATTGTCGCTCACTTCCTTAGCTTGGATTTGCAACAATCACCTTCACAGATCACTCAGCGCAGTTTCCAGACTCATGAGTTTTGTCCTCAGAAGGAGGGAAAGCGCCTTCTGGGCTCCTTAGCTTCTCAGTGGGAAGCCATGGGCTTTGTTGTGGCGCAAGGACACGGGTCACATAGCTGAGCTGTGTGCATGTAGCATCTGTGAGAACCAGATCATACCACCCAATGCAAATCATATGGTGTCATCCTTTCTTTGCCCTCTGGGGCAAATCGAAACCTGCTCCTGTTTCAAATCCCAGCAAAGCCGATTTGAGGTAGGAGCCTTGATTCTGGATGCGACACAGCACAGCAGCAGCCACCGTCCGGGAGTCAAGAAGACACAATTCCTCCACTACAATAAAAGACACAGGGCCCACTCTCTCCACTGTCCAAGCCAAGGCCACTCTCCTTTTACAAAGGCCCTTTCTCGCTTCTTTGTGTCCCTATGACCACTCTACCAAAATCACAAAGGATTTTCCATCATGCTCTGAAATCAATAAGGTGCCCAACTTTGGTTTTATTCGCAGGGAATGTTTGTATCCATCATGGGATTTTCAGTACCTCTGCAGAGAACGTTGAACCTAAGAATTCCACAAGATCAGAATTCTTAGAGCCAAATCCTGCTCCTGCTACTTCTTTGCCAAGTAATCTCAGCAAGTTCATCTCCTCTCTGAGCCAGTATCTCCCCCCATGGATGGAGACCGCAGCAGTGCCTACTGGCTGTAAAAGGCTGGGTGAAGCTGAGATAAGGGTTAGTCAGAACCAAACAAGGGTCAGTTGTTGATGCTGTTAAGACTGGGAGAACTGCAACTCCTGTCTGCTCTCGGTTCCACGTGGGATCCCACAGCAGAGCTCAGGGGGTACAGGAGTCAGAACCACTCCTGAGTTGGGTTGTCCATCTGAAGCCTGTGTCCTGGCATCCCCCTTGGCCCTTGTAAGTGGATCAAAGATCCTGAGAGGTTAGTAAGCAGGGTGAGACGGAGGTAGGTTACTTGGGGGCAAAATAAAAAAGTAAAGTCAAGAAACACTAACAATATCCAGATTATCTGTCAAAATATTTAAATTCTGGGTGAATATCCCTTACCTCTAAGAGACTAGTTCTTGAGGCATGCCAACACTTTCGATATTCATTTGAACAAGATGAATGAAAATGTGGCACTAGAATGGTGCTGTGTAATAAAAATATAAAAAGAAGTGCAAATGCAAGCCACATATGACATCTTAAGTTTTACAGCAGCCGCATTAAAAAAGTAAAAACAGGTGAAGTTCATTTTTATATTTTTATTTAACCCACTATATTAAAAATATTATTTCAATGTGTAATTGACAGAAAGATTATGACTAAAATATTTTACATAGCTTTTTTTGTACTGAGGTTTTGAAATCGAGTCTGTATTTTATACTTATAGCTCATCTGAGTTTGGACCAGCCACATGTCAAGGGCTCGATAGCCGCAGGTGGGGATCAGCTGCCATGTTGCCAAGCATGACTAGAAAAAACTGTAGGATGGTCTCCTTGCCATTGAAATAAAAAGATTCCCGAGTGATCAGCTCAGTGTCTCCTAAGATGTGATCTGAGGACTCTTCTGTTGCATTGCCTGGAGGAACTTGTAAGAATGCAGCTGTTCAGGCTCCCTCTCCCGATCTCCGAGGGGGCCGGGGAAGATGACATCGAACCTGCACTGGTAACAAGTTCTGCAAGTGATTCTCCTGCCCTTGAACATTTGATAACCACTGCTGTTTGTTTATTTATTTATTTTTTAATTCTCTACTGATACGGAACTCCCTTAGGCTAATTCAGAGCTCTCTAGATATCTTTAATTTTCGCATGTAAACTGACAGAGACATTTTATTTGTAAGGTATTATTTTTGCTGAAGTCTTAGATGCATGGATGTACATGTTATGAGTTATGTATGTGTTTGCACTTGTGTGTGTCTGTGTGTGTGCGTGTGTGCAGGTTGGGGAGACAAAAGAATGGAAGGGGTGCCGACATTCCCTGTCCCTTGTGCCTCTAAACTTGCCAAATATTGCATCTAATAATTACTTAATAAAGTGTATATAAACCTGTCCCACAGGGGAGGGTTTCAGCAGCTTTAACAGACAAGTCCATTGGCCAAGATCCCCTCCCCTAACACCACATGTCTGCAACCAGTACTTGAAGGACTGGGAGTGTGTCCCCAGGTTGGCTTCCATGCCACTAAGATGGTACCTGGCCTGGTGGAGGGGGTAAGACCAAGACGGTGGACCAAGACGGTGCCTCCACCTGCACCCCATAAACACACAAGCTCATTCACACGCTCCCGCAGGCAGGGGCGGCTGGGAGCCTGGGCGCTTCAGCCAAAACAACTAGTTGGAAGTGTCTGATGGTTTTCAGGGAATGGCTTATCCTGTTAAGTGATTTTTAGCCACTGGTTTTCAGCACAAGAAAGATTTTGGAGAACTGACCTGGACCACACTTTGCTTGTTAAACCCTCTGTCTTCCTGGATACATAGGGTGACCCCTGACAAGGGAGCTGCTCCCTTCCTCACCGTATCTCCGCACCTGGATCAGTGTCCAGCACGTCTGAGACTTGACATACACCTGCTGCACGAAGGGGATGGACCACGACAAACACCCAGTGAGACAAGTGTTTAGAGAACCATTCCATTCCCTTAGATCATCTCAAAATTTCCACAGCCATGTCCCCAAACTCACAAATGCTATTTTTCTAGGAGCAAGAGAGCACAGCTGAAGATAGCAGGACAATTCCATCTGGAGGTGAAGGTCAATAGTCCAAAGTCAAGATCAAAGGAGCACGTGGGGCAGTGTGGCCCAGTGGAAAGAGAGCTTTGGTATCAGATAGGCTCCAGTGTGACTATGGGCAAGTTAGAAAACCTCTCTGGGCCTGAGCATTTTCTTTTTCTTTTTTAACCTGCAAAACAACCATGACAGTAACATCCACCTCACTGAGCTGTTGTAATAAGTTATATATGCATCCCCTCCCACACGCACAATTGATCACCCTTGCTAACACACAGAATTTTCCCAATACGTGATAGCAAGTGATGGCCTCGCCCTGGAGAACTCAGCAAAGCCCATGTGAGGGCCAGTGACCGCTGAGACGAAGGGCTTGTTTTCCGTGGTGACAAAAAGCTTCAGCCATCCATGGGAATGACAGATACCCCTTGGATTAGGATGGAGGGCACAGACACTTCACACAAGGTGGACCTGGTGAGTTTCTAATCTGCCAGCATATCCTGTTTGTCCACCTGTCAAAATATAGCCCAAAGACAACCATTGCTCAGCTCCTCCACAGACATCATCCTAATGCAGGCCACTGTCACTCCTCCCTGGAGTCTGCAAGAGCCTCATCACTAGAGTCCTTTCCTCTGCTTTTGCCATATTGCAATCCAGGCTTCACAAAGCAGTCTAACACATCATTTAAAAGGTAAGTCAGATCACTGCTGACCCTCCAGTGCCTTCCTGCACACTTAAAATGAAATCTCAAAAGGTTCCTGCAGCCTCGGAGTCCTAATTTGTCGTGACCCCTGGCTGTCTTCATGATATTATCTCTGAAATCCTCCCTTGTACACACATGCTCTGGACACACTGGATATCTTACTGTGCTGGGACACCTCGAGCAGTCTCAACCTCAGGGCGTTTGCACTTGCCACTGTTCAGCCTGAAATGTTCTCAATTCCAAAATTACTTACCTGGTTCACACCTTCACTTAATTCATGTCCCTGCTCAAGCGTCACCCTCTCAGAGAGGTCTACTCTGAATGAAAAGCTGCATCACATGGTACTTTCCATCCCCTCCCTTAAATTTTTATTTATTGATTTTTTTAGAGAGAGAGAGAGAAACAATGATTTGTCATTCCACTTATTTATATATTCATTGGTTGATTCCTCTATGTGCCCTGATGGGAAGCAAACCTGCAACCGTGGCGTATTGGGACAACACTCTAGCCAACTGAGCCATCGGCCGAGGCCCCTCTCCGGCCTTTTGATTCTTTATAACGACTCTAACTTTACGTGCAAGTACATTTTATATTTCTTCATCTGCATGGCTGAGGCCTGGTCTGCACTAGAAAGGAGGCTGTCTGAAGGAAGGGCTTCTCCTGACTTATTTCGTGCTATGTCCCGAGGGCTGGGAACAGCTGGTGACACCCAGCAGTGGCCTAATACACATTAATTCACTGAAATGGCTTTCAGTGAAAATCAGTAACTTGCTTTCCAACCTCCATGCTTATACAAGATCCACATTCGACGACAACTGCAGTCACTAGCCAGTCCTGGAAAAGCTCCGATGAATCACGGCGGCAGGGAGACCCCGGCGTGAGGAGAAAGGAGAACGATCTTGCCCCTTTGACCATCTTTTGCAGAATCCAACTCCTCAAAGGATCCCGGTGTCACAGGACAAGAAACTACTGAGGTGTTCAGGGTGGAGGTACTAGATGGGCCACCCACACGTGCCTTTCAGAAACAACCAAACCCAAACCCAAACCAAACACCTAATAAGATTTTTAGAGCCACGAGTCAAAAAGTCAATTTCCTTATCAACACACTCTCATAAACCACAGACGCTAATTTTAAAACGTTCCTCCTACGTGGCCAGCAAAAGCAGAATGGACGTTTTGGGACCCTCTCCAGGAGACCCACGTAAACACCATCCCTTTTTCTTTGGGAACTGAAAGCAAAACCCTTCAGTCTCACCGAGGCTGTTGTTCACCATCTTCACCGTCTCTACCCAGAGCCCCAGACAAAACTGCCTGGCCTGCTCCGCCCTCATAGGGGGCCGTGTGAGACTAACACATTTTTATCAGAATTTCCGCAACAATATTCCTCAAGCCCCAAAAACCGAGATTTTAAGCGTAGTGTTAGTGTCTTTTTTCACTTAAAAAGAGAAAAGTTGCCTTTTGTCAAACACTGAAACCCAGGAGAGGCCCGGATTCAACAGACCCACCTAAGCAGTATTGTTGGGTGTACAGAGGTGAGACCTCTGGACGGATGTGATGTTTAGAATGTGGGTGTCCTGGGTGTTTCCAGAATGCGGGAGATGCCGCCCTGGAAGACTTCATGGAAACCATGAGTTACCACCTTCACTGACAGAGCAGTTCTTTCACTCTATGAGGCTCCTGGACTGGCTGGGAGATAATTTGACTTTTGATTAATATGGGTGTCTCCTTTTTCATGCTCGATTCAGAACTCAGAGTTCAAATTGAACCTTATGAAGCATACAGCACATTATTAATATGGCCATCAAAGCAACAGGGACATCTCTCTCAATTTGAAATGTGATCAATAGCAATTCGTTAGGAATTTACTGAGCAGCCATCCGAAATTAGGTAACGTGGGTGAAAACACTTGCTCTACTCTGGCAAACTTTCATTATTTGCAGCCTCTTTTAGGAATATTATGTGGGAGCCGCTTGCTTACAAGGCAGGGTCTGTTAAGTCATGAGACAAAAATCAATATCTACCTCTTGGGTTGTAACTGTGATGTTTGATCTGTGATGTCAGAATATAGCCTAAGGCCCACTGGGGGTGCATACAGTTTAACAAGGAAGACAGGGGCTCTGGAAGGCCAGCACATCCACAAATGATGCCCATTAACATCTTAAACCAACATTTCTCCCCATCCCAAGCAGTTTCCCCTTTAGTTGCATGCTTCACCCTCAAGGTTTTGAAAATATTCAATGATTCTTGCATCCCCTGCCACCCCCAGCAATGCAACTATCAATCTTCTACTGTTAGGCATTAGTGAAGGGTTATGGTTGTTACCAACTCCCACGGGCAGAAACAGAGACATCTGAGGCTAAGGGCTGAGGAGGACCATTATCCAAGGGGTCTTATGGAAATGGAGTCAGCTGTCACTTTAAAATATGAGCATGCAAACCCCTTCAGCTCCCCTGGTGAAACTTTAATCCACTACAAACATTGAGACCGACGACACCAATGACACTGACGCAGTGTGTTCTGCGGCCCTCCTTTTTAGAGCAGAGAAGGCTAGGGACATGTTCCTAGGTCTCTGTCCTTCCTTTAGCTCTTTCTCTCCAAAGACTGTAAGTAGGGAGTGAAACAAATCTCTGTTTATGGCTCCATTGACCAGATGTGATGGGAAACAGATGAACGTCTATTTGCAAGGTTCAGTTTAATGTATGCTTTCGAAGGTCATGGCATATACATGGATGAGCTGTGACGTGCACCTTTGTTGCTAAAAGCACAACTGGTAAGATCTCCTAGTGATCGTGGCAGTCATAGTTTAGGCTTAAAAGCAAACAAAAAAAATTAAAAAGTAAACTTAAAAAAAGTAAAAAAAAAAAAAAAAAAAAAAGATCTGTTGTTAGTTAAGGCAATCACCTATCTTGACATTTAATCAAGTAATTCCATGCTAATGAAAGTTCAGATTTAACTGTTGTGACCACATCAAAGCAAAAAGACAGGCGTTGTTGTGATGGACACATCATGCAAGTGCAATTTCCATCTGCCGAAGCCCTGATCTCTAAAACAGAAGACTCCTTCTCTCGAAGTCCTGTTCCGTATAATATGTTTTAAAAGAATGGAAATAGAGGATCTTTAAGTAATGAATGAAGATCCCCTTCTCATAGACAGAAATAATTATATTTCCTAATGACTCTAGCTTTATTGATTCCGTTTGGGGGGGTATATAATATATACCAGTCATTCCATAAAGATCCCAAATACTTCACATACAAGTGTGAGTCCAGATGTAAGTAAAAAAACATAGAAGTCACACATCTGTGTCCCTCACCTCTCCTGTTCTGCATTTTAACATAAGAGCACTGATTATACCAAAAGATTTTATTGTGGCTTCATTAGTCTTACTTTTCTGGATCACGTATTATTAAAACGGAAAATAAAATATCCAAGTTAGCAAAACGTCTAACGTCTTTTCAGCAGAGAATAAAGGCTCCCGCTCTACTCCAAAGATATACGAACTTTGTTTTTTTTAACTAAACTTTCTAGAGTGACCAACTGCAGCATGTGAAGGAAAAGAAAGAAAGGAAAAAAATAAAAAATAAAGGATACTGAGACGTGGATGGATGCATCAAGAAGTAGCAATGTTTGTTACCTGCAGAGGTGTTACAAGAAATTTCATCTGCTGCAACGAAGACGAACTGATTTCTGGAAGAGAAGATAAAATTCACAATACTGCTCGCTCAGGGGGACATGTGCTGTCTGCCAATTGGTTCGATGTATTCGGATGCGGGGAGGGAAGGGCTGCGTTTGTATGGATGCTGCAGGAATGTGCGGCTATATCTCGGGCTTGGAGAGTCTAGAAAGATCATGAGACAGGCATGCGGGGACCTCATCATGGTGATGTCAGAACATGGACCATGGACAAGCTGTGGCACCGGAGTATTAAAGCTGCCTGTTACCAAAATGTCATGCCAGGAGGCGATTCTAAGGCTGGGGCATTTCAACCTGAGCTTGTACGGATCTCTACGCCGAACAGAGATTACATTTTAAAAATATAGGCTGTCTGTTAGGGGAAAAAAAATGAGTATATTGCAACGAGCTAGGGAAATCATAAAATTCCAGACTTTATCATTATGAATATAATATCAAAAATCTATTTTAGAAAAAGGCAAGGAAAAGAAACGCTGTCATTTCAGGAGAGTGTTATATGGTGTCGTGTAACGAATAATCATTTCCTCGCCAAACTAGGCTCGCTACGTGAGGAAGGCAAGGGAGCTCATCAATCCAAATAAGCCCTGTCTTGCCAAATTATTTTTAATGGTGCACTAAAAGAAAATAAAAATGGAAAATGCCATTTTACTTTGATTTAGTAAATCTAGAAAGCTGATAAAACTCTCTTAAGATGTTTTCAACTGTGGCGTTTCCACAATGGAATGCATTCTGATTCAGACGCACGGCTTATTTCTCTAGAAATAAGAACATCTGTGTCAGGCTGATTATACACAGGCCCCGACGAGATTGGCTGGGCTCTTAAATGCCTCAGAAGCAGCAGTATAGAGTCTTCCAGTTCTCATTTGTTAGGTTTTACTGTGCACATGGATCATCAAGAACCAAGATAAATGCATTTTTCTGGGTCTTAGTTTGATTGGTCTTGTTTAAATGTTTCGATGCTTCAAAAAGTATCTAGCAATTGAGTATTTCTTAAAACATCTTAAGAAAGTTTTACTGTTGCAAGAGGTACACCCTGGAATATAAATAGAGCTATCATTTGAAAATTCACTAGAAGCTAACATTCAGTTGATAATTCTAATCATTTCTGCACCAAGGAAATCTAGACAAAATTATACATGAGCTGAGAATAGTATTTTATGTTTCTCTTTCACATAACAAAAGTCCCAGCTAAGTTCATTTATCACCTCTCTTAAAACAATAAAAGTTAATGTCATCTGCTTTTCGCTCTCTTTTCACTCTGCACAAACTTTTCGAGCCCCAGTCAATATCTGGCATCAAAATTTCAAAGTTTGAGGAGCAGTAAAATTAATGTCCCTGAAAATGAAGATGTTTTGGCTGAATATTGGGTTTGACTTGCTCACGTTTGACTTCCTCAAGGGGCGGTGAGACATGGGGGGGCCTCAAATTACAGGTATGATCTTCATGGGTGGACCCAAGGAGCACTCGGAAGGCCTCTATCTATAGCAGGCTCCCAAGAAGAACCCATAGCAGAGAACGCTGGCCGGTGCGTCCACAGGGGCCAGCCCTCGGGAGCAGCCGCTCACTCACCTATGAGGCGGCCTCGTGACTTAAGTGGTTCTATCAGCTCGACCTCCCCGAGCCTGCACCCCGCTTCTGCATTTTCCCCAAGGAACTGTCCAGCCTGCTGGCCATGAGGAAAGCCATGGGAGGCAACCAATGCAAGTAAATGCAAAATGGTGACTGAATGAATAGGGGAAGCTTCTAAAATGCCACTTACAACTAGGACTGTAACCTTTTTCTTTAATCGTTCCAGAATTTAAAAAAATATGATGGTTGTCCACAGCACTCTTCTTTCTAATGCAATGTACTTAAAAACTAAAAACAAAACAAAACAAAAAAAACCCATGCTACCATTTCTCCATTCCCTTCTTTCTTTTCTTCCATTTTTTTCTTATTTTTTTTTTTCTTTTTAAGTAACTTACACTTTTTAAATTTTATTTCACTGTCTTTCTGATTCCTGAGCAAATTTCTGAACAAAGAATAATGATTACTCCCTTTGATGACTCACTGCCTTCAAAAGAGTTGCCTCAGATGACTTCTGCTGTCAAATCAAATCTGCATCTGAGCAGAGAGTTAGCACCAACAGTGGCATTTTAAAGAATATGTGAACTCAAGCAAGGCCAAAAAAAGTTACAAAAATATTTGTAAAAAGTGGTAGCTAATGGGATGTCTCAATTCTGCACTGATTTATTTTTTTAACCACACAAACAATCCCACTACGTCCCGGGTTACCCTAACAAAAGTGTATGAATGAAGGGATACGTTTCTGAGACTGAGGCTACCCTAACATCTCAGAAAAGTGTCTTCCTATAGAGTTCATTAATGCCATGGAGTCAGCCTGTGTGACCACACTCCCCTCTAAGCTACCCTTTCATCAAGTGATCAGAAGTACAATAAATAGGAAATTCCTGATGAATAATAGCCTGTGAGGGGCAGCCCGCATGTCGGGCCAAGAGAGGAATTCAGGTAGAGTTTGCAAGGGGAGGTTTCACGGTGGTATCTATGTCCATTGTTTTACGTTGTGTTTGTTTGTGGTTCTGTTTCTCTCCACTTGAATTTTAAGACATAATCTATCTTAGCTATAAATGGATCATCTAGGGCCCTTTCTGTGAAGTCATTTATCCCCAATGACCACAGAGATATGATTGAAAACTTCATGATGTGGCTGAGAAGTGGGTGTCCCCAAAGATGTTCAGGAACATGAGGTGATCAGAGCAATGCAGGTGTGCTCTAGACTGTGGGGCCACCTCTCAGCTTCAGCCTCAGAAGGGAGGCTGGCAGCGGGGACCGGCCCCCTCTGCTAACCCTAACCTGCTCTACTCTCAGCACCGATCTATAAATTTAAACTTCAAAAGCAGCTGCACCTGATTCTCAATCATCTGGTCTGTTCAGTGGGGGAGGTGGTCAGGAGAGTCTGGCCAAGTAGTTCTCAACCTGGGCTGGTAGACACCCGATGTCCTTTTAAAATTGTTAGTGGCCAGATTATACCTAAGACTAACTAAATGGGGATTTCAGTGAGTGGGTCTCAGGCATCAGTCATTTCTAAAGAGACCTCCAGGCGATTCTAACATGGAATTCAGAATGAGAACCACTCGTCTGGTTGAATGGTTCTCACCTTGGCTGCTCCCGAGATTCACAGGGAGAGGTTAAGAGGGCTAATGCCGGGCCCTGCTGCAGAGGGCCCCGGCTTCATGAGTCTGGGACAGGGTCTGAAAATAGGCAGGAAAATGATTGGCAGGTGATTCTAACACCAGCCACAGCTAAGATGCCCTGGGAACGGTACAAATGCAGAGTGGAAAGGGAACTGAATCACTGCACCTCTGGTCACTTTTGTTTCTTCCTGCAGCTTCGCCACCATGCTATCCTCTAGGGCCGCCTTGCTGTGTGGCTGCCAAGGATGCAACCACAGAAACAGCATTCTTTGCCCGGGAATGCCTACTTCTAGTTTCTGGAGGCCTTCTAACAGAATGGCCTTCAAACCTCATTCCTGAAAGAGAAGCTGGTCTACAGTGGCTGTAATGTCGTGCTCTCTGTAATTGCTTCCTCCCCTGTTCCATTTATTCCACCATCTCCCATGGACTTACTCAATATCATCTTTGCTAGATCTTCCCATTTTTCCTCTGAGTCTGCATCTAATTCTCTACCAATGTTTTCACCTACAATTCCTGTCTATTTTCAACCCCTCCCTCTACTCCAGAATCTCTCAAACTTCCCTGAAGATAAGAATGAACTAGAAGGCTGGTTAAAAATATAGATTCCTTGGTTTTGACCCTGACCACCCAAGTCAGAATTCCCAGGAGAGAAGTGATTATCTGTACATTTAATAAGAAACCAAGTCAGGCTGCTGACCAGCTTCAGGGGACACCACTCACACTCTTCAAGTGACTGGCGCTCCTGGAAGGGAATCAGGGTTCCAGGTAATTCTGACAATTGGGGAAACTTAGGCAAGCTTGCTGAGAAATCAGCTGCAAGTTTATTCATTTTCATTTCAAAGTCTACCTTTCCCAGGAAGGCTGCTGGATGCGGGGAGGCTTGGTGGAAGAAGGGAGGATTACTCATGAAAATAAATCAATAAAATGGTAAACTACTGGGAAAGGCTATAGTTGTCTCGACTCTTTCAAATGTTAAAACCAAAGAGCCACTAACATCAGTAGAGCACTTATTCATGACAGGGGGCTGCCAAGAGTTGTACTTATGTATTAATTCATTTAATTTTTCTTACAGCTCCTCTTACTATCCCCATCCTTAGAGGTGTGGAAATAGAGGCACAGAAAGGTTACATCGCATGAGCAGGCTGCCAAGTGGTGCCGATGAAACCTGAACATAGGTGGGTTGGCTCAAGACCCCAACTTTTCTTCACTCTAGACTCTGTGCAAAGCACTTCCATAGGGTACTGAGCCGACATTGGGGTGTGACATCTCTATGGAGGAACTTCCTAATATTGTTCAGAGTCTTCAGTTCTTCTGAGACAAAACAATGGGATATTGGGATTCCCCTTGGAGTATGATGTAGCTGAGGCTTGAGAGGAGTAATTATATTCTGTTTCAGCAACAACTTGGCATGGTAGAATGGCATGGGCCATGGTCTTTCTCTCCTTTTACTCTATTACCAGACTTTGTTACGTTTTACAATGGTTCTCACATAGACCAGTCACCTAGAGTCTGGAAATGACTCAGCTGATGGCACCTTTAACTTAGTCCTGTGACCTGCCAGATCATCCCTATGCCCCACTTTTCTTCTTCAATTAAATCTCATCTCCTTGAGATTTTCTTTCTCCTAAAAATCACCCGTGGCTGAATTCTAAGGGTCAAAATAGTAGCCAGCCAGTATTGTTGGAGGAGATGTAAGAAGCTAGATATCAAGGTGCAGAGTAACCTTCTACAAAGGCAGAGGTCAGGGAGAGGCCAGGCCAGAAATTTCTCCCATCAAATAACACTGGTTTTAAGTTTCACTGTTAAAGATTCTGGTAATTTCTCCTCCTTTGGTTTCTTAGTTCTGTTATGTCACAGTTGGTATACAAAAGTTGGCACTGATATCACTCTTAGCAAGTTTCTCCTTTTATCTAATGCTATGCATATTGATCTAACACACACACACACATGCACACACACACACACACACGTGATTAATTCAAGGCTATCTACTAAACAATCCCCACAGCCTGAGAGGTTGGTCTTCTGGGCTGGCAGATAGCAGTCAAGATGTCCCAAGATGGCAGTGGGACAAAGTCAAATTAGTTCCATTTGTAGGTTCTGGGGCATCTATTGGTTATAAGGCACAGGTTTTCAACCTTGACTGCCCATTATAATCAGCTACATTAAAAAAAATAATAATAAAGACTAGGCCCATTTCCCAACAACTTAAGTCACAACCTCTGAGAGTGGTTGCGAAGCACAGACATTCTTGAAAAGCCATTCAGGTTGATTCCAATGTTCCAATCAGCATTGAGAGCTCACCTCTCATTGCATGAATATTTCCTTGAACATATGTGCCCTGTCTCTGCAGAAAGTATAGTTGTGTCTTCTGTTTTTCTAATGAACTTGCACTACTGTTGATTTCCACAGTTTATAATTCTTAATATTTTAATGATTGATAATCATATTATAATCATGATATAAACTTTAATATATCATTTATAATTACTAATTTTTATAACTATGCTTCCCCATAGGCACCTAAAGTTAGGGTGAAAATGCACAATAACCAGGTATTCTTCTTGCTCAGCTTAAACAGTTGCTGGAAGGGCCAGATGGAATCCAGCCATGAGTGTTTTCTGAATAGTTAAGTATAATGCAGAAATAAGGTGCTCCTGTTAAAATTCCTATTGCTGACTTTACTAATAGTTTACTCAAGTCATTCACTCAGTCCTCAGATGGTTCATGAGGGCCTGCTACATGCCAGACACCCAGAGCTCTAAAGGCCGGGATGCTGGGCTCACAGCCTTCAAATCACTGTGGAATATCTATACTGGGCTTGGCTGCCCAGAGCTCACAATCTAATTCATATTTCAGTTTTACCACCTGGAAAGGGGTACTTGTTTGCTTGTGATCAGTATGTGACCTCCCTTCCCCCCACTCAGTTCTAAAGCTCTAGAATTGTACAAATCCCATTCAGATTCATATTTTCCCCTGCCCCGCAGTTATTTTTGTTTATCTTTTGGTATTAGTATTGTATCCTGCGTGCTTCAAGAGGCTGCGGCAAAGTACAGAATGAGATGCGTGTAAACGAACAAAGTATCACAAATAAACAAAGAGATTAACTACAGAATCCTCCGTAAGGGTCTGTCCCAATCGAACCTGCTCCTTTGCATTTTAAAAGTATTAACAGGCATTTTAGAACATTTCACTTAAGCAACAGTTCCTCTAGCTAGCATTGCGTAAAAAAATGTTGAAATGGAAAAGGAGATGAGCACTGCGAATCTGTCCCCAACTTGGATATTCCACTAAAACCTCTGGGCTTTGGAAACTGAAATCCAAGCACATCTGGGTTACCTGGAGGCCTTGAGAACAGCCCACTTTTGTAATTGTAGTTTCTCCAACACTTAATCCTTCCAGTTCTCACTACACATTTTTTCTCAGCTGAAGTGAAAGGGAACCAACAGTGAACCTGGAAGCTGGGCCTGTTACTTACAAGCTGTGTTCCACTAGAAAAATCTCTTCACCTTTCTGGGCCTCAGTTTCCTCATCTGGAAAATGGAAAGAAAACTGGCACATGCACCTTTTAGATTTTTTCCCCAGATCAATGGGAACATAAATGTGAACGCACATTATTTGGGGAAAATATTGCCCTTTATTTTTTTGGATGTGTGGACATACAGTCAAAGGGGCCAGGCCTTTGTGTGTTTCAGTCCTGGGCATCCATGGCTTTGTGGGGAGGGGGGATAGTGAAGATCCTTGCCATATATTGGTTTGATATGATTTCAAATCCACTTGTTTGTGACAAAAATGAAGTTATTTTTAAGAGTAAAGTTGTTTTGATATAAGAATGACTAAGCTGTGTCAGAATGTCATCGTCTCATCTGTTGTCACTGAAAAGCACTCAGTAGCCCAGCTGCCGAGGAGCATCACTGGGGGCTTATCACACAGATCACCTGGAGAAGCAGCCACGGTGACAGGGCACTTAGCCTGACAGTGCTGACTGTAAGCTTGTGAGAGCTGCCCGGGAGTGTTAGGTCTGGACAAGGCTACGTTTTGCTGATCTAAATAGCTTTCCATCCTGGCAAGCGTGGCTCAGTAGTTGAGCATCGATCTAGGATCCAGGAGATCAAGGTTCCATTCCTGGTCAGGGCACATGCCCAGGTTGCGATCCCCAGCAAGGGGCGTGCAGGAGGCAGTCGATCAATGACTCTCTCATCATTGATGTTCTCTCTCTCTCTCTCTCTCTGCCTCTCCCTTTCTTTCTCTGAAATCAATAAAGACATATTTAAAAAAATAAAATAAAAGTAAATAGCTCCCCAAAGACCTTTGTGGGATCACCATTAAAGGGACCAACCCTTTTATGGGCAATAGTGAAAATCATGTAGTGGACCCTTGAAAGAGAGTGGTCCACTCAACACCGGTGTCCTTGTTCCCTAGTGACAGGCTCTACCAACAGGGGACTTCGACATCTGCCCTGGCATCTGGACACCACCTCTCAGTTGGCTAAGCCACTGCTCTCAGGTACCAGCTCATATAATGGTACATCCCAACTGTGTCTGGTCTTCATTCCCCCCATCTCCTCCTGCCAAGAACTAAGAGTGATTATTCTATCATTGTTTTAGAGCGTGTTTTTTTTTTTTATTAGCTTGTTAAGAGACATTATCCTGTACACTATTGGATTGTGAGATTATTATAATTCTCACCGTAAACCTGTGTTAAACAAATTATTGGCCAAGACCATTTCAGTCTCTGAGTATAATTTGCCACAAAACAAGACAAGCCTTTTGAGGTTACAGGTCATTTTTAAAGTGGGCTGAGGCCTCCAGGAAAACGAAATCCCACTTCTGCTTCGGGTGGACAGAGCAAAGGAGAGCACAGAAGGAGCTCCCGACGAGAATGAGCATCGACCAGGGGCTGGAAGTGGGTCTGGAAGGTTCCCTGGACAGCACATGTGATTCTCTAGGGAAGCAGCAGTCATCTGGGGGTGAAGAGCCCCTTGCTTACAGAGATTGGGAAGGAACACAGGGTGCCCAGGCTGAGGCTCCGGAGTAGGGGTGGGGAAGGTCCAGCTGGCGGATGGATAAGGCCAGTGAAATCATTTGGTCTGCCCCTGCCAAGGCCTCACCAAAGAGAAGCCGTTCCAGCCATCACATTAGGGGTGAGTTGATGAAATGTCTGACCAAAGATAGCAGGCTAATTTTTAAATTGATAATTTTGTATGGCCCTGGAAAGTTCCAGAACCTTACACATCCCTGAGGGTCTATGACCGTCCCTTACCACCGCAGGCCTCGGACTTCTCTCCAATCACGACAGGAAAAGAGCAGCATGGGTAGATTTAGTTTGACTTTTTGGAAAGTAACTATTCGTGGGACTGATTTCACAGAAATCTAAATCTGTGATGGTTTCGGGGCTGGGGTTACTGGTTTACACTGGGGAACTGGCCATATTTTCTAGAAATCTGATGGTCCTCGGTAGCCTGAGCTCCTCCATGGACAGAAAAGACAATTGAAATTCCAGGAGGAGGGCGAACTGAACAGGCTGTTTGATCTCGGGGTCCCCAGTTGCTTCTTCCTCCAGAACTTCTTTGCCCAACCTATTTCCCCCAGTTTAACTGAGTTGTGACTGACAAATAAAAATTGTATATAATCAGGTTGTGCAGCATGCTTTTGAAAAGGTGTACAGAGTGAGGAGATAACATATTGTAAAATGATCAGCACAAATCGAGCTCATTAACACGAGCATCGCCTCACGAAGTTACCTTCGTGTGTGTGTTGGGGGGGCCGTGAGAACCCATCGGTTCTAGTCTCTTAGCAAATTTCAAGCTCTTTTTACATTTCTAGGGTGGAAGTCAAGATTTGAAAACAAACACAAACAAAAAAACACTTCCATAGTCAAAACATTATTCTAACTCAAGAAATCTGCTTCCACAGGAAATGGCCCAAATTTTGACTCAGGACAAAACAGAATACCCTCATAGTTTAGTGATGATAATAATACTAGTAATAATAATACCGGGAGTAATATCCTAAGTGCCATTTAGTGTCAGGTG
The DNA here is from genome assembly GCF_054644295.1 of Miniopterus natalensis. Taxonomy (NCBI): domain Eukaryota; kingdom Metazoa; phylum Chordata; class Mammalia; order Chiroptera; family Miniopteridae; genus Miniopterus; species Miniopterus natalensis. Next base: position 89,188,191 of record NC_142083.1, read on the forward strand.
CTGTTGAAAGAGCTTTTTGCGCGTGACCGCAGGTAATTCTCCCGGCCGCCCCAGGCAGGCTTGGCTCATAGCCCCACCGGGGCAGTGGGCGACCCAACAGGCCAGCGAGCCGGCCTGTAGCTCACGCAGTTCGAAATCTCTGGTCATTTTCCATAGGTACATAACCAGGATTTGCTACCGCCTGCATCCATCAGAGAAGGGAGAATGAATATACTTGGTATATTATTGGAAACCTGCTTCGAATCCTGATTGGGCCAGTTATAAGTTGTGTCTGTGGAAAAGGCACATATTCCCAGTATGTTAGCATTAGGGGGGCCCTAGAGATTGCCCAGTCTAAAAACGACTTGCACTTTTAAATGAATTTAATTCCCTTGCTCTCGCCTCTGTATATTCAATGCTTTCAGATAATGCTATGCATTCTAAAATATGTCAATTTGCAGTTGCATTATTGATAGCCCCATGCATTGTTGCCACATTTCTCAGTTTATAAAGTAATGCTCCTTTCCCGCTCTTTCTGATTCTAATAGTATTATGCTGTCCATTTGGCAGATGAGAAAACTGGGCTCTAAAGAGAAGAGAAATAAGGTGGAACTTTTCCAGGGTATAGCTTATTAGTGTGAGTCTATTAATTAGTGAGAAGATGTCACCATGAAGTCACATTCATCACCCATGGGTCTTTGGGGTAAAGAAAATGATTAATTGTGGCCCTAAGGCAGTGGAAGGAGGAAATCACAACACAATGGATTGTGAGGGATGCCCAACCATTGACAACTCTTATTTTCTCATTGAAGAAGGGAGACTACAGAGGAGATGGCTACAAACCAACAGTTTACAAAGACAAATTCTCTTACGTCCTGCGTGGTTTGTGAAGGGGGAACCCAGGGTCAACATTATTTATTGCATATCTGGGTAGAACTAACTGAAGCTCGCCCTCCAGGGTGCTGCTTCTCAAACATCATGCAAACCACCCTGGGTTCTTGAAGGTGCAGATTCTGATACAGTGGGGCTAGGGTGGGACTTGAGAGTCTGCATTTCTCACAAACTCCCGGTGAGGCCGATTCCACTGGTCTGGGACCCACACTGCAGAGCTAGGCTCTAAGACCCTCAACATGGACCACTTCAATCTTGGCCTTTCCAATCAGAGTAAGGTAACCAGTTCTTTCCCTGTTGTTTGCCTGTTTCCTTCTAAGTGTGAGATAGAGAAATTGAAGAAAACAATTAAGAGAATAGCAGAGCAGCTATTATCCTGAGAAAGCTGGGAGGCCCATATTGTCCAGGACACATCTGCAAAGCGCCCCTATCCCCATCACCTGGAATCCTCCTCTATTTTATAGAAATGATGGAGAAAATAAGTCCCTCATCTTGTAATTCAATCTGAAATTCCAAGTTACAGCATTGGACCATGAAAGGAGACAGGGATTAAGAAATTCTAGAAACATCCAACAATCTTTGTCTTCTTTTTAAAGGAATTTCAGGATTACTAAAGCAATGGGGAACCACCAATGCCGGTTATCAGCTGTGTGGTCTGTTTCTATAATCTCAGGCCAAACTATTTTCATCTAAATGACTAAGGTAATTAAGGGAAAGGGTGTTTGGCTTTGATTATGTCTCACTCCCCACAATCTATCAAGCTGTTCAAACATTCACACATCACAATGCAGCAAGAATAAGCCAGGAAACAATGACAACATTGACGACTTAGTTACTCCTTAGAGAGGTTTCCTCAAGCTCTCACCTTTCAAATTACCATCCACCTATATCCTAACAGTGGTCCCTACTCTAAATATTGTGTATGTTAATTAAATAAGAAATATGTGTACTATGGCTTTGAGGAGAATTTAATTCCAGAAGAATCAGTCACTGTGATCCATGCCAGGGAAAATAATCTTGAGAAGTCATTTATTTCTGCCCAGTGACTACACATGCAGGTATTACATGCAAATATGGAAATAACAGCGGCCACATGTAAACAGAAATCAGTCCTTCTGGGAAAGAATTAAATGTTCTCTTTGTAGGTATAGTCAGAACTGCTTTGATAACTTTAAAGGAAATGCTAGAAATTTTTAGTGAAAAATTCCCTATTACCCCCAAAGATGGAGTCTGTAGTACCTTATAGTGACCAAAAACCCCCCACAAAAAACAAAGAAGTGGAGCGGGTTTAATTTTTGTCAACTTCATGAGTGCTTCCTGAGCTAAGTAAGATTTTATTGTGTATATTCCCTTCTATCTCACTGGAATGCTGTCTTATCTGAGACACATTTTTTATTTGCAATGGAAAGGGCTAATCCAGAGGCCTACGGGTACATTTTATCACAGATTGTTCACCTGCCTGTAGGAAGCATCAGGCTTTCTCACCTGCCTCTAAAACCTTCACAGCTGAAGGACCCTGATGCCTCTACTTAAAAGACAGTTTTTATTTGCTTTTTGGGGGCCTATCAAGTCAATGATCTGCAACCTGGAAAGTGTGTAATTAGGCCATGACATGACCAAAGGAGTTGTTACATCTTGTCTCGTCACTGGCAAGTGTCTGCCCACATGGCTGTGAGAGCTATGGTCTATTGAGTTTGGAATTTTCTTTAATATCTCCCCAACTCCTTGTTGGTCTAGTCTGTTGACTGTTATAAGCCTGGTTCCTTTTTTAACTGCTTCAATTACATATCCATCCAATAGTGCATAACAGTTGTCCAGAAGCCATTATAGATTATGGACCAAAGGCAATTAGTTCTTGAAATAAAAACTTGAGCACTCTTTCTTTTTACGTGTGTGTGTGTGTGTGTGTGTGTGTGTGCATGTCTGTAAATTTAAAATAAGAGAAACTCAGGGAATATATCTATTAGTAACAGCCATATTACTTTTCAGCATTGAGAGCTTTGTGTCCGTAAACACGTTTCAAAAATCACATTGATGCTACTATCAAGAGCTATACATTCCCTCCTCCACTATTTTAGAGCTATCTCAATTGTTATCAAATAAAATCATTGTTGATCTACAGAGCAGGTTGGCAGAAAATATAATTATCGGAGTTATGCTAATTTTTTTGCTGAATGCCCAAGTAGAACTATTTGACCCAGAGGGAAAATAGATAAATTATTGGTTGTTTTGACAGCATGAAATTCCACTCACTTTTTAACCATTAAGTCACATCCTAGCTATGACTATTTGAAGTTGAATATACGCCTTTGCCCTGACCTTGTAACAAAAGCAGGAGGTGGAAACAGCTCAGGACCTGCACTAATAGACATTAGATTAAAAGCCCAGTTGTCAGACTTCATGAACTACAGATCACCCTGTTTGGACCCACTTCTTCCATCTGCACACTGAGGATTCTGCTTAAGATGAGCACACATGCTCTGGTTGTCCTGAGACAGTCCTAGTTGAAGCCTGCTGTCGTGGGGTCCTGAACAGTATGTCCCTTCTATGTCACATGTGTCCCATTCTGAATAATAATTTCTATTGTCATCTTAACTCTACTGCTTACCTCATTAGGTCGTGTGATGCAATGTTCTAAATAGTACATGACACACAAAAGACACTACCAAAAAATTAACTTCAAAATAGAAATGTACATGGCAAAAAGAAAAAAAAAAAGTGGCATGAAAGATAATATAAAATTGCTTACATTAAAAAAACCTGACATATCAAAATCTAAACTTTGAAGAGCTGGTAAATTGAAAGGCTTATGTGGCCCCTACCTCCACTCTGCAAAGTGTTTTTCCATAAAGAAACAAAAACAAAGCAAAAACAAACAAATTATTCATGAAATTTAGTAGAGTAAATGGATTAGGACTGCATACAACCCTACTTCTTATATTTTAGAAGGCTTGTCTATACCATGTTAGTTGAGTGGGCTTGGTCACTAGTCTACCTGAACTCTTTGAATGACTCCAACACTGTTAAAGAAACAATAAGTTCAAAGCCCAGAGTTTCAGAGATTCAGGAGGAATCGAAATAACCTAGATATTTCTGGTTCCCTCAAACCTCATTCTAGCTCTTAAGAGTCAAAACTCTTAGTTGACTATATTATGGGGATATCTAAAAATAAAAATAAGAACATTTTATGTATTGCCCTTTACATGCTAGATATTTCATAGACATTGTCTCAAAACTTCCACACTACTTGGTGAGGTGGAGTCAATAAGCCCATAACAGATGAGGTGGTCCTTGCTGCGGATAAAGTGCTTCTCAAGGTTGCTCCACTAAGATGCAACAGAGTCTAGTGATTAAGCGCATAGACTTAAACTTTCAAGCTGAGCTGGACACCTTGTTTAACTTTTCCAGGTCTGTCTCCCCGATCTGTACCATGGAAGTGACAACATCAGTCTTACAGGATTAGGCTGTCAGCTCGATGACACATATTTGTAAAGCACTCAGAACAGTGTCTGTCACCTAGTGAGGACTCCATAAGCAGCCATTGGTATTATCGCTATTATCATAATATTGTTATCACTGTTAGAGATGATTTAAATCAAAGTTTGGTTCATCTACTTCATCAAACTTTGTCTCCTGGCGTGGTCAAGAAGTCTTAATCAATAGTGCAAATAATGAAGTCCTCTATTTCCACCCAATTAGCCTTAGCAGGAGCCCTGTCATATACACTGCACCTTTTATTAAAGATATTTATTTTCATCTTGTAATGGGAAACTCACAAGCAATATGTATGTGTTTCTTTCTAGTTACCCTCAAGCTGTCTAGAATAATTAGTTTCACTTTCTCATCCTGAATGAACTTTAAACTAAAAAGAGTAAGAATATAAATAAAATTAAGAATATATTATATACTTAGATATTATATATACTATTATTGAAATATATATGTATTTTAACCCAGTGTTCTAATAAAAAACTAGACATATTTTTCTAGGCACTGGGCTACAGAAGAATATAAATAAAGACATTAATGACTCACTTCTCCTACTTTCTATTACAAGTTACAGGGCATCTTTTTAAAAATTGCAGTACCTAGGTGAGCTCATCAGGATGAGTGGAAACAGCAGAAAAGATCAAAAACTCGTATCAAGAACTTCAACAAGCCAGTCAAAGAAGGTGCAGAATAGTAACTACAGTTTGCTGCCGAGCTTTGACTCGACAGGCCACGACCTGAATTCAGCGGCTTCCCCTTGCCCTGCCTCCCCGCCTCAGGTGGGGAGATGGCACCGAATATGCGTCTGTCCTCTCTGGACCTCCATGAACTAAGCCCTCGGTTTCTTGCTCATCTGAGGATGCCATCCTTGGCATCTCCAAGTTTTACAATGTTCTCACTCTGTTTTTTCAACAGTGATGTCTCAAAAAAAAACAAAAACATTGTAAACGTAAATAAAATAGAGAGGTTACCATAGAGTTGCTAACTTTTATTTTGCCAAGTAAGAACATTAAAAAAAAAAAGAGCTACCGTTTGCTGCTATCATCATGTCAGAAAGGAAAAGCTGTTTTTAACAGCGTGTAAGCAAGAGCCTGGGCAATGCCCGACCCTTCCCCAGAGGAGTTGACAGCCGCATTACATTGGCCCTGCTCTTTCCCTGTCCTGGTAACCCTGCAGCAGGTCATCAGAGGCAGCCACCAGGCCTGCCACTGGCCTGGGGAGACAGTGCTTTAAACAAAGCTGCAGGATAAGATCTTGAGATCTCTCCCCACACACATCACAGAGAACAGGGGGCTTGCTGCTGCTTAGTAACCAGAAACACTTTCAAGGCTCTGGAACTTGGCTTAGATGAGGGGAACAGCCCAAACAAGGGGAGCCCCCGCCTTTGTCTGCTCTGCACTGTCTGCCCGCTTTCAGGGAGACACATTATCCACAGGTGAAGTTCTCTGTATTCTACCCCATAAGAAGAAAAGTAAAGCCCGGCCGGGCGTGGCTCAGCGGTTGAGCGTCGACCTAGGATCCAGGCGATCGGGGTTCGATTCCCGGTCAGGGCACATGCCCGGGTTGTGGGCTTGATCAATGGCTCTCTCATCATTGATGTTTCTATCTCTCTCTGTCCCTCTCCTTTCCTCTCTCTGAAATCAATAAAGATATATTTAAAAAATAAACAAATAAAAATAAAAAAATAAGAAAAGTAAAATTGTTAAGTCCTTAACGTACAACAATATTTTAAAAATTACCTTTTGTACCCCACCCTAAAAAACCCTGTAAAAGAGTAAATGAAATTTGCCATTCACGAGGCCCAGATGCTTTACAGGCTGACAATCTTAATTTTTAGTCTGTCTCATGAGAAAGGGCTCTAAATCAAATGGGGTGTTATTTTAAACACAACTTCAACCTTATTTTAACAACAGCTTATTTCTACTCTTTAACTTGAACCCAGGAAGTAAAAAGTTCTCAAATACAGAGGGAGTAGCCTGCACTCAAGCAAGGGAACTCAAAGCCCTTTACTGCCTCAGTTTAGGTTGACGTTAGGTCGCTCATATGGCTTTAGTGCTATTTCCTGTAATTAAGCTTATGATAAAATATAATAAGAAGGCAGAGATAGTCTTTTGCTATCCCTCCCTCCCTCCCTCTCTCCCTCCCCTTTTTCTTTCTGTTCACCCACCTGATCACCTATATATCTGTGTGTCTATCAATCTATCATTTACCTTCCTATCCATCCATCCATCCATCCACCCATCCATCCATCCACCCACCCATCCACCCACCCACCTTTCTACCCATTCATTTATCCATCCACCCATCTATGCACGTGTGTATGTGTATATCAACCTCCCTCCCTCACTTCTATAATTTAAGATAGTAGACCAGCTTCTCCACGACCCCAAAGACATGCCTACTTATCCCTGTTGAGTTTTAAAGAACTACTAATCTACTTCTCTCTTAAACAGAACTTTTTATTCATAGGTAATGAGTATCGGGATTAAATAATTTTGTAGCATGTGGCTTGTGACCACTGCCTGAATCTGACCAGCCCCAGCCTCCTTGTATTAAGATTTACCTAGGTTCTCTAATGAGTCCTTCCTGAGGTCCTAAGGCACAAGGGTGTGTATGTGTGTTGTGCATTATATATGTATGCAAGTCAACACACATATATGTATGAATATACATATATGTATTTCAAACGCAGAAAGCAAGATAATTGATATTATGGCATTTTAATTGGATGTCTATTAAGCTGAACTATATGAAATTGCCATTATTCCACCATGTTTGTCACACAAAGATAGCAATTTCATAAGGTACAGTCTAATACTGCCAATAAAACTTGGATGTCTTAAAAAACAAACACAAAGGAATAAGAAAATGAACAAATCCAGTTGCTTGCTGTATCTTTTACTCAGTTCAGGGTCATCTGTGCTGCCAGGGCCCTAATTGTACTTATGAAGCTGCCGACTTTCAGGGATCTTTAAAGAAAATATGTCTTAGATGAGAGAAGAAATGGTCCCTGGTAACCATCAGTGCAATGGGATCGTTATGAAATTTCTGAGTGGACCACTTTGTGTTCCTTTCTTCTCCAGCTGGTCTGTCTCTGGTTCCTTTCTGTCCTAATGTGGAGGGATGTGCTCATGCACTGGTTGTTAGGTGTTAGGATGTCAGCAAGCAGGACAAGCATGACAAATGTCTGCCTTTTCGGAGAGATAACATTTTCATCCAAGCTATGTACACACCGTATGTATTTCCTCAAATATTCGTGGCATAATTCATTGAACAGGGATTCTCTACCCCCATCCCCACCTCTTGCTTTCGCTGCTCAAAGATGCAACAACCATCAAGTCATAATACACAAAGAAACCAAGAGCCAATCAGTGAAGAGAAGCCTGCCCCCAGGCTCAATTCAAGCAAGCCATTCATCGAGCTAATGTGATGATGGACCTATCAAACCCAGAACGAATCACGGACACATCAGCAACACCAAGTGGCATGCAATGACCAGATGACCGTCGGCCCCACTGCCATGCTTTCATTGGTTCAAGCTCGGAAAACAATCTCCTTTGAGAGTTTGGACAGTTGGCTTTTCATAAATCAAAGTGAGGTTAAAAAAATAAAGATTTGGTGAGGTCACGTGCTTACCAAATGTCTCCTAAATGCCAAGGAAAGATGTTTGCCTATTCCCATTAAATGCGTCAGTGAGACTGTAAAATTACCTAGTCCAGTCAGGTCTTTTTCTTTTGGGGAAATCTCTGCCCACACCAGATGGTCTTCATTCTGGAGGTCAGCATTCAGAAACTCTCAGGGTGCTCCAAGATAAGCAGCGTGTGATCGTTTCACCAAGATAATGATGGGCAGAGAGTTGCAAGTTGCCCATCAAGGACCTTCTGGGTAGTCCTGAGGTTACCTGAGTTCAATATTTTCCAAAGGTCCCTGAATCTTTAATTTGATGAGGGCTTAATTTGTTCTGATAAAAGGTAAAATTCTGCCAACTGGGGACACTGAACTTCTTTCACTTTCAAGACATTTGAAGAGTGACTCATGATTACAGGGAAAGTTTATTGCATTTTCTCTCTTGATCAGGTGGACAGCCATGGACATTACCAAAAGTTCTAATTCCTGCTGATTTTACTCCCTAGTTTGGAAGAGTTTCTTTGGGTTAAGAAGTTTTTCTCTCCTAGAGAGCAGGAACTAAGAATCTATGACTACTGATATTACATGTGATGGTGTAAAAATAAAACATTGTACAACTGCCCTAAGATAAACTCTAGATACTTGGCATCTTCCATCTAGATTCAAAAGCTTTTCTGATAATTTCACATTTCCCCCCAAACATGTGTCTTCTATAAAAAGGTCTTTCTTCTCTTTACCTGCTTACTAAAAGTAAAAGGAAAGACCAGCATTTCATAAATACACTTTACAAATCAAATCAGAAATATCATTTTAAATATTGTTTTCTGTAATTTACCTATTACTGCATTTACCTCAATGCAATACTTCCATATGTGGCATGTGTGTTGCTTATAACGTAGTTAAATAGGGCTAGCAATCAGTTTCCCAGCAACCAAGAAGACCCAATGTGCAAATTTCTTTAATGAACAGCAAGAGGCCAATTACATGGACAAGACTATATTTAGTTGGCTTCTTCAACTGAAAATGTTACACTCAAGTGGGAATTGCAGAGTTATTCAAAATTTACCAATCCAAGAATGAGGGCAATTTTTCAGTAAGACTTGTTGCCAATGAGAATCTTAATAATATTAAAACAACGGATTTTATATATGTATATTTGCATATACAATGCCCCCAAATGCAACAACATTTTAACTTAATTTTTAGGTGAATGCAAATGGAGATGGACAGATCCTCAAGTAATTCTATCTAAGAATCTTGTGAAACATTATTTATTTCTTTTCAAATGTCTAGATTGGTCTTCTTGAAGAAAGTAATTTAAATTAGATCTTTGCATTTAACCTGATTTTCAACTTGGGGGTAGATGCACTTATACATCTAAGCAAGATAAAAATCCAAAAAAAAAAAATCTGTTTAAGATTCTTATAATTATACAGCAGGCTTAAGTTACTATGATTATAATTATATACAAAGTGGGTGTTTGAGAGTTTAGCGTCTAGAAATATTTTCATAAAAATAATTGAGGATCATAGATAAACCACATTACAGTCGATAGTTTGTGTATCTTCGGGGTGCAGAATTTAACAGCATTGAGCCTTTTCATTTGTAGAATCATCTTAAGTATTTCAAGATTGTCAACATTTTTATTAACCTAGTGACCCTCTCCGTTTTCCTAATCCAGTGTCAAAGTGTAGTGCAGATAGAAACTTACATAAAACACATTTTGCATCATCGCCAGTGATTACTGGGTAACTGCATAATTTGTGTATTTAGAACTGAGTCTTGAAAATTGTTTTAATTTCTCTGGAGGCTCCCTCCAGCCCTGAGACCTCGTGATGGTTGTTTATAAGAATATAGCAATAATACCTGCATACAACCAGGCGGCAGATCTCAACTCTATCTTGCCAAAGAGCCATTGATTACAAGTTTATGCATGGGGTTTGCAAAGTGCCACTCTTAGGGTTCAGCGATTTATTTTGCTTTATTAGACCTCAGAAGAATTCTGCAGCTGCAATGAGCTCACAACACGTCGTGTGAGGGATGGGATGGCACTGCAGGGAAAGCACACCACAGCAAACCGAGAGAGGGACTCAGTCACAACAGGCCAGGTGGGAGCACCCGTGGCTGCCGACACTTCCCACTCAGGATCAAACACGTCTCCTTGCTTACCTGTCTGACCCAGCATGCCTCAGCCACACATGCAAATTGTTACCATCACTGCTTTATTCATGAAACGTGTTTCTAAATTAAAGGAGTCATTACCCAAAATAAGCACCCTCCATGACATTTGAGCATGCAGAGCATCTGAACATTCACATTTATGTCCTCGGGAAACAGAGCCAACGAGTTGCATTCAATATGGAAACGCACGCTGTTTTCAAGGCACCTAAACGGAAATAGCAGTGGCTTGCCGTTTCGGGGACCGAGTCATCTGTTAAGCCTGGGTAATTGGTCATAAAGCTCTGCCACCATCCCTCCCCCACCCCCGCCATCCATTCTGACTTGTGCATTTTTTAAACCCACTTCTGTCCCTTCCACTGCCAGTCTTAACGTGTGATGGGCACCACAAATAAAAGTTGGCTTGTCTTAGCAGGATCGAACACTGGCCATTGCCAAAAGAACCAACCTCCTTAGGAATGCCAGATACACCTCCCCCATCCCTTTATTATGGATTAAAAAGTGCTTTCCTGGGTGTAAAAAGCTGTAAAAAAGGGACACGGGGTGCTTGGAACTGAGGTAAGCCTGCAGGGTCACCTTCTGGTTTTCTTTCTCTGAGTCAGATGAGACCAGGGTCTTCCAGAGAAGGCCATGAGCAGGTTGAACGGGGTGGGGACATGTACATGCAGCGTGGGCTGTCACAAGGATTAAGAGATCTTTACACGAACAAGACAGACCACTTTCTCCGTGTCTTAGCAGAGAGGGCGGGAGTTTAGCAAGAACCGGGCCTAAGCGTCCAGCCTGTGTCCGGGCCCCCCGCGGTTTCACGGTGGGCCCTGCCTTGGTGGGCGCTGCCTACCAGCTGTCATGCATGTGCATCAAGACCGGACACGAATCTCGCCTCCTGCCGGCTAAGTTCATTTCCGAGTGGCTGTCAAGCGCAAAGAGGAAGCCCCTTACCTGTCACTGTAGGCAGCCGCAGTGGCAGGGGTGGGCTGGGCGTAGCGGTATGCAGCGTAACCACCCTGAAACACAAGGAGAAGCGGCTTTAGCACGCCAAGGAGGCCGGCTCGGGACGCCCGCTGGGGGCCGCGCCGCGCCAGCGGGTACCCGGCTCTACCGATCTAAAGTGGGGTTAATGAAAGCTTAGTGTCAGAGCAGAAGTACGGGCCACACCACACACCGGAGGGACGGGGACCGAGTACTAACCCCGGCTGGATGTTACAGGTTAGCGGGTGTAAGCATATCCCCGAGGCAGGGCCCGGGCGACCCTGGAAGGACGGGAACCTAAGCATTAACTTAAGGTGATTGTCTTGGGGGGGGAGTATTAGGGGGGTCACTTAAACACTCTGGATACTTTGCTGAACTTTCCAGATTTTCCAAACTGATTATACTTTACCTTTCCTTATTAGCTATTAACTTATATTTTATTCGGTCTGTCATTACTTCCTTGAAAATCTTATATAGGTCAAGCTAATGTCCTCTCGACTGACTTATTTTTATACTTTTTTTTTTTTTTTTAAAAACCCACAACTTTTAAACTTAAAGTTTACTAGTAATCTCTTGCATATGTAGTTGTTTAACCAGTAAAGCAATTAAAGAAGACAGTCCTTAGCTTTCTACATCTTATGTAATTATTTTAAAAAGGATAGTAAATGCTTCCTAAAAATGGTGTCTTTTTGGCTAAAGATACCACACTGATTCAGACGGGGAATTCAGTGTGGAAAATATGATAAAGTATTCCAATTTGTAAATAAAATCATTAAGAGAGAAAAAAAAAAATCTGAAAAAATAATTAACATTTAGTTGTATGTACCAGTAATTGCAATTGTTCAATTAAGCAGAGGACAAGCAAATGGGCATATTTGAAAGGAATTGTGTTCAGTGAAGCATTGATTATCAAACTGTGAAAATAACAGAGCGTCTTGCTCAGCCAACCACAGCGAGACATCAGCCACTGTAGAATGATCTCAGCACAATTAACAAACAGGATCCGGTCTCCACCAATAACACAGGGACATTCAGGTTCTACTTAGAATACAAAGTCCCACCATCCTCGGAGGGAAGGGTTCTCACCTCCACCAAAAAGGGGCAACTCGGGCCAGGCTACTGTGCCGGAGGGCACCTTACAGCAAAATCATGGATGTGCCAGAGGGCATTGAAAAGTAAAGTTGAGAGTAGTAGAGGAGTTCGTTACATTTGGCTCCATACCCTATAGGAAAAACCGAGTTGCAGGATAGGAGATAGATGAGTGGGGAAGCTCCAACACTCATCTTTCAAAATGTAGACGAAACTCATCTCAGCAATGTATTTCTACCTTCTATCCCCCACAGCTAACTTTCACAGCAAATTTGCCATCACGTACATAGCAATTCTACAAAGCTCGTTTATCCTTACGCAGGTTTGCGCTTTGGATCAGTCCTGAAGGAGACACATCCAAGACATTCTGACAGATCATCAGCAATAATTTGGAGCCAGTTTTTTGAAAAAAAAAAAAAAAAAGTCTCCCTTGAAAAACAATGTGAAAGTTACAGAAAAAGGAGGTCTTCGCCAGACACCACCTGGTGTTCCAAACACCATGTTCTCTAATTAGGAACGGGGAAACTCATTAAATGTGCTGAGGAGTTGTAAAACCAAAGCAGTTGTCATAACAGCACCGAGCTCAGACACAGTCTGATGGGCTGAGGGGAAGAGAGGTCACCAGATTTCTGGAGCCAGTCTTTTCATCTGCTTGTCCATCTCCTGGCTGTCCCGATGCATCCAGAAAGACACAGGTGTGCAGGTCTGTACAGGACACTTAATGAGGGGGGGGGGCGGAATTGGCTAGCTGATTGCTAGGAGGCATTAGCTGCAACCAGCCGAAAGCTTTCAGGGGAGAAAGGTGTGTGTGTGTGTGTGTGTGTGTGTTATTTTTGTCTTTTGCTCCCAGAATAAAAAAACAAAGTTCCTGCCAAGATATTTGCATTAAGTGCCATGACAATCAATCATGATCTGGTGACTGTGAATTTGGTCCCAACAAAGATTTTTAGCAACACTTGCAAGCCCTCTGTGTTTGAACTATGTATGTCTCCCCAACTCCTGCAGTTGTTTTGTCCATGAAATTAGGTAGCAAGTTTGGTAAGTGGCAGTGCACACAGAAGATAACAAACATGAACCTCCTTGACTGCCGGTGCATATTTATTGAATGAACTTTAAAAATGGCCATGTGTACACCTGGGATCCATCTGCACAACAGACGTGCTCATCTATGACGCTTTGAGAAGGACCCATCCTCCACAGAGTTGCACGTGATTTGGCCACTCAGAGTAGGTAGGTGTGTGTTTCCACGCAAGACAGATACACACGGGGGCAGAGCCCTGACCCTCATCTTTGTTCATTAGGAATATCTTTACAAGCATTCCCGAGTCAAGAGTCAAAGCCATCGTTTGCTAAATCTATGGAGACAGTGGAAAGAATTTGGCCTTGATCAGTGGTCTCCTTGCTGTCCAGTGGAAATGTTCTCTGTGCTGTCCCCACTTGTCCTAAGTGACTATTGAGCACTTGAAATGTGGCTGGTCCAACAGACTGAATTTGTAATTTATTGAATTTGCGTACATCTGAATGTGAATGTAAATAGCCACAGGGGGCTGGTGGCTACCTGTTGGGGTCCAGGTCTCTGATCCCTGGAATGTGTAGCAACTGGTTAAAGAAGAGGGCGAGGTGGCTTGGTACCTGCACATCTGTCTGCTGCATTGTCTTCCTGGGCTATTTTTCTTCTGCATAAAATCCATATTAGGGGAGTAGCAGAGTTGTGTATTAACTCAGTGTATGTGTGCAAATACTGTAAAGTGATGAAAAAAATACAGATTGCTTTAATTTGCCTTTCTAACAGGTAACTGTAATCAATTTGATTGCTCCGTATTTTGCAGTTCGCTGAGCATAGCCCGAGTTTCTGCAGGGCTCTGTGGTAGTGTCTGCAGAAGGACTGCTCACTCCCATTTGCTGTCAGCAAGCGTGTCCAAGTTGGAACCGGTCCTCCCAGATCTTAGGACAAACATTCGTCCCTGACAGTTAGATTTCCCCCACTACCAGGGGAAAAGGGTTGACAGGCACAACGTAGTTCTATACTCCCTACTCATAAAACATGCTCATTTTTTACAAGCTGGGCAGCAGCAATATATAAACGTGACCTTATCGAAAATATACGTTTTAAATGGCCATTATAAACTGCCCCTCCCTCCGCTGCCACCACCATCAGATGTAGGAGCCCCCTGAGATCCTGGCCCATCTGGTCTGAAACACTTCCTTTGTTAGCGAGACCCATGGAGGTCCACTGGGGAAAGCTACTGATTGAGAATCTCTAAGGATGCTCCAGTAAAGCATTTTCAAAGGTGTGCTGCTGGGATGCTGATACTAGCAGGGAAAAGAAAGGAACCTGGACGAGACAGATTTGGGAAATGCTGAATTAAACATAATGAAAGTGGTTGAGCACCATGGATCTCCACTGCGTCACAAAGTATTTTCACAAAGGAAACCACATCGTTGATTTCAGTGCATAATTTTGGAAAAAGATGTTCTACTATCCAAGTGATGAATTACTTGGGAAGAGAGGTGAAATTTGTGTGCGCTGGTGGGGACCGGGGATGGGGGGACTGGGATGGGCTTGACCACAGAGAGAGGTCTCCTCTTTTCCAGGATTATCCCAGGATCTCACTTTGTGCAAAGCAGGTGGATTGGTGTATATATAAATCAACTCAATATTTTATGTATGAAAACAACATTTACAATAACATTTGCAAGACGAGAAACTTAAATAGAAATCATTACTCCTTAATTTATCTGCACTATACATTCAGCTGTTTTTGAAATGTGGCAAATTTTCTTGAAATGTGAAAATAAAAGTTCATCTCAGAAATTTTAATTATTCTGTCCTAAGTTCAAGTACTCCTTTTTCATAATAGAGTTCTTATTAAAATGATTAATTTTCACAGTAAAAAATGTACTTTCTTAATTGACTTAATACGGAACAAAAATGATAATTACAGGTTATAGGGAAACCCATGTAATAAAACTCCCACCAATTATCCTAGTATTACACTCTTCTTTCATTTTATTTGACAGTTTTAATGTTGGTTATAGACCAAATTGGGAGACTCGACCAGCTACACTCCAGTGGATGTGTGGCTCCCTTTCTCCCTGCATTTGTTCCTGTGAGGGTTGCTTCCGCGGTGAGAAGGAGGTTTGAAAGCTATAGCAAGAGGTGTGAAATAAATGCATAAGAACCTACAGTGAAACCAGGGAGAGATATATTAGCTCTGCTGACCCTCAATGCTAGATGCATGAGTTTTCTTAATTCTACCACTCCAGTTGACTCCTAGAACCTACTAAAATTTGTCTTAGGCAACTGGTTCAATGAAACCCTAGAATTCTTTTTCACTGAATTTATAGTAATTGAGTCCAGATGCATTTTAGGAAATTTATAACCAAGCCAGACCTCCATTTGACACACTCATGATCTAGCAAAGAGGGGAGATTTGAGGGTGATCATCTCCATTCTAGAAGAATCCACATCAAAACTGGAAAATTCAGTTCAGCCTTTCCTCCTTCTATGTTAGAGAAACCTCCCTCCCTGGAATGGTCTTGTTAGTAGGATTCCACAGCAAACCCACAGCCAGAGTGATGAGTTTTTCCACCAGTCAGGATTTCATACCTGTAGCAATTTATTGCCATACACAGGCTCTTGATACACTACTCTATAAGGAAACAGAAATGTAATGTTTTCAATGCAAAACTGAAATAAATAAAAGAAAATGCATAAGTCAGACAGAAATTCCAGAGCAATTCATTTACAAGTTTGCGTCTCTTCACCAAGACCTGAGAGTGAGCCATGGAACCAAAGGAGGAGCCAGGCACCGCCAGGCAACCTTCGCTGCAAATTTCTGCAATCGAGAGGATGGAGAAGGGGGAGATGGGCTCAGACACGCTCGCTGATTTGTCTTAGAACCTGTGTTTCTTTTTAAAGAAGGAAAAAAGATACTTTCATGGCTTTTTACCCTTCCAAGCATATTCCAGTGGTTCAAGTTAACCATTTTTGAAATTTCCCTCTTGAGGTCATGATTGGAATTCTCCAGAATACTTGAGGATTTAACTCTGATGCCTAATTATTGAGGCAGTTAAGATGCCAGTACAGTAGCAACCATAACTGTATCAACACCTGTGGTTTTTAAATTTAATTTTGACGAAGAACAGAAAGCACAACTATATTTCATGAATTCATGAAGCACGTGGAAGCTACCAAAGCTACTTTGAATAGATAGGACTAGAAAAATTATGTGAGTGTGTGTGCGGGCATGGGTCTAGAAAAGCCACTGTTAATATATGGCTCCTTAATATGTGATCACTTCGTTCAAGTGTAACACTGACAAGATCTCAGAAGAACTCAGGGATGAACTAGATTTAGGGACCTGCCTTATACAGCTATATATTTTAATTTCATTTTCTTTTCTTATGTAGTCTGGCTTTCCTTTCCAATTTAATTTTACTTAACTTTCCGCTTTAAGTTAAAATCTAAAATTTCTAGTTCTTTCTCTCTCTCTCTCCTCTCCCCCCCTTTTCGCCCCCTTTCTCTCCCTCCCCCCTCCCATCCTAGTTTCCATTGATTGCTTCTGCCAGGGTTTGGAGACCAGGCATAATTCCCCAGGGACCTGCCCATCCCATTATGGGCTCAATTATCTTCCCACTTCTCACTGTTTTCCTTTCCTTCCTTTCACTGCCTTTATGGAAGCTTGTTCAACGACAGCGACAAAGTTCTTCTGTTGGCTCAGGGCTTGAAATCTGTAGCCAGACCACGTGGGCTCAAACCCTAGCGTCAGTGAAGGCTCTGGACAAATGATACCACTTGTTTTCGAAAAAACTTTCTGGTTCCGAAAAACATTAGGTGAGGTCATAGGTGAGGAGGCCTGGGCCCAGTGGCTGGTCTCTCGGGCATAGACGCTTAACTTCTGGGTGGACTGTCGCCTCCCCGGAGGTGACTAACCAGCCTGCTGCTGAGCCGGGCAGGCTCCCACTGAAGGCAGGCCTCTGGCATAAGCACGTGGGGTTTTATTTGGAGAATTTGTTTCCCGGCTTTGCCCGTCCCCCAAGCTACTGGCACTCTTTGTTTTCAGAACCATGGAGGGCAGAGTGACTCAGACTCTGAAATAATTGTGTTTGGCCCTGGTGTCAACCAGAACCTTGTCAGGTCAGAATTTAGAAATGATGGAAAATGCAGAGGACTCTCAGTGACACACGCTGGCCCGTCTTCTCGAGGCTGCCCCGTCGGCTGGGAGCCTGGGGCTCTCCGAGTGCCCGGCATGCGGTTTACATTTACACTGTCGCCAGTCCCCCTGTCACTCTCCTTGTGCACCTTTTCTTCCTTCTTCCCATCGCCCAGAGCTTGGCTGTTTTACTCAAGAATCTATGGTAGTTGCCCAGCTGGTGTGGCTCAGCGGTTGAGCACGGACCTAAGATCCAGGAGATCGCGGTTCGATTCCCGGTCAGGGCACAGGCCCGGATTGCGGGCTCGATCCCTGGTGGGGGGCGTGTAAGAGGCAGCCAGCCAGTGACTCTCATCATTGATGTTTCTCTCTCTCTCTCTCTCTCCCTCTCCCTTCCTCTCTGTCTAAAATAAAAATAAAAAGTCAATAAAAACATATTAAAAAAAAAAGAATCTACTGGTAGCTTGTCAATTCTTTTTTGACAGCACTGTTGCCATTTCCTTCTTTCCATTTTCAATAGTTACCTTTTGATCAAGTGCCATATCCTTTGATACTTTCCTGAGTGGGTTATGATAAGTATCTTGGCTCCACTCAGTTAAGTGACACTTACTTTCAGCTCCCTGATCAGTTCTGGCCTCCCGAGAGCGTAGCTTCACCCCTAAGTGTATTGGGGTGAACTCAGTCTTTCCATTTCACCTTTCAAACAGTTCTCGCACCCATGTGTCACCTCTACTATTATTTATTTTTTTCTTTAGCTTGACCCACTTTTTAATTAAAACGGATTGATTTAAATGTCCACCACTAAGTAATAACACTGAACTAGTAGATTTGATACGCTAGTTATGTAAACTAAATTCCCATCTTTGGACATAAAAATGTGTGTATGCACGTGTGTGTGTGGAGGCGGGGAGAGGGAGGAATTGGGGCGCACAGAAAAGGGCAGTCATTCTGGTGCATGAGCTGGTAGTCTTGCTGTTGAGTTGCTCTGATATGCTGTCAACACTGAGAATGTCTGAGCAGGAACAACTAGAGAATAGATTCCCCTTAACTCTTAAAAGCAACCAAAGCTAGATGCTTACTCCCCTCCCCAATTAAATTAAACAAACAAACAAACTGGCTTAAACCTATTCGAAGAGAGTCAAGTTCCTAGCACACATCCCAGGTCCTCTCAGGATTGCCTTAAACCTGTTTATTGTGCCCTATTTCTAAGGAGATTGAAGGAACAAGCCAGACACTTCCTCTAAATGGAACAGAACCTCACATGCTTTTCTAACCCCTTTAATCATAATTTCTTTAAGAAATGGAGCTCTGGGGACGTGTCTACTCATCAGAACATACCAGTATCTCAAGGGAAGTGAGGATAGCAGCTTGAAAAAGACATTCATAATTACTTCCAGCCAGGGTGAATCCTGCCCCATAAATTCTAGGGTGCAGGAAGTATTCTTGTTTTTTCTTGCCCTTAAATCAACTTAAGGCCATCCATGAACACTTGTTTGTTGCTGTGATGGGCCGGACCAGTTCCTCACTGTCGCACACACCACCCAGCAGCAATATTCCAAAATTGCCATCTTATACAAAACAAACATCTCAGGACGGCCTGCAAGGGCCACATAGCCCTCTGGGAAACAGGACAGAAAAATGTGCTGGGTAAACAGAACTTAAAGTTCACATTTAAGCTGGTTTTTGCATCACCCAACTTCCTATTTGGAACTGCATCCGCCCCCCCCCCCCCGCCCCCAGAAAATCTTCCTGTCATTAAAATAGGAACAGTGGGAAAATGTATACATTTTTTGGCTACTAGGGAGGCTTGAAAAAGGTGAGAGGAACAGTGTTTTAAACCTAGAAACCAGGAAACTCAGAAATAGATGTTACTGAAATAACCTCCTTCGGCTAAACCTCACCCAGATACCTGCGGGGGCTGTGCCACTGAGCTTGCTGTTCTTTGCCCAAAGAGGATGAATCTGTGGGAAACGAAAGCTCTTAAAGGAACCAAAACCTGAAAGGGACTTTTTTGGGAGCTTTCCTTCCACAGTGGGATGGATGTTGGTGTACTTTCCCTCTTCTGCCTCTTTCTGCTCTTTCCGTTTCCCTCATTCGTGGGGATTTTCACAACCAATACAGACATGCTCTAGCAATTACTCTAACAATTCTGTTTCTGTGTTTGTGGAGCCTTAGAGCCTGCGCCTTCAGGCAGCTTCTACTTCCTGCTGTACAGAAACCTATAAGCGAGGGGAAGATGCCAATTTGAAATCCCCATAGGACAGCTCAAATTAATATTTCAATCAATTATGGCATTTTAGAAAAAATCCAATAAATTACTGTCATTTTGCAGAGAAGTGAACACTCAGTAAACAATGACTAATATTATAATATGTTTGTTTTCAGCTAGGCTGACAGAACATCACATTTTCCCCTGCTTGGGTTGGTGTTGATGGAGATGGTTTTCTTTTTGGTGGATTTTCTTTTCTTTCTCTTTTTTGAAATGTCTTAATCCCTTCTCTATACCCCTCCATTACCCAAATTTAAAAAAAAGAAAAAAAGCCCTGCCGTGGCTGGTGTGGCTCAGTGGGCTGAGCGTTGTCCCATGCACCGGAGGGCACTGGTTCCGGCCCTGGTCGGGCCACATGCCTGGGGTGTAGGTTCAGTCCCTGGTGGGAGTGTGTGGGAGGCGACTGATCAATGTTTCTCTCTCTCATCATTGATGTTTCTTTCTCTCTCCCTCTCTCTTTCTCTCTCTCTCTCAAATCAATAAAAACATTAAAAAAAATTTTTTTTAAAGCCCTAAACTGAGTCATGCCAATTCTAGCCCCTCCACGTGCGTGCTCTATTCAGGGGCTACACTGTCTGTGTTCATTGGGTATCTAAGGGTATGGAGGAGGCCCGGCCTGCTCGGCCTCAGCCTCAGCCTCAGCCTCAGCCTCAGACAGCCTCTCTATTTAAAATGGCATAAACGGAAAGGCTGGAAAAAGGAGATGTGAGGAGCAGTCAATTAAGCTACACAAAAAAGGAAGTTGGCTGTTCACTGGGCGAATAAAGGACGTGCAGATCATTCATTAGTTTTATTATGGAAAAAAGCGAACCCACAGATTATAATAAATGTACTTGATGCAATAATAATAGAACTCAACTAAGTTCATCACTGATGGAGATTAATACTATGTCTCGAAATTGTAATTATTTGAAATTCAAAGGGAAGAAAATTAAATAACCAGTGTCTTTCCCATTTTCTAGTAAATGACATCAATTTGATCAGAAATGTGGTTTTATTTTTCTTTGTTATCTAGCCTATTAAACAAGTATGATCGCAGTGAACTTATTCGAGGTCACGTGTAATAAAAAAGTATATGATTTAGAAAATACCCTCCAATCCTGCCAGCTTATTTTAAACTGTGTTTATTCCAAGTCATTTTCATAACATTGCTGCCAGTATCACAATGTGGGAAAATAACTAATTCTAGGTCAACTTAGGTAAGTTTAATTACGGTCCCCATAATGAGAAACACTTCTAAAAGCGAGCAGCTTAATAAAGTGGTACCCTTTAACAGACAGTTCTAAATTTAACAAACAATTCTAAGTCAGGGAGCAGTTCCAGGGAAATAAAGAAATAAGGGGTTGAAGAAAATGAGCTTTGATGCCCAGATTGGCATACTTTTGTTAGCTATTTCTTGCTGAAGTCGTCCATGGGGGCAGGAGAAAGAGAGAGGGAGAGAGAGACAGAGAAAGAGAGAAAGGGAGAGAGGGAATATTTTTCTCGGGCTTTGTGACAAACAATTAGGTATATTTATAAGAAAACATTGAAAACATAAGCCATGAAAATATCTTTTAACCCTTTGCAGCTGGTAACTACAGCTGTTATCCTAAATATTAAACTGGAAACACACAGACCATACTGAGAATTTTCGAGAATTTCTTTTTGCAGTGTCTTAATTTGACACGAGAGAAATGCCATGTCTGTCCGGGGGTTGCATTTATTATGAAGTCGATCAAGGAGTTGATCCCACTCACTCACAGCGTGGGATGCTGCCAGGAGCAGGGGCCCCGCGGCCCTGCAAGCCTCTGGGCTCTCCCAATGCCCAGGGAGAAGGAATGGGCGGCTCCCGGTAGCAGAGAGACTCTCAGCAAACTTGTAAAAAGAATGACTCCGGGAGGAAACGAGGGTGGCATGCACGTTACTGAATACTTACATAAATGTCTGCACCATAAAATCCATCCTGGTAAACAACACTGCAAGGGTGCACACACAAAGAGAAACATCCATATTAGTGCGTTTCCCCATGCAGACACACCACCCCTGCGCTGGCCAAGTTAGTCTGCTCACAAGGTCCGAGACACAGGAGCTGAGGAGGGTGTCCCCATTGCTTAAGGAGGTTGGAGCAGCAGGAGGCGGTCAGGCTGAGAAAATTAGGCACGGTCAGGTCAGGTCGAGGTGGTGTGCTGGGAGCCAGACTCCCCGGCCCTTCAGGAGGGGTGTAGGAGTGCAAACGGGGGGAGCTTATCTTAAGTGGCCTAGGCGGATACAGAGGGGGAGTTCGAATCAATCAAACCACACAGCCCTCCCCTCCCCGGGGGAAAAAATCATCTGCTTAACAGAGTAGGGGCCCAGATGTCATATTTCCAATACGGGTTATAGCCAGGTGACCTCGGAGGAGCCGGACAACACATACAATTGCAGAAATGTTCACACTGTAGTATCAGATGATAACTCCCTGTGCCACTCCTTCATGGTTAACGTAGGAGAATGTCTCTAATTACACAAGTGTGGATGTGTGTGCAACTATATTTGTGTATTTGTGTGTGTTTATGGGTATAAGTGTGTATGTGTGTGCAAAAATATGTGTGCATGTATGTGTGTATGCATACATGAGAATGTGTATATGTCGATGCAAACATGTGTGCACACATGTGCATGTGTATACCATGCCCATGCATGTGTGCACATGGCTATATAGTGTGTATAATGTGTGTAGTTGTATGTTTGCACATCTGTGTGCTCATGTGTACAAACATGTATACATGTATGCGTCTCTGTGTATATTTGCATAAATTATACCCAGACTAAGCAAAGCCCCACATTATGATTGAATAAGCTTGGCCTTGAAGCATCTCTCTGATCACTGTGCATACGGTCATTTCAGAGAGAAGGGACTTCACAGGGGGTGGTGGGGAGTGATCCTGGAATTCTCCAGAAGTTTCTTGGTATACCTTGAGTGAAACAGCACCAAAAAGAAGCTCTCAGCTACGCCATCAGGGGAAACTGACTTAAAACTCCCGGGGGCTTAATGAGGATCGTATGCAGCCTGCACATCTCACAGGCTTTGTGAGGGTCACAGGGTATCTTGACTATGAAATTGTGTGTTTCTACATGCATGTTTTCCAAAGCATCGTCGTTGTAATCAATACTCTTCCCTGATATTTCCCCATGGAGTTTACAGATGATTTATGAGTCTGACGAAGGACCAACAGCCCCAGCATTGAATGGACCTGTAGTTTGAATAGAGGCGCATCTTTGATTCCCAAAGGGTTCCGGCAGGGTCAGTAGCAGAGCGGGCCCACACGTAAGCCAAGCATGTTAGCCAAAGGAGGGCGCTTCACAACACACACACACACACACACGCACGCACACACACACACAGCAGTGACACTGGTTTGCTGGAGAACACTGTACTGTGCTGCTCAGAGCTTTGCAGGGTTGATCTGCGAAACCCCAAGTGCCATTATCCTTAAAAGGTGGCAGAGATTTCACACGCTAAGGAGGTTGGTGGGAATCGCTTTCAGCTGTTTTCATTTTGATCAAAAGGCTACAGTTCACGAGAGCACTTGTCAAGCAGCGTCAAACCCTAATCCCAGATACCGAGGTGTGCGGCATCCTGAGCTAGGCTTTGAATTCTCTCTCAGCATTTTCAACGTAAAAAGATAGTGTCTGTGGAGGGTCAGAAGGCAGGGCCGGCCTCTGCCAGCAGGACTCAGAACAGATCTGATGCAACAAGGGAGAGCAACCAGTATTTGGTTTGGGCCCAGAACCGCAGAGCTGATCCTTTAGCCGTAGCGAAACAACGGGCCCATCCTTTCATGCCATCACGCCTTCGCTCACGCTACTCCTTGCACTGGGAATGGCTTCTCTGCCAACGTCTTCATCCGAAAGCAGGTCACCATTCAAGAGCCAAGTGAGATGGGAACCACCCAGGCACCTGGGGCAAATTTCAGCCTAGCCAATCAGCAGCTCCGTGCCCTGGGACTAATCACTCGAGCCCTCTGAGCTTCATTTACTCATCTGTGAAATGGGGAAAGAGGTCAGCGCCCACCTCAAGGGAGGAGTCAGTGAGACAAGGCTGCAAAGTAATGAGCAATGCGCTTGGCATCATGGCTCTAACTGAGCATCACCATTGCTATGACCTTTATCCAGGGCCCACCCAAAGCGAAGTGATTCCTCTCTCCTGGAAATGCCAGCATCACATATTTTGATCCTCATATGGTTGAATAATTTTATATATTGGTCAAATTTCGAATGTATTTGTGTATGGGACTCATTTCACATTGAAGATGCACCCAGTAGGCTTACTCGGCGTTCCATCCTGCTTATGTCTAACATGGCTTTTTTACCCGGGAGATGTAAAATAAATATCTGCTGACCAAATACTGCCCATATTTTAAAGGGGAGGCGACAGAAGATGACACAGGGTAATTTACTTATCAACTCCAGGTAGAGTTAAATAGCGGACTTGGAAGAGGCAGCCTGCAGCTCCAAGTTTGTTTCTGATCTGGCTATGCAGCAACTATGGCTGTTGTCAGTGGAGGAGGGGAAGGTGAAAAAGATTAAAAAACTGGACCCTGGCTTAGGAGACGAGTCAGAATGTGATCGGGTGTGAATAAAACATTAATATTTAACAAAATATTAACATATCCAAACATGGGAAACAATGCCCTTTTCTAAATGTTCATAGAGGGGACCGAGTCTGTGTCAGCTCTTCTGAAAATGCAGGCAGACCTCGGCAGTACCGTGGGTTGGGTTCCAGGCCACCTCAGTAAAGCAAGTGTCACAATAAGGGAGTCGTAATCATGTTGCTGGGGGAGGGGCCTGCCTTCAGTCTGTAAAAAATGCAATGTGTGTGAAGTGCAGTAAAATGAGAACCAATCGAAGGAGGTCGCCTGTGATGCAGAGAAGAGCTAAGCTAGACCTGAGGTCTGTTCCCAGGGGCGCGCAGTGTGGACAGGAGTGACTGGGGCTGAGGTCTGGCTGGGAAAGCAGCCCCTTCTTTCCCCAGGACAAGTCCTTGTGCCCTGCGGCGAGCTGTGTGCCTCCACGTGGAGCCTATTTGTACCAGCAACTCCCAGAGCGAGGCAAGAACAGGTCCTGATGCTCGTTCAGCACTGGAACCTAGTTGCCATGCTTTGCCCTCCAACGTGGGCCCTGGAAACTTACTCTGGGACTCTGGCATCCCACGTTTATGAGACAGAGAACCAAAGAGAAAATGCGACCTACCACCCTCATTCTGATAAGCTCAAACCAACTATGTCTCTGCTGTCGAAATGCTGACTATATTCCAACCAGCGTGCCAAGGCACAGAGAGCAGAGAGAGGGGAATCCACTCGATACACCCGCCGCGGAGAGCTCACAGGGAGGGGGACTCTCAGTCACGAAGCCAAGTGCATAAATGCCAAGTGGCAGCTGTGATGGGCGCTGCGGAGGACAGGGACAGGGGCACTCTGAACGTGAAATGGAAGGAGGTGGGCTGGCAGCAGAGGGGAGGGAACCAGAGGAAATGCCACAGGAAACTCAAAGGCTCCTCAGAGGGCCTGCAGGAGGGGCATCTTTCAGCTTTGGGAGGCCCCACAGGGAGTGGTGGCTTCACTGAGAAAGGAAATCAAGGACTCCAGCTGCCATGATAAACCACACTATGCAGGAACTGCTCGTTTTCACCGAGTACAACACCTGCACATTTTGGAGAGAAATGAACTCTCTCCAAAATTGGAGGCTGAGTGATCTACCTTCATGATAACTCTAAAAAACAAGGAACCGATATGGCTGTCCTCACTGGCAGTGTGAAATGAAGTCACTTTGGGGCTGTCAGTTTCACCAGAGTGCTATGTGTTCCCCTCCTAAGCTATAAGTAATAGCACAGGTACAAATACTATTATTCTTTGCATCGACTGAGTGAGGACTAGGTGTGACCCTAATCTAAGCATGTTGTGTTCACTAACCCACTTAATCCTCATAGCACCCCTTCAAGATGCACAATATTATCATCATCTCTTTAGATATAAAGAAACTGAAGAGGAGAGGGCTAGGTAGTGACTAAGCTGGGATTCTAGCCCAGGTGGCCTTGGCTTCACAGCCCCAGCTTTTAACGGCTCTGGCAGGCAGCGGCGGTCAAACCCCAGCACGTTTCCGAACCACCTGGAGGGCTTGTTCAAACAGATGGCTGCGCCCCACACACAGCCCAAAGGTCCTGAATCAATAGATCTGAATGGGGGTGGCGGGGGGTCTAAGGATTTGTATTTTTAACAAGTCACAGGTGACGCTGCTGCTGGTCCCAAGACTAAGAGACTCATTGCTCTATGAAACATCCCCCTCCATGTGTTTACATTTGAGACAACACTGAAAGTCAGCTTCCCGGGTCCTATTCTAAATGGAAGCTAGTCACAGAAAAGCTCTTACAAAGTCTCATGCTGGTTTCCATGAATATAGCCAAACACTTATTTTTAAGGCCCTATGAAACAGGTGCAACAGATTTGCAGGGAAAGGAGGACAGGGGTCAATGTCTGGTGCGCATCTATAGATAAATGAACCATGGCCCAGTCACAAGAGATGGAGTTGCCGTCATGCACTGAACAGGTGCAGCCGATTTTATTGCAAAGATGGTCTGTCTAGCCATGCAAAGGTAATTGCATTGCTTGTCAATCACTTTGGGACTGCAATGTGCTTTTGCAAGAACATAATGCAAATGCACATCTCATTTTCTTAGAAAGGTAATAACAGTAGTTAAATATTTGGATGAATGCAGGCAGGCAGGGAATGACTGTGCTATAGCAAATTAGTTTACTTAAAAAAAAGGAAAGGAAAAAATAGGATGCCCAAAGTATACAATATGTTTGTGTAATATAATATAGTCTAATCACAAATATGTTTTGAAGGAAAGGTTATTTAAAACTGTTCTACCTTACCGTCCCTTCCAAGAGAAATAAATTAAAATTTTAATGCATTCAAATCTAGCTGTTTTTAACTAGGTATCAGGTGGGTCCATGAACTTGCTGGCATCATATGTATAGAACTATGTGTGTGTGTGTGTGCGTGTGAATGCACACATGTATATATGCACACCAGCATTTTCTAAGGGAAATGGATATTTTAATTAGATTATCAAAGGCATCTATGACATCCCCTCCAAATATAAGAACCACTGATTTATGGTGTTTGTCTATAAAAGCACTCAATTAAGAGGATTTTTTAAATATAGGAGGTTACATTTTAAAACTGGCTGAGAATCTGAATAAGAATTGACACCAAAAACAAAAAGCTAGAGAAAATCCTGGAAAGCATTTGAGAATGGGTGGTGATGGCTTTAGTTCTAGTGTTTATATTAAATTGGAAAATTCCTCAGTATCAGATAATACAGTCTTAAGATTAGACATTTAGAAATTAAAACCAAAGAGCATGGTTGAATTACAGACAGAAAGGTACATACACAGGACTCAAGGCTAGTTATTAGAGTTTTTTTAGGACCTAAAGCATTTTTCAGGAACTAAAAGCTTTCTCAAAGGATCTATGTATGGGTTTCACTCTTACACTAGCCAACTTTCAGAAGTTCTCTCCTGGGACACTACCATACCTTTCCTATATCCAAGGTAGCACAAAGTCCCTGCAAAATACTTCTCAAGCTAACTCTGAGAAGTTGCACATAGGTGTGTCATAATTAATTACCCGAGAAAGTGCAGAATGCCTTTCTTAGAGGTATCCAGAGAACCAAGACCAAAAACCTAGAGCAGATGCTGGATGCTTAGCTTAGAATAATAATTTTTAAAATCTCCTATGATGCTCCCTTAGAGCACTCTACTGTAGCTCCATACACTGTACATGGTACATAGTACGTGTTAAATAAGCAGCTATTTTATAATTAATTAACTAATTAATTAAGAACAGGAACTTGGTGAGGCCAATCTCATGAGGTTCCTTTGGGAAGGAATGGGGTTTAGTTGCTTTCATCTAACATCAGAGGTAGTACTGAGTCCGGTGGTTACCTTCCATCTTCATCCACAAATCATCAGTCTGAAAGCTCCATTGACGGCAATTACCCAATGGGTAATTTCTCCCAACTATGAGTCACAGAAAGACAGACTGGACATTGTGGCCCCTCTATTAAAATTAACTCCAGGATCAAATAAAGAAGAAATAAGGAAAACTTGATCCATTCAGCTCTTGTTGAGACTGCTCACTAGTTAATATTCTATTTACAATCTACATATTCACAATCTATTGAAATGCTCTGTGCAAACCAAAGCCATCTCTATGGCTGGTGGGGAATGCAGATGTGTGAACTGCAAGTGCCTCCAACAAAGGAGTAAGTGATGCAATACAGAGAGAGACAAAGGAGCAGTAACTGCATCAACTTCAACAACAGTAGTTACAGTTCACTAAACTCACATCATATGATGGACCCTACTAAGTTACAGCCTTACATGGATCTCCTATCCCTTCTTCTATCAACCCAATAGAGGCAGACCTAGTCTTTGCTCTCCTGCTAAGGCAACTGTGCCTATACAGGTTGAGTCAGCTACCCAGGGCAGCATGAGGTAGAATAGTGGGGGACCAATCTCATCTGCCCCAAAAGTGTCTTTTTTGGACTGTAACAACCCTGTAGACTGTGTGGACACTAGATTTCTAACTCATCACTCATTCTTACTCAGTTAATGTTGGCAATCTATAGAGGTTTGGCTGTCTCAGTCCAAGATTTTGCATTCATTTCCATGATACCTTTATTGTCCAAGCAGAACCCCCTGCACCGCCAGACCCTGAGGAATGATCATGTTTTAATGTCCCAAGAAGTTTCTATTTAGCTATGTGAGAAAGACAGATGGGGCCCCGCCATAACCTATGTTCTTTACTTTCAGAGAGGGACTTCAGGAAATATCAGGATGTGGAGAGGAAAACCAAGTCAATGAAAGGAAATGGATGGATGGAGGGCTTCCTTGGTGCACCCTCCTGGATAACTATGTTGATGTTGGATACTCCAAGGATCACCGTGGCTCCACAAAAGCTGCCATGGAGGGGCTGTGGGACTTCTTTCCAATCTCTTGGGGAAAAACAATACGGAAACTATATATGGATGTCAGATAAATGACATACTTTTGGTTGGACTTGTAGTAACAAAGTATAGTCATATTGGATACCTGATGAAGAACAGAGGTTTAAGTTGGCAGTTAGATATCTCTTCAATCGGTGACAATAGGAAAATACACTTTTTTCTTAGTAAATGCACTTTGCTAGTCGATGTCTTAGAAAAGATGGGGATCATTGGCTGTGAGGGAGAATGGCAGAATGAGATCTTAGGGTGGGAATTTAGGAAATGACTGGCCATAAATGTGTCCTATAGCTCTTCTCTTTCCTAGAAGCCTTCTCTAAACACCCAAGCCCTTCCTTGTTGCTCACACAACACCCTACCTATTACTTATCGCATTTATTGAAATTGTTAGCTCACATGGCAATCTCTGCTCCCAACTGGAAGAAATTCCCCCCAGGGTACCATTTGCCTCAGCGTCCTCAGTGCAAGCCAGAGGAAAAGGGAACCCACCATTTAAGATGCTGGGTTCATACTTTTGCATTCGGAGCCAATGCATTCCAGCCAATTCGTAATCCAGCAAAACCTCCAGGCAACTAGCTGAATTCCCTCCTTTCCACCAGCACTTTGCTCTCAGAGAACTTGCAGACATGGACACACACGCCCCTAGCCCTCTGCCCTTTCTATTCCTCCCATCTTAAGAATTTTATCCTATTACTAAACGTGGGTTCAGAATGCCAGTCAATATTGTCAGCAACAGACAAAATCCATCATTATAAACAAAATAATTAGAAATACCCTGGAATATTCATATTAAATCATGTCCGAAGCAGTCACAAACACATTGGCTCACCATTTGGAGATGCCTCTGTCTCTCCCTGGCAAATGTGGCATTAATTAGTTATGCATGGTCACTCCCCATAGAGAACAAGTTCATTACAAGTTAGCAAATTTCAATTTTACAGCAGGTGTGTTATTCTGAGACTTTTATAAATTGTTCATGTGAGGATAAGCCATATAATTTTACTTTATTTTTTTCTGTTCAATATAGTAGTGAGATAGTGAGAGTACCTATACCAGAAAGCTACAATTACCAGCTACCAAGATAATGATTTTCAGACAAACTAATGGGGTATAAACATGCAATTTTGCATTTATGGCTTATGAATCTTGCTTTAGTAATCACATGAGCCTAGTGGGTAACTGGTTTTGTTTTTCTTCTTCGTAACTCATTATATGACCTTGGGAATAACAAGTCTTTATTTCTGCCTTCCTGGATCTAGAAAATGGGCTTAATACTGTGGGGGCTGAAGATAATAATTGTACTGTCAGTAATTTCTTATATCACATGGTCAGATACACGAGGCTTAGGGCACGAAGGTACATTTTGGAGGGTGGGGAGAATTTAGGGACAATCCATCATTCTAGTACAATTTTTTGTTATTTTTGGTGGTGTCTTGTCCACTAAGAAGCTTGGAATTGACCTAACTCTAATGACAACACCAGAAACAATGGACTTTGCCTTATTTCCCTGCCTTTATTTTCCCTTCCAGATAATTTCATCTGCTTTTATTTCTTTACAGTCTTAACTTTGTCTCACTGCATTTGTTTCCGAAGCACTTCAAATGCTGTCTTTTGCAATAGGTGAGATATAAATAAATATTTCACTCAGTATAATAGAGAGATGATCTAGGCTAATTCTGATATTCTAAAAGATTTAGAAGCAACAGAGCTATAAAAAAGTGTGTTTAACCCTGCCAGACTTTCATGGGCATTACTGAGTTTTCCTTAGAGCAGCGCTTTTGGTAGGTATCTAGGGCCCTATGACTGGGCGGAGGGGCTGTCCTGTGCAGTGTAGGGTGTTTAGCAGCATCCCCGGCCTCTACCCACTAGATGCCATCACACCTCCCAGCTCCTGTTGTGACAACCACAGATGTCTCCAGATATTCCAAACGTCCCTGGAGGACCACTGCCTCAGAGACATTCTCTCTCCCTGACTCTGGGTGTGCAGGAATGTTCTAGAAGAATCTCTTAACAGGAAAGAGAAAGGGTAGCATCTCAAGGTCGTAGCTCACGACACCAGTTCCGTTTTTTGTTTTGAGCACTCACCACCATTCCTTGATATGCACTTGGCAATACCAAGGACCATGCACAGAAATACCAACCTGGCAATGGGAGCCTATGGATTTGCATTTCCTTGCAGAGGGGAAACAAAGACAATTGCCATTTTGGAAAATCCAGCTAAAACATGTCTTAATTCCAATTTCAGTGAACTTTTGAATGTTTGCATTGTCTGCACACCTAATTTTCTCTTCCCAGCCAAAGGCTCCTAAACCTTGAAGCTCAGGGTGTCAGGAAGGGGGGCAAGACCACACCAGTGATTTTGATGTTTGAAAACCTCCTGTCCCTCCATGGTCAGATTCAAGGGGCAAATGTGATCCAACCTCCTTAATAACCAGATGTTTGCAATCACCAGAAATACATCTTGGGCTGTAACCATCTCTCTGTTCTCCAGCATTCAGTCTCAAGGAGCATTTCCATAACAACATGTGACATGTAGAATGCTTAAAGGCACCGACCATGACAGGGCAAATGACACTCATTTTTCAATACTCTTTGCAAGGTGCTCCATCCACTGCAGGCGCGCCGGGCTGCATGCTGGGCGTTCTGGGGGGCAGTCAAGACAGCATGCGCTCTCGCAAACAGGAGGGGGGTGCAGGAGGCCCGCCCGGGGCCCGGGGGCGGGTCAGCCCCACTTACCCGCCGTAGGCAGGGATGGGAGGCGGGGGCGCCGCGGCCCGGAAGGTGTTGTAGACGGTGCGGCCGCGGCCTCGCAGGTGCGCCCCTCGGTAGGCGGCCGCGGCGGTGGCAGCTGGATACGGAAAGCCGGGCACTGCGGGCGAGAGGAGAGAGCAAGGCAGGGTGTTCAGAGGCACCCCCTACCAGGGAGGGGACCCAGGCTGGACGCCGGCCCCCCAATCCCCCCGCCACACACACACTTCCAGGAGCCAGGGGTGGAGGCCAAGGCCAAGGTCTGATTCCAGAGAGGATGGGCTAGTTAAGGCGGTGGTCCCCGTGCCCGAGAGAATGTGCTAAGTGGAAAACATTGACAAAGAATTCTTGAAAGTGGGGTTAAAGCTTACTGCACTTTTTTTAAGGTGGGTTGCAATATCATGTGCAATGTGTTCTCAACACTTGTCTGTGTATCCATCCATTATTCCATCCATCCACCCACCCATCCATCCATCCATCCATCCATCCATCCATCCATCCATCCATCCATCCATCCATCCATCCATCCATCTATCCATCCACCCACCCACCCATCCATCCATCCATCCATCCATCCATCCATCCATCCATCCATCCATCCACCCACCCACCCACCCACCCATCCATCCATTCATCCATCCATCCATCCATCCATCCATCCATCCATCCATCCACCCACCCATCCATCCATCCACCCACATACATACATATACACACACATGTCTAGTGTGTAATATATATTTATATATGTGTCTGAGCATACAATATATATGTATGTATGCATGTGCGTGTATATGCATCTGTGGATGTGTAAGTCAATATGTCTACATTGTGTGAAAACAACATACATGTGTATGTATGTGCAGGTGTACATGCATATGTGACTGTATGCATACACATATTTATATTCGTGTGTATATAATTATATATACAAATACCCGCATATTTCAGTGTGTTCATACCTATCTCCGGGACTGACTGCATGGATGTTCGTTGTCTGATCACAGCTTTTCGCCATACCATTTTTGGTTATTTCCCACATTTTCCTTTATGTACATATATTGCTTTTTAAAAGCTGTGCTCTGAACTACAGTGTTTCTACAGACATGTGTATGCATCTTCAGTGTACATACGCCTCATGCTCCAAGAAACAAATCATTCCCAAAGTCCCATCAGCCCCCTAACCATTTGTGCAGCTTATAAAACACAACAATAGCAATGGCAGAGAATTCTGGGAACTTAACTCTCAGGGAGTGGGTGAGGGGTGGAAGGGGTCAATGGGAAAAAGGGGGACATCTGTAATACTTTCAACAGTAAAGATAAATTTTTAAAAAAAAGAGAGAGAGAGAGAGAGCGTGGGCAGAGTTTTCTTCCCTGGGGGGAAATTCGCTGAGCAGGATAACTTGGTGAGGGGCCAAGAGGGAAATTAAGCATGATGTTTAAGACCCCTGATAATTAACTCTGTTGCCTCTGCCTGGGATGTCCTTCCACCCACAGCATGCAAATCCTAACCCAGGAGGCCTTCAGGGAGCTGCTTCCGCTTCTCTGAATCCCCCAGAGCTCTCACCATGCGTCCCACACTTGTCCCATCCCATTAAACACCGGGCAGTGTTGCCCAAACCCCAGCGCATGGAGGGGACGCTTTTCTGGGAAACCGCTGGCCCAGCAGATCCATACTGAACGCTCAGAAAGCCCTACGGTGAGGGGAGCACTTTAACGGAGTTAGCCCAGCTCGCCCGAACATTTACCGGGCACTCTATTTTGTGGAACACCCACCCTTTCTGCTGTTCATTTTGAGAAGAGGAAAGTCAATCACTTGTTAGGTTTATCTGTCCAATTAGTCTGTAAGCTCCTTGGGGCCTCCCTCCATCTCTCATTCATCTTTGCCCCTCCTCCTGCCTCCCCAAGTCAACAACAGGAGCCCCCCAGTTTTATCCACGGTACATTCTAAATACTGGGCACTGCAAAGAATGCACTGATGATGTCACCACATGACCAGGTGGATGAAGCTGTGGGCTGCGGCCAGCCAAATGATGGGCACACTGTCCCGCAAACCCTCTCTCCTGGCCCCATGTTCCTCTCTGATCCCGCCGACCTAACAGGAGCTTGGAGGATTTCCAGGGAGAGCAAGGCAGGTGAGAGGAGCCAGGGTGAAGTGGGTCTCCTCCCCCTCCACAGCCCTCCATCCCGCTCCACCTCCCTGGGGTTTCACACAAGGTTGTTGTGACCTGCAAGGCTGGGAGGGCACCGAGTTTCTCTTGACGCGACATAAATGCTGGGAAAGGCCTTGTGGCCAAGGCAGCTCTTTTACTTCGTTAACTCAACACACCCACACTTCAGTCTTCCAGGAACCCTACTTTGTGAAACCCCTCACCGCTCAGGGTGTTGTATTTCCTGTTGTGCCAAAGTGGTCTCCACTCTGTCTCCAAACTGCCAAGAGGAGCAGAAGCACTCCAGGCCATCTGGTCCCTCTCCTCCCAGCCCTCGGGCAGTACGTCTGTGCCGCGTGGTGGAGGCAGGGGGCAGGGGGCAGGGAGCGGAGAGGACATCCCCCAGAAGCCACCCTCAACTCTAGACCACCCGATGCAACTGCACGGATTGGACTCTAACCCTTGGACCTGAAGGGAAGACGGCCTGGCTGTCACTGGGATTCTCTGTGTGCTCCTGACAGTGAGCAGCGGCCTGTTTCACGGATTCTACCAGGTCCTCCCACGAGCAGGGTAAAATGCTGGGATTGGTGCGCAAGCCAGAATGATTTCATCTTTCTATTTGTGTCTGAGGAGGCCATACCGGCTATGGGTAACCTTCTTTTTTATTGGTAAAAACAAATTGTGCAGCTGTACTTAACTCTCAGCCTGCCAGCCCCCAGAGCTCACATTTCCTGGCTGCGGTTTTAAATAATTGTGCTTGACATCGTGGAGAGGTGTCAGTCTTAACAGGGAAAGTGGTAAATTCTAATATCACAAAAGCCCAGGAGTAATGAGATATGAGATGTTTGCTTCAGGACCGGGGAGAAAATGAGTGAGCGGGGCTTTGACTCCGACTCTGTCTCGCCACAGTTCAAATATTAAGTTTTCATTGGAACGCCCTGGATTTTGAAATAGAGAAAATGAAAAATTCACAATCTGGCAGAGCAGCTGGCTGCCAGTGTGAGAAAACACGGTAATTATGCTGACCCATTCATTATCGCCGGCTACAGTGCGGAGCGAGAGACAAGATCCCTCTCAGCGACAAGCAGGGCTTACAATAATTCTTGGAAGATTTAGATGTTGGGAGATAACATGAAACAGAAGCTTGGCAGTGGAGAGAGGGGAGCACAGGCTGCTAAAGTGCAGAGCCAGGGTTCCCCTTGCACCCTGTTTGCTACAGAGAGAAAATGTCCTTCCCGAACCAGGGTAAGGCACTTATGGGTCTTAATATAAGTCTCTTTGGGCTTCT
The DNA here is from genome assembly GCF_054644295.1 of Miniopterus natalensis. Taxonomy (NCBI): domain Eukaryota; kingdom Metazoa; phylum Chordata; class Mammalia; order Chiroptera; family Miniopteridae; genus Miniopterus; species Miniopterus natalensis. The sequence goes on from NC_142083.1 coordinate 89,223,052, forward strand.
CTACACAGAGCAAATTAAAGGGGTTCTTATTTTGTTAAAGGAACACAGGGAAGGAGACAAATAAATATCACCTTCTGGGGAGGCCAGGTCCCCTTAGGTAAAATAAGGTGATTCCATAGATCATGTTTTGGACCAGAAGCTTCATGGAGAAAACAGGTGAGTCTCCCAGGCGGATGGTTTGCTCAGCTCTCTTTCCTGTTGCCAGTCTAGGGCTGGCCAAGGGGCCTCTTAGTCTCTAGTTAGTCATCATGACTAACGAGCATTTCCTTCCTTCTTATTCCAGATCCTCCCTTCCAGCTCTTTCCTTCCTTCCTCTCTTTATTTTTTAATCTCCTTCTGGACAAGGCTGCCGTGAACCTCCCCTGGGGTACAGGAAGTCCTCAACATCATCCATAGGCTCTGCGACTAAGCAAGATGACATACAGTATCACAAAACCCATTTTAGGACAGGGTAATTGATATACACAAGATTTAAGTTCCTACTGAACCTCATCAACATTATTACAAACATTATTAGCAGTCAAGCAGCTTGGATCCCAGGATTGAAGGACTCGCTGTTGCTGGAATGAATGAAAGCTCTGTGAGGACAGTGATCTCCTCTGCTCTACTCGCTGATTTATAGGATTGCCTGGTGCAAAGCAGCTATCAGATACTTGAGATTGTGCCTGGACACCTTTGGGTGGTTGCACAATGCCAGTCTCCTTCTTTCTACCTCTTTACCTTCCATCTTTCTGTACAACGTGTCCTGCTCAGGTTCTCCAGGCAAAACAGTATGCTAATGACACAATTGGATCTGAATCACGATCCTTATAAAAATAATTTCTGCCCCCATACTTCTAGGTGCTCTATTGGCCCAGAAATAGCAACCAGACTTGGAATATCTTTGATTCTGATAAAAAGGGAGACAAGTCGGATACATGTATTGGACTTGGTATTATTGCAAACCCTCAACTCATTTAAATTCACTTCTCTTGCTGCAGTGTCAGGATTTGAAGATCAGTTTCCTCTTCTGGAAAAAGGGCTTAAACGTTTCTTCCAGGCAGGTGACACCTATTAAAAGTCTCCCCCTTCAGATAGCCTAGACAATGCTTCCTGAAAGCCCAGCAAATCACAGTCTCCGAATGCAATAAATCTGTGCAACAAGGAACAACAGAAAATAACAATATTTAGAATCCTTAACTTGTCTTATTTGTAGCTGTGCCTCTTATGTGCCTCCCCACCTCCATTAGAGGGTGTCCCCAATGGCTAGCTTCAGATAGCACGGCTCTATTCTCCTCCCACTTAGACACATAGTCAACTTCAAGGGCAAAAAAGCCACAACGGTTCGTCAAGCTTCCTTTAGACTCAACATGGGATGGAACTGCCTTTTTATTCACTTGCCCACCAGGCATGCTGGCTTGTAGATGCTGGGACATGGTTAACTGTGCCTCTGAAGCAAATACTTGAATACATGATTCAGATACAGATTAAACAAAACCAAAATGGCTTTGTCCTTGGACCTTCTGGAAGGAAGCATCTTGTGATGCACTTACTTGGTGGTGTGACACTTATCTTTTGTTGAGTGGAAGTTATCATGTCACCTACCAAGGCCCCGGTTCTGGAGTTTGGATCCAGTAAGAGAGCCATAAATGTTTAATATACCCAATGCAAACTGCCAAATGGGAAACTCACAGTGTCCTCTCCATTTCTGGAATGGAGCAAATCGTTGTCAATAAAAGTCTCAAACCTGCCAACCTGCCCAATATTTGTAAATGTACATTAAAAAACAATATGAGAAAGAAAAGGTAGCAAATTAGAGGTGTTTCTGAACCCCAATGCTGGAGTTTGATTTTTTTTCCTAGTTGCACTTCAAGTTAATAAACATGTAAGCAGGCCATCGATGGGAAACAATGGGAAGAGCACAGGCTGCTTTGTGGATACAGTATAAATCCTTGGTTCTTGGCAGGAGGAAAGAGAGACAGGGGAGGGAAAAAGCCATAGGTTCATTATACTGGAAAGGTTCCCTCTGAAACCTTATCTAGCATGAATCAAAGTGAAAAATCTGGTATCACTGCAACGAAAATTGGATTTAGCTCATAAGCTAAAAATGAGTTTCTCTCAAAGCAAACAGGGCAAGAGCTTTTTGGAGCAAATACCAATTGAGCATCTTGTTGACACATCAACAGCCTCAGCCCATCCACTCCCAACCTTCAGATAGATTTATACCCAGAGCCTATTTTGGGGGAGTTGAGTGGAGTAACCATCTCCATTCTCGGGAAGAAGGAGCTCCTTCTATACGTTGGAACTCAATGAAACGGAAACTTTAGGGATGTAACAAGAGGCATGCTGTGATGTGCTGGAGTATCTAGGAAAATCAACATTTTAGAATGGAAGATGTGTGGGTGTATCAACCAGCCAAATGAGCCATTTACTGAAATGTCAACTGCTCCTTGCCTGTCTCCCCCTCAAAGACGAAGCCCCCACCTCCAGCCACCTATGAGCCCTGCCTTCAGAGTATTTACCGTGACAAACGCTTGTTCGCCCCCGCCATCTCTTTTACAACGTGGTGCTTACCTTCGAAAATAAACACAAATGAGACCATCTCGCCAGCCCAGGAATCCCAAGAGAAGAAACACAAAACCAGTGGAAAATACTTGAGGGTTATAAACTGCATATTAAAGTTTTAGAGCTCTGGGAGAGATGGCAGAGTAGCAGATGCAAAAGCCGACAGGGGGGCAGATTCTGTATCAAAGCCATAAAAATATACAACCGCTTTAATGGGTCATTATTCTTTGCATTTGTGCGCCGGTTTGAATTTGCATGAGGTTGCCAGATGCCCTGGAAAAGGTGTGCCATCAGAGTGGAGGAGGGGACCCTCCCTTTGTCCCGCTCTTCCGCTCCCTTTCCCGCAGCCCCGCTCTGCCCCCGCCTTTGAGTGTTTCAAGGCCCAGCGATGTTGGTGCTAATTTGAGGTTGGACGGTCCTGTGGGTAGTGCAGGGTAGGAAGCACTGGCTGACATGATTCTGGGGGTGCAGACGCGCTTTCCACAGCAGGCTCGCGGTTCTGCGGGATTCCTCTTGGGGGATCTCCCGCTCCAGGCGCTGGACCGTAAATTAAGAAGCGGCATAATAGGTAACATACCGAGGCGGAATAAACAGGCCTCTACAGCTCCATGTCAGAGGCAGGGCATCGTGGGATAAATATCACGATGAAGAGCCAAAAAAAGGAGGATTTTTTTCCCCCTCAAATGGCAAAAAAGATTCCCTTAAAGCGGATCGCAAATAAAGATACATCAAATTGGTTTATAACCCAGAATTTATACACAACTAGGTCACTATGTTTAAATGACATAACATGGAAATTTAATATGATGGGACATATTTAGTTCTAGGTCAAAAGTAAAAATGGAAAGGCTGTCAATTTAAAAAAAAAAATCAGTAATTTCAAGGTTTGGGGTGGGAAGAGGATTCCGTTAGTTCAGTCATTTACAAAAAGACCAAAGGAGCCACTTAATTTGTTGGAATCTCTGGTTCTCATACTCACATATTTTATCCCTGAAACACACATTTGGGATCGACTCTTGTTTCATTTAAAAATGCATGTTGATATTAAATACTGCTGTTTAGAAGTGAATAAATCTACCTTTTGGACAAACAGTTTCTTATAGGACACCCTCATTTGAAATGCATTGAAAAGGAAAACAAAAATTTCTAATTAATGTACAAGTCTAATCACCATTCTCCACATGGAAGAGAAATTCTTCACTGTTCATTTGCTCGGTTTAATCTCAAAACTGACATAACAGGAACGCAATGTCCTATAAATCTCCACTCATTTGTTTCTTTAATATTCATATTCCAGTGAACTGCAGCTGCTTGTTGCTTCAGTCTATTACAACTTGCAAAAGTGTCGATAAAAATATTATGAAAGGCAAGATGTGTTTCTTCCTGGCTGTGCCTGCCATTTATTTGGGGAAAGACAATAAATGGCTCGTGGATTGTTCCCCGGCCTGCTGCTTGGTGGGTGATTAGTGATTAATTACCTGGCAGCAAATTGACATGGCACGAGGAAATTGACACAGCCCTGATTAATTAACTTTTTATGGGCGGTAGTTACTCACAAAACATTGCGCACCATAATTGAATCTCTCTGCATAACGTCATGGTACAAAAGTTTTAGTCAAATCCAAATTAGCCAGAAGTTTCTAGGCTGTTATGGGTCTGATTAGGATGTGTCGAAGGGATTGACAAGGATTTGAACTTGGAGAGAAATGCATATATTTTGAAGGGAAAAAAAGATGGTGACACTATACCGACCAGATATATTGGTCAAGCTGAGGTTATTGATCTAAATCTTTATTGCATGAGGCTAAAAGTCCTCCATTCCCCCCAGCCTCTGGCTGCTGCTTCTCAGGTGCTCCTGCAGGTTCTGCCTTTTGTTCAGTCTCCACCGGTTGAGTTAATTCCCTCTTTCAAACCTTGGTTCCAACATCACCTCCTCCTCCAAAGTTTTTCCTCTAAAATAAACCCTCCATCTCCCAACCGCCATCACAGTCACTGTCATATCACTCCCTCCCCGCCCCCTCCACTTATCAGACTTTTACCATCTTATTTGATTGGAACTTCAATATATATCTCTGTGTTGGGATGTCCTGACGACTTTATTTTGCTCAATACTGTGTCTACAGCACCTAGAGGGTTACCTGGCCCAAGGTAACCCCTCAAATGTTTATGGATTATATTGTCAGATGACCTAGAATGCCGTGGTAAGTGGTTCAGTTACAGGGGAAGATGGGTGATGCACCTTGAAACCCTAGGACTTGCTAAGATGCTGCTTATGAAGGATGCATATTCTACGAGAATCTGGTTTAGTGAGAACATTAGTGATAAGGGACTCTGGACCTTACTTGTCTAAAAGTTCAGGCCGTGATGACTGGAATATTCCGAGCAAAGTGGTGAATGCAGCTGGAAAAATCCCAACTTCCTGCTACCAAAGGCAGGAGATTCACCTGCATGACACAACAGCTAGTGTTTACTCACATTGCCAACCTCCAGACCCACCAGGTCACTCACTAACTCTTCACAAAACCATAGAAGCCAAGTATTGTGACTATATTTACTTTCCTGGGGGGCTCGGAAGATACAGAACAACTAAGAATCTCACCCAGTCACCTGAACTCGGTGTCTTAACACTAGAGAGGCTCTCATCTTACCTATTCCCCAACAGGGAAACTGGCACAAAGGCATCCCGTGCCAGCTTTGGGCAGGACCTTCTCCGTTTTCCTTCCTTCCCATTGCCTGTACGAGCTGCTATCCCATTTCCCTACCACAGCCAAAAAAACTAGCCCACGATTCATCAGGGGCTGAGTTAACTTGTAGGGGAATTCTGTTGATAAGCCGCCCTGAGACCTCGACATGCTCCTTGTTGGGGGCAGGGGGTAGAAGTGGAGGAGGGGGCAGGTGCCATTTCTAACCTTCTAGATTTATGTTCTGAGATTTCAAGACACCTGGAAGGGCTCTGCTCCTTTTCAACTAATTGGATACAGGCCATGGGGTCACTACTGATTTATGTTTCCAATACGAGTCCAAGGCAAGCTGTTTCTCTTCTCTACTGGGGCTTATCTCCACATCTGGATGTGAGATGGGGGGCATATATAACCCCAAAATATCAGGGAAATGGACTCTCCCAGCAATGAAGACCTAGGTTACACTAGTACGGTGTTACACACACAAACCTAATTACCCTCAGAGTAATGAGCTCCTTATGACTAAATTCAGCTAGACTTTTTCTCCAAGATTAGAGAAGATTAGAGCAAGAAACTTTCATAATTTTTGGTACTGTTGAGCTTTGTCTCAGAACAGAATTGATTTAAGAGTGTTATCAGTTATTGCTTTACTCACAGCTTGGTTAGAAATATTTCTCTTTCTTACAAATGACTCATCTGCCAAAAAAAAAATAAAAATAACAATGCAATGAACACACAGAGATTTACTCTGCATAACGATTTGGGTGTTGCCAAAGCAGAAATGTTTCCTAACTTAAAAATAAATTCAAAACACTGCAGCAAAGTCCACAACCAATGCTCATGCTCAAATATTCTTTCATCATTCAGGTCTTTGCAACTTTGGGTGAGGGTAGAAGCCTTGGTTTGTACCTAACTGCCACACTCTTCTGCTTACCTCCTGAAGTTAGCTGGCTCTTTTCTCCCAGGTTACAAATGGTCAGATTAATCCAACATGTTGAATACTATGCTGGCTCAACGTGCAGTGACAGGCTTTTACTGCGCACAAGACATATTTGTGATCCGTCTATGTACAGGTATTGACAATACTCCTTGGGGGCAGGGTTTTTGTAGCATTTCATTCAGCAAAATGAGAATGAATCTCAATCTGGGAGTATTTAACTTGGCAGGGCCACAGAAGGTATTTGCAAAGGTGCTTTTTGTCATTTAAAGGAATGTTGAACACAAAACTGAAATGCTGAGGTATATTTTAATTTGGATGAAGGGATTTGCCATAATCTATTTGTTTGACAAAACCTGTGCTGGTGTCAATTTAGCTTTTTTCAAGCAGCCATGGGAAAAAAAGCAGATAATTTATATAAATAATTACTTTATTGAGTGCATATACACAGTAAAGATTCAATTGCTAAATCATTCATGATCTAGCTAACAGCTGGCTGAAACAGCAAGCTCAGTGAATTGCCTCTCCAGGTAGGAAACAAGGCAAGTGAGATAAATTAGCTTCCTTATGCTGGGCTGGATTTCCCGTGCTGCTCTAGGGTTGCTGAGGCTCCTGAACACGAGGCCCTCGGAGGGGGTTGGCAGTGGCTCCTGGGATGGGGACATGATGCCAAGGCATTGCTGTGGGTGTAGGGCATCTCATTTTGTGTGGGTTGAGGGCATCTCATTTTCAGTGTCAGCTTCCAGACTTGAAACGCTGAGTCCTGATCCTTTGAGTGACACCCTAAACAAACCATCTGGACCTAGGGAGCCCCTGCCTGATGTCAGAACTGGAGCCCTCCCCGAACTCCCATGGAGAACAGAATGAAGGAGAACAGTGCAGAAATGATCCAGTTGCCCCATCACTAGACTAACATACACCTTCCAAACCAGCTTCTTTGGTGAATTTTCTCAAGTCCTGCTGAATATGGCTTCTAAGAAAGAAAGGGCAAGATCGCCCTTTGTTTGAGGAGCTACAATGCCTCAAGTAGCCTAAAAGGCAGTTTACACAACGATCGTATTTAATGCTCACAGGAGAGAAGTTGTTCATGAATATATTCATATCAGAGACTAGGCCAAGGCCACTCCGCTAGTGTAACCATGACAATTTAGTTCCAGCTGTGTCTGAATCCAGCTCCTCACATGAAATCATGTTCATGCTCAAAGAGAACTTTGTAAAACCAATACTAGCAACTAAAAATGATCTGTGGCCAAATAATATTCCATTATATATATGCACCACATCTTTTTTACCCAGTTGTGTATTGATAGACATTTAGGTTGCTTCCATATCTTGGCTATACAAGGGAATATTACTCGGCCATGAAAAAGAATGAAATCGTACCATTTGTGACAACATGAATGGACCTACAGGATATTACCTTAAGTGAAATAATCAGACAGAGAAAGACAAAGACCATATGATTCCACTTACATGTGGAATCTAAAAAACAAAAAATAAAAAATAAGCAAAACAGAAACAGACTCATAGATACAGAGAATAAACTGATTGTTGTCAGATGGGAAAGGGTTTGGAGGCTGGGTGAAAAAGGTGAAGGAATTAAGATGTACAAATTGCCAGTTATAAAAATAGTCATAAGGATGTAGAGTACGGCATGGGAAATATAGTCAATAATATTATAATAACTATGTATGGTGTCAGGTCGGTACTAAACTTATGGGGGGGCTCACTTCATAAATTATATAAATGTCTAGCCACTGTGCTGTACAACTGAAACTAATATAATATTGAATGTCAACTGTAATTGAAAAAAATTTTAATTTAAAAAAATAAATAAAATGGTAGTTGGAAAATGTTTCTTAGATCCCTGCAGCATTTGCCAAGGATAGGGATAATATATATCCTCGGGCAGGTGTGCCCACAGAGGTGGTTCTTGTGTTTTCGTTTGTTTTTCCATAAAAAGTGATTAGGTGTCAGGCATCCACATCACATGCCAACAAAACCCAAGGAGATAGATCTAAAATGCATGGTGTGTTATTTGGTCCTGAAAACTGCATTTGGCTCACACTCCCTACAAGCTCTCCAGTAGTAATAAAATAGCTTTGGGCATGACAGTTATTTTTACGTAGATGAAAACACGATTTAAGAAAATGATGGTTCTGGAGTTCTTAGTGAAGCACCTGTTTAAATTATCATGTTTAAATGAACTATGCCAAGCTCATTTCCCTCCAATGGGAGACAAGCTCAGCTTCCCTTTTTCTGCATCTTTGTGTTGTGCAGAGAGATTCACTTTTGAAGAGAAATACGGTAAAGGGAGGAGGTGGCCAC